>NW_024497629.1:14131209-16880674 GCF_017590055.1 Onychostruthus taczanowskii | reverse complement strand
GTCCTTCCCCCGCCCCCAACCCCCCCCCCCCCCCTTTTTCTTTTCCCCCCTCATTTTGAAATCCTTCTTTCTTTGGCACTTGATTTCTTATTTCCTAGCTGGTAACTGACCAGTAATTTTCTGGTAAAAAGCTGGTAATTTTCTTTGTAATGTAGTACTAACAAAAATAGTGTCCTAACAGTTTTAAAACTCAGGGAAAACCCCCAAAACAACACGATCTGTATGGAAAAAAATCATTGAAGGCAGAATTTTTTAAGTGAAAATACTTCCATTATTTTGAAAGTAAGTGTACATTAAGCATGATTACATGGTAGAAAAAGCTTGCTCTGGTATCCAAGATGGCTCTACAATTCTTGACTTCAAAGTAGCAATTTAGTTAAAGATAGATGTGAACCATGTAACTCCTTTACCACCTGGCATGTGGTCCTAGAGTTGAGCTTTCATTACTTTGTCAAAATGTTATCAATATAATGCTTTTTCAAATCCATATTCTGACAAATATTATCTTAGGAATTGTACATTTTAAGAGATTAATATTTTAAATTATTCAATTTTAAGGGCAGCACATGCTGTGCAATTACTTACATCTGAATACTCCCTTTTGGCACTCTCTTAAGTCAGGCATATTCTCAAATTAAGTTAGGTCTTTTCTCAAATAATTTGACCTAAACTGACAACTCCAAAAATATGAATTTCCTGAGCATATTATCAGCTGGGAGCAGCTAGTAGTTATAATTACTTGTTAGCTAATATACACAGAACAATTATGTTTGGAGAGTTACATAACCTTGGACTGGTCTGCAATAAGCTTGAAAATTTAGAAAGCAATGAATGACCTCTGAGCATGTCTAAGACAAGAAATAATTAACAAAGAAATCTCCTGATGTGCTGTAGTATACCCCAGTTTGCAGCTAAAAAACCATCACTTTCTGTTCTAAATGGTAGCAGTTACGGTATATCTACTTTGTCTTCTATGTATGTCAGAATAAAATCAATAAAACTTGCAAAGAGCAATTAAAATGCAATAACAATCCCACTCAAGGTTTTTTTTTAAGCAACATGAACACCTAAGATGATGATGATCGTTACCACCTCTATTAATTTTTCCCCATAGAAAGGCAGATTTGCATATTTATGCCACAAATACTGCACTTGCTAATACAAGCCTCCCTTTTCCATCTCCATCACCACGGGGGTGTACACCTGGTGCAGAACTCCAGAGCTTGCCCAGCTCAGCAGAGGTGTTTCAAGCCAGCACGCTGCGCTTTGCGCTTGCAGTGGGCAAGCACCGTGTGCCCGTCAGGCACCAGGTGTCACAGACAGTGCTGCACTGCCCCGTGGCAAGACCGAGGTGACTGCTGCACTGCTCTCATCCAAATATAAAGATGGGTCTGGGCCACAGCACTCAAGCTGTGGTAAGCATCCCATGATTAATACGCAAGCTACTCCTCCTGTGCCTGCACCCAGCCTAGCACGGAGCCAGAGCTTTGCTGCTGATACGGCCATTAATGCTCTCACCTAAGCAAACCGCTTTTAGAAAGTGCAGCCTAGGAGATTCTTCCCTGTTGATAATTACAGTTCGGTATCACACTGCAATCAAGTGTTTCAGAAAGCTTGTTTCAACAAAGGGAGTTCTGATCCTACTCACATTGTAATGTGAGCTTATGTTTTTTAAAATGTTTCAGTCTAGGAAAGGAGAATCTACAGTGCAACAAATGAGAGAAGAATCTGTCTTGTAATCCAAGCATGAAACTACTGATGAAAAAGGAAGATTTTTTTTGTCTGAATTTGAAATTATTTGTGAATATTTGACTGCATTACCAGCTAATGCCATTTTCTGTACTTCTTGGCCTTAAAAAAAATCAAAATAAGTAAGAAGACATTCAGCCAAATAAACATAGAAGTCTTGATGTGACATCCAATATTTTTGCAGAAGTGACTGACAGCTAATGTAGTACTTCAAGACAGGATCTAAATTAAAGGTTTGCTATGAATAATGTATTTGTCAAAAGTGATCTTGTCCTATTCACAAATACCTGTACTAGGAATTTTTTTTGTTGCATTTTTAGAAAAAGGTTTCATATTGAAAGCTTTGACATGAACAATTTTGGGCTATCTAGGCCCTGTACATTCTGTTGTTGACATGAATATTTGGAATTCCCTATTTGATTGTCCTTTAAACAGAAAAAATAAATTATTTGGTATCCTTTTATCCCTCAAATAAGGTTATTAAAAACCATTTTTTTTTTGCTTGTTTTTCAAAACAGTCTTCTTTTACCCACTTGGCAGGAAGATAAAAGGGCAGAAACATATTTTAGGAACAAGGAGTTATAGCTTGAAATAATATAAGGACGTTCAAAATTTTTTTTTCCCATTTTATTTTCAATTTAAAATTGCTTCCTGGATAAAGAAACAATAAAGTCATAACCCAGATTTATTAGGTTCTTGAATACGTGAAGATCAATTTCCTCTTTACTCAAAAATAGTGAAGGAATTAAAAATTTTTTAACCTTTATGATTTCAGCCTTTTCTGGCTTAAGTGTCTAAGCTGCAGGACATTGGACAGGGGTTTTTTTTGAGGGGAGGCAAGCTAAACTCATAGAATTTCTTGTCCTTCAGCCCTTAAGATTTCCTGGTGGTGGAGGAATGATGTAGCCCAGGGAATACTGTACAAGTGAGCATTATTTTTATGCAAAACACTTGGAAAACCAGTGCCTATCTTCTCACTCAGGAGTCTCTCTCAGTATACCATGTTTCCATAGTGATATATAAACCAAAGCATTTTTTCAAAAAAGCACATACGTCAAATTTAATGGTCTTTGGTTTGTACCACAGCATATTTCCTCTACAAATTTAATCTCACAGGAAAAGGATGTCTGTGTTTAATACTGTCAATCAGATCAGATGACTACAGCTATCACTGAGGTTAAATCCAAGTGTTGCAAACAGATTGTGGGACTGGAGCTGGTATTGAGGCACATAGTAGGAGTCTTACACTAATGACTGGTAAGTTTATGCAACCAATTCCTTTTTTTTTGCCAGTGGCCATATTGAGCAATCACTAAAATACTTTCAAGATCTATGACATTTGCTGTTACTTGATCCTGTCTCATATTTTAGTCAAACACCATGTGGAGGTTTGCTTGTGAATTGTCTTGTTCTTCAGTTTTGTTCCTTCCCTGTAATGAAGTCAATTTAGAAAAGCAAAGCAACTATGTACTGTTGCAAATGTTTACAAACCACAACCAAAAAACCCCCCTTGTTTTTAGCATGCAATATTTTTCCTCAACATGCAAGATCAGGCTTATTGCATCTTATTATATGGGCCATGTGGACATAAGCAAAAAAGCAAGAACTGAAAATTAAGGATTTATAAAAAAAATTTAATAAAATGCCCCACTTTCTGAGCATTTTTGTTTTAATATTCTGTGTTCCAGAAATCCTGGAAGACAGAAAAACACTGGGATATAGAGGAGTCTGTAATAATAGGGGACATGTGACTGGTAGAATCTGTGGCTTGACAACCGTCATGTCCAAATTCAATTTTAAAATACAGTAAGTGAACTATTCACTGACATTTATGATGAATTTTAATCACCTTATTTTTAGTGTGGGTTACACATTCCCAGTATTTGTGTCTTTATTTTGTATTTCATACTTCATAGTGACTTGGCAAATGGAGAGATATGAAAAAAAGTACTTGGGCAAATAGAGTGCAACTTGGATAAAATTCAGGAATGAGTCCAATAATTATATCCATAAAGCAACTATGTCTACCCAGATAAATGCCTGGACATTAAGATGGTGAAGTACCCCAAGGCTTCAAGTGCTGTGGTGACAAAACCATTCCAGCTCAACAGTGTCTTGCCATCTGTTTAACATTTAGGCTTCTTCGTCATTCGAAGCAGAAATTTCAGTACCCAGGACTAAAAATGCTCAGAAGAAACCTTATGAACACTCACCATACTGAATCAGCAGTAAACTAAACGTGCAATATGGTTGTATTTATTTAAAAACAGAGTTAGGGAAGTTAGTACTGCCCACCAAATATAAGGAAGGCTGTGAGGGGGGAGAAAGTCAGTGTTTTACTATACAATTTTTTTTATATTTGTGCCAGAAATGAAAGAGTTCCTCCTTATTCCATCAAAAACATACCTTTTTTTTTTTCCTGCCATGTTAAAGACTATGCTGAGAAAGACTTTTCATCCAGCCTTCATGCTGAAGGTGTAACATGGTACAACAAAGAGCACCAGGTTCATAAGTACTAAAAAGGGTTCAAGTGAGCAGGAAGTTACCTCCAGATCAGTGCTTACTTAAAATCTACATATTTAGATTTAGGGGAAATCCTGTGGCTTGTGATTAAGTGCTGCTGAAAGACAAAGTCAAGGAATCTTTTAAAAATAGATGAATAAACAGCTCTAGGAGTGTAAACCAGAACCCATGACTGCCCTCTATAACCATCACAGAATTATAGTCTTGGCTGTGGATTCTGTCATGAAAAGTGAAGCATACCTGGTAAATACATAGACTTACTGCTGGACTCATGGTTAGGACTATAACACAAGCAGGGAGAAAAAGATGTAGTTTGGAATGGTTTCAGATGTAGAAGGACTTACATAAAATGTAATTACATAACATGTGTCAGTTACTGGCAAATAATCAAGCACTATTCCAGTGTTCTTAGGTATATCCTGCATAGCTGGGCAAATAATCTTTTACAAACATATGAAACTTCCAGCAGATTGTGTACAGTCTTAAATCCAACATGTGTTTCCAGTCAGAGAATCCCATAGCTGGAAATAACCTTGGAAAGTAGCATTTCAGATACACTCCTTCCAGAACTTGAGGTTCTTCCACTTACTAGGTAGATGCTGTGAAAACATGCCTGTACTGCCTTTATGGAGATTTTAGGTGTTTAATTCAGACTTATGTAATATAAATCTACAGGTAATACAAAAAGTAGTGCTATTTTGAAGTGGTTCTTCACAGGTTTAAGAAGCCCAGAGGTTCTTCGTACGGCTACCTATTTCCTAATCCCAGGAAAAGGGCATTTAAATGGCATACATCTTGGTATACCTCCAGCTGATAAGGATATTGAAAGATAAAGATATCAAAATATTAATTTTTGACAGGAAGATTATAGAAGTTTTATTAAAAAGCCTCTTAAAGGATGTCCAGAATGGACTGAGTTTCCCAAATTATATTCCAGTGAAGATAAGAAAGTGTTTTTCCTCTTCAGAAAGAATACCTCAAAACCAGTCCTGCAATTGTAAAACAAAATGTCATATTTGCCTTCGTGTTAGTCATTCAGGATGAAACCTGAGGTTTTGACTTGGGTTTTAGTGATGTGAATGGCATAGAGCTATGGCCTTCTGTCACATGTCATGGAATCAGAAACACTGGGGCTAGAAGTGAATTCAAGAACTTTTCTTGTCCATCAGTCTGTCCCAAGGCCAAATAAAGTCTCTTTCCCTCTTTCCAAAAGATCTGTGTACCATATTCTTACAGATCTTTGATGATGAGCATTCTGCAACCTCCAAATTCAGTACCTCCAAAATTCAACAAGACCTAAACATTCTGAAAGTATCTGTGGCTTATTTGTTTCACTAAGAATGAACTCAAACCTCAACTCACCAGCTGATATCACTGGATCCTCACCAAAATGTAAGTATCTGTGGTGCAGATGAGAGGTTTAGGTAAAGTGAGATTAAAATACCATCACAATTAATAAGATATCAAACCCCAAGGATTTCTACTGATATTATTGAGGATATTCATGGAATATATTGTTATACAATATGAAAAAATGGATCAGAATCTGCCCCTTTGATAAAATTGTTAGGGTAAGAAGATTCTTTTGGACTTTTTTAAAATATGTCTTTGCTAAGTCAGGTTTTATTCCACAGGACATTGTTCACAGCAACTGAGGTATTGACCAAAGTAAAAAAATGTTCCATTTTATTATGGTAAGTACATTCTCATACACACTCAATTTTCTGTAGTAGTAGTAATATAGTACCTTTACTACAAAATAAACATGTATTTCATGTTGGCATTTCTTGTATAAATGGATGAAATATCCCAATTCAATTTTTGATGCAGTTTTGCAGTCAACCAGTTGCTTTGCATAATTGGGGTGACAGATGCACTTTATTGTAGTACCAAATTCACTTTGTAGCACAATTTGTAAGATGGTACAATGGGCCTGGATCTTGGCCAACATCAATAATGGAATAATAAACTTACACAAGTAGCAGGGAAATTGCAGTTTTTTTAATGAAAATGCCACTTCTCATGTCTGTTCTGAGGTTATTCTGCTCAACAGTTGCTATTAGGATAGAGGACTTTTAGGAAAAATTCTCAAATATTTTTGTTTGAGAGAGGTAAGAAGTGACATTGGAAAATAAGATTCTGAAAGAGCCTCGAAAAACAACTCCCCCTTATATTATGCACAGAGAAAGGCACAGAGAAAGTACAGGATGACTGCTGAACCACTACTTATAGAGCAAGTCTTTTTTGTGCAGCCCTATAAACCAAGCGACTCTGTCAAAAACTGTTCTCCATCCTGACTGGAGGTCAGACAGGAAAACACAGCCTGGTCTACAGGGTTTTCCTGCACTAATGCTTTCTTCATGCACATCGCTCACCTGATCATCAGAGATTTGTCTACACAGCTTTCTTGATTCATTGTTGCCAGCCTGAGTGGGACAAATCTCGGAGAAAAGCAGCATCGCTCACTGGAGTTCTGTGAAAAGTGTCAGTGCATGTCAGAGCATTGATTCAGGCTGGTATTGATGTGAGTTCTCTTTCTGACAGTTGATCAAATGCACACCTATCAAAAATCACTGCCTCTCATAGCTGCTGTTTAGAATATAACTTGCAGTGTAATGCTCTTGAAATGTGATTTTTTTTTTGAGGTACAGTAGATTTTTTTTTGTTTTGTTTTTACTTAGTGAGTAAGAAGATAGGAGATGCTGAAAATTAAATTGGCTTAATGAGGTAATATTTCTATTATTCTATGTGATTTTGCAAACTTGTCCTTAAATAAGCAAGATGGAATCTCCTCTGACATTTCATAGGTTCATAGAATCATTAAATTTGGAAATGACCTCCAAGATCATGAAGTCCAACCTTCAACCAAACACTGTCAATCAACTAAATCATAGCACTGTCATGTTCAGCCACTTCTTGAATATTTCCAGGCAAAGTGACTTCACAACCCCACTGGGCAGACTTTTCCAATTCCACTCTTCACTGACAAAATTCTTCCTGATGTCCAGTCTGAACCTTCCCCGGCACAGCTTTCCTCTTTCCTGCTGCTGGTTGCTTGGAAGAAGAGGCCAACCCCCACCTTGTTACAATTTCCTGTCAGGCATTTGTAGAGAGTGCTAAGGTCCCCCCTGAACCTCCTTTTCCCCAGGATAAACACCCCCAGCTCTCTCAGTTGCTCCTCATTTGACTTACTCTCTAGCTCCACTGCCCTTTTCTGAACTTGCTCCAACACCTCCATGTCTGCCTTGAAGTGAGGGATGGAGAGTAGAGGATTAGAGGTACAGCTTCAGTTTTTGCTTAATATCACAGAAATACTGGAACTGCAGTTTCCCAGTAGACCCAAATAGCAGGAAAACCGTATCAGTTGGAATATTCTTTTAGTGCTACAGTGCTAGGCTGAATATTCTTTTAGGCTAAAGTGCCTCTGATTTATCTTCACTGTACAGTGAAAAGAGAACTTAATCAGTATCTTGGGTGATGAGAGAAGCACAATTAAAAGCTGATTCTTTGAAAAGATCTCTTAATAAGTTCTACAGTCAATCGTCATCTCAGAATACTACTTGTTTTCTTAATATGCAGAGTTCAATTGTGTGTGTTTTCATTGTATACACATAGATTTTAATTTTCACAGAAGTCCAAAAAGATCAAGTATGTTATGTCATTGTTTTTGATCTTTCCTGTCCTCCCACAGGCTAAACTTTCTGAAATGCAGATAACTTGTCTGTCATTTCAAACTGTCTGAATCTTATCTCTTCAGAGAAAAGTTGAACATATTTAACTTAAAGATATTACCCACATCTGGCTGAGTACACCATCATTGCTGGTTAGACCATAGTGCCTGTATTGCATTGCTTTCCTGAAATAAAAAGTTCTACTGTCTGAATTTTTACATTCTCCTCAAAACACTTCTGTGTGATAGCTGTCTTACCTCAGCAAGAAGGAGCAGTGCTGGTGCTCAGAACATTCTGTCATAATGTTTTGTGCCTTTTCTTGATGAATAATCCATTTTGCTGACCTGAAAAGAGCAATAAATTCCATTCATTTCAGAGGACCATTTTTGTATGTGTAACACCTCTTTTTTGGATAGCACAGTGTATAGTTCATGTAAGGCCAGAAGCTTCAGGCCCATCTGTGAAGACTGTTTTGCTGAACACAGTTCCATCATCAGCACCACAACATTTTAATAATTATCCCCAGTGAATAATGCTTTTTCTTTAAATAATCCTAAAAAAACTTGTTTTTCTTTGTTTGCTTGTGGGTTGTTGTGTTGGTGTTTTTTGTTTTTTTTTTTTTTTAATGTATTCATTATTTTTTATTCACTATTTGCTATTTAGTATTTAGTCATTGGTGTCTTTAGCATTTCCAGGTCATCACCGCGCAAAACTTCAGAAAAAGCACAACCTTTTAAATAAAAGAAGTTCTGCCTTTTGAGCAACATCAGAAGAAAACTCATGTTTGATCTAGTTCTAGTATTTGATTTTTTTATTTGAGGCTTTTTTCTCTAATTCATTTTGATCCTTGATATCGAATAATAGAATTGCTTAGGTTGGAAAAGACCTTCAAGGTCATTGAGTTCAACTGTTAACCCAGCACTGCCAAGTCCACCACTAAACCACATCTCCAAGTGCCACAACTACATGTCTTTTAAACACCTCTGTGGATGGTGACTTAGCTACTTCCCTGTGCAGCCTGTTCCAGTGCTTCACAACCCTTTCTGTGAAGGAAGCTTTTAGAATATCCAATCTAAATGTCCCTTGGTGCAATTTGCTATTTCCTCTCTGTATTCATAACAACATATTTTATTGCCTTTTTTATCAGATTAAGTTCTAGCTGGGCTTTGGCCCTTCCAATTTTCTCCCTGCATAACCTTATGACATCTTGGAATCTTCCTGAGTTGCTTTCCTCTTCTTCCCAAAGATCATAAAATCTCTTTTTTTATGTCCCCAGTTCCAGTCAACTTGTTCCCCAGCAGCTTATCTTTCAGCACACATGGACGTTCTGCTCCTGGTCTTTAGGATTTCTCTCTTGAAGAATGTCCATCCTTCCTGGGCTACTTTGCCTTTCAGGTCTGCCTCCCAAGGGACACTGCTACCCAGACTGCTAAACAGGCTGAAGTCTGACCTCCACAAGTCTAAGGTGGCAATTCTGTTGACCGTCCTCCTTATTTCCCCAAGAACCAAAAACCATCATTTTGTAATCTCTGTGACAAAGAGGCCTCCAACCATCACATCACTCACCAGTGCTTCTCTGTTCATTAACAGGACTTCCAGTGTGGCACTTCTGGTTAGCACACTCACTGTGTCTGGAAGATCTCTTCTACACCCCAGGATCTTCTGGACTGTTTTCTCTCTGGTGGGTTGTATTTCCAGAAGATATAAGTTGAGCTCCACCATGAGAACAAGGATTAGCAAACGTGAAACTTGTTTGGGGCTGCTCTGTAATAATTTCTGCGTGTTCAGGTCAGGATCTTGGAAGGTTTTGAGCCTTTGCATTAAAAGACTGAACTGAGAGGTTTTGTGATTTGCTTTCTTTAACTTCTGGTATTAGGAGGGTTCAGCATCCTTAGAGAAGGCAGCCTGACATAGAAAGAACATCTGTACCTCTGAGCTCAGCTACATAGGAAACATTTCCCATGTGTGAAAGACTTAATACCAAACAGCCAACTTGGTGTCTTTGGGAGCATGACACAGTGGGAATTCAAATAAAAGTAATTACTAATATTTAATATCAGTTTATAACCCAGAAGGAGATTTGAGAAATTTCTTAAAACATATGTGCTTGGAAGACTCAAGTTATCTATTTTAAATGGTACTGATAAGGAGCAATTTAGTCCGTATATTGAACTGATTGTTGATACATTCTCAAAAGATTGCATTTTTTAGTAAATCAGGAGATTGATTCTTTTTTAAAGACACAAAAAGAAAGGTTCAAGTTAAGTCAGAGCACAGGAAGCAAGAGAAAATTTGATACCATTGCCTGTGAAAACACTGAGCTGAGAATCTCTTCTGAAGAAGGACAGAAACATTCCTGGCATGCAGGAGATCAAAAGAACTCTCCTGCAGGTCTAAAAATGAACACTTGCTCCATGGAGAGTAATTATTTTGGAACAGCCAACTGAGACAGAGGACCTTGTGGGACCAGAAGAAGTTGCAACTAGCTTCATTATCATCAGGAGATCAAAAGGTTTTAAGATAGATGAGAATGCCAGCTGCTCTCTCAGGAAATACTGTCCCTTTGTTACGGTAGCTTAACACTTCCATTTTAAGAAGGTTGTTATGTATCTATGTCTGATTTGTATCTGAGTCATAAAAGCTGCAGGTACCTGAACATAGTCAGAGTTACTGAGAAAGTGCCTTCTCCCCTGAAGTAATGTTACCCAAGTGTTAGTTGAGTACAAAAAAAACATAAATAAACTGGAGCAAGATTGGCCAGGAGTTTGAATGATTTCCCTGTGAAAAGAGACTGAGGGAGCTGGGCTTGTTGAGCCTGGAGAAAGATGGTTCAGGGTGGGATCTTAGTACTGTCCTCAACTACCCAATGGAAGGAAATAGGAGACAAAAGAGATGGACTCAGAGGAAGAATGAGAGGTTATGGACAAGAGCTGGAAGATGGCAGATTCTGGGTTAATATCAGGAAAAAAAACCACCAAGAGTATGATCAAACGCTGTAATGAGTTTCCAAAGAGGCTGAGGGATCTCCATCCTTCAATATATTCAAAGCTCATTTGGAGAAATCCATGAGCAGCCAGCACTAAGCAAAGGAGTTTAAATTCCTAAAGGTCCTTCCAACCTACATAATTCTGTGGTTGTAAGCTGGGGTTACAGTAGAAACAGGATAAATCATGCAGTGTGTTTACCTTGGCTGGCTTTTTGCTCTCTTCTCCCTTCTCAAAAGAAAAGGGGTAGAAAATAAAATAGAAAAGCTCATGCAATGAGGTAAGGCATCTTAATATTCATTACTTCCCACTGGCAGGCAAATGTCCAGCCATTCTTTGAGCCTGTACACCTATACCAGTTGCTTGGAACCAAAGACCATAACCACAACTGTACCCACATTTGCTTCCTTGCCCTCAGCAGCTGATTGCAATGTCATATAGTATGGAATGTCCCTTAAATCAGTTTGGGTCAGCTGTCCTAGATGTGTCCCCTCAGCCTCTTGCTCATACCCAGCCTACTGGCCTTTGGAGGGGAGGGAAAGCCTTGATGCAGTGCAAGCACTGCTCAGAAAATGCCAACACGTTGGTGTGTTCTCAATACTATTTTAGCTACAAATGCACAACACACTATAGGATACTATGAGGAACTTTAACTACATCTTAGCCAGAGACAGTACACTGGAACAGAACTGTTCAGGATACAGACTTGTTGCTTGAAAAGGACATCTACAAAGATGCAGGGATGAATCAAAGAATACAGTTTGCCCTGAACTGTGACAGTACTGTTGTTCAGACCTACTTATTTCTATTTCTATACATTGATCTGACAGTAATGCACAGTTGAAGCTGACCTTAGGATGTACATGCATGAGAAGACAATTGAATACTGTGCTCCCAAAGTACTACACAATGACTAAAATTTAACTGAAAGAACTTGGACATGCCAAGGATAAATTGCCTAGGAAAAACACCTAGAATTAACTGATTTTCTTCACATGTTAGTATCGATTGGACTGCTTGAGTGGCGAGAATTGCAGAACAGCAAATCCAATTAACAATTTTTAAAATAAGCAAATATGCTATGGTGGCCAAAGCTTGTTGCAGCCTTAATATCTGCTAGTAAAGCCCACAGTAAAAAAGCAAAAAGGACCTTTGCATAATATCCACAGATGTATAATTCAGCCGTGTTGTGAGATGTTCAGAGTCCCAGGGCACCCACGTGTCGAAGGCCCAGGTTTCTCTCTGACTCCGGAGGTTGGGGCTGAAGTGTGCTCTCAGGCTGTACAAAGATGATGGCCAACAGGGGAATAGGGAGGGAGTGGCTCAGGGACATAGGAACAGACATAGGAACAGGGGAAGGAGCCAGTGGGGTCTTAGCAGCTTTTTGAGAGAAGCTTTTTGTGTCTCCCTAACTTAGGGACCCCCCCCCTCACCGGGTCCCCATAAAAGCTTGTTTTTATTTTTTTTCCTCTAAGGTCTGCTTCGCAGCTTTAATGTCTAATCCTCAAATGTACTACTGAGTACATTTAGTGATGATCCAGAAGATTTACCTATCAACTGCTTCTGAATTTTCTATAGCACAGTGGGTGTTGCTTATCTTAATCAAAGTTAGTCTTCTCAGCTTTAAAGTGCACCTCCTTAACTCTCTCTGCTCTTCTGCTTTCCTGACAGTGTAGTATTCACAGAGGTGTACCTATGCAGCCAGAAACAGTAGATTTGCTGAAACAGAAAAGAACCAACCTGGCACTTGACTGAGAGAACTGGTTTAGATGGGCTGTCTAACAAGGAAATCACACACTAGGGCTCTCTGATCATACATAGGAATTCTCCACAATATTTCCCGAGGAATGGAGGCAGAAAGTAAAAAAAAAACACCACTCACCACAAACTGATATTTTTGATGGGGCATTTTCACTACTTTCCTAAGAATAGCTGAGCCAATATCTGGTGGAGAAAGAACTCTGCCTTGCTGAATACACATGAGCTCTTAATGAACAGGATATGGGGTGTGAGTGATATGATCTATAGAGAGTCTGTAAAAGAAACAACTGTTAAAGAAACAATAAAAGTCATTAATAGAACTGAATTCTCTGTGTTACAGGGTAGTTAGATGAAATCAGCTGTTTCTTGTTCTACTATCCAGGTGCAAGACAATTTCTACTTTTCATTATTCAGACAGGTAAAATCCAGACAAGGTTTATTTATTACTTGTTCAAACTAATTTGTTCTGTTGCAATTTTTTTTAGCTTAAACTAGCTCTTCTCTCTCCCTCGCATCTGTCATCCTGATGATTTTACAGACTGATTCCTATATTTTATTTCCTGAATTAAATGAATGTATTTTTTTTCAAGTGTCCTTTCCAAACTTAAGGTCTCCACTCAGTTGCCCATTTCTAGCAAGAGTTCTCTGCACACATTCCAGTCTAAATTAATCTCTCTTGAAATGGATGAATAAACTATGATGTATATGAGTGATCATTAATGGTTTAAATAATGGTAATGATTGCAAGATGAAATCAGACTAGCACTGAGAAGCTTTTCAAGGTGTTTAATTCAGGTGGTTGCGTAAAAAAAAATCATTATCTAATCATAGCAGAAGTAATTTTTTGCTTTTCTTGAGTCAAATACCTTGGATGAACTTGCAGTATACAATTAAAAGAAAAAAAAATCTATTTTGACATTAGGACTTTCTCTACTGAAATATTTCAGGTGACATGGTGAAAGTAAGAGTCTCAAACCTATCTTTATATCTAGAGTTTCAGTAGGAACACTATTTGGACCAAGGAAAGAAGAAGAAATTGAGGATTAATAGATAAAATCTTTTATTGTGTTAGAAAATGTTTCTGTATGAAAAAATGCTTTCCATTATGTAAACTAAAAAGAACTCACACAGTTCTCTTTAAGTGTCAGGTCACAAACAAAAAATAATGAGTAAATGAGGGACCCAGAAGTGTTGCTTGGCAGCTGGGTGGACATGACCAGTGTGTGCCCCAGTGGGCAGGAAGGCCAGTGGCATCCTGGCCATTGTCAGCAATAGGGTGGCCAGCAGGAGCAGGGCAGGGATTGTCCCCCTGTACTCAGCACTGCTGAGGCCACACCTCCAGTGCTGGGTCCAGGTCTGGTCCCCTCACTATAAAAAAGACATTGAAAGGCTGGAGATTTTCCAGAGAAAGGCAATGGAGCTGGTGAAGAGTCTGGAGCATGTGTCTTGTGAGGAGCTGAGGGAGCTGGAATTGTTTAGCTGGTTTAACCATGGCAGAGCTTTGGAACTAGATCAGCTCTAAGGTCCCTTCCAACCCAAATAAATTTATGATTTTATATTATGATGAGTAATTGAAGTCAAAATATTTTTCTTCCAGATAGGAAGAAATTGGATCTTAATTCCATGGCACTTACTTTACTATGGGTTTCTTTCCAGAGTTTGTAGAAACAGATGATCAAAAAAAGAAACAATAATTTGTTTAATAAAGACTCATCCATGGTCTTCTACTGTTACTTTGAGATGTCAAGAAAACTCCTGAAGAAAATGAAGAAGTTAAAAAAAAAATAAAAGCAAGCAGAGAAATTAATTTAATATGGTGATTTAATGATGAATGTCCCCATTTTCTACATTAAATAGTTGCAATCACCAGTGCTTACATTCAAATATCACATGAATGGCATTAAGAATGGATATCCAAGACATTAAGAATGGATATCCAATGGATATGTGTCAGTCCAAGACAGCAGTCACTGCAAATCAAACTTTTCTTAGGCCTCCTACTTAGAACAATCACGCAGATCAATAGAAATATTGAACAAAATAAAAAAACCCAGCAGAGGTAATTTAAACTCTGAAACTGTAAATTTCTGAAAACTTCCTCATGAGGGAAGTTATTAAATAACATGCTTAAAAAGAGCTGTTGCCACCTCACTCACTGTCATGTTGTACAGTTTTATGGCCTAAATGATGCTGTCTGGTCAGGAGATGAGTTACTCAAAACTGATGTTTACTTGAAGTTCTGACTAGTCAAATATGAACACTTTGATATAGACACTGGGTTATTTTTACCCTGACTTTTCCTCCAGCATTCCTCTTGATATTAATGGAAACTTGGGTCAAAGCTCTAAACACTGATGAAGCATAATTGCATGCAATTCTCGTGATTTGACATATCTATTGCTACACGCTATTAGAAAATATCATTATCCCAAATATCTTCCAGCAATTTTCCCTGTGCTCTTTCAGTGTTACTAATTTGTGATTTTCGGTATGGCTTGTTTTAGTAATATTGACAAGTGGCATATAACCACTCAATCAAGCATATCAAGTCCTTTAATTTGGCCTAATACAGGCATCAATGAAAGGTGTGAAGCTTTTACATTTGCTCTACTGAAACTAATGTCCATCAGAAAGCAAATTGATTTTTCGTTTCAATACAAATCAAAATTTCATTGCATGAAAAAATGTTGTCAACTCTGCTAAATTAGTAATAAATGAACAAAGTAAAGCAAGTGCTGAATATCTGCCTCACATTTTCCTTTATACTGGTGTATAATTTCTAGCCATTCAAAATAATTTTCTAAAAGATGAAAAGCATCATTTTTTTTTGTATGGCATGGCTACTTTATTGAATACTTCAGACTATCTTTAGTTCATATTCTATATTATGGTACTTCATATAGGCAAAATAGATTCCTTGTTATAAACATTTCTGTTCTGGTTAATAGCCACATGCAGGGAAAAAAAAATTAAAGTGTGGAGGATGTACATCTCTCAAACTTTGTATCCCAAATGTGACTCCAGTTTCCATTTTTGTGAAAGATACATAGGTGGCTTGCACCAAAACAACTTATAACAGTCTTGAAAATCAAATAAAAAAACATGATGATTATGTCTATGTGCATAATTCCTCTGTTTAAGGAAGTTGTAATTCCCCTAAGAACACTGATTAAGAGACATGTCTGCTTTTGTTCTCTTCATATGATTAGTAATCTGAGTAATCTTAAACTGTCCTACAACAATTATAGTATAAAAACTGAAAAACATCTGGTATTGTTTTAGTTATTTTTTTTACTCATCTGAAATTCTGCAAGTAATACAAATAGAATAGGGTCAAACAGTTAATCCTTGATACCATCTCTCGAACATTTTCAACACATTAATCTTTTGGGTGTATTTTCTGTGTGTTGATCTGTGCCTGGAGATCTACATTGCTTCTAACAGGCTTGAGCCTGTTAGCAAGTTGTTAATAATGAGCAAGTCGTTAACACCACAGAAACATTTGTTTTATAAACTGCGTCATGGTTTAGAGATCGTATTAGTGCTCCAACTAAAATGAAAAACTACTAGTTGTTCCTCCCCCTAACCCCTTCCAGTGGCAGACAAAAGGCAGAGATTCCAAGTAGAGATAAGAATTTACTGGAAATAGCAATGCAGCAAGAAAACCAGCAGTAACAGCAACAACATTAAGAATAAGAATATACAAAAAGAGGGTGATTCATATCGAGAAAGTGCTCACTGACTGACCAACCTGACTTGGCACTGCCTGGCCCTCTGACACACAGAACAAGTGGCCTCTGTGTTGAGTGTTTCTCCCCCAGCCCAAGACCACGAAAACCAATGGCAGACAAACCCTCTGGTCAGCACTCCAGCAGAGTTATCCCACTGCTCCCTTTGCCACTCGCGCCCCTGAAAAGGACAAAATAAGCCACCTTTTTCCTCCACCTGAAGCCACACCCACCTTCTCAGAAGTGAGAATCCCCTACTTCCAGACCCAACAATGGTGGCAGTGCCATAGAACAACCTAGACATGCCCGCATGGCTCTAGGTTCCACCCCTTCATGTCCTTGGCTGAAACTAGGACAAACTATAAAACAATTAATTGCAACTATGTTCAATGTCTCTAGCGCACTGTTCATTTGTGCAGAAACTAAATTATTTATCTAACTTTATTTAATGAAGTCTGCCCTTTCCAAG
Source organism: Onychostruthus taczanowskii (assembly GCF_017590055.1). Taxonomy (NCBI): domain Eukaryota; kingdom Metazoa; phylum Chordata; class Aves; order Passeriformes; family Passeridae; genus Onychostruthus; species Onychostruthus taczanowskii. The sequence continues at coordinate 16,863,789 of NW_024497629.1, read as the reverse complement.
AGTTTCCAAGGAAATCTTTACACTCAATTAGTATCTTCGTGGCCTTCTTGTTTATTGGCCATACTGTGATATTTTAAAGTGAAACTTCCCACTGATTTCTAGGAAAGGCAACTTAGGAACAGTGTGCATTGCCTATCAAGTGTTAGAACCCTTAACAGATTCACCAGTTGTGGAATATCCATCTTACTTTATGTGGTATTCATAAGGCATCAAAATCTAGTAGAGTTACATCAGGATAAAACTTGTAAAAGAAAGGTCTGATCCTCATCCCTGTTTAAATTTTTTTTATCATGTCCTTCTCCTTGACTTCTACAAATCTAGCTGATTTCAGATGAAAAACATTCTATCCAATTAATAAAAGTTAACTGCCATCAAATACAGATCTATATTCACATGCTGATTAATTTATAACTCAGTTTGCATCTTCAGCTCAGCTAGTTCTGTCTCTGAGCCGCAGGTAGGCTCTTCTTGAAATGCTTACTTTTCATTTTAGAGATCTTACACTAAATCATGCTAAAACTGGAACAGGCTTTAGCCATCCTCCAGCCCCATCTCTTTCTTCCATTCTTAATTGCAACATAATTGAGAAGCACCTGAAATTACACACAAAGTTGCTGAAAATGTTTTGAAGGATGCCTTTATGCATGCTGCACAACAAGTCTTTTGCTGTTGTATTCTCCTAAGATATGTGGAAAATCTGGCTTTTAAAAAAACCCAAGACAAGGACCTAGACCTCATTTGTCTCAGTTCTTGCATAAATGATCTAAAATCTAACTTTTCAATGTAGGATGGACAGAGCCATCCTTACATAAGACTGAAAATAAAGGCAAAAGAAGAATTCACATTGTCTTTGGAGGCATAGCTGCAGCTGTTTGCTTTGGAGAAAGGATGCTTAATCTGAATCATAACTGGATGAAAGTACTTGGTTCACAGACTTAGGCATATTTATAATAGTTGGGATGCACTTAAAATTTCCAGTTAGTTGACTGGAACTGGTCTACCACTCAGTGTGCAAACAACTTTTAGCCTCCCCTTTAGAGACTGGATATATACAAATCTATATGTGTGAAGTCTTTCACAGGCATACAGGAATTTTCCACCTACCAGCTTTCTGAGATACACAGCTATCGGCCAAATGTCAGCCAGAATCTCTGTGACCCCACTAGGAAGGAACATGGCAGAGCCTATTCAACCTCGTCTGACTTGAATATGCCTGACACTTTGGTGGGATCTAGTCCTCAGCCTGTGTGAAATTGAAATCTTCCTGTCCTCATAGATGTTTTCTGCAATTCAGTGGTAGTAGACACTGTGTTTCCTTTTGGAGGTGATGTACACACAGGGCAAGATCAAGATGACTCCTAGTACATTTAAGGAAAGAAAAGTCTTTCCCACAGCACCCATTATTCCTTTTCTTATGCTGCTGTAAACACAAATGCTAAATCCCATCTCCAACACATTTACTTCTCAATTTTCCTTTGATAGGAATTGTCCTGCTTTGGGTTAATTTCTTCCTGCAGCATCATATTCAATTTTTCATTAATTTCTTTCTTTGATAAAAAGTCATCTTTGAATGGAAATAAAATCAGTAAATGTAGTTTAGTTAAAATCCAGTCATGATCTCCCCATTTTAGAAGCTCATTACTGAGGATTAGTTGTGTATTGTGACAGTATTTCATTAGCTTCAACTGGAAAGGGCAAGAATGATGTGTGCCTGTCAAATCTGAACAGGAGGAAGATATTTATGCTGGTTTTGGTATGCTTCCTAACTCTAAAGGTAGTGGGAAGAGACCTTCTGTTTTTTTATGGACTTTGAAATGAGCTTCTGTCCATCTGTGTTAAAATTGTTTAAGCCTGATATTTTTGTCAAATCCATGGGTAAAGTTTCTGTGTATATTTTTACATGTAGACTTGCTATGTGGATTTTTAACTTCCTTAATCCCCAATGTAAAAGTAATATGAAAGTGTGTGAAACAGAATCAACTCAATTTTATTTCATGTGGATTCTGTAAAGTTTATTTAATTCATCAATACCTTTGAAGCCCTCAGGGGAACAGAAAATGGAAAGGGATGCATAAAGTAATTAAGATTTTTTTAGCTGAGCAAAAGAACTAAAAAAGCAGTATTATTATTAGAATGCTGGGAGTGGAAAAGAAAAGAAAATGCTGTAAAGAAGGCTCTTTTAAAGCTGAAGGATTGTCAGACAAGATCATCATTTAGGGCTTTACAAGGGTGGGTTCCTATGGGACTCTAAATACAGAAATCTCAGTCTACATCAGCAGAGAAGTAAATCCAGTAGAAAACCCAACAGCATTAGTGGTGCTTGGGAATTTTGAAGTGAATGCTGCATCAAGCCACTCTTACAAGATGGAATGGAAAGTGATTTGGAAAGAAAGGGTGACAAAATGCCAATGGTATGGTGTCCTGATTTAGGGCAAATTTGGGGGGAAACTTCCAAAGGGGTCCCTCTGGACAGCAGACTCAAGCAGCCCCTCCTGCTACTGTTTTGGGAAAAGATTTCCTTGGAGAAAAGTGGAAAAGAAATGTTTATTTAATGAGCAAAGTATTAACAGGTGTAAAAATCAAATAATATTAAACAATAAAACCTCTCACTGTTCTGAAGAGATGGCAAATTCAGGAAGTTCTTGTCGTGGACTTGAGACTCAGCTTGCTCAGTCTCTTACCAGTCCCTCTGGTGCTGGAAAGTGCCACGTCCTGGGCCCCGGTGGGCCACAGGCATGAGCTCCTGATGCTCTTCTGGGATTTCAGTCCAGAGCAGGAGTGATCAGTTCCAAGAAAAAGAAAAGTCACAGTCCAGGGAACTTCTCTGCCTCAGCTAGCTAAAAAACCCCCTAACTAAAAAGCAAATGAGATCACTCTCCCCTAATGTCCGTGCTGCAGATAGCACAGTCTTTGAGAGAGAAAGCTGAAACTCTTTATGTTTTTGAATGCAGCCACCTCAGACATTTCACCACTTCTCCTTCTCCCCCCTTCACTCTCAGATCTAGTTTTAAGGGTGCAAAACTTATTTCTAGATTAAACAGACAAATAGGGATACAATTCAGCATCATAAAGTCACCCTAGGACATATGGTCTCTTAAGCAGTGGCTGACAGGATATTTTATATACTATAGACAAAAGCACGGACCCCTGAAAGCAAAATCCTCTCTTGAAGAACTGTTGTGTGATTCTAGAATAGGTTTCATGAACAGTGATCAGTCTGAGGTTTTAAAGATACTAAATAATGTAAGCAAAACTGTGCTCCCAATTTATATACTGGGGTTTTAGCATAGCATAATGGAGAGAAATCATTTAAATACTGTTGAGCTGATGGAACAGGGAGAAGGTGCTCTATAGTACACAGATGCTAACATTTAATCCTGAAAATGCAATAAACTGACCCATGCCATCTTTTGACACCATGTTTGTTTGCATTCTTTGGTAATGATTACCATTGAAGGATGCATGATGATTTGAGGTAAGAGTTGTGAGTTATATTGCAAACTATTTCATAGAGGGTTGGTGACTCAAATATTATCAAGATGAAGTGTTGTGAGCTAATCTTCTCTTGTAGTTGAGTCTTCCCTCAAAATCCAGGCCTGTGACCTTGCTGACAAGGACCATGGTGACAAATCTGCTTCTAAATCACTTTAATTTAATTGTACCAAAAATGTACTTTGTCTGGGAGATGGGTAAAGTTATTGCTTCCCCTGTCCTGTTAAAGTCAGGGAAGGGCTAGAGTTGTATCTTGGCCCAACAGTTTAGAAGTGCCTGACAACTTGTCAGCTGTCATAGAGAGGGAAGGGGGTGTTGAGGGGAAGTTGAGAATGAGAGACAGCTCCTATAGCTGAAAGATTACATCAGTGATAAGTGCTGAGAAACTTTATATCTCTACCCAAACTGAATTGTTTATTTCTGAGCTGAAAGTAGAACACTCTGTTTAGTGGTATAGTGATCCTCCTGTTTTTTGGACAGACATATTCAAAAGAATTGTGAGTACTCCTAATGTGAGAAGTCTGTCACATTTCACCCAGAGTTTTGAGGACAGGCCCTTTCTCTAGGCTAGGTATTGACAGAGGAGAAGATGGGAGACTACAGTGTCAAGCACGATGTTGATAGCTCAGTCATACTGACTGCAGTTGACCTTTAAGAACAACAGTTTATTTAGGACCAAAAAGCAATAGACTTCCTCTGAAGTTCTCTCTACCTGATTATTATTTTTACTCTAGACTGCACATTTCTCACCCTCTGCAGCTGGAATTTTAATTGTCTCTCCTCTGTTCCTGTAACAGCTGCTAAGAAGCTTTGCTCTTCCCCTAGCTGCTCTATTACAGCTACACTGCAACAAATGTAGTTAATTTTTTATCCCTGAATACTTATTTTTTATCTCATTTCAGTTAACTTGGCTTCTTAGGAAATGAATGCAGCCTTAATGTGGTTTAAATATGTTGGTGGCTTTCTCAGATTGACAAGCAGTGGCATACTGGCGTGTTGAAAGTTGGTTTGTAGACGATGCTGAAGTGCAGTGAGGACACGCCAGCATTCATCCTTGGCATGCTAGATTTGTGCAAGGAAAGCAAGTTGCCTTGTACATGTGTTTTGCAATACTGTGGGGAAAGCTGGCTCTAACAGATGAGGAAGAAGATCTATTGATGTTTCAATACTGTAAGCTGTAAATGCCTTTGAGAGCCACCACCTGCACATTTTCTCAGGTTGAGCATTATCTCCCCTTACCAAAAACTGAATAGTTTCTCCTCATGGAAGGCCAGAAACATGTCCTTTTCAGGCATCCCCTGATCAAATTCAAATTCTGGGATGTATTCCAGGGATTCATGGTGGGATTTGGAGGCTGGCCAGCACACACATTGTGCTGTGTGTTTCCTTATCTGAAGAGGAAGCTAGCAAATGTTGTTTTAAGCACAAGTGCCTTTTTTCTCTGTTCATTTGATTTTTTTGAGTTGTACCACTCTGTCTCTAAAGCAGATTGAAAGGCCTGAGAAAGAACTGTGAATAAGTCAATCAGCAATCTGTGTCCTAAATATTGACTTTGACTACTATTATGAGTATTTAGATTTAGGAGCAAGCGCTCTCATTGGCTGCCAAAAGAAAGGATTACTTACTAGAGAAATAGGTCTGACAATCTGCTTCATGGAGAAAATACATACGAGCCCACCTTATGTGTGTCATCGTCTTGGAAAAAATAATTAAAGCCAATGAAATGGAAAGGATAATCAATACAGATATTTGCTTGCTGTTTACAAGTAACTAGTGCTCCAAATATGCTCAAAAATAAGGATCTGCTTGTATTCTGTGATTCTTGATTGGAAATGATAAATTGACCCTTAGTTTGCTGATCGTTTAAGAATTGTACAGGGTAATAGCTGCTCTGTAGATGCTAAGGATAAACTATGTTAAAACAATAATTTCACCACTATCAAATAGGCATTACCAATATTCTTTTACAACTTTGTTTTGTATCAAGGTAAATAGACATTTTTTAAAAACCTCATGCACTCTGTTTATGTTCTATCTCCTTCTATATTTTAATGTCTAATGATTTTCTATTTCCTCATTATTTCTTTTAAGGAGCCTACCCATCTTTTAGAGAAGATTTTAGGGTTCAGTTGCTCAAAAGTTACATGAGATTTGCCTGTCTTATACTGTTTAATTAACCAGTGGTTACATAAAAATAGCTTTCAACAATGAGCTAACACTTTCCCAAGAACTCAAGGTCTTTTGGCCACCTAAGGTTTGCACAGTCAAAACTGAGAAATCTCAAAGTCTCTAGTCATTTTTGAGCAAGTAATATTCTTTTCTTGACTATTTGATGACTTTCCTCTTTAATTTCCTATTTCATCTTTCTGTTCTCATCCCTTTCTTCTGTGTGCTTCTTCTTTCCATATCTACAGGATTCCTCTCCGGTTCTCAGCATACCTTTCTTTTCACACTAATTATTTATGTACTATAAATATTTATGTACATATACCTGCATATGATTTTTCAGACATCTAATTCAATGATCTCAAAAATGTGTTGGCAACACACGCTGTTTTGAGAAGGTTAATGATGGAGTTATCACCACCATCTATGTGAAGTCTGCTGGTGAAGTCTGAATTCACCCCAGGTTAACAGCAGGTAATCCAGGTATCCCAGTCCCTGGAAGAAACAGGGTCTGGCCAGGACCCTAGAGCAAGGAAGTCCATAGCAGCGCTTATTCTACACTGTTCAGGAAATAAGGCATACAGGAAAAGAGGTGGATATGCAAAAAGAGGTGGATATGCAGAGTGAATAAGACATACTCTTGTGCTTGGAAGTAATCCTGCCTTTTGGTCAGCCCTGAAGTAGTCAGGCAGGTAGACTACATGATAATTTTAGGTCTCTTCTAACTGAAAATATATTCTTTTCTATTCTGTGCTATGCTCTGCAAAGTTTTGAGGTTAGCTGTTTGCTCAGGTCAAAATACTCTTCAGTAGTTTTCTAGGAGTAACTCTTGTAGAAGGTGCACTTGTTAACCTAGTTGTTAGAGGATCAGATCTTGCTATCTGTGCAGCAAAGCCATTCAATGGTCAAATGGAGCTGTGCTCCTTCCTTCTCAAATAGCTTCACATAATTCTTAGAAGCATATCTCAGAATGAAACATGTCATCAAAAGAAAATTAAGTAATCAGCAATACACATTGACAATCCTGACCATCAAATGTGAATGTCAAAATGGCATACTGTGTCTTCTTTCAGCTTCCTAAGCACCTGTTCTATTTATGGTACTCACATCTTAAAAATTTCAACATGCATGTGAGCCCCCTGCAAGGAATCCACTTTGTATTGGAGAGGACTGCAGACTGGTAAGAGCAGACCATGCCTCTTTGTGATGCAGGTGCTTTTGTAGATCTTCACCTGCTTCACTGAGGCAAATGTAAGAAAAATATTAAATTGTTCCTCAGAACCTGTCTTTTCAAGATTTTTACAAGAAGCATGTCTAAAGACTGCAGAAACTTTTTTAGCAAATGTTAAACTTATTATTAAAGCTTAATTGTATCCAGGGTTTATGGACTAATGTGGAATTACCTTAATTTTCCTCCAGGGGACATATTCTTTTCACAAAAGCTTAATTGTATCCAGGGTTTATGGACTAATGTGGAATTAATTTTCCTCCAGGAGACATATTCTTTTCACAGCTACAAGCAGAATCCTATCTGTTGACTTCTACCAAGTGCATTGAGCAGGAGTTGCTGTGGTTGATTCTGCTTGGCTCCTTCAGGCAGCATTTGGAAGTTAATGGGCATATGATTAAGGATGGTCAATAATTCTGCAAACCTGCCTCCGTGTAAGGTTTCCCTTGACCTTTTTGTCCATTATTTCTATGCATCAGTATTATTTCTGAAGTCCTCACTCACATAATCATCTTTGATTTGGCTCATCTTTTATACTTGAATGACCTTTTATATAGATCAGAATAGTGTGGGTAAAGTGGCAAAGAAACAGCAATTTCTGAAACATCAAAGCATATTCCATGCTTCTCCAATGTAAAGTCAGCAAAATATTTGTCATAGTGAAATCCCCTATTTTATAAATAGGTTCCTTTGAATCCTTTGTTATCATTTAACATGCTTGCAGAATGACTTCTTATCCAAGTAACTGTTTTCACCCAGACAAATTTGCTTTCCATTTTGTAGTTGCTTTTATCAGAACACTGTAGCTGAATTTTCCTCCTCAGGCAACACTCTCAAGATTGCAGTATCACTTTTATGACTTTTTTAAAAAACAGGTCTCTGTATTTGATTTTATATTGTTATTTGGGGTGTTTGTGAAATGCCTGTAAATCTTGTGTAAGATTCAGAAGTTTGTACTTACTGTTATGAAGGATAAACCTTGGATGTGGAGGGAAATGTAACCAAAAATAAATGAGTGGTATTCTTGGCCCAATTATGAAGTCTGATTTTGGAAAGCTCATAAAACTACTCAGATGTACTTAGCTTTTTTCAATGCCAAGGCTGAAATGTGTAATTAACCACAATAGAAAACAACAAAATAAGAACACTACATGTGTATCATATAGTAATGGTATACAAAATAATAATAAAAGTGTTAGATATCAAAAATAATAAGATTTCTTGTGTCTGAAATCAAATATCGAAGTGTCCTAAGGCTTCCATTTTAATTTGTGGAGATGTTCTTACATAATGGTCTTAAAATTATCTTATTGATATTTGCATATCAATAATTTATGTTTACCTAGAGAAACACATTAATCACTCATCATTTTCTTATCAAAAGGATGGCTGTTGATTTAGAGAACTGAAAGATACATTATATGTTTCATTCCTCAGGCCCTTGCAGAGAATGTATTGTATCTCCAAAAAGACACCATTTGTAAAACATAGCAATAGGCATTCCAAAGATCACCACAAAATGATCAACACTATTGCAATAATATGTGAAATGAACATCATTATTGTTTGTGAAGGAAACAAACACCTGACAGGATTCAGCTTTGAACAGAGTCTTGGTATCAAATGCAAATCAACTCCTAATATGGTAGAGTTGCTTTAATTAGTAAATAATAGGAAGCAAGAGGAGTCTTGTGAAGCCATCTAAAATCAGGCTTTCTAGGTGATTTTGTCTATTGTTTTGTATATCTAATAATTCCAGAAAATAGTGTGCAGCACAGCATCTCAGTGAAGCAGCTTCCTATAGTCCTGAAGATAGCTGGAATGCTGCTGTTAATCTCAAGGAAAATCAGAATTTAGAAAAAGGTGCTTTTATGAAACCAGAAACAAAACCTCCCAAGCTGATCTCTATGCTTTTGTTTATTCTGCATTTTTTGCTGATTGTAGTTGTTTGCTTATGAAAGGAAATGCAAAGCTGTCAACACAAATGTCTCTGGAGATTTTGTCAGTATAATTTTTTTTCTCTGTTAAATCACAATTAAAATTAAATTCAAATAAACTCACCATTTTAAAGAGAACACACTAAGCTTTAACCCTGCAATGCCCAGGGCACTCTTTCTACAGCTGATGGAAAAGGATGCCTTTGGAGTCTATTGTATCCCAGCAATGTGCCTGTGATGAGCGTGGTGATTGGAACTTTTGGCAAGACTGTTGACAGAAGACAGCAAGCTGTGAGCTTAGTTTAGTTGTAAGATGGCTTCCTGGAAAATGGAAAATTATTTTAAAATTCCACCTACTTCGGTGTTTAGTGATGCAGGGTATACATCAGCTATATAATAGAATCATAGAATATCATTAAAGTTGGAAAAGACCTGTAAGATCATCTATTGAAACCTTTGATTGAGTACAACTGTGCCCACTAAACCACATCATGGAAAGCCACATCTACTCTTTTTTGAATACTTCCAGGGGTGGTGACTCCATCACTTCTCTGGAGAGTCTGTCCTAATGCCTGGACATTTTTTCAGTGAATAAATTTTTCCCAATATCCAAACTGACCCTCCCTTGGTGTGACATGAGGCCATTTTTCCCATGTCCCCTTGCTAGTTGTCTGGGAGAAGAGGCTAATCATCACCTCACAAGAACCTCCTTGTAGATTGCTGTGGAGCCTGATAAGGTCTCACCTGAGCCTCCGCTCTACAGGTTAAACAATCCAAGTTCTCTCAGCCACTCATTATATAATTTGTGCTTTCCAGCCACTCTGCCCCCAGCCTGTAGCTCTGCATGGGTTTGTTGTGACTGAAGGGCAGGACCTGGTTCTTGGCCTTGATGAACCTTGTTGAACAATTGGCCTCAGCACATTGATCCATATGCACACAATGCATTTTATCACTGGATTGTATATGATGTGGAAAGTCCTATGCAAAGTGGATCTGCTAGGAAGAAATGACTTGGCAAGACGGCTTAAGTAGTCTCTGAACCACTTATTAGTGGATTTGACCTCATTAACCTTTCTAAGTAGGAGAAATATTTTAATTCTTATTAATAAATGAAGAATTAAGAGAGAGAAAAAGCAAATATTTTGATAAAAGCTAGGCAGTAACCTTTGTCAGAGGACTGGAACTGAAACCCTAGCTTTCAAAGGCTTAGTTATGCGACAGTTTTACTTTTAAGTGTAGTAGTTGTTACTAGGATGTGGCAAATCTCATGAATTACAGCCTTTTGTGAGAATGAGCTACACATCCTAGAACGTCTTTGGTATAACTCAGTTGTTGGACATCACTATTCTTTTTTTCTCCCGTTTACAGGCTTAAAGTTGACAACTCTACTGCTGGGGTTTTTTCATTATCTCTTCTCTCTGCTTCTATACAGAGCTCTGAGCTTATTTTGCATTCTGCCTAGTCTCTGCACCAATTTCACCCAATTTTTCATTATTAATTTTACTTTTGGTCATTCTATCTGTTCCTACAGGTGAAATGAATGAAAACGTAAAATAAAAGCTCCATACACTCAGTTCTGAACCAATAACATCTCAGTGATTTTCGAATTACTACAGACAAAATGAAGATGACCATCCTTAGTGTAATTCATTATTCTCCCCGACAATTGGTGCAAGATATTAAATGAGATCGTTTAAATGAATCAACCTGCTTCACTTTTGAATACAGTAAATCATTCCAGAATAAGAAGCAAAGACTAATACCAGTCACTAATCAACTACCAGCTCATTGATGCTTTAATTGATGTGAATTAGTAAAATAAACACAAAAAACAGCAGTCACTAAGTTTGAGGCAAAAATCAATATCATTGCTAAAGGCGACACAAGTTGAAGAAAGCAGTATGCGACAGTATTTAAGAGTACAAAAATGTGTGTTTAACATTTTGGCTATAACACATCATATGCTTTTTCTCCTTTTGCTAATAATAAATTGTACATCAGAACCTTCCTCTTTATTATAGGTGTTGTGAATGGAGCCATGCACTTCACTTGTAAGAGAGAAGCGACAATACACTTTATTGATATAACAAACTTTTATAGTAAGTGCAACAGTGGTTTGACGATTTGATGGCTAGGTACACTAGATTATTTACTGCATAGAGAAAAGAACAAAACTGCTAGGAGCCTCAGCTCTGGCTGAGGTTCAGAAAAGACTCCCTTGTGTCCTAAACTACCTCTCAGAGGCAAGTACAGGTGTGTCTGGATCCACTCAATGGTTTATGTCTAAAGGATTATATGCACACGATCAATCCTTTATAGTACTTAAGATTTCAAAGTTAATGATTTACCATCTTATTTGCATGCCAGCAAGACATCTGGGACACTGTTCCAGACAGCCTTTGGCTACCCTTTTGTTACCTGTCCCCCAAAGTTCAGTGTAAACTAGATGCAGCCATCACAACAACCACTGGTGGTTATAGCTTAAGTGGGGGCAGTAGCGAACTCTGCCACAGCAGGCATGCAGTCATTCACTTATGTATATATTCTGAAGAGTCCCAAAAGTAGTGGTAAACTTATTTCAGATATTATGCAGTTAATAGTAGATAACAGGGTTCAGAGTAGACCTTTCACTCATTCTGGATTTATATCCTAGTATTTTCTAGAAGTTGTACCATGGATCATATACTTCAGAAATTGAAATGTCTGTGTTTCTTTTTGATGTGCTGTAGAGGCACAGAGATGCTTAATTTTCTCAGTACTTGAGATCTAGCTGCTTAGATGATTTGATCAGCTTTTAGGCATAGAAGTAAGTCTCCTGTGAAAGTATTAATGATATTTGCAAATGAAGACAAAATTAGGACAAGAGCTTGTGAATTCTCCTTCATAGAAATATAGATGCATTAAAAAGAAACCTAGAGTATATTTCTGAATTACTGTACATATTTTAACACTACTTTTTTTAGTTATATTAATAAATTATACTTTATGCATGCTTTAAGCATATTCAAATTTAGTAAATGTAGTAGCCATTGGCAGTTGGACTAGATGAATTTTATAGGGCCCTTTCAACTGCAATATTCTATTCCAAGATTTCTGAGGTGCAAACACCATGATCCATATGGAGAATAGCACATCCCATCTGTAAGGGCAGAATCACATCCTGAAGTGTTGCAAACCACAGGAGATGGGAATATGGGACAGCTTGTACTAATTGGTCATAGCTGTGTGATTGAGAAACTTTGCTGAGAACAGTGAGCCTGATGGTGAAGGGTTTGTGCTTATGTCTAAGTTTTAAACTTGTGAAGTGATGGCTGCTTCTCTGCAATTGGTAGAAGTCTGTCTGCATCTCTGTAACAAACAGGAATTAGGCTTGAGCAGCCTTGGGGTTTTAAATGCTTCCTGAGTGAGGAATGCAAAAAGCAACCACACCCAAAAATGAAAATAAGTGCAATTCCAATAATAGGCACATTAGCTCACGTGGTGCTACTGTAATTTTCTCCATGAAAACTATTTAACAGATCACAAAGCCTTTGTACTTTCTGAGTTTTCTCCCATTTCTGAATGAAATTAAATTACTTTAAACAATATTTTTGTAACTTGTTAGTGGCAGTTCTAGATATTCAACTGTTCACATTAATCCTCTCCATATATTCCTTTTCCAATGATGCCTTTCTTTACTAAGTAGCATTGAGAACTGCTATTCCAAACACTGAAAAAGAGATGTGAAATGTCTGGTCCTAAACCACAAAGTCCCGCAATCTTGAATTACACTGGTCTTCAAGAAAGTTGATAACCAGCATTTTGCAATAAAACCAGTGAAGACATGGTATTTACAGAGTTCCATGTAATTAGATTCTAAAAATACCTCACAACAGCTTTTCTGTTTAATTTTATTGGCCAAAGATTATGTTTCTTTATGCCTCTATCAGAAAGGTTCAAAGTCAGGATCCCTAATTTAAAGACGTCATTATCAGTGTAGCTACCATGTAGCTGACCAGCTTAAGAGATTGTAGATTCCAGTTTGTGTGGGCAGCTGAAGACTTGGGCAGGTGACACACAAGGACTGACACTGCTGCACAGCATGGCACCGCTGGCAGAGCAAGGGCTGCTCTGCAATAAAGGTTTTGCAGTGCTGAATTACAGTTTTAAGAAGCAATTATCTGAAGTCTTTCTGATGACTGAGTGAAAGCAGTATGAAGGAGATTATGAAAATTTACAGAGCTTTTTTAATACTCTCAGGGTCCTGAAGGTACAGAAGGAATCCATGAGTTTTGCTATTTGTGTGAAATAAAAACTGAATATTTTTATTTTTATTTTTTTTTTAATTTCACATGTGTTCTACATCTTGCAGTTTACAACTGTTGTGTCTTCCCTGAGGGAGCACAAGAAGTGCTACATTTTTCCCTCATGCTGTTCTATATTTGAAGCATCTAGAAATTACCTTTATAATGGTATGGAAACATGCATTGAATATATTAAGCATTTAAATATTGCACAATATTTACCATGTAAAATCACACAAGTTATTGGTCTAAGGAAATTTTATTATGGATTAATTTTATTCCTTCATCATGCTATCTTTTACATCCTTTACTGTTAATTCCTTTCAAAACTTGTATTTATTATTTAAAGTTACATCAGATGAGCTATCACTGTTTTCTTTAATTAGACAAAATTTTTTATTCAGATGAAATTTCTGTGCTCCCATATTTACTTTTGTTAACACATGATGTAATTTTTTTATTGAGGACAAACTATTATCACTTAAAACTCATTTTTCTGTGAAGTAACTAAATTTTATATAATTTATAATTGTGCCAATACACTCATATTAACATTATAATATATTAAAAATTGGTAACTGTTAACCAGATAGCCCATGAAAATATTAATGACCCTTCCAAAGTGGAGAGAGGTATTTTACCTCATTACATTTTAGAAGAAGCTGGGTGGATTCACTGCAGTTATTAAGGTTTATAATATTTCCTGTTGCAAGTTTTTAGGTCTGTCAGAATTCCCTGTGCACAATGGAGCTTTAACCATATGTCAGGAAAAAAATTGTATTTTGAAAACTCTCTAAACACCGACTTTTCAACAATGGTTATAAAGGTGATTTATGGACATATCTATTTTCACTGCATAGGATTCATAGCCACAGGAAGTCATAGAATAAAATATCAGAGCTAGATTTGAAAAGCATCTGCCTCATTTTATGACTAGAGTAATGTTTGTGAGAGGTACATCCCTTAACATGGCAAGCCTGTGCAGGTACAAGTGCGAGATTCATTGCATTGAAGGAGAGAGGAATTTAAAATCTGTCTTGTTCTTTGCTGAAGGTCACCCCATTTTTCCACACTCTTTCTAAGATGTGACTGTTAGAACTGAATAGAGTAATCCACAGATTCATTTTTAGTACTTGTTAGTGCTCTTCTCTGGACTTGTTCCAGATCCAAGCTCCCCAATTTAGTCATGCTTTGACTGTGCTAGCCTTCGTTGCCAGCATGTCATGCTGAGAGGGTATGTTCTATCTTCCCTCTCTTTAGCAAAGCCATTTTTTTGGGAAATGGCTACATATAACACAATTGCCATAATGATTTTACTTCCTAATATGCAAATATACATTTATCACCTTAGATCCATATAAGTGACTTATTATTATGGTCTAGTCAACGATTTTTTGCATCATCAGATTTTATTAGCAGTAGTTTTATTACCCATCATTGCTAAAGATATCAAATACCATTAAGCCTATAGTGGAGTCTACAAAAAAACATGACTTCCCACCTCTAACTATTTTGAGATGTCTATTTGTCACCCAGATTCTTCTCCACTAGTATGGCTTTTATTGATTTTAGACAGATATATATATATATATATATATAGTGGTAAGTTAAATTAAAAAAAAATCACAGAAAATCAAATGGTTCAGAATATTCTACTACTTTACACATTTGCCTTCTCCAACTGGATTTGCAATCCCATAAAACTGATGACAATCTTGGATAAGTATTATCCAATAAGTAAGTATAAGTATACTTGGCAGAGTATTAAAAATAGTTGGACAGATGTAATATGCTTACACAATAAGTTTTCACTAACACGAGTGCTCACCCCCCCCTCCAAACATATTCATATGTACACATATATGTATTTTTTCAAATTTTAAGAGACAGTTAGATGTAAAATATTCGACTTTATAGACTGTTCATCTGATCTACTACAGTGATGTGATATTAATAAAAAATAAAAAAATATTTATTTTTTAAGTTCACAATGAGATAAAAGATCAAACATTTGGACTGCAAGTGTCCTGCAAATTATTTAAAGTTACAACCCAATACAATAAGATCAACCTGTCATTTCTCCCAGCTGCAACTATGTACAGAAATGTTAAGAGCTCATGCACCAGCCTATACCTCAAACCACTCTTCAAAGGTCAAGGAAGCAGATGGACCTTTTTACATATAACCAGAAATATGCATTTTTATGATGTTTCTGCAAGCCTCATAGTATGAGACAGAATCCTGATATATAAAATATAATCATTATTTGCTACAAATGTGTAGTTTAAAATCTCAAAAGCAACAGTGGACAAGAAAGAAAATATGAATGGAAGAGCAAAGATGACAAAAGCCAACAAATTAGTTGTTACTTTAGGCATATTTTCCTTATTGTAATGGCAGCTATATGAGAAAATGCAGGTATTTAGCGTGAGAGGGTGTCTTTGGGAGGCTCCTGTGTGGGCAGTGGGCCCCAGAAGAATGGTGCAGAAGGCATTATCCAGGTGTGTTGCATGCTGCATCAACTCCAAGTTGCACCAGCCAGATCTTTGTGACAAAGCTGGAAAATATTAATCTCATCAGGGAACCTGAAGAACACAGAAAAGTAGGAGTATTATCCCCACCTTACAGCTGGCCTGCTCCCTGGAGAGAAAACTCCACTTTCTGCACTAATATTTTGTTTTAGTGCCCATGGTTGTTTCTGGTGACCAGGATCTATGTAATGTGAAACATAAGGTGGAATACAGAGAGGCTCTTTCCTGAAAAATTCCTGTCATGACCAGAACACTAGCCAGTAAGGCAGTGCTTTCTGCAACAATTACTGCTTTTCATGTATTTTAGGAAGGCTTGAAAATGTCCATTGAGAAGGATTATTTTGGGAAGCAGATAGAGTTTAGATATTACTATATTAATGTATCACATCTACACTGTTAGTGTCCTTTCATGCTTGTGCAAGGTGCATAGGGGGTGTCTGTGATTCAAAATGTAGGTGATAGATGCTGAAAGATGGGCTGGCTACAGATGGAGAAGTCTGGCTTTCTGAATAGACTTTCTGAGAATACATGACTCACTCTTTTAAGCACTTAAATGGGCTCTCTGGAGCTCATTCATAGCCATAATTTGCAAACCTGAATGATTAAATACAACTTCCCCTGCCTAGCATTTAGGCAGGTTAATTAGAACTGGAATAGTTCCATCCACTGTCTCTGCAGCTTTTCTTTGTAGCGTAACAGCAGCTTTGTCTCCTCAAAAGGCTATAAAACTAATCATAGGAGTTATAAGATAATGCTCTAGCATGGCACTCACTCTGACTTTTAAGGCCAGATCTTGATGTTTTATCACCGCCTGTAGGATTCAATCTTAAAACACTCTAAGATATGCAAACTTGTGAGTCATCTTCCCAGCTGCACCTAGGTCTCTTGTAGTCATCCCTGTTTGCAGCACAGAACTGGAGTTGCGTTTTGTGACAGGCAGAAATTCTGTAATGGGATTCCTTGCTTAGTTTATTATTTAGCTACCATTTATTATTTATCTGTATCTTCATTTCTCCATTAACATGTTTAGGAAGAGGCAAAATAAAGCATCAGCTTTATTTTGCCTCCATTTCAAAGGCTGGGACAAGATTGTTCTGCTAAATTTATATTACAAATGAAAGTGACTGAAGAATGGGACATAATGTATTTGTTGTATTAAGAAAAATATCCATTTTAAAATGGATAGTCCAATTCCTAAGTATCCTAAAGTATGAAGTCATAAATTTTCCATATAGAATAGTAGCATTTTATTAAAAAGACTATCCATAGTCTGTACTTCCAGTCAAAAGACAAAGTATGGAAGATAAAACATTATGTTAATTTATCTTTATGCTGTGAAAAATCAAACTGAAAAAAGTTACACTACCAAACGAAAAATCAAATTACTCTGTGCATATTTAAAAGAATGTCAGTGTTTTTTCCATGTATTTCTCAAAATGCAAATGATACCTGTTTCTTGTTAAGCAGACCTGCTGAGTATAATACCAAAGAAAAGCAAAACAGAACCTGTTCACCAGGCTAGAGGATTCAAGCAAAATCAAAGGTCTGTGTTTCTTATACCAGAAAGGAAACATTATCAAGAGGCCATTGCAAGCTACTGAGCTGCCATGGAATAATTTTTGCCTGTGGTTATATTCATGTCAGTAAAAGAACTGGATTCACTAATTAATTTTAACTGATGTAGATTACTCTGCTTAATGTGAAGAGTGTGTTATGGCTATTCTGACAAATAGATGAAGCTCTTTGCATGGCACGTAGTGCATGTGGTATTTGGATAGTGAGTGATGTCTCTAAAATAATAGATCCAGTTTTCTTTGATTTTAAGATTCTGGACAGCTGAAGAATACATTGACAGACAGACAGACAAATACAGAGATGAATGCACATTACATGCTTAAATGCTTAAAACTCTTTTAAATTAAATCATCCAGACCTCAGCCTGCTACCCCAGCTCAAGGAGTGTATTTACATTTTAAAGGTCATATGTGAGCCAGGAGATTCACAAAAAACCCACTTCCCCACACCTATTGAAACAATGATTCTTTCTTCTACTTCTTGCTTAAAAAATAATGTACCCTTGTGCCTTATGCAAGGATACAGTAATTATGTGCTTTTGATTTTCTCAGTACCTTGGAACAGATCATGAAAATAAGCCCACCTCTTATACAGAGTGAGGCTCTTTGCTATTTTCAAACTGTAAAATACAGCGCAATAAATTGATCATTACCTTTTGAAAACTTTCCTAGCTATATGGAATATTTCACCACTGTGGTTTTTGCAATTTAAAAGTTGGTCTGATGGGGCACAACTGGATGGATTAGGTAGGCCAACATTACTGTGTTTTTCAAATGGCCATTTTTAATAATAAATGGCTTGATTTCTCCATCCAAAACAACACTTCACCAGCAATACAGCTTGTTCTAAATGGACTAGTAAATCTGCACTGTGTTGTAGCTGAAGGCTTGGCTCATGGAAACAATATACCTGCAGCAGAGTTGTGTGTTGACTGCCCAATAAATATGGTTGTGAATAGACCCTGGATAGAAGGATGATTAGTCTGTGCACTGTAGCTACATTGCTTCCAGTTCTGAACCCAGCTCATTGGGAGCCAGCCTGGGGATCCCCATGCAGGCCTATCCAAGGTGTATCACTACAGCATGTGCATTTGTGCATTTGTCTAAAACACAGCTAATAACAGCTGTGACTGACAAGGAGAGCAAAACCTTTTTATGCAGCCAAACCACTTTTAACATAAAGGGGGGAATGGGACATACATAACTTAAATCCATTCAACTATAACTGATTAAGAACACACCCCAACATTTTTACTTCAAGGTACCTTTGCCACGGAAATCTATATCTCTGTGAGTTTGAAATAAAACTGCTATAGTGCACTCTGTGTGGGTCTATACACTGAAATGGAAAGGGGAGTGTGAGCAAAGCACAGTTGCCTACACAGGTAGTGGTTTGTGTTTGTGCAGCATTGATCTCCAGTGCTGCCAGTTTGTTTCTGGATGGAGGTCAGTTGTAAAGCTCAGGCTGTGTGAGATCCAAGTGCTACTACTCTGTCATTATGACACTATAAACAGTAACTATTAGCTAATATTCTAATTACTGAGAAGATAGTGGTGCCAGAAGCTCCTGTCCTCATATCCTTCATAACAGATCCTGGGACTTAAATTAGCACTTTCTGCCAAGACTTTGCTCTCTTAGCTTTTCATATTGCCAAGGTAATCTTTTTACCTCTGCATTTAGGTCACAGAAACTTTGAAATTTATTTGCTATGTGAAATACTGTATCTTTGCGATATATTTGTGTTGGACAGGACATTTGATTTGAAATGAATAGTTATTACATCCAGGTGGCTTAAGTTAGTTGTAGGTTCTTATTTACATTTTCTAATTGAAAACACTGAAATAATAATCAAATGCACATCAAGTAGAAGGAGACCTTACTAGCTTAAATGTGTCCATTTAACCCATCAGTGAGTGAAGTGGACCCACTGATCAAGTTTTCATTGTATTCTATGGTCTTGATTAATGCAGAACATGGTGCCTACACCAACCTTCTGCTACATTTGTGGAAGTGATTATCTGCATGTAGACAGGCACATATTCACTCAGTGTTGTGAATTTCTACCTCAGATGTGTGTATTCAAGCAGTGTTTCTAAAGCTTACGCCAATCAGTCATCCTTGTTCCTTTGTCAAGTTTTTATTTTCCTTTGCAAAATTCTGAGGTCATAACACATTCGGTAGTAAGAAGCTACCATCACTAGGTATATGGAAACATTTCATTATTCAACAATAATTGAAATTTAAAAATTATAATATATAAATCAGAGTACCATATCTGACATCCTACTCAATTTACTCACTTTTATCAGCTTTTGAAGAAGCATCTATGCACATACGAGCGAGAGAAGAATTAATTCAAAAGAAAGAAGTGAAATAGTAATTTTCATATGTTGCTCACCACACCATAGAATGGAGGCTTTGCAATCTGAGATATTACCCTAAGCTATGTGTGTTGGTTTGTTAGTAATTTAAAATAAGCAGCTAGGAATATAACCTACATCTCATTGGGTCTAAGATTACTGATGCAGGGTCAGTCAGCCTTAGGGAGAGAAGGAGAATGTGTTACAAGAGTGTGACTCTGTGTTGTTGTTGTTCTAAAAATGTTTAAAATTCTCTTATTTGACCATGTGTCATATCAGGGGGAAAAAATTAAAAAAAGGAGATGAAATACTACAATTTATCATGTTTATCACTCTCTTCTAAAAGCAAGCATAATAGATGAATATTTCATTTCCTTTATTTACTATACAAAGATTGAAAATAGCATCTACTTTGTTCAATAACTTAATCTTCTGTGCTCTGTGCACATTACTGTTGAAAAAAAAAGAACATTTTGAAATTGACGGACAGTTTATGCTAACTCTCTCATTCATAAATATATATAAAAACCAAATTTTAGAAGGTAGATAAATGTGCTGTGTCTATCAGGAAATTAATATCAAACATCTGAGCTAGAAAAATGTCTAACTTCAAAATGGTAATTGAAGACAAATAATTACTCAAAATCTCTGCATCTTTACTCACATCTTTACTTTTCCCATTGGAACTATGGAAAATCCAACTTAGAATGGAAAGGTGGTCTCATCTTAACATTCCTGAAAATTTCTGAACACTTTTGAGTGTTCCTGCCTATTTAATAGTGTCCATAGAAAACTGCAAAAAGTCACAATAGCCAGGGCATCCCAGAAACACTAAAGCTAATCCTAACTGTGAGTCTGACAAGTGTATTTGCTACTATTTTTAACATCTTTCCCAGATGAGTCAGATCTAAGCTTTGGGTTTCCAGGCAACAGTGCAAGGAACTCACAGTACATTACGGATAATTTATAGAAGTCTTTCAGCACTTGGGGATTCCTTCATAGGCAGATCTTTGCTGACTGGTGACAGTTGTGTTTCCTTATAGATAACAGTGTTGAAAACTACACTTCTTGCTGAAATATTTTCTTGTAGTAGGATTCAAGCAAGAAATTATTTCCAGGTACATCAGAAGTTATTTAATAAACTTATAATTCAATTGCATCTCAATGTATAATTTGACATGTTAGGATCTAGTTCCTGATTTCAATAAATGGTTTGTTCCTTTGTTAACAGTAAAAGTAAATAAGTATTTCAGTTGACTTGCACATAGTCACTGAGTGAATGTTGAGTAAACTCTTAGTAGAGCTGCCTAATTGCACATGACAAGTATGCAAAACTAACTTGAATGATAAAAAAATCATTCCTGGAGAACTTCAAATGCTTAGGCTAAATATGTGAAGTATTACAGCTTGCTAATTGGAAACTCTATTTACTTAATTAAAATACAGTGCTTGTGTGCTAATACAGATGAGAAAAGTCAATATGTAGCCAGCAGGCATAAACAAAAAGGGGATTACCTACCTTAAAAACACATTTACCTTAATTACAGCACTCAAGTGTTGAAAGTCTGTTTCTAATGAAAATGAGAGGGCATTATAAAATGAATTGTGTTTAGCATATTATTAATGAGATTAATTATAAAGTTGTATTTCTAATACAGTGACTATATATTTTCTTTGCCATATTCTCAACATAATAAACATTATTCAAGAAGTGTTTTTAGTATTTTAATGTATTTAAACTTTAACTTTGATCCTCATTTGCCTGTATAATTCCCTTAGTGACTCTCAGTGGATATGATTGCTCTGTAATTTGTATTATCAATGCTAATAACAGAAAGATCAGTACTCTAAAAAAGACAGAGCTATCCAAATACAGCCATCTGCAGCTTGGCAACCAGCGGGAAACACCATGATGTGCACACCAGAAGAAAGTGAAAGTGGGGATCTCTCAAGCTAAGTGTCACTTTCAGGAGCACCACTTTGGGATGCAATGTGTCTTGGCAGCAGCACACAGGTTTTTTGACAATGAAATGTTTTCTCCAAAGTTGTTTTTCATGAGAATCTGTTTATTCTGAAAGTGACCATGAACTCTGTCACAGTCATGATACCTCTCCCACTGTGAACAAATATTGGCACTGGGAACAAGCTGTTCAGAAGTATTTGTGATTCAGTCTGTCTCCTTATGTAGAAGAAAGAGCATGTCAAACCTTAGGAGTACATATATTGTCATTCTCTACTCCTTTAAACTAAACACATTTAACAACAGTCTAAGTACCAATGCATACCATGATATGAAAGAACAAATAAGCGATATGCCTGCTGTTTGAATTTTGAATACCATTCCAGCACCAGGCAAAGCAAGTGCATGAAGCTGAGAGCTGCAGAAGTGGATTCAAGTGGAGCTGCAGTGCAACTTCACCTTTCACTGAGGACACCTGATTTTTAGAAATGCTGCAAACAGCCAAGAAATATTATGAGCAAGCAGCAGAAGATGCAGCTTACCTCTGGCAACTCCTCAACTTGCGGTTCTGCCATAGGAATGTAAGAGTTCCATGCAGAGTGCCTTTGAAAATCGGAGGCTAATTTAGTTTCTAAATTAAGTCTCACTCAAACTTTAGGAGCTGTTTCTAATGGTGCCTCTGATGTTTTTCTAAAAAATGGCTCGGGTAAATCTGAAGCATGATCTTTACAAATGTATGTATCCCTGCACAGCTGATGTCTTTCAAATCCATGCTGTCAATACAAAGAAACTGAGATTGCCTTATGGCTGAATAGCAATAAATACCACACTTCTGATCCCTGTTGCTTTTTCACAGGTAGCAGAGTTCTTCCATCTACTTTCTACTTTGAGCCACTTGCTTCCCTTTTGTCAGCAACTTGTAGACCCTAATCATAGTGCTGACACAATGGTTTGCTGGCCGTTTCACAAATATCCTCACTGCAATCCCTTAGATTACAACAAACTCAGCGTGTGGAGGAAGACAAAATCGTGTGTGGGACCACATCACTATTATAACACCATATAATTTTAGCTGCTTAAAACCACAAACCCCTTAAGAATTACATCACTAAAATTAGGTATATTTGTAGCTAATTTGGCACTAGATAGAGAAAGATGTGACTTCTTAAATCAGAATTACAGTGCTGTACTATAGGTAAACAACAAAGTGATGAGTGAATCCTTGCTGACAATGTCTCTTTCCTTTTTAATTTTTCCTTTTTCTGTTTTCCTTTTTCCTTTCCATTCCTCTTTTAGAGGGTAAAACATAACCTTTTCCCTCTTACTTTGTTGAAGAGGTAGGTTTTCTCATTATGGGGCCATCTACCTCCTCTGTGTCAATGCACCTGTGGCATTCATTGTAGGTCATTGCCAGATGAGCACCACTGATATCAGTATGTGATATTATCCATGATTGCAACAAGCATTGTAAGACCGGGAGGAGAAGGACTTAATGCTACCTGCTGCTGGTCAGCCACAGTACACATGTATTCTTGAAGCTTATTTCCAGTGGCAAGGACTTCTTCCCTTAAAGACAGCCTCTTACTCAAATGATAGCTGCAGGACTGCAGAGCTGCGTTTTTTGCAAAGCTTGCAGCTGCATGAGGCTCAGAAGATTTGTAATGGCATCAACTTCTGTTTAAAACAAATCATTGATGGACTTGTGTCACAAGATTCTTAAATGCACATTAGTCCATAATTGGTTTAGCCATAAGTGTGAACTTTTCATTCACTTGATAAGATAAATACCTCTGACTTGTATAGTAGTTTATTGCTGCTTTCTGAGAAAATGGGCTGATTATTACATGCATGTGTTCATTAGGCAAGATTTAATTTATTTGCATTGTGGTACCTGATTCTCAAAACCCAGCTCCCGAGACCATATGACAATTTTACCACCCCTCATGTTTTCTCTCTTCTAGTAGCCTTTTGCTGGTTTCTAACTGCACACTCTGGCCACCCAAGGCCTGGAGGGATCACAGAATCACAGAAAAAATTATGTTGGAAAAGACCTCAGAGGTCATTGAGTGAAACCTTTGTCTGAGCCCTGTCATGTCAAGTAGACCATAGCCATAAGTAACACCTCTAGGGATGGTGACTCCACCACCTCCCTGGGCAGCTTATTCCAATGTCTAATGACCCTTACTGTGAAGACTTTCTTCCTAATGTCAAATCTAAGCATCCTCTGGGGCAGCTTAAGACTGTGTCCTCTTGTTGCCTGGGAGAAGAGATCAGTCTTCACCCAGCCACAGCCTCCTTTCAGGCAGTTCTAGAGAGTCACTCCTGAGCCTCCAGTTCTCCAGACTAAACGACCCAGTCCCCCCAGATGTTCCTCAGAGGACATGGGCTCCAGACCCTTCACCAACTTTGTTGCTCTTCTCTGGACACACTCCAGCACCTCAACATCCTTCCTGAATTTAGGGCCCCCAACCTGGACACACCACTTGAGGTGCAGCCCCCTAAGAGTTAAATACAGGGGGATAATAACTGCCCTGGTCCTGCTGACCAAAATATTGCAGACTCAGGCCAAGATGCCTTTTTGACCACCTGGGCACGCTGCTGGCTGATGTTCAGCCAACACACCCAGCACCCTTTCTACCTGGCCACTGTCCAGCCACTCTGCCCCCAGTCTGTAGCTCTGCATGGGGTTGTTGTGGACAGAGTTGCGGCCAAGAACTTTGTCTTACTGATCTTCATGTCATTGGTCTCAACCCATCAATCCAGACTGTCCAGATCCCTCAGCAGAGCCTTTCTTCCTCCAGAAGACTCACAGTCTGACCCAACTAGATATTGTCTGCAATTTTTCTAGTGTTAGACCCAATCCTCTCCCCCAGATCATCAATAAAGATATTAAACACAACTGGGCCCAACATTGATCCCAAGGGACACAAAAAGTGACTGGCTGCCAGCTGGATGCAGCTCCATTCACCCCCACTCCCTGGGCCTGGCCAGCCAGCCAGTTCTTAACCCAGTGAAGAATGCACCTACCTAACCTGTGGGCTGCTGATTTTTTCAGGATAATGCAATAGGAGACATTTCAAAGGCTTTGCTGAAGTCCAGGTGGACAACACCCACAGCCTTTCCCTCATCCACCAGGCAGGTCACCTGGTCATAAAAGAACATTAGGTTGGTCAGGCAGGACCTGCCTTTCCTAAGCCTGTGCTGGCTGGGTCTGATCTCTTGGTTGTCCTGTTTGTGCTGGGTGGTTGCACTCAAGATGATCTGCTCCATAACCCTGTCAGGTACTGAGGTCAGGCTGACAGGCTTGTAGTTTCCTGGATCTTCCTTCTGGCCCTTCTTGTGGATGGGTATCACATTGACCACTTTCCAGTGTCCTGGGACTTCCCTGGTTAGCCAATACTGGTGATTAATGGTGAAAAACAACTTGGTGAGCTCTTCTGCCAGCCCCCTCACAACCCTAGCATGGATGTCGTCTGTCCCCGTAGACATCCAAGCGGCTCAGCATATCACTAACTGCTTCCTTCTGGATTACAGGGAGTCCATTCTACTTCCTATCCCCGTCTACCAGCTCAGGAGGACAGCTGTCCTGAGGACTACCTGACTTATTGCGGAAAACTGAGGAAAATAAGGTTTTAAGTACCTCAGCCTTGAAGATCTGTTATTCTGACAAATTCTGCATGGGCTATAGTAGTTTCCAATATGAGTGAATTCATGACTTAATTATAGGCACATACAAAAAATAATGATCATGTCTAGGAGCATGGTATGAGGAACAGTTTCCATGACCATGACTAAACAAAAGGAAATTAAACAGTTTGAGACGTGCTTTGAGGACTGGCATGTCATCCATGATCATCCATGCTCTTAGCTTTCTAATACGCTTCTGACAGCTTCTTGGCCTTACTGTTTATTGGCCTACTCTGCCTCCACCTGGGTTTGGTTAGCCCAGACCAGTACTAGGGGAGGATGGAGAGAAGGGTTTAGCTTTGTAAGCATGAGGTGTGTCATGCCACTTGCCCAGAGGACAATGGAGAGAATTTGGATGGCACAGAAGAAGAACTGAACTCAGTTCCAGCCAAACTGGAAGTCTAAAGAAATAAATTACTTTTAAGGCACTACATATGTGTATAAAATTAGGCTTTGTGAGAGTTATTTCCTATTTCCATCCCATTCCCATTTTTGTATGGGCAAGATACAAGTTATTTGAATATCTACAGATTACTTGGATATTTCTCTCCTTGGAGATATTTAAAAGCCATCTGGACATGGTCCTGAGGAACTGGCTTTTGCTGGCTCTGCTTGAGCATGGAGATTGGACTAGATGACTTCCAGAGGTCCCTTCCAATGTCAGCCATTCTGTGATTCTGTAATACTTGGCCTAAAACTGTAGCTGCCTTTAAGGTCATGTGTTCAAGGATGCTCTCAGGCACATGGTAGATGTCCTGTGTCGGGAACACCCTGTGTGTGGAGATGCGAGGCTTGACTCCATTTTCAGGAGGCTGGTTTATTATATTATGATATATATTATATTAAAATACTACATTGAAACTATACTAAAAGAATAGAGAGAAAGGATTCATCAGACAGGTAGAAAGAACAAGAATAGAATGCATAACAAAATCGAGGAGCTGTGACTGCTCACAGCCTCGACACAGGTGGCTGTGATTGGTCATCAGTTGAAAACAATCCACATGGACCAATGGAAGATGCACCTGTTGCATTCCACAGCAGCAGATAGTAATTGTTTACATTTCTCTCCTGAGGCCCCTCAGCTTCTCAGGAGGGAAAAATCCTAGCAAAGGATTTTTCATAAAATATCATGGCTACTATCCTGCTTAGGGCTGGGATTTGGAGTTGGTGATTTTCATGGGTCCCTCCAAAGTCAGTATATTCTATGATTCTGTGATTCTATGATTCTCTGACTCTCTGATTCTGTGATTCTATGATGTCATGCTTGGTAAGTGTCTGTGTTAGTCTGCACGAAGTACTGTTGAACTAGTGAGTTGGTGACTCATGGGGCAGGAGAGTGTCACATGTCTTCCTGCATGCGTGACCTCCTGTCTCTGCCAGCCCTAGAAAATGGGCAGATAGAGCTCTCTGGGCTTACCTCTTATGTCAATCCTATATGTAGGCATGGTTGAAGGCAGCACCCTCTCTGTGTAGCTAGTTGTGTCTGTGTCCTTTGTGTATGTTTTTCTGGGACATATGCTCAGCTTTCCTGCTGGATGGACCTGCACATGGGAAAGCAGAAGCTGTGTCTGTCAGCCCAAGCAGAGACCCAGATTCCCAGATAGTTGGACAGGAAGGGAGTCTTGGGCCAGGGCTGCTGGAAGTGGTGGCTGCTCCTAACATCCCCTGCTGAATACTTTATAATACAATCTGTTGCTTTAACCTGGAATTTGGAGCCTGTGTATGTGATTTGTGTTGGAAGAAATATGAATCAGCAAGGTTTAAATATTTTTTCTGTACTTCAGAAATATGTAATTATTATTTTTTTCTAAGAGAAAAAGTAAAAACATCATACTCAGTCCTGCTTTTCAATCCATGCTAAACATGGAGCAGATAAAAAAATGGAGGTTTTCTATGTGATTCTAAATAAGAATGATTAGCTACAAAAATTTTCTGCAGAGTTTGAGAATTGATAGTCCCTGTTGTTTTTGAGAGATATATTGAAAATGATTGCATATTCTTTAAAATCCCTCTGTAGTTTTCTCAAATTGATAAAATATATTTCACCATAGAGTTGTTCTTTGCCTCTGCTTCCAGTGCTATCAAAACCCATACACCTTCACAAATGTTCATGACAGTGCTATACATTCCTGGGGTTTATGCATATCACGGTACATTATACCCTTATAATCCTCTACTCTGAGTCCTATATTAAAACAGTTTACCCGAGCTCTTCTGTTTCCAAATATTTTGTCCCCTGAAAAGTAATACTGGGGCTTACCAGATAATCTTAGTAATTAAAAGTGGAGCCCATAATAGAAGGACCACACTGTCTTGCTTGGGTTTGCTATGTCAGCTGATGAGCTAAAACTATAGTAAGATGGCTGATTTTCAGTGCATAAAAATTATACCCAGAACCTAAAACTGATGAATTTTGAGTTCCTTTTGTTTACAGAAATAAAGCTTCTGCTAGAGGGATTGAACTGGCTCATGGCATAAACTCTCAATTTTCTTGGTAGTTGTGAATCCCCTTAATCCCTTGCAGTCTTTGTAAATGACTTTTCACTACACGTTCACTTTCTTTCCATTAGATGAACTATTTGCACAAGTTGTGTATATAGATATACTTCTTAATTTACTTTTAAGTAAGTTATTTTTATTTTGATCAATCAGAGCTAGGCTAGAACTTCATTACTTCAATGAATAAAATGGGACAATATAGATTACTGTATTTCCTTTAAATTGTTGGCAATACTCAGTACTTTTTAATGTTTTCAAACCACTGTAAGTGCATAATTCACTACTTTCTCTCATACGGGTGGACTGGAATACAAATATTTTCAGTGCAAAAATCTTGTCCTGGTGGTAGTTCAAATAAGATGTAATCTTACAGTACATTTACTGTGCCTGCAGATCATATACCTGGGTCTGTTTGACAACTGAATTACAAAAATACAAAACTCTCCATAGCTTGAAATAGATTTAAGAGACAGCTTGTTAATAAGGGAACACAATCTCCAACTCTGTTCACTTTCCCTTTCCCAGTACCTACTTGGTATTGAGTCACATTTTAGGACCTACACAGGATGTGGGTGGTCCATTGGCTACAGTATCTGAAGCAAGGTTTGGAAGGATTACTGCAGAATTGGTGGTCCAACAGATAGATTTGGGAGCAGATAGACTGTGTCTGAGTTGCAGAGATGAAACATAATAGACTTGCTTACTCCTGTAGATAGGCTCTGGGCGCAGGGAATGGTAGCAGAGGGGTGTGGGGGAGAATGGAACACTCTATCCACTATCTCACAGTAGGCAAAACCCCCTCATGGATAGGGCAGACAGTCAAATTCCACATAGCTCTGTACCAGAAAGAAAACCATTGGCAGTTAGAGTGTCGTCAGTACATCACTGAAGAATTTGGGAATGGAAAATGATCAGCTTCTCAGCAAATGGGAGATTGCAGTCATGTTTTGATCTTAAATTCCCAGATTATTTTTGACAGGCACCCACGCATGGAGATCTTGGTTCACTTGCTACAAAGAACATACTGCAAAGATACAGCAAGGAAGTGCCACAAGTAAAATTAAAGGTTTTGGCAGTTTAGGGAGGGGAAAATATACAAAAGGAAGATAAATAAGCAAAAATAAAAAATTCTGTGAAAAAAAAATTCACATGACGGGGAGAGGTTGTCACAGCAAAGATGCAGTCAGCACGCAAATGAAAACTTTAACAGAAAAAAGAATGTAAAAATGTATTAAAAAGAGAACTGTGTAAAGAAATTTGACTTGCTGTTTACCCAATCCATCAGTTTTATTGTATTGATATTAAAATACATCCATAGAATACTCATCTGGGTAAACAACCAAGAGATCTGAGGGGAAATCTGAAGTCAAATTGTTTGTAGTTTCCAAATACTATTTTTGGAGAGTACATTTCTGGTTTTTTATTGCCCATAAATGATAGGTAAAGCAGGAATCTTAAATCTTAAACAGACTGGTAGAAGTGGTGTGAGATTTTTTGGATTTTTGTGCAGAATTTTGTGCGGAAGTTTGTGTCAGTGCAGTGTTGGTCATTTCATATGAGGCTTCAAATGGAACACTTGACTGTTGACTCTCAGGACTTACTATACAGTTAAGAAATTGTCTCCTATGAGTGTTCTAGATTGATTTGATATGATGAAACATTAGAAGACAAAAAAGAGGAAAAAAAAATTCATTTCAGGATTACTGTTCCATAATATGAGATTTTGTTGCCACAGAGAATAAAAGCACAGGTCAGGAGAACACAGAGATTGTAACTCTGACAGAGAGGTCATTATGGCAATTAATATAATTCAAATGTGTTATGGGCTTGGGGGTCATGTTTAGATGATGTCTGCTTCTTTGGAACATCTCTCTTGTGCCATTTTCTTATGTAGCTTTACTTAATCTCTTCCATGAAAAGAAAATGAAATAAGACTCCAGCGGGATGAATGCTGTTGTTTGGTCTCCTTTTTAACCAGGTCACAGCATCATTGTTTCTCAAACATTTTAAATTTTGATTTTTCAAAAATGCTATTTTATGTTTACTTTCATATGCTTGTTCTCTCCTGTCCAATGCAATGTTTTTTGTAACATATGATTCAATATGGTTAATAGGACTAAATATGAGAAGACAAAGAGCAACATTATTATCCTTGCTAAGCACATTTAGCAATGTTCATTGTACTTACTGATTTGTGAAGCAAGCTATTTTCTGATTTGTAAGGCTGGCAGAGTCCACAGTTTTAGGCATTTATCAGTCACAGCACTCCCTCTTATGCCAAGAGGCTGTTTCTTTGATAATTTGCTAGAAGTTTCAAAACATCAGGGAAAACAGCCCAGAGGCATTTTGGTTGGATCACAATGCAGACTTAAAAGTGTCTTAGCTCCTTGCTTATTGGTGGTCCTTCAAGCAAGACATTCAAAACACTCTTATGCTGGCAAAGACAGCCAGCTAAATTATAGCTCTGATTTGCTTACAGTGAAATTAAGAGAACTTTTATATAATTTTGCATAATTTAATGTTATCAGGCAGATTTTCAGCACAGAGTCTGTATAAGTGTGAGGGTGACACCAAAGGGTCTATTTAAAAAAAGTCTTAGACATAATTCAGTAAGCAGCATCATCTCAATTAACTGATTTCAGCTGATAGCACAATGTCTTTTCTACTGCTGTATTTCTCTAGAATCACAGAATTGTTAGAGCTGAAAAAGACCTCGATGATCATGAGTCCAACATTTGATTGAACACCACCATGTCATCAAAACCACAGCCCTAAGTGCCACACCCTGTCACTTGAACACTTCCAGGATAGTGACTTCAGCACTTTCCTGGGCAGCTTGTTCCAATGCTTAACAACCCTTGCCGTTAAGAAATTCTTCCTGACATCCAGCCTGAACCTCCCCTGGTACAGCTTGAGGCCGTTTCTTCTTGTGCTGTTGCTGGTTTCCTGGGAGAAGAGGCTGACCCTAACCTGGCTACAGTCTCCTTTCAGGCAGTTGTAAGCACTCCACGAGTCTCCTTTGCATCAACCCTTACCAGGAGAGCTACAGTGCATGCCAGCTGTAACGGAGCACATCCAAGTGTTCAAAAGTCTGCTGAAAGGAGAAAGGGATTTTCAGTGGAAATCTGAGCAGTTAGACTGAGCAGTGGACCCTGCAGGCAAGAAGATAAACCTCATTCTTGGGTGCATCAAATACAGCTGGTCAAATTAGGTGATTATCCCTCTGTACTCAGTGGTGGTGCAGCCTCACCTTGAGAAGTGTGTGCAGTTCTAGACACCAGCACTTAAGAAGGACATGAAGATTCTTGAATGTATTCAGAAGAGGGCATCAAATCTAGTGACAAGGCTGGAAGGCAAGGCCTGTGAGAAGTGGCTGATAATTTTATGTTTGTCAAGTTTGGAGAAAGGTAGGTTGAGGGATGATGACATTTCTCTCTTCAGCTTCCTCAGGAGGGGAAGGGGAGAGGGAGGGGCTGATCTCTTCTCCCTGGTGCCCAGCAATAGGACCTGTGGGAATGAGACAAAGCCACATAAGGGAGGTTTAGACTGGACATTACGAAGCATTTCTTTACTGAGATGGTAGTCAGGTCCTAGAACAGGCTTTATAGAGAGATAGTCGATGCCTCAAGCCTCTCCATGTTTGAGAGATGTTTGGAATGTGCCCTTAATAATGTTCCTGAAGTAATCAGGCAGCTGGACAAAATGATTTGTTATAGGTAACTTCCAGCTGAAATAATCTATTGTATTTTATTGTATTGTATTGCATTGTATTCTGGCATATAATGTTAAATAAGCGTCCATCAAATCTGTATGTACAGAAACTTAATCTCCCCCAATTGCTCCTCATTGTTAAAATGGAATGCATAATTATTGTTATCTCTTACGTTAATTCCTGTATGGAATTATTTTATTCATATCCAAGCATAGTCATAAGGATATCCAACACTTAAGATCTTGATTGGAAAAAAATATTTTAACAGATTAGATAAGATTGCACATTATAGTCTCAAAAGACAGCATACAATGTAATTGTGATGTAATTATTATTGACTGCTTAAAGTGATATAAACAGTTTTTAAAAGAATTTGCCTCTGAGCTCCTTTCTGAAAGTGCAGATTAGCTTTCTGCCAATCATACCACAGAAAGGTAACTTTTGTCCTGTATAACTGAAGACTTTTCTTGCCACATAGAATTTGTAACAAAGTTGTACAAAAAAGTTTTCTTGTTCTCTGTGGATAACATTTGAAAAAGCAACCACAGACTTTTACAATGCTAGTTACTTAATAGAGATTACATTCTGTCAGGCATATTTGAGATCCTCTCATCAAATAAATATGTTCTGTAAAGTGTGGATTATAGTTTACTTTCTGTGATTTGCACTTCTTTTTAAACACAGTAATTGCTGATTAAAACTGGAAGCATTGGTAAAGTAAATATATTACATTGCCACAATTATTATTCTCCCTCTCCATGAAAAAAAAAAATCTTTTGTCTCCAGAACTGGGCTTTTAATTTATCTTCAAAAACATTTTACAAATTGCACTTGATAAACACTTCAGAATTGCAGATTACCTGCCTTATTTTTCCTGAGTATTTTTAATATATTTTCATGAAAAAACTTGCCCTTTCAGGAGAGAAAATATTACAACATTTTCTAGAAATTATCTTCCCTGTTTCATTTAGTTTCATTTTTCCCACATTATAACAATGCTTCTTGTCTTATTTTACAACATGTAAAATATTTTGTTCTCTGAGATAGTATCTCTTTCTTCTAAATACTTTGTTTTTAATAGCAGCTGAAGGAGGCATTTCTCTGTGGAAAGGATATGTTACTAAGCAGGAGTTGCCTGTTTAATGGTCATTTTTAGTCCCAAGAGATTGGGCCTGAATGCAGTGAGTATTCCCAAATATGATTATAAATGATGGCTTCCACTCTAAACATTTGCTTTATGAATTCTATTTAATTCAGCTTAGGGGCAAAAATTCTAAATGTGCTGCAAATAAAAGCTGGGTGTTTGGATTGTGAATGAACATTATTTTTCTCTTGGTAGAGAATAATCTAATTTTGGTCTTCCTAAAGGTCAGTAAGATCCCTGACTGGTGAAGATAAAGATAGTTCCTGTCATGCTTTAAGGGTAATTTTATCTTTTATATATCCTTCTCCCAGAGCAAACCAGAAAAGTCTGGGTGCCCTTGCACAGTTTGACTATTCACTGAGTATGAAAATGATAACACAAAATAATTTTATATATAGAAAAAATTTAATGCAATATTGAGGTAGAAAATCAGGCATGCTGCAATATAATGCTATATTTTAACAGAGGAGGAAGTTTTCAATTTGTGCAATTCCAGTCCCATCCATTGCCTATAGGTAGCAGAATTAGCCCAAATACAAATCTGTTTGTATTATTTTTATTTTTTGTTTTATGTAGCCATTTGCATGTTTAAGACAAGTCCAAGGAATTAGCAATGCAGAGACAGACTCTTAGGGAGCAGAGAAAGAACAGAGTTGGCAGGAGCTATATTTCAAAAAGTGTGATACCCCCAGCTGCACATGGAAAAATGCTTGCAGTATCCCATGGTTTATAATTACTCTATACATCTCACCTGCCACATCTGTGTCAGGTGTAAATAAAATTCACATAAAATATAGTCAAAGTGCTGTCTCAACAAATAAGGGCCTTTGTAAACAAGACACATAAAGACAGGGAAACTGAGTAAGATGTCCAGATGTCTAGATAAATACCAGAAGTCTAAAAACAAGGTGGGCCTAGAATGGTATGGGAATAGAAAGAATCTGAAAATTTACTGGAAAAGCACCCTCTAGAGAATACCCTAACAGCAGGGCAAAATTGATTGATAAATGGCAGAAGAAGAAAGACTGATGCAAGGGAAAAAGCAAACAAGTGCTGTTAAACAAAGTGGCTTTGTGAGACCCTTTCTAAGAACTCCTGTAACGTTGACAACCATAACGGTAAATGTAACTTTTCTAGGAGCAAAAAACCTTTTGTAACTCCTGTTAGAATTCAGGCTTCACAAAGAGATGCTAGAATTTTATGTGACACTGTTAAAAAGAAATAAAGGAAAGGCTGGGATTGGGAATTACAGATGAAATACAAAGGTGTACTAAGTTTGGACCTTGTCATTCAGTGTATTCGTTTGTCTGGAAAAGAAGATATTCAATGAGGTGATAGGTTTCCTGATAACATTTTTCTGGGTATTAAAATTCAGAGCCAGATGAAGAGAGTTAGGAAAGAGTCTCCTGATATTACTGAGTGGCTGGGTGATAAAGTGGTGGGTGAAATCCAGTGCTGATGAATGCAAAGTAATGCACCTGGAGAAAAACAAGCCTAAGTGTGCATACACAGTGATAGCTTCTAAATTAGCTATTACCACTCAGAGGAGAAATTTTTATTATGGATAATTGTATGAAAACATCTCACAACAACAAAGTGTTCTGTGCCAAACAAATAAGAAAGCTAGAAATTATTAATAAAGGATAAAGAACAAATCAGGAAACATTATTATGTTGTTGTGTACATTTATGGCCCTCTCGAATCCCGAACACTATGGGTAGATCTGTCTGTCCTCATCAGCACCTTTTCAAAAAAGGTCTGGTAAAGCTAAGCAAAGGTTCAGACAATCACCAGAGTTATGTTCAAAGCTATTGAGTGAATCAAGAGTTTTAAACTTTGTGGTGACTGAGAGCAGAAAAGAGAAAAAAGCTCCACTGAAGAAATCATAAATGAGCTTAAGACTAGGAATAAGGAACAAATAATTACCATTTCTAATAATACAAAAGGGGCCTTGAGTAAGGGGATGGACAGTGTGTTACAAACAAGTTACCCCAAGCACAATTGATGCTATTGCCACAGAATAGTCTTGAGGCAGAAGTTATAGCTTAATTAGACTAATTAATGGAAGAAGGACATAAAATAGAAATTCAGTTTCTAGTTTAGGACACTCGTTCGGGTTTCTAGAAACAGGGAGTGTCTAGTATAATGCTTTATTTTCTCCTTATGATATGTATCCCTACTGAAAAGGATCACAGATTCACTGTGTGAAAAGGACCTCAGGAGGTCTTTACCCAGCCTCCTCCTCACAGCAGGGCCTGGTGAAGGATCAAACCTGCTTGTTCAGCGCTTTGAAAAACCTTCAAGGATAGATCTAGATCAACCTGTCTGTTCAACTTACTCTACTGCCTTATGGTGAAAAAGTTTTCCCTCATATTTGGACTCAACCACTCTTATTTTGATTTATGACCTTGGTCTCATCCTCCCACCATGCACTAATGCAAAGAATTCATTTCCATTTCCTCAGCACCTTCCCCATAGGCACAGGGGCTGCAGCTGGGTTCCTTCAAAGCCATCTCTTCTCCAGACTGAAAAAGCCCAGCTCTCTCAGCATCTCTATACAGAACAAGTGCTCTGGGCCTCAGCATCTTTGTGAAACTCTTGGCTGAACTAATTCCAGCATAACAATGTTTTTCCTTGAACTTCTTAAAGCCTTTTGCTAAGTTCAGAGGCCTGGGAGACATCAATGAAAGCTAAGGTAAATATGTCATTGAGGACATTTCTCATATTCTCTGAATGGATTCATTAAGATATTCAACATGAAGAGTTAATATTTGACAACACATTTACTTATTTGAATAAATTACAAGGGATTTGATTAGGCAGAGAGATACAGCAATGTACTAAAATGGCATTGCAACACTCTGTGCAGAATATAACACTTGCAATATATACTTGGAACATGATGCAAATGTGATTCCCATTGCCTGTCTGTATATGCACACCATCACAATGCTTTTTTCTCTATTACCAGGAAGGAATAGGCAGCTTGAAGCCAGCAGTAGTCTGTTGCTCTCTTCAAAGTTAATTTGGTTGTTCAGCTTTTATACTCCCTCTTGGACTGAGCCACATTTACACTTCCCACTTGCTGATCTGTCTAACTTGAGAAAACTTTCAAACTCCTAATTAAGTCTGGGAAATTGCTAAGATTAAAAAAGCCATGTACACAACCAGTTGATTCCTCAACTAATTTATCTAAACTATTTACCTAAAAAAGGTCTGGTCCTCTTTGTGTTAAGTTAAACTATCTTTGCAGCAGCTGTGGTAGCTCCCTACATTCTCCTTTGAGCTTCACAAACCCATCACCTGTATCCATTTCCACTGAGACTGATTCAGGTGTAAGAGATCGTTGGCTGGTCACAACTTTATCTGCACCTGCTGTCACTGTATGACCTGTTCCTTTCAGAAACAACCCATATAATCTTTGTTCCAAAGTTTTTATTTCTGAAGTTTTCATTCCAAATGATCCCCCTTACCGGCTCTTTGGTAATCCAAAATCAACTCTTCTGAAAACCATAGTCTGTGCTCTGTTTTCTGAATAACAAATGCAGCTCTTCACCACTCTGGCTGGCCCACACAGTGCCTGTACCAAGGAACAATTCTTAACTTCCAGAAATTCCATGGATTGCTTGCATACTGCTATTTTGTCTTTCAGTGGGTGTCAGTGAGGTTAAAGCCCCTATTAAGGAATAGTCTATGATCTGTAGACTTCCTTGAGTTGCTTAGAAATTTTCTTTTTAATGAGAAGCATTGTTGCTGTCTCATCTGTGCTGTGTCTGCAGCACAGTCCCACCATGATGACAATTCCACTGATTTCTCTGATTCTGACCCTTGAACTCTTGCCCAGCCTGTTGCCAGTCTCCACATCTGAGCTGCTGCTTCACAGAGGAATACTTCCCTTCTTGCCTGAGAGCTATCCCATCGCAATTTGGTTATTCCTGCAATGTCATAGTTTTCTGACTGTATGTGGTGCTTCAGTTCCTCCTTCCCATTTGTGTACTTAATGCTTGAGGTGGGTGTCTCTTAATCTTGTTTTATCATTCTTGTTATTCCATCACTCTGAATCTTTTGCTTTCCAAGCAAATAATTTCACTGATTTATCCCCTGTCTAAGACAGAGAATGAACTAGAAAGACCTGTCATATATTCTAGGAAGTCAATTAATACATTGTTACATTATTCACCATGACTAACTACTTTTTTCTTTTTTCTCTATGAGACCATATCTCCTGCTTCAGGTCCTTCTCCCTGATTGTTGGCCCTAGAAATGTGCTCAAATCAGAATGTATGCTAAGGCTGAAAATGATCCTTATTTATTTCATAAATTCAGATTTGGGCCAAATGCAGCCTAACTCTCCCTTTACTCCAAAAAGAGCATATGGTACATCTTATAAATGGTTCATATTTAATTATAGAGCCCCTTATATTTGACAACCACAGTTATTAAAACATCTATCTACAGAAAGTATTACAAACCAGATTAAATGTGTAATTTCAATACTAAATAAATCCCTTGATTCTTCTGAAATAATAATCTGTCTCTGAGTGAGTTTTGGGAGGAGATTGGGTTGTCTATAATGCACTGAAGCATAGATTAGCTGGTACCTAAAATTAAAACTACCTCATACAGTAGCTGTACAGAAACACTGTAAAATATTCTAGTCAAGGGAAATAGAAACATATCATCTTTTATGGCATTCACTGAATATTTACTAAAAATATGCTTCTTTACCTCTACTAATGTCATGCAAAAGAGTAGTTACAGTAAAATGTACTTTTTCTCTATTTCCCTCTTGTGTGAAAAATGCCAACAATGCAAACCATCTCATGGCAGCCCTGTTGGTTCAAACAATTTGTCACAGCCTGACTCTTCACAAGAAGAGGAAATCAGATTATGGTGACTAATGAAAGAAACTCAGTATTGGTGCATAAGGTTCTATTCTGCAGCTCAGAGAGCCAATGTTATGTAACATTTAAAGACAGCTTAGTGGTGATGAAAGTTGCTATCTGAGAAAAGGAATGGAGCGCAGGTGTTGCATGGCAAACAGCTGGGCCCATATCTCAGCCCTAGCTGTATCCAGGGATAAAAGCTCCATTAGTGAACAGGTAAGTTACTCATCTACGTATGCAGTCTTTGTTTTCCATTGGGCAAAGTTAGTTTTTTGTCTTATGTAATGCACTGAGAAGAGAGAATTCCATATCTTTACACAATGCAAAGTCCTCTCCATATTCCATGACCCAATTTCACACCAAGGTCACCTGAGCCTTCTAAGCCTTAGCCTGTTGTGTGGGGAGCAGGGAGAAGGGTAAAGGCTGGGGACCCATGACTTACTTAGATGCTGTGCCACCTTGTAGGATCTTACAGCCTGTAATAGTATCCCTTCTTATCACACTACTCCAGATGCTCTGGGCTCACTTCTTACTATCCTACCTATCCTATCATGAACTGAAGCAGGAAAACTTGAGAGGTGCTGCTAATAGGCCTGGTAAAATTAGTAACAAGGTTAACATTAAGTGTGGTGACAGAAGTGAGTAATTGTGTCCCAGAGGAAAACAAAGAA
The DNA here is from genome assembly GCF_017590055.1 of Onychostruthus taczanowskii. NCBI lineage: Eukaryota > Metazoa > Chordata > Aves > Passeriformes > Passeridae > Onychostruthus > Onychostruthus taczanowskii. Next base: position 16,825,655 of record NW_024497629.1, on the reverse strand, counting down.
CTCTTGAAGCTCTGCATACAGTCTTAGAAAATTGCTTGCACACAAATGTTTCTGCAAGTACAGATACAGGATCCACACTCTTCAAAAAAACCCCCAAATAGATCAGATTTGAATGGTCAAAGTGACTAACAACACATGCAGATATTTATTCTCTGCTGCACTGGCTCTGTCTGGGGTGGAGTCACTTCCCCCACAGCAGTAGCTATGGTGCTGTCCTTGTACTTTTACCCAGAAAGTTGTTGGTAAGAGAGCAGTGTTTTGGCTACTGCCGAGCAGCAATGCCCCAGCATCAAGACTGTCTCTCCAAATTCACCTCCCTTCAAAAGCCAGTAGGCTGTGCATGGACAAGAGATTCAGAGGAGAAATAATCAGGACAGCTGACCTAAGCTGACCAAAGGGATATTCCGTACCATATGATGTCTGCTGAACAATAAAATCTAAGAGAAAGGAGAAGGGGAGGGGATGTTTGTTCTTAAGCCTTCTGAAGTAACCACTACGTTTACTGAGGCCCTGCCTCCTGGGAAATGGCTGAACATGGTCTCCTAATGGGAAGTAGAGAACAAATATTTTTGTCTTCCTTTGCTTTCCTTCATTAAACTGCTTTTCTTGTGATCCACCCAAAACCTCTTTTTGCTCCCCCATCCGATTCTCTCCTCTCCCATCCTGCTGAGAAGAGTCATAGAGAGGCTTGGTGGACCAGAAAAGGTGAATCCACCACATCTGAGCTTCTGCTCAGTATGGAAAGTGAGCAGCTTAGACTGAATTTTCACCTTGCCCCACAGTTGCTTGATGGGTTTTTTTGTCCTTTGCCTGGTTGGGGCAGAGGTGATGGTGAATTAAATATTTTTTTTCTGTAATTGTATGGATGTTGGGGTGCGTTCTTAATCAGTTATAGTTGAATGGATTTAAGTTATGTATGTCTCATGCCCCCCTTTATGTTAAAAGTGGTTCTGCCCAGGTTGTCTCCTTCCCTGAACCCCTGTCTGTGGTTCTGCCCAAGTTGTCTCTGCCCCTGAACCCCTGTCTGTTTTCTTGTCACCTCCCCTGTTGCCCTAGAAACCAACGTATCCTTTGTACTGTTCCTCCCTGGTGCCCTGCCTGTCACTCGGCAACCCGTCCCTTTCCTGGAGAACCTTCTCTCCAGGGGGTCGAGTGATTGGTTCAGGGGCCGGGGCTCCTCCCCAGGATACCCCAGGTTGGTCAAGCTGGGTTGTCAATTTCCCCTTGCCTGTTACCCCCTGGTCCTCTATTGGTTGGAGGCCAGGCCCCTCCTTTGTACCCACCCCTCTTTAAAAGTGGCTGTATCCTTGTGAACTTTGTCTCTGCCTTCTGGAAATCCTTGCTCCTCCAACTCCCTGTCCCTCAATAAACCCAGTTCCTCCAGGAGTCAGAGTCCACTTTTTTATCTCTTCTGCCAGAGCTAGCCAAGGCCTTCTAAGGCACACGATCTCTGTCAAAGCGGATCGGAGAGTGTTGCACTTTCAGCACTGCAGCTCGGGTGCCATCGGGCTCGGCTGGGCCGCCCTGAAAAGGGACACACGTGGCTGCATATGGACAATTTCAAGATGGATAGGAATGTGCCTCTGTTAAGTTTGAGAACCAAAGCTAATGGAATCTTGCTGAGCTAACTGGTGCTGCTGGACCTTTTGTCAAGCTACAGCTGAAGGTTTTCCCACTGCTCTCAGGGAAGTGCCAGTCTTTGGTCATCTGCTACTGCACTGCAATGCGTTCTATTTCACCTCTGCCCAGTATATTCAGAATACTGGCAGGAGAACTTGGCCCTAAATGTAGGAACATCAGGTGCTGGAGCTCTGGCTAGGGCCTCTCAGCACTGCCAGCATCACAAGCATTCCTCAAAAATACTTGGCCAATAGGAAAAAAATATCTCAGGCAGCTCCCAAGACATTCCTTTGCTAATATGGGAGCAACAGAAGGAGAGAGTTATATTTAAATTAAAAGACAAAAGTCACCTTAAGAGTTTTGGAACCGTAGAAAGTAGATTGGAGAGAAATAAATTGTAGACTCATAGCTCAATGATTCTAGGTGAGGATTTATCATACTGTTTTGATAAATAAATTAGCCTAGATAGGTATGCAAATTTAGACTTGGACCATGAAAATCCTTTAATTTATATCTAAGGCATTCTGAATATAGAATAAATATGACATACGCAAATATAACGAAAGCTTCTCTTAACTCTCTTTCCTTTCTGTTAAAAGATTTTTTACTAGGCAGAATCCAGAAATCGTGACATGGAAAGCAAAAAATATGATAGCTATTATAGCAAAAAAAAAAAAAAAAAAAAGGGAAAATGCTATAACTTTGAAATCACATTCTTTAGCATTCAGTGTAGACCTCCCTGATGTTGTTCCATGTTGTAGCCATCATAATCTGCATGTTTCTTTATGCTCTGAATATGCTACCTGTATGCATAATTCAAGTTTCATGATTGCTTATTTAGAAATGTATGCTGAGCCTGATTAAGACCATAATAATTCCACAGAAAAATTAAAATTTGGACACGTCCAGAAAGCAGAATTTTCAACTTGGTAGGATACTCTGGGATTTTTTAATTCAAGACTGTTTGCAAACAGGTCAAAAAGTCTACATTTTTGGGAATAGAAATTCTGACCCCTTTGATTTTGGAATCAGTTCTACTGCTGAAACAATTTCTTTCAATGTTTAAAATCTATTTCATGTTATTTTAGAAAAGAATATTGTTAAATATAATGTACAATACAATACAGGATGAATAACATATGAGAGACAAAACACAAAATTTAAAGCGGGCAATTAATTTTAACTTTGCTTTGATTTAATTATTGCTATTAAATTTGAGTGAAGCTGATTAAATCCCAGGAGATTTCCAGTCACTTACATGGTACTCTCTTGTGAAAATGGCTCTGTTTAAAGTTTTTTGCTAGCTCTAATCACTGAAAGTTACCTCTCTTTCTGTATTGCAGTCTAGGGAAATGACCTTATTTCTTTTTTCCCTTGACAGTCGCAAAACAGTTGACAGCAGAAATGACAAAGGTACTGACAGAAACATTTTTTTCTTCTTCATTTTGATGTTGTGGATCGATGTCCATTCCACCAGCAGCCTCCAAACCACAGATCACGTAGTGCGTGACTTCCAAGTCAACAAGAGATATTTACAGGTTAGCAAATGTGTTCATTTCCCTTTGGCAATTCAGTGGGGATTCTAGCCATCTGATTCAGAGAAGCACATATGGTAAATACTTAATGGAATATAAATCTTGAGAGCATACCTTGAAATTAAATGAGATTTTCAATGGGACTCACATTCCTGTTTTACAAAGGTCCTTTTGAGAATTATATTTCTTGTAAGCCTCTGACAGTTATTTATGATCTTGGGCATACATATACTCAAACATTTAACCTATCCCATCTGTGTTAAATCTAGTTTTATACCAGGATACCAATGTTACCTGCTCACTGACCTACAGAAATAATTAAATTGCCTTTATTCTTCCTGGATTTTATTACTTGACCTTATTACAGACAACAAGATATGTATGAAGATGTATTTTTATTATTTTTGTGGCATTATTGTATGCTTTAAAAATATTTTAAAAGATGCTAGACTGTATTTACACTCTCCTTAATATCACTGAACGACAAGAAATTAATTCTGGAAGATAATTTTTATGGATTTGCTTTAACCATGCAGCATATCTCAGGCTTTTATATTTCCTTAATATATTCTAAAAGTACATTTGTCACCAGGGTGTCTGAAACTTTTACAGATTGGAAAGTGCCAAAATGCCCTTTCTTCTCATAAGTTTGAATTAGTTTAGCCAGTGAAGCCACCCAGACTGAAACAGTTAAAAAATAGTTCAGACCAGTAGAGGCTAATAGAAGAGTGAAGATGGCTTTCCTCTTTTACACTGGAGTTGTGGAAACAGGAGCAAAATTTCACTTGTAAGAACTCATTAGGGAACAAAGACAAACCTTTCAGGCAGCTGCTTGCTCCTCAGATGTCAGCGTTGGACAAAGTAGTTGTGCTCCCTGTGCTGTTTGCTGCTGTTGCTTTTTTGGATGTTACTGCCCTCACAATATTGCAGCATAGTGGTTAATGTATAGGCTTCCTGATATGACTCTGGCAAAACCAGATGGGCTAGCTAAAAGTTCTGGTTATGGGCTTGGTCTGGTTATGTGGCTTTTTTTGTGTGTTTGTTGGTTGGTTTTGCTTGTTTTTCCCCTTGTTGTTTTGCTTTAAATTATACCAGAGTTAATGTGCTTCCTTAATAGACATCTGTAGTGAAAAATGCCTGAGTCCCAATTTGTTTCAGGCATTGAGAAAGATAAAGCATCAAGGAATTTTTAGACAATACAAAATCACTCTATTGCATTTAATAGGTGCAACACTAGAAACCATTTCCTTATTTGATGGCCTTGTGTGTCATCAAATGAGCACTACACTGTATGTGGCATATTTATGTCTGAGGATAACCTAGCATGTACTTAAAGAAAAATGCTTTAATTTTTAACAACTTTTGAAGGTTATTTTCACAACAGACTGAGACAAAAATGAAAAAGATATGTTGCCAGTCAGGCCTGACATTGCGACAGGTATGTGTGAAGCTAACAGGGTAAAGATCTGAACACGTCTCTTCTTTCTGATCAGAATCAAATATTTTTCTTCTTAATCCCTCTACATTTAGCTTAGCAGGATCTCAGAAGATATGCTGCCCATGTCACCAGTTCAGCTTCTGGTGTTACTGAATACTGTGGGCTCTATCAAGTGCTTAAACCTTGATTTTTTTAACCAGTTGCATTGGAGGAATCATGCCTGATAAAACACCTGAGAATAACATTTTAACAGAATATTTTTCCAGTCTTCCCAGTACAAATATATGGAAATTATTATAAAAAATTAAGTAAGACACAATTTTTCACCTATTTGTTTTTTCTTGCTCTGTACCCTCAGTAGCCTCCTAGCTACTGGGAAATAATCTTTCTTTCCCGTATCCTACTCATTCTTTAGATAAACTATTAAGTTCTCTTTCTGAAATGAGTGTGAGCATTGTTAGTTCAAATGAAACAAAATAAATAAGCTCATCCAGAACCTAATGTTCCTCTAGGTTTTTTATGCTTAAACTCCTTGTAAATGAATACATGTTCCCTGGCCTGCAGAGAGGGGATTCTTAGAATGGTTGTTGGGCATCCCCGTTGGATGATGAAATATGGGTTCAAATTAGAGAAAACAAAACTATAAAGATAGCTTGATATCTAACTGACACTACTAGTTGACAGTTATTTTGGGGATATGTGCCTTTGCAACACTGCTTTTTACACTGTTACATTTTGAGACATATTCCCTAATTGAATATTTCTTGATACTTTCCTCCAGAAAGAATAAAATTGGATAAACTAGCATATGTATTAAAAACAATGGCACTGAACAATTCCCAGCAAAATAGATCTCTAATTAATTCAGTTACAAATCAGGACAAAATAAGCTTTCCATGTGTGTAATAGCAGCATTTTTTCACCACCTGAATGATAAATTTTTATGAGAAATTACGTTTCCACCATCCTAAATTAAATGGTTTTTTTTTTTTAATTCCACACTTTTACTTCTTCCTTTTGTATCTTTATCAATTGTGCAAATGCATCCCTTTGCAATTACAATGCTTTTAGCTCCTCCTTTACTCCCATGGGAGGGTCAATTTTTAAAACAGTAGTAGGATTACATGAGAACAGCAGAAGAAACACACGCTGTCTACAAATCTATAACTTTTGATGTTCTACTTGTTTTACCAGAAGTGGTAATATAATCCTTCAACTTGTCATTCTGATCACAGTTAAGCTGGTGTTTGCTGCTAGCATACTGAGGCTCTCTTGGTGTTTTTTTCAGGGACTGACTTAAAAAAGTTAGCAAAATTACTTTTAATTAACTGTTGTTTTATTTAATATTTCCCCTTGAATACTTTCCAAGACCTTCTCTAACCTTTCCTCTCAGAAATTCTCCTTCTTTGTTACTTTTTCTTGAACAGCAATTTTAAAATTAAATTAATTTTTTTAAAATTTTATTAAAAAAAAATTCAGACCTTTCTTCAATTTCCTTCCAGTTTCTGACTGGTTTAATGGTGGATTGATTTTTAAGAAAATGAAACATATTTTTCAAATAGAGGTCTAAGAATGATAACTACAGTACTTTAGATTCATGTGATCTAATTTCATGTGAGAATATGTTCTTAGCATCACTGTCACATTTTCACACTGAATTTCAGGAAGACAGCATCCTTAAAAATTCAATGTCTAATATGAAAATCTTACCATACTACCCCTACTGCTTTTAATTTAATAACTATTTATAACATATAATATTTTTTCAAGATTCATAGTTTCTGAAATTACTGTGCCGGATTTTTCTTGATCAGTTCTAGATGCTTTGAGGACAGTTTGGAACATATAGGTTCATTCTTAGTTTTGGATGACTTTTATGTACTTCTTGACAGTAAAACCTGACAGTAAAAATGTTGTAGGAATGTTTTCTTAAGGGTTTCTCCTATGTTTTTTCCAAAATGTAAAGGACAAAATATTGCACCTTTTTTTTTTTAACAAGGTGATTTAATTTTCGAACAATTACACCCACATTTTTTGACTTCTCATTTTGAATTTTACCAATTTATAATACTTTACTTTTGCATAAAATGCACAGGTGAAAATTACAGGGAAAATGAAAAGAGAATGAGAAAGTAATAAATATGTCTCCAACACAAATTCAAATTACCAACTACAGGGAAGTAGATATAGTGAATAGATAGTTGATCTATGCAACTTCAAAAGTGAACACCAACATACCTGTCTAAATTGAAGCGGTAACAGCAGCAGTCATAAAGGTGAAGAGAGAGAAAACATAACATTTAATATTGCAAGACTGCAGCCATATGACATACACAGGGACAGGCAGCTTAGTTCCATAAAATCCTCTACTGCATCACAATCTCTAAATCAGAGATTGATTTGAAAGTCAGACAGGGAAAGCCTCTGACTAATCAATCAGTTAAACAAAGAAAACAACTTTGTTTTGCTCATGTTTGTGCCCCTTTATATTTGCATTTTGATGTAAGAGATGGAAAAAGATTTATTAAGTTCTCGTGTAAGCTTTTGATGGTTTATTTTTTTAAATGTAATTTAGTTTTAGAGAAGTATCTGTGCCAGAGGTTTTAAAGAAGTATCTGTGCTATTAGAGGGATACATCATGAGATTTCTGACTAATCATAAATAATTAACACAGCTGAAAGAGTGAAGATCAAGTAATCAATATGTGAAGAAAACAACAGTCAGTTTATTCAAAATCAAGAAAATCTGCAAAAGTGAATTTGAAGAAATGATGATCTATTCATGGATGTTCAGGGACAAAGAAAAGAGATAAACTTCCTTATATAAATTATTCATGATCAATTATTTGCTCTGCTTCAGTCTGAGTACATCTTGTGACAAAATTAGATTTTAATCACATATTTCTTTAGACCCCAAATGAGGCATTCAGCATTCAGGGATAGTAAAATCTTTGGCTTCTTGGAGATTAGGGGCTGATTCTTCAGCACTGAAGTCACTGGGACTATTTTTAACTGATGTCAATTAGACTAGGGTCAAACTATTGGGACTTCATAGTTCACTCACTATGTTCCACTATATTTGCATCAGTTAAATTTTTATTTTTCCTCCAATTGAGTTTCTCAGTTTTAAAGGAGATGGTACACAAGAAACTAGAGTGCTGAAACCATAAAGGGGAAAACTTTTCCTTTTGCTGGGACAGTGTTAATAGGCTTCAAAGTAGCTGCTATGGGACTATGTTTTAGATTTGCACTGAAAGTGTTGTTGATAATACGCAGATGTTATTGCTAAGCACAGCTTACACAGAGCCAAGGCCTGTCTGCTTCTTGTACAACCCCTGCCAATGAGGGGGTTGTAGGCAGACAAAATCTGGGAGGGGACATAGCCAGGACAGCTGACCTAAAATGATAAGTAAGGTTTATATATAACTAATAAAGGGAAATTCCATCATGTATAACATCGTGCTCAATCTATAAAAGTAGGGGGAATGTAAGAAGAGGAGAACATTTTTAGTGGTAGCATTTGTCTTCCTGAATCACCATTGCATATGACAGGGCCCTATAGATGGCTGAACACCTGCCTGCCCTTGGGAAGCAGTAAATTAATTCTTTATTTTGCTTTGCTTCTGTGTGCAACTTTTGCTTTACCTATTAAAGTATCTTTATCTCAGTCCATGAGTTTTCTCACTTCTGTCTTTCCAGTTCTCTTCCCCATGCCATTGCTGGGGGAGTGAGTGAGCAGCTGTGTGTGCCTGAGTTGCTGGCTGGGCTTAAACAACTACAATTAGTTGCACTGCTTATTCATCAGCTGGTTTACAACATGAACTACATGGGCAGGTTCTTCAGCATTCAGAAGTTAGTGACACACCCTTGACTACTGTAGGGTGATAGTGGTTTCCATGAGTTCATGTTCTGAAATCAACTGTTATTTTCTTGATTTCTTACTTTTTTGTCATTTAAATATAATTGACTGGAGAGGAAGTCAAATTGGTCAGTGGAATCTCAAATCATCTTTCTTCCAAATTTAGAGAAGAGTAGCCAATTGCAATAGATTTGATGTGCTTTAATTCAAATGCTGTCTTTTTCAAGACCTTCATGATGAATAGTGAAGCTGGGAGGGCTAATCCAAGCATTGGTTTATACCTGGCCACTATATATACACAGTGCACTTATCTGCTGCTCTTTTCCAATGCAGGCAGTTATTTTGCTTATATCAGGCTTTCACACAGATGCAGAGGAAAAAACATATTTCCTTCATCAGAGGAACACAGGTTGACTTTCACTAGACATTTGACAGGTTGTTGGGAAGTTACAAATAGAAGAAGAATATGCCCATCTCCTCTGCAATTGCTTTTTGAAAGGGCTATCTTTTGAAGGTAATGTTGCCATTTAGTGAATATTACACATTGAAGCTTCTTCTGTGATAGTGATTCTTTTTTTCCAGGATTCTCTACTGAATGAATCTTACTGTGTTATTTATTTAGGACATAGGCACCACAACAGAGAGAACAATGTCGCTATGGACCTTGTGTTAGAGATAGAAATGAGATGAGACACTTGTTTCTTCATGCAGAATAGCCTAACCCTGGCTGTCCTCCTCACAGCACAGCCAGCAGACTCTACCCCCCAGCAGACTTCAACCCCTTTGACCAGCTAACCCACTCTTTTGTAACAGCCATTCTTATTGGACACAGCTGTGACCTATTAAGGGCAAGGCTGTTCATCTTCTTTGGTAATTAGTACAGCTGCAACTCATCAGGGGTGAGGTTGCTTGCAATCCATTTTCCTACAGAACAATATAAATATCTATATGGATATAAACTGCATGAACAATTAACAACAGAAATATCAAATTCTACATGTACTACAGGTCTAAAATGGCCCTGAATTGTAGTTTCTTTTTGGAAACACTCTTATCAGCTGTTAAAATGCCAGTCAGTTCTATGCTTAGAAACATGAAAGTTTCTATTATTAGAATCATGGATGTTTGCAAATTTTTTTATACTTTGAATAATGATATTTTAAAGTGTATTTTAATTTAGATACTCTAGTTGCTAGGAAGTTATAGCTCATGCTAGGCATTATTTATCACTCACTTTTACCTTGTCACCTTCCAGGTATACACTAAATCATTTTTCACTGACTTAAGCTAACCTTTCAAACCTCAGCACAGTTTCAAATGCAAATGCATATGTATACACATGTATATACATACACACATATATAAAAATATTAATATATAAATTTATGTGTAAATATATTCAGGCATACATATAAACATGCTTTTTCACAGAACCATGGAATGGTTAAGGTTGAAAGAAATCACTGGAGATTATCTATTTCAGCCACATTGCTCAAGAAGGGTTCCCTAGACCATGTTACTCAAGATTGTGTCCAAATACTTTTTGAATATCTCTAGTGTGGGAGTCTCCACAATACCTCTGGGCAACCTATTCCAGTGCTCAGTCACTCTCACAGTAAAGTTCTTCCTCATGTTCAGGTGAAACTTGCTGTCTTCTCATTTCTACCCACTGCCTCTTGTCCTATTGCTTGGCTCCACTGAGAGGAGCCTGACTCCATTCCCCTGGCAGCCTCCCTTCAGATACTTGCAGACATCGATGAGTTCCCCTCTCAGTCATCTCTTCTTGAGAATGAACAGGCCCAGCTCCCTCAGCCTTTCCTCATCACAGAGGTCCCTAAATCATCTTGGTGCCTTTCACTGGACCTGCTTCAGGAGTTCCATGTCTCTACTGTACTGGGGACAAAGCACTCCAAATGTGGCCTCACCAGGGCTGAGCAAAAGGGCAGTATCACCTCCCTCATCCTTTTTCAATATCTGTGTGCAAAAATAGAATATGATACCCACCAAGTATTATTTAAGCTTTATTCAGATTACTAAATAAAGACAGAAGAAGTAAATAAATTCAGATTAGGTAGATCTGCAACTGAAGATTTTCCTTAAAGTGAACTCTTTAAAAGAGTTGCATTGCTTAGTTTTGAGCCCAAAGGAGAACTCTAATATCTGGTGTGCTTGATGATCTGAGTGAATCACAGTTTTGTATTTTGCATTTCTCCAAAGGCTTGTTTACTACATAATATTAAATCTTGCTGTAACAATGGTTACTATTTTGTTCAGAAACTATTTTGTGACACACATTAATAGACTGTTTAGATATCAGTTTCTTAATTTTCACAAATTTTCTCAATATTGAAAGCCTGGCATTATCCCAATATAAGTGCTGAGTTGAAGTACATTGGAATTGTTCCTAATAATTAACCACTAATTTTGGGAAATCCACTTTCTGTTGTCTCTGCTCATTTTACAGAGTTATGTGTGTGGTGTGGTCTTTTTCCTGCTCAGACCATGCTGTGCCTCCTGCTGATTGAAGGTGCTCTCAAAACTTTAGAAAATCAGAATCCAAATCCAAAGCTAAAAAAGCAAACATGGGTTGAAATTAATTTCAACTTTGCTTTTTAAGCCATTTAATCTGAAGTAACTATTAAAGCTGCTTCTTTCTCCAGCTAATGGAGTGACTGGCAGCTCAAGAGAGCCATTTCCTCCACCTGTTACAGGAGAGCTTTAGAACAGGATAAACTGCCTTCTGTAGATGCCTCTCCACACTGGCAGAGAAAACCTGCCCTATTTGTAGCCTAGGTAAGATGAATTTCATTCTTTGGGAGGGCCAAGGAAAGAGGCCTAAAGGTTAGGTGTTTGGTTCTAAATTAGTTTGCTGTGCTTAGGAATGACGAGAACTTCCAGAGGTGATTTCTGTCATTTGAAGTCCTTAGAGGCATTTGAAGAATCACCTTCTAAAAATGCCTGTCTCCTTCTGTTGACTACATACACTTAAAACAATTACATTTAATGAAGATGAAATCAAATATTTACTGGTGTTCCTTGGTATCTGTGGCTGTAGCGATTTATTTATCACTCAGTAATTCTGACAAAGAAATGAAATGCATTCCCTCCTTCCCAGCACAATACAGTTTGGAGAAATTTTTTTCTTATTCAACCTTCATTGCAGCAGTTAATAAATTCAGAGTGCTTATGCTGCTCACCACAATTTAAGGATTTGCATGTGTGTAGAATTTTTTGAGCTACTTTTTAAAAACACACACACACAAAAAAAACCCAGACAAAAAAACCATACAGGTTTGTTTGGAATGAATGTGTGGTTTATTCTGGTGTTTTTTGTTTTTGCTGAACAGGCCCTGTTTTTCTTTTTTTTTTCTTTTTTTTTTTTTTTTTTTTTTTTTTTGTTTGTTTGTTTGTTTTGTTTTTTGTTTAATTCAGGGTTTTTTTTGTCACTGTAATGCTCTGTGATGAACATTGCCTGAAGAGTAACACCTCACAGACAGGTGTTAGGGATGGCACCAGTGACTGAAATGAAAGCCCAGGAGTCTTTTCTGTTTAATCTGAGCACAAATTAAGTAGATTGATTCTTTAATTTCCACACTGGTATTTAATAATTATTTGTAGCTCTATTGTCTACTTTGTATGTTGTAACTACCAATACTTACTTGCATTTAACCTGGCTTACCTTGGGGATGATTTCAAAGTATTTTGACAAAGAAAGAGACTTCACAAAGGGTGGTAATCTATGTACCCAGGAATTTGTTTCTTCAAGACAATCTAGGCATATTCTGCAGGGTATAAAATGTATAACAGGAAGAGCTGCAGGGGAATTGTCAGAGATCATGCAGAGAGCTTGCATCAGAAAAGTCAGAAGCAAAAATGGCTAACAGCTCTCTTCGATTATGCAGGAAGCTACTCAGAAGAATTTCTGAACTGAAATGGTTTCACCAGGGAATTTGTTGCATTAGTATGGTGGTTAGTTAACAGCTAAGGTTCTACAATGTGACACATTCACCTTACCCACCTAGAGGCAAATATTAGCATTTGTACCACAGATTGCTACCCCTCTCCTATAACACCTATATAGGACAACCTTATTTTGTTGATTCAAATGATTCCTTCATTGAGTTCAGCCATAAATTTATTAAATATCACACTTCTACTAAACTATTTATTAAATATCACACTTCTATTAAACTGTCTCCAAAAGAGTCTTATGTTAACAGCATCCTAAACGCTAATCAATCCAAAGTGTGTTTTACTGAAACTTGTCAGACAGTGTAATGCTTTAGACTATCCTATCCCTGTGTCTTAGTAGTCAGAGAGACTTTCACCATATTTACATGTTAACTTGGCTCTTCAGTTGCTGTTGACTCCATTTCTCTGTCCCTAGTTCCTTGATCCTGGCCTGCCCAGTTCCACACTCTACTGGAGCACATCACATCAACCCAGCTTTACTGCTCACCACTCCTGGTATCCTCACCATGTCCCAGTGTCACCTCCTGTCACCCAGCTTCCTTTCCCACCAGCATCAGCCTCTTGTCTGATCTTTTTTTCCTTGTTACTTGCAGTTCCCCCTGGAATGGTTCAAAATGACGTCACACTTCAAAAATATGAGATTTTAAGTATAGAAGACAATTTGGGTTATTTCAGAGTTTGTCTCCCACTACCCTATATCCTGTATACATTTAGATCCAATGGTAGCAAATATTTCCAAGCAGAGGTATTATAAAACCAATCCAAATTAGTTAAAACTAATCTAAAATTAGTTAGAACTAATCAAAAATATTTGAAATGGGTAAGAAAAGCTTTTAATTTTATTTTTGAGACAGGCCAACTCCAATAATACCCTTCTGACCCCCTAGAGATTTCTTTTCCTAGGAATAGTTGGATGTGGTCAGAAATTAAATGGGTCCTTGCAAGATTGTGAAGCATCCTGTTGACTCTTGAGAGACTCCTTTTAGAGCAGATCAGCACAGTGAGAGAGGAGAATTAACCCTTTCTTGGGACTGGTTTGCTCTCAGCAATCAAAATGGCTGGAGTGTTCCTGCAGCCCCTCTCTTCAAGGAAAACACAAATTTATCTTATATTATTGAAATTCAAGGATCAAAGAAGGTGCATGGTAAGGGAGTAATAAGGTGCTTTAAATATCTTCTACCTCCAACATGAAATAGCCAATGACACTTTGATATGGCTTTGCAGTGCTATCTTTATGGCTTCCATTTAGCAATTTTCTTTCAGAGGTTTATAAGACCCTGCCACAAACTACTGAAATTGCACAACCAAAGATGTGCTGCACCAAACTGTGATACAGACAGTGAAAGAAAAATAGACTTGCTTAAACCAAGGCTTCTGCCACAGAAATTGTCTCGGTTTAAGAAAATTTACAGGGCAGAGACTCCAAAATGAGTTACCTCTCCTTTTAGTCTTAACTGCTCCCTTTTCACCAATAGGCAGAGATGTGTGTGAGAACATTTAAGTGGAAAAATAACAATTCACTAAAAAAATGAAACAGCAGCAATCAATATAATAGTAATGAGCACTAGATACATCAGTGCTGAAACCCATGGACTACCTGGGAACAAAGAGCACAAGATGGCAGATAAGCCCCTCTCTCAAGATGGCAGGTGCTGTAAAAGACTGTGTGGTTCAAGGGACAAAGACAAGATGGCAGATAAGCCCCCTTCTCCTGACAATGTGATTGACAGAGAAGAACAGAGAGAGAGAAAAGAGGGGGAAAAAAAATCAAGAGAGCAGCTGAACCTCTGCAGTAACAAAATCTCCCTCTTCCCCCAAACAACAACCAAAAGGCAGCAAGGACAAAACAGAGAAACCTTGATTCCAAAAGCAGCCAAATGCCGTTTGAACTGTTTGTTCCACACCTCTCGACAGGGTCTCTCCCCTGTCAGGACAGTTCTGTTGGCAATGGTGGCTGCAACTTGGGCAGTGGCAAGAAATAGCAGTGTTAATTTCTCCACCTTTTTGGCAGACTGGAACCAGTTGGTGTCAGCACTGTAGTTCTGAGTTGGCACCACGTTGCAGAGGAAAAGAAGCAGACTGGGAGACCCTCCTCCCAGTCCTGGCTTGGTGGCTGCAGACAGGTATTTGTGGAATTTGCCCACGGACAGTTTAGGATTGGGAAATGCAGTTTCTTGGAGATCTGCACCAAGCAAGGAGCTCAGAGAGAAACAAAACAAAGTTCCTGCATTGGCTTGGAGAAGCAACTCTCTTAGGATCCCTGCAAGAATGGAAAGAGAAAAAGGAGACCTTACATTAGTGCTCTCTCTTAAAGTAAACGAACCTTGGGCCAAACAGGTTCCTGACCCCTGGCTCGTAAAGGAACAGTAACAATCTTGGGCAGAACTGGTGTAGCACAGATGCAATACACAATACAATACACAATTTTTGGGTTACCCAGAACAGAAATGTTTCTATTTTTTCAAAGCCTCTCAATTGTAAGTAAGCCTGTTTATAGAATTTGAATGCACATTTTCTTCACATCAAGGTAAACAAAGAAAATTTACTTCTGCTGATAAATCCTTGTATATAAGCATTTTATGGTATGAAACTTCCTAACTATTCCTTATAACTACTTAAAAACAATGACTTGGTTTTTTTACTAGCTCTTGATAAGGAGCAGAAAGTATAGCAAATAAGCATAACTGAAGTTGGTAATACTATGGAACAGTGTTTGCTGCAATCTAGGGATGCTAAGAACAAGCAAGAAATAAGCCAAATAAATGAAATAAGAAGTCAAAAAGTTTTGTGCAAAACCAGAAAGAATTCAGAGTAGAGAAAAAACCAAGAAAAACCAGAGAGATCAGGAAAGACTTTTCTCTATATCACCTAAGATTTCCTTACTGATTCTCAAGTTTTACTGATATGCTTTTCTCATACAACTTTAATGCTTATTTCTTGTCCAAAGTGAGTCCCCAAGTCAAGACTGCTTTGTTGAGAAAATCCTTGCATCAACCTTCAGATGTACAAATCTGTAATCTGTTAGTTCAAATGCGTCAATAAAATTTCTGATTGTAAATGCAGAGCCTACAAGAAAAAGCATGTAGGTATCCTAGGTATCTGGGACACAAGCAGGAAGATTATTTTCTCACTTTATTAATTCTGTGCTGGCAAGCCTTGTGGTTTTTTTTGTTTTTTTTTTCCCATAACTGTTGTGAATTTTCAAAAACCCCAATCTCAGGAGTCTTACTGTCTGCAAACCCTCAGATTTTCTTTAAGTGCATTTTTCAAACAAGTTCCAGTCATCAGAACTGCAGGGGAAAAAAGCAACAACAAAGCCCAAAAAAGTGATAGAGAGAACTTTCAGCATTCAAGACATTACATGGCAAATGGCATGTTCACAATGTATTTGGGGTTTTATTTCATTAATTTCATACTAAGACTTTGAAAAGACAATGTTGGAGATACCAAAGGTTTGCTTTACTGAGAGTAAAAATGGAAAGATTCTAAGTGTTTGTGTGATTTAGAGAAATCTTAGCATAAGACCATCTTGTACACACTGAACATGGGATTACTGGGTGAAGATTTTTTTTCATTTCCTTCAATTGTTTTTCTCTGTAGGGAATGATTTGGAGCATTAATAGTTTATAGTACCATTCTTTTCCTAGAACAGGAAGCTCAGAATAAGGGAGTCTCACTTCCAACAATCTGAGATAGATGTGAAGGGTCTACTTTGACAATATCCATGCCTACCTTTTTTTCTGTCTCCTTATAAACTTTGTTTCTGTGCTCACTGTCTTTCTCAACTTTACCTGTATAGCTATTTGCTCCACATGCTCTTCTCCCCAGAACCGTGCTTTAATTTGATGATTGCAATTACTGTGTATAGACATTAAGTTTTTTTTGGTCATTTTCTAAACTATATCACAATTTTTTTTTATTAGAAAGGCAAAGTCTCTGCTTCCCAGGCAATTGGAGGCAAACTCGGAACATTGCTTGAGGCAGAAACTGGATATAAAACAGTTCCTGCTCTTTTGTCCTTGAAACGCTTAGGGGACAAAGTGACACAAAAACAATGAATGTCCTACCTGTTCATCTGTATGACAGGGTTTGGCTTAGATAACAGAAAAATACTCTGATCTCAGTCTCAAGTGAACATTGTCAAATTAACACAAGCCACTATATCAGCTGTCAGCTTAGTCTTTGTTCCAACAAATGACAGATATTAGCAACTACTCATATTTTTTTCACACCCCAAGAGCATATGATGACATAGTATTCATACACAATGAGAAGCAATGTACCACTGGGAATAGTTTCCTCTGTGCAAAACCTGTCACAGGCATGAGAAGTCATTACTGATGTGGTACACAGTTGCATGAATGGGATATGTGTGCATTGGGAGCTCAGCACAGCTTGAAAAAATTCCAGTGTGAAAAATATTCTGCTCTGTTTTCTCATTGTGACACTTAATGTGCTTCACTTGCAAGTATATAATTTGAGTGGTGCAAAAAAGCAGAAGCTTTGCCCCCTTTGGTCATTAAAGAAGCTGTGATACTTTATAAAAAATGACTTCACAAAGAATAGGAATTTATGGCCTTGTGTTCTGAAAAAATATATTTGGAAAAATTATATCCTTCCCTTCAAGACTACCACTGTAGTTTTAATTGCTCATAACATCCTTTATTTCTGGCCTTAATTATTCTTTATTGGTCTTGAACACTGCTAACTTCCATACTCTCATTCAGAAGTATCTCTTTCACTGGTGGGTGAAGGGATTGCCATATATATTAGGGGGATTTATTAAGTCTTTCTCTAATACATTAAAGAATGAATTAAAATCCAATATTTCCTTGCCAGGAAGATATTAAAATATCACCTTTCAATCTTTTTTTTTTTTTTTTTAATAAACTACAGTGATTCCTTCAAGTCCCTTGTTAAGGCCTTTTCTTAAGCTATTGAATTATTGCAACATCTTTTTTGTAGACACTTTCAGATATTCCACTATCTTTTTGACAGAAGGAATACAGCAGAACCATGTCTATGTTTTAAGAAGTCAATCACAACAGTTGCAATGGAACCCTATATCAAGTTAGTCCCAGTAATGCATCATACAGTGATAAAATCATTCCTCAAATCCCACTTCAAACTTGAGCTACCTCTCATGTAGGGTTGCATGTAGGGTCATGTTCAGGTACCAATTTTGTAGTAATTACTACCTATGTAGTGTATAGGGAAGGGCAGTCGGAAGATCACACACTGTTACGGAAAGTAACAGGACCCATTTCTTTCCCAATCCCCTAAGATAAGCCATCACCCTTGGAATGTAACGAATGTAGCCCCCCTAACATGCCAGTAACTTTCCATTCCTTACTAACCTAGGAAGTATTGCAAAACCCCTTTCTGACGTAGTAAAGCACCCTAGAGTATATAACCCCATGAGATGAGACAATAAACGCCTTTAACCGTCTACCACATTGGTGAAAGCGTCTTGTTACTGGCCCGAGCAACCCTGAAGAGTATTGGGTCGCTGTGCTGTTTCATCGGAACCAGGTTGCCTGCCTTGCATCAGAAGGCAACAACCTAATAAACACTAATAAGTGTTTTAGAAGTCTTAAGGGAATTATGTCTTATTCTGTAGGTATGGCCAGTGTTTCTCATTCCTCGGTCATCCTTAACATGGAAGGTGGTGGCTTGCTGAGATACTGATTCCTCTGCGTAATTGATTTGTCCTTATTAGTTTGCCACTCTGCAGTCTATGTGTCAGCCGCATATGGTGTAAATTGTAGTTTTACCAATGCGTACAGGTGAAAATGTTAGTTTCACATATCAATTAATGCGTACCTCCACTAGTACTGCATCTATTTAATCACGATTGCTCACCCATAGATACTTCATTAAATACGTCTGCAAGTTACTTCTGAATTAATTTAGAATGTATGTGGATGATAGGGTATAGTGCTTATTTTTTTATCAAAATGTCATGGAGTTCTAAAACAAGTATCTTATGTAAGTTTATACCTTTCAATTCCTGGACTTTTAACCAAATAATGAAGTAATACTTGTCTGATCAATAAAACCATATTAACAAAGACTAATGAAAATACAATAGTTACTAAAACAAAAGTATCTTTCAAAGTATATCACCTAAAGAAGCTTAGTCAACATGAACAGCACAATTCTCAGTAACAACTGTATATCCTCAAACACCAAATGAGTACTACCAGCAAATATGGACTGTGCACAAAGGTAAATCTATTCTTGAGGAAACTGCAGCTCTGACAGGATGAAATGAGACTAGAGATAGACAGAAGGAGATAGATTGACAAGACTGAATTAAACATTTTTTCTTCAAACACCCAATGGCTTCTAAGATTCAAGTGCCAGTAGCATTTATAAGACCTTACTAACCAATGCCTAAACCTGTAAAGGTCTATAGCTTCAAAAAAAGCTGATCCCCAAAGAGATTTATCCTGCCAGCTTTTAATTAATTGAAAGTAATAGAAGTGGTGACTGCTTCAGATTCGGGACCTTAAAAACCTCTCTGAGTCTTGGTCTCAATACTTACATTTCAACGACTTTATCTGTACATCACTAAACAAACTGGAACACTGCTGAGTATCTCAAGGTCTATCCCACTCCTGCGTGTAAGACAAACTTGTGCAATGAACATTTCTTATAGTACCTCATTGGAAATTCCAGGCAAAGGCCCAACCCTCCCAAAACAGTGACAAGAAATGATGATGCAGTACAGCAATGCAGAAAAGACAGATTTAGTTAATTCTGACTTTGGAGTGTTCAGTTTTCTACAAAATTTTAAGCGGACGTTCCAATGCTGGCTGGCTTTGGAGGCTGCTGGCTGGCTTTGGAGGCTGCCAAAGGATTTCAGTAATACAGGCTATAAGGTTGTTCTCAGCTATACTGCTTCCACCAAAAATTAATTGTTTTGCATAGTAGAAGCACTTCAATAGAGATTAATTAAAAATTTCTCCCATGAAAAGCAAAGGGCCTTCCCATACAGGCCAGGGCTTTGTGCATTTGTACAGGCATAAGTTTAACTTGGTTTTGTAGCTTAGACAGTTTAATCGGTCTACTCACACCACACAGTATTGCAAGAACTGAATATGTACTGAAAAGAGAATAAATATTATTTTAGAAGAAAAAAAAAAGTGAGTTACATGATCAACTCTAGGACAGAGTTTCTATCTGTAAATCTCAAGCAGAAGAAAGCATACCCATCTTTTCTGGAATTAAATATATGCAGCATCTCTTCATTACAACATTTTCTGCAGATGAGCCTAAGTAGCTCCCTTCTGCAAAGTGGATTCCTTTTTGAGTTCTTCCCCTTTTATGGAGCAGTTCTATTTCCTAATTTGTGGCTGAGTTTCTAGTCACTTCTAAAGCGTCTAATAGTTAGCCTTAGCTATATTTTTAATCTCTCCCTTATGAAGCTAATCTTAGCCACAACAACCTGTTATCAATCATGGACAAAACATCTCAGGTAGGGACCTAAAAAGTATTTGGTTAGAATTTCAGTGACTTTATTGACCTGAAACTAAGATTTGACAGTTTCCAACAATATTAGATCTTTTGAGTTGTCCGTCCCAGTCTCAGTTTTACTGGCAGAAGAGTGTGCTAAGCAAAGCACAGCTCTGAGCCTCTGAGTCCCTGCTTGTTTCCAGGAATCTGAGAAAAACTGTCCAAAGTACAGACAGGTAGTAGTGGTAACAATAACAATAACACGACCATTGATATTGCTCAGTGTTATTACAAAATAATAACTGGTCGTTGTTGTTCCTTTTGTTGTGATTGTTGTAGTCATTGTTAGTGATGCCTTTATTAAGTGCTTTGTAGTAGTGTCTTGTCTCCTAGCTAGGAGACATTCTGCTGGATGCTGTGTTTCTGTGTCATAAAAAGACATCCTTTAAAGAGCTAGAGTGAAACAGAAATGGGATAACAGGCATACACGACAACAAACCTCAGAAAGTCCAAAGCGACAATGAGACATTTCTGATTAGTGTAATAATACTGCACACAGCATGTTCTACTTTTGTCAACTATTCCAGTACTATTGTAGTCCTGGCAGGTTATAATGTGCTAATAAATGTCGAATGGTATTGTTATTTTGAAGGAGACTATTTCTTTCTCCTTACCTCACGGACAATTAGTTAAGCATAAGGAGTTATCACTTTGACATGGATCAACTCTTGGTCACAGTAACACATTCAGATTGAAGACCCTCCAGACTCTCAGGATCGTGTGAATATCAAGGGCTGATAATGGTCAATTATATCAACTTGACAAATTAGCAAAGGTAATACTGAGGAAAGTAAAAAATAACTCAGATAAAATTTAAGTAGAAGTGCATAACAGTTTACGAGAAACTTGCCCTTTACACAGGATGTAGGCATACTTCCCTGTAAGCTTAATGCACAACACTTCTATAACGTAATGCACCCAATTTCATGGCTTCTTCTTCTGAAAGACAGTAAATTTTATTCCATGTTCCCTTTCTTCTTGCCATGCTTAGCTGATCCTGCTTAGTACCCTCTCCTGGGAGAAGAGTTTTGCTTGCATCTCAAGGGGGACGCATGGGCAAATGGGTTCCAATCTGCCCAAAAATGAATATTCTATTTCAGAAACACAGTTGAAGAAAAAATTCTCTGTGTGGTTTTGTTTTTCTTTTTTTTATAAAATGAAATTTTAAAAACATTTTTGTGAGCTCTGAATAAATGCAAACAAACACAATTAATAGTGCTTATGGTCAGGGATTTTTCTTGCACCTAGGTTGTCTCCACACAGATGACTATTACATACATTGAAAATTCTTACTGACTTTTTAAAAATGATCTTGGAAAATACCCTTTGAAAGACTAGAGTTTATGGATTAGAAATTTCATGAAATGGAGCAAAGTAAGTGAGATGTTGCTAAGGCAAATTTAAACACTTCAAGAAAGCAGGGTAGAGGGCGTGTGTAGAAAGTTTAGGTTAACAATGAGACTAATATTACAGCATCAGAAAAAGAGATTCTGTGAAATAGGATGTGCTCTTAGCATTGTGCAAGGATGACAAATGTTTCAGGAGTTCTCAAAGGTCGTAAATAGTCATAAATCCATACTGTGTTTTGAAAACATGGAAAATGAGTAATTTATTATTTTGTGTTTTACTCTATTTCTCACATTGCTAAATAAAGGCTTTCTTTTGTTTTGTGTCTAGTTTTGCTGCTTGTTGGTTTTTTTTTTTGTTTGATTGTTTTTACTACATTATATTTTATATAGTATTAAATGCTTTTAAAGATCAGTGTAGAATACTTTACAGCTCTCATACAGTCCATAAATAATTAACTAGCCATTCCAAACATGCATAGGACTTCGTTCCCAGGAGATTATGACAGATGATTGTTGTGTGAATGCTCCTTGGGTCTTTTAGAGGCCTATATCTTTGACTTGTAAGAATCAACTCATGAAATCCTGACAAAGGAAATAGACTGGATTAGAAAAAAAAAAAAAAAGGAGAGGAAAAATAAAATAAAAAACCCCCCAATGCTATTGCTTAGGACAAATTAAAATATAGACCTTGTTGAAATTTGGCCCCACCTCTGTCATGTGTTGCCCTCAGAAAGAGTTTTACCAGGGCTATAAACACTGAGGTCTTGCTCCCTTATGTCACTTCTCCCACATATCTACATGAAAGCAGAAATTCCACCCTATTTGAAAAAAGTGTTTTCTTTGCCATGAGTACATAAAAGAAAGCCATTGACATGCTGAAGTGGGTCCAGTGGAGTCCCCCAGCCAAGAAAAATACAGCACACATCAGACATGGACAGGCTGAGACCTGTTTTGTTCAGCCTGTAAATGGGAAATAGAAAGGACACCTTATTACTGCCTACACCTGAAGGACTGGAGGATGCAAGGGAGAGAGAGCCTTACAGTTGGAGGTGCACAGCTACAGGATGAGAGGCAATGGACACAAGCTGGAACATGTGATATTTTGATTCAGTATTCAAATGGGGTTTTTTATTTGTGTTTGTCTTGAATACCTACCTAAATTCCAAGCATGATCACTCTTAACTTGAAAATAATGAAAAGCCATGGTTACTTACAGTACTATGTGGAAATGGATTTTGTGAGAATTTGGGAGAAATAAACTGAGAAATATCCTCTAATAGGTAAATTATAATGCAACAAAAATATCAAAGAAAGGATGTAAACCTCTGTGGTAGATGCTGAATTTATTATTTTTGGAAAAGAGTATGAACTGCAGATTTCTGAATAGTTTGCTGCATGCTTCAGATATTATTAGATAGGAATAATCCAATCAGCAACAAAGGCATGAATAATTTTCAATATCACGCTCAACAGTACATAAATCTAGCAAGCTGAGAGAAAGGACTGTAGACCAGTAAAGACAGAATAAAATAGTACAAGGAGTCTTACAAAGAGAAAATGTCTCTCACAGCCTTGTCCATTTCTAGTTTTTATCCCCTCTGTTTCTACACAGTTCTTTCAATGGAATACTTTACCCACTATCACTGTGGGTTTTCTGTTTGTTTGGTTTGATTTCTTCTTTTCAAGGGACATATGATCTCATATAATTTTTATATCTCATAGCTGCTGATGTAGATTTAGGGTACAGCAAACCCCTAACTCAGAGTTGGGTCATGAGTTGTGCATCATCCCAAGACAGTAACAAGCATCCACCATCCTGTGATATACAGTTTCTCTGTTCTCCTTTTTTCCACTGAACAGGAACAATCTTCACCAACTCCTCTGAAAATTCAAACTCTGATGACTATCAGAGTCAGAAGGATATCAGAAGGATATTCCCATGGGTTTACTTAGTTCTTGCATCCTGCACTTCTCTCAAGCCTCTGCATGCACTCAACACTGTACCCAAACCCTACTTATGTCACTGTAAAGGAGCTGCCACGACATACTTAGGTCATGTTAGGCTCAGAGAAGAACAGATTTATTCCATTTGACATGTAGGCGCAAGTCTGCTTTAATGTACAAAATTTTGAGAAAAGGAAGACTGTGATTTTGGACAGGTTATTTTCCCAGATCTATTCAAAACTATTTTCAGACTTCTTTAAGTTAGGTATCTAAAAAAATTATTTTTCCTGGAGAATAAAACACCCAGACTTTTGTCTCAGGAAAAAGACTACCATCTGATCATGTTGTGTAAGAAATGTGTATATTTCTCTTTGATAGATATCATACCAGAAAAAGCCAACACAAATAGCTAATGGCTTATCGAATTGGTGCATTATTCTTTGAGGAAGTGCTTTTCCTGGCTACTGCAGGAGGTGAGCTACCCTTGCAGATAAATCGATGACATAATTGATTTGGCAAATCTCATTTTCCAGCCAGTCAACACTTTGTAGTCTTCTGTCATAACATCTGAGAAAATCTCTGCCTTAAAATACTGGTCTCCACTGGAAAGTCACTGAGGTACTTGTTTTCAAAAAATACCGTGACTGTTTGAAAATTACCTTGACTGTCTTTCAGGAATATACTCTAGAATCAAGTCCTAGGGAATATGAACTATAAGTGGGTTTTGTCTTTCATTGCACACTTCCATGTTGAAAGTACAACATAGACTAATAGGCACAGAGGACGGCTGTGTTAGATGCACTCTTATATTTTTCCTGTGTTTGTAGCTTTTTCATGTAATTTGGAAATGTCTCAACCCCAGGTGTAAGCCTGAAGGCAAGATCCAATTGTTGACATCTGTTGGGGAACAGAGAGAGGGGTAATCTATAGGTTTTGAGAACTTCAGGTAGAGAAGCATGCCCCTGAGGGAAGGGGTGTGCTGCCAGCTCTCATTGGCATACATAGAGGGATGCCTTCGGCATCATATGTCATCTGCATGCACGTGAGCTTACACTTTGGGCCATTGTGTCTTGGAAAAGAAAATTTTGCCATAAAGTTGAGAT
Source organism: Onychostruthus taczanowskii (assembly GCF_017590055.1). NCBI lineage: Eukaryota > Metazoa > Chordata > Aves > Passeriformes > Passeridae > Onychostruthus > Onychostruthus taczanowskii. Next base: position 16,801,318 of record NW_024497629.1, on the reverse strand, counting down.
GAGCACAACTTTTTTATTCCTGGCTTAAAATGGATGGACAATAAAGCCATGTACAGGATTTTTAGGATGAGAGGTCTGCCAAGTTTTTGAGGCAGGAATCCTAAACAAAGGCTGACTTGCTGCAGAGCTTCTTGTGAAATGTAGCCAGAAGAGTCAAGAGAGGACAGGAAGCATGCCTTCATATGGCTCACAACAGTAACCAAGGGCAAGGGGCAAAACAAACAGCTGTTGAGGCTGAGGTCCCCAAAGCAGCCTTGGACAGGAGCTCTGGTGCAAAGCATTTGGATCATGCTGCTAATAGAGTCCCAGGAAACTATACATCACTTAGGAACAATAGCAGATGACTCTGAAACAGTTGGATTTCTCTGAGGCTGGGCAAAAACCTGCGAGTGGTGAATAGCCCAGAAAGGAGAGGGGCACTCTGCCAAGATACTGACAAGCTGTAGGAAGAGGACAGGCTGATAATGAACAAAGCCCAGAAACGCCGACGTTCCATTCTTTCACCTACTGAGGTTTTCTAAATTACCTTAATATATTTCTCTCATCTTTCCCCGCTTCACAAGACTACAATTCTTCGGGTCCTTTTTAACTCAGGTGAGGAATTCTTGCTCTTTAGCATGTTCAGGTGACAGGATATATTTTCTCAGGCTCCTGTGGAAAGCAGGTGGTGGCATTTAGCTACTTTTTAGGAGCACAGGGTGTTGGTCCTTGTCCTTTTTAACTCCTTGCAGAAAGATCCTAACACATTCAATTTGAAACTCTCATGGAAATATTGTGAAAAACCCCTCTCAAATTAGTGTTTACCAAAATTCTGTGTGAAACTATCTAGCCCAATGTCTGTATTTTGATGAGTTTCTATATGCAGGACAGAACTTCCTTTTTTATTCAAGCCCTCAGGTTCTAGAAAATGCAAAATCTGACTTTTTAAGATAGGTGTTGATCTTGCTAAAATTAAAAGTGTGGATTTATTAGTGAGATTAATCCAAAGTCATATAATAGCAGAGAAATGGTTCACAATAATAAGATGAACACTAACAATCAATCAGTTGAGCTCCAAGCCATGTGCTGAGATCAAATGGTGGTATTCACTAAAGTTCTGCTCTATGTCAGGGAAAAAGTAGCAGCCCAATGTGTTGCATTTAAGAAGTATATTTTTGTGTAGCACAGAATGACATCAAATTGTACTTGTCAGTAGACTGAGATTCTGATATAACTTAAATCATGATATCCAAATGGCCAAGTTCTGAGCTGCAAGGAACACCTGCCAACATAACTAATAGTGAGGACAAAAAGCCTTTGGTAGCAAGTCCCTTGAGAAGGAGATAATAATACATGTGCCCTGTTCAATAAGCTCTTAGCCTGAGGTATTTCCACTACGCAAAGAAAAGAAAGCTTACTTTTAATTTTTTATGCTGCCCCCCTTTATCTTGATACGTTTGTTCCGTTTTCCTCAAAGAGGTTCTCAATTAGTTTAACAGAAGTTTTCTTTTCTAAAACCATATCCAGTTCTGTGTGTAAGCCTTTGATGGGAGCTTCCACATAAAGAGAGATTAAAGAAGTGAGGGCTAATTATTATGGAAAGAATAAGTGCAAGAGAGGATATAACAAAACCGGCGCATATAATAGTTCCTACTGTGGAGATGGTCAGACAGGATCTCTTGATTATCCTTAACCAAAGCTAAAGAAAGAAACACACCATAAATTAAAAAAACAAGATACCATTATACACGCACACACCCACACCCACACACCCACACCCACACACCCACACATACACACACACATTTTTTATAGGAGAAATCTCACCTTGTGTGATACATGGCTACAAAAATTTACTTGTACAGTAAAGAAAGTTTACTGTTGAAAATAAAGTATATAGTCTCAGGACAGTACATTCTAGATCATTTTGTTTCCAAATGGAAATCTTGTATGGAGAAGGGCCAAAAGGCGAAAGTAATTGTGGATTGAGACTTGCGGGACTGCAGAGAGCAGCCAGATCCACAGGCTTTCTCTTCCTCCTTCATGTCTTCTACTCTAAATATTATCCATTACTGATGTATTTTTTAGAGACAGAAAAAATACTGACTGCAATCACAGGCACAGAGCAAGCTCCAGCTGGACTAGCAGCTTTTCACTGGATGTTGCTGCTGCTTCGAATCAGAGGAGCCATTTCTAAGGTTGAGCTGAACCTGCCAGTTCTTTGGATGTAGTTAAAGAATTTGTGTTGCTGCCACATAGTTGGACAGACAAATGAACATCTATCATGTGAAAAAATGTGCCAGTCTTCTCCACTGATATCACAACTTCCTGTCATGTGATGGAAAGAGCATGAGCATTGAATCAGCACCTGTTTGCATACAAAAATATGGGAGAGGAAGTACCAGAGACAATCAAAACACAGAGGTTCTTCCATATCTGACAGACGCAAGTTCAACCAAAAGATGAAGATGTACAAGCAAGTTGCATTCTTAATCTTTTATAGATACATTAATTGTCACATAAAGAAATGTTATCATGTTGAGAAGGATATACTGGGTCATAGGGATGGAAGGCAATAGAGAAAAAGTTTACAAACTGGATGCTTTTTTCTGTGTGCACAATCAAAACACAGAGGTTCTTCCATATCTGACAGACGCAAGTTCAACCAAAAGATGAAGATGTACAAGCAAGTTGCATTCTTAATCTTTTATAGATACATTAATTGTCACATAAAGAAATGTTATCATGTTGAGAAGGATATACTGGGTCATAGGGATGGAAGGCAATAGAGAAAAAGTTACAAACTGGATGTGTGATAGAGCTTATGAAATAACTATTAAGAGGCTTTTTAAGAATGGGCCAAGCAAATCTTGAGGGAAATTATAAAAGTTATATTTTTGTGCATCATAAAAGCAGATAAAGGATTTTTCAGGGTTTTTGTCTATTAATTCAGCCCAGAAGACCATCTCTGCATTAAAGTATCTATCAGTTGACTATAATTTATAGTAAATATGTTGTGAAACTTCTAGTTTTGGCTGTTCTCTGTATTAATGATATGGGGATCAAGATGACTTTCAGATGTGCAGGACACACTGTGCTTAATAAAAAATGCGATGTACATAAACCCCTCACCTGGCTGAGGCCCAGCAAAGAAAGTTCACTTGGTACAGCAATCACAGACAGACTTGCCAGCTCTCTTCTAGACGTGTTTTTCTGGCTTTGGCAAGACACTAAGTTCAGGTGTGTCTGCATCTGTCACTGTTGACCTATTGTACAGTATAAAAGCTATGCAAACAAATTATACTGTGTATCCTCAGTTGCTTGCCATGTTCTCTCAACAGCACTACTGTTTGTTGAATGTCAACTATCAGAAGTCCTCTGGCTTACTGCCACAGAGTATGGCCTTTTTTTCTGAAGACTGAGGATTTTTTTGCCTTGTCTACATAAAAAAATTGGTCAGCACAGCATTCTTATGTTATTCATTTTGTGGGGTAGGGATGGAGAAGAAGACACAGAGAATGGGATTGGATGGGACATCCCATTCCGAAGCAGGATTGAGGAAGGATCACAGAAATTCACTGTAATAATGGAAAAAATATACTCTTATAGACATCCTATTATAACTTTCTTAGAAAAACTATACTGGAAAAAAAGTTATGCCATTGTAGCTATAGGGCTGTTATGATATTATTGCTGTACTGTAACTGTAGATATGAATAAACCTTTTAACATCCTTCTTGTTCATGGGGTTGTATTCACTGAAGAACAAAAGCATCTCACTCAAGGTAACATGCTGACTGATGGCACAGGAGTAGCATGAGTGACTGATAGATTGAACCCAGAAGTTTAATTATAAGTTACAGTTTATTCGTGTTATGTAGTTACATATGTGTAGCTACTCTTTACTCATTGTTGATTGGGATGGAGTATCTGCGGAACCATTTCTCTTCTCTTCTCTTCTCTTCTCTTCTCTTCTCTTCTCTTCTCTTCTCTTCTCTTCTCTTCTCTTCTCTTCTCTTCTCTTCTCTCCTCTTCTCTCCTTTCTCCTCTTCTCTTTTCTCTTCTCTTCAAAATAATCTGTATCTACACTGTTATCAATACAGTATCTGAGTTAAAAAAAGCATTAAATATTCCTGTGACATTAAAAAAATTAAAAAATTATTTATATGCATGATCCTTGCACTTCAGAGTTCATGCCAAAGTATTTCCATCCCATTAGGTGAAGTTACATGCTGTCCCCTTGCTTGTAATTGGTACATAGAACATTAAACAGCCAGCCACAAATAGCAGATCTCTCTTAAAAAATGTGTTTTAACTGTGGATATACATACAGAAGAAACTCATAGGTGCAGGTAGAAATAAACAATTTTGATGTGCCCTATGTGTGCAGGTGCCACTGCAATGGGACTATATGGGTAAGAAGATGAAGTTTTGTGCTGATGTGTTCTGATGATAACTTCACAAAACAAGGAAAATTGGAGAAGTAATAATAATACCATTAAATTTAGAGTTTATGGGGAAGAAGGCTATGAATGTTCCTGAAATAAATCCTTGATCTGCAATTTTAGCAGCCATCTTCATCTACATGTCTAGACATCTGCAATAGAAGCATAAAGATCCTTGGGTCATAATGCCCAATGATATATTGCAATTTCTATCATGTAGTCATATCTGCCTAACCATAATGAGCTCTATTTAAGACCAAAAAAAGCATAGATCTTTGCTCAATATTTCTCTTAGGATATTCTTACAAAATCTCATTCTTCTAGTGTAACAAATTATCATAAATTGTAGGCTAAACTGAGTCACATCTAGGTTTTGTTCATTTGTTCTTGTGTCAGCATTGCCCTTTACCATAAAATGTTGTTTCGCTTGTTTTAGGCAATGGCTTTTTTTTCTGTTGAGCTTCCTTCTCTTCTGTTTATTCTCCTGATATATTTTTAGGAAACAATAATTTCTTCACCCAGTCTTGGTTTTGCTGGTTTTCCCTGCTAGGCTGAAGAACTTTGTTTTCTTTTTTTACTCATGCAAAATACGTTCTATATCATATGCACCCTTTCTCATCCCTTTAGAATTAACTTTATTAACTTTTGGTGACAATATGCAGGATTTCAGACCAAGCCTTATGAGTATTAATAGCATTAATAGTCATCTGACCACAGTTTTTGTCAGCAGACAGGAGGCTGAGGACTGTGATCTGAGCCTTTTTATTGTCAGAGTGACCCAGACTGCCATAGTAAATGGCTTTGATCCAAATCAACAACAAAAATATATTGCAGTCATTCAAATAGCATTTGATATTGTAGCTTAAAAGAATTTCTGTGCATAACAGTGAAAAGTAATCTTTATTAACCTGTTTTCCTTTTCAGGTACTTGTATACAAATGAGTTTTCTGAGTAAACAGTGCATGATTTATCAGACATAATTCACCACCTCCAAAGAAGAGTTTTCTCTTTGTTTTTACCCTTATCTAACTTCCTCTCTGTGGTGAAGGAATTCCACCCTCTCTCATCTGTCTAACAAGTACACACTTACTGTATTTACTTTGCCTTACTTTTCAGAAAGCTGCATAAAAGTGAGACCAAAAGAAGAGGAGATGAGAGGACCCGCAGGTGGGTGATATGCCCAGTAGCAGGCATAAGCAACAAAGGAAGAAAACATGGGTAAGAAAAGTTGATGAATGCAAGGAATCCTTTTGTTTCCTCCGTTCTCCCTATGAAACAAGATGTACTCTCCTCAGACTTTTGTAATGCTGTCTTTTCTGAGGGCCCAAAGTGTACTAGCACTTGAATAGAGTTGATGTAGAGATCCTGAAATGACAGAACATCAGTGTGAAATAGCAACAGCAGTCACTGTAATTATTACTAGTATCAGTTAACTAGGGCCTATTAATTAGTATATTAGAGGTGTAATACATTGATGATTATTTTTTCTTTGTTTGCAACATGTCACAAGTCTTGTCTGTGGCTATTGTTCACCAGCATGTATTTTCTCTCTCCTGTTCTCCTTGTACACAGTATCTTCTCTCATGCATTAAATTCTGCTGCACCACTGCACTTAAAACAGCCTTTTGCCAAGTGATCCATCCCAGATGATTCATCTGACTTTTCCATTAGTGCAGTTTCTCCCTGTTCTTGCCCATTGAATGTAGTGGAAACTGGTCACAGAGTATATGTTCTTTTCAGTAGGCATCCTAAACTCATCTGGGCTTTAAAGGACATTGTTCCCAGAATATTGTAAACTTAGCTGCCATTATGTTGCACAGGAGAAAAAATAATTATTAAACTTAGCTGCCATTATGTTGCACAGGAGAAAAAAAAAATATTTTCCTATCTTTTTTTTTTTTTTTTTTTTTTTTTACTATTGTTAGCAGTGACTGTAAATCTATTTAAAAGGACTCTGTACAATATTTTTTGGTACTAAATGAATCCCTCAGATTCATGCCAGCCAAATCAGATGCTGGTATTTGCTCCTTCCATATGATCAGCAGTACTTCAGGATTGCCAAGAGACCAAATTTCTCTTTGGAATACCAATTTAACATTTTGCTTTCTCCTTTTTGCCCTTCCTCTCCAGGTATCCCTTTGCCATAACAATCAAATACTAGGAATAATTTACTCTACAAAAGAATGGAGGGAAACATTTTCAGGCATGACACTACACTGTAGTATTTTTAGTAGGAAAGAATACTTAATATGAATTGCTAGAAATCACACCCAGGGTCTGGACAAAAGCAGAGTGTTAACAATGCTTGTATCTCTAATTTGTTCTCAAGAGGCTTTTTGCCAAAATGCCTAGTAGTTGTAAGTTTCTTTTCTTGATATTACATATTATCATGTAATGAATTTTATTTTGAATGGTATTTTTTGTGGTTTTTTTTTTCAGTAGATTAGACTCTCTAATTCAGTAATTAGATTCTCTAATTCAGAAGTCTTATTTCTTTCATATTCCATACATATTCTCAAATTCGTTGTTTCGTGGAGGATTCAGCATTCTGAGCTACTCCTAGACCCCTAAATATAAACCAAATACACCCCACCACATCTGACAGATAGAATTTTCTGGTTGCAGATACAGCTATTAAGCATATATCTATCAAGTGAATTGCCAAAGGTCGTACAGATAGTCTACAGCAGGGTCAGGTCTCTTGAGTCCTTATCCAGTCATTTTACCAGAAGAAGTACACTTCCTCTGAGCATTTCTGGCACAGCCTGTTATTATCAGGAAGATGAAGAATGGATAAATATTACCTGTGGATGTCAAAGAATTAACTTTTCTTTTAACTTGACAAAATAATTTAGCTCTTACTATTAGTGTAAAAGATCATTAATGAAATACATGAAGTGACATTGTTGCCTAACCTAGATACAGAAGAATTATTCTTATATCAGTGAAATATTGTTAAAATTTATGAAAGATATAATTATTTGATATGGAAGGATAGTCACATTTTCCAAAATAAATTCAATTTTAACTGGCACTAAGATTGACACGTTTAAATACAGGAGGAAATATTTTAGAAAAAAGACAAGGGAGTATAGTCTAATAGTACAGTGCCTTTAGCAAACTGGACTATGCAGTTGCTACTGGTGGCTTCAGTATTGCATGCTAAATCATTCTTGAATATACAGTACCAAGGTTTTTCACTTAACACCCTGATTTTCTTGTAGTTCTGTTTCTCAAACAATGTAAGATATAATGTTTGCCTTTTAAGGGTGACATCTAAATGAAAAAGTCCCTGGACAGCTTGAAGAGGTATAGCCTAACCATCTAATTGTGAGTTGGGTCTGTTTTGTTTGTTAGTTTTGTTGTTTTTGATTATTGTTGTTTATTTATAATCCTGCTTCAAACTAAATCTCATGCTTTTCTTTGTGTGCTTATGTGAGTAGATTAAAGAGTGTGTTACTGGAGCTAACTCTGCTGAAAAAAGCTATTCTGATGAAAGTCACAAAGCGTTTCTGCTTACTTTATTACTATTTAATTTTCACTAAAGAGAAAATTGAAATATTTGAGGCAGGGAACCCTGTGTACCCCAACTTCTTTGTAGTTGAAAGAAACATAATGAAATCCAAGACTTGCACCTAGAAAGAATTTACATACTTCCTTTTCAATGACCATACTTCCTTAACTGTAGATAAGGATTTGCCAAACATTTGCTTTCCCTTTTTCATCGACTTGACCTGTGTATTTCACAGGCTTTGTGAAATACATAAAAGTCACAAAAGCCAATATATGTAGTTCATTAGGGCTCCACCCAGAGCTCAGTGGGGCAGAGGAAGGGCAAACAAGAGAGAACACAGTTTTTACCTGCATTTTATAAGATTACTTAATTCTTTAGAACTTAAATGGACAGGAGGTATCAGACAGTAGAGATGCACCTGATTAGAAAAGTCATTGTAAGTCTCAGTGGCTGGAAGCAGAAGGTAGACTAATTCAAACATGGGAAAGAGCCCATCTGTCTGGGTATGAAAGTAATTAACCACTAGAATAACTTAATTTATAACAGAGAACTTATGGTAGGTTCTTTATTATTAGAAGGGTTTGCATCAGGTCTGTCTCTTTTTCAAAAGATTAACTCTCCAACAGTACTGGAGGTTTCTGTCTTAGTTCAGAAACTGTAAAGTGGAATTATATGGTCTTCTTGCTCAGACAGCAAAATGAAATAATCTGCCTCTAAAACTATAAATCTATTAAATTTTAGAAGTCGTTCACTGTGGAAAAATTTCCTTATGTCATGTGTTGGAAACTGAGGTGTGGAGGGAAGATATTTGTTAAGTTTATAAAGTTCTGGTGTGGCAAACGGCATTTCTTTGTGGTGAAAGCAGTGTACTTACACCAGAAGAAAGCATCCCTCAAAGCCATTCAGTTTCTGCAAGCAAGGTCATCCAGATGTATTGCATCTGCATAACTCTGACCACTCTTCATCCAGCACACCAGGGTTGTTCTGGACTTAGGCAGAATGCTGTCTGGTGAGCATATTTATAGTTTGAAAATCTGCCTTATAAATCCTATAAATGCACAACTACTTGTTGGAGAATTCAGACTTCTTAACATAAAATAAAATTTTAAAAACCTTATCACTAAGTAGGTTGTAAAAACAGTTTCAATGCCATGAAATCAAAAAGAGGTGAAGCCTGGTTTTTGAAGTTCTTTGGATACTGGCTTGTTTGCAGGGACAAATGAGGCAACTTGCGTGGAACTGAGATATTAATCGATCTTAGTGAAAACCAGGGGTACACACAAAGGGTATTTAACTGTATCATCTTTTGCTCTACATCTGGAAATGCTGCATTATAATCCAGGAGCAAAAGGTGGTCTACATCACTTCAAAATGTTTAGTGGCTAGTTAGAGCTTTTTCACATGAGAAATCCTAGTGTTAATGTATATAATTATACAGCTAAACATGGAGTTCCTGACAAATTAGTCAAACAGTAAATCTTTTCTTCAGCACCACCTGCAAATTTGCATAGGGAATTTTATTTCTGCTTACAAATAGGATCAGTAGAGGGGACATCATGTTCATGGTGAGAAATATTCAGATTATATTTTTTTCATATTTCTGATTAAAATTTACTACATTGTATAGTTGCTCCAAGTAAATGCTCTGGAAAAAATAGCTAGCTGAGAATATGTAAACAGAGATCTTCCCTAGTAGTCTTTGTAGATTTGACATTTAATTTTTGGACACTTCTAGAGCACTGTGTCTACTACAGTCTTTCAAATACTCAGTTGATACAATTTTCTGAAAATATTTCAGTGTGTAACTAGTAAAGTGTCATATCAGTATGTTTTCATTTATTTTTTAAAGTACACATATTTTTCTTAAAATATTTTTCTCATATAATCTGAAAATAACAAACATTAATAAAAAAATTGAATATTTAGCTGATGATGTAATGTAAATATTGTTAAAGGCCATGAGTTTTAGTCATTGTAGAAAAGGATAACTTGAACAGAACTAAAATGACTGGTTTCACTTTGTCTTCATAGAGAATGAAATGGATGTTGATCACGGTTCCAACATCAACAACACACAGAACACATGGACAATATTTTTTCTACCATCTTTCAATTTAAGTGTATTGTTTTGGAAATTCATTAGAATCTGGGCTGATTAATGGCCAGCTTAAGTTAATCTTTTTAAAGAACTAGACTGATGCTCAGTTTCTTTCAGAAGTTTAGGCATTGTGGTGCATATCCCTTAGGCACCTGTGTTTGAGTGATGGTAGCATTGGTCCTGAGGGCTTAGGGTACATGAGCTGCGAGATTTGGTTTGTGCTAAGGGGCAACAAATCATAAAACTTTTCCTAAGGAGTTATGACAGAGGCTGGGTGCTGCCATTTATTCTACTTATGTCTAATAATAAACAAGGGAAATGCAGGAATACATGAATATAATGTAATGTTAGCCACAGTAAACAGACTGATTAATTGCTAATGATGACCCTTACCAGGGTGGTTAAGGTCATATTCTTAGAAATAAAAATACTTGAATATATTTTTAAGCTTATACATGACCATCTTTTTTCTGTCTTAATTAGACTGTGAATGAATCTAGATTTGAAGTTTTTATGTATTGTAGATTAGGTAGGGAGAATGACGAGTTTGAGAAGGTATTCCCGAAGTCCAACAGGCACGTCTTAACAATGGCCTAATTAACTAAATGAATTCTTGATTTGGCCTTCTGTCCCCAGGTGTTCCTTTCATTATTCATCAGCTCCCTTTAAAAGTAAATTTTTTTACTTGTTAGGGTTTTTGATGCTCCTTCAGTGTTCTGTAATTTGCCAGAAAGTATGATCTGAAGGTTACTGGCTAGAAAGATAAAAAGGCTAAGTGCAGCCAAGTAAGTCTTATTTTATGTTAAAAAAGTATATGCAAGCTCTCATTTTTTTGATACTCAGTAGAAACAGAACAGTGGGATATACCTTCTCTCACATATCTCCAAGGCACTTTCTCAGTGAGAAGTTTACCTGCAAAGCTTTCTCTCCATTTCAGTTTCACACAGCAGGTTCTTCTCTCACTCCAAACTGAATTCACTGTATTTTCTGAAGATTCCTGGACTGTTCCTAGTACACACAAATTCTGAAAAGTCCATCAAGAAAATAGGAAATAAAGCCTCTTCAATCTGCCTGGTTTCTGACCAGCCATATATATACAGCCCATATTTGGAAAATAGCTTCCGTTTGAAAGCTTGGAACAGTGAAATATTCTGAATGAACGGCAGCCAGCAGTTTCAGGGATAAGGCACCTGGGACAGGGCAGCCCTGGTTTTGTGTATATACTAGGAAATGAGATGCTAGAAAGCAGTGCCATGGAAAGGAGCCTGGAGGCCCTGATCAGTGACAAGCTGAGTGTGAGTCAACAGTGCCCCGGCAGCCAGGAGGGCCAGCCCTGTCCTGAGGGCATCAGGGACAGCATGGCCAGCTGGGCAAGGGAGGGGACTGTCCTGCTCTGCTCTGCTCTGGGACGGACTCACCTCGAGTGCTGGGGGGCAATTTTGGGTGCCACAATATAAAAAAGACATTAAACTATTAGAGTGTCCAAAGAAGGTCAACAAAGATGGTGAAGGGCCTTGAGGGGAAGCCATATGAGGAGCAGCTGAGGTCACTCGTTCTGTTCAGCCTGGACGAGACTGAAGGGAGAGCTCACTGCAGTTACAGCTTCTTGTGAGGGGAGGAGGAGGGGCAGGCCCTGATCTTTGCTCTGTGGTGATCAGTGACAGGACCCGAAGGAATGGCCTGAAGTTGTGCCAGGGGAGGTGTAGGTTGGATATCAGAAGTTTCTTCACCCACAGGATGGCTGGGAGCTGAGCAGGCTCTGCAGGGCAGTGCTCAGGACACCAAGCCTGACAGAATTCAAGTATTTGGACAACACTCTCATGGTGTGACTCTTGGGGCTGTCCTTTGGAATGTCAGGAGTTGGACTTGATAATCCTGCTGAGTCCCTCCCATCTCAGCATATTTTGTGATTCTAAGACCTCCATTTCAGCTTGACCCACCTTTTCAACAGAATGCAATACAGTGACTGTCATTACAGGCCATCTAAACCAGAAAGTCAACCAAATGCTTTTTAGAATTTTACAGAATACATATGGTACTAACTTGTACAAGTAGTACCATATGTATTCTGTAAAATTCTATATTGCAGAATACATATGGTACAAATCAAACTTTCATAACAATGCCTTTTCTTCTGACAGGAAATTTTCACATTTGCTACAAAAATTGTTTGGATAAACACTGAAATTTCCATGCAAACTTTGGCCTTTTTGATTGTGTTTTTTCGGTTTTTTTTCCCCTCTCTTTTTACTCTGGAAATTGTTTGTGTTTCTGTTTGGAAATCTGAGTCAGAGATTGTTGTTTTAGTACAACTGGAGAATTGTTTTACTGCTGCAGCCATTCTATTCTCAGCTGGTTCAGTTAAATCCCTAATCTCATATCACCCTGCTATTTCCTTCTGTGATCTTCAGGAATTTGGCTTAATTTTTGCACCTAGATGTATTCTACATACCATGCATTTTATTTACATCTGTACCACATAAATCACCTCTGAAGCTTTTTTCAGGTCAGGATTCTGATTTATTTCCAGGACTGGGAAACATTTAAACATTTCCCACAAAAACTTATATCCCTTTAATGGTAGTTGCTCTCAACTTTCTTCTGACTAAAGAATATGAGTTTTCAATTTTGCATTGCAATGTTTCTGCACAATCCTTTGTTCCTCTTCAACAACTCCATAGAAGAGGTTTCCTGAGGTCCCTGTTGCACACTGACACATGAGGTGTGCCAGGATGACATTTTGTACTCTCTCATTGGTTGCTTTTCCATAAGCTGTCAAAAGAAATGTGATATACTGATTCCAATGCCTTTGATACTGTTCTAAAATGATGGCCAGCTGAGCCCTTCAAATCTAATTGAATTTTGCATCCATCTCATTTTACCATTGGTGCTCAGGGCATGAGAAAATTATCTGGATTCCCAGAATCTTCCAGGGCAGCTGAAATATTTTGGGTTAGAATTGCCCCCTTCACTGATATACAGTCCCTAGGAATTAAAAAAAATCCATTCAGTCATTAGCAGAGCTGGATGGAAAATACTAGGTGATTTTGGTGAAAAAGCTACATCATTAAAATTTGGTCTTTTTTTTTTTTTTTCCCCAAATGGGAATGAATAAAAATAAAATAAAACAGGTGGGTGGGAAAGATTGATGGGATTTCAGGATCTGAATCTTTCAAGAAGTGAGTGAGCCAGAAGGGAATTTTTTGGCTTTCTAGAGGCCCTTATGGAAGGTTTTTTGTTAACTGACAGAATTAGCATTGACTGAAGCTTGCCAGCACAGCTGCAAAAAGACAGGTCTGGGAGCCATTCAACCTTTCTAAACCCAGGGGAATAAAGACATGACTGCACTGTGCAGTAAAGTAAAAAACTTGGTTGCCAACCTGCCTCATCACAGATTTGCCATGTGGCCTCAGTGTAGGACCATGCCCACAGCACCACGTTCAGCTGTGCCAGGGTACCCCAGTGCACACAGACAAACCATGTGCCATCACCATCCAAGCATAAGGAGTCATTCCCCAATGTAGGTATCACCAAACCTGCAAGGTACCAAGGGCTTAGAAAGTTTCTGACTTTCACTGACAGGAATTGGAAGTTAAAACATTAGTGCTGATGATAAAATGCATTGCTTCCTGTGGATGCATATTTAGTAATATGATTTTGGAAGGATAACTCATATTTAATACCTTGAGTTATAAAAAAATAATGGTTTCCTGAAATCACTGACCAGTTAGTAGGCAAGCAAAAGCTGAATGATAAAATTGTTTACAAGGTTACATAAAAGCTAACATTTAAAATTCTATTCATTTCTACTGCCACATGTGATTTTGAACTTATTTGTAAAGCTGTGTAAATAAATGTATTAAAGAGACAGGAAAACTGATGATGTATCCAAAGAAAACTTGAATTTTAACATTGGCTTTTGTAAACTGGGGAAAAAATGGCAAATACTGTATTTTGTAATAGAATAGAGGATATTTTTCTTGGTGTTCAGGAAGAGAACTCGGGAGCCAGTATATGCCTAGTTATAGCTCTGGCATCAATTTTTTCTGCTTTTATCCAATTACAACAACATTTTAAAGTCTGAGTGTTTAAATATAGCTGACATGCTAAGCAACGAGTTCAGTGAGGAGTAAATTCCCTCAGCTTCTTTGGGAATCTGATTTAGGAGGATGAATGTGAATGCTTAGCTTGATAATATTAGGAACAGTGATTGGAAAGTACTGGCCTAATGAGTGCTGTATTTCATTTTACATTCCTGTGAAACAGGACTACTAACATGAATGAAGATTATTCAGTAGTGAGTAAGTCACTCTCAGGCTGGTTGTACATATTATACAAATGCAAAGCATTATTAACAGCCATAACCTCAAAATTTTTTTGTTGGACAGACTCCTTACTTTTGCTGCAAGAATGCAGTCTCATCCTGTGGGATGAGGCCTTTTTCTTACAGGAAAATTATAATATTTTGAAATACGTAACTCACATATGCCATAACTCACTAGTGGTAGCCAATACTTATTTGATACAAAGGGAAATGTCAAGTATATTATTCAATAGCTATTCACCCTCTTCCAAAGACAATAATTAGTGACATAATCAGGTAGAAAATAGCTGCAATGAAGAATTCACTAATAGAGTATGATTAGCTCCCTCAGATAGTTACTGTACTTTTTTGGAATTGCAATCACTCTGTTACTAGCTGCCAAAGAGTGTTTTTGCCAGTGTATTGTCAATGACTACTCTCAAAAGTACCCTTCAGTGGATAGCAAAAAACTGAAAAAGCAATTCTCTCATTGAATAATGATTGCTCTGGATAGACCCCGTAGCACAGTATAATTCAAACACAGAATTGTATGATTTATTTATAGACCCTTGGTTTTAATGACTCACCAGCTATTCCAGTGGTTTGTGGGTTACTTGACATGTTGGGTTTTTTTTAATTGAAAGTTACTGCAAGAAAGAGTAAAGGCCATCCTCTAGTACAAATTCTATGAGATTTTTAGAAACTTGAAATTTAGAAAAGGCTTACTTTTAGATCCTTTAATAATGTTTCTTCTCTCAAGGCAGATATCCTAAAGAGAAAAGTGTGGAACAAAAGGTTGTTATCCAGGTCCCATTGAGACATGCAAAAGGTTTGAAAGGACAGGCTCAGTATTCTTCATTCTTTGTTACTCAGGGAAAGGACATTTCCCAACGGCATGAAGAAGCCAAAGGGATTATATGTAGCATAAAAAACCCCAAGATTTTTGGCAAATTACAGGTACAGTATGTGATAACATTCATCAGACTCATCAGGGAACTGATAGGATCAGGCTTTCCCAGTGAGCAACAAGCAAACAGCAAATTAAATTCTAGCTGCTCTATCTCCTATGGTGTGTCTGTACATTTAAAAAATAAGAACTTACATGTGCCCTTATTCCATTTTATTCTCTGCATTACTCAGTGTAAAGACAGACTTGTTGCACTGGCTCTGTAATCTGTGACATAAATATACACTGTGATGTACCAATCTAGCTCTGACAAACTGTACAGGAAAAAAAGAACTTTGCTAAACATAGGAAAGAAACTGTGAATTATGAGGGACTTGCAGGAATTCAGATAACCTCAAAATCAAATGTAATTTTTCTTTAGTTTTTAATGACTTGAAGGTTCTACTTTCAATCTAGCCATGTAAATTCAGATTTACTAAATCTGAATCAAATTCACAGTTTCTAAGTATCTTATTTCTGTTTGGAATTCTAGTCAGTGTGCCTTCATCTCTCCTAACCTCTGACACAACACAGAGATACATAAATTAAGACCTAAGCTGCCTCATGTTTCTTATTACAAACAACAAAAAACCAGTGGTAACTCCAGAAGCATTACAAATCCTAAATGGACAGAGTTGAGGTAGGGCCAGGAAGATGAGGCTCCAAACCTGAGGACACCAGCACCTCTGAACAGAATGGGCTCCAAGGCTGTGTTGGGCAAGTTATGTATAGAAGAGTAATAGACTGGATTTTATGGGAAAAAAAGAAAAAAAAAAAGAAAAAAGACTCTGCATATTTATATTGTAAAAGGCTGAGCACTCTACCACTGCAAAAAGTGCTGCAAGATTCGATCAGGTGAACAATTAAAAATGCAAGAAATGGTAGGTTATTGACTTGGGATTTTATTCAGAAGTTGAGCCAAATAAGTGGTTTGAATATATTAATTGTTCTATAAGAGGAGTCACTTATGAGCAGAGTGCTTCCTACAAGGCTGACTCAAGCTAAAATAATTTTTTGCTTTCCTGAAAACTAAGGCTGGATTGTTTCTATCTGAAATTGACCTCAAAAAAAAAAATCTTGATTTTAAATGTCTGAAAATTTGATTAATAATTATTTAATACTTCAAATGTGATCTGTTCAATTAGTTTTTCTTCCTTGAATGAATTTGGACTAACTATAAAAATTTCTTTTGTTATGCATTTTTCAAATGTATTTGATAATCAGAGAATGATAGAATGATTTGGTTAATGATCCTGAGAAAATTTTAAAATGTCAAAGAACATCTACTTTTCCACTCTTGAAATGGCTTTTTCACTTCATTTTTCACAGAATAGTTTCTCATTTTTCAGCCATCTTAGCATATCAAAATATTGCAAAGTTAGGAAGGACTCAGAAGTACACAGGACCAGGCACCTGACAAAACATCACCACAGCAGCATTCCGCAAAAACAAAATGAAAGCCCTTTTCCTCCAGAACAGAGACCTGCTACCACATCTCCTTCCACAGTCTGTTAGAGAGTGTGTTTTCATCAGAAGCAGATGCCTATATGAACAAAGCAATTTGAACGCTTTTTAATTTCTTTTCCTTCAAGATTTTCTTTATAATACTGAAGCTTTAGAAATTGCCCCAATCTAATGTAAAATCTGTAGGAATTTATTTCAACTTCTGTAAATCTTCTCTGGGATTTGCAGTGCATTTTGCATTTTTCTTGTGCTCCTGTTGCTAACTGCTTTCTGTTTCTGGCAGAAACCCATCATCTTTTTTGAGTAATTATGCTATCTCTTTACGTGTATGATGATTAGCTTTAGTACATTTACCATCAGTTTCTTTTCCCTGCCCCATGAATCCATAACATTCCTCTCTGTGGTGCCTGATAAAATAAAGACTTAATGTAAAAGCTCCATCATAGATGTAAGGGAAAAGGATTGTTTGCTGTAGGAGTAAAGCAGACAGTCTCAGTACAGCAGTGGCACTGAAAAAAATGTGCAAGCTGTAAATTTTAATGAGGAGCATGTTTTATGGAAAGAAAAGTCTTTGCTTTTTATTTGTAGATGTTAGCTTGCATAGGGCCTTCATTCTGCAATGTAAAACTGACTAAAAGGACCCCTTCTGCAATGAGAAATCAAAATCCGTTCTCTTTTAAGAAGTTTTCTTTTATGTATGGACCACCAAGAAAGAAACTTCCAAACAAGGCTTCTCTGTTCCTGCCGAGGTTTGAATTGAAATCTCTCCTCACATTTCCTGAACTGCAGGTGAGATATCAGCCTCTCACTCTGTCGGCCTTAGAGATCAGCATGGAACTGGCTTAAGGTGGCTTGATATAGATTTGCTATTTGCAAATTAAAATCCTTCATCTCTGAAAAGAATCCAAAATAGAATACAGTTCTTTATTAACTGTGGCCCTAAAGTTTTTAATGGCCCTTACCTCAGAGGATCTTTCAAGAGTTGTCTTTTCAGACCTATTATACAGCCCTAATTATTTTAGGTGTTACAGCACATATGTGAAACTATTGGGGTAGCTCATGCAAACTTAGGATCTTAGGGCTAAGAAAATTTATGGCCAGATATGTAAGACCTATGAGGCTTTTTTTCCCCCAAGAAGATAGATTAGAAGGAATAACTTGAGGAATGAGCAGCAAATTTTTTACCACGATCAGATGGAGGGGCTAGATCACGGACTATCTTAAAGCATTTTACATTGTTGGCAGTTTGACCACATTTATCTGCCCCTGACCTATGCACTTCAGTCTGCAGAAGTCAAGACCTTTCCTGAAATGTAAAACAATTAGATGAAACACCTGCCCCAGAAGGAAATTTTGCAAGTAGCATTTCTTCAAAATTTTCATTTCCTATTTTTCAAACCCAATTCCTTTATTAATTTTATAATTTTCTATTTTTATTCAGGATTTGCATGTTTTCTATTTACTATTGTAGGACATGAATTTGCCATGTTATATCCTCATGACCAACAAGTTGTTAAATAATTCTTGTTGTCTGTTACCATGAAAGGCTAATCTCTTTGGGGTGGCTTTTTTGAACTCCTGCTTTCCCAGCTAATGTCTGGAGGTCACTATCATTCATCTGTAGGCTTTGCACTTTAAAAAATTATAGACTTTGATAAGACAGGGGCTGCTCTCTGATTGTTTCCAGTGGGTGATTCTTTCTGACAGGGCATTCCCTTGACAGTGAAAGTCTGCTAGAACATTTCAGATCAAAATAACTTCTAATACTTTAAAATTTTCTAGAACTTGAACAAGGTATGAACATTGGGAATGAGGTTCTGTTTTTATCATAGTGAAGACCTTAGAGGACAAAAACATTGATGCTACAGCATGACTCTACTAAGAATAAGATATTGGCCCATTGAACTTTGAATTCAAACAAGCTAAAGCAGAGATAAGAGAGAAAATCAAGTTCCATCTTTCTTTCCATAATCAGGAAAATAAAAAAGAAATTGGGTCCTCTGTATAAGTACTTGAAGTAGTCCAGATCCTTTCCAAAACTGGGATAAAACGACAAGGCTTGGTGGACTCTACTTCGACCTGTGACAGAGCTTGAAAGTCCTTGTATATTTAAAAATATACATCAGTGAGCATGTCCTGTACAATTCCAACTGCTAAAGCTTGATTTCCTAATTTTTTACCTGAAGTAGATGAAGCTGCTGTATAGCCTGTGCTAAACAGAGCAGATGTTCAGAGGACCTTTTGGGGCTTCCAGTTATAACTGAAATGGCCTACTTTGCAGTCTTGTGTTCTGTGATTCTGAAGGAGTAAGTCTCATTCAGTCTCCATGATGTACCATATATTACAGAGGATGTGTGCTGGGACATTGCTCTTCTACCTATGTGTAAGTCAGAGAGTTTCTTTAGGCAGATGAACCAAGAGAGAGAGAGAGAGACTTCTGTTGGCCAGAGGTTGGAGAAAATGGGGTGATGAGAGGAATCAGTGATGGTTGGAGGCATCTGCTGCTGTTCCTTACATTTGCTTGGGGGCATTTGCGTGAAAAAGGAGGTATATCATAAATGACATGATACTCCGAGTGTTTAGAGTATTTGCTCTAAAAAGGAAAAAAATGAGGCTGCTTAAGGAGCTGACATAAAGAATTTAGGTCTGTGTACGATGCATGCTGTAGATAAGAGATTTGAGAGACAGTGGAGGTTGTTAGCAAAACAGTGTACATGGGAAAAAGAAGCCACAGGCAGGAGAGAAGCTAGCAGAGCATTGACACTGTAGGAACAGCTACAAACTAACCACAGGCTGCTCTGCAGAAGGGTGGCAGAGCACTGGGAACAGCCCTTGGAGCAACCCATATACCCTTACAGCAAGGAAGATCTGGGACTACATGTTTGAGGACTGTGGTATATTTTCTATCAGGATTGTACCAGGAAGGATTCAGTCAGTCTGTGCTCCTGTAAAAGGCAATATGTCTACTACACTCTAAGATCTGTTCCTGGATTTCTCTGTGAAGCACAGACTAAGTGCACCTGCTTGCTTGTCACAGCTGAAATGCGTTCCATGCTCCCCATGTGCTATGGATCTGCTATTAATTTTTGTGAATGCTATCCCACATCTTTTGAAAATTATTATGGAAGTGCAGATTATATTGTGGTAACATGCAAAGGCCTCTATCCACATTTCTACCTTCTGTCTCGTTCTTTTCACATTGCTGGTACTGAAACAGCGTGGGAGAAAATCCAATACTGCACAGTCTGTGGTTGTGTGCCAAAGTGGTTAAGCAGCAAAATCAGGCCCAATGTTAGTGATGGCAGTCTGTAAAACAGGAATAATTTTCTATTGAATACCTGATTGAATTACTCATGAATTGCTGCTCTGCTGAGAAAATGATATTGGTGGTTGGCAGGCGGTCACCATTTTTATTTGCTAGAGTGTATTATCTGAATTTGCCTGTCAGGTGATTGCCTAGTTAGCCCCTTCCTAGTATAAATAACTATGTACTTCAAAACGTGACAAATAATAGTAATAAAGTTTATAGGAGAAGAAAATAATTTTTGCTGCTACAAGGAATAGCACTTAACCTAGACATTTATCTACTGCTTACAAAAAACTGGGCTGAGTGGATGATAATATATTCCAGTGGTTTGAAAAAATAAAAAGGATGAAGATTCACTGTTTTCCCCCCTCCTTCTTCTTCTTGTAGCTACAGTTTAAATAGCTTTGCATTGAGTTGGTACTTTATTTTGTTATGCTTATGAAGTTTGATGATTTGAACAGCCCTTGCAGTAGTATCACTTTGTTCAGTGAGCCAGACATTGCAAAATTGTGCATTTTAATGTAATTGAGATAATTTTGCCTGATAGCTGGTGGAAAATTACATAAAAATTTGTATGCGTTGGCCAACTCGTTTAATGTGATATGTCACTTTTTCAGATGATCGGCATTTTTTCCTGGTACTCCAGTGCCGTGTAGCAAATCAACTTATTTTGTACTTTTTCTCTAATATTAAAATAATGAACAACATAATACTTCCCAAGAAAGAAATTCGTTGCTCAATTTAGCTTTGGCAAAATGTAGCCATTAGGAACAGTGCTTTCCCAACTGCTCTTTGGAGGGAAGGGCCAGTATACTGTTAGCAGGTACATGGGTTTCATTCAGACCACAGAAAACTTATGTCATGCAACACTTGACTGTGAGCCTCTCCCTGTTCCACTGTGAAGCAGTGGGGCAGATTCCTCTCATTGCACTACCACTGCCCAAAATGGTGCATTGCATCAGCTGGACTGAAAGAGTTAAGTAGGCTGTTTGTGGGGATACCATGGCAGATTCTCAGAATGGGTAGGATGTCTTCCACCATGACCTTCTTTTGTCCTTTTGGTTATAGGGAGCTTTTGACAACACATATTAGATGTCTTTACAGGCACCAAGCACAAAAGTATAAAGTTCAGTGACTGGAAGGAAGGAGGGAACACCAGGTCTTATAGGTAATCTTTTGTCAGGAGTGGGAAATACAAGGCACCTCATTTCAGAGGTTCAGTACTGAGATCATGGGCTCAAATCCATCTCAGAGCTGCACCATCCATGGAGCTGGTGTGGCTGGTGCCAGTGGTGTACCTGCTCCGCCTGCAGAGAGGAGCATCCAGGAGTGTCCATCCGGCAGTGTCCATCCAGCAGTGTCCATCCAGCAGTGTCCATCCAGCCAGCTGCTCAGGCCCCAGGGAGACCTGCAGCTGCAGGGGGGCCCCTTGGCTCTCCGAGTTCCATGTGCTGTAACACTTCCATAAGCATGAGACTCCTCCATGGGGAGGCTCAAATGAGGAAAGAGGTATGCACGTGCACTGAAAGCAGCAGAGAGACTCCCAGTGTGATAAATACCTGGCTGCTAAGCTGTTTTGCAACACTGCTGGGATATTTCAGGTAGAGGATTAATTTTTTCAGGAATCTAGGGTATCACATCAGATCAGACTGGTGGTGCAAAGCACATGCCATGAGATGCGCTGCCAGCATAATTTGAACTATTTTTATACTGGTATCAATGAAAGATATGGTGGATCTTTAAACCCCTGCCTTTGGGGTTTTAGAGAAAGACTAGGGAGCTCTCTAGATATCAGCTGGCCAGAAGAGGCAAGGCCTAAACAGAAAACTTCAACAAACCAGTGGTCACTACTGTTTAGACCCCTTCACTCTTAGAGCACATACTAATGACCACAGAAAGAAAGACCAGGTAAACAACCCAAAACAATTTCTCTCAAAGTGCTTTATTTTTTTTTTCCTGCAAGAGTTAAAGTTGTGGCCAAATTAACTGTGGCAATAGTCTTTCTACTTCTTGTGTCAGAGCTGGCAGTCTGAATTCTGGTCTGGGGCTGAGACCAAAGCAGAAATCACTACCCAAAAGCTGCTCTTGTTGCATGGCCTCAGACATCAAAGAGAATCCTCTCACTGAGGATCTCTCTCAGTACGCCCTTCCCTGGTTGGAGACTATGTGGTTACCTGAGGGAGAACTTTTTGCCGAGGTGGTGCTTACAGCCCAACACAAGATAAAAGGACAATTGAATTGAAGTAAGGCCATTTTTCAATAGAAATATTTTACATTAAATGTCTTTGCAAGATGTATGCTTTTTTACTTGCTTTCAATGGAAGATTAGCCATTTTGTGAAGATATTCCTTAAAACAACATTTGGAATAGGTGAAAGTAGGTAAGCTCGTACTTCAAATGCACAGAATTTTATAGGGCATTAAATATGAATTTCAAGGACTCTGATTTGAAGCTAGTTCTGATGGTCTTATTTCTGTAATTCAGAATAAATAATTTAATGGTGAATGCAGTAATAGCAGTTATGCCAAATATACTCTGTAGAGCCTTCCCATTGTGGACTCCTTTAATCAACAGGGCAGTTTTGTAAAAAGAAATGCATTAAAACAGTTTGCAATGAGGCTTGTCCCTAGGACACCCTCTACACACCCCCTGCCCAGACAACCTTATGCATTAACAGTGATTCGCAGGATGGAAGAAGCAAAGTATCTTACAGCATGTTCCCCAACGTGCTCCATAAGGCTAATCTGAAATAAGATACTTCTAGTCCAAAGAACTTTATTTTTTGATTTTAAAGTGTATAATTGTACATGGTAGTCCTGAAGAAAACTGGGGCATTGATTTCTGTATTCAAAAAGTCTTGAAATTTTGAGATCAAAAAAATTTGTTTAATGATAATGCTATCATAAGGTTTAAATAAGAAGACAGATGTGGGCCAATAAGGCTGGGATCTAACTCATATGGTCTTACTCCTGTTGTTACCACTAGCTGCATCCATTAGGATGTATTTTATCAAATCGGAGAAGGTATTTGTAACATCACTCGATCTGGCTTTCAGTCTTTGAACTACCTGCTAAGTCAAGGTCTGAGTTTGTAGCTCTTATTCCTAATGTCTGTTAAGGTTAAATAATATACAATAATCCAAATATTAGTCAAAACCCCCAAACAAGCACCTTTAATAATGTACAGATGCATCAATCTATTTAACTATGGTTTAAATGAAGCCATCAATATTGAAAAATATTCCTGTTGGGAAGGTTTAGAGCCTAATAGGCATTGTTATACTCCTGAGAGTATGCTGAAAATGGTGATAAATGCCAAGGATGTGAAGTGCATAGTAATATCAAGAAATGTAAAGTACTTATCTTCTCATTACAAAAGGAGTGTTGCATAGTCAGAGCGGGTATAAATATCCTGAAATGGGTTCCAATCCGTCTAGATTAAGCACCCAGCTTTCACTAAAGGCATCAAGCAGGCAGGTCATATCTGTGTATCTTAGATGCCTGGTCTGATGCAGGCATTTTTTTCCATTGGAAGCTTCCAGAAAAACATTTCTCTCTCAATCGTCTAAAAAGGATCTCAGGAACACATTAGAAATCCTGTGAGATATGCCTGGCACATGTAAATCTATGTCATACAGTAACTCTAGCACTGTTTTCCAAAAGAGAGCTTCTGAACAAGCACCAGTGCAAAGGTGATTTGTTAGTGGATTCTAAGGCTCAGTATATTCATGAATGTGAGTGAATAATTCGTCTAATATGTTAACCTTATTGAATCCTTAATATATTAGGTTCCATAGATACCTCTCTTTTTAGATGGGGATTTGGAGCCGTAGAAAAGAATTCAACCCAGTCCCTCTGCAGCAGATATGATATGAAGCAGATCAACTCCCCCTTCCTCCTTGTACTTTGTGTTATGTACTGTTGCAGTCTTTCAGCAGAAACTGCTATCAGTCATACTGTTCAGGTGATCGGGTTTATGCAACTGTCTGAAATTTGAAACTGAAAATTCCAACATGGGAAAAGCAAAATGTATTTTCACAAAATCTTTGTGAAGCACATTTGTAGAAATAGTTGAGTTGGCATGACTGAGAGGGAAGTAAATTCTGATAGAGAACAAGCAGAATGGAATAGGGTCTGAACAGAGGTCTGCTACTAACAGAATTAGTAATCTGACAGTTTGAGAGATTTCTCTAAAGTGGGACAGAAGATCTGAGTCTCATCAGCAAACCAACAATGCATTTGAAAGACTAATAGATTCCCTGAACAGTGACCAAACTTCTTCTTAACTCAGCTATGCAGTATGATGTAGATTTCTGAGTGGAGCAGCAGTATAGTGACAAAGATATAGATGCTTTGGTCTGGGAGATACTACTGAGAACTAAGGTCCTGCATTCCATTGCATGACATTTCTGTTGATGGAAAATTAACAGTTGGAGAATAATAACTCCTGATACACAACTGAATGTTAGATGAACACAAGGAACTGTAAAACCTGTATGTAAAGGAAAATTTCATGCACATACTTCCTGGTGGTAAAGGCAAATGAATCTTTCTATCAGCCTGTGCTGTCAATGCTTATTTATCCAAAAGAGCAGTTTATTATGAAATGGCACTTTTGAAAGACCCAGAGGGAAGGATTTAGACAGGCATTCAGAATTCAGTAGCATAAATAGGAAAGGAGAAGTTGTCATCTTCAGAAACAACCGACTGGTAGTACTTGCATATAGCATTTCTTTCTACTTAAAATTATAATTCTGTCATTTCTGAAAGGAGTACGGGGTGGAATGTTGATTTGACATTTTCTTAACTGATTTAACTGGAACCTGGAGAATTATATCTCTACAGAGATCCAGGAAAGGTTTGCACTGTATGTCGATCCTTGAATCTCTATAATTTTGGAGGGAGGATTTCTAGTTTCACCAATTAATTATTAACAAAAAAGCTAGAATATTTGTGGCTTCCCATGATTGCTTGCCAGCAGGGTTATCTGGAGAATGATAAAATGCTATTTCTCTGTAGAATTGCTTTCACTACAATGCATGGTCATGCTCGTAAAGTTTGAGAAAAAGATTAATTTCTGGCTTCTGCTTTACTGAAGGTTATGCCTGAGGTACAGGGAGAAGTGAAGTACCATGCAGTCATGCACAAAACTGCTTTGCTTTCAATCCATTCAATTAAGGCATCAAGGAGATACTGCTGCATACCCACCTTCCTTGATTCTGTGCCTACTTGCACCTTGTAACCCAACTGCTTGCCTACATTTGCTGTGTGCACGGTCCAATTTGAATGAATGGGATGCCCAGACACTGTTATATCTATTTCAGGAGACACATACTGACACTTTTTCTATAGCAGACACTGCTGAAAGGAAAAGGGCTTCAACTCCATTAAGAACCATGGTTAATGTCATGCTTGCATTCCACAGCTCTCCCTCGAGCATGTTACAAAGAGAGTCTTACATTCCTGTCTGGATAGTTCACAAAACCCATTTTCCTGGACGCAAATGTTTGTGACTCTACCTGTAAAGTAGAATTTATGGATATGGAAGTCTAAGTGCTTTGCTAAAACAAGGCCATAAGGAGTCCAGGTAATGGAAAATTTATCACTTTCACTGATAAGCTACCCTAGTGGTTTATGACTCTCATTTCTAAGAGTCATATTTTCAGTTTAAACTTTACAGATTTTATTTTTGAAGTATCTGGTGACTTTTTCATATCTGAGAGTTTTGCTATACATAATTAAATCTCACATAAGCTTGAAAAGTAAAGCTTACCTGTGATCTAAAGTGAATGTTGGTCTTAGTTGAGCCTTCTGCTTAAAGTATATTTTATCCTACAAATGCATTAATTTACTTTGCTGCTAGTCAATTAACTGTCAAGGTATATCAGTAGTCCAGTCTTCTGAACTATATCCTTATCTAAAGACTGGGGATAACTCCTTTTCCAAGTATTATCAGGTGTTATGAAGAAAGAAATTAGGTCTTCTCACCAGCTCAGTGGAAGAGACGGCTGACATACCATCAGAAAAATGCTACTGCTGCTATTTGTTCCTCTCACAGAAATGTAGTCAGTAAACATATCTGAAGACATTGAAAGATTTAGAAATGAATCAATATAAAGTAAATTAAAGAAAATCCCCAAAATTGCTTCTAGCCTATAAATTATTTTTTTTAAATACCAACTCATTAATTTGTGAACTTTAAAATTAGGTGCAAATCATGTTCTTACAATTTAGGATTAAGAGGTGAGAAAAAGAATGATTTACAGTTAAGGTATCTCAAATAAATATAAATATGTCTTTAATACAAAAGACTTTAAAAGATTCGCCAAGAGGAATGAAAAGATTCAGAGCAAGACTTAATTGTCATGCTCTCAGTTTTCATCTAGATGTACCCCTGTGTATTTGTGTAGGGTGCTCAATCAGATATTTCTTTGCAGACATAGTTTTTATTATCTTCTCTTTTCATTTTATTTTATAATTTTTTTCAGGTTACTTTCAGCTTCAGAATTGGTTGGAAAAAAGTGAAAAATAAAATAAATAATAGCACTTTTTAAAGATGAAATAATAATCTAAATGCTGAGGTGTTTTTGCATTACTGCAAGTCTAAATAATCATTGTAGAGATAAATTTAATACTTATTAATTCCTGTGTTTGAGCCTTTAGACTATATTGATCACTTGAGTACTTAAGCTGTTAAATTCTACATATACTTTGTAATTTAATACAGTGATATACTTCATTATCTCTGGGGATGGGTAAAGATTTAAACCTTCAGTATGCTCTGTTACATAACTTGAAAGGCCTATTTTCCAATGTACACTACTGCCTACTAACCACAGATCTATCACTCAGTAAGCTCATGAGTTTGCAAAGTGAGGTTAATGGCACATGGCTTCCACTGGGAACTTTCCAGCATGTAGGGAGTGTGATGCTGCAGAGCTGGTCAAACACCTAATCCAATGGTCACATCAAAACAGCTGTTGGTGCGTCATGAAAAAGTGATCCTATGGAGGCAAATAACAAAAACATGCCTGAAAAGACAAAATACTTTGCTTTAAAGAACTTGTATTTGTAAGAAATCTACACATCTGGGCAGGTGGTTCAGATTGTAGATTTGTCCACTGAACCGGCCATCTTCTATTTCCTTTATTGTCAGTTGTTAATGAAAAAGGAAATTTGGAAAATGAAGTTTGACCCATTATTTTAGGCATCTATAGTAGAAAGAATGAATTATGTCCTATAATTGACCATTTTTTCTAAACAGTTATGTCAAGTAAGATCTAGTTTACACTAGGTGAGGTGAATCCTACACATTTCCGTAGAATACCTTGAGTTGGAGCTAAATATCTCCATAGAAAAATAGGCTAATTAGGAATGGCAGGCAAAATTAGAAATGTCCCAGGGAATAAATTGGATCACTGAAGCAAAAGGGTTGCTGCTCCTAATTCAAAGTAAGGTTCTTTCAGAAAAGCCTCTGCTTAATAAAAACAGAGCCCAATGGAAGGCCAATGAAAACTGAACATTTTACAATTAATAATGAAAAAAGATATTGTCCTGAGAGGTTGAACTCAAGTCTTTGAAACACAGCACACAACATTCATGACTAATCTCCGTGTCATACAGTAGGAGAAATGAATAATTCATTCTCATACTCACGTTTTTTGAAAGATTTTTATTTTAAATTTTTTATTAAAGGCAGTGGCTAAACCCATAAACATTATGTCATGTTTAGTTGTCTGGTACATGCATATATACAGATAACACTGCTTTTCCCATTAGCTGCTATTACATAGTGTTCTAAGAAAATTTTAGTAGAGATTTAATTGAAAACCAGGATTAAATTCTGAGATATTGTGTGGAAATAATACATATCCATTGTTCTATTGTTTAAAACCGAAAATTGTGCTTTATTGTCTCACTTTATTTAATAGCTAGATTTAGAAAATACAAAGATGAAAGATCATCTCAATAAAACAGTGAGGGGGAATCTGGAGTCCTAGATCAATAATAAGATTTAAAGCAAAAAGAAAATTGTCTGTTTTGGTACAGACTATGGGTTAAACTAAGCATGTCTGTACAGAACCATAATGAGACATTTTGTCATCTGGAATGCTGCCTCAGCTGGCCCTCTGCCTCCTGCCAGCTGCTGCAGTTGTCTTCTCTGGACCTGCTCACTCCAGACTGAGGAGCTACACCAGCCATTTGCTGCTCTGATGTCCTCTACTCTGGCTAAGTGGCTACATTGCTTATTGTAAAAATGTCTTGATGCTCAGAAAGTTGCATTACAGCAGTTCTATTTCCTGTGGTCTCCTTCTTGCTGTGACTGAAAAAAAAAAAAAAAAAAAAAAAAAAAAGAAAATTATTAATTTGAATAAGTGCCTGCTGCATAATGGTATTTTTGTGAGATCTTCTATAGTTTTACATCATGGGCAAAGGAAGCTGGGGAAATATCCAGTATGTCTTGTCACTTGGTATCTTGAGTGTTTCTTTGATTCATGAAAGAAATGAAAAGGATGAGAGCTGCCAGGCTTAAAAGATCTAATATCACTAAGCCTCAGGGGACACTGCTTAAGAACACTGAGAGAGACTCACAGACTGATTCCAAGGTCAGCCAGATCACTTGGAAGACTTGACCTTTGGGATTCATTATCTTAGGTTTTGAATTATAAATGAAGTTTATATGCAGAGAACTTCTGCATTTTTTTAATGTAACAGTTTCTTAATTTGAAAAAACAGTTTTATATATTTGATTCTTTGACTATAAAATTTGGGCTTCTCTTTCATCTGACAGATGGCTAATGGCTATGAAATATTAATGCTAACACTAATATAAATAATAAATTAAACAATGAAAGCTTCAGCTTAAAAAGTCTAAGTCTTACATGAGAACAGACTTAAAGGTGCACATGAAGGCAGGAATGAATCCTTATTTCTTTCAAGTAGAGTAAAGAATTGCCTGTTTGCACATCAGGCATAATCTTGTTACTTTATGTTTCTACTTGGAGCACAAATGGTAACCACTTAGCAAGGTGAACTCCCTGTCTAGTCTCTCACAATATTTGTTATTCTAATTTATCTTAGCAGAGAGAACATAAAATTCCCTGAACGGCTGAGCTAAGCCCTGGTTTTGCTGCAGGCTCCTGATCTTGCATTCTATGTGTCACTCCTAATGCCTTCAGAGGGTATGCAAAGAAAGCAGCTCAGACCCTGTAACTCAATATCTGAATAAAGGCAATTTAATGTTTTTCAGTTTCACTTACCAGTTCCTGCTCTGATGACAGTCTTGCTGCACATCTTGCAGTTTTAGCAAACTTTCCTTTCTTTTTGTTGTTGCTTTGTTAGGAAAATTGTGGTGTAGTTTTCCATAACATGCTGTTTCGTTGCAATATTCGCACTCAGTAGGGTAGCTCTCTATTGATTATTTATTTTTGGAAGAACCTTACAACAGTCCTATACTGTGAGCCCTCATCTCTTGAGAGACAGCTTTAGAAAGTCTGTGAGCCTTCATGAAAGAGTACAACACCTGAAAGCAGAATTACTCTCTGAATTGTGATGTGCCTGTGCAGTACATATTCAGCCTTACGATATGGAATGGTAAAAACACCTTGATTTTATATCAAAATTATTGACCATTTTCTAACTCTTGCTGTTAAGGAACCATAAAACAGCTGGAAAATGGATGTGTTTCTTTTTCTGAAATCCTCCTGTGTTAAGCAGCCATGGTGGCAAGTTTAGGCAAATTTCTTACAGTGCCACTGTGGATGTGCTTGGACTTGAAGAAAACAAACTGTGAGTAGAGAGTTTATTTTCTTGGTTACTTGTTAATTTAGTTGAATTGAATAGGCAAAATGCAAACCCTGACTCTCACCTCAAGGTTTTGCATAGCTGTTACAGTGGAAGGCCTGTGTTGATGGTCATTAAGTAAATCAGAGTTTAAATTTTTGGGATCATTAAGAAGGGCTAGCTCAAGGCCTTATCAGCTAGGATGCAAGAATAAACCTTAGCTGCTCAATGCTTAGTGAGATAATTTTCTTTCCTTAATAACAAACATATCTTTGTCTTGAAGAAAAATCCTTTACTGAAAGGAGGAAAGAGAGTAAGTGCATGACAGATTCTTCTCCATAATTTAGGTAACTATTCCCAGTTCTTCTCTCTAACTCCTTGGTATGACAACTGTTAGGGCACCTGGCTGTTTGCCATCATCTCCAGTAACACCTTCTTTCTAATTAAAGACTGTCAAGTCCTGTGGGGTTTGTGTTCACCCTGGGGTGCAGAAAGAACAGAGCTGCTCTGCAGCTTTAGCTGCCTTGTGGGCCCATCACACAGTGCTCACAGGCCCTCCCACCATCCCACACCTTTGCTAAAAAGTAGATCCACTGTGATTTTTGTACTGTGAGCAAGAGTGCAACAAGTACAAAGGGTTTTTCACCTCTTTCTCTCACTTAGTTGTTTTTCTAAACATTTGGAACCCAATGTGGCAAGTGAATGATTTAACAGAGGGCAGAGTCAATATGCAGTCAGACAAAGTTGACGGCCCAAAATTTTTACCTTCGTAAAACTGTTAAATCTTCCTTGACACTGTAAAATTGCTTATTCTTAACAGAAACAACCCACTCATTATAAAAGAACATTTATAAATTGGATATGTCTAACTCCTGCTCATTAACTTATTTTTCTTTTTTTCTCTCCATGAGAAGCCAACAGATCAATGCTTCCCTTTTGGCTCCATCCCACCTGGAGGCCTTCAGAGAAAGATGGGGGGGTCTCCTTCCTTGGAATCAGCCACTCTGCCTGTACTACTATATGTTGGATGATTTCTCTGTACAGAACGCTGTTTTGTGAGAGACAACACAGAGACATTCATATTAGCCATCCTGCTGGCAATTGTGAAAGAATGTGGACACTGTGTACCAGATAAACTGCTTTTTAGAGGTCATAGAGGAGAATTTCTAGGAGGAGTCACTATAGCTTAGGTTAAAATAAAAGTACATATTTTTACTATATAGTATATAGTAATACAATAACATATGCAATTAGAATTTAAGTCAGTAAGAAGCTCAGTGAAAGGAATCTAGGCTCCCTTTTTGGACTTTTGGCCAACTGCAAGCATTCCACAACCCTGAAGACCTTCCATTGAGAAAACTCTAATAGAATCATTTAGGTGACAAGATGAATTTAGAAAAACATAGCATAGTAACCAATGTACAGTCCTGTAACCAATCTACTCAGCAGCAATAAAATGTGAAAATTAGCATCATAGAACAATCTAGTCTGATCCATTTGACTTACTATCCCTTTTGAATTCAGCAACATTGCAAATTCTGTAGGGGCATTTGCAGATTAGAATAATGATTTTTGTGTCATGCCATAAATCACAAGGGAAGAATAGAATAGTTGGTAGATAAAAACATATGTCTCTTCTTGAACATATATTACCATATTTGTCTTTGATTGTATGCTTGGGGCAGAACAGTTAAATGTCCACATGTGGGTGGGGGCATTTGTACACAAACTGACACTGTATTTACCTACTGCTCTCTGGGTACATATCGTTGGGATAAATATTACAGAGAATTAAGAGATTACTAATTGGAAAGTAATATACATGATTTAGGCATCATGCAAAATCCATCTGTTCTCTTCCAGTATTTACATCTAGGGGCGCTGATATAACACAACAAACACTAAGGTATTATCTCAAATTGAGAAAATGAAGAGAAAAATTGTGCAACACATGGCTTTACGTGAGCAGAGAATGTACTGTGAGTTACTAGAACTTCATCTTAAAGTAGAGACCACCTATATTTTAATGAGTTACAGAAAGAAGAAAATCCTCTGGATCTTTATTCTTTTCTGTATTATTAAAATAAAATTATTATTGTTAATTCATAAAATCATAGAATGTTAAGGGCTGTAAAGGACCTTAAAGATCATTAGTCCCAAGCCCCGCTGCCCTGTGCAGGCACACCTCCCAATTGACCAGGATGCTCAAGGTCTTATCCAACCTGGCTTTGAACATTGCCAGGGATGGGGCATTTACAGCCTCCCTGGGCAACCTGCTCCAGTGTCTCACCAAAACAATAAAAAGTTTATTCCTAATATTGAGCCTAAATTTCCACTCTTTCAATTTGTACCCATTATTCCTTGTTCTGTCACTACAGTTCCTGACAAAGAGTCCCTCTCTGGCTTTCCTGTAGGTCCATTCTGATGCTGAAATATTGTTATGAGGTCTCCATGAAATCTTCTCTTCTCCAGGCTGAACAGCCCCAAATTTCTCAGCCTGTCCTTGTAGGCAAGATGCTCCAGTCCTCTTATCAACTTAATGGCCCTTCAACCCAAATATAAGCATTCAGCAACTCTGGATATTTTTATTTACTTTTTTTTTTTCTGGAATGAAAATTATCAGCTTTTGCATAGATTTAAAGTTAATGCATGTTTTTCATCATGACTTGAACTCATATTTTATTGGAATAATGATACTTGGTGTAATCCTGTTTCCCTTTAAATCAGCTGCCTAATTTCTACTGATTTATTAGAGACAGCCTTAAAAATGCACACTTTGATTTTGCACATCATCTCTACAAAATTACGCTGATTATCTAGTAATGATTTTATTTGAATAATGAGGTTTCTGCTCTGAA
Source organism: Onychostruthus taczanowskii (assembly GCF_017590055.1). Lineage (NCBI taxonomy): Eukaryota > Metazoa > Chordata > Aves > Passeriformes > Passeridae > Onychostruthus > Onychostruthus taczanowskii. The sequence continues at coordinate 16,768,622 of NW_024497629.1, read as the reverse complement.
GTTGTAGGATAATTTATTTGCATTTTGGATTAAATTGTGGCTGAGATATTTGAGATAATTGTGCTTGCTGAAACACCCAAGGAATATAAAGAGATCCATACAAATCTTGAATGAAATACAATTACAGTTATCAGAAAGTTTATCATTTGAAGCTTTTCAGCAGCTTTCATGATAATTTCCTTCAATGCAATCCAAATATTAGGTCCTCAGCAACAGGAACAATTTTTGTGGTCATTCATCAACCCTGATACTGCTGGGTAACTTCTGCAACACCTGATACATAATCCATGATATATGGATTTCTCTTCAGGCCTCCACTTCTCAGGACCACAAGTTAGAGGAAACCATCAACTGTAAGAACTCTGGTTTTAGGCTATACAGAAACTTCTATTTTCTGTTTTGTTTCCTTGTAAATTCCAGCAAAATTGAGTACAACTACAAACTGGTATGTCTCATGGAAGCCAAGGCTTTTTCCTTTCCAGACAGGATATCATTCTGAAGTCCTGGTCTAAAGAAATGCATCTGTCCCTCCAAATGCTACATAAATCATTGTCAGAGTATAGACGTAGGCTGAGGTTATTCCAGACAGCTGCCAGACATGAGCATAAAAGATTGGTACTGGAAGGAGTGCCTGTGGCACAAAAGCATGGCATCAAACCAAGAGCCATGTGGTTTGATGGCCTTTCTAACTCACCATCTTCAGCTTTTTATTTCCTTTCTGGTTTCATTCGTGTCCATCATAATCTTCCGTTATTTCTTCTTTTCTGTAGCAAGACAGACAGAACTGATAATCTATAGCAACGTCAGACTTTTACAGTAATATTTTTCACTATATGTGAATGCTAAGTAATTTTGATTTATGTATTTGACAGTGATAGGTAGTTTCAACACAACTTGAAGTGATGCCTTTTCTAAGTCATTAATATAATTTGTTAGCTTTTTATACACCATTGGTTGCTATTCCCAGTGGGAGTCCTTACCCCCACTTCTTACACACACACATTCAAATCTGCTTTTTTTTAAATGGAACCCAAGACAAACAGGGTGTGGACCTGGCTTTGCTGATGTGTTTCTGAATCTCTCACTGAATCTTCACTGTAATGCTGTGGAATGCTTTGGGGCTTTGTGGATCTGTTTTTGTGGAAGAAGAATAAGGATTGAGATCTGACAGTTATTACAATAAGAGAACTTGCCTGCCATAGAACTCAGAAAATGCCTGGGACCTCAAAAGGAATAAGGCAGCTTGATGCTTTCATGAGTGTACTGTTTGATGCAGAGAAATGATTAGTGGGATTTATTGAAGTACTGATTCAATATAATATTTTGGAGCTATAAAATTGTACACAATTTACAAGCTATATATTGAATTGACAAGCTGTGCACACTGCTGGCCTACATAAGGGCAGGATTGTTTGTAAACTTGTCCCTTGCCTCTTATTGCCTCCCAGTGTCTGTAATGCACTTGTTGTGTCTTTTCCATAATTATCCTCCTATTTCATATAAGCTGTAAAGCCCTGTGGTCTTTTTGAACTATACTGATTTCACTTGAGCTCTTCAGAGTGCAAAGGTCTGCCTGCAGGGAAGTGGGGTGAAGGACAACAACCATTTAAAGGGAAAGACCTCATTTAACTTTGCACTCTGTGAATACAAAACCCCTCCAAGACATTCTCGGTCAGGCATTTTATGACAGGATTTTAAAAGTAGTTTCTCAGCTACAGGAAGAGTGGTGTTTTTCTAGGACAATTGCTCCTGATTAAATTGTGTTTGGGACCTGACGTGGGTGCCCATGTTCCCTCAGCACAGTGAGGCAGGTGAGTGTGTTTGGTAATCTCAAGGAAGAGATCCTGGCCATCAAAATTAATGCATCTAAACTGAACAGATCTTCTCCTTGCGTCTTCTAAGAAAGAATATGTAATTCTTTTCAGCATGACTTTTCTGCCAAAGAGCTGTGTGTCCCTGCATCCAGCAGACTGACTTTGCTGCATCTGCATGAGCAGATTTGCTTTTCAGCCCATGGTCAGAGGAGATAACACTGATGCAAGTGCTACCCTTGCAATGTCTCCACAGGCAGAGGAGCCTTGATAACATCCCTGGTTTTACTGGGAACAGAGACCTGTGGCTCTTCAAGCTTGACTCACTGTCCCCATAGAAGGGACTCCAAACCACTGCAGTTTGCTGTGAGGCTGCTCTTCTTTTTCCCTTTCCCTTTCCCTCCTAGTTTTCATCTCATAGCTCAGAGTAGGTGTTGCCACTCATGATATCATGTTTTAAAATTGCTGACTTCCAAAACCCTTTATGCTTGATCTTGGTGCGTCTGAGCTGTCAGTGAAGCCTGAAGTCTTTATCTACCTATTAACCCAAATACCTATTCATCAGCAATATATTGGTAAACACTACTATGGGAGCAAATTGGCATGCTACCAGCAATGTCCTTCAGTGTACAGTTGTATTGCACAAAAATAAAATGTGGCAGCAGAAATTAGGCTGGACCACAGTGTATAAGCCCCACTGCCTTATACAATATTAATAGGTTGACATTGTAGAACCCATAGAAACATTTTAAACTGAACTTTTTTATCAGGTTCTCAGTACAAAGCACTCCAAATGCCACCAGCAGTTTAATCCTAGGAGGTCTTCTTCTGTACATAGAGATGAGGAAAAATCAGATTACTTATGGAAATGAATACATCACGAAAACCTAGTGTTCACTTTATTTCAGCAAATGGAGCCACCACCATTTTCATTACTGTCAATTTAATTTCCAATGTCTTTTACTGGGTGAAAGTTGTTTTGGTATTGCTTCACTTGTCTCAGAGAAGATATTAAATTAAAATGGTGACTCTAACAAAAGGATTGGGGTGTCTGAGAGGGGTGTGTGAAGCAGGCAATCATTTACGTTTTTCATACATTTGTCTTTCCGTTATAGGCTAAGCTTTTAAAATTCCAGCTATAATTTCTACCTCAAAATAAGTTGGTGAAAGGTAACCATTTCTAAGAAATGTCCCTTATCTCCCATTCCTGTGATTTTTCCTGGCTTGAGCTGCCATTTCTGTTTTACATTCTGTGCTGCAAGGTACGGTACAGAGCCGCAGCAATTTTGGATGCTCGTCTTTCAGTCAAGCCAGCCTTAATGAAGCAGTCAGCAATGAGAACAGAGATATTTGCTATAAATTAAATAAGAAAACCTATGTTACAATGTATTGATCTCCCTATTTCATGGTTTGTAACATTGCTTTATATGCTACAGCCTCAAAATCATATTAAAAATAGTCAAAAATATGTGGGGCTGTTGGCACTGCTCAGAAATTGTGAAAGGCTCTTTCAAAGTTACTGTTGTCTGAGCTGAGATCTTAATATTTAATGTGCACTGAACTTAAACTATGCTCTCATTTTCTGTGTTCTTAACAACTTTATTATCCCTCAGCTGTAATGTCTCCGAGAGGAACCTTTGTCTCTACTGCTCCCTATGAGTTCACACATCTGTCTGGTGTGAATTCTACTCACTCTCCCTCTACCCTTATTTTTTGCCTTAAGTATTCTCACCTTGAAAAGGTGCAATTTCACATATCAGCCTGGTGCTTCAAAAAATAAGTGATTCGTCAAGCAGGGAAAAGTTTAAATTCCTAGACCTGCATGTCTCATCCATACATTCGTCTTTCTTTTCTCTTGTTTTGCTTTTGTTCTTTTTTATCCTCTTCTGAGGTGCCTTTTTTTTGGTTGGTTGATGTTGGGCTATTTTTTTTGTTGCTGTTTCTATTGATTATGCTTTTCCCTTTTCCAGAAATTCTTATTTTATTCTGGTTAACATAAACTCTGGGTATCAGATACTTAATCTGGTGCTGAAAAGTATATATAGAACAGCTGTATAATTTATGTAGAAGATTAAGGAGAAGAACAAAACAAAAACTGAACACCAAAACCAAAAGAAAAATAATCATATTTGTAAAAAGCTTTTAATACTGAAGGTACTACTTAGCAAACTATGAAGCCATCTGCATGACTTTACAGAAGAAGCTGGGATTCCTTCTCTGTTTACCAAAATCTTTCTCTTGCATTACTAATTTATTTGCCTGAAGGTATAAATACACTATTTGAGATTAAAACCACCTGTATTATGAAGAGGTCTCCACTACAGGCAATAAAGGGGAGACACTAAACCTAAATAAGAGATGAGTAGGACGTCTGTTTAGCAAAATTTTATGGACAAAATTTTAGTAACTGTGGTTACCTCCAGAACAGTGGTTGTTGGTGGTAATGTCTGATTCTGCTGAGAAGCTGATTGAGCTGCCATTATATGTATATGTCGGTCGCAGCTTTCATTGAGGGGAAAACAAATTGTAAAATCTTTTTTTGTAATGACAGTGAACAAAACCCAGAACACAGAGAAGCTTGTTGAAGACATAGGCACACTCAGTGAAAACACAGAAGCTGGAGACATTGATTTGAGGACCGGTTGCTAAGAACATCTCTAAAGAAGCAAATCTCTGACTGCCAAGAGGTAAGTACAGGGTGTAGCACTGGAAAAAGTGTTTCATTTAGAGTAAATGGAAAGCATAGTTGCCTTGAAAACGCCACAACAGTTTCTCTTGTTTTATTCTTGCTAGTTTTGGAGGAATGGAACTATATGCACATTTATTGTAAATGAAATATTTTACAAAATTAAAAAAAAAAAGAAAACAAAACCAAAAAAACAATCCAACCAACCCCACCCCCAAACCTCCAACCCTCCAAACAAACAAATAAATAAAGAAACCCAAACAAAACCCCAGGTCAGTAAAGCTGGATGCATCACTCTTACTTTTTGAGGAAACAAAGACAGGTTGGTTCAGATGGGCTGGAGATTCTGACATTGTTATGCTTGAAATCTAAACTTTCATCATTTTAAACAAAGTCAGAGAGAAAGACCTGAGAGAAAAGGCAGAAGAACAAAGTTAAAACTACCATTTTGGCTCCCCATCTGGACTCTTCCTAGCACTTAAAGGACCTTCTCTGTAGCCTGAGCACAGACAGGGTAATTAGTTGTCACCTGTCAAAAGGTATTCCTGGCCACAGGAATATGTTTCAATTTCCTTTTGTTTTGTATAAAGCATCGAGGCTATATAATTTTCTTGCTTCTAACATTTCAGCCTATTTTCACAATAAAGCAAATATGAGTTATGCTTCCTGAGACAATTGCAAGAATCAAAATCTGTATGAAGAACCTCTTTCTAATATCCAACCTCAACTTCCCCTGGCACAACTTCAGGCCATTCCCTCAGTCCTGTCACTGATCACCACAAAGCAAAGATCAGTGCCTGTCCCTCCTCCCCTCACAAGAAGCTGTAACTGCAGCGAGCTCTCCCCTCAGTCTCCTCCAGGCTGAACAGACCAAGTGACTTCAATCACTCCTCATACAGCTTCCCCTCAAGGCCCTTCCCCATCTCTTTTGCCCTCCTTTGGATGCTCTCTAACAGTTTTGAACTATTACCAGTAATTAAAAACATTTCTTTTACTGGTAGCATGTACTGCCATGTTTCCATTAGAAAGATTTTTAAGTGGACTTTTATCTTAAGAATTCTTCTTACTGGAACAAGTCTTGTACTGGAAACCAACCCATGGGAAGTTCTTAAATAAAGAAAGGAGGGGGGGAAATAAATATGAAATTGAGTGATTATTAGAAAGAGTAGAAGGTAGAAAAGAAAGGATGAAAACCAATTATGATAAATTAAATAAGGGAGACAGCTAAAATCAGAAAAATTTCAATGCCATTCACCCATTCCTATCTGTTCAAAATATGTCACTCAAAGAACTGCACATAATGTGACAGCTATTCTCTCCCACAGACCACCTATTTGGCTTCCATCGTGATTACTCTAGTCCTAGGACACCATGACCAGATTTTTTCCCTATACCCTGTGACAGCCTAATAATTTGTAGTTAGTGATATTTCCTTCCAAAGGCACCCCTAATGTCTAGAGTCTTGCCATAAGGCTTAGGGAGCATTATTCCTGTATAAAAAGCAACAGCTATAAATAAATTTCACATTTTTGAGAAAATCCAAATGGCCAGCTGTATTTCATCAGCATCAGCTGTTAACATACAGTCAAGCTTGATTTCTCTTTATTATTTTTTAGGTTAAGTTAATACATTAATTTTTATTTTTGTTCCATTATTTTCTGCTACAGATCATAACAGATCCTGGTAGCAAGTGATATATTTATGTCTGAAAGGTTGTTTCTACAGTACCTCTGGATCTGTAAACAGAACTTGTTCTTTAAGATACTTACTTCACAGTCAATGAAAATACCCATGGGAGTATAACATGTAGGGAGTAAACCATTGATTAATAATGAAAACATGTCTCTGATATATACACTGAGACAAAAAAAAACCCACAAAAAGCCCCAGTGTATTTAACAATAGATCTTCCTCAAAGCTGAGATTCCCAGAAATAAATAAGAGATTTAAGATAAATCCCACTGATTGTCAGTGGAACTCAGGCTCCCAAATCCTACCCCAAATCAAACAATTTTATTTATGCTGTAAGCCACTTCTTTTAGGCAAAGGCAAAACAGAAGGACTCTGAGTTTTATGTCAAAGACCCCTGTGTTTTCTGTGATTTCCATAAGAACATTTTCAGCTCTATAATGACTATTTTCCTGTTCCTAATAAAAAGTTGTTCAAAACTATTCAACTGCAATTACAGGAGTCTGATTGCCTCATTGGCTTCTGTTTGCCACAAGGTGAGACCTAATTTTAAAGCAGTAGTACATGGACTTCCTTGAAAGAAAATGTGCACATTGGAAACAGAGGAAGCTCATTTTTCATTTAATCAGAAAAGCTTTGAAGGTTGGATGAACTGAAAGTAAGAGCAGAAGTATGGGTTTGAGGATTTTTTATTAAATCCACAGGGGAAATATCCTTCATTTTCCAGAAGATGGAATTTTCTTAAGGCTCATTATCTGAATTAGTTTTATTGTCTGTTTGATAAAAGTATGCAACATTGATTTTACTATGATAAAATTTAATAACCAGCAAATGTCCAGTGCACTGTACTATAAAATTGAGCACACCATGGGAAGGAGAAATTGTTATGGTGCTTTCTAACCAGTATGCACAGATATATCAAAAGAGATGATGAAAAATTTTAGAGATTGTGAAACACTGTTTAATAGATACTGATTGTGTATGTACTGAGGAATCCGCATCAGCTGAAAAAAGAGGATTTTGAAAATAAGAATCTAAGAATATTAAAGGAGATATTACTACCCAGAATTATACATGACTTTGAAGCAGTCTTGTGCAACGGACAAAATATTTGCAAGATCTGCAGCTTTCTGAGTTCTTTCACATTCTTTCTGTATTTCTACACACAAATAATCTTAACTCCATTCCATTAACTTCCCACCCATTCAGATTCTAGGTCTTTGAGATAGAGTACCACTCAAATCCCTGCTCCCACATCTACACAGAAGATAGTACAATATGCTAGCTCTGGCCTCACTGTAGTCTTCAATGTTGATAATGGAGTTCTGCCAAGCTATCCCTCATTTCAAGAGACACCACTACCCCATAAAAGAGGAGGTATTTTATATACTCCTGTCACCTCTTGCTGTAACACTGTGATCACCTATATATCCTTCAGTCTCCCACCACTTCTAGCTAGAATACAGCAAGACCTTATAGAATGCGAGAACTATTTTGGTGGAAACAGCTCTTGTTTGCTAGATATCTAGAAGATATTCGTAGACTCAAAGAACAGTTTGGGTTTAAAGGGATCTTTAAAGATCATCTAGCCCTGCCCATGGGCAAGGACACCATCTATTAGACCAGGTTGCTCAAAACCCCATACAACTAACCTTAGACAATTCAGGGGTGAGGCATCCACAACTTCTCCAGGCAAACTGTTCTAGTGTCTCACAATATTCAAGATAAATTTCTCCCTTATGCCCTGTCTAAACCTACTGACTTTCAGTTTAAACATATTTCCTTGTTCTGTCACCACAGGTCTCGGTAAAATATCTTCCTCTGTCTTTCTTGTAAGCCCCTTTTTTTATTCTGAAAGCCCAAAGTAATGTCTCCCTAGAACTTTCTCTTCTCCAGTCATACTTTCTCCAGAGGAAATGAGTTCCAGCCCTCTGATCATCTCTTCTCTGGACCTGCTCCAACAGCTCCATGCCTTTCAGGTACTGTGGACTCCAGACCCAGATTCTGTACTGCAAGTGAGCAGAATAGAGGGAGAGAATCACTTTCCTTGCCTTCTGGCCATGCTTCTCTTGATGCAGCCCGGGATATCTGTTTGGCCATGAGATTAGTCAGCACCACTTGTCCCAGCTGAAGGGTTATTGAAGGATTTGGTTAATTAAAGTTTAACTAGGACCAGAAATACTTGTGTCAGTGTGTTCCTGATACATTCCTGCAGTGTGAAAATCAGAAAAATGACACAAGTCGGGGTTGACAATGATAGGGTTTGTGTTCATTAGTTATAGGCAGTGTACCTGTTTCAAATATTGATTTCTGCATATCATCTCTCTTTCTCCCTCTTCTCTCTATCTCTTCATTAATGTAAATGTGACATTTGACATTTCTCTCAAAATTAATTGTAATGGATTAAGACAGATCTCACTTCTGTCCCTAACAAATAAAATAAATGACCACTATGTATGAAATTATCTGATTACCGATGAAGTTGGACCACTAGAGGAAAAGAACCTTTGAAAAAGATCACCAGCTTAGTCTAAAAACTATAAGCAATATATTGCTTATAAAAATTAATTCAATGCATCACAGTGAAATATTAAGATAAAACAATTATATATTTTACAAATATGATAAAGATGTGCAGCCACATCAACAAAATGTAAACAGCAATGCATAGGGGCAAAAAATTGCCTGTGAACTCTGTCCCATGGCTTTATGGTACATTTGATATAGTTATTCAGACATGAACTCTGACAGGATAATTCCCTCTTCCATAATGTAATTGAAAATAGTTCAATGTATACAATATTCCAGTGAGAATTCTAGTGTAACAGAAGGCAATTGAAGCTTGTGGGTTTACTTTACTAGCAGCAATGTCAGTGGATATCTGCCTGATGCATATTAGATAGATCTCTCTCTTTTTTTCTTGAACACTCTTAGGTTTTGTCAATGCACAGCAAGCAAGCAGATGGATTCTGTTCATGTTTTATTTAATTAAAAAGCCAACCTCTCCCATCTTTTTATTTTGAATAAACAAACCCTGTTTACTTTAAATATATTTGGTAAACAGTTGCTTCTGAAAACAAACTTACTTTTGGTCAACACCCTCTACTTAAGTTGTTCAAAACACACTCAATGTTTCTGAAAGCATTGCCATATGTTATAAAATTAATTAAATTTTAAAATGCCTTATCATCTGGCATTTTTGTCTTTGAGAGGATTTTCTACTTATTTCCCCATGCTACAGATGTGTTTCTGAATTGCAACATCTGGCACTTAGCAATTGGGTCTTTGCTTCAGGCAGTAGCCATCTTTGGTCTAAAATTACAGCAAGTCTAAATTTAGATTTCTCGTCCTCTTGCTATTTCATACTCCTCTCCACTCTGTTATGACACATATTTGGATAGATTAACAGATGAGACCATGTCTGACAGTTGCTCATTTTCTATCTGCCAATTACCATTTCCTTCTGGATAGACAAAAGATTCACAAGAGGCAGTAGATCCTGTGAAATTCTGGTTTCTTGATCAGAGCAAATTTGGGATCTCCCTGCCTCACTCTTGTAATTTCTTTCCTTTGACTTTTCCCTTTTTCTTTTTCTTTTTCTTTTTCTTTTTCTTTTTCTTTTTCTTTTTCTTTTTCTTGTTCTTTTTCTTTTTCTTTTTCTTTTTCTTTTTCTTTTTCGTTTTTCTTTCTCTTTTTCTCTCTTTGTTTTTTATTTCATTCTTTCTCTTCATCCCTCCTTTCTTCTCTTTAACTCCTTCTTTCTTCTTCCTTTTCCTTCCTTCCTTCCTTCCTTCCTTCCTTCCTTCCTTCCTTCCTTCCTTCCTTCCTTCCTTCCTTCCTTCCTTCCTTCCTTCCTCCCTTCCTCCCTTCCTCCCTTCCTCCCTTCCTCCCTTCCTCCCTTCCTCCCTTTTCCCCTACGAGTCTTCTTATAAACAGAATGCTGCAGTTATGTTAAAATCGTTTCTTTGAAATCATACACCATAGTTTTGAAGGACTAAAATAAAAATATTCACCTTGATCCCAAAGGAAAGAAGCAGAGCAGGTACCATATGGAACTCTCCAGCAGCTGATTAAGTGGTATGATTGTGCAAAAAAATATGCAAAGCACCTCCACCCAGGGTGGCTCAGCCTAATCATATAAGAGTTAAAAAGTACAGCAGTTATGTCTTGTAGGAAGAAATATTAATTTTTAAGTGATAGAAGAGAACATGTAAAAGTTTAATTCATGAGGCTGTTCTAGGAAGAAGAATAAGCAATTTGAAGTATTGAGTGTGTGTGTGGTCTCTGCAGATACTATGCATTTAAAATTCAACCTCTTTCATAAAGACCTCAGTAAATAAATCATTATATTATTCCTTACTGATTCAATTTTAGTTATTGATGTCTAAACATTATATCACTGGAGCAATACAGAAACCTCGCTAAATGACACTTGATCTCCAAGCTAAAAACTGCAGTTTTCCCCTAACTGCTACTTGCAGTGGTTTGTCACATTCCAACCCCAGAAAAAATATGCATTCTAGTTCCTTGTACTGTGTCCTTGTTCTCTGTGGACATTATGTGTCACTTTAATACTATGAGCCTTTGAATTTTTCAAGAAAATATGCACTTCTGTGCCTTTTCTCTGTGTTTGCTAGAGCACACACCTGTCTCACTTCTGAAAGCAGTTAAGTGCATCATAAATATTTTTCTTACTCAATTTCCACCTAACATAATACAAGATAGGTATTCAGTGTGGGATTTCTACACATTTTCTTCTTGTCTCATCTCCCAAATCACATTTAGAAAAACCAGGGAAAGCTGAGCATCTCACCTGAGATGTATGTGGGACAATAGGGGTGTATTTGTATGTGTAAACTGAACTCTCTCAATGTGTATCCTCTGGCAAACTTTATCTGCATGCCAGCTTTCAAAGCCTTCCATCCTCCAGCATGGAGTAATGCAACTGGCTCCTCCGGAATGGCTGCTGCAGAGGTGCAAGCTGGCACATGCTGTCTGTGAGTATTTGAATGGCAAAAGGAATTCACCTCCAGGGCCCATGCTTATTCCCTAACTCAATTTAATTCACAGGTATAAGCCTCCTCCTTTAAAGGCATGTCTTAAGTTAGTATGACTCATGCAAATAGGATTAGCCTGCAACTGACTTCTTTTTGTCTTTATGATGGAAATGCCTAGAACTGACCCAGTAATCAGAAATAACTGCTTCAGCTAAAGCCCCTGTGCTATTTTAATGTCTTCCAAACTTAAAACATATACAGATTTCGCTGTATGTTTTACCTATGTTCCTACATTATAAAAAAATGTTCTAGTTCCTCTTCTTATGGAATTCTTGCTCTCACCTCATATGATTTCAATTATTGTTTGTGGGTACAGGTAAAAGAATACATACATTGAAAAGCAGCTGCTTTGATGAAAAAAAATTATTTCAGAATATTGCCATGTCTGTTTGTCTGAAACAAGAATATGATCCATGGATCTCCTTCTACTACGAAAGGAAAGGCAAAGGGAATTGCAGTAACCTAGCAAATCATGACCTTATCCTTTCTGAGTTTCAAATTCATCCTTGCTGAGGAAAGCCATTGTCAGAGTGCATAGCTTGGGCTGTGGGCAGTCAGCAGCTGAGATAAAAACAGTCTGTCCTCTAACTATTTTTATTGGGTACCTGCATAGCTAGGTAAAATTAAGCTGAGATCTACAGTTTCTATAAGAAGTCCTAATCAATCTGTTGTTCAGACATCCTGGTTGACTTAGGAACTTGGAGGCAATTCAACTTGTCTTTGTTCCAAGTGTTCACAGATTATATGTTCTTATCCCTCTATAAAATTTTACCAGCTTTCTCTTTGATCCTGACAATATATCCACTTACTTTAGGGGTTATTTTTCCATCTGAATTGCTATCTTCCCTCCTTACCTCTTTCAGTCTGATTTAGGTATCTTTTTCACAGAATCTACCAAAGACTATGGATAAATATAGAAGGAGGATAAATGTGCCTGACACTTCCAGGCTACTGCTCTTGCCAGCAGAATGTAGCTGCAGAAAGGATTTAGCAGGAGAGAATAAATAATAACTAGAAAGATCCAAAAGAAGAGAAGAAAGTGAGAGGGCTTTGCCACAAGTGTATTTGGACTGTTCAAAAGCATTCAAGCAGTTTTATTGCCCCTGCTTGTATTGAGGCAAAGAATATATTCAGAAAGTGACATTTTAAATTTGAGACAGAAAATCTGTTGTATACTTCTGATTTTCTTTTTCAATGAATAGAAAAGCTATATTGAACAGCTTTTTCCAAATGAGGAACTGAAAGGCCTAATTTATCCAGCAGTGCAGATCCCAATGATCATATGATAGCAGTTTGGGATCAAAAGAGATCAAGGTAGAATGCCTGGAAAAAAGGGAATGTACAAAAAGGGTCAGCTTATATTCAAACTAAAAGTTGAAGCAAAGTGTACCAAATCTGAGCTACCTTTCCTATTTTCATTTCCTATTTTATCCATCTCTGGAAGCCTCTTTTGCAATACTGATGCTGGTTTTTATCTGTCACTTGAACACGTGAATTGATCTTTATTTCGTATTCGTGACTGAGGCTCACTTTCCAAATTCCATCTTCTGTGGATGTACTTGTCTCTGTGATGGAAACATTACTATTCACATGCTCAGCTTTATAGAAAGAACTAGTTCAGCCTCTTAAAAGAAAGGAAAACCAACCAACTCTTTAAAATTTGGAAAATGACGGCTTGTCTGTCATAAGGTGGTGCAGATTTGGTATAGATTTGAAGGTATTTTGTCACCTTCCCTCAAAGGACCTCCAGCTTCTTATCTAGCATCCCAAGTAGCCCTTCTTTGGTTTCAGTCAAGTTTTGGCTTTCAGTCAAGTTGTTTTATTCTCAGAAGTGTAGTCAGTCAAATCATCCTTATCTCTTTTTATTCATCCCCTGAAGATTCTGAAAGATGTAGACTTTAAAAAGAAATACATCTTATTATTAAATACATACAAATAAATGCAGGCCCTCCCACGGAATTTGTGTTCTAGTGAATTTTATACCATATGCATCACTGAAAAATTTCCTTCAGTCAGGTCTCAGCAGTGCACTTTGTTTATTCATCTGGATCACTCATGTCTGCCACTCAGTTTTATTGTCTTCAAAAGCTGCATAGATTAAGAGATACTGTAGTATTGTATAGAGCAACCCTGAATGGGTTTGCTTTCAGCAGCTATTTTGTTGTGCAATATTTAATAATTGTTAGATAAATTTTATTTTCATTCTATGTTTTATAATTGTTAAAATTTAGAAATACTTTAGAGTCCATCAAAGTAATAAGATGCTGCTTATATTTAGACAAAAATTATGTTCAATGATGTCTATTCAAACATGTGATTCAATGTCAACAGAATAAATTAATGTATTTACACCTTTAAATATATATAAACTAATTTTTTCTGATCTCCCTTTCCAGCAAATTTGTGTGTGTTGCCCATCAACAGTTCTCTAAATCAGCAATAAGTTAGCAGGGTACTGACAAATACCAAGAAACCCAGTACTATGTACCAAAAAATGACTAAATTTTGAAATTTTGCACACTTTTGCACATTATATATGGCACTAGTCATACATATCTTCCTACTGTGTCCTTCAAAAGCAACAGAAGGACAAAGAGCAGGGACTAAAGAAACCTGGCTTTGAAAAGTATAATTTGAAACCAGATTGCCTTCTTACATTAGAAAACTAGTTTAATTTTAATTCACTTTTAATTGTAAGACAATACAAATCAGGATAAAAATATTGCAATACAGAGTAATAATTTTAGTTTATAATTCTCAAGTGTCAGGATGGAGATCTTTGTAGGTGAAGGAAAACATGCCTATTTTTATGTATGCTATATATAATCGCTGTATGCACGGATACACACAGATGACTTAGGATTGTATAGTCTAGTAAAATGCATTAGCCACAATACAAACAAATATTATTGGGGCTTACTGTCTTAATAAATAATTCATTTGTCTAGATGGGTTTCTGCAAGACTACTAAAAAAATGAGAAATATTGGGGTGTTGTGTTATTAATCAGATTAGATAGAAAAATGTTACTAATAGTGACAGAGCCCTTATATGATAGCTAGTTGCTGGATGTAATAACCACAATATTTTTATCTAAAACAATCAGAATTAATATAATTTTAGACATAATTTCATCAGTTTTAATTCACAGAAAATATGGAATTGTAGGCAACCCCCTGGAATAAAAAGTTTATGGACATTAGAGAAACAAATAAAATTGGGCCATAAATAAAGTGGGGTGGGAATTGTAACAAACTCCAGGCTATAAAAGAGAACTATCTATAGACATCAATTAAGTTTACATGGCTAAGAAGAATAAAAACCGAAGTGGAATCTTTGTGTCATCAAACTGTTTTCAGCCTTACAGAAAAACTGAAGCAGTTAATAAGAACTCTTTAGAGATGTAAAGAAAAGAAAAAAATGAATGTGAAAACCTGATATAGAAATGGCTTAAGTAGCCACCACAAGTTTCGTCTGATTGTTCATGGATAATTTTGTTCCCAGACCTTGGTGCACACCACTATGGATTTGGAAGGAGATGGACAGCAGAGCAGGACTATCGACAAAAGTCGGATATATATGCAGATATCTGGGGCCAGGTGGATTTTACCCAAAAATGAAAACTGTCGTTCTCCATGCAGAGTCATGGCAATGGGGGGAGTTTCCTCATGATCAGCAAAAGAAATCTTCTACTCATTTTTTTAAAAAGGTGGGAAGAGAGATTTGTTAAGTAATAGGCAGGTTAGCTTCATCCTAGTCTTTAAATGAATAACATATCCTATTAGAAAACAAAGAATGTAATCAGAGACAGGAAAAATGCATTTATGAGGGCCATATCATATTTGATCAGCAGGGTTGCTTTTCGAGATAAAATGACTGGCATGTGTATGAGAAAAATGGATGAATGTAATCTGACTTGTCTTTAGCAAGGATTTTAGTACCATCTTGTGCAGCTGGTTCATTTGAAACTGGAGGAACTAAAAGGCTAATCCTGTTAGATAAATTAAAAATTGACAAGACTGAACAGCTTAGAGGGTTGTAACCAACGATTTGAAATTCAGTGAATGGCCAGTAACACATGGACTACCCTGGTGGCTGAAACTGAACCCAGAATTGCTCTGTATTTTTGTCAATAACCTGGATAATGAGACAGAACATATCCTTAGCAAATTTATAGTTCATACTACTGTGAGAGTGACTGACATGCAGTTTAATAAAAATAGCTCAGTTCAAGATGAAAACAAGACATACAAAGATGAAGATCAAATTCCTCAGAACTCGAATGCAGAAAGAACTTGTGCATGAAATCACAGGGGCTGTCTTATGACTTTAAATAAACCTACCAAGTCTATAGGATGCAAAAATAATAGGCATGATGAAAAGGAAAAAAAAGGTACTGTAAGCAAGTTCAGGAACATTATTCAAGCAGAAATAGAATGTGAGATTAAAAAATAAAAAAGGTATAAGAAGAATTAGAAAAGAAAACCAGTATATAATTAGCAATTCATAAAAATTTCACCAATGATGGATTTAATCCAACTGTATCTTTCTTTCTCAAGACAACTTATTTTAGAAGTGGAGAAGTGTCATAAGCTTGCCCTGTCTGAAATTCAGAAAGTACTTTATGTGGGCACAGGAGAACTGAAGATGTTGAGAAAGGTGAGATTTGGAGAACTGAAGTTGGGATAAAGGACAGACAAAAGTGTGTGATGTAAAAATTGGACTTTTCAGGCAAGGGTTAAGTATTTCTAAATTACTTATGTTGGAAATGATCTTGCTTAATATTTTCATTAACATTGTGAGCACAGAATTGGACATGCTATAGAAAACCAGTTGTGATTAAAAGATAAAAAAAATTGCCAATTCTATGCTATAAAGTGAATATTTTCAGGAATAGATTAGTAGCATTGTGTTCAGTTTTTAAAACAAATAGGAAATGATGTACAGATGGAATAGATGACAAATTTTTGGGTTACTTGTCAGACAGAAGAGGAGAAATATATGAAAAATATAAGGTTACAGAAAGTCCACTAATGACCAATGAGATGTATTTAGGAGGACAAAGGAATTTGTAAGTGATATCAATATATTTCTACTGAGCACACAAAGTGAAATTATAAATGTTAAGGTAAAAGATCATGGGGACAACTAATTTGTAGTGTTATATAAAGATCTGAACACACATGCTTAAGACAGATTCAAGCAGGATTTATAGAGTAGTACTGAAATCAGACTGATGTAAGGAAAAACTTTCTTAAATTACTCTGGAAAATAAAGTCTCTGCTTCCATCTCATGAACAGATCAAGGATGGCTGTGATGCAAGAGATGCCAAAAAAAAGGGATATGATGAGAATGAATTATTATCTGGGAATGTCTAAATTTATTTCAGGTATTCAGATGAAAGTTTACAGTACAAAAGAAGAATAAGAATCAGCAGAGGGAGTTTCACACAAAATCTGTGAATTTCAATGAGAGTTACTTTTATATTTTTAATTTGCTTTTCACTATAGATCAAAGTGAAATTTAAGGGAATTTTCTGCCCACAGGGACCCAAACTGTAGACGAACTGCTAAAGCAAATTTCTGCCATCTGCTCTAATAGTATGCAAGAACAAGCAAGAAGGAAAAGGTATAGGACATCCTTTATGCTTTAAGTTGAAGGAAAAAGCATATTTTTTATGTGAGATTATATTTACAGCAAACTTGGGCAATCTGGAAATAGAAATGGCATATAAGCTTTGTGGATAGAGCTCTCTTGGGATTCAGATCATCTATAAAAGTATAAAGGAATTAAAGAATATTCTGTAGTAGTCAAAAAAAACCTGTATTAGTAGGTGATTTTTCACTGGTGTACATTCTGTTGATGAAAAATGCTGTTTTTACAATTAATTGTTTATAGGAATTGGACATTTTTAACTCAGTAGGAAAAAAATGTCAAATGGGCAGGAAAGTTATGAAATCTTTCATATTGGGGAATTACCAGTAGAGTCATAACTGGGGTTACTTGGGGTCCAATTCAAATTGTTTATTTCCTTGGTCTATTTGAATAAGCCCAGATGTTAAACTTAACACTGCTTAGGAGATTTCTCTGACCTACTGAATAGGGTATCAACTGCTGTAAGATTATGGACCTCTGAATATCTTCCAGATCAATTTATGCAAGGAATTGCCAAACAGACAGAAGCTTGGACTGAAATTTCCCTGAATTCAAATGTGGGCCAAATCCATTCTTTGCAGTCTTGCTCTCATATTTTTTTCACATTTTTAATGTGTCAGGATTATTTTTAAAGAGCACAGAAAACCATTTTGATTCTCAAAACTTTAAGTAGTGAAAAATGTGTTTTCTGCTAATTCCTATGGAAGTTCCAATAAAGAGCCCAACCGATGAATCATAAACCACAAATAAAAGTTTCACTCCTTAGTTCTTCATAGGCGTTTTGTGCTTCAAACATTTGCTGTCAGCCTTGTAAGACACCTGGTGTGCTGCCGTATCGTTGAATAAGATTAGATATTTCATTTATATTGAGGAGATTATGAACAGTTTTCCCACTGAGTGACAAGACATTGGGTTGAAAAGATTGAACTGTGGGTAGGTATTTGAATACAGCAAGGTTAGATATATAACCTAGCTGACCAGTTTTCCTAGGCTTCCTAGACAATGATTTTCTAGGCTATATTCCTATTCCTATATAATGAATGAAGAAAAGAATAGTTTTAATTCAGAGCTGGGCCATGGTCTTTTAGGGGAGAAGCCTACCATAGTGATACTGATTTTCCTGCAGCAGATGAGTGTCTGGATGCTAAGACTGGTATGTCCATTGCCACTGCAGTATATTAGTTTTGACAAATCAATGTTTTCCATCAAAATTAGATTGCTGAAAAATTCCCTTTCAGTGCCAACTGGTGCATGCTTACAGCTGGAGCGAGTCAGCCACATACATTGTCCACAGCATCTGTGGCTGTTGTTCAGACTGACACTATGATATGATGAGTATTTGGCAGGTTGGTCTGAGTGCAGTAGCAGAGACATGCCTCTCTCATCTTCTGCTCCTGCAGCCCACATTGTGGCCCCATAGAATGGCACAGAGAACAAGTTCTCTCCATGTAGTAGCAATGCTGGATGCAAATGACTGAAGGAAATCTCTGAAATAAATGTTTTTCTCTCTATTTAGGTTTTTTATTGGGCTGGAGAGGTTGTGTGATGACTATGTCCTAGCTAACACAGTAAAAGTGATTACTTTTTTTCAAGGAAAACAAGTAAAGAAACTAAAAAATATTTAATCTCTGATGAACACTTTCTTCACTTTAAGTTGAAGTTTTTCCTTAAATTAATTGTGATAGTCTATCATAATTTTTGCCACAAGAAAAAATTGATTCTTTTGTCAAAAAAGACAAATTGATTTTTCTAAGTTTTCCATTTTCCTTCAGCTGCCCTATTTGCCAGATTTGACTTAAATTCATGAATAATGAATTACTTACTACATACCACTCACCTCCACCATCAAATAACACTTCTGGACAATTGCATTCAAAATGAGGAGAAAAATTCTCACTGAGAAAAGATGTAAGAAAAATATTCAGTTCTGTTGTCCTCCAGTTCTTCAGAATTATACATGAGCCCATTGAATTCTGCAAAACATACTTGCAATAAATGGTTTGGTGTTCACCTCTTGTAGGGCACCAATACTTAGCAGGTTATAACTGGCATTTTGCTCTCTGAGCCAAAAATGTTTCACACAATAATACAAATATTGCCACCACTTTCCTCAAGGCATTGATTCCCTTAAATAACAACTGTTTTCTTTTTTTTTCACACTGCTGTACCTTCCCCCTTGGTGTTAGCTTAACACCAGGTGGCCTGAGTTGTTTTTTCCTGTTAGAAAACTCTTTCTAAAATGAACTGCATTGCTACAGTCTCTATGCCAATCTCTACTAGTGTCAGTGCTGCTCTTCCTCAATTTGTTGAATGCGTCTTTGATAATTCTCCAAATACTGCCCTTATTTTTACTGCAACATTTTCATATGCATCATTTCACTTCCAACCCATCAAGCTTAGGATTTCCACTGTTGTCCTGGCTTTTGTTCCTGGTTTGTAATGCACTGTTCCTACAGTACATTCAGCAAGCACTTTTCTTCTCACTCTTCTCTTTCCTGTACAGTTACACCTTCCTAAACCATAATATTTCTGACCCTGTTTTTGACTAGCTGTGTTGCTTCTTCTTGGGGAAAGATGTCTGAATTTTCAAGTACACATTTTTCATAAAGAAGGAATTGTCTGACACCTTCTCTGGCATGCAATTCATGTATATATAGTTGCTAATCATAAAATCACAGAATCATAAAGTAGGGTGGAAAGGATACCTGAAGGATATCTGGTTCAAAATTTAAACACTCCTCTTGTTTACTGAAGGCAGCAGAATCTATGATACTCCTGTTCACTCTATGTTCAGTGATTATGATAATGAATAAAAGGGCAATTAAAACTATTTTCCAGATGTCATGCAATACATGTTGTATTCTTTGATGATAAATGCAATCAACGTGAAAGAATTAAGCGTTTTGGATGTTCTAAGCTGTTTGATCTTGTTAAAAGGAGTGATTTTAGGAAGATTTATCACAGTTAGGAACCAAGTGCCCTCACAGAGTATAAAGACAGCCTATTATAACCGAATTCTTCAAAAGAGGGCAAGTGTGAGCTGCATCATTTCAGAGCTACCCTTAGTTTAGTACATTTCCGATAATCAGGAATGGGCTTTCTTTGAGAAGATCAACTGCCATTTCCGTTTTTAAATTGCTTGTAAGAAATGTATGATGTCTGATCTGGTTAATTGGAGGTCATGCCAATCATAAGGCTAATATAAAAGAAAAGCTTAGCTGTTCCTGTTAAAATGGAAAGTATCTGCAGTATGCTTAATTGTTAGTGTTTGAAAATTGAATCGTATTCTTTTTTTGAAGCAAAATTTTAATTCTAAACCAAAAATAATGATACTCACTGATAGTCTTTTCTCATTGACTAAATTTGAAATATGCAGAGACTTGTTTGATCTTTGGCAGATTGCTGTGAGATGGAGCTGGATTTGAGTTATATGAGAGTGAGAAAACACCAAAGAGAACTGCAGGCTAATTGCATCCTTGTTCAGGCTGAGGGAGCTTTACATTTGACTTCACACTTAGCACAGAAATATTATGGTTCAGACTGAATTACAGTCTGAATAGTCTGAAGTCTTGTGTAGTAAATTGCTGGTGCATCTAAGGCATGTAACACTTCCAAAATAAAACATGAATATATGAATGAATAAATGAATTCAAAACCAAAAACTACATGTTGCTTTTGTGGTAAAAATAAGAAATATTAGGAAAGGAAAAATTCCTTTTCTGTTTCAGTGAAATGCTTGCAGTTGCGTAGTATGGGCCATCACGCTGCTGTGAAGAACTGTCTCATTCTTCTGGAACCCTTCTCATGTTTCTTGTGTGTGGAGACCACTTTTTATTTTGTATGTGCATAGCTTTGGCCATTGTTATGTCACAAAGCCCCTATATGCACTATATGCAATGTAAAGTTCTTATTACTATTTAAATAACAAAGTTCTTATGATAGATATGAATTTTATTAAGTCACCCTGTCTACCTCATAGTGTGGTGGTTTTGGCTGGGATAGAGTTAATATTGTTCCCAGTAGCTGGTACAGTGCTGGTTTTTTTGATTTAAAATGAGAATAATGTTGACAACACACTGATGTTTCAGTTGTTGCTGAGCAGGGCTTGCACAGCACCAAGGTTCTGTCTGCTTCTCACACCACCCCACCAAGGAAGTCGGTGGGGGTGTACAAGCTGTTGAGAGGGGACACAGCCAGGACAAATCACCTCACCACATGGCCTCAAGCTCAGCATACAAAGCTGGGGGAAGAAGGAGGAATGGGAGGGACATTCAGAGTGCTGATGTCTGTCTTTCCAAGTAACATTATGTGTGATGGAGCTCTGCTTTCCTGGAGGTGGCTGAACACCTGCCCACCCATGGGAAGTGATGAATGAATTCCTTGTTTTGCTTTGCTTGCATGCACAGATTTTGCTTTACTTGCTGAGCTGTCTTAATCTCAACCCACGAGTTTTGTCACTTTTACTCTTCTGTTTCTCTCCCTCATCCCACTGGGAGGGTCTGGGTGAGCTGCTGGGTGGGGCTGATTTGCCAGCTGGGGTTAAAACCACAACACATGGTTAATGAGGGATCATTTCCCCACTGCATTTCCAATTGCTTTGACCAAGCTCCATTTAAATAATTCACACCAAATGTGCTTCTACTGTTCACACTGGGAGGCTTTCATTATTCCATATGGCATTGGATGTATGTGCTGTGTATTATAACAAGGGCCTGCTAGTTAACTATTGCCAGGACTATGACTTTGTTTTTATTGTTCCGTTATTCTTATTCACATAGTATTCAAATTAATAAGAAAATAAGAAACTCAAGGACTGCCTTTTTTTGGTCTCCAGTAGTAACAGAAGATACCTGACTCCCATCTTTTCAGGCAAAGAAAGTGTCCTGACGCTCCTGGGTTACTGGGACCAGGTTCTGAATTTGGTAACAATGTAACAGATGTTTCTAAAGTCACTGGAAAAGTCTGTGACTGCCAAGTAAGCCTTTTCCAATATCCTACCGAGGCAGAGAGCATTTAATGAAACTTGCTTATATTAATACAAGAGCACACCATGCAAAAACATGCTCCTGCCAAGCAGCACAAGTTGTGGCACCTATGTGGTAGCTATGTATATTGTGAAACAGTGTCAGAAAGCAGCCCTTTCAGCAGGAGAATCACAAAGGGGTCAGGCTCAGCTCCTCCTATAGTTTGTGGTGTGCCCACGGCAGCCCTTTGTGACCAGAAACTAAAGTACCAAACCACTTGGATACTTCAGTGGAGCTGTTGGGGAAAAGGGTGGGAAACAAAAATAAGGCTTTTGAATATGCAAGAAGCTCTGCATGTTGAATCTTGCAGAGATTTTCACATCAAGGGGTAATACTGCTCAAAGGATGAAGAATTCTGGTCTATAGCTTTTGATCAAGTCTCAAAATTAAGTGAAACTCTGGGTAGATCTTGAAATATATTCTTCAGTGCTAATAAATTTCTAACAGGCTAGATACCTAACAATATAAATCATACATGGAGTTTTACTCTATAATAGCATAAAACAAAGATTGAATATAGTTTTTAGGACAGTCTTAAGGAAAAGATTGTTCTTCGTAAACTCAGGCAGTTTGTTATGCATGAATTCATTACTCCAGCTGACTGATTCTCATGACTGAGCACATCCAAAGGATTCAGGTGTCAGAGTAAAACAGTCACACACCTAATGCTTACAGAGATTTCCAAAGCAACTGACATTTGCTATATTAAAATAATTTCACAGTAGCTGAAGACTCAGAGACAACATGGCCTTAAAAAGTAACGGAAAGGTGAAGTACATTTCCATCCCATTCAAAGAGACCACTGTACACTGGGAAAGGGAGCCTGCACTACATCTCTTCAGTGACCTCATTTTGTGTCCAAATATGTACTGCTGGTCCCAGGAATTTCCCAGCAGGTTGTCCTGCCTCTACCTTTGTGGTTTAACAGCAGGATGATGGCACCCTGCTGTTTGCTGTTGGCCTTTAGGGGGGTCTTTTTTTCCCATGCTCCTGTACATGTGTATATATATATATATATATATATATATACTCTTGTGTGTGTGTGTGTGTATATACATATATATATATATATATATGTACATGATCAATGTATAATGCAGAAAATGAGACAGTTATGAAGAGCTACCCTTTGCAAGGACCAGCAGAGACAGAAAGAATGTCTACAGCATTAGCAGGGATAATGTCCAATTCCACTAGGCTAAGGTAAGAGATTAACCCAGAAAAGGATAATATTCTTTTAAAAATAAAGAGAGCAAACGCTAATTAAAGTAAGTTGGAAGGGACAGTCTTTAGGAAGGGAAAACATTAGCAGGCAGAAAGCTCATTGCTGAAACGGAAGTCCTTTAACTAAAAATAAGTTGTTCAATTAACAAAAACCATTTTAAATTTACAGAATGTATCATATGAAAATGTTTAGACTTTATGATTCTTTCTCTTTGGTGGTGAAGTTATTTCTTTTGTTCCTTTTTTCATTATCAAAGCAGACTTCTGCTGCAGAACTTCATTAAAATGGCAGCTCCTACTGAGAGAAATAACTCTATTTGGATATCCTGACAGAGTGACCCATGTCTAAAAACTATATGGAATATTTTTATCCTCTATGTGCATGATGTACATGGACATGAGTACAGGCACACGTGTTTAGAAGTATGCATGTGTTGATATTTGTCTAGAAAATGTCCGTGTTTAAGTCTGTAAAGATATTAAAAATCACAGATACTTTGTTTTTTGCATGATTCCCCTTGTCATTACATTCCCTACAGCACAGTCACATCCAACAACCAAAACTAATTTCCAAGGGCTCAGATGTGTTGCTTTGACACCGACCAGCATTAGAGGCTATTCAGCAGCAGCAGCAGCAGTTCCCCTCCTCTCACTGTAACACTGATGGCTCTCTGACTTCTTCCAACAAAGGAATAGGTAGGCAGCAGCACATCATGCACAGGTCTATCAGAAAAGAAGGGCTGCAGAGGCCAGGAGAAGATATAGTTTTTAATTTTCAACAAAAAGATCAGCATTTTTCATTCTCCAGAAGGTTTATCAAGACATGCATGCACTTTCCCATCTGATAGACCAGATCCTGGTACTCTCATCCCAGGCATTGCACTAGGATGCTGCACATTACTTTGGCTGTCCCAGCTGCACCAGCTATGAGGGCTATTTCCTCTAGTAGAGGAGCAGAGAGATAACAAAGATCATGCCATAGTCTGCTTCAGTTGCATCCAAACAGTTTATCTTTGTTCACATCGTGCTGCATCTCCCCCAGAGGTCGCATCCAGCCCAATCTTCTCCAGAGTTATTTCTGAAATTTTGCACCAGACACAGGTACTCACTGTTTTATATATTAGTTAATTTTAATGTATAGGTTAGTTTTTCTACCTTCTTGAATGTCCATTTTTATGACATGAAAAACTCTATACCCTTGTAGAACATGGCCAAGGAAAGGGGTTTTCAGGAGATTTAGCCAGACATTTTACACCATGCTCTTTGGACTGTTCAGTAAAAACGTAACTTAAACTTGGATAAAAATAAAATTTGTGGCATGAACTGCTCTATTAGGGAAGAATATGCAGCAATTTAACAGTTAGATATGTCAGATACAGAGATTATATTACTAGATATTATCATTCTTTTCTGTAGCAATGTCTAAGCAGGAGGTCATAAAAAGGTATGTAATACCATTCATGTTCCTTTTTATTGATACACTTTTAAGAGCTACTTGAACCTGTCACATAGGGCTTCATTTGGTGCTCCTTGAAGTTAATGGAAAACATTGGATTGACTTAAGGCCATAGTTCAGGCCTATAATTGATCTAAATGAGATGCTAATAAGGTGTGTATATTAATATCTCTACTTTGGCTCTTCCAGTTGCTGGCACTACCATTTCACTGTATCTTGTCTTAAGCTACATGCATAAGTCTCTGAGAGGAATTACTATTTTCTTCAGCTGCAGGGTTACCTAGAAAATACAGAAATGAAATAAGAAATTTGAAAAAAAGGGAAAAAAATTTAAAATATCTAAAATTTGGTAAGATTTTTTATAAGAAGAAAAAGTAAAATATCAATTATGCAAATTTTGAACCCACAAACAAGGAATTCTGGAGACTTTCAAATATTTTTCTTTTTTGACCTTTCAAGCAGAAGAGACAACATGAAACTGAATACCATTTTTACTGATGATGACCTTCAAATATTTCTGAATGTTCCTGATTATCTCCAGACAAAAAATGTGATGCATCAATGTTAATTTAATATACCTGAATACATATTTTTTCTGGTCAGGACTTCATAACAATGCCAGAGAAACCCAGATCTAAATGAAACTAGTGGGCCTGCATGTCATTGTTCAAAACAAAATTTTTGTTCTTGAGCTAAGATTTTTGGAATGGGATGAAAAAAATGTGAAATGTTCGATGTCTGTACAGATTGTCTCCCTTAAATCCTGAACCAGAGTGACATGCAGATTCCTACTAATTAAAAAAAAGCCAGCAGTTGTCTAGCAGCAAGAGTCTTGGGGGAAGCAAATTACTAGGACAGCCAGTTTTTGCAAAAACAGAGCTTGTTTTAGTGAAAGAAGGGCTCGGCACATGCCTAGCCTAATGGTATGACTGGATCTATTGCACAGGTGCAGGAAATCTGTCCCTTCCCAGAAGATCAGTCCCCCTGTATAGGCACAGCACATGGAGCACTTCCACAGGAGCACTGGATCTGTGTGACCTGTGTAGTTGCTCTGTCACCAACATGATGCCTGGCTGGGAGAAGGGCAACCCAGGAAAATGGCAGCTGGTGCAGGATTATCAGGCTGAGCGCTCTTCAAAGGGTAGGGGAAAGAGTTACACGGCAGAAGAGGTGCAAGAGAAAAAAGTCTCTTTAATAAATGTTTGAACTACTGTCTACCTTTTCCATGGCACAGGTCTTGACTGCAGGAGAGTCCTAACATAGTGCAGCCATATGTTTTCTACAACTTTGTCAAATTTAATGTCATCACAGCCTTATCAACCAAAGCTATGTAGATTAGACTATGTCTAGAAAGAACTCATAAATAGATACAAATGCCAAAAATATTTTTAAAAATAAAGTGGAAAACAGCATACTTAATTAGTCAGTAAATGGTTCAAGCTTCACAGGGGTGTATTAGGAGCATCTGTTGTACTTAACATTAAACACTGTCTAATATAGTCTGACTTTTAGTTACTCTCTGTCTGTATATTGATAGATATTAAACATGATTGGTCCAAATACTGAGCCCAGGGTAACACAATTGGATGTAACTCCATTCACCACCATTCTCCCTGCCCAACCAACCAGCCAGCTTTTTCCCAGGACACACATCCAAGCCATGAGCAGACAGTTTCCCCTGGAGAATGCTCTGCTAAATGGTGTCAAAGGCTTTACTAAAGTCTAGACAGACAACATCCGTAGCTGACTTTCAATTTCTGTAATAAGTATGTAATAATATAAGTCTTGAGAATTTCTGTCTCTGTTAGATCTGTTAGAAAAATGGTGAAGCTTGATGCAAAAACACAAAAAAATGGAGAGAGCATCTACACTATTGAGTCATATACTTTCCAGGGACAGATACAGTATTATTACAGTCACTGTTATCTAACAATATTTCATTTGAGAATAGAAAACAACTTATATCGGGTAGACAGTGCCAAAACTCAGTTACATTCAGTTTAAGTTGCTTAGATAGACATGGACTCAGAAAATGTGCAGAGAAAATGTGAATCTAATGTTATGGTCAAATTAATATTTGATCTGGTATCCTACACTGAATACACAACAGACTGATATCTCAGTCATTCTTCTGCTCTATGAGATTGCAATCTTTGTCTGCAAATAGTCAGAAAAGGATTTGAGGCTTATATTTACAGAACCAAAGTGAATAATCTGCTGATTGACAGTTTCTGATTGTCTTTTGTTGTTTGATGTTTTGCTGTTGTTGTTTTTGTTGAGGTTTTATTTACTCTTAAAAGACAAGGCGTTGCACAGTTTCCAAAATCACAAGAATGTGGAACATGGATAGAAGTGGTGCTGAGGAAAAAAGAGTCCTTTCTGATGGTAAGGCAAGCACAGTCATTAGAGAAACAAAAAATACTTTCATCAAAGGCTACTCTTACAGTGAATAATTTGTCCTACTCATCCATTGGGGATGTCTAGTAAAGGCATATCAGTAAACACATATCAGTGTCTGGGGTCTTGTAATTATACTGTATTTAGTTTCCCCTTTTAATGATTAATTTTGTTTGCACATTGGGATAGTGTCAGGGTGTTATGTCTCTAAGTGGCTGCATTTGCATTCTTTAGTCTTGGGAATCTTAAAAAGGATGAGTCTAGGATTTTCCCTGTTTGCTTCTCTCCTGACAAATTCTGCAGCTGGTGACTTGCCTGTTGTTTGATATTACAATGATAATTATGTCCTTTGTTTTAATTCTCCAGAGAATAGATAAAATTTGCACTGTCTAATGCTAAGCCTTCTGATGTAGTGGGTCATGGAAATAAAGATACTAGGATGTGTAGAAAAGAAGTTGCAAGTTTTTTAACATCCCTAGGAAACATCACATTTGTTATGTACATTTATCCCAGAAGAGAAGAGAGACCACAGAAGTAATTAAAAAATTCTAGGTATATGAGAGCTTGATATTTTAATAATATTTGTTGGTGAGTCTCAAAATTGTTTGTCTTTCACACAGAGAAAAAATAGCTTGGGGTGTCAGAATATATATCCTCTCAGTGCACAAAAATAACCTTCTAAATGGCAGGTTTTGGGGTTTTTTTGTTTTCCACTAGAATATTATTTAGTTCCCAATCCAATATAAATCCTGCATTGTATACAAGCAAAGTCCAGTGTTCTTAGGTTGCTATTCCTTCAGATCCCTCTTTTTTTCAAGGAAACATTTAGCTACTGAAACTCATCTAAAGAAATTCCCATTTTCTAAAGAGGCTGCCTCTTAGGAATTATGCTGTATGGTCTTTAAAGCTACGTTCTGTTTTCTGGAGTGGCCTTCTGTTGAAGAAAAGGTTAAAAGTGCTCGTGAAACTTGGCCTGGTAATAAGCCTGAAACCTGACCTGCACAAGCCCCTGGGAGAGTGCACTGCCCACACCTGATTCAGAGCTTTGCTGCTGCTTTAGAAGCGCGGCCAAAGCAGGACACCAGTGCCAGCTGTGCAGTGGCTTTTCTTCGTGCGTGGTGTCGGCACATGTCACCTGAGACCACCAAATTGTTTTCATAGGCCAGTGAGCTCCAATTAGGAGTCATTCCAGCACAATTTCATTTTCAGCTGAGGAACTTAAATTACTTGGAAGCACATTATACATGCAGAAAGAAATTAGAGAAATATTTTTCTTAAGTTACTGACCTGGGATACTTTTCCCTTTATTAGTTCCAGAAACTTCATATTTGTGCACATATTGCATATCACCTCTCCCAAGGAAAAGGAGAAAAGAGCACCTGGGATCAGTCACAACATTTGCTGCAGAGATCTTGATTATTTCAACAACTGTTAATTAAATATAAATAACACTTTTTACTAGAAAAAATGGGTGACAAAACTGACCTAACAAACAAAACCAAAACAAACAAAAGAAAAACAACCCACAGCACCCCAAACAAACAAACAAACAAACAAAAACCATACAAAAACTCCCCAAAAACCTAAAAAGCAAAATTACCAGAAGCCCAAAAATAGAATAGGTCAGATGAATAAGAAATAGCAATACCTTTAATATAGAGAACTTCTAAACAGTTAAAACCAAGTCTGCCTCTTTGTTATTTGGAAGCTTGGTGGGTATGTTTCCCTATCTAAATAATTTTGTATCCTAAGCCTTGATTAAGTTACAGACCCATGATCTGTATTGTATGTTTGGATCTTTCTTCATTTTTAAGTTTTAGTGATAGATTTTCCATCTGGTTAAATATATTCTATTACCTATGAATGGTTATTTCCCCTTTGTACACACAGAATAAGATCGAAACCTTCACTGTTTACTCATAACAGACATTTTGGCTTCACAGTAATTTTTACACCTGCTTACAAAGCCCACCTGCAGCTTACTAAAATACATGTTTAGATTTGCTCCCAACTGTTCCTGTGGCTTCTGTGTTCTTGTTTGCTTGACTTCTTCATCTGATCTAAACACCCACACTGACTGAGCAATCCACAAAAGTGAGTATCTCTTTGCAAGTAGTGATTCACTTCTGCTGTTATTGCTTCATTTGTGCTCTGCAGGAAATGAAAACTGAATGCCCACAAAGGTGCCTGTCAGCTCTTCCACCCAATTTCAGCAAAGGTCATGGTGTTCTCAGGGGGCAGTGTGCAATTCTAGTATCCAAAGTCAGCATTTTGTTGAGTGCTAAATTTAGTAAATGTTTTACCTACCATACACCATCTCAGAAGTAAGAATAAGGACCTTAATGATCCTGCCAAATGTCCACTTGCCTAATCTATCCAAATACTCATTTCAAAGATACAACTTGATCCTGAAACAAAGATCTGTTACTCAGAACTGACATTCTTTAAAGAAAAGCACTACATAAGAAATAATTTGCCCAGGTCTGGAGCATTTCTTTTACTGCTGTCATAGTCAAGAAACTATTTTCAGCACTGTGCCATGGAATGTGCTAACTGGCAAAATCGAGCTTAGAAGGCTGTGAGCTTCAATCCGTTTTGGATCATAAGAAATCAGAGTGTTCATTTGTCATCTCAAACAGCCATGCCTTTCTCCATGAACAATGTGCAAACCAATGTGCATAACAACTTCAAAACATAAATATCAGATGTGAGAGTATCGTTCAGAATACTTGAAGTTAATACTCAGGTGCCGTGTTGATAAGCATAGGAAAGATCTTTGGAGAAAGACAAAGATAAATAAGAGGAAACATCAAACATGCTTTCATCCTTCACAGTTCATTAACATCTGAAAGATGATACTACCCATTTAATTTTGAATATGGTATGGTGATATCAGCCCAACGTCCTAGCAAGAAAGACTAGATCCACAAAAAATAAACAACCAACCAACCAAAAAACCCAGTCAAACAAAATAGTATAGAATCACTTGAGTTGAAAAAGACCTTTAAAATCATTGAGTCCAACCATTAATCCAGCACTGCCAAGTCCAGCACTAAACCAAACCTGTAAGTGCTGCATCTACACGTCTTTTAAATATCTCTAGGGATGGTGATACAACTACTTCCCTGGGCAACTTGCTCAAGGGCTCATTTTAATTGACTGTTTTCAGTTCTGTTCTGGGAAAGGCCAGAAGTTTCTCTTTTGATACACTTAGATCCTCATGTGTAAGGGCTGTCAGAAACTCTAGATATCTCATCTTTCCCTCCATCTTCTTAAGGATTTAAAGTCTATGAGTGGGACCAAGCAAGTGCCTGTTGAGCAAACATTTCAAACAGTTCCTGCCACTTCTGTCAGAGAATGACAGATCAAGACCCTCACCAGTTCAATGTTTTAATGAAAAAGGCTCTCATCCAAAATATCAGTGACTATAGGTTTCTTTCTTGAATCAAGTTTCATTTCCTCTGCTCTCTAGAGCATACCTCTCCCAGTGCAGATACCCTCACAATCCCACCTGTTCACTTTGGTTCAAGCATTGCATGGTATAAGAGTTATCAAGCCAAGAATTTAAGCAAGCATTACTCTGTAAGCTCGTAGGAGAGTACATTTTTTTAAGAAAAGGAAATGGGTGGCAGGGTGAACAAATTGAGAGCAGGTGCGACACTGCACCCTGATGATGTCTTCTGTTTCTTTGTGTAATTTTTTGCAAGCATTATTCACTTTTCTCCTGAACCTAGAAGAATCTGCTTATCCTTTTGTGGATGTACGTCCTTATATTCATGTTATGGTACATGATGAAACTTGTGGGAGTTAGAGAAACGTGAAAAAATAGTGCATAGGAAGGGTTGCATTTGCTTAATTTACTGATTTTCCTGTTAGGTCAGGAAATTCCCTTCCTGAGGTCACAGGTTTCTTTCTCCCACAGTTCTCCATAAGCTCAGTGCTTCAAATCTGGTAAGACTAGAAGAAAGTGAGGGTTCACAAATGCAGACTCCAGAGAACCAACCAAAAAGCACACATTAAAAAGCTGGTCATTTCTCATCAGAAACATGACTCTTGAAATGAAAGAATAAGACTTTCTGGCTTTAGCTTGAGTGCCTCGGCTTAGTTCCACTGCTACAGTTTTATAGATTAAGAGCTATTGCTTTTTAATGTGATTAGTGTGGAGTCATCATCTCTAACTTCTAAAAGGAATAAACAGGCCTCTGGGTAATGCATACATTTATTTATTGGGATGGAAAACCAATAACATTAAAAAAAAATAAGAACTTCATCCTACACATAGATGGTAAAATTTATGTATAGCAATTAATATGGATAACTACCTCTGTGTATTTGTCACAATTCTCCTTCCCTTACCTGGTATTAGTCACTACTGCTGAATAATGTGCTAAAGCTGAATACTGACCACTGCCACAGGAGTAAAGATATTCTAGATATTGCCTTGCAATGGCAACTGGAAGCAATTACTTCTTTGCTAGGTGTTGCAAACTTTTCAGATATAGAGCTGCTTTTTTGTCCTTTAGGCAGTTCCTAACAAAGCTAACTCTTACTGATAGTCCTGTTTCTGGTAGACACTAACTTAGCTTCTCAAAGGCCCAGGGAAGAATGAATGGTGGCACAGATCTGAATGTCACTGACATGTGGATGCCCCACTGACCTTTACTTACTCATGAACTTGGCTGCTGGTGACATGTGTACCTTTATCTCTGTATGGCAAAGTTGTACTCATAGATGACTGGTTGGCCAGTGCTATGGACCTTGATCAGGTTTCTCAGAAACAGGAGTTGTATAATTCAAGTGTGACATCTTACGGAGTTTTTCAGTGCTTTATGAAATGTCATGCATCTTATCTTTGTCTACTACCAAGTTCAGTGCACAGTGTCCCCCTAAGCAGTGTCCCACATTGCTAAGTCATTTTCAATCAAACAACCTCAGAAGCTTCAAACACTACAGGAATCAGTTTACTAGATTAATTCCCTCTTCCCCCAAAAAGAAGATATTGCTACATGATGAAAATCCAGTCTGAAAGACAAATTTAAGGGGTTTCTTTAACAAAGAAGGTTGATTTCTCCAAGTAGTATATACTTCTTGCTCCTTAATAGGCAAATCAAATATATACCTGACTGACAGAACTTAGCCTTACAGCTCCAAGACTTCGCCAGGTGGCATTGGCTGAAACTTAAGTAGAGAAGACCAGATTTAACCCCAAGGCACAGCTCTGCTGCCATGGAAATAGCTGGTTCCATCGAGATCTGAATATGCAACTCCAAAAAATAAATGGAAATTTCTACTCAGTCTATGTGAATTTAGTCTTTTCTGACTATCCCCATGATATTCAGGAAAAGGTATACTGTAGCACGAGCATTCTAGATAATGAAATTTATCAGTAGGTGGAAAATTTGCCATACATTTACACTACTGTAATCTTCATTTACATAGAATTGGACATGAACATTTTTTTCCAGTATATCCAGCCACATTTTTCAAAACATTGAACAGATATTGAATAATGAACTGGTATTGTAATTAAGTCAGAAAAGATACAGAAGCAAAAGAAATGCTTTTGTGTAACACTTCTCAAACATCAACACAAAAGTCCCTCATTATCCTGATTTAGAAAGAAAATAATTAGGAACACTTTAACTAAATTTACTGGGAAAGAAACCATATTTTCTGTTCTCTTATTGCTGATACATTTGATATCTAAAAAAATGCAAGTCTTGTTGAAACTGTCCTAAGTGGATTCCTTAGTATGAAATGTAATGCGTCTAATTTATGTGTCCAGTTTAGACCTTACTTCATTGAAAAAATAAGACTGTGAAGCAGAAAGGAAGGGAAATTCAGATGCTGTAATCCCCTGTGTTCCTTATGCTGTATCAGAAGGTAGCAAATCCTCTGAGAAATCTTCAGAGGGAAAGTCAGTTCACCTAACTTGTGTGTCTGCTTTCCTTTAACAATCAGGGCTTGCACAGGAGAAAACATTGAGATCCACGAGCCAGGAGTGTGTCCTTGTAGCCAAGAAAGCCAGTGGTATTCAGTAGTGTATTAGGAAGTACATTACCAGCCTATCAAGAGAAGTGATCCTGCATCTCTACTCAGCCCTGGTGAGGCCACATCTTGGCCAGCTAAAAAGATGAGTTTATGTTGCAGCCTTTCCTTCAGCAGAAGCATTAACAGTTGCTCTACCCAGAGGCCAATTTTAATGTTAATATCTTTGAGAGTTTCCCCTCCAGTCAAATTTAGCTTTCAACAGCCAGTAAATTCAACAGTTATTAGAGGAAATACAGAGACACCCACAGAAAAAAAATGGATCTTAGTGAAGCAAATAGTAAACAACTCACTGAAAAATGGGGCTGCTCTTCAACCTTCTTGCAAGAGGCTTTAGAAATATGTTTTACTTAAGCAAAATTTTCTGAACTTACTAGAGATCAACAAGAACAATATGTGGTCTGTATTATGAAAGAAGTTGCACTACAAAACCTGCAGTCACATCTAGCCTTAAACTTTTTGACTGTGGAGTTCACAAAATCAATTTCCTTGACACTCAGCTCCTGCACACTCATTTGTTCTCTCTTCTATGCCCTTCCTGTTTGCTAGAAGAATGAGTCAAGTTCCCAGTCCTGCCTAATTTTTATTTTTTTTTCCTGTGCCCAAAAGGTTTAAAACAATAATTAAACCATGGGCTGAAAAATGTGGCCAAGAGTTTCATTCCACTGGCACAATTATCTACTGTTAGAAAAATCTCATGTCTGCTAGGGAGATGCTTTCTATGGGATTACAGAACAAACATTTTCCAGAGATTAATAACAGTGTAACACCTCATTATCTGCTGTTGCAATCACCAGGTATGTTCCTTTGACAGTAATTTTCAATATAAATTCCTAACAGTATTTTCATTTAAAAAAACAACCAATCAAACAAAAAACCCTACCATACAAAAAATAAAAAAAAAAACCCAAAAAACAAAAACAAAAAACCCAAACAAAACCAAAAGCCTGATAAAAATCCAAAGGAAACAATTTTCACTGAAACAAAAGCTGCACGCTGCATATAGGGAGCAGAAGATAAAAGGCACAACTGAGATATTAATCCCTTTGCTTATGCTGGAAGTCTGTCAGGACTTAAAAAGCGAAGTCAATTTCTTTCAAAGCACTGTCAAAGCAGGAAATTCTCACAGGACAAGCCACCAAAATAGGCCCAGATGGCAAACAGGAAGGTGTTAAATTCAGGCCTACACAGAGGTGAAAGGTTTTGAATTAGCACACCTGACAATATTCCACTGTGGGAAAAGAACGGACACAACAACAGGAAGGTGCCAGGCCTGGTGAGGCAGATCTGGGTAACTTATGTGGACAAAAATTCCCTTAATGGGAAGCAGCAGGGAAGGAAGCATCTGTTTACACACATGTCATCCCACGCTGGGGCAGTGGCACCTATGCCTCTGGGTACCTGGGACTGTACAGAAGTGGTACCTCCAGAAGAACACTCTGGGGATCCCACCACTGAGAGGATCATAAGGAAAAGGGCCAGGGGAGACACTGCAGGAACTCACATCGTGGTGACTGTAATATGTCTGTTTCTCTCTCTCTCTCTCTTTTTTTCTCCACCCTTGCTGCTCTTCCCATTTCTTTCCTGCCTCTCTGCCCCCCCACCCCCTCCCCCCCCGTTTGCTGTTAAATAAAATCTGTACTTTTGATTTTGGCATATGGTTTGATTTGCACCTTAATTTGGGCAGAGGTATCTTTTAATAACTGGACTCAAATATTATTTCAGGAGTGGGATCATGACATTATGTCATTCAAAGTGTTTGGGAAGGAAATCAGTGTAAGAATATGTGTAGACACTGTAAAATAAGACCACATCTTGTTGGATTTAAAAGGATCAAAGAAATTTGTTTCCATGAACTCAATGAGGTACATGAATTATACAACCAAGATTCCATCAAACCACCTGGACAATGCTGATAAAGCTGCAGTCATTTAAAGAAGAGGAAATACCTTGTATGAGTATGAGAAAGGCCATTGCAAGGGAGGATCAGAATTTCACTGAGGGGGGAGTTAAACTGGCCCATAATGGAAGAGTTGTAGATCAATTAAATGTTGTGCAGCCTGGAGAATGAGTCAGATAGACAGTGACTAGTAGCTTAATTCCACTGCCCACATATGGGCATCATGAACATTTTTGGAGGCCCGAGGCTGTAAACTTGCTGGTCAATGAATAAAAGATCAAATATCCATTGATTATAATGTGGGTTTAGCCATATAGTCATTCAGATAACCACAAAAGCATTTATATTTAGCTGTCTTAATCTCAAGAGGAAAATGCAATTGTCCCTTTCCTTGGATTTTCTTCTACAAAAGGAGAGAGCAGAGAAAGATGTCACACACTAGCATACCAGTATCCAAATATCTCACAATCCTCCCTGTGCCTTGTTCTTGATACCATAGATTATGCAAATCATGGGCTAAAGCTTCTGGAAAGCTAATGATACTCTTTGAGACCTTTAGTTTCCAACAGAAGCTTAACCAATATCTATCCTTGTGCTCCAAGGCTATTGCACTCAAAATAATAACATTTCAGTTATATGCAGAACACTTTTTCCAAATTCTCAAACATCGTAAAATATAGTAGCTCCCTTTTATGAAAAAAAAAAAAAAAACAGAAAAAAGGAAAAAAAAACACAAAAACCCCCACATTTTCTATGGATAAAGTCAGAAAGATATTATCACTGAAAATAAGATGAGAACTCTGATAGTTTCAGTAGACTTTTGCTAGATTATATTAAGATTCTTATGGGAAAAGTATGACCTTCATGTTTTATTTGAAGACCCAAAATCTTCGAAAACACCTGATGATACAAATAAAGGATCTTTCAGCATCTCAACATAGTTTATTAAATCACAGAAATAACTGAGACTCAAACACTATTTCTCAGAAGGAGCTAATTTGCAGCTCTGTGAAGGCATCCAAGTAGATGATGTTAAATCACCTGGTATGGTACAAATTCACTTTGTTCTTAATGTTTGGCTTGAACTTCTGAAATTCAAATAAAAGACACCTTTAGACTCTGGACTCCAAACGCATTAGTCAATCTGCCAATTTCCAGGATCAGAGACAGATACCAGAATTACTTGGAAGGGTATTGCATCAAAACTCTCAGATAAGAATAGACAATTTTATTTTTTCCAGTTTGCATAGCTTACTCTATAAAAAAAAGTAAGATAGTATATGCTAAAAATAACACATAATATTTCATTTTGTACTTATTCTTAGAATATACTGAGAAGATAGCTGTTGTCCTATTTTTGCACCTTACAGCTAACACATACATAGTATCATTACAGTATCCTATAGCATCATTATAGTATTGTATTATTATACAGTATCATGACAGATAATACATACCATACATTTTCAGGCAGATGAGTTCTGCATTCTGCTATATTTCTGATACATATATATATATATATATATATATATATATATATTTAATATCACTGTAAGCAGTTTGAAGGTTTTATTATTCAAACCAAAACAGCTTCTGGCAACACCAGTTGTCTTTTCCACCAATACCAAATACTGAAGATTGCAGATACAATCAATGCACATTTGAGGAAAAATATAAGACTTGAAGGTCTTCAGGTATGACCGATCCCTTTTTATGTAATGAATGCAAGATCAGCAGCCAAAGGCTGTATTTTCTGCTTCTGCTTACCATATTATTGTACTTACAGAAAAAAAAATCTTGTTATTGCTGTGTGGGCCTTATTTCTCAGGGAAATAGACTGCCACAGAAACCAGAGCTCTGAAAGCCAAAGGCTCTAGCACTTGCCCCAGAAAGAAGGACTTCTACTGTAATTTTTATAGTAAATAGTTTACTGGCAAACAAACAGTCAGCACTGGCAACAGGAACAAAATTCAGTTCACTTTCTCTGAGGTGACCAAGAAAAGCTAAATAAAAGTTGAAAAAGAAGGTGATTTCTATCTCAGAACATTACACTGGAGCAAGGCCTTGCAGGTACATGGAATGCAAAGATTCATCAACAAGAATTGTTGGGACTAAGACTTGCTTTCTTGTGGAGAAAGTGAAATGCATTTGGTAGAATGACAGAAAGTACATCTGCATTTCATGTTGACAAGTAAATTGGAAATTAAGAGATTTTGAAATGTCCTAGGAACTGTTGCCATAGCTGCCTTCTCTCTGTGCCAGTATAAATTTCCTTTTTTCTCAGCAACAGGCTGAGGTACAGCATTTTAAAAATGACATGTTTCTTATGAATAACTGCATCAACAGAGAATTTTGTAGCCACTTTCTCAAGCAGTCAAGAGGCAGCGCTTTTGACAGTGATAGGATTCCATGTGATAGAGATCAGGTAACATCAGCCTCACACCTGCTATTTTCCTCTGCATTTGTGGACAGCTTTCTGTTATTCATAGAACTGCTCAAGCATTCAGCATCTGCTGTAAAGTTCCAGTGATTTAGAACCATCTGCTTAAGGTTTTATTTTGACAAGCTGTTCTGCTGCTGAAGTTCTCACGGTGTTTTTCACCCTTTTACCAAATGGCTAGTAAAAACCACTAAACACACTTGTGAGCTACCTTTGGTAAATGCATTTATTTCTTAAAAGATTGATGCTGATTAAAATGACCATGTAATGGGAAAAAGAACCCCAAGCAGGTCAAAGTAAAATGCTTTAACTGCTTCTCAGCTGTGATTTAGTTTAACGAACATTTTTTGCCTTCCTTCATTTTTCAAATACTTTATAAAATAGTGTTTATCTTGTACCACACTCTATCCCTTAGTATTTAATTTAATTTGACTTAATACTTTAATTTCCTTTTGAATAAAATTGGTTTCATTTCTGTTAATTTTTTTTTACTGCCTGGTTTTCAACCTGTTTCCATGTATTTGTCTATGGGTATGGCTAGTATATGTATTAATTTCAAATGCTTTCTGTGCTGATTTACATTGAAATGGTACTGACATTGCCAGTCAAATAACACCCAGGAAGAACTCATTGAGCTACTCAGGTCAGATCACATCATTCACAGGACTCTCCTTCAGGGAGTTTCGGGGTCATTTTCAGACAGGAATACCCACCAGTGAAGCAATCTTTTCACCAACAATCTTCAGTAACCCAAACCCCATTTTTTTTCAATGTGTCCTGTGGTCTAGGGTGTTGGTACTGATAACATTCCTGCATTGCCCAGTACAGGGAGCTGGTTATTTTCCCTGTCATAGCAAACCCTGGTACCATTCAGCCAGCTGGAGGAGATCTGCCAGATCACTTCAGACACACTCACACAGTACAAGGGAGCAAAATATTGCCATTTCAAAATGCCACGACAGGATTAAATTCTGGCAGGTTACTCCTTGATTTTCTTTGCCAGTGTTTCTTGTTTGACAAATAGATTCATAGACTTGATGTGCAGACCATTGTGATCGCTTGGTCTACAATGGATATTATTTTCTCAGATGCTGAGTCAAAGCTTGTTTTCCAGAAGGATATCTAATCTCATTTTACAGACTCAGAGCCAGAGTACATCTATTGCCTTTCCTGATAAATTGTTAATTACATTTACTGTCTCTGTTTCAAGGTTGAGTGTGCATATCTTGTTATATTTTTGTCTGTAAGTCTGAAAGTTTACCTTTATTTCCCTTGATCAGATTTAATTTAAAATTAGAAATGTGTCTCTATATAGCAATCAAATCACCTTTTAATCTCTGCTTTGATTAGCTGAACAAACTGAGTCTCTATCACATGTTTGTTCTTCTAATTTACCCTTTGAATGTGGTCAACAGACACTGTCCCAGCAGAATCATAAAATTATATTTGATTGGAAGGAACCTTTAAGATCACCTATTTCCACCCCTCCTGTCATGGACAGGAGCCCCTTCCACTAGACCAGGTGGCTCGAAGGCTCATCCAACCTGGCCTCAAACTCTTCCAATGATGGTGCATCCATAACTTCCTTTGGGTTACCTGTTCCCATGCCTCACCACCCTTACAGTAAAGAATTTACTGTAAATCTACACACTTTCACTTTCAAGCCATTCCCCTTTTCCTATGAGTACATGTTCTTGTAAAAAGTCCCTCCTCATTTTTCTTGCAGGCCCCCTCTCCCAGTGCTTTCAGCCTGCTTTCAAAGAAGAGGTGTTTCATCCCTCTGCTCATCTTCCTGCCTCTGGACTAACTCCAACTGCCTCATGTCCTTCTTATGTTGGAGACTCTGGAGGTAGATTCAGTGCTGGAACCCACAATGCAGCAATCCAAATGGGGTCTCACAAGAGAGGGGGAGAGGGAGATAAAAATATCTCTTGGCCAGCTTCTTTTGATGTTTAGCAATAGTCTCACTAGCCATCTTCAATAGAATATTCTTTCTCTACAGTTCTCTTTTTGTTTATCCAAAAGTGGCACTAGTATAATATTCATATATTACATCTCCAGTTCTGAATGACTGTTTTCCAAAATAGTTTTTTTGTTACTTACCTAGAACATTCATTCCTTGTCCTCAGATCAATTAACTAACCTTCAGCTGTTTGAAATCATGCTTGGTTGGAGAGCAACAATTTAACTGAACAATACTGATCACTCTTTAATGGAAGCTCTCCTGTTATTTACTGTCCTGGCCATCTTAATGCTAGTTATAAATTCATTCGGACAAGGTTTTATATTGTCTGCATTCTTGATAAAATTATTGAATAGCACTTGCCAAAGCACCTGTACCTTGAGATAAGTGTCCACCAACTGATGAATTTTTACAAACAACTATGTTTGGGAAAGCCTTAGTCTTTCTAATTTACATATAATGCAGATTTTAAATCAAGCATCAAGAGTAACTAGGTCAGATATTCTGACAAAAGTCAGATTTACAGTCTTTTCTTATCAGTGGTTTGAACAAGAAAAAGGTAAATGTGTACATGCAATACTTTTTTTTTTTCTTTTGTATCAACATTTTCAGTTTATTGTCCTTTCACATGATGTCTAAAAAGGTAGTATAATGTGGTATGAACCATTCTCAGGTCATTTGGATTAGAGCTTACTAGCAGATCTCAAGAGAAAACAAGGAAAGTGGAATTTTTGCTGAATAAGTGGGTTTCTAGTTGGGTTCTGGGCTGACCAGAAATAATGTTAATATCAATCAATATTCATCTAAATGAGCTAGAGTTAAATATAAAACAATCAAAATATGGGAAGATCCATGAGTGATTGAAAGATCAAAAGTATGAAGGATGATGATTAAGCAAGACAAGTTACAGAATGTGATCTAGATTACATGGTGAAGTAGTCCATTCAAAAGTTAATTTGAATGCTATCAAATGAAAATATGATGGTGAGCTACATAGTGGAAGAACTTGCTGTAGCAAAGTAGCAAAGCCTTCGGATGCATTAAAAGGGAGACAGCACCATAAGTAACAAATTAGATGCTATGTCAACTGGGAGACTGATATCAGAACAGAGTTGTTCAGCCAGTATCTACATATTTAAAGATTTCTCAAAGCTTTAAAAACTTCATGAGGTACAAGAAATAAAAATGAAGCGCAGTAAGATAGTGTGACTTGTTTCATATAATGTATTAATCCATTAATCCATCAGTAGAACTGAGAAGAGTAGCTGGTGAAATTGATGTTTTGTAGCACTTTCACAATCCTAACTTCTCTCCATTATCTGTCTTCCCATCTTCAGACAGCTCAGAATCAAGCATGGACTACTAGAAGATAAGGAAGGGCAAAGGAGACTCTAATGCTCTTACTGGTTCTTGTAGATCAACTCTAAATATCTTTCCTGAATTTAAAGTTTTAAAGCAGGTGTCTTCATATTGCTGTAACTGAGATCACTGACTTATTCCTAATTAACTGGGAGACCATGCTCTGGTATACAGAACGTCCCTTGCAACTCTGGAGTGATCCATTAATCTCCTGAACTGAGACTGATTGCTACGAGAAATTAAATCTCCTAAACCTTTCTGCATGCAAATGATCTCATAGGAAAACACATCAAGCAGAAGTGAATTCTTTTGCATCTCATGGTAAATGTGAGATGTATTTAGATAATATAACATTTCCTTTTTCATCCGCTCACTGCACTTTCACAGGTTTAGTAAATATATCTGTAGTCTCGAAGTCTCTAGTTTCTTTTGCATGCTACATGCTTATTAATTTAATATGGGAGTGGAAGGTTGATTAGTTACACTTTAATTAATGTAATAATTGTGTTTTCAAAGTACTTTTGACAATTTCCTTTTTACAGTTTCGAACCAAGTCTTTTCATCAAAGACAGTCTTATAAAATCTCATCCCCTGTTAACTTAGTTTATCATAGGATTATACCCAGTTGACCAGGTATTATCCCCGTAAATCTAGTTAACTGTTTAGGCCTTTTTCTATGTCAGTGTCTTTATATTTTCCTTCAGAAATTGTCCTGCCTGTCAGGCCAGGCAGCTCCCTCAAAAAGACTTTTCTTTAAAAGCCAGAAAAAGGTTAACTTGATCACTCTTGCTAAATATCTCAAGATTTTCTCTCACCATTCAACTCCAATAACTCATGAGTCTGGGTTTTCTATCATTATCATTACACAAAATCCATCAGAATTTAATTTTATATACAGTACAGAATCCAGTGTGGTATTAAAAAAAAGTTATCTATTTCCTGCTGCATGGTAGCCTTGTACTTTAATCAAGAATTGATGAAGAAATAAACTGCTAAGGTACAGAGGTCATTTTTGCTAGTATAGCAATTACTATGTTAATTCCTCTCACATAAGTTGCTGCCTAATGGCTCATTTGTAGCTGCAGCTCGTGCTGTAGAATTCATTTCATTTTGACATGTGTTGTTAGCAGCTCAGAAGCATAATGGCTGACTGCTAAACAAGAGAAAAGACTGGGGGCCCTATTCACACCACCAAATTTGTTTGTAATAACATTTCTCTAAGGATTTTTAATCTGCATACTCATGTGCTTGGGTTAAAAAACCCACCCCCACACACACAAATAAAAAGACCCAGAACTTTATCGAGGCATGATTCACCTTATCCTAGCAGTAATGTGACAAGCTGCTGATGATCCAGATTCAGGGTTTATAAAAATGAAAGCTGACCATGAACACCTGAGAAAACCTCCATATTTTTGAGGATAAAATTCCTGTCATCAGACATAAATATTCACAATGCACCTGCCTGTTTCAGTCCACTTTGCAGTTTGCAGACAAAAATAAGAACCTCAAGGACACAAGCTCTTTTCTTCTGAGGTAGGCAGATAGGTAAGAAGTTAAAACTAGTCAGGTGAATTTCTGCAGATGGCTGAAATTAATTTGAGATAAATCGTACCCCATTCTTTCTACAGGTCACATGAATCTATTTGTGAAAAAGTGCAGCTGTGTTTAAGACATCTGTGGAACATTTTGACGTAAATTTATAGTGTTTCATCATTATGAAAAATAGACAAAACCTGCATTCAGACCTCAGTTCCATGCTGGAATTCAGTATGTCTCAAAGCAATTATTCAAGATAGAAGAGGTCATTGCAATTGCCATGTTTTAAATAAAAATTATATAAGGATATGTGCAGTTTTCATGATTTATATCATTCACAAAATAAATAAAAATGAAATCTAGGTTACAATATCTCTTCAGTAGCTGCTTTGCAAGGAGACTTTTGCTTGTTACTGACATTATTTCTTCAGGTGATAGAACAATTTGTACTATTTGTACTATTTGCTATTCCCAAAACTTTTGCTTGTTACTGACATTATTTCTTCAGGTGATAGAACAATTTAGTGTACTATTTGCTATTCCCAAAACACCAGATCATAATCAGGCATTCATTCTTTAGATAGTGTAACAGTGTATTGTACTTTTTTGAACTTCATGTTTGAAAAAACCCCCCAAACTGTTACAGCTCACACTCACTATCTAATTTCCTACATATCTCCTGTAGTGCCTGGTTCATTCTGATTCTTTATTTTTTGACTGCTGTCTGGCAACAGAATTACAGACAAAGCTTAGTCCAATGCTTAGTTCAATGCTACATCTCTCTTCTACCAAATAAAAAGGATTAGGTAATACATAGGGAAACATTTGGATTTTTTCCCCCTCATTTATTTACTGAATCTGCTAAAAACACTGTGAATTTTATGCTGGTAATTGATCTCTAGAATGGTACTTGACTGCTGAAGAAAAAGCAAGAGAAAAAGAGAAATAAGGGTGAACTTCCTAGCCTTCTGAGTGGCTGGTTATAGTTTCATACCCCTATGTTACCTTGAAAGAGCACAACAGCTCTGAAGGAATATATTAAGCTCCATAGTTTAGATTGTATTGTATGAATGCATCTTCTTCTAATACCAAAGTGAGCTATGAAACTGAGTCAGGAAAAGTTTTTT
This sequence comes from Onychostruthus taczanowskii, assembly GCF_017590055.1. Classification (NCBI taxonomy): domain Eukaryota; kingdom Metazoa; phylum Chordata; class Aves; order Passeriformes; family Passeridae; genus Onychostruthus; species Onychostruthus taczanowskii. Next base: position 16,725,247 of record NW_024497629.1, on the reverse strand, counting down.
TTTTTTTTAAATCTGGTTATTACTATTATTGTTGTTGTTGTTGTTGTAGATCGCAGAATTCTAACATCCTCCAGCTCTAATATCTATAATATCTATTTTATAATGAAATAATATATGCAGTTTGTCCACAGATACATGAATATTAGGTCCCTTCTGGTACCAATCTGTTCCTGTTAGTGAATTTAAAAAAAGGGGGAAAAAAGGAAAAAATATTTAGAGGCAGCTAAAACTAGCAAGAGCTAAGAAAAGAATGAATCAGCTTCCAGCTTGGCACCTCAAAGCTCAATGTCAATATGCAAAATCTACAATTCTGAAAAAAATAGCAAAAAAATTAATCTTAAAATTCAGTTTGCCTGGGGTAATAGAGTGACATTTTTCAGCTAAACATATATTGTTATGGAAAACATCACTACATTAAACTGTTCAGATTTTACCAATGGTTTCTGTCTCAAAACACACAGAAGCTTAAGAAAATATTCTTGCCCAATTTTTAGGCAAGACTTATTCTGCCTCAAGATCCACATTATCATGCCAGAACAACTTTCCCCATTCCCAAGGAGGTACCTGATGCCCAGAGCTGGGCCTGCCCTGCTGCCCTGCAGCTGTCCTGCTCCTGCCACCCAGGCAGCTACTGATTCTTACTGCACCCTGATATCTGCTTTGTAAGACCTAAATCTCATTCTCCTGCTGAAAGGCAGCCTTATGCTGTTCCTGCACTTGCACCCTGAAGCTCTCCCTTCCCCCTGACCTTGTCTGGTCAGTTTGCACATACTTCATCGCTGCCTTGTGCTCCATCCGGCTTTGCAATCCCCAGCTACTGATGGTTCCACTTCCAAAACGGAATTAAATGCCTTACACTTAAAGTGCTAATTGCCTAGTAATGAAACCTTTAATCATCAGGTGATTAAAATTTTAATCACTAAAAGGCCCGAGGAAATCCACTACATAATGCTGAAGATCAATTTCCAAGGTTTTTTTAAACATATGCTTCTAGTGCAAATTGCCTTATGTTGTAGAGATGAACAGTGCAATATGTGAAATGTGAAGTTCTTCAATACATCCTGTGCTGAGAAAAAGGTTGAAAAAAATTGAAGAGTGAAGCTGTAACTGTGAAATATATTTAATGTTAGATTAGTTTATAAGGGGTTTTTCTTTTTAAGCTTGTTTCAAAGTCACTAGGAAAAAAATATGCTTCTGCATTAACTTTCCAGCAACTAAAAACAGATTCATGAAATCTGCTTTTCCAATCAAATGCTAGATGAGAGCTGAAAATACAGATTGAAAAATGTCTAGAAGGAACTGTAACTGTTTTGCCATATTGAATAAGAAATAGTAGCTATTGTGCACACAAATCTAATCTCTTAATCCTAAAAGTTTGCAATGAAGTTTAGCACATGGATTCCAAATTAATGTGCTAGACAGTAATGACACTACTAGCTCAATGAGCCACAAATGAAGAAAGATTCACCAGACAGAGGAAGCCATCTGCTACAATCCACTGTATCCACTTAAAAAAAAAGTCTATACTTGAAAAGTTCCCTATACTCAAAGAGGTCTGTATGTACCAGATCTTGGCATTTCATAACCACCCATTAGCTGGCACAGAGCAGTGGGAAATCCACAGCCTGATGGAATGGATTTACAAAGCTGTGTTTAGGAAGAAGACAGGTGTCTCTGAGGACTTACATTGTTTTTTCACAAAGGTATGTTGGATGACGCATTAATCATTTGTGGTTATATTATACTGGTAGCAAGCAAATACAAAACATGCATCAGAAAGGCAGCATCTGACATCAGGCAACCACAGCTGGTACAAGACAAAGGAGGAGCTTGTCTGCATTTCTGAATCCCCCCAAATTCCTAGTATTTCCTTATTCTATGGTTTCATGGATTTTCAGGCTTAGAGACTGCCATTTCTTGTGTTTGTCCTTTGCATTTCTAGGAAAACAAATGTTTCATGTACTTTTTGTTGCCATCCTATAGTTCTCTGGACTCACAAGCAGACCAGGCAATTCATCTGCTAGGAGTCCTATTAAGCATCACAAAATTCAGGGTGAATATAGAGGCATGTAAGGGACATAACGGCTATGGAAGCTCACAACCATTTTTAGTGTTTCAGCATACTGCTCTATTGCTTCTGTATTGTTTAAAGCATTTTCAGTCTTTCAGATGAAGTGCATGATGATGATTCTTTACCTCCCTGATAATAAAGAAATATCAGGAAATAGAAAGGAATTAATGGACCTGAAAAAATGGTTTATTATGGACAGTAGGCAGGTTTGTGGAGACAAATATTCAAAACATATAAGGCACAGCCTCACATGTGTCAAAAATAACTGCATAGCTTCAACTTCAACTGATTCTGAAAAACAATTAAAGTACATACTTTTAATCTGTAAGAAACAGAATAATTTCAAAAACAAAAAGAACTAGTGAAATCAGTTACATGTATGTTTATGCTACAGTTTAGTGTATTCTAAACCCCCAAATTAATTTAAATTGGAAGGAGAAAAACACTCAAATAAAACCAATGTTGTTTTTTTTTCCTTTGTAACAGTCTTGTACTGAAATTACTATAGGTACTGCTGCTTAATTTACAACTGCTTTTATATTTGCCTTCAAATTATCTTCATACATTAATGGTTTATCAGTGATTGGAGACATCTTCTGAATGAAAGACATTATATAGCTAAATTTCATTCTATTCTGGCCCATTTGTAAAGGTCAGCTAAGCAATGAATCAATGCAGTACTAGAAGGGGGCAGTTCTCTTGAGACTGGAGATACCAAAAGGGCTGACAAACTGGAGTTTTGCAGCATCAATTCAGTACAAGGGACACGTAGCAAATCCAGGCTTCCTATGTTAAGCTGGTCATATTGCACTGATATCGAGGGAGTTGAAGCTGCTTACATCAGGTTTGAATTAGACTCAACACAACAGTTGTCTGGGATACAAATTTCTCCAAATAAATGGAGTTATACCAAGGATCAGACTGACCATGCTGCTTACAATTTCAGGCTACTTGCCTGATTGTTTGTTACAACTGCTGAGAGTCATGGACTGCAATATAATAGGACCTCATTCTTTGTGCATCTGGCCATAGAATTTTCACCTCCAGGACCTTCTTTGTTTTATTTTATAGAAATTCCTGGGGTTAATTTCTTTGAAGAATAGGTCAGTATTCTAAATTGTTGTCTCACTTATGACCTGCTTTCTTTCAGTAGATCTGAAGCAATAGTTCAGATTGCAAAGGTTCAAAGCAATAGTCTGACAAATCAAGACAACTATATTTGCTGAAAAACACTGTTTAAAAAGATAGTTACACAATCATTCTATAAAACAATATGTGTTGGAGGCTAAGGACTGGTTTAGATACCACATTTGACATTTAGTTCCTTGAAAAATTAAGTATGAAAAGTCTATCTGGTGCTTAAGTCTGAGTTCTCAATAAGTAGCTTTATTTATTATTTTCTCGCCCAAATCTTTTCAGCTTGGATATGAAGCCAAGTTCTGCACTGTTCTAACTATGTAGCTAACACTTTAGTCCCTCTTTTCCATTTTTTAATAAAATTTCCTATATAGCTTTTCTGCATTCTGATGTCTCATTCTGTATGCAATGAAGGTGCAACTACCCTTCTGCCTCTGTAACATTTGAAAATATTACACACAGACATGTCTATTATTGGAATAGCCTCCTTCATCCTCTAGAAGCGCCCTTCTAAAGAGCTTTTTACTACATTTTGTGTTATACTCTATTTTTATAATGGTCTAGATGTACCCCTGGCTGATTTCTGGCTTTCCTTTTATTAAGGATTTAGGTTGTATTTGGTGTCGGCCTTTTTGTGTTCCAGATTTTCCCTTTGCAGCCCAAATATTCTTTCTGGTTTTCATCTGCTTTAGCATGCCCTTGATTCTCCCAACCACTCTTGTTTGGTGCTTTGACCTAATTTCTGCTTAAGCCCTTTCCTGTTTGAGAAAACTGTGTTGTTTGCAAATTCTTTTTTTTCCACATCACATGGCTGTCACAGATTTATCTAGAACTATGTGTATATCACTGTTTGTGAAGTAATTTCACTTGTTCATGGAATTGTAATATAAATGTAAAATCCTGACTTTTTTTTTTCCTGAAGTTGTGGCATTCTTTTCTCCTTCATCTTTTTTTGTCTCCCTTGCTCTTTACACTGCTTTAGATTGTCCCTCTTAATCTTGTTTATTAGTGCCAGCTATGTTATCTTGATTTTAATCACACTACACTTATCTAGTAGTTCCTGATTTCTGACTGAACCAGCAGCTCCCATCAGTAATTTCATTCCTCTCCCCTGACGCACACTTCCTTCTGCTTTACGGGCATTGACAAAATGCTGGGCAATCAGACCTTTTACCAGCCAGACTTCAAACTGAAAATACCTAATCTAACTTTAATGGTTGAAATGTGTGTGTGTAGGGGGTGACTGAAATGGTTTTGTTTTTCCAATCCATCACTATCTTAGTTACTCAGCAAGGCTCTTAAGGCACTACCAGACTGTCTCCTGAGAGAAAGCTGGGTCAATACCCAGGGTTACAGAAGGTGCAAGCTGACAATATTAAGTATATTTAGTATTGTGTGATTTTCTGCAAAAAAATGAGTGTTCAAAAGAAATGCCTTATTGTGTTGCCGGTATAAATAAATATCAGTAACAACTAGGGGTCCAGACAGAACTGCACTGTCAAAAAATCTAATTCTCATTTCTTGATCATTCCTCAGAAATATGATCAAAGTCCCCCACCCCACAAAATCTGAAAAATGTTTTTGGTTACTAACACGCTTTTAGTAGCAGCTACTTGTAATGATGTGCAAATCACCTTCCATTTCAGCCCCAACCAAATACTCAGCCTGATCATGGCTTAAATAATTGAAGGGATTTATTGTTTTTGTGTATGATACTACCATTTTAGTTTCATTTGAAGTGACGTAGACCAGAACAAATTAGACAAACGTAAAAGAGTGTCTAAAATCCTGTCCTTATTCTGGGAAAAAAGGCAAGAGTCTTCTTATTTTTAAATAAGGGTTTCCTTATTTATTTCAACAAGCTATTCTACTTCACAGTAGTCAATTTCTGCAATGATCATCATAAAATGTAAGTGCAAATAGATATCACAGTTATATGCTATGCAGTTATATGCTATCATAAGTGTAGGAAATAATATAGGAAATTTGCAACTGTATAGCTTTTTACATGAAATATTGTACTGCAGCAAATGCTATTCTCTTTTTCAACTTCACCATGCATTTCTGGCTATTATGCATCTGTCAAAAAACACAGCAATTCTGAATTAGGAAACTGAATGTACTAGGGTATATAAAAAAAACCTCTATGTTCTTAAAAATAAAGAAGCTTTTGCATATAGAGAAGAGATTCATATTGCTGAGGAAAGGTGAAGAGCTGGAATGTCCATCTTTAAGCATAACAATAAATTGAAAGGCAGAGAAAGAAACTGTAAATTCTGTACTGAAAGATATGTGTGTACAGAAGCCATCAGGAAGCACAGGCAGAGCAATGTGATGGTGTTCTGCAGTTGTGGTAAGAGCTTTTGGCCCTCTGAGCCTTCTGCCAGCTGCTTATGCAAATTATCAGGCATTTTTCTCATACCTGTGGGTATCCTCCCTTATGATCAGTCTGTACCAACTAAACCATATTCTCCAGGTACCCTGACACACAGCACTGTGTGAAGTGCACATATGCTTCTATCATCCCAGTCAGCAGGGAAATATTCATGCATATGCATCAACTGTCCACTGTTAATTCAGGTGCAAATAAAAATGAAAATACAATTAATTAGACTTGGAGGAAGACTTTGTTTTGATCTCAGTCCAATACAAATCAGAAATAATTCAGCTGAAGCCAGCAGAGTCAACCTTATACTGACTCAGTGTGAGTTCAGGCCCAGGTCCATGGTGCCTACAATAAATTTTTCTATTTTTTCCTAGCTGAGTTTATGGAAACACTCAATGTTGTTGTTTTTCTTGCCCAGAGAATAGGGATTTCATTACCTTAAAGTGACAACTGTAAAGATTTTAAAAGCTATATTTGTAGAAGCACACATTTTTCTCCTTTACATTATCTTAGCTACTGATTAATGCATATCACGTTATATAAGGCAGTCAACAAAGGGAGCTCTGAATGGGGTTTTCCTGTGCCAGCACCTCTGCTGAATTCAGTATGATTACATTTGCAGAAAATACAGCCTTTTCTTCTTCTTTTGTCTCTTTTTTTCCCCCTCTGTACTGGGACAAATACCCTACTTATTCAATATCAAGAACCAAACTCTTTGTAGTCATCTTGTTTAGGAGACTTCAGTTTTGATTTCCTATCCAGAGATGTGAATGTGAACTGAAGAGCACAAAACTGCAAAACATTTACCACTAGATCGGACAGCATTGGGACTCCCCTCTCTTGAGTGTAACAGTGTAGGTATAACATATGCAAACCCATTCAGTCCTACTCACCAGTTTGCAACCTCTGAAAGTTTTTAATTTTTATTTAGTCTGAGACAGCATGTGGTCATCTTTTTTTAGTATGTGTCAAGGATTTGCTAGTCAGTTACCACCAGGTGGTAGCATTTTAAAACATTGCTCTTATTTTGTAACTGCTGCCCCATATTATTTGGCATTTTTTTCTGTAGTTTCTTGAAGAGGTTAGTATTGAGAAAGTAGGCATGGTAACCCAGTTTAGATCAAATGGTCACATGAAGAATTCAAGTGTGAACTAAGATAGAGACATGGAAAGGCTTCCATCCAAGGAGAGACCAAGAAGCCTGGGATTATAGGATTGTAGGATGTCCCAGTTTACATTCTCACAATACAAGAAAAAAAGATTTCAGAATGAGGAAAATGCAACAGAAGCAAATTTAATAAAAAGGAAAGTTTTTCATGCTTTTAATATTATATTAATTGACCAGAGTTATTTTATTCAACTTGGTAAAAGTAAGTCTAGTTTTCAACATTACTGAGTATATCTACACAGTGTATGAAATACATTGTAATAGAGACATACTTTGGTACTTCAAGGCAGAATTCTATCCATTAAACCCCTTCATAAGTAAATTTGAAAAATTCCTTGCATCTGCCATTGAAATCTTGGTGGGTTTTTTTACATGAATTGAGAGAATGTATGGGATTTGGTGAATCTCTTACAAAATTTTTTTATGTCCACTGGGAAGGTTTTGCAGTGGTGGCTGATGAGAAGAGATAGAGAGTTATTTTCAACCACTACACTGCTGACTCTTCAGCTTATGTTTTAGGCTTTGTTTGATGTCTTTTCCTCCTGCCTACACTATGATCCCTGAGAATAATAAAGCCTCTAGTAATGAAAGAATAATGAACCAGATATGTGACTAGAAATTTTGCTATTTTGAACACCTTTCCCATCAGCTCTTTCTTGCTTTTCTCTGATTGCATTTATCAGTTCTGGCATTCCCACCCCTTTTTTGCTGCTGCTTAGGTACTCTTTCCTTCTGTTTTTTGCTCTGGTTCTTGACATATTCCCATGGCAGTATATCCATGCTGAGACAGAAGCCCTTTAGATAACAAAGGATGAAAAGCAGGCCTCAAGTAAGGAAGTAGAATTCTAATAGTTATAGAAAATCAAAATACATAATTTACACAGGACGTGCAGAAGACAGTAGTTGTGCAGGGATTGCACAAACTACAGATTACAACCTTGGAGAGTAAAAGATCATGTTGTAACTTGCTGGAACATCTGAGATGAGTGCATTGCAACGTGAGCAACGTTTGTTTTTATTGGTAGGTGCAGTGGTATTGTTACCTGAGAGGATACACTCTAACATGAATAAGTAATTACCTTTAGTGAAATCTAGCTTATCATCGAATGTTGCCTGTTTTGGCAAAGAATTAGGACAGAAACTACCCCTGTATTTTGGCAATTTTTTGGCATTCTTTCTGTTAAAAATAATTTCCTCCAGTTTTAAGCTATCTACTTATTTCCATGAATTAGCTGGGGAAGAATAAAATACAGTTGCAAGAGAAGTAACTGTATTTCCCAAGTACCCAGGTTCATCAGAGATGCAGAGGACTATCTCTTAAGAATTTTGTCTCCATGTTTGAAATGTTATGTAAACTAGAAAGTATTTTGCTCCCACAGCAGAATTTTTCCTTCTTAAAAATAAGGATTTTACATGCATGCACATACTGCAAAGTGTTACCTCTTCCTTTCTCTCCCTATCAACTAAATTAACTCCAGTGTTAGCAAATTTAAAACTTATTTCATGCATTAATTAGAAAAGGGTGTCGTTCTTATTCTGCAGTAGGATAAATGGGTTTTGCCCTCTTTTACTATTTTCTTTCAGTTAGGAAGCTAAATCTTTTGTCTAGTGCAGTTGAAGATCCTGCTTTCTATGCTGTTCCTCCTGAATTGATGAGAATACAAAAATAGCACCTTGAAATTGTATATTATTTTCAAACTTGTGGAATCCTTAGCCTTTCCTATAAATAATCAAAGATTAGCAATTGAAGTGCATTCAACATGTGCATATACATTAAGCCTAATTTAAACTAATTTCCTAACAGCAGAACCAATATTGTAAACTCAATATTGTTTTTATTTCCAAAGATTCATACAATGGTTTGTGTTGGAAGGAACCTTAACAACCACCTGGTTCCTTCCCCTCTGTCATGGGCAGGGGCAATTTTCACTAGGCTCTGTTGCTGAGAGAGCTCCATCCAAGCTGGCCTTGAACACTGCCAGGGATGGTGCATCCACAACTTCCATGGATAATTTCATTTTTCTATATGAGGCAAGAGAAAATGACCACTTAAACCTTTGGCTTGGAATCTAACATCACCTTTATTAATTTCTGGACTTTCACATTAATTGATCGTTGGATATTGAGTGATCCTTATAGGTGTGGGAAAACACTAATTTCTAACCAATAGTTATCATACATATGGAGTAGCATTAAGAGATTTCAGATAGCAGTTTAAGACAGGAGATATGTCTCATTATGTAGCAGATGATATTTAAAAAAATATCAGAATTAAAATTAAGATTCAGCACCAAAAATGCTGATTTTTCATATTTGCACTCTGGTATAGGTATCTTGTTTTTTTCTCTTGGAGCATATACAGATCTTTTGTTATGTAAAATAAGTTTCAAAAATTTTCCTTGGTATTTCAGCCCCTGTATTAGAGGGAGCTGGCCTTGGCAATTTGTACTTCTGTTGCTATAAAAGAGATTTCTGCTTACAGATACTGTCTGAGAATTTATACAGAGAGGTTTGTTGATGTTTGCATGGTTTTCAACTTGTTCCTTGAAAACTAATTAATCAAGTACAATCATCGGGTGTGTGAAATATTTATACACTGTAATTTCCATTGCTGGAAATGTTTTCATCATCTCAGTATTGTCTCTTAATGAAAAGAATAAGGAGAAAGATGATGAGAGGGACATATGTGTAGGGATCATTTAACCTTCTCCTCAAACCAATAAATTTTTCCTATGAATATTATATTTTTATACTGACTACTTTTGAGATCTTGTTATTTGAGATTTACATGGCACTTAGCCTAATTCTGTAGCTTATGCTGCTTCCCTCCTGAAAGAGGGAGTATAATACACAAAACTGCAAATTCCACAGGAAACACTGAATCCAGGAAGTTTTTTGTTGATTTTGACCATAATAGAAAGTTCCCATTCTTACCAGCTACTGTTGGTTCTCAAAATTGTGTTGATGATGCTTGAAATCATTATAAAACTAAAGTATGGAGGTTCCCATTTAGATGTTTACAATGTTTGCTTGGATATTTAGAATAACTAGAATAACCCTGGGATTAAGATAGGCCGCTTTTGCCCTGGAAAACTGTTTAGGAAAGCAGCCTAACTTTTGTGGAAGTGACAGAAATTTGTTGGAGGTAAAAAGCTTTGTTTTGACCTCTCTTGGTGAGAAGAAATTTTAGATAAGCAGAGAGACAAGACTGTGGATAGTAAACAATATTGCTTTCATTGGTGCAGGCTAATAGAAGTTGGCCTGTAATGAGAAAATCAGAAAAACAAATATGAAAATGGCACAGCTGAGGGAAACACTCTACAGATCTGCGCTCTTTTCATTTGCCTGATAGCACAGGCAAAATTGTGATACTTGAGCTACAGTACAGAGCAAATGCATCCAGGAATGTTCAGCGTGGGGAGAGAAGGTTTTTCAGTGATGACTGGTTATTTACATTGACTAGGTGGTCTGATTTATTAGCTGCAAAATATAAAAATATGTAAGAAGTGTACCGAAACAAATTAGGTTGTCCAAGAAACCTGGGAGACAGAGAACTTGTAGACTTGAAAGAACAATTCTGTTGAGGTCAAACTAAAGCAAAATTGAAATATCTTGTTTATACTGAGTAAAAAACAAGAAGAAATTGATAGAGATTGATACAATTTTAGGCTTATTTTTGCTCACCTATGAGGAAGCAGAGGTTTTGTTATTACCAAAAGATAAAGAAAATGTGTTAATAAGTAGTGAAAGAAATTAACAAGCAATAGATTAATTAATTTACTTTAGTTTCCCAGGCTCAGCTGCACACATCAGTTGCACTGACTTATTGAATGAATTTTTGTCCCTAATGACAATTTAATAAATCAGACAAAGCAAAATATCAAGATTTTAGTACTATGTAGCTATTTTTTTTAAGTGTCAGTGGGTTTTGTTTTTCTTTTGCAGGATGTCTTATTTTGTGTCAGTACCCTACACTTTTATATTAACTTTCAATCATCTTTGTATAAAAGCTCCACTAATTGTGATCCAATGCAAATATCTATGCAGGACAACCAGGAGCCCCTTAAGTACAGATTGCTTGTGTTAAAAGCCAAATCTCCAAATACAAGTAAGAGCAAACAATGCATTTAGTACAGAAAATTAATCAGGCAGCTATTGAAGTCTTTGTTATCACACATTCCTCAGAGCCAAGGGCAGCAGTGTCACACAGGTGGGTTCGGGTGAGTCAATAGTAACAGTACCAATGATTATCCTGGCACAATTGGAACCTTTTCTCAAAAAACTGCTGCGCCAGTCAACAGATGAGCTGTTATTGTCAGACTCAGCCCACCGTGTAAATCTTCTGCCTAATAAAAATTCAAATTAAAAATATTCTGATAAAAGCATTCATTCTCTATGAATGCTTTGATGTTTTGTTACAAGACTGGTAGAAAGCTCACTGAATCATAGGAAAGATTCCTATGGGCTTTAGTGGGCATTTTATCGGGCTTTTTATGAAATAATTTGGTTTATGATTTTTTGGCAAACCTCATCTACAAATATAACTGCATAAGCGTCTCATATTAGTTAATTACCTTTATCTATGAGATTAATGTCTCCGCTAATTTCAATCACTAGATGACAAAAGGATTCCCAAGTAACGTTGCTATAAATTCATGTGCCTTTTGTCTGGAAACTCTTTGTATGTCCAAATCAAATTCTCATAATGTCACACTTGTTTTACAGTCATATTTTCATACAACCTCTCTTCATTACATCTGAGAGTTGACCTTTTCTTGTTATCTAGTCATTTTGTTAGTATTGCTTTGAAGGTGCATATTAATCTGTCCTAACATTGAAGGCAAAAATAAGATTTTTTTTTTCATTCTTCTGTGCACGACCTCAATCCAGGACAAAATATAATCATGTTATTGGTTTCTAAAATTTCTACATATGTCATTTCTGAAAAATTACGCAAAACAGCTTTGATTTTTGTCACATAAAAGGGAATGAAGTTGCTTTAAAATAATAAATCTGCACCAATACATATGCAATATATGAAAATGTAGACATTATATCAAGATCTGTTTGTAGTTGGAGCTTTACATTCTCGGGAAAAAAGTACAAAGAAAAACATGGGGGAAGTCAGCTATGTGTACACATCTGAGATAGATAAAACTATTTTTATTTTACATTAGGTTTTAAAAATTGTTCACTTTCTAAATCTGAAAGCTATTTCAGATGAACAAACACCAAAATATTTATAACTCACAACAAATATACTTTCAACATGACTTTCGAAGTTCACTATCTTTTTCTATGACAACATGGATAATTCAAGGCAGATTTTACAATTCTAAAAATATCCTTTAATCTTACAACAAAATGCTTACAAAATATTTCACTGCATGTGCATGAATTAAAAGAGGTGGGAAAATGTTTCTTGTGGATTTGATGTGAAAATCAGTATCAACCAACCTTAATGACTGCAGAGTAAAATGCTCCAAAAAAAGATTAATGCCTATGTTAAAATTACCCTTTCATTCCTTAGTCTTGTGCATAATTATTTAGTATTTCTTCTGTGTTCTCTATATCTGTATTTCTATCTGTGCTACCTTTTCACTGGACCTTAGTACAAGCAGTGAAAAGGGCAATGATGAATTGTTTACTCATCCCTCATTAAGAGAATCTGCTGCATTTACATGGGACTGGCCTTATCCTCAATATGTATAAACACTGAACAATTATAAATGTGATAGAAACTCATCTCATGTGGTCCAATTTGTAATTTGGGCCTTCAGATAATTTTTGCCTTCTATTTGTTACATGAAATGGGATTGAGACAGAGTAGGAAATAAGTCAGAGTATTATCCTGCAATTATCTTCTTCCCTAGTACACTGGTTCAGTAAAGGAGTTTTGTTTTGAGAAAGCTCCTTATTTTGGAATACCTTAAGAACAAGCTAGAAAGTTTTCATAATTTGTGGGAAATTTACAAGAAAAAGGTCAGAAGAAGAGATTGTATTGTGTAGAATGTTCTAGTCCAACAGGTCTGCTGGGGATGCACTCTGAGTAAGACAACTACAGAAAAGAGGTGGCTGGTGTGACATAATTTGTATGCATATTTAGGTTTTGTCAGCAGTGTAATATACAGTAGGACAATTTAACTGAGTCGGGTTCTCCCCCTCAAAAAACAACCAAATGAAAATCCCAAACCAAAACATACAAAAAATCCCGAATAAAAATACTGAATGGATTCTCTGGAAAAATATATTTGTGAAGGTAGGCATGAGGGAAGTGTGTGTTTACCTTGGTGTGACAGATGCATATCTAGTTTTATGGAAAACCTTAGAGAAAGGGATGGAATGGATTGTTTCATGTAACAACTCAGCATATTCAGTAGAAGAGAAGCTGCAGAAAAGCAGCAGGACGAGAGGCAGCATCTCAACAGGATGGCCCTGGAAGGAAGCAGAGGTGTAAGGGCTAAGGTGAGCAAAGCCAAAGCTGATATTCAGAGAAAAAGGAAAGAAAGCAATAGCCCATAAGTGTGAGGAGTCAGATTGGAGTCTCTGCTGGGCAGGAGGCTGCAAGAGCTACTTCACTGGAAAACAGTGCTGCTGAAAAGGGACAACCTGATAAGGACAGTGGGCAGAAGTAAGACAGGCTCTCAAGCCTACTGTTTAGTCTGCCAGCCATGTCAGAGACAAGCTTTCTCTGTGCAGAGAGGCCTCTTATAGCCTGATCTTTGTATGACGGAAGGAGACACAACCTTAGATGTTAGAATCACTTGAAGCCCTCTCTTCAACAAAATAGCTGTTTGAACAGCTGCTTTGGCATAACTATCAGTGTCAAGCAGCCTCACGAGAAAAATGTCTGTATCTTTGGCCAGCTGTGATGAAAGAACTTTTCCTTTCAGGACAGGATTCAGTGGAAGTCAGAGAAGAGGCAGGTGTCTATTTGTCTGTTTGGGGGTAGAAAGGGAAAAAACGAGACAAGCCTTCTCTTTTCCGCAAGAAGACAAAACAAGACCCAAAACTTTATTTTCACTTGGGAAAAAAGGTGCGAGACAAAACTGGGATCCTTGGCTGCATATAATCATGTTATTTGTATTAGTATTTTGTTATAACTTGCAAAATTTCACTTGGGTTGTAGCCAATTATGTTGTCAGACAAGAATGCATTTATGTGCTCATTTTTTGTCATTTTGAAGTGTGTTTCATTAACTCTTTATATTGCTGATAATAGACATACCTAGTTTTAAAATGCTGTTGGTCTCTATTACTACCCTGCACAGCAGCAAATATGTTCCCATTCCTGTGCAGTCCAGTAGGATAGTGAAAAGTGCATTTGTTGATCTCTGGAACATAAAAGGTGTAAAGACAAAGTTCTGAAGTAAGGGGGGTATACACAGAGATGAAAATATGTCAGATGTGTCATCAATGCTAATGCCCTTGAGTATGTGACAACATGGCCATGGCCATGCTCTCAGGATCAGTTGCCAGCCACCTTTAGAGTGTGAGTAGTCATTTCATGCATTCTTACAGATGACCATTGTTTTTACATAAACCAATTGAATTGGACGAGAACATGGACCATGAACATTCAGAAATCAAAATAATTATGGCAACTGAATGTAAAAATTCATAGTAAAGATTCATATTTTACAATGCAGACTGAAATGCAGACTGAACTTCAATATTACAATAAGAGGTCTCAGTGACAAAGACTAGCAGTAAAGCAGTGATTCAGAAGGTTGTTTTGCCCTTCACCTGCAAAAAGGGAATTCTATCCAATTAACTTCATCCATAAAAGCTTGGATGGATGCAGGTATCTAATGGGTATTTCCAGCTTAAGTTGCCTAAGCTCCAGGGAACTCAACCATTAAGCTCAGCTCTTTCTTGATACATGTTTGTGAAATTTTTATCTTTCATAGGTTCCTCAGTCTCTACATTGACAATACAACCAGTTTAAATTTCCTCTTTTTTTCTGTCTGAATCACACTATTTACACCAGGTCCGTATTTTTCAAGTTGTTAACGTATGGCTCTGAATGGTTTTCAGATCTTACACCTTTTTTCCTCTAAATCTTGAGGCCCTAAATGATCCAAGAGGGAGCATTGTGGCTGGTCCGTGAAGGAAGAGAAAATTTTCTTCTGTCTAAATATATTCACTGAGATTTAAAAGATATTCAAATAGTCCTCTAGGATGCAAATGTTCAGACAGCTTTAGAAGAAGCCATGTATAATTTAATATATATAATATATATATATTATAAATAAATTCTCAGAATTACAAAAGGATTGGTCAAGCTGCTTCAACTAGGTAGAGATCCAGATGGCTAAAACTGTATTTGGAGCAGAGCTATGTGCTGCCTGTTGCCATTCATCACAGCCAAAATTTCTATTCTAAAAATGCAGAAGCCACTCGTGTTGACTTATTTTTCCCTGTAATTCCTGCCTGAAGCATTCCCAGATGCCCAGTGGCTTTGCAGGCCCTCTGCTCTGATATGCGAACACAAACCCCTGTCAGCATTTTTTTCAGCTGGAGTGAGCAAATACATGAGAACAAAAAATTCTGGTTCATACTGTTCTGAATTTTGATGTGACTTCAGAAGTGTGGTCTGAAGTCTAGAATTTTGAAAGACCATTGAAAAGTTTAATCAGTAAAATTTGTCTCAAGATTGAAACATGTAGAGTTAGAGGTCAATTTCTCTGATTATGTACTGCCATACCAGGCAGCTCAACATCTTACAGCCAATGGGAGCCAACATAATAGACTGAGAAGAGACATGTATGGTTGGTGGTCTGTGTGAGGAGATGCAAGGCTTGACTTCATGTTTCAGAAGGCTGATTTATTATATTATGATATATATTATATTAAAATGCAATATTAAAACTATGCTAAAAATAAAGAAAAACATTCATCAAAAAGCTAGAAAAAACAAAAATAAAATGAATAACAAAAGCTCACGACTCTCAGAGTCCAAGCCAGCTGACTGGGATAGGCTATTAATTAAAAACAACCAACATGAACCAATCACAGATGCACCTGTTGCATTCCACAGCAGCAAATATTTATTGTTTACATTTCTTTCTTGAGGCTCTTCAGCTTCTCAAGAGAAAAATCTTAGCAAAGAATGTTTCATAAAATATCATAGCTACGGACGTGTAAGCAGTTCAGGGGACCATATCCAGCCTCATGTCTGATTTGTGCACCAAAAGGTCACAGCTCTTCCGGAAAGCTGCTGCTGTAGCCCCTGCAGATGTGTCTGATAATTCTGGTCATGCTCGTGCACGCTTGTACTAGAGCAACAAAATGGCATAGTGGTTATGTTTAGAGAGAGCTGAATTATAGTTCAGGCTCCACTGACTACATTAACTAGTGGTTTAATTTAACTTCATGGACACCTATGGCAATTTGAGACACCACAGGGTACCCCAGTAGGTGTGACATGGGAAAAGTGTGAGATTCATCCCCTTTAAGGAAGGTAAGAAGAGCCTGCACAGGAGACCCCAGGTAAAATCTCACTGAACAAACACAGAGATCCTCAGACCTCATTGTGGGAGACACCTACGCAGATATCAATGTGCACAGCTGAATGTGAATTGAATCTTTCCTCTTGTCTCACCTTCTTTATAACATGAATAAATTTGGGCATGATTTGAAACGCAGCTTCATAACTTTTCTCTGCACTGTAATGCTTCTCTAGAAAGATATGAACCTGTTCAAATTGTTCAGGTTGTAGAACAGTCCTTGTTTCATGGGTAACATGACATTAGGAAAAAGATTTTGTGAGCTCTTTTTGAAGCAATATTTTCAAGATATTTAGGAATAAGATAATTATGCACCCAGAATATATTTAGATTTCTAAGACTAAGTAAGCTTTGCTGGCCTCATTCCATGGCCAATGTAAAGAAATAAATGCTGAAGGAGAATCATTTCACTGTAAAAGAAGTTTATGGAATAGGCAAAATTAATTACTTTCTGGAGACACCGGTATTTTTCTCTCTTGATTGAAAAAAGGACAGAAACTTCAGTTGTTTACAGTGAACTTTCTAAAATTCCACATGTTAAAGTTAGGTAAAATAAATCCCAACTTTGCTCTTTCTTCATTAAGAGTATGACACAATGAGAGGGAAATCTGTGAAGACGTCTTTTTACAGATGGGGAATTCTGTGCTAGCTCTATTTTAACATTGTTTCAAAAGTATATTCAAGAAGAAATAGGCTCAAAGACCACTTTCAGTCATGTAAAGATAAAATTAATTGTTTTCAGCAGAAACTGAAATAAAATACACTGTTTAAATTCATTGGTCACATCACTACATCAATTTTAAATTGGATTGGAACACTGAGGTGGTTTCTCCCCAGCTTCCGTAGGGTAGAATTTTTAGGCAAATATTGATATCACAGAAACCACTGTCACCACTGTTCACTATCAAGCTGAGAAAGTGAAATTGAGCTGGGAAAGAATGAGCTATGATACCAAGGAGAGGCTTGATAGACATTGCATTACCATGCCTCTGTGTGACTTTTCTACTGCTTTCCCTACTCTGTGAAACAGAGGACATCAATCTTCTGTGTTGTCAGCTGAGCTATTGCATCATACTGTGTAAATCATAGACTGGGTAAATTGCATTTCTTCTTGCCCTTCAACATTTCAAAAATATAATAAGACCATTTACAACAGGTTGTGCTTAATTTTATTTTGATTTTTTTATTAGTGCCTCTTGGCTGGTATTTAACTATGCATTTAAACCAGACAGCAAAGGAAAAACTTCCAAACACATTTTTGTGTGATCATTATTCCTTTTCAAAATACATTCTGAAACAATCTCTTCCAAACCCTGATTTCAGAAGGCCACATAATAACCTGCCAGAATGGTATCTTTGATATCTTCATAAGAATCTGTTTTGAACATTTTGTGTAAGATAGAAAAGGAAAATTCATACAATCATCAACAAGTAATATAATGTAGCAGTCCCATGCAGGAAGTCTGTATTTGAATGTAACTTTAAATATTTTCCCAAATATATCAATAATTAATTGCTAACACCTGGAAGGATCCATCTGGAAACACTCCTTCATTATTGGTTGACTGAATACTGATTTTGTTCAGCCTTCAGATGGAAGATCATGTGCTGATGGTTTCTACCAAATATGTAAATCCATGAATGTCTGTATATCAACATCAAAATCCAGGTGTTGCTCAGATATACATATATACAAAAACCCAAACAAAGCAACACTGCAACCAGAATCCCAGATTCGCTCTCAGATAATTTAGAAATAAATATACATTTACCATTATATTCTAAGAGTTAATTGTGTTCTTTATTATAAATAATTTTCTTATGAATATGTCTTAAGTAAAGGACATCCAATTCATACTGAAATATCCATTTTCTACTACACTACCACACAACTGTTACATATTGTATCATAAATAACAAATTATTGTTTTTGTAAACCAGAGGTAGACAATTTTGTTTTTCAGTAAACAGCATTATTTCCAGGCGGTGAGAAATTACCTTGGATAATGAATTTCTGCTAATGATATATTTTCCAATTAAAGGATGATTAATTGTACATATTCAATACTCCAGGGAACTTTCTTCCAAACTCACTAAGTGCCACGCTCTGGAAACATTTTGATAATAATGTTGGGTTTTGTTCCAGTATTTATTTATTGAAAAATAGTCTGACTGTAAAAATTATGCAATTATTAATTTAGATTGGAAGAAATTCTTTACTTTGAGGGTTATGAGATAGGGAAACAAGTTGTCCAGGGAGATTGTGAGTGCCCCAAACCTGCCAGTGTTCAAAGCCAGGTTGAATAAAACCTTTAGCAACCTGTCCTACTGGGATGTCTCCCTGCACATGGCAGAAGGGTTGAGACCAGAGGATCTTTAAGGTCCATTTCAGCCCCTTAACATACTATGATTCTGTGAAAATATAATTAATAAAATTA
This sequence comes from Onychostruthus taczanowskii, assembly GCF_017590055.1. Classification (NCBI taxonomy): domain Eukaryota; kingdom Metazoa; phylum Chordata; class Aves; order Passeriformes; family Passeridae; genus Onychostruthus; species Onychostruthus taczanowskii. The sequence continues at coordinate 16,706,539 of NW_024497629.1, read as the reverse complement.
ATAAAGAATTAAGTTATGAGGGTATTATTAGTGTCAATTAATGTTTTTTACTGAAACAAATCTTAGAAGTAAAGGGATACTGTGTTTTGCAGTCATAGTAATGGTTATGATTTAAGTTACACAGATGTTAAGTGCTTTTGGAAAGTCTTTGACTTGATACCTGATGACATTAGAGTATGAAATTAGTATTGACAATTATAACAGAACACACATTAAATGAATTAAAGTTGATTCTCTGACAATTCCCAACCACCTGTACTTGAGGTTTCTCAGGAGTGCTACAGCAAATACTATTGAATTCGTAGTGAATAAGCTGGAAGTAAATATAAAATTTATGAAAACAAAATAAATTTTATTGTTGAAAATAAAATGTATTTTAAAATAGTGTTGATGGAATAAAACTTAATAAAGTGACAAAGAGGGATGGATCTATGTGGCCATACTGAACCAAGCTAGATTTTTGCAATGCCTGGGAGCCTTCAAACTGAATGTGTTTCAGTCAAACTATATATCTAAGAGCAGCGACTGCAGACTTCTGTGGGTTATGTACTTTTGACAACAATGACTCAACTACTGTATGACAATCGTAATGACCACAAAACACAACAAACACAACTAAGGTGACATAAAAGCAAAAAGAAGGATGCAGACAGGATGGATGCAGTTCAGTGATTTAGCAAAATCTGCTGCGTTCGTGATGCAGTTAATAGTATTTAGTGACCAGAATTTTTTAACAAGTTCTTGAGAAATCAGAAAAAATGTAAAAAGTAATCTGAAACATTACTTCAGAGTCAGAGTTAATGTCTTAAAAGAGGAAGCTGAAGAACTTTCATGCTTGCAACAGAAGAAATTCCAGAATAGTTATGACAAAATATTTTCACTGCAAAGTTTGGGCAATCATTGAAATAGGCTGCCATGAGATGTTGTGAAATCTTTGTCCCTCATGGTTTTCAAAACTTGGTTGGACCAATCTGACCAGTATTCATGAAAATACCTCTTTATAGAGAAGGTACTTGGACTAAGTGGGCTGCAGTGTTTCCTTTCAAACAAAATTCTTATATAATTCAGACATTGTATAAATTCATTCCTTATTTGCTGTGACTAAAAACCTGAGAGGTGATCTGGTTAATCTTTAAATATCTTCATATGCAGAAAATCCTGTGTTCTAAGTGTATCTCTACGTGTATCCCTTTCAACATACAAAGATAAAAGGGAGACTCGAGGTAGAGAATTAAAATAAAAAATGTTAGAATTTTAAATTGTAAGGATGATCAGTAGTTACAACAAACATAATAGTAAATATTGCATCCTAAGTGTCTTAATATTCTCTCAGAAGGAATGGATTTTCTTTGATTTGCAGTATACCCATGCCTCAATCAAACATCAGTTCAAAGGGAAGTAACTGGGTGCAATTAGTAAAATTCTGTTATCCTCAATCTGCAAGATATCATGGGTGGGTCTTACATAAGGGTCTTTTCTGTCTTCAGAGTTCAATCTAAAGGCTTTTTGTTAAACAGAGTATGAAGCAGAACCTAAGGGCTAGAATAATTTGGAACCCAATAATCAATGTTCAGAGAGCTATTCAAGTATAGAGAATCCTCAGAATTTCAAGGGGTATACAGTCATATTACTGTGACACCAGAGAAGAAAAGCAGAAGTCTCTCTCTGTACAAAAGAAGCAAAAACTTATAAAACAGAAGTGTTTTTTGGGTAGGGCCTGTTTAACTGTCCCTCAGTGAAAATCTATGAATTTGAGCCACGCTATAAAATTCTGTACTGATGGGTGTGAACACTCAAAGAACACAGTTAAATTGTCTCAAAATACTCTCAAAGAGGGACACTCCCATAAGATAAGGTACCACAAGGGCACAGATGGCAAACAGGAGGGCATTAATTTCAGGCCTAAATGGGGGCGAGAGATTTAGAGTTAGCACACCAGACAAGATTCCATTGTGCAGACTGTGGGAGAAGGACAGACACAACAAGAGGAAGAGGTGATGAGGCCAGGTGAGGCAGATCTGGGCAGCTTGTCCAGACAAAAAATTTCCGCTGTAACAAACTGTGAAGAAAGGAAGCAGCTGCTTACACACGTGCCATCCCTAGTTGTGGGAACAGCACACACGCCTTGTGCACACCTTGGACTTGGACTGTATAACAGTGGTACCTCCAGAAGAATATGTGGGGACTACCAAGAGCACCAGAAGTAGGAACCCATGTGGTGGTGATATCTTTGGCTTAATCTCTCTCTCTTTTCCTCCTCTTCCTCTTCCCCCTGCTCCCCTTCTTATTTTTCTCTGTCTCTCTCATTTGCTGCTAACTAGGATCTCTACTATTGACTTTGGCATATTCTCTTGTTTGCACCTTAATTCAGGCAGAGGCATCTCTTAATAATCAGACACTAGCATTTTCAAAGCCTCACCCTTTATCCCCTCCATAGTGCTAAACTTCCAGATACTGTCTTTTTTCTTTCCAGACTCAAAATCCTACTATGATTTAATGTGGCTTCCAAGAACTTTTCTCATTAATCAACAGGAAGTTTATTTCCCTGAACACTTTTGCAAACAAAATTTCATTTTTTGACTTGTGTTTGTGGATAACAAATAAGAGGGAAAATATGATGTGATTCAATGTCTTTCAGAGATGTTTGAAGTTTTACTTGTTTGGCACATCTTGAATTTTTTTCTGTAGGAAACAGAATTTTTGTTTGTAAACAGATAATACTGACATGACTTCTGAAGAAGTGTAACATAATTTTGTCATGCTACAGTAGCAAAACATACACTTTCTGAGGGCATAGTCTTTGCATGTATTTAGAGTTATCTCTGTGAAATGCTATTATAAATAATTAAGTTACTATTTTTGCTCTTCTTAGGGACTGGCACCAATTAATTTGACTAGTAACCTCATCCAAAAGAGGGAATTAAACTTATGTCAATGTTTTCTAAAGTATGATTATTAACCTCTGTATTAATTCATCTGGCAAGCCAATAGAGTATATGCTGTACTTCAAATATTAATTTTCTTTGAAATTTTTTTAACCAAGTGCTGCCTTTGGGGCTGTGTTTAAAGTTGCAAGGATTGTGTTTGGCTATCTTAATTAAAAGTATTCAATTAACCCAAACAAAGCTGACTCTGAAGCCTAACATTTCCAAAACTGATAAATGATTGCAGAGTAAATAACAATTGAATGAAGAATAATTGATTTTTCCCCCTTGAAATATTAAATAAAATGTATTTATTTTCTTACTAAATAATTATGCAACTAAGGAAATATTTAACTGCTAGAGTAACATTTAATAATTAAACAGAACAAGACTATAACACTATTGCAGTAGGAGGCATGAGTATCTGTGCAATCTTTCTGAAAATTTTATTTGAAAGGTTTTAATCTCTTAAAGCTTTTGTACTACTACAAGATCAGATGGTTTATTTGTCACTGAATGGTATTTCCTAGACCACTGTCATGTGTTAAGTAATGTGCTCTTCAGCACAGCCAGTCCTGTTGTCTGCCCTTCAACACTCAGAATCATAGAGTATTCTGAGTTGGAAGGGATCCACAAGATCCACTGAGCACAACTCCTGGCTGTGCACAGGACAGCCCTAAAAATCATAGCGTGCACTGAAGAGCACTGTACAAATGCTCATTCATGGCATGAGCAACTCCCAGAATGCACCAAAACCTCTTTTCCCACCTTCTCACTCTCTTTACACCAGTTTTCTGTGTACTTTTCCTCATTTCTCAAGTCATGTTTTCCTAATCATAGTTTCACAGAATCTCATTTTTCTGACTTAAGTTTTAACTGTCCAACAGTCCACACAAGAGTGCAGCTGGTGACACTTAGCTGTACTGGAGTGAGAAATTAGCTGATGATTTGAGGAAATGTTGTGGGCTAATTCTTGTGTGGAGAGAACCGAATAGTGAACTGATTAGGGGATTAACTCTGTGAGATTAATTATAACAAAGAGCCATGAATCTAAGAATATATTGGGATGTGTATTGGTGCCTAAAGCTTGGGATTTATAGGATGAGAGTAAATGGGAAAAAGGAACTCTAAAAAATAGGAAGAAAAAGAAAGTAGTTGAAAAATAATTAATTTTTCCCTCAGCAAAAGGATTGATTTCACATGAAAATATGTATTTAAAATTCCACTGTGCCCAAGACATTTCCTGAGTTAAATTTATACTATTTTTCCTTTTTAGTGGATTACACTGAGAAACAACCTCAAGTTTAAACTCAAAGTTCAGATCTCAGTGCTGCATTAATGTAAATCCACATTGTCATGGTTAAATCAGTACTTCAAAAAGAAGTGAAGCATGCATTGGATTCATTTGATTTTCACCACGGCCTTCTTAAAAGAACCATTCTTAATTTTTAGGAATGAGACAAATGACCAAGATTTAATTGGTGTCTACAGGGAAAGTGGAATTTAGGTTGCAAAAAGACACCAACTGCAGAAGTGATAAAAAAAGAGACTATGACAGTACTGGGCTATTTGCTGACTAACTTGTGCCAGTGTGAGCCAGTAAAGACCCTAATTGCCTTGATATAAACCCTTTCCAAGGACAGTAAAAGTTGTAATGAGAACTGTGTTGAACTCAGTTATTTTTCTTAATATTTTGTAAATGTACTTTCCAATTGTAATGGTCTTTCACCGACAGCTGTCCGAAAACTAAATCCTATTTACTATGACATATAGTCTTCAAAGTACTTCTTCTCCATCAAAGTACTGATTTATTTACTCTGTTTGAACTGATATTTTCTTGTACTCTACACAGTGCCTCAAAAATGGTCATGAGGGCTGTCTTTTCATGAGGCCTCGTGCTCTGAAGGGGTTCAAAAGAGGCTTTTTTGGTCCTGGTTTACGGAAAAGCCTTTAGGGTTTTTTCGGGCAAGTAGTCTCATAACAACTAAATTATGCGTTTAAAATAATGGTTTATTTAAAGGTCTACATAATTGGGGGTGAGAACTTACAAAACTTTGTGCAGCTGCAGAAATTGGTTATAAGAAAGTGTCTAGTAAGCCTGATTCTGCTCTTTGCTTTGAAAAATCATGCCCTTCTGTACACTGGGAATTTTCTTCCTGCAATCTGTGTGCTGCTGTAAAGAGCAAAATATATTTAGCTACCTTTTTTCTTGAAGAAGAAAGGTACAACTTCAGTAAAAGCAGGTCAAAAAGAGGGTAGAAGTTATAGCTTTGGGAGGAACATTATGCTAATTCAGACATTAGCCTAGAATTTAATTCTTTTATATCAAAAAAGTGCTTCTTAATTTCTTGGTAACACAGAGTTATCAGAGAGGGAACCATATTCTGTTCTCTGTTAAAGTTGTTGTCTTAGAAGAAAAGGAGGTCTGGTGCTAACATCTTGGAATTTATGCATAGAAAAAAGTACAGGGTAAAGACCCAACCTTGTACTATATGTAATTCTCTTCCAGGAGAAATTGCTGTACACTTTGAAATCTCCGCCTTTACATATTTCCAGCTCTCTGCTGGTTGCTGATAGTGAGGCTCAAAGATTTCTGGTAACAGAAACTGAACACTGCAGGTATTGTGCTGAAGTCTGAAATCAGGTTTAAAATAAAAATGAAGTAGCTAATGTGGGTTTAACTAGATTTCATTATGTTTCATTATGTTTTGCACTTCAATAATCTTTCATAGACCACTCCTCAGTAGAACATAAGCCTTAAATCCATGAAGCATTGGCATGCAATTAGCACTCTTAGAAGGAACTAGAATAGAGAAGATAATACCACTGGGCCTAGAGGATTAGGATGCACCTAATGCCTTGCCTACTCCATAAATATTTCTGGGGTGTCATCAAGGTTGCAATTATAGAACATGATTATTTATGCAAAGTTTAACTTCCTGTATTACATTCCAGTCATAAGCAATCACACTAAAATTTTTTGCTATTGTGCAGTTCATGCTTCACTACCCTAAAGCACATACAAATTTACTTTTTGTTCTGTTTAGGTAGGAAGATTGCAACTGAAGTATTAATTGTCTTCTAAGTTGTGTTTTTCTGCCCAACAGATTTAACACACTAGATTGTCATGACTTGGGGCATTTCTGAAAAACAAAAATAACTTTATGGTTTTGGTATAGTCTACAGATAATAAAATTGTGAAGAAAAATTGGTCTTGCTGTAGCTTCAGGTTTGCTGAAAACATTTAATATATTATAGGGCCTTAGTGTTCATTATGAAAACTCTGCAAACATATTGAAACTCTATAGAAAAATGAGTTTCATCATCCCTTTGGTACATATAACAAAACCAGACTGAAGTCAGGTGCTGATGAACTCTTACACCATATTAATGTAGAATATCCTAAGTACAGAGTTATGGAATCACAGAGTCAGTGAATGGTTTGGGTAGGAAGGGACCTCTGGACAATCTCTAGTCCAATTCCCATGCTCATGCAGGTTCACCTTGGGCAAAAAGCACAGGATATATCCAGGCACAGGATATCTCCAGAGAAGGACACTCCCCAGCCAGCCTCTCTGGGCAGACTTTCAGTGCTCTGTCACTCTGAAAGTGAGTGAGTTTTTCCTCATATTCAGATGGAACTTCCTGTATTCCAGTTTGTTCTCATTTTCCCTTGATCAGTCGCCAGATGCTGCTGAAGGAAGTCTGGCTCACCCTCTTGACACCCACCCTTACGTTTGTATGCATCACTGGGACAAGAAGATAGAAGCTGGATCCAGGTGCAGAAGTCCCAGCTAAAGGAAGCTGGGTGCATGATGAAGACAATGCCCTTTGTCAGAGAAACAACTACCTTTTAGAACAGTAAAATGAAATAACATCAAGGACCATTAATTAGATGAAATAGGCCTTTGGTAATCCAAATAAACAGAGATTCTTTCACACATTTCCAGTCTTTAATGAGCTATATTCGAGATACACCATTCAAGTCCTCAGCCCCAGATTTATTGAGAAGAACGTATTGCTAACGCATCACCACTGTCATCTTGTGAGGAAAATTTTGCAAACATTAATGCTATATAATTTGTTTCCTTTTTAATTTCCTTCTTGTTAAAATTTTGCATCACAGAGAAGTGGTAGAATGGACAGGGTAACCATGTAAGGTCCAAACACTGTGTTTCCATGTTTATTATAGCTATTTAGGTAAGCATATTTAGGTTGTCCATTGATAGTGTTGTTATAAGTTTAAAAAAAAACAGTTTACCAAACCAGAAAATTCAACTACACTGGTTGTCTAGTTGTTAATCAATATTGATTAATGAGTGACGTCTATCACAAGTGATCATTTCTTTTTTAAATAAAAAATATTGCAGCTTGTAACTAATAATTCATACTGGTTGTTCAGCAAAATATTTTGCTTCATCTCTAAATCACTACTCTACCACTGTCTATCTCAATAGCTCTAAGTAAAAATCAATAAATAATTATCTTATTAATTACTGTTAGGTAAGACAATAATGGGAATGGCAGTACAAATAAGAATTTGTTTTTCTCTGTCTGACAATGGCAAGTGGTAGATACCTGGGAAGAACCAGGTAAATCAGTGATGCTTCCTACCATATCATCCCCGTACTATTATTAGGTTTTATATTGCTGATACATTCTCACATCTGTAAAGACATTTCTTTCATAAAATGTGTTTCCTCAAACCTTAACCAACAGGGGAAAACTTGTTCCTAATAAAGACATTAAATCATGAAGCATTTGCACAGAGGAGTTCTGAAGCTATGCAGCCTTCAAAGGTTCCTTTCTTATGTTAATGATCTTTAGAAAGGAAGACAGGCTAGAACAGAAATCAGTTATATCCCACACTGGTATCCTTAGTACAGGTATCCTTCTGATCCATGACACAAACTATATTTTTACTTAGAAATAAACCACATGATCACAAATGACACAGCCTGTCCTTTATATCCAAGATTAATACCTTATCAGAAGTTCTACAGTGAACAGCTCACCAAAAATTTATTTTTATATTACTGATGAAAATTGAAAGGACCAAAAGTCACAGGGTTATTAAGCCTTTTGCTATAAAGCTAGGAATTAGAAAAAGCTCCTGGATTTAATAAGTTAATCTAATTAATGATCCAATGCATTACTACTGATCAAATATCTGCTCTAGTTTTCTACTGTCTCTACATGTAGAGACTTTCCTGAAATGAGAAATATTATGTGGGTGAGTCTTTATTACTTGAGTGAACTATTTTAGTATGATCATTAAAAAAAAAGGAAATAAAAGAAAAAAATAGATTAGTTCTTGTTGAAGAACAGATACATTTAAAAAGTCAATTAATTGTTGCAACTCTATAAATAATTAGTAAGAAATATTATAGAGAAAATGGGATCAACTCTTTTCTACACAGTTCAATCTGGTTCAAGACAGACAAGAAACTATCAGAGAGGGTCCAGGGGGAGATTATGGGGATGGCTAAGGGTCTGGACCACCTTTCTTTTGAGGAAAGGCTGAGCTGAGCCTTTTTTCTCTGGAGAAGAGACAACTGAGAGGAGATCTTAACAATGTATAAAATATCTTATAGGTGATTTCCAACAGGATGGGTCAGAGTCTCTGCAGTGGTGCCCAGTGACAGGACAAAGGACAACAGACACAAATTTGGAAGTTCCACCTGAATATGAGTAAAAACTTGTTTACTGTGAGAATCACAGAGCACTGAAACAGGCTGCTCCAGTGAGGGATTTTGGAGTCTACTTCTCTGGAGATACTGAAAACCTGCTTGGATGCAAACATGTACAATCTGCTCCAGGTGAACCTGCTTGAGCAGGTAGGTTGGACTAGGTGACCTCCAGAGGTCCCTTCCAACCACAGCCACTCTGTGGTTATGTGTGGATGACCTATTACCTTATTCTTATAAACATGTTTAAAGAATGTATTGCACATTTTCCCCCTATTTTTTTTTTTTTTAATACTGCCATAGATTGAGCAAATTTTGGATACTGTCTGGTGTTCACAGCAGACTACTAGTAGTTCACACAGGAACTACTGTGATTTCTCTTTCCCCCTCCCTCACATCAAACACTAGGTGCATATTCTAATATAAATGGTGTTTATAACTGTAAAAGGAACATTCTTATTCAGCGTAAATAATTTATTTTAATAGGGAACTTTTTAGATTTTGGGACTTGGCTACTTTAGCATAATACCAAACAGTTCTTAAGCACTGATCATGGGTTCAGAAAAGCCAGCACCTGTTCCAAGCAGTGAGTCTGGAGGTGGCTTCACTCATTTTGCACATAAGAAAGTTTAATAGTGATGAAAAGATCCATTAAATGTGTTTTGGTGTTTATGTCAGAAAGTGATTGTAAGCTCATTTGATTTGCCAGTATAAAGGTGGTCTAGAGACAAACAATTTCTCCCTGGAGGTTTCCTGCATCATGTCAGCATTTTCTTGGAGTTTTTGATCTAGTTATGCAGAAATATCCTTTTGCATAAAGTTTTCACTGTAGTTACTGTTACCATTCTGGTGAATGTCCAGATATAGTTATTGATTTGAAGTAAATTTAGAAAGCTTCTTTCCAATGATTTTTTTTTCTGTCACTCTTATTTACTCATATACTTTCTATGGAGAAAGATCTCTCTGAACTTTTTCAAAATCATGACATGACAACGTAGAACCATGTTTATTAATGGTTACTTGATTTTCAGCTTATGCTGATGTAATAAAAACTTATCTGTATTAGTGCAGTCCAGAAAATTAAGGCAAATAGCTACAGGTGGGAAGTTATTTTGTAGGAGTTAGAACACATGAAAACATATGAATGATAGTCAGGGTGTTAAAGTAGGTTACTATAAGCAACATTTCTGAGGTAAGCAGGTTAAAACAAATAATTTTTTTATCTGAGATTTTTTGGATGTAGTTTGTATCAGTTGTCTTTGGGTAAAGGTGCTACCACAAGTCACAGAGCTGGAATGACCAAAAGGTCCCATGACACGGAGTCATCCATGTCACTAACTCCTGTTTTGCGCAGAGCCAAATCTGAGCCAGAGAGACAAGGCTTTGTGCATACTGTTATGTTATCTCACAGCACAGGTCACTAGCAGAGTGACCTGTAACTCTCTTGGCCTGCAGACCCTGAGTCTCTGCTGCCACAGAGGGCTTTTTCGGGAAGGGCAACTGGCTCATACCAGAACTCTGACTCTCCCGACAGAGGCATCTTTCTTCTGGTTGAGAAAATTGAATTTTGAGTTTAAATGTGCTCTCTCTGTCAGTACCATCAGAACAGAGGGGATGAGGGACAGGAAAAGGCTTTCCTTCACACTACTTGTTCCTGAGAGAAGGGGATGCTGAAGCTGCAGGAGGGGCAAAGACAGAGCCCCTTCATTCAATTTCTGCAGTGTTCCAGGAAAGCGGGGTTATGCTTTTGTAGGAAATAAGCACAAAGGAAGAAACTCATACTGCCATCACCAGCTTCTCTTCTTCATGGGAAACCTGAATCTGGCTAACTTGCCAGGTGCATAAAAGGCCAACAACAATTTTGGAAAACCACTGTGCACTGCATTCTTTTGTCTGCTAAATTGATCTTATGATTTTTCATATATTAGACATCGCAGAATGCAAATTTTGGCATAAAGAAAAAAGCACAGCCAAATTGCAGATGTTGTTGTTAAATGTAATGCACAATACTATGTTTCTGCTAGCTTAATGATAGCCTAAGATTTAATTTAACATTTAATTACTGGGAATATAATAAAAAGGAAATAGTAATTCTTAAAAATATATGATGCATAAAAGTATATTGAAAAGCTGAGAAAAGGCTAATGGTAAAGAAAACGATCAGGTACACAATAATATTAGTATTAGGTTTTACAGAGCAGAAACATTGTCTTGTAGCAGGCAGAGGAAACTGTCAAGGGAAAAAAGTAGTGTTTTAATATGAGAACAAGAAGCAGAGAAGAGAAACTTAAAGGCAATTCAAGCTTGTAAGCTAACTGAATTTATCAGGAAGTAAGGAAAAAATAATATCTATTTCAGTTGCCTGCAACAGAAGCTGGTTATAAAATAGAAAATGACACTATCATAAGCTGTCTTTTCAAAAATCAGATATATCTGAAATAAATTGATGTCCCACACTATAGCATGAGGACTTTGGTTATTAACATCAAAACTTCTGTCATATTCTCTTTCTCTGGTGTTTCAAACACTTTTTAAAGAGCATCCAGATAGAGGACCTAAGTTGAGTAAAATATGTATGGGAAAGGCATTAAAGGCAAAAAAAAAAAATATGGCACTCACAGAATAATTGTGGAAAAGATCTTTTTATATCACATATGATAGTTTATTCAACTTGATGTGAATACCAAGGCAAATAATTTAAATAGCATTAATATGCTCTCTCAAACTCCTAACTGACTGAATTAAGTTTAATATCTAATACAACAAAAACTCAAACAAATTTTTCTTCAGAGAAATATTATAACCCCTATTTATTTTAATCTAATATTCTGTACATATATATATATATATATATATATATTTCTACTATTTTTGAAATATTTCTAAATTCAAAATTCATCTGACATTTATTACTACTGAAGAAATACCAGTGTTTGTGACATGTTTCTTTTTCAGCATAGAGACACTACTGTACACATACAAAGCTGTGACTAAACAAACATACAGCAAGTCTTAATATATGTGTTTTGGACAGAAATATCTGTGCATTTTACCAGTTTTTCATTTGCTTTCTTTTAAAACTCTAAAGATTCTGTGGTTACTTTCAAAAGTTTACAGTGCTTTTCTCATTTGTCAACTCATTTGAAAATGTCCTGGCAAGGTTTTGGGAGACAAAATGCAAATGCTGCAGGTCTGTGAATGGGATGGGCTGTATTAAATGTCTTATGTTGCATGGATTGTTCCTACTTCATACAATATTTTCCCCTTAAATATTAGTTCATTATTGATGACTCAGAAGTCTCAGATGTCTATCTTCTTGCCCTTGACTGAACCTGTAAGTTGTATGGTTCAAATAGATATGAAAATTCTGGATCTGGAAAAAATGGCCAGGCTGGTGAGTTCCTTGTTGCAGTGCTGAGAAGCATCAATGACTGCTTAGAAATTAGGGATATAATTTGATGGTTTTCCATAGGTTTCCGAGAACCAACCTGGCTTATTTTTTTCTCTATAATTTTGGTAGATTGAGTGCATTTCAAGAGCAGTCTTTACAATGAATGGGTGTTATTACTTTCCTTTTTGAAGTAGTGTTGAAGTGAAGGCAGATTTTGAACAGAACATATCATGACAAATGAGATCTTGGACAGACAGATCTGGAGTAGAGAGTTTTTGCTTTGCTGGGCTGGACAGTAGAATTTGGAAGAGTAAACGTGTGTTTCAATCTGATTTAAACACAGAAGAGCAAAGAAAACTAAGTCTCTCTGAATAAAATGGATCAAACCCAGAAAGGTTTGAAATATACCCCAAAACTTGATTAAAATTACATAAGGTTAGATGTTTATGGCAAAAAATGTAAAAAAGTTTTTAACATATTCTGCAGAAAATTAAGGTGTTTCAAATAAGTAGGGATTATAACAATTCTACTGTACCTAGCGCTTAGCAGATCCAGGTTGTTTTTGTTGCATTGTGGGCAAATACATACTGAGAAATCACTACAACTTTTTTTTTTTTTTTTTTTTTTTTTTTTTTTTTTTTTTTTTTTGCCAGAAGCCAGAAGCCCTTTGCTTCAGGCTGATTACTAGATATCATATTTCATGCTAACTTACACAAGCAGTTAGTTCACCTTTAGGATCTTGGTGACAAGCAGAGATTATGTTCTATGTGATGTATCATTTTTCTGTTACTTTTACTACTTTTAAAGAATTAATTTTTCTTAGTCTCAAATATAGTGTGATTTTTCAAAGAACTGTACAGCTTTTGATACAACAAAATCTAATCCATGTCTCTCTGCAGCAGATGGGAGAACTTTCATAAAACAACAAAAAAGCAATTTTTCTCTTCTTGTTAACTTTTTATTCCGTATATGCCATGTATTTACCCAGACAGGTTGTGATACTCTAGTACAGTGATCATGAAATGCATGGCAATGTGTCTGATATTTTGCAAAGGAAGACTGTGGGGTGATTTGGATTATTTGTGATTTTTTAAGTCTTCACAATAAATATATGAACAGAAATAAAAAAATATTTTTATTAATAATGAATTTAAAAAAGGAAATTCTTAATCAGAAAACATCTCTGTTAAAGTTTATTTCTTCTATGAACAGTAAATCATAGACTATCTACTTCCCAAGAGGACTTTTCAGTGGTCTCCTGGAAAAGAAAGTGAGCAAACAGGTTAATGTGTTTGCCTACATATTTCATATTTTCACAAATTTCAAATAGCAGTATCTTAAAATGTACAATAAGAAAATAAATGCACTGCTACAGTATCTACTCAAAAAAACACTTGAGTGAATGTTGAAAATAAAATGTACTTCTGGTAATTTTTTTCATGCCAGAGGTAATTTCTTTTACTGGAATTACTGATATCTGGCTTTTTAGTACCTCATTTTTCTTTGGATACCAGAAAGCTGTACAAACATGAACTACATTCTCATATAGAATAATCTGTGAATAATGTTATGTTAGAAATAAGAAAATTGTATCATTTAAGGTGAAGGACTTGCCTGAGTTCACACAGTGTTTTAGAAGCAAAGGAAGGAACATTTCCTGGGAACTGTCATTCCTATTTAACATTTTTGATATATAATAACTGAATATATATCAAAATCTGAAATTACACCTTTTTATATTTTATGCATATATGGACGATATTCTGCATAAGTTTGTGTACACTTGGAAGCTTTAATGACTACTTATAAAGTCTTAGGCATAAGTAGATTATTTATTCTGACTTGCGTTCTTGAACAAAATCTTTGTAAGTTTCTCTTCCTTCATGTTTGAAGCAAGCCATTTTCAGTTGTCTTATCTCCTAATAAATCCTGTTTCTTCAAGTCTTTTCAGATATGAAAAAGGGAAAAGTGCAGGGCTGGAAGGTGATTTTTGTGTATTGTTTACTTAATGATAAATCAAACCAGATTTTTGAAAAGCCAACATTAAGAGATCTTGTAATTTTTAATGTTTGCATCTGCACCATAGTATTGTAGAACAATATGTTCATCACCTTCCTCAGCCCACCTGAGTCAAGCACATTATTGCCAAAGAATGTGGTGTGAGAAGCACATCCTTAAACCCAGTGGATTCAGCAACTAACAAGAGTGAAATATTTAAAAAGAAGAAGGTTGCAAGGCTTTGCTTTTAATTATTATTTTACCAATTACTTATTGATTCTGTCCTCTCTTGGATTTGTTGTATGCTAATTGATCATGACAAAAAGGAAATATTTAATTGATTGAGATACGGATTTGCTGAAAACTCTGGAGATTTTAGAGTATTTTCTGAGATTTTATAGTCTTTTTTATTTATTTCCCCCATTAATGTCTTTCAGTTTCATGTAACACTGTAAAGTCTATAAAGCCCTTATGATTGTCTGCTCAGCCCCCCAGTTCTGTTGAAACCAGTCCAGATGGCTATTTGCCAGGAATTTAATCTAATAACAAGATCTGTTAACTAAGATTTCATGTAAATATGTCCATATTTCTAATCCAGCTCAATAGCAGCTATGACACTCACTGGTTTAACTAACGGTGTAAGAAGACACGTACGTTTTGTCAATTCCACCTTCCAGAGTCCATCCTCTCTTCCCTTACGCATGGATTACAAACTCTCTGGGGCAAAGAACACCTTTTTTCTTCTGGATTTCCACCATGCTTTGCACAGGCCTACCGGTTCCCTTCTAGCATTCCTAAACAGGGGAGTGTTGGTTTTGCACTGCCTGTTTTTTGGTGGGAGGGAGTGGCATAGAGGTGACTTCTATGAGAAGCTTCTAGAATCTTCCAGCAGGTCTGGCAGAGCCAATCCTTGGTGGCTCTGAAGATGGACATGCTGCTGGCCAAAACTGGGCAAATGAGAGAGGCTGGTAACACCTCTGGGATGACATATTTAAGAAGAAAATCAAAACAAAGTGGGGCACAGATTTTTCTAGCCACAGAAGATGTGGAGTGAGAGCATGTGAGGGAAAACAACATGGAGACATCAAGGTCAGTGCAGAAGGAGGGGGAAGAGGTGCTCCAGGTGCTGGAGCCGAAATTCCTCTGCATGCTGTGGTGATGACCATGGTGAGGCAGCTGTGCCCCTGCAGCCCATGGGGATCCACAAGGAATGCAGAGATTCACCTGCAGCCCATGGAGGAGGTGTCCATGCTGGATCGGATGGATGCCTGGAGGAGGCTGTGATCCAGTGGAAGACCTGAATGGAGAGAAATGTTACAGCAGGTTTGGGAGGACTCACATTGTGCCCATGGGAGGGACTCACATTGCAGCAGTTTTGGGAGGTCTGCTGCTCATGAGAAGAGAACCATGCCAGAGAAGGTCATGGAGAAATGTGTCACATAGGAGGGACTCCATGACCTCACAGGGGAAGGACTTCTCTCCCTGAGCAGCAGAAGAAAACCTCAGGTGATGAACTGACCAAACTCCCATGCTCTGTCTTCCTGCTCTGTTGGTGGAAAGGAGGGAGGGGTTGGGGGGGAAGAAAAGGTGTTTTTAACAGCTTGTTTTTCTTTACATTATCCTACTCTGATTTTGTTAGCAATAAATTCACTTTTTACTTCTGAGCAGAGCCTGTTTTGTTCTTGAAATGTTTTCTCCTGGTCCTTATGTCAACTCATGAATCCTTCGTTAAATTTTCCTCTTCTCTGCCCAGCTGTAGCAGAGGAGAGCGAGTGTGCTTTTAGACAACTGAAGGATCTTTTACAGAACTGAAAGCTGATGAAGAGGATAACAAAATTAATCCCTTGTATCTTGAAAAATACATGTTTTATTCCTGACATTGAAATTTTAAAGCAATTTGTTAAAAATCAATTACGTAGTTTCTAATTTAAGTGCATACAAGATTTATTTAAAATTAAGAAACAATCTGCCAGAAAATTTTAATCACTCACAGAAAATGGTGAAATGTTTATTGACATGGAGTTCACGGACAATTATGGTTATGGACAGTTTTACACTCCACCCACACCCAGACTGCCCAGCTATAAGCAAACTTTTCTGGCAGCTAGTAAAAGAGTTAGCTCTGCCTGCTCTGAGGGTAGGCTAAGCCTTCCCCAAGAGTAAATATATTAGCTTGGGCTTTGCATTTGGCTTAGCACTGTCCATAATGTATCTTCTGGAGCACAGCTGGCTCATCATGAAGGCAGAGCAAAGTTTGACAGAGTGGGAACCTTGCCTGAGATAGGTTTATCATAAAACAACACCTTTAGTGACTCTACTACTATGTGACGTGTCCTTTCATATTCTGGATATTTTTTTAGAATAACCAAATATAGAATGTTTTCTGGTTTTTAAAATTGACAAAAATACATTATTCAAGTAAATTAGATTAGTTAAAATTTTATTTTAGTGAGGTTTTATTTACACAAGACAACAGTAATTAATCATGGTGGGGCAATAATGAGCTACCTGTGAAATCTGTCTTCAGTAGGAAATGTTACTGCTATTATCTGAACTCAGTGTGTCTTTTCAGAGGGACAAAGCCCAATATTTTACATTTTCATTTATTTTTTATTTTACAGAGAATATAATAAAGCAATGGCGTATTATCTTTGATCTCACAGAAGCCAAAACAATGCAAAAAAATTGCTATGAATTCTGCACTCTCCCCTACTGACCATTATCCATTGCAAATGTTGTTTCATTTCACTAGTGCTTTCCTACATCCTATGTTGGAAGCATCTAATACTGATTTTTCTTCACTTGAGTTATACAACTTCATCTTGACTCAAATTATTTACCTTGATGCATGCATTTTTTTCCAAAGGAAATGAGGTTTTTGCTGTGTTTTAACATTACTGCTCCATGAAAGAAGCACATTACACTTCATCCCAACATAATCACACGGTTTGAGATATTTACGATATATATTCCATTTCTTCCCGCTGAACATTAAAATTTTGTTATATTTCTAGCTTATGCCATCTGAATGAAAATCAGTGATGAGGGAAAAGACAAGTTCTTTTTATAGAGAACTCCTACACCTCAAGACAAAACTGTGCCTGATCTCTCCCACTGCATGATTAGAACAGGAAAGGACCAGCAGTGGGTCAAAAGTGCTGCGTGTGGTGAGATTGATGCAGCTGAGGAGATTGTTGTGCCAAAGCAGCAAAACCTGCAGGTGACTTGGATATAGCATCTCTTGGAGGGAAGGATAGTGCAAACCACTGAATAGAGTTCAGTTAAGATCTGAAATGATGACTCCAGTAAATTCTCTGAAGTGGAAGAAGAGGTTAATGAAGAGAGACAGAGTGTAAGGAAGGGAGAGATGAAAATTTGTTCTGACCAGTAACAGGAAGCTGCTCTTCCAGCACTTGCTCGAAGTAGGACATAGGCAATGGCCAGCAGGTATTTTTTAATGTGATCCCTGAACACTGCTGCAAGCATCTGTTTGATTGTAGAAAACAAACTAGTTGGATTTAAAGTCCACTAATATTTAGGTTTAATGTGCATAATTCTGAGAATCACTGCAGCTTACACACATTCATTCTACAGTTAGAAAGTGGAGGTTTTTTAAATACCTAAAATGACTGAATCTTATCCTTTTGCCACAGCTTCATGTTAGAAAAATTAACCAAACATTGCTGTCCTCAGAAGATAGTCCTGCCAGCATAGTGAAAGTTGTAGGAAAAACTGAAGTTCATATTAACTGGAATTATTTATGCAACTATTTCTGTCAGGAATGCTGATCTGTTTTGGGCTGAGGGGGTGACGTGCATATTTTTCAAAAACTCTGTGTCCTTCTCAGAATGCTGATGAACAGTGGTGGTCTTTGCCTTGATATGTAATTTGAATGAAGAGCTTTTTGCTATATGGTGTTATTGACTCCTCAAAGTCAGCGTTCAAGCAGCTGCTGGAGATAACTGTACAGCAGAGTCAGCAGAAACAGGCAACGTCCAGGTATCAGGTTCACAGACAAGCACAGAAGCTGGCATCACCAATGAAGATGATATGTATTAGGACAGTCTTAGTAACCATAGAAGATTACAGAACCCTTCTGCCAGCCCTGCTGCAGAGGCAGAAATCTGTATCAGCAGGGTGATAAGGAAGAGCTGAAAAGGGGATTCGAAGCCTATGGTGGAGTTTGCTTATACTAAACCCACAAAAAAATCCATGTGTTTGTGATGTAAGCAGATATCTAGCTATTAGGAATTTGAATGAGATCTTCGTGAGATCTTTAACAAGCAACATTTAATACCACATTTAGCTTCTATGAAATCTGGACATTGATAGGGATGGAAGAACAGACTAGATGAGACATACCCCTGATCCTTTAGAATATTATATCCCTGACCCAGTTAATTATCCTGCTGGAAGTCATATCAGCACAAACCACTTTGTGAGTATACTATGCTTCCCTAGTTTGGAGGATTTCGGCTTTTCTTTCGGTTATATTAGCAACACGAGATACAATAAATTTAAAGATTGAAAATTATACTTGAGGTAGAATTCTGATTGATGTTAAAACTTTTGCAGCAGAAGTACAGTATCATGTTTGCATTATACTGCAAAATAATCATTCAAAGGGAAACAGCCCAGTTTTCTGCCTCTGCTGATTTTATAGTTAATGTAATCAGAACTATAGTAGTTGGACTTTGTTTGCATGTGCTGGTCCAAATAAGATTAATATATTTTGACAAAAATCCATATTAATCAATAGCAATTGTTCTGCCTGATTATAAACCTTTTTGGAAGAACTTAAATTTGGCTTAGGATTTCATGCGTGAAAACATACAGATACCCACATTCATACCTGCGTGTGTTCTCTAATGGTACCTGCATTTGGCCAGGAGAACAATTGTGTGTAACATCCAACTGTGAGACTGTAAATTTACTTGGATCTAAACCTGGCATCTCTCAACTGTGATCAAATCATCAATCACCTTCCATGCAGCAACTGTGAATTATCTTTGGTGTCTTGACAAAGAAGATTAATATTTCAGTTTGGGCACAAAGGAAATAAGAATGGACCTAGATATCCCTTTCTGAGTGATAAAAAGAGCAATGAATTTAGTAAAGTTTAAACATTTAATCTTATACATTTTTATTTTATATGAGTTTATTTCATTTTACTTTTAATAAAAAGTACTGTTTACCACATTAGTGAAATAATAATGAACTGATGATTTTTTAAGTTGCTTGGTGGTTAAGACATCTCTAAAAAGATATTTTTAAATCTTTTTTTTTAAATCAACTCCTGTCTAAGAGCAGTTGCATTAGAAATCACACTACCTCAGATGAAGGGTTATAACCTTATGAATTTTCTCTAAAGGAAATATTATTATATTCATGTCTAAGTAAGAAGAAATCTTTCATAGATTGAAGTCAGTAGAGTGTTATGAAAATTAGAAGTGTGAAGTTGAATTATGCCTTATAATTTCTTTTAAAACTCTTTAAACTGTTAATTTGGCCATAGTTTTTGTCCTGCAGCTTCAACTTTGTTCAGCTAATCTGTGTTAGTTTCTGGAGGGAAAATAGGAGAACTGTTAGTATATACACTGCAGATTAATAAATTTAAAATTAATTTCCTATTAGGTAAGTATGAAAAGAGTGAACCAGAATGAGTTTAGCAAATAAATACAACATGTTTACATGCTAGGGTCTTTTGTCATAATAGTTGCAGGATTTTCTTTAAAATACCATGAACTTGTACCTTCATTTCAAAATATGTTTATTTCTAATATTCCCATGTCTCCTAGACCTGGAGACTCAGTAGAACCATCAAACTTCATGAGACTAAGGAGTGATAGTCCTGTCACGTACAAAATCCATGCAGCTGCTGTGGGTCATTTAAATGCAATTTCCTGTTTCCTGAACACTTCTCTGTCAAAAAAAGTCTTCTCTAAAAGAGCTATAAATTCTGTTTCTTATGTTACCAATGCTCACTTCAAACAGTAAAAATAACATAAGTAGAATTTCTAGGTAAAAAAACCTGTTTGTGTTGTACATTGAATAGATGAAAAAACTCCTTTATATACTATTGGAATATGGGCTGATGCATGCGCGGCAAAGATGGTGCTATAGCTGTAAAAGATGGATTCTACGGAAATTCTCTGACCACTGAACAGAGAGAATATTTACTCTGTACTTCATGTCTTACTGCTGTCAAGTTTATTGTTACAGAAAATAAAAAATGGAAAATGCAGCCAAGTCCAGAGGTCTTAGAGAAAACACAAGCAAAGATCCAAACAGTTGTGCCTGAATTAGATTTGCTGTTCCATCTCCTGTGATTTATTTTAAACTTTTGTATGTTGAGCTTTGAGGGTAGCGTATTCTCTGAAATGATAGAAACAAAAACATTATAACATTCTAAAGTCTGTACTGCAAGTGTAAGATGACCTATTTATTTTCTTTCTTTTTTATTTTTCTTTCTTTTTTCTCCTTCGCCTTTTCTATTTCATTTTGACAGCCACCAGTGTTCTCTACTTTTCTGGCAAGGATGAAGTGATCAACTGTACATAGAGCTCCTTGCTGGGTCCCATTACAGAGGAAGAATTTCTGAGGCAACAGGGCATGTTGCCCTGTTTATGCAGTTTTTTGTTGTATGATTCCATGAGAACGTTTCATTCAGATAGTAAAATATTCTCAACAGGTTATCAACATATGCCATTGTAAAAGCAGCAGGAAGTGACCAAAATGGACCAAGAGTAGGCAAGAAATTTCATGGATTCAGGTTTCTAATTTCTCTGCTCAAATCGAGATTCATACTCTGTTTCTACTACTGCTAACAAACACCAATTTGATACGTGTCTTTCAGCAAAATTCTCCATCAGTCCCTATATTCCTATTCCAAGTTTCCTGGAACAAGACTAGTTCCTTCAACATATACACTTTGATGAGACTGTCTGAATTTATATTAGACTGTTTAAATTCTTGTCAGTCAGACTCTGCTCTCACAAGTCCTGGAGGAATTACTGAGAACATCAGGACTCACTAATTTTAGGTGCCCCACTATACATGGTTTGTAGCAGCCGAGAGTGACAATTTCAGTAAATTAATCTCTTAGAGATGTGGGAAGTACAAGGAGGCACAGGATGATATGGAGAATGTAGCTACCAAGTTTTAGCAAATCTTCAATGAGCATATGCAAATTTCTTCTTCGGGTAACTAGAGCTACATCAGACTTTGCCAGATATTAGCAGAACAGGCAAAAAATATCCTGCTGAAGATTCCTTTCATTACTCTGCCACTGCCCAAGTCCAACTTCAAACTTCAAGGGCTAGTCCAACCTTCAAACTAGGGCTTCTTGAAGAAAATTCTGTTTGAAAGTTTTAACCCAGAGCAACATTTTATTCTCTCTCACACTCCTGAATGTGGCTGAAAAAAGTTCAGCTAAGGTAACAATCCTCCACAGATATCTTCTGCAATGGTTTGATGCATGAAAATGTAATCAAATGAATTGAAACAATAAAACAATAAGTCAGACAAGGGGAAACCTGCTGGATGAGGCATTGAAAGAAACCTGGAAATTTCAATGGCCTGTGTAGGACACACTGATGATAAACCCCAGAATTTTGGCTGCTAGAGTTGGTTAGCCACCAACATACCTCTTTATTAACTATATGGATCGTGGAATCATAGAAAGGTTTGGGTTGAAGGAGACCTTAAAGATCATCTTGTTTCAACCTCTGATATGGGCAGGGACATCTTTCACTGACCAGGCTTTGCAGAGTTCCATTCAGCTTCCAGAATCACCTCCTTCACCCTTCTGGCCTTGAATACTGCCAGGAATGGGGCATCCACAACTTTCTGAGCAAGCCATTCCAGTGCCTCACCACAGTCAGAGTAAAGAATGTCTTGTAACATGTAACCTAAACCTACCTCTTTTGAAGATATTCCCTCTTGTCTTGACACACTCTTGTTAAAAGACACCCTCTATCTTTCTTGCAGTCTGCCTTCAGCTACTGGAAGGACAAATTGGGTCATCCTTAAGCCTTTCTTTCCAGGCTGCACAGTCTGAATTCTCTTAGCTTTTCCTTATAGGAAAGGTGCTCCATCCATTTAATCTATTTGGTCACCCTCCATAGGACTTGATCCAACAGGTCCTTGTTGGGGACCTCAGAGCTGGATGCAGCATTCAGGTGGGATCTCACCAGAGTGGAGCAGAGGGACAGATCCTTGTCCCCCACCCTGCTGGCCACACTGCTTTGGATGCAGCCCAGGATACAATTTGCTTTCTGTGCTGCAAGCACACACTGCCAGGGCATGTCTGATCTCTCATCTGCCAGCATCTCCAAGTCCTTCTTGGCAGGGCTGCTCTGATCTGTCCCCAGCCTGGATTGATACTGGCGGTTGCCCCCACCCAGCTGCAGGCCTTAGACTTAGTCTTATTAAACTTCATGAGATTCCCATGGGCCCACTTCTTGAGCCTGTCCACACCCCTCTGGATGACATCCTGTCAGATATATCAGCCATAACATTCAGTCTGGTGGCATATAAATCAGTCTTATTTAGATCCTCTCCTATATCTCCTCATATCGTTATCTTCTAACAGACTTAAGCACACAGGGTTGATTACCATTTCTTTTTCATTAGGCTTCTCAAGTCTCTTGAAAATCTGTGCAACAGCCAAAAACAGGCACTCATTGCCTGCAATTAAAAGCAACTGGTTGTCTATAGATTTATATAAATAAAGAAAAAAAAAAATTAAAAGAATAGATAGTAAAATGTAATTTATTTCTGGATAATGGAAGCAATGGACCCCAAGGGTGGTTGCATTGAACTTGACATCTAGGCAGGATTAGCCACATTTACATTAGCTATGTTCTCACCAGATCTTTCTCTAATCTGTTCTCAAAGACCTCCAATATCAGAAATATTTAACCTTCCTCCCTGTTCCAGTGTTTCAATACTGACATTGCTAAAGGTTTATTCTCAAATTTAATCCCAGCTTTTTTTATTGGAAGTTAAGCCCATTGCACCACCAGTGTGCAAAAGATGACACTTCCTTCCTCAGTACATCAGTCCTCAAGTATGCGAAAAGATGCGTGTCTATAGCTTTATGTAAATATGAAAAATTAAAAATTCGATGGTCACTTCTTTTTTTTTTTTTTTTAATTTGGTCTAAATAACTTCCATTTGTTCCTTACAGATTCTATTTTTTAGCTTTCTGGTTATACTCAGTGTTCTATTCAAGACTTTTTAGAAGGTCCAGCTCCTTTGAAATACACCCCCGCTGGAGTGTTTCCACTTCTGGGTAGAGCAGATTTCACGGGTCTGACAAGCTGTAGTTCTTTTTATGTTATTCCACGTGGTCTGTGTCTTTTTTGCAGCAGTGGGAAATATTTCACAATAAGGCAAAATTTTAAACATTAATGTTTATCTTTATGGCATGCAGTAATCTTTAGTTCCACCAAACAGCCACTTGGCCACCTTCCTGTGCCTCACTAAAAATTCTTGTCCTTTTTCCTAGATTCATCTAAGGCTGACTCCCTATGTTCCTCAGGCTGCACCAGTCTGAGTATAAAAGGGTGTACTATTATACAAAAATAGTTTTTCAGAACTCCTTTCACGTGCCTAGACTTTTTCCCTCCTTGAACTCCCAGCTTAGCATTTAAACCTATATCATGTATGAATCCAAATACTTTGGAAAGCTACTTGCTCTTTTTATCTGTTTTTGTTAATAATAATATCCAGAATTAGTCTAAAGTGAAATTTAGACACATAAAATCACTTAATCAATACAGAAAACTGCCAAAATGCTTAAGCAAAGGACAGTATACACACATAAAAGAAGACTATAATCTAACAAAACCTCCTTTAAACTGGAATTTAGATGTCTAGTAGCTACGTGACAATCCAATTGACTTGTTTTCCTAACACTTTATACAAAATTAATTAGGTGTCTCCTTAATTAGTTGAGAACAGTGTAAAACTAAACGTAATTACATATACTTGTTCAGAAGTAACTATTTTGGAAGACATCTCATGCTTTGAGCTTTTTATTAATCCAGAATTAGGTGTCCTTAATCCGTAGTTTTTATGAGGGTCTCTGGAGAAGCCTGATTACATTTAGGAGTAACCTTTTAGTCTGAATGTAAACTAGACTAACTAGACTAATGTACTTAGGAATTAGTGACATTTTCTGTTTATGAGCCAATAAAAGTCTAATTGGTCCAATTAAACCCCCCCTACATTTAATGTGAATAAAAGGCTCAAAGGACCAATACAGCAATAGGATATGGATGTTTTCAGACCATCTCTGCTGCAGTGGAATCCTCTAATTTTCCAGTTAAAGAGCTATGTTTAGGAGAAATAATATTTAAAGACCTTTTCTTGTCCCCAAGCAGGGACTCTAGGTACTTAGATTAGGAGGAATGAACTTTTGGTTATGCCCCTTGGCAAAGAAATGCCTAAATTAGATGGACTGGACTCCATCCTGAATCTTAATCACTAAGAAAATATTAAAAGTCCTGCTAGAATATACAACTAGCAAAGATGTTATTTTTCACCTGATCATCTCAGTGCATGGTTTATTTGAACTCCTATGCTGTAAGACTCTTGTGGATTAGAATTGGAGATCCTGGTCAAATACAGATATTGCTGATCAAAGTAGCATTCTGCATTTTCACCACTCTTTACAAACAGGAACTAAGTCAGGCACCTTTCACAGTACGCAGAAAATCCCTAGCGACACACTACTGGTGATCTTTCAGTGAAAAGTAGTTAAAAAGCATGTGATCATACACACCAAATAGAAAAGAAAGCGAGAAAGTCATGTCTGAAGACATGAGAATATATTGCTATGATTAATGATTGTGTCAGCATAATGCATTTTAACAATAGAAGTCACTATTTCTGGTACAATAAATTCCAGACAAGACCTCAAAATTGCCAAAGGAATGGTGGAATTTATCATGTTAAACAGTATTTTACTTTTCTTACTAACACATCTCAAAATGTTTAGAAAATTTCCATTTCATGAATTTTACGAAACAGAGAATTAAATTAATGAACTCTTGCCCTGAGTAAATGTGCTTAACTGCCTGTAACACCGGGGTTTTTTGCATCAAAACACACTAAATATGCAAAATTTTTATGACTCTTCTGTGACCTGAAATCTTCCTTTGGAAATCACTTCAACACTTCCCCCAGCCTCCAGCTGGTACTTTTGTAATAATGGTATTTGACATTAAGTAACAAGAAGTAAGCTGAAGAGAGGATGTTAGTTCAGCCAATGTCATATCCAGCTACAAGTGAAATCTGATGCAGACAGGTGTAAGAGCAATGAGCTATGAACTGAAGCTGCATTTTCTTCAATCAGACGCAGATAGAGACATTGATATGACTTCAGCTCTGCTTCAGGAGACCTAGCTCAGACTCACACAAAGCTTTGATTGGTTTTTGGAGACAAAAATATTGTATTGCTAGAAAGAAAAAAAACCCAAACAACCAAGTCTAAAACTTAGTGCCAAGGATGTTGTAAATTCAGTATATTTAAAGTATGCTGCATTGTGTTTCCCTGCTAGGAAGGAGTATTCTTCATCTGTTGTTTCCTAAGAGCTGTGTGGAATGTGTTGAATCTACAATTAAATGCTAATTGAAAATTTATTTGACAATTGTAAGGGTAATATTGAAAAGAAGGAGGAAAAAAATATTAGCAAAATCAAAAGACCTTCAATAACTATTTGAACATTGCCCATGAAACTCCTGAACATGAAAAGAAATCTACAGAGGGGAAAAATATTTATGGGGTGAAATATATTTTTTAAAGTACCCTACTCTCGAGAGACCCCTTTGAACTATTGAAGGGATTGCATTGTTTGTTTTCAGCTCTTTAGGAGCTATGGCAACTCAGAATCAATTGTCAAAATGGTAATTTAAAAAAGTAATTATAAGTAAAATTGATGTACTCTTCTTGATTTTTTCCCCTCTACTCATTTATTTTCTGTTTTTTTAATGCTTTCATCTTCTCATTATATTTATGTAATATGTAAGAAAGAAAGAGTGTCTTATTATCAAAAAATATAATAAAACTACAAAGTAGAAATAAAAACTGCATAAAAACAGTAATCAGACAGAAATGGTGCCTGTACAGATGTGTAAAGAAAGGCACAAGAAGGAACGCAACATGCATATAGTGGGATTTCTTTGAAATTAAATTTCTAAACTGGTGATTATAACTTTGAGTTTAATATCCTTTGTGAGTTTCACATTTGTAAATTTATACAATTACTTTTTGAATGCTGAAAAATTTTGGCACTTACAACAACTGACTGGAATTAATTCTGAAGTTCATTAATACATATCATGGAAATGCACCTCCTTCTGATTGTTTTAAACCTGTCACCTCATAATTTATTTTAATTTCCACTAATTCTCATAATATAAAGTTCAAGAACAAACTGTTTCTATTTCCTTTCTCCTAGTTATTCCATGCTCTTAAAGACCTCTTTAATATCTTTTCCAGGCTGAAGAATCTTTGTCTATTGATTTGTCCCTCTTATAAAAATTCATTCACTCTTCTCTGCATCTTCTGCAGGTGAGAAAAATTGGTTTTTAAATTGTCTAACCAGAACAGTAATCAAGAAATGGGCATGCTGGTGATTGTTTAAAAGTATGAACATATTCTTTTTCTGTCAGGCATTTAATTTCTAATAATTTATTACATTTTACCTGCTTCATTTATAACTACTGAGTAATGAACTGAGGTTTGCATAAAAAATTATTGATGTCACATCCAAAACCTATTTCATAGTTCAGATCATATCCTTGTGTGTTTGAAATTAGGATAGGTTGTCCTCATAATAAAATAATTTCCTTTTAATAAACATGGAATTATGTTTGCCATTTTATTTCTCAAACACTTGGTATACGATGATAAATTTCTGAACTTTCTTGGTGAGTATTTCTTATTATGACCCCAAATAACTCAATATTGTTAGAAACCCTGGCCATCTCATTCAAATTCTTATAAGAATCATGGATGAATAAATTGAATAGCACACCTTAACATTAATTTCTATAAGATTCTAATAATGTCCTCAGCCATTTACACTTACCTGCAACTTATACCTACTTTTTAATTCTACTCTTTCAAATTGTTGTTTACACTTTTAATAAACTTCCCATTTATCCCATGCCAACTGAGATTTTCTTCAGAGTTTCGAGTAAAAGCTTTTTCAAAAGCTTTATGGAGATTTTAATAGCCTGTAGCAACTTGATGACTCTTGTTCCTCAAGAGTAGGAGTTTTTTAAAGAATTCTAGTAGATTAGTAAAATGTGATTCCTTGCTCCAAAAACCAGTGTTTGGCTCTTCCCCAGAATATCACACACTATTGTGATTGTGTGTGTGTGCATGCACAGTCTGCCTCCTATTAAACATTCTACCATTTTCTTCCAGCACAGAAATCAGATTTCTTATTTGTAGGTTTGGGGGGCTTATTTTAGATTATTTTTTTCTAATTTGTCTTTATGTTTGTCACCCTTTGTCCCAAATATGCTGGAGCAATTTTCACAGATAGCTCACACACCACAGCTGAATAGGTCAGTTATTTCATACTTTAAAGAATACTATCTTGGTCTGTCAAGTTCATTCTTCGTTTCACTAGTTTATTCTAGAATCTTTTCTAATGACACTTCAGGTTAGGTTTATTCTCCAGTACCTTGTTCACAAACATCACCTCTGGCCTGGGTACCTCTTTTAGGTCTCCCACTGTGAATATAGAAGAAAGCAAAAAAGTGCTGCAGTTTTCTAGGAAAGCTTGATTGGTTTTAACCACTGTGCTGAGGAAAAATGATAAAAGAGGAAGTTTGGAAATGAATAGGAAAAAATTGCCAGATTACCTGGAGAACTATAACATTTCATTTTGAGGTCTTCTTAAAGTTTACTTTGTTTCAAACCAAGGCATAGATAAAATTGATTTCAGGCTTAGTTGCTCTAAGAAATTGTTGCTCTTTGGACATATAGCTATAGCTTTGGACTATATAGCTGAATACTACAAAAACATAAACATTTCTAGACATGCTATATATTTAAATCACAAAAATATTTGCATTTTTAGACATTGTTCACAGCTACTTAGTCTAAACTATGTGTTTAGGTTACTCTAGATGAAGCCAGTTGACATAAGCAGAGCTGAGAACTCCTGTGCCACACATTAGCCATGGCAATCAAGTGATAGAAGCAACTCTGTAACTTTTTAAAAGTTAACCTCTGTTTTCACAACAAAGCTTAGGAATGGCAGAGCTTCAGAGGCACAGCACATTCTGCAGCTATTCCTCTCATGCTCATCGCACTTGCACTGTGCGGGCCACCAAGTTATTTTCACATCTAAGTGTTTGTTTTTAACAGCTATACATGTGGTGAATTAAACCACTGTTGTGGTTTCTTAAATAAACACTTAGGTCACAGTATGGTATCTACACACTGAGCAACGGCGAGACAGGCTCCAGGGCAGAAGAGCAAACTCTTAATCCAACATGTAGAAAACACATGCAACCTTTGGGTTGCAAGCTCCACACTTTGGGTATAGATTTAGAATGCCGTGGTAAAAATGTCCCTCCAGTGTAGCTCACAGCCTGTAATTTGAAAATGAACTTACAATATAACCTAAGTTTTTTTGGAAACTAGATTTCTTTCTATATTTCATCTAATTTCCCAAAGAATTCTGCCTTTTTCAGAGCAACCCACAGTATCAGTACAGGCCAGGGGATGAGCAGATCAAGAGCATCTCTGACAAGAAGGACTCGGGAGTGCTAGTGGATGAGAAGCTGGAAATGGCCCAGAAATGAGTTCTTACAGCCCAGAAAGCCAATTGTATCTTGGGCTGTGTCCAAAGCATTGTGGCCAGCAGAGCAAGGGAGGGGTTTTTGTGCCTCTACCCTGCTCTGGTAAGACCCCACCTGCAGCACTGCACTGAGCTCTGGGATCCTCAGCACAGGAAGGCCAGGGACCTGTTGGAGTGGGTCCAGAGAAGGCCATCAAGATGATCAGAGTGACAGAGCACTTTGCCTAAGAGCAAAGGCTGAAAGAGTTGGGGTTGTTCAGGCTGAAAGAGAGAACTTAGGAGTGACCTAATTGCAGCCTTCCAGTACCTGAATGGCACCTACAAGAAAGATGCAGGGACACATCTTTTATAATTTGCATTGTCCACTGACACAGACTTATTATTCCTCTTCATTAACAGAAGGAATCCATCTGCTTATCTCAGATCCAAAACCTAGGAGTTAGCTGAGTGTTGTAGCCTGAATATCTGCTAGTAAAGTCCATGGTAAAAATGCAAAAAGGGCCTTTGCATAATATCTACAGATGTTTAATTCAGCCGTGTCATGAGATGTTCAGGGTCCCAGGGCACTCACGTGTGAGGGTCCAGGTTTCTCTCTGTCCCCAGAGGTTGGGGCTGAACTGTGCTCTCAGGCTGTACAAAGACGATGGCCAACAGG
Source organism: Onychostruthus taczanowskii (assembly GCF_017590055.1). NCBI lineage: Eukaryota > Metazoa > Chordata > Aves > Passeriformes > Passeridae > Onychostruthus > Onychostruthus taczanowskii. Next base: position 16,677,056 of record NW_024497629.1, on the reverse strand, counting down.
GGAATAGGGAGGGAGTGGCTCACGGACACAGGAACAGGGGAAGGAGCCAATGGGGTCTTAACAGCTTTGAGGGAAGCTTCTTGTGTCTCCCTAACTTAGGGGATGCCTCCCAGGGCCTCCACAGTGGGGAAAAGTTACATGTCTCTGAACAACAAGTACGTATTTTACAGGGTTACAGGACCATTATTTGCAAAGTCCCATAGCTAGAAATGTGTTGTAATACTGATGCCTCAGTTATTCTGCTTCTCTCAGCAGCAGAGGTTCTTTATCCTGAATATTTTCTGTCTCTTTGTAAGTATTTTACTATTGAAAGTTGTAAGAGTATCATGCAAGTTGCTTAGAAGAACGGAAAAAGAAATGTTGCAGTGGTGATTGCTTCTTTCTAGGGCATTTCTCTCCTATTCTCCTTTTCCTTTGTTCTCTGTCCCCCTGAATTTTAAGGTAGCTGGAGGGTGCACTTGATGCATTTGGCTGTAACTGTGGCAAATTTGAGTTCACCATGATAGAACTATCATTACTGATGATAGTACAGATTTAATTCAATTCATACTGCAGTCAGATGTCTTTATTGGCACAATTAGAGAGGAATGGTCACTATATTCGTGCTTGTAAAATGCACTTTATCACTTTGTGCCATAGGGACACTTTTATTTCATGCATGTTTTTAATGTTATTCTTATCCAGATTACTTAATATACTTTCTTTATGTAACTTTCATACAGAAAATTGTATTTTGAAAAAACAAACAAAGAAACAAACAAACAAAAAATACCCTTTAAATTTCAAATGTCAGCTTTACTTTAACTTCATTTTAACCTGGCTTGTAAGCCTAAAAATTTTAATAGAAAGGTTAAGGTTTTTGCCTTTCCTCCCCCCACTTTACCAATGAATAAGAAAGGTTTAAAAAAGGAAGACCGAGGTGGAATTGTACTTAAATTTCTAATTAAAAGTAAATCATTGAAAGATGAGTTTTCTCCTTTTCCCATATTATGCTACTATAATCTGAATGAGAAATATTAAGAAACAGTTGCAAAGCGTGGAAAAGCAAAAGAGAATATCTAATTGATTTTTCACGCTAAAGGCAGAACAAGGGCACAAATCAAAATGATATAAACTAGAAATTTTTAATTGAGTATGTGTGCATTAGCAAAGAATATTTTCAAAGGAATTTGCACAAATTGCAATTTAATATTAATTTTTGTAACATAACTGCAATTCGTAAAGGCAAAACATTCATGAGGAATTTAGAGAACAACATAAGGTTTAAAATCCAGGTGTAAATTTGTTAGAACCCAACAATTATTTCAGTTAGTATTTTATTTTTCTGGAAGTTTTGGAAATACTACTATGCAAAGCTCTGACCTAACTTTTGGGATCTTTTTAAATCATATTCAGAGACAGAAATGAGGAATATTTTTTGTGAAAGTAACTTTAAAGCTAAACTATTCAAAATAGATATCTTATGTCTGATAAAACAGATGTCCTCGGTTGTTTGGGGCTTTTTGTCCTTGTCAAGAGATTAAATAATTTATCATTAATATGGAAACTTACAGGACTATTTTTTGCTTAGAAAATGTAACAGAAGTTATACATGATAATGATTCTTTTTGTGCTGTTGGGTTCTTTGAAGTTACTGAAATTTAATCATATGCTTCAAGTTAAGCTCATGATAACCTGCAGCTACGTGATAATGGCCTTTTAACTCAATAATGTTATTAATGACAATATAAATGAGCCACATATGCAGAATGTTCAGCTTCTCTCAGGTTTCATTGAACAGAAATCTGAATGAAGTTCAATTTTTTTTTTTTTTCTGGAATAGTCCCTCACCTTGCATATTTTGTAAAGCAATCTGCACCAGAGTGATAACAGACTTATGGTTCTAGACAAAACGAATGAAAAACAATCAAATGTTTTAAAATATGACTCTACAATGTGTTAGGACGGGACTTTTGGTAAGAAAGACTAACCTATCACTTGTGATAGGTTATTGAAGCATAGTAGGTGCCATGAAGAATGTGCAGTACAGATCTCAGGTTTGTATAAAAAGTAGGAGCCAGTCATGTTTTGCTATTGATTTTAAAACATAAAACCGGCAGATATTAAGGGTTACTGTAATTAAATGATGGTTAATTTTTTAAAATACTTCACTAATAGTGGTATGAGAACTTTATATAATCCATTACACATTATGCAAATAACTTTTAAATTTCTTATCTTAAAACTGCATAGTTCAACACTTTATTTTATGTAAGAAATGCGATTGGCTGCTTCTGGCAATGGTAAAGTAATTACCACTGGCTTAATTTGTACCATGAAGATCTGCAAGGCTCTGTCCTGTGATAGTTGCCATGTTATTTTACCACTGTTAAGTTGTAATTATTGCTTTGGAAAACCATATGTGTGGGGACATTAACAGTGACAGTAGAATCTTGTCAAAATGCTAGTTGCCTAGCTACAACTAGATGAAACAATCTACTACTAGAACTATAAAAACATTTATTTTTCAAAGAGTGTATTTAAATGACATAAAAACTGTGTTGTGACTGTTACTGCTGGTTTTCCTGTAGTTACAGAGGGCTGTCAAGAGAAATGTTACAAAACTCAACTGGAGTTGTAAGAAGCCACTGTCAGGGAAAACAGACTTCCAGGAAGTCTTTGATCTTAATATGACTTTGTGGTAGTAGTTACTCAAATTTCTCTTTTTCCAGAGAAAAAAAATTCTGCAGATAATACAAGCTTGTTTTCAGGTCAGAAAATGTGGAAGATGTAATAAATGTACACAAAGAGAATTTTCTTTACATTTTATTTGATATAGAAATACTGAAAAGTGATGTTATAATCCTTTTCAAAAATAGGTCATATCATATTTGAAAATTTCCTCTGGTTTGTTATTTTAATATTAAAAAACCCAAACAATTCTTACCTAAATACTTTTTAATTAACTAAATCTTACCAGTAAATAGAAAGATGTTTTTCCTTTTTACAGGGCTCAACATAACATTGAGGAAGTTTGCATGGCAAACTTAGCTTTAATCTTTAGATTTAAATTGCATACAAATAACTATTTTCATTACTGGTCAGTGCAGAAATATGAAAGAAGTGTCACTGACAGACTGACTTAGACAGTCTGTAAGTTCTGATCCACAACATTCCTGCTGGGAGTGACTTTGTATCTCACACTGGATTTTAGCGAAAAGCCAATAAATATTGAATTAATGCAAGAAGATTAAATTGATGCTTACAGCCTCAATTCTTTTAGGATAAATAATATACAAATGCTTGATTAATCAGGCTTTGCTGTTTCTGTTGTCAGTGAATTATTCAAGCCAAACATCCAGTTTCAAATTTTAATGTTCTCTTCTTTGTAATATTATTATTAAATGGTAATGAAAATTAAACTAAGACAAAACAATATTTTAAATGACACTAATTAATAAAACCTGCAGTCTGCCATTACAAAGCCTTTTAGAGCTTGCTTATAACTTGAACTCTAGCATTAATAGTCTTATTAACTCTAGCATAATATTATCTTATTGTACCAGTATTCTCAAATTCTACAGTTGTACATCAGTGAAATTCTAGGAAGTTAAGATACAGAAGTATTCAAATATTTATCAGTGTAATAACAATTTCATGATCATGTACCTTTTTTCTTTAGCCATTTAATTTTGAATGTGATTTCTCAGAAATGCTTCCTCACCTCTCTTCTGAAAAACTCCAAATATGATTTGCCCCTTGTTTTCTACTGTTAGGTGTACAACATAGCCTAATATTTGGAAGGTATTTCCAGTATGCTGATGTTTCCCTTTTGGTAATGATTTGGTTTTTGAGTGGAGAATGACACCATGTTTCTTAGAAGGATCATGCACATATTTTTGCTTTAATTCAGCAGATTTAGTTTTCAAGTTCAAAATGACAGAAACTTGTCTCAGGGTCCAATAGCTCCTATATAAATAATCATTGCTTATACTCTATATTATTAGATTTTAATAATTAAGGATGCCTCATTTGAGCAAATGTTTCTGCATTAAGCATCAGGATTGAATATTTTCCATAGTTTAAATAGCATAGTCCCTATTAAAAAACCCAAAACTGTACACATAAACAAAAGAGAAAGCAGTTGTGAATTTTTCTCCCTTCTCACATGAATGTTTTAATTAAAGCTTCATTCTCTTAAATGTACCTTCTAGAAATATTCTTTATCACCAATGAAAATTTATATGCCTCTGAAAACAGAAATATTACAAAAAACATTTTGATGTACAGACCTCTGTGGAAGACAGTGCAGCTGAACAAAGCTGATAACAGAAGTACTGTCATTTCCATTTATAGTTTGACAGTTGTCCATCAGATCATTGCCTGGTAAAGATCCTGAGCTGTCAAAGAGCCTATTTAACTTCTTCTGTGCTGCCAAGTGATAGAATTTTATGTTAGTCTGAATTTAACACTGACATTGATCAAAATGTAAATATATGTAGATTTATCAGGACATGATGATTATGCTGATAAAAACCTGACAATTGGAACTTCCAGAATAAATGTTCTGAGATGATAAACGTTTATTTATTTCCCTGCCTAAGGAAATGGATTCAATATTGCAGTTAATGTTTCATACAGCCCAACTTCATTAAGCACAACTCAACTAATGACATGAATTTGTCCATTTTATCAAATTGCATTAATTAGGGAAATGTATAGAAAGCTGTGAATAAATTTGCTTTTCCTTAGAATAACAAAAAAGGGGGTGATTGAATTAATTTGTCCCTTTTGCCCCGTATTAAGATGGAGCATGACGCTTTCTCAACTTTATGGTATTTGTGGTTAACATGATTCTCACTAACCGCCTTAATTGTGGGGGTTAAAGCAAGAACACTTACAGGATGGACCAATGCCAGCACATTCCTTTCCAATCATATTAAATGCTGTCTCTCTAGGGATACAGGCTTTTAACAAAGGCCTGAGCAACCATTATTCTTTAAAGTGTTATGAGAAGCAACCAACAAAGTCTTGCCATGGTTCCTTAAATTATTCACACCTGAGCCATTGAATCAAACTACAACGTATACTGCACAACTGTTGTGCTCTGAGTTCTGATTATGATGATGCGGCCCTGCAGGTGTATTGGATTTGCACTGCCGAGTTTTGGTAGCAGAGATGCTAAAATGGTTGCCTTTGTGAGATGCTGCTGGAAGCTTCCCTCATGTCCAACAGAACCAATGTCAGGCAGTTCCAAGACGGAGCTGCTACTGGCCAAAGCTGAGCCAGTCAATGGCAGTGGTAGAGCCTCTAGAAGACATAGATAAGAAGGAGGGAACCCCCTGTGAACTGCAGCCAGAGAGAGGAGCGAAAGTATGTGAGGAATAATTCTGCAAGCACCGGACGAAGAAGGACGGAAGGGTGTGCTTCAGGCATCAGAGCAGGGATTCCCATGTTGGATCAGATTTGCCAGCAGGACTAATGACCCTGTGGGGAGCCCACAGTGGATCAGGTTGCTCCTGAAGGACTGCACTTTGTGGTGCTGTACTGGAAAAGTTTATGAAGAACTGTAGCCCATTGGAAGGGTGCATGCTGGAGAACTTCAAGAAGGACTGTCTCTCATGAGAGGGACTCCACTCTGAAGCTGGAAAAAAGTGTAAAGATTCCATCACCAGAGGAGGAAGAAGAGGTAGAAACTACACATGATGAACTGACCACAGCCCCATTCCCTGTCCCTCTGTGCCACTGGGGGAAAAAAGGTAGAAAATTCAGGAGTAACTTTAAGCATGGAAAGAAGAAAGGGATGGGGGGAAGGTGTTTGAATATTTGGGTCTATTTCCCATTATCCTATTCTGCTAAAAATTGGTAATACATTAATTTTTCTCTCTCTCTCCTCTCAAGCTGAGGAGGAGAAGGGGTACACCAGCATTGGTGGGCACCTGGCATTATATGTGTGATTCATAGTGATGTCTTTGACCTCTTAAAAACATTGTTGCAATGTTTTTAATCATAGTAACTGATTCTACAAACAGATGAAAATCACATCATTTGCATGTAGTTATGAATATTAAGTAGACTGGAAAGGGACAGGTGGCTTTAATTATGCAGAATGACTAGGTCTTTCTAGTTTTAACCTTATGTTGTCCAGGATTCCTAGAAATTCTAAATCATTTAAAATCATGCTAAAAACCAGCTGCTATTTTAATTTGCTGTGTTCTGTGTCAAAGAATTTCTCTCTTATGAGGGAATGGCTTCCAGTGCATTAATGGTAAAGATATTGCACTGAAGATACAAAAATTGAAGATACAAAGATACACTGAGGATACAAAAAAAAAAAACCCAAAAAAAACCCAAAAAAAAAAAAAAAAAAAAAAACTACATAATAGTCCCTGCCATTGAAATCTTATTTAATTCAAAGCAAAATAGTGATACCTTCTTCAAATATCAGCATTTTCAAGAAATATTAATCTTTGTCTAATTGAAATATTGGTCCATATTTGAATTAGAAAATAAACTTTTCAATGGTGTGCTCTCCAAGTGAGCTTCCAAATAGGCATGCAAATCTGTGTACAGCACAGGCAAAAAGGGATCTGACCTAGGGCTGATAATGATAACCAGAACCAGAAGCAGTGGCTGCATGGTGCCAAGCTCCATGAGCTGTCTGGACTTGAGTCAGCTTGGGTCTGACTGCAGGCTAAGCCACATTTGTGCAGCAGTGCATTCAAGCTAATAAAGATAGCTGTAAAGCAGGGCTTGTTAGGTCACCCATAGAGCTGATCTGCACCATGTGGATTTACTGAGTTGCATCTCTGCTAGCTCAGGGATCTAGACACCATACTCTACGCACGACAGACAGAGGCTCATAAATATACTATCTGGAGACTCTGGGTGAACATGTAGAATTAACTTGGTTTTGTAAATTCTTCAGCTGATGAGAGCAAACACACACCCCAGTGATCTGGGAAAAAGCCTGCGCCATGGTAAATGTAAAGGGATGGCTGACAGCCAAAAGGAATCTGCAGCGACGGTCTCTTCTGGAAATTTCTGTTTTTTCTGGATTAGTAGACAGGTCAGAGATTAAGCATTTGCTGCAAGGAAAGTTATACATATCCAGGACATTTTTATGCCCAGGAAACTCTTCCAGCAATACAATACCTATGCTTAAACCAGCTGTACTGGTGCGGATGAGTGGAGGCTCCTATTTTGAAATAAGTGAGCTTTAATTCTAGAGTAAGCATTTTAAAAAATGCAGGCAGAAAAAGAAGGCCTAGCTTCACATGTTTCTGAATAATGTGTACAAGATGTAAAAAGTAGAGCTTTCCTTTTCTTATAGCGGTAATCACAGGAACATCATAATTCATAGGAAAAATTGTCATAAATTGAAGAATTTTTTCAGGGTTTCAAAAAAACTCCTTTAGAGAAAACAAGCAAATACCTTTTCCCCCCTTCCCCCCGCCGCCCCTGATGCTCTTTGTAAGCTTTTTTCTTTAGGCAGAACTAATCAGTGAAGTTAGTTACTAACAGCTTTAGATGCATATTGAGTTGTAGCAGGCCATTATCAGTATGAAAACTTGTTGAGTTCTCACATTTCTTAATGCCCAGATAGCAGATATGACTTCTGATACACTGTAATTTCAGCCTATTTGTCCAAACCGCTTAAAAGTGGAAGGAAAGCTAAATTTTTTAGAACATGCATATGGATGCATGTACTGCTAGGGATTTTTCTTTAATGTTATTTGCATTTTAATGGTCTTAATAGAAAGTATTCAAATTCCCACAACCAGTGTAATATTTATAAAAGGTGTATTTTCTGGGAGCTTCTGATTCTTTTTCCAAAATAGATGATGTGTCATCCACCAACTTGTCTGTCAACCCGAGATTAGCCATAAGCTAGTGCTTACTATATTTTTTAGCAGCTGCACTAATTTGTGGTTAAAATAGAGCCTATTTTCTACATAGTCATGCTACTTATATAATCTTCAGACAATTTTTTGGTGTTAATTATCCTTGCTATAAAAAAAATTGCATTTTATTTCTATTTTTACTTCACATGACTGTTGTGATACACTCCAGAACGCAAGGGTAACCCAGGTTCTTGTTTAATAGATCCCTCGGGACAGATTGAAGTGAAACAACACTGACAGATCAATGTTTGTAAATATACTTGCATTGAATTTATTTTAAAAGAAATTGAGTACATTGTAAAACAGGTATGTAGCCCCTTCAGTTATTAGTATCATCTACAGTAAGATAATATAAAAGCATGCAAATATCACTCAATAAAATGTATAAGGGAAAAGAAAGGAGGAAAGAGAATGGCTAAGAATAGAAAAGATACATAATCACCACACACACAGGCTTACAATAAGCCTTGCTCGTTGCAGTCTAGATGTCTGTTAGTGAAAAGGAGGGTCCTCTCTTGACCCATTACAATGGACAAAAAAAAACCCCACCAAATGCAAAGTCCAGTGGGTTAATATATGCTTAAGTTCAGGAGAGAATGCCCAGGTGCCTGCCCTCGTGGCAGGGGGAGTTTTACCCTGTCTTTTAATCACATGCACCTGGAAGGTCTTAGAAATTAGTCTAGGGGCACTTTGGGGGTCTGTTTATGACACCTTCTAAAACATGACAGCTGCCTCTCAAGTCAGCACAGGTGAGCCAGTCATGACCCATCAGTGAGAATGAGTTACTCCAGACCTTCCGTGGGGGAAGGGGAGTTTTCAGCTGAGCAAACTGACCCTGCGATTAGTTCAGTTGGTTAGAGCATGGTGCTAAAACCACCAAGGCTTCAATCCCCCTATGGGTCATTCACTTAGAGCTGGACTCGATGATCCCTATGTGTCCCCTCCAGCTCAGAATATTCTGTGATTCTGAGTTACATATCATGGCATGATAATAAATGGGCATGATACAAAGCACCATCCCATCTCCACAGAGTTTGCCTCTTATCAGCCTCAAAGCCTCTCTTGTGTCTTCCCCTCTGTTTTACACAGACCAGAAGTTTGCAATTGCACACCCAAAAACCCGCCTCCTCCCCTCAAAGGATGCAAACCTAGCCTCATCAAATCACTCTGGTGCCTCCACAAATGGATAAGTGTTTTGAGTCATTAATTGTTAATTGTCCAGTCCCTCACAATGACTTCTGTGAAATTTAATTGAACAAAGATGTAAAAAAGTAGCAGCAATCATTTTTAACCCTAGAGAGAACTTCAGTAAGAAAAGCTTGTTATATCTCTGTGGCTCAATTATCACTATGTTTAAACCACTATGAATTTTTCATAAGAATGAGGACCACATGAATTCTCAGTTTCCATATTCTTTTTAGTAGAGACAATTCTTCAGAAAGCATGCAATATTTTGAAAAATATTCTGGAAATCCCAGGGAGGAGAACAAGCTGGATTAAAGACTATTTAAAGTAGTCAGAAAAACCTGGCCAGAAAAAAACCCCTAACAACAAAACAGAAAACAAATAGAACAGAAAAACCAAAATATCTGATGTCCTACACATGCATAAACCATAATATTCTGTTGTTGTGCCAAACACTTCAGAGGGTTTTGTTACCACGATGCAGACAGCTGTCAAATTCTTTTGCGAAATGTTATGAAATCTGCCAAGAAGATCCATTATCCCAGAAACTATACCAGTTGATATTAGTTGTAATTGTCATAGTTCTTCATGCTAGAAATAGATATTATTTTAATAAGAATTGTGTGATACAGGGTTGTGTGATATAGAGGTGTGTGTTAAGTTATGCAATTAATTATGCTCTTAGCCCTGGGGAATAGTACCATCAGTTCTCACTGATGTTGCTCATCCTTGAATTCCTAGACAGCAAGGCACAAGAATGCAATGAAAAATGTTAACATTGTGCTGAATTTTCTTTTTTTCTAGATGTAACCATTCTTGAGCAAAAAGGTTTTCACCTTCCACCTGACATTCAAAACCCCAAAGTGCTGATGCAAACTTTACTAAAAGAGCATCTTTAAGTAGAGATACTTCAATTACATTTTTACCATCTGTCATGGGATAAACATAAAATGACAAAAAAAAAAAAGGTAATCTATTCCTTAAATGTTCAGGTATTTATTTTTCCTATGACTGCAAACAACTAGGCTAATAAGAGAAATGTGGAGGGAAGGATAGGAAAAGGTCTTCCTAGTGATTTAAAATCAGAACTCTAAATCAGGTGCCACACATCTGAGAACTCAGTCTTTTATCACCTAGATTTCTACTAGTAAAATGACATTGCTGAGCAGTGCCACCAAAGCCCAGGCAGCCCTCAACTGATATCTGTCTCACACCTTTTACACAATGGAGAATAGTTTTACCATTCCTTCCACAAAATTATTGGCATTTTGGTTTTTGCCTAGTTTCCATCCAGAGTTGCACACTGTAGTCAAAAATGAAGGGTAAGAGCTAGTATTAAACCCACTTCACTACTTCATTTCTTGAACTTAGTTCTTTGTTTCTCTCAGACAGCTAGCAAAAGGACAAGAGGAAATAGTGTTGAGTTGCACCGGGGTGGGGGGGGGTTCAGGCTGGATAATAGGAAAAATTGCTTCACTGAAAGGGAGGTTAAGAATTAGAACATGCTGCCCAGGGAAGTGATGAAGTCACCATCACTATAAATGGTAAAAAAAACCTAGTAGGAGTGGCACTTCATGATATAGTTTAGCAAGCATGGTGGTGTTCAGTCAAATATTGGACTTGATGATCTGGAGGTCTTTTCCAACCTTAACCATTCTATGTTTGCTGATGGTCGGAATACTCAATACACTGGGACCAGCTGTACTCATCCTTATGTTGTAGGCGTTCCTTTATTCAAGCAGAAATGACTAGAAGCTGCAGAAGACAGTCAAATTCAGTGGTGCTTCATCCCATGCAAGTTGATGGTGATAACCACTCAAACTTTTCATAGCTTATTCATACAAATACCTCCTACTTATCTGCAGGAAGTGGAACATCTTCCACTCAGGAATGTAAGAGCCACCTACCACCAAAAGTACAGCAGCTGTGTCACTATTCTATGAGATATAAAGCACCTCATTTCATAGTAGACTACACAAGGGAAGAAGCCAGGACTTTCATATTCTTGATGAATGATCTGGTCTTGGGATAAGCAATAACTCAGTGGAGGTCAGGGAGATGAATAACTTCCGTATTTCCCCCATCTCCAGCTTGTATGGGAAAAGACTGACTTCATCAGACATCCAGCACCAGCAGGCCCCTGGCTATGAGTGCCATGCAGGTAGTTTTTTGCTGACTAGAGCGCTTCACTTCATGTCCTTCACTCATCTCCTTGTGATATTTGGAACAGTCTAGATTACAGTAAGCCCTGCCAGGTTTGCTAAGGTTGTGAATCTCAGCTGTGCCTTATTTGGGAACAACAGATTAAATTTTTTTAATCCAAAATAAATGTTTTATAAGTCCAGATCTCTTGACAAATGCATCCTGGAAAGTTTTTCAATGTCCATGTGTAAGTGATGTAACACACAGTTCACAAAAGATTATTATTATTTATTGTTCCAGCTAGGGCAGAACTTAAAAGAAAACTCCCATTGTACCCCCAAATAATTTGCAAGTTACCTAAAATTCCAGTGAGCTATGTACAAATTAAGATTCAAATGAACAGCCTGCAACTTTTTTGTAATGTAGCTCTTGAACTACTCTGCAAAATTTCTTTAGCTATTTTCCATAGATATCAGTGACTACCTGTATTAGATAATATATCCTTTTTAAGGAACAGGGATTCTATTAAGAAGCAGGGTTTCCAATCTGTGGCTAAGTGGAAAGAGGACATACATTTCACATAAAAGTTGGAGAGCTCATGAAATGTGTAGAAGACAGTTATATCAGAGAAAATATAGGTGCCTCCTGCATTAGCAGCCTAGGATGGGTAAGAATCACTGTTTTATCTGATAATGAGTTTTTAATGGAAAATCAACTTGGAAGAGGAAATAGATGTTGCAGTGATCTGCTACTGGACAGGGAAAAGATGTCATCTGTGATCACACTAAAAACTTATTACCTTCATTAGGCTATACACAATCATGGCAGCACGTAAGTCTCAGATAGCAATTTTCGGAATCTCATCACCCATGGCCAAAATCATAATGAAGGAAGGCAAGTGGATCATGCGAAGAAAGAAGTTTCTATCCCAAAATACTTCAAAGGAAGTCAGCAGAGAAAGAAGGTAAAACAAACAACTGTCTTAATCAGTTCTAGCTGAGATCACTCCTTTTTTGTTCTGAGTCTCACCTACGGCTCTCCATGGTTTGCTCAGCTATCTGAGCTTTTCACTCAGCATCACACATGTAAGAGAAAGCACCAAAATCCTTAAACAATAGTAGGTACAGCTTACTCTGTAGGGGTGATTTGTGTTCAAAGGAACAAAAGATCCAGCACTGAACCAAAAATTAGTTTACCTCAACATATCGTTACAGTCCTTTATTCACAGCCATGGAAAGCTGCAAAGCATCTCTTCCATAGTAAACAGATGTGTTTGAAGTGCTATTTCACTGGTGAATATTGGTACTAAATTTTAAAAAAGTGTTTTATTGTGTAGTCTGGAGACCCTCCATCACCAGAATTGTTGCTGTGCTTCTCTTGTGTGGAAGAGTCCCTCCAATATTATGAAAGGTCTGGAAAGGTTCACTTGTAAAACATGGGAGTGCCTGTCACCTACCAGATCATATTCAAGGATGCTGCGTACTAGTTCCTAAGGTGAAGGGAATTACAGTTAAGGCTTTTAGCAGCTCTCAGTAAGCAATTTTATTCTTATCTGCAATTATTCTAACCTGAGATTTATTTCACTAAAAATGTCTAAACATTTTTAGTAGCATCAGTGGGTTGGTATGGGTCACTTAGTCTCGTTCTGCCTCTCATTTTTTGTCAGAATTTAAAACATAGTAACAAGCTCTAATAGCCAGTGGTCACACAGCTCATAAATTTGTGTGATAGGGGAAGAAGTGCACTGGTTGAAAGTGCCTAAATGGCAAATTAAAAAGTGAGACCAGATGCCCTGCCAGTGGAATCATATTTTTATGCTCTGCCATGAAACAAATACAGATTAAGTATTCTGTGTATTTCTGCAACCTATTAGTCTTATATCTTTGGGTTTGGGTTTTTTTTTTTTTTTCAAATTTGGACCTGTGTTTTTTTGAATTGAAATGATGTTCCATTTCCAGGTTGTCTCCGTTTTTCCAAAGCCCTGTTACTTTCACCACATACATTTTACAATGTCTGTAGTGGAGGTCCCAGGTGTCTTTCAAAACAGCTTTTGAAATTGTTTGCAAGGTTAATAAATGCTGATATGTTCCATTTTTTTTCAGGAAAAAAATCCCAAATAAACAAACATAAGAAAATCAACAAAACCCCAGGATACCTAAACCAGGGATTTTTTTCAAGAGAAAGGCTTGAAAGTTAGAAGAATAGAGTCATCAAAGGGTGGAAGAGACCTTCAAGATCATCCAGTCCAAAAGTCCATCTAGCATTATCACTGTAAAAATTCACTGTTTACATTGTTCTGATAACACAGAAAAGGAGCCTAAAAGAAAATTTTTACATAATTATGACTTTAACTCTGAATTTCTGTGGGTCTTCAATTTCCAATCTTTCTTTCCACAGTGTTTCTAATCTGAATAAAAAGATAACAAAATTCCTTAATACTATATATGGAGGATAGTCATCAGGAGGATTAGATCCCTCATAACTTTGGAGAGGAGTCTGCATAAAATCTTGAAAAATATGATCATCCTTGTGATACAGAGGAGTCTGAAACGTTTGGTTGAACACCTCTCTGTCTTTGGAAAGAATTGGGGTAATTTATTAATATCTTCCAGAGAAAATGAAATATGTTCTCTTCTCTTAGCTCAAAGGGATGATTAACAGCAAGCATTAAATAAGTTAAACAATTTTAAATCATAGGACTGGATCATTGGAATATATTTGTCTGTGAACTACTGATCTGGATTCAGAGCTACTAACTGGCCTCATTCGTTTGAAAAGACTCAGAAAAAGAGAGAGAAGGGTGTATTACTCAAATCACAAAATGTCTGTAAGACAGTGATCCAGTGTGACTTAGGAAGAAAAAAGAAGTATAAACTTCAGCTTGTGTCATATATTTCCAATTAAAATAGAAAATAAAAAAACCCAAAATAAAACAGTCATTGCTAAATACTGAGTATAATTTGGTCACACACAAGAAAATGTATTTCAAAGTAGGACAGGTGTAGAGAAAAGCTAATACTGTGATCAGCAGAATGATGAGACTATCATATGGTACCTTGCTGAGCCTAGCAACAGAAAAGATGAAGGGCATAAAACTGTGGCATTTAGAACTGTACAAATACTTTTTAGGAGAAGAGCAAGGTAAATTCTTTGGGAAGGAGTTTGTCCATTGACAGTAAATGATATATTGACCTAAAGGTAAATATATTTAAGGTGGATATGCAATAAAGTTGGCACAAACTTCTAATAATAACAGAGAAGGCAAAATCCCCTGATTGATTTTAATTTGGAAATCAATGCACATACAGAAGCACTGCCTAGTTTGACTGCCTGTGACAGCTGGAACGGGCCAAGGGTATTCCTTCCAGTTCTCTGCTACTTACTTTTTCATTAGAGCAACTGAGGGGTTTTTGTGTTGCACCAAAATTTAAGAAAGGTTGAGTGTGAACTCTCAAAGCACTAATAAGCTAGTAAGGCCTTCATCTCCAGAAGAAGTTGAGAATCATAAGGGAAAAAAATCAGTAAAGATAGTAGCATAATTAATGACAATTAGTAGAATTTTATAAAAACAGCTCTTATCAAACAAATGGTGTCTTTCTGATGATATGGCATTTGGCTTAGGATAGTAACTAAGATATTACAATATAGCTAGAGATAGAACACAGAGATATTTGTCTTAAGATGCTATAACAAGAACATTCACAAAAACCATATTAATTATATTAAATACTCATTAGTCAAGTGCTTATAGTTGAGTGTGCTTACAGAATGCTTATACAGACTCTCCTGCTATCCATTGAGAACCAGTGTTGTCAATGTTCAAGAAGAAAATATAAAATCAATACAGATAATACATGGGTGGCACAAATATTGGTATATCAATAAATAATAACAGAGGAAGTTTACTAATAAATTTTGCTATATATCATTTGGTAAAGATATGGTAAGGCTAATCTGAACACATACAAGGTCAAAGAGTAAGAAAAATGGAATCTGTATCATATTTATGGAGTAGGGAATAGTTATGTGGAAAGCATTGACTTGAACAAGGATTTAGAATAAAACTGAGTGAGAATGGGTTTTGAGTTTGTTAATTTTTGATATACCAAGCCTATATATTAAAATAAAATTATTTAGTTTGAAATTCTTTAATTTTTAATTCAATACAAATTTTTGAAATAGAAAGGATTTTTAATTGATTACAATGTTTGATTTGGAAGAAATAAAAAGTATTAAACATGTCTGAGGAAAGTTTGGAATTAAACATTATTTTTAAACTAAAAATCAAAATGTTTTAAATTCTGCAAGTCTGAAACTCCTGAAGCTAAAATTTAGACATTTGTTCTTTTAGCTGCCCTTGGAAGTTTCTCTGAATTGGACATATTAACACTATGGACATACTTGTGCTTGAAACCTTGTTTTATGATATTCCGGTATCATCTTGAAGTCTCTATAATTCGAGTCATGCTGCATGTATGAGAGCATAACGCCTTGAGTGTTAGGCCCTTACTGAGATACTACAGCTGACTTTATAAAGCACTTTCTGTGAGAGGCCCTTTACCTTCTGGGAGATACCTCCAGGAGATTAAAGAATGTAGGACACCTTTCTTACTGTGATGGGTTGATACTGAATGAATGCCAGTTGCCCCACCAAGCTGCTCTATCACTCTGCTCCTCATCTGTACACAGGAGAGGAAATATAAGGAAAAGCTCAAGGCTCCATTTTAAGGACAGGTAGAGATCAGCTACTGTCATGGGCAAAAAAGACTTGACTGGGAAAATTTATTAATTTATTTACATTCAAATCAGAGTAGAAAAATGAGAAATAAACCCCAAGTTTTATTTCAAAACCTTCCCCCCAAAACACCTTTGCCCTATCCCTCTCTTACCCCCTCCACCCCTCTCTTTTTCTCAGGCTCTACTTCATTCCAAAATTTTCTACCTCTTCCACCACAGCAATGCAGGGAGACAGGGAATGGGCTTGTAGTCAGTTCATCACGCTTTCTCTGCTGCTCTTTCCTCCTCACACTCTTTCCCTGCTCCAGTATGTGGTCCCTCCCACAGGAGGCAGTCCTCCACCCCTTCTCCAACGTGCATCTTTCCCACAGGCTGTTGCTCTTCATGAGCTGCTCTAGTGTGGATTCCTTCTGAAGGCTGCAGTCCTTCAGGAACAGGCTGCTCCAGTGTGTGTCCCTCATGGGCTCACAAGTCCAAGCAGCAAAGGTGTTCCAGCATGGACTCCTCTCTCCTCAGGGTCTCCGGTCCTGCCAGGAGCCTGCTCCCACAGATTTCATCAAGGACAGGCATTCACCTTATCCAGCATGACGTACTCCATGGGCTGCAGGGGCCCAGCTGCCTCTCACTATGGTCTTCACTATGGGCTACAGGGGAATCTCTGCTCCTGGAGCACTTTCCCCCTTTAGTTCTTCACAGACCTTGGTGCCTGCAGAGTTTTCCTCCCACATAGTCTCACTCCTCTCTCTGGCTGCCATTGTACAGGGTTTTTCCCCCTTTCCTTACTGTATTCTCCCACAGGCACTACCACTCCTGCTGATGGGTTCAGCCATGACCAGCAGCAGGTCTCTCTTGGAGCTGGCTGGCACTGGCTCTTTTGGACACAGTAGGAAGCTTCCAGCAGTTTTCCACAGAAGTCACATCTGTAATTGCGCATTACCAAAACCTGGCTGCACAAAGACAATACACACACACCCCTCGTTGACTTAGCTTACTCTGCTTTCTAAGACAGGAAGATTAAAAGAGTGAGTCAGTAAATATGGTCAGGTCTTGCAGCAGAGTTTATTGGTTATGCTGTTGGATGAAAGCAGTTGGCAGTAGCTGGAAGTAGACACTGGTTAACCTAATAACAGCTGCCTTTTTTCCTTATATGAGTCTTCTTGCATCTTTCATGCAGTTCTCTCATGGGAACACCTACCTCCCAATTTAATAACTTCTGGTTATTTTTACATTTGGAATTATTTATGAATCTGTATAATATAATGCAAATTTATGATAATAAAGGCCAAATAAAGCTGATGGTTAAAAAGGGAAAATAGTGAGTATTCTGTATTTTTAAAATGGACCTTTTTATTGTTAAGTGTGTCGCAGCCCTGCAGTGTTCACAAAGTTCAAACACTGATCCTGGCAGAGAATGCTGATTATATTGCAAGTGTCAAAGAAATGCATAGAAGCAAAATAATACATTTTAAAATGTTTCAGCTATATTGTTTTAGTTGAAATTTGAAATAATCTGTTTGTAAATAACCTTTTTTATCTAGGTGTGAAGCTAGAAACTGAATCTATTTTCTGGTGAGTGACAATGGACTTTGCCATATAAGTTAAATCCCACAGCTGCAGTGGGTGACTTCTGTTTTTGCTTTGCCTGCTTGATCTCAGTATATTTTTCACTGCTTTTCCAATGGACTGTGCTTCTGGATTGTCTCAAGGAAGTTAACATTGTCTAGTTTTTCCTCTTTTAATTGCTATCTCATGCTGTACTGGTGGCAACTTTCTGTTCTTTCCTCATTCTCATTCTTAAAGAATATTTCAGTTCTTTGACTTTATTGTTGATTGTTTTTTTCCCCTCACTGCTTCTAATGTCATACTACAGATCTCAAACTGAGATATCAATGTAAAGAGTAGTGCACTTAGAAAAAGCTCTCCCTCATTTCACCTGCTTGAGTCTTGTATCTTGTTTCCTTGTCTGAGCTGTTCTCTAAGCCATATGTTAGGACTATGCTATAGCAATCTATTTTCAGCTTTAAAACTTATGGTCTTTGTTTCTTGTCTTGCCAGGCCTAAAAACTGAGGGTTTTACTTCCAATCAACCACTTTTATTTAGTTTGGCTTGTGCAGCAACCATCTTTAGACACTGTCTCTATTCTTGAGTGCTACTAAAGCCTTTATTTGTGTTTCAGTTATTCTAAGGCAGTCTGAAAATTAAGCATGTAATTAAGTGTCATTTTGGATCAACATCTAAAATAATTTCCAAAATGTTTATCATAACTTTTCTTTTGAAAAAGTGGAAAACAAAAAAATTAATATCTAATTCTTTTAAGGGATAAAACTTTAAGAAGTAACAAAAAGTCCCCAAACTTGATAATGCAATGAGCATAATTACAGGACAGCATTTTATTCCCCTTTTTATTGTGTCCCTAGTTAGAGTACACAGGTTGCTACATCTTGCTACTCACTCAGTAGAGTTAGCTAGGAGATTTGTACAAACATCCCTTTGTTGTTTTTCTCCTCTGGCCTTGCTCTTTTTAGAGACTCTATGATCTTTGGGAAATGACTGTTTGGTCTTGTGTATCCAAAAATGCTCCATACATTACTGACACTACCAGAAATAAAAAATAAGATTTGTGAAAGGTCTCAGAGACTTTCAGCTTGCCCAATAGCAAATGATTATCAGAGTTACAGACGGGGACAGAACATACATCAGATGCTATGCAGATCTCAGCTGAACTCCAAATGCAGGGCATGAGCAGAATTTAGAATTTCACTGAGAAGGACATACATAAAAGATTAAATATGTGACAGAGCATCTTGAAAAGATTAAGAATCATTAGAAGCTATATGGAAACAAAATATCATGGCTTAACCTGGCAGGCAGGAAAACACCTCCCAGCAGTTTTCTCACTCCCCCCACAGTGGGATGAGGGAGAAAATCAGAAAAAATAAGTTAAATCCTATCATTTGAGATAAAGTCAGTTTGAAAGGACAGAAAGGGAAGATGATAATAATAATAATAATAATGATAATAATAATAATCATACAAAAGTAATGATGCTCAACACAATTGCTTGTCACCCACTGAGTGATGCCTGTCCCCAAACAGCAGACTGCCACCCTCCCAGCCAGCTCCCCTCATTTTTATTGTTCAGCATGGTGCCATGTAGTTTGGGATATCCCTTTGGTCAGTTGGGGTCAGATGTCTCAGCTCCAATTCCTCCCTGCTTCTTGTGCACTCCCATCATCCTTACTGGTGTGGTGGGGTGAGGAGAAGAAAAGGCCTTGACTTTGTGTAACACCTGCTCAGCAACAACTGAAAATCAATGAGTTACCAGCAGTGTTCTCATCCTAAATCCAAACTACAGCACTGCACCAGCTACCAGGAGAAAAAATTAATTCTACTCCAGAAACCAGGACCAAAAAAAAAAAAAGCATAATAAGGTATTTAAGAAACACAGATAAGAAATTAATTGAATCATACATTCTGTGATAGATGGCAGAATTTAATTCTTGATAAAACAGATTAGCAACAGAGTATAAAAATAGGAGAAGGGTTTGATTTAAAAATGAAAGGCCTAGAAAAAGAAAGATTGTACCTAAAACTACATAGAATACTTAAATTTCAAACTTTCTGAGCTCCAGTATTGAAATCCTGTTCTGTAAGGATTTTTAATTTTCCTTTTTCTGTTCATTTGGTATTTCTGATTTTTTTGTTGTTGTTTTTTCTCCTCATCTCTGGCCCCTTGCTGGTTTTACCTCCCTGAAATCTGCAGGAAAAACCACGGTGCTACCACACACTTGGCCCAGGAAACCTGGTCCAGGCTCACTGAGGTTCTCTGGGTGAAGGTGAGAGCCAGGGTGAGAGAGGGCTATGGCTGATGGTAGGGAATGGCAGGATACCTCTCTGCTTTTTCCAGTTGCTTCGGTGTTTGTTTGTGCAGTGGGAGTGAAGGCAAGTCCTTTACTTTAGACCTTTTAGAATTTGGTTTGTAGATTAAAGCTGGGAGACAGTTAACTGGAACAGAACTTTCTTCTAAAGGTTTTGTTGTGGTTTTTTTCTCAAATTAAATTTTGTTTCCTATTCCAGCATTACACTTGAGACCATCATGCAAACCCTCCTCTTTACACAGTTTTTGCTGTTCTAATTAATTCTCTTCTTTTCTTCTGTAGTCTCCCATCTCTCCTCCCTTCTGAAACTAGATCAAATAATAGAGGCAGGCTTCCAAGTTTGTTGTTTGATGTGCTTTTATCACAAAATGAAGCAAAAATATAAAGTGTGACTTTCTTATTATGATACTGTTGGTTGCTAAAATGAGGTCTCTGTGCAAAAAAAATAGCTTTTAAGATACCAATCAACCATTTGATAAAACCTCTCACTCTCCAACACGTGCCAAATCTTAGAAATGCACCTGCTGTTGTTATATTAGTTTTAAGAACTCAGAGATGAAGGGTATAAAGTATCTCAGTCACCAAGCAGACTGCAGGATAATCCACTAATCCAGAGAGATGAAAGGAAATGCAGATTTTATGCCCTCTTGAGAGTGGCAGCCTGTCAAAAAATAGATCCTTCTGCTCAGTTTGCCAGAAAAAGAAAAGAGAGAGAAGGTCTCTATCTCAGAGACACAAACACACATACATGGACACGATAAGAATGGCTGTGCTACAGCAGTACATAAATCAACACCCCTGGCAGAAATCAATGCCAAAACATATATTGATATGTACAACTATTTATTTTATGATGAGAAAGAAAATATATTTGGGGGAGTAAGTAATTCTCTTTGCACTTTAAAATATGAGGAGGAAAAAAATCCAGGATATCTAACAGATAAAAATCAGAAGAGGAATATATTCTATTATACACTAAAAATGAAAACACAGAATACAATTGTTCTAGAGGAGTTTTAAGATATCTTATTCAAATAAAAATCACAGCCAATATACAAAAATTGCATGTTCCAGGGGTTTTGGAGGTCAGATTCTGCTGCATTTATGCATGACAAATTCTATATTTACTTGCAATTAGTAAGTGCCAATAATAAGAGACTAAGACAAATTTGAATTTGCCTTTTATAATGTAGTCATAAATTTTCATATGAACCCCACATGTATATAAGAGATTTATTTTACTGGAGAAAGTGACAATATTATTTTGAACACAGTAAAGAAAACCTGGGTGATCATCCCCATTTCTTCAGGTGCCTTGTATTTTATCTATTTTTTATCTTTTATGTTCACAGGGTGCAGAAGGTGAAGGTGAGGATGGAAAATCGTATCAGGCAAAATGTTGATAGAGTCAGCAGTAAAAGAAAAAAATGCATGCTGTCCTCTACTGTGCAAAGCAAGTGTAATTGCTGACAAGAAGAATTTCACACTTCTGGAAGGAAAAAAATAACCAAGAGAAATTCTTCACAAAACACAAGAAAAAATCTGAAAAAGAGAAATTCTTCACAAAACACAAGAAAAAATCTGAAAAAGAGCAGATATTGTTTTTCATTTCATAGCATAAATTATGATTAACTTTGATTTAAACAAATTATGTAAATACATTTACGTGGTCTGTAATTTGCATTCTGTAGGCCTTGGTTATAAATTTTAAACTGAGTACTGTTCATTCTCTGAAAGGATGTATGTCGTGATCACAGCTAAATGATGACAAACATTTAAACATACAAGTATTACTTTAGTTCAAAAGCACAGTAAATTAAACAAATTCATTTGAACTTTTGATGATAAATTAATAAATACTCCTATATAGTACTGCTAGTGCTCCTGCATTCAATAGATGCAACTATGTATGTGTGTATAACTGTGCATACCTTTTGCAAGACTTTTTTTATGAAATACATCGAAAATCTGACCAATCTACCTTTAGTGGGAACTCTGATTTGCTGGGGTAGAAGTGTAATAATTCACAATATGGATACTGCTTTTAGAAGATGAGATGCTTGTAGCAAGGTGTTAGAAATCATCTTCTCTGTGTATTAGGAAGCAAGGGGATGATAGGAATAGGAAAGCATTACCTGCAATTGAGAGAGGGAGAGGGGCTTGTCACTGTCACAAGGAGACACATGGGAGGCAGCCAGTGCACAGGTTATAACCATACTATAACCAGTAGAACTCAGGATGCTCTTACCTCCCTGTTAAACCTTTTCTTATGCTGCCTTGCAATAGAATTGGTGCTTCTGAATTGTCAAAGAAGCACCACAATTTCTTCCTGGCTCCTTATCCTTATCCTGGGTGTATCTTGGTTGACCTTCAGCTTCTGTTGCTCTTGGGAGCAGCAGAGGACTTGACCAGGTAAGGATAGAGAGGGAGGATCTCTGGCTTCCTGCAAGGATATTAGCACAGCCATAGCTGCATTACTTGCTTGCTGGTCACAGTGGGGTTGGATAGCAGTGGCTGTGTAGTACTGAAAGAGATTTCATGCTCTGCAAACCCTCTAGGCAAAATCTGTTTCCTTAAATGCTGTGTTAAATGGGAAAGTTTAATATGGTATGAAATACCCCCTGTAAGAATAATTATGGGAATCCCATGAAAAGGAGAGGTCACAGAATACTTATTCCTTAGTCTTTTCCATGGTTTTTAAAGACATTTCAGAAGAACAAAGTGTTAATAAGAGATTTCAAACAGAACAGTAAGGTGGCTTTTTTCTATATTTATGAAGAGAAAAAGGCACAAGGTGGGGAAAGTAAGAAGGCTCTACAATCTCAGAGTATTAGTATTTGATGTTAGTATTCATCCTATTATGCAGAAATGCAAAATTAGACTTAAACTCTTAGTTAAGAATGCTCTGAGGCTTCTACAAAAATAGTGAAATTAAAAACATTAAAATAAAGATGACTCATAGCTGCAACACATTTTAATGATTATTTATTAAAACATCACTACAGGGACAAAAGTAATTGAACTGAATACAATTTCAGAAAACACCAGTTAAACTCTCCATAATGCAAATGGACACAATGACTTAAGTTGGTTTTTGTGTACCTCACTATCATCCCTCCTGCCAGTGTGGTGGGTAAAATGGTATGCTATAATACTCAGTTCCTCTTCATGCAATCTTTGCCTTGAAATTGATGGTAATTATAATGAAAAAAGGTTTCTGAACAAACCCAGTTTCATAAGGACTCAGTAGAGGTACAAACCTCACTCTCTCTTCAGGTTCTTCTTTTTTACCATAATATTTCGGTTATATTTATTACATAGAAAAACACGTGCAAACCCAAAAGAGACAGAGCATTAGGTGTTTGCAGATTCTGAGGAGTTGGAAGCACCTTTCTTTTTGAAAGTGTCTGGAGGGGACTTGGATGTCAATGCTGTTTTTGCTTAAGGAAATTTGAGTCCCCCTCTATTCCAGTAGTAAAGGGGGCAAGTAATTAAATTATAGTCTGTAGCTCTATCTGGGAATACAGTTCTTTCCTATTGCTGGTGCCATAGTTAAGTCTGAGGAATCAAAATTTTTCAGTTGTTCTTCGGTGAGTTGTTCTCAGTCTATCCTGTTGAAGAAAATTCATCTTGTGTAGTACACTGAAATATTTATTGCAAGTAATTCTATGGTCTGGTTAGGACATAAAAAAAAAAAAAAAAGAGACCTATTTTCTGCTTGGTTCATATGAACAACTAATGCCCTTCCATAATTAATATTTAATTTACCAACCTCACCTAAGTGAGTGATCTTAAATCTCACCCCTAGTTCAGTCCATGTTTAATTAGGAATGCAAAGTGAAATTGCCCTGATAAACAAGAATTAAATATCCTTCTCTTTGAACAAGTGGTTTGGACTATCTTTTTTGAAAGGGTCTGTAAACTTAGATGGGTCAAAGGTGCAAACGAAGACAATATGTCTGACTTTTGGTAGACTATTTTCTTCATCATTAAGAGATTATTTGCACTAGGATTTTGTCTTTAGATGAGAAGTGCATTTTTCAAGTGACTCTTCTAGTCAGAACTAGGTCCTGTACATTGGTTCACACCAAAACACAAAGCCTGTGATCCAGCTGCACACAGCATGTCTGTTCAGAGGGTCAGAACCACATTTGTCTAAAAGTAGCAACCCCTGAAAGTCATATAGCATAAATGCAAAGCCCTAATTGCTTTTTCTCTCTACAGATTTGCAGTGGCTGGACTGCACTTCCTCTTAATGCAGACAATAGCCTTAACTTTACCTTTGCTGCAAGAGTAATTTTCTTTTTCGGTGATTTCAGCCTACATATGAATCATTTAGAAAGGAACAAACCCACAATTTCTGACATTTCCATGGGTAAAAATTAAAAGAATGGATTTATTTAAATTATAACCCACTTTTGCTACATTTTCATATTTGATTTGCCCCATAAAAAGTTCCCATGCATATTTGCAGCACTAGTTGAATAATAATTCTATGCCCAAACATTTGCACCTGCGTTATATTTTAGGAATAGAAGTCAGGAAACTATCTGGATTGACAATAATTTTCAGTATAAAAGACCATAATGTGCAGGACCAACCATCCTTTTATGGTAAGGAGATAGGAAGGCTGACAATACAGCTTTAAAAAGGGAATGCAAAGTCTTTTCTTAACAATTTCCTATATATTATCTTCTGGGGTATGCTTAATGATCATAAGCTGTTGACTAATCATAGACTGCCAAAAATATGGTTCAGAATTGTTTGTGCAATGAAATGTCTCAGATAATTCTCTTCTAATGTGGACACATATTCTGTCTTGATTATTGATAAAAGGCACTATCTGCTGGGCTTTCCATTAGTGATATTCTAACACATGGTATTAGTTTTATTAACTGTACCACCACTACTACTATGTTTTGTGGTTCCCATGGACTGCAGCCCTCTCTAAAAAGATGTGAAACTAAGCAAGTGAAGAATGAGTGATTTACATCAGCTACAAATGCACCATTCACCCAAACGCTGCAAGCAATTTATTTCAAAAGCTATTCTAATGAATGGTATTCATGCTTCTAAAATGAACTAGTGTGGAAGCTGCCAACTTCTTTCCAGAACAATCTTTGATATGAGACAACACTGAACATGCAGAGGCTTTGAACAAGCAAGTTCAGAAAAGCATTGGGAGTATTAGAAGTAGTTTGAAATATGAGTGCGCAGATATGTCCTTATGGAAAATTCATGCAAATTATTTCTGGATTCCTTGACTTCATTTTTTCCATCTAAGATATTAACTATTTTAATATAGCCTGCTTGCTGAATTACAAACAGGAGTAATTTTTTGCTGATTATTTATTTCTTTGGCTCCTACTTGTAGCACAGCTGAGCCTTATTTTAAGCAATCTTTTTTACTTCAAATCTCACAGACAGTGCACTCTTCTGTGTGATTTGAATAGATTTAATTCAACTTTATCGGGGCTGGTATGGAGTAAATGTAAATTTAAATGAAAAAAAAGAGGAAGGACTAGAGTGAAAATTTGCCAAATTGCGCCCCTAAAGGATAACCATATACTTGGTTAACAGAATCTATTTTCAATTTTCGCTTTCATCCATTCACACTTGTGAACCTGTGGGATATTCCCTGAAGCTTCCTTCTTGCCAAATAATGTACTCTCACAGACTGATACATTCGCCAGTTGATTCTAATTACACAGACTGCATTTAGAATGCACATAAAAGAAATACATTTTTAGTTGCTTATTCATAAGGTTGAATATTGTGATAGATGTTCACAATATAAAAATATCTCCTGATAGCATAAAATACTTCTTTATGCTGCTGCATTTAACTCCTTTTTAATCTTTACAGATAAACATCACACTTATTGAAGTTCAAACAATATACTAAAATCCTTTCTACTGATCCCAGCAAATGTTTCTGTGTTATTGTATTGAAAGAGCTCTGTGGGTTTTTGTGTGAATTAAATGAAAATATTGTTGAAGAGAGCAATGGTCCAGTTCTCAATGGTCAATGAAAGTGAAGTCTTAGGCCATTGGAATCAGGGAACCAGATTACAGTCCCTTAACATTATTTATAGGAAAGAAAGACTTGGAAACAAACATTTAAGATATTCAAAACCTTGTAAAATCTATGATTTCCATATTTTAGAAAAAAAAAATCACTTAAAATTTTGGGATACATACATGTAATTATGACATAATCAAACTTGTGAGTGAAACTCATCCGCTTGTCTACCTTGTATTTATGCTTTTTTCACAAATGCGTCTACATTTTGCCGTTATTAATTCATGAACTTGTAAGTCCTTTTATTCATGTGTGCTTGGATGACAACTCTTTTGTTAGAAAAGAGCAGGCAGACAATACAAAATACTTGCCAGATTTCTGTGTTGATGCATCTGAAAACAGGTTCTCCTACAAGAAGCATCCATGATGTTTCACGAAGAGATGAAACATCTCCAGGAGGTTATTTGTATTTCTGTTAGCAGTTGAAGTTGTTGGTTCTGAGAGCATTTTTATTATCACTTTCAGATAAAGAAATATACCTAAATTTAGCTGTCCTCAGTACACATTTCTGTGAAGGTAAAAAAAAAAATCTGATGAGAAAAAACAAGATCTACAAAAAAAAGGCAACAGCCAAACAACAAAAATGAGATATAAAAATAACAGTGCCCCCCACCCTCATTTTGTGTGAAGTTTTACAACAGTTCAGAAAATTATTGTAGTGCATTTCAAAACGTCATCATAAGATTGATAGAAGGTTATAAGATGACAATGAAAATAAACAAGAGTTGAGCATCAGGGAATAGGGATGTACTACCTGATGTTGGCCACAAAGGAAAAGTACATCAAGTATAGAAGGAAGCTTAGACAGAGAAAGCTGTTGAAGATTATATTATTCTGGCTTCCCTGAAGAGGTCTCTAGAGAATCTCAGCAGATTTACTGGGTTCAGTAACATGGCTTCTCGGTGGCTGATAGAGGGAAATTATTGTCAAAGAGATTCTGGTTTTATTGTGTGAGAATGTTTGCAGCTAGCTGGACACTTGGTGTTTGCCCTCAAGAGTTTTCATTGTGAGTGAAAAATCACATCTAAAAAAGTTATGGATGCCTTTGAAAATCATTCCTTTTCTCTATGACTGCTCTCTGTATGGATTTTACCTTTCACAAAAGCTTTGGGGGTGATGTGTGGCCACAGCAGTGCATCAGGCACAAACAAATTTTCCTACAGTTCAGGTGTTTTAAAGGGCTCTTACTATGTTATAGCTCACTGTCTGCAGCCAGATGCTGGATTAATTTTAGGCACTTTAGCTGACATCCTTGAAATTAATAGGAATTTTCCCTAATTCTCATATTTGAACCATGCTGTCAAAACATCTTTTAAAAGTTGTCAGAGCCTCAGGGACACAGTTTCTAAAAGAAGTGTCATTAGTAATAAAGCAACACAGAAAGCATTTGAGTGTAGAGAACTGATTAAAACAGATCCTCTGGTTTGGATCTCAGTAGGCACAATACAGTACATTTTATGACTGAAGATAATTATAGGATATTTCTGTGATTAAGTTTGCAATTTTCATATAAAATCAGAAAGAAATATCTTGTTTCTTCTTCACGCTGACTTTTCTTTGAAGTTGCGTTTTCTTTAGCATTAGTAAAAAAGACATTGAATGAAAAAGACTTGTGCTAAGTTGCATTTGTGCAAAACAGTTTCTAAATATAATATTTATTTTAAATAGAAGTTTTAAATATCAAATATTGTGTTCTATCATGCCATATGGTGTAAAAGTTTAGCTAAGCATTCACAAAGGAGTACAGAGACAATGGCTGATGGAGCAGCTCAGACATCACTGTGTCCTAGCTCCCTACCCCAGGGAGTCATTAGCCCATCACAGCCCTGTCTCTGCAATCCCAGAGGAGCACAGGACAAGTGAGAACACAAACTAAGGGCTGTCTCAGGAAAGGCTGAGCCCCAGGTATGTCCCTCATCATGATAGACCAAGAGGAGCTCCATATCCCCTTTCAGACCATGGACATGCTGCCTGGAGGTATTGAATGTTTTATGGATTCTGTGGAAGAGCATTTTGGGATTGCATAATTCTTACTATGGGATGTTTAGGGAAGAAAACAGAGGTGGAGAAGGGGATAGACTTAGATGTTTTGGGGAGGAACAACTGTGAGAAAATAAAGGTGCGAGGGAAAAAACAGAGCTGGACTTGTGTAAACAGCAGCTTGTCTGGCCATGCCCCACAAGGGTTGTAAAGGCCAATGGATGGCTGGTATCAGCCTGGGCCAAGGATGGATTGTGCCAGCAGCTGGGCTGAACTGTGTGTCTGAGGCCAGTGAGCAGAGAGCCCCCAGTGAGTGATGCCCCATGCCAGCCCCAGGTGGCACCAGGTCTAGAGCTTGTCTGGCTGCAGTGCAGCACTGGGAGCCAGCGCAGGTGTGCAAATGAGAGAGAGTGTCAGTCAGCTCTGTACATGCTTATATGTGCGTGTGTGAGGGTCTGAGCAAGCAGAGTGGGGCTGGGGTTCCACTGATTCACACAGCCAGGAGCCAGCAACTGGGGAGGCTGGGATCCAGGAGCAGATACTGGGCAGATTGGGTGTCTGAGCCAGCTGCACGTGGGAGCCACACTGCACCTGTGCGTCGCTGTGTGCTCACCTGTGAGGATGTGTATTCCCACCTATGAACCTCCATCCTGCTCAGACAGAGAGAGGAAACAGGATGAGGCTGTTGGTACTGCCTGTTTCTGTGTGCCTGTTTCTGTGTTTGTGTGTCTGTTGGGGTTAACTGGTGTGGGCGAGTATACATGCATCCTAACACCATATACTAAATGCTTGGCAAGATAAACCAAAAGGTCTCTTGCATCTCCAGCCATTGAGTATTTAGGAATAAATTTTGAAGTTATTAGAATGTTGTCTCTTGTGTTTCTTCCAGGACATGTGACTAACTCCAGAGAGATTTTTGTCAGAGAGCCTCATTAGTACAACTTAGCTGACTGAATAAATGCAAAGCTGAAAAAAGCTAGGCTGGACTGCAGAGTATGCAACTGCAGATATGGGATCCCCTACCTGAACTAACAGATATGCTTGGCACAGACAGTGCCATAAACAGTTAAATCAGTAGTGGCAAGAGTCCCTTAGAATCCTAGATGCCAAACTACTGTTTTATTTAATTTGGGATCCTTGAGATTCAATGCATATTATAGCTCATTTTGAGTTATTTTTTAATTTTCCAGTGTTTGCTTTCAGTCTTGGGTAGTTTAAGAAAGACTAAAATTAAAATTCATAAGAAAAACTGTCTATGACTTTGCAGTCTGAAGTATTTCTGATGGAGACTGTCTTGACTTTAAACAAAGAACTCTTTTCAAATTCCAGCTATTCATGCTAAATGGACTGTCTTTGACAGCTGATTAAAATATGTAAGTATTATAATTGTTACTGTTCACTATTGTGACAAGTGGTGTTTATGGGCTTTTTTCCTTTATTAGTAAATTTTCATGGCAGTTTTGCAAAGCAAATGTAAATTAAAAGCCCAATATTAAATCACAGCAGCAAATCCCTTCAATTCTATTAAATAAAATAATAATTAAAAATTTTAAAATAATTAAATAAAATAGTACATAATATAAATAAAATATGTATTAAATAATGCATAAAATAATAGAATAATAGACATAATGTAAATAATAATTATTTTTATTAGTAATTAAAAACCCATGTCATACAACAGCATAAACTTCTACTTACTTATCACTGGCTAACTACAGTGATAATTATCTTCATTAACACAATTTACACCATCTAAGTGGATGCTTAGATGGTGTAAATTGTATTTAAGGAAATATATGCTAATTTGTAATATTTACGTAAATACAATAAGTATTTATCCCGTTTTATGATTAAAGTATATTTATTCTACTTTCATTAGAAAGACACCAAGTCTGATGTGTTACTTAAAACACCAGAAAAAAGCAAATTTGGAGGCATTGTGGTGCAATGGTTTTTGGTAGAGAGACACTGCCAATCTCCAGTCGCAGACATCTGCAAATAAACAAGGCATTAGAAAACCTAGTAAATGATTGTTACTGCTTACCTTCCCTCCCATTGATCAGATTTGGGATTTTCAAATTTTCCCAGTTCCTAGGCTCTGATGTGAGGAATTCAAGTGGCTCAGAAAGCAGCTGTGCCACG
Source organism: Onychostruthus taczanowskii (assembly GCF_017590055.1). Taxonomy (NCBI): domain Eukaryota; kingdom Metazoa; phylum Chordata; class Aves; order Passeriformes; family Passeridae; genus Onychostruthus; species Onychostruthus taczanowskii. The sequence goes on along the minus strand of NW_024497629.1, from coordinate 16,647,024 downwards.
TGGGCCTCCAAGGAGCCACAGTGGAGTACAAGGGAAAGAACAGATGAACAATAAGTTGCCATGAAGCCCAGTGGCTGGACACACAGAGGGACTATTCCTCTGAAGCAAAACTGTTATTGCCTCAGGCTCAAAGCAAAACAGAGCCATTGAAGTCAGTTGGCATGACAGGCTGCAATTGTAATTTATATTAAAAATATGTATTAACAGAAATTACTCCTTTGACTTTATCTACTGCATTACCATATAACCTCATTTATGAAATTCTGAAGTATTTTTATCAATTTTTTACATCATGATGGATAAAGAACAATATTTTTGTTAAGACACGGGATTTCTCCTTCCCGTTCTGTTAAATAGAGGCCACTAGTGAAGCACTTCATAGTTCAGTGAAAGATATATAAATGTAGATATTGTTATAGGTATGTCTATATGTATCCCTGCACTTTCTTGTCTGCAAGCATGCACTTCTTCAAATCCTTCAAACCTATCCCAGGCCTTGAGTCTGTCCAGAATCCAGGCACAGTCCCCATGTCTCCTGTTCCAACCCTCTCTTGGGTCTACACAGTCTGTGTTTTTCTCCTCACTGGCTAGTAAGTTTGAAGATAAGACAGACTATGGTGATCAGGCGCAAGACTTAAGCAAAGAGAGCAACAATCTGCTTATATACACACAAATGGATTCTTACTCTGTCTTTCCCTCTAATTTCCTGCATTTGTTGCTCCCTGATATGCTACAAGGTTCCCCTTTCCCTGCCATTGCCCTTTACAGTGTGTAATAAGATTTGCACATTCTCATAATTCTTTTGAAATATCCCAGGACAAATTTTACACAACAAAGTCCTCCTTGAGTATCAAACTGAATCAGTTTGTTCTTTCCCATCAGAGCCTATTTCCTTTTCAGGAGTTATCAAGTTCTAGATGACACTCACTTGTGGGGTCAGTTTCTTCAGTGCCCCATCAGCCAGAAACACGAAGCTTAGATCTTTGCTATTAGAAATTCCCAGAGAGCCTTGAGCTGGCAGCAACACCTATTACCTCAGTGAAGTTTTTGAGGTCCATGCCTGACTGCTCATGGAAAATACCAGTCCTTCTGATAAATATCTGCTTTTCAACTGCCAACATTCAGCATGTTTGATGACAGTCAGTTCTTTCCTCCTAAAGACTCCATAAATTGGTGTTAGAAATGCAGTTCCCAACTTGCACTGCAGGTATTTGGTAGCACTACCAGGCACCTGTGGAAAAACTCTGTCTAATAGTCTTCTCTCCCATCCCATGTTGCCCATGCCCAGTCTTTCAGGATTGTCTTCTTATACCTGACAAGTAAATATGGTTTTAGTCAAAAACCTGGCCCCAGCTGACTGCAGGGTTTTGCCTGAGAAAATGCAGCCACGGCTCTGTCCACTGACATGATTCCAGCCATTTCTTCTACTGGAAAATTAAGTGGCATTGACTTCAGCAAAATCAACATCTGTACTTATGTAACTCTGTTGTCTGTTTACTGACTGCTTATTTCTTTTTTTTTATTTTTTTTTATTTTTTGCTATGGAAATTGAGGAGCTAAAAAAAGGATTTTAATTTTTTTCTGTGAAGAGTTGTGGTGATTTATTTCAATATATAATTAGTGATAATAACCTCTAGAAAATACTTTCAGGACAAAGTAAATGCCAAAGTTGTAAGCATATATATAATATTGTAAAAAAAACCCACCTTATGTATCTACAGGAGCACAGTATCATTGCTGTCTCTACATTATCTGTCTTCTTATCATACAGTCTTTACCTATTTACTATCCTTAGCTATAATTCCCTTGATGGAGAAGAACAATGACACTTGCTTTTACAAAGACGCATATCGAAATGCACACAGCACCTCAGGATAGTGCACAAGACTAAGGAATAAGAAACATTAATACACTCACTTAAAAATATATATTTTGCACAAAATACATATAGTCACATGGAAACAGAGGAGAATAGAAAGAAGGACAGTGATTTAAAGATAAATAAGGAATCTGAAAGACCACACAGAGTAAGACTCATATAAGTGGAAACAGTTTGTGGTGAAGGTTTTTTTTAAGAAGTGATTTAGTTTAGTAGAAAAAAAAGTGATTATTAGAAGACCAAGACATTTCAGATTTTATAAAAGTGTTTTGTAATTAAATACATTTCTTGTATTTTTTAAAAATTTTTTAAAATATCATTTAAAGATTTCTTACCTCTATGGATCAAGAAATTGTCAATTATGCTGACTCTGTCTTCCTTCTCAAATAAAGAACCAATGACAGCCTATGCTCATGGCATTCACCTGGAAGAAGATTTGAATTCTTGTTAAGAATAGGATCAGATGATTTAATTTTCGAAATCTCTGATAAATATTAACACCCTAATCCTTTCTGGGTTAGTACTCTCATTCTCTTCCCACCACTTCCTGGTACTTTTATCAAGGAAAAATTAAAAAGTCCCACAACATCTGTCTACATTTTAAGATATTCTTGATGTGGAATAGTACCAGAAGAAATATTTATCTGTAATTCTCTGTAATTCTTCCTCTGTAATCCATGCTTGCCAAGGCAGGAAAAGATACCTAGCCAGGGAGAGACTGCAAGTAGCCCTTTTCCTTCTTAAGTTTCATTACGTAATTTTCCTTTGCACCCCTACATCTAGAGAGAAAAAATGATTGCTTGTCTGCCTGATTTCCAGTGATCAGTTTCTGATCTGTTTTTCTGCTGGTTTATGTATTGCTTTGGAGCAAGTGAATGCGATGAATACATCGCCAGGTATGTGTTTTATGTGCTGCTGCAAAAGGTCATAAAAGCTTGAAGCTAGCATGAACTAATTATGAAATTTTTCGTAATTTCAAGGGTTTTTTTCTCTCCAGAAAATTGTCTAGTATTTTTTATTTCCTAGCTTCTTACAATGCTGTAGCCCAAATATCTTCCTAGATGTTTCTGAGCATCTTTCTCCTGACACCTGGTTTGCACATGCCTGCGGCTTTCTTAAAAAAGCAGACATTGTCATTTACATTTAGTTAATTTCCCATCTAGAGTTGATGAAACGTCTCTTCATAACCTAGGTGTATGAAAGACAAGGAAGGTCTTTCACAGCTCAGGATCTGCATCACAACACCTCTGTTATTTAAGCTTTCTGTTCCATAAAGGACCTTTATATTTTTTATTTGCTGTGATTTAAGGTTATTTTATATTCCACTATCCCTACTAACTATGAAAATCACCATACTGTGAAAATGGTGAGCAGAATTGCCACAGCAACAGCTACAAAAATTCAAATACCCTCTTCCATGCCAGCTGTGCATAAACATCTGTGTCTACTGCTGTGTAAGCAGTTTATGTTTACACAAATTTATTAGATTATTGAGAGCCATCAGTTTATTATTTTCTATTTAGAAAAAAAAAATTATCTTAAGGTCAGAGAGAATGTCTTTGGGATTTTTTTTCCTCACTCTCTGTAAGACAATGCACAGGTCAGCATCATCCACCAGACTTCTACTCCTTCACACTTTTCAAATATACACTGTGTCACTCACCATCTGCAGGTTGTATGTAAGATACCTTGATAACTCTCTACAGTCTCCCTTTCAGATCCCCAGTAAGTTATATAGATTTCCTTACTGTGTAGAGTATTGCTACCATCTCTGTATCCATGGAGCATTGCTTAACTATAATTTTTACTTGGTTTCTCATCACTGATCTTTTAAAACTGGTGGTGCAAGTGTTTTAACTTTTTTCACTGAAAGGTAGTTTCTTTCTTTTCACAGTGTATATACTGGTTTTTCCTTATGCTGCCTTTATGGTCTACTTACCATAAAAGAAAAATAACTTAAAAGTGGAAATAGGCTCATACTTACAGAAATTAAAAGGTAGCTGAAATAATAATACTTCTGAAACTTCATACAAATAACAAGATCTATAGCCTCTGGGTCAAGAACCAGGACATATTAAAATTGAATTAATCTGCTTTTAAACCAAGTGTTTGGCCAAGCAGCTCAAAAAACATGTGAACAGGGTTGGGTCCAGAATTTAATAGAATGTGAAATATTTTGTGAACAGCACATTTCTGCGACTTTATTTCTTCTCTTAGTGAAAGCGCAGCATGGCACTTTTGGAAACTTTTTCCCAGTTTGCCTTAGGTATCACCTGCTGAATAGAAGAGGATAAGAACAGACAACAGAAGATGGCAGAGGCCACCTGTACACTATGTGATATTATAGTTCATACTCCAAATGAGGTCTTTCTGATTGAGAGTGCCTGTAGTCACTAAAGACTTCTCTGTCTCTATAGCATGCCTAGACATAATTCATAGTGCCCCAGGACCCATAAAAAAGCTCTAAGGAGGCATGAGTCAAACTGAGACTCACGACTTTTTGCACTGCTTTATCCCTAAATTGGTTCTGATCAAAGTGAAAAGTGAAAACTAATTTTGTCAAGGAAAAGAAGATTCCATTTGCTGGCCTCTATTCCCTATGGCAGATTGTAATTTTTATTTCAATTTACTTTCTGAAGTTTCCTATATTTTTAAGTTGTTAATTGTATATTTTTACAATATTGCTCTTTCACTGACTATAAAGGCTGCTAAATTGTCAAACAGTAGGTGAGATGTTAATTGCTGTAGCACACTGTCTTATGATTATGCTGAAAATACTTACGGTTGAAAGCCAGCTGTGGACAAATGTTTAAGAAAAAAATGTTATCAAGAATGCTTGAAAATAAATCAGATTATAAATAAGAAATTTACTGCAGTAAATTTGAGGAAGTGGTTTCTACAGAAACAGAACACTCAAGACAACAATAGCTCTTCAAGTGAATTTGTCCACTAATTCTCCCAAGCTGGCCTTGTCAGTAGAATTATTGAAAGAGGCCATAAAATCCCTGAAGTATATTATCTGATAACAAGCCTCCCAGAAGCCATGAATAATCTTCACTGTGTTTGTGAGATTAAATAAGCCAGCTGGGATTCATTAAAAATGGTTTATAGTACACAATACTGTTAGTAGATGGTTTCAGTTAGCAATAGTTTGTCACAAAACTGCTTTGCACTCTGCTACAGTCACTGAATCTTCATAGACATTATATTTTTATTAATACAATAATCAATACTTACATAAGACCCACGTGTGCAAAAAATTTTGACAATTTAATTTATGCTTAAAGCTACTGGCAGCCAAACTCATAATGTTTAGAATTTTAAATTTCTACAATAATTTTACTGGTAGTATCAGAATATTACAAATTTGTTTGTTTTCATTTGTGTGCAAAACTCCTATATTCCCTTCCAAAAAAGACTATGTCATTCATCTGCAGCAAAAAGATTTGAGCACATGCTTAATTCTGAGCATGGAATATCAAGGGATTTAGTTGCACACATTTTTTTCTTAAGCAAATACATTCTCTAAGCATATGAGTAAGCATTTTTGCTGTCTCAGGATCAGAGTGAAAACAAAGTCTGTGTGCAAATCCATTAAAATAAACATCAAATATCTGCTTAACTCCTGAGTTGAATGATTGCCTTTCAGTCTGGTTAGCTACTTTTTACCAGTCATTAGAATTCAATCTCTACTTTACCTCTCATAACTTCATTGAGCCATACACTCTGCTTATATTTTGGTTATCCTACCACTAAAAGGGTCTGTTTTCCTACAACATATGTGGTGGAACATAAGTTATTTACAGAAAAAAAAAAAAAAACCAACCAAAAAAACAAAACAACAAAACAAAACAAACAAAAAAAAAACCAAAAAAAAACCAAAAAAAACCCATAAAAACCCCAAAAAAACCAAAAAAACCCCACCAAATAATTGATACTTTGGAGTTCTGATGAACTCTCTGTGTGTGGAGACACAAAGGCTGATTTATGATGTTATATGTTATATTAAAATACTACATAAAAACTATATTAAAAGAACAGAGAGAAAAGAAGGATTAGAAAGTTACAAAGAACAGGATAGAATAGAATGCATAACAAAATCCTGTGACTGCTCACAGCCTTGGCACAGGTGGCTGTGATTGGTCATCAATTGAAAACAATTTACATAGATCAATTAAAATTACACCTGTTACAGCATTCCACAGCAGCAGACAGTTATTGTTTACATTTCCTTCCTGAGGCTCCTCAGGAGGGGAAAAATCCTAAGAAAGGGTTTTTAATAAAATATCATAACTACACTTTGGGATTTTTTTTTTAATTATCATTATTAGGATTCAATTCTCTACTTCACTGTTTGCAGAGAAAATGTAGGTAGGTATATTGGGGCTTAATTAGCATTGTCACAGAACTCTGAACTTCAAAACACAAGAGCATTAGAGTCAATCTAAGTTTACAGTTTAATATCCAGCTGAAACAATCATACAATGGTTTTGTGATATGACTTTCATCTTACACATTTAAAACCTAAGTAGATATTCTTTTGGAAAGCATTAATAACATTAGCAGTGCATAATATCAGGTCAGTTACAGATATATATCTACCATATGTATCTTACCATTCAGTGTCAAAATCTCGTAGATATTGCAGGAATATTAGATGCAGGAACTCAAAATTTAAAATGAAAGGTCTAAACCTCATTGGAAAATTACCTGCCCATAAGAATGTCTGTCACATCCTTCTCTTTTCCTTTAAATTCTTCAGTCACAAAGACAATCCTCTAGCAGCTTTCATGTAGAAGCAGATGTTTTGAATACACAAAAACTGTTTAGGTTATACAAGTAACATGATAACTTGTGTGGAAGTCACTGGGACTGGGGAAATTTGAAGTTTCTAGAGAGTTTACTCCACGGTCTTATCAGTCAGTGTAAAATTCTGCTTTCCACACAAATAGTCCTCTTCAATGTACAAATTTCCACTGTGTACCAGAAAAATGGTGTTTATCTCGGAGATTCTGCTTGCTGTGTTAGATAGCCTTGGCCAGGGCATGGAGAGTTTTTATGATAAGAACAAAGACCTTGAATTGATTTGATAATCTGTGAGAGGACAAAATAACACAGAAAAGATAAACTCGATAATGTTTGTGGTAGCTTATGCTGAGGAGAAAAGACACTGGAGTATTTTATGCTGGTTGGATTTTCCTAAGGGTTAAAGATGTGCACATATAGGGAGTTACAACACTCCAGATGAAAAATGGCATGTGTGAGTCAGTGAAGTCAGGTTATTTTTTGATCAGATGGTCTGCAATAATCAAACTAAAGACAGTCCTGCAAGGAAAGATTAGCATAGCTGCATTGCTCATTCTAGGATTGATGAAGGCTGGCACTTACCTAGTTTAGGATTAACTCTGTTGTGGTTGACCGTAGCTGGCCATTAGTTGCCCACCAAGTTGCTCTACTACTCCCCTTCTAAATAGTATGCATGAAAATACAATGAAAAGCTTGTGGGTTGAGATAAAAACAGAGAGATCACCCTCCAAATACCATAACAGGCATAACAGACCCAGTTTAAGGGGATCAGTTTAATTTATTAACAGTAAATAACTGTATAGAATAATGGAAAAAAAAGAACAAATATAGAAACACCTTTCTTCCACCCCTCCCTTCTTCCTGTGCTCAACTTTACCCTCAAATTCTCTATATTGTCCCTGCCAGCAATGCAGGGGGATGGGGAATGGGGGTTGCAGTCAGTTCATAACTCTTTGCTGATTCTTTCTCCTCATGTTCTTCGCCTACTCCAGTATGGGGTCTCACCCACGGGATGTGGCTCTTCATGGACTTCTCCATGGATATTTTCCTCAATAAAGATTCCAACATGGGCGTCCTTCCCTCAGAATACAGTCCTTCAGGAACAGAATTCCCCAGGGCATCACAAGTCCTGTCAGCACAACCTGCAAACGCCTTTCTGCAGGCTGCAGTTTCCTGGTGGGACCCTACTGCAGCACTGGCTTTCCAAGGGCTGCAGTTTCAGGGTGGTTGTCTACTTTACTGTGGATCTTCGTGGGACACTCTTCATCATAGATTGCAGAGAAATCTCTACTCCACTGTCTGGATCACGTCCTCCTTCTTCTTCACCTTGGATCTTGGTGTCTGCAGAGTATTTCTCTCTCCCAGCTGCTGTTGCACAGAAGTTTGTGCCCTAATTGTTTAAATAAAAAAAAACCCTGCTTTTTCTACAAATCTTCAAAATGTCCTGTACTATGTTTTCAGTTGTCCTTACTTCTCCTCAACCAATAGATTATTCTCATTCCAGTACTAGAGATCCTGATTGCAGCTGTTTGGTCATAAGTATAATCCTGCTATTTCCATATGTTCATGTCAAAATTTGCACTTTTTTGTCCCATGTAATTACGCTTTGAGAAAATCCAGTATTAATTACTCTGTATTACCTGTTTTGTTTTTCCCAACACCTATAATTTCTTCAGTTGTTTCCATAGTTTCAGGAAAGCTCTTCCTGGATGCTAATTTTCAACTTTGTAATAACCTCTTTTGAGCAGGCTGTTATTTACTAGTTGTGTATACTGCATCTAGCACAACAGGAAGCTCCATGTTTGAAACATTCAGACACTTCAGTAATAAAAATTATAAATAACAAAAAAGCAGAGTGGACAGTATTGAGTTTGACAGATTTTTGATGGAACAGGTAAAAAAGCACTGATGAAATGAGAACTGGATATTGATGAAAGAGTACCCAGCATCACTTCATGGTAGTATTGAATGAATATCACACAATTGTTTTTTAATTATTAATGTGCTTGCAATATGGAAGTGATGAGATGACCTATATTTAAGACTTCATTGTTCTTATTAGGAAAACAAATGGAATATTTGGATTTGCTAAAGAATTCCAGAAAGATTTTTTCTCTCTTCAGTATTCTCCTCTTCATGCTGTATTTTTCCCAAACCACAGAAGTCAAACATTCAAGGAAAGATGTTTCAGCATGGTAAAAGGTAAGAGTGAAATGATGTGTCGGTACTCGCCATGCCTTTCACAGTCTAATAAATTTTGTTCCAGAAGTTTTCTACTCCTTTCATTTCTTCAGCAAAAAACATGGATAGAGCTGTGCACTCTTGTCTGAGATGGTAATAAAGGTGTGTAACAAAGTGTAAATGTCATGTCTCTTCTCAGTGGAGATCTTAGAGGGGCTCAGAATACACCTTTGAATTCATCTTTCTAGTTAACTTAAAAACCCAGTTGGTCAAGCTGCCACACAAATATTGTCAAAGGCCCAGAACTCATTCCTGTGAACTTCAGGCATTAAATGGTGACTGATCACAAATTCCTGTGGAGAACAAGGTCTTTTTTCCACCTTCATGATATAAAAGATTTTATCATTCCAAGCACGTCTGCAGCTTGTAGGGTGTTAATGCAAGTTCCCAGTTACTTAGATAAGTATCTGGCTTTTGTCATGTAGAATAAGAAACTCCAGTGACAAAACAAAGGAAACTGGAACTTTGAAGTGAGGAAAATTCTTGTTGCAGCATTGGATGTGTAAGCATCAGAGGCAACAAAAGGTTAATGTTCACTGCTGCTTCCGTAAGTGACTTTCAGCTCAGTGAGATTTCACTGCATAGAAGCTGATGCAGTTTGCTGTTCTGAAGGCAAGGAAAAACTGGCTGAGTTCAGTACCACAATTAGGAGGGTTGACTAAGCTTATGTCTTTAAAAGAGGTAAAAACAAAGAAAAAAGTACAATGTACACGCTGTTCCTGCTGTCAGAATAAGTAATATTATTGCACATGTGTGCAACTTTTGTAATATTTCTATTTTTAAGCAATTTTGAAAGTGTCAGATCCATCTACTTTCTGGCTTCATTCGTGCAACTCTGAAGCCAAAGAACTTGGCATCCTGAATGTTTTAGAAAGCCTCAACTTTTGCAGAAATATGTACTTTGACCCTGACAAATGGCAAGAAAAATAAATAAATTCTGTTCAGTTTTGACATAGAAATTTCATTAAAGATTTGTGAATAAGTCCCTCAGAACATAAGTGAATGCTGCAACTAACTTCAGTCACAAGATCCAATAGTTGGATGGCTGCCAAAATTCACATTCATCTGGAGAGTTTTTTCAGGTTGACAGCACAGCACTGGCAAAGGTAATTGTGATTGAAATTCAGGATAGAATCCTTTCTAAAAAATTGTATGCTAGCAATAGTTAAATAAAGTACTGTGTGTATTTTATAGTCTTATTCTATTTTCCTATTTAGAAATCAGACTTTAATATTTTGGGAACTTAATAAGCAACAAAAAGAGACTAAGGTATTAAAATCTACTAAAAATCTTATTTTTTCTAATTTATCCACAAAGGAGCCATTATGTAAATTATGTTACAGTTAACCAAGGTGAATCACATATTTAAAAATCTCTGACCCAGTCTCTTTATGGCATTTAAACATACGTGTGTCTTTTATGTCCTTGAATAGTTCCCAGTAACTCACAAATGTGCTTACTATCTCTGCTGAATCATTGCTTAGTTTGATATTCTTCTGCTGCATTCAGCATTCTCCTTAGTAATAGGCAACAGAGAGCTGAGTCTTGTAGGTTGTTGTATTGGGTTTATGTGGCAAGGTTTTGTGGTGGGGGAGGGCTGCAGGGGTGGCTCCTGGGAGAAGATGCCAGAAGCTGGTATATTCTTAGAAACTAGGAAAATTTTGCAATGTTAGTGCAAGAATTACTTGTATTAAGAACTAAGTTTAAAAGAGTCCTAAAGAGTCATGTGTCCACAAACCAACCTCCATTTTGTTGGTGTTCTAAAAACACTGGTGTGCACCCTGTATATTACAGAATGCTTAAGTATTAATTATTTAAGTCTCTTCTGATATAAATCAGAAACCAGTTGTATGAGCGTATCTCTCATTCACGTAATAGAAGTAAGGCACAAGGGACTCTTTTATCTTTTTTTTTTAGTTACAGATGGAAGGTAATCTGCTGTAACTATCTTATCTATTATTTTTGTCTATCATTTGATGTCTTCAATAGTTTTACATTAATTTCCTTAATTTGATTTGTCTATTCTGATCAGTTTGGGAAAAGTAACTTTTTTCCCCTTTTCTGGAAAGGAGAAAATATTCTTCCTTCATTTACTGAAAATGTGTTACATGCACCACTAAGATAACTAGAAATATAACTCCAATTGTAAAATGCAATGCTTAGAAGCATACCAGATGTTCTCAAATATGTGGGAAACTCCCAAAGTGCAGAGACATCATCAGCAGTCAAACTAACCCTACATTTTAACAGTCTAGAGAGTCAAGATATTATTTTAAAGTATTTTTCTGTTTTCTGTTTTCTTTCAATTACTCTTCTTTCTCCATTTATATTGTACTCAGAAAATCTGGCTCTATTTTGTGGCAGTCATTCTGTGATTATAACTAAAGCTGAAATACTGCTACCTGTCTCAACCAAGTAGTTTTCTCTTTAAATCCTGACTTTGATTGCAAATAATGCAGCATAAAGTCAGAGACTGGAACTGTGTGATGGATGGAAAATATGTGACTTCACTGCATGAAAAAGGGCTCCTGTCTCATTCCTTCAATGCAGTTCTTCACTCTTGGGAGGAACACTTTAAAGCTTGAAGAAGCCATCAAACTCACAACTCTATGCAAAATGGTAAGCACCTGTCTATCATATGAGAGGAAAGGAGAGGGAAAGTTTTTTTTTCTTTTCATTTCACTTTTTAAGCCATGTAGGTGTTCTTTGCCTTTTCTTTGATTCTTTAAAAGAAGGCATCTGTTTTATTTACCTATTTCCAAATAACTGTAATTTGCATAGTCTTTCTTATTTTAGTATTTTGTGCTTGGAACCAAAATGAGAAAACAGATGTTTATCCTGTTATGACACTCATAAGGAAGTACCCTTTGCCCATTGGAGTACTTGGATAAGTAGGGTTGCAAGAGATGTCAAGCCTTACTGAGTATGGTGTGGAAGCAAAACTTTGCTATTGTCCCATGGTAGTTTATGAATGGACTGTGCACAAAAACAACATCCTTCCTATTGTATTTTCCTATTCCTACCTCTTATTCAGTGAAAAATAGCAGAGTTGACTCCCTTTCCTTTTGATAAACAACTTTTTAAAACAGAAGTGCAAGGCCACAAATCACTAAGATGCATTTTAGTGTACTGTGGGTACAGGACTCTGAGAAAAAGAGATGTCACCTAATATTTTAAGATGCTTTCTAAGAGCATTAACTCACTGGATTTTCCTCCATGCCTATTTCTATTTCATAGAAAGCCATGCTGCTTTTTACAAATTTTGCTTAATGAACAATGTAGTATCACTGAATTTATCAGAAGAAAATATACTTTGCAGCAGAATCCAATCAATGTGTGTTGTCTTGCTAGCTTAGGCTAATTAGACCTTCAGAAGGAACAAACTCTTATATTTGAATGAGTAGACAAACATCTACCAGCTCAGGTAAGAGGGGACAATTTTGTGATGACAGTTTGATAAAATATTGGCAGTGTGCTGTTGCAGTTAGCTCTTCCTTTTTTTTTTTTTTCTGTTATTTAGTGGTGTTCACCAAGGGTAAATATCAACTGACTGTGGAAACTCAGTTATCTGAGAAGTGGTTCATCCAGAGCAGAGCTAAGATGTATTGTTGGGCTGTCTGAAGAAATCATCATTGTCTGGTTTATTGACTAAACACAAACTAATAACATCCAGCCAAGACTTCAGTCCTGTTGCTTAGAAATCAGCAGTTGGTGCTACATAACCCAAGGATCCTTGAGACATTTGCAGGGTACATCAGAGGGCTGGGACCTTTAGTCCTTCCTCTGAGCTTGGCTCTCCTGCTATCAAATCAATTCCCCTGACCAGAGACAATGGATACCACCAAGTAGCAGAATCTCTGCTGAGGCTGAAATTGCCTAGTGCCCCTCTGAAATATCCATCATTCTAAATGATGCATTCATCTTCATCCTAAAGTAACATTTTTCATTTGAACTGGGTAAACTCTCTATTACTGGAAATTATTTGCATTAGAAATAGTAACTTGTAGCAGCACTGGAAGAAAGATCTAGACATTCTAGATCTGAATCCTTTACCACAGTAAACATTTTAGGTCTTTGTTACAAAACTGTGCTTATCCGTTAGCTTATGTCTCTTTGATGCTAATTACTCAGTGAGGGAATACCTCACAAGTAAAGTCACTTCAGCATGGCAAACTAGCGATTGTCTTGTTTTCTATCCTTCTCAGTGCTCCAAGCTGAAACTTGGGACAACTACTGTCTGAAAAAGCCCTACTTCACGTTATCCCCAGCTGATTCCCACTGCCCCATCAGGCTGGCTTGAAAAAGCATTCAAAGGATTCCTTGAGAGAGCTGCTGCTGGCTTTATATCACCTTTACGTGCTGTCTGTCAGAGCACTGGAGACTTGTTGAGACTTGTCTCGTTCTTGCCAACACAACTGAGAGCAAGAGCAAGAGAGAAGGACATTAAAGGCCACCAAGACAGTAGAGCAGGAGAATGGCAAAGTAATTTTCACTCTGTTTGTGGTGAGTGAGAGGGAAAAAGACAGAAGAAATTGAGAAAGATCCACCTCCCAGAGGAGAGGGACCACAGTGAGAAACTGCTCATCTACATCCTGCTCAGGTTCAGTGCTAAGGAAGGGGAGGCAATGGACAACAAACACAGAAGGATATGTCAACAGCATATCTGAAACCAGAAAGGATAGATTCAGGTAGTGAGAAAGAATCAGAATTGCAGAAAAAGTCATGGAGACTGTACATTAAAATAATAATTTAGGAGAGCCTATGTGTAATAGACCACACCAGTGGCTCTACCAGGCCCAAATGAGTGAGGCAAAACAAATCAAGTACTTCATTGCAAAGAATTGGTAGACATAATATTTCAGAGAAATCAAGTAAGTAGAAGGAAGAAAATTGACAAGATCATGAAAGATTATAAAATAAGTGGAACGGGAATTCTGATGCTGTGGAAAATAAATGTAATTGCGATTTGTATATGAAGGTGGACTCTGTGGGTGTTACACTTGAGAGTAAGAGATTATTAGGGTGTTATCACTGAAATAGAGCATAAGTAGTCATAACAAAATTTTAGGATATTTAGGATATATTTTTAGGATATTTAGGATATTTAGGATATATGTCAGGATTTCCTGCCATGAAGAAAATCCAAGTGACTGCACAGAGAGGCAAAACCAGAGTAAGCTGAGAGAAGAAAAATTATAAAAGCCTAGTGGATTGTGGGAAAAGTAAAAAGTGTACAGCAATTAGAGAAAGGAGGAAAATGTTAAGAATGGGTTGGCACACTGGGATGCAATTTTAATTATATAGTGAAATGAACGGTAAAGTTCAATCAGAGTAAATGGTTGAAACTTTGAAGTGTTAAAAGTGAGATGCAATGCCCAATTTATCTGAGATCACTCTGGTCTGGTCTCTCCTCATGCTATCTGTAAAAAAGATGTAGTGATAGGAATCTAGAGCTAACAAGGTCTCATAATGTCGAGGTTTTAATATATTTGTCATTTAAGACCTCTCCTATGTGGATTTAGCTAACCTGGAAGATAGAGCAGCAGTGGTCAGCCAACATCAGAAATCTCATCATTGCTAGCAGTGTCAAAACTGCATCAAGAGGCGAAATAATTGGGATTTTTAGTGGAAAAAACCTGTAGAGAAACTTCCCCAGTGTGCATTCACAGCTTAGAATAAATCACTAGCTTCCAAAAATCTTAGCTGAATGTTAGAGTTTAAGTAAAGAAGAGTACTAAAGATTTTTCTGGAAATCCCCAAACTTCAAATGTTAAATTAGCTATAAAATTTAGTTGGATTTTAAAAATTATAAAAGCCTAATACCTACACTGTAGACAGAAGCTAAGCAGGGTAGATAGTTTTCTTTCAAATAACTAATGAACAAACAAAGATACTATTGTCAAATGAGTAGGAAACTGTTAAATTAACTCTGAAGTTGATACAACACCCCAGAGGTGAAAATTTTATTTAAAATTTGACTTAAAACATATTTGCCTTCTGTATATTGCTAACAATTTACATCAATGATGCATAAGCTAGGTGGAAATTAGAGGCTTAGTATTTTATTTGATAGAAAATAGGTGTCTTTTTTTAAATGCTATATTAGTCTTTAAAATATATACAAATTATTTCAATCTTTTAAAGAAGAACAATGGTTCAATAATTTTCAGTCAAGATTTTTTGTGATATAGTTTCTCTTAAAATACCTCCATTTGTTGCATCAGCATCTTCTTAGGAGGAATTCCAAGAGCTTCTTTCTAACAATCTTCACATTTCTTCTATACAGATATGAAGAACTTTCTTGGAAAATGCTACACACTGATGCCAGACGGATGCGAACCAGTGGGATATTACAAAGAAGTGTGCAGTACAATCTGGTGCTCTTTCAATATAAATGAGCTTTTCTTTGAAAATCTTAAACTGAAGGTCTTTACTCTCAAGGATAACTATTTCAAATCCCTGTGTACAGAACCTGCCAGTAGGTCCTTGCCAAAGACCTTCATCTCTTCATTGATTGCACAGGAAAAGTAGGACTCTAATTTGGCTTCTCTCACAGACCCTGCTAAAGTCAGACATTTGTAGATTTTTTGGTGTTGAGTGGAAAAAGTCACTGACCTTCAAAATTTATTTAAAAATTTACATTCCTCCTTACATCCTTTCTGGAGTTACTCCATATTAAAAAAAAAAAAAAATCTTTTGAGATACCTATCTTATTTGTCTTCTAGAATTACATTTGAAGAACTTTCAGTTATCTCAGTAATTTTCAATATTGAGAATTAAACACAAAAAAATGTAATTCTTGTGTCACGGAAAAAACAGTATTCAGTAATATGTCCCAAAGTTTGTGCAAGGATATTTTATGCAAATCATCACGTTGGCTGCTTCAAAATGCTGTTTTTATCACTATCTTAGTCGAGTTCTTTGAAATTAAAAGTTTTTCTGAACTTGCATTCTAGTAAACTGGAATTCTCTTTTAAAACCAACCCACAAGGAACCTAAACACATCAGAAATTAATTTAAAACAGGAAGTGTTCCTACCAGAAATTTCTTGGAAATATTTACATAAAGATAATTTTTAAATTTATTTCCTTCCAACTGTGCCTTTAGGTCAGATTTAATTATGAATAAACTTTAAGCAGGACAGGGAGTCAGGCAAAATTTTGCATTTTCTTTAAACATAACCAAGGCACAAGTGCTTTAAGCTCTTGTTTCTGCTTCCAGCCTTTTGAGAGCTCCTCTAATGAAATGCAGAAAGAAAAGGATGCTATTTCCTTTAGTGTTGTTCATTAATACTAGAAACTAAGTTGGCACTGGGGACTAACATGCTTCCCTGTTTTCCATGGAGCTTTTTCACTGTTCAAGCCCGCAGTGATATTAACCACAACTGGAAAGATACTTTTTTTCCCTTTTAGCAAGTGCTGATAGAATATCCTTTGGTGAGGTTACACATCAGTCACATCAGCAGTCACATCAGCTGTCCAACCAGGGCATCTGGATCCCATTAAAACTGTATTAAACCCTCCCATGTTGTTATGAAGATTTGTTCAATCATTATGAAACAAAATCTGAGGGACAACCAGGTCAGAAAAACATTGATGAGGGGAGGTTGGAAAGAGCTAGGGAACGGTAGAGGAACATTCCTTTGTTGTTTTGAATTACATGCTGAAGTTTCAAATAATTCTCCAGTATATTTTGCTGCTACCACTGACAGTAGAGTACAAAACCATCACTAAGCATCAGTGCTGTTTTTACATCACTGCATTGCATCAGTTCTGGGCTTTTTTTTTCCCCCGAGAATTTTTCTGTGCCCTCATATATGACTGAGCAGCTGGTCACTCAACCTTTTATTTTGCTGTTTCTCTAAGTATGAATTGGAAGACATATCCAAAAATATTTTATCTTCATTCAGGTTTCTAATGCATTTATACCAGAGGAAGAGTGTGACTCTAATATGTAGGTCCCCACGGGGAGTCAGACATTTACCTACGTCTTATTTCTGGAACCTCCCTGAATGGCATTTCAGACGCAAGGAATAATATAACATGCATTACTTTTCATACTGGTGACTATCAAATAAAGTTATTTGAAATCCAAGAACAGATAATAGAAGTTGTCAATCATATCTAGCATTCAGCTTTAGTTTTAATGAGAATTGACATCTAAAATTGACTTTTATTGGGGCTATTACTGCTGACATTTATTGCTACTCATAATTTTGCCTGGCTTTTTATACTTCCTTGCATCATTTGTTATTCTCCATCTATAAGTCTAGCTGAAAATTTTATGAACAAAAAATTATTGAGATTTAATTACAGTTTTATTTTATATTTACTTAATTCAACCTCAAAATAAAGTTGTAAGACTTGTAGAAGAACAAATTGTTTATGAAAATAGACAGTGGAATTTACCAATTCTTTGCTGAAATCAGTTTCATCGGACAACTGTTTCTGCAATGTCCAAAACCATTACTTTTGTAATTTTTGCCACTGTCTTTACAAAAGTAAACAAAATACACATGTTCAGGTTCAAGGTAAAATTTATATTTTGCCTAGATTTTTTCTAAACCAAACTAAATGTGTATGCAATGCTAATGATGTAGAACACATAGATCAGGCATACAATACAAGGCTGGTAAGTTTTGAAAATGGTTGCTGTTTATATTTTCCATAGTGAATGACTTCTGCTTTCCACACCTTTTGTTGTGTAGAGATGTATTTTCATGAGCAGTTTGCGTGAAATGTCAAATCTCTGTCAAATCTTCTGACATCTAAATTTTCTTTCACACCAGCACTTTGCACTTCAAGACAAAATCCCATCTCCAAACAGCTTTGTCGAAATATTTTTAGATATACTTATATCAGATTTGTCTCCAAAGCTGAGAAGAAATGATTCATCTCTACTATATAATGTTTCTTAAATAACATTGCCTTTACAGGTCCCTCAGCATCAGAAAAACAGTCGTTTGGATCCATATTTCTACCTACCTTGCCTGAGATATTCTCTTTTGCTTTTGTAGATCAGGGGAATTGCTTTTTTTCCTGAATAATACACACTTTCTCCAGAGCCGAAAGTACAAAACAAGGTTTTGCATTGATTTCCCTTTGATTTTCCGTCTTCGAGCTGGTGTTTAAGTTTCCTCATGCTTCAGATGTGTCAGCTGAATCTTCTGGAGCAAGAGAATTGACAGAGTTTTCCCAGTCACTGTGCATGTATCATGCTGACACGAGCCAGCATGAAAACTAGTGTGTCAGAATCTGTCATGGGGGAATATGCAAACTTTTCAGCAATGCCATTCTCTGCATGTAACACTCAAATAGAGGCTTTCCTTCTTTTTTCATTTGATTTGAACCTATAGGAGTAATAAACAAAAAAATGTTTGAGAACAATATCATCAAAAAATCATTTCAGTTGTAAAAGACCTGAAAAATCATAGAGGACAATGCTTGACTGAACACCACCTTGTCAACTAAACTGTCATACTAAGAGCCACATCCTGTCACTTCTTAAACATTTCCAGGGATGTTCAAGCCGTACCAACCCTGCTGGGCAGCCTGTTCCAATGCCTGACTGCCCCTTTGATGGGAAAAATTCTTCCTGATGTCCAGCCTGAACTTCCCTTGGCGCAGCTTGAGCCCATTTCCTCTTGTCCTGGCACTGCTTGTCTATGAGAAAAGGCTGACCCCAGCCTGGTTACAACCTCCTTTCAGGCAGCTGTAGACAGTGGTAAGGTCTGCCCTGAGTCTCCTTTTCTCCAGGCTAAACACCCCCAGCTCCCTCAGCTGCTCCTCACAGGACTTGTGCTCCAGACCCTTCACCAGCTGCATTTCCCGTCCCTGGACTCACTCCAGCCCCTCAATGTCCTTCTCATAGTGAGAGGCCCAGAACTGGACACAGGATTTGAGTTGCAGCTTCCCCAGTGCCAATCACTGCCCTGATCCTGCTGATCATGCTATTTTTGATAGAGGAAATCATGGATATATTCTGCAAACTTTAGTGTAAAATCAGTAGCTTCATGTGTAAAATGAGAAATTTAAGGATACAGTGGTGGATGCATTTGTCCTTGAATTGGAACAGCAGCAATTGTCCACAAAGGGACTGTTGAATCAGTGGAGACTAACACATGGTTTCCCACAAAAAGTTGCTATTTTGAAGAGAATTGTTTAGAAAAATGGGCCCCAAAGTGACAAAATTATTTTAAAATTATTGAAAAGTGGACAATTTTAGTTGTACATATTAATAGACAAATTGTCCTTGTAACATGAGTTATGCTCCTAAACTTTCCAGACTTCTTAATGAGATTTGCTTCTTCCTACACATAGCTTGAAGCTTTTTTTTTTTTTTTTTTTTTTTTTGATTTGCAGGAACCAGGGTTTTTTATGAAATTGCAGCCATTATGAAATTTTGCTTTGCGAGTATTTGCAAATCCAGTTGACAAATTCACCCCCATTAGCACTTTTCTCATATCTTCTACTCCAGATTCATTTAGATCTTCATAACACTCTTCCAGCAATCTCTTCCCTGGCCATTATGAACTTCCAGCTAGTCAAGTGTATTATGGCCAACCTTTGCATTGCATCATTCCCTGTTGGCCCACTTAGGAGTGGATTCCTGCAAGTCAGTCCTGCCTTCTTATTGACAAGAAAGATTCAAGACCATTTTGAACACAAACATCAGATTTTCATCAAGTCATTCATTTAGAACCAGTACTGGCTGGCCACTATAAATTAAAATAAATACATATATAAAACTAGAAACCTGATTGCATCTCACACAGAGAAGAAAAGCCTTCCCAGAATACGGAAAGCATAGAATGCTCACATGACTACTTTGAGTCTTCAGACAAATTCAGATCAATTAGTCCTCAGAATGCTGCCTTTCAAGTCATCTTATTCCCCCCTTTTCCTGCTTTAATAATCCTCTGAAGTAATTTGCAAAGTTTTTAAATTTCAGCCATCAGTAGAATTACAGCTGTTTGAGCTTATGGAAAGAAGACTCCTCCATAGTGCTGTTAATGCTGTGCCTTTTGTTAAAAATATCCTGAAATACAGAGCAAAGTCATTATTGCTTGTTTAGATTCCCTCTCTGAAAAAGAGCATAATAGAAAAAAACCCAATGAAAATAAAAACCAGAGACATTGGACTAATATACATAGCAAAATCCCCTTGTTACAAAGATGGTAGAATAGCTACACAAAATACAGCAGAGATTGTAGTCAAAACATTTTATTTTCATCATTTAAACTATTTTTTCTGATTTTCTTTATGACTTTAAAGAATATGCATGAATTTGCTAAGGTTTCTTGTGTAATAAGCTCAAGTTTCTGACTCTTTGTGTTCTAAGGATGAGACCAAATTGGTAAAAAAAGGAAGAATTTCTTTTCTAACCTTCCAACTTTTCAACCTGATTCCTCTAGGCTTGCTAGTGCTTTTCACTGTGCCTGAATCACAGTCATTTTTCACTCCCGACTTTTCTGCACATTCTGCCCTTTCCTTTTATGCATTAACTCAGCAAGTACAGAAGCATTTTGTAGAGTTGATCCAGTTCTTTGTTCTTGCCTACAATAATTAGGATTTCCAGGAGGCCATCCACCCATAGACTGGACAAAGCCTGACCTGCCTTCAAGCTCTTATAAGCCAAATAAACCCAACTATGTGTATCAGTAGGCTTCTGTATTAATCATTTAAATATGTTGCTAAGTTTCGAATTTTCTTCATAGCATTTCTATATCTAAAATAGTGGAAACACAAAAAGAAAAATCATTCTGATAATATTGACAGATAATTTTTATTCTTATCTCTTTTAGCTTAGCAGAATCCTTTTTGCACATATTTAATTTTTCTGCCATTTTCTAAAATGGATTAAATTGGTAGCTCAAAATAAATAAAATATCTTACATCAATTAAGGTTTTTTTTTGCATCTCACAACTAATCCCACATAATTCATATTGTAAGGAATTGGAGGACATCATATTGTTATGAAGTAATTAAACAGACAAAATAATTGTAGCAGTTTATTTCAGATACAAGCATGTTAAAAAATAAATATCCACAGATGAAATAAAGAATCAGCCTTGGTTTCTGCAATTTATTTCTCTCAGGCATTACAATAATTCCTTCACATTTTTATTATGAATTTTAAGTCAGAGTGCTACAGCAAATATATTTTTCTGTATGAACAGATTTGGAGGGTGATTTTCATAAGTACAAATTTTATTTAAGCTCTCAGTTTTCATTTAAAGTCCCCATGCTTTGAATCTCTCCTCCTCAGTATATAATGCCATCTGAACTGTTGTTGATGTCAGTTGATGTTACATAACAAAATAATCATATACTGATTTATCCTGAAAATATTTTTATATGGGGGTCCATGTGGAAAAACAAAGTGAGAACATGAAGTCACTGTGTAAAAAAAAGAAACACTGCCTATATGATCCATTCAATTCTGGGAAAAAAAACATGCAAGCTGTTACTGCCAGCCATATGTAATATGCACACAGTAGAGAAAATATTTTCTGACCCATTGCTTCTTAGCTTTGTCTGAAACCTTAGACATCTCAAGTTGATTCCAGTGATTTATTTTAGAACCACTGATTACTGGATTAATTTGATTTGGGGATTACAGCATAGCCAGCCTACAGACCATTAGAAATGAAAAATAATTTTGAAATACAGCAATTACTATATCTGAAAGTCATTGATCTTGGGGGAAGATCAACCTAATTAAAGAGGACATGGAGACACCCTCCAATACAGAAAAAGGCAAAGCAGGAGAATAATATGAGAGGCTGTCATCTAGTTCTACAGATGTCCCAAAGTGATCTTTATTAGTAAGGGAAGTTTGTGCATCTGTTGTCCGTTGAAATTAACTCTGCTTCTATTTTTGCCAAGTAAAACCAACAATTCCTCTGAGACCATTTTATTTTTTAATTGATTTTTACCTGTTTTCCTTCAAGAAAAAGATATATTATCATTAACTTCTTGTAGACATATGTTATTATATTACAATTTGTAAGAAACTGTCTTCTTTTTTAAATGATCCATCCAAAGTCTTTTCTCACTAAAGAGGGAAAAAAAAGTCCCACAGAACCTGAACTACGAACTGCTTTAAGGAAAATTAATTTGGCATCACACTACATTTAAGTTTGTTTATATTTTAATTCTTCTTAGGAAGTTTGATATGGCAAAACACTGGTGTTCAATTTATTTACCACTCAAATCCTAGAGAACACATTTTAGAACCTTCTCTCTTCTATACATGGTTACCATGAAAGAACATATTTTTTGGAGTTTCCCACCTGAGAAAGCATTGAAGCTATGATTTAGAACTCCTCAGATAATCTATTTCTTTGTTATATCATACACAGTTATAAAGTGCTACAACATAAAATTAAGAGCAAAAGTCGGACCTTAGGAAGAGATACACATATTGTATGGTAATTCAGTAATGCAAATATTTTTCAGCACACAACAGCAGACAGAGATTCCAGTAGAGGAAAAAATACTAGACCTACAGTCTCATGTAACCAGATGACAGGCAAAAGCTTTATACAGACCTTTATCATCAAGCAGGGAGATGTAAATAATGGAAGTGAGTCACCAAAGGGACAATATTCAGAGTAATGTTATGGAAGGATCATTAATTCTTCAGTAGATTTCCATTCTATCTTAATTTTTTCCCCCCTCAGTTTAATCTAATAAATTCCATCAATAAATAAAATCAATAGGAGCTGGACTCGATGATTCCTGTGGGTCCCTTCCAATTCAGGCTATTCTATGAGTCAATCTTTAAATGTAAATAATATGCAATAAGTACATGCACAGAATAGCTGCACCATACAGATGCACAGGGAGATGGGACTCCTAGCAGGGCTAGTTTTGAACATTGAGGGGAGTGTGAATTATTGCTAGAGTGACAGTGGGGTGCAGTTCGCTGGTCATGAAAAGAAATCATTAAGTCCTCACAGCATCAATTTGTTGCAAGGACTGTGATCATAGTGGTGCCAGACAGTACACAGAGCACTCACAGCCTTTGGTGACATCAGCCAAAGCAACTGCGAGCACCCTGTGCCAGTGCTACTCTGAACGTGGGAGCATTGCACATCGGAACAGGGATTTAGATTTAATTCACTGATTTGGTTTAAGGGCATCACTCACCAGACTTCTCCAAGGCTACTAATATAATTCTGGACTTTGCAAGCTTTGATTTTTCCCTTGCTTCAGTTTGTGTGATTTCATATTTGTTCCGTACATAGATAAGAAAATGAATCCAGCATACACTAAACCTGTGATTTGTGCCCATTTGTCCCAGGCCTGAAGAGAGCAACTGGCACAAGCATGGTGATAAATCACCCATTGAAACAATCAGAGGATACAAATGGTGTCTTAAAAATTGGAGTGACAAGCAAGTTGGTTTATTACAGGTTTCCTTCACACAATTATCATTTTCCACTGTTATTTGCCTTCCTGACCTGTCTAAATGGCCTGGTGTGGAGACTTTTTGCTCGCTGTAACAGACTGTTTTTTCATCTGTGAAATCTCACGCCCCCACAGCAAAAGCAAGGATACAGGACCCTGCTGTGGGTATGGAGCAGTGTTCCAGCCATCCTACCTCACCCTGGGGGTGTTTCACCCAGAGAGTTAGAGAATTAAGAGTAAATGACAGGTTGCTGTCAGTTCACCAGTTTGAATGTAATAGTCACACCAGAGACATGGAAATAGTTCTGTTCTGTGATCCTGAAGGGCTTTCATCAAAAAACAAAAGGCTGAAACTTGTGCATTATGAACTAAAAAAGAGAAAAAAAAATCTCTAGGAACTCACTCCTTTTCACAATGCAGTGATTTTTTTTTTCACTAATTCTTCTTGTTAACAATATCCTCTTTTGGCTCTGCTAATTCCATCTTTTGTTTTGTTTTGTTTTTAAGACAGTTTCCTGTTTGTCTTGGTATTTTCAATATTTTGAGGTTAGCCTATTGAGTGATGTTAAGGTTTATGTATATTGATCCACACTCTTAACAGTTTCATCTTACTTGTGAATTACATCCTCATCTTCCACTAATACCACATTCATCTGACATTTTTTTCCATTAGACTGATTGTTTTGCTGCTTTTAATACTTTTACTTCTGCAAATGGATTTCTTGATTTTTTTCTCTCCATTCACATAGAAGCTGCCTTAATTCTTTTTCATTTAGTTTGTTGTTGTTCTCCAAGCTGTCCTATGCCAATGTTAATTTATTTCAGTTTTGACTGGTTTTCACTTTAAAGTAACAGTGTGGAATCTTGTCATAGTAAAATAGCTGTCTTCAAAGAAGAACTTCAGGGAGGTACACCAAACCAAGAATTGCAGTGGGAATAAATTGTTTCTTTCATTTTTTTTCTTTAAATTTTTCTGCTAAAGAATTGTCCTAGGCATGAAGTCCAAGATATTAGGCCGTGGTCTAAGTGACAACTTCATGCAACATAAAACTCAGGAATATGCAAGCAGATTCCCATTTCCAGTTACTTTTCAAAGACATCTCCAGACATGCCTAGTCTTTCCTATTTTACTTTAGTATCTACATGGCACAACGTGGCAGCAAAATCTGCCAAGGGAAGGCTTAATAAAGGAAGAGGGGCATGGAAATTGTCCTCCTCGCCATGCAGAGAGGTTGCAGCTTCATAAGGCCCTTCCATCACCATTTCAGTGGAGTTCTTTCCACTACTCTATAGAGTGCATTGCTTGTATAATTTTCAAATAGATCTTTCTAAAGACAGTAACTTGTTTTGGAGTTACCCTGGATTGTGTTGTTGCTCTGCTGACTTAGGTTCATATCTTCAGGTACATGCTACAGAGAAGCTGGCAAACAAAGTAGAAGGGTCATCTGAAAGCATCGAGATTCTCATTAGGACATGTGTCTGAGCACTCTGCTGTTGGTGGCAGGTGAGGAGCGACTGCAGTTCTCCAGGAACCCTGATTACACTTCAGGTTTCCAATAGAAAATGGACAAAAATTATTCTTCTGCTTTTCTCTCTGTCCTTCTCCAGTCCTCTTTTACAGAGCAGAGTGTGATTTGCAGCAACACAGAATGAGAAAATTGTAGTCAGAAACAATTGCATCTAATTTTTCAAAAGGGTCTTGACTCAGCTTACACCTGTACTTTAAAGTAATCTTCATGAACTAGTGATGTGTCTCAAAACACCCAGGCTGATTTATTCTTTTTCTGTTGACTTAGTAGAAGTGATAGTTCCCACCTCTGTGCTGAGTCATTTGCAGATACTGCAAGAGAATTTCAGCTGTCAGCATGATCTTTGATGACAGAAGACCAAATGTATCAGAAATTACACATTTTCCCAACTCCCAGTGTAGACTAGACCATATTCATTTTTGGAACAGTTATCAACTTGGTTAAAAATTTATATCCTTAAATCATTGTGGGTTTTGAGAGCTCTAACTTTACCATAATTAGAGCAGTATTTCATTCTTACTGTTTCACAGTGGTACTCATCATTTCACAAGCTCACCTGTTAACTCAACTCCTAGTTCAGGGAAAAAAACTCTAACCAGACTCTATTTTTTCTGTTTTTTGTATCCATTCAAGTTTTACTTATCCACTTTGTTATAAGAGTACTACTTTTGAGACACATAGGTGGAACTATTCTCTTTATGCCTCTGAAGCACTTGTAATTGAAAACACGTTTGAGTCTTCCAGTATAAAATGCATATTGTCATTGAAGACAAATTAAAGGCAGTGTTTAAAAACAACAACCAAAAAAAGTCAAATGGAAAACATTAACAGTTTTATTTCTACCTTTTTTTTTTTTTTTTTTCCTGTGGATTCCCAATAGTTATTACCATATCCATTGGTGTTCTGGGAAGGCTTCCCATAGTAGAAATAAATAATACTTAATGAACAGTGAAAAAGAAATAGAAAAATAAAAACAGATGAGGTGTAAAAGACCAAGAGAAATATTTCTTTCTGTTTGGCTAATACTGAAACTTTATACTAGCCAATAATACACTTACAGAGAGGTTAGGGCACCACTTGAAGAAGAAGGGGAAATCAGTGTGATCTATTATTAATTAGAACCTTTCTCCTGAAAACCACAACAAACAAAAAATCTACAGAAATATATATTAAAATGTAAAGAATTAAAATTAAGAGATGCCACTTTTATTTATTACAACAACAGATGTTTTTAAAGATTCAGTATCACTCCCAAAAGACACTGTTTTGTCAGCTGGAGACAGGGATGGGCGGAGATACTGAGGTGATGGAAAAAAATTGTCCTGATACGCAAAAAAAATGCCTTATTTCTTTACCAAGATGGAGGAGAAAACTTTCCTTTTGTTTCCTTTCTTCTTTGTGGATTTTCTTTCTTGGGAGAAATTATGCACTTAAAAATTAAAGGAGACAGAACTGCCATTTCATTTGAAAAACCAAATTCTAGTCCACTGGACTAATTGACTATATAATGTCATTTTGATAAGGCTTTGTTTCTAAAAAGAAACTATACAGGATAAGTCCATGTTCAGCCTTAGTTTTAGGTGGTATATTCTTGCCTCATGAATATACTTGTAGTGGTTCAAGAGGTTACTAGACCTGTGTTTCATTCTCTCTCGTGCAGAGCAGACAGCTAGAGTCTTTGCTTACACAAGAAAGGAGGTACCAGAGGGCTCTTGGAGGACAGAGGACGCATAAAACATGTGAACGTGGCTGCAAAGGCAGCTGCATTTTAGATTGTTCTCCAATGCTTTGTCTTGAAAAGGCACTAGTTCAGATTTAGGAACATGGCAGACCTTGTACTTATAGCCACAACAGGATGTCAAGACAAGCACACAGATAAGGCAGAGAAAGGAAAGAGACATTCATAACCTGAGCTTTAAGAGAAGCCACATTTGTATGGAGAATGCCATGCCCAAATGAGTAAATAATTCAATGCAGAGAATAAACAAGTGAGAAATTAAGGTAAAACTCCTTTATGGGAGGAGAGGGGTTGAGGTAGAAAGACATGAGAAACTTCACTGAAATACTGAAAGGGATACTGAAACAGTTGCTGGTATCCAGGTGTTGGATAACAACTGATCACAGACAGAAAAAGACTGCAGAGATGGAAGATTTTACTTGAAACTTAAATGCACAAGACAGTGTAGCTATGGTACAAATCGTAGAACTATGACATCCATTGGATAATTCTAAAACATATAGGTTTTAAGAAATATTTTTCATTTATGGCACAAGAAACTCCAGGTGATGGAAAGTATTATTGAGCAATAGAGAAAAACATTCTCTATTGCAGAGCAGACTACATTGTCCGGCAAGAGCAACAAACGAAACCAGTTGAAGATTTATAATAAACACATAGGCTAAATGAAAGGAACCATGGAAACAGAACATAGAATTCGTCACATCAAATTTTAGCTACATAAAAATTAGACATACTCTAACTGTCCATCTGTAATTAGTGGAAAAACAAGTTTCTATACTGGGTGAATCATTTCAATCTCAATCAAAGACAAGTGGAATTAACAGCTTTCTGAAAATGCATACCCCTTTCCCCTGACAGAAAGCTTTAAAATTTTACTGTAGTGGGTAACTTTTAATGAATATTAGATGATACAAAGGAGTTTTCTCAGTCTGATCATTACACTGGAAAATAACATGGAAAGGAGTAGAATAATATCTTGTCTTTCAGTCATGACCTTAAGGTTTTGAATCAAAACCACTTTTTGTCCTAAAGTGATTTGTGAAATGAAAGAAAAAAGGAAAATAAAAGCAGTGATTGAGCAGAAACCTTCATCAAGAAAGGTAACTGCATTTTGACTAGCAAATGTAAAGACATCCAGTGCACAGAAACTGCATAAGGACACAACCATTCAACTGCCACATTTGCAATGATGTTATTAGATTAATGACCAATTCAATTCCAGCTGGTACACAGAGTCATCTGCAATGTAATTCAAGCAACACTGATAAACTGCAATATTAGATCAATGACCAATTTGATTCCAGATGGACTGTGGAGCCAGACACAATATAATCCTAGCAATTCTGATAAGCACAGAAATATGAGTGTTATAATGATGACACTAAAACTATTTGAGGCCAGCCCAAAAATGCAGGCTGTCTATAAGGCACCATAAAAGAGGAGACAGTGCTGTTTGGAGCTTGGAACTTGCTTCTGATAGAAGCATCACTTGCTACAGACAGGAAGAGCAATACAAGCTACTGAACTGGTCAGAATATAAAATGAGACCATCCTTAAATGCAGACAGAGCTAGTTGTTCCAGCAATCCAAAGAGAACCAGGAATGCAAAAATTAAAGAACAGTCTCATTTTCCTTCTTCCACTAGGTAGTCCATAGGCATGAGGAACGTGATGTTAATTTATCTTGGTGCAAATATTCTCTTTTTCAATTACATTAAAATAGTTTCTGGCACTTTGAATTAAATGAACTATCATCCATGAAAATGTTGCCACACTGACTTACAGGGCAGTGGTTGGATATGCTTACAGACATAATTAGTATTATACAGATCCTCCAAAGTGCACTGGATCTCACTAGAAAGATTGGCAGCCATCACAGTGGTTATCTAATCCTGATGTTTTAAAAGACATAGATTCCAAGAAAAATTATGTCCACAACCATGGTACTATGCTAAAACAAATTATAAATAGACTTGGGAAGCCTGATAGGCTGAGTTCAGTGAGGTTGATGCTAATCAGAGGTGATCCTTGCTTATATATGTTTACCTTTTAGGGACCATAGTAATATACAAAGAAACCAAAACAATTCAAAACTCACAGGCCATAAGACATTAATAGATGTTTTCATATTTGGTACACAGCATCAGGAGTCTCAAAACCCTTAAAATATTAACATAGCATAATGCAGCATGACATTTCCAGCAAACTAAGTTGAACAAAATAACACACCAGATCTTAAGAACAGAGCACGTAGAGCTCTCTGAGTGGCGTGTCCTCAGAAAGAGCCACAGCTGAAAAACAAAATATTGCTTAGCACTTTTAGCAATTTCCAAACATTGTAAAGATAACAGGCTCAAATTTTCAAAGGAAAAATGAGAGTTCATCCACTCAAGAGTTACAGATGGTTGTGCTTAGTTTCCCAGGAAACTTAGAAACTGACCAGTTGAGCTTTGCTTGTCCCACAGCCTCTGGAATATAAACTTTAATGTCTCTCAGCTTCTAAGCTTCATTCTTTATGCTGTTCATCTTTTCTTGTCTTGATACAACATCTGGCTTCACTGATTCTGCCCACACCATGGTACCTGTTAATCATATTTTTTAGAAGCAGACTGTGGGGAAGACGCTCAGGCAGAAACTGTGACCAAAGGACTGAAACATACCTAACACAGTTTGGCCCAGTAAAAGGTCACAGGAGAATTCAAGTGATTCAGGATTAGATGGGAATGACATGGACAGCATCTTTCAGATGTTAGAGACTTATAAGTACTGGGAAGGCAAAGTTAAGAGGCATGGGGAAGAAAAGAATCTTGTCCTGTAAGTGTTGAATCATCCTAGCACATTTCCCAGAGACTAGTAACACCTTGCAGAGATCCACAGTCCTGTAAGTCATCCATCAGAAACAGAACAATGTTTAAAGGAAAGAACAATTTAATGGGATTTTATATGAAAGGGTAGAGGTTACAGAGATGAAGTATTTCGAATAGATGTCAGTAGAACTTCTGCAACAACTGAAAATCTGTTGAGAGAAAATCTGTTTTATAGTTTGAAAGAATTGATGTAGAAAGAGTAACATGCCTGAAAAATCTGTATGCAAGCAGCAAGGTACAAGATGGATTAGAGAGAATAGGATAAAAATTACATTTTTCCTGGCACTCTTTTGGAGCATTTCTTATGAGGAAAGGCTAAGGAAACTATGACTGTTTAGCCTAGAGTCAAGAAGACTGATTAGGAATTTCACCCTTCTGAAGGGAAAAATGTAAGGCAGACAAAGCCGGACTATTCTTTGGTGTCCAGTGGTATGACAAGAGGGAATGGGCACAAACCAAAATAGAGAAGGTCCTGTCTGAACATCAGGAAACACTTTCTTTACTTTGAAGTTGACTGATTGCTAGCAGAAACAGCCTAGAGATTTTATGGAGTCTTCATCTTTGGAGATATTCTAAACCCAATTGGACATGGTCCTGGGAAACCAGCTCTAGGTGGCCCTGCTTGAGCAGGAAAGCTGGATCAGCTGATCCCCTGTTGAACCTTCAAACACCAGCCATTCTCTGTGATTCTCTGGGTCAGATTCCCTGAAGGGACAGAGACACTACTCCTGAAAGAAAGGTGAAGTAACTGCGCAAAGAAGGCAGAATCCATGAGGTTGCCTCTGATCCTTCCTTTGGTCAATGTTTAAACCTGGGTACAACCTTCAAATAACATTCTCCTTCTTCAAAAAGAGTTCTGTGGAGAGGATTCAGCATTTTCACCACGTCATTTGATATTTTTCACCATGGCTTTGAACATGGTCTTGAACATTTCCCAAATTTCAGACTGTTTTCACTTGAGATTGGTAAGCTAAGGATCCATTTGTTTGGTGTCACATCCTATTCAGTGAATTCCTCTGCACACACACACACACACACACACACACACACACACACACGTGTAGTTTATGGAAACAGCAAATAATAAAATCTGTATTTTTTTAATATTTTTCCCCTACTTTCCACTTAAGATTTACTTTGGAGATTCCATAATTATTCACCTTCTCTAAGTGAATGTGAGGTGAGTTATATTTTAAAAATGATTGTTTATGCAAAGGCTAGCTGTGTTGAAGAATATACATACCTATTTCCTCAGACAAAATAAAGGAGAGAATGAAAGATAAAAAACCCCACCAAAATCAAGACATTTAAATTAACAATTATTGTAATAGAGTACCCAAAATTAAAAGCTTTAAAACATCCCAAACTGTTATTTTCCTTTCAATTTTTAAAAATTCTTTTTAATATAGTCAGAACACACAACACTACAAGAATATTCTTTTATCTTAAGAGAGCTTTACCGTAAATTTATTTTGCTCTTTCTGTCCCTCACTGTTACAATTACAGCCACAATCAATATGATAACCAAAATAGTTGCAGGATGTATTTCCATGGTTATCAGTAGCAGAAATATTGCCTACAGAGGAAAGTTAAATCTATTTGGAAAAGGAAAAATATCTAAATTAAATAACCTGATTGTCATTACACAGATTATCTCTCCACAGAGCTGTTGGAACACTTCTTGTATTCTTTTGTATATTCTATTCCTTTTATCCTCTTACATATGGATACCCCATCCCTGGAAAGGTCCAAGGTGAGGCTGAATGGGACTCTGAGCAACCTTATCTAGTGGAAATTATCCCTGCCTGTGACAGGGGCTTTGTTAAGGTCTCTTCCTAAACCACTCTCAGATCATACATTCTATGATTATGCATGCCTGTTATGTGATCTGATGTGAATGTTCTTCTTCCCATAATCCATGTACTTTCAATGGGAAAAAATAGAATTACTGAAGATGCAGCAATGCCACATTTCCCCTCAAACTCATTAAAAATATTCATATACCTAGTTTTTGTAACTGGGTTAATAAAATTTCATTTGTTTAATTATGTTTCTGAACATCATCTGTAAGGTTACAGATATAAAACTGAGAAATGGACCACTTCAGGTCCTTAGCCACTGATAACATGCAGTTCAGAACTCCATTTTGTGCAAAACTGACAAATTCTCCTTTCATTTACAGTACAATCAGTACAATCTTGCAATTCTACTCAAATCAATTCACCTTCATTTAACTGAGAGTACATATTTGTCCTAAAATGTACTTAATTCCTGTATGTGGTCAGAGGAGAAACTTCAAACACCTGTCTTTAAGTTCCTAGTCTACAATACATTCAGGGAAACATTGACATAAGGATGGAAGGGAAAAAAAATCTAGTCCTTTTAAAAGTACCTAGGTGACCTTAATCAAACTCTCAAAATTATGACTCATTTTCCTCAAAAATGAAAGGAGGATAAATCCACAGTTTTGCAGTTATTTTTGAGATGGGTTTAAGGATTGTTTACTGGAGCATAAATAAATTATATGATCTCCTTAAGTTTTTGATAAGACAACATCAATAACCTCACTCTCTGAGGTAGCCACCAGGCAGTGAAAGGTGAGCAATACATTCCATTTATACCTTGTCCTTTTCTGGCCTGTTTTACAGCCACAAAATGTGTCACCTCAGGCTCTCCCTAGGAACTAAGGTTACTCAGCACTGTTGGAAATTATTTCGTAGCACATCTAAATGTACAGGCAAACTGTTGGCTGGAATCATGTCATAGAAGGATACAGCTAATTACAGCACTGTAGACTGAAGAATAATGTTTTTTCTTTCTTTGGGCCTTAAAACAGAGGAAGGATGGAAAAAAAGGAATAAAAATACCTTTTTCTACTTAAGTACTCTATGTTTCGTCTATTTCTTGGTCTGTTCTACGGTGAATCAACATCTTTACAGACAGTCTTTCTTTACCTGGCAAGTGTCCTCAGTTAGAGCAAGTTTGGTCCTCAGTATCTGCACCAATGGCTGTCCTATTTCCACTGCTGTTCTGACGTTTTTCCTGATTATCCCTCAGGAAAGGAGTCATGTAACACATTTCAAAATTCAGTCATCTTAGTTTGATGGCCTTCTTGAAGTTCTACTATTCTTTCATGGAGAGCAGCTTCAAGACCTCATGCATCCCAAAAAAAATATTTGCTGGAACTGCTCCAGATATAAGGGGTTTTTTTTTTTATTACTTCTTGATCAGTGCTCTTAGATACTTTTAGAATTTACTTTTCATCAGCTTATATTTTTGCCTAGATTCCTTGGTAAAAAGAGTAATTCCAAGTTTAGGCATACTTTGGTTAGAAATAAAAAGAAAACATAAAGCAGTAGTATAAAGCAAAAAATTAGAACTGTGCACCTTTCTTTGCACATACCTTTTTTAAAAAAAAGAGATAAAAACCAAATAAGTCTTAAAGCTTCTTTTTGTATTCCCTGATCACACAAATCTAATCCTCATATGCCTTATGTCCATGCCAGCATTCATTCAAACTGGTAAGATCTGACACATGCCTTGAAGGTCAAGAAACAAGTGGTTTGGGATACCAATGAATGAAGGATCCTAAAGGAAAGAAAAAAGAAAAAAGGCAGTTCTATTTTGCATCACATATATTCTGCAAAGAGAGCAAAGGATCAAGTTTTCATAATGACAGGAATGGGGCTCAAGCTGACAACACGAAAAGAGGGAAAAATCTCTCATTGAGTGATTTTGAAATTAAAATCAATGTTGCAGTTTTCACATTAAAAGCAACAGACAGGTAGAAAGTTCTCAAAACATTAGCAAATAAACTGATCTGGATAACTGATATTTCAACACCATGACTGACTGAAAAAACTAAAATTGCTTGAGGTTAACCTGCCCTTTTAATTCTTTAGATTTTATTGCAGAAATAAAGTCTTTCTTTTCTTCTTTGCTGTTTCTTTGTGGCAAACAAATTCTTAATCAGGTTTCATATGAACCAATTGAGTTTTATGTCATTTATCGTCTTATTAGAATTAAATATTGGTATATTATTTTCAACACACTTAAGTGTGTAAGTTAAAGTATCAAAAATAAATGTTTCAACAGTCACACTTTTTTTTTTTCCTTTTTTTTTTCCTGCCAAAAGTGAATGCAGTTTACAACCAAGTTCAGCTAAGCCAAATTTTCAAGTTTCCATTTCTGATTTACTTCCTAAAAAGCTTTTCTTTGTGCTTTTTCTAGTAACTTTCTGCTGTCCAACACCTTTGTTGGATATTCAGCAAATTCTACATGTGTAAATGTACTTTGCTTAAGTATGAACATTATTGAGAGAGAAGTGTAAGTCTTTTTCAAATCCTCTGCAGTTCTCTAATCCCATTGGTTTGGTATCAGAGCCTTTTCCTGGGGGTCCTGTAACAATCTGCTTTTTGGTCACAGAGAGCAACTATTTCATAGTTAAAGAGCATTCTCCCCTGCTCTCATACCCAGGAAGGAGACAAGAACAAATCCTAAGAGAAAAATGTCTAGATGAAGGAAAGAAGGTATGATTCACCTTAACATCTTGTCCAATATTGCCTGTCATTTTCTCAGTCATGCTAGGATTTGAAAGCTACACCTTCTGAGGGTCTGCACATTCTGAACCAGGTGCTGGTTGTTGTGCCACCGAATAGACAAGAAAGCAGTATACAAGGGTATAATAAAGTCAAATACAGTGTCGGCACCAAAGATACCTAGGATAGATACTGACCCTTTAATGCTACAAGCTTTGAACTTATTTTTGAAAGTGGTCAACAGGTCATTCTTTCACATACTTCCAAAATCTAGCATAAATTGGAAGAATGCATTAGACCAGGAGCGGAAAAGTCAACAGACATCAAGGAGCACAGATCAATTTCTCTGTCAAACAGGGAGGGCAAGCATATTTTCAAGTCTGTTCCAAAGGTTCTCCTTGCAGATAAATACTTAGATAGCTCAGCACAAAACATTTGAGTTTCTGGAATCTAAGGATTCCTTGGAACACATGAATTTGATGGAAAAATTAATTCATGAAGCAAAGGAAGCAGAAGAAATTTAGCTCTAACTCGGCTTGACCTGCTTAATGTGTATGTTTCTATCTGTCTTGCTTTAATAAAGACTACACTAAGCAAATACTATAGTCCTGAAAAGATTCAGTCACATGCTGACAAATATTTCAAATATTTCTGTGCATGTTAATTTTCATGGCTGAGATAGATACTGAAGTGACTCAAAATACAATATTTAAAGGAAAAATCTCAGTCTGAGGATTTTTATGAATCTCAAACAAAAATTAAATAGACAACAAGGAGAGAATAGATGTAGTTCCCCAAAGGAAACAGAACGACCAACAGATAATAAAGTAAAATCCTTCAATACAAAAATGTCTGTGCAAGAACTTGGAAGAAAACATAAGAGAAATATGCTTTAGGTAGTATATACTTATATAAATAAACTTTATAAGGAATGGATATTGGGCCTGACCTATTTCTTGCAATGAAAACTTTCACTGAGTTCAATAAGGCCATAGGTTTGCAAATGATTAAGTGTTATTTCAAATAATAGTGCAGAAGAAAGTGGTGTTTTCAATTCAAAGGAGCTCAGGTTCTCTCAGATACTTCCTAGGTGAATGTCTCATGGGGTCTAGCAAGTGCCAATGGCAATGCTAACATTGGCAAGAACAGCTCAGCCCAGAAACTAGAGTAGAAAGAATACCTGCTTGTGTTAGAATCATGAGGGGAGAATAGTTGGAAGCATCATTGTTTTCCTAGTTGGCATGTTTCCCTGCAGAGACCATTCCAAAAATGATTGGAGTAATTGGCACCAGAGGGAAAAGAGAAGGCAGGTCAGATTAAGGCTACTTGAAATCAGCAGAAAAAATCACTCCATTGGTAGAAAGAGAGGAGGTGCAGCCCCTTGGAAGCAATGAGAATGGCTACTGTTTCCAGAGAAACATTCAAGACCAGATGAAGCGCCTATTCCTTTGAAAGGGTCACCCAAGACTGGTAGCCCTGGGTTTGCCTTTTCCTAATTCAAAAGGGCTGTTTCAGGAGTAGTATCAGAGTAAAAATACGTAGCAATGAATAGCAAGTGGAGAACACTAATAGGACCACCTTTAGCCACCTTAAACACAGCTCTTTTGTATTTGCAAATGGGAAAATAAGTAAATGTAATGTTAGCTAGGACTGTGATGTAGGAGATCTGGCACATGACAATAGAGTAGGAGAGGGAAGTGAGTAGATAAACTAGTTTTAAGACCATGTGCTCTTAAAATTTGTGGATAAGAGGGTGAAAGAATGAACATTTGTCCAGGTGTCACTGGCACTGGTGCATTTTCAGTGTAGGACACCCAAAGTGAATTATGAAAATTCAGTGAATTTATTTAGCTTTTATTAAGAATAAACGAACTACTCAGGACTTTTAGAAAGGTTTAGCTTGTGAAATGTGCTCTCTTTTCTGGAAGAGAGCAAGGGATTACTTTTAAGCTGATGCATAGTTAGATGTGAGTCACACTTAAGTGAATTGATTTTTTTGCCTATAAAACTAAGTAGTCTATCCACAAGACAGTAGGAAAGGTAAGTACTAAACAATGAAGTCATTGATTGTGCAAAATCGTACACAGTTGCTGACTGAATGGTTTCATGTTGTTAAACATACATAAACCTGAATTTCAAGTTCCAAGAGAAAGGTGTTTCACATCAAAAAATCCTCAAAAGATTGGAGAAAAAGCTCAGAAAACCAAGGATAAAGCTGAGAGAGAGACCGAGAGAAACGAGAGGAAAATGAAGTTGTAAAAATGAAAGAACTTCAATTGTTTGAAAACAATTGCTAAGAAGATTAATGAAAAGTATTTTTCATATTTGATATCTGTATACCCATGAATATCTTTGTTTCTGGTTTTTCTGTATGTGTCTGATCTAAAGCTCACAGAAGACATCCTAAAAAATCCCAGAGACTCCAATCAAACAAGGAAAATGATCTTCTGATACCTAAAAAGCACTGTCCATAATCATGCAAGATATGTTTTGACTGTCTTTCACACCTGGAAGAAAGTGTAATTTGCCAAACTCTGCAGGTCTCCAAGACACCTGTCTTTTTCCTGACCATCATTCTCTGAAAAACTGCTTGTTTTGGAAAATTTAGTCCTGTCTTTATACAGAGCCTTCTATAAACTTGCCATGAGGTTGTAAAAGATATTACTTTTTTTAAAAACCTGCAAAATGTAAGAATAAACCCCTGAAAAGTAGGTCCCATGTCCATATCTAGATATGTATTGCAATAAATAAGACATTTACTTATGTAGACAAGTCTATGAGAGAGAGGCAAGGGATACAAACACCATGGATTGTGTTTGGGTTCGCGAGAAGGGACCTACCTAGTCAAACTATACAAATAAGAGAGACCGGTGGGCACTCCCATAGGCAAATGGATTAGTGGTATTTCTAAAAGCAGTTAACTGTGATCCTAGACACAAATGTCTACCAGAGACCAGCAGCTCTAGTCAACTTTTTTTTTCAGATTTCTAGTGTCTGAGTAAAATTTTAATTATGTGACAAAAACAAAACAGAAAAAGAATAAACACCAAAAAAACCTTTACATTAAGATTTCATTATTTTTTATTTGGTTGTCTAGGTTTTAGATAGGAGTTTATGGTACAGATGTCGACATGAGCAACACAAAAAGTCAAAGCAAAAAATAAGGAAATATTCCATTTAAACTTATGCAGCTGTGAAATGTACAGTCTAATCTTGAAAATTTTCTCCATTGTTTTCTTCCTTTGTCTGATAAAGAGATGGGAAGACTGGGAAAAATTTCTACAAAGTCTCAGGCTGCATGGAATTATTTTAAATTCATACACAAATTGAGACTTTTCCAATCAACTTTATTTCTTTTTAAATTTTTTACTCTTCAGTTAAAAATGCATATCTTCAACCTGGCTTTCATAATCATTTTATTTGTCCTAGTGGTTCATGTCCAATTTCCTAAAAAGGATTGAGTAGTTCTCTGTATTTTAAAATATGCATTTTCACCCGTAGAGATTTATGCTTGAAAAACCTAAGTAAGCAATGACCTTGGTAAGTAGAACACTGCATTGGGAACTCCAGCTTTTTTTCTTTGAGCTTGGTTAAGAGTGCTTGGAGTAAACTAGAATTACTGACTCAACTTGTCTGTTTTCGCAGTCGGTCTAGGGACAAATCCAATTAGTGATAATTAGTGATGCTTTCATGATGTGGGAAGATGGGTGTAATCAAAGAAAAATCAAAGAAAATGCATGTGTAGAAATCATTTCTATTTCTTGGTGCAAGTTGTTTCACCGGCTGGTGCAATTCAAATGCAGGTGCTCAAGAAAAATTCTACATTCCATTCCTCAAGGCAGATTTTAGTGAGTAATTGAGAGAAAAAGGTTCTCTGTGACAATTAGGGTTTTTCAGTATGCTCAAAATGGAAGATGGGGAAAACAGCAGAAAACTGGCATTCCTATTCAGACACATAAATCTTTTTTGGGGTTCTTCTGCTCCCCCCACTCAAGAGGAGGAGAAGTCTTATGGATGTTTGCTATCAATCACATACATGTAATATCTCTGTTCATGTATAGGAAATGCCATTCCTAGTTTTAAAGGGAAAAAGGGCCCAGTTCTAGGCCACTGAGGTCTTGCCTTGAGCAAACTCCCAATAAATGCATCCAAGACAGTAGTGACTCGGAGAAATGTTTCTAAGAGTGGTATACAACCTGTTAGACTAAGATCATTTTGCTCTGAAAATCTATGAGGCTAAGATTAGGCAGGTCAAAGGTGTATTCAAAGAGGTAAACATTTTCCAGTAAATCCTCAGAAATTCAGTAGGGAATTGTATATGCTTATTTAGTGATCTCAAAAGGTGCACGTTTAGGAAGAAGGAAATACTTTTGTATTCCTGAGCTTATAACTCAATCTGTTGCAGATATCCTTAGAAATCCCATCAAAATGACTAGCAGATTGGGTCACTGTAGATGAAATTCACTGTATATAGAAAAAATATTTTTGAGAAATCTAAAACCACATTTTTTTCTTTAGTACCTTTTTTATAACTTAGTTTCAAAAAAACATGATACAAGTAATTATGAGTGAAGTAAGCTAACATTGTTATGTGAGAATCTTACTATTAATGTGTCTCCTTTATAATATGTCAATGTAGTTGTGAGGCTTTCTTATTACTGTAGAACTGTCAAAAGAATTCAGCTCTTGTTTAGGCATCTAGACGAAGCAATTCTCAAGCGCATGCATTCAACAGATCCATTCTTCTCAGTGGGACATGCAGAGAGTTTAATACCCCAGAATATCTCTCTGGTTCATTTATATGTTTAAATGGAAATTAACTTTTTGGACAATCTGTCCTCTCAAATTGTTATCAAACCAGGAGTTGCTGAGTTGCTGATTGCTTTTGACAATAGGTCTTTGAAACTTTAATAGCAAAGACCATTCAATGTTATTGCACAAAAATAAAAAAAATGCAAAATTTTTAGCATGATTTAGACAAGAACTAGGTATTCAAACCATATTTACATACTTAAAATCCATAAAGAGCATGCTTATCGTGATCTTATCCAACCTGAGTAGTCTGATTCATTCTGATAAAAAGATATTCCTATCAAATATTCCAATTAAAAAGTATAGGTTTTTTTCTCCCTAAAATAAAAACAGACCAGTCTTTTCTTTTACTGGATTGGGCGCTAACATGACTGAAAAAAATAGAGGTATTGAATTCTCTTAGACAGAATATGTATTTCAGAAGAAAATTATTTATTTCCACCTCAGAAATATTTATTACAGGCTTTGAAGTGTTTTTTTAATCCATTAAATTTCATTAATTTCAAGGAAGTTCTAAATTTACAGACCAGTACATCGTGAAGGCTCAGAATCTTTCTCTGAAATCAGGAATCTATTCCAAAACAATGAAAGCAAATCAATTCCAAAACAATTTTAAAAGCTATAGCATATCGCAAAAAGACCTAGCTCAGGTATGCTCTACTTAGTTCAGGAAAAGCACCTGAACCCTTTCTTCCCAATTCTTAGGGGAGGTTTCTAATCAACTGTCTGCAAAAAGTATCACTAAATGACTTACTCTCTTCACCCTTTTTTTCCTCTCCCTACCTTAGCCTTAAAGAACTTAAGACAAAAGTTTCACCAATTCCTTAGTCAACTTAAGTCTGCGGCTGTGCTTCCCAGAATATAAGCAAAAAGAGACAGAAGTGTTTGTAGAGCACAGCTGCTTTTTGTAAACTCTCAGTTCAGTGATAGAGGTGAGGTGTAATTCTCAGTACTGTCTGCCTTTTTGCATTTCTGAATGGAAACAATTCTTATGTGCTCAAAGACCACAACACTGTACAGCATTTTGAGACACTGATGAGAGCATTTTGAGACACTGATGAGAGCCACTTGGAAAACTGAAAAAGTGCAGAATATATATTTGTCTCTTTAGATGATTATCTCAGAGACAGTACATCTTGTTCTTTCTATGTTCAATATCTCCCCATTTTAAGAGAATGCATACCATTAGCTTATCTACAACAAAATAACCTGAGACTATTAAGCTGTTCTATTTACGTAAGGCTCCTCAAATATACCATCTCAATCTATAATACTATTAATATTTTAAAATGTCGTCAAAAACACTTAAAAATTTACTTTGTCAATACCACATGAATAAATGTTTTTTCTCTGACTTAATGATTAAAAGCTTTCTGGACTTGTATTTAGATTTTTAATACCATTAATGTTTTATGAATGATTGATTTTAATGAACACCGTGTTTCAAATTGCTTCCTCTAGTACTGAATGAGGTTGGCCTCTTCTATCAGACGTTCACAAGTCAATAAGGTCATAATAACCCATTGACAGCAAAAAGCATGAGCATCTAAAAGGAGTGGTAAACAAGACTGAATGGCTTCTACTTCTGAGTTTCAGGAATCTTCTACTGCATTTGTTGTTGATACAACACTCCTGTGAATTACTCTTCCTAGACTTGATTTACTGAGGATGTAAAAAACAGTTTTAAAACTCTTTAATATAATGATCTCTTTCTTATGTTTTGTCACAACATGCACCTAATTCGCATATATGGAAGCTACCTCTATTGTGTAGATGCCAGTTTCAAAATTGTTTTGGTAAGGGACCAATAAGATCCAAGTGAGATTTTATTCAGTTATAAGGTAAGTTAGAAACATAATTTCCAATGAAATTGTGCATTTAGTGAGCTGGACAATTATTAATTGAGACATCTAAAATCGAAGCAAACAATGCAAGTATGGTGACTAATCAAGGAACTGTTAAGTCACCATCCTTGGAGGTATTTAAAAATGTGCGGATGTGGTGCTCAGGGACACAATTTAGTGGTAGACTTGACAGTGCTGGATTATGATAGAGATGATCTTATAAGGTCTTTTCCAACCTAGAAGATATTATGATACTACTATCTCTCAGGCAATCACTTTTAAAATTGACTACCACCATATGGTATGGTTTCAACATGAAGATATTCTCCTAGTAAATACAAAATTAGGATTGACACCACTCTGGATTTTAGGTAATAGAGTCAGATTTCCCTCCTGTATAGAGTGCTCTAAC
Organism: Onychostruthus taczanowskii; assembly: GCF_017590055.1. Classification (NCBI taxonomy): domain Eukaryota; kingdom Metazoa; phylum Chordata; class Aves; order Passeriformes; family Passeridae; genus Onychostruthus; species Onychostruthus taczanowskii. The sequence goes on along the minus strand of NW_024497629.1, from coordinate 16,605,941 downwards.
CAAGAGGTCATTAGCAGAAAACACTGCCTCCTTTGCCTCTTCATTGCAATGGAAACTTCTTTGGTCAGCACAGCTTTCTTTGTACAGAGCACTCTGCTACCCACGTGCCTTAGGCATAGCCAGCATGACAGCTATGACACATTCCTTCTGAATGATGCTAGGCACCAAGCTGCCCATGCTCTTCTGTAGAGTCTCATAATCAGGTTTTTAAGTAAGTCTCAGATCAAAGGGAGTGAATTATATAAATCCAGTCATCCCCAGTATGATAAAGCCCATCAAGCACAAGCTTTCTGAACTTATTTCTTAGTCCAAGCCATTTAACTTCCTCTTAAATCCTATTTTAAAAGCCAAAGTGGCATTTACACTCTCAAGTATATACTCACCCATATTGCCCAATTTCAGAAACAGTTCATGGATGTAATAAATGAAGTTAGAGAGCCATGAAATATAGAAAGTTAATTACGGAATTTGTGTGGTGGGAATAACATGCTGCCAAAGTATGAAGAAAGAGATGAAATCAAGTTCACTTCTATCTTCAAACTTTGGCACTCATGTCTTTTGTCACCTTTTTTTTCAGCTTAAGTATAGATGTTCTGCTTTTAAAATGTCAGGAAACTTCCTAAACTTTACTGTATGCTTTTCCCTTTCTATCTCATGCAAATTAATATTTGTGAAATACCGAGGCTTGAGATTTATCTCATATGATTACTTTGTATGCACATGCTCTACCTGTATATGCTGTTATAAAGTATTGGGCTTAAGACAAGAAAAGACATTCACATGCTGTCCAATTTAAGAAGTCCCTTGGTGTCCATCAGGGACAAATTTAATTTTAATTTCATATTTAAAATCATAAGAAGAGTAATAAAAATTACAAGAACAATAATACACTAAGGATATCATAGCAAATACTTAGATGAAAATTTCTAGTTATTTATGATAATCTCTTCATTCCTTCCTGCAGAGTAGAAGTCTATTTCTCTATATATACCCTAGACAATAAAAGATTCAAATTTTCCAAGAGAGAACTGCATACAATTACTGAAGTTTCAAAATCAAGTACAAGTAAAGCTGTGTCTGTTTATTATGAAGCCTTCAAAGCCTTCATATTCTTCTAAACATGGTCTTCTGAAAAAGTGCTTAAAGGTGGCAGCTTGAAAGCAATGCAGCATGGAAAAATTCACATCATGTTTCCTTCTATGTAACTATGAAGCCAATAAGACATTTTTTTAGACTCATTTGACCCCCAGCACTTTTTTTCAGAGCATTTTCCTCTCAATTTTCTAGAACTTGCTAGAAGCAAAATACGTACAAGAAAAAACAAAGTGACCAGACAAAAAGGGAAGATAAAAAATTGAGTAAATATAGTTAACTGTAGGACTAGCTAATACTGCCACATGAGTTTATCCCTTGTGTTATTGAAGAAATACTGTCTTTCTGGTTCTTTAAGTGTTTCTATGTTCTCCTTTGATCAGAAAAGATGTGAACAATTTTGACTCTTATGAATGGTTGAGGGGCTGTGATAATACTCATATAGATGTAGCCTTACACTGTATATTAAAAAAAAATCACACAGATTTTCTCTTTCAGAAAATTTTGGAAGATTTTTTTGTTTCACTAAGTTCAAATATACCCTGCTGGGAAAGACATAACACCAAGTATACTTTGTGTAGATTTCTGTAGCATGCTGATATTAGGTGCATCTGTAATGGGTCATGACAGACTCGTTGTTGCTCTTCCCTAGCTTGGCACACCATTTGCAAGAAAAAATTATCTTGCAAAACTCTTCTCCTATTTGAATTTTGTAAAAATTGTCCAAACTATTAAAAACTTTTTCTAAAGGCACTAACATCTAAAGGTTAACCAACAAGTACATAAGTACTTGCATAACTACTTACACAAGTACATGAGTCTCTTTTCCTTATAAGCTAAAGAGATAAGTCTATTCTTGTTAATATAGATGTAAAATCATGTTGGTCAGTTTACAAACCACAGTATGAATTATGTATGAGATAGGAAACCAGAAAGAAAACACAGTCTAATGTCTGTATTGGTATTAAAGGGCGCTATTTAGTTCTGCCAACACCAACGGAGTTTTGGCCATTTAGACCAGAAAATCTAATCTACCGACAGCTAATGGAAAACTTTCTCCATAGTGGTAGGGACTAGTGTATTTAGGGAAGCTCTGTTTCCCATGCTGCATGTACTGTGAGATTAGCAGACAGCTCTGATATGTTTGTGGAAGCACATATTCTTCTCTGTAAGAGGTTTGCTTTCCTCTAACTGTATCGTATTATTTCCTTTGCATACCCCAGTAGTGTTGGCTAAAAGCTGAAATTCTAGTAATAATTGTGGCTGGAAATGGTAGTGAAAAATAGCCAAAGGTTAGTTTTACAATACCTGGAGATTCAAAATACTCAAGGATTTCTTTTTTTTCTGCTTTGCAGTTATCAAATAATTACTTTACGAAAAAAAATTAAAGTGATATAATCTTTTAATGTAGCTGTTAGGTAGAAAGACCGGTGTCATCCCTGAAAAAGGCAGGATGAGTCTGCTGAAGAGAAGTGTTGCAGTGCAGGACAGATTAAAAAAAGTAAATGTGAAATTAATAAAACTGACCTGAGATTTACATATGTATAACTTAACCTTCTGATCTTTATTAAAAACAAAACAATTAATAGGTTTTGACTGAGCTCCGGTATTCTCTTTTCTAGAAGCAATTATTTCTAGAAGCAATTATTTTTCTAGAAGCAATAAAGTGCAATATTAATGAACTTGGAGTATTACAGCATTCACAAACTGTACCTGTGTTGCAGGTTTTATAAAAAATTTATGCCATTAATGTTTCCCCTTTGCTGAAGCACTCAGGATTTTAGTACTAAAGGTTTTTTATCCTGCTGTAAGATGCATGAATAGAGCTGCTAAACTTGGCCTTCAAAAATCTGTGTAAAGCCTTTAGTAGAAACTAATTCATAGAATCATAGAATGGTTCATATTGGAAAAGACCTTGAAAACCATTGAGTCCAACCCTTAACCCCGCACTGCCAAGTACACCACTAAACCTAAGTGTCCCTAAGTGCCACATCTACACATCTTTTAAGTACCTCCAGGACTGGTGACTCAACCACTTCCCTAGGCACCCTGTTCCAAGGCGTGACAACTCTTATGGTGAAGGAATTTTTCCTAACACACAATCTAAAACTCCTCTGGGGACTCTGGAGGCTATTTGCTCTTGTCCTGTTCCTTATTTTTTGGGAAAAGAGGCTGACCCCCACCTTCCAGATAGTTGTGGAGAGCAATAATGTTCCCTCTGAAGCTCCTTTCCTCCAGTTTAAGAAACACCCAGATCCCTCAGCCACTTCTCATCAGACTTGTGCTCCAGACCCTTTATTCCTGCCACAGCCCTTCACTGGACATGCTCTGGTATCTCAGTGTCTTTCTTGTCATGAGGGGTCCAAAAATGAACATAGGATTTTGGTTATGGCCTTACCAGTGCTGACTACAGGGAAACTTTTCTACACCTGATGGCCACGTTATTTTCCAGTAGAAGCCACAGATGCCGTTGGCCTTCTTGGACACCTGGGCACACACACTGGTTATTGTTTAACCACTGTCAACCAGAATCCCTAGGTCCTTTTCCAACGGGCAACTTTCCAGCCACTCTACACCCAGCCTGTAGTGCCAAACTGGCCTCACCTGCAAACTGATTGAGGGTGCACTTGATGTCCTTGTCCAGATTGTCCATAAGGATATCAAACAGGACTGGCTTCAATACTGAGTTCCAGGGAAGCCCACAAGTCATTGGCCACCAGCTGGATGTAGCTCCATTCACCATGACTCTCTGGTCCTGGGCTTCTGGACAGTGAATCTGTCCAAGACACAACCAGCCAGTTTCTCCAGAAGAATGCTGTGGGAAATGCTGTCAAGAGCTTTACTAAAGCATCATTCTTTCCCTCATCCAGTAAGTGTGTCACCTTGTTCTAGAAACAGACTAGGGAAGTCAGGCAGGACTTGCCTTTCACAAACCCATTGTGGCTGAGCCTGATACCCTGGTTGTCGTTTATGCGCCATGTTGTGGCACTCAAGATGCTCTGTAGCCATCCCCAACACTAAGATCTGGCTGATACATCTGTAGCTCCCTAGATCCTCCTTTCAGCCTTTCTTCTAGATGGGAGTCACATTTGCCAACTTCCAGTCAACTGGAACACCCCTTTTTAGACAAGAGTGCCAAATTATGATGGCAAGAGGCTTTGTGAGCACTTCCATCAGTTGTCTCCCTCAGCACACTTGGGTGGATTTGATCCAGATCCATGGGCTTGTGTAGATCTAAATGGTGTAGCAGATCACTCACCATTCCCTCCTGGATTATGGGGACTTTATTTCCCATCCCTATGTAACAGTTCAGGGAGGTGGTACCTAAAGAACAACTGGTCTTACTTTTAAAGACTGAGGTAAGGAAGGCATTACATACATCAGCCTTTTCCTCATTCTTTGTCACTATGTTTCCTCTCACATCCAATCAATGATGGAGATTCTCCTTAGCACACCATTTGTTGCTCATGTATTTATAGGAATATTTTATTGTCTTTTACAGAAGTAGTCAGGTTAAGTTCTGTCTGGTCTTTGATACCTCTGTTTTTCTCCCTGCATCACAGTAGTCCTCCTGAGTTTCCTGTCCCTCCTTTTTTTCCTGAGGTCCAGCCAAAGCTTCCTATTTAGACAGACCAATCTTCCTGCCTGATGAATCATCTCTTGATACAAGGAGACAGCCTGCTCCTGCGTCTTTCAGACTTCCTTCTTGAACCATCTCTCTTCTTCCTGGACTCTGTGGCTGTTCAGCACTGCCCCCGAAAGGACTCTGCCAAGCAGTCTGCTAAACAGCCCCATCCCAGGGAAGGCAGGGTGCAATTTCAGTAGTGTGCCTCTCTCTCCCCCACTCTCCATGATACTCTTCAACCCCCCACAACCTAAGGGGGTTTTTTATGCCTGTAGGGGGGCTTGGCTACCAATGTCCCTGGCTCGGCCCAGGTCCTGTCATCTGCTTTCACATGAGCTGCAGGCTCCCAGCAGCTCCCTCAGCTCTCCTGAGATTCTCCCAGTTTGGGAACTCTTCCAATGCACCCTGCTAGGGCACTCTGCTGTTGATCATCCTGGCACAAGGACATGAAAAAAAGAAAGAAAAAAGAAAAAAAAATCAACTCAATATCCATATGTATAATTGATAACTTAAAATGTACATAAATAATAGTCACTGTTCCAGAGCTTATTATTTACAGAGACCTAATTAAAACAAAACTCAGGCTGATCAGTATGCCCATAATTTGTCAGAGCAGTACAGTAGGTTGGTAGAGAAGCCAGTGATACTGGCTGATAGTTTTGTTTATGAGATGTCTCTGATTCCTAATGTGCAAGTTGCAAACAACTTCTGATCAAAATTTATTTAATAAAATTTCTTTACCTCTATTAGCAATATTCCTATTCACAATATTCCCTACCATAAAGTGCAGGAAGATTTTGTGAAATGTCTTGTTTCTTCAGTGTTGGTTGGAGTCAGTTGATAAGGGGTCACTCACAGATGTTAGAGACCTAGCTCTCTACCCAGCATTTTCAGGGCTACTCCACCCAAACCCTAATTTTAGGCTCCTGGTTCATTATGTTCCTAAAATCTTTATAGAATAAGAATACCTCATCAGTACTTGCCACTTAATCTGCAAGAAATTAATTTGTTTGCACCCTTCCTTGCTGCCGCTTGTGGTTGTAGCAAGTTAGCCTCTCTTTCCTGAGCCCTGCTTGCTTAAATCTAAAGTTAACAGAAAAAGAAATGGCAAAGGTCGGGTTACAAATCTATAAATTTCATGATCTGCTAAGCAGTAACTACCACTGGAGAAGGTTGCTCTCCTCATATGCTAATTCCCACAGGCCATGGGAAATTCCGCCTGTGACCTCCCAAGAGAAAACCTTTGTAACAAGAAATCTGGGATCCTGCAGGAGAATATGTGCTGATGGGACTTGTTTTTCAGACAACCTTTTCAAAAAGTACATCAAATAAGACATGCTTCTGCAGATCCATCAGGCAAAACCACACTTCTGATGTTACACTGAGAATTAATGTATGTCTTCTTGCTGCCAGTAGTGTTTTAAAATGTGATGAAGAAGATATCACAGTCACCGTTTTGCAGAGAAGAATTGATGAGAGGGAGCTTGCTCTTCTGTTATTCTTATTTGATCCAAGAATTGTTTGGGCATATTTGTAAAGATAGAAAATATTCCTCTGAATAGAAGCTAATTAATTTTTCCAACAGCAAATTTTTTTTCTGTTATTCTCTATGTATTTTGGGGTTTAATTTTAAAAAATGTTTTCAGAGTACCTTTTTGTTTGCTTGCATTTAAAGTCTTCAGATTTAAGAATTTCCCAGCATTCTCTCCAGAGGACAGAGAGACATTATAATTTTTTTATTTCTGTGAGTTTGCACAAAACAGCTCTGCTGTAGCAATAATCAGAGTCTGTGTTCAGCTCAGCTAATAACATAAGGGTAAGGGCTACATCAGTTTCACAGAAAGAAAAATGCTAGTCTAATTAATCCTGTAAAAACAAATGTGCAAACTGCACAATTAACCACTAGGAAATTATGCAGCAAAACATAAATGCCACAGGAACTTTATTAGCACAAAGTTAGTTGCCAAAGGACTCTACACTGTTTGATTTGACAGCAGCTGATCAGGATCTTGTGAATGAATGTGACTGAGTGTTAGACTAAGGCATCTAAAGGAGTGCCTGAGGTCACCTGGGGTCAAAGACTTTGCTGTTTCATTACAGGTTTTGAGGTTCCTGGTAAAAGTTTTCATTATTGGGTTCTTTCAGATCTGAAAGAGCCAAAACTAAATGCGAGCAGACCTTACACCAAGGAAGTGTTGAGGAGAGGATGGAAGGAAGGGTTTCTTCTAGAACTGGATGTGGTGATTGGCCTTCCTGCTGCTAAACACATGAAGGAAAAAGTCTTTCCAGCTCTGCTTTTGTACTAATATAATCTGTGTTAGCCCATTCTAGAAAAGAGAGATGCTACCAGAGAAATTTGGGTTTTTTTTCAGGAGAGGTTTTTCTTGGAATAACTAATGATTCATATATTGCTACATTAGGAACCTTCGTCATTCTTCATCTTGTGCTTTCAAAGAAGACAGCAGTTTATTAATGAGCAGTCACAATGGCACTGGGGGGAGCTCCTCCATGTCAGGAAAGCATAGCTGCTCACATACTGAGAGGATCATTTAAATGTTTTTTAACTTTCTGTAACTCAGATCTAGACAGTCAAAGAAAATCCATGTTTGAAGTTTCGTACTATTTTAACAGTATAAAATATTTATCTCCCCATTTAGTATAAGGCTTTTAAGATCTCAAAAAACTCTAAATTGAATCCATCTGATTCAATGTGTGCCTGTGTGTGTGTGAGTGATATTGAGTAAGACCCCAAATAATTTTAAATTGGTGTTTCATTTTTAATGCACTCATTTGAGACAAAAAAGAAAGTGTCTTTACACCACATGCTGCAGGTAGTACTGGAAAAACACATTCTGTGAAAAAAAAAGTCCTTAAATGTTCATGTAGTTTTATCATTTCCATTTTCGGGGAAAAAAAAAATTGAAGACCAAATTCAACTTGCTACTTTAGCAGTCATTCTCAGGCTTGTCTGTGATGGGCCAGTATTTTTACCTACAATCCTGAGGCTGTGGCTACACAGCTAAGTGAAATATTGCCCTGTTCAGGCACAACAACTAATTACTAGAAAGATGCCTAGTGCCTGGACCACTTGTTTGTCCTCACAGCAGTACTTACAAACCACTCCCAGTGGTTCAGCCCTTCATGTAGCTATTGTGTTCAGAATCTGAGAGAATTTCAAAGTATTGAAGAGGCTGGAAAACGCTTTTTGACCTGGCTAGGCACCACTGTGCTAGTGTGTGTAGGAGCTGAGATTCCAGTTGTCCATTGTGGCAATTCCTTCCTTTCATTTTGCCTCTTGAGAATTTATTTTATGTCAAAGTCTAAAAAGATGCTATCATTAAACATTAACAGAGACAGAAGACAAACCTCAGCATGTTACTGAACAAGAAGGAAAATATATAATATGCCATATAAGAAGCCATGTAAGAAGAGTAAAGAGATTGATTTCTGATCCAGGGCTACAGTACTTATTATGGAAGGAGTGCTTTGGAGCCTTTATTTACATACTTCTGGGGGTAATATATTCAAGAAAATAACATCAGCTCTTTTCCTGTATCTCAAAAGTCTACCAATTCCAAGGCAAATTTTCCTCATACATTCCCTGGTGAAATATATAACTGCAATTACACCTTTAAGAGTAAATTAATGTCTAAATCCTAAATAAAAAAACACTTTTAAAGTTACCAAAAATGGTCTCAAATGGCAGTAAGGCATCATGTTCAGGCAACAGAACAGAGTTTCAATTAAAAGATTCGTTTCACCTGAATCTATTTGCTTATAAATTGTGGTAATATAGTCACTTTAATTTAAGACAGTGTTTTTCTGCAACTTTAAAATGAGCAGTTATGGCTCCCAGAAATGCTTGTACTGGTGCTAAGCTTTGCAATCACTGTGGAAGCCAAATCAGGGAATACAACTTCCTGAAACTCAACTTTTTCCCCAAAAAAAATCTATATTCTGTTTTATAACCATTTATCAGCTGTCACTCCCACAGCATCAAAAATAATATTGAAATAGGGAGACACAGTGGAGTAAGGTGAGTCCACACTTTTGACAACAACCTAAATTTATGTTCGTTTAAAATGACTGCATAATCATGCCTTTTTATGAAGCAGTCATCAAGATTCCCTCTGCAATCAAGGGTAAATAGAAGGCAGTTCCAGAGGGTGATTCACCCCCTTTATTTTGGGAGAGAATGAATCACCCTCTGGAGCTGCCTGTCTTTCGCCACTGCTTATGGATGGTCAAAACCTGATTTAAAGTTCTTACTTTTTAATAACTAAAGAGAATGTATCCTATCGCTGTAGCTATGAAAATGGATGGCAGGGAATATTTAAAGGATGGATTAAAAAAAACAGAAGACTTGTGAGTGTCTTATTTACTGTTTGTTACCAGTATTTGCAGAAGAAAATGTTTAAATTGAGATGAGAATTTTTTTTGTATAATACTGATTTATTTGGAACTGAATTGAAAAAAAATGAGTGCAAAATGTTTCTCCCAAAGTCATGGTGTATTTTAGCTTATTGTGGAAACTATATACTGAAGAACATAAAAATTTTGCTAAATTTTGTACCTAAGGATCAGGAAGGCATCAGAAAAGAAAGACTAATATGTTTTATAGCAAATGAGAAAACAGTCTCTAAACCAGAAAAAATTAGTTAAATTTCAGACTAAATAGGATTGTGGTTATATGGCTTACATAATTTGCCCAGGATTTAATTTATGGTTATGTCAGAAAATGCTAATCACCACTATCAATCCTAAGATCAAACACAGATCTCATTAAAAATGACAAACATGGAATTCACAATTCATTTAAGCATGGTATTGACGAAATTAAAAATGTTTAGTTCAGGAGCTGCCTAATACCTCCTTAGACCCTTAACCTGTCCTGCGTTGTACAGGCAAGGATGGTTGTAAACACAAATTTACTTGTGTATCTTTTGCTTGGAGGGCAGGACAGCTGCCAGCTCATTGCATTGGACCTGGTCTCCACTGGGACTCAAAGCTACACCTGTACCTGTAAATAAAACTGGTCAGTCAGTGCTTTTTGATACAGGTGATATCCATTCAGTAAGCTCTCTAATTAGTGTCCAAACTACCAGCTGGGAATGGTGCATGTTCCCTACCATTCCATGGCTATGCACAAGGTGTAATCTGCCAAAAATGCAATTTGGCCTAAGTCAGAACTATGCCAGAGACTCTGCTAACACTGCAACGTTAGATACAGCAACCCATGCCCATACTCTGAGTCCTGAGAATACCACTAAGTTAGCAACTCTTTTGCTGATACAAGCTTAGGAAACATGTACCTTCCAGTATGAACATCTTCTGTTGAGTGTCCTCTCTATGTTCACTGTGGTTCTTGATCATATCTTTCTTGCATTTTCATCCCCACAAAGTGCAGCATGGAAACCAGTTACTCTTTTCTGCATAGCTCCACTTAGTTTGTAGTTGGCCACCACAGGCCATTGTTCATTCTTAGTACACGAGACTTCCACATGTGTGTGTTAGATCTGTCAGAGACTGAAAAGCAATCAGAAAACCAAGAGACAATTAGAAGGGGGCAAAAGCAACTTTGTGATATTCAGGGACAGTGAACACTTGGGAGCCTGGGCTAAGATGGAAGGAAGAGGTGGCTGTACTGTGTGCAAAGAAACATGTTGTACTTTTCCCCCAAAGGCTGGAGAGAAAGAATGTGCATTCCAGGATGGAAATGACCCCCCACAAAATATGTGACTCTTCTCACCCTTCTTGCCTGCTAATGAGAACAAACCAAGAAGGGCCCAAGTATTTCCCAGCTGCTGGTATAACTCCATGTACATATGTGTTTGAGAGCAGTTTTAAGCAACAGCTAGTCACAGACTCCTGAACTGTATTTATATATGTTTGTGGCTTTTTGGTTGGTTGGTTTTCTGTTTTGTTTTAGTTTTTTAATTTATTCAAACAATTATTATTTTATTAATTTTTTATTTCATTAAAATTTTATTTTATTTTATTTTATTTTAATACATTGGGTCCTTGCTTGTTGTCATGGCATAAACCACCCTGACAATGGTTACGGCTACTGCATTGAAACTGGAGCCTAGCTGAGAACAGTAAGACTGTAAATGTTCACTCAGAGAGAATTCAAAAGACCAAAACTATTTGAAAGTAGGTGTAATTTTTGTGAAATTTCTTGATTTGTCCATGAAATACAAACAGGGTAATAAAATGGCTTGAATCATAGCTTTTCCTCTTCTAGAAACAAATATATTATAGTACTCTATTTTTCCATATACAAAAAGCATTTGGAGAGTATTTAAAGATAAAACTGATTCAGGTACCCACACAGTTTTGCAGTTTAATAGAAAATTACATTTAATAATGATAATTATAAAGTACATAAAAGACAAAAGAGCTCACTTAGTGAATTTCACAGACAACTACTGCACCATATACTTCACCATAAGAAAAAGAAATTTTTAATAATTATGGGTTTGTACTTTCTCAGTAGAGTCTTTTTTCTTTCCCTAGATTTAAAAAGTACATTAATTTTCTGAATATGTGACTTTTATTCAAATAATTGAAATCTTTCTTATTGAGCGGGTAGTGGTAAATAATAGTCAACACTCCCTTTTCTCTTGCAGACAAACCCAAGAAAGACAAAATAATGTCATCTTTCTTAATTACTGGTTTACTGGGGTAGGGTTTAATGCTAAATGACATTTATAGATTAATGCTGTGTAATCTGAATATCCTGATGGAAATGACTTCAGAAAACAGACAGGCTGAAAGCAAAGTTTAGGGAAAGTGATATTGCCCAGGGACTACCCTGGGCTTTCGAAACATTCCCCACAAGCACTAAAATGCAGTTGATAAAGGGACTTTAGGTTTCAGTTTACTTGCATTACTCTAAAATTTTATATAGTATATGAGGTTAACTTGGATTAATCCAGATAAGACACTTCAAAAGAACTCCACACTTATCTTTTTAAGTAGGCTCAACATACTATGATCCATTATGGCAGTACAAAGCACACAGTTATCCTCCAGACAACATTTTATGCAGGTTACATCATGCAGCCTAGTACACAGCACAGAGGGACATCCTAAGCTTCTGGTCCAGCTAAACGAAACTCTGCAGTCATAAAGCAGAGGCTTAAAAAAGTTCCTAAATGCATAAAGATAGATTGAGCAGAAGGTGAACTTCCTCTTCAGAATGCACCTCATATGGCCCCCCATTGTATTAATCTTGGCATTACCTTTCAGGACCAACTGTGACAAGTTTCAAAACATACCTGTATCATGAAAAATGTCATTTTATTTCCATTAAATTGAATTAATCCACCTGCTCTTTCCTGCTGAGATTTATAGAAGGTAGTATATGGGGAAAACTCCAGCTACTTCAGACCTGCAGAGTGGAATAGAATGGATTTTGCTGTTACAGAAAGACTGCAAAACAGAAAGTATCCTGAAATATATTGTAGTGTAAAAGAGATGGACTCATTCCTGGAATACAAAATCTATTTTGGATTTCCTATACTCAGTATCTTGGATGTCTATCCTACTTAACATTAGTTTGCAGAACTTGGCTTGGACAGGGATTTACATTTCAAGCAATATGAAGTCTTAAGAGCCAAAATCGTAGGTTTAAGAGCTGTGTTTCCATCTCACTTTTTTACAATAACAGACTGCAGATGAGGAACAGAAACATGACATGAAAAGCTGCTACAGTGGTTACACAGTAAATGGGAACCTTTTGATTTTGAAATTTGCTTTCTAAAAACAAAACAAAACAAAAAAAACCAAAAAAAAAAAAAAATTATAATTTAAAAAAAAAAAAAAATTATAATTTAAAAAAAAAAAAAAATTATAATTTAAAAAAAAAAAAAAATTATAATTTAAAAAAAAAAAAAAATTATAATTTAAAAAAAAAAAAAAAAGAAAGAAAGTACCCTATGTTTCTCCCAGACAAATGGAAGAAATTGCACTATAAATCTCTTACAGATTATTCCATTTGACCTTAAAGTGTGGTTCAAATGAAATTATTATTAATACAAATTGTTTTTCTCTGCTATTCTGTTTACAACACATGTATCTATATACTACCTTTTAAGTGTACAATCTTCTGCAGGCCGATTTCAAAAATATTAGTAAATGTATATGTATTCTGTATTCTACAAGGTTTTGGCTTCCTGAATAATTTTACTTACGGTGTCTAAATGTGTCTTTCTGTATACTGTGTTAGTATGCTCAGTATTCAACCTTGGTCCCTTCATTTTTATTTTCATATGACTTCATATGACTTCAGCCTATGGGACACCTTTGTCTATTCATTTTACTTAATCTTTCATGCCTAATTTTCCTATCCCTATGGGCAGCTGCTAGGATAGCTTTATACTTTGAAGGACAATTTTTTTTGCATAGTTTTCATAACCTGTTAATTGAATTTAATTTTCAGTGTTGTAATGGGTTTCTACAGTAAGTTTTAGATAGTAGAGGGGCTGTTACACCTGTTTCTCTGAGAAGATGCTACTATCTGTCTGAGAAGGATTGTTCCAGGCCAGACAGATCTGCTCCTGGTCAAACCCAAGTCATCAGTGACAACAGTAGAAGCTTTGTGATAATATATTTAAAAAGGAGGGAAAAAAAAAAAAAAGATGCAACAGTAGCTGGGGAAAAGAGGAGTGAGAACAGGTGACAGAAACAACTGACATCAAGGTCATTGAAGAAGGAAAGGGAGCAGGTGCTCCAGGCACCAGAGCAATTTCCCATGCAGACCATGGTGAAGACCACAGTGAGGCAGCTGTCTCCCTGCAGCCCATGGAGGTCCTTAGTGGATCAGATATCCATCCCCAGCCCATGGAGTACCCCATGCTAGAGCAGGTAGATGCCTGAAGGATGCTGTGACCCCCTGGGAAACCCATACCGGTACAAGCTTCTGGCAGAACATGTGGCCCCATGGAGAGAGAAATCCCTGCTGGAGCAGCTTTGCTGGCAGTACTAGTAACTCCGTGGTGACCCAGGCTGGAGAAGTCTGTTCCTGAAGGATTGTACCTCATGCAAGGGAACCATGCTGGATCAGAGGAAGAACATGAGGAAGAAGTAGTTGCAGAGAGGACGTGTGATGAACTGATAGCAATCCTAATTCCTCATCTTCCTCATACCACTCGGGTGCACGAGAAATTGAGGGTGAAGTCGAGCCTGCAAAGAAAGAAGGAATGAGGGGAAGCTGATTTGTAGATTTTTTTTTCTTATTTCTCATTAACCTGCTCTGTTCATTTGCTAATAAAATAATTTCCCTAAGCTAGGCCCTTTTTGCCTGTGATGGTAATTGCCAAGTGACCACCCTGTCCTTATTGTGACCCACAAGATTTTTATTGTATTTTTCTCACTCCATTCCGTTGAGGGAGTGAAGTTATAGGGAAGGTTTCATAGGCACCTTGCTTCTAGTCAAGATCAACTTACCACAAACAGTATTTCTTCATTTTATCTAAGTGGGGCCATCAGAAGCTCCTTGCAGCTGAATGCCTTCCTAGAAATATTGTATGTTTTCTATTTTTGAGGTTCAAATTTTCATGTAGCTGAGGACTCAAAGAATGCATATTGTTTTATGAATGAAAGTAATGTATACAGACATGATTAAGAATTATTCTGGTAATAAACAGAATCACAGAATGGTTGAGGTTGGAAAGTGCTTGTCTAGTTGAATACCCTGCTCCAGCAGAGCCACCTACAACCAGCTGCCCAGGACCATGTGCAAACAGCTTTTGAATATGTCTAAGGATATCTTCAACCTCCCTGAACAAATCCATTTAATTTAAAATGTAAGCATAACATAGATTAATATAGCTTTGAACAGAGAGGAGTGATAAACAGTGAAACCAGGCCAACTTTATCTGCACTATTTGCAAAGAAGAATGTTACTGTTATGTGGCAATCCCATATTTAGTTTGCAAGCCCACATGAACACTTTCAACACTTTCATTGATTCAGAGCAGAAATCACTGATACTGAAGAAGTACACAGATTTCCAAACTACCTCCCCTCTCCTAGTGTAATGACTTCTTTCCAGGGTGTTCTGTCTACCAAGGAGGGCAACAATGAAAACCTCTTGTTAATGTTTTTCTTCCTCTCAGTATTTTCCTCATGTGCTTTGATTAAGAAAAGAGTGCAGTTGCATAAGGGCTCCTCACAAGTTTAATGTCATTTAGCTGAACAAAAAATTCAACTTCCCTGAATGACAGCACAATTCCATTACTGTAAAAGCTACTTGAGACATGTTGCTGTGGACAGGGACATTGGTAGGGTGGGACAATACAATGTTTTTAATTCTTCATTAGGAAAATTCTTTACGCATAGTATGAAATATATATTTCCTAGAATAAAGGAAATGAGCTGTGTAGCCATTGTGTTTGCCTTTCATAATGTAAAATATGCAATGCAGAATTGATGAGATCTGTATTCACATCTTTTCAAGGAAAGACAGAGAATTGATCTTCCTTGAAATGCAAAAGAGAAAAGGCAGGCATGCTGATTCTCTGAATTGGATGCAGTAAGGAAGGATAGTTCCAGAATTAGGGAATCCAGTATTAGATAAGGCATTACCTTGGAAATTGCAATTCTAGGATTCAATTTCCTGCTAAGCACCTGAATTCAGTCTGGGTGAACATTCCTAAGTCATTTAGTCACACACAAGAGTCACATGCTCTTTCAGTATATTTATAATTAGAGTATTATTACTCTGTGAGACTACACACATAAAAGGTTTTCAGATATTGGCTATTCAATGATAAAATACATGGTCTGGAGAAATATGAGCAATGTACACCCACACTTGGCACAGAATAATATGTTTCTGCGTGGATTTTCTTCTTTTCAGTTTTAGAATAGCCTGTTTTAGAGCTCAATAGGATTTTAAACAAATTTGATGCGTTATGCTTTTTTTAAATCTAAAAATTGCATTTAATCTTCCTGAGGTTTCTGATTTGTGAAAGTTTGAGATCAAACCAGAAACCAATACATTTCACTGAAATAATAGTTTTGAAAAAATGTGCTTATTGTTTTAATTGAAAGAACATATTTCAAACATCATTGCATTAAGCATTCCACCCCTCCACACTTTATTCTGCAGTTCTTTGTTATATTGGAACACCCCATCTGTTTTGCTACATTTAATATTGAAGTCAATTTGTTTTACTAGTCATGCTAATTTATTCACAATTTTCACATTATATGAATAGCAAATGGGAGGAAAACAGGATCTATTGCATTCCTTGCATGTGTCCTTTACACCCCTTTCTGTACTTCCCTAGAAATGATGGCTTGCATGACAGGACAGCCTAGTGTGGCAAATGCTTAGTGACACTGGCTTTTTATCTCTAGCCTCTTGGTGGGAGCATCTTTTTAAAGTATTTTCTTTATTGGCTTCTTACACTCTTTATCACCATAATAATTGACATCTGCACAACATTCCTGCAGGAGTTTTGCAGACTGGAGCTGGGGACAATGAGGAGAAGAAAGGTAGAAATTCTTATAAAGCATGCAATTTCCACAGAAATTCAGCTCTAATATTCAACTGAAATTTTTCCACTACTCCTAAGTATGTTATTTTTTCAGGAAGAATAAATGGCTTGCTAGAAGTCTGCCAGAAGATCAGTGGCATGGTTAAAAACAATCTGGAAGTCCTCTTAGTCAATACCCTCCCCACGTGGTTTCTCTTTGAAGTCGACTTTTTACATTAACAACTGGGTTTATAGTTCTATTTATTGCTTTTGTAAGCTCCAATTAAGTTACCACTGTTGGCTGTTTGTTTTTATTTTATCCATTTGTAATAAGCACTTATGGCATAGCACTGAAATTAAGGAAAGCAATTTTCCTCCAATGCTACGTGTCATAATTAAATCTATACACTACAATGACACGAGGAAAAATGACATGGCCCAGATCACATCATATACATAATGCTAAAATCTCTTCATCCAAAATGGGCAGCCCTAATCACAATTACTATGTGAAACAAGTTCCAGGCCTTGTGCCCTACACTGTGTTGATACAAAACAGAAGTGGTTGAAGCAGCAGAACCCATACCAGAGCACAGTCTCTGGGGTGGCAAAGGCACTCTTGAGGGACATCTGAGTTCAGGATGCTATTCCAAACTCAGAAACTCAGAGATCTGACTGCAGGTCTTTGCCTTATCAGCTGAATATCCTCATTTTGGACCACTTGCTATAATGAGATATCTTTTTGTATGCAAGTCCCCATATCTTTTTTGTATGAGATTGTGACAGGGATGCTCTAGGAACACTTGCCACATCTCACCTGAAGGGAAGATGGTTAAGGAATCATACTGCTCAGGGAAGCTCTATTGTTCAGTCTCCAAGCAGTTAGGCCTTTAGAAACTTATTCCAAAAAATGCCAAAAAAAATAGAGATAGGTATTCAAAAGGGATTTAACAGTCTCATTCATAAGAAAATTATGTGCTTGAGTATCAAAACTGGCAGTAAGGAGTCTAGTAGTCTCTTAAAATATTAAGCCTTCAAATTCTCTATGGTGTGAAATAGGAGTCCTATTGGTTGTAATACACATCTATTGAATAAGTGAAGCAGGTAATGATGAAAGTATTGGGTATCTGACAGCCTGTATTCAGTTTGTCAACTCTTTACCTCTATTTTTTGTCATATTTTTTGGGGTGGACTTTGAAAGATTTCTTGAGGGGAAGGAAGAGTTAAATATACTGGGTAAAGGGGAAAAAAAATCCCAATAAAAGTACATTATACAGTTGTTTGGGATAAAATTCACATAGGTGTATACAAAATTTTCAATAGTAAGGTAATTGCTTTACATCATAATTCAGTGTGATGTGAAACCCCTGTGTGAATAAAGTTACATGGAGAAGTAAAAAAATTTAATATGCTTTACAGTGGATTACCCATATTGGGCAGATATACCTCTTAGGGGGCAAAACCCCCAAAATAAATAGAAAACCCTTGTTCTTCTAAGGGACACAAATTTATTGGACTATGGACATGAAACATTTGAGTTTCTAAGATGTTGTTCATAAGATGTGATTTTCCTCTATATAACTTGTAAATTAAAGAAACTTTCTTTGATTTTGTAAGTAGGGTATCTGTATTGTTACAATAAAAGCAAGGAGGTTTTTCATGGTTGTGAGAGTCAATGCTCAGATACATTAATATGAAAATAATTTTAAAAAACCACGATAATACAAACAGAATAAGAACTTTTAGTTATTTAAAACTATTTCCCTTACAATAATGCTGTGTATATATTAAGAGGTTCAAAAGGAAAAAAAAAAAAAAAAAAAAAAAAACAAATTAAAACATCTTCTTTCTTTGAAATATGGAAAAGGTCATGATTTGGAATCTTCTATTTAAATTTCTTTGACTTGGCAATTTTTTTGCTTATAATAGGAAGGTTTGTGACTCATACACATAATCCTTAGCATATTCTTTTGAAAAAAAAAATCAAAACCCCCTTAATATTCCAACAGGAACTATATTAATATCAAAATTGAATTACTATCAAATTATCATAACTTACTAGTGGCACACATACTTTGGATAGCAGGTCACACACACACACACACACACACACACACACACAGAGAAAACCTGAACTGTGACAAATATATGCTATGCTGATGGGGTAGATCATTAGAACTTTACAAACAAGAGATTTGATTCCAATTTAGTGTTGCACTTGAATAAAGAGTAAGCACAAATAAAAGCATTTTCTGGAATATTGATACTATATCCACAGCAGGGAAAAGGCCATGGTCAGCCATGATTTTATCTAGACTTGCTAACAAATTTCTTCAATGGACATCAGCAACACATGGAAGAGGTGTGGAATAGAGGAGGCTGCACAAGAGGGATGCACACATTTTTAAATTTTAAACATTGAAATTTATTACCTTTAGCACCACAATAAAAATGTAAGCATTTAAAAAACAGTTCTTACCCAGAACATAATTAGTCTGCTCATGCAGGTACAAATCCTGTGAAATGCTGCTGCTCCCTTTGCCTTCAACAGATTGACTTGTGCAAGGTCATGAAGAAAATCACTGTCAGAATTTGCATCATGACTGCAAGGTCAAGATCATGGCCCTTTTCTTGGATATGACAGCTTTTCAAACTCGTTACATGCTAACCACTTATGAAATTATGAAGAGCTAAATAGACTGCATTCATTAAGAAGGATGAGTTTTCTCTTTTTTGATTCTCACTTTGTAGAGATGAGCACATGGTAGAAATTGTATTCTTGCAAGCAATATATCTTTATTAAAGACAATTATTTCAAAAATGTAGAACCATCAAATTAATTTTAAACACTGAATAATAATTTGATTTAAGATTTCTCTTCAACCATGAAAATCAGACATATTATAATGGTGTTAAAATTAAGAATCTGCCATCAATGATTCAGTCTGGAAAAATAAATCACCAGAATAGACATCTAAAAAAAAATTATATTAAAATGGAGGGATCTGACCTCTGTGTCAATCTCAGACCTGTTGTTGTGGTTTAACCTGAGTTGGCAAGGTAGTCACTCAATCTCCCCACCAGCAGAATCAGGGATAGAATCAGAAAGATAAAAGTAAAAAAACACAGGTTGAGATAAAGACAGTTTAATAAGTAAAGTAAAAGCCACACATTCAAGCAAAGCAAACACAAAGAATTTATTCATCACTTCTCATATTAGGCAGGTGTTTGTCCATCTCCAGGAAAGCAGGGTCCCATCATGTGCAATGGTAACTTGTGAAGACAAAATGTCATCAGTCCAAACAGGACTTCAAACCTCATTCTCCTTGCTGGAGGGGTTGGTAAGGAGCAGAAGAGGCCTTGGCTCTTTGTGAGAAAATCTCAGCCATAATGAAAACATCACTGGGTTATCAGCACTGTTTTCATCATGAATCCAAGACACAGGCCAATATGAGGTACAGGGAAGAAAATTAATTATATCCCAGTCTAAAATCAGCACACATTACTAGTCCAGACTAGGAATTACTGGTGTCATGTGGAAGCTGGAGGTTGATACATTTTTTATGACATTCCAGTTCTGAGATAGTGTACAATGAATACACTATTATTCTGGGATAAGAGTAATATTACTATCATTCAAGGAACCTGTATAGCCCTAGCAAAATATTCTTACTTTATATGAGCTTCATTCACACTGAGACCTCAGAACTTTTTGCAGTCATTGAAGATGAGAGTTGGAGGGTAAAAGATGACAGGAAATTATTAGTATGTGCATGTAGTTTTCAGTGTGCACAGTGACACAGACAGAAATTAGGTATTTCTCTTTTTTTTATAATTTATGAAATAATCTATTAAAATTATGGCTAAAACATGTTTTAAAATAACCTGTGAAACATCAGCACATTTATTTTTATAAATTATTAATATTACCTGCTCAACTCATTTGCTGGCACATAGTTATATACTTATTTACTTAGGATATCTGGGCTACTGGATATCCAGTTGGAGATGGCAGATACAGTTCAAGACTTAGGGAAGACCTTTGTATCTGGACTTGCATTTGCATAAACAAGCATTATACCTTGAAGTGTTCCAGATACCCTACAGGTGAACAATGCATCCAGCTGCTGCTCCCTGAATCACTCTATTCTTCACTGGCTGTAGTAACTGGAGACTTGGTCTCATTACAGACAGTGCAGGCTGTCCCACTTGATCTCAGTAGAATATCAGTAAATCTGAGCAACTCCTGCAATATCTGTGTCATATCTGGAAGCTCTTTTTGTTTGTTTATGTACTCTACAATGTCTTAATTGACAGTAGGTATCTGTACTTCATAAACAACATCCCCACTCTAGGGTTTGGTTGCCTAAACAGCTCTCTAAGAACCTCTGGGAATATTGACTGTATCCCCACAGCCTAACACATCTTTGTACACTCATCACACATTTAAACACTTACATAAATGTGACCATATTTAGCTATTTTAAATTTAATATTAATTCCAGCACAGAAGATAAATCAGCTTGCTTCCAAAAGTCCCAGACTGAGGTATGCAATCCACATACATATTGCAAGACCTAGGAACATTTCAGAGGAAAACAAGATGGGTGTGATATCCCATAAAGCCCCATAACATCCCCAGTAACCTTCATTCTTCTAGTATATTATTTTTTTCTCTATCTTATCTTCTACAGATAGTCCCTATATAGTTTCCATCTGCCTCCCTCTAAGTGAATGCATATTAAATTATTTTTATCATAACTTCAAACACTTATTAATACAAGTTGTGAAGAAGGGGCAATGGAGTTCAATACTTTACATACGCGTAAAGTATCTTTCAGTGCCTGTCTGCATCAGAGTTGTTTAGTCTAAAAATGTGAGCCTGATCATTCACATTGTCAACCTGAGTGCCACAAAAAGAGGATACCCATTTCTCTCCTAATGAATCCACTGTTAAGTCTTACTAGCATGTTTGTGAATTCCACTTCCTGCTATTTGCAAAACAGCCCACATACCTGCTGCTTTGAATAGAGCCAATAGTAATGGCAGAAGATTCCAACACTCAGTAATGCTGAGAGCACATTACAGGGAGGACCTGAAAAGGCCAATGTGAGTTTGAGAGCAAGAAGTCTTCTTGAACAGGGAACCAAGGGAAAAGAGTACCTGTCACTATATAACATAGACTTTATGCTGAGAAGATTGAAAAACCCATTATCTCTTTCCAGTTGATTTTTTTTTCTTATAATACATCCAATCTATGACTAAAAATAGATCTTAAGAGCAAGCACACCCCAAGTAGTATCCCCTGACATTAATCCCACCCAGTGTGCCAGAAGTCACACAAGATTCTATACAAAGTGTCTGTCTCCTGCCTCATTCTGAAATATTCCACCAAAATAGAAAAGGTGGCATCTAAGAAGGTTTTTCTGCATTTAATAGAGGCCCCCATAGTTCTCCATATCAGAGCATGAATTACTCTGAAAAATGCAGAAAGAAACTAGTCAAAAGGAAACATCCTTCCAATTTGATCTCTAAATCAAATTAATGGATTGTCTGAACAAGAATTTAGACAGGATTGTCCCAAGAGAGCTAGCATCAAAGGATTTTCCTCTCTGAACCCTAGACCTGTTGCAGAGCCTAATTTGGAGGTGACCCAACTCAGGTTTTTTTGCAGACAAATACGTGTATTGAATACAATGAATCAATAATCTGCAGATCCTTTGAACTCCAGCTATTCTAGGGCAGAACAGATGATGCTCCCAGACTCTCTGCAGAATCAAGAGCACTTCTGGAAATTATATAATTTCTTTTTGCTTGGAAGCATTTGTTTGGAAGAATGGCTACTAACAGACCAGAGCTTCCCTCTTCAGAATTACTGCAAGTTATGCTTATGGTGAATATAAGGGTTCTTTGGATCTGGGGTTTGTAAGATTGAAATGGACTCTTGAAAATAACTTGTCTTGCATTTTTAGAGAGAATAGTCTCTCAGGAAAGAAAGAGAGAGGTCAAATCATGACCAGCTGCCTGCAGAATTAATTCCCAGCCATGGAGCCCTTTTCTCTGTCCTTTTTAACTCTCTTTCAGTTCACAGATGCATTTCCCCTCTGCGCTTGTCCAAAAAGTTTATGAAAGCAGCTTACGCTAACAACATGAGCAGGGCAAAAAAAGAAAGCAAATATATTTGCTATGAACTTCTACAGGCCTTGAGAGCTGTGCTTTTATGAGGTTCAGAAGTCAGTGTCTGATGAGGAAGACAATACCTACTCAAACTGCAGTACAGGAAGGGGAAGAGCAGGTAGTCAAGGAAAGATGACAGCATGGACACCAGATTTGTGTAGCTTGGGAGTATTTTGAATCCCACTACATGCCCTTTCAGTTTGAGGATTTTATAACCATATGTTCTTGCACAGTAGCTGCCAGCAATCTTAAGAGCTGTTCAGAAAAGTTGTGGTGGCCAGAACAAATTTTATGATTGCTGAGATAAAAATACGAGAAGTACAGAAGTGTGATGAATCAGGTGAAAAACTGTGGGTAGGTGTGAGTAGTAGCTATCAAGGACAATGGGACATAGAACTGTGTTGAGGACGCAAGGCTGTCTGAGGAGTCACCTTGAGGCTCACATGAGATTTTTGCTTGGATTAATAGTCCCAGATTGAATTTTTAGCAGCACTGTTAGAGCTCAGACTCCATGATGAAGGAAGGGGGATAAAACATCTGAAAGGCAATGTGACAGAGTGGAGGATGATACAGAAAAGGGATGCAGCCATTTTAGTCTTAACAGTCCATGCAAATTATTCTCAACTGGCCATCACAGGGAAGACTCAGATTCTGAGAATGAGAGCCTGGCCTCTGATCTTTCAGTGACACAGGTAGAATTCCCCACAGCAATCGCTTCTTTGGGGGTAATATCCCAGAGGACTGGCAGAACACTGCATGTTCATGCTGCATGTGCCAAAGCTGTGGGACTACGTGGTGTTATGGAGCAGTACCAAGAGTGCATACACTTTCTTGTCTGCTACATGGAATAAGATTAATTTAGAGCAATGAGGGCTGACAAAGAATTATCAGAAGTTTGAGAATGACGATGTACACAGGACAGTGGTCCTGTAAGGCCTGGGAATGGACTTTTTTGTAGTTTTTCAATAAACCATTCTCATTACACCTTTCAATACTCATTACTTGGAGTACAATGCCTCAAAATTTGGCCTCAAAAGTATTTGCTGGCACTCAGCCATAAGATAACATAGACTTAGACAGCTGGACACTGGCAGCACTTCACCATCTTAGAGAGGAAGGAGCTTTCTAAAGATTCTCCAAAGTCAAATAATGATTCGTAAATATGCAATGTAGTAGGGTTTTGTTTGTTTGCTTGGGTTGTGGGGTTTTTTTTGGTTTTGTTTTTGCTTTTGTTTGTTTGTTTGTTTGTTTTATTGCAGATCTTGCTGGTTTTTTCTCACACCTTCTGAAGCAAATTAAACACAAGTTCATGCTTAAGTATAAAGAGATTTATTGTGTAATGCATTGAGCAAAGCCCCACTACTATCTGACTGAACAGACAGGCAGCGAAAATGTGACAGAAGCCAATTCTTGGTGTATGTTTGCACCTGCACCAATACTACTGTTACAAGTTGTTACTGTGGCACTGCTCCTCCTTTATGCACGAGTTTATGCTGTCTTGTACAAAATTGTTTACCCTGTGGCATTGCCACCTCCACCCAGTTAAACCAGGTGTTGTAGTCACACCTTCTTGTCTGCTAAGCTGGGTAGTTTGTCAGTCCCAAATTATCCCATATGAATTTCCCATTCATTCCTCCCTTTTGTCATACTTATTATCCGCATACTCACTGTAAGTGTTTAAAAATCTTCCTTATTATGTTTATTGTCCCTTTATATTCATAAAACCATTTGTTTTGCCTCAGTGTGGTTTATTTATTTTATTCTTTTCTTAATTAGTTTGCAGCCCATTTTTAGGCAACACAGAGTCAATTGCACCTGCACATAAGCTATTGTAACAACTACTAATAGAATAATGGTCCATTTCAAAACTACTGTTCTATTCTATATCACTGACGACTAAAGAGTTTTAGCTTTTTTTAATATATTTGTAGCTTTGGAGATTTTTAATATATGGCTCTATAATTTCTAGCACTTTCTCACTCTCTAGAACAATAGTTACCTTTTCTCGCATATTGTGCCACCCTCTTGAAATTGTTTGTTTTTATTTTCAAGGAAAAGAACCTCTAACAAGGACATCCTGTTTTGCACCAGCACCTGGGCTGAATAATAAGATATTACATAGACATAGCAAAATACAAGGCTAAGATCCCTTGGAGGCACTACAATGGTGCAGATGCAAGGGTGGGCTACAAGGACAACTATTCTATTGGATGTATTTGCTAGATATATTAATAAAACTTATAACAATTGTGAAAATTCAATGCTGTGCATGTGCACAGGTATAACATATGTACCCAAAAGCTTTAATTGAAATAACGGCTCCTTATGTTATCAAATTTAATATTGTTTGGAAAGTTTTTCTTCTAATTTTAGGCAACACCACCTCACCTCATTTCCAGGGATGGGGAGAAAGAAGCTTTTTTTCCAGACGGGTAAAGGAGTATCATCCAGGTCACGTTCAGGTATTGTCGGGGGAGTTCTGTGATTAGAAATCACTTGTAAATTATTCACCTTTTTCTTTTACACTCTGTCATTAATATTGTTGCTGCTATAGTTTGTTGTGTTATTTCATTTCTGTTTTCAGTAAATTTTTGTTATCTCAACTCATGACCTTTAGCTTTCATGCCTCTAATTCTCTCAGCCCAGCTCCCTATCAGGGAGATTGAGCAAGTGGCATGTGGTTTGGAGCAGTTTCAGAGGGAACACTAAGTTGGAGAACACCATTCCTAAACCATAATAGCTTCTACCTGAATCTTCCTGCTTTGATGATAACATCTAAAGAGGCAGGATTCCATATGTAACTGAATGTTGTCTCACACCTGGACACCTTTCCTAGATCTTCTCCTTCAATATTCATGTAAAGTGATGCATTTAGTTCATTAGGACTGTGGATGTACAGGGAGTCTATGGTAATTAGTGATTCAGGGCTTCATGGGAACCCATACCATCAATTTCTTGACTTATAGTTCCAAAAAGTGTTAAGCAACAGAGGAAATGCCAGTGTTGCCTGGAAGAGTAGGTAAGTACATAACCAAAAGTTAGTAAGGTTAGCGGAATTTGCCCAGACCTGGGATAATTTAACAAAGAAATTTTCACCCCAGTCTTTGCTAATGTAACCAACAAAAAATGCATAAAAGTTTTAAATCTGGCATCTAAATAATCTAACAGGAAAACTACATTCTAAAACCTAAATCAAAATATGCCCTACTAGCAATGTAACAAGGACTACAACATAGCACAACTTGTCTTGACCAAGTGAGTTCATACATATATATCACAGAATCAATTAGACTGGAAAAGACCTCTGAGATGAGTCAACCTATGACCTAAATGCATTGCACTAAATTCCATGTCCAGACTTTCCTTAAACACTTCCAGGGATAGTGACTCCACAACCTCTCTGGGCAGCCTCTTCCATGCCCAATCACCCTTTCTGTGAAAAAATCTTCCTGATGTCCAGCCTAAACCACCCTAGGAACAGCTTAAGACTGTGTCCTCTCATCCTGAGAGAAGATGGTTGCCTGGGAGGAGACACCTATCCCCACCTGGCTACAGCCTCCTTTCAGGGAGTTGTAGAGAGTGATATGGTCTTCCCTGAGCCTCCTCTCCTCCAGGATAAAAACCTCCTTTTCCCCAGCCACTCCTCATAGGGCATTAATATATATATATTTTTTTTTCTTTGTTTTTCTATGCAATCCAAGAGCTGTAACAATACAGTAGCATAACAGATGCAGACTTTCATGACAGCAAATGTATACATGCATATAGATATATAGCTCATACAAGCCTTGTTTGACTTACAAGCAAATGTTCCAAGCTACATTGTCCCAGACTTCACTTTCAGTTTTCTCAGTCTCAGATGATACTTTGGTGCTAATGTTTGCTGTAACTCAGGGGAGAGAGCATCAACACAGTCACACAGAGCTTTCTCCTGCAATTTTGTTTTTTGTCATAGAATTGTCCAGCTCTGCAGCTCTTTTTTGATGGAGGTGTTCTGTCCTTTGACAGAAGTGGACCAACTTCTGATCTTACCCACCTTGTTCCAGAGGTTCCTCGACTTTGTTAGATGATACCATCCTACAACAATGGGATGCAGGCACTCTTTTTGGCAAACTTGACCTCTGTGTGGGTCATCAAAAGCCCTTGGGGTGGACCAGCCCACTGTGGTGGCAGAGCAGATTTCATCTGGAGCCTTTAACAGGGCCCAGTCTCCAGGTTCCAGGTGATGGCACCACACACCATTTGGTACAGCTCTTGATCCTGTAAAGGCACAGCAGAATGTAACTCATCTTTTGCATGAGTGGCCAGCTGAGTGGACTGCACATGCTGGAGTAGGAATCAAAGAGAGGGGAGCTATGGGTCTGCTATCAGGAGATCTCCATGTATGATTTAAGTGTAACACACAGTCAGAGTGAAACCTTGAGCTCTTTCTTTCTCAGAGTAGTTCTTGTAATTTGGCCAGATATTCAACAGAAGCATAGAGGTTGGGTTAAGAGCTGCAACGTTTAGAAATGTTGTTGGACAACTCTCTAAAGAAACTCACTTGGCAGCAGCATCAATATATGCTCTGCCAAGACTTACCTCATCTAATGTACCTATGTGAGAATAATGCATTACAGAGGTAGTAACAGCAAGCATAATCACATATAGTAACTCCAGGATGAGGATTCCAGGAGAAAAGCAAGGTCCAGAGGAGGTAATAAATCCTCAGTGTTGTTATGATCCCATTATAAGAGATGCCTCTACCCAAATTAAGGTGCAAAAAAGATCATATACCAAAGTCAGTAGTACAAATTTTATTTAACAGTAAATGTGAGGTAAAGAGATAGAAAGAAATAGGAAGAGAGAATAGGGGGAGGAAGGAGACAGAGAGAAGGAATAAGCAAAAGATATCACCACAAGGTGGATTCCTGCAGTATCCCGCTGGTCCTTCTTCATCCTGGTATTTGGTGGTGGGTTCTTCTGGAGGTACCATTTTTTATACAGTCCAATCCCAGGTATTCACAGGGTGTAGATGCCATTACCATGACTTGAGATGGCATGTGCCTAAGCACTTACTTCCTTTCCCACAGTTTTCCATGTTGGTAATTTTTGTCAGGATGTTAACCAAAACTTTACCTCTGTTAGGCCTGGAAATAACTTTTCCCTGCTGAGCTGTCTGCACTTATCTCAAGTTCCATTGTGATGGCTTATCTTACGGGGACAGTGTTTTGAGACATGTAACTTCATTCTATAATTCCTCACAAGTGTTTCCAGATCTGACCTGTAGAACAACCAACCTTAAATGCACACCATGAATCAGTATAGACACTGACACTTTTTCTTGATGTGTTGGTCCATGCTTAAGTGAGTGCAATGAACTCAGTAGGTTGGGCACTTGAAACTCTAGGGAATGTAATTATTTTGAGATTTTTGAACTGGGAGAAAGCAGCACATCTTGAAACTAGTTTGCCTCAGCTGTCTGTAAGGAGGGAGAAACCTGGGTTGAATTAGTAAGACAGCAGAGATTCTGGAGTCAGTTGGCATTTTCATCAGGAAGTTATATGATGCAGATACTTGATCCTTTGCTTGCAGAATTGCAGCTTCTTTTAGGATGCCTTGTGTACTTTATTGGCCAAAGGACACAGAAGATGGAGTGTGCACTCCTAAAAAGCCTCCAAAAAGGAAAAAAAAACTAGCAGAAATTGTTCAATTGTCCATGTTCCAAGAATGAGGAGTGTAACACAAACTTGGTCTCATTTTAAGCACTGTAAGGGAAAATATGGGATTCACACTATTTTTGAGGAAGTGTGGTCCAGGTGTACTATTGTCTTGATAAATAAAGATAAACAAAAAATGTAAATTGAGGTATATGTGGATGAAGAAAGAAGAAGGCAGAAGATAGGTCAATAACATCAAAATTAGGGATACAGAGATGGACCTTGGAAAGTCTTAGGGTGAGGAACAACTGGGTGACTCATGATAATAAAAGCATTGATTTCTCACAAATCTTGGATGAATCTCCAGATTTCTTGTTAATCAAATTTTCCCTCTTTATTTGGTGGTGAAATGTGTGTGTGATAGAGTGACCATGAGAGGCTTAATACCAGCCATCAGAAGGCTGCTGTGTTGGATGGGACAGGAGCAAACAGATGATAGCAGACGATTCGTCAGAAAGAAAAATTTTTACATCTTTTCAGGAATAAGAGACCTGTATATCTATTTACTTCTTCCAAATGGTCCAAAAACAACACATTCCTATATCTAATTCAGCATTTTAAATTTATACCTAAATTAGCATTTCTGGATGACCCTGTTGTAGAGAAGAAAATAATTTCAGAAATAACCATATCAACCTTACTGATTATTACCTGTATTAGATAGCTAGAGGAGGGAGACCTGACATGACTAGGCAGATACTAAGTTTTCACTAGACAGCACATTAATTACATGAGACATGCCTCTACCTTAACTTTCAAGAAAAGTGTGCTGTCAAATATAATTTTTGCACTTTCATGCCAGCAAAAGGAGAAAAAAAGCTTACTGCTGGTGAACTGCAGCCAAAATATGCAGCTTTAGTATCTCTTGGGATTTTGCTGAGCTGTAGACAACACCTACATAAGTGGGTTGGTTTGCTTCAGGTCAAGTTACATCAATAAGCAATTTCCTTATTACACTAGAGACCCTTAGGATTACACACAAGTTAAATGCTTTTATGCTCCATTCATGAAAATCTTTCCAAGAGTACCTTACAAGCATAAGTAATTTAAATGCATGGGCACACTTTGTATAGAACAACTTACTAGAGAAAACACCATTGTAGCTACTGACATTTGTATCTTGAACCTGTCCAACAAGTAGCAAGGCAGACTTACTAAGGGAGGGGAATAATGTTCAAAACACACCTTTTAATAGGATCTGAATCGCCATGACAGTGAGAAGTGCAGCAGAGATACAAAGAAAAGCAGTGTGGGGTGATGTAATCCTCAAATCTGAGTAGTGTATATTATTCTCCTACCTAGATATCCTTTCAAAAGGCTGGATGGACAAGTAGTTAACAATGGAGCTTCTCTGCAGCATTTCTTAGCCTTTTCTTGCTCTCTTCCTTTCAGCTCTGGCTTTGTACAACAGGGCACTCATTGGTTTACAAAGGAGGTCTGATTTCTTTCAGCTGCCCTCCAGTATGCCAGATAAAGGACCAGACTTTCCCCAAGCTGCTGCATGGCTGTAAATGCTAGAAGTTCACTCCTCTGGTAGAGGCTCCTTTGCCCGGGCCTCTCCAAAATCCTTCTGCTAATCCTTCAGGGTCATTCATTTGTCATTTATGGGAGTTTGGCATAAACACTGTAACTCTTACTTAAAAAAGGGAGGACCCCTCTGTGCAGTACTCAGCAGGCAGCATGCTAGACTAGGGAAGAAAGAGTTACAGTAATACAAAGAATTAACTTTATTATCAATCTTCTGCCTGTATGTTGTCATTCTGGAGGTTGTTTTCAATGTAAAAATTTACAAGAAACTGCTTGTATATATGCAAAATATATGGTTTTTTCCTTTGTTTTTTCCCTGTAATCCAAGTAAAATTGTAAAAATACAGTAGCATAGCAGAAGCAGACTTTCATGACAGCAATTATTTATTGGATGTTTAAATGTTATCTGATCAGCCTAGCTACAGTGCATTTGTGGTGAGCATTTCTCATACCTATACATCCTCACTAATACCTGTACATAAGGCATATAGACTTCAGTACTGAGAAAGGAGATAGCTTAATCTGTGATATATCCTTTGCACAGCTGTGTAAGGGGCAGCCAGAACTGCTTTATGCCCTCAAGCAGGTGCAGGAGGATACGCCAGAATAATGACCCAGTACTTGCACTTGCTAGCAAAGACATGATGGGAACTGTGCTATTTACAGGGTAGTGCTTTAATCTTTGAACATATGGAGAAAACAAAAAGCAATTTAGTCTCAAGCAGGGATAATAGAGGCTAGATTTGTATTGGCAAAAAATAAGGTCTTGACCCCATGCCGAAGCTAAGAAAATGCTGCGCATACATTGCTACCTAGGTCTGGTTGCTGACATGTGGATTAGAGGCAGGTTTTGGTGCAGTCACGGCTCCAGTGCAGACCCTCAATAATACTAATGGCAAACTCTTCCAATATACCTACTTTACTGTTTAGGATCTAGCAGCTGAAAATGTAAACTCATTGCAAAGGCTCAAATTCTCATAAAAGACATCTTCCATTATTCAGAATACTGACAAACATCAGAACCTTTTACAGCAGCACTCTCTCACCTTTGAATATTCATAATGTTTTAAAGAAATAGGAAATGTCCTCACAAAATAAGACACTCATTCCGAGTACTCAATAACCTTTGCTTTCTAAGTACATTGCCAACTTTATTTCATTTAACAAAGCAAACATATGTCATGACATCTTATGCTTCCAGGCATGTTTGTGCACTGTGATTCAAAGAGGAATACATCTATACACATACTCTGTGTGTTGCTTGCAGACTACCTTTGTGAGTTATTCCCTTTGTAATTATAGGCTTTCACTAAATGGCACAGAGAAGATGAATTAGGCCATATTTTCCAAGCGGTACATGCAACAGTGCACAAGCCTATTTGAAAAACTGTCCTATAAAGACTTAAAGGACTTAAAGTTCATTAAAAGAATTCTGTTACTTCACCATCTTCCCATCCATCACTCTGAACTTTGTCCTTTTCCTTGTGACTGTGCAAAAATCATTTGCTACTGCCATTAAGGGCAGGGGCTACATGATGGTACACAAGGGGCTCACAGTGTTACAGCTTCATCTCTGCCAGTGAGTGTGGAACAGACACAGCACTGGGGTAAGGAAAGAGAGAGAGAGAATGGAAGGCAACAGAAAGCACCACCTACTAGGTTTTCTTAGATTGGGGAAAACTGGAGAAAGAGAGCTACGGAAATAAAGCTTGAATAAGAGCCATGCCTGTAAGCTTTTGTAAGGCCCAAAAAAACTTGCTCAATCAGACTCTTAAAAAGAGCTTATGGTTGTTCATGGGCTCTGAGTTACTCACAGAAACACAGAAAAAATATTCTAAAAAGGTCAAAACTACAGAAAAATCTTTACTGGCAACTTCAGAAAAATCAGAGAACTTTGGCAAAAGTTTGGAGCAGCATGGAATCAACATAAAATACTCCACAAAGCATTAACTTAGCAAACTGCAAGCCCATCTAAACTCAAGTTTCTCAAAACTCCAAGAAGGAATTAGAAGAAGAAAAGGGAAGAGAGAGAGAAAGACAGAAAATATGTAGAAAAGTACAAGTGTAGTTAACCAACTCCTGCTTTCAGTAGTGTTTAGCTGATAGAAATTCTAAGAGGAGGGAGGTTCAAGACATGTTCTTCCTCCTTTTCTTCTTTAAATACCATCCTGGGCCCTTTCTTATGTGGGACTTGGCCTCTCTGGGGGTAGACTGGGGCTCCAGAGGCAGGGGTGGAGCATTGCCTCTGGTATGCCAGGGATTGGCAGTCACTGCAGGGCTGGGATACAGGCTGGGGGAAGGGTGGGGTGTAAGGGGCAGTTCATCACCGCACCAGAGCAAACTCCAATCTGTGCCTTGTCATACACACACAGACCCACACACACTCCCACATCCACACCTCCCTGAAATGTTTTGACCCAGCAATCCTTCCAGGCTCTAACAGTTTTACGTATTTAACCTTTCAAAAAATAGGTTATCTTTTTACATTCCACAAGTTGAACTGATGCCCTGAGAGGCTGAACCTAGAACACAGACTAGACAGAGCTAAGAGAAAAAAGTAGGTATTTATTGAAAGGCCTTAAAAGGACACACCTTGGGCAGTAAAAGAGCCTAGCCAAGGCTACACCCAAGATGGTCACAAAATGGATGACCGGTCACAAGGTCCCGCACTTTTATAAGTTTTGGTCCATTTGCATATTGGAATTAATTGTCCAATTATAGCTTTAGGTTGTGAAGTCCCATCCTTCTTGTTTGCCTCTTGTTCAGTTCCCTGCTGTTTGTATCTTTTGGCCTCAAGCTTGTAACAGTTGTCCTTGGTCTCAAGCTGGAAAAGGATTGTTATGTCTGCCTACCTTGTGAAGAGAACCTACTAACACTTAAATGAAGCTCAGAGCTACACCCTAGGCAGAGCAGAATCTGAAAAATATGAAAACTAAAGCTTTTTAGGGCATCATTTCCCCCCTTTAGAGGCTTGACAAGCCCTTTACCTTGTGGAGTCTATTCTAAATATCTATACTAATAATAGGTATTTAATAGTAGATAAGTATTTAACAAGGGTAAATAACTAACTACAGTAAACTTCTAACAATAGTAAATATCTAACAACAGATAAAAATATCTAATAGTAAATACCTAACAATAAATAAATATCTAATAACAGTAAATATCTAATAATAGATAAATGTCTCACAATAGTAAATAACTAGCCTAAATAATAATATTAAACAATAATAAACAATGATACATATCTAACAGTAGCAATGCCTTGCACAGTCAGGCATCATGCAAAGAAGAAAAATTATTATTATGTTCAGGTGTAGAAGAAGGGATTAAAAGTGACCTTGCCATGATAAGTCACAGTTGTACTAATTACCAAAGAAGAGGAGCCTTGCCCTTAATGGGTCACAGCTGTGACTAATAAGCATAAGAGTGATAAAAGGGGTGGGTTGGCTGCTCAGGGAGAAGCTTGAAGGAAGAGGATCTTGAGGAGCCCTGAGGAAGAAGGACTTATCTGGAGATGAACAAAGGAAGAGAGTTGCTGCTGTGAAAAGGTCTGCTGTGAGGTCAGTCTGGGTCAGCTAATCAGAGATAGCAAGGAAATGCTTGTAGCTCTATTCCAGCAGGAAATAGCCAGCAGTCTGTTAGAGAACCCAACAGTAGGAGCTTGCGGTAGTCAGAGTCAGGATGACTAAGCTGTAAAGACGGATAAACTGGCACCCTTTTTGCATTGTTAAATGAGAGTCTATCTTGGCTCCTTTCTACCCGTAATGAGAGCTCTACTGCAACACCTGAGACTAAAATAGGCTATCTGAAGGCAGCCAATAAAGAAGGAATAATCTACCCATTATCTGGGCTGCAGCACAAGGGAAAAGGAGAGCAAAGGCCACCTCCCACCTACAAACTGGAGAGGTAATGAACATTCTCTTACCTGGATCTAGTGGTTTATAGGTACAAGAGTAATTTGTGGTGTAATCCACCTTAAAATTGGAGTTGATGGAATCTGCTAGCTTGAACATCTACTTGAAAGCATCATAAATGAAGATGAAGCTGATCAGGAAGGAAAATCCTCCTTCATAAAGTGGGTGAAGTACTTGCCCAGGAAGCTAGCATTGGTGGCCACAAGAATGAGACACTGGAAGGCTGACCAAAGGTAGATCCAGAGGTGGACCTCCAGGTAGTCAAAATCATTGTCCCTGCAACAATTGTGAACAGTTCTTTAGGCAAGGAAGAATAATTATTTAAACCATGTCTTTGTCTCTATCAGTCTCTGCTTTACAGTTGTTTTAGGAATAGAAACTTTCTTAACTCTGGAGTAGTGAATCCAGGGTCCTTTGCCAGTGAATTTGACTGCAGTGATGGGGTAGGCAGAAGAACTTGGAATGGTCCTCTCTACTTGGCTTGTAGAGGATGACTGTCCCACCACTTAACATAGATCTAGTCTCCAGGCTGGAAGGGATGTGCAGGTGTGTCCAGTCCTATAGGTCTGAATAGCATAGCATAAGTCCAGAACTTCTGCAAAGTAGAAGTTAAAGCCATTAGATATCTCTGTAAATCCAGTTTTCCCTTCTTGTGAATTTGACCTGGAATATATGGAGTCTGATAGGACCTGCCATACAGTATTTCATAGGGACTGATCGTATCCCTCTGCCTTGGCTGTATGTGGATTCTCAGTAAAAGTGTAGGCAAGGCCTGAACCCACGTCATGGATGTCTCCTGACAAATTTTGCTAATTTGTGTTTTGGGAGTCCCATTCATATGTTCAACTTTACTACTCACTAGGGGTCTTTAACCTAGTGAGTGCAAATCCCAAGTAATTCCCAAAATCTGGCTAACTTTTTAACCACTGTTGCAACTACAGTGCATGTTTTTGCTGAATTTATGGCCTTTTGACTCTCTAGGAGATGAAAGACTAGTGAAGGTCATTTTGCCACCTGCCTCTCAGGGAAAATCTGTCACCCTGTGTGATTGCTGAGAAGGTTATAAACACTGCTCCAGACCTGAACCTCAGTAAAGCTAGAAGGGCTGGAAGAGAAAACTTGAGACTTCTTCACTTTGATTACACAAGGCATTACATGAACACCTCCTAAGGTTATTTACAAGCACTCACCAAAATAGCCTTGAGTTCATTCCCAACCCCAGGGCATACCACTGGCTTTAGAAACGCTGCTAAAAACCTAAGGGGTCACAGTGAATTCTTCTCAGCACCTAAAATCAGTCAGCTTTTCATTCACTCTACCAGTGTACCAGAATTTCACTAACACAGACAGCTTGTACCCTCCCAAAAAAAGTGTATTTTGCCTCATTATAGAGTTGCAGCAGGGAGGTGTAGCTTATCTACCTCAGATTTCCTGCTATCTCTGCTCTAGCTGTTCCCAAAATAAGGGTTAGTGGGGGTAGAGATATGGCTATTGTCACACAAGTCTAGAGACTCTTGAGCCTGGAATACATACGTAGAAATATGCTATTTTCCCAGACGATGTCTAAGAAACAGAACTTATGTGTTGGGTTTGTTTCTGTACTGCACAGCACAATGAAATGCAAAAATAAATGTGCTGGGTACAAATTAAGCAGAAATGGCTCTGTACTATACTTGAACTATTTTACTGAAAAAAGCACAAGAAGCACATTAGCCCACAGATATTAGATTAATCCCATCTGGGATCACAATAACTGCTTTGGTTGTTTTAGTCTTTAAAAATTCAGAAGAATTTTGGCACAAGAAAGTAAAAAAAGAGTATATGGGAGCCATGACTAAATTACTTGGTGTGATTTAAAATTATATTTTAAAACCTAAAAATAAAGGTGTTCAAAGAATACATGGCAAAGATAGACTTTACTGTTAAACTTGCAAATTTGGAAAAATTAAGCAATTCTAGTGTTACCTTAAGCTATCCTCTTCTATAATAATTAATGTTCCCGAAACTGTGGTTTTAACACAATATTTTTCAGTCCTCTGAAACAAATAATGCTTAGTGATGATTACTCAGTATTGTATTTTCTCTTAATTTTTTGTTTTATAGCCCACACTCTATTTACTACTCATGAGCCAAGCTCTTTTCTTAAGACAACCCTATTTTCCTCTTCATCATTTCAAGTGCACTTAACCATTAATTATAGTTTGTGAGATGGAATTATTCTAGGAATTATTTTCTAATGTCTATCATGTGAGTTTTGAGGCTATCAATATTTTAGCAACTGAAAAGACAAGAAGGCATTAATGGTAAAACTTTTAACTAATATTGAGTATTCAATTTCAGAAAATCATTTTAGGACTGATTTTGGTTTAAATTAATTTTTCTGATTTATTGAGGAACTCTGTCCCTCAGAATTAGGGATTGAATCTAGTTGTCCTAGAAAAACTAATTTGCCTTAATTGAGGCCTAACTTCTTCCTTTTCCTCTTATCATTTGTCTAATCTACTACTATATTCCAGTATTTCGTCTTCTGAGGAAGGGATCCTATAGAAAACAATCATCTTTTTCTTGAATGACCTTAAACCATACCAAAGCAAAACTGATCAGAATGCTATATTATGAAGTAACTTTGCAGAAGAAATCACTTGTTATCGAGGCAAGATTGCCTTTCCAATAAACATAATCAGAGATTCTCAAGCTCCCCAATCTTGACATTTCCTAAAATTTAAGCAATTCATTTTGCAACCAAAAAAAAAATCTTTTAAGATTGTTTGTGTCACATTCAATGTGTGATAATATATCTAAGCAATTCATTTTGCAACCAAAAAAAAAAAATCTTTTAAGATTTTTGTTTGTGTCACATTGAATGTGTGATAATATATTAAATTTTCATCAACACAGTTAGAATTATTAAATATAATAAGAGAGTTTTTCAAATTCAGGGAATTACAACAGATGTCTTATGCCATCACTAGAAAATAGGGAGATATTTACAGTTCTGAAGCCAGAGGAACAGTGAGACTTGACTGTTGCAACCTTCATATTATGACAGCAAAATATTTCCTTGCCAGTAAGAACTCCCTTTCAATTTTCTTAGGGTGTAGGACATTTTGTTTCACTGTGCCTCTGATACTCCTTCTGTCCTGTGTTCACTTTGGCCTCCTGTTCCCATTCTCCCCCGCTAACCATTTTAAATCTCCTTTCTTTCATAAAGCATGTTTGGTCTTATTTCCACCTGCTGTTCTTTTCTCTGGTTTTCCTTGTTTTGTATTTCCATACTCATCACTCATTATCTCTGATTCCTATTCCAGTCTTTTCACTCCAACTTTTCAATCAATCTCTGCCTCAGCTTCATGTCAACAAATCAGGAGCTTCTTCTCTATTCTTTTGGACATCTTGTCCACCTCATTTGCCAATCCCAGCTTCTTTTCTTACTCCCTCAATCTAAAAAGCCTACTCCTATCTACCTTCTTCAAGTCCTCCTTATGTCTCCCTGAAATTTATTCAGGCAGGATTCTCCTAAAGCCAACAGCCCTAAAGGTTGACTACAGTATAAGGGAAGGGTGTGTTTATTCTCACTTATATTGTTTCTGCTCCTGCCTGCAGCAGCCCACAGCAATTGCATTGAAAAACCTGCTAAAATATCAAGAATGAAGCATGCTGGAATAAATAAATCTATGAGATACAGAATTGAACTACTGGCAAAATTGTCCTGAGCAAGGATGATTGTCTTTTTCTGGGGTATCTATATAATTTCTAGACAACAAAAGGCTACTGCTTGACATGGCCATCTCTTCACTCTTACGCTTTTTACACTTACAGATCATTTTTCTAAGTTGTGGTGGAGCTGGATTTTTCCAAAGAAACACTTTAGATAAAGCTTAGTTAGAAATTGATAGATGTGAGCACATGAAACCTGGTGGTCTTCTGAGATGGAGCTGTGGACTTGCTTAAAGAGAAAAAAATGCAATATAGACTCAGCTTTAACAGGACCATTTAAACTAAAATCTATTGATTTAATGTTGGTGATCAGAACTTTTTTCAGACATGAAGGATATAGATGAAGAGTCTATAATATTGAAAGACTATTAAATATTTCAACTCAATTATAATTTAACAAGATTTCACTTCGGTTGTTGTTTTTTGGGTATTGGTGGTGGGAGGAGAGGTTAGGTTTTTGTGTATGCTGGGGTTTTCTTGTACAATCTGCATATTAATTGCACCTTCATACTTTTCTTAGCTAATTGAAAAGTTGCCCTTTACAATCACTAGAGAGAAATGAGCCCTTTTCTGGTGCAATTAATCTGATTCATTTTAAACTTCTAGATGCAAGGTATTGTGTTTGTTTTTGTCAGCACTGTACAGAAGCAATTTAGTCTGCTTCTCTTCAAGATGCACAAGATCCCCATCTTTTTAACAAATTCTCTTATTTATGTCAGTGTACATTTCCTACAGTCCACTTTGAGTGACTGAGTCAAAGTCTTGTGTGTACATAACTGTGGAAACTCTTTGTGCCCCCCTTTGCTTGGATAAAGCCAGAGGAACAGAGAGCACTTCCATGGCTGTTACATCGGAGTACAATATTCTTGCTCAGGTGAAATGCTTTACTCCACTTTTAGATACAACTATACCAAAAGAATAGAGCTTTTCCACCACCTATACCAGCCTTTGAAGAGAGTGGAAATAGTCCCTGAACATTTAGCAAATTTGTACATCTTGCTTTCCCATAAACACCTGAGTGTGCAAGACACAGTCTGGCCTTAAGTACAAGTCTTTGTGAATGATCTGTGTCAAGAAAAGTACTATATTTGAGTTTGAAAAAGAATTGCAGACTTGAGGCCATGAAATTTCCACTTTTAACCATTTCTCTTTGAATCACTGCTTTTGTAGTGCTTTTGCCTGCTTAAGAAATATTGAAACAAACATGCAGACATATTTGAAGCAGGCTGAAGTATTTGTCCCTTAGTGAATCCTCAAAGGAAATCAAACAAAAGAATAAAGTTTTGTAGCAAATGAAAATTTCTCCTACCTTTTATTTTCTCCTACCTTTTATTTTCTCTGTTTGTATCTGTTTCTGTTGATACTTGAGATCTCTTATGCATTCACAACAGCATTTCTCAATTTAGTGAGCATGCCATGGCAATTGATTTAGACAATGCAATAGCTGTGACAGCAATTGGGAGACACTCCAAATTTAAAAAGTAACAGGACACGCAAAATTGAAGCCTACTGACTGTTTTTGTGATAATTGAATTTCATTGAGTTTTAGCATGAGAAATGAGCAATAAAAGGGCTGTTTCCAGCCACAATTCCAGGAAACAGCTCGGGCAGCATGTATCAGTATATTATACATTGAACATTTACACGCAGAAATCATCTGTGTTACTGATTCAGCCTAACAACCTTGTTTCCTTCTAGCTTCAAAAATAATTTCAAAATAGAATAGGCAAGTCTTTGAGATAAAGAATTAAAGATAAAAAGGGCTGAATAATTTTTTATAGCTCTAGGACAGCAAATTTGCTGCGTGGGCAATTTAAATATGTTCCATCCTGAACAGTTGTAAATGAGGATCTCTTTGGTTGCAATTTTTCCAGAACAGTTACTGAGGAAAGCTATTTTCCTGGTGCTTAAAAACCTAATTTTTCACAACAGAAAATATGCATTGGCTTTTTATGATGCCCGAACTCATTGCTCTTGGAGTGATTGTATTTCTTTGAGGGTCAGCTTTGAGGTCTTGCTTTCAATAAGCAAAGCAGTTCTTTCTATTCTTAATGCAACTCCAATTCACTCTGCTGACACTCAGCACTGCTTTGAGCAGAACAGCCTTCACACCCCCAGCAATAGCAGGTTAAGGAATTGCACAGACTCTCTTGTTCTTCATAGGGGACAATGAAGCTTCATAACATGCTGTTCAACTGATGTTCACTTCTGCAGGTGCAGTTCAGGCAGGTTTAATCTAGACTGGATACAACGTGATCTTTGTGACTGCTCCTCTGATTACAAAAAAATGTTCTCTCTTGACAGAAGTTCCATCTCTACACAACTTCAACTCCTAAGAGTTTTTCAAGTGAATTTCTTGAGTCAAGTGAGTTTCTTGTCTCTGTTATTGATTTCATGAGTTCAGTAGCTTAAAAGCAGGTGATTAATAAAGATATGATCCGGAACCTAAGCAAAAACTCAAATAAAATTATGTTTGCCTTGTCAGATATCTGACCTGTTTTACAGTCAGATAAGGGCTTTTATGACTGGTGAAACTGCAGGTAAGTGTTGTGACCGAGCCTACCCTTGCAGTAATGATGCACATACAGCACTTTGGGAGCACCTAGGACATCTGTGTTTTGTACTGACATTCAGTCCACTGAAGGCCATAAGTTTCAGCAAGTTTTACACGGGTTGGGATTACATTTGACTCTAAATTCAAATACAGAAAAGAATGATATTAAAGAGAATCAACAAATAACTTTACTGTACCTGCCTGCTACTTGAGACACATTGTATAATGAAAGAAGATTTATATGGTGCTCAGAACAAAATAAAATTTAGCTCAGCTATTTTTTATCACTTTAACAAACAATGACTGCATTGAAAGGCTTAAAAAATAAGGTTAGCTGAGAGGGTTTTTTGTTTTCCTGAATAATTGCTGACTAACCTGTTTTATGCTTTTTCTTTTATGTATTCATAGATTCTACTCTGTAACCTTGAAGACGTGGAAAGAACTGATGAGAATTTAAATATAATTCATGGTAACAGATTTGGGGCAAAACTTAGTCAAGTCAGTGTATTATTTTTGCATAAATAACTTTTTGTCCATAGGATAAGCTAGTTCTGTATTGCACAGATAGAACTGTAATCGTAAAAAAGAGAAGGGAGAGAGAGAGAAAGAAGAATTGCAGAGCCACTCTTCAGTTTTTCACATGAAACTATGGTGCTTTTACACAGGAGTCAGTGCCTAGCAAAGCTTCCAAATTCAAATATATGAATGCTTTCATTACTCATTCATGCAAAGAGAATGTGGCAAAATGTAGGTGAACATACAATTAGACATG
The DNA here is from genome assembly GCF_017590055.1 of Onychostruthus taczanowskii. Taxonomy (NCBI): domain Eukaryota; kingdom Metazoa; phylum Chordata; class Aves; order Passeriformes; family Passeridae; genus Onychostruthus; species Onychostruthus taczanowskii. The sequence goes on along the minus strand of NW_024497629.1, from coordinate 16,565,375 downwards.
AAAATCCAATAAGAGCACAGAATAACAACAATGGCAGCATGGGGAACCATAAACTAGCATTGATTGGCATTTACCATTAATTTGTATTCAACGTGTGATACAGCTGATGAGGCACTGGGAAATAATGTATGTTTGCAAAGCAATGCTCAGAATTACTCTGCCACCATGCCAAAGACCTGGTGAATTGAGGAAATGTGACAATTGCCAGTATTTTTACTCAAACACAGAATCTGACTTTGAGGGATCAGGTTTTCTCTATCATAGTGAAAAAGAGATCCACAATTGTACATTTCAAAAACCAGGGAGAATGTAAATGTAAGTCAGCTGGGTGAAAGAAAACATATCAGATAGTTTCTATGCAGTAAAAACTGAAAAAAGGTATACATGCAAATACCTTTCTATCAAGATAACTTTGGAGGACACATTTAAAGGGTATCAGAAATGCAAGAATTGCAAAATACTTCTGAATTCTGCACAGAAAGCAAACTCTAGTCAGCCCCCACACTTTTCATTCTCTCTTTTCAGAATAGGTTAACATGAAAAAAATCAATAGGCTATTAAAATACTTCAAAGATGTATTTCAAAGCAATTCTATAGACATATTATCTACCAGAAATGTACACAACTGTCAAGCAGTGACAAGACTCTTCTGGAGGAGAACTTTTTTAATATTAGAATAAATACTAGAACATACTACGCTGTAAGTGTCAGGAGTACAAGCAAAAAGCTTGCAGGGAAGGTTCTATTTTTTTTTTTTTTTTCTTGAGTCTGCCCCTCTTTTGGCTTGCTCAGAGCACAGGTGCACAAGGCAGGAAGGCTTCCTTACATGCTGAAGAGAAGAAGGCTGCTGCACTACGGACTTGCCATGGTGCCTCAGGGTACTCCTGAGGTTCCAAAGGCTTTAACAGAGAGAGCCTACAGCCCAAAGCAGCTACCTGTGCTGATCCTTTCCATTATAATAAAACAGAGTGATGCACTTTTGTCAGCTGCACTTGTGCTTTGTTTACCACACCTACTCACTGGCTTGTTAATTCTGAAGGAAATGTCCATTGTCCTTGTAAGGTGCATCTCATCACCAATTATGTCATTTTCAGGGTCTAGCACTCATTACAGAGTGTGGCTAAAAGAAAAGTACTGATGGTGCATTTATACATTTTGTTACCTAGAAAGTGAGATTTGTGGAATGAAGCTGGTTTCTTGCAGAATATCAGCATGTACAAGGTAAATATCAGAAGGGAAGCCAGGACTAAGAATCAGCTTTACCAGAGCCTATTTGTGTAGCCCTGCTCACATCACTCAAGAGTTAAATTCTGACCTGAGACAAACTTTTAATACTGCAAACCAGGGTGACATGTCCCTCAATGCAAAAATGTATTCACATGAAAATCCCAGTCCAGCTCTGTTTTCAACCTGTAGATCCTTGAATTGCAGAGATACATCTCTTTTGAAATTACTCTTCAAGTGGAGAAATTCAGCATTTTCAAACCACCTCATCTTTATTATGACTGAATAGTACAGAAATATTTCAGTGTAAAGTTCATCTCTGATGCAGAAATGTCATTGTTTTATTTAAGACTTTTGATTAACTCCATCTAGGTACAGCTAGGAAAAGCTCTAGCAGCTAAATGTCTCTTCAAGGGATGGCCTGAGGGGATTTTTTTAAATGAAGTAAATAGCAATTGGGCAAAAAGAATGAGTTGTTCTTGGAACAGGAAGCAGGATAGCCAGAGTATGCATCATCTTCAGTCCAACAGTTCTTTCACTGGTCGATAAGAGCTAACAATACCTCAGTCAAGAAGCCTTTCTTCCTTGTGGTACAGCTTTCTCCGGAGTAGTGACAACTGTGTGCTTGAAATCCTCTGACAGATTGCTTCCTAAGCTCAGCATGTTGTAAACTTGTGGCACCTATATCCTTTTGTGTATCTTATATTCTTAGGATTTTTTCCACACCAGGGCAGTAAAAAGAGAAGTTTGTGCTTGTCATATACCCAGAGAAAACATGTCAGTTGTTCTGCTAAATAAGTGCACCTATATTATCTAACAACAGCATGATGATTTGGTTGAATGACTCACTGTGTCATCACTGTCTGAAGATTCCTTTGCACTAAATTTAGATCATACAGTTCATGATCTACCCTGGGAGTAAAGATTAGAATCCACTCATACAAACTTTTTAATCTATTTTATTTGTGTGCATCATCAGAGTCTTTGTTAGAGAGCTGCTGTTTCCAGATGGTTGCACTTGCAGAGCAGAAGGCGCAAGACCTGAAGATAATGGCATCTAATTTCCCAACCACTTTTGTAAACCTCGATTTAGCATTTCAGCAGAACAGATTTGCACCAACTAAAGCTAAATAAACAATATTCCCAGATTAGCAGCATAAAAATAAGTGCTGTGGCTCTGTTTACTTTTTTTTGGAATAAAAGCTTTCTATGACAATATCTAATTTTTGTGTCTAAAGCACTAGCTTTGCTGTTTTTGTTCCTGATTAGAGTCTCTGAAAACACACCATAACATTAACTAAACGTCTGACTTTACTTGAACATGCTCTTATATTCTCTTAAGTGATGTGGGGACAGCCATTTGCTATTAACACATATCTAACCAACATTTTACCTATTAACACATAAAATAGTAAAATATTCCCATATGGCTCATTTTGAATCACTCCTGAGCAAAATATAAAAAGGATAGGACATTAAACAATGCTTGAACTGGTCAAAGATCTATGTAGGGCTGAACAAGATGAACAAAGGTAGTCTTGTCTTAACTGGATTTAGCTGCTCAAGCATAGGCTCTTTTTGTGGCCTTATTTCTGTTCCCTGAGTTCTTGTAATGCATTATTATCATCTGGTGAAATCCTGAAAACTTAGACTAAGGTTATATGTGTGTTATAATAAACTAATGCATGACAAGCGTTGGCTAAACACAGTGAAGTAAAGGTCTGAAAATAATACAGCAAACAAAAGTGCCAGCTAAGTTTAAGACAACAGTTGCAGGTATTTGAAGTTTATAAATCATTTCACTGACCTCAGTTGAGCTACCTGATATTTACTGGTCTGGGTAAGTCCCAAATGCAACATTTTCTAAAGTGCCCATGGATTGTGACTGTGATTATGACTATCACATTTCCTTATGATTATTTTCAGAGATGCTTCTGGGAACACATATCTGACAGTAAAGCAAGCAGCCCTAGAAACCAGCTTCATATAGGTTTTATAGACATGAACAAACTTTATTAATTATCAATCCTACAGTCTTTGATCATATCCACATTGATCATTGTTTTTTATGGTTTTATAAATACCTGAACCTCTTTCAAATTTAATGGGTTTTAAATAATGTTATTTAATTAGTGAATTTTTTAATATGCCTCTGTCCCCAATACAAATTATGGCAATACAGCCAAGGAAAATAGCCTGCCTTTTTGAAGAAGCTTTCACAGATTCAGAGAATAGTCTGACTTGGAAGGGACCCACAAGAATCATCAAGTCCAGTGCTAAAGTAAATGACTCATGGAGGGACTGGGTTCATATGTTGTCTTCAGTTGGTTTGTATGATGACTCCATGTACTAATTACCCTGTTTTGTTAAAAGAGAGGTAAACCTGACAGATATTGCACATTAATTTTTATACAAAATGGTTTAAAATGTATCTTCTTTTTTTTTTCTCTTGATCTGTTATACCTTAAAGAGGTCCATTACTCATTATTCTATAATTAATTTTCTGATGGAGTATAATTCTTATTTGTGCATTCCACCATTTGCTCTGTAAACTACGTATTGCACTAGTCTATTAGGAATTTGGCAGAGGCAAGTCGGCTAAGTATCAGGATCAACATACTATATTTGGTCACTTTTTCCCAGCAGCAGAAAGCTGCACTGTAATTTCATGTTGTTTTCCTCCCTGTACATTCTCCATTCCAGGCTACAGCCTGGGATGTTTTTAAGCTACTCAATGTTATTTAAATTGATGTCTTGATTTGGTGGATGAAAATAAACAGCAAGGTAATAGAAACGTAGTCCTTTTATGTAGAGTTAGCCAAACCAGATTACTCCAGCTTTTCTAACTAAATGTCTATGAAATTAGGATTTTTAAATTTTGTTTCAACGAATTATTAAACTAAATAGTTTTGCTTGGAAGAGAGTTCAAAGAACACCAGTACTACACGGTGCTAATTTCACACGATATTGATTGTGTAACACATTTGTGGTCAAGGTTTCTCACAAAAAAGTAATTTTGAAGTGTGACTTTCCTCATGAAACAGACTTTGGCCATTGGAATTCTGCTTGAGGTTTGCTAGAAAATTGTTGGCAGATCTTCAGCTCAGGCACATTGTTAGATTTTCTCGTTCTGATGGTTAATTTTGTTGCTCTGAAAGTGAACATGATAATTAAACAATAATGCGAACAGACAAACATTTTTCCAAGATGCTATTGGATTCCTTTTTAAGAAATAAGAATAGTGCAAAACTGTGATTGAGCACTGACTAGTATTAGTTAATTGATAAATATTCTCAGATTAGCTAATATTTCCTTTGTTTCAGTAAGCTTTTGACTTTTGTTGAATATCTGTTCTTTGTATGAATAAGACAGGTGGATCATTTCCAAATGAGCACTGGTATCTCCAAAAGAATATTTTATCAATTTTGAACATTGAAGATTTATATTTATAATAACAGTGTAAAAGTGTATAGCTTCTATTTCAGCTTGTTCTCCTCAAATCACTTAATACCAGGGCATCAAAACCTATGTTTTTATTAAGATTTGGATATCCTATGCACACATTTTGTGATATTCAGATCTATTCTAATTCCTTTTTCTTTTCTCTTTTCAGTTCAAACCAAGAGAAATTCCACAACTACGAAGTCAATAAGTCTGGAGTCACAGATGCCATTAAGAAAGTTTGATCTTTTGATGCTTAATTTAATTCATTCTCAAGAAGTCAGATGCCAAAAGCAAGTATAGCAAAAGCTGCAAAAAATGTGGAATACAAAGAATCTATATTTTCTAAACTTTTTCTTTTAAATTAACAGCATTTTCTAGCCTTTTTTTTTCATAAACTCTCTACCATTCATTATATTCTCAGAGTACTGCTTAGAAATACTAAAAGAGCTGCTCTGTATTTTTCAAATATGCTGAGATTGGTCGATTTGCTGAATTTTATTTTGAGTCATAATACTCATCCTAAAATAAGGTCTGCCACAGGTAAACTAAATCCTCTTATAAGGAGTCTGAGCACTCTCTTTTCGCTATGAAAGATGACTAGGTAATTATTTTGGACAAGATATCTACAATGGGATTTTTCCACTGTAACACAGATGTCAGAAGGCTAGGCATTTGAGCATCACACCTTAGCGTCACTTTTAAAGTTATACTTCTGTTTTAATAGTTAACAATTAATAAAATTTCACATTTCCTTCACTAGCAAAACACAGCTCCTCAAAAAGCCCAAAAGTGAATTAAGCTGATAGTATAAATGAAGCTAAAATGTATGAAAATAAGGTAAAAATCATACTGAAGTCACTGAAAAAAATTGTTATCCAACAATCAAATATCAGTTTGGAATTTTTTTTCAGCTCTTGGTCTGACACCAAAGCACATTGGGAAAGAAAATGAAGAAAGGGGGAAAAAAATCTAGAGCGATAAATAATACCTAAAATTAAGGGGTTCTTTTGAAATTTTTCTAAAAGAAAATAGTCATCTTGTTAAGCTTATTTAATCAGTAATCTGACACTGTGGGTGTAAAAGTACCCAATATGGGAAAATTAAAGACATTTGCAGAGTATCATATGACACAACTTGAGTGACAGTCTGCAAAAATGGGACATGACAATGACTTCCAAAAAAAAAAAAACCAACTCCAGAGGGTTATGCTTCCCAGCAGTAGTTTGTAGGCATCCATACAAGATGGACTGCATGTGCAAGGAGTGACATCAATTCCAGTAAAGCAGAATGCTTTGGAGGAGGAATGGGCAACATTGTCTTGCATGAGTATACCCTCATGAAAAACAAATAGGACGGAAAATAATTGCAAGTTGGATATGGGTGTACAAGCCAATATATTTTCAGAAACAATGCTAATAGTATGGTTTTAAGAAAAACACATTTGGAAGAAAATAAATCATTGAAGCACAAGATTTATTGTGGTCAGAAAAAAAGTTATCCCCACCAACACAGAATATGATATGAATTGGATATTACACATTTCACCTCATTTCAACTAAAAATTTGGAGTCAACATTCTGATCCAGGGAAGAAGGCCATAGCTTTTACAGCATTAACATGAAAAATATTCAGCCTGTATATGCAATTTGCACTGAAGCTAGAGCTATGTAAAACCCTGTTTGGGTTTAAAATGAGCAAATGATCCTGAAAAGAGGGTACATGCTAAAGAACACAGGGAAATGACAAAAAAAAAAAAAAAAAAAAAAAGGCATCTCATGGAGACAGGGAAGTTCTCAATAGTTTAAGCCAAAGAGTAAACATATCAAGATAATCCCCCAGGCCATGACCCTAGGTGAGAATTTTGCACCTTAACTCAAAGGCAGCAAGAAGATCTTAGGTTAATTACTTCAGTGTACAAAGGATACATGGATAAAACTGTAATAAATTTTACATTATTGGTCAGTACATAGGTCCTTATAGAAAAAAAAAAGACATTTCTGCACTCGCTTTAAAACCAAAATAACTAAAAACCCCTAACCATTATATCTTCAAGGGAAAAAAAAATCTACAAGGTAATATATTATCATATTCCTACGGAATTGATACCTTTAAAATATATGGCACATATTTTTGCATGAAATGGTTATTTTTGGCAGATCCCAGGAATGGTCATCTGGCTATTTGTGACATAATTGCTAAGATTCAGTTCAGCTAACAGTGGCAATCAAATTTTGTCCAGAATTCCTTCAGTTTGTGTTTATTCAGCTCTTTTGAATAGTTCTTTCATCCTCATTTACTGCAATGTCTTCAGGATTGATTCAGCTGCCTTAAAACCAGCATCTGGTATCACTTGAAATATGGTAGAATACTGAATGTAGTTTTACAGGGCAGTACCACAGGGCTTACTAGACAATTATGCCTTTCTAGAGAGACAGCTGGAGGTAAGGCAGCACCTAAAGACTCCTAAATTATACTAGATAGTCTTGTAGTGTGCAGGCACTGGAGCAAGGCTCCATTGTCTGTAAAAAGAGTTGTAAATTTGGCTCATATTTAAGCTTCTACATCTATACATCTATGTTACCATGCTTTAATCTGAAAGTAATTCCATTTGAGCTGTCTGCAGCACAGATGTCTAGGTCTCTGCAAGGTGTCCAGGTTTCCATTGTAGCTAATGGAGATGTAGCCAACACAGTCAAAGCTTGACTCCATGATAGAGACAAGAGAGCCAAAGGTGCAACAACAGGTTACGAAGAAATGGTTGCAAGTTACAAGGGAGAAAATTCAGATACCTGGGAAATCAGATATCTTCATCCTGAGAGTGTTTAAGCCCTGGAAGGGGCTGCTCAGAGAGACTATATAGCCATTGTCCTTAGAAATATGCAGAACTCAATTGGTCAAGGCCTGGAGAGCCTGGTGAAATTTCAAAGTTATCCTTGCTTTGAGTAGTAGGATATTGTATTAGATGTCTTCCAGAGGTCCCTTTCAACCTAAATTATTATATGACTCAGTGACTATTTAGTGTAATCTTTTTCCCTGTGGTGACTTTCTAGCCAACACATCTTAATAGTCTAAATTCTACCAACATCCGAGATGTCACTCTGTGCTAAAGCAATGTGGGATTTTTCCCTGCTCTATATTTGTTCATTTTTTTCTTGCTACCTGTTTTTCTGTTCTATTTAGAACCACAATAGTGGGTAAGATTGGACCACAGGGGGTCATCTGGTCCAGCTTCCCTGCTATAGCAGGGTCATCCTAGAGCACGTTGTATAGAATTGTGTCCAGCTGCTTGAATACTTTCAGTGAGGGAGGTTCTACAGCCTCCCTGGGCAACGTGTTCCAGTGCTCAACATAGTAGAGAAATTCTTCCATACAGTCAGGTGGAGCTTCCTGTGCATCAGTTTCTGCCCGTTGCCTCTTGTCCCATTGGTTGGCACCACTGCGAAGAGCCTGGTCCATCCCCTTGGCATCCTCCCTTCAGATACTGACATTGATGTGGTCTCCTGTCAGTCATCTCTCCTCAAGACCGAACAGGCCCAGCTTCCTCAGTCCTTCCCCATAAGAGAAATGTTCCAGTCACTCCATCATCTTTGCTGCTCTCTGCTGGACCTGCTCCAGAAGCTCTTGTCTCTCTTGTACTGGGAGGTGCAGAACTGGACACAATTATCTTGTAGCCTGTAGTGAAAAGACAATGTAAAACAAGGAAACTTATAGCAACCCCTCAAATACATTTACCTGATACATTTGTTATCATGAAATTAAACAGGGGACTAGCAAGGAAGAACAAGACCAAAGACGACTTGAATCTGTGGCATGGAGGCTAAGGTATTTTTCTGCCTATTAGAAGCATTTTTCCAATAATTTTTAAAAAGACTCATGGGAAAAGGGGCTGTTGAACAGTCATAACTCCCTTTCTGCACTCTGCCACATGGATCATAAATTCATTGCTGTAAAATACCTCAGCTCCAATAGGAAAAGCCTCCCTTTGACTTTTATTCCATCTGCACTTTCCCACATCTGTCATAGACTAATTCTCAGTGCCCAAGGCAGCCTTATGGAGCAAGTGGTTTGAATTTTTTCAAGTTTTAGAATTAATTAAATGCAGGTTCTTCCACTTTTGAGTGACTAATACAGCAGTTGACTAATATAGGAAGCTGTTTTACTGTGATCTCTTTAAAGTCTGCTTGCTAAAGGAGCTTAGTCTGTTAAGAAACTGTATAGATCAGACCCTGGAAGAATATGGAGTTTCTGCCTCCTGTTGGTATTATGCATTCAAGACACTTGGCCTTGCAGAAATGTACTAATCCGGGCAAGAAAGACTTTGAAGCCAAGTGAAGACATGAAGTTTAGGGTTAAACAAAGATCAGGCAGCAGCTGGAAGGTTATTTCTGGATATAAGCACCTTCATTCCATTTTAGTCCTGTATTTTTTAAAGTGTCTAGTTATAAAGTGACATTTTCCACACCAGGAGCAAGGTATAAAAAGCACATCTTTTTTTGTTAGAAATATGTGGTTGCTCCCAAGAAAATGTAATGTGCTTCATAACAATGTGTGTATCCCTGCTTTCTGATGGAGTATGAAAATAATATCTTGTCTGGTTGCCTTGTACTCTAAGCTAGTTACAGAAGATCTATGGGAATTAAAAGGCTTGATTATTCTTGTCTGCTTGTTCCCAGTTGGAGTCACTGCTGATGTGATACTGCTGTTTGTGTCCATTGTTTATTGAACCATTTCCTGGAACTCACTTTTCTTCTTTGTATTCCACTTATCTTGCATGAAACTTTTATTTGGGAATCCTCAGCCACACAGCCCACTTGTTTTGCTATGCCAAGCTAAGCTGTAAGGATAGAATTAATCTAAAATAATAACAGGGACATAACTGGTTTAGAATTTTGGTTGTTCTGAGATCCTTCAGTAGCTGGTGGAGAGAAAGGCTATTCCAGTGAACTATCTGAACTACACTAAAATCAAAAGGATGGGATTTTGGCTAAATCTTTTAAAACTATATCAGGACCCACATTATACAATACAGTGCCACTTGCATTCTGTTTTGTTCAGGAATCAGGTGCAAATAGTTAAAAGATTTGCTTCATGTGGCACCAGAGTGACCATCATTATGTAGCACGTCTCCTCTCAAAGCCAAGACAGATTCCAAACATCTTTTACAGATACTCTGCAACATACTCTTCCCCACACATGGCTTATCGTGATGAAATCCAATGGTTTGCTCGGTTTGTATACAAACCATACACACCCTTACATTATTTCTTAATTCCAAATCCTAATTAATATGATTCTACTAAATACAGAAAAAGTAAACCAGACTGATAATAAATACGAAGCAGGAACAATAGGATATTTCCTTATAACAGAACAAGAAGTAATATCTCTATACTGAAGCACTATTCAAATTGCTATTAACTTATTCCAATTCGTACTGGAAATAAACCACTGAAACTACCTTTTTTATTTTTTTAACTCTTCTCAGGAGCCAAAATTTTATGTCAGAGAGAAAAAAAGGAGAGGTAGAGGCCAAGGTTAGAATTTATTAATCGCTTGTGCTTACATACATGGCCTATTTCGAGGCTTGACAAATTTCCAGAATTGTCCTCAGATCTCCTCAGATTTATTATAGTTCGTTTTTAGTCTATAAGTATTTCTGTCATGAGAGGCTGCATCTGTTAACCCTGGAATCCATTCTCATTCTGTGAGCCTGTCTTGCCCTTCCAATGCTTTGGTGAGGTAACTTTTGCTCTCAATTATTAACCTGAGAAATTTTTTCCTTGCTAACAGTATGAAGTCCTAGTGTGATTTGTGTGATATGTGTCTGTTCAGTGCATAGACAAGCAATGATCTGTTGTATTGGACAGGGTTTTTTCCGTCCTTTTAAAATGTTTTTTTAACCATACAGCTTTTCTGATAGACATTCATCTAGTCTTTGAAGAATGTGATTTAGATAGAAAAAGAAGTTTTTCCACAGGGCTTACTGTCCTTTCACCTAGAACCATGGGACAAAAAACAGAAGCACAAAAAAAAAGCCTGAAATTATCTGGACTCAGTAGGTGAAGGCAGTGGAGTGCATGGCTCACAGATTTGTACTATAGCTGATATAAGGGTTTTTAGTGACAAAGTTTAGGAGGGGAATGCAAGACTGGGAAAGTTTATTGGCATATCTCAGGGAGGCTTAAGAAAATTCTGACCCATCTCTGCTTTACAGATTAGTGAAATTAGATTTAGATTTAGATTTAGATTTAGATTTTTTGATCTCACAGTAAATTTGCTCCTTTAGACCCCCACCTATTTCAGATATTACCCCACTGTTCTTTAGCACAGACAACTGCTTGAAAGATGTGCACTGAAAGATTTATGTAAATTTTCTCTGTAGGATTTCATAAGCAGCTCTGTTAATAGCTAACTTTCATCATCATCAGATAAAAACAACATACATCCAGGTGAGACCATACTATGACACGATATTTCATATGACACGACATTCCGTCCATCTCTGGATGAATCTGACTTGGTCCCTTCTCTCTCAGAGAGACCTAATATCTTTTTCTGAGAAAAGAGCTTAGCATTTTCTTCATACATACCTCTAAAATTCCTCCTTTTTTTTTTTTTTTTCGCTGTGGAAGACCATACACTATGCAGGTGTATCGTTGCTTGTTCCTTGTTTTTTGAATAAACAGTTCCTCAGTGATTGTTCTAGATACAGAAATGAAGAGACTAGCACTCACAGGAAGTAATTTCTTTACTTCACATATTTACAAAATTCTATCCCATTCAATTTATTCTTGACTTGTAGGTCTGCAAGGACTGAAAATTGACTCTCTATAAATAAATGTGGTATTTTAAGACATCCTTTCCTGTTCATTTGGTCAGTTTATTATATTATTGTCAATGTTACATCTCAGATTATTCCATATTTATTTGAAATGCACATAGAGGAAGAAATGAAAACTTTAACAAGTTTTAATAGTTTTTTCCTCATACAGAAATTGGTAATATACAGAATTGTAAAAATAAACAAACAGATGGCAGAATAGCTTTTTTGTCTGTGATTGTTATATTTTCCCTTTGTTACAATCCACCTCCTAGAAGAAACTGTGACAAAGGGCAATTAACTAATTTCACATAAAAATGCCATCATATGATTTGCTAATGAGGTTCAAGCCATATTTGGGAGGAAGTATGAGGAAATTTTTCTGCTTGGATTTTTTATATTTACAACATTAGTCCCAGGCTGTGATAATATTCCCATGTTTCTGCTGCTGATCTTGCAGTCACATTTGCTGTACTAGCCATTGCATGCGGCATCACACAGCAATGAGCAAACTGCACGAAGCCAGATCAAATCAATCTACTGTGAATGATTCAGAACATTTGTGTCTGGTAACAGCACCTCGTATCTGGGTCCCTTGCTGGTGAATTTCTCCATTCTTCTGTTTTAATCTGGTAGCCATACATGTGAAACTACCAGGAGATATTTTTGAAACACCGCATTGAACAGTGTGTTACTGACTCTCAGTTCAAACCATCTCTCACATCATACCCTAACAGTACTGCTTCCCATCTGCCTCAGTGCCTACAGGAGATCAGCTTCTGAATTGGAATTCAGCTGGCTGAAACTAAATCTGAATGAGACAGAAATGAGGTTAGAAGGAAAAGGGTAACATTTTGAAGAACTAGCCAAAGCCATGACAGCATTCTCAAACAAGGGGTCTGTTTTCTGACTGTCAAGAGACTTCACAGCCTCAGGGTTAGCTGACATTCTCCCAAGTATGAAATCTGTCAGAAATAAATTCTCCTATCCATGATGAGCCAGCAGGCTGTTCCTATGAACATCCTCTCAGATGCTGACTTGGCAATAGCATTATACATATTCATGGCTTCCAGGCTCCACAGCTATCGTATTCTGTGCTGGCCATGCCAATGATAGCCTTCAGTGGGCAGCTGATCAAAACCCTTCGCTCTGCTTGCTAAGCAAAATAAGTCAATTTTGGTACATCATTTCAGTGCTATGAACACTACCTTGGCTCTTGAGTGAATGGTGAAACATATTTGTTGCTCTAATCCTAATCTTCAAAGCCCTAGATCCAGATTACTTTGAGGATAACAATGTATCACTGTGAGAAAAGACCCACTCCTCAAGGGTGCTGGAGCTATCAGCTAGGCAGGCAATTGTGCTGACAGAAGGAGCTTTGAATCACTCTTCCACATAGAAAAGATATGGAATGCTCACCCATCTTCAAGTCAGAATAAAAAATTAATCCCTTCAGAATAAAACTAAATCTTGTAAGCAAACACCACCATCCCCAACCAACACACCCCATCCCCAACCAACACACCCCATATACACCCGGTTCCAAGAAATATAGGTTCTGTAACTAGAAGTGTATAGTATTAAAGTTGATTTAAGATAGTATCTCTTTGCAAAAGATTATGAAGTGTCTATCTGTGGGTCAATCTGACCAGCAACTTACATGGAATTCAAGTTTTGTACCTTGATGATCTGATAGCTTGTTGGAATATACAGTATAAACAGATTACACAATTTGTGTAAAGCCTTTGATCTCAGTGTGAGAAGGACTGTGTCCCACTGCAATTGTTTTAATGATTCAGCTTCCCAAACAGCATGTTTTGCATTTCTGAAGTAAACAACTACTTAAATAATCCTTGATTTGTTTTTCCCAAAGGTATGTCACATTTCAGCCCACAGCCACTCAATAAAAGAACAGAGATGCATTTTCTGGACTTAATAAATAAACCCAAAGTAGTGTTTTTTTCTTCGCTTTTCATGTTAACTTATCAGGCTAATAAATTAATGAACCTGCTTGGAAATCATATGGCACTTTCAGGCATTCAACTGCAGAGATAGACAGAACAAGCATCTGCATTCCAATAATTAACACTAAATTGGTACATCCTTATAGTATAGGCTGTGTGCCTAACATTATTTTTCTATTTTAATGGCAATGTTTGCTCATGAAATGAAGTAGACATTTTATATTTTAAACAAGAGAAATATTGAGAACACAGTTAGTGAAATTTGTGGTCCAGACCAATATGACAGCTGGAAAACAAGTTTGGAAAAAGAGGGACAAATCTTCAGTTGGTTCAAATTGGCGTACTTAAAGTTATTATCTCTGCTGTAGCTATCAAACAAGCATGAATGTTTTAAGCTTTAACAAAAAGCAAGTAATTTAGGGCTAAGAGAAGCACAAGCACAAGCCTAAGCATATCTGCCCTCAACCCCCTAGACCCCCACTCTCTGTCTGAAGTTCAATTTGCATTGTGTGCTCATTTCTCACAGACTTACAGCTGTAATCAATATTTAGAAGGATTTGAAATGTACAAGAAATAAAGAAAGAAAAAGGAAAAAAAACCAAACCACTTTTTCACAGGCTTCAGAAAATCCTTGGAGCTGTGGGCTTTGAAATATATAAACAAACAGAAAGACTCCAGTAGTGCGAGAGTTTGGATATTTTTCTTATACATGTAATAGTATCAAGTCCTTGTCAGGATTAAGTGTTTTAAAGTGTAGGAGAAAACACAGGATTTCATTTTGGCTTTTTGAGGAATGCTAGTGATTATTAACAAAAAGTCCCCTAGAGGATATTGCAAATTAATAAATGAGAACTGAATTTTACATTAATAGCAGTTCCACTTGTCACAGGAAATAATTCTCAGATTCTAAAGAGATATTTTTCTCTATGATTACTGTGACTTCCTATGAAGCAGTTATTTTCACCAACAACCAGGATGCTTCAATTTTAAAGCACAAGCATGTCATCATACTCCATGAAAGCTATACATTGTTTTGGATTATAAGGACAGATGAAAATTTCGCCATAGTTTATTAAAGAATTTTAGGAGGCAGTAGCTGTCATTGTCCACAGAGATTGCCAATTGCCGTAGCATGAAGTGACAATTAATGATGTATTCCTGGATTACATAAAGGATGTCAAACATATGGACCATTGCTGCAGCCAAAAGATACAAGCAGCTTCCTGGAAGTATCACCTAATACACTGCAATTTTCTCATATATCAGAATATTTTTGGTAGTAAGAAAAATTACTCAATTGCAAACACATGGCTAGTTTTGCTTTAGGGCACTCAATCCTGAACTGTAGAACTGTTGTGAATGTTCACGGTTTTAGTGATGAAGTTGGGTAGTATTTTTTATTTTTCTCGCTGTCCATCTATGAACCCATTTCTTAGATAACTAGGTTTTTCCAATACGGTATTTTAGGCTACTACCATTACTTAGATGTGCCTATCCACACAAGACAAGTTTACAAGCACAGTCTTAACCATCTAAAGAGATTCCCATCTTTGGGTGGGAAAATGAACATTAGAAAGAGCATTTAAAAAGTACATTCTTTGCCTAAAGAATACAAGCTTATTAGTATACATGCTAAATTAATTTCATTTTACACTTTAAAAGACATAGGAAAAATTCAATTTAATGTTTTCTAATGTAAATCATGACCTAATATGTAGTTTATAGCCTATAGATACCTGATTTGCAAATGGAATGTTCTCAGATAATTGAAACACCTAAGAGTCACAGTTTTATTGACTCTACAAGCACTGGTTGGAATAATATACTATTAACACTGTTGCCTGTTTGCAAGAGATCACAGAGGGATTCTGACATTCTGACTGTGCCTCTGCAAAGGGTGCTCTGCCTCTGTTGAGGAAAGCAGCCACCCCTGCTTCTGGCTGAAACTGCCTGGCACAGTGTATTGGAAGAAGGAAACTGTGCCTTGTCTCCTCCATCCTCTAGGTCACATAGCAAGACACCAGATTTGGAAGTTTTTTGATTAATTGCTAGAGGCAGGAAAGGATTTCTCCATTCTTTTTTCTATTGGTCACCCGACAAGGTAGGCAGCAATATACCATGTAAGTTATTCACAGCTGTACAATCTAAAGAAAATCTGAAATAATGGATTTAATAGTAGACCAGATTCAGTTATCAACAGCAACTAAGTCTGAAGCACATCTAAGATATCACACATGAACTGTGGCACTTCTCTAGTCTGAAAATCTAGTATCATCGGTTCTGTTAGTGCTAATGAAACCCCTTTGAGATGCAAGAGTGAAAATGAAACGTAAAGGTGCTAATTTTCTCACTAACTTGATTGAATGATTTCCCCTGTCTAAGAGATTTATGTTATAAAGATACAGCTGCTCATTTCATTCACAATCTGCTAGTCGTAGTTGACTTACAGCCAAACTCAAAAGGAAGTTTAGTGAATTTAGGTAAGTTTAATAAGGGTCTATGCCAATGCATAATTTTAAGTATTATCAACATGCCAGTGTAACCTCAATGTTAATACACACTCTTAGCTTTTCAGCCATCTATAGACTAATCAAGTGACTTTATTTAAGTGAAAATTAACCACCTCATCTCATTTTAAAGTCAGAGGTTAGAAAGAGGTACCTCCTGAGTGGGATTGGTATCTTGTGCTCAGGATGATGTGAACTGTTCCCTATGTTTACCTTTCTTTCCATTCTCTGCAGAAGAAGATTAGAGAAAAAACTTTCAGAAATCTAAAATTTGATGCAACCAACCTTCACTTGTGCACCACTCCTGAATTGAATTGAGCAGACCGGAATGTAATCTCAGTATAATCACTTTCTCATTGATTTCCTTGGACTCACTACAGTTATATAGCAAAATAGGCTCAGATGCACAGGTGAAGCATCACAGGCGTATTGCACCTTCCTGTGCTGAGGTGCTAAAAGAAATAAGTGTATCAAAACCCAGCAAAAAATACCTAATATGAAGATGAAGCCAAGAAAGCAAGAAAACAAGCAAACAAGGAAATGTTATAATGGAGCAATGCAAACCACACATTTATTTAGGCTAAAAATGCCCCTTTTTTCAGTTACTGAACACTTCTTTGGTTAAGATGTTATTTAGCAGTTCCATTTCTCCTAAAATTACAAGAATTCTTTCTGTTCAACATGCAGTACAATCAAGTCACGGTTTATCAGAAGCAAATATTGCCTGGTTTCTTTTCCTTACCCTGGCAGATTCAGAAGAGCTTTAATGCTGAAAGATTCAGCTATCTGAGGATAACAGGAGGAATCATCAACTGTCCTAGAGGCAGAAACAATGGGCATCTTTACATTCTGCAGTGGTTTGAAAGATATTTCTATAAGCAGGGAGATTTTCTCTATAAATTAAGAATATTATTGCAATCTTAACAAAAAGTTGCCTCTTCTGAACTGTGCTCTGTATATTGTATTTTCTTGAAAATCACCATTACTTTTGTTTCTGCAAAGCCTGTATACAACAAACGTCTTACAATTCAATAATAATACGAGATTTTCAATGATCCAAAAAGATGACTGGATTTGCAATGGTACCCCTGGATTATTAACAGTGCAAAAGCCCTAGGTACAATGGAGCTGATAGAAATGTCTGCACAGACAATAAAGTACAAGATGCCCCTGTAATGCTGATATGCAGTATACAATTTGCACTAGCCCAGTGTTTGGTAATAGGAAAAGATATGTCTCCCTTGACTCAGGTCACACTGTGTATCCCCATTAGCATACTGTGCAATCAAAGAAAACAAGAGTTGGGTTTTTTTTTTCCTTTTGTACTAGGATGAACGTATTTGCTAGGAGAGCAATGCCTGTATGGATGTATAGCCTTTTTCAATTTAAGAAGTTTCATTTGATTCAGTAGAAACTAAGCCCATGATTCTGTTACTTCTTGAACTTTGGGCACAGGAGCTCAATAAAACTATGAAAATTTGCTTTATCCCCATCAACTGAACAGCTCTAGTCCTCTTATCTATATTTATTATTGTACACTCTGATATTTTGTCTAATTTAGTCCTGAATCCAAAGATACATACTTAAATATCATTTGTTCATAAAACATCATGGCATTTCAGAGTAAAACCAGCATAGCTGTAGATGGTAAAATTTAACTAATAGAGGACTTCATAGAAGTCATCTTGTAGGGGCTTTAAATTAAAGTCTGTTATGTTAAAAGAAGAAAAAAATGGCTCTCTCTGAAGTCTATGCAGTTTATGTTTCTAATCCTTACAGTGAACTTTGCAGCCAGCCTTGTAACCATTTCCTACCTGTTTAGGGAGTCATCATTAGATCCATCAATGTTAACCCAATAAAGTTAACAGCAGTGAAAAGAGGAAACTTCTCATTATGAATTGATGAAAAAATAAGTCTGTAGAAATGGCATATTCACATTTAATAATAAACATAATGAAGCTTAACTCAATAATAAAGCCTGGTTTTAGAAAAAAATTATATCGTGTGCATACTAATTAAATACACAGCTTGTCTCTGGAAACCTTATCTATTGGAGACAGTCTTTTTACCTAATCAAACAATTAAAAATAAAATTTGAGGTTAGGCACCTAAGAGGAGTATGCACTACCAATAGAAATTTGTCTGACTCACCTTCAACATTCATATTCAGGTCATTCTTTCCACTCTTTACAAGGCAGATCTATGGTGGCTAGATGAACCATGACAGGTAATTTTTTAAGTGCCAGAGTCAAGAGAGATTTATTTCACCACCTGTGGCTAGGTAAAGGACTATCGATAGGACTTTTGACAACTCAAACAATAAGGCAAAATAGGACTGAGAAGAAAAAGAGAAACATAAAACATTTGACCATTTATTTAGGCTATGTTCCATATCACCAATGGTTTTTCACAGAATAAGGCTAGCCTGTAAAAGAGTGGGTGGTGGATTTCTTATCATTTAGTGGCAAAAGAAGGTCTTCATAACCACACATCTGAAAATGATACTCAGTAGATTCCTATGTAGATTCTATATTGGTAATGCTCAGCATTACAGGGCTGTTTTTTGACATCCCAAATGTCAAAACCAAAATAAACAAACTATGCACCACAGGGATCCCAGAAGTGGAAAATATAAGAGAAGTTACATGAGTGAAATCTTGTATATCAAAATTCACTGAAGCCACTGGGGGTCTGTGTGGGTTTAAGGAAGTGCATACCCCTTTCATCACGGAAACAGAGTTTTAATAGATTCTCTTTAACAACACCCCAAAGCCCATAGTTTTCTTATGGGCAACACGATCATTAGACAGAAATCCACTCTTGTCTGTTTTTCCACAGTTATTAAAATGACAAAATGTTTTATTAAAATGGGATTTGCACTGAGCCAAGTCATAAAACCAGCTAGAGACGAATGGACCTCTAAGACTTTTATCTGAATATCTGTTGTCTGCTGACTATTGTAAAACTAACATTAATTTTCATTTAAGCCCACAAAGGGTAAATAAAATAAAAAAAATCCATATATTTTACTTACATCTGCAGATTATATTATTTAAGTTTTTATTCCTGTGTACAGAGTCTTGCAAAATCTTTACAAATTGTGTATGGAGAAGAGAACCTATCTGTTGTAGTAAAGCTGATAAGCCTCAAACAACATCTCTATGTGTTGAAAGATTTTGCAATAATCCTTTACCTTCTATATATAAAATATAATAAATGCAAAGCTAATGCTGTTTTTTGGCTTAGCATTATACAGACAATTCTTTCAGGTTTTTTGGTCACTGAGAAGAAAAACTATACAAGTTAGGAAATGTGATATTTTTTAAGAGATTCAAAAGAAATGAAATATCAGTATTTTGAGTAAACAAAATATTTTATTTCCATTTCTTCCTATAGTCCATGCTTTTTATTCTAAGAGTCTGTAGTTACTGTCTGTGTACTGCTCTCCAGCTGAAAAGGCATTTAGCTTGATGACAGTGCTTTAAAATAAAGTTGCTGGAGTAACCCTAATCCATCCCACTCCAACCAGGTTGCTACCAGTGCCAGCAACAGAGTAAACAGGAGGAGCCTATGGTTTTACTGGCCAGTGGAGGAGAGGAAGAAGATCCAAGGGCTGAAACACTTCTGTGAAGACAGGCTGAGAGGGTTGGCCTTGCCTAACCTGGAGAAGAGAAGGCTCCAGGAAGACTTTGAGGCACTGTACCTAAAGGGGGCTAGAGGGAGCGGGAGGACTTTTTACAAGGGCTTCTAGGGAAAGGACAAGCAGGAATGGCTTTAAACTGAAAGAGGGTTGGTTTAAATTAGATACTAGGACGAAATTCTTTACTGCCAAGTTGGTGAGACAATGGAACAGGTTGCCCAGTAATGTGGATGTCCCATCCCTGGAAGTGTTCAAAGCCAGACAAGATAGGGCCCTGAGCAATATAGTCTAGCAAAAGATGTGATTCATGATACAGTCAATGATTCTATAAAATATTGAAACTTGGGATCTTATTTATTTTTCTTCCAGTGAAACACAGACTACAAATGACTGTAAACAGGACAGATTAATTAAATGATGAATTTTATATTCCCCACTTCTTGAAGTTGTATATAGTTTTATACACCACAACATGGCAAGTATAAAGAGGATTATTTCCATTTTTTTCCTGGTAATAGAACCTTTGCGACCTTCATCAAGGGATCACTCCTGGTCAAATGGTTCACACCAACTGAATGTATGTTCCTTCCCTAAAATTCAAAGTCTGAAGCAAACCATTTTGTCTCCCACAAATAATTTTCCTTATCAAGAAAATAGCTTGGCTCTAGATTAGGGCACAGGAACAAATCAATGCGCATGTGATGTGGATATGATTTAGCCCTGGAGCTAAACAGAGAGTGAACCATCTGAGAGGTATACCCACAGAAAGCCTACCCCTCCTTCCCCTCATTTTGCAGCCTTGTAAATGTGCAATGGACATAATCATGCAAATCACTGAACAGAAACAGTGAATAAATAAGCTTCCTTGTCTTTGTTGAAGCATCCCTTGAAATGTACCAGGTTTTGCTCATGGTTGCTGGAGATGATATTGCAAAGAATAAAAGATATAAATGACAATATGCTAACTCAGGATATTTAGAAACTAACCAGGACAAGCTAAAATACAAGGCAGCCTAGAAGGAACAAGGCATATTGGATATCTCTGAAAAATGAGGGGATAAGACACAACAGAATGCTGAAATACTCGGTCACAAACTCTGCAGAAGGTTTGATCACAAACTTAGGTGCCAATGGTGTAGTGCATTTAAGAGTTAATAGTTTCCATTAAAAGAAAATTAAGACACAGAGAAGACAGTATGACTCTGTAAAAAAGTGCCAAGGCACAAGAATGTAAATATAGAAGGAGAGGATACAACTGCTGTCAGCACAATGACAGTGAATATGTAAGATAGAGAAAATGGTTTTTGAAGAAAGAACTTACTTTATTCATTTGAAGCTATTCATATTCAAATACTCTTTTTGCAAAAAAACAAGAATACCTGTCATGACTGTTTTTCTTCTATATTTGTTCCTTTTGAAAACTTGAATATAGCATGGAAATTAGATTGGTTTCATTGTAAATCACAGGAGCTTTTTTTTCTGAACAGGTGAAGTAATATTTATATTTTTACGCCAAAGAGATTATTTTAAAAGACCCCAAAATATTATCAAAAATAAAATAAAATAATTGTTTTACTTTTGGCATTTCTTAATCTATTATTTACTTTTTTAAAATTTAGGTTGACTTTTAGATCAACAGTGGGGTTTTTGAAAAAAAATCCAAGTAATAGTTTCTAAGGAAAAATATAAAGGAGAGGTAACATGAGGTTTGGACGAAAGGAGAAGTATTGGGCTGAAGGGAAAGTATTAGTTCTTGCCTCACATCTGAAGCTCTTCAGAGGGGTTAATAGTGAAGCTGATGAGCTGCTTGATATATTATACTTGGATTTCAAGAATGCAGTAGCAAAAGTCTGTTTCAAAGGCTCTTAAGAGAAGCCAAGCAACCACCGGAAGAAAGCATAAGTCTTTAGAGAAGTAAATAATTGATTAAAAGATAAGAAACAAAGAACACTATGTCCTTGTTACCGAGGGAGGACACCACTGGATACTTACACAGAGCTGTGCTTCAATCTTTGGGCTATTCAGCTGAAAAAGAGGGTGAAAACCAAGATGACAACTGCAAACAAAGTTTGCTGATGATGCCAAGTTTCTCACAATTGTAAAGATAGTGCGTGAATTCTGTGAAGAAATGGCAAGGACTCTTGTGAAAGTGAGTGACTGGCAAAAAAATAGCAGATGAAATTAAGTATACTTGAAATGTAGGTAAACGCAAAGTGACACTCTGTGGCTTTGCGTGTACAATATTGGGATATAAACTGTCACCACTGCTCCTGAGTGAGACCCCCAGGGACCTGCAGATCAGTCTTGCAAAAAATTTTGTTAAAAACCATCATACATGACCTTAGTACAAAAAAATGCGAGAATGTGGAATCTGGAGATTACACCACAAAAAACTAATGATAGAGAGGGAAACAGCAATATGATGTATGAACAGTTGGTGACCCTGAGGACTAGAGTAATCCAAAATCTGTCAGGAGTGCATCCTCAAAAAGGGAAAAACCAATCAGGGAGAAATTTCTCTTGGAAAATAAAATACCTAAGTGTCTGGGGATTAAATCCCAGTGGGAGTAAAAAAATTCCAACAAGTTTTGCTGTGAAGCTTGATTGGTGAATAAACAAGATCTATTCCAAAATTATATCCTTGTGAGTTAACTACCCAAAGAAACACAGGAAGGATTAATTTCCAGAGTCATCCTTCAATTGTCTTGTAAGAGTGCAAAGAGCATTCCAGTATGACAGAAGACAGGAAATTTTCCCAGGCATTTGAGGATGTGAGGGAGATAGACAGATAGAGATAAGCAGAGATACAAGCCAGGCATGAGAAGTCCAGACCAGTAATACTGATGTCTTGAAAAGCCTCACAGAAGCAGGGTCTGAAGGAGACCTGTGCAAAGGGGTATACTAGTCCCCATGGTCCCATTAAGGGAAGGCTGTAGATATTTCCATTTCCCACTGCAGCAGTACTTTCCAGGGTGCTCTGTACAAACTGTGGTGGGCACAGGACAACAGGGCTCCTCTGCTCACACTTCTGCTGGTTAATGCCATCCCCTAAGTGATGTTGTTGTATGGGAGTACTGCCATGCTCTAGTGCAGTTTGAGCCTTTTCAGAGTTTCTTAGCTCTGGGACAACACTAGGCTGATTGAGCTGCATGGCTCCTGCAGAGCTGCTGTTGGTGTCTGGCCAGCTCAGTGTTCAGCAATGGCCTGCGTCCCTCTGTGCACACCTGTGTACACAGGCACATGAACTCACCTTCCCTGCGCGCCAAGAAGAGGGCACTGCCCGCAGTTTACACTGGGAGAACAGAGATTACAAAAGACAAAAAAGGTTGCATGGGATTTATGGCCTAAACAGTTTAAAAATTGATCCTCAGCATCCTCTGGTGCTATATTGACCTCCCAGATGTGTTTTTATTTTTTCCTTCTCAGTGAGAGACATCCCCTCTACATTTCTGAATCCACAGAAATTTTTCATTTTTCTCTGGAAGTATTTTTTCTGTACTACAATGCTTTTGTGGTGCCAATTACAGCAACCAGAGAGTGTTTTTTCAGTGTAACAGAAGAGGTTTGGAAAGGAAAAGTTTTGAACAAGTAATAACTAAGATGAGACACAATAATTTGGTATCAGCTTTCTATCTCTCAGGTGCAATCTTAAAGGAAAGAGAGATAGACAAGGAAAGCAAGAGACTGCTTTTTAGGGATACTAAATTACTGTCCTGATACCATTGCAAAGTATGACTGTGAAGGTTGTACATTGAAAGGTTGCACACAAATGTTCTTCATGTTTTCTTTAATTTCAAAATGAGGAAGACAAATGATGTTGGCACGATCCTCTCTTGATGGAATTCATACAGTACGTATGTCAGAATAAATCAATTTTTACAATAAACACAGTAAGGGAATTAAAAGTAGTTAAATGGTGTTTGCACTTCAGTGTAGCCACACACAAAGTTCCCAGATATTTTGTTCATGATAGTTAAAATCATTAATAGCCCAACATTTTCACTTTTCTTGGTTTTGATTGATCTTTTGAAAAAAGTGAATTTAACTCAATTACACTATAGAATAATCATCCAAACTGGGATGGAAGAGGAGGAAAGAAGGAAAACAACAGACAATCGATAATTGACAATTTATCTTTCACAAATTAAAAAAAAAAGCCTAGAGAATTCCATAATGAAGAATCTTAGCTCTAGAATATACTGACAGGCCAATTTGATCCAGCTCTAGAAATGCAGCAGCTTAAAGGTTTAGTGGTGCTTCACAGGAACTAAAAGATCAAGTCACTTTCCTTATAATTTCTAAATAGACATATCAGTTCTTAAAGCTTCCTGTTTCACAGTTGATTTTTCATATATTACATAAAAAATAAGTTGCATTTTTCACCTGTTTGGGTGGTGCTCCTGAGATTCTTGTTGCACATATACCATTAGTTCACAGTCAGAGCCTGAGCCGGAACCCATTTTGGTGGATAGAGGTCTCTCACTTACCCAAATAGGCTTTGGATCATAAGTGCTAGATCACGACAGTGAGGATCATAATTCAAATTATAAATTTATTTTAGACAGTTTTTTCTAATACTGCTTATTTTCAAAAATGTATCAAAAGTACTTTCCAGGTTTTTGAGCTCTCAAACAAGATGTTTTTATGCCTTAAAATATAGTTAAATTTATTTTAACCAATCTAACTTAACCAAACAGGTTGATTATTCTGTCTTCTCTCTATGAAAACTGACAGAACATATTAGGTTTTAATCATTTTTCCTTTTTAATTTTTTTCTCTTGAAGTGCAAAATATACAATTCTTATACCAAAATTTCTGCTTTTTCCTTTTTCCAAATTTAGAGCACTGAGAAGCTAGCTGGAGATCTTACAGAGAGAAAATAGGCAAGACTTTTGCTTTTCAAACTGGTTGTTACCCTGAGCAGCTCCAGGTTGTGCAGAAAGGCAGTTTGACAGTTCTTAGCAGCTCCTGGGGAGAGACTTCCTCCCCAGTGGCATACTTCCAAACCTTCTGAGGCTCTAAAATTGCATACTGATGGATCCCTTATGGTACAGAAAAGATAATGTTGTCTTTCACACACAGAAGAAGGAACTAAGAGGGGAAGAAGCATGACTGACCTGGACAGCTAAAAGAAGAATCCTTTTTTTTAAAAAAAAGTGTGTAAGAATGAAAAGACAGCCAGCAGAGGAGAGATGAATGAGGTGAGGAATTTTCCTGTTTGAGTACAGTTGGAGAGTATGGGTGTGGGAACCATTCTTGTGAATGTACCTGTCTGAGGTCCTTGGCCCTTCAGAAAATACCAGAGACAACTTCTCTTCAGACCATGAGAGGGGAGCGAGCGAATCTTTTCCAAAACCCAGAACTGAAAAAGAGCTTTTGTAGCAGAAAACCATAGTGATTGTGTTATTTATTTCTGACACTGAAGAATTTCTTCCTTTGCTGCTTGCTGACCAAGCACACAAAGTTTCTAACAACTGTCCATGTCTGTCCTGTATATGATTGGATCTTCCCTTCTTTTATTTTGGGAACTCATGAACACTCTTGCTTGTACCAGGTGCTGTGACAGTGTCCTTCAAGCCATCCTCCCTGTAGCAGAAACATCCACTGCCTTCTTCAAACCAAAAGTTTTCTGTATTCCTATTTATTCCTTTGTGATATACCCTGTATACTTCTTCTCTTCCACCTTTTCCTTATTTTCTTAATTTTATCTGTTATGTGTCTTTTACTTCTTTTCTACTCCCATTTCTTACTCCCACCTGCCCTGGGCTCTATCATTCTCTGTTTCCCCACTGTTTTATGCAGCTTCATAATCTTTTCCCTGGTTCTGCTGTTCCACCCAATTCCTTGTTATCTTTTATATTTTTCTGGGGCATATATCTTTCATGGTGCCAAGCTCATTTAGGATAATGGTAGAGATGTGATTGGAGACTGTGTCACGCTGGAGGCTGTTTATGGATGCCTACAACTCATTCTATTTGTAGGCTATGACAGACAAACAGAGAAATGTCATCACGTGTAAGCCTCAAAAAAGAAAGCAGAAGGTATTTCAAGGAAGGAATGAGGGTGTTGACAGAGCAGGTGTCTTTAGTTGTGCTTCGAATTCCTCAGCAGTCTCAGCTCCTTCATCCTCCGAGTCTCACCAACAGGAACCTTCTCAATGCTCTTACATCTGTGATACAAAGGTTACCACACCCTAAAAGACTCCTTTTATGTTTTCTATTGCTCAGGCTATTTTGAATGTTTTGTTCTTGTCGTGTGTTTTGTATAGGGTATTAGTTACTATGGCAACCTTAACTGCAATTTGACCAAAAATATAAACAAGAAATATGTACATTTCACAGTAACAGTTCTGTATTCATTACCTTCCAAATATTTCACAGGCAAAGAAATTTTAAACGATTTTTTTAAGTGATCAGACAAAAGCCCTCAATTTATTTACAAAAACAAACTAATTGCAATACAAAGTATTTGAGCCCTGCATTTGTAAGGAATGAATCAAACACAATTTGAAAAGGTAACTTATTATAAATTATTAGACTTACATCTCTGTTAGTGACTCTTCCATAACAGTGACTTGGAGCAATGCATGTTTTATTTCAAACAAGGTAAAAACAAGACAATTCACATTCATATTGCAATTAATAGAAAGACTGGAGTAAAAATCTGGAAAAGAGATAGAAGGTTTTGCACTGTTCAGAGGAGCCCCAAACATTAACCTGGGGAGAAAAAAATCCACAAGGTCTAAGGAATTTGATAAAATATGTAATATTAATGTACCTGAATTGGAGAACCTGGATTCTTAGCAAATTCTAATTTATATCACTGTAAATCAGAATGAGTCCATGCAGGTCAATCATCACAAGTTATAGTGAAACTCCTGCTCTGAGAAAAGCAGCAGCTCAGGTTAGGCATGCTTTGAAAGTATATTGAAACCAGGTTTTGTCTGCAGCAAAAGTCTCTTAGTATAAAATCATGACTTAGTCCTTCCAATGACAATTTTCAGGTGGTACATCTTGAGCTGCACATAAAGTCCTGTGCACATTCCTATCTGTCAAGGTGCAATACACAGGGTGAGAGATGTGCTCAGAGGGACAGATCCTCCTAAGCCTGTCTGCAAGGTCCCAGATACTAAGAGGGACATGAGTTAATCGTGCTTACATGGAAATTTAAGCACAAACTCAGATTACACTTAACTGACAAATATGTAATCAGTTTGGAAAATTTGGGTTGGGATTGTTTTAGAAAATTTAAGCAAGCATAAATAAAAATAGTAGTCAGATTTGGTAATTTCAGTAGTTAAGGTGTTAAATGGCTAATAAAAAATAATGACAATAGCTTGGGATGAGGGACTTATCATTAATGAACTGACCAAGCGTGCCCCCAGAGCAATGGAGCTTCAACCCTGATCTCTCTGTGCTAGGGGGAGTTAAAACTAGTGGGATATTGTAACATGTGTAACTCACATAGGTAAGTTTTCTGAGACCTCAGTCTAACAGAGGAACTTGGCTTTCAATGTTATTCCAACATAACCCAGATGTATTCAATAATTACTTCAAAGGAGACATAACTCCAGACAGAATAAGAATTTATAGTGGGGTATTTCCTTATTTTCATGCTTTTGGAGCAAACCTAGCAAAATTATTATTATGGAATATCTGGCTGTTTGAGTTGCCTGTGTTCTTCCAATGCAATTTCCATATTTTAAATTTGTCTTGCAGATTCTTCTTAGTTCCATTCTTGCAAACACGTCAGTGCTATTACACAAACATCATCAACGACACTCCAGTAAAAATAAGCAAGTGCTTAAGTGCTTTCAAGAATGGAGCACTGGTGAGCATCTCATTCAAGACCAGTCAGAGCTAGACATAAAGCAGCTGATTCCTTGTGAGAATAAGAAATAAGTGTTTTGTATCATGCTAAATTTTAGGTGAATAGGAATAAAATGACAGCAGTACAGTGAGGCATGTATTTATAAAGCTACTGCCAAGGGATAGGAATTTTTTTTCCAGTCTGCGTATTTTGGGACAGGAATATGTAAGTCATGTAAATTACCACTGTTCCTGAAAAATCAATGACTTGATTTTTCAATTTCTGTTACCTAAATTTCTTGTTCCTGCATTGATCATAGAAGCAGACCGGGAAAAAATAATGTCAAAATAGTTGCTGATTTTTCTTGAAATTAGAGCATAAGGGAAATGGCATATTTTTGAGGTGTTTTCTTGCTGCATCAAACTGCAGAAGGCTATGAAATAAATTCCCTTAAGAGCAAATGGTCACAACTCCATTGATCTGGACTGCATCACCCTCAATTTACACCAGAACAGGCAATATCAGAATTTCATGAAGGTGGTTACTGCTTCTTATCTGCACACAGAGCTCATGGGAACACCAGTGACATCCACAGAAACTTTAGGTACATAATACTATGCATAATTTAGGCACACAACACAACCATTTTCAAATACTGATTTCGGACACAGAAAAATGTTTAAGCCCAACCCCAAGTGCAATTTGTAGTAATTATGTTTATAGATGCGTAAAAACTAATAAACTGTCTCAGATCCTCAGGGTGGGTAAAACTCTGTCCTTGACTGCACATTGTTTCACAGACCTTAAAAGCAAGCAGTGCTTTCACAGTATACAAATCATCTCCTGTTCTCCAGATGAGATCTATGCCTTTTTCTATGCCAGAAAAAGTGTAGATCTCCACATTCATATTTCTTAGTAGAGGGATTGTAAGAAAAGGTCATTTATTCTACACTGTTAAATCAGGATGCTATTCCAAACAAGAGAACTTTAAGCTGATGTATCAGATATAGCTGCAATTTTAGGGAGATTAATCTACCTGAATGAAGCAGTCTTAGTACATAAACAAATGAAAGCTTGTGGACTTTGTAAACACAGTATTTGCATATCTTTACATATAAAGCAGTCATCAAAATGGAACTTAGATTTTACAATCCTGTGAGAATCACAAATAATACTATAAATACAGCCAAGTATACTTCAGTCCTATTCTTCATGACAGACCTGCCTTGCAGTCAATGCCATTGAATAATGTCAAATTGTCCTCAAAATAGTCAGAGTTAAAAAAAATAAAAAAGCTAATTGCTAATTTTGCTTAGAATGGGAAAAATTGATAAAGGTACAGAACTGTGAGTCACTTGTGACAGATAACAATATAGATCACCATAATTTAATAATCAATAAAACCTCAGCTGAACGCAGAAGGTATTTCTGTAGCTCAGAAGCAGAAACGCTGTTTTCTTCATATAAGAGGATCCAAGGAAAGCCTGTGGAAAAAAATCAAATACATCTTAGATTTTAAGAAATAATGATCAAATTCAATTCACAACATAATAATGGTGCTTGTTTGTGGATTGTTTTTGTTTTGGGGCTTTGTGTTTGTTTGAAGTTAAACTATTCAGAAACCAATTTGTAGACATAGAATTAGAGACATGGAGTGTTAGGTTTACATTTAGACTTGACAATTTTTAAGATCTTTTCCAACCTCAGTGATTCTATGAAATATAAGAAAGAAGAATCCATCTGAATATTTTTGCTATCAAAACATTGCTTAAACTCTGTAGAGCTCTTTGTGATCTCAGAGTACGTATCAGTTTCCACTATGCAACTGATCAACATCAAAGAACTACAGTTCCTCTCATGGTTCAAATAAATGCATTCAGGCTTACACCTCTGCCTAGAACAGTTGGAATTGTCCAGGAAATGTTATAGTCAGAAATGCATTGAATCATAGAATGGCTCTGGATGGAAGGGACCTTATAAGTCACTTAGATCCAACCACCTGTGGCAACCACCATAGGCAGGGATACCTTCTGCTAGACCAGGTTGCTCAGAGTTCCATCTGTCCTGGCCTTGAACACTTTCAGGGATGGGGCACCTGCAACTTCTCTGGGAAACTTGTTCCAGAGCCCCACTGCCTTCACAGTAAAGAATTTCTTCCTGATATCTAATGTAAACTCACCTGTCACTGTCATATTTTCTGGAAAAATCTCTTTGCCCAGGATTTTCTCCTGGGAAGTTGAGAAGCCTCAGCTTCTCCTGGTTTTGCAGCTTTGGAATGTGATCTGGAGAATGTTTATCCAACATGTGAATTGGTTTTACTTAATGACCAATCACAGGCAGCTGTGTCAGACTCTGAGGAGTCAGTCACAAGTTTTCTTCATCATTCTTGTTAAGCTTTCTGATGTATCCTTTCTCTATCTTTTACTACAGTTTTAGTACAGCATTCTTTAATATAATATATATCATAATATAATAAATCAGCCTTCTAAGAACATGGAGTCAGATTCATCTCTTGCCTTGTCCTGGGGACCCCTGTAAACTCAACACTCACCCTCTTTCAGTTTGAAGCTTTTCCCTCTTGTCCTATCACTACATTTTCTTGTCAAAAGTTCCTCTCCAGCCTTCTTGCAGATGGTCCAGCCTTTTGGTCACTGCTGTGGAAATAACTGCATTTTCCAAGTATATAAGAAATATCTAGAATAGATGTTATAGAGAGGGGCTTATTTGCAGATTGAAGAGACTCAAACAAATTGAAGTAAACATTTCTGATAATTACTGTAAACATTTCCATATTTAGGTATATTTTTGAGATATTAATATTATTAATAGCAATAAGACAAAAAATTATTTAAGATACACACAAATACATTTTTTCATAATTATTTGGCAACTTGGATTTCTACAAAATCTAAGAATCCTTGTAATTTTAAAGAATATAGGCTGGCATGAATATATTAAGGCTCCCTGGAATTATGATCGGAAAACCCCATCACTCAGGTGCAGTGTCTTAGAAGAACGTTAGTTCATATCTGAAAAAAACATGTCCACTAGGATAGTCCAGACATGACAAGGTTATATAAAAATGTAACCTAGGTGACCAGATTGTTTGATTATGGTTGGCCCACAATATGACCAATAAGTATCTGAGAAAATACGCATTAAAAAGTAGTCTACAGACCTATGTATAAACAAAATCAAAGAAAACAAATCAATTTAGATCAATTTAGATCAATTAGTTGTGAATAGGTATCAAAATATTATCATACTTTTAAAATAGAGGTAATCATCAAAATTGATTGTGACAGGTGATGCAGCCTCTAAACTGGACATATAGATCTGAGGCAAACCCCAGTGAGCAGTGCAAGGGGCTGTGTCTTTGCAGAGTCAGGTGTGCAGAACCATTGCTGTGGCATCTGCCCTGTATGACTAATTGCACAAGCACTGTCTTGTTAGTGAGAAAGGCAGCTGTACCCTAAAGTCAGATCTCAGGTTTCATTATTGGTGGTTCTTCTGGTTACATGCCCTTGAGGTTTGGTCTGGCTGTGAAATCTGAATGTAACAGCTCACTTAGTTTATCTTTAGAGACAATGCATTCTGCTGTAGTTACTTTTTGGGAGTAGCAGTGGGGAAGTGGAAGCTGCCCTTTCAAGGCTGGGATAGGAGCACTGTAGCTTTTTTTTGGTGATGGGTAAGAGAGATGATCAGAGCATGTGAGCTGTGTGGTGCTGCATCCAAACCTACACTGTTGTGCCTCTGGAAAAAGCTGGCCAGTGGCACTGAGCCAGGGAGGTTTCAACCTACCACAAACGCCTGTAAGAAAAGGACTACACTTGCAATAAACAGAATTTTCCTTAAAAAGATGAATCTTGTGATTAAAGGTGCAACATATGGAAATCCCTCCTAGAGCCTGATTCTCACAGAGACCTATGTCAAGCAACTGCAAGAATATATAATCAACATACCCTTTATATGTCTGAATAATTCTCAACATTAATGCAGGCTTTGTGAGCGCTTCAAGGCACAAATAAAGCCCACAGTGAGCAGAGGTCCACTGATATTTCTTCTTCAGTTTTACAAAGTTTATTCTTCGAAGAAGTCTCTTTTTTAATAGTCAGAGAAAAAGAGAGATTGTTGTAGGTTTTTTTGTTGGTTTATCTATTACAATTTGACCACCAACTGCTGTGGGAGAACATTTCAAAAGCAGAAATAGGCAGCTAGATGCTGAACATGCACTGAACACCAAAGGGAGTTTGGCTCCCAACTCCCTTGTGCCTTTGAAAATCTGCCCCAGAAGCTTTAAGTACAACAAACCAACTCAGTGCTGACTCTGTATTACATGTTCTTGTTTTCACTGCAGACCTTAAGCAAATCACTTATTTCACAAAAAACCACAACATTTTCTCTTTTTGAAATAGATTGCATTTTAAAGCCCATGGAATAAATGACAATGACTGACAGACTCTTTGGTGTACAAGCAAAATGAAAAAGATACCAGGAATTGCTCTCCTCCTGTGCTGGGGATCATACCCTACCCCCCACCTCCAAAAGTCTTTTTTTCTGCTGTGGAAAGCACAGCAGTCCAGCTGAGGTGACAAACTACATGCTCTCACTTTGGATGTATAACTAGGGATAGTCACTCACAGTCACTCATTCCCTTAACAAAAGGACCAAGGCCATCCACCCAATTTTAGTATATAATTCCTCCTGTACCTTTACAGCAAACACAGAACATACTCACAGATCGTGATCAGACACTATCTGGATCCTTGCTGTCTCTCATCTAGGATCCTAAAATTGGGCAAAATGGGTCTTAATCTCTACATGTCTCCATTGATACACAGGAGCAAAACCTCTGAATGTCAGGACCTGGAACAACGTGAATGCCTCCTGCACATACTATGAACTAGGAATACACTAACACCTTTATCACCCACTTCTGAATATTGTAAATGAAAATAAGGTAATAATAAACGATTGAGAACCAAGGTCCTGTGGGAAAAAAATTATCACACCACATCACTTCATTAATGTCTTTGGAAACTGAAAGACTTATTTCCAACAAACTCTAAACTGACAATATTCCATTACTTTTTCAATTACTTTTTCAGTAACTGCCTATAATGAAGTGATCCATTTCAATCTTATGGACCTAAGAATCACTATGATATGGCAGCTCCCTCCCAGACACTAATGTATTTCACACTGACTTTAGGACACTGCCATGAGAATCTGTGGTGTTTTTTAGAGGATCAAATGAATTTTGATCTACTTCCCAAAATCTTAGAAGAACTTGTGCTTCCTCTTTCAGAAGATTCATGTTCCCATGAGGAAGCATGGACCACAGATAACAACACTCAGAATTTCTAGTTCTTGATTTTTTCTAACAGTCACCACAAATATTAAAAAAAAATTCTAAACTGATCAATTACTTAGTCATTTCCTTGAAAAATATTTGAAGACATGAAATTATTGCATGCTTAGAATAAATGCTGGTGGAAATCCTTGTTCTGATCTTCTTTCACTAAATTTTACTACCATATTATGAAAGGCTGAATAGACAAAGATTTAAGGCAATGCCAGGTAAACATGACTTGTGGACCTGTGTGTACTGCAAAGAACTGATGATAACTAATGTAATCAGAAATCTGTCCATGTGAAAAAATTACAGTGATGCTATCTTGAATTCAATCAGAACTCATCTGTTTTTTGTTTTTTTTTTTCAGATCTGCAGTCCGGGAGTTAAGCTCTTTAGAAACAGAGACATAGAGACTCTATACAGGAAAAGGGAAAGGTGAATCTGAGAAGCAGATTCTTTCTATTCTGTCTTAGTGTGTAGAAGTCCCACAGACAGACTAGTTTACTGATGTTCTCAAGAAGAAAAGCCTCTCTTGTGCATCTTTTTTGGACAGAGAGGAACTCTAATGTAGAAGTTAGGAAAGGAAAGGCAATGACAACTTAGAAAGTAGATGAACTGTAAAGGACTAAGTAGGGAGAACAGATCATCACTGCCTGGAACACTGTTTTAGAACAGCTGGCTAAAATACTGTATAAGAAGGGAATGAGATGACATAGAACAAAAAATTAATTCAGTAAAAAAGGCTAGACCTCTCTTAGTTTCATGCATGAAGGGTAGAACATGGTTCTGCCTTCTCTCCAAATGAAAAAAAATCATGACTGGTTAAAGCAAGCAGGAAGATACTTAATCTCATAATTTATGAATATCATTATGCCTATCTTCAGAAGGGCATTTTGCCAGCTTTACTTAAGCAGCAGTTAGGCTCTTTCTCAAAACCCCATCTTTGAATGGTATTAGCAAAGCCAATCACTGTCCAGTGTCAGCCATTCAATATTTGGGAAGAAAATTGAGGTTATGCTGAGGGGTCAACGCTAGCAATGTTTGCATTTCAAAGATTTAGATGGTCCCCATCTAGCTTGGTCAATATGTAAGTAGAGAAATGAGAGTACATGATAATTTCCTAATGACTCTATTCTGTTGATGGGTCTCTCAGATTTTTCCTGTGAAGGCAGATATTATTGATAAAGGGCTACAGCAGGAAGAGCACCTCAAATTCTTCTTTTACAGGGGCAAAATTTGACCAAGTTATTCTTGTCCTATACTTATACATAGCTACTCTGAGTAATGCTGCATTGTAGCTGAAACTTCAATGCAATCAATACTTTGATTTTATAATTCCTTTCTACTCAGCCAAAATCCTAGATTTATTACTCATGAAGGACACAATCCTGTCATCACTGAAGTCAGTGAAAAGTCTGCTATTTAGCTCAGGTTAGCAAAGTTTTGATGGATAATTGCAGTAAGCATTCATGTCTACTCTGTTATTCTGAGTAACTGTAAGGCTGTTTGCCTTTGAAAAAAAGGGGTCATCAACCTCTTCCCCACTGCCCCACCAATGAAAAGTTAGTATACATAAAGAGAGAAGAAATCATTTCACTGTATCTGCATATGCACACCCTCAATGCTATCACACCATGAGATTGGAGTAGGATTTAGAAGCAGATTAACACATAAAAGAAAAAACATTTAAGGAAACAGTTTAGAGACATATAAGCAATTTTAACCTTGACATTGTCACAAGGTTGCTTAAACCAGACTATCAAATTCTTTTTCAGTAAATACAAGGAGATAACTAGCTGTGAAATCAGGCAAGCACCTGAGCAGTCTCCCTCTGCAGGCTTGTCCAGACCACTCACTGTAAGGAACTGCTACATCAGAAGATCCCTCAAGTGAGGATAGGTACAAATAAAGTGATTGAGGTACATAGGTGAACCTGAAAAAATATTTTGAGGTGTGGCAGAAGATATTTCTGCAACATCTATTGGGAAAATAAATATGAATGTGAATTTGTGTCACGGATGTTCTATTGGGACTGTCACAGTTACTACTTTCCAGCTTAGCACATCCAGTGAACCCACCATCAGAACTCAGGAAACTGCAGCAACATCTTCCTGATAAAAAATCACAGAAATCTTCTCAGGACCCTTCTCTTATGAGTGGGTGAAGCATACCCAAAAGCTCAGTTAGCATAAGCCATACATACTCATTTCTTGGAACAACTGCCAAAGTGAATATATCTCTAGAGATTAAGTCACTTCAGTCAAGGACTCTTTGAGTCTAAGTGTAATTTGTTGATAGTGATTATTTTTAAAGCACGGATGATTGCACACTTGGTTATATGTGCATTCTCCCCATTTTCCTCTCATGCCCGTTAACACTTCTTGTGAAGACCCTGCTATTAAAAGGTAAGCAAAACATTCAATGTCAAGATTGAAGGACTGATTCTACCTTTGAAATCTCTTTCATCTGGCAACCTGGCAGAATTTAATTTCAACCAAGCAGTCTCAAGGTACGACGAAAAAAGAGATGCAAGACACTTGACTAACTGCTCTTGCTGACATGTTTGATTTTTTTATCTCAATATATTTTATTCTCTATTTATGAAGCTTCCACTACCACAATAGTGGTCTAAACCCCAATTAGGAGCAGTATCTAATAAGGAATAAAAACATCAAGTATCCTAGCCAGAAGAGGCGCTTATAACAATTTTTAAACACCTACATAAGATTAACCTTGCTTTAGCTTTATGCTTCTTTATTTCCTCCTCAAACCATTAACTTGTTACCTTTTTTTTTTTTTTTTTTTTCTGACCATGGACTCAAAAGTTTCTTCTGTGTTTGCCTTGTTTTACTTCTTTAGCTGCTTCAATGCCTCAATTTCACCCAGACATCTGACTTCTTTCTTGATCAGTATCATAATTTCTCACAATTTTTGTCATGGCCGGTACTCTTCTTATCCTCTTTTCTCTCTTCTGACAACTTACCCCTCTATTTGTGGATTAATCTTTGCCATGTTAGAAACAATATGATTTTACCTACATTTCCTTCTATTTCACTTTCAGATCTCAGCTATCAGTTCACTCTTTATGGAAGGAGAATGAGAACACAAGAAGAATATTAGAGCTACTGTAACACTCTTAGGAATCCCTTTGAAACAACTTATTTTCTCTGATTTAATCTTGCCCTTCTTCAGGGCCCTATGAAACTATTGCTTACTCAATCTACCAGAACTAAAGTTTAGAAAGAAACCATTTTTGTCCACTTGGACCTAATACAAAACTCTTCTTAGAATAGTGTATGTTCACATCTTCATCAATTTCCACTTCACCTGATTGCTAAGGTAGTATATTTGACAACATATTTCTCATCCACTCTTCAAGTTACTGTGTGGGTTTTCTGTCCTTGCTTTCCTTCTCTCTTCTCACTACACCTTGTTTCTCATCAGCAAATACAAATTTGACTACCATCTGTTTGCTAATGACTCACAGATATACTAGTCGACTCCAGACTAATCTCCTTATGTCCAAACTGAAATCTCAGCTTGCCTCTCTGACATATCCTCATGTAGATGTAGCCATCCTTTCCAATGCATCATGAATCAAACAGAAAGCCTATCCTTTCCTATACACTAAAGCTTTCTTTCTCAGACAGTTAGCTCAAAATGTGAGTCAAGGACATAACTTAAGTCTTTCTCCTAACACACAAGAAGATCTTTATTTTCTAGCAACTGGGTTGCAAGACTAAATGAGATGTAAAACCTAGCATGAGGAAACATCACCAAGAGTACTAGGTTAAAGCATAATTATTTGAAATGCTTAAAAAATAGTATAGAATAACCATGGTTGCTCAAGTTAGCAGCAGTTCACTAGATGTTAAACCAAATCCTTTCTTAATAAGTCAATGTGAGCTCATAATTAAAACACTGCATAGCTGTACATCAGTCAGCTCCATGGTCACTCAGGCAGACAGCTCAAGGGAAGTAACTAGATTCTGTACACTTGGGTATGGAGCCCTCCTGACAAGTATGACCAAAGTCTCCTCACAACCAAACATCTATCCTCTCTCAACCAAAGCAGGATCTTGCCAGATCTGACAAATGTAGTCTTGCCCTTCCCATATCCAACGAGATTTTTACCAAAAAAAGAGATTGTTTTCTGAGCTATTTATGGCCTCTCTTCTCTGCTTCTTCAATATCTCTTCCATTTGACAGAAGTTACGACTTTTCATTCTCAAAGCCTGCTGACACTGTCACATTTTACTCACTGTCAAGATACTGACTCGTCTGTTTAGACCATTCACCTAGCTACTGTTACCCACGTTATTAGCCTTGCATAGTCATACATTATGTTTTGCAGGATCTTCCTATGCTTAACAAGAAAACAAATAATCTTTTTTCCTTGAACTACTACAACAAAGTTCCCTTTTCCCCTGTTAACCCTCCAAAGCTAAAATGTTTAAACCTCTGATAAACAGTTCCTAAGTGGAATAATAATTTTGATGTTGTCTCCCACAGGCATCCTGAAGGCTACTACCTAGAAATTCCACCTTCCCTCAAAGGCAGAAATATCTTTCAGAAGTCTCATCTTCCTAACATGAATAATTAATGTCACCTTAAGGACAGATGGGACCAGCGTAGGTTCTTTGAAAAGAAAGTGTGTTAGAGCCTGCCCCTGAGGAGCTAAGTAATGCTTGACAGAACTTTAAAACAGGCAACTTACATTTTCCCAGTGTAATATTTTGCCAACTCTTCCGCCTAAACTAAGCATTCCACAGGGAATACAATATAGCAGAGCAGGAGCAGGCCACCCAGGGGCCCTCTTGAACAACACCATCATGATATCCTCTTTGCTGACCAATATTCACTGGAAGTATCCTGCCCGACAAACTGTAACCACCTTTTCTCTGTTTTCTCCTTCTTTCCCCATCTTAGAAGGTTATTGATAGTTGCATTTATTGGCCTCTGCTGGCAGTATATAAAACAATGATGTGGTTGTAGCTGATATTGCAGATGTCGTTGTTATTGTCAGTCTAACAGGAGATTCTTGTTTCAACAAAATATTACCACAAAGAGAAAGCAGAGTCCAATCTAAGCCCAAGAAACAAATTTTTTGACTGTAGACAGAATGTGGGTGGCATGGCCTCCTTTTTATTCTTTATGGTATAACAAATTTGGGTTAGGAACATATGTACATATAAATATTTTTTTCATTGTTCCAGCCTAGAAGACTGTTGTGACTAAAGAAGTCATTAAATGTTTCAAGTCTGAAAACAGAGTTCTTGAAAAGAGAATGTGTTAAGAGAGAGTATTTGGAACTCTGGTCTCTGCTTTTGCTCACAACTAAAGAGCTTATGTGACAAAAAACCATTTGGATGAAGTTGCTCATGGAGAACACTGTTCTACTTTCTGACTTCCTCACACTAAATCTTTGTTTTGCTGAAGACTATCTCCTTATAGATTTTTTCCCAGTATAATATTTTGAATTTTTTAGGTTTCACATTTTGAACTTCACAATAATCTTCTGGCAGAAAGCTACAGACTTCTGTGCCCAGTGGCAAGTACATATTGTGGCTATGGGTTCCTACAAACATCCCTTTTTAATAAGTATGTGGTATATTTTCAAATATGCTCTGAATTAGTAGTTTTTCTTGGATAGGTGCAAATATTCTTGCACCTTACAGAAAGATGTTTCTTCCCCATAAAATGACAACATGGAAATATGGATTCAATATTATTAACATAGCAAGCTGAAAAAAATTAAAATAAAAGAGGAAATCTAACCTTTCAGACCTTTGTTTTATATGGCACAGAGGAACAAAAGGACAAGCTCTCAACTGAAAATAAATCCTTGTCAAGTTACTTTTAAATCACCCTGATTAGTACAAATAGTCTTGACATATACACTCCCCATACTGTCTATAGGGAATAGAAAGAAATATTGCCTCTGTTCAAACTCATAAATTTGTGGATTTTATGGTAGTACATTAGCTACTTAATATATAACAGAGAGATTACAGTCATTAGGTTAGATCATATTCTGTAATTACCATGTTTAGGTACTGCAGTTCCACACTGAACTCAAGTCAGGTTGGTGGAGACTCCTCCTGGAATGCCCTGCTTCAGTTCCAGAGTCATCTTCTGGATTTCTTGGCTTTGGGAAAAAAAAAAAAAAAAAAAAAAATTATACCACACAGCATTTGTAAAAGTCACTGTGAGAGCTACTTGAGTCTGTTGAGAGGCTGAAATCTTCTCGGGGTGAGGGTGTGTGCTATCTTGTTTATCTCAGTAAGGCTCTATCTCAGGCTAACAGTAACATGCTAAAGGCTGACAACATTTATGCATTATGGTTTATTGTCACAGGATGTAAGAAAGGAGAGAAGGCATCTTTTGCAATCATACTGATCATGACGCTTAGTTATTTTACCTTATCTAGGTGCTATGAAGGGAAGAAATTAACACTTGTGTAGCTCAAAAGATAAGGAATTGGGTCCCAAAAGCTCAATGAGGCCCCAAAAATCCTCCGAAGAACAGAAGGCCTTGGATACAGTAAATCTATGCTGTGTGAGTCAAGATCAAGAATGCACATATTATATCATACTGGAGCTTTGGCAAAATCTGCCATGAGTAGGATTAAACAGCAACTTCTCAGGAGTGCTTACTGAAACAGCACAGCAAGAAATTATACTATCATACTGCTTTCAGCTATATGCAGGCAGCTATAAATGGTGTTTATGATTTTTCAATTATCCCAGCTTAACAGACAATACACCAAAACAAAACAAAAAAATTATTGGGCCAGATGCAATGCAAACAATTGCTCATTTAAAAAAAAATCTGAGCTTCTGACTACTGGATGACAGAAAGTAAGTCTCCGCTTAAGTTTGGTGCCAATTTCCATCCTTCTCACAATCTTTAGCAAACTCCCCCCAGTCCTCTGACAAGGATAAGTGGAGGAGCCTGAGCAGCTCTGACTGGGGAATTCTGCACAGCAGCTTGGCTACATGACGTCTGGTACTAACAAGTATTAGCACCATTTTACTTTCACGAATGGAAAAAAAAAATGAGTCCCGAAGGTGTTCTTAAAATACGGATGAATGAATAAAACCAGATCCCTTCTGTGGAAGTGTCTGGAGGGCAGTGGGTTTGGGAGCTGTCGGGGAAGGCAGTGAAGGGGCTGCAGGCCTGGCCCGGCAGGGAGGGAGCGCTTGCCACGAG
Organism: Onychostruthus taczanowskii; assembly: GCF_017590055.1. Lineage (NCBI taxonomy): Eukaryota > Metazoa > Chordata > Aves > Passeriformes > Passeridae > Onychostruthus > Onychostruthus taczanowskii. The sequence continues at coordinate 16,525,399 of NW_024497629.1, read as the reverse complement.
ATGGCAGCAATGCCACGTCTGGCTCGCCATCCTGCCTGGCTCTGCTTTTTAAATTTTTTTTTTTTTTTCCTTGAGTGAGAACCACAACGTTTTTACATAAATATAAGCTTATTACAAAGTCAGCCTGCCTCGTTCAGTGCCCATTCACCACCTTCATGCAACTTACGAGAAAACAACTTTGCATATTTCCCCACGAAAGAAAACTCATTGTAAGTGAATAATTACAACCTTGAAACTACCTTTCCAAAGGGGTTTGTGTTTCTGTCTTTCCTTCCTCTGAGCCTTTGTCGTTTAATTACAGATATAGGTAAGCATTAATTATGGAGTCAGGCCCAGCGTGCAGTGATGGTGACAATTCATATTGGATTGAAAGGCATGTTTTTGCCATGCATTTTAAGGTAGGCCTGGCACAGAAACCCTTGCTGGGATCATGGAGCATAGGGACCTGTGACATGACAACCTTGGGTTACCATTTCCTTTCCCTCGGGCTCAAGGAACCAAGCCTGCCTGCTCCAGGCTGGTGGTGGGGAAGCCTCTGGTGCATACTGCCACGTCATATTTTGATTGGTTTTTCTTTACTTTTGGAAATGATTGTTAATGGCAGAAATTCCTCTTGGCAACAAGAGCTCTCGAGAATGGCAACATAAAGACAAAGCAGTGTTCTGCAAGGAGATATTGGCTCGTCTCCTTTCCCTCAGGAACAACAGCTTTTTCTGATGAACAACTTAGAAGGAACGAGCAGGGCACATTTTTGGACCTCAAGAGCGGGGACAAAAGCAGAGGGTAATTTCACCTAGGACGAAGGACCCCAGCACCCGCACCTCTCGGACCCCGCGTGTGGCTGGCGGAGGCGAACCGCAGGCAGAGCTGGGGACAGGACACCGGGGAATCGCGGCAGAAACCTCCCGGGCAGGTGTAGCCCTGCAGCCACTACCCTCCTCCGCACCGGGGGACACCGGGCCCGGGGAAAGCCACCGCTCCCCTGGGCCCTTTCGGCGGCCGGCAGCAGCCCCCCGGGGCCGCGGCCGGGGCGGGGGGCGAGGCCGCGGCCGCCCCGGGAGGCCGTGCGGGGCCGTCCGGCGGCGCGGAGAGGCTGCGGGAGCGGCGAGCGCCGGCTGCACAGCGCCGGCCCCTTCCCCTCTCCGTGGGAAGTGATGGTTGAGTCCGGCGGCGGCGGCTGCTCGTGTGGCTGGCAGCCGCTCCGCTGCGCTGCCTGCGCTACTCTCGCCGCGATCCCTCCCTCCCTCTTCTCTCCTTCTCCTCCTCCTCCTCCTCCCTCTCCTCCTCCTCTTCCTCGCACTCTCCGCATCCCTCTCCTGCCGACGCCGCCGCTGCCCGGCTCTCCCCGCCGGCGGCCGTGCATGCCTCGCCGCCCGCGGCCCCGGGCGTGCCTCCCCTCCCTCCCCCGGTGCCCTCCCTCCCCTGGGCGGGCGGCGGGCCGGCGGCGCCGGGGCTCCGCGGGCGCTGAGCAGCGCAGCCCCGCCGCGGCGCGGGACTGATGCTGTCTGTGAGCAGAGCGGAGCGAGCCGCCCGCGCAGTCCTGCAGGAGGCGCCGGGCGCTGCGCGGCGCTCGGGACCCGGACCGCTCCTCTCCGCCTCTCCTCGCCCTGTGGTGGTTATTTGGCGCTGTCCTTAGCCCCGCTGCCGCTCGGAGGACACGGTCGCAGCCGAGAAGAGCCGCCGGGGGTTTTGTGTGAGTGTGTGTGTGTGTGGAATAACTGCAGACATGACTGCGTGGAGGAAATTCAAGTCTCTGCTGGTTCTCTGCGCGGGGCTCCTCACTGCAGCTCAGGGTAAGATTCGGGTTTCTTGCATTGCATTCGTGTAGGCTGTGGTTACGGCACTCATAACCCCTCAGCTAAATCTCTGCCGCTCGGTTGAGCTCTCTCCCTCGCTTCGTTTCTGCGCCGGCAAACAGCAGGCTCCTCGAGCCCGGTCTCCCTTCTCCCTGCCTCCCACCTCCCGCCGGTGTTCCCCTAGGGCTCTGCTCTCGGCCGGTCACTTCCCACGGGAGAATATATATCAGCCCCCTGGAGTTGGGCAGCAGCCGCTGCGACGCCGCGAGCGGAACCGTGCGCATCCAGCCGCCTGGGCAGTGCCGGAGTTTGGGAACACTTCGCTCTCCGCGCACGCACAAACGGCACTCGCTGCCGTGTGAGGGACAATCCCCGGGCTGGCAAGTTTGGATCTCCCCTCCTCCCTCCTCCCCGGCTTTTGCCGTGCTCGAGGGGGAGCGCGGAGTGGGTGGTCGCGGAGAGCCGCCTCCGCCTGCTTTCAGCCGGCTCCGCTCCCCGCAAGTTGCGCGGAGGCGGGGATGCGGCGCCGGGGACACCTCCGCCAGCTGCCTGCCCGTGCCTGAGGGAAAAGGACTCCTCTCTGCTGGGTGTGCGGTGGAGAGAGTCTCCCAACCTCAGCTGGGCTTCTCCTTAAAATCAATGGGGGAGGGTGGAGAAACGAGGGGTGACGGTGGAGAATTTGGTTACACAACTTCAGTGCTGGCCTCAGCCCCATTACTTGCCTCATCGCTGGAGACAACAACTTCCCCATTATTCACTTCGCCTCTCATTAGCCCTGCGCTTTTTCATGCTGGGAGAGACGCGAGCCTGTGTGTGTGTGAGAGAGAGGGAGGGAGTGAGGCAGCTCGCAGCTGAGCACCTGTCCCCGATACAGCCTCTGTCATCTCCCACCTCGCTCCCGATTGTTCTGCCTGCCTCCGGGATGACGGTTCCCCTTGCGGTTTGCACTGTCTGAGTCTCCCTTAACCCTTCCAAGGCGCTTTACATCGTTCCCACCATTTTATTTTTCTCGCTGCTCTTTTCGGTGCGGGGGCGGCTGAAGAGGGGGGAAGCAGGGATACCGCGGCCCCCGGGTTGGCGGGCGAGGCTGGAACCTTCCCCGTCCTGCGGGTGCCCACGGCCGAGTTCCCTCGCAAGCCTGGGTGGCACGGCAGGTGCCTTCCCTCCGATAGCCTCCGGCCGTGATCTGCAGGAAGGGGCGATAGAAGGCCAGCCCGGCCACCGGGAACCGGGTAGGAGCTTTGCCCGGTCCGGAGAGCGGCTGTGGCTGCACACCAGCCCGATAGCATCCCTCCTCTTCCCGGATCCTCCCGCTGCCGAGGTCCACCGGGCAACGCCACCCGGCTGCCTCTGTGGGAAGGAGCGGGGCGAGGAAGGCGCACGGCTCTCCTGGGCTGTGAATCCGCGGCTCCTGGAGATGGGGCTGTGCCGGGCAGCGCACGCAGCCCGGGGCGGACGAGGGCTTCTCGGCGTGGCTGCCCTACCCAAACTTCCAGCATCACCACCCCCACCCCTCAGGTGCCTCCTTCCCCGGTCCCCGCCCGCGCACGCCCCGGCGCTGCCCCGGGCACGGCCCGGCCCGGCGGGAGCTGCGGGTCGGCGGCGGAGCTGCTCCGGGAGCCGCGCTCGGGGCCCGGGGCGCGGGGCGAGGGGCGAGGGGCAGCTGCTGCCGCGGCCACGCCGCTCCCGGGGCGGGCCGACACCCGCGACTCATTTGTTAAATACACTGTAGCCGGTTATGTCGTTTGACATTTAAGTGTTTTCTTTTCATGGCTGACAGCACATACGAAAAGCTGGAGGCTGGATCATGGTTATTCAGCGACGATCCGACGTGTTTTGCTTACATACAAAGGCTTTGCCAGGAACGCTTGGGCAATGCCTCTGATGCTGCTCTGCAGAATGTAATTATACCTGCTTAATGTGAAGCAGCAACACACCCACTTAAAGGCTAAAGACTGACTTAATATTGAAGTCAAACAACAGGTTGAAAGGGAACCATCGGGGACAGTTGACATAATTCCTTCCCATTTACCTTCCCAGGCAATTGAGCACAGGTATCTATATTTAGTCAAATGTAATCCTGAGGCTGAAATTACGTTAATGCTTTAGAGAGTGAAAAAACCTCCTTCCTTAGTAACATAAAGACCCAAGGTTTCAGAAGCACATTAAATAATTTTAATTACTAGATTCTCAGAACTCTGTATTACCAGCCCCTTGCTGTCAAGTAATTTGGTCACTGTAAAAGGAAATCACCCAGGTTTTGCTTGGTTTTTGGGATTTTATAAGTGAAAAAAGAAACAAGTGCTGAATTTCTGGAGGTGTTGCCACAGGCGTTCCCATATCTTTCAGTAAAATGACAGGTGGGTTGCTTTCCACATTGTTCCTCGTTATGAAATGAAATGGAAACCCTTTGTTGCTGTGGAATTTTCTGTAACTTTTTTAAGGAACAAGGAAGGATGAAAATGAACATTCATCATCATTCACTGTGGTAGACTTGAGGTGCAGTTCTACACATTTCTTTGGACTGATTTATTCTGATTGATGGACCTGAGTGTTTTGGAAAACATTTGGGGAATTCTTCCCTATTCATTGTGCTTTAAACATCAAGGGAAATTAGTCTGGAGTCATTTAAAGGAACCGCTTTCCCAGAAGCTACCCTATCATAGCAATTATGCTTCAACAAGACAGACGGCACCGTGTTCAGCTATGCATGTTAAGATGGGCTTGTTTATAGAGCCATTTGCTAATTCTGATATGATATATTGTAGCAAAAGCAAACATAAAAACCCCTATTGATTTTCTTGAAAGACAAAACACATCAGTGTAATTTCTGTAAAAATTCATACTGGTATAGAACAAATAGTAGATTTAGACTCAATTCAGACTAAAATTCAAGAAAAAAAGAGTAGAAGACATTTCTGCTGTGACATAAGATCTGTGGACAACCTATATTCAGTAGAACATATATTCAGTAGAAAGACCTACTGCTCAATGCCTAGCGTTGTTCCAGTACATGTTTTCAAGGTAATTTCCTGGATGTGTTTAGATAACCAAATACAACACCTTCATTGCCACCTAATTGCCTCAAACTAAATGTACATAACCAGGCTTATGCACAGAGGTATCATTCAGATTAATGGAAATAACAAAGGGAAAACATTTCTGTTCTTAAATTAGATACAGACAATAAAAGGACTCTCACATCTACAGCTCAGGATTTTGTTTTAAAAAAAATAAATAAACCTCAAAACACTTTATGTACCTTCTGTTTGCTGCTATCACTTTGTCAAAATAATTGCTATAACTACATCACACAAAGTTACCACTCTGTTTAAGGCCTACTCCTGTTGGACTAAGAGTGTTTGTCTCTTTTAAAGTCTTTTTTTTTTTCTCCAAAGTAGTGCTTTTCAAACTGTGAGCCTGGTCTCTCTAGAGAGGCTCCATTCTCTTCCAGAGAAGACTAAAGCAATTCTGGGGAAAATGAGCTGAAAAAAAGGAATTTTTAAAAGAACATCAGCGCAAAGTATTGGAACACCCAGCTGTAAAACCAAGTATTTGATGGATGCATTCTCCATCCCCCAGCTCAATGTGGAATTTGCTTTTGAAAGGCATAGTAGTGAATATCCAGCTCTGGCTTTGTAATATTTTAAAGTAAAAATGCATTTACTTTTTGGTAAGATCTGTAACTGCACTATTTTTTGCATTGAGATATGTATATGATGTCCTTAACTATGTATAGGAATAGGAAACTTGGTCAACTTGAATGTAATGTTGTGGAGAGCAGATCAATGCTACAAAGATTCCCCAAATATTTATTTTGGACTCTTGAACCCATAGTTGAGGTTTGAATTCCCACTGTCAACCAGTAAAGATTTTTCAGTTTCTCTGGTGTGTGTGTGTGTGTGTGTGTGTGTGTGTGTGTGTGTGTGTGAAACAGGATACTGTTGTGAGGAACTGAAGATGGTTTACAGGCACATGAAGACATAAGCACAAATGGAACTTCAGGATGTATTGAAATCTGTGAGGCCACTTCTGATTTGTATAGATAACCATTCTGAAAATTGTCTAAACTGCAAATCTGTCTATGTTACTGACTCTCACTCTTATGTCCCTTCATACAGACATGTATGATTTTGATCAGACAATGGGCTTTTTTGTTTGGGAAGGGCAGTTGTCATTTTCCCCCCTGCAGACTGCTTTGTCTATATAAACACTTCATCTGGTTTTTACTCATGGTGTGGTATTAGTATTACATATGCATTGATATCGGCAAATTTTTAAAAAGATATCTATAGCACTTATGCCTCCACAGCATTTACACTAATAAAAGCTCTTGTCCAAACAAATTAGGAACAATCTGAAACTAAATATTTTCAGTTATACATTCAAGATTTACCATGCTCTATAGAAAGGCTGAAAAGCCTCAGGGACCACTGTTTTCAACTTTTTCAAGATGTAATCCGTACACCATCACATTAAACTCCTTCTTGTAACCTTTCCTTGGAGAATTGACTGCTTGGTAGTGTCACAGTATAAAACCTCCAGTGGATTTAAAGATAAAATGTAATTTCATCGTGCTCAAATCTGTATTGAGCCATGGTGTTTCTCCTTGGCCATGAGGATATTATTCTGCTGGCAAACAGCTTTCCGTGTGAGCACACGCTGCAGCGCAGTGCCGGGCTGCCTGCAGCCGGCAGGGGAGGCAGTGTGGGAAGGGGAGTTGCAGGTTTAACTCTACAATCCACTGAAGCAGTAGCATAAGTGTGAGACCCGATCTCTAATAAAACTCCAATGTACAACTGGATTCACAGAGTCACAGTCACAGTCACAGAATAAGAATCTGGCCTCTAATTCTCCATATGGCTGCAAAATTAGCCATATTAGACTGAGATAAATTGGGTGTTCTTCCAATTTTTGCAGTGAGCAAAGAATAAGAATCATATGGAAATTCTCCTAATGTGTATGAATCACTTTCTTTTACTTAGAAGTTTTACTTTTCTACGTCAGCTCTAATTTCCCTTAAACCATTTTTTATCAACCACAAACTTTTGAAATAGGGTAAAAATGGCATTAATGCCTGAGGAAAGCTGTGAGATATTTCTTTGTCCTGACACATCTTTGTTCTGGCTGGATGAAAGACTTCACTCCACTATATGACATTTCCATTGCGTTTAAGAAAATCTACACTGTATTTGTTATAAGCATTTCTCAGAGGAATAACTACTTACACAAATAACTTGCATTATTGTTAGTGTTATATTGACACCAAAGGCAACCTATGTCTGTTGTCTGCATTTAGTAACTGAATGGTAAATGCAGGCATGCATGCACTCTTTCAAGACTAATGCATCTTACTTCTAAAAACAAGTCATACTTTCTCAGAGACAAGAACTTTTTCTGCACTTCTTTCTCATATGGAAAAAAAAAAAAAAAAGAAAAGAAAGTGATGATAGTTTCTTGCCATTTTTACCTGGAGGGCAGTTTCATTTAAGGGACAAAGGAAGATTTAATCACTCTTGGATTGCTGATGATTAACCAGAACTCTTGATTAATCAGAATATCATCAATGATCTGCTTTTAGCAAAAACAACAACAACAACAACAAAAAAAAACCCCAAAAAAAACCAAAAAAAAACCAAAAAAAACCCAAAAAAACCCAAAAAACCCCCCAAAACAAAACAAAAAAAAAAGGAAAAAAACCCCACAAATTCTAGCAATTATAATAATGCTTTAATTTCCAATTTCCATCATAAAAATTAATCACAGTTTCTTACAGCTTTTTAATTATTTAATTATGCATTTTAATGATACATTCATGCATATTCTGAAATAGTGATTTGACTTCTTTCAAGTAAATTTCTTGTCTCATCCCTGTCTAGTAAAAGGTAACTTCAGGCAGTTCTGAGAGCCCAGTTCTGCTGCATTGGAAACTGAAATTTGTATTGATTTCTGAAATAGCTCAATTGGGTACTTTTGAACAGATTGCTACTCCAAGTTATCCAGACAAAGCAGATATTGCAGCTGAATGGTGGAGTCAGACCCTGTTTAATTTGAGCTCTTGTGGAGAACTTCTGACAATGTTTGCACCCATGAATGACTTCAAAAAAGGAAAACTGAGTGAATCACAACAACAGACCTTGATAATATTAATATATTTATTTATATGTGAAAGCAATTTGTTTTTAAACAGCATCTCTGGTATCTCTGAGCATCTGACCCTTACCTTACTTCATTCTTTTTCTCTGTTTTTTTCCTTTGAAGACATTAAGAAGAATACACAGAGAAACCTAGTATCATTTTAGTCTTTGGATGTTTTATATCTGTCTTACAGTGTCCTATGGATACTGAAGTACAGAATCATGTTCCGTATTCATGTCTTTGTTGTACAGTGGCTTTCCAAAAGAAACATTTGCAGCACTGCAGCTGACACAGACCTGAGAAAATTACAATGAGTAAAACTTTTTATGCAGTGTTTTGCAAATTTGTGTGAAATATGGCCGGCACTTAAAAATGACATTTTGCAGTACTTGCTTTGTGTCTTGTGTTCAATTGGAAGGCAATGGGTTTTTTTTGGAATGCAATTTTGCCAACATGAAGTTTTTCTTATTTTTTTATTTCTTCTTTGTTGTCTGATAGTTTTCCTTGCTTGTTTTTGTTTCTTTTTCTTTTTCTTTTTCTTTTTCTTTTTCTTTTTCTTTTTCTTTTTCTTTTTCTTTTTTCTGTTGTGTTTTTTGGATTTTTTTTTGTTTTGGTTTGGTTTTTGGGGTTTTTTTGGGTTTTTGTTTGTTTGTTTGCTAGAGAATCATTTCTAAACCCATGTTTGAGGGTTTTTATTGAAATGTTCTTATAATTCTGATATTTGCAGCAAAACTTTGACATTTGTCACAGAGTAAATCTGGGTCTAGGAATATTTTTTTCCTCTCACCCATCCTATGAGTTGCAGATCAAATGTAGCCATGATACAATATTGCATAAATCATTGTTTACTTCCTTTGACCTGCATTACTTGCCATATTGTGTTCACACATAAACTCCAAAAGAACATAGATATTCAAACTTTTATTTACCTACACTGGTGCTGAAACACAAGCAATTTACAGTACTCTGGGAAGAAAAGTGCAGCCAGTCTTGCCCTGTACTTGAAAGCTGGGCCTAAACAGATTGGGGACCACAATGAGATTGCTTTAAGTAGTGGCCCAGCTGTAGCTTGGATTTAGTGTCCTCACTGTGCTTGCAATGCTGGCTGCTAAAATGGATGGGTTAGCTTGGCTTGCTTTGCAGAGTGTATGCAGAATACACACCTGAGATCTTAGGCTTGGCTTTGGGCATTGTGCTTGAGCTTGCCTTGTGAGAGTGCCTTGGGGTTCAGCCTCAATTCATGGTGCATACAACACACACCATGGAACCTTGGCACCCACAGCCCGAGTGCTGTGGGAACTGCTGCTGTACAACACAGATGGAGCTGCAAGGAACAGGGAGGTCGCTTGGTCAGGAAGCAGCTGATGTTAGGAAGCAAGTGGCTAGATACTGCAGAAATATACATGAACTTAACAGAACCTGCCTTGCCTTGAACCTAGCAAAAATGCAGGTGACTGTGAGGGCAAGAAAAAATGGAAAGAAAGAATGTTTACACAAGAGTGAAATGTCTGAAAAAGCCACTTCGATAAAATTTAAAAAAACCCAAAATTTAACTTATTTTTAGACTAATTTTGCATGCTTCTGGCTGTGAAACAAATGGTCATGACAAATCACACTGTTCTCACTAATGTTTGTGGGATATCAATGCAGAAGCTGACTACATTCAAGTGACTAAGTGCACTATTTTAGTTTTGCCCCAGCAGCCAGATTCTCTATTGGTATCCTGCTGATGTTTCTTATAATACATAGATTGTGTCATACCAAGCATTTTTTTGAGGGGGAGGGGGAAACATAATTCACTTTCAGAACTTCAGTTGAATCAAACAACTGCTAATATCACAGTCAGTGACCCTCTGCATTTGTAGATATCTCTTGAGAAATTAAATTGATTTTCTTTATCTTAGCACGTAAATATCCTCAGCACACATTTTGGCCCATTGTTTGCAGTGGCTCTTACACTGAAGAATGTAGTGTTAATAGATCTTACGAAGTCAACAGTGGCAGCAGGAGTAGCATTTTGATCTTTAGCTGTACTCAATTATTTCTGTTTAGCTTTCCTGTGAAATCTATTGTGAAATTTAATTACCATAAATGGAAATACAGAAATCTTCTGTTTTTTTTTTTTTCCTGGTACATAATGTAGTTCACTTCAAAGTAGTTGTAGGGAAAAAAGAAGCATTCTGCTATGCAGAAGTAGGTAAATTAGAGATAGACTTTGGTCATCAGTTAAGTAGTTTGGGTTGCTTTATATCAGATTTTAACTAGTTAGGACCTGATCTAAAGGTTGGGGAACTCACAGAATTTAAAGTCTTAGTAACCTTAAAAGGCTTTTAATCTTGCCCTTGTTATAGCCATATATCACACAGACAACTTGCATTGAAATGAAGATGCTAGAAAAAATCTAATAACATTAAAGAAAATTCAAACTCAGTTTGTTATTAAATTGACCACAAAAATGCGGTTTAGAATCGTAGAATGGTTGGAAAGAACCTTAAAGATCACATTATTCTAACTCCCCTGCCACAGGCAGGGACATTTTCCACTAGACCATGTTGCTTAAAACAACACCTAACCTGGCTTTGAACACTTTCAGGGATGGAATATCCACAGCTTCTCTGGGCAACCTGTTGTAGTGCCTGACCATCCTCACAGTCAAGAGTTTCATCATAATGTCTAATCTCAACCTACCGTCCTTCAGTTTGAAACCTTTCCCCCTTGTCCTGTCACTACATGCTTTTGTGGAAAGTCCCTCACTGACTTGCTTGTAGGCCCTCTTTAGGTACTGGAAGGTGCTCTAAAGTCTTTCTGGAGAGTTTTCTTCTTCACACTGGACAGCACCAGGTCTGGCAGCCTGTCTCTGTATGAGAGGTGCTCCAGCCCTCTGACCATCCTCATGGCCTTCTCTGGACTTGCTCCAACAGGTTTATTACTGTGTCAGGGGCCCAGAGTTGGACACAGTGCTCCAGGTGGGGTCTCATCAAAGGGAGTAGAGGGGCAGAAGCATCTCCCTCAACCTTCCCATTTCTTTCAATGCAGCTCAGGATATATTTGGCTTTTTGGGCTGCAAGCGCACATTGCTGCGTCATTTGAACTTCTCATCCACCAACACCCCAAGTCCTCCTCAGGGCTGCTCTCAATCAATTCTCTTTGCAGCCTGTGTTTCTGCTTGGGATTGTTTCAAGTCCTGTGCAGGACCTTACAAATTAAATTTCATGAGGTTTGCACAGGCCCACCTCTCAAACCTGTCCTGGTTGGATGTTGTCACTTCCCTCCAGCATGTAGTCTGCCCTACAGCTTGTTGTTGTATTCTTAAAGGTAAATGATGCCTCAAATTTTTTTGACCTATCTGAAATGTATCTCACTACACTGGCTTTCACTGGTTATATAATTTATTTGGTTCTGAGGAAAGATTAACCTTTAATTGCTTTCTTTAGCAACATTTAGTAAACAGGCTGATAGCATGGAGATGATCTATGCAAACAGCAAAGAAGGATTTCTTCAACCCATGTTGCCATGACAATTTAGATTTTTCTTGTCAACTCCTGAGAAGCTTCAAAGTAATTTCTTTAAAGCAATGAATCAGGGGATATTTTGGAAATTGAAGTTGCTCTCTTTTTAAATTTAGTATCATTTAACACAGTAAGGGGCCTGACTCAAAAGATTGTAATATCTACAAAACAAGAACTATTGCAAAAAATATAACATCATGTAACTCTCTTTGTGGATCTCTGATAGTTTACATCAGCAGTGAAGCTGACTTCAGATGCTTTATCAAGTGAATTAGATTTTTTTTATTAATTATATGATAATAATAAATAGTCATCATAAAAATAAGAATGGATAATAATAGTGGAGAGCCCAGATTATTAGCTGTCATTTTGATCCTCATGACAGTATTTTTTATCTTGCAGGTATTTTGAGGTAATTGGATTGCAGAAGGATTAGAGAACAAAGATGGACTAAACATTTTACCTTTTTTATATAGTTACAATTATAACATTAGTTCAATGAATGAGAAATAAAATCAAAAGACTGTTGTCTGCATGTTTAAATTGCTATCCCAGATAAGTTCCCTGTACAACATTATTAGTAATCAAACTGAACTTCCCTCTTCTTATTCGTTCTAATTGAAATAGACTGTTTTGAAAAAGAACTAAAACTAGTCCAAACTAATTTAATTCAATTTAATTCCTAAGAAATAAATTACTGGCTTAATGAGGTATTTCTTAGGTTGCTGTTAGCACTGATGAAAACATGGTAAATGGAAGGAAGATAATGTGAAATGCTGTTTCTGCTGGGAAAATACATTTCTCTATATAGAAGACAAGAAAAGTAGCTCAGTAATGGTTTTCTTTTTAAAATGTTCCTGGCAGATGATGGTCACTGTGTTGGTGTAGTTTGTTTACAGCTTTGCAATAGATTTGAGATGAGTCATATCACATTAGAAGGAAAATTGAGAAGTTGTTTTGTCAAAGTGAATTCTGTTTTCCTTTTTTGTCATATATACTCAAATTACTAGCTCTCTTTAAACAGACACACCTAATTGATTTTTATAAGTGTTTATTCTTGTTGCATCTATAAATCTGAGTTCCTGCTGTTAGAAATGGTAAATGCAGATATATCCTTTCTATACATGGAATAAGATGACTGAGCTGGAGTCTTCTGTCAGTTCACCTCATGCATCTCCATTACACTATTTTATTTTCATGCTAGTTTGAACCACAGTATTTTCAATGTCTACAAGCACGGTTGTTTTTCTCAAGCCTTTCTATCCTCTTGCCTTCAGAATGGGAACTGACTGAATAAGGACTATAGGATGGATTCTCAAGATTTCTCTTTTATAGAGATTTTTATTTCTGTCTTAATTCCTTACTGAATTTGTAAGTCTACTTTACCAGTAATGCATCTCAGTTTATCCACAGAGTTAGGAAAAATGATACTTATTAGAATATTTGGTAAAGAAACAAAGGGATGGAGTGTGGATGGAGTACTTATGATACATAAGATGTTAGGCATTCAGAAGGAAAAACAACCTTCTTTTTCAAAAATATTTGATGGAAGAGAAGATCCATTTGTTGAATAATAGAACATGGGCATACTGAACAATAAAATGTGTCTGAGCTCAAGCTCTGGCGCTAAGTTTAAGGATGCTGGGAAGAGGGCAGAAGGTAACTGTTTGCAGTCAAGAGCCTAGATTGTAGTGCCAAATACCTGCAGTTACCACTGCCATAAGAGAAAATTGCACATCTCAGCACTTTTGAACATAAAGAAATTTGTGCTCTACTTAACTATTACACTTGAGAATCTTCAGAGACTGAATTCAATAGAGTGCTGTAAAGGGAATGAATAGACAACCATATTAAGCATTTACTACTGTTATCTCCTAGGTAGTATCTGAATGAAGCAGTTTCCAAACCTATCAGTGTTGTGTTAGTGTTTTAGGAAAGGAATTCCTCAAGGAAAGTTGAAATATTTCTTTAAAGCCACTCAAGTAATTCTGTGTATTAAAACAACAACCACAACAGAAAAAAACAACCAAACAAAAAAACCCTAAACAAATGAACAACCAACCTGGATCTGATGTAGCCTGGAACAAAACATGTGTGATTACAAAGCAAACAAAAATCAGAATTTGGAGTGAAGCCGACTCAAACATTACTGTACTTACTATATAATGGAGACTGTAGTCCATGGCCAGAACTAAAAACAATCAGTTCCACCTTCACTTGTATTTCCTCTATGAGTATTCATCATTTTTGCATTTATCCTCCATTGATGGTAACTAAGTACAGTTCCTTGTGGCTCCAATTTCCTTTCTAAAAACAGGCTGTTTGTAAGTGGTGGGCAGGCTCCGTGGAAGAAAAGTATCTGTCCAGTTTTACCACTGTGAAATATGTACTAAACTTCTTTTGATATTGTGCATCGCTCTGCAGACCATACTTGCAGAATGGATATATTTGTATAAATATTTCAAATGTGCTTTGTCACTTATTGGTTTTGTGTGACCAGGTTTTGGTAGCTGGGATGCTACAGGGGTGGCTTCTGTGAGAAGTTTCTAGAAGCTTCTCCCAATAGATCCAATGCCAGCTGGTTCCAAGAGGGACCCACTGCTGGCCAAAGCTGAGCCCACCAGCAACAGTGGTAGAGCCTCTGAGAGGACATAGTTAAAGAGAGAACCTGTGCAATGGCAACTACAGCTGGGAGAGGGCAGGGAGAATGTGAGAGAGGAACAGCTGCAGGCATCCAAATCACTGAAGAAGGAAGGGTAGGAAGTGCTCCAGGTGCCACAGATTCCCCTGCACTATGTGGTGTAGACCGTGGTGTAGCGTCTGTGTCCCTGCAGCCCATGGAGCATGAGGGAGCATGGAGGAACGGGTAGATGCCTGAAGCAGGCTGTGACCCTGTTGGAAGCCCACCCTGGAGCAGGCTCCTGGAAGAATCTGTGGACTCAAGGAAAGGGTAGCCCACACTGGAGCAGGTTTGCTGGCAGGACTTCTTATCCCACAGGGGACCCTTGCTGAAGCAGCCCTTTCCTTAAGGACTGCACCCTTTGGAAGGGACCCATGCTGGAGCAGTTTGTGAAGAAGTGCAGCTCACAGGAAGGACTCATATTGGAGACATTTATGGAGGACTGTTGCCTGTGGGATGGATCACATGGGAGCAGGGGAAGAGTGTGAGTCCTCCTCCTGAGGAGGAAGGAACAGCAAAGACTAATCACTGATGAACTGACTGTAATCCCTATTACCTGTCCACCTGCATCATGAGGGGGAGGATGTAGAGAAAATATCAGGGTGTATTTCTGCCCTAGCAGAAGGAAGGGGTTGGAGGAAGGTATTTTAAGAGTTGGGCTTTTTTTTTCATTATCCTACTCTGATGTGACTGTTAATAAATTAAACTAATTTCCCTGAATGGAGTCTGGTTTGCCCATGACAGTAACTGGAGAGTGATCTCTGCATGTCCTTATTTTGATTCATGAACCTTTTATTATATTTTCTCTCCTGTGTCCAAATGAGAATGGGAGCGATAGAGCAGCTTTGGTGGGAACCCTCTTCCAGGCAGTGCCAACCTGGTGCAGTCACATAAACACTGGTACTTGCAGGTACAGGTAAATCAGAAGCATTTATGCTGTCTCAACAGTAGTCTGCAGCTCAGATCCACTGAGCTATGCTGCTGTTGTCTTAGGTGTTGTCCAAAATGTACACAAGAGTCAGGTTCTCTGAGGGTAAAAACTCAATTAAAAAAAGAAACCACTCTTTGATTCTAAGGATAATGCACTGCCCAATGTAAAAAAATGAGTTGTCGTGGTGACAGACAGTGTCAGGTGAAAGATAAGCATTCAGCATAGAGAGGCAATGTAAATCATTCTTATATTTCATTGACATATTCTTCAGTAGTGCCACTGAAGAAGATAAGATATTTAAAAAAAAAAGCTACATATGAAAAAATATGACAGCATTTAATGGGATTTTCAGTCAGGACTATTCTACTTTTTTAAATCAATACCTACTCTCGTCATTTGCCCTCTTCCACTCATTTTTTTCTATGATATTTTGTCTATGATTACATATATTCTTGAAGTCTGTTAGGCAGTGATTTATTAATTTGCTTTATTGAATATTTCAGAGTATGAGATCCATGATGCAAAGGATTATATGGACATAGAAAGATGAAATGGACAATGTGGACAACATTGTGACAGGAAATTCAAGTCTAGGAAATGTTATTTCTTGTATGACAAGTACAAAACAAAACCCCTTATCTTCTGAAACTTATGCCACAGGAGCTTCATGCTGCCCTATATTTTACAGATAACATAGCTCATATTAGTTGCCTTGTAACCATCAATCATTATTCAGGGGTTTTTTTCTGATTTCCATTTCTGGCATTTATTTTACTGGCGAGCAGTAAAAAAACTTCGCTTTTTGCCACCAGTAACACACAAATGCTGATGTAGTCCTACTAAGTAGAACTGGTAGTATGTCTCAAAACTTGAAGCATCTGCTGGTAATAGTCCCCAGTGGAAGTTCTGGTGCCACTGCTGTGAAAGTCTGATGTGGTCTCAAATAATGACTGATGCTCTCAAGGGCATGGTAGTTCAGCTGCTAGGCTGGTACAGGCTTTATGCTGACATGCTGAAAACCACGGTTTTTATCTTGTAGGACTGGCAGGGCTGGTACTATCAGTTTTGCATAACTAAACACTATTTCTTTTTCTTCTTCCCTTACTGTTTCTTTAAAACTTTCCTTTTGAAGAGCTTATCTTTCTTGTTCCAGTCACTCTATTATTTCCTCTTTTGCTAAAGGAGTATAAGATATCTTCTTTATTATTCCCAACATGGTTGCTTAACATTCTCAAGGAAGAAAATGCCCAGGGTCTAGTCTGTGGTGACTCCTGCGCTGGGGGCAACCAGTACAAAGGCTGAAGATGGGCACAGGGCACTCTTAAGACCTGAAGAATTAAGTCAGGGAAATAAAATGTGCCCAGATTTTGTGTACATCTTATGAATTTGGCTAAGTTTCTGTCTCCATGTATTTAAAAATGTAAGAAATGTCACATCAAATCAGACCAAAATAACTTCTCTCTGACAATGGCCATTAGCAAATTCATAGAAAAAAAATTGCAGGAAGCAAGATATAGACAGGCTTATATTTTAGCAGCCTCTGGACAGTTTAGAGAACTCTTAGCCAGAGGTTGCATCTATGTTCAACATCCATCAACAAATTTAACCTTCATGAATCTGTTCTTGAACCTATTCATAATTCAGACTACCACACTATTTTCTGACAATCTGTTTCACAATTTAATTCCTGCTGTGTGGAAAAACACTGCATTTTGCTTGTTTTGAAGCTTCTACCTGCTCATTTCACTGAGCACTTCCAGCTCTTCAGAAATACTTCACCCAGCATAGAACTTTGCATCTGATAGATAGGCAGGATTTATGTGAATCTGTAAATTGCATTTACAATTTTTCCCATAAAAGTAAATTTTTCCCATGTAAATGCAAAATATCCATATGGATATTTAGAATACTTACCTTCAGTCAATACTAATGCATGATTCCCCAGTGCATTTCTCATAATTTTTAATGACTATGATATTGTAGTCAGTGCTGCTGATGCACTGAAAAGAATAATGGTCTGTATTTCATTACAAACAGACCTCTCCCTTTATCCCCCACCCCTATTACCTCATTTTTATTCCCATAATAATATTTTATTGTTTTCTTTCCTATAAATAGTAAAGACTTTACCTGGTGACCATCTGGATGACAGCAGTGTTCAACATTTTGCCCTATGAGAGATTTCTGGAGGGACAACAGAGAAAATGCTTGGAAAATTAGGTCCTGGTAGGAAATGAATACATCTAACCAGATCACTAAGCACCTCTCCCACTGACATTGACCTCCATGGAGTGTGTTTAGTACCTCAATGATAGTATAAGGTGCACTAAATAGTAGCTTCCTCTTCCATGTATGCTGTTTTCCCCTCTGTGATTCAGTATTTCACTTGTCACAAGTCATATCTTGACGGTGTTTTCTTTCCTGGCACAATAAGGAAAAATCATGGTGAAAACTGGTGTGACAAAGTTGATTGATGGGATCTGGTGAAGGATTGGGCTTCTGTGAAGATCAGGGAAGAGCTGCCAGAATTTCTGGTAGAAAAGATTTAAAAAGAGGTCCATTATACTGCAAATGCTGAAACCACTTCAGCCTTATAAATCAATCAGTTTACCCCCTCTCAAGACCCAGATCTAAATCAAATTGCAGGAAAAAAAAATCCCACAGAAAACATTGAAAATTCTGCCCCTAGATAGATACTTAGCTCAACAGTTAAAACATGCAAGATATTCTGTGAGTTCAAATCCATAGGTTTCCTGTTGCAGTTCCATGTTAAAAAATCTGTTAGTCTGAAAAAGTATTGTTTCTCTTGTTGCCTAAGACAGCAGCCTTCCTACATGCATTTAAAATGGCTCTAGAGGATGTACAGATTCTGACTTTCCCTTTTATTCTACCTCTTCCTCTCAGGATTGTCAGTGGAAAAACCTAACATCATAAAAACATAAAAACAAAGTGATGCAAAATAAATACTCAGCAAGAGCACAACTGACCACTGGGAACAAGAAAGAGTGAGATAGAAGAAACAAGACTGTCTTTAATGTTAGCAAGTCTTCCATAACTGATCTTTCTCCTTCATTGTGAAAAACTCTGTTTCATTTCCATACAGGAGAAATTGCTGAATATTTCTGACACAGTCTATTCAAGAAAGAAAGGCATTAATGAATTTTTTCCTGTGCAAACAAAACTATTGCTTGTCTTTTGAAAAGGGGCAAGAACACAGACTAGTGTGCACAGTGTAGTACATGTGCCTGAAAATTTCAGAAAATAAAAACATGGTAATTATTCTAATACAATATAATGGAATGTATAAATTCAATAACTAGATTTGAGATGTGCTGAACTCTTGAGTTCCTAATTTATTTCATGAATGTTGTGGGCACTCTGTGGTAGATAAATACACAGAAGAATTTAGGCATCAGGTTTTCCCTTTATTGTGAAGATATTTCCATCTAGTACTTGAATTTTATGGAACTACTACTAAACAGCTGCTTTAACCCCAAAAGCAGACAAATTTACACAGGCTTCTAGGATATTTTCTAGTTTTCACTAGAAAATATCCTTTGAGCCTAAAATTACATTTCTTGGCATACTCAGAATGGTTGCATACTGTGTCACTTTGTATAGGACTGTTACTGAACAGTCATTGTAATCTTCAATACAGATGATCTTCCATAGCAATAAAACAGCTTGGCTGTCTTTAAGTGCACCTGCCAACTTTGGCCTTACATAAGATATTTCTGGGGGTAGAAGTTGTGCCCTCTTACTTTCCCACAGTAGAGAGAGTAATACAACAGAATGCTTAGCTACCTTATGAAAAATCTGCATCCATCTGCCTCTTTCCTTGGAAGATTAAAGCCTGTCTCATCCTCTTTTTTTGTCTTTTCCTGGCATATACTGTGGTTGCCATAGGCTCTCCTTTGTTGGGGCCATTAAGGTTTACAGTTAAAGTTTCCTTTAGTGGTAGAAGATTTGGGTTCCAAACCTTGCTTAAAGGCAATCAAAATTAAACATTTAAAAAGCTGCTGGAATGGGAACTGGAAACCTACTGGTCCTCTCTTACATGAAGGGCATTAATCACCACATCAGTCATGCTTCTGGATGGGTTTCTGTCTTGCTTGGTGAATATTCAATTATTCTATGAAAAGTGGAATTGCAAGTAGTCAACTTGAAGTACTGCTTTGAGTTTCATTTGCCACTAAGCACCTAAAATATAAGTGCTGCAAAACCTATTTTTAGGTCATTTCAGGAATTAATCAATAGCTGTTATCACTAGGGACTTAACAACCACCATGTTATGCCCATCACATAAATCCACAGTCTTACAAAGAGAGGTAAGTTACTATCATGAGGATTGATTAATTTGTCCCATGGTTCATATTTATTTAAAACCTAGGCAAAATATTTTTTTTCTAGTAAAAAGTCTGCAATGCCACTTAATTTATATCTGCCACATCTCTGGTGGAATCATTATTGATATTTGAGAGATAAAATTTAGGTCTAGATATAACAGTCCCCTTTGAAATTTACATGCATAAGTCTTATGGTGCCCAGTTACCTTGGCAATGAATGTAGTATAAATACATGTGTGCACATGTGTTTCAGAGAGAGACAGAATTGAGTGATTTCAACCTCTTGTGAAGGTAGTACCACAGTTACCATACACTATTCTCCAAGTTTTGTCCATTTTTCTAATAATGCAAAAAACTTTCCCTTGTTTATAAGTACAGCAGTCCCAGCAAGTTCCTGCTCCACAGCAACATGCCATGTCTGGAATACTTCACCCTAACACATTGAAGTTTAGCAGCTCGAGCCAATGACCTTGAACTTCCACCAGGGATTTCTGAAATCCTGGAGTGATGTGCTGGCAGTGTATTCACTCACTCATCAAATGCAATATTACATGGATTTTCACCTCAAGACACAAGGAGTCATGTAATCGAGACTGGAGGACACAGATGTGTAAATTTATCACCAAGTCCATTTCCCTCAGGATTGCATTTTTGCTCCCTATAAACAGAAGTATGCATTTAGAAAACTTTTGATAGTTATTTGCTGTGCTAAGGAGTAGGGCACCCTGGAAAGTTCTTCCCCACCGCCATGAATATTTTTAATTTTACCACTCTATATTGACAACAAGAGTTTGTTCTATTTTACTACATATAGTGAAATCGCACATACAAAATGGCAAAAAAAAAAAAAAAAACAACATCAAAATCCACACCACAACAAAAAAGGCATGTTTTTTATGACATTTGGGGTATTTTTCAACAAAACCAATTTTGAAAATCAGTGTTTAAACAGCTAGTAAGGAACCCAGAGGGACAGAAGTTGATTTACTGAGACAATTTAAGCTAGATCTATCTAGGAAGTACTTTTTTCAGATTGAAAAAAAAAGGCAAATCTTAGAAAAAAAAATTTAAAGACAGTCCAAGAAACTGTACATCAGTGAATTTAACAAGGGTTGTGGGGAATATGAAACTACCATAAGGAAGTGTGAAAGAACAGATTGAAAATCAGTTTGATTAAGGATAACCAGCCTAGATTCAGTCAGGGGAGGTCATGCTTAACTAACCTGATGGAGTTCTTTGAAGATTTTACTGCCATTGTAGATTCAATGGATGTAATCTACTTTTGAGCATTGACAAGGCACCACATCTGAGATTAATGGCTAAGAGAAATAATCGTGAAAGTAAAGAAACTGTGAGATGGAAAACTAGCTTAACTAGGCCACAAAAGGAAAATCTGGACACAGTTTCTGAGGATTCAGAGTGGGGCCTTCTGTTATTCATGATTATGTATGTCTGAATGTAAGTGCCGGGGGGGCTAGAATTTGTAGCTTATGCTACAATCTAAAAGCATACGAAGAAGTGCAGAGCAATATGCTCATGTTCAAAAGTTGTTGTATGCTCCATATATCTTGTTTGGCAAAAAACCCCAGAATTTTGCTGGGAAAATTAATATAGAAGTACGAAATCTTAGCATCAAATATTCACTAAGTGAAACAGTCTTCCAATATACTAAGAAAGAAAACAAGTTGGAAATTATTAAAGATACAAACTGAAGTCATCAGACCAGACGAAAGCAGCATTTTAAAATATCAAGATGCAAAGATATTTTAGAACACAGAAAACATCTTCGTGTTGGAAATCATTGTAGGGAAACAAAGGATGTAAGGTTCCAGTAACTGTGAAGAGTGTTACAGAATCTCAGGGGTGTATTACTGTAAACCAGGAAAATATATGATGTTTTCATTATAATAGTACCCAGGCATTCTTGTTAAAATTAAGGTACTATTCTCTTAGGCTAATACTAATGGGAGAGAGAACCTTTCTGTGCCAAGGAGCTTATAATAAAAAAGGTTAAATATACAGGCAAGGGGAAAAAAAGGACACAAAGAACACAATATCCCAAGAATGTATGCGTCTAAATTTTGATCTAGGGTTCATATTTTGAGTCCCAAGTCAATATTTTATATAATGAACTACATTATTCCGTTGTAGGTAAAATGGTTTTGCTTAACATGAAGTAGAAAACCTAGGTGATTACCTTTTTTATATAAAAGTTTAGAAATAGAAAATTCTTATTCTCCTTTTATGCGGGGCTTAAACTTAGTCACTGATTTCACAGAGCCCTACTTAAATCTAATAAAGATTAGATCAAATTCTTAAGGAATCTTTGTATTCTTTCCTATCTGAGTTTCAGAGCAAAAAGCACATACTCATTTTTGAGGGAAAATAATGAAATATTATATACATGGATAAGTTCAATAGACGTTTGGTTTTATGTGAGAAAAATGAAGAAAACAAAATTAACAAAATTTGACTGAAATGGTTATTTATTGATTAAAATATTCTTCATTCATTATGACTTTCTTATGCTATGAGGTCTTCTAGGAAATAAAATTGTTCTCAGAAGATCAGCGTTTCTCCCTAGTTACGGAAAGTTTCTTTGCTATATGACTCAGAGCTCTTAAGTTCATATATTTAATCTTTTCTTTCATACATACATTCACTCTTACAGCTAGGGCTATATCCAAAAGGGACTTTGCTACTACTGCACTAGGAGCCCTGGTGCCTAACTTCCAAACATCTGGTCACAAAACCTGAAACTACAAGACTATGAGCTTTATTTCTTGTTGGGGGAAAGCCTAGGCATCTTGGAATAAAATCATAAATAGGCACTAGGCAGGATGTTTGTAGACACAATAGATGCAATAGATTGTAGATACAATATCCTCTATCCCTTTCTCCTCTAGAAGTATTTCACTCAACCCTGTACGAAGGAGATCCTTTACTACTAGATCTACTACTACCACATCTTCCTAGCTATCCTCTTGTCTTCCTAAACTGTAAGACAAGCAATTATCATTTCAGTTTTACAGGTTGATAATGCAAAGGGTCTTACCTGTTTTTCCCACTGTTCAGTGCAATGCACTTAAGATCCAGCACCCTCATTGCTTCAGTACCTCCATCTCTAAGGACAGAGGGAACAGACCAGAAAGTGCCTGCATCTTCTTACTAGGCAAAATAACGACAGGCAACATTAGCATCTCCATACATTGCACATTCAGTGACTATGCCTGTACATCAAATTGCATGGAATCTCAGCCCAAAGCTGACCATTCTTTGCTCTGATTGCACATAAGGTCCTGTCTGGTGCTACCTGTAGTTCCTACTCTCCCAAACCATTATCTTATTCTTGGTGTAGTTTAGCCTCAGGTAAAATGCTACTGATCATATGGTCTGAGCAAGTTTTATTCAGTGTGAATTTTGCAATGAGAACGTGAGTCAAGGAAAGTATTTATGGCCCTAGTTCAGTAATGGTTCTGAACTGACTCACTTACCATAGCTGTTGTAAGCCACTATTAAGGAATTCACTGTCTGTAGGCAAAGATGCTGTCTGAAGGCAACGAACTCCCAGTAACTTGGGTCACATTTTCTGTGTCTGTCTCATCTCATGTCAGTCCTGAACATAAACACAGGATTGGGTCAGGGCATACAGGTCTCTTTTAGGGCTTGTTTCATTTAGATGAAAACAGTTCAAAACTGATGCAGTTGATTTGGGAGAAAATAACAGTATCCTACTGATCTGGTGGGATTCCACGGAAAGTTTGGGACTGTAAAGCATCCTATAAAGACTTTTTACACTTGATATGTGGAAGTCATTGGAAAAAGCTCAAGCCTCATTAGTTTAAGTGCTGCAATGTTGAGGCAGAAACTCTTTCAAGATCCAGAGCTGGGGACTTGTTCCATTTAAGGCCTCACCTTGTTTTCAGCAAAGAGGGTGCTACCCTGCTGGTTCAGGAGCTTGGGGTGGTACCTCCAAAGCCATGGAATGGGCAGAGGCAGCACTGCCTGCCATGGCCACACAGCATCCTGAGCCCAGTGCAAAGGCTGGTGCAGGGCTGGCAGGCAGAGAGGCCGGTGGAGCACCAGCAGCCAGGGAGGCTCCTTTCCTCCCTCCCCGCTCTGACATGCAGAGTCTGAGGGTGCCTGCAGATGTGACTGCTGTGAAAGACAAGAACCTGATTTCTAAATAGTCAGCTTTGCTTTTGACTTTACTATAGATACAACTAGAGTTTTTGAAATGATCTTTCTGAAGCATAAAAAAGTGCATTTTAAATGTTCTGATTAGATAATGAGTAGTCCTTTTCTGAACCAAAAAGAAAACCAGGTTAGCGTCTTGCAGAACAGTTTATATGGAACACTGACAGCAAAAGCTGTTTCTTGAAAAGAAGAAAATGAGTACATTTACTTGATGCAGGGTGTTATAGCTGAGTCAAGAAGAGGCATAATCTTTTCTGTTTACCATCTCTTTCTCTATGTATTTATTCTGTTAACACTGAAGTCAAGCAAAACATTTTTTTTCCTTTATAAATGTCTTGAGAATATCACCTGTGTAAGGCAGCTTATTAAACATTTGCTGCTCAAAACACACTGGTTCAGAGATCTGCCTTAGATATTCATATAAAAACAGGCAAATGACTTTCAGGTCATGCTCACCAACCATATTTAATTAAAAAAGAAAGTTGATAAATTGTTTTCTGCGGCAAGACAGCACAAATGTAAAATCAGATTTCAAGTGAAGAGATCTGTTTTTGTGTCAGCTTCCCTGGCTTTTCCCAGTTAATATTTTGAAAGAACTAAGCAATTGAAAATGTTGTGAAACCATAGTATCTTTACTACTTCACTGTACCTAGCAAGGTCCTTAAGCTTTTGTAACTCATAAAAGAAAAGGTATGTTTTTAAACAGGTCTGTTTAGGGACTGGAAGGTAATAAAATCTCACCACACTTCTGCATGTCAGAATTTCCATAATTTCCAAAACATTATTGATCACTAACAAAGATTTGCTTTGTGTTTTGTGTGATCTATCCAGACATGAATTTCTATTTTAGAAATCACTTAAATTATTTCTAAGTTGCCTCAACTGATCCTATTGTTGAAAACAATTCCAACAGTTTCAGATATGCTGTATTCATACATGTGTAACTTTTTAGTTTGAGGGTGAAAAAACCCACCCTAAAATACTTAAAGTGGAGCTATTGATTGCTTTCAGAAAATACAACTATGACCCTATTTTCCCTTATGGGTTTTATTAAGATAACAGAATTTCACTGCATATCATATGACAGACTGGGTCAGATACCAAACAATTGCAAAGTACAAAGGTGAGATTCCAGAGGGAAATGTACGCTTACCAACATGTTATCTTTTCATACACATTTAAAAGTTAACTTACTGGATAAAAAAGCAAACCTTTTGACCACTCTCTACAGAGAACAGCCACAGTGTCCTGTGAAGCTTGATGGATAGTGAAGTAAATTTTTTAAATGTAGGATTTAGTGGTTATAAAATGTTAATCCATCTGGGTGGCTCAGGCATCAAAATCTTATTTTCAAAGTGATTTGGACATTTAGTCCATCAAGTCTAACAATGAGTAGAATCAAAAGACTCCCCAGGCATCAGAGTCCCTACATTTGTGTAGGGAGCATCAGATGCCTCTGAACAGTCCCAAACAGCAGTGGACTGAATGGGCCACGTCCAGCAGACAGCAATTAGAGAATATTTTGGTCTCTCAGAACATCAAAGAATCACAATACTTTTTTACAAGTCAGTTATAGAAACTTCCCCTGAATCAGAATGCTTGAATGTTTTCC
Source organism: Onychostruthus taczanowskii (assembly GCF_017590055.1). Classification (NCBI taxonomy): domain Eukaryota; kingdom Metazoa; phylum Chordata; class Aves; order Passeriformes; family Passeridae; genus Onychostruthus; species Onychostruthus taczanowskii. Next base: position 16,500,190 of record NW_024497629.1, on the reverse strand, counting down.
TTACAGAAAACCAGTCAAGTGCACTTTTTAGAAGATTGCTACCATAAGAGGAGGGAGTAATAGTGTAATCTTTACACAAAGTGGATTAGTCGCAGCATATTCCAAATGCAATTTCTTTTTGCCATAATAGATTTATATCTATATTTCTCATTCCCATAGAAGTTATTCTAACCATTAATCTGAGGCTGAGAGTTGTGCTGTAGTTTGTGCTTCCCATGAAAATATTTTCACTGTGCAGAAAAGAATTGAGGATACCTTGGCTCAGTGAGGCGCATCTAGAAGTCAGAGAACTCATGTGGAAAGAACATTTTTTATTTTAAAAAATAATTATGGTTCTTAAGAAATAAATAAATCTTGCCAGAAGAACTGAATGTTAGCTTTTCCCATTCCTAAATAAATATCCAGGTTACCAGATTACATTTTTACATGTCATTCACTTTCCCAAGAGAAGACTGTCTATGTATGCCATACAAACTTAGTCAACTTCAAAAGGAGAGGCTGAGGATGTGAGCTGTGTTTAGGATACCAGTAAAATGAGGAGATATGGATTTGAATCCCTCTGCCAAACGGCTAATGTCCTGGCTGGATAGTGCTTTAACACCAGTAAGAAACTACCTTTATTTTGTGTTCAGTCTGATCTGTTGAAATGCTCTAACAGCACTCATCAGATCACATCTTTCACTCCACACGGATGGAGATAGATTTTCTATATTCATGTTCTCTTTGAGATGGCCAGTATTAAAATGCTGTTCAGTTTGCCTCAAGGCAGACTAGTATATACTTGGGGTACTCTCATGAGGAAAACATGTTGCCTAGAGGTGAGGTTCCAGCAGAGTAATCCTTTGCCCTCATACTAGTGATTAAGACCCTCTGTGGAGTTAGCATTTTGATATTCTAATGGCTTTTACTCAGTTTTTCATATAATTATAGAATTGTTTGAGTGGGAAGAGACCTTAAGGATCATTTCATTCCAACTCCCCTACCGTGGGCAGGGAACCTTTCACTAGACCAGGTTGCTCAAAGCCTCATCTAAGCTGGTCTTTAACACTTCCAAAGGATGGGGCACCCACATCTTCTCTGAGCAACCTGTTCCAATGCTTCATCACCCTCACAGTTTTTAAAGGTTTTTTCTTATGAGTCTAGGATTTTATAAATAGTATTTATTTGACCAATCTGCATTGTTATTTCTTCTGTTTTTATACAACATCAGCATAAGTAGCTAGCAAATCAAAATACTAACTTCTTACCACCATTTCCATGTGTGCTAATCTTGCAAATTAAGGAGTGTAATTAAAAATAATGAGCTCACTTGATGTCAGTGACTCAATATCTTGTATTAACAATGGCCTCCTTGGTATACATCAGGCCAAGTTAAATGTTTTTATAAGATCTTTTTTTGTTCTGCTTATCTTAGTTTTGAGTATAAGTATTCTAGGAATGTAAATTACTCAGCCTACCTTTACATTTTTAATAAAATCTTTTCAGTTTGTAAATTAGAGTTGATATTATGATTTTGCAATGTGAATCATCATAGCACTCTAAGAATCTGCTCATTAACTAACCTGAGGCAACTGGATACCTTAGTTTACCCCAAATATGAGTTCAAGTCATAAATCAATACAGATCAGTTTCTCTAAGACTGTTTGAGAGTACATACAGGATAGTGATAACTTGGCTGATGTGGGAGTGATTTTTAAACTTACTGTAACTTAATCAAGTGTTCACTTCTCAGGTTGCACAATGATTGAGGCATTGTACTTATCCCCTTATCTTGTGCTAAGTGCCATCCATATTTAGTAACAGTATTATTAACAAGAGCAACATATCATTATTGCACATGCACTAGCTTAGCTCTTGTATTTGATTTCTTTGCTGAAGTTATTTCAAGGCAGGGAGGCAGATTTCTGTGGGCACACTGCAAGAATGCACACTGCTTTCACACAGCCTCATGGAAGCCTGGCATGGGATGTCACACTTCTATGGCATGACCCACAGCAGAGAAAGAAAAAGACTAAGCAGAACGTACAGTCGAAACTTCTGAAGCACAATAAGCTATCCTATGATTTTAGCAGGAATATATTTGAAAGTCCTTTCACAAATTCAAGCTTTTTTTCCCCCCCTTTCTCCACATTATGATTCTTAGCACCGGTTGCTACACTACCTTACACTGGAAAGACAGCTGTCATCACACTGATCAAATTTTCTGGGGCCCAGCCTTTCTTCTATGAGAAAAATAACTTTTGCTTCATTTCCAGTTTCTCCCCTTCAGCCAAAGAAAAAAGAGGAGCATGGCTGTGGTCAGCACTGTGAAGATCTGTATGCTCACTGCTAATTACTTTACTGTATTTGTGATTGCTGACCATACTGGCCTTGCCAAGAAGTGACTTACAGTATATTGAGTACATTAATATCTAAAAGCTAGCACTCCAGCTTGTAGGGCCAGTAGAAATGGTAGAGATAGTAACTTACCAACACTCCAATTAAGCACATTGTACTACTATCTGATTGCCTTTTATGCTTCTCTTGTATTAACCCTTCAGTCACTCTGACAAGTACATTTGAACTGAGTAAGATGATTTTGACAGTTAGAACAATAATGTAGAAAATCTAAGACTGCCAAGATGAAAAGCAGCACATAGTACTCATGCACTACTTTTATCCCATCTCTTAAAATAAATCAGAAATGATCGTGTCTTTTTTTGTTCATTATTCTAAGTACACTCGAGTCTGCTTTTGATTTTTCTGCACTTATATGTAATAAATGCAGTAGTTTTTATTATTGCTAACAATTGGTAGCAACAACTGTTGTTATTGTGACAGAGTTTATGCTAGGTGGACTCTTGTTTAATATTCTTTTTTAACAGCACAGATCGTAAGGAATTCAGTCAGTATTCATTTCACTAGCAGTGATCATAAAGAATTCATTTGCTATTCATTTGGATATCACAGGTGTTTTCATAGGACTTATGCTAACTGCAATTTTAGGATCCTTCAATGAATACTTAAACAAAGATTGGTTTTGATAGGATCTCCTACAACTTCCCAACTGGCTGATTAAGGTTTGGCTATATGGAAGCAGAGCTCAAAAGATGTGAGGGTTTGTACACCAAGATCTTTAACAATAATAGGTTTTATTTTCCCTGACATTTTCTAGTATCCAGAATTTGAAGGCTGTGTGTTTAGCAATTGATCAGTCATGGAGCTTCATAGAGGTGAGATCCATTTTTGGACACAGTCTTCATGCTTCTACAGAGACTCAAGAATTAGAAATTTTTTTGGCATCATGTGCAATGGTAGAACAGGATGCTTACAAGAAAATGTGAAGCTAAATTGTGCAATGGGGAAAAAAGGTATATTTCTGAGTAATAGTGACTCAGAATATAATAAAATTGTGTAGATTAAACACATTTATAATCAGACTATTAACAAAAAGATTCTCAACTGAATTAATAAGTCATATTTCATTATTCTAACATAAAAGATACCTGGTATGAGGCATAAATATGTGTAATAAAGACTTCTGCTTATATATTATGAACAGCAGTTCTTTTAATATTAAAAGTGAATCCATATGGGTTATTTGACATGTAAAATATTAACTTTTATAGCAAGAATGCAAATGAGAGTCCCAGCACTAATTATAGCTGCAGATCCCACTCAGGAATGAGGCTCTGTGTGACTAATGATTTCAGCAAAATGGAGAAATGGCCTGCTTCCCTCAAGAGGCAGCATATCTTAGCTCCCTCTCCTCCCTCTGGAACCCTTCAAAATTCTCAGCATGTATCAGTACAGTGCCTAATGTGTATGCTGCTTCCAGGAACTGGCTCCTACAAACAGGTCACCAGCTTCATGTTTTTATAGATAGTTTTATATAACTGTCTCTAGAGAGGAGAAAAGTTATTTCATATTTATCCAGAAAAATGTAATTTCAGAAGATGGTCTTATATTGATTGGCCATTCCAAATATCTCATTTCTATTTCTTCCATTAATGAGACAAACATATTGGGTTTTTATATAGGATGGTCTGATTGTGCTGCAACAATGAACTTCTCACAATATTATCCTTTGTTAGCTTTTTTGCATAGAGGAATAGGATGTTCTTTAAAAAAAACCAAAAAAACCAAAACACAAAAAACCTACCAAATCTACCCTTTGTCATTATTCTTTGCTTTCCACGTGCAATGCTCTGATAAACATGTATCTGGCTGAGATGGCTGCAATGACTCTTCCCCAAGTCTGTCATTATTATTCCTGAAATGGCCAGAGGGTTCACTGGAAAGTAAAAAGGAACTGCTAATTCTTATCAAAAATGTGTATTATTTTATGGTATGTTCCTGTGAGAAAATTGTTCTTACCTGAGCTACTTACTGCTTTTCTGTATGCACAAGCATGAGACTGTACTCAGCTGGAGTAACCTCTAATGTATTCATATTTTTATCAATTTTATTATCTTTTATTAAAAAAAAATTAGAAAAAGCATGCCTAGGAAATATGCTGTTAGAAATAAGATGAAAAAACAATTATTGAATAGTATCATAGGTGGTTTAAACTATCATATAATTACCTTTTAATAATAACATACATATTCAATTGAGCTGGATTATTATTAATATTGTGACTTATTGCCAATCTGTAGTGGAAAGGAGGTAGTTTTACTAAAATTTAATGAAGGCGTTTTTAACCCAAGTTTCTTTGATCTACTAATAAATTCTCTTTTTTTTCAGTGCTGCTAGCCAATGTCTCTAAAGTTAAGCAATGCCTTATGCAAACATCTAGGATAGCAAGATTGCAGATGTTTATAAAAGGGCATAATGGTGGATATAATTCAAATTTCAAATGATGCTGAATTTGTAATACTCCTGCTTAATGAGATACAAGTGAGGAAGTGTCAGTATTTCTAAGGTATCCACATTATTATAGAAGAGGAAAGTAAAAATACTGTCTTAATTCAGTTACTTTGGAAAAAGATTGGTAATTTTTAAAGTGTGAACCTCATTTCTAATAAGTGTCTTGCTGTACATTATTGGAAACATTCTTGTGATGTGTAGAACAACTGGCATGAGTAGCTCTTTATGAGAAAATTACTAAATCAGCTTCCAGGCTCTCTTAATAAATCACTGTGTGATTAGTGCAATTTTCTAGACTTCATCAAGGTGCATCTACTGTAGCTGCACAAATACATGTAGCAATTTCACTATCAGCAATGGTCTTGGCAAACAACTGAATTCTGATTGTGTGCAATTTGGCTAGATAATTACATTTTTTGCTTCTAATATAATTTTCCTAATTTACCTGATTTCTATTTTTCCTGTTACATTGAGCACCTTAAAAACTAAAGCTAGGGAATGGATTGTTTCATCGAAATGAAATTATATGCATCTAAAACATTAGTTCATTTATGCATGATTAAAGTCAGTGGATAATCTTTTTTTGTGTCAGTGCTGCTGCTGCTCTAAAGTGAGGTATTCCAAATTCCACTAAGAGAGAAGGTCAAGTCCTTCTTACTTTTCCTTTCACTGACAGTGGGGCTAGGAACAGATTAAAGGAATTTAACAAAGGGTTTTTTTCTCTTTCATTCAAATAATTATTTTTTAATATGTTGCTAAGCATGTTGAAGGTCTGGCACTAATACTCAATATTCAATATTAATGTTCAATAATGAACCTATTCAAAAAAGTATTAAAATATCATGTTTGTATAATACACGATGATATAAAATGCAGAAAAAATAATTTTGTGAACTGGGGTGTTAAGCTCTAGGCAGCCTTTCCATTATGTAAAATGTGCCACAATTTATCAGCTGAAAGTTGATGTGAGCTCTAATGTCAAGATTTTCAGAGGTTTTGAACGCCTGTGTCTTGAGTCACGTTGTGTAAAGCTCTCAAAACCACCCAAAATGCTTAAATATTGCTCAGGACTTTCTGCCAGGTAAGGCTCCTCCAAGTGCCTCAAACTGTGCATCCAAAAATACATCCAAAAGTACGACATTTAAAAACATAAATCTTTGAATTGGTTTTCTGAAAAGCATTCAAATCCTTTAAACTAGGTGCCTAGAGCCAGATCAAATATTTTCTTTTAAGAAGGTCTCAGATAGTGATGTAAATTGATTCAAATGCAATTAGTACCAATTCAAAGTGTATATTGATTTGTGCCATACTGGTTTAGGCGGAGAGGTACATAAAGGAAGTTAATTCCTAATCCTTGTTTCAGATTGGCTTGTTCAATTGCTTGGAGACATCCACATCTCCAGGCTGAGTTTGTTATTTAATATCAAGTGGCAAGTCAGCACATACAATTGTCTTGTCAATATGAGTTAAATTCCTAGGGACTAGGATCTGCAAACTGATTTTGAGTACATAGATCAAATCTCCTGTAAATGTCTTATGTCTGAAAGGCTGTGCAAGATAAGCAAGCTTTTCATTTAAATATGAACATCACACACTTTATGTGTGCTGATGAAAATATAAGTTTCAAAATTCATTATCATAATCATTATTAATTTGATATTGCTAATATCAATATTGCTTGAATGCTAAGAATGTCTAGGTTAGAGATATTGTTTCAGTAGTGAGAAATGCATTTTTTTCCTGAACTTTGATACCATTAAACCTTAAAATATTCTCTAGGCTAAAAATACTTAAGGTGCATGCTTCAATCTGTAGGCATCATCTGCTCAGTTCTAGGGGGTCAAGTAATTTAGAAACATAATCCTGAGAAATTTAACTCAGAGATCAGTGGGAGATTTCCTTTGTTTTATAAACAGTCACATCAGTTACTGTACGATAGAAACTGGCACTGCCAGAAGACCTGTTTATTTGCCTCTAACTGGAAAGCATACATATTCACATAGGTAGTGTTAAATAGAAGCATATACAGCAGCACAGTGTAAGCATATACACAGCAACACCAATGATGTTTCTGTGAAACTTTTGCTTTTGCTTCAAATCACTTCCTCATATTCCACTTTCTACCAGTAGTAGTGTTATTGCCCATGGTAGATCTATACACTGAAATTGTAAACTGTCATGCAGTATACCCCCTTCTGTTTGCTGGGTTGTTGGTTTCAGAATCAAACACATGGTCCTTACTAATCAAAACTTAGTGATTCTTGGAGAATGCTCCTTTCTACACCTGGAGGCCTCAAAAACGGTGCCAGTCACTTAGATCTTGCCTTTTCTCGCTTGCTTTTGATTGAGTTTACTTTTCAATAGAGTTTGAGTGCTACACTAAGGATCTGAGTATTGGTACTGCAGCTTTACTTCTGATCTTTCTCTTACTTCCAGCAGTTACAAATTCACAGAAGATAGCAAATATGCCTTCTCATTTGTGGGTGGTATCAGCATGCCTATGGAATTCTGATGGGGTATTGTCAGAATGCCAGATCTTTGCCCAGCTGTGGGTTGAATTGGAAATTTCTTAGAAGCCTGTGCAATATGAATAAAATGAAGTATATTACAGCTGTCCTCATCTTAATACAGAGGACTAATCAGCAAAACTTGCAGCAAGTCCCAGCATGTGATATCTCTGATCAAGACTGAGTGTCACATGCTGAGATATGAGATAGGCTGCATCTTCTTATTAGTAACAAGCTTAGCTCAAACTGAAACAAAGACTATATGATCTGCATTTACAGAAAGCAGAACAGGTAGTCAGGAGACTAGGATACCATTGTTCATACAGCCACAGACTTCTGTCTGTGAAAACCTTTTGGTCAGCAGGTTTAGATTTACAGCAATGAGATTTATATCTTCGATTTTGGATGACCTATTTCAGCAATAAAGTACCAAATTCTAAAACCAAGGCTTGGCTGTCTCAGACCAGATTATTTTGGAGTGGAAGCAGCAAAACAGTGTTCATTTAAAGCAAAGATTTTAGTTTTAGTCATCAGTTTTCTCCTCTACCAAAAAAACAAAAAAACCAAAACAAAACAAAACAAAAAAAACAACAACAAAAAACCCCAAACAAACAAAAAACAAAACCAAAAACCCACCAAAAAACAAAACAAAAAAAACAACCCTTATGATTATCTCCATGGAAAATGAATCTCAGCAATGTTGACAAGTGTGTCTTTATTTCATACCAGAAGACCTGGAATCACAGAAAGAAAAAAATACACAAGAAATATAAAGTGACTATGATTTTGAGAGATGAGTTACTGTCTAGAAAGTTCAGTCCCAAAACAGGAAACAATTGAAAATAATCTGAAGGTATGTTAATAAAGGGTGCAGTATGAGAAATGCAGGTAATGTATCTATAAATAAACAAAGATTTAATTTGTCTGTGTAGATGTGTTTTCCCTCAAAGACAACCAGTTTCCTGACACTTCAACAGATGGAAAGGGTTTGAGTAGTAGTAGACATTCAGAGTCCTCTCATGAAAAAAAGGATTTTGCTGTTTATTATGTTTCCTAGAAATGACGTTCAGAACAATGTAATGTGAAAGTATTTTGAAGTGACTCTTCCACAGCTGTCTTAGCTGATAGCATAGGACAGATGGTGCAACACAGACCAGCATATAAATTTACTTCTTTCCACAACTTTATTAGCTGAGTGCTTTAAAAAGCAACAGTGATAGTATCTTGTAAAATAGGTAAACAAAATGGGACAGGCTTTCTACCCCTGGCTAGGTGCCACCTTTGAGCTACTGTGGCAGGGAGTAAGAAGGAAGGAGAAGGGAGAAATCTTCTTAGTCAGATCTTTCTTCAGCACCTGCTTCTATTGAGTTTCATGCTGGGTAAGCTAATTGCCATGCCTAGAATTGCCTATCAACTTCCCTCAGGTGCTTGTGCAAAGGAAGGGGCAGGCCAACTTCCAGTTTTTCAGTGTCAAAATCATCCTGAAAAACTGAGTCATCAGCTACTTGCTTTGTTAACACACTGTTGTGTAGCAGTTAAAGGAAAAACTTTACTGTAATACCTACTGCAAGTAGCTAAAACAAAAGGATATGCTGCCAAGCTGATAAAGTTGTTAGACAAATAAGTTAGGTGTCTGAAAGACATGAATCATCATAAATAGGGATATTTAAAATTAGGCTATATCCAATTACTTTTTAATTTATATTTGCATTTTAATGAAGATTGAGCTAAATGAGATAAATAGCAGAGAGATTTCTGTATCAAAAATATCCTTGAATTTTGTGTGTCAAGAATTGGATTTTCAGTGGTTTGGCATACCTGAAGTAATATAAGTCCCTAAAAAGATTTTAAAAACTGTGTTAGGCATTTACCTACCTAAGGTCATCCCTTTGAACCTAGAAGGAATTTGGCAGATGCTAGTCTGCTTGCATCCTCATGTGTCTGAATGCCTTCAGGAAATTATCTAGTGGGATTTCTAGAAGTACTGAATGTAGGCAACTAAATTTAGGATTGATGGGAAATATGATCAGGCTTTAACAATTCCAGGGAACAGTATATGAATATTGTCAATATTATGTAACATTGCTGCTGCATGAGAAAAGACTGATTTTTTTTCTTTTTTCAGAATGACAATAACTCTAAATACCTTTATTGTTGCTGGAATTCTCAGCACAACAGTTCTGTGTAAAAAACTTTACATTTTTGAAATGTCTGAAATGAAAGCTCTACAAGCTCTGTAAAGAATTTTATTAAGATGCATCATTTTGATTAAAGCACGATTAATTTGTCTTTTTATTTGGCTTGCAGTGAACAGATGAATGTACTATATGGTGTCTAGAACACTGCTGAAGGAACGGTAGCAGAGATACACCACTAAACATTAACATATGTCTACGTACATTATGTTCATGTTCAGCTGGACTCAGGCCCCTCGTACTCTTGGCAACGTGCTTTTGTTGCACCTTCTCTTTCCTGTTATGGTATTCTAACAACATGCTCATTGTACATTAATAATCCTTAAAAAGCTCACTGTAACTTAATCCTCCTTAAAAATATGACATTTTCTACTATAGGCTGCTTCTTTATATGGTCAAGCTGCCTATGCTGTAATGAATTTGTACCTAATTTCCCATTCAATTGATTTGATAAAACTTACACACTGTTTGAATGTTATTTAAATACTGAGTGTATTACAGCCAAGTAATGCCGTTCTGTGTCAGCTTTTCAGGTATTAACCATCTTTAGAAAGAGGTGAACTACAACAGGCCAGACTTCACTGGGAAAAGATAAAACCCCACATTTTCAGACATTCTGTATCCACTACCTATAATTAGCAAAAGAAAATTGTTTTCTAGACAGAAATTAAAAAGTTTAGTACAGATCTACACTGAAAAAATCGGAGTGTTTCCAGTACTGCTCCTGCTCTCATATTACAGATGTTAATTTAATTTCCATTACTATTGCAGCATTAGGCACTTCCCTGGCACTTCCCAGTTAGTGGTTATCCTCTTCTCCAAGCACAGGGCATCTCCTTATTGTTAAAAAACAAAACACAACAGAAACAAAAAACCAAAAATGTTCTACACTAGCTCTTCTAATATGAAATCATAGTATTATTAAGATTGGAAAAGACATTTAATATGATTGCGTCTAATGGTTAACGCAGCACCACGATGTTCACTGCTAAACCGTATCTCCAAGCGCCACATCCACATGCCTTTTGAACACTTTCAAGGATTGTGGCTCAACCTCTTCCTTGGGCAGCCTCTTACAATGCCTAACCACCATTTCATTCCTGATATATAATCTAAACCTCCTCTGGTGCAACTTGAGTCCATTTCCTCTTGTCCTGTCACCTCTCACTTGGGAGGAGAGACCAACCTCCATCTGGCTACAGCCTCCTTTCAGCCAGTGGAAGTCAGAAATAATGTCTTCCCTGAGCCTTCTTTTCTCCAGGCTAAACACCCCCAGCTCCCTCAGCTGCTCCTCACAGGATTTGTGCTCCAGACCCTTCACCAGCTCCATTTCCCTTCCCTGGGCTCACTCCAGCCCCTCAATGGCCTTCTAACAGGGAGGGGCCCAGACCTGGACCCAGCACTGGAGGTGTGGCCTCAGCAGTGCTGAGTACAGGGGGACAATCCCTGCCCTGCTCCTGCTGGCCACTCTATTGCTGATACAGGCCAGGATGCCACTGGCCTTCCTGCCCACCTCGGCACACACTGGTCATGTTCAGCTGCTGTCAACCAGCATGCCCAGGTCCTTTTCCACTGGGCAGCTTTTCATCCACTCGGCTCCCAGACTGTGGTGCTACATGGGTGTGTTGTGAACCAAGTGACAAATAACTAATCCACTGGGACATAAACTAAAAAGTGGGAGCTGATCCTCTACATAAGTTCTTAATGTAAATATAACTTAAAATATTAAATCTCATACTGATTTAGCAAAAAAGATTTGACAAAGTATCTGTCTCCACAATCTAAAGCAGTTAATTGAAGTGCCTGAATAAAAGCTACTTAAATCTTACCATGCTTACAAATTCTGAAACATTAAGATTATCCTGTATGCAAATCTAACCTGTAGTTATGCAAACTTATAGTCTCCTAATCGAAATTAACCACAAGTGGCATTTATCCAATTAGAGCTTCTGGAGTGACTCACCTGTAGAGCAGAATTTTCATGTTTTTCATAAAGGTGGAAGGATTACAAATATAAATTAATTATTCTCTTCTTTCCATTTTGCATAGCAGACACTCAGTCAATGTGATACAATGACATACTTCCTGTAATTCTTCAACACAGTTCCAATGTTTACTGACTTCCTAAAACACAACTGGGTCTGCTTAGTGAATGACAAAATTAACTTCCAAACAAATCTTCCCAAAGCAGCAGTTTTAAAAACTGAATATTCTCAGGATGCATTTTAACAGAGTTAGAAAACATATTGTTGGATTAATAGGACGATAATCAATGTAAATGGCCAGTTGTTTTGTAATAAATGGGTTTGTTGCATTAAAAAAATTACTTCTCTTATGCTCCTAAGTTAATTAGAACATAGAGTGTGCCTGTGTCTTGGCTTTTAATTCTGTTCAATTTTTATTGATGAATTATACTAGTGAAGTGTTATTGTTTTATTTTCTTTTGTTTGGGTGCTTTGAGAATGACTTAGTTTTGTTTATTGCAGCTCTTGCATTGCATAGCATTGACAGTGTGCTTTGCCTGTCAGTGAGTCTCCTCATTCTGCATTTACAGAGGTCATGCATTATAGCTGCATAGGTGAAATCTTTCCTTATTTTCCTGATGGTATTGACTTGCATTTTAAAGTAGCTTACCTTTTAGTGACACAGCATTTATTTAGCTTATTTTACAACAAAAAAACAAACCAACCAACCAATCAATCAACCAACCAAAAAAAAAAAAAAAAAAAAAAAAAACAACCAAAAACCAAAACAAAACAAAAAACAAAAAACAAACCACCAAAGAAACACAGCCCACAGCCCCAAAAACCAGCAGAGAAAGGACAATGTCTTACCAATACACTAGGCACATTTGTCAGCTGCTTACACAAACCTCTGCATTATCTTAAACCATAACTGTTTATGCACAAATTTCTAAACCAGCTTGTAAAACCTAGTGTGGGTATTATCATATTTCAGGCTTAATACTGGAGCAAGTTCTCACTGGAGCAATGGTGCTCAGACTCAGCTGAGCTACTCACATCACTCTGGAAAGCAATGTCCAGTTGCTTCCAGCCTCCTAAGAGACAGCTAAGTAGATGGTTTAGTAAACTTGATCTGATCAAAAACAATGGTTCTAAGTCAGCCAAGTTTAAAAGTACCCATCAAGCAAGGAAAGAAAATTATAGTTACTGAATGCAGAACTGATAGTCAGTTACACTGTGTCTCTGCTTTCAGGTTTTTTATGTGCCTTTACTAAGAGTAGGTGCAGACAGAACAGGGATTTCTCCTTTCTTTGTGGAGCTTCTTGAGCACAATCAGGGAAAGAAACTTGTAGGGTTGAAGAGACACAAGGAAGACTCCCTGGAGTTGGGGGACTGAAGTTCCAAGGAAACACTAGAAACTGTGGTAAAGGACAGAGAGCAGATACCAGGTCACCAAGATGATGAAAGAAATTTCCTGCAACCATATATAAGATGTGAGATGTAAGACAGATGCAGTTTGGAAGGTCAGTGATTTCAGTAAAACAAACACTGGATAACAGGACAAGTCTGCAAAGCAGCAGAGCAAGACAATAGTTTATATATTCTCTTTATTTGAGTTTTCTCTGCCTACAAAATTTGGGAAACTAGTTTATGTAATTTTAAAGCTTGACTTTTTTTTTTTTTTAGTTTAAAAGCCTTTTCATCTCCTTTGGGGAGTTCACTGTAGGAAAAGGTCTAGTAAGATACACCTTTAAGCTTTTAATAATCTTGGATCCTGTTTAACAGACAGTCAACTGAAAGGCAGTGCCTGAAATCTAGTGCAAAGAGAAATGAACTACCAGTACACACGTGACAACAGATAAAGGGTTGATTTGTTCAGGAGTAACGAATTGGAATAGAAAAATAATTTTCCCTCGTGATATTGAGAAGGAATAGTACTGGAATAGTAAATAAATTTTGAATATTCATTAAAAATGGTATATAATTGGTAGCATGTAATAGAAAATAGCAGTAAAACATTTCTGAAGAGAATGTCCATGTCAGATTCAATGATCTTTGCCCGTGTGTTTTCATAAAGAATTAGTGATGTCTTCCATGCCATGCCAAATGGCTCAATGATGTCAAAGAGAAAGGCATAATGACAACCACTGTCAGAAAGCTGAAACCAAGGGAAAAATAATAGGAATACATTTTTAAGTCTGTGGTGATTAATTGTGGGAGCAAACTACCTAGAGAATTATTTGAGTCCCTGCCTCCTATATTTCAGATCAAAAATAGTGTCTGAAAAATAAGGCTTAGGAAACTCAATATGTTTAATAATACCTGAACTCATGTTATTTCATTTATTAAGGGGGAAAAAAAGAATAGAATGAAGTAAAGTGTTATATTGATACAGAGCAGGACAGACTATAGGATCTCACAGTCCAGACTGTTTTAAAAATGTAGAATCTTTAGGAGTACAATTGCTGTAAAACAGAAAATACTACCCTTGCTACCCAGGAGACTTTGTAGATATTTGTTGTCAAGAGTGTAAAAAACTACCTTTGCATGCTAACTTAGTGTTTACAGGCATACCTTCAGTATCTTCACATGAAAGAAAAAAGCTTTATATCATTTTTAGCACATGTTTTCCTGTAAACTCAAACCCCCTATAGGTTATAGGCAAAGCAGGAAATGAAAAGGTCTTAACTGCAGCAGTAGCCAGATTAATGGTCCCTCCCATCTTCTCCTCTAGTAAAAAACAAAAATCACACTATACACAAACATATTATGAAAGAAATTGTACTAATCTTTGTGAGGATTTGCATCCATATATAATGCTTCTGTATGTTTTTTATCAGAGGATGGAAATGTTCATATTCTTCCCAGGAATGTCCACAGAACAGTGAGACTTATGGTGCTGTACTTTTCATACCCAGATTATTCTTAACGAATAGATCCCTAAACCAGTGTGTAAGCAAAACTACTGAATCAATACTAGAGGTACAGGACTTTAGTGGTTTTGTTTTGTCTTTCCTTTAACTTGTGATTAACAAGAACTTATGTATTCCTTTGTTTCACTTTGCATTTTACTCTGTGTGGGATAGGTTAGCACCAGATCTTAAAATAACACAGTTTCAAGAAGTCTTGTAAATAGAATAGAGCAAAAATAGATAGGTTAATGCTAAGTAACTGGAATCTGAAATCTCTACCTGAGAATCTTCCAGATATTTTAGAGAAATGAATGTAAAACATTTGGTTTTCTTTGAAATTTTGCTAGCAAAGTTACATTTCCTAGTCTTTATGTATTAATTTTAGTTAACATTTGGAAAAAGTACAATGCTGTTCTTAAAATTTTTCTGTGCTGAGCATGATTCCTCAGAAAATTTTCTCACTTTTTTCACACCAATGCACTTAGAAAAGTAAGTATATTGGTTAATACAGTGATGTTGCTCTCTGAATAAATTAGTTAAACATATCTTCTAGGATCATTTATCATTTAGCAAGTTGCATGATGCTGGGCAAAGATACTGAAAAAAATCTTTTTTCCTAGACTGATTGGTCTCATCTCATAAGCTCTCCAAACACAAACTTCAAAGATAGAATAAAAAAGTTTTGTGAAAAATTATGACAGCATCAGTTCATAAAATTTTAAAAAAATTCATGCTGCAAATCTTAGTCATGTAATTTCTCAGAGCATTCCACTAGTGGGTAAAAGTGATTTTTGAAGGAAATACAAGCTCAGGACTTCTTTTTGAACTGGGCAATGGGACATGGATAACTGTTAAGCTTTCTATTTTTCAAATCAGAGGTATCACAGGAAAAGAGTCTGAATGTGAAGATATGAAAATAAGCATCCATTGTTATGAGAAATGTCAGACACAGAAGTCTTAAATATCTGTTTTACCTAGATTTTTCTCCTTTCCTCTTCAAGGAAAAAAAAAAAAAAAAAAAAAAAAAAAGATAATAGCTATAGCCTGAGCCAGTAGTTCTAAGATTTCAAATTTTATAGACTGTCTGCCTTCAGGGCTTGAGGAATCTTTGTGTTAAGAATCCACCTGATAATAATGTTTCTCTGGGAATATAATAATTCTCTTTTGCTAGAGGCAACTGGCAAAGAAACTTCCTAAGTCAACTAAAAGTCTCTTTTTTATTAGCTGGAATTTACTTCTGGGTCTTCATCTTTTACTTTCTGCCTCTGCTTAGCTGCAGGAACAGAAAAGGAATACGCTCAGGAAAGCTACATTGAAATATGCCAAATCTTTTTTCTCCACTTGGAGATTCTCTTCTACTGATTCCTTTTGCATAGTTTTCAGTAAATACAAAAATCATAAGGATAGCAGAGGTATGTGGCTTTTCAGCTCAACTGGGATGGAAAAATCATAGAATAGTTTGATTTGGAAGGATCTTTGAAGGTCATCTAGTCCAATTCCTTTGCAATGAGCAGGGACATCTTCAACTAGATCAGGTTTCTCAGAGCCCCAGTCTAACCTTGAGTGCTTCTAGGGATTAAGAATCCACCACTTCTCTGGGTAACCTGTGCCAGTGCCTCACCACTCTCATTGTAAAAAATTCTTCCTTAGATCTCGTCTAAATCCAGCCTGATTTCTTTTTTCTTTTTATTTTCTTTCTTTCTTATTTTTTTCCTCAGATGAAAGAGGGTAGTTTTAGATTAGCAGTGGTCAGAGCAGAGAGAAGAGGAAAATAACAGAGAACACCTGGTGTTAAAATCTGGATTTACTATTCAGTTAGTGCCACTTAGTAGCTATTGCATATCTTGGAATCTAGTTGAATTATGCCAATAGTAAAAACAATAATGATAATAATAATAGTAATATTAATAATAATAATCCTCTGGATGTGTATAATGTATTTGACTCCTAAGGACTTGGATGTGTTTTAGGGGTCAGTTTTTGAGGCACTCATCAGAGTGGGTTCTGTTCCTGAAGGGAACCTTTGGGTGCCGTGGTAATAAGAATTCTATCTAAAATAAGAAAATGCATTTTTTTCTTCACTCTCATCCTCCTGTGGTCTTGGAGGGGAGAGCTGTTCTACTTGCAGCTCAGGCTGCTTTTGGGATGAAGTGTGCTCAGGAAATATGCTAATCCAGCAGATCCATTTTGTGCTGCAGTCCTGCCTTCTCTTCAGAGCAGTGCTGTCAGCTGACCTTGGTGAGCTGGTCACCAGTTTTAAGTGTTATGGATCTCCCATCTCCTCCCTGAACCAGCAAGTCTTCCAGGCTTGGTATCCCAATGCAGATAATAATTCGAACTGTAGTCACAACTGTAAATCAGACAGAGTTAAAATATTTCTTACTGCCATTACATACAGAGGTAAAATCAAGGTCCAAATTACACTAAATCAAGTAATGAACTTCAGTTATATCTTGGGAAATCAATATCGTCATCATTTTCTATAACTCTGTTCTGAAACTCTTTAAAACTGAGTAGGTGCAGAGTTACCTCCCTTAAGTGAGGTCACCCAAGTCCCAGATACAGCTCCATCACTTCGTCTTGCTCTCAGATGCTTTGAAGAACAAACAGAGTGTTTGGAACAAACTAGGCTGCCATCTGTAGGAAGTGTTTCCAGGCTCTTTTCCAGAAAGGGTGATGTTCTCTTCCACAGCCTCTTCCTTATGTTAGCCTGGGAGGTTCTGATTAAAGAAATGTATTTTGAATGGGAGATAAGGAACAACATTTGCCCTCATCTTCCCTACTGTTAACCTTTGTCATTTAAGGATTTTCAGCAGCTGAACTCCAGACACTTTGCTTTTTCCCTTGCTGCTTTTAGGATTGTGGATTATAATTCATCTGAGTCTGTTGCTTTGTCAACTGTTAATCATTCTAATTACCTAATTATCTACTGTAATGAAATGATAAAGCCCTTAACAGTTCAGTCTTTCTTCTCCCTGTAGGAAATTCTATCTCCTCCTCTGGGATGTTACCTTCTTTGTTTAAAAGTCAGAGAAATTATTTGAGGGCTGGGCATAAATGCTAGTTTTGCTTGTTTAAACACTTTTCTTCATCACGGATTCCTTTTTATAATTGTAGTTACTCTTTGGTCTTTGTTTACAGATCAACAATTTTGTTAAATTTCCTTAATAATAAAGGGCAGCAGGGAGAGAGAAAAGAGACATTGCATAAAATCTAGAAACTCTTTCCAAATCAGAGATAAAAATGCAGATTTTACCAACACCAAAGGTGACTGTTTATAGCAATGAACTTCAAACTCACACTGTATTTTTACTCAGTGAAGCCTACTTTTTCTTTGCAAGATTACTTTAGTATGAGAAGTATGGAATGAGGCAGCAATACAGGAAATTACATTATATGCATTTCATTTACCTTGGGCCAAGGAAAGAAGTGAATTTGGATTTTTCCACTGTCAATAAATATTCCAGATTTGCATCTGCTCAATATTATAGCTTTTTTATATTTGTCCTTTAGCTTTGTCTCAAAAAAAGAGGAATATTTTTGAAAAACTACTGTTGGTACTTGAGAATACATTTTGGAGAAGATCTTACAGAAGAGAATCTGTATGGGCTGAGATAGCTGACTGTAGTTATGGGGGAGGTATTGGATCTGCAGTCAGTTCCTGTTGTTTTGTTTCCTGGCTGGCTGCCTCAGGGGAGCTGCTCACTGAATAGGCTATATGGTATGTTTCCTGACCAGTACATTGCCTCGTTTGAATCCCCTTCTGAATTGCCCAAGTGCCATGTCTTCTTCCCTAATCAATGTGTTTTTGCATGTCCTTTCTCTTGTCCACAACAGAAGAGGGTCCATGTGATACTGTTCTGCTTCAGAATCAGCCTCTATAGCTAACACAAGTTTTTTCCCAGTTTTCTTTCTGGAAGGTACATC
The DNA here is from genome assembly GCF_017590055.1 of Onychostruthus taczanowskii. Taxonomy (NCBI): domain Eukaryota; kingdom Metazoa; phylum Chordata; class Aves; order Passeriformes; family Passeridae; genus Onychostruthus; species Onychostruthus taczanowskii. The sequence continues at coordinate 16,481,837 of NW_024497629.1, read as the reverse complement.
TTGAACACACTGAACACATGAAGTCAGAGAAAGTACCTGGCTTCCACATTAGCGAATTGCCAGAGATAAGCATTTACTTTCTGAAACGAAGACTAGAAGCAGTAAGGGGCATGGGATATGATTCAATTTCTCCCTCACTCAAAAAGTGAGTCAGTAGAAAATCATCTGCCCAAAGCAGTATTTGAACAGAGAATAAAAGTGTAAGAGAATTCAGAGAGAAAGATCGGTGAGGAGGAGGATAGACAAGGAAAAGAAGGAAACGAGAGGACAAAGCACTGTGAGGAGGAATTAACCTAGGAGAAGTATAGGAAAAAGTCCTACTATGCATGAAAGATATGGTAGAACAAAAAAGAATGGAGTTCTGCCTGTTAGAAAAGGAGGGTCAGGACATGAGAGAAGGCATTCAAAAGAGCATGAAGAGGGCTGAGAAGAAAGAAGCAGAGAGAAGAGATTGGAAAAAGTGAAGCTGAAAAAACCTTTAGGCAAACATACAGAAATTTTATATCCTTGACTATTTCTTTAGGTAGAATAATATAAGCATAATTCAAGCCTGTTATAAGAACAATTTCATTCAAGTCCAGTCCTTCCTGTTATCCTGGATTTGAATTCTACACCTCTGCAGGCTTACAGGCAGGTGGAGACATCCTATTCATACAGCATCCTCACACACATTAATTCACACACCATGGGACTTAATGACACTTTTCTATCCTTAGAATCTAATTTTTATAATTTTTGAAATATATTCCCTGGTTTCCATTAAGTCCAGCCTGCTTGTCTGCTATTACAAATACTTTTTCTTATTTAAGGCAGTCAAGGTTCTAAATTTCTCTTCTAGCATGCTGTGGAAGGCTTCCCAAGATGTCTCCAGCCATGCAGGAATTATTCCTTTTTCTGGAGTGTTTAATTAGTACACTTACATGAACAGCAGCCCTCTGACATGCACAAACCTCTGTCCCTGGTTCAGAAGACTCAGAACCACAACGACCTCACTGGTTTCCACCTCATGTATCTAGCCTTCCTTCCAGGAGTAACTTCTCAGCTGGAATTTATGTCTAGGAACAAGTCCTGGTAAACTCATCTTCTTTTGCTCTAAAAGCTGCATCTAAGGGAACCTGATTTACTTGCTCCTAAATTCAGCTGAATGGCACAGAACATTTTAGACGGATTGCCACATAGCTACTTTGAATACATTTATTTTTGTTTCCTGAAGTTACTGATCTGAATCTGTGATCCAGCTCTTTAAATTCTATAAACTGACATAATTTCTTTGAAATATTTTATTGTGTAATACATGGATCTCTGATTTCTACAATTTAAGGATTGAGCCTAATTGTCAATACATCCCTAAAAATCCCCACGAAATCTAAGAAAGAAGAGATGGTCATAGCAGGTCTCCTGTCATTCCACATTAAAATTTTAATTCTTTATTAAAATGGAAATTCAGAGTAAATCAGGTGAAAGCAATTTGGATTTTTAAATCTTTTGAAGGATGTTTTCAGGCATATGCAGAGACATTTATGCAGATTTACCTGTCTTCATTGGATCTCTGAAAAAACATTTCCTTGATCCTATTGTGATCTCCTGTATATCATGTAATAACAAAAGATGTGGGAAGGAGCTTGGGCCCACAGAAAACAATGACAACTGAGGCAAATCTAAATATTTCTGATTTGATTGAAATGACATTTTAGAAATCAGTATTTTAGGTATCTTCTGAATTAAAATATGAAATTCCACGGACAGTTTTATGGGGGGAAAATGTCTTTTTTTGAGAATGAAAATTAGTTTAACATACAAAAGAAATCTTTTCAAGAAATCTTAAAAAAACTTCCTATATTCTCTGTCTTGAATTGAGAATGGTCCAAACAAGACATATCCCCTTGAGTAAGCTGTATGAGGTCCCATGTACATACCTCAGCATTTTTATAAATACAAACAATAACAACAACAATAATAATAGTAGTAGTAATAGCAGTAATGTTCCAGAAAAAAAAATAAGTTAAATATAGGTAATGCCCTCAAAATGGTTGCTCTATAGCTCCAGTGTCCTTCATTGCCACTGTTCTTTATATGCAAGCTAGTACATTATCCATAAATATATTTAAAAAATGGAAATTTTGCAGATGGTCTTGAATTAATTCTAAAATATCCTGTTATACAGGGGAGTTTATGCCCAGGAGGTGAAATTTTGTTTGCAAGAATAAGGGAGCATCATCCCTATTTCCATCTCTGTGCCAACAGCAAGTACTTAAACTATTAGGATTTTGTTTTTTTTCTTGAGTGAGCTTCCTTCAAGTTAAGGAATGGAAATGGAATATATATATGCGGAGAGATTTCAGCTTTGGTACCAGCTCAAATTCTACAACAAAATCCTGGGACATTCATTAACCAGTGTTGAAATTGTTGCTATGTATTGTTATATAAAAGTTGTGCATTAATTTGAATTAAATGTAAATTATAAACTGTATGATATGTAGGAAGTAATGTACCTGACATTTGATTTTTTTATTGTATTCATTTTTAATTCTGCCCAATGTGTTTTCCTGTTGTCCAGTGTGTTGTCCCTGTTCTCAGTTGTCTGATAGCTTTGAACTGCTTTACACAGGACTGTGTGAAAAGTGGGGCCATAAAGACAAATGAAAGACACAGCATTTTATTGTCATTATTGAAAGAAACACGAACTCAGCATTCTTGAGATATTGCCTGTAAAGACAGTTTCTCATTTTCCCTTTTGATTGCCCTGCTTCCACGGCACCTACACTCAAAAGCAAAGGCAAAGAAGCAGTGTGAAGTTTTATATGTGTGCAATGGAGATGTATGAGGAGGGTCTGAGGTTCACTAGATGTTCATGCCAAGTACTACTTTTGCACCTTTGGATTCATCCAGACACCTGCAAAGGCTGAAAAATATGTGCCTTTCCAGAATAGCAACTGTAAACCAGGCATCATGTCCTAAAATTAAATCAGATGCCTATGTTTAGGCAATATACCCTAGAAATCTTGCCCCTCAGTTACTCCATGGAGGGAACCAGGATATTTGCATTATTTACAGTTGGAGTAATGCAACAAATAACATTCCTATTTGTTGGCACTGCCTGCATTATTAAACCTTGCGACTTAGTGAACCTTTGTTTAGTTTTGGTGGCCATTTTTTCTAGAGTCTGAGGCAGCTAAACACCCAAATCCAAATGAAGCTAAAAGGGAAGGAAAAATTTAGACAAAATGGTGTTCAGAATAGATAAAGCATTTAATAGCCTAAAGTGGCATCTAGAGAGCATGTACATGCCTATATCTATCCTAAAAGGCTAAATCAGCCAAAGGAAAGAAAAGGAAAGGTAGTAACAACCTTAGGTTGTTTTTGTGGGTTTGGGGAGTCCTAGATACACATTTTGCTTCACAGAATTTTGTATGTATTTTCTTGTCATTGGATATATAACATCATGCCTGGAAAAGTAAAAGAGGTTCTGGATTCCATTCTTGGCATGAGGCAGCAAAATATATCATTATGATGTAAATTCTGTGTTTGGACAGCAGGCTTCTTTGAAAGTCCCAAACTCCTGCCATAAAGGTAATTCTGATTCATATTTATCCACATAATTAGTTCTGAAAGACTTTTTTTTTTTTTTTCATTTTCATTCATATACATTTCAAAGAGGAATAAAATGTCATATTAAGATTATCCCACTGGAAAAGCAAGAAAAAATATATATGTAATAGCCAGCCACAATTGACCACACATCATGATGGCTCTATAAAGAAAGAGAAAAAAAGAAAAGAGTTTCAGCCAGTTGGGAAGTTGTCCCAGATACTGATGAAAAGATAATAATTAATGATAGGATTTTTATTCATTTATTTATTTAGAGACAGATGCATTGCTAATTTTAACCTCAAAAAGGACATTTCAGCCTTGCAAATTGCACAGATTTTTGGATGGTACATTTTAGATATTTCTGTAAGAAATGTGGACTTTGCTGTTGGCATTTTCTTTCAAAGATCCTTTCAGTTTAAAGGAACTCCGGTTCCCTTTCCCATTTCTACAGAGCTGAAAACATGAGATCTGTGTGCATCACATTTTGATATTTTGTAAGCTTATTTACCTCAATACCTATTAATTACTCAGAGCAAAAGATAAACTTTTGGCATAGTCAGTTTGAGAGGAATCAGGGTTTCCCTCAAGCATTTTCCAATGTGGGTTTGAAAAAGGCCTCATGTGCGTCAAAGATAAAGCCTTCCTAGTATGCTTTTCATGCTCCATATGACTATTCCTTTGTTGCTGAAAAGAGAATAGTGATGCAGCTTATTGCCAATATTTAGCCAGTATTTGAGTTGCTTTTGTAACACTATGGACTTATTTTCTCTCTACGTTATCACCAAAGAATGTAAAAGGCTGTCCCCCAAAATCACTGATGGATATGTTGATTGTCTTTGGATGGAGTCCTGCAAGAAGTAGTGCACTTTTCTGTTAGAAACATTTTGACACCCTGTTATCTTCCTGAGTTGACCAGACACCTGCTGCTAGTCCACCTGCCTTTTTGGCAACCAGAAATGCTTGTCTGCCTTTCTTCCCAGTTTGTTTTTTGGGTTTTTTTTTCCCATCTCTGGCTGTGCAAGTATCAACAGGTGGGATCAATTGTGAGGAAGGATGTTGTGCCAATGTTTCATTGCTGGCATGGAGGCAGGAGCTCCTGCAGAGGGGATGGAATGTGTGGCTTGAAGAAGGCTGCTCTGCAGAAGTCAGTGCTGTCTGGCACCCACACATTACTAGAGGGGTCAAATCAACTCTGGAGCAGGCAGGGTGCCATTCTGACAGAAGGGGTAGCCAAGATGCCAGGTAGTTATGCAGCAAGTGTGTTAGCTGAGGGTTTGATTTTCAATCAGCAATGTCTACATGTCTGTTCATCTTGAATTTATACATATTTGTTTAAGAAAATGCATGAAAATTAATCTAAAGCTGCAGTGTATTAACTTAAGAAAAAAGTAGTAAGAGCTGAGCAGAAAGGAAGCTTGCAGCCATAGCTGTATTTCACAGATGGGTATGTTCACATACTTTTGTTTGCAGTGACAAGTCTCTCTAGGGCCTGTTTTGTAGTAAGAACTGTCCCCTAATACTAAGTGTTGACACTATTTTTGCACTGTAGGTGCCAGAAATACGCAAAGTCTCAAATGTTATAAGGATCAACCCAACTGGATCTGCCAATCAGAATTATTTTCTGGAGCTAGTAGAGCTTTTAAAATCCTTATATTTTTAACCTAGTTAAGTGCACTTTTCAGACAGAACCAAGGAGGAAGGATATGCAAAATGATATCAAGAACACTTTTAAAATCCATTGACCATGCTGATATCTTAAAGGAAAAAGTTTCTTATCAATTTGTGTGACAGTTTGAAACAGCAGTTGAATCATTTGCATCAATCTACCTCTTAAGCAGACACCTCAATTTTGAGAGCATACTGAGACCAAGCATGCCTGTTTGCAGCTAACCTCCTCATTCTAAGATACTAAATTGCATCTTTAGCACAAACATTTGAATTAATTGTTGGCATCTCAATGGGACAGATTGCCAAGACTTTATGGACAAGATCCAGTCTTGGTACTGTATAGGATATCAGACTCATATTAGCCCTACAGTCAGGCAAGTCCCTTAAATACTTTCTCATGTGAGGAGTAGAAAAACCCCTCATTGGACTCTGTGAAGCTCTCATTATGCAAAATTGAAATTGTCTTCCCATCTCATGGAGCTGTCTAATTAGTCAAGAAAGGCACATTTTTATCTTTCTCCATCCCAGCATTGCTGGACACAACACTTGTAAAACTATTAAAAACATATAGATTAAGACAGAGGTTTAGGTGAAGCTTGTAAAGACAGGGTAACTGTTTGGACAGTCCTTAGATTGTATCAGTGCCTGTTTAAAAAAAGCTGCTACACAGGCTGAAAATATGCCATTCATGCCACTCTCCTAAGTCTTTACTGATTTCTCCATTGCTGCAGCTCATTGTTATATTCAGTGTCCGACCACAGGACTGCCATGTGATGAACAATCAAAGTGAAAGGAAAAAAAATAAGATTTCATTTCAGTGATTTCTTCTGAGCTTATAAACTCTTAAAAATGTGAAATTTGGCAGGTGTAATTCAGAGAAGATATATTACCTGTTCCAACACTGTACTGTTTAATTATTTCACATATTTTAAGGAGTAAGATGTGCATTTTATAGGAAGGAAAGAGGAGCAGTTTACTGAAGACTAAAGGACATATAGGTTATGCTGATTAATATTTGACTAAGATTGATTCAGTGAGATGAGAAAGCAGCTTTGAAAATCCTTCTGCTTTTTTTTTTATCTTGACATTTTTGTAGATCTTATACACATTGTTTTAGAATAAAAGTGTGAATCTGAGTTCTATACTTGCAGAATATCATGACATTTTGAGATATTCCCTTAAAAAGGATCCACTTTCAAAATGCTTTCAAAGAAACTAGAGGCTATGTTTCTTTGTACATTCAGTCCAACATACGCTGACCAGTGGTGCAACATGTTCATAAATCCACTTTTGCTGGTCAACTGTAATGTGTTCACTATAGGCAGTAGTAAATCCGTCCCTGTTAATTATATTCTACGTATAATTAAAGGCTTTGTACTGTCTTTCAATAACTTTGTTATTCTTCTAACAAAGAATTTTAAATATCTAATTCAGCAGGGCTAATGGATCAGAATATGTGTAGGAGCAGTAGGCGTAGGTATGCCTGGTGTTTTCAGTCCAGAGATCCAAATGTGAATATCTAATAGCTGAACAGTTCCATACCTATTTTCAGGCTCCTCCAAAGTGCTCAGTAGAGAAAAATATAACCTTACAGAGCACTGCAATAGCTGGTTTTTGGAAGCTCTGAAAACATCCTCAGTTTTACAGAGATAAAGGCTCTGTACAGTTTTTGTTACCAGGTGCACAATTGTGTTAATGAAGAACCACAATTAATTTACCACCTAATTTGTTGCTTGTTATTTGATTGCATGTTATTACCATTAGAGGTGTTTGTGGTTGTAGTAGGTCTGGAATTAAATATAAATAAACTATATGGCCTATGGAAATTTTCTTGTGCAGATCACCAGCTAACAAAGACAATTCATTATGTTCAAAAGTAAAGGGAGGTAGATTCATTTCAATTTTTGCTTCTCTTAACAGTGAGTAGCAGCCTTGTGCAGAAGCATTTCCACACACTTCTACTCTGATAAGAAGCAATAGAATGATTACCTCTTTGTAACTAAAAATGTCATGATTTTCATAAAACCACCTATCTTAACATCTCCACATTGCCATATTGTCATGATCTGGAATATTGCCTAGATAGGGCTCCTTTCCAACTGCTTGACTTATTTCCTGTGCATAAAAAGGAACTGGGACAAAGCACCCTATTGATTATGAAGCTCAGAATAGAAAATACTGTATCATATAAGGTTATGTTGTAATACAGTATGCTTGGTAACAATTTGAGAACATTGCTTTAACTCTGGCAAGCTGTTTTGTACAGCTCTGTTCAGAAGCATTATAGTCTGTGGAATGAATCAGTTTCTAAATCATAGCTGACTCTGATTTCTGCTATTTGTATTTGTTATAGGAACAGTACTTTTAGGAGAGAAGTCATTGCAAATTTGAAATAGTGCTTTGATAAACATCAAAATTCAAGAACTAGAGGCACAGAAGCACATTTAAGAGCTAAATAGGAAACAGTTAAAATTTATCTGCAAAGTGATTGCTAAATGGAAATCAAAAAGGTCAGCTGCAATGCACTCTAGGGAATCAAGATTCACACACTAAGAGAGCTGTAGGTGCTGTGCTGGACAGTGAAACACAATGTTTTTAATTAAATCATGAGCCTTCCTGAGGGAATATTGCATTAAAATCCAAGTGAATCTGACATAATGGCAAGATCTACGTTCCTGGTTCTTAGTCAAGTCATTGCATTAGTCTGCCAATTAGATCAGGAGGGAGGCATTTCAAACTACAGCAGCAATTTTACAGAGTAGATAATTATGGCAAGTTATGAATGACAGATATTACTGCAGCTAGTTTTCTCTTTTTTCCTATTTTTTTTAATCCCCCACCTCTTTTCCTTTAGCCATTTTTCTCTTCTTCCATAATGTTGGGGTTTTTTCTTTCTTTTGAGGATTTTTAGCATCAAATCTTATATAACACTTTGATTACAATTTGTTTCTTGTTACTTTATTAAGCAAACTTGAGTCATAATTTGTCTGTAGCTATTGCTGACATTTATAGCTAAACTACAATAATTCTTATTATATTTATGTTTCCAGTCTTCAACTGTCTGGAGTCTTTCACCATAGTAATAGCTATCTTCAAAATAATATCCACAAAAGGTACCTATGCAGGAATTTTATTCCATGTGAGATCTTATATACTGTTGAATACTGCTTTTATGTATTTGCACTAGGACAAAAACCACGTCATGCTTGTGTGATGATTATTTTTGACTTAACAGAAGTATAATTAAAATTGAAGATGGAACAGATGTAGTTTTAAAATATTTCCATGAATGCATATTAGAGTACCATATTTTACCCAATATTTAAAAACTGCTTCCAAGTACAAATAAGATAATTATGGTTCTTAATTGACACCTGTACTGTTTACATTTACACAGTGTCCTCTAGAAATACATGTCTTGTTTACAAGATTATATTATTTTATTTTTCTATTAACTAATGCTGAATTGAGTTGATTTGACTTGTAAGATAGAACAGCCTCACCTAATTACTTCATCTGGATAATTTGTCCTGTTTAGACATATTCATTAAGACTGTATTCTCAGGAATAATGCTATTTCTGTATCTATGTATTTGAATAAAAGAATGTGGCAATCGCTTCAGTTTGAATTGCATTTATTTGTAAAAATTTTTACCAATATCATTAAGCATACTCAGTCAACATGAAATATTTCCTTTGATCTAAAATGAAATTTTTGATAGAAAAACCTACTTTCAAGATGAAACAAAGTCTTTACTTAGTGGTCTGCAGCTCAGAAGATAAATGTCCATCAAGGATGCAGTATAGGCATGCTTGATTCTTTTTTCTGTTAAGGAAGCCAAACTCCACAATTTCAAGGGGTAGCTCATCACTGCTATAAGACACAATGTTCAGAATCCTCCTGGCAATGTTCTGATTTTAAAGAGAAACCCTGCAGTGGATGCATTAGGGACTGACCTGACAGAGTCAACAGCAGATTTGTTTTCATTTTCATTCCTGAGGCAGTGAGTAGCCAAACACTTTTGACAAAAGTGTTAGAAACTTGACTGCACCTTCTTGACTAGGGTATCCTCATTAATAACAGGATTCAAACTCTAACTTAAATGGAAAAGGAGTAGATTTGAACCATGATTTCTTTCAGATAGGCACCCTCATTAACAGAATACTTTAGGATGCAGTTTCTTCAGCTGTTCTTTTTGAAGCTATTTTGCTTTTCAGGAAATGCTTAGACTTGTTTGCCTAGGTATAGGGGGCATGCAAGGCCCAGAGTACAAAAGCAAGTGTTTATTAACTGCATAGGTAGTATACCTCTCAAATTCCTTGGCAAAGCAGAGTGGATATGAAAAAAATCCTCTGTACCTAGCACAAAAGATGTCAGGAGTACTTGAGACAAGAATTCTATGGGCAGCTATTAAAGAAATAAACTGTATCTTACCCAGGAAATGCCCCATTCTTAAAATGGCTGGGGGTTCAGGAGACTGTTAGGAAAAACATGTCCCTATGCATGGTCTTCCGTTACTCTTTCCTATGCGTTTGTCTCTAGCCACTGTTGAGACAGAAGATTGGCCAGATCTGAAGTGTGCAGCAGTTCTTAAATACTTGTGACTACAAAAAGAAACAATTACATATATAAAACAGACTGACACCAACAGAAGTGATGGAGTAAATTTTTTGTCCAATAATGTTCAGAAGTTTCCTGTGAAGACATCCTCCTAGAACATTTCGCAGTAGAAATGGAATTTTCTGTGCCCCTAATATAGAGGTATCATCACCAGTGTTAGGGCTCCAATCTCCCAGCATTTGTTCCAAATTAAGACTGCTTTGCATGGAATTGTTTCATGTTCATGTTCCCTCTTTCCTAGTTGTCTTTCTATTTTAACAGCTTACCTTAAATGTCAGTGATCACAGGAATCATCTTATTGCTGTGTTCTCATGAGGTGGAAGAGTTATGCACTGCAATATTAATTTAAGTTTTACTGTTTTTTAAATTAAAAATAACATCAAAACAATGTCTTTTGAAAGAAAAGATAGTGTAATGAAAACTGGAAGATCATCTACAGTGAGGCAGGCATACAAAAATTGAGCAAGTAGAAGTACATTATTAAAATTCATATGGGGAAAATGCAATTTTACACCAGACAGACAGAAGGAAATAAAAATATAAATACAGTAATGTCAAAGAAGACAGTAAGCAGAAAATCAGAAATTATTTTGCAAGGCCACATTGCAGCAAAAATAAATTGAATGCCATTTTGCTATCCATACACTGACATATCACGCAGCATTGACAGAAAATAATAATCTCCAAAAACCAGGGAAAGCTGAGAGACAGTGGTAAGAGAGGAAAGTTGTTCTGCTACTAGTTTTATCCCTGGACTTATTGCTAAGTTGTCTCAGCTGCTCTGAAAATTTCAAACCACTGACCATTGAAACTGCATGTTTTTCCCTTCATTTGGTAGAGTAGATCTTTGTTATTGACAATTTCTATGCCTTAGATCTCCAGTAAAATAATTCCCAGAAATCTCTGAGAAAAATTTCAGGTGACAATTACCAGGATACTCTTGCTGAAAGAAGTGCTAAGAATAAGAAAGGATAAAATGGCTGTTGAACACTTTTCATTCAAGTATATCTATCTATCTATCTATCTATCTATAAATATATACATATCTATATAATCTGGGGGTTTCTGTAGTCTATTGAAGATAAAGAGAAACACCAGTTGAATTTGGTATTTATTGCCTTATAGTATAAAAATAATTACATGTGTTTGTGTGTGTGTGTGTGTGTGTGTGTGTGTACATAACCTGCAAACAGATCGCCATACTCCTCAAAAATAGATTCTATTATCTATATTGATTTATGCAACTTCTTACTCTATTATTAGCTTTGACTGATGTAACTCTTCATTAGTTATGGATTTACATATTCAATGCTCCATTGCCAGCAAGCCAGAGCCAAGAAGCAAAGAAAATGTCACGGTGAAGTTGTTTGTTTTTAGATGTTTGTTTTGGTTTTTTTTTTCATTTTCAACATTTTGGAATACTTTCCGTCTGTTTCACGGTTCCATGAATAAAGCTCATTTATATAGTGTGAATGTCACTTGCACGGGAAAAGTGCCAGAACCTGAAGACTGAAGTGGAGATGAAGTAATAAAATATGAATCATGTGAACCACAGAGAAGTCATTGGATTTCAAACAACTCTTGCCCTGGATGGCCAGTAGAGGTCATTTTGGCTATCTGTCCAATTACAAAAATGGAACAGGCAGAGAAATGAGAGCACATAAAGAAGAAAATATATTCAGCTTAGTCCATAAACACTTTAGAGACCAGATGCAGATGTGGTAGAGCTACAAAGGGCTTCCTGGAACAATGAAAGTCTTATATGCTCCAACTTAATGATCAAAAAATAGAACCAGTCCTATTTACAGTAGCAAGATCTCAACCTACTTCATTAAAAATGAGAATGATATTCCAACCCTTTAATGGAATTTTGTTAAATCAGAGGTATTGGAAAGTATGTTCAAAACCTGCAAGGATACTGAGCTTTTTCAGTCAGAACTTGGATTGTTTCTTCTCACATAAAATCTGTAGAATGTAGAAAAACCCCAACTCTAATGGCATGGTAAACTAACCCAGTATCTTTTTTATTTAAAAAGGTTTTCACAGATTTTTCAGAAAAAAACCCCAATTTTGTAAAAATTTAATTTTACCATTTTTAGTACTACTTTTTTTTTTAATAAATATGATTGTGAACCACTTACAATTCAATTTCTACAAAAACACTGCAGAAGCAGCAGATTCAGGTAGTTAACTAGGGACAGGATTTCACATGAGTTTCCCATACAAGTTTTGACTGTGTTACGTGCAATGGTTACAATACTCTTAGCATGTATTAATATAGCCATTACAAAAGGATACTGTGGTTTGATGAAGAGGTTTCTTTGTGGGTAAATATAGTGCTGTACTATAAGAATCCTCTCCAGTTTGCGACAATTGCTTCTGGTTTATGCTAGTCCAGTAGTACAAAGAAATAACATGCTAACTTGTAACAGATATAGTCTAAAAATAAAATGCCAAAAAAAGAAGAAATCACTTAAATCTTTAAACAGTATTAGACATAGTAGAATAATTTGATTTCAAGCATTTTTTCAAAGCCTAGGACAGTGTGTTCTTGATGTAAGATTTTTTTTTTAAGCACAATAAGTAGGTTGTAGGATTTGCGTTGGAGATACCATATGGAAAGCACTAATTTAATGGGAAATGATAATCTGTGAAATGGATTCATGATTCATGAGTCACAATGCACAATAACACATGCCAGTAATTTACTAAAATACAGTATGCACATATGTATATTAATTTACACATGTGCATATATCCAAATTCTTTGTTATTTAGTTGCTGTTAGAGTCCTAACAGAAATATAGTCCTTTTTTAATGTAAGAAACAGCACATTTAAACATAAGGACAACTGGCCAGGTATTGGGGTTTGTGCTCACAAGAAACAGTTTTGAATAATAGTTACAGTGGAGAGCACGGGTAATCTCTACACTTGTTCGTTGTGTAGATTATAAATACTTCCAAAGTTCAGCCATTGGAACATATTTTTAGTAAGAGTCTTACAAACAGAGATGTCAGAAGGAGGATCTGAGAAAAAGAGTTTTCTGATGATATTTCTTGATAAACTGAAATAAACATACCTCATTTAGAAGCTAAAGCAAAATATGCCAGTGCAGCCATTTGGTTGTATTGATGCCTGCTTTAGGAGGAAATGCTATTTCCTTTCTCTATAAGTAAAAAGCAACAGTATTGTCTTTAGTTGGCCCTGAGTGAATTTTTACTGTAATCAAAGTGAGTTTTACTGTAATCAAAGTCCTTATTTTAGTCTTCTGGAAATGTGGACATTTATCAAGCTAAGGGGCTTTTTGTTTTCTTGGAAGAAGTAACAGTGTTGAAGGGGCCTCTTTGTTATTGAGATCCAAGGTATAATGATAGCTGATAATATTTATGAGAGATGGAGGCTCTTCAGTGAACCTACATGCTGAATCACTAATAAAACCCAATTAGCTGCTTAGATAATTCCCCTTCAGTCATCACTCAGAGAACAGAAATCATGAAAGCTGGGAGAGGATCACAACTGGGTCTACTGCAATCACAAGAGATAAAATGGTGCTGGATCTTTGTTGAAATCTCAAAGGACAGTAACTTAAGTGAATGGGTTTTAGTAAAGGCTCTCTTTAATGAACCTACTCAGAGCTGAAATCAATGTGTTATAATAGCATATAAATGGTACTGTGGTGAGTGGGAAGAGCACAGTGAGGGGTATGAGTATAGGGGTGACTAGCTACCTAGAGGCAGCAGCATCATGATTAGAGGGAATAGTGCAGCTGGGAGCAGCAGGCAGGAGCATAAGCCTGGTGAGAGGGGGTGGTGGTTCACCTATGCATTTATGATTAGAGGTTGTGGCAGTTAGAAATTGTGATGCAGTAACATCAAGGTACCTCTACATGCATAGGCATAATTTTCTGATAAAAGATGTACGGGAATCTGTCTGCATGCCTGCTAGGATAGTACTGAGTACTAAAAAACACCTGAGTCACATGTATTGGAAAGGTACAATCTGGAGAAATGCTTTCATTGCAGATAAAGTGATAGTGTGAAAAAAAACAAAGGGCAGCCAACTCACAGAATTATGGCCTTTGAGCTGGTGTTTTCTATTCTGGAGCAAAATTTTAAAATTATGACAGATAGCTTAGTATGCTACATCAGGAAAGCAAAAGAAAAGGTAGCACTTAGGTAAAAAACAGAACAAAGCTCTTACAAGGCATCTGCTTACAGCCACTGATAGGAGTCAGGATGCTGAGCTTGAAGGGCTGTTCTTCTGTTTTCATATGCTCACAGCTGGGTGAGAAAATTTAATCAATAGTCTTATGCCTACTGTTCTGCAGGGCTGTGCTTTCCCATCACATAAACACTAGCTTCATTCATTGCTGCTTTGTTTTCCACAAATCAATGCTGTGTCACTTTTCCTTTTCATACCTTTGGTTTTAACTGTATACATATGGATTTGGCAAGAAAGGAAGTGACTGTTCAGGGGATCCACCTGTAGATCTGCTGTCCACTACAAACTGGCCTGATACCTGCAACGTCTGAAAGAGGTCCTACAGAAATCTGAATTTTAAATTTACCTAAGTACATGTTAAAAGCTTGCAACTTTTCTTTCAAACAACTGAAATATTGTTAGATAAGAAAGCTATAATGAAATGCTAATGAAATTTATTTACCGTAAAACCAAGGAGAACTCTTAGTCTGTTACCAGCTAGCTTCTTTGCAACTCTGAATGTGCCTTTATTGAAAAATACATTTTAACAGCACACAAGCACAGTGACCAGACAGGAGACTTTCTGAATTTCTTTTGCATAAATAAGTACAGTATTCATAAAAAATATGGATTGAGAGAAAATACATTATTTTGTAAAACATTTAGAATTTATCTATTTCCTAGTTCACAAAATCTCAGCTAATAAATATGAACCATTTCAATGAGAGTCAATACTAATGATGACTGGATTTGTCTAGATTTATATTTCAAGTGTAGTCACTTGCATGCACTATTCAACATCTCAGAAGATGAGTGCAGGGTAAGTGGAGGATTTATTAGCATCTTGCTCTGTCTCTACCTGTTTTCGTGAAACTTGCTGGCACTTACTACCTTTGATTCCCCTACCACATTGCTAAATTTGGTTAAATTTATGCAGTAGGCTCAAAAGCTACTTGGAATGGAAATAATTTTGGCAGAATTTTGTATAAGCTTCTTTCCTTTGGGGAACCAAGCTAAAAACCAGACATTCCCTTGGATCTGCTCATTCTGAGCAACCCTCTGATGCAGAGATTATTAATTAAAAATATGATAGAGATGACAGGAAAATCATAAGTACTTCTGTTCATACTCTTTCGTTGCACTTGTTAGATGGTATTTGACTCCATGAATAGTCCCTCAGAAAGCATGCTGGCATCAGCCATTTGTATAAGACACTGAGAATCTGCCTTAGTGTAAGAGAAACATGACTCTCTGCAGCCGTCTAAATCATATCAATAAAAATGAGATTACTGAGTTGAAACCCTTAAAGTGCTAATGTAATTGGCAAAATTCCTGGAGATTTTTAATAAGACCAGCATTTCACCATAGATGTGTTGGCTCTCCTTGATTTTCAAATAAATTACAAAGCATTCCCATTCATGTTTGTGTTGACTTCCCCTAAGTATTTATGAAGAGATTAGGATAGACATTTTCTGTACTTGTTGCCTACAATGTGCCTGCAAGTTTTATATATTTCAGTAATTCACTGTCCATTTTAATGGTGTGTGACTGGCTATCTTTTCTTCACTGGATAGATGTTTCTTCTTAACAGAGACAAGTAACAGTGAAGAGCGAGTAATGCCCTTGATAGGGATCCGTAGCACTGTCCTAATTAACAAGATTTAAACAATTAGTTGTCAGTATCATTTGAGAAGGGAAAAAAATTAAGATGCCATGAAAAGCAGAAATTTATTTATTCCCAGAACTTTTCTTAACCTGACTACTTCTGAAAATAAGTATGCAATACTCTCCTTTTGTTGTATTTTATTAACATCTGTTGTTCGGAAACTTCCCATTTTATTGCCCAAATCTTGTATTTTTCTCATCTTTATGGGCTTTCACATATTTGCCATTACTGCTTTATGTACTTGTAATGTTTATGGACTCACATTATATACAATCTCAATTTATCATTATCATTTGCTGTTTTAAACATGATGTATTATTGTAAAAGTGGAAGACAAAATCTCTACAGAAAACCTACCTTTTTACAGTAAATTGAACTTTTTTTGCTGCTTTTGATGTTCAAATAATGCATTTTTTATAATTTTGTATTTAATAAACATCTGAAGGTAACATTTTCATTTTACCTGCCACTGGCATTTTCTGGAAGCTAGGTAGTGAGACAGATGAAGAATAACAAGATTTTATTTTCAAAGAATGGTAGACAAGTAAAAATAACATCTAACTGCCAGTGGTGTCTCTTCAGATAGTAACACACATTATCCCCTGGCTATATCATTGTGCGTAAGACACTGGCTGAGTCCTTAGGGAGATCCTCCAGAGGTTCAAGACACTGGTTTTGCCTCTGGTATCACACAGAGCACATGTCAGATACATGTCACCTCTCTCCCTGTGCCGCCGCTGGCAGCAGCAATGCCTTTCATACCCCGAGATGGTTTAAAGTCCTTTTCAAATCACGCCTGGCGAAACAACAAGGTTTGAACAGCAGGTGAGGGAAAGGGGAACACAACGAGAGCAGGTGCTGTCACAGCAGCCAGCAAAACCAGGTGTGCATCCACCGTGGCACCACCTCACACCCAGCCTCCAGATGGCAGGTGCCCCCTTCCAGTGTCTCCAGCAGCACCCGCCATCCACAGCCCCTGACAGGAAGCCTGGAACTGCCAACATGGCTTTTCTGTAGAGAATATGAAACACAGCTTGTCTGCTTGTCTTTGTAGAGGGGAAAAAACAAAGTGGCTTAATTAATTTAATAAAACAAACAAAAAAGTCATAATGAATACAACTATCAGCAAATATGACCTTCACTATTTTTGAAGTCATCCAACTTTTGAACTCAGGCACCATCCATGCAGTGATACAAGGAGCAGTGGTTATGTGCCTGCAGCACTGGGAGTTGGGATGCCTTCCCAAATCTCTCTGCCGGCTGCAGGCACCAAGTTTAAACATGTTTTCTGTCATCACATCTGTAAATGAAGACAGATGTATTATGCTGTCATTGCAGGGAGCATAGAAGGGTGACATTGGGTCTCCTCTCCCGGGCAGAGAGCAGTGTGGCACAGCCCGGAGACATCTGGCCTGCCATGGCACCATAGTCCCACTGCTGCCTGCCCTGCTAGGCCCTGCCCTGCAGGTGCTGAGGGCTCTGAGAGTGAGCATGGCCCAGGAGGGTTGTTGTGGAACAGCCTCATCCCAGGGGCTTGGCTGCTTCCAGGCGTCATGTCCAACTGCACGTCCTCTCCAGGTCAGTGTTCCCTCTTGGGCCTGCCTTGCTCAGAGCTCTCTGTGTGACTCTGTCTTTCTCTTTATTCAGCTAGACTGTTGGTCAGGGCATAGTGCTAATAACATCAAGGTCACAGGTTTGATCCCTTCATGGGTCATTTGCTTGAGAGTTGGACTCGGTGGTCCTTGTGGGTCCCTTCCAAGTCAGAATACGTTGTGATTATATTACTTGAAAATGGGTCAGTGTTCATATGACTGCATGAACAGGATGGCTGCCCCATCTTTGCCACCTTAACCATGTTTCTAAATGTGTGGGAGGCACAAGGGTACTTCACCCAGGGATGGTGGAACCTATCCTCACGACAGGAAAAACCCCTCTCCAGACGTGTTTCATGCTTAAGCGCAGCTCACCACTGCCCTTGGAAGAGGAATCCCCAAGTTCTTACTAGGGAGTGGATGCTGGACAAGAGAGTCGCCTCCATCACAAAACCAAGAGAGCTACCACTGCTCAGGATGCCATTGTGACCCTGCATCACTTCTGTTCAAAACGTCAGCACAGACTGTTAAGTCTCAGTTTTCTCTGACATCTTGGAGTCTGTCATTTAGCAGGTTCTGTGTCCATTAAACACATGCCTTACTGATGTCAAGTAGCAGAAGTGGAATTTTACCCTGAGTGTCATGTAGTGCTAAGCTTTGCAAGTATTTATTACATCCACACCATTACTTTTACCAGATAAGCCTGTCATCTCATCAAAGAATTTTCAACAAGACCTGTTTCCAGGATACTACAGCAGTTATGCATCTAAGCTCTTTTGAAAACCTGCCAGGTATCTATCTGAATCTTTGTGCACCACCTATCTATAAAATCTGGCTTTCGGTCTCCTATTATAGTGGAGATTCAGTTCTATGAGGTGTATTTTTAGCTTTTTATTGCTGATCATAAAGTCTCCCAAGAACCTATTATATGAAAAACAAAATGAAACTATATTTTAAATGCATCAGCATTCCCTAACCCTTACTATTAATTACAGATAACCAGCTAACATTGTTAGACATTCATTGAATTCTATTTATACAATACACAACTCGACTGAAGTAACTAATAAAATGAAATGTAAGAAACGCCAAACTAAAACAAACAAACAAAAACAACAAAACAAACCAAACTCCAGCCTTATATCAAATTTAGCAATTGATTTGGAAGTGCCTATAAGTGTTTTCTGTGTTGGTTGACTCTGCACAAACCAGAAGGAAGCATTAATTAAAATTTATATGTGAAAAAAATAGCTGAGAATTGAACTTTGTGAAGGTCATGATGTAGGTCAGACTGACATAAAGCCTCATCTTCAAGGTATTTGACCACATGAACAATTTAAACTTGGTGTTTAATTATAGATTAGTAATCCTGTAAGTCACGCTTAACTTATCTCTCCTGAAATATTTCTTGAATTCCCACTCAGTGACTGATATGTTACAATTCAGTGTGTTTGCAGAATGTATTTTTCAATCTTGCTAGGCCAGACAAAAAAAAAAAAACAAGAAAAACCCAAACAAACAAAAAAAAAACACACCCCAAAAAACGAAACCAAAGCAAAAAAATACCCAACAAAACAAAAAACCCACAAAAAAGCATTTAAGTTCAGGACTGCTAACTCGAGACCCAATGTTCAGCCAGCACCTGGTGTTCGTGGCTTCTAACACCTACAGGTTCCTCACCTTATAAAGTCTTTGAGGAGCCACAGCACAGCTGCAGCAGTGTCTGGTGGGTTCAACAGTGTGGTAGCAAGGCCATTGAGAGACCTAGAAATTATGTGTGGGAGGTTTCATTTAAAAACATGAGACACTGTACACTTATATGCCAGAATTCAACAACAGTAGAACTTTTAACTATATTCCTATTTTGGTTTTTTTTTGTTTTTTTTTTTCTTCTAAAATGAAGCACTCCTAGCCCATAGACTTCTGTGTAGTATCTTTGTGTAAACAGAAATGGAAGGTGTTGGAGGCATTTTTGTCCACAATCTGAGGTGGTTTGAACTCAGATTTCTCAGCTTCTGGGGACATTTCTGTAGAGAAAAAAGAGGCAAGAAGCAGAGACACTGTACAACCCGATGGCTGGGACACTCACTAAATGCTGCGTCTGATCCTTCCTGCCATTATCCCTTATGAAGCTTATATCAAACAGATATTGCATAAAATTAAGGATTGGACCTTGAAACAGGATTGAGACCAACAGCAACTTCACTTCCCCTCTGGCTGTGTCTGAAAAGAGATGAGTGAGCACTGTAAAAGAAAGGATCTCTTTGCCTCATCTGGCAGGCCTGTGTGTGCATTTCCTATCAGGGAAGAAAGTACCTAAATGTTAAAACTGTTCTGTATGAACAGGGAAAAAAACAGTCTCCTGTGTATTTCATGCATGTATACTCTTGGGTTTTTGTTAAGAAAATAGCAAATACTTTGTAATAATAGTATTTTCATAAGAATCAGTTATCTCTTAGTCCCCAGGCCCTTAAAAAGGTTGAAAAATGGTTTTTTTGTCATTGAAACCTCTTCCAGTGAAAAGAATTTTAATAGTCTTTATAAGTAACAGGTTCCCTATTGTAGCACTAAATGTGCTTTCTCTGTGTTTGTCTTCCCCAAAATGCCCATCTCTTCTATAACAGCTCACAGACTTTGCAACCATATTTATACATTTTACATCCAAATACCTCCTTGGGATTTTTGTCAGGCAAGACTTCTAGTATTTTCAACATAGATTTAGCATAACTTAGAGGTCTAGCTTCTTCTATTGAGAAGGTGCACCAACTGATTAGGAAGAGTATGACTGACAAGAGGGGTTTGGAGATACTGTAAATCTGACTTTGCTTCTTTCCCTTTTTGTTGCCTAAAATACCCCTTGGATAAGTCACATTTTACCAAATAAAGTGTCTTCATTATTTTTTTTTCAGAGCTTCTAAGTGTGTTTAAACCATACAGGTACTGTGAATGAAAAATGTCAGGTTTGCAGGCAATTAGATATAATGCTAGTAAGTACAACTACTTCTTAATTTCTCCTTGTGCTGTTCAGGCTTTTTAGATTCCCATAGGAAGGACAAATCTACTTCAGTCAATAGACAGAAGCCAGCAGAAGAGAAGTATTACAACCTACTGCTATTCCATCAGTTTCATTTCCTTCCTTAGGAGACTTGAGTATCCAGCCATATAGATCTTCACTTTTCAGTTAAGTCTATCTAAAGGTTTCTAAACAGTTTCGATGCAGCTTTCATTTCAGTTTTCACCTTTTTCTTCTTTTCATGTTTGGTCTCTGTAATAGCTCAAACAACCCTTTTGCTTGACCAGGCATTTGTAAACTTACATCTTTCTCCTAATGCACTGGGTTTGAAGTCTCTTCTTCCTTTAGTTTGCAAAGGCAGCCTATCTATCTCAAAAGCTTTTCCTAGAAATCACTTTTTCTAGCTTGCCTTATGTTGCTATTTTTGTCCTTTGGCAACCAGTGCCTACATCAGTGGTGACAATATTGTGGGAGAAAAGACCAAATATCCATATAAGTTGCAGAAAGGAAGCATCTGATATGGCAATGTTGGAACTTTACAAGTGTGGTTTTTCTTTTTCATTTATTACTTCCTTTTCCACAGTGTCTATCATCATTTGTTTATCATTAATTGCCCAATTTAGAGTTTAACTGAGCTTGAACAGAGATTTTGGACAGAAGAGAGCTGTGTGTTAACATGATTCAGGTAGAATCAATACATCCTGAGCTTCTGTGATGTATAGTCTCAAAGCTTCCTTTGTTTAGAACACATACTGATCTGCCTGTGATGTTCTGCTCTAATTCTGCTGGAAGAAGGGTGGCAGCCATTGCTTCAAACCATTAGTCTTCATTTGAAAGAGTGGGGGATGCATATCAATACTTGTAATCACCTTTGTGGCACCAGGGAGGCAAAGCTGTAAAAAGTAAGTACTTTTGTAATGCTGATAGAGACAGGAGAAAAGAATTTTACTGTGTCCTGTGGTCAAGCTCTCTTAAGCCCACCAAATAAAATTACTGTTATCGGTCACATAAATTTTGAATGGACCCTGAAATCAGAATTGTGGAACAGTTAATGTGAGCTGGTGGTTGTTGGTGCTTTTGAACCTCTACCACATTATGCATATTGTTATCATTATTTACATACATGAATTCACTATCTGGATATTAAGATGATGAACATTTTTAGTACACAGGCTACATAGCCTGTGTAAAAAAGGTGCAAATCCTTACTTTATTTTCTTTAAGAGAATTATCTGCAAATGACGTTAGACTTTATCTCCTGGGTGTATGCACAGGAAAAAAAATAGAGAAAGAATAGAGAAAGGCAATATTTATTTTTTCTGAAAACACATACATATAATGTCTTCTAAATAAAAGTATTTGATATTTACAGTGAATGCCATGTGACAGTGTTCTAATTTTGTTGAAATAAGTGTAAAAGGTTAAAAAAACCACCTTAACCTCACATACACCTGATTAACAGTGGAACAAATGGTTTTGCTACACATACATGTATTACTATTTAAAGGCTGGCCTTTTTGTACAACTGGAGGGCAACAGTTCCCATTAGCTGTAGTGAGCAGATCAACCCATTTTAAACATGATAAGTATTTCGTCCAGACAGAAATTCTTGCTTCTGGAATAAAAATGAGTCTTAGGATATTAAGCTTGTGTACTGGCAAGCTAAATATGTAAAAGAAAAATCCATCCAGCTCATTATAGCAGTATTTCTCTAAATTAGCAGTAAAGAAGAAATTGTCTGGTTTGGGTGGAATAGATATTGAAAAAACTGAATGAATCCTATGGCTGAATGAACTCTTTTTGATTTACATTTAAGATTCTATTGGATCTTCACTGAGTGCCTTCACATCACTACTTGAGGACCAGAAAGATAACATACAGAATCTCTTTTTTGGTTAAGATGTACTGTTTGGAAATAAATTAGACAGGCCTGAAAGGAAAAATTCATCTGTATGCTGTGTGCAATCGTTAATCGTGAGAGAGGGAAGATAAATGAACCAAAACAAAGATATATTTTTTGAGGATGTTAAATCAGTAGTGTGCAAAAGGGGCAATTAGTAGTATTTTTCTAAGAGCAATTTAGATTAAATAGCTGCTGTATGCTATTTTTATTCCATGCCTGAGTTGTCTCTAAAGGAATTTTAAGAGAGCATATATTCTGGTTGCCTGTGTTTTTGAAAGCAAGGTAGAAAAAGACTGTAGCCTGTTGCAGGCATAATGCTCTAAACATTAATGTGCTATTAATAGATTAAGTGGGCAGGAATTTCCTACCCACTGCAGTTTTTCTCTATTTTATTGCTTCCAGTGGTTGATAATTTGCATTTTATGACATTTCATAATATATGCTACCAATTAAAGGAAAATAGGATTTATTTTTCTTTTTAGACAGAATTAGTGTTGGTTTATGTGGTAAACATCCCAGCAAAATTTCCCCCTTGTCTCTGTGCTCCAGGTCTCTTGTCACATTCAATACCATTCTTTTCAGCATAATCTTCATTAGTTTAAAGTCCAGATTTTCTTTTGCTACAGTGAAAAGCCTGTGCTCAAACTGCTTAAACACAGTTCATGTATTTGGTCTTTTGTGTGCCTATTTGTAGCTTAAGCTAGTAGATTTGAATACTTGTGTCACCATATTCATAATATTATACAACAGACATCGAGTAAAAAATTCTATTTTCTGCATGGACAAGAAAATGTAATGTTCTTCTACACCAATTTCACTTCCGTTAGTCCCCCTTATTGCTTTATGATGTTGCAGCAGCAGTGTGTTTACTGATTAACACCTACAGTTTACAAAGACTAGAAACTTTGTGTTTGATAGTCTTCTTGTGTACCTCTCCATTTTGATTCCATAAAAGGATTTAGCAAGTTACCGGTAAAATCTCAATTACCAGTTTTCTTCTTCCTTTTGAGAAAGGCATGACTGGCATGATGACCACCTATCAAAATCTGTCTCCATGCTGAAGTTTGTAAATCTACTGTACAGTCAGCACTGGTTAAATCTAGTCTGACAATCTTCTTGTCAGTCATTGATTGCATAAGAAATAACAAGTGTTTGAGCATAGTACAAGGCCATGTTGTTCTCAATATAATATTAATACTTCCTTGACTGGGTCAGGTTACTCTATATTCAAATATATTCTGTTCTAATGTTGCCAAATGTGCAGGAAAAGAAGTGACTTCGGGCTGGACCACCAAAAATTGACACTTACATGTGACTATTAAAATGGACATTGCAAGACTAAAAGTGTACCTGGAAATCTATCAAAGCTTGACTGTTTTTGGTTCTCCAAAGTCCACAGACATACACCTTTAAGAAGATGTTTAACACTGTGACTTGGCAAGCACCAAAGTACAGCAGATGTGATTTTTACAGGTTACTTGTGGCAGCACACACTAGGTCAAGAATTTGGACAAGTTTAACACTGTGAACTGCATTTGTGATGCTAAGAGCCCTGTGCAGACCTACAGATCTGCTACTTGCCCTGGAGGTTCAAGTTTCCTTATGAGTCCTGTCACTGATTTTCTTTATGCCTTAAGGAAGCATTTTTATTCCTTACAAGCAGTTTTAAGTAGGGAAGGAGGGAAAGCGCAGGTTTGTTTTCTTCTCTAGACAAACTTCAGGAAGCAAGTAATGGTGGATGAATTAGACAGTGTTAGTGATAAATAATGTCTAACTTTGGTATCTGTGAGCTCTGCAGTAAAAGAAAACCTGCCCATATGCACTGGGGGTGGAGAGAGAAGGTTTTATAACAGATTTAAAATTAGAAAACAAAATGGCCTGATTAACAGCAGTAGGAAGAGTTCTGCAGAGGATGAGGGGAGAAATTAACGGATGACATTCAAAGGCAGCTGTGAAGTATGAGAAGCTGCAGTACGCGGAGGTAGTCAAATCTAGCAGTACAGAGAGTTCTGAATGATGCTGGAATAAATCAAGAAGTCTGGGTGGGGGGATCTTTCAAGTGGTGGATCATAGCTAAAAGGTGGATCACCTTTGCTTACACAAATAGTAAGCCAGTAGATTCCATCCTGAACTAGAGCACTATATTTGTATTAGAAGCAGCAGGGAATGTGTACGGAGATATTTCAAGCAAACTGACAATGGTTTTAACATGTGCTGGGGTTTTTTTTTGGAAACATAGTGAGCCCCACAATTTTACAGTTCAGAAAGCAAATGTAATTCACCCACTTGCTATTTCCATCTAAGACTATATCTTTCCATGAATTCCACTTACCTTGAAATAAGGGAAGGATAGAGGGCCTTCACAAATGTGCTTTCTAATGGTTAGAATCTGGACACATAGTGCAGGGAATGTGGAGAGGCGGTGTTGCAGAGCTGCAGTACAGAAACTTCAGCCTTAGTCAGGATCCAGAATGAGGCTTTCCTGCAGGTAACTTTCCAGCAAAGGATCCACTATGGCAATAAAATGGACTGCACCCTTTCCTATTGATGTCCCAAACCTACCCTTACTTGTGCCAACAGCACAAGGGGGAAACATGGCATGCTCATCTCCAAAGCAGATTGAGAGAGGAAAATTGCAGGTGATTACAAAGCAAAAGTGAATGTACACAGACACACTGTAAAGGCCTCTTCATTTCTAAATGCATTATAGCTTTCAGTGGATAGACATCCTACCAATAAATTCTGTCTTTATAGCAGAACTGCAAGAAAAATAGTATTTTTTGTGATAGACCAGTCTAACTTCTAGTGAACTATTCTGATGAATGTGGTTGAATCGAGTCTACCTCTCTGAAGAGAAGTTATCTCTGTTAATGACAGGAGAAATCATACAGGTTTTTTTCATAGTAGTTATAACTAAGTAAACCAAGAAAATAGATCACTAATTAGGGAATATGAACTCCTACTACGAAATTACATCAGCTCTTGTTTTCCTATATGTGACCATATCTAACACCTAAATATAGATGCATTATAACCAATTTTTCTTATTTATGAGTATATCCCTCCTTGATATGCAGTATTATTACTTTTTGATTAATAAAGAAAGAGCAATTCCAGTAGCAATTAGGATTTCCCACTTGTTTCTTTCCCTTCTTTTCTCTCTAGAAAATACAGATTTCATATATGAATATGGATAAAGCTTGATTAAGAATTCAGAAACTTTTTTGCCCCCAAGTTACATGAAGGCATTCAGTTCATCCAGATTCATGAAGGCAGATGGACTTAAGTTCAGCCAAGACCAGTAAATAACTATCTCAAGACTGCAAGAAAGTGTGGGTCATGTACTTTTGCTTTCCTTGTAATTTACCTCTGTTTAAACTAACTACAGGAAAGAGACTGTTTTTGTGGAAATGAAAATAAAAAGAAGGTACACATTTTCATGGAAGGTGCTCTTAATTGTTCATTCAAAAGCATTTAGAAGCTCCTTTTCTGTTGTGCATTTACACCATTTTTGTACCTCTCTTTCACTACTATTGATTTCACTCCTATTTTCTAAAGAATCAATAGAATTCTATGGCTTACTATTGAGTATCCCAATACAATCCAAATATTGTGACTATATATTTTCATTATGATCTTTTCATCAGATACCGTCTAAGTTCAATCAGAATCAGAGATTCAGTTGTAGATATTAGGCCATTGTTCAGCCTAACCTGTTTTATTATTTGATAATCACAGTAATTCTTATGTTGCTTAATATATTCAGTTGAGATAGGATACTTATACTTCAGCAATGTAAATTATTTCACTATTTAAATAAAATCCTAGTTTAATGGCAGTAACATTTTCATATTGAACGTATATATCAGGCATTTCCTTAATTTTTAGATGTTGAATGTTTCATACAATGGCCATAATTGTTTTGTATATTAATATTATTCCATACATTTTTCATTATGAACATTTAACTTTGGCTTGTCAATTGCCATCTCAGTTTTGTAATTTCTTAAGATATGTTCTGTCTGCATTAATCTGCTGCTGTCAGCAGACCATGATTTTAATAATTTTGCAAGTTATTTAAAGATTTATGTTATTGCCAGTAAGAAGAAAAAAATTTAGTTACTTTTTAGAAATAGGCTGCTAGAGACTAATTTTTTAAAAATGCGACTTTTCCAGATAGCCTGTCATCCTTTTTATTTTTCAGAATTATTTTTTATGACTAAAGTTTCTTTTTAATTTTGGAGTTTTCCATGTTAAAAGTATATAGAGAAATTTGATAGCAAAATATGTCATGTCATATTGCACATTCAACTAAAAGGATTTTTTTGGCTAGTTTAACTAGTTGTTCTGAGGTCTTATGGTTTTCAGGTTTTCTGAAGTTTCTCTGGTATGGGACTCTCTGTTCCTGAGTTTTAGTGCTCAAATCAATTAGATCTGAGTCAAGATTTCTCAAAAAACTGAATATGGGATTGTAAGTGTAAACGAGCACTGCAACTCACCAAGAGAGAATTGCAATGGTTGTCTTTCACTGTCTAAATGTCAACACACTTTAAAGAAAAGACATTTGCTTGACTTAGTATTGAATACTTTTTCACTAAATACTTAGGAGGATCTGAGGAAATGAACTGACATGGTCTATTATCTACATTTACTTAGAACTCAGTAAAAGCTTAAGGACTTGCATGTAACCTCATAATGTGTTTAAGTATAAAGAATACTTAGTGTGTACCTGTAATAATTTGCGTAGCAGTTGTGATGAAGACAAGGCATTTGAAGGAAGCTTTATTACACAGTATGCATATTTTTAATTTGATAATGGTTTCTCTGCAGAATTTTAATCACTACTGTAGACATGAGGATCCCAGTACTCCAAGGAAGTAATGACCTGCAGGCACTGATTCTCTAAATATCAATTTTTTGTTCTTTCTGTAAATGCTGTTTTTAGATAATTGCATTTAGCACAGCTGTAACTAACATGATCAAAATGTAGTGATTCTGTCATTTCTTAGGAGGTAAATCCATACCTCAGTCATGGCTGATGTGTAACTTTTTTTTTTCCTGGAAGCAGTCCTCCCTGTGTTTAGCAACAGCTGTGCTGTTACCCACCTGTAGTACTTCGGTAGTGAGAACTTAGTGTCTCCCCACTTGCCTCAGCTCAAGCTCAACTGAACCTTCTGTCTATGTTTTCCTTTGTAATTCTATTATTTTCTACTTTGTAACAGTAAATATTCCACCATCTTTGGATGGCATTCCTGTAGCTCATACAGAATTATTCAAGCAGAAGTCCTTACCCAAAGGTGACAGCAACTTCAAACACGAACAGAGATGTCTGCTGGGGAAACAGGTGCTTTGTCCTTGTAACTGCCGGAGCAGTCTCTGGAATCTGGATGCATCTGGATCACCACGCAAAGTTCGAGCTGGTGTTGCAGCGGCGGCGGGCTCGGTGCGGGAAGGGGCCCGTGCCCATCTCGGTGCCGGGGAGGGCCCGTCCCCAACTCAGTGAGGACACGGGCCCGTGCCAGCTCGGTGCCGGGGAGGGCCCGTCCCCAACTCAGTGAGGACACAGGCCCGTGCCAGCTCGGTGCCGGGGAGGGCCCGTGCCCAGCTCGGTACGGGGCAGGGCCTGTCCCCAGCTGGGTGCGGGAAGTGCCCGTGCCCAGCTCGGGGAGGGTCCGAGTCCGTGCCCAGCTCCGCGGCTCCCCGCCGTCCCCCGGTAGGGCCGGGGCTGGGCGGCGGGGCTGGGCGGCGGGGCCGGGGCTGGGCAGCGGCGCCGGCTCCTGCCCGCCGTGGGCAGTAGATGGTGCTAGATGAGAAGTGAAGGTGCCGCTCAGGAAGCCTCCCGTCAGCTCAAAGTCAGGATTAAACACTCGGCGGTTTCCGTGTTTGTTTCCTTACTTGTTGGGATCTTTGGGGTAGGAAAGCTGAAAGTTGAGGTGGGTGAACTTTAGGGTGGTAATGGGTGAGAGATAAAACGTCATTCGTTTCCCAAGTAGCGTTTCTGTAGCGATAGAAGGTCTCACGAATCAGCAGGGCAAGGCCATCTTTCTCAGTGGGAGGGAAAAGAAGATGCAGGCATAGCACAAAACGGTACTGCTTCAGAGCAGATTTGTTTGAAAGAGCACTGTCAGCTTGGATGTCGCTGATTGTGTGTCTGGCATGACTGAAAGCCTTATGTCTTCAGATTAATTTAAAGAATATGTGAAGGTAAGACCTCAGCCGAGTGAGGAGTAGTTTGTATTTTAATTAGCCAGCTGTAGGAAAATAACGAAATGTCTTTCTGCCTGAAATCTTACTGGTTAAATTATATAGCACAAGAAACAATGTACATTAATAGTATTTACTTTTGTTATGGGTTAGAAGTAAAACTTCAAGAATTCCTTCAAAACCAGTGATCCCAATTGCTGTACAGTGGCACAGCTCCAGAAAAGAAAGCAGTCTGTATTAGTTCATGGCTGATGTGTAACTTTGGTTTATTATTGGGTTACCTTTTGGTTTTGTTTCTCTTTTCATCATCTCCAAACTTGATACCATGTCTGGAACATTTACTCATCCTTGGCAATAAAATTTGGGATGAAATGCGCAAAAAACTAGCTTGGCAAGAGATTTCCTTATATTGTTTTACTTATAAAAACATTTATCACCTGTAAAATCAATCTTTATATGGGCACTGAAGGGTAAAATGAAAAGAAGCTTCTTCATGAAGTTAATTATCTCCTGAAGCTTTGTAGCTTTCTGATGCTACAATACACAATTAAATTATTCAGAATTGACAGTGTTTAGTGAAAACAGGAGTACTGATAATCTACGGCAGCAGCTGCTTTAGAAAATATAACACACATTGAAATAAGATAAATTTTGTGTGTGCGTTCCTTGAAGTTGGGTCTGTCAGTACTTGCGGAAGCAAACAGATAATATTGAACACAGGTATATTATGTTTTAAAACCGTAATGCATGAAACATTAGAATTCTAGAATGCAGTACTTTCTGCATCACCCATAATATAGTAGGTGTTATCCTGAACTAAAATGTGACTTGACATTGACAGGAACAAGTTGCTCTCAGACTCTAATAAGGTCATGACTGGATGCAGTTCTACATAGACACCAGTTCTATAATGCCTAATAGTTATATATACTGTCTAAATGCACAGCTCTGTGCAACCTACATTTCAGGGTCACATCTGAAAAAGGTTTTATAATATTCTTCTCGGTGGAAAAAGTGTGTTTCTAAAATTTGGTAAGGCAACCTTGAAGTAGGATCTGCAAGAGATAGCACTGAGCTGAGAATCCACTTTGTTAAAGTAAAAAATTATAATAATGGGCAGAACAAATCTTCAGTGTGTGACTTATGGTCTTTTAAAAGCATTCTTGACCTTTTTTAGAAGAGCCTAAGAGGCTTTATAGTCTGCCCTGCTTTAGTAGATTTATTTCAGCTTTCTACTTGCTTCTTCAGCAGTGTCTTACAACATCCTACTTGTTTACTTGGGAGAGATGATGGGAAGATATTTTTGCTTAAATACTTTTTAAATGTATCAGAATTTGTGGAGGAAAATGTAAACACATCAATGAACATTTTTTTCCCAAACATTTCCTTAATTTTTTCATCTCTGATAAAACATTAAAATGACAAGTACATTTGCACAGCTCTTCTCAAAATCATTTCAGCAATCATTCCTCAGAAAAGGAAGCTGTGCTTATAAGGGGGAGAAGGAGGAGGGAATGCAAGTCATAGCTATAAAATTTATATTCTTTACATGCTGAGTTATTATGACTGCAGTCTGCATTACATGGTATTTTTGTGGGCAAGATACTACTCTATTAGTCCTGCATAATGCCAAATGTAATAACACTCAGAATTACCTAATGGAAAGGTTCCTTACCAAACTGTGCTTTAAAAATGGTTACATTATGTGTAAAGAATTGTAGAGGAGAGAGATAGATGAGAAAGAGGGAATGTGACATTTGCTTTTATCTTCCAAGATAAACTGATTAGTTGATTCCTAATATGTTGTCTGAATAACAAAAAGTGTAAGCTTGGCTACAGTGCAGGTGAATAGAAATAATTTCACATCAGAGAGGCTGTGGGTTTTATGTGTGGAAAAAAAAATTAAATAAATCTTCCCCAAATTTTGCCTTAGATTCAATAGCTGCAGGCATGACTGTTGCCTTGAAGATTAAAAAGTAGATTATGATCAAACTTTAGGGCACATATGACAATGTCTTATGCAATGTCTTAATAACTCCTTGGAAAAACAATGTAATAGTAGTCATGTCATTTCTTGGGTCTGCTGTAAAGATAAGTTGTTTGACTGAATTCTTTTTGAGTAGATTGAAGGTTTATGCCAGGTACAATTTTCAGTGTTAGATGATTTAGCTGGTTGCTGTACTTTAATTTTAATAGAGGCCGTATGGTTCATCTTTAATGTCTGAACTGGGTGTGACAAATTCAGTGAGGAATGCTTGACAAAAGTGAATATCAAATACCCTGTTAAATAATACAATGGGAAGAAACAGCTGCAGCTAAGAAGTGTCTTACCCACGGGCAGTTCTAGGTGGAACAGCAATTGTAATTTTGGTGGTTTTTAGCTAGGAAAAAACTCTAGTTTGTTTCTTTAATACTTCACAGACTGTAGAGCTGTCCCTGTTCAGTGTTTCTTTTGAGTTTACTGATCCCATTGAGTAACCTTTTATTCCGTATCAGTATTCCAACTTCTGAACATCTTTAAAAGGGACCCTTGCAAAATTTAGAATATTGACTCAGTAAACTTGCCCTGAAGGACCAACCACTTTTTCATTTCTCCAAGTGCTGATGTTACATGAAAAATGAAGATCTCCTTATATTGAGGAACTCTCTGTCTGTTATGCTGCCCTGAAAATTTTCAAATAAATGCAAAACACCAGTGCTGTCACCATGTTATCTTGCACCAGCCTACAATTTCAAGTTCTTAGACTTGATAGGCACAAGGGAGAAACCCCAGGCAAACTTTACTTTATGAAGTAAAAAATTTTCTTCTTGTTCTTACTGCAAGTTACTAAGAGAATGCCTGCCAAAGTAATTTGAAAATCTTGTGCAGTTTTCTGCAAGGGAAAGGTTTTCTGCATTGTTTCAGACAGAAAAATCTGCTGTAGTAAGGATATCTGTTAAATTGCAGAATTCAGAAATACTTTCTGGGCTTGAAACCAAAGGCTTTGTAATTTAGTGTTGAAATGTATGGCAGAATCATCTTACACACTCACCTTGGAACTGTATATTTGGATCAAATCCTTTCTCTGAACAACTCTGAAACCAGAGCTAGGCTTGTATACACAGCACTTACATTCAGTTATTTTGGTGTAGCCTAAGATGATTTACATTTCAGAGCAAGCAAACGCTAGCAGGTGTTACATCTACATGAAGTACCCTGGTGAAAGATGGTGTTGTACCTCTGAAACACTGATGAATTCTCCACAGCATTCACTGAGCTAGCAGAATTGTGCCTTTTGCTGGAGAGGAACAATGTGCAGAAATAGCTGAAGTGTATTCAACATCCAAAGTAAATTCTCTATTCCAGCTGCCACACAACTATTTCTCCTGCTACTGCTGAAGATAAACTAGCAACAAATTAGGAGTCTGTGGATGTACTCTTAGGATTGACTTTTGCCATGAGTCTCCAATAGAAGAAAGAAACGATCCCAGGTGCTCTGATTCCTGTTCCCACATCTAATTCCAGAATTTGTCTTCCTTCTCTCCTTTATCACATCTTTTCAATGTGGAAGTATATATTTTCTTCTGTTCTTTCTGCAACAGTTTTGATAATGAGATTGCCCTGCAAATCTGAATGTGCTTTTAATCAGGTGCAATATTATTTTTATCCTCCTCTTAAAAGTTGACTCTGTATGAATTCTGCCTACATTCTTCCAGAATTTTTCAGCTGCTTCTAGAACATGTTGACCTATTTATAAACCAATAAAACTCGAAGAGAAAAATGCTTAACACATAATGAAATTACTCAAACTGTCCTTTTACTTTTCTCAGTTGTGCATATTTTTTTCCCTTTTAAGCATAAAACTTCTACACGTTGATCTTTCAGATGGCTATAGATTTGAAAGATTCAGAGATTAGAAAATCAAACTGATTCAATCCGAGGTGTTAGCAGAATAAATATGGTTTAGGTTTAACACCATGTGAGCCTCTCAGGATTCCTTCTTATAAACATACATAGAAAAGAATTTGGATCCTTTTATTAATAATTTTTCTAACTGAGACCTCAGATCCAGCAAATATGTAAATGAAAATCTAGTTCAAGAACCATAATCTGAAGTATATTCTAAGTTTGAGGAACCTTTGTGCAATTCCACGCTGGTTATGGGATATCCAGTTGGTAGATCAGTTTCTACGATATATGAAAAATAATATTTAATCGCAGAAAACTGTTTTAATGGATTTTTTCTTTCCCCTTTTTTGTTTTAAACCAAATACTCACAAAAGGAATAAAGAAAAAAACTCCACTTCCACCTTTAACATATATGGCGACGGAGCCTGAGATTTTCATGGTGTCAGAAAAGACATTTAAATTTCTCTGGAAAGGCTGGACTCTCTGCTTCAGACTTATGATCTAATCTAGATATATAAATGATGGGAAAAAATGCAGTGTTGTGCTACTCTGCACAGTTAATGTGGGCTAAGGAAACATGCCTCTTATTTGTAACCTGGGATTACTAGACTTGTTGATATTAATACACCAGTTACAATCAAGCTAACAGTCGTAGTCAAAATGAGCTATTTATTACCAAAAGTGCCTGATTAATAATAGAACGTTTTTTCTTTCCAAGTAAAGCAAAAGGTTCAGCTATCCATGAGATGCTATCTTGTCTCACTGACTAGTATAAACTAAGTGCTGCTTTTCAAAACTCAGTAACTTTACTGTTTTCTCACTCACTATACATAAGTACATAAAAATAGCCCAAAGTACATCCTATTATTTAGTAGTGTTTTAAACCCCAGGTTCTTCACCAGGAGGTTTATGATGTTGTTAATGGAGGTTTCTTCCTCTGTTCTTGGGGGTTTTTTGTCCATGGGGTTTTTTGTGGTTTTTTTTAATGGTGTTATTGGCCTATGGCTCTTTGGGTTTATACCCAGAATTTTCATTTTATTATCTCCCAAGGTGCATTTATAGTAATCAGTAACTGATGCTTAATTATGTGTTTAAACCCACTTGGTCCCTAGAATCCTGTACCTTCAAGGTCTCTGCTATCAGCCTGTGCTTGTGTGTCAGTGCACAACTTTATCATTCCAAGGCTGAAAATAGTTTTGCACAGAATAATTATTACTGCTTATTGTTGGTTAAGAATGTATCACATTTATAATGTTTGTAGTTATTGTACCACATGATTACACTAAAGATAAAAGCAAATTAGGCTGTAGTCACAGATAATTCTTTTACACATATATGTCTTAAAGCTAAAGCAAGCTAAAACAAGAAAAAACTGCGATAATATGAAGTGAGTGTCCTGAGACCTCTGGTATTAATGCAAATCTTTTTGCCTATTACAGCTAATGGCAATACCATGTTTTTTGGGCTGCAGTATCACAGAATCACAGAATATGCCAAATTGGAGGGGACCCACAAGGATCATCAAGTCTCCTTTAGCCCTGCAAAGAGAGCCCCAGGAGTCACACTATGTTCTCAAGAGCATTGTCAAAACACTTTTTGAACTCTGTCAGGCTGTGCTGTGACCTCTGCCCTGGGGAGCCTGTCCCAGTGCCCAACCATCCTCTGGGCGAAGAACCTTTTAATAATATCCAACCTACACCTCCCCTGGCACAACTTCAGGCCATTCCCTCGGGTCCTGTCACTGATCACCACAGAGTAAAGATCAGAGTCTGCCCCTCCTCCTCCCCTCACAAGAAGCTGTAACTGCAGTGAGCTCTCCCCTCAGTCTCCTCCAGCCCGAACAGAATGAGTGACCTCAGCTGGTCCTCAAAAAGTTTCCCCTCAAAGCCCTTCACCATCTTTATTGTCCTCCTTTGAATGCTCTCTGGTAGTTTAATGTCTTTTTTGTATTTCAGTGCCCAAAACTGCCCCCAAGGCTCAAGGTGAGGCCACCCCAGGGCAGAGCAGAGAGAGAAAATCCCCTCCCTTGCCTGTCTGGCGGTGCTGTGCCTGATGGCTCCCAGGACAGGGCTGGCCTTCCTGGCTGCCAGGGCACAGACTCAACTTTCAATCAGCCAGGATCCCCAGGTCACCTTCTGTGGCGCTGCTTTCCAGAATCTCATTCCCTAGTCTATCGATACATCCAGGATTGGCACATTCCAGGTGCAGAATATGGCACTTTCACTTGTTGAACTTCATATGGGTGGTGACTACCTAGCCCTCTAATTTTTTTTTTTGCACTCTCTCCAGCTCCTCCCAGTTCTCTTTCGTCTGCCAACTTTCTCAGTATCTCTTCCAGTCCTGCCTCCAGGTCATTTCCAAAGATGTGGCAGAGCACAAGGCCTAATGTGGAGCCCTGTGGAACCCCACTAGGGAGAAGTCACCAGTCTGATGTCACCCCAGTCACTGTCACCCTTTATACCCAAAAATACTCACCCATCACCTTATGTGTTTATCTGGCTGAGTGCAGGACATTTTGTCTGAAAGGATACTAAGAGAGTATCAAGAGCTTTGCTGAAATCCAAAAAGATCTCATCAAGGTGCTTCCCTTGATCTACAAGGTGGGTTACCTTGTCATAAAAGGAAACCAGGTTTGATAAGCAGGACTTTTCTCTCATGAAGCCGTGCTGGCTGTGACCAATGACTGTGTTGTCTTGCAGGTGTTTTTTCATTACCCCACAGAATAACATTCTCCATAACTTTACCAGGCACTGAAGTGAGAGTGACAGGCCTGTATTTTCCAGGGTCCTTCTTAGCCCTCTTGAAAATCACAGCGCTCTTTGCCAGCTTCCAGTCAGCTGGGACCTCTGTGCACTTCCAAAACTGCTAAAAATCATTGAGACACATTTTGCAATTACATCAGTCAGCTGTTTGGGGATTCTTGGATGAATACTATCAGGCCCCATAGATCTCTAGGGGTCCAGCTGAACCAGCAGATCCCACACAGTTGAACCTGATCATTCTCTTAGTCATGGTCCTCCAGTTCAGGGCACTGAGACCCCCTTGGTGCACTCCCCTTGTCCATGTGCCTGTTTGTGAGGTGACCATCCTCATCCTGTAATGGGCCAGTGTTATTTCTACATTGATTTTGCCATTAATATATTTGAAAATATTATTTTTATTTTCCCACACATTTTTGGCCATCTTCAACTCTAATATGAGCTTTGGCTGCACAGATTTAATTTACACAAATTACAGTGGCAAGCAGCATCTTGTAGCAGCATCAGTAATCTATCTGATAACTTGTTGTTAGGTAATATATTTAAGGATGGACAAAAATTATTTTAAGGCATCATGCTACTTTTTTGCATTATTTTATTTATTTTGCACATACAGTTCACATTCTTAAAATTTGCAATTCAGCCATTGCGTTTTACTCCAGACTGAAACTTGAAATAGTAGTTTACAAATCAGGATTAAAACTATTATTATTTATTGATTATACACTTCAGTTCATGTTTATTGGCAACTTTTAAGTAAAAGTTTTAAGACACAAATTTTGGATTCAGAAGCAGTGAGAATATTCTTATAAAAATGTATATGTATAAAAATTATTTTAGTATGGAATGGGACTTGTACTTTGGGCTATTTTTATATATCCATATATATATTTAGCATGTGATAAACCAGTAAATTTACTGAGTTTTAAAAAGCAGCACTTATAGTTTTTAATAGCTGGTGAGGGAAGACAGTGTCTCATGCACTACTGAATCTTCTGCTCCCTTTCTTGCAATGAAAAGCTTTTACTGAATTATCAGAACATTGGCTTTATTTAGTAAAATTGTTCACATGCTACTTTAATTAGGTAATAATTTAAAGGTACAAAAATTCCTTTAGAATTCATTTCAAAAGAATTGTATGTTTAACTGTATTTTCATGAAATTATGAAAGATTAAATATGCAAGCCAGAATGATGCGAGTATGCATTTAGATGAGTAGGTGTTGTCAGAAAAATCAATAGAATTCTTGTTCAAGATCAGAATTTTGAAATATTTTATATTTTGTGAACATCACCAACAGCCCCATATCCCATATGACACCCACTTGACATTTCACCTTGTACCAATATATGCAGAAGGGGAATTGA
This sequence comes from Onychostruthus taczanowskii, assembly GCF_017590055.1. Taxonomy (NCBI): domain Eukaryota; kingdom Metazoa; phylum Chordata; class Aves; order Passeriformes; family Passeridae; genus Onychostruthus; species Onychostruthus taczanowskii. Next base: position 16,445,363 of record NW_024497629.1, on the reverse strand, counting down.
TACAAGCATAAAGGACACCTTAGTGAGTTTTGTGCTAGTAGGGACTGCAGAGCTTTGCCTTACATGTAAAGATAATCCAATGTGAAATTACACCATTTTTTCAAGAAAAGTGTTACCCACATGACAATTATATCAAATACATTGCTAAAAATTACCACAAATTCAAAAGGAGATTGAATTATGGTTGCTATGGAAACTGTAACATGCAGCTTCCTGACTTGATGCGTGCAAAATTTCAGCATTAATATCATGCTGATACATATTTTCACTTTTTTTCTTCACTTGAATAAGTGAAGATGGAGGTTGTGTAAAATAATATATCCATTCAAGTTATAGAGCTCCGTCATGCCATCTAGTATTTTTTGTTAGCTGCAGAGTACATGTAGAGATTTACAGATACTTTACCATATTTTTGCAGCAGTGAAAAATTAAATGTTCTAAGCATATGTTTCTTAAAACACAAGGAAGATGATCTACCCACATAGTCTGTTTTATAGAAGGGTCAGTGGATAATCATGGATATACAGAAAAGTACCATACATGGAAAAAAAAGATCTTGGAGTAAGCCCTGTAAAAAGGGTGACATTTATTTGCACAAATGGTTATAATCCTTGAGTTAGTTTTATTATCAAGTCTTGTCGCTCGGGTTTATGTGCAGCCACTGTAAAGTGTGTTCTCTTCCCCAGGTAGATAGCTATGGCATGTGAGGTGTGAGAACTGTGTCATATAAAAACTTCATGGTGAGAACCAGTGTGCTGAGAATCAGGTCATTTCCCCGTGAAGAAGAGCACAGTAGCATAGCCATGGCTGAGGTGATAGTATTGAAGCAGCTCCAGCACCAGACACCCTTTAGGCCTCCATGCAGTGAGCACAGGTAATTTCCACTTTGTCAGCTCTAGCACTGAGCTTTGTGCTGTTATCACTAGGTCCTTACTAGTACCTTATGTAGATAATTTGAAGTTTCTTCAGATTGTCTGTGTTGTATTGCACTAATATGACTGTCTAACATGCCCTGGAGTACTAATGAATTCAAAGCTAATAAAATACTTAGGAAAAATGATACAATTTGAGATTCAATGTAATTACTGTTTTTCAGGATCTCCAGGGCTTGTGGCTTGTTGCTGGGAAAGCAGAATACCTTTTAGCGGCAAAAAAAAAAAAAAATTAAGTACATCTTGAGAGAATGACTGAAAATAGGAACGGAGTAGGATGGGGAACCACAAAATTACATTTCTTATTGTGACTGTATATGGAAGCACAGTACTGGAGCTTCCAAGACAGAGGTTGATAAATGTTTCAAGCCTGGACTAGGGTTGATTGAATAAGCAGTTTCCAATTGTGCTGTCTTGGTAGTAATGTTTTTGTATGATATAGTATAGACAGAGGTGTCCATCATTTTTAATCACTTTGTATGACCGTGGCGAGAGAAATGTTACACAACAGTGCTTTAAAAAAGTGTGTCTGGTTATTGTCTGTAGAGTGGGGTTTAACAGATCTGGCTTTACTTCTTCACTTTACTCCTTCATTAACATTTACCTATCCAAGTAAGTCTCAGTGTTAGTCACCTCTGCAAGTAGAACCTGGCATGTAAAAGCTGCTTTAATACCTGTCAATGTTACTAAAAAGTAATTTCTGAATGTTCAGTCTGTAATAGGAGAACACGAAAGCTACATAGAGAAACCATTTTTTTTACTTTTGTGACATGTTATTTCATCAGCATATAGATTTTCTTTTAGAGAAAACTTGTAAAATAATGATCTTGTTTAATAAAAAATGAAACTGAATGTTAGGACAATATTTTTGGAAATGTTCAGAGATCTTCGGTTTGGCTGATTGTTGGTGGTATTTTGAAATCTCTTTTATTCTTGTCTATATTCTCATATATAGTTATATTTATGCAAATTCTGGCACTTCTTTATAGCTTTTATTTTTTTGAAGTAAGTTCAGGATAATTGTATTTTGTAAGCGTATTTTTTTTTTTTGCCTGGGCCTCAATATGGTGTGTTTTATGAAGTATATGTAAATTCTAGCATGTAATCTGACCTACAATAATTTATTGTTCCTATTAGGTTACAAATGGATATTGCAAAGTATAAAATTCAGACTTATATAGATTTTTTTTATATTAGTTGTACACGCTTGATTGATATTTATAGTTTTATTGCTAATTCTTTTAGAATGCTAGGATCATTGATATGCCAAAAAAAAAAAAAAAGGATATTTAGTCTGATAAAACTTCTGGTAAGGGAATAAAAGAGTTATTTATAAGATGGCTTTACATTAATTCTTGTGTATGTTCAGCTTTTTTTTTTGAGGTGTCAGTCATCAACCAGTAAAGTGCAGTAATGGCATAAGTCATCATCTCATTCCTAAAATATTGTAGAGTTTAAAGTAAACAGTTTGCAAATAAGTTTCAGGCTATTAGTTGTTCAGTTGTTTCTTTAATATTTTTAATAAGCAACTTTTATATTAGTAAAGTGTGTATGTTAGTAAATGATGGTCAAGGGCATGATTTGATCCTAATTTTCAGTGGCTGACTGCATTTATAGTCAAAAAGTAGTGGTGTCACCTGTAACTCCTGCTAGCTCTAATTTATCTCTTGGCTCCAGAGGGCAGTGAAATTGCTGTGATATAGACTTAGGTACCAAATAAATATATGTGATTACACATACCTCCAAAGATAAATCTCACCTTTTTTTTTTTTAATTATTATTTGTCAAAAAGCAGTAAAGTCAGCAGCAACAAAGTTTTCTTTCAAATCTGTGAGAAGTATGAACAAAACTTGTATGTAAGCAAAATCTTTCAAATATTTCCCTTTTCCCTGAAGTGAGAGGCAGGAAAGATGCTGTTGTTTGATCACAGCTACTAAATACAAACATCATCTCTCTTCCATCAGGTGTAAAATTATTGTGGGTCCCTTTCAACTGTCCTCACCTCTCCAAAATTAATGAAATGAAGACATCATTAAATGAAGGGATGCTTATAGAAAATGAACTTAATAGAAATACTTAAAATTAAGGATTTATTAATGTCTTTTTCAGAGTTTTAATGAGATAGTCAAATATATGAAACATCATGTAAGATGTGCACTATGTCAGAGGAATCTCATCAAGTAACCCTAAATCACTGCAGCATCACTGAATCTTATTTGTACTGTTTGCAGGCACCATCAGATGCTCAGCAACTGCTAAGAAGTTGAGACAAAGCATAAAGTCTTCATGGAAGTTCTGTGCCTTATTCATCTCCTCCTTTGTCTTACAAAAATACTTTCCCTCCTCCCTAGAATCTATGTTAGTTTGCCTGATTATTTGTAGCAGTGGCTGTAAAGTCCTTGTGCAGCTATTTGCTTCCACTGGCAGCCTTTTCAGATGAAGATTAAGATTGTGTTACAGTTTTCAAAAATGCACAAATAATTTTTAGTTAAGTACTATATAGTTGCTATCTTCAAATAATTATTCTAATGCTGAGAGGCAAGGAGAAAGGTGTTCCCACACCTAATTGCTATTACTCTCCTTCCCCACAAGCTAGCTGAAGTATTTCTCATTTTGTGTTGTATTGTTACAAGAGGATTGACTAAAAAGCCATTGAGGAATTCTGTCATAGCTTGAATCACCGCAGCGCAAAGCCATCATGTTGACATTCTGATTGCCTCCTGTGTACTCTTATGTATAGGTTATGAAAGGAAGAATTAAATGACATGGCAGAATGCATTTCCTGCTGTGTAGTAGCTCTACTGATTCTGCTAAGTTTCTCATGAGAAACAGTGCCAACTTCTGGGGCCTCATTTGTTCCCTGCAGTTTGAGATATGTGTTTTTGAAAAAGGAGAGGTTGGAGAAACATCAAGTTCCTTTTTAAACGGATTTCACAAAAGCTCAATTTAGTGGTGATTTGATCTTATGCAGCACAAATATTATTTGCCTGGCAGAAGTAGCAGTGAGACTTCAGATTGAGTAGCACTTTTCTGTAGATGTCTGGACATGTTTCATAGGCGTATGTACTGTGAAAGGCTTGAGTTTTTACTTGCATCATTACAAAAGGCATGTATAAGCATTTAACTGAGAACTGGAGCTTTAGATTTAAAGTAGTCTAAAGGTCTGACTTTAAGTCTAGAAATTATTATCCAGCTCCTATTGGATTTAGGATTAAACTCGTAACAGGGTACAGGTATTATGCTGCTTAAAGGGGCACAGATAGGTTTTATCCTTTTAGATCCAGTGGTAGGTGTTTGTTCCAAGTGCCTGTTCAAGTCAAAGCATGATTTTTACTATTGCTATGAAGAACGCAGGTCTCTTGAAAATTAATCCTTCAATTCATTGTTTAGAAAATGAAATGGCCATTGTGTATCAGAATACTGGGAAGATTACTGTGAACTAGCAGCTGGCACGTTCAGGACATGCAGGCACACCCTCAAAGTTTAAAGAAAAGCAGGCTGATTATACGAGTCTCCTATGCCTCTTTTTCAGCTTTCCTTAACTTGATATTTCAGACCCCCTACCATTCTCATGCTGATATAATAAACTGAGCAGTTGGGTATGACATAATTCCAGCCTCTTTGAATTAGTGGTGGCAGTTAGATTAACACTATTGATAGTGCCTGCAGGCACGGAACCATTAGGGTGTCATAAACTTAGCAACCTTGTATGACATAATGCTAATATTTTAAATGTAGTTGTTGCAGTTAGGTTGCATCTCAAGGGTTCCTACTCTAGTACCTGGTTGTGTGAGAGGACAGGATGCAACTTTTCTAAGAACTTCTAAACCCTATATTTCATAAAACATTTGATTAATATTTTCCAGTAGCATATATGGCAGAAATATTTTCCATTTGCTGTTTTTAAGTAGAAGATGACAAGTAATATGAGTGCATCTTTTCAGCAGCTTTCATGGCTTTCAGTATTATTTAGAATGTATGATTGATAACTGGATAAACTGGGGTTCAAACCAGATAGACGAAACTTAGGGTTTTGAAAAAAGTGTAGCTAAAAGTTTTGACAACGGTCAGTATACAGATGATTGTGACTGTTTTCTTACAGCTTTCTCCACATTTTGGCATTTAATGTATATAGAGAAACTTTAATAGGAGGCTAAATCATAAATACTCGGGATAAAAAATTTAATTTCCTTACTAATTTTACATTTTAAGACTGTGACTGGGAAGAGTTTTAACATATGCTTGCACAGTGGTCAGAGTGTAAGGAAGTTTAGGAAATTTCTGTTTACCATTGATATTCTGCATGTCATGGGAGCAGTAAGTCAGGACTACTGGCATATGTATGAAAGCGCATTCACCAAAGGATATGGTTTTGATGTATTAGCTAGCTAAAAATGCAGAGAGGAATTCGGCAGAATTCTTCAAAGGAACACAAATAAAAATGCAGAGAGGAATTTGGCAGAATTCTTCAAAGCAATGCCTTTTTTTTTATTATTATTTTTTTCCAAGGAACATCAACAATTCCTTAGACTCGGAATTATAAAAAATTTTAAATTTCTCCACAGCAAGTCCAGCATTGGTTCTCAGTATCTGAAAATGCCACTGTTTGCTGTGGTGTAGGCTTTAATTCAGCTTGTAGGTATATAAATCTCCCCTGCTGATTTTGAACAGTAGGTTTGGAGGCACATTTCTCTGAGAATTTTTTGAGTGTGTAGATTACAGATAATGGCATACCTAGCTAAAGAGATGAAGAAGTCATATATCATACTGAAGTATATCTCTTTGAGGGCAACCAGGGTGCTTTGTGACTGAATTTAGTATTGGGACTCACATGTATAGACAGACAAGGGTCAACACTACAGTAAGTTAAGCCAGACAATGTATCCTCAAAATCAACTTGTTTAAACAATTACGCTGTAAAAACGGGAATCCAGCAAGTAGGGCACATAGAATTTGATTTTCTCAGGAACAAAGCGTGAAAGTCACAGTTCAGTCAAATGACACGCAGAGATCGAGTTGCAGCTAGCTCTGTGAGGACTGTAGAAGGGTGCAGACCAACCAGCCAGAAAACCAGCAGGTATCAAAGCGCCTAAGTAAACCACATAGAGAACAGCATTAGAGATATTAGCCAGTCTAGTGCCAATGGTTACAAGGCTAACCATTTAAAGTAACCGTGAAAAATTCATTGTTGCTTTTCAGTGACTCTTCTGGAAACGCTGAGTAACCAGAATTAAAGAAATTACATAGGAAGGAATAATACAATGCTGACTTTAAAGATCTTATTTGCTTATTTTGTTTTCTTCATTAGCAAGAAACAAAAATTAGGGAAATAAAATGTCTCGTACTGTGTTGTTCACCTGCTACCTATTGATGATGATTTCCTGCTGTCTTCTCCATCTGCTTTGAATTAATTTCTGAAATGTGCCCTCCTTAAAATAAATTCTTATTAATCTCATAAGGGAAAAAAAAAAAAAAAACAAAAAAAAATAGCAAACACAAAGACTTTTAGTTGAATTGCAAACAATTAGAACACAATGGGGAGAGGAGCAAGGGAAGAAAAACACAGTACCAATTATGAATCATCCAAAAAGGTAATAAAATCTGTCAGATCCTGGGATTTATATTAAATTATTAATTTGCCTTTTCCAGGGAAAACTGATATTTTAATTAACTAAACTTTTCATTAGTGGTGGCATTAGGATTTTACTTGGTGTAACCAAAATGCTGTCTTAAGATACTAAATAGTAGTCGAAAAATGTAAAAGTATATTAGTCATGGAGACATAAGAAACAGCCTAATTCAGCAATACCCTCTCTTTTATTCAGCCACTGTGCTTTTCACCTGTTTGGTTTCCGTAGGAACATGAGATCTATCCACATCTCCTAATAGAATTCTCATCTCTAACTCTTCATACTGTTTATACATACACATTCCTTTAGCAGACAGGTGATTTTCTTCCTATTTTGAGTTTATTGAGCCTTAGTATATATATTTTCAATCCAGTTCCTCACTTTTTTTTGCTAAGAAATCTCTTCTGCTTACATTCATTTCAGTGACTGGATATCATGTGTTTATTCTCTATGACTTTTGATCATAATGGCTTATTGCTGCAGATATACTGTGTTTCTGTGGTTATGTAGGTTTCTTTTATTTAAAAAAAACCATTAAAATTACTGAAATGAGTGTATTTTTAGAGGCTGAGTGTTGCATTTAAGTTAAAGACAGCTTATCAGAAACTTAACGACAGTTTTTGTCCTGCTTTTGTAGCAGTACAGTACAGCTAAAGTGGAAGTGAATGTAAAAAGGACAGTTGTAATTGAAGCATAGGTTGCATACACTATGAAATTATTCTTTTAAGAACTGCAACCTTTGCTGCTGTAATGTGTCATAGTAGTAGCATAGCTTTGAAATTAAGCGTGATGAAATTTACACACTATGTTAACCTTGCATAAAGGTTAGGAAGGAAAAAAATTCCATGTAAAATGTGTTCATAATTTTATCTTTGGTGTTTTGACTGAGGCTGCAGGAACAGGTACTTACTTGGTATTTACTTAGCCCAAGTAAGAGGGAGAGCAGGAGGCTTTTGCCAAGCTCTGAATACACCTGCAGGCTGAGTGACTGCTGTGAGGTCTTTTCATTAGGTAATGGGGTAACATTCAGCAGATCACTCACCTTTGGCTGCCTTATTCACTATCTGTTTAAATATGATAGGCTACTTTTTCTCCATATGTTTCTTGCCAACTCCACTTGCTCTTTTCTGTAGTTTTACATAATTGGCCTATAAAACCAATTATTGTTTTCTTATATTTGTGTGCAGTGAGAGATACATTAGATTTGCTTGTTTTACAGGCTGGAGTAGTGCTCTACTTTCTGGGCAAGTGGCTACCAACAAATGTATTTATAAAGATCTGCTAGATTTGTGGGGAAGAGTCTTCCAGATTGCAGGAAAATGTTATTTGTTTACTTGCCTTTCTGTTTCTGCAGAACTGAGGAAATAGTCAAGAGGCTAAGAATATTGTGACATTCTAACATTCACTTTTATTAATCATATGAAAACATATTCTATTATATTCTATGATTTTGGGGCATGATTGCTGTCAGGTAAGAAAGAACACTTTGAAAAAATTGCAAGTGAAACCTCTGGTTTCTCTGCTACATCAACTGTACATTTAGAAGACTGAAGAAAACAGATCAGTCATCCATGCACCATACTCCAGAATGCTCTTTGTGCACATTCAGTCATTCAAGAGGGATTTGGGTCTTCTAAAAGTCTACTAACAACACTGTTCTTCAATTTAAGCAGTTGAGTAGACTAAAAGAAGCCAACCATTTTTCAGCAGTTAACAGAAACTCCTATGGGGTAAGAAGTGAGTTTGTAAATGCCTTAAGATTTGGTGCTGGCAAATATAAGCAAGCATTAGGTTGTGCCCAGATTATGACCTCAAGATGAGGTGACCTGTCAGTCTGACGAAATGTTTGCTTTGAATGTAAATGTCATGGTTTGCAATGCAACTTCAGCCTGGAAGTCCATGCTTTGAAACAGTGATTCTTACATGATTGCAAGGGAAAAACCAGGTTACTCAGAATTTTCCCTCCTCTCTGTTTTATCTCGTAGTATGTTCTCTAGTAAAATAGAAGCCTTAACTTGCTGGTCATGGGCTACCTTGATTCATAAGTAGAGCATTATATGTCATGGGGAACCCAAGTTTGGTCCCTTGAGTGCAGAAGACAAGGCAATAATCACAGTCCTAGCTGTTGGCAATAAACACACTCCTAACTGGCAGCCCAGGAGGTGTTGGCTGTCTCTGCTGCAATGGTACACTATTTTTATTCAGCTTCTTACTCCCCACAGGTTTAGGTGTTATTTTGTCTCCAGTGTAGCACTCTGAATTTGTCTTTGTTGAACTATATTGTTACTCTGCTTTGTGAAGGATATTTTCAAAAAGGAATTTGTTTAAATTTAAATTTATAAGAGTTTAAAATGTTTTAGTTTTTATGCAAGTAATTCTGAATTATAGAGCTGCCTCATGTTCTTTTCAGTCTCTGTAGCAAGCATTTCCTTATTTGTAAAAACACATGCTTATAGAAGTAACAGTTTTTGACATAAGATTTAGAGCTTTTAGGGGTTCAAAATTTCCTATGTCTCTCAAGACTGTTAGAGAAAAATAATTCAGTATAACTAATAAGTAGATTGTAATGGTTTCTACAGGGAAGGAAATGATTTAGCTCTTTTTTGTTTAGCAATCTAAGGGCATATGTAAATGACACATGGGAATAATGTCTGGGCTACATACTTGCCCTGTGTAAGTTCTAATTCAAGTCCAGTTTAAGCAAGACAGCACAGAGTCACCAAATCAAATACTACTGAATCTTAAAGGGCAAGATAAATTACATGAAATTTGCACAGTCTGTACAACAAATTGAAGGTATGTTCAGCTGGAATTTTCCTCTCTGTGTTTGATGGTACTTGTGTAAGTCACTGTGGCTCCAGTCATAATCACGTGTAGGAACAGGCATCTCCAGAAATGCCTAAGGTCAGACCAATCGTTTTCCAGGCATGCTTATCTCTGTATTGACTATACAGAGCCTAAGGTTACCTGCTGAAGATTACCTGCTGAAGTTAAATGAGTCTCTCACACTAATATTTGAAAACACCAGGTAATCCATTTTAAATACTCACACACTAAAAAAAGGAAGTGTATTTTTCATCCAGATTGCTGTTGCTTTACAGTTTCATGTTTAATTTACAAAATTGTCAAAATTAGGGCACTTTTCATCTAAGAAGTGCCCCACCGTGAAGCTCTGCTTATTATATAATTAACTATGGACCCTATTTTTGAAACATAAATAATAAAATCAGATAGTAATGCCAACGTATTGAATCCTAAATAACTATTTAGGATTCTTACTGAGGTGACAGCAACAGAATTTAGAACATAAAATTCAGAAAACTTTATTCAGATTTATGTATTCCTTGATTAATTGCTAGATACATCACTATTCTGTAGGCACGTATTTGTACCTAAGCCTAACAGCATATACTAATACTCTGCCTGATTCAGGAGTATATTGATACATTTATTGATAAATAAATTATTTTCCTTTTTTAAAAAGTTATCTTGCTGCTTGAGTTTTATTCAAACAGAAGCATGCATACAACTGTTAATTTTCTGTTGCTTGTAGCCTTACAACACCTCTTTAAGAAATAATGGAGTGCACTATATAGATTCAAAGAGATGGTACTGTTTTTGATTGTAAATTATGACAGCAAATGCAAGAATATTTTGTATTTATTTATTTTTATTAAATAAAGCTTATTTTCAAACAATGTACATACCTGTTTTAATACTTGATATTGTCAAAGTCTTAGTGCTAGATGTTGCAAGGGTCTTAAAATTTCTTATTTGTGGACTAACATGAAAGCTGTAAATGCCTGTTAATTGCAATGGTGTGTAAACCACCACAATTTTGTTTTACTAACAGAAAAAATGTTGATGCATCTGAGTTAGGATACTGAAGATTTTTGGCAATTATGTCAATACTGTAGATAAAAAAATATTAACAGAAGTGTACTTATGTAGAAATGATATCAAAAACATATTTCAGACATTTTTACATACCTAAAAAATTTGGCCATGGGCTACTTGTGTATTCATTAAAATACAGAGCCAGCTTTAGACACAGTCATATTCATATTCCCATGCACCACCATACAATAGAGAAATTGAAGTATAGTATCTTCCAATGAAATCAGATTAGTAATTTCAGGTATGCATGATTTGTCACCGCCACATATTGGTATAACAAATTAAATCTCTGGAACTGTGATACTGCTTGAAAACAATAAGAAAAAAAAAAAAGTAAGAAGGTTGTAACTAGGTCTCTGGGAAATTGCTAAATTCCTTTCTAGAGATTGAAATAATCATAAAAAAGTAAGACTGAAGCTAACTTGAAATTGTCTTGCTAGATCACTTCTGAGTCTCAGCTCTTATCTGATATTCAAGATGTGACAATGTGCAGTCATATGTAGATATTGATGTAGATATTTGTTTCTAGTTAATTTCTGAATCTGTTTAGTCTCGTATTATGGTAAGTTGAATCTGAAGTCCCTCTTTTGTTTCAAATTTTTTACACAGAATCATTCAGGAAATTGGACCTCAGTGTCTCAGTAACTTTGTGCCTGTTGTACTGCTGAATTTAATCATAACTGTGCTGCATGCAGTCATTAGCAAGACCAATGTACAAGCTTCACTGTGGACCACATAAGGGATTTCTCCTGTGGATACTATCACTGGATCTTAAGCAACCCTGCAGAGTAGATTTGACTTCATTTTTAAATACTAGTCTAATTATCCCTACAGAGTAAATTGCATGGTATTTAGTTTGACTACTTTGAAAGCCTAAGATCTGAGACTGCTTTGCAGCAATTTAAAATTTGCATTTCCAGGGAGTTATTTAAACCATATGTTTAACCACTAAATTGCTTTTATATCTCAACTTTTCACCTAGATAGGAATATCCCTTATGTGTATATTGAGACAAATGGTAATTATTGTTATACAGCAGATAGATGAAATTAATATTAAAACCAGAGAAAGATCTCAGTTTTAGTCAGTGAATTTTCTAGGTCCATGTAAAAATAACTCATTTGGAGTTTTCACAGTAAGGATTTCTGAACCCTAATATATACAACATGACATAAAATGTTTGGTAAGATGAAACTAAAGCAACAGTAGAAGACAACTGACCTCCTTTAAAGAGGGAAGCATACAAGTATTCCCATGTAGTGATGTTGGCAATTCTTTTGGCTGTTGAGCAAGTAATCTGTGACATCAAGGATGTAACTATCCCAGCATTTGTTAACATCAGCATTTTTAACATTAACATAGATCTATGCTTGTAAAACAAAGATAAGAAGCATGACCAAAGGGAATCTCCTGTCTCATGCAGAGTTTTATGTTGGGAAGTATTTGGGGGCTATTACTTACTGACCCTGGAATCAACCAGTAGAAACACAATGCAATTTTTTCTTTTGAAGTACACTATGGATAAATGGTAGCTGTTTTCCTCAAGGCTCTCATTCTTCTAATCCATCCTTAAGAGGAAATCAATACAGTTTCTATCAGAGGCTTTCAAGCCAGTCTCCCATGTCAGGTGGAAAGGAAAAAGAAGAAACAACTTGTTTACAGAACCAGAGATGCTGAGAAACTTCAATAGTCTGCAGACCTATAATCTTATTAGAATTGCTGTTTTCAAAGAAATAAAAATCATCCCCTCTCAGAATACTTACCTCATCATTATGACTCACCTTCAAAAAATCTTTGCCTTCCCACCTGATCCTGTCACCAAGCTAGATAAATCAACAACTGAAACAATGCCCTCCTGCTTCCTTTCATTTTTACACCACTCTGAGTGGTATGAATTTTGTTATAGCCAAGACATTGCACAGCAGCCTCTTTATTCCTGTAGAGCAAAGGAAGCTCAAAGGTCTTCAAGCTGTTAATAATAAAGCCCTAAAAATAGAAACCCCAGATGATTTTTAAAAATAAAAACTAAGTGACAGAATTTATAATAATTGAGTAATCCTTTGCAACTCTGAAATAATTTTCTAGCTCAACATTTCTGACCTAGTAATGAATAGTAATGTAATTTGCCCCTTAACTCTTCAGGTCAAAATTCTAAGATTGATTCTTTCATTTTTTTTAGAAAAATCTAGTCTCACAGTCTTGTAACATTAAAATCCTAAACACTTAGTGATGTTTAAAGAAAAATATTGACATGCAGTATAAAGAAAGGTAATTCTACTTATGTATAGGTTGTGTTTATCCTCGTCTATATAAAAGCCCTTTTTGCCTTTCTAATGTCCTTCTAAAAGAAGAAAGTGAAAAGACAAGATAAGAAAGTAGAGATGTAGAAAGAGAAATTAACTGGAAGCACACAATAGCTAACGAGCTATTTCGCCATGTTATGTCTTCTGTGAATTTTTTTATTAAATTTTTAGGAGCCTTGAAAAGGAAAAGCTTTTTTATTTATTTTATTGTTAAAGAGTTAATATACTATTCAAAAGATATTTTGTCTTGATTTCCATCTGAAAAAAAAAATCTCATCACAGCTTCTGAATGCATATTTTGCTTCTTTTTGGATGACCAGCTTTTATCTAAATATGGTGCTGTGAATTTCAGTAGAATGGTTATTATTGTAACGAAGTCAGACAGTTCAAGGTCCAGGTCTGAGGAAGAACAAGAATAAAACTAGAAAGTGAAATGCTTCTTCATATTCTGGTTGATCAGACAGCTTAGTCCAGGGGTCTGGGAGGTCTGGACCTTAGTGGGTAAGACTCATAAATGAATGTTCAGGTTTTCAACAGTGAATCATACTGTATCTAAATGAAGGATTCTGTCCTGCTTCCAGCATTAAAATGAGGTAGTAAAGTTGTTGGACATGGCTGATAAAACAAAGCAACAGTGCTGAAAGGAATTTTTTGCCCCTGAGATTTATGTTATTTTTACCTCTTAACTATGTTTCATGTTGGAAAATACATTCAGATGTGTAATTGCTTTGTGTTTTCTTCATGATGGGTTTTTAATTTAAAATTACTCATACATAAGGCTAAACAACTTGGAAGGGAATAATTTTGCTTCCAAATGTTTTTGTCCAAATGTATCTTAAATGTTGATCTTATTCAGAAAAATGTTCCCTGTTTCTGCAGAATAGTGCTTATGTGCATTCCCAGGGCTTTGTGCACCTACAAGGAAGCAATGATGTCACAGGGCTCTTTCTGAGAATGTGTGACCTGGCATGCTTTTGAACAGGGATTGAACATCTGTAGCAGATGGGATAGTGCTTCAAAATTTTGATTCTGAAGAAGAATCTATGGAAGGCAATAAAAGATCTTCATGATATCTTGCTTTATTAAGGACGTGCTCTGAATTTTCATTACCATCAGGTAAACAGGTAGTAGTAACAGAATTAAAACAGAGGCATTACTTCTCTGTGCTTTCCAAGCAATCTTGAATTTCACATCAGAATGTGCTTTTCAAGAATTCTTGTGTTTTGTGTTGCTTTTGTGGTGTAGTAGAATGCTACTATCTTGTGCTGCTGTTTCGTTACAGAGATATTCTTTGAGAAACCTCTGACTGTGTGTCAGTGCGATCATGACTTAGAAGCAATATCAGGACCAACTTCTACCTAGTTGACAAGGTACAAAGGAAGTTATACTGAAATTTTATATTGCCCATTCAATTATCAAAAGTTTGCCATATATGGCAGCTGAAAGAAGAACTATACATGTTTCTCTCCAATGTTGTAGCTGGTAAGAAGAAAATATTTATATAAATGCTTTTTGAATGTACAACTATACAAAAAACAGCTATAGAAAAACAATAATTATCTGAAGGAAATGAAAAAAACCCCAAAAGGCAAAAAATCTCAAATTTGTTTTGTGAAGTAAAGAAGTATAATGGGAAGACACTGGTGCATTTCCATTTGCAGTAACATGTCAAGAAAATAGAATTTGAGAAGGGGAACATTAAGATGAAGCAGGACAGGTGTTGTGGACAGTAAAATTGATCACCAGGGCTCAAAAAAACATAATAGACCAAAAAAAGTCCATAAATATTTATTTTATATTGCCATGAGAATCACTTACTGACATGAAATCTCTTTCACTTCTCTGCAGCAGTAGAAAAACATTCCCAAAGAGCATACTAAAATCCAAATTGTTTTTCATCTTTCAGGACAAAATGCATACTTTCCTGTGTTTTATGTCCTTAACATCACAGAATGTATGTACTTAAAAAGAGTTCAAATTAATGAAAACAAATCTAAAAGGCCCAATTTTAATTTGTGCCCGTTACGTAAATAAAAAATTTAAATTCAGTGTGTGCATTTATCTTACACTGTATCTTAAAAAAATTTGAAATCCCTCTTGGCTGAAATTTTTGACATTTTAAGTCTTGCCTTAATTCTGAAAGAAAACAAACCCAACATTAATTGACCTATGAAAAACACACAAGAAAAATATTTAGTATTAAAGATTTAGGATGTTCTGAAAAATTACTTCATGCTTCATTAGAGAAGCATCTGCATCAAGACTGAACAATTACAGCATACTAGCTTGATTCTTCCTATAGTGATTTTGAAAAATAATTTCATTATCTGCTATTTTATGATCTTTCAGTTACAACAGACCTCTTGATGCAGCGTGGATGTCATTTTGCTGTGCTTGATGACATTACAGTGCCTTGTGTAATTATCCCTGAGGTGACTCCCAGTCTATCTGTTTTCTTGTGCAAAGTTCTTTGCAAGGCTTCACATTTTCACTAGTGATAATGTCTGGGTGCTTTGGTTGATTTGTAATGTGTCCTGAACAAATGCATCATTGTAGACAAGAGAAGTATCTAATGTCAGTGGAAAACAGAACCCACTAATTCTGTCAGCTACTCAAAAGCAATTTGTTACCCATACAGACTTCTTCAGCAAGTAGGTTAGAATTGTCCAAATTTGGGTCCCCAAAATGTGTTTTCTAATTAAACATTTCCAAAAAGTGGGAACATCTACTGTTTATTGTTAGTCTTACAAAATTTCAGTGTGTACCCATGCATTTACATAACTGATTTTTGGTCATGTACTTTGAAAATGCTGAAGTTGTCTAGGATATGGATATTATACATATTTATAATATACCTGCAGGAGGTGTTGATATTCATTGCTACAAATCCATGGGCCACAGTAAAGGCACCTAAACAAAATTATACTAAAGTATGTTTATAATTTGCATAAAATAATGTTTTGATAACCTTTCATAAAATCTAATACACGAAGATGAGTCATGTGAATACTAGTTCATGTTCTCTTTTTCTCTAGTTATTTATTACTCTGTGTATGACTGCCTCCTTTTCAATGTTGAAAGGGAGGATTCACTACACTAAGTGCAGTCTTAGTTTCTGAATTTCAGGCTCTTTTAAAGTCCAAGCACTACTTGAATAAATTTAATCTCATTTTTATATTTAAAAAACCCTCAGTTACATTGTTTCTGCTTCTCTCCCTTGACATAAAAAATAAACACAGGGTGATGAGCTTATATGTGAAGATTGATACAGGGGATGTCTAAAGTTAAATCAGCTAAATTGCCCAAAGTTTCAAAACTTTGCCTTGACCTGCCCTAGCATAGCAGGCTTGCGTCAGAGCCTAGAAAAACTCCCTCATGGTGTAGAGACCTTTATGGATGAGTTTTTGAGGTGATCACACAAGAGGTATGACTGTGATTGAGTAAGTCTGGGGTTGATCAGCCAGGGATGGCTTTTTTACACACACAGGAAGAGTGAATTTAGTACTAGATTTTTTGTTTTCTTGTTTTAGGGAACAGAAATTACTTTGAACACAAGGCAGTGTTCCAAAATTGTACATATCCAAATAAAACTTTTAATGCCTTCAGCAATTTTTTTTGTTGTCCCTTTCTGCAACTGTGAAAAACAGATCTGTTTTAAAAGTTACACAGTTTTTTTCATCTTTTTATGATCTGGGATACAATACAAAGAGGAATGCTTCTGTGCTTGGATGACATTCATTATTCTTGGATGAGCAATAGGCACAAAAGGTTTGCTGCCAGAATTTCAAGAGAACATGAGATCATTGATCAGTTCCTGAATCTTGGGCTGCTATATGAGCATGATGAAAAGATGTAGTCTATCATTTTTTGTCAGTAAGCAAATTAAAGAATTAACTACCTTAAGGACTTCCATCAGCTGATAATCATAGTTACAAACAGAATATGCTACCCTACTAACAACTTAACTGTGAATCCACTGACAGCACATAACCTGATATCTTAAATAGTGCTATCTTGCTGTAAACAAAAATATGCAATTTTAAATATAGTTTAAAGCTGGGTAGTTAGCATTTTAGCACTGGGAAAAATCAACAGAATTAATTTATCTATTTCATTATTTGGTCAAAGATATCACTTTGACTGAAACCAGAACATCTTTAAACATTGGAAAGAAAACTTATACTTACCTATTTTCCTAATGTAAAAATCTGTGTATTTTCTGTAAAATGTAATTATGGTCTCTTGTGTTCACAGACAGCATCTTTTAAAGAACAAAGAAACAATCAAACATAAGTTCCTGGTCTTTTTCCAGAAGAAAATTTAAATTCTAATGCAATTGGGTTAATACTTTAAAAGAGTACTGAAATTATGTGTAATCACTGTAATTTTCACATTGGTTTTGTAAGATATTTTTCTAGCTCTAAATCCAAAGAAGGGAAAGAATTTTGATAATATCCATATTCATCAAGGATCAGATCTTAATGTGTATTTTTGAACACTGCTTTTTTATTGTTTGCTTGAGAGGTGCCAGACTAGGCTCTGAATGCTTTGAATTACTTACAGCTATGTTTTCAGATTTGAGCTGCAATTCTTGTAAGGTTTGTGATTGCTGTTTTTAGTGAAAATTAGTAAAGAGTGCGACGATTCCAAGTGCTATACAAATAATCGTATCAAAAGAAGTGCAGAAGGATTAACTTGTCACTTCAATGCTGTAGCTTTAAGTCTGTTAAAATTCACATGCACGGCAGTGAAAGGTTTTGCATTTTACTGATGAAGAGATATTCTTCTTTGACCTTGCCTTGTTTTCTGTGCAGCAAACCTGTGATACTAAAATTCCTCAATTTTTTTCCCCTCTGGGTTACCTGTAGCTGTGTTTCATAGGCAGCAGGTAATTCACACATCAACCATTATCTGTGTAATAGCATTCAGTACTATCAACTCTCAGTCACATTTTGTGTACATACAAATACTGAGCTTTTGGTTGCACCTCAGTGTCTGTAATGACTGGGAAAGCTGCAACTCTGTCATATGTCCATGCTGCCTGGAGGAAATGGGTGTCTTCTTTAGGTGTCTGTTTTTCCCTTCTACCCATCTCCTAAAACTGATCACCCAGTCAGTGTAGCTAGAAGGGGCAGAGAATGTTTCCCCATTCCTTCTCATTGCTCCTTTCCTGTCAAAACTTGACAGGTTTCTCTCATAAATCACCATTGACTCACTTCCCCTTTCATACCATCAATACCAGAAGTTTCCATTTCCTCTCCTACCTGCCAGCTTGGGAATAGTTTGATGGGAATCACTGGAATCACTGGGCTTTTTTATCTGCATCTTGACAGAGTCCTGAAGAAAAAAAGGGAGAAAGGGAGAGAATACCTCCAGCTGTCTTCCACACCTGAGACAAGGTGGTGAAGCTGACCTTAGAGCTGATGACAGACTTGTCAAGGCTAAGAAAAAATTTGAGATCTACAGAGCACAGTGATTGTTGACCAATAAATGGATTTATGATAGTTTCTGCAAGAAAAGCAATTATATTACTGATATTTACATTAGCGAGCAACAGAAATTTTCTGACTGTTGGTTATTTACAGTATCATAAGGCCTAAATGGAATAAAGCAATATTTTCCTTTAAACCTTATGATATATGAAAAAGATGCTTGTTTGTTTGGGGTTTTTGATGGTTTCTTTTTTGGAGGAGGATGGTGTTTATAGAAGGTTTCTGTGGGGTTTTGGGTTTTTTTCCTTTGGGGAGGAATTGGGGTGTGGGGGGTTGGGAGGGGTGCTATGGGGTTTTCTTTTGCTTTGTTTTGTTTTCCCAGAGAAAGGGATCTGCTCTGCAACTTTTCATTTGTATATCTGTTTTCTTTGAAATTTGTGGAGATGATGATCCCCCCAGCTTCATTTACAGACTTCAGGATATATTAATATGTCATAATTGGTATTATATTGTACTAGTATTGCATACTGTTTGCAGCTTTTATAACCAGTTCATAGTATGGTGGTTTTTATAAGGCTTCTATTTGCCAAAACACATTGTTACATAGTATCTTTAACCAACAAGTAATAGTATCGTCCTTTATGGTTTTAGGAAAGAACTGTAAAAATGAGATTTGGAAGTTTAAGTGATGCTTTAAAAAAAAATAGGTGTAATTTTAAATCCTTCAATTATTTCAAGATAATTATGATTTTTAGAAGCTTGAAGTAATTAGTCTTGAATGCTGAAGGCTTTTGTGGTGGTGAATTGTCTCCCCCTGTTTCCATGCTGTAGTGTGATCTGAGAAATGCTTGTTGGGTCTGTGTAACAGCTGAAAAAATTTAAATCCAAGAATTATTGATCTGGTGACTGAAGATGTGAATTGGCATATGTGCTCTAGTCCTAGTGGAGGCATTTGATTTAGCTTCTGTAGGGATAAGATTTTCCCTGATGTGCTCAAGTAACAGAATCAGGCTTTTAACTGACAAGAAAGGATTTTAGTGGTGAGGAGGTAAAGAGAATTCTTTATAGCTTAAGTGCTCATCATGGTGATCCTTCCCTTCCCTATCAGTTATGTTTTGAACTGAGGGCTGTGGTTTTGGCCTCTTGTCTGCTGATAATATTTGTATTTATGTACATTAACTTTCGTTAACAGTAATAACCCTATCTGTTTTATTTGTGAAGGTTCTAAGTGGCATTTTGTGTTTTTAACTCAGGCCTCAAAAGAGTTGCATATAATTTAAAAGCAATATTCAGGCTCTTAGGAGCACTTTTCTTTCATCTACATTTTAATACCCCAGTGGAAAGAAAGCATTCAAAGATGTGCATTATTCACTTATTCATTAGTGAAGTGTCATGTTAATAAATAATACCTATCAAAGTGAAGAGGTTTTTGCTGGTTTCTTTAGCCATTCTCAGAAAATACTGAATGTAATTTTTCTTATGATCATATACTGAAAACCCATAATGGCTATAGAACTTTTCATCCTACCATGAAGATACTGCTGTACTGTATTTCATCTGTACAGGACATTAAGTACAATCATTTATGAAGAAATTTCTAGCAAAGTTACAGTGCAGAAAAATATTTATGTTTGTCACAAATTGGATGATTTTGGAAAGTAAAGTAAAAGGATTGTATAAATCTTCACTGTTGAAACAAAATTATTTGTGTTCTATTGTAAGACATTTTATAACTGAGGCAGAACTTTGACCCTGCACTTTGAGACAAAGTTAATGGTGTAATCACTACTACTTACTTATTTTTGAGGAAAGTTCCCTAGAAAGCTATTTTCATACTGTATTTCTTCCCAAAGTAGAAAATTATGTTGCTGCATAACCTCATACACTGAATGGCTGCAATTACACACAGTAACTTATACACATCTTCATGAAAAACTAATCTGAGTTCTGCAAGCTTGGACTGATTATTTAAGCTCACAGACTGAAGAGAGAGAGAAAAAAAGCCCATCATGATGGGAAAGGCTTGAAAAATAGGGTTCCTATTCATTGGCAGGTGAACTGAGACTTGCTGCATGTGAGCCATTAAATCGTAATGGAATCTTCTTATGTCTCTTACAGTAGACAAGCAATTGTCTGCTGTGGAGCATGAACTTCTTTCTGCCTTCCATTCTTTTTCCCACTTCCAAGTCAAAATGGGTAAACCAGCCAGATGTATTTTTGCTGTTTAAAAGATCACTCTGTATTTGTCACTGATCAAGTACTCATAGATCATACTCACTAGAGGGACTGTGGTTTTTATTACTTACTGGAGGTGAGATATTTCTTCCTTGACACACTTTGATGTGATTCTTAGTAAACATGAGCTTGGATGAGCTGCTTAACATCCATCTATGTGTCAGTTCTATCAGCATTTTAAAAGATAAGTAACATTTGCTTATCGCTGTGAATTTTTTTGAATCGGGGGAGAGCTTACCATATAAAAAAGTTCTGAAAGTGAAGTAGGAGTCTGCTAAGGGGAAGAGCCAGGACTTATTTTGTACTTGGAAAGGTGGAGTTCTTCTCTATGGATCTCACCATGCCTATAGAAATACATAGGATTAATGTGTGGTATCTGATGCAGATCTCACAGAACTGTAAATGAATTCTCACTTACTCATCTGCTGCTTTGCAATGTGAAAATCCAACGTATTAAAGCATCAGGAATCTGCAGCAGGCTGTTCATCTGAGATTTGGATGCTGGTTCATAAGCTTCTCAGCTCATTTGGAAAATCTGGCATATGTACTTCCATTTGCCCATTTGGATACAATCTATCAGTATTTATAATTAGAAGCTCAGCTGTTTGACTGGGGCCAAGAAAAAAAAAATAGAAATATATACTCACAGAAAAATAATATACTGGAAAGTTTGAGACCTGCTCTACTCTAACAGAAAAATTAAGGAAATAAAACCAAAAAGGCTACAGGAAATGCTAAAATATTTTGGAAGGAGTAGGGTTAACAATACTTTCACAATCATAAAGCTTCAGTGAACCAATTTTATCTGACTTCTCATACAGGATATCAATAAAGGAAGATGCCATCAAGAAAGAGATGCTCCCCTTCTTGTTTTCAGCTGTCTTTCATAAGGCTAGCATATTATCTCTTTGTGATTGTAGGATTTTCTATATTGCTAAAAATGCTATACCCAAATGAAATGAAGTATCATTGCACAGGAAAATGGGAGATTTGCTTCCGACCATGCTGCATCCAGAACGCCTGACTGGTCTCAGAGACTAGTGAATATCAGTGAAAAGTTGAAGCCAAGATCTTGGATGTGGTTAAAAATGCAATTTCTAGTGGAAAGATACAGAGAGCCAGCATGGCAGAAAATCCTGGAAAGGAGGGATTTGACTTAAGCTGACTTATGTCTAAGCATTAAGACAGTTAAATTAGAACTCTTAAATTACCTAAGTGCTGATACATCCCTGCAGCGATGCCTCTGAGTCATGTGGGCTGTGAGTTGAAGGTGGGAGGATGGCACTTGTGTGATGCAGTGTGTGCCACAGCTTGGGGTAATGAATCCTTTTAAGCCCTCTAGCTTGCTGAAAGCAGACTCCACAAGTGAAATTAAAAAATCTGACTATTCTGAGCTGTGATTTTCTCTTGTTCTGTACTGAATAAAGCTAACTCATGCTAGCCAGACCTAGGACAACCTTGTACTGTGCTTTAAATCTGCATGTAATAAAGAAAAACCTGTTGAAGTGGGAAACAATGGTAGTACTGGTGCGGGGAGAAAACAGATAGAAAAGGAAGGGTTTGAGGAAAGAAATCCTTGGAAAAATTCTTCATGACTATCCAGTGAGTTAGTTATTACCTGTTCAGCTTTAACTTCATTTTTAAAAGGAGAAGCTGCAATGCTAATACTTCTATATATAGTGTACATATGTAAACAGTAATGCTTCTGTTGAAACTATTTGCTAGATGCAGTGATCAGAAACATTTATTGGTTCCCATTTCTGAGGTAACTATAACTCTTAGAAACCTTTTCATATTCACAGGAATACCAGTGGGACAATGAAAATTTCTGATTTCATCAACAGAATCTTTTTGTCTGTAAGTTTACTATTCCATGCCCCACAGGGAAAAAAAAAAAAAAAAAAAAAAAAAAAAAAAAAAAAAAAAAAAAGAAAAGGGTTTTCTTCCTCAATATCAAAGCAGTTGTGTAAATATCCAAACCTGACCTTAAGTTGAGGGAAAACAGGTTGGGTTTTTTTGCTTTCTTTATGGTTTGACAATGTTGGGGCCAAGTTTGATGGGATGAAGAATACATAGTTCTTTAAAAAGACTTACCACGCAAATGAATACTGTCAGAAAAATATATGGTTTTGTTTTAAGGTGGTAGAAGCAATACTGTATGCATCCTGAGGGGCTAATAAGATAAGCCTTTAACTTATCATAATCAGCCACTCTAAGGGAAACTGAAGAATGCATGTCATATAGCTGCATTTTCTTGAGACACAATTTCCTTCTTAAACAAAAACTTGTTGTGTACATGTCATGTGTTCTATGTAATCGTTTTTCAGAAAAAAACTTTTTTTGACTTATTTTGAATCCTGTCTTCAAATGGTCTAAGAAAATCATATCTGGGACTTCACAGCCAGGTTGAATAATGGGCGCTTTAAAGGTTTTAAAGAATTTATGGTGCAAAATCTTATATGAGCCTAAAATATATGATAGCATCCACATGTCTTCCTTCTGCAGATGACCTCTAGTGTGTTAGCTAATCAAAAAAAAAAAAAAAAAAAAAAAAAAAAAAAAAAGCAGGAGTGGGAGTGTTTGAGATGTTCAGCTGTTTATATCAGTCTTGAAATAAGTACTACAGTCAAAGATATGAAAAAGACAGTGAAAGGACAGCTGTGTTAGCTGTGTTTATCCCATTTACACACAAGGAAGAGAAAGTGAACCTCACTGAAGAAAAATTTTAAGCTCTTATGCATTACATTTTGTCCAACTGTGTAGAAATTTTATAACTATTTAAGCTTTTAAATGTGAAGTCTCTGTAAAATGCTGCACCTTCTCTCTCAGTCATATTGTGCTATGAAGATTTTGGCTATATCTCAACATCAAAATATGTGACATTTTCTTATTTATCTTTTTTTTTCTCTGCCAGTGTAGATTTCCAAGCAGATAATGCTGTAGCAATAGAACATTCCTTGGATCTGTGATAATACATGTGACTCTATGAGTGTTTGTGTAGGATATGATTTAGTTTATTGTTTATAATGAACTCAGATGTACACAGCACAAAAGAGACTTTGCCTCAAGGAGCTCCCAGCCTGATGGTTGGTTCTAGGCAGTCTTGCATGAGAATGTTCATCCCTACTGTCAGATATCTGGTGCTGATATGACCTCTGTTCTACAAAGACATTTTATTTTTGATTTAAGAAACCATCCTTCCCACCAGAGAAAATATGCATGCTAACCTCTTCCAGAAATACTACAGCAGTGTTTTTCAGATTTTTAGGAAATCTTCATGTATAAATTTTCCTCATACTCATGCTGAATTCCCAGAATATCAGGGGCAGAAGTTTTAAAGGCAATGTTCCCCTCAGAGTCCCAGTACCCAGTGAGCTTCCAGACTCCTGGGTGTTTTGCAGCAAATCTGGAAGGAAAACACCTTTTGTCAGAACCACCTTTTGGATATAATAGTGCAGACTATTGAAATTAGAACTCCTAACTAGAGGTTGATATGGAAAAAAATACCCCTCCTTGAGTCCATACCTTAACCATTTGCATAGCCTTTAAAGTGATAGTTCAGTTACTTTTGTGTTTTATTAACCAGCAAACTGTCAGGGTATTTATACAGCCCTTCCAGATCTAATACCATTTGTTAACATGTCCACTATGATGGATGTTCTTTTCCATGTACAGTATCCTGATCTGAAGCAATTTGCACTCTGGGGGCACCATTCAGTGTCAGCTCAGTCCCAGGAGTTTTCTGAAATTCACAGACTCATTATTCTGACTCAATATTTAACACTTCTCAGTTGAATGTTGAAGTCCTAAGGTCCTTTACGAGGTACTAGAAAAAGTGTTTTAGTGGCTGCTAAGTGAAATTTGAAAGCCTAGCCTAGCCTGGTTCTTGTCTATGAAGAAAGTAATTTGATAATGAGTAAATGCTATGTTCTCATCAAAGGTGACATGGCAGGGTCAAAACATGACTGAATATCATAGAATCATTAAGGTTGGAAAATCCTTCTTTGATTGAGTCCAACCTTTAACCTAGCACAAATATGGTCAGCACTAAACCATATATCTAAGTGCCACATCCACATGTTTTATGGACACTTCCAAGGATGGTGACCTAATCACTTCTTTGGGCAGCCTGTTCCAACACCTGAACACTATTTCAGTGAAGAAAATTTTCCTAATATACAGTCTTCCCCTAGTGGAACTTGAGACCATTTCCTTTTGTCCTATCACTTGTTACCTGGGAGAAGAGATTGACTTTCACCTTACTACAGCCTCCTTTCAGGCAGTTGTAGAAGAAAATGTCACATTATTTTAGCTAGAAATAGCTTTTGAATCAGTTTTGTCTTATGATAAATATAACAATCATAGAATTCTGCTGTACTGGCCAGAATGGTGAAGATCATCCCTTCCCGAATATAATTTCTGTGCCATTACTGAATAATATCAATGATTTCTTCTGTGTGATGACAGTTTAGATTTTTGCTGTTCTACTGGGATCCCATATATAGTCCATATGCTTCCTGAGGAGCACGTGAAGAACTTTGACTGTTCGTCATTCTGCTTTCTGTATGAATTGTCACTGTACTCTCTTTCCATGAGAAATAGTCTTGGGATCTTCACTCTTGAAAGTGACTGCACAATATTATGTGCATAAATTATGGGGATCGCCAGTAGGCTGTATCTTGCTAACAGTGGTCAGTGCTGTCTGGAAGGTTAAAGTCCCTATTAAAGTTTGGATAGGAGCCAGAATGACTTTTATTCTATGTTAGAGACAATCTTCTAATAATATTGTATTATGGTGTGAGCCAATGTCATTCAGCAGAAGGCGCATGTTGGACAACATTATGTGATTCAGTTGCTCTTTCTTGAGTTCCTTCACCTAGTAATGTAGAAAAATATTAAAAGTTGACAGAAAAAAACCATATATAGGATTCAAGTGTTCTTATATGAATAGCTGAATAAAAAGTCAATTTTTTGCCTGGGTTACATTTAGTTTGTTAAGCTGTCTAGAAATAGTATAGGACTGTATAGAAATGTATTTGTAGCACAAACAAAATAATGTAGTATTATTTATGAAGCTGATAGAGAAATCAGATATTGTTTATTCATGTGAAATTATTGTTATTTCCCTCTGCTATAATAAATAGAGAGAGAAGAAGGTACAAGAGAAGAGGAAAGATATAGTTATAGTTCAAGTGTGGTCAGCTTCTGCACACGTATGTGTGAGCTGTGCTGAAAAGAGCAGTGTTCAGGCTAGAGAAGGCTCTTCCAAATTAAGCATTTGAATTTCGTATATAAGTGCTTATCTGTGAAGATGGTGAGTTTTGTTGAGAGAAGGAATGCTTGGATTGATGAGGGAATGCACAAACATTGGAAAACAGGTATGTGGGCAGACACAGGAGCCTATCAGGCATGTTTTCTCTGCAGCTGGTCCCACAGGTATGTTTAGAATGTGTCATGCTACAGCATGGCTGCTGCTACATTATGTATGCTATCAGCAGTTTTTACTTGGTCATTTATATGGACTGGCATTCTTTATGAGAACAAAGTTACTGATCTATTCTTTTTATGTACGTTAAGCCTTGCATGCAGTTTATGGGTTAGCATGTCTACAAGGCGACTGAGATGAAGGATTTTGCAAAATGGAGTCACAGATTGTACCAGCTCAGTCCAGTCAGGCACATGGAAGCATACACTGATTTGCCTTTATGAAAAACATATCAGCACTTAAAAGACTTCCTGTAGTGCCTTATTACTGCTCAGCAATTTGTTTGTACACATGTATTACTGCATTAGGCAGATCAGAGTGGTAACTTTCCTCAGTGATGTTTTAGTAATTGAGGAGAGCTCCAGAGAACACTGACACTGATGCCAGCTGTATATTGTGTGTGGTTTTGGCTTAGTCTGCCCGACATGCAGAAGCCTACTCAACTTTGCAGAGGAAGATGTGTAGTTCAGCAGATCTGCAATCCTTAAAAGGTCTGTTCCAGTAAAGCATGCTTTATCAAGGGTTTATTAAACAGTATTTTCATTTTTGCCCATCAATCTTTGCCTCCCACAGTGAACAATAGGATGAGGTTTTAATGTAGTTTGCATGCTTTTATCAACACTGCCTTCAAAAATAGTATTTTTCAGCTCCAAAGGAGACATAAAATCTCAGAAGTGCCAGAAAACATTTCTCTAAATTGCTACCAACTTGCCTTTCTTTCGGGGCACATGAGAAAATCAGAAGAAAAATGTGTTTTCTCCTCACAGAAGAAGCTCTGAGGCATAGCCTCTGTACCTGAAAGGTGTCTTGAATCTTTGCCTTTCCCTGCTGAGGGTTACACCTCTTGGTAAAATTTAACCTACAATATTCCAGCTGTTTGCACTCAGAATATCAAGGACTAAAGTCCTAATTTGCCTTGCATAGAAATTTTTACTTGTGTACTTCAAATCACTGATCACGTCCTATCACAGTCATTT
This sequence comes from Onychostruthus taczanowskii, assembly GCF_017590055.1. Classification (NCBI taxonomy): domain Eukaryota; kingdom Metazoa; phylum Chordata; class Aves; order Passeriformes; family Passeridae; genus Onychostruthus; species Onychostruthus taczanowskii. The sequence goes on along the minus strand of NW_024497629.1, from coordinate 16,418,472 downwards.
GTGGACCTGTAATATGAATAGCATCAGGGATTTAGTCTGATGAAACAGGAATATGGTGAAAAAGCAAAAAGGACTATTGAAAAGAAGTAAACAGGAGGAGCTCCTTATGCCAGTGGAGGTGTTGAACCTTCTGCATCATGAAGTTGGGGTTTAAGACAATCACTTTGGTGTCAATGGGAATGTGGTTTAAAGAACCACAACTTGCTGTGCATTGTCAGGGAGAGGCAACATTTGGTACAAGAAAAGCCATCCAAAAACATCACTGTTTGCAAACTTTACATTTTTAAGCTTTTCTGGGAATGTGCAAAAACTTTTCTGTATCAACACTGGAATTTATTGTAGTAGTAATAATGCCCCATAAGTTTAATTTTCATTTAATGGCAGTGAACCTAGTAATGAATCTAGCAGTGAATCTAAGGTAGACTTGTTATTCCTTGTGAGCTGTCAGTGCAGAGCTCAGTACCACATCTCCACTTATTTTGAAGCACATTTTAAAAGATATTTATGTTGTTCATTCGTTAACAGTCTTTGTGGCTGCAGTGTGTAATTTGGAGTCATGTAGTCTAACCTCTGGTTCTGAGATAATTTGCTTAGTGAAGTTTTGTGCATGTGAAGAAAATATTTGGATTTGAATAGCCTTTAGGTGACACATAAATGCTGTTTACCTTGCCTGTAAAGACAAAGCCCTAAAGACTGGGACTAAGACTCAGTCTTGAAGCATACCATTTTTTGATCATTTATGGTGTGAGGAATCGTATTCCTATTCCTCTACACTATCTTCAGTGTTCTGCTTAGGTATCCACTGAAACTTTTGGATCAAGGTAGCTACGAAGAGCTCCTTCTATAATCAATGAGTTAATCATCTTGACCTTAAACACTAATGCTTATATAAGCTAATATAAAATTTTTCAGTGCTTAATTTCATTCTGTAAACTTGTGTTTGGAAGTAATTTTTGCCTTTGTCAGAGGCATCTTTCTGGTTTTTATTTTTTGTTGAACATCAGGTGTCCTGGTTTAGGGCAAATTTGGGAGAAAACCTCCAAAGGGGTTCCTCTAAAAAGCAAATTCAGCTGGCTCCTCCCACAACTGGTTCGTGAAAAGATTTCCTTGGAGAAAAGTGGAAAAGACCTGTTTATTTAACAAGCAAAGCACTCGCTAACACAAAAAATGAATTCTATTAAACAATAAAACCTCTTGCTGCTCCAAAGAGATGGCAAACTCAGAAAGTCCCCTTGGTGGGCTGTAGCTCAGCTCACCCAGTCTGTTATCAGTCTGTTATCAATCTGTTATCAGTCTGTTATCAGTCTATTATCAGTCCCTCCAGTGCTGGAAATGCCGCAGCCCAGGCTCAGCCCAGTGGGCCACAGGTGTGAGCTGCTGGTGCTCTTCTGGGTGTTCAGAGCAGGTTTAAACAGTTCCAAAAAAACCCCCAAAGAACAAAAAACAAAAACAAAAACAAAAACAAACAAACAAAAAAAAAAACACAAAAAAACCTCCAAAAAACAAAACAAAACAAAACAAAAAACAAACAAACAAACAAAAAACAAAAACCAAAAAAAACATACAGTCCAGGGAACTTCTCTGCCTCAGCTAGCTAAAAACTAACTAAAAAGGAAAGGAGAGCTTTGTCCCACTGTCTATCTGTGCTGCAGACAAAAGTCCAGGAGAAGGATGTAGGGCAGCAAGTGCAATTTCTGAAAACAAACTCCACACTTCTTCTTCCCCCCCTTTTCACTCTCAGAACCAGTCTTAAAGTTGCAAAACTGATTTCTGGGCTAAATAGATGAATGGGGACACAAGCGTCATAAAGTCACCCCACCAGGGTAGCAATATCGGGCATTTGAAAGAAGTTATAAGGTAAGAAGATGGAATTAACCATCAAAGAAATTATCTATTATTTTTTAACTCATACACAGCATTTACTTCTTATGTGCTTTTTCTTTTAATTTTTGTCGAAGAATTCCAAAAGGCATTGGGCATTTCTGTATATAATACATATTGATACATGTATTTGTATACATGAAAAAAAAACAACTATTGTGCAGTTCTATTACACATAAATGCTGTCTAAATCAGTACTTAAAGCTTCAGGTAATATGAAAGAATACTCCTGTCTTTTCCTTTCTCTTTCTTGCTACTCTGCTTGAATTAAACAAAGAGCATATTTCCAGTTGGGACAACAATTCTATTGATTAATTAATATTTATGTCTTGCTATTGAATGTCCCTCTATACAGTGTCTGAGAAGGCCACAGATAGGTATACACATAGCTTCTTAGGTATTTTTAATTACCAGTTTGCCCCTGTATCAATATTAAATAAACTAACTTGATTTGAGCCTTGCCTCTCTTTGTCAAAGCATCAGAGGTTGTGCTTTTGGCTCTAGAGTGTTTTGGTACTGGTCAAAACAGATCAGATCTGCCCACTGGGTGATGACATTACACTAACTGTAGCTGCCACAAGTGCAGCAATCTTGAAAACAAGTGTCTTCCATTTCTGGAATCTTCTTAAAATTGGAGGCTTGAAACATATTTACACAGTTTATCTCCATGTATATTTTCCTAGAATTCTTCTAGTTCTCTGTCTGTGCAAAGGCACCTTATTCTGCATCTGCTGGGGAGGAGAATCAACCATAAAATCCAAGGGGTTTTTAATGTGATTTTCCTGAGTTTCATCTGTACTGAATTTCTCTTTCCATGGAAAGGAAGATCAAGGCTGATTTAAATATTATAAAGTTAATCCATAGAGGATTGTTTCTCCCCCTCATGTTCAAAGTGTCTGTTCAAGCTTAGGCCTTTTTTCCCCACTAGCATTTCTTTCCCTATTAGTCCAAATTATGTTGCTGTTTTCTCAGCAGCCTGTCTAAAGTAGTTGTAGCTATTCATTTGTATAACACAGTAATAAATGCTTGCAGATCTTGCAAATAGCAGAATCAAGAAATAACACAGTTTTAGCTTATGAACATAAAAAAGCAGTGTTCATTTAAGTTCTGGCTTCAGGAACTGTGTCAATATGTTTGAAGTAATAATAACCACTTAATGATTTGAAATGGTTTCTATGTAGAAAAACAACATACAGATATTTATTTATCTGCCAGTTTCTGAATGTAAAAGCTTTGTTTTCTGATTTTTTTTTTGTGTGTGCTTTGTTGTGTCCTTTGAACATGCTAAGAAATATCTGTCTAAGAGATGACAGTCAAAACATTTTGTATTATGAAAAACTGCAGTATAGCTTGAAAATCTTCCAGAATCAGGTCTATTCTAGCAATTTAAAAATGACTATTATAGATCAGCAAAATTACAGATCTATCTTCTACTGTAAAGAATAAAAGGAACTCACATTGGATTTAAAGGGCTATTTATAATAGACAAGCTCTTTAAAGTCATTTCCACATTGCAGTTTTCAGTACAGATGTTACTAATTTGGCAGTGACCAAGCTCATAGTCACTGATATCTTATAGAGCAAAATTGCCCTTGTACTCCTTTGTATTTTTTTTTCTATTATAATCACAAAACTGTGTTACTGAAGAAGAGTCCCTTAATTGTCATTATCAGTTATAGTACATGTGCATCATAACTGGATTCACCAGGAATCCTTCCATGATTAGCAGGTAAGGTTTTCTTTTACAATTGTGTTCCATCTGTTTAATGTTCAGCTTGATCTAGTAGCAGTTAGTAGTAAAATTGTTTAAATTTTTATTGAGCTCCTACTAGCAAAGAAAAGAGAAGTAGAGCAATCTTGAGCAGCCTCACTTTCAGACAGGTAACTATGACAGAAGGCCCAGAAGCTCACCATGCTATAAAACATAAATTATCTTAACTTGATGATACAGCACCAAAACTTGTAAATTAATATTTTTCCTGACTCTTTCAAACTGGGGGAGGGACTTTTTAGTTGCCAAGGAATTGTCAGAACTCTTTAGGTATGTTGATAGTTTTCTTCAGTTTGTATTGTATAATTTACAAATTTTTGCCTTTGCTCATTCTTGGGGTAGTCATCTTAGGGAACCAGATATTAAAAAACAGCCAATAAAAAAAAAAAAACCATTAAAAAGGCATCACTGGTTTCAACTAATCCTGTGCTGTAATACTGAAAAATTCAAAACTAATTATATTTTAGAAGTCACCATGATTATTTAAAAAGACATTTTAAGTTTTTTAAAGCCTTTACATCCTATTCCTCTTTTAGAATAGATTTAGGAGTTAAAGCATATGGACTGATTATAAGTTTGCATACAACCATGTGTTTTCTTGTGTAGAACTGAATTGGACAAATATTGTACCAGAACAGCTTTATTACCAGACATATCAAAGTGTTCAATTGAAATTAAGACTATAAAGGTAGTAATAAGATTTTTGCAATAGTTGATACCTTTTGATTAAATAAAAAGACAAGTTTCCTGACCTGATTCCGTGGCTTCAGATAATTTCAATATACCCTGAGTAAAATTATGATGTAGAATAATTCTGCTGAAGGTAATGATAATAAAACTTCAAATGTAAGACTGTAAAAATAAGATTAAACATGACAGAGACATCACCTCCTGACATATTGTTGTGATACATGCAGCCAAAACCAGTGAGCATGTTGTGAGTCTCAAGTAATATACTTGCTTAGACTATAAAATAAAAGATAATAAAGTATAAACTGCCAAAAGCCTTGTTAATTTTAAACATCATATTTCTCTTCTGGTTTTGCATGTGTATTCACAACTGTGTTGCATCTGATCAACATGTAAGTTGTGGCTATCTACTGTATGTTTCTTTATTTTACAGAAAATAAGTGAGAAAAAAGCATCACTCTCTTTTCAATAGTTTTCATCTTTTGAAAGCTGTTAAAGCCACCCTCATTTCCTGTGCACAATCCCTTTAATGCTAGGCTGCTTGCTGTTCCTTGACCACCAGATCACATAAAGGACAAATTCTAATGGGAGAGTTCTGCCTTTGTTGCAGATGCTTCTTTGCTTAATTCAGTCTTTTTTCAGAAACTTTGCACTTGAGTAGGTGATGCACTGATATTTTATGTGGCTCTTCAAAACAGTGCTTCCAGATGAAATTGTTGAATCAGTAAAGATAATAGCTCTTAAATATGCAATGTAATTGCTACAAATCATACACTTTCCATCTACAGTATTAATATTAAATATCGTTTTTCTAATAATTAGTGCAGATAGTAGCTAAGTGTTAGTCCATTTGATTAGTTTTAGCCCTCTTTTTTTCCAGACACTCAATGAGAACATTATCTTCTAGTTTTTTTAGTGCAGCAGTCCAACAGGTTTTACTTTTCTGATGAAACATTTTATACTACTCTTTCAGATTATTTACGTATCTGTCAATTTAGTATCTGAACTTTCAGATTATTTACGTATCTGTCAATTTAGTATCTGAAGAGATTTCGTTTTAAAAAATACATGTTTAAAATAATATTATGTCTTGAGCTGCCTTCAGTTAGCATGCCTGCAGCAGTTACTGCAGAACATTTGTGTGCAGATTGGAGAACCTCCCAAATCCCACTAACTGTTCTAAAAAGTGTACTGAATAGATCACAACTGCAGCACTGACAACCTTATTTTAAAACAAAAGAGAAAGATACAAGTGATGAGATGGAAACATACAGTTTGCTTGGTTCTTCATTATTATTGCTTTTTGTATTCTCATTTAATACTGCTTCTGTTCAGAGAGTCTGGATTTAGTACATGAAAGATAAAAGTTGTTCTAGAGGATGAATATTTACTAAAATTTGAACTTTTGATAAAACTATCTGTGACATTTTGTCAAATAACATGGAATTTTTAATAATAAGTAATTTTCCTGTATTTTTTTTCTTGTGCTAAACAGTTTTTAAAAATATCTTCAAGTTATAATTGAACAGTGTGTAAAACCCAACTTAAATGCTAATGATGAGGTTGTTTGGACAAATCAAAGTAATGTTAATGCATTTTGAGTTTGGATGGTCACTTAAATTTTAGTAATTTCAACAAAATGGCATGGTGATGGAGCCACATATTCTTTCTAACAAAAATATCAGTGATACACAAGTTTTACTGAAGTCACTGACAAGATGTTGAGTGCTGACAAGAGGTTGAATCAAATTGTGGCCTATGTTGCTTTCTGAGCTGCACTGAAACTACAACTAAATCTTTTTACATAGAAGAAAAAGCGTTATAGGTAGTGTGAAAAGTGAGGACTTGTCTGTGATGTACAATTCCCTAATTGGAATACAAGTCCCTAAATTTTCAAGCAACAAAAATAATATAGCTGTGTTATGCTGATCCAGAAATCTAATCTTCAGGGAGGAACACAGAAATGGGAAACCATCTACATAGAATTTTCTGATATCCTCACAGTTTTTCAGCTATTTTTGCTCAAGACTGCCTGAGCTAAAGATACCATTTTTTATTTTAGTAACTTTTGACAGAATTTCTCTTCATGAAATTTTCTATTGTTTCAATTTCTGTTAAAATTAGTTAAGATTTCATAAACCTCTTTCTTGCTATCACATTTTTAATACAATTAGGGAGACTGGAGCATGAATGTTGTCATGAGAAAACTTGTGCAGATAAAAGAGGGATTTGATTTCTATCTCTCTGCAAATTGTGCTCTTCTAAGACGTGTTCTTCTATGTTTGCTATTTAATTTAAATATGTACATGAGAATAACAGATATGTTATCTTCATTAGAAGTTTCTCTCATTGGCATTTAAGCATAAGAAGATTTAATTAAAGGGAATTTTATGAAAACCCATAATATAAACATATTTCTATAAACTCACTGGAGTTACAGCTCTGTAAATTAGTTGTATTAATTTCTGCTAGCTAAGAAGAATAATTGAGCTAGGTTCTTGAAACTGTTTTTGAATGATATTGCTGTTTAGACCTCAAATTAGAAAATTTTATGAAGAAGGAAAAAGTTGCTTCATCTGCAGAAATCTGAGTCAGAGCACAGCTATATTATGCAAATCTTAACAGTAAAAATAGCTTTGAATGAAGGACTTGTTTTCATTAGCAATGGGGTAAAATGGATAGTGGGTGTCTCTAATCAGCAGTTTCTAGTGTGGTTTAGAAGGTTAAAGATAAAATATTCATAGCAGAAAATAAATGCAATTTAAAAGTTTAAGGCAAAAAGGGACCATTAGTTCATATACATATATGTATGTGTGTGTGTGTGCATGCATATATGGACACATAAGTGCATATCTATCTAATGGGATCTGTAGGACTAGGACAAGGGGTAATGACTTTAACCTAAGAGAGGAGAAAATCAGACTAGATGAAAGGAAGAATTTTTGCAGTGGGGGTGATATACTACTGGCACAGATTGCCAGAGAGATTGTAAATGCCCCATTCCTGGAAACATTCAAGGTTGGGCTGGATGGGGGCGCTGGGCAATGTGATCAAGTTGAAGATGTCCCTGCTCATGCAGAGAGTTGGACTAGATGAATTTTAAAGGTCCCTTCCAATCCCAACCATTCTATGATTTTGTGATTGCTACGTAATGGTAATATCGTTAAACCTTGTCTGCCTATTCCTGAATTAATTAAAATTTTATTTCAACTTAAGTCAGTAGGACAAGATAATACTGCATGCCAGAGGGGAAAACAGACAAGAACAAGGTGTATAATATAAAACACCCTAATACTGCTAAGGAGACATGAGTTGATAAATCCAAGTAATCCTAGTGGTTAGCTAAAGGAGTTGAGGTCCTATTATTTTTCTTCATCCCATCCATCTAGCTCTTCTAATAAAATGAAAGAAACAATTTCTTTGCCAAACCAGCTGTGGTAATCCATCTCATTACAAGTGCAAGAACAAGACTCAACAGCCAGTGCAACTCAGAAAAAAAAATATCCTTTTAGCTGAAAAAAAATATGAACCGCCTGTCCTGCCTTGACCATGCTCTGAGGGAGTTTTCATTATCTCTCTACTGGATACAATTTGTAGATCTGACTCAAGGTTTGACAATGTGCAGTAACTGCTTCTCAGGTTCATACCAACCTTCTCAGTCCTTGCTCCTTTGACTGGTCTTTTATTCATTCAAGTGGACTGAAAAGGCAGCAATTGACTGTGGAAGGTGGTAGTCTAGTAATGAAAAAGCAAAGATATTTTTGAACAATAATTTGCTGGACTTGATTTGCAAATCAGTTATTTGTTGTTTCAAATGGAATTTTACTTTGTATGACTTATAAACTGTGTTTACTTCTGTAAAACAGGCAGCCTGGCACTTCAATAATTACAGCTTACTTTGTACCAGTGCTGTGAACATTGTATTCTCATAGCAGTGCTACTGCTGGATGCTAAGCTGCTCCACCACTTTCATACTTGCTGAAACTCTGTGGGAGGATGTACTTAGTGCGATATTTTGAAAAGGGAGAATTTAGATCAGGCTGAAAAAGCATGGATTTTTCTTTCAGTTACAAGAGAATATACGTTTGTCATGTACACCTGTGTACCCAGTCATTACACAGACATTCAAAAGAAGAGTGATTATTTTAAAAAAACAAAATAAACCATTTGGGAATTTAGCATGCACCTTATCTCTTTCAAACAGTGTCATTTGTTGCTGGATGACTGTAGGAGTCTCCATTGCAGGGGTCTTTGACAGGGTTTCTTCAACTGCATTGGAAGCTATTCTGCTGAATTCCTATTTGGCTGGCCCATGATCCTAGGTGACCACTTCATTAATATACACAAATAATTGTTATTAATTATCTTAAATGTCATACAAAATATCTTTAACTGTGCATGAAAGACTGTCTTATGCTACTGTTTTTGTATCTGTAGGAATGATTCCTCTTGAATATTTAAAGGTAACTCTGTTCAGCGTGACAAGTTTTGTAGCAGGGCTTGCCTGGGAAGCGTTTGGAATAGTCAGATGCCCCATGCAGTATATTAATGTACACATTGGAATGTTCAAATTGATATACACATATCAGGAAATGCTTTGGTAAATGTGTGAAATTCCCACCTAGGGACTCCTCTGCTAATTACCCATATGTATTGCTGTGAAGGAGGCCAGGAGCTCAATCAGTCACCTTGGCTAGGTTAAGGTGATATTTCAATTCAGTTGGATGTCTCACTTAGCAGTGGGTTCCTGGGCCACTATGGAATTTCTGACTCAAGTGCATGAGTGTGAATGCAGACAACAGTTACGCAAATATAAATATAGGATAAATTTGAATTTTATTAGTAACTTCAGTTTTGGATCTCTTGCCACATTGTACAATACGTATTCAGACCTGCAAATAACATAGATTTGTATCAGTGACATAGGTGGAAGTGAAATATAGGTTTAATATTATGATTTTTCTGAGACCTTGTTACACACCAGACATGCAGCACAGGGAAGAGTTGCTGTTTTATTCATGTAAACAGGCTTGTCAGGCTTTTGTCCACAGGGATTTGCAGAGTGGAATAGACATGCAATGAAGACTATGGTTTGCTGACTTACTAATTTGTCATGAATCCTGATTTAGAATCCTGTCCTGTCCATTTTGTGATTTATATCACTCAAAGGATCACTTTTATTAAATTAAAGGTATTAGGAAATGTGGTTGGGTTTGGTATTGTAAAGGTGTGACTTAACAAAGTTTGATGGCAAAAGTTCACTCTGTTACTTACTACATGGAAGAAACATATGAAAGAAAAACAATCAAGCTACAATGATTTACACAGAGATCAGAGATGTAAAAGGGTTAAGGACACCCTCCCTCTAAGCAATGAGATTCAGAGTGGACTCCTTGCTTTCTAATCTTCTGTGCTGGTTTTGGCTGGAATTTACAGTGGTGGGCATGGGGCTGTGTTTTGGATCTGTGCTGAACAGGGGTTGATAATACAGAGATGCTTTTGCTATTGCTGAGCAGGGCTTACACAGAGCCAAGGCCTTTCTTGCTTTTCATAGTGCCACACTGGTGAGGAGGCTGGGGGTGCATGGGAGGTTGGGAGGAGACACAGCCAGAACAGGTGACTGAAACTGACCAAAGGGATATTCCAGACCATACCATATCATCATCAGTAGATAAAGTTGGGGGATGAAGAGAAAAGGGGAGGACACTTGAAGTGATGGCATTTGTCTTCCCAAGTACCACTGCACATACTGGGGCCCTGCTCCCTGGAGATGGCTCCTGGACCTGCCTGCCCATGGCAAGCAGGGAACTGACTCCTTGTTTTGCTTTCCTTGAGTGAATGGCTTTTCCTTGCATTTTCTGGCCTTTATGCTTGTAATGCTCTCCCTGATTTCAATGGTAGGGAAGTGAGAAAATGGCAGCATAGTGTTTGGCTGTTGACTGGGGTTAAACCAGGACAACTGATGAAGTCTGTGTGAGGCTAGGTCCCATCTTAATCTCAGATTTGGACAATAGCTTATGACTAATGGAATTATCCATATAAAGATTATAAAAATTAATATTGAACATCAATTTCATTAGTAGTAAATCATCATGCTATCAGTCACTTACCAAGGATCTTTTGCAAGTAAGATCTTTCCAGTTTAGGTAGGAAAGGTTCTCTTAGTCTCAGGAATCTCAGACCTTGGGAGGCATTCCTGCTCAAGGGGAGAGCCATCTGTCATGCAGTCCCGTTGTAATTCAGGGGGAATTCAAACTGGACTCATCTAAATCTTGATCATTGGTAAAAGGTCTCTCTGCCTTGGGGAGGAACCTTGAGGGGAGTCCCAGCTCAAGGGGAGATCACCACCTCCCCTTGCCATGTGCAGCCATATTGCCTAGCAGGGAAAGCACAAAGGAAACTCACTTAGGCTGTCAAATTTCCGGGGAAAAAGTGGTTGGGTCCTAGTGAAGTTGCATACAATAGTGAGGTATGGATGAGGCACCTTGTATCCACAGCTTTCTAAATTGCTTGAGTCTTGGAAAAAATACCTGTTATTTATGTGTTTGTCACATGATTGATGTTCCAAGCTCATATACACCAATGCTCAGTGTCACTGTGGCTTTGTGGGTTTCCTGGAGGAGTTATTGGCCCAGCTACTGGTCAGGCCTTTACCTCCTCTGAAGCTTGTATCAAACTACTGCTAGTTTGGTTAAGGGGTTCACATCTCTCCCATCATCCTCTTGTAGAGAAGAATATGGGGTTTGATGTTCACATCTATATAAAAAAAGAACCTGACTGTGCTTGGAACACCACTTTTCAGAATTTTCAGTGCTAATGAAGAGTACTGTGTGTTCCTGTACATATAACTGAGGGTCATTTATTCAGCAATGGTGAGTCTTTTATGTCTGGTCCAACTTAACATGAACTCAACTCTTCATAAAGTTGTTGTACTTCTAAGGACAATTCTGGTCAATTGGCCGGACAGAAGAGCCAAGGGTGATCTCATTGCTTCTTGCACACCTAAAGTGTTTTGTGCGTTAAGTATTTCATATTATTGTGTATCTTCACCAGAAGTTCTTAGATTTATTTACTTGTGTGAAGAGTTAGGATTTTACAAATTTTCCTTTGGCCATTGTAAAGTCTGACCAAATACTTGTCAAGTAAGCCAAATCCCCTGACAGACAGGCTGGTTGTTTCCTTCCTTCTGCATTCCTCATTGACATTTTTTCATTAAGGATCTCACTAGTGAGAGAAAGCTCAAACTGGGACAAGAAGGCAAAAAAGTTATCATGCAGACATTATGCAGACAGTATGAACTGTATAAGGAAGAGTAACCTGCAGGGTATAGTTTCTCACTCAGTTTCCAGGTGATATATTGCATGAGTGAAAAAAAGGAAAAGACCATTTTCTATACCATTTTTTAAGCTCTCTCATAAGTGTACCTATTGATGTGCATATTGATCCATAGCAGCATAATCCCCATTAGCATTGCTAATGCTACAATTCAAATTACTTTTCAACTAGACCAGGTTCTGTTTGTATTCATGAAACGTTGAGGTGGGTTGACCCTGACTGGCCACTAGGTCCCCATGAAGCTGCTTTATCATTCCCCTCCTCAGCAGGACAGGGCAAAGAGAAAAGAAAATGAAAATCTTTCTAGCTACCAGTACAAAGCATAGCTGATATGGGGAAAATTAACTCTATCCCAGCCAGACCTAATACAGATGATAATGGACTGATTATTATTTAACAAATTCATCCATTATACAAAAAAATATATTCATACTCTTCATGAAAGTGACTTTTCTCGTTTTTTAGATTTGAACCATTTTAATTGCTTCATTCAAAGAAGTAGGATAATTTGATGGAAGACTTTGCTTTAACAGTAAATACATGGAGTGAGGTTTCTGGTAAAAAAAAGCTTGTGGAATGAAAATCCTATGTAAATTTTTCATTAGCACTCTGCTATTGAATCTCTCTCAAAAGCTAACATACAATGTAAGGCTTATAAACATGATGTAAGAATATTCATTATAATGTCAGTGACATTTTCAGGAAAAAGTAGGCTGAAGTAAGGAGTGCTTGCTAACATAAGGCTGAGGACTCCAGCGATTGATAGGCTATCTTAGTATTTATGGAAAATGGATTGGGTTTTTCCACATGGTTTGTCAGGGGCTTAGTGTTCCTCTTTATATTAGAGTGGAATGATGCAGGGACTGGAAGTCATTAAGGTACAGAAATAGGAACCAAATAAGTCTCTCAGATGAGGATTAATAACATTAGTGTTACATGACAACTCTCTTCTCTTTTTTCTCCCTTTTTCCCCCTTTTCTCCTCTTTTCTTGCAAAGAAGCAGACAACCCCCTCTCCCCAAAACAGCAGCAACCTGCATTTTAATTTTAACACACAGTAGGACACAGATAATGCTGTTTCAGTTATAATGCATATAGAGTTGGCTCTGGTGTATACCTTTTTTTGCTAATGACATCAAAATAGTTATTATGCAGTGACCTTTAAAGAAGAAGACTGACATTTATATCTTATCATAGATATTTATATTTAACCAGTTTGAGTACTCTCAGGCTAAATATTCTCGGTCCTATTATGTTAAACACAGGATAATTACTGTTTGATGTATTGAGACAGTGGAAGAAAGAATGTGTGGGATTAACTTCAGTAAGTGTGTTTTATTTCTGTATGGTTGGTTGGGTTTTACAATTATTTATAATAAATTTGCATCATGCCAGAAAATTGAAAACATTCTTTAGTTACATTATGGAATGTGTAGGAGTATGCATAATTCAGATGGGCTAAACAACTAAGCATTGCCCAAATTGCTTGTGAAATATGACAGAAAAGATGTCTAGGGGAAATGTAGGCACTCATATGAAAGGTTAATTTTGTGTGCTACTGAAATTAGATTCAGAACCTCTGGGTTCACTAGTAGTGCACACATTATAGAACTCAATTCCAAATTATAGCAATCATGTTGGTTGCTTGTTTACACTTCATAAATAAATGCACTTGCAATACCTTTGTTACAGAATTTTTGCAAAGATTACCAGTGTGGTTACTGTTGTTGCTAAGACTTTACCAAATGCTTAATTTTAATTTTTTTTTTCACAATTTTAAGGTGCTTAAAACAATCTAAAATTTCTATGTTTAGGATAATAAAAAGATGCATTAAAGTATGTTCTTCTTTTGCAGAATAGAGCTAATTAAATAAAAAAATCAAATGCTTTTTTTGCATCTTCAAAAAATACAAACAGCTGTGCCACTCACTTTTGCAATTTCTCTTTTCTTCTTGTTTAGGAGTGATGCTTTCTTTAGTATGGCTAGAAGCATCATAAAGATTATCTTCTGGATACAGGAACCATTTCTTTTTGCTAGACTGAGTTCATAGTCGTAATGTCTGCTGCACTGTGTCCACGAGCATATGGATTCCGTTGTCACAGTCAATAGGTATTTTATCCTACTGCTAAAGTAACTTCATTGGTAATTCTCTTCCTGGGACAATGAAATTTGACAGCAATTTATAACTTGGAGATCCTTTTTTATAATTTTTTTTAATATAAGTAAAAAAGTTTGGGAGTATGTCTATGAATGCTTTAAAAGTGTTTAAAGAGGCTTGTTATGATCTTAATAAAATATCTGGGTAATAAATGCCTATTGACAAGGGAAAAAAGAGTGGGTTTGAGTTGTAAAATTAATTTCTTCTTTTTAAAATCCAAAATGTTGTCATAATACGACTGGAGAAATCCATACCTAAATACTCAATTTATGAGTGAACTTTCAAATGGGAATTCAAGATGCAAATTTAATTTGTTGCTTAACTGTATTTTTTATTTTATTTTATTTTATTTTATTTTATTTTATTTTATTATTTTATGTGCATAATTGTGAGTTATTAAGTTTGAGAAAAACAGAATTCTATCTAAGTAATTCTTTTGAATTATGTGCGCAGGTAGACATTTTTGTGTTGTGTTTTTATGATGTTACCAACACCTGGCTTGGGAGTAGTCAAATCAGTTAATATGTTAAAATATAAGAAAATACACTAAGTACACGTTTAAATGCAATTTATATTGTAATGTTGACAAAACTTTTTTTAATGAGAAGTGCATTAAAATTGTCACCATGCCACCTGCCTTTTCTTGTTAAAAATATACTTGGTAGGCAGGAACAAGCACATCCTAAAGCGTGTTTGCACACAGATTTTTATCTCATGGTTTCAAAAGCTAAAGGTGCCTCACCTCCATCACAGTGAACAGGGTCCTGTTCCAGTGCCTTGAACAATTATCTGACCTAGGGGACTGAGTGCACCCTCAGTCAGTTTGCTGGTGGCACCAAGTTGGGTGGGAGTGTTGATCTGCTGGAGGACAGAAGGACTGCTACATATACCTTATTCAACTTACCTGAAGCATTTGTCATGAATTAGAACCTGAACTGTCCATTTGATTGAATCAGCAAACTGAGAGATTTTAAGACCATCTTATTTATTAATATCATGGTTATCTCAACCCTCCCAGCCCCCTACCAATGGGATAGAGGGAAGAAACAGGAAAGAAAAGGAAAGAAAAGAAACTAGAAATCGTGGGGTGAGATAAGAACAGTTTAATAAACAAAGTGAAAGACAATAATAACAACAACAATAACACTATTACTACTACTAATTACGATTTTAATTAAAAGAGAGAGAGAGAGAGAGACAGAAAACCCCAGAAAAACAAGTGATACACAAAACAAGTGCTTACCATCCACTGACTGCCACTCAGCCTAGCCCCAAGCTACAGTCATCCCTCTCTTTCAGGTAACTCCCCCTCATTCATATATTGAGCATGATGTTCTCTGGTGTGGAATATCCCTATGGCCAGTTTGGGTCAGCTGTCCCAGTTGTGCTCCTTCACAGTTTTTGTGCAGCTCCTCCCTGGCAGAGCATGAGACGCTGAAAAGTCCTTGACTTTGGGTAATCACTATTAGCAGCAACCAAAACATCAATGTGTTATCAACATTATTGTCATCCTAAATCCAAAATAGAGAAGAAAATAAACTCTATTCCAGCCAAAATCAGGACACTGAAGTAGTGAACTCTGTGTTCTATCTGTATTTACATTTTCTTTTCTTTGATATGGTAAGAGTGATTGGCCACTGCAGTCATCTCCACAGTTATCCTTTATGTAATGTCTGTCCTTGTCCAGACAACCTGCTTTGCTCTAGTTTTGTTAGTTATCTTCTAAAAGAATTTCCTCTTTTTCTGCTCCATCTGACTGGTATGGTTCCCCTGGCACTTGAAGAAAATGGGAGAATCCCAGTGTTTCCATTTCAGCTATTCAATAGCAATAGCCCATATACTTCTGATTCTGTTCTCATATTTTCCAGTTTTATATTAGAATACTGCTGTTCAATTGTAATGAAACATTACTTAAACCTTCGTGGTATTTGTTTAGTAAGTATGAAAGCAAAAATGAATTATTTTGACTGAAAGGTCACATTTTATCTTACAGTTGAAAAACAATGAAAGTCAGGCAAATATAAAGTTTCAGAAAATGTCTTTCTGTAATCTTGGTGGTTCATAAAGTTCTGTATTAACATTGTATATGAATGCTACCTATGGATGTCCAGGGACAGTGCCTTTGCTTTTTCACCATGCCTCCTTGAACTGTTGGGGGTAAGGATTTCTTTTGGGATGACTGAAAACAAAACTTAGGAACAGAGAAGAGTATTCACATGGTAAATGTAATTGCAGTAACTTTTTTGTAAGAGGTTTTTTTAATAATTTTTTTAAGACTTTAGGTTTGCTTAAACTGCCTGAAAAAATGTCTTCTGTTTTGCTATTACTATATTTGTATAATTAAATAGAAATAATAGAGCGACTGTTATAACTCCTAGGTCCTATCTTGCCTATTGAATCCAGTGACAACTGATGTGTTTCTTGTTTTCACTACTAAGTCAAAATTCTGTAAACCAGAAGCTGACAAAGCAGATTGTAAAGAGACATTTCAGTGGCCTAAGCAGAGGAGATAAGCAATAATAAAATGCTGCTAGAAGTTATTTTTTTTTCTTTGTCATCTGTTTTAGGTACAATAAACTTGAAAATGTAAGCAAATTAAGGAAACAATCTTTGTACAAGAACAGTGATTCCTATTGAAATGGATATGAAGGAAGTAATTTTTATAAAATGATGTGACTGCTTAGGCTAACTGGTTTTAATAGCCATTAACAGCTATTAACATCTTAAGAAATTTTTATATTTTTGAAATTGAAGAAAACTGTTGGGCATAAAAAAATAATAATGAGATGAACACAGGTTAATTTTAGTTAAAGAAATAATCCAGATTATTCTCAAAACATTTATTGAAAGGAAGATTGATGCAAAAGTATTTTGCTGTGATTTGTTTATATATATATATACATTTAGTATTTTCCAAAAAGTAAATTTAAAGCACTCCCTAAGCTTCTTTATGTACTCCTTTACTGATAATTTTGGTAGTTGTTGTGTCCTCAGAGACTTTCCTAGAAGACTTCCCTAGAACTTCCTGCAAACTTTGGAGAAAAGTCTATAGAAATTCTTCATACAATAGATGGCACTGCAAATCTCTGGAAACCAACCTAAGCTTTAGAAAAGCCAATCTGTGTTCTGGGGTTTTAGAATGGACTTATGCCTTTCCTTGTTTGGAAAGGATGGCTACTACCAACCTGTACCTTACCATCCACTTACTGACAGCTCAGGTCTTTTTTTAGTAAACAAGGAATAGGAGAATTATCTGGCTTCTCTCTATAAACTCTTCCTGCAAGAGCTGAAGGGTCAGGCAGTTTGAACTAGAGTCAGAGAGAAAATTGAGAATAGGTGCTGCATTAATGTCAAACTAAGGAAATTAAGGCATAAAATCATATAGCTCCAGAAATATAAACAACATTTATATTCTTGCTGGTGTCACCAAGCTGATGAACAAGCATTAAAAAGTGACTCTTTCAGCAAGTGTTTAAATGTTTGCAGTATTCTGCCGTTCTAACCCCGCCCCAGGTTATCAACTTTGGGCAGACACCTTCACATGTGTTACTCAGTTTACAAATATGTGATTGCTTGCTAAACTACAGCTAATAAAATATATCCCCTGCATTCTATCCTTCTTGCTTCTTTAGTTCCTTCATTAACTTCCTAAAATTTAAATGGAATTTAAAATCTAATTTTAAAATATTGGCTTTTTCCCCCCTTAAATATGTATGTTTTTTGCCAGCTTTTTATCTTAGTGCTTTTATTGTTGTTAACTTGAGCTTTGTCAGGGAATAGACAAAATGTGTCCTGGACAGTTAAGTTTGTTGACTTCTAATAAGTGCACCATGAACATACAGCTATTATTCAAATATATCTAAAAATCCTTTTCTGAAATTCTGCTTTGGAAGAAGATCATAGCCAAAAAAAAAAAATAAATTAAGAATTTAGAAGAAAAGCATATTTTATGGCAATGCTATTCTGTGACAAGACAGAGTATTTCCTGGAATGCATTGTTGATCTTGGTTTACAAGGGATTCTTTCCATCTCCAAATGCAGATACTCAATTTATAATGCCAGTTTTTAATTCCTGCTGTTAGTGGCTACATTTTGAGAGATAATTGCATGGTGTGGAATTAGTACAGAAATGTGTTTACAACATCAACCTCATTGTTTTGAATAGTGTTCATTTATAATGAAAGATTTCTATACAGTGTCTGTTGATAGCACTAAGATACCTCTAAGACGTTTTTTTCCAGTTATTTTACAATCCCTCAAAATAGAATCTGGGGACGGACATAATGAATGTTACTATTCCACTAAGATTCCACTAAGATGCCACTAAGGCAAATTCATTAAAGAGGGATATATGCCAGCAGTTGACTGGGAGATGCTCTAGGAAGTCTGTTGTGCTGTCAGTACCAAAAGGGTATTGGTCAGGGATTATTTCTTGTAATTTTCTTATATTTTATCAGTGTCCCTACATCCCAAGACATCTGTGATGTTTAAAGCATAACATAATCTTGGAACAAATTGAGGAAGCTTCACTAGCACACAATCTTCTCCTACCCAATGAACTGGAGGTTAAAGGTTCTAATATGCAGAAACTTTTCCAAATTATGGATGTTTTTTTGGTTTTTAATTTATTTCTAATAAGCAGTGTCATCACTGCATTTCTTTTCCCAAGAAATCATTTGTGGCTATAGGACTGTGGAATCTTCTCCTGCTCCATATGATCCTAAATAATTATTTCTCCTATGTTAAAACTGCTTTTGCATTCTGAAAAAAGAGTCAGGGGATTGCAAGTTGGTGGGGGTAAAGCTGGACATGGCAAACCAATCTCAAGGCAAGTATGCTCATCTGACCCCCCAGAAGAAAGGAAATAGATGCAGCCATTGGAAATCACCTACCTCTTTACACAGATAGCTTTTCCATTTCCTTAAGTATGTTTAACTTGCTTCTCAGGAGATTTAATAAACACTGCCATACTCATAATTTTAAAGCTACTTTTCTTTAAGGCTTACTGAATTTGTGTCACTTAGCTTTCTGATCATTCAGCCGAGCTGCTTATTTGACTTCTTTCTGAGTGACTCATGGTTGGAAAAAATGGTTTGTACTTGTGCAGTAAAAACCTGGTAAATACAGAGTGCTTTGTAGAAATAATTGTGCTTGTTCTGTGAGGAACAAAAGATGCTCCTGCCAGTTGGCTGAGGACATGCATCATCAATCAGCCTGACCTTTCAGCTAAACCTGGGTGCTCAGTTACAGCTGACCAAAACTGGGTCTGTAGATGTTGTCAGACTGACATCTGTAATGTTTGCACAGAAAATGCTGTTCATAAGGATTTGAACAAATATTATTACACCAGCATACATTTTTGTGAACACAGAGATGCAGTCAAAAATCTCAATTCTTGCATGAAACTGGATGTGGAATAATACTGTTTGTCTGGGTTATGCTCATGGTATAAATCCCATAGTGAGAGTTAGTGAGGCAAATAGGCACACAGAGACTGTGTAGGTGATTTTCCTTTATATGCCTCACTGTCCTGTTCACAATTTCATGCTGCATTTTTCTTGCTGTATGGCCTTGTTGCTGGTTAGGTGAGATTACTGACACAGACATGAAAGCTCACCAGAAAGTCTTTGGTCCAGTCCAGTTACATTCACCAAAACTGTGGTTTGAGTGGATTATTATGCTACGACTTTACCAATCTGGAGCCTTAGCCCCTGGCTTTCACTAGTTTGTGCTTTTTACAATTGCCCATGGCAAGCTTTTGACTTTTATTTAATCAGTTCTTTTCGAATAAATTCCCTGGAGCTTTGGAAGCCAGAATACATCCAGCAGGCAGGTTGGTTACATTTCCCATGCTTTAAAGGCTGAGACTTCCATAGCACAGATGCATTTGCTTCGTATCAGTTGGTCTCAGTGCTCAGGAATGTTTCTAGGTACATTTAATTATAACAATACAGATGTAGCCTAGATGTCTGGCCCAGACAACACTCTGACTGCCTTCTTCCCAGAAATAGGTAATTTGTTAAGTGTTAACTTAATTGCATAGAGTGGACATCTGTGCATGCACAGAAGCACCACAGAAGCACTGGAAGGTAAGAGCCTGTCTCCTGCCAAAAAGATGTGCCATAACAGTAGTTCTTCACTGTAGAGGCCAGGGAGTCATGAAGAAACAAAAGATCTGGAATTCTGGTCCTTGCAGCCAACCTTGTTGTTTGTGTCTGATTTTTGAACCTATGCTCTTACTTTCCTGTCTGGAAAGGGATTTTATTCCAGGTATGTTATTTTTCAGATAACATCTTGAGACACTTGTCAATGGCATTGGAGATTTTCTACTCCAAAAAATAGGTTGCCAAAAATGAAGGTCTTTGAGAGCTGTGGGAAAAAATTTGCATTTTGCAAAAGGCAAATAATACTATCATTTTCCCTCTATTCCTTCCTACCATTTACAAAAGGGCTATAGTTTCTGAATTAAGTATCTGTCTTCTGAGGTAGAACAACCAAAGTGCTGAATAGATAAAGGGTCTTCCAGTGTTTCTCACTGGCTTTAGTGCCTGGTTTGGTGTTCTTAACCATGGGAGTGCCAATGGTTGTCCTGTTGATACAGAAAGAGAGAAGGTTGAGATAAATTCAATTGATTCCCTTATTAATTTTAGTCACTTGGATGCCTAAGTGAAACCTGGCTTGCTGGCCCTTAGTCTCTCATCATTGTTGGCATTAAATCCTCGCTTCATTGAAGCCAATGGAGGCATTCCAGCTCCAATTCAGTTTTGTGAACACAGACGACTCTTGATCATTTGAATATCCTAGGGTATTCCACCTGGAATCTACATTCTGTTTAAGAAAGATGCAAGTTTCCTCTTCTTCTGCTGTCATATCTGCTAAATGATTTGGATATGATAGTACAACTCAAATGTCTCTAAATGCTCCTGTTTACATTACTGAATAGAAGCCTTCTTTCACATAGCAGAGCTGGGATGTTCTCTCTTCTGCTTAGATTTTATAATCACAGTGTTTGTCTACAGGTCCTTTGTGTGGTTAAAGTTTTGATTGTGTGCTTAATAAATGATTAATTATCATCTATTTCTTCTCTACTTGCTTTGGACTTTTTCCTGTGCACATACAGCTTTGTAAACCAGTTGCCCAGTGACTCTTCCCAGTCATGTTTAACTCATCCATGACAAGGGAATAAATACAGATTATCAAACCTTCTGTAAATCTAACCAATTAATTTTACTCCTTCTCTCTATTTTAACATTCCATTAATTTTTGCAGTCACTTAGAATTTGGAACAGCATGCAGGGATCTGGCAGAAACCCAGGACAGTAGGCTCCCCCTGTCATACTTGCACTTACATTGAGTTGAAGTTTTTTGGCTCTGGAGTAAACCATCCTTTATCTAATTTTTACATTTTAGAATGTCAAAACTAGATGTTTTTAATTGAATTTCTGGGGCTTTCATGGGTTCAGTTCCAAACTCATATTACTTGGAAATTCTTGTAAAGTATGCATAGTTCATTTTAGCTTGTGCTCACTCCAGAATAGTTGAAGTTCTCAGTTGTGATAAAATGGCATCATTAAACTCTGTTACTTGCCTATTTCTTCATAAAAGGCAGGAAAAAAATCCTTTTGTACAATAAGAAACAGGCAGTCTGGTTTTTGCATGGAAAGGCTACCTGTTTAAAAAAAAAACCAGTAACTAAGACACTTATTTCTTACATTTTTCCTTAAAACTTCATTGAGTTGTTTAGCTGCAGAAAGCCTTGGAGTTAGACCACCTGTGCACATACAAGCAATTGTGGATGACCATCGTGCTTCATAAAGTTTCAATTATGCTCTCTCACTTGTCACTTGTGCTGTATCCCATCCACGGTGTTTCATATTTCTTGCATGCTTGGCCAGATGCACCATGATGCAGTCACCTATTCTTTCTGATTTTTCTATTCCATTCATGTCTTTTGAACTTTATTTTCTCTTTTTTAAAAAGGATATCAGATGCAAGGTAATCTGTCATGTTTCTCTGATAGGTCAGGTGACTTCAGAAAATCTTTTATGAATAGAGGATCCTTGGGAGCACACCATATTAAGTATGAAGCTGTGTGATTTTTTTTTATTTTTTTTTTTTTCAATAGCCAGTAAGGTCCTGGATAGACCAGTTCTCACTTCACAACAAAGGTAATGTTCACTACCTTCAACATAGACACAAACTGAAGGGCTACAAATGCTGATGATGTTACTTGTACACTATAAAAGTGTAGTATTTAGCAAAGTAAGTTAGGAAAATACCAGTTCTTTTTTTATAACTCTGGAGACTGCACAGTATGTAGGGACAAGTAACAGAGTATCAGTGTGCATTATAGTTTTGGACAACAGTTCTGAAAAAGCATTCTTGTGTAACAAAATGAACAAACCATAATGGAAGAGCAGGAATCTCACTTTTCTAGCTCTCGGCTGTCTAAAAATGTTAGCTGGTTGATATGATGAAAATATTCAGCTGTGAACGATTTAAACTGTCTTCCCTTGCTATAAAACTATATGGATCTAAACTCTATTATTGCAAGTTAGAAGGAACCTGCCTAGGCATATAGGCAAAGTATTGAGTACAGTGGAGCTTTTCTTATTTCTTCCACCAGTTTGTTGCTTTTCTCACACTTTATGCTTCCATGTAAGTCTGTTTTGCCAAATGTAAGAACTTTCAAGCACTTGCAGCACTTCCTGTCTACAGGAGTGGTCCTCTGTTGTGTATCCATTGTACATGTCACTAACATTACAGGCTGAAGATTGGGTATTGGTGGGGCAAGTCCCCTGTCACAGTATTAGAAGCTTTTCTATTCTCCCATAGCATCAAGATGCTTTTCATCTTTCATAACATGAAAGTGTGGGAGTACTTTTGTTGCATGCATTTGTTTCCCACACATCTGTGAGATTTTCTGCCATGAAAATGATGATGGCTCTCAGTCCATGCAGGAGGCTCTTCAGTCAATGAGAACTTTAACCAGGGATGATATATGCAACAATTTTTGGATGATATCTACAACTTCTTGAAATTACTGCAAAAATCTTCTGTCTCAGGACAGCTGTATATTAGACTTGACAGTTTCTTTGCTTTTATGAGTGCAGCATGAAAAGGCGTAGAAATAAATATTTCTGTATAGTGCCAAAATTTCACTGCTTTTTGCAGCCCTATATGCCAACACAATATATTCAGTTGTCTTAGTCCAGACTGAGCTAAAGTACGTGCCATCATGAATGGACCTGGCAGCTCAGAGGTAATGTGTATGTGAAGCCAGAGGCAGGAATATTCATAGCACATAAGGAATTTACTGCATATTAGTATTAATATATCAATAATGCTAACATTGAATTCCTTTCACAGTCCTAAAACAGACTCTTTGTTCTAGAGGTGCTGCCTAAGGAAACAAAACTTAAACAGCCTATAGCAAGTAACAGGACTGATGGAAAATAAATTTTTAGAGACATTGGAGGTGTTTTTAGGAGATATGAAAGCAGTTGGTGGGATGCTGTGCTTACAGAGGCAAAATGTTTTTGTCAAAGTGTTTAGTAGTTATAAAGATGAAATTGCAATGTATGTTATCAATTAACAAAATGTAAATTTGCTAAAGTAATTTTACATTCAGAAATGACAGAAGAATAATTTCCTGGAGCATGATCATGAATGCTTCTTTCAGAAGCAGAAGGAATTCATATGCACACAAAATTTTAGCTATGCCTGAGTTAAGTAGCTCAAATTTGCCAGTGTAAAGAGGTGACACTGTGAGGTCAATACATCCTAACTCCATCTCACCCATCTGAGTAGCCATTTTTATAAGGGAGATAAAACATTCTTTTCTCCCGATAACACAGATGCAAATACACCTTAGTTAATATTTGCAGTCTGGCTATAGATAAAAAACATATAAGTGCTAAACTTCATATTTATTTGTTAAGGGGTTTTCAGGTATAGCCTGTTTCAATGTGACTAAAACTTTTCTTTCAAGATTGATCCTTTGTAATTTGCTTAAATAAGAAAAAAAAATTCAGCTGATCTAACGTTTGAAATAAATAAGGAGTATTGAGATGCATGAGACAGACCTCCGAACTAGGAAGGGTTGCTTGAGGCAAGGAAAGAAGAAATTATGTTCTGTGGGAAATGGCTATATACAGAAAATGTGCAGGAGAAGGCAGAAGATAATGCTGAGAGAATGTTTCATTGGCAGAATAAGTATCCAATTTAAAGAAATATAGGCCAGGATGCCTGATGAAGATGCTGAGAAAACCCACACTGTACAGGTATTCCAATAAATAAGAAAGAATTTCAGGTGGACTATGATTAGCTGAGTATACTGCACATATGCAGTACTATGCAAGATTCAAGTTTCACTATGGGTGTGCACTGGAAAAGTTGCAGGATCGTCGGCCTGCTTTGTAAAAAAAAAAACAACCCAGTATTTCAATATATGTATTTGTGACATTGTTTAAGCACCTTCTTATATGTTTTGGCAAAAGTATAGCAACATTTTTACAATTAAAGGAATTATACATTGATCACAGATAAAAATTTCACCAGCAAGGATGTTTTCAGTCCTCATTTTCCTTATAAAAGAGAACCTAAATGGAGTTATATCCTGCTTAGGAGAACAAAGTATTGTAATATATAATTGCTTGTATTGATAACGCGGCAATTTCTTCTCCAAAAATTGACATTCACATTTATCAAGCACCAGGATCAAAGCTGAAGTTACTTATCAAATCAATCAGCTTTAGCTGTTCATGGGTTCAAGCCAGAATTTTTGAAATAAACATTTTTTTATTTCATGTGCATTAATCATTAACTGAATTTCCATATCATAAATTCTATTTATCATCAAGAATGGACTACATTTACATCTGACAACTCCAAAATGAGCTAAGAGAAGCCAAATAAATTACAGAAATTAATGAAATGGTTTTACCACTGATGTATTTTCTTTTTTCTGCTTTTATTGACAACTGATTGAGAAAAGCAAACATCCATTTCCACTTGTATATAAACTTAAATTTCACTAACAAATCTTATTAGGCTGCATTGTTAAAAAGCTGATAGAGTCTAAACTGTAAAGGGACTTCAAGCCTCTGACCCTTAAATATATGAACAGGAAATAAAAACCAAAATAAATGTTACCCTGATACTGCAAAACTGACAAAACCACAATGTTTTTTAATATTTCTTCTACAGTTTTAGTATGTTTCTCTCTGAATAATGTAAATAACAGAGACTATGCTATAGCCTCCAAGCCCAGCAGAAACAAAAGGACACAAGGATCATCTGAAATACAGTATTATAAAGAGACACCAAATGGGAACCCACTCTATGTTTCTGAAAACTCCCAGTCGTGTGAGCTAGAAAGCCTGGTATTTTATCAAATATTAGGATATCCTATTAGGAGAGGAAACGAACAGTAACTACAATACCAACACTTCTGCATCGCTTCCAGTTCCCTTTCTAGTGGTTGAGGCTAGCTGGGGGCTTCTGCACACATTCAGTTATACTGTATTATACATACCAGGTTTTCTTTGGGGCTGTCTTTTTTATTATATTTTTGAATGCTAAATTAAAATTATTAACCCATGGTTCTGATCATAAATTTAGGCTAAGATTTCTAAGCAGCACAAGAATCTAAGTAAAATAATTTTTTATCTGCCTCTACTTAAGACCCTGGCACTTAACTCTACTGACATTGCTGTAAGTGAATGATTGTGTAAAATCCTTGTTTCTGTTCTTAAGAGATGCCCCACACTTCCTGGAACATAACAAGTGCCTCAGGTGTACAGGTTGACAAAAGTGCTTAGAGCATTTAGTTCTGCACCTCCTGAGACATGCAGAACTTTGGAGCACATTGCCATTGGTACAGCACTAAAATGGAACAAGCTGTTCTTCTAAGCTGCTCAGCAAATACTCAGTAGGTCTCAGGAGTCTCTTCGGTCATTGATAGTCTTAGACTTTGTGTTACAGGTTCTGCTAAAAGCAATGGTAGGAGCATAGACCTCTTTTTCTGCTGCATTTCTTTGTAAAGCTCATGTCGTTACTTATGTTTTATAATATTAAGGTGCTTTGGTGCCTTCCTCTCTATAGATCTATTGTGCTATCAATTAAGAAGAGCACTGCTAAAGCAGATCTTTGCTTGGAAAAGTATTACTTAAATAAATAAAAGACTTTACTCTTGAACTCACCATCACTTCTTATAAGCACCTGTTAACTGCAAAATGACTAGGGTTTTTTTAAACTGTATTTATCTGTAAACCTCAGAAAAACAAAATAGAGAAAACAGAGATGCAGAGGCAGAGAAATAGAAGCAGAGAAGGTCATTTTGTGATGTGTTCTTTATGTGATCAGTATTTTTAAATATAAATTTGAACCATTTAGCATGAAGTGGGAAACTGTATGAAACCTTGACAGTTCTGTACCCCAAATGTAACAGATCTTTTATAGTTTTGTGTGAGAGAAATATAAATGCTGTAGCTTAGATTTGTATATGAAACCTTCAATTTATCTTGAAAGATACAATTAGTTTTGAACATCTACATGGAAAATAATTATTTGTGATTGTGAATTCAGACAGAATCATAATGCCAGGGCCAGAGACACTGTAATTCCATTTCTTTTTACATATGTCTTGGCTCAAAAACAGAGGAATGTTTTCTGTCAAACACACATTTTGTCTAATTGCTTGATAATACCTAATAATATCCATGTAAGTGATAGATAAAA
The DNA here is from genome assembly GCF_017590055.1 of Onychostruthus taczanowskii. NCBI lineage: Eukaryota > Metazoa > Chordata > Aves > Passeriformes > Passeridae > Onychostruthus > Onychostruthus taczanowskii. Next base: position 16,391,896 of record NW_024497629.1, on the reverse strand, counting down.
TTATACGTAAAATAAAGAATGGTATCGAGACTGGTACCCAGAATCATCATTCTTCATATTGGTGTCTGCTAGGGGTTTTTTTTTGTGAAGCCCTAATATTACTGTGAGATATGAAGAAAGCAAGCCATATTTTTCAAAGAAAAGCAATAAATACATGGCTTCATTTCTTGATTTGAAAACAATTCATTTAAATTCAAAAGTGATGACTTGTCTGGCAGTATTTGTGCACTATATTTATATTACTCCTGGGTGATGCCAATTGTCACTCACATCCTGACAAGAAAAGCTGTCTAAGGGTAAGCCTATTTTCTTTGTTCCTTAACCCCTCATTTGATATGCCAAAATTATATTACTAAATAAATGCAGAAAGTCATTTTAGTAATATATTTGTTAACTCTTCTACTTGGAGGTCTATTTCATGAGAACTGTCTCATACTCGAATATACTTTCAAATATACTTGAATTCAAATTTGAATTCAAGTGCATTATATCGGGTATTTTATGCTACTTATATTGACTGGGTAAATTTTTTCATGTCATTAGGACAAAAGTAACTTTTAGTTCCTAATCTGAAATTTCAGTTATGCACTGCATAATTACCTTACTGTTATAAACTAACAACTCTATTATTTAAAAAAAAGAAAAAATTGAAATATATAAGCAGTAAAATTATACAGTAATAATTTAAATATTTTTCCCTGAATAATATCTATCATTTAATATTATTTTAACAGTAACATGTACTCTTTCAACCAATTTTCCTGAGCTAACCTCACCTTCTACATGCAGTTGTCAAATACACTAACGTACATCCAGAATAAATACCATCCACTGCACTGAATTAACTAATGGCCTGCAAGCAGTCAATTTACACTGACTTTCTATATGTGTCTGTTTCAGGTTCATTATTCTTTCTATTTCAATTGCTTCGGTTATACCAAAAAGGAAATTGGAGAGGGTAGCATATCATTATTGTATGTTAAACAAACTAAGTAACATGTTTTAATAGGGAGACCCAGCATCTTCCTCTTATGAAGCAGAAAGTAAAAAAGATATTTTTGGTGTTAGGCATATAGTTCTTCCTCTGAAATAAAGGTTGGAATCTGACAAGGTCTAACCTTTGAAAACCTCAAAATCAAATTTAGGCATTAAAGCTAACAAGGTTTTCAAAAATGTAGTACAAGGAAGCTGGACACCTGGAAGATGTAAAGTATTACTCAGATGCTAAGTATTGGTATTTAAAACAATGGGATATTTTAAAAACAACCAAAATATTGACTAAGCTTCTTGAATTTCCTTTTATGAAATGAAGAAATTTCATCATGGCAGGGTACTGAGATTGCTCACTGTACACTTCTGGAATCGGGGCCAGCCCTGGTGACGGGGATCTCGGCAGCAGTGACATGAAAGTTAGGGTTTAGGTTCAGAGAGCTGCTGAGCCTACAGCTCCAGAGACACCGAGACTTGGAAAGGCATTGCAAGGGTATCGTGTCAAAGTGCCAGCATTGCTGGCTCCACACTTTTTAATCTCTGCCACCTGTAGCAATGAGGATCTCTGCCAGAGTTCCAAGCTGCCATTAGGGTTAGGGTTAGGTTGTAGAGAGTAAAAGGTGTAAAACACACACCAGAGGACCATGGCAGCACCATAACTTTGCTGCCTCCTCACTTTGCAGATTAGTTTCATGCTTGGGGTTGGGCACTTCCGCTGTAGACTCCAGCCTGCTTACTGGCTAGCATGAAAAATCTTTTTAATCTCTGGTTACTGTGACAATGAGCCATTAGGTCTAGGGTTAGGGTTAAGGTTAGGATTTGGGTTAGGTTTGGGGGAATAACAGAGCTTACAGCTCCAGGAACACTGTGGCTGGAAGAGACATCCCAAGGTGATCCTGGCAGGTCCCCAGTTTAGCTTCTCCTACATCTTTCTAATCCGACCAGCCATGGTGACAGGACCTCAGCCCCAACAACAAGATGCCTTTAGGCTAAGAGTTAGTGTTGGTAGAGTAAAAGAGCCTAGAGCTCCAGGGACACTGGGCCTGGAAAACACATGCCAAGAGGATCACAGCCTGGGCACAACTCTGCTGCCTCCTCACCTTGCAAATTAGTTTCATACATGGAGATGAGCACCTCCACTGTAGACCCCAGCTTGCTGATAGCTTAGTGAAAAAAAAGGGTTGAAAATTAATAGCACACGTTAAGCAAACCTTAGGTAATGTCTTTTTGTAATCCTAGTTAGTATCTTCCTATATAATTGGTGGTAACACCAAAAGATTGGTATTTTAGATTAAAAAAAAGGATTAAAATAAAATTCTGAACTTATCAAAGAGATCAGCATGTTCTGACCTCAATATATTTGATGTGATGTTTAATTTAAATTAGTGTCTTACATGACACTTAATGAGATAATTTTGGAACACAATAGCAATATTGAATAAAATCTTGAACAAGGCTAGGATTCAGACTAATAACCTGAAGACATTCAATGGCACTTGTGCTGCTCATTTTAAGCTACAGTCTGAGAGTTGTTTCCTTGTGGGTAGAATCTGAAGAAGAATTAATTTTGCAAAATGATTAGGGTCAGAATAAAGTTACTTCTGGAAATCTCTCTTGACTGGGTAAGTTGAAATTGGAAGGAGAGTGGCTAGAAAGAGATTTGGCTGCTACTTAACAATTAATTTTCTTCATCTATTTATCATGGTAGCTTTCAATTATGTACCATTTATTCGATGTGCTACTGTAAGGCCCAAGTAAGAGAAGCAAGTGAACTAAATTATCTGGCATTCGTCTTCATGAGCTTCTGAGCTGTCATAAGCTCTCTAGCACAGCATGTGCCTTCAGTTGACACTTCTGAAAAAGTGACTTTGCAGCCTGAGCTTTTGTAGGAGCTCTTGTGTGTAGAGTGGTCGGGCAGGCCTGTGTGAGTGCCTTAGCTTGGTTACAGACTGACATAAAGAGCATGTCTTTCATGCCATTCAAGAACGATGCGAACTTTGAGTCGGCTTTTAGGCCTTTTATAATTGTTCAGTTATCAAACGAAGACTTCAGTGAGAAAGTGAACTTTCATTATCCCAAAAAGCTATAAAGGGTGCCAGATATAAAATCAAATTAATATTAATTTTTTTTTAACCAGTTAACCATTTAAATATAATGAGAGTGTAGTGCAGTGCCACTAGTGTGCTTCTGGCTACGCATAACTCCTAAGTGATTTCTGTAGTGCAGATGCTCCTGGGAAGGAAGTTTTTTTGATTTTTTTGATAAGTAGTTGAAATGGATCTGCTCTGAATAGTGTGGTGATGTCAGGGGGAGTTGGAATTCACAACACTGTGCATGCCTCAAGTTTTAATCTTCAGACTTGCATAGTTTAAAATTACATCTGTCTGGAATATACCACTGAAAGGATTTTTCCAGCACTGTCTCCTGATCCAATGAGCTTTAAATTATTTCTTCATGAATTTTCATGAGAAAATTAAACTAGATTTTGTTGCTATGAAAGAAGGGAAAGTACAACATTTTTAACCTCAGGAATCAGACTGTCATTTAACTATATTTAAAATGTAATTCTGAACCCTTGCTCTAATTCTATGGCATAGTTTTCCTTATAAAAGGGAAGAGTAAGCCAAGAATGTATTTATGGCCTACAGTAGCTGAAACAGCAGTTTGTTGGAAAGATCGTGCCACAGCAACTGTGGATGTAGGCTGGTTTTGGTGCCTGCCCCCCCATCCTGCCAGTTGCCGGGCAACACTGGCAGTGCCAGTATGTCCTACACTGCAGATCGGGCTTCCTCTGCACATACCTTTTTTCATCATGGCTTTAGCTATTCCTGGTTCCAGCATAATGGTTGTCTCTTTTTACACTAGAGCTGCCTTTATTACCTATTGAAGACCACTCTAGTAACAATTTACCTTTTTCATTTCTTTTCACTTCCAATGTGACCTACACATACAGAAATCGCTCTGTGAAATACAATCATCTTTTGGAACAAATGACTGCTTTGTTGTAACAACAGAACTCACAGCTTTTTGGGGTATATAAGGAGAAACAAAACAGCAGTTTAAACAATGGGGGCCTCTACAGTGGACAGGATTTAACTATACAGCTGTAGTTTAATTAGTATGAGGTTAATGCTGCTGCTCTGAAGATTCTTTTCTTTATGTTTACTTTGAAAATCAGGGTCAGTCATTATTTGGAAGCTAGTAAAACAAAAAGAGCACTGCTGCTTAGCACCACAACTTTTTGTAGTATATTTAAAAATAACAGATTGTCATCTCAGTCTGTTTTAGAAAGATGCATGTTTTCCTCTGGCAGACACTAATTCAGTAAATAGCCTGCATAATAGGATGGATTTTCAAGTCACAAGGGTTTAGTAGTAGGTTGGGGTACCTGTAACCCTATTAATGAGCTTCTCATCAAGTTGGTGCATAGGCTTGTTTGCTTTCTCAGTGATAATTCTCATCTTATTTGGACTGAAGTCTCTTGCTACTATAGCTGGCAATATTAGTGTCAGAATTCTTGTTGGCAGGTTGTAAAAAAACAGGATTTGAAAGAAGGGACAGCTTCAGAAGCTAGTGATTAGCAAAGAACACACAATGCATTACTCACATTTGTGTATCCACAGACACTTTAACAACCTTGTTTTAAGAGCTAGGATTATTCACTTAAAATATCACTGGCACCATTAATACCACAATACTTTGGTTATAAGTCCTGTTATCTGAAACGGATATAATAGAAACCTCTGAATAATAAATATGCAATAATTCTTCTGGGACAGTTTGAATTCAAACTACAGTTGGAGAACCATAACTGAAGGCAAAATAATGTGATATAAGAGTGTCTCTTGCTCTGCCTCGAAGTTTATTACTACAGGTAACGCACTGTTAGCAGTTTGAAGCAGAAGATCCAAATACCCTGAAAGCTTTGTTGGCTGGAATTTGGTGAAGAATGCTATCATTGGTGCTATTATCATTCTTCTAGGGTGATAAGTGTCCAGTTTTGTAGTTACGGGTGTTGCAATAGAACCTGTTCATGCTGGTTTTACACTGCTGTAAACCTCTCCATGCCTGTGTTTGTCAAGTCATGAAGCTGTTTAGTAGGGTATAGTTCACTTCAACAAAATACAGGCAAGGAGGGCTGCTCAGTAAGAAGATTTTGTTGAAATGCAGACCTTATAAATCCCTGCTCATACTTTAAAAAAAGAAACAACTGACTTTAAAATGCCTATTTTAATATTTTACTGCTTCTGTAAGGGTGCAAAGAGCTTTTCAAAGGATTCTTCTTCAGAGTAATTAGGAGGAGAAGGAGGCACCATTTAAACTATTCTTATTTCTGACACAGTATGTTGTTGTGACGAACTCTCCGTGTGTTGAGACACGAGGCTTGACTCCATTTCAGAAGGCTGATTTATTATGTTAAATATTATATTAAAACACAACATTAAGACTATACTAAAAGAACAGAGAGATCAGAAGGCTACAACAAGAATAGAACAGAATAGAATAGAATAACAAAATCCTGTGACTGCTCACAGCCTTGGCACAGGTGGCGGTGATTGGTCATCAATGGAAAACAACCCACATGGACCAATCACAGATGCACCTGTTGCATTGCACAGCTGCAGGTAGTAATTGTTTACATTTCTCTCCTGAGGCTCCTCAGCTTCTCAGGAGGGGAAAAATCCCAGCAAAGGATTTTTCATAATATCATGGCTACAGTATGTAGATAACCCTCCTGTTTGGAAAAATTAATATTTCTGAATTCCATTTACTTGAGCCTGTGGTGGTTTAGTGATCTCTTCTTGACATAAGCATCCAAGTTTAGGAGTGAGACAATATCTAATTTTATACTTGGGCTCAAGCAGGTATGGTAGTACACAGATCTGCTTAATGGCAGCTTCCTGATAATGCAACAATAGATATTATGAGTCAGTCAGTAGCCACACCCACACAGCGCCACCTACACATCCCCAGAACTGAAATTTTAGATTTATGAGACCTATAAAGTCATTAACAAAAACCTCTTCCTGTCAGTGAGAAGATGTTTTCAGAGCACTTTTTTTCCAACCAACAAATGATCTTGATTGGAATCTTGGTACCATATTAATATTTCAGCCTAGTGTTAATTTTGCCTACTCGTGATAGGGAGGAAGTAAAAATTTGAAGCTATTAGAGTCGCAGCTAACGAAACTCAAATTTCTTCTCAGCCACTTTAACTCTTTTGGTCCTCATAATGGTTTTAATTTCACCATTAATACATTTCTGTGCCTTGTAAGTTAGAAGTTAAAATCACTTCAATACTGGAGTGTTATACAAGAAGAGTTGCATGTAGAAAACTTTTTAAACATAACACTATTAATTGAAGAAAAATTCTCTAAATATAACATTTTAGTGTTTAAATTTATGTAACTTAGCAAGTAAATATTTCCACTATTTGAAAATATTTCTGGTTTTCTTTACTTAAAGCTGTGGCACTCTAAACCAAACTTCATTAAATATCTGAAAATCACCCTGTAAGGTAGGTGAGAAGTACCTTGATATTCTTGCTTTATCTGTTCAAAAAATGTGCTGCTCAGAAACTGTTTTGACGAGTGTTAGGAATTTCCCTATGAGTAAATTGTTGTACTGTTTAGAAACCTCACAACCTAACTTTTTTCCTGTTTCATTTTTTTGTACAGAAATAAAAGGAAAGGGTTTCAAACAACTATTACATCCTCTCTACAAATCTTAAAACCCACTGGAATTCAAATGAGGGAAGAAGACTGTGTGTTACCATACAATACAGAAGCTCTGCCTGCTCCTTTATACCTGTGCAATGGGACTCATAAGGTTTTGGCATGAAACATTGCAGTTACTGGGCTGCACTGGAACCATGTTGGCTTGACTTGCTTGTGTCCAACAATATTTTGAGGCAGGCAAATTATCAGAATTTATTAAAACTATAAGCCTCCATTTTAATATACCTGTCATGGGTAGAACTTGAATTTTTATACCAGCTTCATGAAACTTGTTTATGTGCATAATAAAGAAGCACAAGAGAAATTAGAAATGCAATGAAAAGTTAGTCCTTAGATCCTGATAGTGATAATATCTTTCCAGTCATTCTCCCCTTGCAAGTAATGTAATTTTGAAATAACAGTTTGAGGTTAAAATTTGGTCTCTCTCTGATATGAAGTAGTTTCACCTGCCCAGGTTCAAACTGGGCTGCTAACTGTGTGATGTTGGCAGTAAGGCAACAACATGTTATTATCGATGTCAATTATTTAAAAGCTGAGTAAATGGCAAATATAATATGACAGAAAATTTCAAAATCAAATTACAGTATATCAATTCATATTAACGCTCACCCCAGCTAAGTCAAAACAATTTCTTTGGTGCAGACTTGGAGGGTCAGAATGACTTCTTAGAGTCTACATCCACCTCTGAGATGAGACTCTTTTCCCTTGTAAGTGCAGACCGACATTCTTCCTTCACTAGCTCAAAAATAACCTAGCAGCTGCACAGGAGTTGAAACTTTCTAATTAGTGCTAAGAAGCCTGAAGGAAGGACATAGCAGATTTTGAGAAGAGAAAATAAGTCAATTGGAGCAATAGATTTTCTGAGTTTTGGACATCTAAAATTAATTTTAGATCTAATAATGTTAGTGGGCATGTTGCCATCCTCTTCACTTGAAATGGCATATGGTCCTCCATGAGGTGCCAGTTGGGAGGCTATTATAAGCAGTCTGGTAACTAGAATCAGTGTAGATTCTTTACCACTAATGGCTGATTCTCAGCTGGACAGTGAAAGATAAAGTGAGCGATAAGTGGTGAGGGAAAAAAAAAGAGATAATTTTAAAGAAGCGTCTAAGAGCTGACTACAGCATCTTTTTAGATTATTAGGGATTATTGTGTATTATGTTATCCCTTAAGAGAGGGTTAAAGTTGAGGTATATCAGTCCTGTTAAAATAAAAAATCCCCAACTTTACAACTTGTGAAAAGACTGATGCCTCACTGTTGACTGTTTGTGGTTGACCCTCTAACAATATCCTTGGATCTTTCAACAAAAAACAGTCTTTTGAATCATCTGCCCTTGTGTCTAGAACTGGTTGTTTACTTAAACCATAATGTTTTCAAAACAGGAAATATGCAAAATGAAAACTATGCACTGATGTATTAAGGTGAAGTTTATTTTTTCAAAATAAATAAAATGGAAGGGCTGACAAGATGAATACCATACTGTAAACAGAAAGCTGTGACAAACTTTTCAAGTTTCTACTAAGTGAAAAAAAATTTCATTAGAGTACTGCAAAATTCTTCTGGGGCTCCATGCCTATATTATTTAAGATATGTTTCTGACTCTTTGTTAGTGGCTAATTTTTTGGAAAAGAAAAATTCTGTTTTATATTTAGAGCAAAATATATAAGCTCATTTGTCTGCATCAATATTTCTTCTTACATTCATATTTAAATGTATTAAGACGTACTTTTTTATTCTACTCTGCAATCTTGCCAATTTCATCATTAGATTAGTACTGTCATAATAAATATGACAGGAGATTTGCAATAAATACCATCTAGTTATATACACCTGTGTTTCAGCTTCTGAGTGAATCATATCCTTTTCCTGCAAATTAAAAAAGAAAACTCAGATTTTGGGAGGTCAAGAAAAACTGGACTCATTTAAACTTTTCCCTACCTATTCACTCTGAGTTTATTCTATGTTGTTCTATCTGGGTAACTGCTTTCATTTTAGAAAAACGACTACAGTATGCCCCTCCCCAAAGTGCCTTTTCTCTTTGCATTTAAAACACATCTATGATTGATTTGTCCCTGTCACAGTAGACCACTGTCTAAGTCACAGAATCATAGAATCATTTAGGTTGGAAAAGACCTCCAAAATCATCAAGTCTAACCTTTGACCTCTACCTTGTCAACAGGACCATAGCACTAAGTGCCACATCCAATCCATTTCCGAACGCCTTCTGGGATGGTCGCTCCACCACTTCTCTGGGCAGTCCATTGCACTGCATCTGTGTCCTAACCAGCCGATTTCAAATTGATAACAGGAGGAGATCCTATTCACTAGAGGGGAGCATCAAAGTATACTTAAGAAACTTCTACTGAGACTGGTGAAAAGAAAGGATCCATATTCTCTGCTTTAAACTCTGACCTATATTCCTCATTTCTTACTGCTCGAAATTCTGCTTAGCTGACCATTGGGCTGGAGTGGTATTGGAAAAAAAACTGACCTTGTTATGACGTGTACCTGAGTACCATTTGTGTCTTGTTCATGGGGGGATGCTTGGATAAATTGGAGATTATTTCTGAGTGGTGATAAAACCCTAAGAAAGCAGAATTTTTATACCATTGCAAGGGTTATGATGAGTATATTCTTATGTCGAATTTCAGCAGTTTTGGAATGGCAGATACTACAAATTCAAGGAGATTTTGTTGTTCTAAATAAGATCTATGGGGTTTTAGTTTGATACCTTAATTATCTATAAAACAATTGTGCTAAGAAGCTATTTTATTTATCAAGAATAATTTGAGAACACAAATTTAATGACAGTAGAGAAGATAGAGCTTTTCCCTCGAGGAGTAAAACCTTACTCTGGCAATATTTATGAAATAGAATGCTTCTAATGTTCTTGAAAGGTATTTTGTATAATAAATATGTTAGAATCAGCTCAACATTTTCCTTTTATTCTGCTTATTACTTAGAAAAAGCTTTCATTCACAAAACACTCCTAAAAAAATTGTTTTCTGCCAACTCTTGAGCACATCATTCCAATGCTTAAGGACTTGGTTTGGCTCATGCTATTATCAGATGGTGCTTTGAAAGACAGTTTGACCCACAGGTTTTCCACAGTAATATCAGACATCTCTGTGACTTGTGTGGGCCTGATCAATTCAGGGATTGTGCTTTTATTGATTTCAGTGGGTATTTTATCACAGACCTGACTGTGTTGTAGACCCAGAGTCTTTAAAATGTTTTCAGAACCTTACTGTTATTTCCCATTGTCAGGAAATTGCTTGCACACTTAAGACTTTTACTCTTCATCCATAGCTTGATTTGGCTAAGGATGTACCCTTATAGATGCTTTAGACCATTCAGTGACACTACTTACTGGACACAGTAAATATCAATGTGATCAATTTGTGCATGAGCAATTTTATGAATAAAAAAGCATGGTTCTGCTTAATAAAATCAAATGTGCTGTCTGGTCTGATACATTGCCCTCTTAGGCAACTTTGGGGTGTGCCGTTGTGCCCCCTCGCTTCTCATTAGGAAATGCATCTTCTGTCCTTGTACTCTCCTATTTAGCTCTGTATTTAACCATACAACAATTCCACCATTGTGCAAGAATGTAATAATGCTCTAAAAGAGAAACAGATTATTTCTTCTTTTCAATTGGAAGGTTACACACACAAATGGTATCTTGTCTTAGTTTTAGAAGCTATACTCACCTTTCAAGTACTTAACTTTAAGCATAAGCTACCTAAGCACAATGCTACAAATGAACATGTCTAATGGGCATCAGCGACATCTCTCAAGAATAATTTTTTTGACTGTGGATGTATGTTGAACAGAGACTGAAAAGGCAGTGCCCTGTTGGAATGCCAAGGTTGCTGACACCAAATAAAAGCTTTCTGTGTGTAACTGATGCTTGAGAAGTTGTGTTGTTACACACAGGCTCCACTCTGAGCCTTTTTTTGGATCTTGATCTAAAACTTCTCTGTTCATGATATAAATAGACAGGTTGCAGTGTGCATGTACATGTAGGGGTTTTTTTGTTGATTTTTTTTTTTTTTGTCCTTACACTGGTTAATATTTGACATGATATATACAGCATGAATGGATTCTACCTAAAGGAATAAAGTGACAAGATCAATATTCCCCATGTCCACACTGAGAAGGAAAAGCTTTTTCTCTTTCCAGGAAACAGTATGATATTTTACAGCAATGTAAGCAAAAAGCAGCTTTTTAAAAGGACAAGTATTATACAATAAATAGGACAGTTCTATGAAACAGTATCTAATGGATATTGGTTCTTCATGAAGTTAAATATTATGACTAATATTTACAATTTTCACAGTCAAGGGTTGTAACAAGTAAGATGATTTTTTTTTTTTTTAAATAATTTTGGTTTTAGGGAGACAAAGCTCGATACAGCTGTGTGGCCAGCCCCTGGCAGCTGCTCCTCTCTTCTCCCCACAGGCTGCAGTCCTTCGGGGTAAATAAAGCCCGCTCCCACATGAGCCCTGCCCAAGCTGCAGCTCCTTTGGGAAACACCCGCTTGCTCCAGCAGAGGGGTTCTCCACGGATTGCAGTGTTGGCATCTGCTCTGTTGTGATCCTTGTAATGCTCTCCTCAGGCCGCAGGGGGATCTCTGCTGCTTCAGCAAGCCCTCTCTCTCCTCTTTTTCTCCCTCGTTCTCACACTTTTTCCCCCACGCTCCTCACCACCGTTTCCATGTTCTGCCCTTCTTTAGCTACGTTTCTCCATGGTGCCCCCGCCCTGTCCATGGCTCAGCCATGCTCTGCAATGGATCTGGCTGGGCCCAGCTGTGTCCGGCTGGAACCGGCCGTGTCCAGCTGGGCCCGGCCATGTCCAGCTGGAACCGGCTGTGTCTGGCTGGGCCCGGTTGTGTCCGGCTGGGCCCGGCTGTGTCCAGCTGGGGCAACCCCGCCCTCCCCTCACGGAGCTACCGCAGTTTCCACTGCTGCTTCTGTGCCCTGGCACCTCCTACACAGGTTGTGGTTTAATAGGCTTCATGGGCTGCTAATTCAACCTTGACCATTTCAGATGTGAAAGCAGTCTCTTCTGGAATAAGTCAAACAGTTGGTCAAGTAATTTCTTCCCCTGAAGGGTACACTTGTGTTCAAAGAAGAATTAGCGCAGAGAAACCCAATTGCCTGAGAAGTAAAGGAGAGGGATGGTAATTGCAGCACCATTTCCCAGTTCTGTCATAAGCAAACCTGACTTGGAAGAATAAAGACTTTTTCTTTTTCTGTCTGAAAGGTTTGTGTGGCTTTACTCACTTCAGAAACTTGCTTACAGGGAAACAAACAACAAAACGCTGAAACAGAATAGTTTATTTTTGACCACCTGTTTAACATTTCTTTAGCCCGGTATCTATACTAAAGATAGTGCAAATCTGGAAAAGCTGGCTGCTAGCTGGTTCCCAGGAGCCACAGAGGGAGTGAAGCAGCATCACACACTGGCTGGCATCAGAGACCAGTCAGGTCCTGACTGACAGATTAAAAAAAGTACACTTCTTACTGGTTGGTTTTTTTTCTCTTTTATTACACAGTGGTTTTAGTTATTTCAAGTAGTTCAAGCAGGGATCATTTATTCAAATGAAGGTTAAAGAAAATTTTTTCTCAGGTTGCATGTAAATTTTAAAATTTTACATGCCTGTTTTAGTTTACAACATTCAGAAAGATCCTTCAAAATACAGATTGTGTGAAAAATGTGTTAAAGTTGATTTTTCTCTAAATATCACCTACACCACTATTCTTAAACTGAGGCAATTTTCAGACTGTTGATTTTGTTTTCTATTGGCAAAACTTTGCTCCATTTCTGGGCTTGAAGCAGTCAATACTTTCGTGGATTATTTTTGAAAATGAAAAATTTAAAAAGGTGAGTGACTTGAATTGTTCAGGCTTAATTAATTGCTTGAAAAATTATTGGATTTCATCTTCTATTAGCAGAGTGTTTTGGGCTTGTGCTTTGTTTGCTGGCATTTTATGAAGATAAAAATACTGCTTGGTGCCATGACCTTCATGTTTTCTCTCTCTTCACCGGGTCTATTTTAATAGACTGTCACCTAAACCTTTGTGCAGTGAAATTTGTTTTAATGTTGGATAGTGGTTACTTCGTCCTTTAACATAGACTTTTATTTTTCCACTGGATTATTAAAATCTTTGTTTGGGTGGACCTTTTGTCCATGAGCACATTCTTCCTTCTGTGCTTTTGGATAGCAAAGCTATCAAACCTTATCCTCTTTTTTTTTTTTTCTTTATATCTTTAGCAGTCTTGAATGAGGTACAGTGTCTTACTCAGTTGATTATTGCTGGATTAGTTTATTTGTTATATCAATAAATCCAGTGTATTTGGATCTCTGAATTCTGTAATGGATTGATATTTTAAGACATAAATAACATTTTTCTTGCTTGAACGCTAAGAAATACACTGTCTTCCTTTTCTTATCTAATATATTAGAGTTTTTATATCTGTTTAATACCTTTTGATTTTCTAGATTGTTTGATTAATTATTTTAGCAGGGAATATTATGAAGAGAAAGAGATGGCAGTGGTAAGGTTTTAGTTGCTTTTTCTGGTGTTGGAGCCTTTAATCCTTAGAAAAACATGAGTAGTTTTTTTGTTTGTTTTTTTCCTCTACTGTGACAGTGTGGCTGAAAATCAGCAACACCAGTGCTTCAGGTTATTGTCAGCTTGTTTATTTGTCTGTGGAAACTCTTGCTGTCAACTTTAATTCTTGTGTAGGTGAATTGCTTCCTGCAAAGGTTAAGAAATCTCGTTTATGTTACTAAACTCATGTTCTGTTTTCCTAAAGTGCTTAACTGCATGATAAACTTGAAACACACGATCGGTCTATTGCATTTATTGATTTCTGTGCTTAAACAGAAGCCAAGTGTGGGCACCTCATTGAATCTGATCCTTTGGTAGAAATGTTCCTAACACATAGGAGTAGCTTTATTTGTCAGGAAATCGGCTTCCATATGGAATTATAGTGATACACAGTATTTCTGACAGGTAATAGATATTCCCTTGCCATTTAGAAGGATGCCTCGTACTTAAGCACTTGATATTTACAAGTTTTTCTTCTTACAGTTTGATTTTGATTGTTCTACACTGGCAAATCCATTGACCTCCAAAGACTACCATGTGTTAGTTATTATATAAGGAGCTGCTTTTTAGCATATGTCAAGTGAAACAAAATTTTTAGGACTAATCCTACTTTTTAAAATCAGAGAAGATCAGCAGAAGTAAACCAGAAACTGTAAAACGAACAACTAATTCAGAGGCCCCAGCACTGAGCAGTCACAGCGAAAAAAAAATGTTTAGACGTACAAAATTTTATCAATAAGCTTCTTGTGAGATGGGAAATATGAATGTCAACCCAGTGAGGGGACTTGGGCAGTTTATTACAATCAATAAGCATTTACTCATTCACCCTAATGCAAGCTGGAGCATGTCCTACTTCACATATCCTGTGTGAACCTCTTTGGCTTAGTGTCTGCTGACATTACAATCATGGGTTTTGGCAGGAAGAATTTTAATGTTCTGTTAAAATACTTTATGGAAAATCAGAATAATCTGAAGTGGATAGTGAAAAGCTGGCACTTTTAAGAAAACTGATTTGCTGTCGCATGTTACAGTTTATGTTTTGGCAGCTGAAAACACAAAAGAAATTTTGGTGGACACTTTGCTATGAGGAAATAAATATAAGCAAATGTGTATTGCATAGAACACCATATCTAGTTCAAGAACTGTTTTTCATTTGGAGGGGAAAAACGATTCAGTTAAAAATGCATGTTCCTACAGAAAATAAATTCTTCGTAATTGAAGTAGCTGTCGTAAGTTGCCAAAATTTTCAGATCTGTTTCTTGTTTAGTTACTACAGGTCTCTTAAATAAGGAACAAAACAGATTTTAAAATGTTCACATGTATCAATCTGTCTTGAGTCCCAAATTAGTAAACAGTTGTTCCACAAAGCATAAAGTTTCTAGTATTTGAAAAGCGTCAATTACACGGTTTAGTTTCATTTAAGAAACATTAACAATTGGTGATTAAATTATATGTCATGAACAACATGATTACTTAATCAGCAGTCTTTATCTTTGATTTTGGGCACACAGTTGGTTTGAGAAAGCATGTAAGAGAAAGCTGAAGGAGTCAACCACTATTGTTTTAAAGAAATTTGAACGCCTACTTCTTTAGAAACAGTTTGACATTTTATGACTGATCTCAAAAGAAAAGAACTGATTTAATTTGCTATTTTATATGTCTTTAACCCCTTAGCTTTCAAATTTAAATTGAGTATTTTGTTTCAGTTTTATCTAAACAAGATCCAGTTAAGGGATTTATTGTTGTGTGTTAGGAAAGCAGTAATTGCCAGTGATTCTTTTATTTCAATATATTGTATATTTTTCCCTATGTTCTAAGCACTAATCATAGAACTTTATCTGCCCAACTCTGTAAATTAAGCAGCCATCATAAAATAGAAAATCTGTTGAAATAGACAATTGTTTGCTGTAGTAAAAAAACCAAACAAGCAAAAAAAAAAAAAAACAAAAACAAAAACAAAAAACAAGCTTTTGAGATTTTCTTTTTTTTTTTTTATCTTGAGTTCAATTTTAAAATGCAGCTGTAGATGTAATTATGCACTGCTCAAAATTTTTTTCTATCTATTTTATATGTTGAATTTCCATAGTTATCCCTTTGCATTTCTGAGTGGATAATGAGACATCATGTATTCCCATTCAATACATTGTTACCCACCTTGTATGTTTTCAATGCTATTATCAATGCTTTCATGAAGGGATGGGACTGCTGTCGGGCTAGAAACAATTTATTACTCAGATAAACATCAGCCTCAAAGGCTGTGAGATTTTAGAGGAGCAAGGAGTTGGCCATAGCTCAAGGTAGTCGCAAGTTTCTTCTTTACAAGGTATTATATAACATTCTAATCCAGCGGAAAGTTGTCACAAAGATTATTTTGTTTTTCTAACCTATTACCTTTACTTAATTCTGCTGCACTGCAGATACTTTTACCTAATTGGCTACTATTACATGTACATATATATGCTTCTATTATAACATCTGAACTCTTAGCTTACTCCATACAGTTACATTACTACACTATAAAGCTCTACATTTACTCATTATAGTTTCTTACTTACTTAAGGCACATTCTTACATACAACTATAGAAACATAGGTTTATAATTTTTTTCTGCTTAATATCTGTGTACTTTTATTTTTACATCAATCCAAGCTTCTTCCAAGGCTGAAAATCAAACCCCTCAATATCTGTGGAAGTTGAAATTTTTCCATTTCCTGCACAATGCAATGGAAGTGATTAAAACATTTTAGCCAGTGTGGCCCTGATAATGTATTCCTGGATTTCTGGACATTTCCATTGCCCATAACTGTAGGTTCATTTCAGTTTGCTGTTACTTTTTCTATTTTGAATGGGGGGCTGGAACTGAACACAATTTAAGTGCCCAGACACCACTTAGTTATGATGTAAATATATAATATTTTATCTTTTTAATGTGAAAGGAACTCTCAATACCACCTGTATTAGATCCTGAACTATTTTGTACAGTGATCTGAATTCTTTTCTGTGACCTAGAGTATTCATAGAGGATGAGAATTTTACACTAATATGAGGAAGGCTAATATCCCAAGGAGTATACTACTGGCTGTAGATGTTTCTCATGCATATCTATATTTTATATGTGTTCAGTAGAGTAAAAATTGCACATTTTGATGTTTTAGATCAACACAGTAAATTGAAAAAAGTTCATAAATTTATCAATAAACTCCTTGAATTCAGATGACCATTATGAAATTCCGGAAATTATGTTTGATAAAATAACTAATTATGTGGAAAAAAAGCTTAATGAATTTGGTACTTTCATGAGATTATTTCTTCAGTTTGTGAGAAGATTTAACCAAGGCAACTGATGTTCCATTAGAAAGCCCCAGAGAAAGATCTAATGGAGAATATTGACAATGAGGTATGGAGGTTTTTAAAGAGAATTGAGTATTGTATTTGTTCTGTAGTACAAGATGATAAGTGGAAAATAGCATGTATGGAGCTACATTCTGTGAAGTATAAAATGTCTGAAAAATGCAAAATAATACTCAAAATTCTTTATTCTATAATTTCAATGCAATACATTTTAAAGGAATCTTAACCAGCCATATACTTGCTCTATATATTTTTTCACAGTTGACATATTTCTTGCTTGTTAATGTCCAATGACCAGTTGGTTTAAATAGCTTTTATGAGACTACAAACCTATTTTTACTACTGAATAGTTTGTGATCACCGAGCATTGTTACAATCTTTCCATGGACAAAAACTTGACAAGTTCAGTGGTAAATAGTTGCAAGTGGTAAAAGGTTTAAAAAAAGCAAAACCCAGTATACCAAATAGTAAAATTGCAAGTAACTTCCAAACAGGTCAGTAAATCTCTGCACTGATTTTCATAGGGACACCTCAGTCTTTTTAATGTTGCTCTTTTAACATTGCTGTAGGATTCTGTCAAGACACGTACAGGAAAACATTTTAAGGTAGTTACCAAAAGGGTTAAAAAGAGGTATCTGAATGACATGCCAACAACATCCTGAAAAACATTGAACCCAGCTATGGTTTAAATCTTAATGATTTCTGGTTTGTGGATATAAATGCATTAGCAATTGTGAGATGCATTAATATTACAGTACGAAAAACTCACATAAGTTCTTGTGGCAAGAATAAGGGCCTAGTAGACAGCAAATGTCTGAAACTGAAATAAGTAATCTAAATATCAGCCAAATTAATAGCTTAATAAAAAATATTTAATTTATTCTCTGGGAAAACTTCAATTTATGTTGTCTCATTCAATTTGCAGCCATTTTGCTGCACATGAAGAACTTCTAAGTGTATGAAGAAACAGAACAAGTACTGTTACTCAGAATATCGTTACCTGAGAAACTATTAAAAGTTTTATTTTTGCCTATAAAAACACATTAAGGAGAAACGATGTTTTTTTTCCTTCTATTAATTTTTTTTTATTGCAAAATTATTATAATTTTGAAAGGACTACAGTAACAAATACTTTAGGTTGGATGGGATACCTTACATATTCAGTACTATTTTATCTCATTTTCTGTTGGAATGACTGGATATGTAATAAAACAAAATATTTAACAGGAATTCTTCTGATTTGTCTCTGCAGCAAGAAAATGCTAAACACAGATACTACAAAGTAATTGGATTTACTGAAAAAAGAAGTCGTTCATGGGTACGACTTATAATGGGTATAAGACAGAGAGAAGCAAGGTATCAGCAGGTTGCTAACTTATATTGTTGATCAAAAATGCATGCTGTTGTCAGGAACTAATTCTGGTTTTGCAGTTAAGAATATATGAAATATGTAGTACTTCACTTCTCAGCAGCTTTTAGAGTTTTCATGTAAATTAGTTAGCTTATTGCCTTTTATGATGCTTCTATACTGCCTTTGCTTATCAAAAGTTTTATTAAAAGTAGTAACGTGCCATTTAAGTTTCCAAATTGATGGGAAAAGATGGAGTCATAGGTTTTTTTTATCTTGATATTTCCTTTTTTAAATTTTTAATACTCTGAAGCTGCATTTCTTTATAATTGCAGTTGTTCAACACATGCAAACATTCATACACGTTCACATATATTTTGATCCATAGATGCCTGCCAATGTAGTCTACATTTCTTTGTTTTCTCTAATTACCTTGTTTTCAAGAAGTGTATCATGAGTCTCACTTTCTAAGCCAGGCTACCTTGTCAGGATCTATCATTTAAATAGCTGGAGAGGTTTAGCTTGAACCAGTTCCTCCTCTTGTACTGGATTGCTGTTTCTTTTCAAGACATGTTTGGAGGGACAATTTATTTTTATGGCCTTTTAACAATCCAGTTCTTTGCAATACTTTTATCAATGATCTGGACAGTGAAATCAAGGGCACTCTCTTTAAGTTTTGCAGAGCACACTAAGTTGGGGAGTGTTGATTCTTTTAAAGGGAAGGAAAGCTTTGTACAGAAATTTGGACAGGCTGGATCAGTGGGCCAAGACCAACTGTATGAGAATCAGCCAGGCCAAGTGCCGGGTCCTGCAAGGTCTAAGTATATTCGAGGTGCTGACTGAATAAATTTAAATAGGTAGTTTATTAAACAAAATACAACTCTTCTGATCACTTTTGCCCAGCCTCAATCATATTCCAGTACAGTGAATGCAAAGAAAATTTTAGGTAGTAAGGAGGCAGCAATGTTTATCTCAAAATATAAGTTAAAACCTTTTCGTTTCACATTTTGTTTTGTTTTAAACTGTTTCTCACCTTTATCAAGTGTGATAAAAAAGGTATGAGAAACAAGATAAGAGTTATTGTAGTGTAGACATGATCATGTTTGGCAGCAGTAGCCTTCTGAACTAATTCTAATTCTATTTTATAGTTGAGTAGCTGTCGAAACTGTTTCTACCAAGTGTCCTTAAACAAAAAATGAAGGTGCTGTTCGCCTGTTGCACTTACAGGTAAAGGATGAGTTTATATAGAAAACATCTTATCTACTAGGTGTGCATTTCTATGTATATACCTGTGTTTCCATTTCCAGTATTTTAATCTTAACTCATGTGTAATGTATTTTCTTTATTGTGCATGTTCAGTATTTTTCAAAACATTTACACAATTATGGAATCAGAGAATTGTTAGGATTGGAAACTACAGTTAATTACTAGATATTGCTGCAAAATATTTTTAAAAAGAAAACAGACTGTGATTACCTTGTGCAAGTAAGGTAGAAGAATAATGTAATTAAAAAAATTGAATCCATATTTTCCAGTAGACTGGATGCTTTATGTCTGTACTACAACAATAATTAGGCACTAATGTAGAAGCTGGTTGAGAAAATGGTTACAAACACTGTTCATGAAGTTTAGCTTTTTTTTGAAAGACATGTCTGAAATTCAAAATAAACCTATAAATAAGAAAAAGCACCTACATAAGGATATTCACAGCATATGTCTCAGAAACCATACACGACAGACTGGATCTTGGCACGGGAGTTCATATGAATATTATATCCTTTCACATTCAATTAATGTTGAATATTCTATTCTAATTTTGTTAATTGTGAAGTAGCAAAGAAATTTGTGGCCTTAACAGTGTGCAGCCCTGTGCTTAGTATCACAAAGTTGTGATGTACATGCTGATAGTTCTCTCTGCTGCCTTTGTATTTCCTATTGCTTGTCCTTTTGACATCAAAATCAAAAAGAGCATTTTAACAATGATAGATGAAAAAATAAGCTACCAAGTCACTTCTTACTCCCAGAGTTTCTTCAAAGCATATATCATGGTCAGCAACTGTCCATATGGGAAAATTCTTCCTTTATTTCTGTTCAGTTTGACATTTCCATAAAGGAAGGACAATTTGGATTCCAGATGTCTGCAGCTCATCTAAGAAAAGACATTTTTCAGTAGTTGCTCTTTATATTAACACCATTACCTTGTGAAATTATTTGTCTTCAACTTTTTCAGGAAATGATCAGTTGGTGAATCGTTATCAAAGAAAAATTTAAAAGTTCTTCTTAGCATTTAATCTTCTTTTTTGCTTTCAGTACTCAGTTGAGTGATTTTACATTTCTATACATGTAGTAACGTCTAGAGATAAAGCCAAGTAAAGTTTCTTCATAGCTTTTTTCCTGCCAGGGCCATGGGAGCTAGAGGTGTCAGAGAGCAGAGTCTTGTATCTCGGACTTTGAAGCTTCTACAGTTATTTCCGCTGAGAACAGGTGTAACTCTGTTCCTGCCCTGCAAAACTCTGAAAAACAAATAGGTAATGAAGCCCACTGGTAAGAGCAAGAGTTACTGAGCCATGCCCAAATGCAGTTTTTTGTCCAATTTCAGTGTAGTTGTTCCATCTTGGGTGTCTTCCCTCTCCACCTTAGCTTTACATATTGCACATCATCATTTAATGCCATTAGGCAGCTGATCACCTTCTGGTATTGGAGGGGGAGAGAACTGAAAAGGGGAAACTGTGAAAGCTCATGAGATAAATGCAGTTGAATGGGTAAAGCAAAAGCTGTGTGCACAAGCAAGACAAGATGAGGAATTCATTCAGTGTTTTCCATGAGCAGGCAGGTGTTCAACCATTCCCAGTATGTCAGGGCTCTGTCACACACGTTTACTGGGGAGGATAAATGCCATAACTCTGAATTTCCTTCTTCCTTCTTCCCCCAGCTTTTATTGCTGACTATGCATTATTGCTTAGAGCATCCCTTGGGCCAGCTGGTGTCACTTATCCTGGCCGTGTACCATCCTAAGTCCTTGTGCCCTTCCAGACTCCTCACTGGAGTCACAGCATGAGCAACAGAAGCATCCTTGACTCTATATAAGTGCTGTTCAGCATTAACTGTAACTTCCCTGTGTTATCAACACTGTTCTGGACCCAAATCCAAAACACAGCACCATGTAGGCTGCTTTGAAGAAAATTAACTGTATCCCAGCCAAAACCAGTACTTTGCACTTATTTATTTTCCCTTTTTTTTTTTTTTTTTTTTTTTAGTATGCCTTGGTTTTCACTTCACACTTAGAAGAAGGGTCAGTATTTTAATTGTGCAATTCCTGCTGAGAGAGCCAGTCATTAGAGGCAATATGGCAATATGATGTGAAAGACACGTCATAGAGCAGAGGGATACACTTAAGGAGCACACATCTTTTTTTCAGGTCTAACATTTGCAAATTTTGAGCTAAACATATTTTGCAACTGTCTTCAATGCATTAATCTTCTGATCAGACTGAAAGAAGATGCATGTTGTCTGTATAGAAGAGAAGAAATAGATTGTAAGTTCCAAATCTTACAGTGCAGATAATTCCATGACTTTTTAATCACAACATTGTATGTTATTAGTAGCCATAACTCAGTGTCTGATACTTGTGATCACAGTGAGAAATTTGCTTTCATTGTTATATAGATATTTAGAAGTAATAAAATGAAAATATTTTTGCTATTATGCTTATGCTTAAGTTTACTTAAGCAAATATAACATTTTACTACATGGCATAAAACCACTGAATCTTTTACACTTAGTTGTCTGAAACACATGTCGGAAATAAATCTTTTAAACTCAATGCATTGTAATAGTCATGAATGAAAAAAGTGTGGATACTGAACATCAATTCATACTCAGGACTGATCTAAAATGTCAGTATCTTTTTACTAGGAAGCATATGATGAATTTTGAGAGAAGAGTGCACCGTGATGTCCCTATCAGATGCTAACATACGGCAGGGAAAACTGGCACTCCTGTTTATTCTCGGCATCTATCATGCTGCTTAGTGAAGTGCAGTGATAATGCTGTAGCTTGCAGTGTGCTTTTTGGGGCTTGTGTATCGAAGATACTGTTCTAATACCACCATCTGGAACAAAAAATATGCTTTGTTAGCTCAGCTCCTTCAAGGCAAACTAGAATCCCATGTATGAAAACCTCAAGTGCAGTTCAGTTAAAGGTGGTTTAATGTTTTTCATGATCTGTTCTTGATGAATGACAAAGTTTTACCATTTTATGGGATGCTTGAATTTTGTTAAGAAAGTACTCCTTTAAAAAGAAAAATGAACATTGTTTTTGCTTTGAAAATCAAGAGACACTATTCCAATAGTTTTCGAATTTCTCAGAGTGATTTTCTGAGAGGAACTACTTTATAAGATCTCTCAAAAACTTGTCCATGATTATATGCTGCCATGATAAATGATGGTAGAAAGAAGAAAGGCTTTTTTAAAAAAACAAATAATGTGGGAAGGGACACAGTCAGTGTTGAAACAGTAGAAACAGAGTTGACTATAAATGAAGAATAAACCACTGAAAACGTTCTTTTTTTTTTTCCTATGGTATCTGAGGATGCATCTATTTACCTTGGCATATATTTAAATGACTGCAAATACTCAAGTGCTGTTGGAAGAATCAGGTGAAAGAGTGGAGTTGGTCCAGAAAAGGGTATTTTGTGATCCTTACTCACAGCAACTAACATAGGGCCAGTCACAAGCCATTGGTGCAGCTTTTGGACACACATTTTCCATGGAAAGATGTCCCAGGGCAGTGCTTGTAGCATCTCTAACCTGTTCAGAACCAGCTGCATGTGCAAGTGGCTTGCTGGTTTCCACCATCATCTGGAAACCTTTGAAACCACCACAGTTCAGTGAGGACTGAAGGTCCTGCAGGCTTTGCAGTTGTATCAGCTGCGCTACCAAAATTGCTTTGTTGCAGGGCAAGGGGAGGAGAGGAGTAGCTGAGACATCTGTTGGGTTGCACTAGAGAGTTGCACTAGAGAAAGAAGCTAAAAAAGACTGTATGACTTGGGCTTCAGAAGGATGTGCCTTCTAAATTGGCTTTTGGGTACAAAATTCCAAACTAAATACCTGCAGTACATTCCCTGGGGTGTAGGGAGAAGTTGCGGTCAGCTAAGACACATGCAAATTACAGTAGGAATGTTTAAAAATTTTCTCTTTTGATGGAAAATGTATACTCTTTTTAAAGTTTATCATGGAATACTGGGATTTCTTCTTTCCCCCCACCCACCCTCCAAAGTCATTGATTTCTGCCATGGAAATGAGATTAGCAAATATTTCTCCATTGTAGCTCACATATACTTTGTCTGCCTGTTTTTGTGTGAGATCAAGTTTAAATCCCTACAAAATAGAGAGTGTTCTATGAACTTCCATTACCAAAAGGGGTGATGCAATCAAATCAGGCTTCCTGATCGTTATGAAGAATTTAATCAATTTTTCTGTAGTACAGGTAAAAAAAAAAAAAAAAAAAAAAGAAAGGGGGTTTTTAGGATATTATTTCCAGAGTATAAATTCTAGCAAAAATTTAAAACTAAGACAAAAAAATTTTTCCAATTCTTAGATAATGTTTTCATAGAAGAGTTTTCAGGTTTTTCTTTTCGTTCATGTATACTTCCTGCATATGCATACAGCATTAGGCTTCAGCCTCTACTTAAAATATTCTGATGCTTATCACAGTCTGATTTATTGAGTACTTGGTCTGTGTGCTGTGGGCATCATTAGGAAATCTTCCCAGTAAAGGCATAATCCCATAAAATGGGAACAAAGCATTTTAAACCCCCAAATAACTAATACCTGACACTGACTTTATTTCTGCTTTTATGCATCTCATTTTAGTTTTCATTGATGTATTTTAACTTTTTTTCAGATTCATCTTTTTTAATCTCAAAAGTGCTTATGTTTCAGTGAGTGCTAGCTATCTTTTTTTGTGTTTGTATGAAGCCAAGATATACTTAAATAGAAAAAGTTAGTATTAGACTGTTGCTGTTGTCTCAGGTGGTTCACCCATACAGAAACCTTGCTGGCTTATTTCTCTTTTGGGAGAAAAAATTAGTGAGAGTTTCTTTGTTACTGGTTTGGCTTTTTTTTGTCACACAAACCTGTTAACTTTCTGAAAAATGTGCATAGTTTTCCTTTGCTGAATGCTGTAAAAAGTAGCAGCAGAGATTTTCCTGTCTACCTTTCCATCACTGTAATAGCTCACAGAACTATTACTCAAAGTAATACTTGTATTTTTTGCTGACTTTCTTGTTGCTTTCTGTGGATGGAGTGTAAGAGATAACCCTAGTTTCAGCCAAACATTCCTCCTGTATTTCTAACCATTTGTCAGAACTCATCAAAAATGTGATGATCAGTCTTAGATTCAGTGTAATTTCTGTGGGAATATTCCTCTAGGTTTTTTGATATAATTTTCTTTGATGAATGTGTCAATATGTATGAAAGTGTCGATATTCAGAAATAAAAGAAAGGGATGTTTGGGTATGTAGGTCTACAATTAAATAATCTACTTTCCTAATGACACAGAATGCTATTACTGTCACATTAAGACAGTATCTCATTCATATACTTCCATAAAATAGGAAACATCTGTGTTGTGTTTCTTCTAGTAGAAGAGGGAAATATTCCAACTGTTATGTACATCTGGTGCTGCTTTCCAGCATTATATATCGCGTAATTTTTGGCAAAAGCCCCAAAGATTTTCATTTTCTTTTCTCTCTAATTCTTATCCTCTCTGTACAGTTAGCTTCTATACTGCTATTCTTGCCAGTGCCGAATCAGACTTTCTGCCCTGAACATCATCAGCAAAGTCATGAAAAAGCTATAGGAAAAGTTAAGACAAAAGTAAAACAGCTACAGTTGAAAATATTTTTAATCTTAACTAAACAGTTATGAAAAATAGATGGAATTCAATGCACTGACCACAATTATGTCTCTGTCCATGGCAGCTAAATCTGTAACAATAAACTCTTTATGTCTCTTCATAACTTAAAATTTCACTCATCAATCCCCGCTCACCCCCCCTGACCCCCCCTTTGTGGTCCGTGACTTATCATTTTTTGATCCTAACAATTTTTTGGTCTTAAAACCCCACCAAATTTGCTCACATGATTTTCGTAAAGTTCTGTTTTCTGAGTTGGACTCTTAAAGTATATTTCTGGAGCTGGTCTGACTAGAATGACTGAAGTAGCTGAAACTGGTCTGAGTCAAAAGACTTGAGCAACTGTTCATGAGGAACAAACAATTCTAGTGGCATTTGGATTTTTAGAAGAGAAATGGCTCCTCATGAGTGCAAAAGTAGCGATGAAAGCCCAATATTAGGATTTTCTGGGAACTGAAACTTGTGGTTTAAAAAACTTGGTTTTTTCGCCATATGTACACATGACCAAGTGTTGACATGTTGAAGTCTGTAAGAGATTGAGCCACAATATAAAGAAACAAATAATGTGATTTAATTTTTACCTTTTATTACAACATCATATCTTCCTGGTATGAAGCTCATACATTGGTCATAATAACGTTACAGTAGTAATTTTGTATGGAGTAAAAGTAGCAGTTGTGAACATCCCTTCATGGGATTGTTCCCTTCATGGGGATATTCAAAGAGGCCAACAGCATTTCACATTCTACTAGTGCACTGAATACAGTAATGTTTAGTAGGAGTGTGATGTTCAGCAGCCTCCTGAAAGGTTGTGTATTTCTAAATGGGGACATTGTGAAAGCAAATTTAAAGTTAACTACAATTAGAGAGTGTGAATCAGTGATGGAAGGCTGATGGCTGAGGTTTGAGGTGGATGACATTCAAGTTGTTCCATTATGACAAATAAGCATTCCTTGATATTCCTTGCAAAGATGCCTAGTTTGGCCACATTGGGTTGCTGTTTGCTGTGAATGTCTCTGAGGTCAGATTTGTAGAAGAGCAGGACTGGCAATTGAACTCTAGGCTTCCTGAGGTGAAGACACAAATGGAAATTGTGAAGTCCTTCTATCAGAACAAGCAGGGGAAAAAATCAGCTGCATTCAATTGTTTTAGAGGCTAGTATAACAGAAAAGTTCATTAACTTCTGCAAAGTAAAACTAATTCAAGTTGTAAACAGATGCTCATCGGTTTCCTGCATGTATTCATCAAAATCCAACCGTATGCTCGAAGACGTTTACTCATAATATATTCTTTAGATCATAATACATTCCTAGAAGCTTTATGCAAATTACTATAGCTTGTGTATGATTTAATTGTACCTACCAACTCAAATGTTTATTAGAGCTTAAGTGCCTTGAGAAGATTGTGACACAATTGTTAGGAATCGGAGGTGGTGCAAAGCTCAGTTTATTGCATATATCTCTTTGCAGAATTGACACCACTTCCCATGGCTCTTAGTATTTAGAATTCTGCAGTGCTCTCTTTTTTAAATTGTACTTAAGACTCGCTGTGCAAGCAACATCTTACCTTGTAAGGACTAAGTAGTATTAAGTGGACAAATGAAAAGCAATATTAGCAGGGAGTGGTTTTTGTATTCCCTGTTGAGGAAGTAAATAGAAACAGTTTCAAGGAAAATTGTTCACAAATGGCTTGCAGAATTTAACTAAACTCTCTTGCATCTCTCTATCAAAAAATGTACTATTTTGCAGCAAAGCAATAATACTCTCCAGTATATTCCATGACATGTTCCTTTCTTTGTACTTTTCACTGCTTGAATTATTTGCTGCTACTGT
The DNA here is from genome assembly GCF_017590055.1 of Onychostruthus taczanowskii. Classification (NCBI taxonomy): domain Eukaryota; kingdom Metazoa; phylum Chordata; class Aves; order Passeriformes; family Passeridae; genus Onychostruthus; species Onychostruthus taczanowskii. The sequence goes on along the minus strand of NW_024497629.1, from coordinate 16,365,104 downwards.
CAGCTACCATTATTATGAATCATTTCTGCTTCTTTTTGCTAAGTTATTCTCAATTCAGTTGTCTTCTTAATAGAAAATAAGAGCCTTAATAACAGAAATTGAAATGCTGTTCTGTGAAGTCTTGGAAACAATATGTCGTCTACATTTGATATTGTCTCTGTATGTGTTATTTTTACTTTTCAAGTGCCAGAGCTCTTTGTCAATAAGATATTTAAAACTCCTGTGGCCTGTACAAGTATGAAACATAAAATTTAATGACAAATGAACCATATAAAATTATTTTTAACTTTAGCAAGAAAGCTGCAGCGCTTTGTGTTTCATTTGTCCACTTCTCTAAAATAATTTTTCTTGCTCTGAGTTTTGACTGGTTTTGGTGCTAATAGTTTTTGAGAGTGTTTTTCCACTGTGTAGGGTGAATACATTGACAGCTTATGACTCTACATGCATAAAATGGTGACATAATATATCAAAGCCTAGACATTTCAAAAGCAAAGCGTGAAAAATAGATGGATAGGGCAATTAGCTCTGTGATTTCCTGCAGTCTGGAGACTTAAGGAGACAGTTGTATTTTAGTGCCCTTTAATAAATATATATAAAATAGAGGGTAGCTACCAAAAAGTTACTTCCTGCGTATGATGGGGAGACTGCAGATCAAGCACTTGACATTAGCAAACCAAATCAATTTCTGGATCAGAAGACCCATAACACAACTCTTTAAGATCATCTCAGCAGGGTACTTCACATACCATTTAAGCAGATCCCATCTCTGGCTCACTCTTATCATCTTTTACAGGATAAGCAAAGAAGAAGTATGTTGCTTTTCTGAGTTTTTTTGGGGTTTTTTTTTGTTTTTTTTTGTGGTTTTATTTTTTTTTTGTTTGTTTGTTTTTGTTTTTGTTTTTGTTTTTTGTTTTTTTTTTTTTTTTTAGCAAAAATAGGCTACACTGCCATCTTCTAGAGAAAAGTAGACTTTCTCTGCCATATTGTTTAGTCGCTCTTGGAAATACTGGACCTTTTCAGTGCTAAGTGCTAAAATTTTCTTTAGAAAACCACTTTATTATCCTTGTCATTAATGCCTGTCCAGATCTCTACCAATGCCAACGGTTTACCATCTGTTCACAAATACTTGTGGAACAAATATGTGCAAAGACTTATCTACACCTCCAATTTTCCATGAAGGAAAAGACCGACCCACAGACTTAGCCTTATGTGAAGGCCTCCATGACTGTTATATTTAAAAAAAAAAAAAAATTAAGGTGTCTGAATAAGAGATCTAAATGAGCAGATCTTTCAAAATGCAGTCTTGCTTGGACATTCGTCAGTAAACAAAGTGGAGAGTATCTATGTTGAAATATACTAGACAATCAAATAAACAAACCTGTGAGCATTAGAAAAAGGATATCCTTTCCAACAAATTTCTTTTTTTTTTTTAACGTAAATCAGCCCTACTTATCATAAGAATGAGCAGTGCTTCAGTTAAATTTAGCATGTTTTTCATTCCCTTCTGAAGCATACTGGAAGCAACATGTAAGTTCATTGAGTGCCTAGACTAGTAGTCAGTGACATTCATGTGAACTGGTGTTTCATATGGATGGCTTCTGTCACATGAAATACCTTAACGTGAAACAGTTATTACTTTACTTAGGGAAGAGGAACTGTGCAATTGTGTGCTTGGGTATTCACAGAACCATTGAAACTGTCAAGATCCAAATAGAACTACTGAGTCCAGAATTTTATTTTTCTATTTTTTCTCTATTTTAGAAAGAACTGCTTCACGTCAGCCTCAAAACCAAAGCAATCTATGAGCCTCGTGTCTGAAGTTAAAAGACTAGAACTGCATAAAGCATAGCTGCAATCAGGCTAGAAATCTAAGCCTCCCCAGAAGCATGTACAATATTTAGTTGTGCTGAGAAAAGTTCAAAATTATGGGTTTTTTGAAAACATTTGAAAAGTCAATATTAATCTCATGGAGACAAGACGGGGATAGACGGCCTTGAGATATAAGTTGAGTAATCAGCTTGTTTGTAACTACTTCAGCCTTTTCAGTATATAATCTTTATTTCTACTCTTCTATTCACCCTACTCTGTGACTGTCAGTGGGCTCTGTTGATTCCTACATATTTTTGTTGTATTCTTACAGGTCTGTCCAGAACACCTCCAATTGTCAATTGCACCCTGTTTGAAACTGCTACAATTTTTGGTTTTCATCTTCATAGTATTATTTGTGTAATGTAATCAAAGCTAGATCATTGCATATTTGAGGTAAATTTCTTGCATTCCTATTCATAATTCATAAGTGAATTTCCATTACATTGGAATGAGTCTTGCAGTACAAATTCTTTAAAAAATCAGTACAAGTTTTAAATTTCTAGGTACTTTTTGCTTTCCTTCTGCAAGTTCAGTAACAGGAAAAAAATGGTAACTGAAAAATAATTTGATTTTAGAACAATTATCCAACTTCTCTGCCTCATATATCCTGTTGGATATTGTTAAATATATCTAACTGTTATTCAGTAACTAGTCTAACCTGACAATTTCAGAGCAGAATCCTCACATCTCTAAAGAGACTATGTAAATAAATTCTGATTAATGTCTTCAAGCAGCCAGAGTGACATTTTCAAAAGTACACAGTTTTGGTTGAAATCTATCTCTGAAATCAATGCAAATTTTATCACTTGTTGTAACAGGAATATAGAAATAAGAGAAGTGCTGAAGTCATGGAAACCAGCTCTTGGACTCCAGAATGACACAAACAAAGGAAGAAGTGTGTTTTTCATCCAGCCAGCAGTCAGAAGGGTTTAAGTATTCCAGGCAGTACAGGCGGATGTTTAAAAGGCAAAATTCAAAGGAGAAAAGAAACTAAAGCCCCTTGTTGCTACACATCCACTATAAAAAAGCAAAGGTAGCCTGAGGCCAAAAAAATAAAGCTGTGCTAGGTATGTCTGGGTTCTGTGGACTTTTTTTTCAATCTGCATTTTTTTCCTACCTTGATATCTTACGGCATCAAAATGATGTCTTATAGCTGCAAAATAAGGACTGTCTAGAATTGAATTTCTAAAGAAATAATCAATATGTTTGGACAATGTAAGGAAAAACTGCGATTTCTTGGGGAGGGCCTTAAAGAGCATGTTCTTGCAAAATATTTCTGGAATCAGTAAAATAAAACATAGAGCATCCTAAAATAATAAAAATTAAGTATTAGTAAGTATAGCTGTGAGATAGGCACCATGAGAGGGAGTTCAGTTTGGAAAGCCCTAAGAAAACAACACACACCCAAAAAAACCGAAGTTCCAGGCTTGCTAAGAGTGGGTGCTCTTGTCATTGCCCAAGGAAGAAGGAATGGAAAGGGCAGGAGACTGGGAGTGGGAAAAGGAGGGAGCTTCAATGAAGTAGATAAAATCTGAGGGAAGGTTTTTGGGGTAGGACCTCTAAATGTTCTTGATTCACAAAAGTCATTGTCTTGGTACTTTAATTAAAGTAACTTATTTTTGTTGAAGAAGTGAACCAGTAAAGTGTAAGCTTTGTATGTAAACTCTTAGAGCTTAATATGGTATAGTTTTTGAGCAGTTGTACTTGGTGTAGAAGTACTGTAACTAAATAAAACTTTGATTAGCAGTTGACAGCCTGTGGCTGGTATGAAAAGAGTTTAAACAAACAAATGTAAATAATAATAATACTGGGGGGAAAAAAGCTATCTGAAAAATACTGCATTATTTGAGTTCTATTTTGTCTTCCACAATGTCCCCACATACTTTTCAGATCATGTAATAAACTAATTCATCAATTAAAACAGAATCAAAAAGATGCCTTTAACTACAGCTTAAATGTTGTTTAATTAATATGACTAAATATTTACTGCTGGACTTTTCTGTTATGTGATACGGCGGCAAAATCTTGTTTACTATCCACTAAGCAATTAACTTTGAGTATTGTCATCTGAAAAAATTTCACCCAATGGAAAAGTTACTATCCCATACTCAGATCTGACAGACTGAATAGGGCAAACCTCCTGTCTCACAGGAAAATTGAAAACCAAAACTCCTGCCTATATTTTTTTATTACAATGCTGTTGATTTGCTGCCTAAAGCACAATTTATGTGTCTTTTATCTCTTGCTTTTGGGAAAGTAAAAGCAGCAGAACATTAAGAAAAAGTAAATATACTTCAAATATTGGATGTCAACCAAAAATTGGTGCTAAAAAGCTCGAAGCATAAGTGATAGTTTCCAAATAATTGCGGGACTGTCATAAAGTTAATAGCTTTAACATATAAATAAATTTTGAGACTCATATATGAACACAGATGGACCCTTTAATCAGATTATCAAGATCAACAGGTGGTTCCTGGCCTCCACCATTTGGAAATCCAGTTTTGTGTGCATGTGCATATGTGTGTCCATACAGTTTAATTTCTGCTCATTTTTCTGGAGTTAGTTGGTCAATGAACTTAAGACATGTCCATATACTACAGTAACTCTAGTCTCAGATACACAGATACAGGTATCTGTATGAAGATTCCTTTGTTTAGCAGATGATGGCAGAAAAGTAGAGATAATGGTATAGAAGAGTTTTTAATAGCAACTTAGTTTTGCCTGACTTTTGAGGTTGCAAGTTTGATGGTCAGGAGAAGATTTTACAGTATATAAGTAAGAGCAAATTCTCTAGGGGCTGACTTTGCTGTAACACCCTGGTGATGGTTTTTTTATGGGACATCCATTTCTAATTTCCACGTGTTTCAGGGCACTGAGAAGAGAATAACTTGGTCAAACACTGGACAATGGGTCGTGGTGTGGATTTACATGAGAAATCTGTGGCCTTTTTACTCCTTTTGCCTACATGTGGAGGAAGAAAAACTCCTGGATTCAAGTGTTTTGAAGTGTTCAAGTACTAAGAGTTTTTGTATCTCGTTGTTTCTTCTCCAGACTAACAGGACTTGGAGAGCATAGCAAGACTGTTCTGGGTATCCAACTAAACATTTACAATATTGCCTCATAGGATATTCATTCTGACATCAAATGTATAGCTAAAAAAGGGAATAAAAGTTAATTTAAGGTGTCTGCTGTTAGTTGATTATTGTGATTTAATAAATATTGGTTTATCCTGTATTTATATGCTCTATAGTTATATCTGGGTGGTCAGATTGTTACTGTTATATGCAAGTGATGATTTGATGATTGCAATTTCACATCTTCCTCCTTCATGGCTGTACAAGTAAATCTGTTTATGCTCATGCAATTTAATTGGCAACACTGTTATAATTTACAATGTATATTTAATTGAATTTTATACCTTAATTAAAGTAATGTGTATTTAATTACAATGTATTCTTAATTTAGCACAAATCAAAATTATCTCAATTTTTTTCTTATAATTTTTTTCTATTAATTAATGGTAAGAGGGTTGATTCCCTGAGATAAATGCCTGTACCAATGCATAGGATATAACAAATCCCATGATGCATTATTTTCTTTTGCATAATAAGAATATTGTTTTCAAGGGTTCTGGTTATTTTTTGGTATATAGTGGTAGGTAAGGAAATCAGATTAGTTTTTTGCTTATAATTGCTACTCTGAAAATCCTGTTATTTCCTGTTTCACATGTAGGTATTTTAAGCAGATGGACACTGAATTGTAAAGTACAGAAAGATAGAAAGAAAGCTAGTAAGAAAGATGCTAATTGACATCCATCTTCCTGTGATCAGCATATACTAGTTGAAACAAAACAGTCAAATAAGATGTATTTACCAACACTGTGAAGCTGTGATCCTGATAAGAAATCTGACCAATACTTAATAAACTCCAATCGTCATTCATAAACATCCTGTTAAGTAATTTTGATAAAAACCACTAAAGCAGTAGCTGTGACTTTGAAAATGGTATATCTTCTTTATTGTTGCAATGCATTATCTATTTTTTAATAGATAACAGTCTTTTTCCTAATATAAGTAATTCCTTTGCAAAGTTTTCTCGTAGGCAAATTCTATATATTATTTTCCAAATATTTTATCTTGATCTCATAATTATGAACTTTTGAGTCTGCAGGTATATTGGATTGGCTTGACGATTGAGTTTGTGCATCTCAGGTGTCACATTGCTTCACAGAAGCAATGAACTTTGTCATGTGAATGCCGATGAATAACTTCACATAGTTCAGTTGAGTTTGTTCTGCAGAAATATCTTAGTACTGCTTTCACTGCACTCAAGGTTACCCTTACATGTCAACTTGTCATATTCAAAGGTAGGACTTTGAAAGTGAGCTTGTACTTGGATCCTTCCCAAGGTAATAAACGCACTTTGGAATTTTGAGGGCTGTGGTGCAAAGTCACATCTCTGCAGATCCATAGTTAGTGTGGAAGAATCACTGCTAAGTTATAAAAAATTGTATTTGTAGAGCCAAATGTCTCTGTCAAGGGCTGTGCAAGCGTATGGGTATTATGCTTTCCAGCTCCCCTGATTCTGACTGCTGACTGCTGAGAACCCTAAGCCTGCTCTGCATGGGGCTGTCCGATACTTGTCAGACTTACTAATGAGTGCTGAGCTGCTTCCAGCCAGACCCTAGATTTTTAAGGTGACATATACACAGTGAATGCCTTGCTAATAAATCCTTTTGGACCCTTGCTGGCCTGCATGAGACCTGGCTGTATGTTTTCAGTAGCAGTGATTCTGTTTATCTGCAGTTCAGACATATTGCTCACAGAAAAGTGAGGCTGCAGCATATGGAAAAAATCTATTAGTAATACTTTAAAAGCTTTTCTCCTGGACTTTTAAAGCATTTTTCCATGGTTTTTGCAAGAGATTGAGTGTATCTTCTTTGAAAATGTGTCTCGATGTTTTCTCATCTGTACTTTGCAAGTTAGCTAGTATAGCTCTTAGCAATGACTAAAAATAGTTTTTACAATTATAGCAGAAATGAAATGGTATCCCCCAAATATGTGTGAATATATGTGCATTGGAGTGAATGAAACGAAGGCATTTATTCTCCATTATTTTTCTGAGACCTAATAAAAGCACAGAAGTCATAAATTACTTGGCCTGAACAAATTACTTACCTTTATTCTTCACTTACCTGTTTTATAAGGAATCTGAAGGCATCTTCTTTTGTTGTCCCATCAAAATGACAATCAGTTTTATGCTCACTTTTTTCTTTTGCTAAGCTCTGTCTGATCAGGTGTGATGATTTTCATATACTTGTGGGAGTTTTATAAATTGTATGAGTGTATATAGGTATACTGTCAGTGTGCATCAGCTGTTCCTTATGACGAGAAATTGAACAAGAGAAGAGTCTGGAGAAGGCAGCCCTGTGTTCCAGGGCTGAGATTCACAGATTTTCTTAAAATCTTTTGTCATAAAGTTTGTAGCAGTTTTGCTCTACACTGACTATGGGCTTTTTGGGAATTGGTAAAGAGAAGGGGACAGCCCAAGCTGCAATCCAGAACATAAAGTTATTTGAAATTGAGTAGCAACTCCGTTTATTTTAACAAGTGGATTGTAATTCTTCCTGCTTTCTTTTCAGTGAAGTGTTTGTCATTAATTCCTATAAATTAGAGTTTCAGTAATAGTGCCATGGAAGTAGACTATGTACACTTGCTGCAGAGGGAGTGGTTCTTTTAGACCAGACAAGAAAAACTTTACTTCCTCACTATGGTGGCAGATAAATTCAATTAACTCAGTTTACTAAGGAAGTATAACAGGAAACTGGTTTACTGCTTGCATTTTATATCAGGGGTTTTTGGCTGGAGGACAGGGGGATTAAAGAAGTTGTGCTGCCATGGTTGGGTTTCCAGCTTGTGCTGCCCTTGGAGAAAGGAACAGGTTCTGTGTGGAGAGAGAGTGTTCTTTCACTTTCCTACAAACTGGTAAAAGGTCTTGTATGTCAAAAGTCTGTACCTGCAGACTGGCTCTGGAGTATCTGTTCTCACATCCTTAGGTGTGACAGGGCCCTGGAGCATATTGGATAGAACCTCTCCTCGGGGAAGCCATATAGCAAGGTAATAAAGCATGACTGAAAAAGTTGCTATCATATTAATTCTTTTTTAAAATGTGCAGCTGAAAACAACTCCTGTGTCTGAATTTCTCAGAATGTTAATATAGCCCTTCTAACTGCTGGTCATTATCCTTGGCCTACAGGTTTTTTTCTGAGTGCTGAATTTATCTTGCACTGTCAGTTTTCATCACAAGAAATGGTGTAGATCCTGTATTTCTCCTGTAGAGAAAATTTGAAATGTGTATTCTTCGGAAATTATTACCAAATAATACATATGGTTTTATTTCTTTATTAATCTGAGATGGCTACCTTTGCAAGATTCCTGAGCTGCAATTCTCATTTAGTAAATAGGTAACATTTACCTCAATCTGCCTTACTTTTGAACACTTTTTTTCAATTCACCTTCTTGAGTCTGGCTGTGTTCCTGTTATTTCTGAATTACCTTGCTTTTGATGCAAGTCCAAGTCCAGATTGATTTTGATTCAATCTGTTCCTAAGATAATACTAATACAAAAAAAAATTATCAAAAGGGGTCCCTGGCTTATCATCACCTATCCGAAAATTTACTAATAAACAGTGGGTAAAATAATCTATAACATTTGATTTTCAGCAGTGGCCAATCAAGAAAAATAGTGTTCAGAAATAATTTTTTACTCTTTCTAGAAAGCTACATATGTTTTAAACAAAGAAGTATACATTTCTAATTTTATTTTTCTAGAAAAGCTGCAGGGCAATATTGATCCTGTATCATTTTATACAACTCTAAGCAGAACCATATGAAACCTATGTCTGCATCTCTCATTTAGACAAGAGGAACACTTTCATTTCTGATAGATGTAGTGAGATAAGTGTTTTAAAGGGAACATAAGAGACAGTTGTGTTGCCATGCTATATTTAAATAAAGCCAGGAAAGTGAATTTGTAAGAGCAGAATAGATCCTATTCACCATCTAGAAAATGTAATTGCCTAGCACAGCACTGAATTTCCTTTTCATCAGTGTTGCTACTGTGAGCTTCAAGAAAAATTGTAACTCTTCTTCATTTTACTGTTCAAGTTAATCTTGTGGATTTTAAGGTATTCATTAAATGTAGTTATGATTAGTTAAAGGCAAAACCAGTAGGGGATGGTGGGCTGTGATTCTTCAGTGATTAAGTTTGTTGGGCCCAAAATTCTTTATACACATTTCAAAGACCAGTGCTGTCACTTATTCTTCAGAAACAGATGAAATAAGGATCTAAACAAGTCTGCAATTTCCAAAGGGATAGTATTTTGACAACTGCCAGTACCAGAAACCATACTTTTAATCAATATTAAAACAAATCCACGGGTGTCTGTCTTAACACAGAACAGTCTTAGAAGTCTAGCATTGCCTCAGGATGTAAAAAATATAAATAAACCATAACTGAATATTTTTATCTTAATGTGGGTTTAGATATTATCCACAATCATATTTTTTTGAAAGAGAGAAGATAAGTTTTTCTATAAATTGCTTAAATCAAGTAACATATTAAAGGAAGTGATGAATTACTGATAGCAAATTACCTTTATTTCCTGCATAACATTGTCTATCGTAGCATTTAATTTATAACAATGAATAAATAAATAAATAAATAAATACATATTTCCATGTTTCAACCATTTTTGCTTTTAAAACTTTGATCTCAGTAGGTTTTGGACTTTGTCCCAAATGCAGCCTCAAGACACCCATAGAAATGAATAATCAACTGTGAGCTAAAGCAATACAGGGAGTGACATGAATGTCAGTACTGTCTTAGATTCAAATGTCTTGTCTCCTTTTGGTCTGGCTGTGGCAAATCAGTATTGTATTGTGCTGCTATGCTTATGCAGCCATGAGCATCTTTTACAATGTGTTAAGAGAAATGACACCACCATATGTCCTGATTGTTGGAACAATGCACTGCCCTCCTGTGGGTTGTCATTATTTCTTCATAACAGCGCTGCCAGACACGTAATCATCATGCTCAGCCACTACTTCTCATCCAAGATTTAGAGCGTGTCAGCTCAACATTCCCCACTTCTCTCTTCCTTCTTCACTTCTCCCAACACTGCACTTTAAAAGAAGAGCTAGAAAACTTTTGGTGTAAGTGTAATGTGATTTGCCTTTGCACAGTAAATAGGAGTGATACGAGGTGTTTGCATCAACACTTCTTGTTTCTAAGTGTTGATGTGTCAGCCTGCATCACTGATGCACGAAGCTCTCTCCCAGTTTCCTATTCTCACAGGATTTCTTATGGCCTCCTAAATCATTCAGATAATGGTGGCTTTGAATTCAAATGATGAACAGATTTCTTTTTAACTCATTGTAACTTAAATTAACTGTGTTGTCTGGAAAGCAAGAAGCTTTCCTTGTTTCCTTCTTTCCTGTGTGTCTGCATCAGTTCAATTAATGTATTGGCTAAAGATGTATCAGAATTAATTTTAAAGGTATCCTACTTATGACTATCTTTCACAGAATCACAGAATCACTAGGTTGGAAGAGACCTTCAAGATCATCAAGTCCAACCCATGCCCAAACACTCAACTGAACCATGGCACCGAGTGCCATATCCAGTTTATTTAAACACATCCAAGGATGGTGACTCCATCATCTTCCCAGGCAGAAAATTCCAGTACTTTATCACCTTTTTGGTAAAAAACTTTTTCCTAATATCCAACCTATATTTTCCTTGGCACAGCTTTAGATTGTGTCTTCTTGGTCTGTCAGTTGCTGCCTGGAAAAAGAGACCAATCCCCACCTCTCTACAGCCACTTTCAGGGAGTTGTGGAGAGTAATAAGGTCACCTCTGAGTCTCCTTTTCTCCAGGTTAAACACCCCCAGCTCCATCAGTCGTTCCTCACAGGGTTTGTGTTCCTCACCTCCTCTGGATGCACTCAAGGTTCTTCCCAAACTGAGGGGCCAGAACTGGATACAGCACTCAAGGTGTGGCATCACCTGTGCTGAGTACAGGGGGAGAATGACCTCCCTGCTCCTGCTGGCCACACTATTCCTGATACATGCCAGGATGCAATAAGATTCAATCATTTGAAGATATGAGGATTTTTTCTTAAATGTTGCGCTCATCTAGACTTAGTGTAGAGAAGATTTTTATGTTAGAATTTAAGCCATTTTAGAGTTGAGTTTTATGTTCTTGTGTCATTTGCTTAAGAAGGCAATTTATTCCATTATAATCAGTTACAATACTGAAATCAACAACTGTCAAGTAAACAAAGTAAGTTCCTTTTTAGGAAATGTCTAATAGGAATTTAGAGAGGTGAAGAGACAAATTTTCTTCAGGGAAACTGAGAAGACCAGCAGAAAAATACCCTTGCCAATAAAAATTTATAGCAGTTCTTCAGAGTAGACAAATTTGTTGGATTTTTTTTGTTGTATGTTTTGAAAGGGAGGATGTTTTAGAGGACTGGAACTGTTTTTTAGACTATTCAGTGCTGCAAGAGTATGTACACTTAATGCTTACTGTGGCCAGGTGCTGGCAGTAATGAGAGACCGAAAACTGATTTTTGGAAGCATTTGTTTTGGCTGATATTTTTCAGCTTAGTTGATAAATGGAATAACAATATCTTTAATAATAAATAGATAAAATATATTTTTAGTACTTTAAGTTCTTGGCATCCCCACAGCTGTTAGGCTGATGAAAAACAGAACATTCAGATTAAAATTTCTGTATTTAAATCTGCCAGTGTTTGAACTTTACTGTATATTTCTGATGACTTGGGAGGTTTGCTTACTAATTTGGAACTTTGCCTAATGTTTTTGTTAAAACAGAAATTTCTATCTTATAATTAATCTCCTTGTTCTGTATCTTCATACAATAAAAGTGCAGAACAAATGAATACTTGAAATGCTAGATGTATAATGAATAGTTGGGGTTTAAACATAACTATTTTCCTGACAAGGACACGGTACTGCTATAACCAATTGGCTGTCTTATGTTATTCTTCTGCCAGGTTCCCTTTTAATTTTTTTTTTTTAATAGATTACTCAATAAGAAACTGCAGATAGTCATGACTTTTATAAGCACATGAAATGAACTAGTTCATTTCCAAAAAACAAGTGAATCTACTTTATTAATTGTTTATTTAAAATTCAAATTCACTGGTTGTTGAGGTGAACGCCCCATGTGTGGAGACACAAGGCTTGACTCCATTTCTCAGAAGGCTGATTTATTATATGTTATACTAAAATACTACATAGAAACTATACTAAATGAACAGGGAGAAAAGAAAGCTCAGAAGGCTACGAAGGACAAGAATAGAATAGAATGCATAACAAAAATCTTGTGACTGCTCACAGCCTTGGCACAGGTGGCTGTGATTGGTCATCAGTTGAAAACAATCCACATGGACCAATGGAAGATGCACCTGTTGCATTCCACAGCAGCAGATAGTTATTGTTTACATTTGTTTCCTGAGGCTCCCAGCTTCTCAGGAGGGGAAAAATCCTTGGAAAGGATTTTTAACAAAATATCATAGCTACAACTGGTCTTATCTCCAGTGGGAAGAGATAAGTGGGAACTTGCACGCAGTGGGAATAAATGAGTTATTGTTATCGATTTATGAATAGAATATCCAGAGGGGAAAAAAAGAATCTAGTCCATCTGCTCATGCAGAGTGCCATCTTCCTTTCTTAATGAACCCAACCAGTTAATTTAATCAAGGATGCAGAACTGTATAAAGCCTAATACAGATGTAACAGACTAGGTTTCAAGTTCAAGAGGGCCTGTGCTTCTCAACAGGATATTGTAGTTTGAATGAGAGGTTTAGATAAGCCCTGCCTTAGGCTTAGATTTTGGCAGCAGCTCTACCTAGGTGATGTACACCCAAGTTGCTCTGGCTCGCAAGGTCTCAAGATTGGCTGATCAGCTTACAAAATTAGATTTTTTTTTAATAGATAGGAGATTAACAGACAAAAAGCTTTAAACAGAGTTACTTACTATACTGTATAGAACAACATTAAGGTATCTCTCTATGGCTAGAACAGAAATAGTATAGATTGGGAGTCAATGTAACTTGCCACCAAATTGATGATGGTGGACACAGAGTCCTTTCACTCAACCCTGAAGACAGTAACTCAAGGCAGGTGTCCCAAGCCTTAAAGAGTCATCCCCACACACTTATGGGAATGTGTAGAAGCTTTCTGCTTTGTGAAAGTTTGGTGGTTTGTAAAGTGAATTGTCTGTTGGTGAGAAATTCCATCTTCCTACAACCTGGCTTTCAAGGTATTGTCAGCTGGGAGTGTCACTTCCATGGTGCCAAAATAACTCACTACAAGTCAAGCTGTCCTGATTGAGTTATTTTACCAATTAACAAATTCATGTGAGGGGGAGATGCCCTGAAGCAAAGAGGCAAGAGATAAGCTCTCCTGTGGTGGAGGGAGGGAATGTCTGCTACAAAGGGAGAGGTTTGTCTTTATAACTCCTGTTCTTCCATTCACCTGAGCTTCTCTCATTGTCTTGCTGTTTCTTTTGATGCTGTCTGCATTCAAGGCTGGAAGGGGTTTAGTGTCTCAATCAATTAGATCTCCCATGTACAAAAATATCTTTCCTGTAATGTTATGTAGAAAGTATGGGCCTAGACTAAGAAATGGTTACAGTTCTGTGGAGTGTCATGTGGTTGTAGGACTTTCACAGTACATCTAGATAGATGCACATGCACAATCCAGTTCAGAACCTTACCGAAGAATACTGATGATCAGGGGTTGACATGTCCACTATTGGTTTATATTTTTTCAGTCAAAACTTCCTATTTCTGAAACTGCCCAATGGCTGTCTCATAAATTTGATCCCAAAATAAGATGTGATAATTTTGGTGTTGTGCCGTTCCTTATCTATGTGACTGTGCAGTGTGCCATGTAAACATGATGCCATGTTAAATGCCAGGCCATGTTTCAGGTAGATGAATTCCATCTTCTGTAAGGACATTTGTGCAAATTATATTTTCTTGTGTGAATCTCAGTGCCACAGATTCATAGTTTTTTTTCAAAGCCTTGTAATTTAATTTCTTGTATGTTCTGGTGTTATTTGATTGCACTTTTCCTATTAGTATCACTAACTTTAGTAAAGGGCTGTGACATGACTTCATTAGGTGTCTGAGAAAAAGGCCTAAGTACAGGGATCATATTACATCATCTCATGTAAGTCAAAGCTCTGCTATGTATTGAATAGTCATACTTAAGAAAACTTAGGCAAGTGAAGAATAACATTATGTAGTTTATAATAATGGTTCCCAGCAAAAATCATGGATTTGCCAAATCAGCTGCTTTGCCAAATGTCTTTGAAGAAGGCTTTTTTTTTCTGAAATGAAATGTGATTACAAAAAAAAAAAGTTTCATGAAAGAAAACCTCTTCACAAGTTGGAGTACAAATATCATGGACCCACACTGCTATTTCTGACAAAACAGCTTTTGTAATTTCAAGCCGCTTGTCTTGTCTAAATCAGGTCTTCAGTAACTTATGCAATTGACCAGGATTATGTGGATGAAAACTTGTTTGTTATGTCATTTTTAGCATTTCTAAACCTAATATACTGGAATGCAGCTCCATGGAAGTAGAAGGGAGACTCTCACTACTTCAGAATTTGTCCTGTTAAAATGTGTTTTAACTGAAATTTACTGTGTTGCATAGGAAACATGACAGGCCCAAAACGCAGAACAGTAATAACTATTTCTACATTCACTATAACAAGGTTATCTTTTATCTGTACCTAGGGTAACTTGTACTGTTGGAAGTTGTGTCAGGGGAGTTTTGTTTAGATACTGGAACAAGGCTCTTCAGCCAGAGGGTGTTTGGGCACTGAAACAGGCTCCCCAGCAAAGCAGTGGAAGCACCAAGCCTGACAGAGTACAAGAAGCACTTGGACAAAGTGCTTGGATACATGGTGTGACTCTTGGAGCTGTTTTGTGCAAGGCCAGGAGTTGGGTGCAATGGTCTTTGTGGGCCTCTTCAGCATGTTCTGTGATTTTGTGATTCTGTGATAAGAGAGATTTCTCTGAATTTTGCTCATACCTGTCCATTTAGCTCTGTTCTGATACACTAAACAATACTGTTTGCTGTGAATGATAATAAGATCATTGTGAGATTATAACATGATATTCCAAAGGGACAGCCTGCATGTTAGAGGGGAAGAAATGGGGATAAATGTAATTTATTATTAACTTTGTGGTTTAACAGCTCTAATGGTGCTATTTTCTGTGAACATCTTCTACTAGAAGGTGGACAGAGATAATTTCTGAGGGTCGTTGGAAAACCAAATGGTTGTGATATCTTGCTTGGGCCACATATTACATGCAGGTGCAAGATTTAGAGAGATTTCCTGTACTGACAATTGTCCAATACTTTCAAATATAGTTCAGGGGGAGATCAGTGAAAATGTCTGCAGTCTTTCAGAAAGAAATTTCTGTTTCTCCTGTACAGTATAATTTGATAGTCATGAAAATATTATTCAAGAAAAAAAAGGAAAACAAAAAATAATTTTGGTCCGTGAAGTCAAGTTGTGCCAATATCTCACAATAATAAGTTACATCTGATCCTAGAAGTGGCTATGGCAGAAAGAAGGTCAAACGTGAAAAAGGTCCAAATAATCTGAACTGAAAAAGTTCCATATGTGATAAAATTGTCAAATATTATCAGGATAAATAAAGCTATTTAACATGTGGGACAGAGGGAAGCTTCTTTTGGTAACAGATGTCCTTCTGAATTAATATCCTGTAATGCCTTTTGTGTGATGTAGTGTGTTAAAGTTTATCAGAGAGAAAAAATCAGCTGAAATTCCTGACAGAAATTCAGAATGTAAACCCATTCACTTTTGCTGATGTTTTGGATTTTTTAGTTCAATTTTATTTTAGCAGTACATCACAGCTTCACTTAGACTGCTATTGCTGATGTGCAAATTCCTTTTAAAAACCCTTCATTTATTAACAGAAGCTTTTATTATATCTTCTCTACTTGACTTTGAGTATATTTTGTGATGTAAAAAGGAGGGAATTAGAGCTGAAATAATTATTTTGGTTAAAAAACAGATTATGGACTCCAATGAGTTAAACAGAATCCCAACATTTATTTTCCTGCTGTAAGAAACCATTATAAAATAATCCAATATTCATACCCCATAACATTATAAGGCTTATTACTACATATTACTTTTCATCACAGATATGCAGTTATTTGCATCTCAGAAAAATGAACTGGACAGACAGAAGTAGCTTTCCAATTAACATGTGGAAGACTGAAGCTTGTGTTTTACATTAAGCTCAAATATTCTTGACTTACAGTCAAATTCTAAGACCACAGTGCTCTGCCACGGTATTGTTATATTTAAATCTACTTTTCTTTGTTAGAGTATTCTTGTATCCTTCTCTGCTTTTCAAAGGTGAAGTTGGCTGTACTTTGGTTAGTGCTTTTCTCAGAGTCTCACCTTTTTTTGTTTTCTCTTAAGCACCAAAGAAAATTCTCTTGTTGAATATTAGTTAATTCCCTTTCTTGTTTTTCTGTAAAAATACATTTTCAGGTTTGTTTTCTGTGCTTGAGTTCAAGATGTGGATACAGTATTTTCTCACCTGTGAGTGGACAAGGTTGTTGATTTTTGAGTGCTATGTTCTTCCATATATTTCATATGTGGTTTTTAATTCTGATTTATGACAAATACAGAAGTTCAACTGAAACATTTAAACAACTTCAAATAGACAATATTAAGTTAAAGACATTAAATTTCCTGTGTATTTTCTTCCAAATTATTAGTCATATATCTTTAACATAATTCTTAACAGCGCATTTTTAATCTTGTTTTGTATTCTGAACAGTAAAAGAGTAATATCTAATAGCATTATCACCTTATTGGTCAAACTACCATCTTTTGATAGTTAGTATAAAAGGTGTGGCATAGAGAAGAAAACGAAAAATTAATCAGCAGTTAAAATCTTTCTTTTTGAAAATGAGAGAAAGCAAAATTTGCTTTCTATTTACCTCTAACATTTTAAGCTGTAGCTCTTGATGTTTCCTTAATTACATTTTATATATATGTATATATATATACACACACACACATATATATACACACATATATATATATACATATATATATACGTGTGTGTGTATATATATATATATATATATATATACATATATATATATACATGTATATACATCAAGCCAGAGTTTTTACTTACAGTTATATAAAATGGGCAAGTGGCTTTTTAAGTTTCAGATGAGACTGGAAGTTCAAATAGTTTTGAGGGCACTGTGTTCATAGAGAAGTAGACTGTGAGGAAGATGAAGCTCATCTTGAAGTGCCTGTATCTCTGATATATTTGCTTTAATGTCCCATAGGTCCTTGAATAGCACCTGAATTCCCTCCAATGGTATAAATAATTTCAAACATCTTGTGCTTGATTGGAAGCCCATGAAAATCAATTTCTACATCAGAATGTATTATTTATGTCTGCCCTTCTTTTCTCCTCTTCTCTTTCCAGTAATTGAGTAACCACAGACATTCTGGTACAAGAGATTGAGATGCCATTTTGCATATATTAAATTATGTATATAGAGCTCATACAGACATACTGTAGGACTTCCTAGCATTCCTTGAACCAGACCACACCTTGGTCTTCCCAGCCATTGAAAATGTCATTAGTCAAACAAAATGGAAAAAAAAATCAGTAATTTGTTTACTAGATCATCCAGTTCAATTTTTTCTTTTCACTTACAGTACAGTTCCAGAATATGGTTTTTGAATGGCAAAGTTAGAGTTTTTCTTCGTACTTTTTCCCCCTCAACTTTGCATGATCCCTTCCCTTCCCTTCTCTTCCCTTCCCTTGCCTTCCCTTCCCTTCCCCACCCCACCCTTTATTTTCTTTTTGTGAGTCTGGAAACAGAAACTCATTAAGGAAAACAAAATAAAAACAAGTGAGTGAAAGAGGAAGGAGAAAAGGTATTTACCTGGACTTTTCCACTGTGCTTAGTTAGAGACACAGAACCCTGAATTATCCATATGAAAGGTATGGAGGTGATGACTGGACAGAGCACTCCCAGATAGATGTAAGACTCTCTTCCTTTTTGCAAAAAGAGAACTAAGCAGGGAATTTTTGGAAATTTGTATGTTGTGTCTGCCCTAGATTGCTGAATTAAATTTACCTGACTATGCTACCCCTGCATCACATCCAGTGTCTGTTACACTTCCACAGAAATTCTGGTACCTATTACATTTTCTACAAACTACACAGAGCTTTTTAATTTTTTGGCAGGCCATTTACACAAGTGTCTGTTGGAACGTCTTTATGGTTGTAGAACAGTAAAAAAAAAAAAAAAAAAAAAGAAAAGGTTTTCTTTAACCATTCTGCCACAGGTCTTCCATCTTCATCTCTTTTTTTCTGCTGCACTAGAGAATTGCTAAAGTACAGTTTTAAATTACTTATTTTAGCCATTATGGCTATAATTTAACTGGTTAGTCAGTTCATGTATGGGCTATTTGGCCTTGCTATAATGCTATGTTTACATGTAAGGTAAACATGTAAAAGTTTATATGAATTCCATCTTGATTTCTTAGCTAAACTAAAAAAAATGCTAGCAAAGATGTCAGCCTTTCTTAAGAAGCCAGCATAGCAAAACATTCTACAACACAGTTTGGAGAAGTTAGGCATTTTTAATAATTCACCACTTTGGAGCCATAAGTCTTTTCTAGAAGCACAGAATTAAAGAGCTTTTGCACTCTACATTTGGGTTTGGAAGAGGAGATGGTGTGATAGATGGCTTTCTTTTCTTGCTGTAAACTCTGAATAGATATCCCTAATATTTACTGATTTACACAATGGTACTGGATTTTCTACCTGTCTTCCATGAATTTTCAAGTATTTTATAATTTGTTGTTCTAAGTGAAAGAGAAAAGAGAAAGAGGAGAAAAAAATCAAATGTTCAATCAAATAGATACTATTTTACATTAAGCCTATTTGCACGTTTCTTTTTAAAAATTAGTACATGTGCAATTTGCTTAAAAAATCATGATGAAAGATTTGCGAAAATTTGCATACTTACTAAGGATTAGTGCAATTAAACTAGAAAGCTGTATCTTAAATCAATGTCAATTAATCTTTTTCAAATTTACAATAAACATTCTGAATAAGTACTTTGAATAACAGAAATTGACATAAATATCAAGTGGTTATATATGTCAAGGCCAGGCTGATACATAGCTTAAGGTTTTTAGATTAAAGTACTAAAATACCTGAACTGAATTCTCATTCATAAATAGTAAAGAAAAATTAAAACCAGGTATTTTTAGAATAATTTCTGAAATTGTATTTTGTGAATAAGATTGTAATATCATGATGACAGTAACAGAATATTAAAAAGAGTAGGCAATAGTTGTCCATATTATCTAAGAAGAATTTTCCAAAACACTGGCTTGTAGTTAATTTAATTTACAAATAGTTTTATTAATTGTTCAGAAAATACTTCATCAAGATGCTTTTTAGTGTGGTATATCTCACAAAACTTAAAAAGGGTATCTGGAGCTGCTTTTCTGAAGTATGGATAAATTTGTTTCGTTTAAATGAGTAGTTCCCTATTTTGGCTATTATGAGACTATTAGTGTACTAGGTTAGAAGAATTTGTTTTATGGTATTTCCTCTTATGCTTGGTAACTTTATGGGAAATACTAAGGTCAGTTATGCAATCATTTTAACAGCATGAAAAATTTAATTGGACAGACTTAGAAGCATATCAAAGTCTCTAAAGATTGATGTCACACAAGCACAGGAAAACACACAAGCAAAGGAAAACAAAGGAATTAATTCACTGCTTCTCATGTCAGGCAGATGTTCAGCCAGCTCCAGGAGAGCAGGGCCCATCACAGCCAACGGTGAAAAATGGGAAGACAAATATGATCCAAACATCACCCACTTCTTCCTTCTTCCCTGAGCTTTATATGCTGAGTATGATGCCACATGGACTGGGACATCCCTCTGGTCAGTTTGAGTCACCAGTCCTGGCTGTGCCTTTTCTCACTTGTGCGCACCAGCCTCCTCACTGGTGGCACTCTTTGAGTGGCAGAAAAGACCTTGATGTTGTGTGAGCAATAAAGGAAACATCTCTATGTTATTAATACTATTTTGGTCACAAATCCAAAACACAGTGCTGCAGGGACTGCTGTAAAGAAAATAAACTATATCCCAGCCAAATCCAGTATATTGTGTCATTGAATAAGTACACATCACAAGATGCATTCTCTTCCTTTCTAATTTACTAAATTCTCTCTATCAAATTGAAGTTTCTCATATAACAGTTGAAAGAAGTGTTAACGCATTTTTAATGTATGCATGGCTATTTATGCATCATATTGCATCATCTTCTTGAAGTGGAGTTCATGTATGATAAAAATTCCAATTCATCTTTGACACAAGGTTACAATGTCATATTGATCATCAAGCTGATTGATATTATGCGGAAAATGTGTTCTGTTTCTGGGAGAGGGCATAGAAATTAAGGTAGAATAAAGACCTAAAAAGATATTTTTAAACAATATTCATGTATTTACATCCTTTTAAAACAGAAGTTCGCTTCCTAAATACTGTATATGAGGATGCAGCAGACATTTGTAACTTTTTCTTGCGTGCCAAATCTATGAAAGGAACATTCTCAGCAAAAAGGGGATTCTTGCTGTGTTCTCAAATGCAATGAAGGGCTGTCTTGCATAGATCAGTTTTCTCCTTTTGGGTTATAATTCTACAAAATGTGCCAAATGTCATCTGACTGTTTATATGCAGAAAGAGAAAATGGACCATGTGTCTATGTTTGTCTTCTTTCAGACCAGTGGATTTGGCTCTTTATTAGCAGTATTCATCAATGTCAGCATTTCTGAATTAATGAAATCTGCCTATTTCAGATAAGTGGTTATCTGTTATTTTTTCAGATTCCCATGAAAGGGAATATCTAAAATATTGCATTATGGAACAAAACCCACTTATTTTCAATATTGTCAAAAAGTAGAATTCAATATTAAACTTACCTTAGGAATTCACTCCCCAACAATGTAGATTGGCAAGGTTCTTTGAGATAAAGACATGAAAATTAAAAAAATAAGTCTGAAAACTCCATTTACATATAAAACTCAGTTGCTAATTTACATAGAAATTGTAGATTAAGAGATTATACAGATTTAAAAAGTCTGCATGCATTTTCCTGAATAAACCTGAATAAAATATTAAGGCCTTTAATACACGTGATTCACTGAAAAATCTCAGCTTTATTCCTTTACTATTGTCTACACAAAACCAATTTGGAAAATATTAAATTTAGTTGAGTAGCATTTATGTCAACATGCAGTACTAGCCTTATCCTGTAGTTAACAAATTGTCATGCCATTTTAGACTGCTGGAATCCTCTCATTTAGAGAAACGTACCCTGGTGAGGTATAAGTAAGCTGCTTTTTGGAAATCCAAGAGACAAAGCATGAGCTCAGATCACAACAGACAGCTAAGAATCATAATAGAAGGGTGGAGTTGTTTTTCTTATGCAAGTTTTTTGTTTGTTTCTTATTTTCTTATATATTGTTTGTCCTTCTTGTTCTCTAAATAGCTACCTGCAGATGTTGAGTTACAGCCTCTGCTATTGTCTACAAAGCAGAAAATAGATTTGGAATATTGGTAGCGGATAGTGGTGGAATAGAGTAATGCAAATAGAAAATCAAAGGTCAATTAACCTGCTTGTGGTATTAAGGCAGAATTGTTTGTTGGAGGGAGAATAGGAGAAAGGAGTAGGAATGCAGGGGAGCTGAAGAGGCTTTTTGCCTATTGAAGGACTGAGGCTGTACTCAGGCTGTGAAAGAAATGTAGTGTTACTGGGCTGTTACCAGTAATGAGCTAACGTGTTGTTCAATTGAAGTTCCTTTAAACCAAGCTTAGGGGTCTGATCTGTTCAATCTGAATGATTGTTATTTTTTATAGGAGAACTGTGTTGCATTTTCTCTCTTTAATTCTGGAAAGCTTCTGTTGGGATTTGTTAGGGCCATTTTAAGTTCTGCTCTCACAACCAATCTTTTTTCCTATACCCAATTAGAAGCAGTGAAACTACTTTTAAGTGAATCACAATGACTTAAAATTGAGCAAAATGTTTCTTCCATGAATTCCACACTGACGGACTAGCTGTGTATGTCAGTATTTTTTGAGACTAATTTTGAAAGCATCTTTGCTTATTTTCATGTATGTATTCTGGGTTTTGATAGCCTGTCTCTTGCTAGCTATTACATCATACATATATTGTCAGCAGTCTCTGCAGCTGAGATCTCTGATGAAGAACAGCAGGAATTTCTCTCATGTTTATAGGTTATCGAAGTATAATTACATGGAATAGAATTCAGCTTTAAATTAAGAACTCCAGAACTGCCTTTGCTATGTTTTTACTCTCACAAATATTCCACAGAATCATGCCTAGCATACAGGTTACTGAAACTTCAGTAATGGTTCAGAATCTTCAGTGGCAGAATTGGAGGTACATGGTGAAGGACAATTGTTCAATGATCTTGTAACACTGATTGCAGGCAGACATTGTTCATAAATTATTTGAGTAGTGAAGAAACTTGTATTGGAGAAACAAATGAAGACACAGTTAGTTTTCTTTAAACTAATGCATATTCATGAGAAATGTGATTTGTGGCAGGCTCTTTGTGTATAAACATTGCAGGGTCTTTCAATATTGATCTCTTGAGGTTGTTCCTGTTCATTAATCTCATCCTGTCTGAGAAAGCCCTGTTGAAATGGGAGGAAACAATGTTGGCTGTAATACAAGTCAAATCCATGCTCTGGAAATTAACCTGGTTGTAATATGAAAATTTCTCCTTATGACAGCGTTCCCTCTGTAATGGATCAAGCATGAATCAGTGATAAATATTACATGCCATTAGCATGTTTTCACTGCTAGGGAGAGTGTGAAGAAGCACTGTGGATCCTATGGGGTTGAGGCAGTGCTATCCTGGTGGCAACAGCTGTTGCTGGGCACCCAGCCACCCTCTGCTGAGCAGCTGGGAGCACTGGGTTTATAGGGATATAAATCAGAAAATGGAGCATGCTGAGGAAAGAACCCACGGTCAGGCTGTAGAAAGGTTTGAGAAGGTGGGGAAATCTTCAATGTGCTACTCCCGGAGGACTGATGTCCATTGCATACACAGGGATTCATACATCTGCATATCTTCCAAAGCAGTTAACACTTTCCTGGAGTTCAAATTCTCTTCAAAATCAGATGTGTGTTTGTTTGGGTTTTTTTTTTCCTACTTTTTTTCTCTTTTGTTTATTTTGGTGTGAAGTATAAAATCAATGAGATATCATGGTGCTCTTGCATTCACATTTCATGCATCCAGTCCTCCACAAATTCCTTTATCGTAGATTCATGCAGTTTTTTCCTAAAAATTGTGTGTTTAGATTTATTTAGTATAATCTCTCTTCTTGTTGCCTACATAAAAAGAACCTAAAGATCTTGATCAAATAAATAACTGTGTTAGGGTCTCTGTATTAGATGGCATTTATCCAAACATGGTAATTCTAAAGTCTATAAACCCGACAGTAACACGGCTTGACCGTGTCCTTCATACAAGTAATGTCACTAACTTCCACCTGTGACTGGAGCTTGTTAGTTCAAATGTATGCACTTATGATTCTTTGAAAAGAAGTCAAAGAAAAAAAAAGTGTGTCTTTTTAAGATACAAAAAGAAACATAGTGACAAAAAACCCACCCCCACCTCATTCTTCCACAAGTACAGAAAAGGAAAACATAGAATCCTTATATAAATATTTTATATTCTGAAAATAAGGGAGGGCAATGAAGTTGAAAGCACGACCAGCTGATCCTTTTTTTCTTAAGTAATAGACTACATCTTTTACATTGTACTTTTTATTAAATAATAATTATTTTCTTCATCCAAGAAAAAGCCCCTCCCAAATTCCCTTTTTAGGTCTGACTTATTAATGCATAAATATTATAATTCCCTGCTAACCTTCAAAGTGCATAGGATCTTTTAATATACCATAGGAATTTTGCTAATTTCCTTATTTTAAGTATCTCTGTCTTCACTAATCAGATAGAAATTCTCATTATAGATAGATACTGAATGTGATGTGGTGAGTTGAAATGAAGAGTTACGGTGTATTTATACGAAGATGGTAGAAATAAAATCATCACAGAATGGCTTGGAAGAGACCTTAAAGATCATATATAGTTCCAACCCTCCAGCCATGGACAGAGATGCCATCAACTATATCAGCTCGATCAAAGCTCCATCCAACATGGCCTTGAACTGTTCCAGAGGTGGAGCATCCACAGCTCCTCTGGACAGCCTGTTGCAGTGCCTTTGAGGAAAGAATTTCTAATCTAAAGTCTCTCTTCTCTTAGTTTAAAAATATTCCTCTTTGTCCTATCATGGTCCATGTGAAAAGTACCTCTATTTTATAATCCCCTTTTCAGTACTGAAAGAGTGCAGCGTGGTCTCCCTGGAGCATTCTCCTCTCCATGCTGAACAAACCCAGTTCTTTCAGCCTGTTCATAGGAGAGGTGCTCCAGCCTTTTGATTATCTCTGGGACCACCTCTGCACCTACTCTTAACAGACTCACGTCTTTCTTCTGCTGGGACCCCAGAGCTGGATACAGTGCATGAGGGCTGAGTACAGGGGAATAATCACTTCCACTGACCTCCTGACATGCTGCTTTTGATACAGCCCAGGATGCATTTGGACTTCTGGGCTGCAGGTGCACATTGGCACATAATGTCCAGCTTTTCTTCAAGAAGAACATCCATGTCCTTGTCCTCTCAATGAGTTCTTCTCCCAGTCTTTACTCATGCCTTGGACTGCCCTGATTCACATAGAGGATCTTGCACTTGTACTTGTCCCTATGGGCTCAATTCTCAAACTTATCTGGGTCCCTCCAAGTAAATTCCTGTCCTTCAGTTTTTTTCAACTGTGCTGCTCAGCTTTATGTCACTCTCAAACTTATCTGGGTCCCTCCAAGTAAATTCCTGTCCTTCAATTTTTTCAACTGCGCTGCTCAGCTTTATGTCATCTGCAGACTTTCTGAGGGTGCACTTGATTTCACTGTGTCACTGATCAAGGTGTTAAAGAAAACAGGTCCCAAGTTAGAACATCATATATATTAATGGTGTGGAATCTTTTTACACTTGCTGATCTAGATTTATGAAACTGAAAAAATCTAAGACTGAAATTCTGGAGTACTGATAAAAAAATATCCTTATAAAAGAATGAATAAATGCTTTCCGTAATTCCTTTACTAGGAAATAAAAAGATTTTTTTATAATCCCTTTCTGTATCTTCAATCAGTATCAGCAGAATTTTTTTTAAGACTTGGAAATGTAGAAAAATTTTCATAGTTTATATTACCAAATTTGAAAATATTATAAGATTATTTGTGCTCTTTCCATATGGAATCTTAAGTCTACGTGAATTTATGTATGAATTCAGACAAAAGCTCCATTTAAGCTAAAACCATGTCCTAACAACTGACAATAGAAACAGCTTTACTGCCTTTATGAGTGGTTTGCATGTAGACAGTCTATGTATAACAGACACTGTCAGAGCTCTCTCATAAATTATTCTGTTCCGGGTTTTTATTGTTCGACAATGTATGTATAAAGCGTGGTATTATATGGAAAATATTTCCACCATAAAATTGTGTGTCATGTGAAAAAATCCTCTTAAATATATCCCCAGTAAAATTCTGAATTAATTGTTTCATCAGCATTCTTTAGGTTAACTGAAGCTGACATTAATTTTCATTTAACATTTAATAACATATGCATGGAATATACCATTTACTATGGGATGAAGTTTCTCCCACCTGAAAGAGATAGACATAGCAAGTGTGTTGTGGCACTTCAAAGAAATAGCAGTTATTTATAATGGATAAGTAATTGCCCAAGAAGATACTCAAGTGGCATAATGTGTATCTTAAGGAATAGATAAAAGAATACTTAAGAATCACTTCAGCTTAAATGTAGGAGGAATATCTGGCAGTGACATCTGTCTTGAAGGCCACCTAACATCACCGGATTTTATCATATTTTTAAATTTCATCTATCAATTTAATAGCTTCTGCAATATGTGAGGCCAAAAGCCTACATGGGCAAGCTTCCTTAACGCACTTCTTTATTGGAAAGATTTAGGCTTTCTTACACATTAACTACAATTCTTGATGTAAATGTACAGAAGAAGGGGAAAACATCATTTCAGTTAATACCATTGGAATTAATTTTTAGTGTAATTCTCCTAGAAATAAAGCACAGAAACCCCTGGGATCTCTGCTTATTTCTGGTGAGCATATGCAGTCTTTATGCCTAAAATTAGTATGAAATAAATAGGAAGACAAATGTGGTAAAATTGGTTCAGAAATGCGTAGCAGCACACACTGAAAATACCACATTTAAAAAAAATTAAGAGGAGAAAGGAATACAGAATCTCTATCCTCTCTTTGACAAATACATACAATAATTTGCTGCATTTTAAATACTGTGGTTCTATCAAGATTCTAGAAATCAAAAATTGGACTTTTTCATTGGTTTTTCTCGATTAAAACATTATTTATTCATTTGTAGAGATCCATCATAGAACCACAGATTCATAGAATACCAGGTAGGAAAGAACCTCAAGAATGATCTGGTACAACCTTTCTTGGCAAAAGCAAAGTCTAGACAAGATGGTCCAACACCCTGTCCAGCTGAATCTTAATAGTGTCCCACACTGGGGATCCACCACCTACCTGAGCTGATTATGCCAATGGCTGAATATTATCATTGTGAAAAATTACTCTTGGGTCCAGTTGGAATCTTATCCCTCACCTTTTCCATGTGAGTCTTTTCAAAAAGGGAGTCTCCATTTTCCTTGTAGCCACCCTTTCAGTACTGGAGCATGGTGACAAGGTCTCCCCTTCCCTCGGCTGAACAAGCCCAGTTCTCTCAGTCTTTCCTCACATGGCAACTTCCCAGTCACTGATCATCTCTGTGGCCCTTCTCTGGACCCTCTCCAGCCTGTCCACATCTATCTGCACAGTGAGAGCCAAACTGAACACAAAACTGAACACAACTGAACAGTATTCCAGGTGTGGTCTGAGAGGCCCTGAGCAGAGTGGGGCAATGACTTGTTAACCTCTGCTGGTGATGCTGTTGCTGGTGAGCCCAGGTGAGCCCTGCGGCTTTCTTTGCAGGAGCAGCACACTGCTCACTCACATAGAGCTTGCTGACCACCAGGACCTCCAGGTCCCTTTCCACAGAGCTGCTTTTCTGTGCTGTTTGATTCAGACGAGGTACAAAACAGAAGACAAGTACCTAATTTCATGGAGATTATGATATTTCTACTTTTGTACAAAGTAAGATACTTGAAAAAGACACACCAATCCATGACTTAAAAGTTGAAGATTTTCTAAGATAACTATTTACAAACTGCAGATCTAGGAAAAAAAACAGCTTATAAGTAGGGATTCAATATTTACAGATCCACATTTTACCCTGGAATTTAATATAGGATATTTCTGATTCATCAAGATTATTGCTTTAGGATAACTTATGAATAATAGTGAATTATACAGCTAAATCAAGGTCACCTGAAAGTTATTTAACATATTAGATCTATGGAGGAGTTCATTAAATGCATTTATGAACTGTGTAAAATATGTTCTCTTCACAATGGTTCCTTGAAGAATTATTTCCACGCTGATTAAAAAAAACACTATTTGCAAATTACACTGCTTTCCCCATTTTTGTTCTATTCTTAGTCTTTATGGTTATGGATATAATATAAAAATTCACTAAGATAACTTAGGTAACAAAAATAATTGAAAAATTAAATCCTAGAACTTCCATATTAAATAAATTTATTGGCTTTTATATTGTCTGGGGTGAAAAATATTACTGTTGTATCTCTTTTGTTTTAGTACTCTAGGTCAGGGATGATGTAAGTGATAGTTCATTGCATAAAAAAAATGCAAGATAAAATATTGTAAATTAGCTATACTGTGCTGTGGTGATATACCACTGTTGGGATGCATTGGTGCCAAGGAATTAGTGCATCTGCTGGTTATTAAGTGTGGCAGAGGACTTCTGAAAGGAGTGACAGATTTTGGATATCAAACCCTGATTCTCTATTTAAATGTTTTCATACATTTTGATTGTTATTTAATATCCATGTACATATGAAAATCCTAAACATTCCCAAATAAAAAAAAAAACCCAAACCAAATCAAAACAAAACAACCTAGACTTCTCCATTCTTAAGGGAATGCTCTAAGGTGAGACTCCAATTTCCTGTGACTGCAGTCACATTCTTTGTGGCTCGCTTGAATTCCTGGCTCTGTGACCAGCAGTGGGTAAGCAGTAGTCCTTTTATGAAAAAAACAAACAAAACAAAACAAAATACAAATACACAAAACAAAAAACAAAATACAAAAAAAGTATTTCAGCGGGGATAGTAGCTGAGGAATGAAAAATCTAAATTTTAATCCTGTCAAGTTGAGGCAAGAATAGGACCCAAGCCTCCCACACAGTCTGAGTGCTGTAACCAATAGGCTGTTATGCAAATACCCAATGGAACTGAGATAGAAAGTGACTGTGATTACTGTGCTTTGTGCTGAGTTCAGTGCTATCAGTGTGTGGGAGGCATGTTCAAAGCAGACAAGTTGGGTCCAACTGTGTTGTTTGTAAATCACCCAAAACCTTAGCTATTCAGATGCTGTCTTCAGTGAAGGTGTCTGATCTTCTGGGAGTGTACACTAATACACCTCTTGGTGTCAGGGGAAGAGATGAAAATCTAAGCACTCTACAGAGTCATAGGCATTATAATCAGGGATTTTTTTGAATGTTTTAAATTGAATTGCCTAGATTTTATATTGGTATGCTTCAGTCCTTTTCTGGACTGTAGTAGTTCATTACAGTTTAAAAACTCATCTTAAAGAAAACTCCTTATATCTATATTTAAATATATAAAAATATATAAATATAAATATATAAACAAATATAAATATATATACAAATATATATCTCTCTATATTGATCTTTTGGTGATTATTATTGCAGTGGACAAATTGTTTGCAAGAATGGTTGTGGCAGTCAGACAGAAAATTCTTGGTCACTCTGAGGGTGGCCATGGAAGGAAGGAAAGAAGGAAAGATTTTTCTGTGGAATACTTTTCTCCTCAAAACAATTTGAAACCTCATTTTTTTTCGTTTCACAGCTGCTTCCAGGTTGTCACTCCCCTTGTTCCTTCCCCCTCCCGGCACCCCTCAAAGACTCCTGAAGGGTCTTTTGGGTTACTAATGACCCAAGAAGGGGAAAGAGTAAAGCACTGATGGCTGTAGTTAAGCTATGGCATTAGAATATTCGTTTAGATTATTATGCGATTATTATTCTGTGATTAAGTCCAGCCTTTAACCCAGCACTGCCAAAATCTACCACTAAAGAATGCTGCTTAGTTTCACAGCTATGCATCATTTAAATCTCTCCAGGGATGGTGACTCCATCACTTCCCTGGGCAGTCTGTTCAAGTCCTTGACAGCCGCCTTTCAGGGAAGAAATTTTCCTTACTATCCAATTCAAAACTCCCCTAGCACAACGTGAGGCCATTTCTGCTTCTCCTGTCATTTGTTACCTGGAAAAAGAGACTGACCCCAACACAACTCCAGCCTTCTTTCCAGTAGATGTAGAGAGGGACAAGGTTCTCCCTGAACCTCCTTTTCTCCAGGCTAAACAACCCTAGCTCCCTCAGCTGCTCCTCATCAGATGTGTGTTACAAATCCTTCACCAGCTGTGTTGCCCTTCTCTGGAATCCCTCCAGCACCTCAATGTCTTTTTCAGTGAGAGGCCCAGAACTGAACACAGGATTTGGGGTGCAGCCTCAGAACTGCCAAATTCAGAGGAGCGATCACTGCCTTTGTCTTGCTGGCGTTCCTCCATTAAGTTCCTCAATTAAGTCTTGATAAATGCCTATAACTTGTTTTGAGTAAATCAGTTTAACCAATTAAGTCAATTTACAATAACAGCAAAGGTGGGAAAATGAAGACTCTAACTTGGATTTGCCAAAGTGGGAACACTTGCATGAGCTGCCAAGTGAGCTACTACTCTAATTACCTTGTTTCCAGTGCTTTTTTTTTTAACTTAGCCTGAGTAATTAGCCTAACTAATTACGCTGGTGAGCACTAGCTTTTAAGAATAGACTTTTTTTTTCCCCCCCTTTTCTTTTTTTTCTACCCTCAGTAGGTCCTGGGAGCCAGCAAAAGTAGAGCTACATAAAGGATATTATATTTGTGTATTTTTGGTTGGTAAGGCTTAATATTGTTGAACATACCATGCACAGAGTTATAAGTTTGTGGTAATTAGTTGATTAATTTTATTCATAAACTGAAACAACCTGTAACTATAGAGGAGAAACCTTCAGAACCCTGTTGAATGTTTTGTTGATTTGTTTTCAAAATGACACATTGAGCTTTCCATGGATAGCTAATACACATTACACAGCTTCCACTGGATCAAAATGGGCTTCCTTCACTATTCTCCAACAAGGACAGGAGTAGAGCAGGAAGCAATTGAAAAAGCAGGAATTCTTAATATAACTTTGGGAAAAGGAAGTTAAAAGCATCCAAAATTAGTGTTTTCTTGAGAAGGGAATGCCAGGAAAAATAAATTTTCTCCTGTAGTTAAAAGCCTGGAGGTTTTGCACAAGTCTCTGCAATGGATGTTAACACAGTCATTAAATGAAGAAATATATGTAGTCTGCATCTCTCAGGTCCATTATTAATGGAAATAATTTTGTGGACATATCTTCCAAAAAGTCATACTTTTTTATCCAAAATGCCCAGGCAGCTCTGAACAAAATTCAGTCCTATGAGTTATATATATATATATATATATTATATATATATGTTTAGTAATAGAGGAAATAGTGCAGGGCTTAATAAAAATTCTTAGCTTTGAGTTCATGGGGCTTCATATGAACTGCATGGCATTTTATGGATTGTAAAAAACCCAAACCAAAAAAACTTGACAAGCATATGAAAATTGTAAACAGGTAGATGTATACTTCCATGTCATGTATTTGTGCAGAGACATGATTTTGTCTCAAATGGTCTAAGAGTAGATGAGTCATAAGCATCTGCAATGCATTATTTTAAAGGTATCTTGAAGTGGGTCTTTCAGGGTTATTGGATTGTCTTCTTGGGCAAGAGTGTTACAAACATCCCCTCTCCATTAATATGCTAATAAAATTAATAAAACACTATGAGCCAATTTGAATTTCTATTAGTTATTTCTGTGTTTCAAGGCCATTAAATCTTCCTTAGGGAAAGAATTGTAAGTTGATACTTAAGGGTAGTTTTGTTCAGTTTAGTAATATTGTTCTGGAAATGCCGGTATCAGTACTTAACTCTGTATCAGTATTTGCTCTGACATAGGTAAAGGACTTCTGTAACAGTTATACACCACAAGGTACTTAAGCAGAGGCTGACAGTGGAAGCACAAGGTGAATAGGCCAGTTGTGGTTACAGAGTTAGGTAGCTATTATAGCTATTAATAAGCTATTACAGGTTACTCTGAACACTGATCCCTTTCCTGTGATAAATTAAAAGGCATAGGAAAACAATCTTTTTCATCTTTTGAAAAAAAGAAGTGAATATTGCCAACATAGGTTCTGCAGCAGCATTGTATTCAAGCCTAAAATAGTGCTGACTTGGTCCCAGTTTATAGTGTAGTCCACAGTACGCTACGCTTTTATTCATCCCCACAGCGAGTTGAAGGCAGGCTGTACTCTTCTCTCTTAAAAAAATACAGCAACTTTCATTTAATAATGGCTCTAAATGACTGCTAAGTAGAACTACTATAATGCTATTAATATGCTTCTAGTTAGTATTTTGTTTTGACAGAACAAAATAAGGAAATCTTAAGACTATGAAATGAATTCAATTTAACAACTTTTCATCCTGAGAACAAAGTAAAAATAGGTTATTCTGATCAGTAGATAACTTTAATATGCCTTCATATGAAAAGTTTTGGCACAATATTTCAGTGAGCTGAAATTTAATACATAGGAGAATCGCATAATAGGGGTAAACAGACTATAGAATAAGTCTAGACAGGCAGATCTTGTTTTATCTTCTCCCATTAACTCTGCTGCAAGAACAAGAGAGATCAGCATATGATTGCACTATTGATTTAAGTGCTTAAAGTTGTGCAATCAATACTGTATGAATCCATTAATGGAAAGAGGTCATGTCATCACATGTAAGAGCTTGGGAGCCTTTTTTCCTTTTTCATAGATAGTGTTGATTGTGCTGCTAAAAGAATTTGTGAATTCACCCTGGCATGTGATTTGAAGTACTGACTTGATTAAAATAGTATTTGTTTCTTATTCTCTGTTCTCTTTAAAAAGAATTAAAGATTTGGTTTAGATTACAATGATTCAAAATTAGTATTTTTGCATATATATAGGGACAAGCATACTTGGGGATCGCTGAAGCTGTTGCTACCTCTGTGAGAAATGCTCGAGAAATCATGGTTCCAAACTGATGAAAAGATAAGGATACTCTCATGAAGTATAGCAGTTTCTTTATCTGAGTTTTGGTGTGGAAATACTTTTAATGATTCTTGAATTCTGACAACTTGGTTAAATGCTATCTTCTATACTCATGATTAGGAATTAATTTTAAATATTAAATTCTTTAAAGATTTTGTCACTGTTTAATTTGCATGTATTTTTTCCTCATTTTAGAAGGACTATGTTGGTACAGAATTTACCTGCTAACTGGGATGTAAATGTAATGGCAGATCTGTGTTAAAACTGTGTCTTAATTTGTAAATGGAAAACAATGCTTCATTTTTAGGAAGATCACCCTTCCACCCTCCCTCCCTTCCTCCCTCCCTCCCTCCCTCCCTCCCTCCCTCTGTCCTCTAACTTGTTTTGCTGTGCCACTCTTCAAACTGCCATGCCCATTCTCTTCTGACCTCTTATAGATTTATTTATTTTATGTATGTATTCTGGAAAGGTTTCAGAAAGTAACTTTGGATTAAAGTAGTATTTTCCATTTCATATAGAAACTGAATTCATTTGCCAGAGGAGGATTTTGGACTCAATGATATATTATAAATGCATAGGATGAAACTGATACATGTGAACTTGAGAACTGCAAGTGAGTGCGAGTGAAATGAGTTTATGCCACCAACAGACTCAGTATGGAAATACACATTTACTAGTGTGAGATGGTTATTTCACAAAATATTTATCCCTAACCTGTCAATACTTTTCTTGAAGAAAACTTACCAAGTGTATCTCAAAATCTGGGGACCTAAAATTCACAACTGCTGGACACCAATGTCCACAGTTTCAGTGCCCAGGTGGTTTGGTGTCTTATTTTAATTTTATCTCTATTTTCAGTCTCTCACTAGGACAGTTAATGGTCTTAAGAGTTTTCTGTGTGCTTCATGTATAATGACTCTTTTGCACTCAGTTTTCTAAATAATTACTGTATCTTTGAAAATGTGAATTCAGTTTATGCTCAATATTGTCTTAGTGCAAGTCACAATGTAACATCCTCTGCTGATACACCTGTGCTTTTTCATAAGGCCATGGGTTGAATTTTCTTAGCTCTGTGACCTGATGGGAAATTAATTGTCTGAAATTTTTTCTTTTTTTTTAGCTTTTCCTTGGATGGACAAAGCAATGTTATCTCTGGAAACAGTGTAAGCAAAGTGATTGAGGAAAGAATGCAGAAGGGAAACAGGCCTGCCATTTTAGCAGTAGTCTCTTGTACTAGGTTAAACATGACAATGCATCTGGAAGAAGAAAAATTTTCGAACCTCCATTTAGCTTGGAGCGTCTTTATTTTTTTTTTTAAATTTAATTTCTAACCCATTTATAAATATCTATAGCACAAACAATTTACTTCACTTTTCATCTGTAAGTAAACATCATAAAAAATTCTCCTTTTTCCTACCAAAATTACTATTCTTACATTGGTAATCTCCTATTAACCTGTGAGATTTTATACATATTTGCATTTGGGTCTGAGAATAGATTTGAAATAGTTGTAGTTATGTCGTAAGAGAAGAATTATGATTATAAAGAGAGGAAGATAGCTACATTGTAGGGAAGAAATGTTATATATTTGATATAGCAACACACTCATAAAAGTGTTTTTGTTAGTACTTGCTTCCATCAAATTCTGGACCTTTTCTTTTATATTGATAAAAGGTTATACACGTCATTTAATCTTGAATCTACTCCCATTCAAATGAGTAGTTTTGCTCATGAGAAAAGATCTGCTCAGTAAGCAAGAGCTGATAATAAATACTGTAGAGTTTCTGGTTACCTCAATAAAAATCTTGCAGTCTTTCAGAGAAATTATTAGGCAAGATACCTCTGTCTGTAGTATCTGTGCTCAGAGATAAGGAAAATATTTTATGACTCAACACATAAGTGACTGTAAGTTATTTGGCCTTGTCCTTTGGTCTGAAACCAACATATTTCATGACTAGAAAAGTATCTTCTGAAAGAAATACACATCTTATCAGACATATAGGAAATATAAGATTTCCCTGCAAGCAAAAAACTTTAGAAACATGCAAACTAATCAATATGAGACATTAAGCCCAGGGATCTGCCAGAACTCTCTTTCTGTTTGAAGGTTCTGGGACTGATTCGGGACTTTTAACTCCTCCTTCCTGGTTAGCACCAGACCCAGAAATTCAGAAATTTTGGTTCTTTTTGGCTTTCCATTTTGGTGGTTTCTCATTACCAAGTCAGGGCTTCAAAGTTTCCAAGGTATTCATAGTAAGTCTAATATGCTGTAGACACAATGTTTTTTTTATTTAGGACAGTGACAAAGTACCTGAAATATGTAAAAGGAGCCAGTCCTTTCTGTAAAGGGTCCTTTTGCAAGCAGAAAACATCTGAACCACCTCCACCTGCTCACAGGTGAGGGAACTGTAGTTTCTTATTGCCAGCTGTGCAAGATCATCAGAGAGTGGAATACATGATCCCATTCAAATGATCCTGTGCAAACATTAGGGACAGGTTGGATGGGGCATGGAGCTACCTGGTCTAATGGAAGATGTCCCTTCCCATGGCAGGGGGATTGGAATTAGATGATCTTTAAAGTCCATTCCAACTGAGACATTTTAAAATTCCATTAAATCTTCCAAATTACTATGAATTCCTGCATATCATCTGGAGCATGACTAACCCCTTTATCTACATGTATCACTCACCTAGGTTCTCACTTGTTAATTTTCAGTATTTGGTCAGAAGGTACAAGGAGATAGAGACAAATCTCCTGTCCTGCATAGATGAATTACTCACACCACTGCTTCAGATACCAAAAAAGTTATGTACATGGTCATTTCAGTGTTAATATTTGGACTGAGACACCACAATATTCCTTATATGCACACTGCTGAGGAATTCCATGTAGTCAGCAAAGCCATGGCATATATCTACTGTGAAAAGCATGGTGTGTAATGCATTGTCTTTACATTCTGTTTTTCACTGTATGCTACAATGGTCAGATGGTGTCTTCAAATTTATGGAGTTTTGAAAGAGGAGAAAAAAAAGCTCTTTTAAAATCTGGAGGAAGCACAGATTTTTTCCACTCTTTTATCATTAAGAGGACAGCTTGGCTCAGCATCTTTCCTATAATCCTCAATACGTAAGAGACTTGAGTATGCGTGAGGGATTTATTTTCACATTACTATTTTTGTAAACAATGCATTTATGCAGCTTTTCTGCTGCATGGAATGAATTTTCAAACCAAGAATAGTGAGATGCAGTTGAGAAGAAAGCTCTCACTTAACTTGATCACAGTCTCTCTATACAAAATATGATCAATGCAAAGAACACTAGAATTTAACTTAAAAAATCAAAGTGAACATCCAAAAGAACATAATAATAGTCTTTTATATTCCCTTACAACTCAAATTAGTTCCTTCCTTTATTAAAGACTAATTTGTAAATTTTGCAACCCCAAAGGATGTGCAGTGATTAATCACTTCCTCATCCTTGTGTCCCTGTTTAGTTTTATTTAGTTTCATTTTTATGGAAGGAAAAAATTGCCGAGTTGTTTCTCTTCTGTTTATTCCTGGGCTTTCAGAAATTTTGATTTTTGCTGATCCTTTTCTTCTCAGCTGTTGAAATTGATACATTTCTCATACTGTCAAAATAAATACGCTTTGACAGAAGTGATCTTAATGCCTAACTATAGTATATGGTACTGGCAATATAATTTTATAAGCAACTTATTTTTGAAGTCAATTATAAAGTATTCCTACAAATCAAAAGAGAAGATTTGAAATAGTTTCCCTCATGAAAAGCATATAGAACTCTTTTTCATGGGAAAACAAATTTCTAAATGCAGTTTTTGCTTCCAACGTAGTATTGAAAGTATTTGTGTGTGTGATGTACATATATACAAACACATATACATGCACTATATATATATATATATATTTGCACTATATATAGAAATGCAGACATTTTTAGCAAGATTACTACTGTTTCTATTAAAAAAGTTGCTCAGAACTTAGCTTAGTTGCTGCAGCTGTGGTATGCCTTCACAGGGTTGAAGCCATGAGGTAAAGCTGCTTCTTCTTTTAAAGATTATTGACTGGGAAAAAAACCAGTACTTTAAATAACAATTAATACAAACTTTCAACTTCTCCCATCAAAAGAGAAGTCTCTGCTTAGTTCTTTAGACTAAAGCTAATATAAGAGCAAATAATGTTTTTCTTCTTTCTCAACATTAAAGAATATCTACTTATATATACACTTTTCTAGAGGGAAGTCTCATAAATGTGTTTTATATTTACTTACATGAAGGAGATTTAAAATTCTAAAGTTTGAATTAAACATATTTCTTTTGCTTTAAATTGAGAATATTACTGCTGGTTTCCCAGCAAATAAAGATTTGTAAGGATTTCCCTTTCAATTTTAATGTACTTAGCAATCAATTTTGTCTCTGTAATTTAGAGAAATAATAACTAATCTTTTGGTGTTATTCTTTTTGACAGAATGCTTATAATTTCTGGTAAGAAAATGATCTATAGAAAATTGTTTTCAGGGTTTATATATTAGATAAAATTTATTTATTGCATACATTTCACTGAGCCTACAGAAGTACTAAAAGGTTTTTCAGCAGTAATGGGTCAATTCCATGCTCAAATTGAGCGTAAGAGGTTTCCTAGAGGGAGGATTGGAATGAATTGCCTTTTCTAAGTTTGATGCACAGTTAAGTGTTAATATTGCTGAGTTGGAAAGGTGAGGTGGTATTTAGCACCTCATCAGGTTACCACATAAGAGTTAGACATCTAGTCTGATCTCAGTTTGTTAAAATGACAATGGAGAATGACATTTATAGGTGATTCATATCTTTGCAAAGTTTATATCTAAGATAAAATTGAATGATTCACACTTCTAAAATTCTCATCCATCTCTAAAATGGGAGATTGATGACTAGTTGAGATTACATGACTAACTTTGGGTGGTTAAAATTACGTGAGACTAATCCTGTCTACAGTGATTTTACATATAAGCATAATCTGACATTTATAATACTTCCAGAAAACTGTGCTACTGAGTTCAGAGGCAGAATCAAGTTTGTGTCAGAGTTGTGTGTTTATAAATCACCACCACTTGTTGAAGTTGGAAGAAAGTTCTCCAAACCAATAATGGGAAAAAGAAAACATGTGGAGCAGATCTACATTGAGGAAGGCCTTAACAAATTGCTGTAGGATGTGGTCAGTTGGCCTGATAGCTGTATAAATTGCAGATGGAATGGGACTGAAGTAATTTTGAAGCAATATCTTTAGAATATGTTGCAGATTAAATGATACATGATAAAGAGAAAACATTGCTCATGAGATAGTTTGAATTTTGTGGAATAAAACAGGTTTGTTAAGTTTAAAATGACACTTTTTATGTCTTCATATTGCATATTTGTACATGTTCTATTTTCATCAGAAAACCAAACAAAAGCATATCAAAAGCAAAAACCTGACATAATTTGGTCTCTAGTGTATGGATCATGCGTAAAAAAAAAGGAAAAATTTGACAGTAAAATTTGCTAACTAGTAATGTATATTTGGGGTTTGTTTCTAGAGCTTCTTGTCTAGGCAGCTATGAATAAAAGTGAGGTTGAATTTTCCAAGTGTCTTTTAAAAAAATACCTCATTAAAGACATAACCAAGTTTATGAAAACCATGTTGACCTAATTTATGTTGATCTGAATATACATTACAGACATGAAGGGTAGCTCTAGGAAATCCTTTGTAAGTAGAAATGTTGGACACCTGAGTGCCACACTGTTCTCCCTTGGAATACATGCACTTTATCTTACAATACCAGCTGAGGCATTCTAAATCTTTTACATTTTTGTAATTGCTGATTTGTTTCATATTTCTTCAACTGAAACCCTGCTAGTGGGGCAAAGGCCTAGATTTTATATCCTGGATCTCAAATCTTCTGCTTTCCATCTTGGATAGTCGTTAGTTAAAATTCAGAAATTGTTTGGGAAGTAGGCTTGAATCCAGGTCTTCCAGCTGTGTGATGAAAGAGCAGCCCTACAGAGAAAGACTTAGGGTACTGGTGAGTGCAAAATGGGACATGAGTTGGCAATGTGCACTTGCAGCCTGGAAAATCAACCATTTCCTGGCCTGCAGCAAAAGAACAGTGAGCAGTGGGTTGAGGAAGGTGATACTGCTCCTAATGACACCCCACCTGAGTGCTGCATCCAGCACCGGGGTCCTCAGCACACAGCATGGACCTGTCAGAGCGGGTCCAGAGAAGGGCCATGAAAATTGTTAGAGGGCAGGAACACCTCTCCTATGAAGACAGGCTGAGAAGGGTTGGGGGTGTTTCAGGCTGGAGTATGCCATGGAGAGAACTTATTGTGGCTTTAAGCCTCCTTGAAGTGAGCTTATTAAAAGGAGAATAACTTTTCTCCAGAGCCTGTAGTGACAGGGCCAATAGTTTTAAATTGAAAGATGGTGGATGTCATGGAAGAAATTTTTTATGATGAGAGTGGTGAGGCAGAAGAACAGGTTTCCCAGGCAAGCTGTGGCTGCCCCATCACCAGAAGTGTTCAAGATTTGATGGGATTTTGAGCAACCAAGTAGAGGGTGTCTCTGCCTATGAAGGAGGGGTGGACTAGGTGGCCTTTCTGGCCCAAACCATTCTGTGAATTTAAACTTGTGTTTAATTGTCACAGGAGTCATTGCCCCATAGTTTTCCTCTAGCATAAGATTTTGAAAAGTATGAGGTCTGCATAATTGAGAAGCTTTGGTCAGCTAGATCTCCTATGGTTTTTGAGGCAGTTGCCTAAACTCTATAGGGGAAGCAGAATTTTTTGCATACTTTTCCATAACATTTAATGAATGCTACATTCCTGGCAGATTTCTCTTTGTGGGGAAATTTCAACCCCTCATTAGAGGATAAATGTAATAAATCTACTTGTATAATTTTTCTATCAAAGTAACTATTAGAATTAGGAAAAAGTGAAGCAGCAAAATTGCAATGACCTAGCTAAAAGTACTAGATTTTATTTTCGATTAACTGCTATTTTTTAAGTAATTTATTTGTGTGAAGAGGAAGCACCATGTTTGTTTAGGAGGGAACAATAATGACATTGTACTGGAGAATGTTTACAAAGTAAGAGAAGTGGTTAAGGAATAGAAGGAGACTGGATGTGAAGGAGAGAATTTAAAAAGTATGGCTATGTGATCATACAACTAAAGATTGTCAGCATGCACAACTGAAGAAGCACCATCTAAATTTATATATTTTTGTTGTTTTTGTTTTTTAATGGGACTAAGGCATATATTATTGATGTTTCCCAGACTTAAAAAAAAAAAAAAAAAGCCCCAAACCTAAACCAAATCTTTTGCCTGTCTTTGTCACAGTCTTTGCCTATGAATCTAGTTCTTTGTCCCACTTATTCTAGTTCAGTGTTTCTTAGCTTTTCCATTCTGTGAGTGGACGGTGTGAGTGTGAGAGAGAATGTGCATGAGTGTGCAGCACTCATGCACACTATGGTGATTTTTGGAAAAAACCAGCCCCTCTTCCTCTCTGTGATACCATACATCATTCCAGTCCAAAGAAACTGGAAGCATGCAGCGCTGACCCATCATGCAGGTGGGATTGAACGCATACTATTAATGTGTGAGGATGACGTAAACACGCTCACTGTTCAGTCCCAGAAACCACATGGAGCCTTAACAAGCTTCCTGAGGAAGGACTTAGTGGAGATGTTGTCTGTTCTAAAACTAGTATTCAAATTCAAAATATGTTGTCAAAACTGATGCTGGTTGAACTATATTTTCATACAGGTAGCAGAGACATACAGGGATTCTGTCTCCCAAGCACATTTTAAAGCAGAAAATATACTCTTTTCCTCTAGTTTTGATTTTTTTCTGAAGTAGATCTAGAAAAAAGATATAGCTATTATATTAGAATACCTAAGAGAAATAATAAAATTTAATATTGGTTGAGGAATTTGGAGAAAATTGCCTTAAAACACATCATGCCACTCTTCTAACAAATGGTACAATTCAACAAAATAATGAGCACCAGCAGTAAGTGCAATTCAAAAATGTCATCACTGCATTTATCCTTGATGAATACTATATGATCTCAAGTCAAAATATTTGTATGAATAGAATTTCATTGAAAAAAGCTTTTATTTGCAACTGGTTTAAGTGCTAAATAGGACCAAAAACCACCTTTATGCTAGCAGAAAAATTCACCAGTCAGGTTAGTAAGAACATAGAACTGTTATCCTGGAGAGGAAATCAGGATCTTCTCAGTTGAAACATTAAAGAATACTCCACCTGAAAAAAGTCAAAACCCTGCACTTACTAAAGTTTTCTTTATTTTCAATCTGAAATGAAAACAGCTTTGTTACAAATCAGATTATCAGCTCTTATATATAAGCTAAATTTGCAGGAATGTATCACCATCACCTGCCTGCTTATTTTCACTGATTCACTCAGTTTTGTTAATTGCAACCATCTCTTTTGTTTACTGTTCTGTGCAAATAGTTTTATCTTTGTAAGAGGTGAGCTTCTGTCGCTACATGAGTTTCACAGTTCTGACACCACATCTTGTGTACAGCTTAAGGAAATTCTGTCTGCTAAGGATCAAAACTAGTTTTGTTCAAATACTTTGTCAATCATTTCAGTCAATACTGTTTTTGAAAGGTAAATATTTTCAAGAAGGCTGTGTGTGAAAACAGCGGTCTCATGGAAGTTTTTGGTTTAAGGAATATCTTCCCACCTTGCAAACCCAGTATTTCAAGGTTCCAGACACATTTTCCCACTGTGAAGGTACCTATTATCTAAATATTTCACAAGTTTCTTAATTGGCTGATTGAAGGGTTGACTTGTAGTACCAAAAATTTAGTTCTTTTATGCGAGGAGTGTGTGGATTTTTTTTCTTCATTATTCATAACACTTTTTGTCTTTGTGGGGAAAGACTTTCAGAAAAATTACTGTGGTGTTTAAAAGTTTTTGTGGCCTTCTCTAACTTGCTGATAGTCCAGCTAGTCCAGCATAGAAATTATATCATTCTTATGTGAATGCCAGCATCCCAAAAGAAGTTCCCAAGATCGTTCTACTACTTATAGTGTCTGTAAATGCATCAAAATGGCATATCTGGAAGATTCAGTACAAATTAGGCAGAGTATTGCAAACTACTAGATGATGTTTAGCAAAGAGGATCTGTGAAAATCAAGGACCAAACTGTTATATCCTTACAAACTATTGTTCCTTCCTCATAAATTATTGCTCAGTATAGTCTCATGGTGGCAGTCTAATCCATGTGTATTCCTTTCACTTGCTTCCTACTGAGACAAACAATAATAAAAATGTTTAACACAAATATTAGGCCTGCTAAAGCTCACACAGTATGAATGCTTAATGAGAAATTGGAAAATTCTCTTTGCTATAAATGTATGGTTTAAGAAATTCAATAACAGCTACTATCATTATTAATATTGATCAGCTACTATAACTATTGATCATGCTGGCAATTAATAATGCTTCTTTTCATTTGCAAAAAAAAAAAAAAAAAAAAAAGGCAAAGGTTTTACTAAGAAAAGGGAACCAATGTAGATAGCTCTGTAAATATTTTCCATGAAGGCAATAAAAGCAAAGGGTAAGAATGGCTAATATTCTCCTTAATAATGTGCAGCTTGTTAGAGCCTTTCAATGAAGAAGAGAACCAAAGTGTTAAAACATAAAACCTATTAATTGGATATTATTCAGAATCTGACATGGATGAGCTTTGATGCTTGGAGGTCTATTCCTCCTCAATGATAACTCCTACTTGGTAGAGCTGACCAAAATCCAGAGTCTCGTGTATTTTATATATCACTGACTAATAGCAGATGTTTAGAAAAACTAAGAATGTAAGCATATTTTCAACGATACTTCTAGGTATGTGTGTCTGAGAGACTTACTAAGCCAGAGGTTTATATA
The DNA here is from genome assembly GCF_017590055.1 of Onychostruthus taczanowskii. Lineage (NCBI taxonomy): Eukaryota > Metazoa > Chordata > Aves > Passeriformes > Passeridae > Onychostruthus > Onychostruthus taczanowskii. The sequence continues at coordinate 16,322,620 of NW_024497629.1, read as the reverse complement.
ATATTTCCTTTTAAAATTATGTTAATGTATCTTCCATTCTTTTCTTTTTTTTTTTTTTTTTGCTTTTGCTAATTTCCCTTTTGCTTGTCTAACAGCTTTCTTGTTGAAATGATTTCCACTCTTTATTTATACACTAGGTGAAAAATATATCTCCTTTTGGTTTGAACTTATCAGCAGAAGGAGTGTTTTGGGGAGTGAAAACAGAAATGAAAAACAGGACAGAAAAATACTTTTTCTTACCCCGTCGTGCCATGGACCTCTCCCACCTTTGCCCTCAGCAGTCATTTTTGCAGACTAAAAAATCAGTCTATTTAGACTCCCTGTGCAGAACCTATTTCCTGCTTTTAGTCATCCTTGTAATTCCTGTTTACACCTTTTCTGATAAGATAGTGGGTTTGAACTTTTGTATGTATTGCAAATTAGGCAGTAAACTCAAACAGGTTTTAATGACAGTTCTCATTTTTCCTCTAATAATTTTAAGTATTCTGCTGACTTTTGACTCTCATGGTTTTAGAAATAAATAACTTCAACAGTCCTACTTCGCGATGGCTCTCCTGAGTTCTAATAGGTAGCTTGGAGCCCACTGCTATGTGTGCAAAAGTCAGATGGCCTTTGACACAGCACTACCGTACCTGTGCCAAAAATGGAATTTCTCAGTATCACAGTCTCCCTGCAGCTCTTCACATAGCAAAAGCAAGTGAAATTACAGCTAAATTCAGTATCTATTCAATCCATCATGCAAATAAACAGATAATCTGGAAAAAGACTTAACAAATGCAAATGCAGTAAACAGACGTCTTCCTTGCACTTGCTTTGATTACTAGTCATGTATACAGAGGTTTGTCTCAGAAGCATAGAAATAGCAAGTAATTGGTAGAGTATCATTAAGAAGATCAGATTAGAGAGTAAATAATAAAATGTCATTGCCAAAAAAAAGCATTTGAAAATGGAAGGAAGGAAGGAATGAAGGAATAGAATCATTGTATGAGTTGTAAATTCAACTAGTGTTACAGCTGATCTGATGTGATGTAGCTGGTGAAGACATGCCAGCTTGTATCAACTGAAAATCCACAGAGTGTAACACAAAGACAGTTGGCTTAAAGAGGGCAGAAAATAAATAAGTCAAAGATATTTAATAATAAAACTGTTTGTTGAAGATTTTTTTTTTTATGAATAGCCCAAAATGAGGGAAATGTGTGGGGGGTTTGTGTCTCATTCTTCAAGTATTGCAATTCTCTGTGGTAATAATTTTATGTATGACCTTGGTGTTCTGTTTGCTGGCTCTAGTTGTTTTCATAGCCTACAGAATAAACACTTTTTAAATGTAATCATGGGAAAATAATTGTTATGTCAAATGACAAGGATCGCAAACACTATTTGCTTAGTTTTGTAATAATTTTATATATAATAGGCGTGGTATTTCATTACCAGATTTTGTTTATAGACTTTACAATGCTCTGAATCTTAAATTTGTTTTCAAAATACACTAATACTTCAGATTTTTTTCTGTGAAATTGTAAGAACATTGTTTGTGTGAACTGGATGACTGCCGCTCATGACCATACCTTGACTCACACAGCTTCAGGTATGGGTTGCCATGACAGAAAGAAAATGTTATGGTTGCAGATAAAGCAAATAATCAATTTAAATAATCAATTATATAGCTGAAGCATCACCCAACACTTTTCTGTCTGTCCTGCAAGGCATTATTGACAATTTAATTTTAGAATTTCTACCACAGGAGCCATATGTTCAGTGTTTTTCACATACATTTGATCACGTTCCTCCCTGAATAAGGAAAGTTGTAGATAGAAGAGAAAACTGGGAGTCAGGTGGGCTAAGGCCATGACAGAAGTGACAACTTTCAGACTTTCAAGAGTAAAACATACAGCTGTAGTTTAATAACTATTACAGTGCTCATTGAATTAATAATGTATAGTTACTCGTATAAAAATTGTGGAGTTGACAATGCTTTTTATTCTTAGGGACAAGAATCTTTTAACTAATTAGAGCTTGCTTTATGTTCTCTGCTAATTGACTATTCACCTTAGTTAACGTCAACATGTTTTCAAATCACTGCTGTTTTCTCTGTCTTTTTATGTTTTGTAATAGAAATGTGCCTGTCAGGTGAGATGTGAGACAGCATGAAATAAGGCAGTTTGATGTAACATAAGCGAAAGCCAATATTTTAGATTCTTATCCTGCTCTTGTCAAGGGCCATGTGCAGTCTCCCAAAGGGATGTGCAATTCTGTTGAGCCATTCCTATAGTTTCCCATTTGGATTTTCTTCTCCTAGAAGCAAGACAGATATATAAATTATTAGAGTCTGTATTTAGAAAGTAGATTTGTCTGCCACTTGGATCTGTGGATTCCTTGGCATTGACTTCAGTGCGTGTATGATAACACCCCTGGACACTTCCATAGTCAGATAAACTGTGCTACTGTTCAGAAAGGCTAGGATCTCAGGATCAATGCCTTCCAACCCTCATGACCCCCATAACTCAACTATTTTATTTGAAGTCAGGTCACTTGATTATCGCAAACATCGAAGCCAATAATATTAGGCCTAGAGAAAGAACACACAATGCTGTATTTGTACGTTGTCTAGAAAATTGTTTGCATTAGAATATGTGTGGAACCATAAAGGCATCTCCTCTGAGTGGTAAATTAAAAATATTCTAGAGAATCTCCATATAATTTTGTGGAAGCAGTGCCTATGGACATTAGAATAGCTCACAGGTCTGAGAGCAATTCTGCACCACAGACACAGCCCTGACATGGCAGATCAGCCTACATTTCAGCCACCCTGGCACAACCAGCTTTAGCAGTGCCAGCATGAATATCATCTCCTTGCTGTGCTGCTTCTGGCTCTGCATTTCCTGTCAGTCACACGGGCTCGAGAGGATGAGTCAGTGATGCAGACAGCTTTTTTCTTTTGCACATTATTTCACATAAAATGAACATAATAAGGTTTTTCTTGTAATATTCTTGCAAAAGTAGATTTCTTCTGCGTATTTCAATTATGCCTTAATCAAGGATTTAAAATCCCTTTGAGAAATTGAGTTCACGACTAGTCCCTGAAATAGTGCTTGAGTGTTGTGATGTAGACATATTATGTGGGGGCACAGACTGCATGAAAAGCCTGAAATAAGTTCAGTTTCTTCAATTTCATATAATTTACCTCTCATCAATAATTGAATATTTGGGTTATTTTTTCAATTTGATATTTTCAAAGAGCATCCACCATAATTTCATGAGAAACTTTTATATTATATAGTTGAAGTGTTGCACTGTTAGGTGAAGTTATTTAATTATGTGATATCATATACGTCCTCTTGCATCTTAATTTATTTGAATTCTGCTTTTATTTCTGTAGCTTATTTGAAACATTTGCACGGGCTGATGGTGTTTAATGAGCAAATAGACATACTATATATACACTATTTTTAATATATTATTCTAATCAGCTGTACCTTAAAGCTGATGCTGATTGCATTTTTCTTACAGTTCACATTAATTGCTATTATTTACAAATAGAAATAATTTCTATTAGTGGAAAACCTAACACTGAAACATTCTATTTCATATGGGAGAGGTAAAACTAGATCTTGCAATGAAACAGAAAGGTCTTATTCCTTACATAATTTACTCCAGTATGAGCTGGGGGCACCAAATCAGACTAGCAGCATTTGGCACTGCTTTGAATTCATGTGGATAAGGCCAAAGGATTGGAGCGATGCTGAATCAGACCTGTAGTTACTCATTCAGTTGTGAGTGTTTTTGATGCTGCAAGATGGTGGTTAACTAGTCCAGTCTGAAATAGCTGTGCATTAATCTTAGCTACTGACATCATGACTCAGGCACAGCAGCTGCATCACCCTTCATGCCATCCCATTGCCCCACTAAAATAAGAAATTACTTTAATACTGTGTAACCATGTATGTACGATACAAAACATAAGGTACTAAATCTCCTGTGATTAAGATTAATAAAAACATCATTTCAGTTCCATTCATTAATGTCTCACACAGCTGTACTTTGATTTTATAATTTCAAGGTACTGTATGTATGCTGCATAATTCCAGCTTTGGTGATGTTAATGAAAGTCATAGATTTTATATGTTTTGTGCATGTAAATTCTGTTTTATGCCTGCATGTGTTGCCCCTTTACCAGTTTTGCTTATATTTAACTTTGCTAATGCTGCAATACTGCATTCTGCTACAATATTAAATTTTATTCTTTTTTCTTGTATATGCATTGCACAGTGCAAATATTCTGCTTTGTATAAAATTCACATCTAAATCAGAAGCACAATTATGTGCATAGAAATAATGCACCAGTTCAGAAGAATGTTTCCTGATTTCTTGCAATAGAACCATAAAATATAATTTTTAATGTTATGGATAAAATTCTTCCTGCAAAATGTGCTTTTATTAACAAAGTGATGGTTTTAACATTAAACCCTAATGTAATGTCATCTGATCTTTCCAAATTAAATTCTAAAAATAAGTCTTCTGTCTTTGAAAACTAAAATTCTCTAATGACTATTGAAAGATTTATTGTCACTCATTCTTTTTCCTCATTATGATTTAGTCATTTAATTTTGAAGATAGTATTTGTCCTTCTCAGTTGATGTCAGCTGACTCCACTCTGTTTTAAATGCAAAGAAAGGATGAATTCAGGTAACAGGGATGAACAAATATGAAACCTTTTCTGGACTGGTTACATGTGGACAATGGGAAAAAAATGTTGAAAAGCCTTCTGGATTACAGAAGAGGTACACAAAGTAATAACTTTCAGGGAAGAAAAAATAGTTAATGTGGACAATGTTCATGGAGCAGCTACAGCGACACAGATTGATTTTTCTTGGTGTTCAGAACCAGGTCTTTTGACAATAAGTTCTTTAGTAATAGTTTGAAACAAAATTGCTTGAATTATGGTAACACTTTTCAGCCTCATGGCGTAGGCATCCCGTGACAAAGATTATAAAAAGAAAAGCTGCTGTAAGATCCTGACATGTGAGCAAGGCTGTCAGTGAAGTGGTCTGGGAAAGTGGCATCAATAAAAGGCATCAATAAAAAATTAAAGTCAAGGTGACAATGCTGAAGTGATCAGATTTGGTACAGAGAATTATCCTGTATGTTCCAGGAGTCTGGCAGAAAAGAGGTAAAGAAAACCTCAGAGTAGTTTGCCTACAGTTGTGTTGATCCTGTTCTAGTGAAACTCAGAAGAGTGTTTCTTTTACTGTTTGAGTATTTCACAATTAAATAAGCACTTCCCTTTTACCTACCTGAGCTGTACAATGCTCTCTAATTCTACCAGCTGTTGCTAAGCAACTGTATCAGTGATGTTTACATAAAACCTCAATTTATTTTACTTTATCTTAGAAAAGGAGAAAAATAAAATCCAATCTGTCCTCAGTGGTCTCCTTTTGCAGAATGAGTTTGCATCTACGAAAAATAACCTTTTTTTCAAGGGTACTAAATCTACACTTAGCTCAGAATTTTAAAATATAGGGTCTTACTCTCTGTAAAATAACTTTTCAACACTACGTTCTACATGTTTCAAATCTGGTGTAGGACTTGCATTGCTTTCTTCTCTTTTTGATGCATTTTCTTTCCTTAATTTTGATAAATCTGTGAATTCAAAGGAAGAAAGAAGAGTATGCAAAGATCTTTGCTTTTCTGGGATAAAATATATGTTTTCAAAGGAAAAGGGATAAACCAACTTCATATAATCTAGCTGCTTTTAATTAAGAACTTATTGCTCTGTCAGAAGGAAGCACTGTCAAGCTGTAGCCTTAAAAAAGTTATTTTGGTCTTAATATTTTTTTTACCTCTACTAACCAGTGACACTAAGTTCACAGTGTTATACACTGGATTTTTTTTTTTTTTTGTTTTGTGTATTAAAAGCCTTTTTTTTTTTTTATCACAGTGTTATACACTGGATTTTTTTTTTTTTGTTTTGAGTATTAAAAGCCTTTTTTTTTTTTAAGTATTTTCTACAGAGAGAATATTATCCCATATTTTATTTCCCCATTATCCTTTGTGAATACTGACTCATTGGTCTTTTTGGGCAATCCAGTATTAAAAAGAGAATATGAGATACCTTTTTCTCAATTTGTAATGGCAGCATAATCCAGTTTATGTATAAGATACATTTCAGCTTTTAGAACGTCATTAAAATAAAAACTTTCACATACTTGCAATTAGGATGTTTTGCTCTGTTACACAGCAAAGCTAGCATTATGGCAAAATTGTTTCTGAATTTCTTGCAGAATAGTAATATTGATCTTTAACATTTAGGAAGATTTTATTTCAGCTGAATTCTGGATAAAGACTTAAGTATATGGGCAATCCAGTATTAAAAAGAGAATATGAGATACCTTTTTCTCAATTTGTAATGGCAGCATACAAATTTTTCCATAGGAAATGGTCCAAAAAGCTAGCACATGACTTTCATAGTACTGAGACTTTAAAAACACCAGCTTGTAGTTTCATCAGCACAATCAATGAATATATATCCTGTGGCTAGAAGGTATGAATTTAAAGTGTTTTATAGATTGATGAAGTTCCAGTAACCTTGTGAATGTCTGCATCAGAATTTAAGGTTATTACATGCATTCAAGCATCTCATGTGAGAGGGACTCCATGAAGGTCCTGGACTGGTCACAGCCAAAAATTGCAGGGTTTGAATAGATCTGTATTTTTAAAAAATCCATCTAAGTTTTGTAATTTAGCTGCCATTTTCCCTCTATTTTTTACCTTTAATGCCAAGCTATAGAATATTTAATGATTCAGAAGCAGCTGATAGTGTTCTTGAATCCAGCAGCCAACAGAGGTGAGGCTGCCTCATCTCTTTCCCAGATGCGGGCAGTGACAAGGCTGAGCAGATTTTCCCAGTGCAGAACAGAAGAATAGCCAGGTACACACGTACACAGCTGCTGCATGGATGAACAGAGTCAGACACGCTCACATGAGCTCAGGCAGCACCAGGGGCTTCACTTGATTTCGCATCTCGGCCTTGGGGCAGTTGTGTTCCACTCACTCACCCACCCACGGAGCTGACTACAGTTTCCCTGGGCTGCAGTAGTCACCCAGCCTAGGGTCTTGTCCTTGAAGAAGCCTTCCTTTGTTCCTCTCCTTGTCCCCTGCTCATCACCACATCTGTCCAGATGTTCACCAGCACCCACACACTCACACACCTGCCCTGACTCCTGGTGCTGCACTGCAGACAGGCGTGGTCCCATCTGGGGCTGGCACAGGCTGTCACTCCCTGAGGTCCCAGTGACTGGCCTCCAGAGGTTAATTACTTCAGATGAAATAATTTTGAAAAAAATCTCACTCATTCTCTTGAAACTATTTTTGCCTGAGTCTTGCAAAAACATAATGAGTAAATTTACACTGTTCTCATTTCACATTGTGCCAGGACTGTCTTGAGTATGTTTAAATATCGAAAGTACTGAAGCCCTGTGGTGCCAGTTCTCCCTGAGGCTGGAAAGTGATGGTGGGCACAGCAAGCAGACTCTGGTGTGGGGCAGGTGCCCTCTTTGTGAGATCTCTGTGCTGGGGACTAGGTGTGCCAGTAAAGATTGTGGCTTGCTTGTGAATAAATCTTCAATGATGCCTAAATTAAAAGGATCTCAGTACTTTCTGATTTCATTAATTCCCTGGAAAGTGCCTCGTAATGGTGTTAGGAAGTTTTTTTATGGATTTTTAAAAGACACTTGAAGAAGCTACATGCTATTTAAAACAGTCCTCAAAGAATAGTGCCTTTGCCTCTCTGGCCATTTGAAATTTCTGTTCTTGACTGAAGTTATTTAGGAAACAGTAGTTTTACTGAGTAGTCAGACAGTCAGAAAGTGCCTTGAGGTTATACTAATGAGGAAGAAGTGATGAAGGCCCAGTGCAGAGCACAACCAACTGATGGCAGGGGCTGCACAGCCTGCAGGTCTAAGTGGGGGTAGGAAGTGCTGGCAGATTACATAGTGCTCAGGAGAAGAGAAAATACAAAGAAAGAATATAAAAACAAGTGAAAAGAAAAAGAGATGGTTGAAATGAGGTGTGCAAACTACCTGTTCACATCTTACAGCTCTCTACTGCTTCACTATCTCAAATGATAGGGGCAAGAATTTAAATCTGTAGTTATCTGTTGTAGTTCAACAGGAAACCTTTTTTTGTTCTGTGTATACATAACACTTCTTTACACTATCAGGAACATTTGCTTTTTATCCTTTTTTTTAAAAGTCATATTTAAGAAGCCGTTGCTGTCATGCCCTTTGCTGCTCAAAGTCATTTAAGTTGTGGCTAACACTGCAGTAACAAAGTTCTGCAATTGTGCACATGTTTGAATTAAAGGACTTAAAACTGCAGGTGTGAGGTGCTCTGGGGCCATGAGAGATGGGTGTCTGAATTTTCTGTGCAGGAGAGATGGTTTAAAATCTTTGAAGACTCTAACCATCCACTCCTATAATTAAGGCCTCACAAGTAAGAATAAGAGAGAAATTATGGGATTCATCCTGTTTTATATCCAAAGCAAGTGGTCAGTGCTGTTTTGTGCCAGAGGGAGATAATCCCAAGGTAAAATTAATGAAAGGAGTGAGATTCCAGTAAGGTTTAGGGGCTGCTGGGCCCTCTATGAAGGTTTTTCTGGAAATAAAATATTAGTGTCCAAGAGCATTGCATGCCAGCACTGTAAAACTAAAAATTATTACTCTTTTGAACACAGGTGGAGCAAGTACCATGCAAGAGATCCTTGCTGGGACAATAACTAACAACATAAAAACAAGATTAGGGAAGACAGCAAAAATATATATGCTTTGTAATTGCCATGCATGAGCTGTTGTCTCTGGAAAATTCCTCAATGCCTCTGTTTAAAGTCAAAAATTTGGTAGAACAGGTTATGGAACAAACAGACAAAACAAACAGTAATGTCACAAGCACCATGTATTATCCAGAGTTTAAGAGACAATCTAGGAAACAAAATTGCTGCACAGCAAAAGTAATCTCCAGCTTCAATTCACCTTAGATGTCCATATTTAAAAGGAACCAAGGTGCATTAAGGTATAAAGGCCAGAACACCTGAAATTTGTGTTAGGAAACTCTATTAAGGAAAAAAATTGATTGACACATGATTAAATATGATATATGGAAGAAAAAGTTTAAAATTATATGCTTTTCAAACCTACTGGAGTTCTCTGAATGAGTCAGCCTGAATGTGGACAAAGGTCATCAGAATTCTAGAAGATATTGAACAATGCTCCCCAGTAACAGCTATAAAGGAAATAAATCAGGTAGGGCATAAGAAAGTTATACGTTGCTGAAAGGTTGGATAAAAGTTGTGCCTTAGGAAAAAATGGAATTTTTTTTGCAAAGGAAGGAGTCACCATGGCATCCCAAAGAAATCTGTGCTGGCATGTGTGTTCAGTGCGCTCATAAGTGTTCTACAAAAGAGGATGAGCAATGAAGTGACTGTGATGATAGGAAGTGATGAGTTAATGGAAATGAGGAGCAATTGTGAAGAATTACAAAAAATAGCCTTATGTGATCAAGTAAGGGGGTGTTGGAGTAGATGATAAAATTCAGAGTAGATGAATGCAATGACATAGAATAAACTGTAGGAAATCTAATAAAACACATTTTTTTTAATGTAAAATGACAGGCTACAGCCTCACTGTAATTCCAGAGAAAATCAATTTTAGTTATAATCCATAGTCATATAAAATGTCAAGCTACTACTTACCTTAGAAAAGAAAATATGAAATTAGTGGGAGAAGAAGAAAAATGATTAAAATTATTACTATGTAAATAATGTATACACATTTTGAATATTACAAGAAGTTTTAGTATCCCTGTCTCATGCAGGGTATAACACAGCATCAAAATGGTCATAGAAAGGTGATAAAATCACTTAGGTGCAAAGAACAACAACATGAAAAGGAACTTTTAAACTTGGAAATAAAAGAAGCTGGAACATGACAAAGGTCTGCGAGATCCTAAGTGGCACAGAAAGCATAGGAAAAGATCATCTGTATGTTTTCTTTTCTTTTCATGCATAAACTTACTGAGGTGTCAAATTAACCTAAGAGATGGTAAATGCTGAACAAACACAAGAAAGAGTTGTTTTTTGGGGTTTTTTTGTGTTTTAGAATTTCCTCTACAATACCTGAAAGACAAACACAAGAAAGAGTTGTTTTTTGGGGTTTTTTTTGTGTTTTAGGATTTCCTCTACAATACCTGAAAGACTCTAGAAGTTAGTATAGACTCAGAGGATGACTCAGAGATAAGTTTATAAAAAACTATAATATCAAGGACAATTAAACAGAAAGACAAGGGTACTGGAATGTCTTCATTTTAAGAAATTCCCGAGATGCTGCTCATGAATGGGAGGGATAATTTTTGTTGAAGTCCTCCTTCCTTTGACTTGCTATTAGAGAAAAGGTAATGAGCCTTTGATCTGGCTGAGTGCAGCTGTTCTTATTTATTGAATTTACTAATACAACAAATTCATATAAGAAACTATTTCAAAGAATGAGGAAGATCCAGTCTTGGTAGACATATTTTCTCAATCTCTAGATGCAGAATGGAAGGTGCCACTTACTGTCATAAGAGTAAGCATGACTTCATTTTCATTATCATGATTGATCAAAATATCTTTAGCAGCACTGGCTTTACTAGAGTTAGTTTTGATGCATTTTATAGTTTTCTTGTTCAAAATACATGTATCCTGCAAAAATTCCTAGCTCTTATTATATAAATATGTATATGTATACATATGTATTAGTCTTCCACAGACTATCTTATGAATTACAAGAAGAGAAGTGCTCCTTTTTGCATGTTTTTTAGTAAAAGCATTTGAAACTTCAAACAAACAAACAAAAAGAAGTCAATGAATATGGTAAAGAGGATGGGAAGTCTGTATAGGGGGAGTATGTGGTAAGTAAACCTAAAGGCCCAGGGAAATAAAAATCAGACTTTTTAGGAAGTGTTTTCTAAGTTTTTATTTTTTGAAGTTTGTTAAAAATCTTACAGCAATGCAGTATTAAAATTATACTGATTCTTAGTGATTCTACCACACATTTGATACCAGTATTTAGGGGAAAATTGCAGTGTTTTCTTTTCTTCATTGGCTCTCACTTAGGGATCACAACTGAGAAATATTGAGCCTGAACAGGTACAATACAATTGGTACAGGATATGCAAAGTAACTTTGTAAATAAAGAACAATGCTGTTTATTCAATTTAAATATTATCACTTCAAATATTTTCCAACTACAACCCAAGAGCATCAGTTTTCTTAAAATACACTTTTTATATCATAAGGCCATCCAGAAATATCTTCTTACAAACAACATATAACAGAAAAATAATAATAGCTGCATAGTTTATACTCATATAAACAGTTATGTGGTATCATACAAATAATCACAGTCTAATACACCTTTGGTATTAAAACAATTCAGTGTACTCCTATTGTACTCAATCAGTGACTGCACATCTTGTGACAAATGGCAATATTTATTTTGTTATTTGACACAATGGCCAAAACTAAAGTGAAATGTTGGAATAGACCTTTTTGCGGTGTATTCAGTGATATTCAGTCTACATTCAGCCCAGAACTACTTAATCTCTGCTGATATTTTTTAACATTTTCCTATTGATGTGTTTGTTTCTTTACTTTGATGATTCTTTCCTCTCTTAAAATATACATAAGAAACAAAACATTCTTAGCTAATCTCATCAGTGTAATCTTACCAGTCTGTGGTGTCTCTGCAATCAGAAAATGAATTATTTCTTGTGGCCGATTGTATGCTCAAATCTTATCTAATTTGCTGCTACCTGTCACCCTAAGCCTCTTTGTAGCCCAAGTATATCCTCCAGCTGAGTCTCTCTTAAGTGGTTTGATGCTGAATTTTACTCCTTTGAAGAGATGTAATATTTGACAGTTCTTAAGGTTTTAGACTTGCATATATTGACAAAATAGGTATTATACAGACAGTAGCTGGCATTTTTTTTCTACATTCTTCTCTGTTAACATGCTTGTATCTTAACTCGGCAGGGACAGACTTAGAAGATGTGTTTTCTGGGTCTGTATAGCTCTTAAAACCTCTTTCAGGTTTGCTTTCTTCAGAAGCCAAATCTTCCTTGAAATTGTGTGTGCACAGTAATGAATTTTCTGGGAGTTAACTGTTTTTTACTGAATACTAAGTAAATAAGTATATATTTTTATATGCATATAAAATTAAGAAAAAACCTAAATAGCATTTCACAGCAATAATTTTTCTTTATGATTCTCCTTTGCCTCATGTTTTTTTGGGTACAAAGTGAATAGGCAATATGTGTATGAATAGTTTCGGAAACTGTGTAAGAATAGTTTCAGAACTGGAGGAATATATATACAGGAGAGTAAAAGCAAAGTGGAGAAGAAAAGGTCTCTGGGTTGAAAGAAATGCTTAGGTTAAACAGTGGTAAAAAATTTTCTGCCTTATTCCTCATTAGAGTCTGTTTATTTTCCAAAATAATAATGCACAATAACCTGTATCTTAAAATAGGATTACAAAACACCTTTTGGAATAAAACTGGGAGCAACCACTGGCAGTTGACAACTTCTGCAAGTAGTTGACAAGCATCTATGTAAGGAAGCTGCTTAGTCATGGCCATGTAGGGGCTGTGAGGGTTCACTTACTACCCCAGCAATATGGAGTTTAAGAATAAAGGTTAATACAATTTATATTATGAACCTTATAGCAATATAACTGTAAAGTTATTAAAGCTTAAAAATAAAGGCTAATAAAATTTTACTTTAAGCCAGCTCTAGGGTTCCCAAAGAGACTGGGACGTAATTTGTTTGTCTCCACAGATGTCAGAAATGAAGTTAAGATACTGCATTTGCATATGCAGTTACATATGGTGTACTATATTCTTTATACACTAGAATTACAAATTTTTGCTTCTAAAATGGGGTTCTGTCTTTGACAGATTTTAGATAATTGCTAAGATGCACTCCTTTATCAATGCAAACCTTTCAGGTCCAATGGTATGAAGCGGTTGTGCAGCAGCTGAGCAGCACAGCTTACAAAGGGTACTGTACATTGACTTACTGAAACCAATGTTGGAGACATGAAGTAGCTTGTTAGAGTAACAGGGCGGTGGGCTGTCACTATAATTTTCCTTTTCTGTTTTCAGAACCTCAGTTCTGCAGTAATTAAATGATTTTAAATTGTTTGTGGCATTTGTATGACATTTCCCCTGCGGTTGTAGGAAGAAGGATACAATGCATCTGCAAGTGTCTGCAAGCATGCTGATAATTTTTAGTGAACAGTACATAACTGAAATCTTCATGCTAAGTTCATGGTGTAAGAGGTTCCTTCTTTGCAAATGCTGGATAATAAAGATGTCTTATTAAAGTGAATCAAATGATAGGTATACCAAAGAAGATTTCTGTTTCAAAAGTTTCCTGAATCATCACAGCCTTTTTATCTCTTCATTAGAGTTATTATATTTGAAATTTAGTAAAAAATGATTACTTGTAAGTTCTTTAGTTTTAGGACAAAATCCCTTTTATTAAATCCATCTAATTAAGATTTAAAACCTCCTACAAAAATTTGACAGCACTTCTCTGAAAGATTCAGTGTAAGACCCCCTGCTGGGGAGTTAAAACAAAATTGCAGTCAGAAATACTCTTCTGGTTTAGGTACAACAATAAAATATGGGATTTTACTTGTTCTGAAGTGATTGAAGTGTGGATAATAATCCAAGCATTACAGTCCACAGAATGTCCTTATATTTTTCTCTGTTCAAATATTTCATTAACACTTCTCTCCAGCTCAAAGTCAGTACAACTGTTGTGTGGGGAATTAACAAAATGAAGTAGGAAACTAGCTACAGTGTGCACTGTAAGTCAAGGTTTCTTGCTGAGGACTCCCCGTTAATGAGCTGTCATGCCCTCACAAAGCCTGTGGGATATACAAACCAGATACAAAAGCCTACTGAGTAAACCCTTAGTGTTATTTTTTGAGAATAAAAAAAAACCCCAAAAAACAAAAAACAACTCAACCTAACCCAAACAAAAAAAAGCCAAATCAAAACAAAACAAAACAAACAAAAAAAATCCCAGAAAACCAAAACCAAAACAAAACACCAACCAACCAACCAACCAAACCAAACAAACAAAAAAATCCCAAACCCAAAAAACCCAGCACAACACCAAAAAGATCAAAACCCCCCACTTTTCTTATCACAAATCACATGGAACTACAAATATTATACCACAGGAATTTTGCTGTGTTTTCAAAGTATAGAAATCTTGATTAGTTGCAACAAAAAGCATATTAAATGTGTCTGCATTTTGCTCTTCATGTAGGTTTCAGAACATCAGAAACTCTGATGTAGATGTATATCAGATATATATAGATATATCTGATATATATATATCTATATATAGATATATATATAGGTATAGTACTTATATAGAAACTTTTTAAATGGCATTTGCCAAAAAGCTTTGAACACTCTCTTGCCATTAGAACTGTCAGTCTGTTGAATTTATGGCATTAAGGCTAATGCTGAAATTTCACATTTGAATGAATAAGTCATACATTGTTAATACTACAGAACCTTAAATAATGATTCACTGCATTAAAAGATGTTGAGTGTCTCAGAAAATCCAGCTATGGGGGTTTTTAATCTGAAGAGAAGAATGGTATAAATGCAATTTTATGTGCTGTTCGTAATCTAGAAAAAATATTTTAAAGTTAAGTTTACATATAGTTACTTATGTAAAAATATGTACTGGGTGAGGGAAAAGAAAACCAACTACAAATTTTCCTTTCTTCTTTTTCAGGTCAGAACTGTGGAGGCTTAGTACAGGGACCAAATGGTACTATAGAAAGCCCGGGATTTCCTCATGGTTATCCAAATTATGCCAACTGCACATGGATCATTATCACAGGAGAGCGTAACAGGATACAATTGTCATTTCATACTTTTGCCCTTGAAGAAGATTTTGATATTTTGTCAATTTACGATGGACAACCACAGCAAGGCAATTTAAAAGTGAGGTAAGGTCCCTTTATTCTTTCCCAATTTCTTTCTGTTGGTCTGTCTCTTTACCTTTCTCTCTCTCTCCTGAATATGTGTTCTGATGATATGTTAGAACATATATTGGTTCATCCCCAGCCAAGGAAACAGTAGTGCTCCAAGATCTCCCAAAGAAAGATGTTAATCCGAATTTCAGATTTTTATGGCCCTAGCTTGTGTATCAGTAACATGAGTTGAACTTAAAATTTACACAGTCCAAGGTCAGTTTTGATGAAGGCCCTGAGCACAGAAGTATTCCAAGTATTATTTTTTTATTTTTCTGCTGATGGAATTCAGGTTTTGTCAAGAGTCCCTTTCTTGAAGGCACCAGTCACCAACTTTTGAAAGAATTCTTACTGAGATGAGTTCAGCCATAAATTGTTTGACATTGCCAAAATTGAAATTCTTCTCCATTAAGCAGTTAGGGATCTTTAAAGGTTGGGAACTGGTGTCTCTTATCTTTCCAAATACCACTGATGTCATAAAGAGGCTTTATGGGAGCTTTTTGATTTGAAGCTTTTCACAACTTCAGGTTTTGATGTATTCATTTCATTGGTGCCTTGTTGTAAGTTCCTCAGTCATTTGCTGGATCTGGACTGCAGAGCTGGAAAGCAAACAGTGCTTTCAGTGCTGCTCTGTCATTTTCTATTCAGGCATGAGATTTATTGAGTACTGTAAAACACTGCTGTCAGTTCTGTTGTCTGATTACCCTTTTATATGCTGCTGATTTATGCTATAGTGCTAAAACAAATGTGGGAGCATCACCAATTTGTTCTGCATTTTAGTGGGTATCATCAGTGGATATTTTTGACAGGAACAATGTTCTGATTTATTGTTTACTGAGTTCAAAAAGTTCTGAAAACTTTGCAAGGTAGTACACAGCTACCAATGATTTAGATGCAGTGTGCGGGCTTCATTTACAATACTTAACTGACCTTTAGTACTTGTATCACCTGTAAAAAGAAGAAATATTTCTTTTTCAGTCAAATGATTTTATTACCATTATCTAACATGCCTACTTGTTTTGTACTAATCTCAGTAGAAAATAGTTTAAAGGAAGAGCACCAAGAAAGCAGATATTTTATTTCTCATTGCTTGTATTTGCCATCAGTTATCTTCACAAACGGCATTATGAAGAGAAAAGCATTTGTTGGCTTTGCAGCATGCAGAGGTTAGCATAGCAGAATATGAATGACAGGTTTCTATTGACTTCTCATATCCCATGTCATACCCTTTGTTTTACAAAGAGCATTCAGAGGTGTACCCCTCTGCAGTTATGCATTTCAAGACAATTCTTTAGGCAAATATTGTATCATTATAGTATTGGTCTTTTAGCTGACAGCATGCAGATGCAAGAGACCATCTTGGAAGTTCTGCTTCAGGGCATGCACTTCTTTTTCCCCATAGTTAAAATATTCCACTACATTTTGGGTAATTGTGGTTTTTTAGCCATCGTGCCAAATCTGGAGCTCTTCATTAAAAATAGCTGTGTAGCTACATCACCACCACAAGCTATAACAATTAAGCAACACTCACTCCACATTTTGCATAGTATTTTTTTTCAGCTGCTACAGCAAAATTGAGTAAAAATGAATAGTACATTCAACTATTTTATTGTTCTGCCTGAAGGACCTTTCAATATACTAAATATGAACTTCTTGATCATAAAATTAAAAAAAAATCTAAACACATATAAAATATATTGGAATGATTAGGCAAAAGAATAAATTGGTTTAAGCCATTATTGTGGAGAAAAAAAAAAAAGCAAAATGGGGGGGATTACATGTATATGAACTTTGGTTAGTGCGCTATTAAAGCATGTACTGGTTTAAGGGATAAATTACACCTGGTAGTAATCACAGGCTATTGTAAACTATAAGGTTGTTGAGAATTAAAGTATTAGTGGGAATAAACAGAGGATAAAATACTAAAAGGTGCTATTTTACATCTTCCTATTTTTCAAGAAAAAAAATCCAACTAGCATTCTGAAATTCTGTGTCATTCTGAGACATGTGACAGAAAATTGTCCTTAAAAGATTGCTACAGTGGATTTATTTTTATCATTGTAAAGATCATAGAACAAAACCCAAGATTTTACACACAATATATCATTTATGTATCGATATATATAGTGTGCATATTTATATACATATATTTTTCATCCAGGACTGCAGCACAGGCTGGGATCTATCCATCTGGGGAGCAGCTCTGTGGAAAGGGACCTGGGGGTCCTGGTGGTCAGCAAGCTCTATGTGAGTGAGCAGTGTGCTGCTCCTGCAAAGAAAACCGCAGGGCTCACCTGGGCTCACCAGCAACAGCATCACCAGCAGAGGTTAACAAGTCATTGCCCCACTCTGCTCAGGGCCTCTCAGACCACACCTGGAATACTGTTCAGTTGTGTTCAGTTTTGTGTTCAGTTTTGCTCTCACTGTGCAAAAAGATGTGGACAGGCTGGAGAGGGCCCAGAGAAGGGCCACAGAGATGATCAGTGACTGGGAAGTTGCCATGTGAGGAAAGACTGAGAGAACTGGGCTTGTTCAGCCAAGGGAAGAGGAGACCTTGTCACCATGCTCCAGTACTGAAAGGGTGGCTACAAGGAAAATGGAGACTCCCTGTTTTTACAAGGAGTTGCATGGGAAAATTAGGGGGCATAGGGTACAAGTCACTTCTGGGTAGATTCCAAATTGACACACAAAGAATTTTTTTACAAAGAGAAGCATCAGGTGTTGGCAAAATCTCCCCTTGGAGGTGGTGGATTCCCTGGTATTGGACGCTTTTAAGATTCAGCTGGATAGGATGCTGGGCCATTTTAGTTAGACTGTGCTTTTGCCAAGAAAGGTAGGACCATACAATTCTTGAGGATCCTTCCCACCTGGAATTCTATGACTATGGTTTCATGATATGTAAAAGAAGAAGTTTTATGTCTTATGCCACCTGTTATGATAATGCTTTGTTGCATAATGTGGTCTTGATTCTACAGAAAAACAAGATGTTAGATAATTGCTTTCACCATACATTAGAAGCAAAACAAATATTTCAGTTCTATATTATTGAAACTTACATTAAAGCAAAAATATTGTTTTATCAGTTGATGAAGGAAGACTTCAAAGTATAACTATATTCTAATTTAATGGAGAAAAGGTGCAAAATAGATTTTTCATTTGTATTTTATATTCTAAGGAAATTTTAATTTTCTATATGCAGTTAATTGTCAGCATGTAGAACTCATATGAATGGAGCAGAGATGCAAGTGGTGTGCACTGAGACAACAGTTATTATTCAGATGTGTTCCTTGTGGATCATTTCCATATGTAAGCATTATATTCAGTGTAATCCAGGAGCTAGCGAATATTTATTTTGACATTTTTTCTTTGTCATTTGTATCAGATGAAATAGGAAATGGCTATATTTTTAAACAGAAAGAGAAATATATCAACAAGACATAGAGACACAGGTCAGAGGTGAGGAGGCTCAGCGCAAAGGCAGATGGGAGCTGACAAATTGACCTACTGACTGCCAACAGATACACTACCTGCCACAGACAAGTGAATTCAAAACAGACATTTTAAGAGTTTATACATTTCAAAACTCATTTCAGGTTGGTTGCAATACCTATTTTCCACATCTGAAAAATGCTCATTAATTTTAGCATAACTCTTGTTACAATATATTTTTTCTAGATGCAGAATTCCTGAATCAGGGATTCATAGAGAGGTGTAGGGAAACCATAACAGGAATGGATAAACAGAAAAGCACCTCTGCTGCTGAACAGGTGGGGTGGGGTGTAAGTGGGGTGGGGTGTAAGTTGGATGTTAAGACAAAGAACTATGAATTTTCCAAATGTGGTGAACTGAGACTTTCTATGTGCAATTGCCTCCATCTCAGTTTATACCATAGGGGTACAATTTTTTTTTCCTATGTCAAATATAGGTAAATGCTGTAATCCCTGTGTTACAATGTCTGTCAGTAAAAGTTACTTTTTTTGTATCTCATGCTTAATTTACCTAAGAGTTAGTTGCAGACCTGTGTGATAAAATCTGAAAAAATCTTTTTCAGATTTTTACAGACAGTCCTAAGAAACTTTCAGACGGTCCTAAAACCTTTTAATAATGGATTCCAGATAATTTGGTTTTCTCTCACACAGCAAACCTGCTAATTAAATTATATACACTAATGGAAAGACACATATATGCAGCTGTGATTTTTTTTACTATGTGTAAATGCACATCTGTCAGTTATTTTAGACATACATAATAGATATTCTTTGGAAAGTGATTTTAAAATGTTAACTTCCCTTCACAGCTTCTCAGGCCTTCCAAGCATTATTTACTTTACTGCAGCCTAACTAATAATATAATAGGTGCTGCGTGTTATTACTCTTATCAGTTGAAATAAACACTTTTCTTCTAATGGAGCAGTAATGCATATGATGAAAGTTGCTAATGTAACATAATAAAATACAGCTTACCAAAAATTTTCTGACAAGAATATATAAAATGTGTGCTTAATAGCAATATATTCCCTCTGCTTTCTTGAACTGAGCAGCAATAATAGGAATTAAATATGAATTATTCACAGTATTCACTTTTCCCTGTCTCCAACAAGCAATAAAACATATGTATATTCTGTACATCATAATCCAAGCGTAGAGGTAAAACTTGAAATCTGAGCTCTCACTTGCTATTAAACCTCCTTTATCTTAACAAGCCATGATTTATCATGTATGCAACATTTTAAATTTTTGTTTGTTTTTGTTCTGTTTCTTTGTTGTTTATTTTTTGATTGTTTCTTCAGAAACCATTTCTGTCTTCCATCTCTCCAGGGTCAAGAGAACAGTGAAGCAATGATGGGGTGATTGACTTTTCTACAGAACTGCTGACACTGCAGCAGCAAGAGCTTTGTGCAGTTTAAAGTTCTTATTTAATATTTTTTCTTTCCCCATGAAAAAGACATATGTAATTTTTTTTAACCTTTTTATTGCACACCATTTCCTAAAAAGTACAGAAGAGTTTTGTGTGTGCGTGAGCTGGTGGCTGTGACGAAAATAATATAGGTTGCTAGAGTAGCATTTTTCCAGCTGAAGCTTACCTAGAACATAGTACAAAGTAACAGGCTAGTGTTGAAACTTTTAAACAAGATTATTGAATAATTTCAGCAGAACATTCTGGTACTTCACATATCTGTAGGAAAAGGAAAGCTGTTACTGTATATTAAACAATTATTGCTGAGTTCCTGCCAGGAGACATGCCCATCAATGACTACTGTTCCCTTTTTTTTTGTTAATCATCAAATCACAGAATAAAATACAGAATGGCTTGGGTTGCAAGAAACATAAAAGATCACCTAATTCCAAGCCTCTGCAGTGGGCAGGGACATCTTCCACAAGACCAGGTTGTTCAAAGCCCCATCCAAACTGAGCTTGAATACTACAAGGGGTAGTGCACACACAGCCTCCCTGGGCATCCTGTTCCAGTGCCTCAAAACCCTCTTGGGGAAAGAATTTAATATCTAGTTTCCTAATATCTAATCCAGAGCTCCCCTCTTTAAGTTTAAAACAATTGCACCTTATCCTGTCACTCTTTCCTGTTTAAAAATCCCTCTTCCTCCTTTTCATAAGTCCTTTTCCTCCTTCCCTTGAAGTACTGGAGGCTGCACTGAGGTCTGCCCAAAGCTTTCTCTTCTCCCAGCTGAACAACCCCAGCTCCCTCAGATTGTCTTCATGGGAGAGGTGCTTCAGCTTTCTGATCATCTTTGTGGCCCTCCTTTAAATCAGATTCTTCTTAGGTTTTTCACCTATTAATGTATTAGGAAGAGGAAACCTTTGCAGCCCAGGACTAAAATGTGATTCACTATACATTACATAGCTGTTTAAGGAAAGAAATCAAGCTGTGACCTGATCACCTTGATGCTGACAAATAGTTTCTGCCAATATGAAAAGAGAATATAATGGAAGGAAAGATAATTTATGTATGCAATACTGGCAGGTTCAAACTCATGTTTGAAGTGGTTTTGGGTTTGTTTTTTTTTTTTTCCCCACATGTGGATAAAAGGTAAAATACCTATACACAAAATTTTAGCTTTCCAATTCAAAATCATAAGCTTTCTAATTTTGTTGGTAACCCTTCATGATATAAAGATTTAACAGAAGTTGTACTAAATATAAAGTCAAATAAGGAGTCTTACTAGCAAGCCAGTTATTCACCAATTAGGACATATATGGGACATATTAATTACAGGTTTTATGTTGATACTAAATGATGGCCAACTAAAAAAGATTTTTTTTTGCCCTCCAAAACCATGGAATGCCCACCTAAAAAAGTCTATTTCACATTTAAGGAACTATTTTTTATTGGAGGAAAAAATAGATTCATTTAAGAAGGCAAAGGAGTGCGTGAACGTATACTGTAATATTCTTCATCAGTTATTTAAAGCTTTTTTTAATGTAATTAAGTCAGCATGATAAGATGCATGTGAGACTCACCATAGTGAAAAAGTGAAAATGTATCTTTGCTCAATTTCTTTGTCTTCTTGGAGGTAGATCTCTTTTTTCAACAGACACTGGCCATAGTACATCTTCAAAAAACATATAGGTGTTGCTTCTTTGCCTCTTCCATATTTTTGAAACTGAACCTGTATAAGTGTCAGCAGTGGTTTGATGCATTTGCACGTAGTAGTGTACTATCAAAAGTATTACAATAAGGATTTAGAAGATGGGAGCTGGGATATGGTTCCAAACCAAACAATTTCACAACTAAACAGATAATAACATTAACTCAATTACTGGTTGTAAAAGGAATTTTTATTCTTAAATTCTTTAATTTTTCAGAGTGAGGATAATTGCTTCCCTTTATTTTCTGCCATCTAAACATATATTACACATACAGAGTGCATTAAGCAGTTTTATATTAGTATTTCAGCATCTTCTGTTATGTTGAAAAGATAAGTCTGTTTTATTTTAAATTACTTATGTTGAATTGACACGATTATGTATGGAAGCCCTGCTGATCAGCATTCCTAAATACTGTGTATACAATAATAATTGCAACTGTCTTTGTTCAGACATCAGTCACTTCCCTTTTCTTATATTCTGACTGCAAACTAATAATTAAATTACAGCTGTTACAAAATTTTAAGCTGGACTCCACAATGAGAATGAAGTCCAGTTGTCAAAATCTGTCTCCTTTTGATTTGTTGCTGTACATCCTTATTGTGGGATTTTCTATAATCTCTATAACCGTGGTAGGTAACATTTTAATTAGTACATAACCTGTGTGCTGTGAAGACATTTTGATGCTTGTTTGTTTTAGAATGGAAAAACATATTTTATATGCTGTCAAATTAAAGGGGACTGAAAAACCTTTATAAAATGTAGTAATCATATTTCTGATGCATGTAATTAGGTTAAACTGTGAATCATGTTCTCTTACTGTCATCTGGTAATTACCAGCTTGCTTAACTGAGCCTTGTGATTATTGACTGGTTTTGGATCACTCCGTGCTGGACAGGGATGTAGTGATCAAGGCACAGATAGAACATCAGAAATGTTCAAGCATTTGAGGTGAATTCTGCAGACCCTTATTTCTGAATTCTGCAGTGGAAGTTCAGCATCATATCTCCTGTCATCCAGTCACACACAATCAATTTCTCTTGTAAAACAAATTTTGTAGACAAGTGTTCTCATAATCTGTCTCCAATATTACTTTCCTTGGTTTTCATACTGTTTGTGTTAACAAGAGTATATGCTGACATTATTAGGGGCCTTGGATTTTGGCAGGTATGTTTTTCCCACTTCAGTCTAAAGTATACTCCTGCTGGCATCCCAGAGTATTCCTGTATTCATATTTGCATTTGAGTGGAAACTGTGTGTTCTCATCTCCATTCAACTCAATAAATTCATTACTAGCCAGTGACTAAGTGAAGCCCATATAATAAAACTGACTCTGATCATAAAGCAGTTTGAAGAGAAATTTTTATAATAGGCCCAATAAAAACCAGGCAGGGAATAGCACTCTTTAAAAATCTTCTTTTCTGTCTACAAACCTCACGTATACGTTTCTGTCTTTCAGAAAACAAGATAATTTAGAAAATAATATTTTCTTTATCTCCCACATCCCCAACACACACACATAACGTTTCTGTCTTTCAGAAAACAAGATAATTTAGAAAATAATATTTTATCTCCCACATCCCCAACATACACACGTATGCACTGCTGGTTTTTTTTTTGGAGAGTTTAGTGTGACCAGAATTATGAAACAAAAGCAAAGCAGCAATGAAATGAGAATAACAGATGCTGATATTAGATTGCCTGTTTATCTTAGTGGCTAAGATGGGCTTCTCTTGGCTTCTGAAGTAGAGCATGCATATTAAAGTCCTAAATAATAAAATTGTGATAATTGTAATGTAAATTATTAGAAATTATTTACCAAAAACTCCCCCTCATTTCTTGTTTTTAAGTACTTGAAATAATTCCTAAATTAATGAGAAACTGGGGACAGAGCACAGCTGGCAAGTGGCCCAGCAGAAAAGGACCTGGGTTTGCTGGTTATTCAGCAGTAGCTGAACATGAGCCAGCATATGCCCAGGTGGCCAAAAAGGCCAGTGGCATCCTGGCTTGTATCAAGAATACTGTGGCCAGCAGAACCAGGGAAGGGATTTTCCCCAGTACTTGGCACTGGTGAGGCCTCAAATCCTTTCTCTAGTTCAGGGGCCCTCATTTCAAAAAAAGACATTGAGGGGCTGGAGCGAGTCCAAGGAAGGGCAATGGAGCTGGTGAAGGATCTGGAGCACAAGTCCTGTGAGGAGCAGCTGAGGGAGCTGGGGGTGTTTAGCTTGAAGAAAAGGAGGCTTAGGGGAGACCATATCACTCTCTACTACTACCTGAAAGGAGGCTGTGGCCATGTGGGGGTCGGCCTCTCCTCCAAGGCAACCAGCAATGGAACAGGAGGAAATGTTTTCAAGCAGCACCAGAGGAGGTTCCAGTAGGACATTAGAAAGAAAATTTTTACTGAAGATACGTGGCATCCCCAAATTCTCTGGGCAATCTCTTCCACTGCACAATAAACAGTTTCTTCCCAACATCTAATCTACATCTACTCTCAGTCTGAAGCCATTCTATCTTGTCCTGTCACTACATGCCCTTGTAAATAGTTTCTCTCCACTTTCCTTGTAGGCTGCATTTAGATTTCAAATTAGGCCACCTCAAAACCTTGTCTGAACAAACCCAATTCTCTCAGGTTTTCCTCATATGATCCCTTTGATCATCTCGCTGGCCCTCCATCTGGACTCACTCCAACAGGTCCATGTCCTTCCTGTGCTGGAGACCCCAGTGCTGGATGCCGTGCTCCATGTGGGGCCTTACCAGGGCAGAGCAGATGGGCAGAATCCCATCCCTTGCCCTGCTGCCCAGGCTGCTTTGGATGCATGGATGTATGCTGTGAGCATACCCTGCCAGGGCATGTTCAGCCTCTCATCAGCCACCACCCCCAAACCCTTCTTGGCAGGGCTGCTCTCAGTTGCTCATTCCCCAGCCTGGATTGATATCAGGGCAGACCCACCTCAGGTGCAGCACGTTGCACTTGGGCTTGTTAAACTTCATGAGATTCTGGTTCCTCTTGATGACATTACGTCCTTCAGGTGTGTCAACAGCAGCACTCAGCTTGGTGTCACCTACGAATTTCCTGAAGGTACACTCTATCCCCTTGTCTGTCTCATTAGTGATTATACTTTACTATACTTAAAAATTGTGACAGTTTGGTGTTTTGAGAGCATTCATCAGAAAGAAAAATGAGACAAGATCATTGCTTTGTTCGTGGGGATGAAGTAATGAAGTAGGGATTCCCAAAAGAACTATGCAGGGACCATGTGTTCCCAGATTCGAGGTAAAGAGGACTGACATCCTTTGTTTCACAGTTTATAAATTTTCCATCATAAAATTGATTAAAATTTCTTATTAAAAATACAGGGTTTTTCTTTGCATTTAGACTGCTGTATTTGAGAAAATTTTTCAGATATTCCTTTGTGACAATG
The DNA here is from genome assembly GCF_017590055.1 of Onychostruthus taczanowskii. NCBI lineage: Eukaryota > Metazoa > Chordata > Aves > Passeriformes > Passeridae > Onychostruthus > Onychostruthus taczanowskii. The sequence continues at coordinate 16,297,513 of NW_024497629.1, read as the reverse complement.
AATGAAACATTTGTATACCTTTTTGAAATTCTGCCTTTTTTCACTAAAGAGAAATATTTAATAGAAGAAATTACAAACACTATTTGTCTTATGATGGAGGGCAATTACTGTGGTACAAATACATTGATTAGCAGCATAATTTCAAGTATCAAAAGAGTAAGAGTTATTGGTGTTTTACAGAAAGCAAATGATTTTAAAAGAAAATTGCTTTTAAAGGTAAATATTCATTTTTTTTTTAATGACAGAAGTGTTAACTAGAGAGAACAGTAATATTAAACAAAATTATGTTTCTAATAAAGTCCAAGGCATTTGAGTAACCTGGTCTAGTGGAAGATTCCCTGCCCATGATGGGTTTAGAACTGGACGATCTTTAATGTTTCTTTCAACCCAAATAATTCTGTGATTCTATGAGTACTTTGGAGAATTAATTTCACAGGATTTCAGTTAGAAGACAATTCTTGTGTGCTATTAGACATGTGAGACAAACCTGCGCAACCAAGTTAGAAAGTATCAAGGGCAGTAGTAAAGCAACCATCCTTTCACACAGTGAAACCATCATTTCACAACTGCTGTAGAGAAATAAAGATTTTAATTCATACTTCTCACATTGGTTTTCTATGTTATGTCTTTCAAAATCCTAATACCTGCTGACAAATGATGCAGTACATTAATTAGATTGCTAAATTTTGTTCAAAATTATGAAGTTGTGGTATTGTTGTGTATATATCAAACATCATACTTATCACTTTTGTGCCGCACATCATTTAATTTAATATTTGTAATAGGAAAGAGTTATTTACAAAATATATACATTCTTAATTCATCTTATCATGAAAGACGTAAAGTACTGAAAAAGATGTTTAAAAAAATGCAAAGTAACCTTGAAATTTCAAACAGTGTCACTGGATATGCTTAACATTGCTCTGTAAAGCAATGTAAGAAGTAGAAGTATATGTTGCTTGGTTAAAACTTACAGTGTGCAGTCCTTCAATAAATGTTCCACAACATACAGAATGTGAGGCTCTGAGAAGCATGGCATTTAGCAAGAAAAACCTCTCTCAGACATAGCTTCATGTTTTTTTCTTTTAGAAATCATTGAAAATATATGGAAAAAAAGCTCCCTTTCCTTATAAAGATAAAACACCAGGCCATTAAAACACCAAGCCATCAAAATTTCCTTTGTGTGCTACAAGCATGAAAGAACAAATTGAGCATAACAAGTAAACACAAGGATCATGAATAAGATTTTTTTGTTTGTTTGTTTGTTTCTTTTTAATGTTTTAGGGCCCTTAGCCAAATATTCTAATATCATGCTGTGTGAAAAAGATGTTGGTTTCTCTGCTTGCTGTGAGATGTTCCAAGTTTGGAAGAAACTGCCACTCTGAAAAAAAATGAATAACTCAACTTGCGTAACTCAACACTCTCTAGTGAGTGAAGAAAAGCAAGTTATTTACATATAAAATGAAAAAATTACACTCCATCAGTGAATGAGTATCTAATATCAAATTGAAAAGGGGCCAGCTTTGGGCTGGTGCATGGGGCGTTTGCATGTGAATTCCTAACTTATAATTAAGTCAATCTCAGCAGTCTACAGTGACCTAGCATTAATGACACTGAATGGAAACAAATGGACGCAATTGTCTAGCAAACTGAATTTCAACCTTGATAACAGTTAAGCATCTTATTAACAAGGACTAAGATTTTAGAATCTGTTTTAGAAGAGGCATAAATAAGACCTTGTAGCAAAAGCAGAAACTATGGCTTCAGGGAGGTTTTGTGATAGTGGCTGCACAGCAGTGACTGAAGTTGGAGAGGTACAAATAAACAGTGATAGTGCCACTCTTTTCCCATTGTTCACAATCTCCACAGTTGATCTGTGTTTTACTATTTCTTTTCAATCCAAGGTTTCTTAAAGTTTTTGTCTTCATCTATCCATAATTTCTAAGGAAATTACTTTTGTATCAACCTAGGACTTATATGGCCCCTTTTATGTTTTACCTAACTCTTTTTCCTGGTCTTATTTCAAATTTCCTACCCATGATCTTTCCACATCTGCCAAAATAAAACTTGCCTCATACGCTTAGAATAATTTGCAATATTTTTAGGAGAGAGAATCTTGTCAACATTTAAGAGACATGTAGAACTGGAAAGTTAATGCATTTGAGTGGACACAAACTAAGTCTGTGCAACTCTGCAAATTATAGACAACTATGTCATTTTTTTAATTCCAAGAAGCCTAGGATTCAGTGACCAAAAAAACCCTCAAACAGATTCCATAGACAGAAAGAATTTTTCATGCAAAGGGTCAGAGGAGAAAAAAGTGTATTTTACAAACTAAGCTTCCAGAACCTTTCTTTATTTGAACATTTATTCCAAATAGGACTCTTCTGAGGGAATGGAAAATCACAAGACACATGAAAGCAATGGTGAATTCCAATATATGTAGGTGTGGACTGTAGGGAAAGTCCAGTTTATAGTATCCAGAATACTTAAAGGACATTATTTTCTACTTCAAACAAAATCATAATAGAAGAATTCTATGAGAAAAATAGAAAGCCATAGCCATGAACTCTGAATCCCCTTCAGAATGCTGCTTCTGAAAGCCTGATTTTGAAACGTTGCACTTCTCACGCTCCTAAGGTGAGCAAGAGCAGAGGAACAGAAGAACAGTATGTTGTTGTAGTTGTCCTAGGACTCCATTATACTACAAATCATCAACAAAATATACCATGCAGTGGTATATTTCAAGATCCAAGTTATTTCCTCCGGCACTACAGCACTGACAAATAAAGGGTATAGTTCCAATAGATTTAAGGAAATAATTTACCTAATAAAATCAACAATAATTTAATAAAATAATTTGTGCAATTATTGAATTATATTTTTTTAATTTTTAAGTAAAGCACTAATTTCTAAATTTTTAATAAAGAATACAGTGATTCATTTTACAAAAGCCAGTTTTCAACTATTCAGCGTATTTAGCAACTTTTTGCTATCTGCTCAAGCTTACTTTCACAGTATCATCTTGCCTTCATTTATTTATTCTTGCTGCAACCATTAATCATAGATTCTCTCATTCTATTCATAAAGACCTTGCCAAAATGAAAGCTTATTAACTTCAGCATTTCAAGACACAGAGAACAGAAAGGAAGAGTTATTTTAATATTGGGCCTTAATTATTAGTACTGTTCCACTGTTTTCTCTTTGTGTTTTGAACCCTCTGTCTTTTCACAAATGGAGAAAAGATTTTTTTCTGCACCCAGTCTGAACAAGTCTTTGTAATCTTATAAGTTCACAATAAAGGTGAGAAGTTCTACTTCTCAAGAGGAATGTGTTAACACATTCTTGCCAGTAGGCTTTCGTTTCCTACCCTCAGAGTTGTTTTTGTGTGTAGGAAGATTCTGCCTAAAAAAGTATGAATGTGCTTAGCTGAAGTTTTAGCTAAAACTATTTATTTTGTTTCATGGCAATGATATTTTAGGAACCAATTTATGACTTTGAAATTACTTATTTTTCTTAATTTACGTATTTAATATAACAAAAGGCATTTGATATCACACTGTGGAAGTGAATTATGATGTATACTGGTACAATATTGATATCAGAAGACAGAGTTTGAATTATTTAATACACAATTTGAGGTGTAATTATCATAAGAAATTTACATAATTACCTTTTTCTTGATTTTTTTCAAGATGAATCCCATAAAACTTCTTTGCCTGTTTTAATAGTCCTTACTGTCAGTACTTGCATGCTGTATTGATTAGTATGAAGGTATAGTAAAGTTTCTGCATTGCAGAGTTGACTCAAGTGGTATTGTATCAACTCATTCAAATTTTGTATTTGAAATTATTTAATTGGTCAACTATTTCAGTACTTCATAAAACTGTGTTTAATTTGAGGAAAAAAGAAAAACCCTGAAATAATAACTCCATTACCCAATAACCTATACTCAATGTATGGCACGATACATTACCTAATGAATGCACCTTAAAAGTCACATGTATCAGAAGTTTAAATGTAAGTTTCCTGAAATAAAGTATGTTGGTGTCATTTTAACTCAATTTAACTCCTGATTTCCTCAAATAATAAAAATTTTACATTGTTTCTATGATAATTTAGTATGATTAATTAAAAATCTGAGTCAAACAGTCATGTCTTAGAAGCAAACTTAGAAGAAGAGATATTTCTGTTTCTTAAAATATCATCTAATATCCATTTTATTGTTTGTGAAAAATAGTGTTTTCATTAATAGGTGTGTTCTCTTGCTAAATGCTGAAAGATTGTCAAGTGTCTTGGAGCGGAAAGTGTACAAGTATAAAATAGTATCGTTGTTTTCCTTTGGCAAAAGGAGATCCCATTTCCAGAGTCTTCACATTCCTTTGGTTTTTCAGAAATTTCAAATTGCTGGGTCCGCAAATCTGTATTTTCTGAGCATCTTTTAACTTTATTTATGTTTAAAGGTTTTTAGAGCCCTGGGACCATAATCCAAGGGAAGCAAGCTGCTAGCACATGTGAAGCTTTCCCAGCTCAACAGTAAGGCAGTCTAGTATGTGCTAAATCAAGTCTTTTGTTTGTAATTGTAAAGACAGGTCCAATGAAGGCAGCTGTACTAACACTAAACTGATGTTTATGGGCAATAAAAGACACACTTTTGACGTAACAACTCTTGGATCTTTGAACAGAGGAAATAAAGTGGATATAGAGCAGGAAGTATATTACCTCAGTGATACACATACAGCAGAGGCATTGGGGCAGGTTGTAGTGTGTACTTGTATAAAAGATGATGAAGAGACATGTATGTCAATGGAAAATGTCTTCCTGTTGCCTCAGAGAGTTGTGGAAATCTTGCTCTGCCCTGCTAGTGTTGGCAATGCCCCAATACTACCAGAATATTTAATAGCAGAGCCAGAGCTTCTCTCCGATTTTCTGAGGCCTTTAGGAAAACAGGTGAATATTTGGGTCTCATGTTTCTCTTTTCTTCCACCACAACTACTTCAGCCATTTTTGTTTCTTACAGAAAAATGTTGTGAGATTGAATGAGCCCTCATACATGCTGGATGTAGACCCACTGCCTCAAGACTGGCTCTGATTTCTGTAATTACAGACAGGCAAAATCACGTGATTTAGTTAATTGGATCAAGTTTATGATGGAGTGAATTTTAGAGTTCATACTTAAATGGTTTTCTTGTGAGTACATAACTTACCTTTTTTAGCAAACAAAAATAACCATTCACCTAAATTGGATAAACACCACCGCATGCAAAAAGAGGGTGACAGAGCTTATAAAAAGGGTTTGTGAATTCAATAACCATACTGATAGAGTTGCCTTGAATGGGAATGATAAGCATTGCCACAATGATTTTACTGGATGATCATTTCCAGTAAAATTACATTCCAAGGATGCAAGCTGTCTTGTTTCCTCCTTCCTGAATGAAGCAAGAAACAAGATAGCTTACATCCTTGGCTTAAATTTTTTTAGAGAAATCCAGGTGTAAGGTAAATAATGAAGTATATTGCATTTAAACTTTAGCATTTAAATTTTAGAATGCAAAATTGCATGCCAGAAAACAAAGCACATTTGTTGACTAAAGCAAATCCCTCCTTCCCATCTTCATCTTTTTTGCCTTGATCTTGACCATGACTTTCTTCTGCTTTTTGCTCTTTCTACTGTAATTGTTTTCTTTTATTCATATATGTAAATTTCTCTTTAAGTACCATGAGTCTAAGCTAAAGCCTAAAGTATATAGTAAGAATTTATTTGTCTCATTTACACTTGGCTTCCTCTTACCTGGGGCAAATTTACAACTTCTCTGATTCTGTCTTGCTTCCTTGATCACCTCAAAGTGGAACACAAAAGAAGTAGATTCCTTTTATTGGGGCTTAACTGCACAGAGAAATTAAGATATGGTAGATTCAGGGCATGAATCTACCAAGTGTTCTCACCCATCTAGTGAATTTAGAGCATTCACTAGATGGGTGAGAACACTTGGGTTGCTCACAGGAGATTGAATTAGTTCATTGTACCTTAAGCACTGGCAGCATCACACCCCCATATGACAAGTAGAATCCAATCTGCTTTATACAGCTTTCAATTAGGTTGTGCTCAGTGTGGCATCGTGTGTTACTAAAAAGCTTCCTGCTGGTTCAGAGTGTGAGCAGACTACAGCTTTTAGCTCTCTGCAAAATACCTCCATAGGTGTAAGTACAGAGCACCCTTAGGCAAAAGAACTTACTCTACTTTAATTAAAAAAAATAAAGTATCCAGCATTTAGTTTATAGTAAAGGGAGAAATCAGTGAAAAATAGCTAGTGTGCTTAATTTTATTGTGCACTAACAATTACTGGCAGGTAGATGGGTTTTTAGCATACAGTTTCAGTGTGTGGTTCCGTTGATATATATCCTTGCTTAAAATGGAGAAATTGGCCCTGATCCTGCTCTCCACCCAGTTCCCATGGGAATGCTTAGCCACGCTGCCTTGCACCAGCACAGTGGTGCATTTAACAAACCTGTGTAATTTGCTACAGTGTCAAAAACCTCTTAGGGTTCTTCTGTCTTTATTTAAATACTTAAACAAATTTATAATGATTGAACAGCATGCCAGTTACCAGTGTAAGTTTGGAAGTGGCAAATGTCATGGTAATTTGAAATTAGAGATATGTGGAGCATTCTAGCTGGCTCATTCATCTTGTTATCCATATCCTCAGTACGTAGTAATATCAGTTTATGTGTTTAGTATTCTCATAAATTCAGATAAAGTAGCATTAGGACACGAAATAGAAGTATCAGAAATTTTCTGACAGATTTTCATTGGAGAATACTGAAAATCATATTACTTGGACTAATAAATTAACTTTGCAAAAAAAAAATACCTACACATTGAGCACATTGTGGTTCCACAAATGTTTAGGACAACCTGAGACAAATGTCATATTTCAATTTTCAAACATCTCTCACCCAATTAAATTAGTGAGTAAATGAGTAAATTGCTACTGGAAATCTGATTCCCATCAATAAGCTCATTAAGTGGTGGGGAAAAGAAGATGTTACTGTTTATTTATTTTTATTTTTTTTTTACCTTGTGAAATTGTATATTTCAAGTACAGTACCTTGGAATTAAAACATCTCACTATAGTGGGAGATGGAGAAGTACTTAAGCTGTGCCTGATAAGGCAAGGCTTTCTCTATTACCTTTAAGTCACAGTTCCAAATAATTATTCTTTTTGTGAAGGGACCTGTCAGAGCTCTCTTAGATCTGTCACTGTGAAGTGCTTTGAATAGAAATGAATTGAAAACCATCTTTACATTCTCATTTGGTGATATATTGCATGGAAACTTTTATTCTCCACTCTCTTCATGTATTGAAAAGGTGTAAAAGAATACCTTCTTTCCTCAATGTTTGATTTTGTTTTAAATCTTTGAAGTGTAACCAAAAGCTGTTGGAAGTAAATGCTAAAGTCTACCTCTTTAAGACAGGTAGATCCCCTTAGCTTTGGTTTTCGTTATTAGTAATATGGAAGATGTTGTCAGGTCTCCCTGATGTTTTATTTGCAGGGATCCACACACCTAATGGCCTTTGCCAAACTGGTATCTTTCATGTCTGAGAGTGGGTTGTTTTTTTTTTTTGCTTGACAGATATAATTTTTGTACAAGCCCAATCTTCCATTTAGTTTACCAGTCTTTCATTACAATATTAACTTCCATAAAACATCATCATATGGAGGAAAAATACCTGAGAAATCATGTGTATGTGTCAGCATTCTTCTGTATTGTACTTCAGAGGGGTTTATGAGGTAGGGGTTTTTCAGTCTGGTATTCATTTACTTTTGTATTGAACTTTTGCAACTATTATTGGTTTAAATACATTTGATGTGGACAGTCATAGTTAACATGAGATTTATGGGACTGACCTCCAGCAGTCTTCTCTCCCACATCATCAGTGGAGACCTTGAAAAAATATCAATGCAATAGTCTATTTTTGGGCCACTGGACTTTGGAAGATGAACTTGAAGAAAATGACTTCTAGCTGAATATCTTTGAAGTTCAAAGACACCTGAAAGCCTACTGCTTTTGTTAGCTGTCAAGAATAGCTGAAAGGAGAGGAGCAGGCAAAGACAGGAACTAAGAACCAGGGAATCCTGAATCCTCTAAAACATTTCGTGACTTGATACCACAAACTGTTTGTTTGTTTGTTTGTTTTTTTCAATATGAAGTACATGGTCAAGATAATTTTTTGATTTAAAAATTTAATTAACTTTTTTGAAATACCTTCCCAAATTGAAATATATATATATATAGCATAGCTTTAATTTAGTCTTCTCAATGTATTTATACAGTGGCAATGTAGCACAAGTACATAAAGGCTTTACATGGGCAAGGATCACTTTAAAAATCTGATACAAATTCACAGTTAAATTGTATGTAGTCTCTAACACAAGAAAGTGAGAGAGAGTAAGTGTCAGCAGCAAAAGAGCAGCATCCAAAGAAGTCTGAAATATCACCAAAGTTCATCTAAATCATTTTTTCCCTGCACTGTTTTTTCCTCTGAAATTCTCCCAAGGGTATACAGAGAAGTTAATTCTTATGGAAAGAGAGAAGTTTATGGAACCCAAAATAGTAATTGCTTTTTGGAAACAAAGATATTTATTAAAATATGGTCTTTTTATTTACTGTTGTTTAATGTACACAACTCTGAAGAGCCAGTCTGGAAATCATCCAGGAGTATCTGTCCTGGAGTAGAATATTCCCATGTTAGCTAAAGGAAACAGAAACCTATTTAAAGATATCAGTGTCACAATCCATAAAATCATTGGTGAGATTTTCAAGTAATAAGTTTCGATTTAAACTTCAAAAAGTTTAAATCAAAACTTATTACTTGAAATAAGTATCAATCAATATCAATATTGATACTTGAATAAGTATCAATATGTCCTTTATGACGATACTAAATACCTCTATTGAGAAGGGATTTTATAGAAAAGTGTGAACTTTGTATTTTTTGGGACAAAATTCTACTATCACCTGTAGACTTCAGGTGCTGTTCAGTGGATTCACACACATTTTGAGAGGAATTGTAAATGTCATTATAACTTCTGGACCTGATTTTGGATTTTGACAGAGAATAAGAAAAAAATGTTGGAAATGTTGGAAAATGTTTGTTGTGATAGTGTCATGTATACTAAATTTATATGATAAAATATTATGTACTTAGGTGTCTTTTGTTTTCTTTGCAACAAAACAATATGGATTCAATTTATCTTAGATGTACATATTATATATATGAGAAACTGCTCTCTGAAGTTGCTTTAATCCTCTGATTAAAGGGACAATGCCAATTCAATGGCAAGCCTTTTTTATGATTTAAACAGCAAAGGTTAAGTAAGATGAATCTTACCAAAATGAATGCTGGAGAAAAGAACAATAGATTGAAATATAAATTTAATCCTCAAATCTCATGTTTGGGGCAGGGTGGAATCCCAAGACAGAGATTTCATGTACTTGCAAAACTGCTTAGTGATCCTGTGATTCTATGATATGGTTGCTTTCTACCAGGATAAAATACAAAGAGGAAGAATACCTTTTGCAGATAGTTCAGTAGGTGTATATGTACTGGATCAAAAGATGATCTTAGAGAACATTACTGAGTTTCTATATTACCTGGCTTCAATGGGAATTTAGGTTTTGTGGCTTTTTCCTCAGTTTTAGTCCTTTTAAAGCTAAAGTAAAAAAAAAAACACATTTTTACAAACATTTTTCCACAAATTAAAAAAATTTATACAGGTCTCTAAAGAATTTATTACATTAAAATTAGCTCTCATCTTGTGAGTTTAGGTTTCCACTGTGGGAAGAAATGTTAGATCATTGCCTATTTGTAATCTTGCTCTTTCCCAAAATAAAATGTATGTGATTTATGCATTTATCTCGAGGTTTAGTAGGAACTGTGAGAGTTGATGTATGTGTTAGGACAGAGCTGCATAGCAGCTTCTTTTTCTGATATGTGAGCCAGTGAAAAGGTGTCATCTGTGTGTGCTGGAATATAACCAATGGTTGTATCCCCTGGTAAACATAGCAGGAAATTCTGATACCCCTTTCCTTTCCCCAGACTTCCTCCACTTCATCCAGTGCATTGGGAAGCACTGACTGCATGTGAATGAAAGTTTCTCACAGGATGAATGAAGGTTCCATTTTTTAATACACATTAGTGACAGTGAGCTTCTGGGTGATGGGGGTAAAGGCACAATTTTGCCACAAATTTGTTTGTATGATTGTGTTAACAGAGGCCATGTCTGTCCTTGTCTTATAGAATCAGACCTAAAGAAGAGATGACTCTGTCAAGCTGGAGGGTTTAGGGGCTTGGTGTTCTTTTTGTTTGTCCTTCAAGCTGCAAACTTGAACTTAAGTGCAAGACTATTTTAGAAGGTCATGGGAAAATTTTTACTTTCAAATTTGTTTTGACTAAAGCAAAATACTTCTCCAATATAAGATATATTCCTATTTCAACTGTAGAACTTTTTTAAAAAATTGTATTTTTCTCAGTAAATAGTCGCACTGTTCATTTTATTCTTTATGGAAATTGTACACTTCGTTAATCACTGTCCAAAATTTCCAGTGATGATGACAGGTGAGTTACCCAATTTTTAAGAAGCCCATGTGGTCCTGTCTGCACCAAGATTTACTAATAGCAAGATGTATTAACAAAGATGTTATTCCTCCTGCTGTCCGTATCTGTGAACTGACTACTTTGCAAATGGCTGCAGTCTTTAGTGTTACTCTAGAATCAATGAATAGAGATGAATAAGTGTTTTTGTTTTGATGATAAGTGCAAAGAAGAGAGGAAATCCAGCACAGACAATACAGCATTGATTCAGAGATAGTATTCATTGCATTGCAGTTAATTTCTAATTGTTATGACTCATTTTGTATATTAGACTGAGTGGATGAATGTGCTTTAGAATCAGTTAATGAGTAGTGAATATGGTATTTAGTAGCACTGTTCACTGTATAGCTGGCAGAAATGTCACAATGCCGTCACAGTAATCAGAATTCATTTGTGACCTGGATAATCTTATCTAGTGTCAAAATTCCTTGGGACGAGCACTTTGTATTGCAGGCTTTCTCTTAAATCTCCACAGGATCAATTTTTAGAGAAGCAAAGTAACTACGTGCTTAGGGTAGCAGGTCTCCCAGGCACTACAGTTCATATTTAGTTTAAGTCTTCAAGATTAAGTGGCTTTCCCGTTGCAGAATTCTAGTTTTGAGTAACTGCATGTTGAATCAAGGGCTCTACACTTGCACGTAGGGAACAGTGCTAGTAACACTCAGAAAGGTGACTTAGAGATTTTAGGGAGAGTGTGTTTTTTCTGAATTGCAGCAGCAACTATTTTCTACTTAGGTGACTAGATCCTAGGAATTTGGTTTTAGAATTTAAAAAATCTTTTATAGGTAAAAAAGAACACATTCTGTTATGGATATACTTTGAAATTATGTTAAAAATCAGATTTTTAAATTCAACTCTATTTCCAAAACATGATCTGACTTAGTCAAAAGAACAATCCACAAACTTATTCACTGATAAGAGTGAATTCTGTAGTTTAACATCTTCAAACAAATCTTTTTTTCCTGATCTGTGGCAATGAATGCTGCTTGTTTCTAACAGGTGGCCAGCCTAGCTGAATTTGTATTCATTTGTTTTTGAACTTTTCCAGTAGAGAGTTTTATTTAGGAATCCCTTTGCTCAGTTCTAGCTAGGTCAGAACACTCAGCTTTGATCACGAATTTGCTTCTATGATAATGACAGTAGTCTCCAGTGGTAGAAGTAAAAAGATTCATGGAGGTCATTACATTACTTAAGTTAAGAAGAGGCTAGTATGGACATAATAACTTTAGAATTGGGTAACTTTAAAATAATAGGCTTCATTAAAAACATTCATATTTACTTAAGGGCAGTGTGGAATTGAGCACCTCTCCATGGAAATTGTTTTGCTTTTTAAAAAAGACTTTCCTATGTACAAGTGATCAGAAAAACCAGTGATTTTATACTTAATGTTTTTGTAAACAATATACTTCAGACATAGCTGTTCTCTTCTAGTTTAAACTAACAAATATCGACACTTCAGGTTCTCATTACTTTTTTCCCTTTCTCTTGGTAATTTAACAGTCCTTAAATGGGAGTGCAAAGGTGCTTTAATCTAAATGTAACAGTATATTACACCCTTAAAGTGACCTGGTAAAAGTGATAATCTGATTGTATGTGTTCTAAAGAAGTACAGTTGTGTAGATAAGGAGCTGAAATAATTATAAAGAGCCTACAACAAAAGTCATTATGGTGTCTTTTATCACAGTATCAAGAACAGAGACTCAGTAGTGCACAGTGTTTAATTAGTTTGTTATGTACAAGTAAAAAATAAGGATATTAATACAACGATGATCATAAAAACCGTATTAACATTCAGGCTCCTGCAGACACTCCATTAACCTTGACTAAGAGCTGTCAAAGCCTATGCCAAGTTCTCATCCTTTCTAGACAGGGGAACAGATTCATTTTACTCTTGGACGAAGCATCCCACTGCAGGTGTGAAAAACCAAACCACATCTGCTGAGTTTCAGCTGATGGTACAGATCAGGTACGTGGCCATAAATGGACATCTAGAATATCATGGACATTGCAGTCAGCAATTTCAGGAAATGAAACTTAGCTGCATATTGCAATGGTTCTCCTTTATTACTCCAGTGCACCAGCCGGCAGGGACCTCGAGTGACGAATACAGCAGCTTATAAAGGGGGTGGGAACACGACACATTGACCAATGAGGGAGAACTGGGGAGTGAACAAACTCGTGAGAAACATGCCAGCTAGCCAGTAGGGAAAGGGACAGGGAGGGACCCTTGTTCCCGATCCAATCACCCACCGAAGAAAGGAGAACTTTCTGGAATATGGGAAGGAGACAGTGGGTGATGGACAGGAACTTGGGGAGGGATTGACAGAAGGTAACCAGGGAAACAGGGGAGGAGAGAACGAATTGACACTCTCAGAGAGAGAGGTTCCAGGGGAGGGGGAGAGGGGGATCCCAGGACCGAACCATTATAGCTTTAGGGGGTAACAGAACACACCAAATGAATCCTGCAACACAACAAAGATGCTTTCAGGGAGCACAGGGACAGCAAAAGGCTTTATGTAAACAGAAAATTTCATCTTCAGAATTTGTTCTTTTATCAGAGTAAGAGTTAAGTTGAGCAAATAAATAATAATAAACCCAGTCTTAACTACGGACCTGAGCTAGTAGGGAAAGAATTTCCTCTTCTTTAGAGTAACAACTACTAGAAGTATATCTGCCTTGGCCATCATATCTAACATATGCCTTGGAATTAAGGCTAAACCAGTGAGAGACTTGGGGTATTAGCTGATGTTCTCTTTTAATATTTTCTTTTTACCTTATAAGTTTTGTAACATAATCTCACAGAAAATGCTGTCCCATCAAAAAATTACTTAATTATCTATTTTATTTTTAAAGACAATGTAGCCCAATGTGCTTTGGGGAATTTCTAACAATCTATTGTTTTCAGAACAGATTTACTATTTCAAAATAGTGAAGCCTATAAAAGGTTTTCCTTATTTTTGCATAAAACAACTTTTTAGACAAACAAAACAAAAACATTCTTTTTGCTGCTACTAATGTGAAACAAATGAAATATTACTACATTAGACTAACTTTTTTTCTCAGTAGTTATGACTTTTCTCTAATATTGCTTGTAATTTCAAGCTCTTATAAGTTTGAGCAAGGGTTAGATGGCAAATGTGAGTTTTTCTCCTGCAAGGTTGTTTTTATAACAGGAATCTAGAATGTAAAATTTTATTTAAAAAAATTATAAGATTCAATGTTTTTTGTTTATAGATCTTCATACTGAATAGCTTAATTTCTGACAGAAACAAGCATATATTAGGGGGACAGATTTTGTCCCAAAATATTTTCATAAAGGCATGGTTCAATGAAAGTTCTTAAATTAGGAGACAAAAGAAACAGGAGGGTGCCGTGTTTATTTGAAAGAAGTTTCCTGTAGCAGACCTTTTGCTCAAAATGTTTTCAAGAGAAAACTAAATACTGCCCTGCTCATCCTACCATTATGCCTCTTATTTTGGCCGCTAAAACTTCTCTCCACAAAATCTAGAAATGCAAAAATCGTTCTTTAACACATATCAGACTTGCTGAAACATCAGCCTTCTAGTCTTCAATACCATCCAGATTGAGACTTCTACTTTTCTCAACCATCCTCATTGAGACTTCTACTTTTCAGAATAAGCTTTAAATATTACAGCTTGTCATAAAAATGACAAATAATTTGCCTTTGTACTGACAGTTATAGGAAATATGAGATTCTAGACATCTGCATGATGGGGTGAGAGCAAAGGATTAAATAATTTCTTATCACCTACCAACAACCAGTCACCTCTAGTGAAGAGCATACCTTCTTTACTCTTAAGGTACATACTCCCCACCTTATCTAAAGTTCTCAGTGTTTACCCATCTTTCTAACCTCATTAAATGTTTGAGTGTTGTTGATTAGGACGCGTATCTCAAAAGCAGAAGCAATGATGGACATAAGTATCAAGCTAAAAAGCATGCACTGCTTGTAAGTGTTTGCCAACTCCTGCATTTCGAATATTAGGCACTTAGATATGTCCAGAGCTTCCTAGGTTGCAGAATATAATCAGCTAATAATCAGCTTCCTAGGTTACACTGTATATTCCAAGGTCTAAGCTTTTTGTTCACAAAGTTCTTCCACTTCAGCTGCCAAAACACAGCAAGTAGTTAGAGCCAAAGAGATGTTCTGGTTGGTGTTGGTTTCTCACCATGATACATTAAACTCACAGCTATTCTCTGCATACAGGTGCTGCTCATTTTTACCTCTCTACATCTTATTATAACCCTATACATTCCTGCCTGATCTGAGTGCTGACTCTGAAACTCCAAGATTCACACACAAGACAACTTCTGAATTGGTCTGAAACTTATCTTCACTGTCCCTACATGTGATGATGACATACATAGCAAGTTGTATTAAAAATCAGTTTTCTTCTTGTGTCTCCATACCACTTGGATTAATCACACTCCCACCCTAAATGCATAAGCATTTCTCTTTCAGTCAACCTTGTGTTTGACTGAAACCATGTAAACAATCATATGCTCCACTGAATCTTCTCTCTCAGTTTTAGTTTAGATCATTTGATAGAGGTGAACAGATTGGACATTATGCAGTCATAGTTTATTTATTAGCAGTACCAAAATATATCTGGCTGCCAGACCATGTTAGCAGCTGCAGACCAACGTGCCACCCTTTGCGTGAGTGGCTGTTGAGTGTGGGATTCATAAGCAAAATGTGGGTCTAGCTGAGATGGAGTTACTTTTCACCATAGCAGCCCCAAAAATCTTTCCAATGGCTTTGTTTATATTGTTTGTAATCACAGATGGATTTACCATCTTGTTTAACTGAGCAAGCCAACATACTTACATTTCATTTTTCTGCTCAGTTTCCTCTTCTGTGCAGTTCTTGCTGGTGAAAGTTCCAGACAGATACAGTTATGCTGCTTCTGGAAGGTTTTCTGTGTGGAATTTCTTTTTTGGAAGATCCTTCTGCAGGTTGCTAAAATCACTATGTGAATGGAGAGAATTTCAAATCTTTTACTTTGCTTTTGCCAACCAGCTTGTGGTTCATATTGTGAACTGAGAGTCCACTTAGTATGCCCAAGTAATGAGGCTGGTCAGAGCATTCTGCTGTCTTCTTAACATCCTTTCTGGTACAGTCTATGCTTGTGGCTTGTCTCATTTTCAATACACAAATTCACGGTATTGAACATTTCCTGGAAGTGATGTGTTCATGCTCCCTCACCAATTAAGGAACTGTGGTTTCCATCAGATTAAGATTCGTGACCATAATTTACCCCAAACCATTCAGATTGAGAACACTCAACTTGCTGTCAAAGAAACATGTGCTCAAGGAAGAACTTCAACAGGGAGGTTTATTTATATACATGAATAAAGTGATTATATACATGCCAGATTTCTGCAAAACTAGATTAAACTAATCTATTATTTTGTTTTAGCTAAATATGCTTTCCTTTTGAATTGATAGGATTCTTGACTTTACTGTAAAAGTTTCTGAATAATCAGGTGCTGGCAAGGGTAGTGTAGAAATGGAGAAAACAGGAAAAAAAGACACATTTCACTTTCTCATAAAAATATGTGAAGTCACTAATAATACTCTAGGTAGTAGAGTAAAGTGGATCTTTTACAAAACAGCAAATGCTATGTTCATTTTGGGGCTTTCAGGGGTACTAAACTGGAGCCATAAAGTTCTGAAAAGCTTATTATCATTACAGTCTATGCTGTGCATATGGATCAAACCTCTGGGAAATGCAACACATGGAGACTTTGCAGAACACGGCGTCTCCCTGTAAGCCTTACAGAAAACAAGAGGACTCAAGAGTGAGCCCTGAAGGAAGCTGGTGGAGGAGGCCAGCTCGGAAGGCCTGCCTTGCTGGTGGGTGCTGGGAAACCTGTGTGAGGTCCACTAAGGGACCTGAGTTATGGGATCAAGGAAACCCCACATGTCAGCCTAGTGAAATTACAGGGGGTACTTGAATGCTTCTCTTCACCAGCACATCATAACCAACAGCACTGCCATCCACTGGGAGGGGAAGAGAATTTTCAGATTATTCTTTGTTGATAATAATAAAATGATACATTCTAATATTGGAAGTTGTCATTTGGGACAATTATTATTTTCTGTACTTTGCTTAGGTCACTAACTTTTAAACTAATTGTGGTACTTAATTATCCAGTATTTTATGGAATGGAAAAAGTCTGCAAACATTGCATGCACACAGCAGGTTCCCTGTAAAAAAGTAAATTTGCATTTATAAGTGTTAAAGCTTACCAGTGTTAAAACTTAGAAGTGTTTCATGTTCCTAAAAACAAGCATGTGTCAACTAGATGCAGTCTTTTCAGTGCTGTCATTGCACATTTGTTTCTATTTATATATGAAAAAAGACAAAATTTTGTCAGCAGTAAAATTTTTAGAAATATGTCTGTCTTTCTTCAGTTTATTTCATATTTTTGTGGTTGCTCATAGTTAACGAGTTACCAGAATTTTCAGGTTGATATTAAAAATTTTGCCTTCCCTTCCCTTCCCTTCCTTTCCCTTCCCTTCCCTTCCCTTCCATTCCCATTTGATAAGATTTTATTTGTTAATTTACTCCTGTAGCAGAACTGTGGCTAAAAAAAAAAAAAAAAAAAAAAAAGGGAGCCATATATCACTTAGGTTGTTGGAGTTTTTCCATTAATTTATGATGAAATAAAATAGGCTATTACTAATTCTCCTTAAACATTGCATAATTTTTTTTCAGTCATATATTGTGGAGAAAAGAAACAAAGGTGACCCTCAGTATTGATAATGAGTAACTTGTATGCAAATCCTGAGAAACTAATTTTACAAATGCCTTCATTTTTTATAAATTACTTTAGAAAGCATTTAAAACAAGTGAACTGTTCATTAAGGGCATCTTTGTAAAAAAAGAAAACAAAAAACAAACAAACAAAAAACCCCCCAAAAATAACCAAAAAAACCCCCAAAACAAAGCAAGCCCCCTCCCCTGCCCCATTCCAGTAAATGATGTCTTTTTGATAAAGGTTTGAAAATTAAAGACATAGAATGATAGAAATTACAGAATATGTCTCTCCCAAGTGAAATAATTTATTTTCTTCGAAATACCCTATTACATACTTTTAGTCAATGATGATCACAGCTTAAATCAATTAAATAATCTGTCAAGTGTGAAATGTGCCTCTGAAGTGACATCTTTTAACAGTCTTTTTCAGCTTGTCATGGTTAGGATATTTACTTACTTTTAAGAATGAGACCCTTTTTGTTATTAGCCATGAAAAGAACTGGATTTTAATATTATTGTGCTTTATTTATAGCATCATTTTCTGAATTCTGTGGAAAAGAAATGAACTTGTAGAGATTATTATATCACTACTAGTGATATTGGGGAAGTTGTTAAGAAACCTGATTAATTCTACAGGTGTGTATCTCTTTGTTGAATGACTTGAGAAATGAATTCTGAAAAATATTACCTGCACATTCCTGTTTGCAGACATCATACTCCATGGTTATCAAAAATTACTGGGAAATCTGGATGCTTGAGTATTATATCTCAGTGCATTGGAAAACTTGAAATATCTGTCATAGCCAGTTTAAAACTGAAATTCAACAGCAGGTTCAAGAACAGGTAGAGAGCCATGTACATGGAATTATTTTCTTATAAGCAATGGATCCACAGATTAAAAAAAAAAAAAAAAAAAAAAAAAAGAAAAGCCAGGTTGTTTTATGGGAGAAACTATGCATATGAGATGCTAATGATCATAGGACAAAATTCACTAGAAGTGATAGAGAAATAGATGGCTAAACCCAACTGAACTCTAATGGATTTCTCATCTAGAGAATTCTTAGTTGTGTTGACAGAACAAAATGGCATTCTGTGAATTTAGGACTGCCCCTGTCTTCTAACAGTCATGCAGTCAGCCACAGTTTATGAGCACTAATCTCATTCCTTGACCCATGAGCACTCAGTAGACAGGAATGAGCATTAACTGTTGTAAGCGTGACTGCATAACTAAAGTGTAGAGCATACATTTTGCTAATATTGTGTTTTGTGTGTAAAGTCTCATTTCATTTTGTATGTTAAGTCACACTTCATTCTTCTTCACCTTGGCTCTGTGCAGGAACAATGTGTTTCATGTTGAACTTTTTTACCTTTTGTGACAATTCTTGACAACTGAAAATCTAAAACATTTCTAACTGCTCATATAATGGAAGTTGATCAGTTCTTTTCCACTTTTATTCTGCTATATTGAGGTAGCCTTGTATTGACCCATTAATATATTTTTTAAAGTTGATTTCATAATTAGTTTCATAAATACCTTCAATAAACTTTCAAGCAAGTTAGAAACCCTTTCTCATTGGGTCCTATGGAGAAGCAAATTTATGTTACCTTTATCTGATTTTTGCCAAGCTTGAAACATATAAACATTTTAATAATGTTCCATTTACTTTATGTTTTTTCATGTTGCTGAAGGTCTGCTTAAATATGTTTTTGAATCCTGTCCTCAGAAAAAACATGATTTGGTTTATTAATTTTAGTTTATAATTGCTTATAAGGTTTTTCAAATGTATAATCTTACTTTATGTAGAATGTAATTTGCAGTTATACCCATAAGATACCACTGAATTATAAATTTTGGAGGGTTTGTTTTCTGCACAAAGCATCGCATCAGACCATTCATCAGCCACAGCACTGGGATCCCTATGGATCACTCAGAATTCATCTATGGTTGAAGGATAAGAGATTAAGATGTGGTGTCCTCTGAAAAACATAAAATCTTTCCTTCACTTGATATACTTTTCAAATCCAATTGTCTTCTTCTAAAACCACCCACAAAAAGAAAAAAACGGAGGAGGGGGAAGAAAAAAATTAAATGGGTTTATCAGTCATAAATGACACTTCTTTTTTTCCCAGGTGAAGAATCTCTTTTCAGTTAATATACAGGGAAAATTTATTATCCTTCGATGAGTAAATGCACACAGACTGAACAAAAAACCTAAATCTCTTACCCTTGAAGAAAAATTTTCATGTGCAGTATTAAGGAATGGTTTTGATACTCAGAAGAATTAAATACATGGGTGTTTAATTCTTTTAATACTTCCCTAATTCTTCCCTATATATTAGTCATGTATTATTTGAATGTCATTTTATCTTGAGAAATTGCAAAGAAGTAATTAATATCTCTATTAAGGAAATTAATAGCTGTTGCATGAGAATTCTTCCAAAGCAGTCCCTAGTTTTACCTGTGTGTTTCATGTGGGATATGAAATGACCCCAGTTTATAACTGGTTCTCCTAAACTGTCTCTTAAAACAGTCCAAACCTATTTTTAACCTAGTTGTAAATCACTTCTCAACTGGAAATACATAAGAACAAAATAAATAGGTTTTATGGATCAGATTATTTTCTAGTATGATTAAAGCACTACAGGCTTTCTTATGAGGTCAAAGGAGAACTATTTTGGATGAAATGACAGATTCAATATGCATATTTTTGGGTTGTCCCATGCTGGTTAATTCAATAGCTGAGCTGTTAATGAAGAACAGCTTTGAATAGAAATAAGTAATAGGTGATTCAATTATGTATAACTCTTGCATTTTTTGTGGTTCAATTTAGAAGTTAGAATTGAACTCAGGCTTAATTAAGGAATCAAGTCAGCTTCAAACCCAAAGAGTTATTGTGAATTTTACTAGAAATCTAATAAGCACCATTTCAACCTATTAATTGCTTTTTTTTTTTTTTTTTTTTTTTTTTTTTTTTTTTTTTTTTTTTTTGTAGTTGCTGTTACTGTTGGGTTTGATTATTGATAATATGGAGAAAGAGAATACAAGGAGAAATAGTAAATTTACTATTGAACTTGTCTTACCATCACAGTTATTGTGATGTATACTTTGAAACCTGTGTGTTTATATATGAGATTTTTTTTAGTATATCAATCTCAATATTATTAGCAAAAGTTGCTAGGCATGACTACCTCCACTCGACAGGGGAGAAATATTGTTATAAACTAATATCAGAACCACACATGCAATCTTACAAAAAAGGCTTCAGTTTGCTGGGCTTATCTCCTGTTCTCTGAATGGAGTACTGTTTGTGTTGTACAACACAAAACGTGGTGTACCTAATGGTACAGCTTTTAACTGCTGTGTTTTGATGTTTTGTTTATGCTCTCCCTAATTACAGACCATGAAATATCACTTTACAGATAAACAGTGGCATATAATGGAGAGTAAATTATGGAGTACCAAATGTGGCTTGCTCTTGATTGATACAATTAGACAGAATTACTAAATGTATTCATATAAAAAGAAAATTAGACTTTAAAAAAATCAATATTTTTGACTGAGCATGGAAAAATTCATTTAACAATACATGCTTATTGATTTCATGCAGAGGAATTTCACTGCAACAATATGCAATCCAAAAATAAGGAACTAGATTTTGGATTTTTCTTTGGAACCCTGTCTGTTTGTTCTGTTTTTCTAAAAACAGAAGACTGCTGCATTTTTCATTTCATACTAATATGTATTTTTTAAAATAATATTTCAAAACACCTGTGTTTTTTTAACTGAATTTTTAAGATAACCCCTCTGTCTTTTGAAACAAACTATTTCTTTCAAAGTGTAAGATTGGAAAGGTAAAAGGAAAACATCAGTGAAATGTCTAAACTCTCCCAAGATTGCTACAGTTTCAAAAGCCTCATCTATTAACACACAAATAAAGCAACTCACAAATCTCATGTTTGCATAATCCTTACCTGAAATATTTCCTGAAATTTTCCTGAAAATAAAATTGAATAGCAAGATTATTGTTGTCAACATCTCATTGCAATTTCAAGGACTAGTGAATGCATGAGAAGTACAAAATTATCTAATTAATTTTAATCACTAAACTCTGTTCCTCTCATTTTCTATAATACAATGCTCGTACTTATGGTGGTTTTTTTTTTCTTTACGATTTATTTTATACATATATGAACAACCTGGCCAGAATATTACTGTTTCTCATTTATAGAACACTTATATTTTCATGTCTATTTCAAATATTTTTTCTAATAGAGCTACACTTGTAATACACAAAATTTCAGTATAAACTAAAAAAAGTGGTCTGTATTCTAGTTAATAAAGTATTATGAAACATGTGATTCATCAAAATTCTAATTCTTCTTTTTTGGCAAAAAATGGATTAAACAACTTAAAATTGAAGAAATATTGCATCTGATCAAAACAGGTTTCCATAGGGCACTATAAAAGATACCAGTGTATTCAAATGATGATTTCTCTTTTATATCAAGTATAGAATATACCATGGACTGAGATGAGCACATAAACAAATGTAACATTGATATCTGTACTCCAAGAAGAGTGATTATTGGCATAACTTAATTGTCTCTTTGTTCATGACTTCTATAATTTCTCAATCCTTACGATTTGCCATGCATTTTATGTTAATCCCAGAATTTTACAAAATAAAATGAATACATGGAAATGGATTTTTATGAGAGGAATTTAGCTTGTTACAAATATTTAACTTATGACAAGGTAATAAAATGTGGTTGTAGTGTGAGAACAAAGCCTCTTTAATCAGTTACTTGTAGTTCAGAAATGTGTTTGGCCACTTGAGCCAGATTCTGTCATTAAGAGTTTTGAGAGTATTTTAATTTACTAGTTAAATTAGAAAAAAAAAATTGTATGGCTCTAGCAAAGAATGAGCCAGAAAAAAAGACACAGGTGGTCCAAAGGAGGTATTTTAATACAGTGATAGCAACATACATTTAATTCCCTGGACTGTAGCAAACACTACTAAAAAGGTTCTGTAAACGTCTGGTGGATTGGTAGATCATGGAAAAAATTACTATAAGAGACAACTGTGGAAAGACCCTAAAATTAGTTCTTCATATGTAATTTAATTTTAAAAGTAAGACTATAAATTAAAATATCCAGATGTCAAGAGAATTTAATTTCAAAAAGTAATTGAAAAGTTTCCTGAAAGATTAAGATTACTGGGTCCATTCATTGTATCTAAACAGTTCCCATGTCTGTCAGAGAAATGTTCTGTAAAAGACAGTATCATATGGAATGAAATATCATGCAATCTGTTATCTCTCCTGACTATTTACAGCATTAACTATGGAGCTTTCTATTTTGTAAGACAGGAGAAAATCTTTAAGACAGGAGAAAGGTTCATCTAATCCTTAAAAATCCTTAAAAATCTCTGTGAGAAAGAGTAAATATTGGGAAATGGTATTCAAAACGATATCATTTAAAAAATGCAGATTTAAGTTCTGATTTTCAAGTGACATTATTTATTCTCAAAGCTGAAATACAGCTTCCATTATTTTTGTATTAAAACTTAAAATTTTAAAATTTTGAATGAAGAAGTATCAAAACGGTATTCTATATATTTAGAATGGTAAATTCTATATATTTAGAAAAGCAAAATATCGATTGGTCAGTTCTTTCACAAAACTAAAAAGTCAATTACTCAGTTGCCTCTTACAAAAATACTTAATACTAAACTTTAGAATAATGTGTGTCTTCTCCAATGCTGACAAAAGTGTTGACCACACTTCCTGTCATGTTAACATACACACATCAATGCATAACTTCTAAGAAATCATGTCATTTTATCAGGGGTCAGGAAAGAAACAAAAATATATAAAACTTAAATATAAGAAAACTAAAATCAAAAGGGTATAAATAGGGAAATTGAATGCACTTAAAAGTCTCACATTCTCAGACAGAGTACCTGGTAATCATAGAATCAGAGTCATTCAGATTGGAAAAGATCATCAGAGATCATCATGTTCATCCTCAGCACAGCACTGCCATGTTCACCACTAATCCATATCCCCAGGTGCCACATCCACATGCTTTTTACAGACTTCCAGGCACAGAGATTTGTAGTCAGTAGAGCATGAGACTTAATCTCAGGGTCGTGGGTTCGGGCCCCACATTGGGTGCTGACTGTAAAGCTGATCTCTGGGGCCGTGCGGGTCCGATCCGGCTCGCTTTGGACCCCCGGCCCCTCTCAGCCTTACAAAGACAAAAGTAAAAGACTCGAGGCGCTTTTCTTCTCGGGACCAAAAATCCCACAGCTTTATTGTGGAATTACTCCAGGGGGTCCAAGGGAGGCCAAGAGGACCAGAAGAAAAAGAGGCCGACTCTTTTGTGTGATACAGGAAGATTTTAAACCCAGGGGAAGGGGGGCGGAGGAAAAGAGCCACAGCCAAAAGGATACAAGTGAGGAGGGGGACGAGGGGAGGAGTAGACCAGGGAGAAACCACTACCAATGGGGCTTGGGTGGGGAGGGAAGACCATGTGATACAAGAGGAGAATCCCATGAGTATACAAGCATACTATTCAGTGCAAAACACTCACCCAGTGCAAAATAACAACTAAAAAAACTATTTAGTGCAATATAACACTGATTCCACCACTTATCTGCACAGCCTGTTCCAATGTCTGACCACTCTTTTACTGAAGAAATTTTTACCTGAAATTAAATCTAAATTCCTCTAGTACAGCTTTAGGCCTTTCCTCTTGTCTGGTTGCTGGTTGCCTTGGAGAAGAGTCTGACCCCCATGTAGCTTCAACCTCCTTTCAGGCAGCTGTAGGGAGTGATAAGGTCTCCCTTGAGCCTCCTTTTCTCCAGGCTAAACAACCCCAGTTCCCTCAGATTTTCCTCATAGGGCTTGTGTTCCAGATCCTTCACCAGCTCTGTTGCTCATCTCTGGACATGCTCCAGCATCTCAACATCCTTCCTAAATTGGGGGGACCAGAATTGGACACAGCACTCAAGGTGCGGCCTCAACAGGCAAAGTTTTTAGGCTTCCTAAAAGGCCTAATATAATATAACATTGAAGACGTTACACTTTTTTAAGATGATGTTACCTGGCTTTGGGAGGATTAGCTCCTATTCATGTGCCTGTTGGGTTACAGACTGTCTAAACAGTAACTCCACATCTTTTGGGATATGGACTGTTCCAGGATGTCCCAGGATATGAAGGAAGATTTTCTCCAACATTATTGAACTTGCTAGTCCTTTACTTAATATACATTCAGATGCCAATTAGTGATCATCAGTAGAAAGACTAGTGTTGAATCTTAGAATTGCAGAACAGTATGCTCTGCTGCCTTATTAGGAAACCAAATAAGAGTGTGATTTCTGGATATCATCTAAAGGTGATTATGCTTCTGGCCTTTTTTAATTCCTCAGGAAATTAATAGGAAGGTAGAAAAAGGTAAGGTGAGATACTCAATTTACTTTAGCATTTTGAGAACAAAAGCTTAATAAGGAAAATGAAAACTTATGTAGTATAAAAATCTTGTCAAAATTCTAAATTTGGTTCTTATAATAAAATATTTTAAAGAAATGTCTGGTCACGGGAATATTTTTCTCATCTCCCAGTTCTTCTGTATAAGCTATTTTGGTATGCTAACTTCAAAGTGTGGGATGCAATTATTTTTTTTCCATTGTAACTTGACATCTCAGCTAGTGCAGAATTTCTTTCTTCACACTCTTTCCTCCTCCATCTCCTGAATTTTTATTCTCTTCTTTCTTTTCTTCTTGTCACTTTGTCTCATATTCTGATAGCCTCTGTCAGCCTTAATCACAAACTTAACTTTCTTCTCATCTATTTTTCATTTTCTCTCCCTCATCTAACATGAGGGCAACTTGTGTATATATGTTCTCTTAGCAGTTCATTTTCTGCTTTTACATATACACAGACTCAGCACCAGCAATTTCCACACATCACAGATCTTGCTTTCTTCAGTTCGTTTGGCCCCAAATGCCCCGAATTCAGGGAGGTTCAGTTACTTATATGTGGTTTAGGTACATGAAGCCAAATCTTACCATAAAGAAGTTCATATGTGTGGCTGAGTCTGTAGGAATAAACAGACTCGAAATATGCAGTAGAGAGGTAATTTTGGGTCTCTTCAGGTATTACTTGCTGTACTGGTTTCAGCTGGGATCGAGTTGGTTTCTTCCTAGTAGATGGCACAGCACAGTGTTTTGGATTTAGGATGAGAACAGTGCTGGTAACACTGATGTTTTAGTTGTTGCCTAGAAGGGCTGACACTGATGCAAGGACTTTCCAGCTTTTGCTACTGCCCTGCCACCAAAGAGACCAGGGGTGTACACGATACTGGGAGAGGACGCAGCTGGGTCAGCTGATCTCAGGGGACCATAGGAATATCTCGAACCATATGGCACCATGCTCAACATGCTGAGCAGTAAAACGAGGGAATTTGGTCTGGGAGTGGCAGTCTCCTGTTCAGGGGCAGGCTGGGCATACCTCAGAGGATGATGAGCGATTGCATTGTGCATCACCTTCTATCATTATTATTATTATTATTTTCCTTACATTTTTCTGCCTAATGAAACTTTTTAATCTTGACCCATGGCTTTTACCTTTTTTTTTTTTTTTTTGTTTCTCTCCTCCAGTCTTTTACACTAACACAATTTCTTTTGCATCTGATATCAGGGGAAAAAAAGAACTCCAAAATATCTGTGCAAATGTCAAAGTATTTAGAGTCGGAAAAACAAAACCAAAAAACCCCCAAAACCCACAAAAAAAACCCAAACAGAAAAACAACAGAAAAAAAAAAAGACCACTAAAACCCCAAAATTGTAAAAACAACAACAAAAGAAAACACAAAACCACCAAAACCCCACAAAAAAACCCCAGGGAGAAACTAATACTACTGTGAAATCAGAGGAAAGATTCCTGCTTATAGTAGTATTTAGAGTTAGTCAGCCAGTATCACCTTCATATTAAGTGATCTCCTGGTTTCATTTCCTTTTATGAGCAATGGGAGGCTGAACATCAACAAATGCTTTTGGCATCTCTCCCCTTTTTTTTTTTTTTAATCTTTCTCCTCCTGGTGAATTGGCAAAAAGTAGAAGAAATATGATATGATGTCTTTTCTATGTATTTGTAGGGACTGGTCAAGTGATCAACTTATTGAATTCATTACTCATAATTCACCTTGACCATCCTGATATATCTGACAATTCTTATAATTTTGTATTCCTTAGTCTTGAGTGAAGGATGAAATTCTGAATGACATGAATGAAGAAGTGAAAATATGCATAAAAATGTTAATTGCCTGCAGCATTCTGTGACATATGATGTCACAGAAAGAAAGGAGGATGACTTTTTGGTTATTGCTGAAAGAGATAAAATTCATCAAGTAATATTTTCGAAGGCTGCAGAGTTTTTACTTCTTCTTTTTTCCTTGAAAATGTACATGTTCTTGCCCACAGAATGTAGTACACCTGTAAGAATTTTTGAGGTATTCAGCTGCTAGCTCCTTTCCTAAGAAATCAGTGGCATCGCTATAGTGAGATGCCTTAAAATCTTAGAATTTACCTTGTCTTATCACTAAAGTTACATTATTTAAAAAAAAAAAAAAAAAAGAAAAAAAAAAAGCTCTAGAGCATGTCATAGTTGTCAAAATGTCTTGGACACCGTGTCCAAACAGTCATTGCAAAGGAACTGTTACTATGGTGGGACCCCTGAGTTGTAAGCCAATCCAGCTGTGACTTTCAGTACAAAAGGAGTAGTGATACTGTTCACTTTTTCTCCCTAAGGGAAGAAAAAGGGAAAGTAAATGTCTGATGTTGTCCTTTATTCTGGGCATATGTGGACTTTTTGAGATGCTCCTCCCGGCAGGAAATACTATTTAATTCTCAGGGAGGGAACTAGTGTAGAGAAAGACTGTAGTAACCTGTGATCTGATGAAAGTACTGCTGTATTTATCTAAAAAATGAAGGAATGATTCCCTAAAAGAGGATGAAAAATAATTCTGTTCCACAATTCCCTAGGTAAAGTAAGCTATGTTTAAATTAGCAAGTAATGTGGCATAGTAGAAGCATAGCTCTAGCTGGTCCTGTGGGCTGATGGAAATGCTGCTTTGTGGGTGGAACCATTTCAGTGCCTTCACAGGGCTCACCTGCCAAGTCTGTTTTGCCCAAAAGCAATATAGCAGCGCGGTGAGTCCTCCCTGCCATGTCCAACCCAAGCCTGGTGAGTGTGAATGATCAGATTTGCTTCAGAAGCACATTTCTGATCCAAGCTGAAATGTTAATATAGCCACACACCTGTATATCACTTAAATACTTTGGGTGGCAAGTTCAATCCCTCAAAAAGATATAACTTCTGAAGGTGTGCACAGTTAAACTCAGTAACTCTGCCAAAATCCTATGGGGTTCAAAAACTCTACATACAAATTCATGTAAGGAAAATGTATTAGATGCAAATAAACAGAAAGATAATACTTCTAGCTGCAAATGTTCTGTAGAAACAAATGACTGGAAGAATTAAACATTGAAGTACTTCTTTCAATTTGTCCTGCTCTTGAACTGCTCTCTAATGGCCTGCTGTTGATCACTCTCAGAAATTAATGGGCAAGGTGAGACCTGGTACAAAAAGCCTCATGTTGACTAACCCCCTCAGTAATCTTACATAGCATACAAGGTGCAGGCAAAAGTCCAGAAATATCTGGAAAGGTTGCTCAGTCATTATTTTCAATTTGTCCTTTGGAAATAAATGTCCATGTCCACTGATGAGTTAGAGAGCCTAAGCTTCTGCTTTAGAAATGTGGGTGCTTGAAGACAGGCATAAATGTAATTCAGGTTGTAGTCTTTAAAGGCAATAAATACAACATTTTTTGCACAGATTTTTACTTTTATTGTTGCATCTTAGCAGAGACAGCAATAAATAAAATATACATTTAATTCTTAAGTATTTCTGTCATAGTAGGGCACATTTGTGTCTTTTGTTTTCAAGTTTCACTGCCATTGTAGGGATTTGATTTGTAAATGTTTAAGTCTCATACAATACCTGGCAACAAATTTATAAATAATAGTTGATGCTAAAAACTACTTCCCTCCCATACAGTTCAGCTTATTTACTGGAAAATCCTGAAGTTCAGACTACTCTGTCTGGATATTAACTTACAAATATTATGCTTGAAAAAACCCACATCCCAAAGTGCCAAAAAAATTAGCAAAATTGTTCTCAGGAAATCTGTAAAAATCCTGACAGCTGTAGAGTGCACTTGAGGATATGCCAGACTTAGAAGATTTCATAGGAATGAGGCATATTCAGTTCAATTTATATGTCAATTGGAGGATAAAAAAAAATTGCTAATAATATTGAGTGGTTAATATTTAATGTCAATGGGAAGTTTTACTGAAATTACACTTTGGATGTCCCAAGAAGTTCCTTATATTAATTATCTATAAATAGAACAACTATTTATAGAATAGATTTGATGGTAATCATCATAGTACTTTACTATACAGAGAGTTAAATATTTTTAAACTATCAAGCTCATTTCAAGCAGGTAATATGGAATAGTTAAGTGAAACAAAATGCATGAAGGAATTAAGCAAAAGAGAATAAATAAAATATAATGCATGTCTGTATGTTGCAGTAATGTCTGAGAACATGTAAGAAACTTATTTAAATGGTTAATTGTTTTCCATGGAAGCAGATGGAACCTCCTAACTTTTGCTAACTTTAACTATTTTTGCAAAATCACAAGCTGTATGTTTTTTTCTGATATGTTTGAACATATTTTGCAAAGCAGAAAATGAAATATCTGTAACAATAAGACAGTGGTTTCTACAAATTAGATGTTGGTAAAAGTTATAGAGACTATTTAGTTAATATTTATTGGCTTTCTGTAGAAAGTTTTCTGCCTGGCATTTGCACTCAGCATATTTCACAATAACAGCTTTAGACACTTAAAAGCAAGTTGAGTATATAACTTTATAAATTACTTTGACTGCTTTCTCTGGAGTCCCTTTGAGTAGTTACTCATTTATTACACTGTAATAAAGAAGACAGGTGTGATTCTTCCATGGAGATCCTTTGAGATGAAAAGGCTTACAAGCAAAATACAGTATTTCTACATATGTGAAATTTTCAGACACATTTCTGGCTAAAAATTTGCTTATGTGTGGATGTATATCAGATGCAGTTACTTCAAATTTGAAAGGGTCATGTACATGGGAGAAATCTATAATCCATATGAGATTATCTTAAAATTTAATATAAAATGTCATTCATGTTTTGTAACTAAAATAGTGTATGTGGAAAGTCATATATCACAGAGCTCCTTTTTCCAACAACATTCTAAGTTCATATAATGTTGGTGTAAGGACTTCTATAGTTACATTATTTCTAAACTGCATTTCTTCTGGTGCCACGTATTGTAAATAACAGACAACTAATAATAGTGTTAAAATAAAATGCCCCTTTCTTTGTGTTAATTCAGGGAAGATAACATGCTTGATAAACTCCTAAAAGGTGTTATTCAAGTAGGTGATAAAAGCCACCTTTGTACTCTTGCATGTCTTATCAACTCTGCAGACAGATGCTAGGTAACAGAGTGAGACTGAATGAGAATTGATCAATTTTCTGATTATAAAGTTTACGTAATAACCTTCCCCCAGGTCAGTATGTATTTTCAGTCATAATGATGTGTGTTCAGACAGGAATTGATAGGATTTCTTTGTAAGACGTATCTCCAAAGCTGAGAATTTCCAATTAGAGCATATTTGGGAAGTTCTGGAAATTTTGGTTTTAAGCATTGTTAACATCTTGCAGCGCTGACATTAATGCCTTGTTTTAATTTTGACTAAGATATACTTTAGATACTTCCTAGAGTACTTCCCTTCCATATGGAAAATGTTTGTACCTTAAAATAAAAAGAAAAAACCACAGCAGGCTGGTTTAAGGATGTTAGTGATTTCAGATCCAGAAATTGAGGGAGTGAAAAAATTTTCCTGTATAGCTTTTATGAAACCACTTGTGTGAAATCAAGAAACATACACATACATTCACGGGTCTTACAATTTGATATAGCAGCTGTGAAGTTTTAGTTGGTTTTGAAATAGTTTATGACACCTTTTAAAAGTGACTTAAAGTCAGATGAGGTATATTGGCAAAATTCTACAAGTCTGTAATTCAGTATCTTAGAGGTATATTTTACTCTGCTGGAATTTGCATAGAAATATACACTGATTAAGTTTAATATATTCAAGTGAAGCATGCTTCTTCATGACAAGAAAATGTTTCTCTTTAAGTATATTGATTCCAAGCGGTTTTTAACTTCAGAGGCACCTAAATTTTTCTCATTGCTGGGAAGGCAGTATTTAGTAACTGACTCAGAATCACCTTCATCTGGACTGGATCCTATCTTGCTTCCTGAGGCAGCTTTCACCAATTATAGATTAGCAATCTTCCTCACACAGTTTTCTTCCAACAATTTTCTTGGCATTGTCATCTTTTCAGTAGTTAAAAATAAGTGGGGAAAAAAAGGAGTCCCATGTTATTAATTACAAAGAAGGTAAGACAGTAACTGTATAAGTTTCATAGGAATAGAGAATTTATGTAGTGAAATAAGTAGTAAAAATATTTTATTGTTTACCTTGAAGCATTTTAATATGCCAGAGTATTTCAGAACAGCACTGCAAATATTATATTAAAAGATTTATCAAAATTATCTTAATTTGGAGAGTCTGTATGTTTTGTTTTGGTTTTGGAGGTTTTTTTGAAAATTGGGGAAAGGACTGGTGAAGGATTGTTAGAGGAACAGCGATTTAACAGCATCACTATTTGAGTAGGCAAAAAAGCAGTTACCTTCTAATACATTTATGAAATGCTATGACATGAAGTAAAAGTCTAAATATTCTGTTGGCAACAGTAGTGTTTGTGCTGATTTTTATAGGATGTGGACTGGGTCTAGACAGTCATTCACATATTGTACATTAACACCCATTTTCTGACCTGATCATATACTTTTAAAGAGGTGTTTTAATCATGACAGAAATATTAACTCTGCACACTAAAGATATCTTTGCACAGTTTCCTAATATCATTTAATATTTCCATATATAGGGACAATCTGGAATCTTGTGAATAAAAGCTTTCAAAAGCAAAATTAAAAATATTCATCACCCAAATTTATGTAGCACAGAGAAACTGACATCTGTATCCACTTACATGCATATTAAACAGTGTACTAATAAATACATTTTAAAATACCCCTATGTTTCAAGTTCTTGTTGGATGCTCATCCTTTTTACACTGCTCCAATTGCAGTGATATTCAGGGTGGGATGCCAAAATGGCAGGATGAGCTTTCTTCCCACTAAGATGTATGATAGAGTGAAAGTGTTCAGAGAAATATTTTATAATTAATGCTGCCTGCAGAAAAAGGGCATCACGTCACTGTTCAGAGAGTACAGACCCTATTTCACCAGCTAGACTACACATCTATTATTGTGTACAGTTCTGAGCACCTCAGTACCAGAAATATCTGAATCAGTTGGGAGAAAATCAGAGAAGAGGGGAGAGGGATATATAAGGACTCCATGGATTAAGGAGGATGAACTATTCTATTACATTTCCAAAGGATAGGCAGATTTTCTGTAATTGGAACTGTATTTTATCCATATTCTTTGAACTCAGTGGTCAGAACAGGCTTAAAGGGATAGTTGTTATATATGTAACACCTGTTTTTTGTCATCCTCTGAACTGCCTCTCTTCATTCAATATGTAGATCCAGTGGCCTGTTCCTTCTTATTACCAATTTCTCCTGTGCCCTCAATAATTCCATATCTCATATGGTCAACAATGTGATAACATAAAACAGGCCAGCATGTGACTTTAGTAGAATGCATTTATTTTACACTGCTGGCAGGGCCCAAGTATCTGTTTATAAATTTAAAAAAATTACATGTATGATATAATTTTTCTTCCTCAAACCCAAAAACTTGGGAGTCATATGGAAGAAAGAAAACAGAAGGAAAAACTTTAGGGAAAGAATGTGTGAGAAAAGCAGCCTCACAAAAGTTTAAATTATGAAAATAAATCTGCTTGAATTTCTGTATATTTACACAAAGCCAAAACCACAGCAAACAAGTAGTTGTTAGAGTCAATCTGATAGTGTTCCATCATTTTTCATGCTGGTTTTCTTTTAAATATGGTCCCTGATACTTATAGTGATGTATAGATGCATAAGAGACATCTGTGTGTAAATCAGATTTCTTCAGTTTGTGTATCTGATTTTGCAATCAAACCAGCATTTTTCTAGCATAGACTTTATCCTACTAATTGTAATTTCTGTCCTATGCTCATTATTTCCCAAGTAGTGAAACAATTGAATCCTTTTTTTACCCCATATTTCTAGCCTGTCCTTTCTTTCACTTGTGCTTGACAATAAATGACTACTGGCCATGACTGTGAGTCTTGCTCTCAGTTGTTCTATCATTGTAAGTATTTTTCTGCTGAACTTCATGTGGCTGTTTGTTTATTCTGTTGATTTCCAGCATTTGATGTTGTCCTTTAGATCATTTCTTCACTTAAATTCTGTGCCTGATGGTATCTTTTTCATCTGTTATGCAGAGATTGGCATTCCTCTTTAAAAACTGGGCAAATAAACAAGCCCAAACAACAAAGCCTCCTGTTTTCTTTTATATCTTTCAACAGTGTTCTATCTAAATGGTTACATCTTTCTAATGGCAACCTGCTGTGACTATCCTTTGCCATTTCCTTTCATTTATTGTTTATTTAAAGCGTGGAGACATAATAGACACATGCTACTTTGTTACTCTTTCAACAATTTTTCCACTTTCTTCTGAATGATTATTGATTATATAATAGTCACTTTGATGGCATTCATGGCTAGGCTTGTTTGCCAGCTTCCATGTCTGGCCAATTTACAGAAATGCAGTATTTGACTTCTGTTTTCTGCTAGTGCTTTCATTTAACATAAATGGCCTGTGGGAGAAGGGTCTCATCAGAGGGTGTAACCATGGTCATAGGATGCCTGCCCTTTCTTAGATTAGAATGGGAGAAGAGACCATACTAACTCCTGTCTATCCTTGATGGATGCTTCCCTTAACATTTTCAAAGGCTGATACCTTGAAGGAAAGTAAAGAAAGAGAAGCTAAACTTAAAAGCTCAGAACTTGTTCTTTTTATTTCTCAGTGGAGAATACCAGGAAGAATTTTATTTATTCAAAGTAAGAAAAATAGAAAAGAGTACTCTGAAGGCATCTTGGTGGTCATTCTGTATCCCAACTAGTCAGTCACAGTTAAATGGATATTTAAGCTTTAAGAAATGTACTGGCAAGAAACCCTGTCAGCAGTTCCAGACGGAGGCTTCCAGGCAGAATGTTATCCAGCCGTAAGACAGTTACAGTCTTTTGGGAACAGCATTTACAAGCTGTTCATGCTGGTAAGATCAGAAAACCAAGTTTGATTCATGGCAAAAGCTCTAGGGCATGTTTATACTGTCTGCTTTGCTGTCACTAAAGTATTAATCTGGGTGTTCAGGTTCAAAAAAGTGACCTAATGGCTTGAGCTAAGAAATTAATCTCAAATAACTAGAATAAGCTGCTGGTGGATTTTTTTTTTTTTTTTTTTTTTTTTTTTTTTTACCCATGACTGCTTGGTGCACTGGAATGATTACATAAGTTTTAATTACCAAAGTGTATTTCAGTGTAAATGAAAACCATAAAAATATTTAAGAGTTGCAATGCTGCCTGATCTGCTGGTTTGCAACAGTTAAATTAAAGTGCTTTTCTAAAGAACACGAGTGTACTTTTACTTCATGTGACTGTCCCCTTATGTTATTTTCATCCATTCAAAACAGTGTAAGCTTCATTTAAGGATTCCCAAAATGTGTCTCATGGACTGTAAGTCATCTGTGAAGTGTTTGCATGTTCTGCAGAGGAGTGGCTCTTTAGTCATGGTCAGCCTCAAGTGACCCAGATGATTGCCAACACTTCATTCACCATCAAATTCTTCTGGAAGAGCACCAGTGCTTGAGAGACTGATGACAGGAGCTGATCAGAACTCAGTGCATCCTGCTGCCATGGCATCAAGAGGCAGGCAAAACTCAGAACTACCTAAATTTGATCCTAAATGTTCTTCCTATCCTTCCTGCTGCTCTGCATGACAAGATTCTTCTTTCAAGACTGTTTCAGGGACACCTCAGACTCTATTCCCAAGTTTTGAGAGGTGTGGAGTTCCCAGACTGATGTTCAATCCTAAAGCTTGGGGCACTGCAGAGGAGCAAAGCTACTGCAGCATGTGCCCAAGACTGCAAACACATGTCCTGGTGAAGATCTGCTCTGTTCTGCTTTCGGCTTCCTGTGTATGCAAAATTATCCTGTATGCAGGCATTGGGAAGAACATTTTAATTTATTTTTTTATTTAAAAGCCGAATTATTTAAAAAATATATTTTCCTACAAAATTCTGTAGTTTCATTTTGCAGCTTCACATAAAGATTTGTAAATATTTTATTCAATACCCTTATGTATTCCTTCTCTAGTTTTCTGCTTTACCAATAGACATGACCATTTCTGGTTTTTTTTTTTAATTCCTTTTTAATTCTTAGGCTAGCATCTCATATGATTTCCTATTTTTTCCTAATTCATTAACTCATTTTTATATTACAGTAATTTAATCAAACAAATTTTCATGTAATCTCAATTCTATCTGCAATGAAAATATTTTTTTTTACTTAGAGAAAATATTTTAGTCTCAGTAAGATACCTAAGAAAAAATTCAGACTTTTTTTGTGAACAGAGTGTTTGATTTGCAATACTGTATGTCTCCTTCTTCTTAGAAAGAATAAAATTCTGTGTTAAATCAGCAAATTATACTTTCTTTTGGTAAGTATGTGCAAGCCAGCAAATTGTTTGTCTCTAGATTGTTTGGGTTGTACATAGAAATGAAGATGCTTACTTGTGTATTTTACCAGTTTTATAGATGCTTCCTCATGATCTTTTAGGCAATTATTATTTTTTTCTCTTTCTAAGGACTTTAATATTCTATGTACTAATTTGCTATCTGGAACACGTGACTAGTTTGAAAAACATTCCTGAAGTAGTTCTTGATGAAAGTTCATCTTTCATCCAATAATGTTTAATTTGAAATCTTTTTGATCTTCATATCACTTAGAGAGATTAAAGGTTCATATTTTTTTTCAGTTTGCCTGATACTCCTACATATGAGACATTGGTTTGGAAGTTTATCATCATCACAGAATCATAGAATCATGAAATGGTTTGTGTTTAAAGGGACCTTAGAAGTTACCCTGTTCCAACCCTCCTCCCACAGGCAGGGACACCTTCCACTACATTTTACTTTTTAAATTACTTCTTAAAATACATTTTGCTATGGTACAGTGTTGCTAGATACATTGTAGAGGTCATATACCTTGAAGAAAATAGCTCTACTGAAAAAAAAAAAAAAAGAATATCAGTTGTATTCTCTGACCTAGCTTGGAAAGTGAGACTTTTTTTGCCTCTAAGAAGCAAGGCTGTGCCTCACCTCAGCAATAGAGATGTTCCAAATTACATTTACTAGGAATTTTTCATATACCATTAAGCCTTCATAGGCTTAATGATGTGGGTTTTTTCAGTTGGAATGTCTGTGATGTATGCATTCTTAAATTAGGATCCAGATGGAGTCTGGCAACATAATTCAGTATTTTCAATAATTGTAGAAAAACGTCATTATGCAATATTTGACTCCTGAATTGCATAGTACAGGTGTTTTATTTTAAGTGGATAAAAATTCATAGTAGTTTTGGTACTTTATATTCACTTGCAATACTTTATTGAAATTCTTTGTAAAACTAAGGGGGTAGTCATGAGGTGTCTGAGCTGCTGCGTGAAGTCTCTCATTCTATAGGAATACTTTATAAAGAAAAGTAATTTAATAAGCTAATATTATCTTTTACTTCAAGATGCTTATTCTCTAGGTAAGATGTTTTCCTGCAGCATTTTGACTCCCTCAAAATCTTGTGAATCTAATTTAAATTCACTGCCAATAGCTGAGGCTATTACTCTGGAGAGATCAAATACATTTGCAAATACTTTGCTGCTGAAAGCTGCCTTCATATACTTAATATAGTTTGTGGAGCCAATGGTTATTAAAGGCTGCTGAACATTTCTGTTTTATATTAACCACCTCTGAGAAGGTGATAATATATGAATTTGATAGCCAGTAAGTTGGGAGAACCATCTGTTTATAATTTTTAATGCAATTTTGCAAGCACTACCAGGTGAGTTTCTAGGTAGTATATTTTAAAAATATCAAGTAAATAAAATTACCACTACAGAGGTGAGCTGTACCACCTCTGATATCATTATTGAATCATATGTTTATGAAAGAAGTCTGGAGGTTAGTTTGTTGTAACATATTCTCCAAGGAACATTTGTTTTCTAAGACTGTGTTGGCAACATTTAATGATCATTGAAGTTATATGTACTTGTTGACACAGTTCTGGTGGGAGCCAACACAATGTTGCAAACTTATAAATATATCCCAAATCTGCTCTCAGACATGAAAAACTGGAGGAAAAAAGAGAAAACCCAAACCAAAAACCCCACCCAATTACCCTCCCAAGCCCCAGCCAGCTGATGATTCCTTGCTTCTTGAAACAGAATAGGCATTCAAATATTCTGCAGGAAGAGATGGAAGGAGAAAATAAGCTGTCTCTGAAAGTAAAGCTCAATAATGCACCTAAACGCTGGTGAGATGACTGTCGAGCATGTGGACAAACCTAAGGTTGAAAGCACCCTGTTCCTTCACTGAGAGGTACCTTCTGTCAGTGTGTTTGGGAAGCAAGCCAGGGAGATACTGAGAACAAGAGTAAGCTCCAAGCCTGCTCATAAAATGCCTCACTGGGTGCTGGGAGGTGCCTCTGTGGGCTTAGGAAAAGGAGTTCAGATGTGTAAATGGAGACTAACTCATGCCTCATTTCTAGGGTTTAATAAATGCTAAACATGGCTGTCACATCCAGGCTTGAGGAATAAAGGGAAAGACTGTATTTTAAAGGCCCCTAGAGTGAAATTCTGTCTAAGAGATGTAAGGTAATTAGGCAGTAGCTTTAAGAGTACTGCTTCATTAGCAGAAGGTTAGGTCGACTTTTGCTTTCCAAGATTCGTTCAGGGCTCATTTATCTCTTTGAACTCTAGAGGGAAAGGGGAAATGTCCAGGCAATCCCACTCCCCACTCCCCTCTCCCCCATCCCCACATATATTCCTGTTCTTCTCTGTAGCTCAGAGTGAGGGTGCATGAGTTCTGTATTTGCCTCCTTTAACAGAGGGCACATTTCAGACTGTCCTAACCACGATAGCTGTACGTTAGTCCTGATGAGGAGGTGGTTTACCTTTTCTGTTGAAGCTCTCCCACAGATTAGTGAAGAAATTAAGGTTAACTTTGTCAAAGATTGCATAAGTAAATCAAGTTTTCTGGAGGTTTAATGCCTTATGTCAGATTATTATACTCCATATTCTGGTTGGCACTGCCAGCTCTTTGAAGTATTTACATATAAATGTCACTGGATAAAATTAGTGTTTGCTTTTTTTTTTCTGAAGAAAAGTATGGGGGGAGGGTAAGCACAGTAGAAACCCAAAAAGCCTGAAGAACATTTCCAGCCTCTGCCAATTAGGAAGGAAACAATTCCACTAATGGTGCCTTATATACAATGTAAGACATTTTCTGTGTTTTTGAAAGTACACAGTAATTGACAGCTATAATTATATTTAGCCATATGATTCAAATGAATAAAACCCCATGACTGCAGTACAAGGTGTCTTGCAAAGAGAGTAGCTGTTAAAAACAAATTGGCCTGCCAGTGAGAGTTATTGAATTTAGGACCTTACTTACAAAGATGGAATAGCTAATGAGAAAATGCATGTTCTGGATCCAAGGTGATGTGCCCACTCCATATGAACACTGTGATCCTGGCTCAAAAGGTTTTGTCCTGAAAAAGGTGCATGTTTTTGTCTCCTGTTCAGGACTTCTCTGATGAAAGTACCTATTAAATAAACCTGTATGCACAGATGGCTGAAGGCAGTCTGCCCCTAAATCCTGAGTCTTTGAAAATATACACATATGTTGAGACCTAAAATTATGCTTTACTGTATTATTAAGCCAGACAATTAAGATACATTTATTTATAGTAGTTACAGTCTAATTGTCAGCACTGGTGATAAAATAGTTTGCAGATTATGGGACAAGCATTATATCCTTCTCAATAATACATTAATAGCACAAGAAGCCCTGCTGTGTACAGGCTTATTTTCCTTGCAGTTCAGTTATAATATCTCTTATATACTATGTGTTACATTCTGAATAATGCATGCAGTCAAAGTTCAGTGGAATTTTTTAATATAACATTTATATATATTATTACAACAAACACTTTTTTGAAGTTTATTTTGGATTATTTATTTTGCAGCTGAGAAATCAAATCTTATGGGGAAAAAACCTAATAATGTATCCAAATCCAGTTTGATCTATTTATCAGCTCTTTCAAATTTTTTCCATTGGTAGCTGAAATGGAAGAAGATAGAAGACATTGCTTTTATTACTAGCTTTGATGACAATGAACTCTTGTTCCGTATCATTGTACCATGTGTTTAGAGATTACTTAGAAATTCACATTATTTGTAGATTTTAGAATTTTATTTATTTAAGAAAATCTCCTTATGCATTTTCTTCCAATAGCCCTTGGTTTGATCACTTGTCAAAATAAATACTAAGTTATTGAAAAGCTGTATAGCTTCTCTGGGTTTCTCCCTGTGATTTTGGCTAGAATTTAGCTTTTTATTAATTATTATTACTTTTTGAAATTTCTCCATTTTATTTTGCTGCAAAAATATGAAACGAACACTAAGTATTTGCTAATCCCTTCATTTTGGATTAAAACACAAACCAATTTTGGCTGTAACTTTCTGTGGTTAAATGACTGTCATAAGGAGAAGAAACAATGACTCCTAATTTCAGATATGCAGGGAAGCTGTAATGGGCTGGCCCCACCTGGATGCCAGGCTCCCACCAAAGCCTCCCTGACACTGCCCTCCACAGCTGGGAGGGAAAACACAATTAAGAGTTCATGAGTTGAGATAAGGACTGGGAGAGATCACTCACCAAATACTGTCATGGGCAAAACAGGCTACAGTTAGAGATAGTAATTGAATTTATTACTAACAAAATAAGAAGAAGACAATGAGAAATAAAGTAAAACCTCAAAAACTCCTTCCCCCACCCTTCTCCCCATCCTGGCTCCACCCTCATTTGTGGCATAGGGGGATGGGAATGGAGTTATGGCCAGTTCATTATGGGTTGTTCCTGCTCCTGCTCAGGGAGAGGATTCCTTCACTGCTCCAGCTTGGGGTCCCTCCCATAGGAGACAGTCCTCCATAAACCTCTCCAGTGTGAGCCCATCTCAGGAGCAACAGCTCTCCACAAACTGCTACATGTGGGTCACTCTGCCACAGGGTGCAGTCACTCAGGCACAGCCTATTCCAGCCTGGGTCACCCACAGGGTCATAAGTCCTTTTAGGAAACCTGCTCCAGAGTGGGCTCCTCTCTCCAAGGGTCTGCAGGTCCCTGCCAGGACCCTGCTCCAGCACAGACTTCCTGCCATATCACAGCCTCCTCTCAAGCATCCACCTGCTCCAGTGTGGGTCTCCTCCATGGGCTGCAGGTGGATCTCTGCATCCCTGTGGATCCCCATGGGCTGCAGGGGCACAGCTGCCTCTCCATGGGCTGCCCCACGGGCTGCAGGGGACTCTCAGCTCTGGTGCCTGGAGCAGCTCCTGCCCCTCCTTCTGCACTGACCCTGGGGTCTGCAGGGCTGTTCCGCTCACATGTTCTCACCAATAATTTTTTTTCTTCTTAAATACTTTAGCAAAGAGGTGTTACTATCATTTCTGATGGGCTCAGCCTTGACCAGTGGCACATCCATCCTGGAACCATCTGGTGCTTGCTCTGCTGGATATGGGGAAGCTTCTGGCAGCTTCTCATGGAAGCCACCCCTATTGCTCCCCTGCTATCAAAACCTGGCCACACAATTCCAATACAGAAGCCAAAGAAAAATCTCTCAGTGCTTGCTTGTTCCACTGAATAGTGGGAAATATGAAGTGTAAGTATTTACACATCTGCCAAGGCTTATATTCCATATTTAAAATTCAAGTGAGGTAGCCATCAGGTGAGATACCATCCAGAATTCCCAACTGGAAAAAGTAACCCAGTGTTTCTTTATAGAAGATTGAAGAAAGAAGAGTATAAATCCCCAAAAGATTTATTTTGGCTTATAAAGCAATCAACACATAACAAGTCTGCAAAAAAAGGACACATCCTTACCTCAAGTTAAACTGAAAAAAGCAACACAATAAACTCAATCAAAGGAAAATAAATCCTAATATTCATCTGTCAGAGTGGTATCTAGTAATTTGTCATTCCAACATTTCCTAACAGGTTAAATTTTACTGATATTAAGCTAATTAGCACTTACAAAGAATGTGTTTTACAAAGGTAATTGCCACACTATTCTATCATCATTGAAGATGGGAATTAAATCTGCTCTTATTAAACCTAGAATGTAATAGCATTTTTGACAGTGCAGTAGCCTATTTCTATTTTACTTTAGCCAGTTTGTAAGGACATAAAGAAAAGGTGCACTTATTCCAATATGACAAATGCCAATTTCCAGTAACTCTTCCTCAACTTTCACATTTATTATTGATATTCATATGTGTGTATTAATGCATCCAACATATATATACTGAGGTGTATTTTTATGTCAGGTATTAATAAATATTTGTCAGAATTGTAGTCTCCTATACTGTTTCAATGTTTAGAACATCACTGTACTTTAAAAAGTGTATATATCTTGTTTCAGACCTATTCTTGTAGCTAAAGGATACCATACCAAGTAAAATATAAAATTACTTTAAATAATATCCTGCAGTGTCAGCCTGGCTATCAGAGTCAAATTTAATTCTTCTTGTGAATTGTGGTTCCTAAAGGTCTTGTAAGTTAAATTTAGTCAGTGAATTATGTCTGGACATCTACATTAACTTCAAATTATGCTGTTGCTGACACTTGAAAAGTACTTTGACTTCAGAGCATTTTGTTGTGTAACTGTAATTTAGGAAGCAATTCTGTTGGTAGTGCATTAGACAGAATGAAATTTAGAAATCTTTTTGGTCTTTTAGTGAAAAAAGGACTATGATATTTTATTTTGCTCAGTAAAGTAAGAAAAACAGGCAAGAGATTTGCAATTCAAAACAGCACTTTTGCATTATTAAATTACAGAATTAAATGAGTTTGAATTTTCCAAATTTTGTGAAATGTACTTAGTAACAAATGCTGTCTGTGAGAAGACAAACTCCTGGTCCAATTTTTTTATGCTCTGTTCATCTGAAATACTGCAGAGTGTTAGAAGTTAAATTTGGTTGTTAATCTCTGTGGTTATATTACAGAATATTTATCACAAAATTTCAAATGCTTTATACTCTGCTTATATATATGCATAAATATACATGTATGTATGCACATATTCATATTTGTTACATATTTCTATACTTATGCACCAACTTAGAGTTGAATTTAGGAATTCACTTTTCCAGATAACTTTAGCTGAAACATATTGCTGTGTCCTCTGTTACTGTGGTGGAAGTAGTATTAAACTCAAGTAAATTGTATCTGCAAAGAAGTCCCAGAACATTTCACCTTCATAAGAGACTTTAGTGAAGCTCTTTTTCTTTCTTGCTCTCTCATTTTCCAGTGTGGCTTTTCTCTATTTTCAAAGAAGCATTCCTTTTCTGAATACCTTTTAAGATGAGCTTCATGCTGAATGCTATATTGACTCTTTGACAAGGGCAATTTCAACAACTGTCATTTTGTCTGATCCAAACTCCTGTTTCTGTGAAAACCTTGCATCTTGGGTTATTTATGTTACCTTAAAGAATTATCTTATCATTTTTATGGTCTTTATATGACCTGTCCTTTACTGTAGTTTCAACAGCAGTCACAAACACATCACTAAACCATCCTTGCATACACACCAAATGTCTGATTACTGCTGGTAAAATGAAGAATTATTTGCCCTCATGGGTAGTCGGAGTTTGGCATTTCTTTTTCAACCCACACCTCTCCTTAGAAAAAGAAGCTGAAAAAGCTAGCCAAAACTGAAGATACTGAAAGAGAAAAGATTAATTCCCAAAATGTGAGTGAGGGTGAGTCTTGGCATATGTAAGCAGACATGTTTGAATGGGATGGCAATGAGTCTGCTGTTTTAGGAAAAATTAGAATCATAGAATTGCTTTAATTGGAAAGCACCCAAAAGGATCATGAAATGGAACTCCTCTCCCAGCACCATTCTCAAGAGACCACACCATGTGCCTGAGAGCATTGTCCGAACAGTTCTTGAGCTCTGTCAGGCTGGTGCTGTGACCACTGCCCTGGGGAGCTGTTCCAGTGCCCAGCCACTCTCTGCGTGAAGAATCTGATATCCAACCTACACCTCCCCTGGCACAAGTTCAGGCCATTCCCTTGGGTCCTGTCACAGATCACCAGTGAAGAGATCAGTGTCTGCCACTCTGCTAACCCTCACGAGGAAGCTGTAGAGCACCAGACAGGACAAACTGTGCAGGTACTCTGTGAAGCACACACACACTCTGTGTCATTGCTCCAGCAGGTACAGTGCTGCGGGGCTCCTTTCAAGTTAAGATCCCAAAACTTGAGTGCAGTAGGCTCTTTCAATAATTTGTGCTGACCACCCAGTGAGGAGAAGAATTAAAGTAGAGTAAAACTACTTAGGTTAAGAATGGGTTGAAGATGACTATTACAAAAACAAGCATTTAGCTTCAGTAATGAATTTATTTTGACATGAAAATAACCCCCCCACAGGTTACTCACAGGATTAGCACCATATGAACTTTAAGCTGTTTTATGATATAAATATCAAAAGGTTATTTAAATACAAGATACTTTGATGGCCTCTGTTTCCCTTAAATTGGATTAGAGAAAATACCTTGTCTCTGTTACATTGTATATTATTTCCACTGACATTAGATTATCTGTATTCATTTTAGGATACAATAGTTTCAGTTGGAAGGGACCTAGAATGGTTGTCTAGTCCAAATTAAGATATTCATCAGACTTAAAGTATTTTTATTTCTTTGTTTCTGGTTCCTTTATTAATTTGAATTATTTTTACGGTTATTTTTATTCTTTTCATGAAGATGTGCTGAAAACTAAATTTTATAATAGAAACTCAAGAATGATTCTCTAATATGCACTAAAAATATTTTAAAACTGAAAATCATTATTAGTGTGCTGTGTACAAAAAAGAAGAACAATATTTTCCTTAAGGAAAAAAGAAAACCAGTTACATTTTTTACTAATGTAATAGCATTTTCTGCAAAGTGATATAAGACTGATAATTCCTACAAACTTGAGAACAAATAGTGATATAACCCATCTGAATTTTTTAAGTATCACATAAATAGCCACTCAGTATGTTATTTTCAATTCTTTTCTTTCCTCTCCCCATCTGACTCAGTTATTCTTGGGCCAAATGCTGATTAACATGATTTCCAAAAGTACAATGTACAAAATTATAGCACTTTGCTAAAACAGTGATCAGTGTACTGGAGGATACAAGCTGGCAGAAAGAAGAAATAGTGGGGATGAGAAAACATTTTGAAAATGAAACATTATTTGGATTTGCTGTCATTGACTTCAGACATTTACCTAAGCAATGTAAAATTCTGCTGTAGGGGTTGAGGAGTCATATCCAGAAATTTTAAAACGGACATTCAAAAAAACTGAAAATAATAGAGAACAGAAAATATAAGGAGAAAAGAGAAAACAAACCTTCTTCTGTAATGCTTTATACAGGCAGGGCAGGGCTGCTTTAGTTGGAAATACAAAATATTGAAAACTATATAAAAAGTGAAATGAGTTTTTAAAGTGATTTATTTTATCTTACTATGATTGGTATATTGGTAACATAATATTTATCAACTGGGTTTGTTCTTGGCAGGCACTTTGTAAAGGCAAGTTTTGTAATTTAGTCTGTAGATTTCATAGTTTTTTGCATTCTTAAATCATCCCAGTTTTTAGGTGGCACTAAATGAACTTGAGAAATGCAGGGCAACTGCCAGTTTTCTGTCATTCCTTTTGTATGGCTGAAGAGTCCACAGGTTTAGGGAAGGAGAGATGAAGAGAAGAGGGGAAGAAGAAAGACGGAAGGAAGGAAGGAAGGAAGGAAGGAAGGAAGGAAGGAAGGAAGGAAGGAAGGAAGGAAGGAAGGAAGGAAGCTGTGAGTAGCACTCACTGAC
Organism: Onychostruthus taczanowskii; assembly: GCF_017590055.1. Classification (NCBI taxonomy): domain Eukaryota; kingdom Metazoa; phylum Chordata; class Aves; order Passeriformes; family Passeridae; genus Onychostruthus; species Onychostruthus taczanowskii. Next base: position 16,252,680 of record NW_024497629.1, on the reverse strand, counting down.
CAAACAAACTAATAGAAGCTACTATCACAGACACTTTTATACTTTTTGTTCCAAAAACACTGGCGGTCCAAAGAAATAAATAGGGCAAATAAATTAAGGTCAATTAGAGCAGAATCTTCAAATGACAAACTAAGTGTTTTAAACCAGAATGTAGATGACCTTAACTGTAATAAAATGAAATGAAAATCACCCCACTGGAACACACAAGAGCCAGAATGAAGAGCGCAGGTCACAGAACATGATGTTACACATTTACTAGCAGGTTTCAAGATGAAACAGAGCAGTGGGAACAAAAAAACTACAGGGAAAAGAAAATCCTGTTGGAGTTCAACTTTTCTACTTTCAAATTTCACAAAAAAAAAAAAATTCAGAAGGCAACTTAGGTGGTACAATGGGTTAACTAGAATTATCCTGGTATTTATAGCTGTAATAGCATACATAACCACATAAAGGGCACCATGTTTTGGTGGTACATATGTAAAAGTCTGGTATATACATCTTTATTTTGCCATTTTAACTTTCAGAAGAATTAGAAGAATTCTGTATCTGCAATGTATTAAGGGCAAAGCATACTGATTGTGCTTGGGTTTTAAGTTTTAAAATGATTTAAAATTCCTTGTCAAACAAATTTTCCTTGTGGAACGCAAGAGTTACTCATCCAAGTCTCCACCCTCATGATGGCATCTCCTAGGATTGCTTTCTGCAGAAGGTGTGGGATATACTTCTTGATCACTGCTGTCTCTGGTGAATACCTAGTGTTTCTCCTAGTATAAATTCCAGCCAAGAGGACTTTCTACTTGAAATCATAAAAACTATAGATTTGTTTTCATCTCTTCTTCATTGAAGCAAAGCCAGCCACAAATTAATTGTCTGTGTTACCAAGGCCATTTATCTGTGGTGTCTACTGGAGCAGATGTGTTTTATCACTAGATTCAGAGGAAATACTCCTGAAAAAATATAACTGAGATGTTGGCATGTGGAATCCACATGCCACAGGTTTTCACATAAACACTGTATAGCTTGTATGTTTCATATACTCACTCAGATACATAAAATATAACAAAAAACTACTGTATCACTTCTATGTCTGTAAATTGTGCTTCATCTCTCCTAAATCAGGGAATAACTAGCCAGGGGTTCAAGGAATAACAAAATCATCTTTTCTTGCCTTGGAGAGGCCAATTTTTGTAATCTTAACTTGCATTAAAAATGTGAGTAAATCAAATGCATATTTTGCAACTTATGACACATTTGAAAAAAGGTTGTTATGTGATTGTATTGCCTATAGATAACTAAAAGTCAGTTTTGAACACTGAACATCTGAAGTCATTTAAAAAACAAGAAAATAAATATTGCAAAGTGTCCTTTATTTTTCTTAGAAATGTTTCTTATTCTAAATTTGTAGAAGATAGAATAGGATTTTTGTAAAACAAATTTCTCTAGAATTAACTATCATGATCATCCATTTAAAAATACCATCAAATACTTATCTAAACAGTTTTATACCTAAACAGTTTTATTTTTATCCATAAATGTATTTCTAAAAAAAAAGCCCCTCTATTATAAATGTGCCAAGTAAACAACTAAATCAAAACAATAAATAGGTCAAATAATCAACTAATTCCACTAATTCGTTTGTATATGATATACTGCCTTAGACACTACATTGATTAAAGGGATCAGTTTTTTGGAAATTGAATACAGACACAAAATGGAGAGAACAGTGGGTTTTACTACTCTTATAGATAGGAGGAACACAGAAATTCTGAATTTCAAAATTGTATTAGATTTTATGGCATGGGATAAACAGACCAGAGAACACAAAATTAATTCTAAATTCCCCCAAAAGTCCATGGGAAAAAAGAAGTTCCTGGAATACAACTGGAATAGTTTAATTCCAGTTGTATTACAGTTCCTGTAATAAGAGGAAGCCCCTGTTATTTTGTTATGTTAAATGTGTAAATGGGTCATTTCTCCATATTCTCCATGCAATAATGTTGTGATGTGTTCTTAGTGAGATCTTTTTCTAAAATTCAAACAAAATATTTTAATTGGTTTTTCTGCTCTTGTGCTACATGAAACTTATTTAAAAGCTAAACATTCAGAATTGTTGATTAAACAAGGAATCATGAAATCATAGAAACATTTAGATTGGAAAAGACCCCAGAAATCACCAAGTTTCAGCATTAACTCAGCCCAGTTAAGTTCACCACTAAACCATGTTCCTAACTGCCACATCTATACGTATTTTAAATACTTCCAGGGATGGTGACTTTGCCGCTTACCTGGGGAGTCTGTTCCAGTGCTTAATCACATTTTCCATGATGAATTTTTTCCCAGATATTCAATCTAAACCTCTCCTGGCACAACTTTAGGCCATTTCCTCTTGACCTGTCACTTGTTACTTGATATAAGAGACCAACCCCCTCCTCTCAGGCAGCTGGAGAGAGCAATGAGGTCTCCCTGAGCCTGCTTTTCTCCAGGCTAAACACCCCCAGCTCCCTCAGCTGCTCCTCACAGGACTTGTGCCCCAGACCCTTCACCAGCTCCATTTCCCTTCCCTGGCTCACTCCAGCCCCTCAATGTCCTTCTCACAGTGAGGGGCCCAGACCTGGACCCAGCACTGGAGGTGTGGCCTCAGCAGTGCTGAGTACAGGGGGACAATCCCTGCCCTGCTCCTGCTGGCCACTCTATTGCTGACACAGGCCAGGATGCCACTGGCCTTCCTGCCCACCGGGGCTCACTGCTGGCTCATGCTCAGCTGGATGTCAACCAGCACCCCCAGGTCCTGTTCCACCAGGCAGCTTTCCAGCCTCTCCTCCCCAGGCCTGTAGCTCTGCATGGAGTTGTTGTGACCTCACACAATTGGCCTCAGCCTGTCAGTCTTGAGCCTGCACATTAGTTGTCCTGCACTCGCTGTGTGCTGGCACTCCAGATGATCTTCTTCATGACCCAGCCACAAGGTCAGACTGACAGGCTGTAGCTCCCTGGATGTTCTTTCCAGCCTATCCTGTGGAAGGGTGTCCCTTTTCTAACTTCCTCTGGGACCTCTCCTGTTAGTCAGGACTGACAAAAAGTGATGGAAAGAGACTTGTTGAACACTTCCACCAGTTTCCTCAGTACCTTTGGATGGATTTGGTCCAGCCCCATGGACTTTTGTGTGTCTAAGTGGCATAACAGGTCACTGACCATTCCCTCTGGGTTTATGGGGCCTATATTTTGCTACCCATCACTTTAAGATATATAAGTATATACACTTCATTTTTATAGTTGGAAGAATTCTCTTAACCTTTTTATTGGAGAAAAATAACATACTTCTGAAAATAGGCAAGGATTTAAGATAACCGACATAAATACATGTAAGAATATGAATACTGCCCTGTAGTTGGATTTTGATATTTTTGGTTTGATGTAACCCATATAGACATTGACCCTGAAACAACCACAATTCTCTGCTTGATTCCTGTAGTATCAAAAGGGCTCTCCAAGACAATTTTATTAAAAATGAAAATCACATAGCAAATATTCAAAATGCAGTCATTCTTCAAACTGTGATTCATCTTGCCTTTCTCTGGCATCTGTTTTAGAGGAGGTAAATGGTTTCATTTTTTTTAATGCTGAATGTGTATGGATCTCAGACATGCATCTTGAATAAGATACCTGGTTCAGGTGGTGGTATCATATCGCATGCTTCTTACTGTGTAAGAAACACAGTTTTAGAGTTTTTCATTAAAGTGAATTATTGGTGATTTTTATTAGTTGAAAGCATACATTTTATGAATAAGTGCAGTTTTCAGGGGAGTTTCAGAGTTACACCCCATTATAATTTCTAAGGAATAAGATGTTCAGGTTTCCATTGTAAGAAAAATACTTCTTTTTCCAGCTTCTAGCATCTTGTCATCCCCATTAATTTATTCCTTACTTTTGAATGACTAAATATTGTAGCATCATAGGGAAATGTAAATTATTTTGCTTTTGTGAAAAATAATGATGGAGCAGGTAATGAAAAGGTCCCCACCATGAAGAGGTTACAATTTAAACTCAAATGTGACACAAAAATAATAAACAAGAACAAAGAAAAGATAGAGATGTGACTATAACTTTTATAAAGTATTATGCAACTAGCTGTCAGACATGTCTGCGTTTCTGATTGCTGAGTGCATTAGTTCCTTTAATGGAAGATTTTGGGAGAAAGGTTTTAGAAGTAGTTTGAAAGATGAAGTAACAAGGTCTTTAAGTAAGAATTCAGAGTCCAGTCCATGAATCTAAAACAGCTAGAAATAGAGCATGAAAATAAAATGGTAGAAGAAAATTAAAGCAGTGTTGAATTCATGTCCTTAGCACACAGAAGACAAGGCCAAAATTATAGGTTAAGGCTGAGTAATTTGGGTCACTGAGTGTCAAGAACAAGGAATTTGAACTTGTCCTAACAGAAGGATATAGTTATGAATGATGTAATTGTAGCATCACACAAACTGTGGAGTTGGCCACATTTTATGCCATAAATTACATTAGTATGTTCTGAATCTCTTGACTGAGGTCAAAGACAAAGTGAAACTATATGACTTCGATTTAATAAGTGGATTTTCATCTATATAAAAAATCAATACAAGACAAAGTTGTTGATGTTGATTGACATTTATAATTTTTGGCATCTTTAGATTCTTTATGGCCTATTTTATTTTCTTTGTGTGCTCATTATATCAATGGATATGAATCACTATTTCCTGTCCAAAGTGCAGACTGAATAGTTAAGAAGTAAAACTGAGCTAGCTATTTTTTCTGTGGTTTTCCCCTTTTTACATTTTTAGTGGGACTCAGTTTCTAACATTATTTTTTCTGCTTCAGTGAAAAAATCAAACAGGTTTTGCTAATAAATGAAAAAAATATTATGAACTATTGCAACTTGCTAGTTAGGTTTCTCATTTCTGCACTACAGTGGTTCTCAAAGACCAAGATTTCCATGTAATTGTTCAATGTTTGAGAGAACGAGTAGAGAGAACAAAGTAAACTTTTTTATAACAGCTGCATAAGGCATATTTGTTTCCTTCATTTGCATCTCAAGTTTGGCCTAGGAAAAACAACTGCAAAATCAGATTTCTACCATATTTGTTGTTTACCAATATACAATATAACCAGTATGTATTAAGGAGAAAAGAAGGGTAGTTGTTGTAGGTGACTGTTCTAAGGGGAATGAAGGCTCCTGTATGTCAACTGGGTCGATCCCACAGGGAAGTCTGCTGCCTCTCTGGGGCCTGGGTGCAGGATTTCACCAGGACACTCCCTGAACTAATTCAGCCCCCTGATTATTTTCCAGTGCTGGTTGTCCATCTTGGCAGTGATGAGGCTGATAAAAAAGGTACAAGGGTGATTAAAAAAGAGTCATGAGGGGGCTGGCAGAAGAGCTCACTGAGTTACTTTCCATCATTTATCACCAGTCTTGGCTAACCAAGGAGGTCCTAGGTCACCAGAAAGGGACCAATGTGATACCCATCCACAAGAAGGGCCAGAAGAAGGATCCAGGAAACTACAGGCCTGTCAACCTGATGTCAGTGCTCTGCAAGATTACGGAACAGATCATCCTGAATGCAATTACATGGCACCTTCAGGGTGGATGGGGGATCAGACCTGGCCAGCATGGACTTAAGAGGGGTAGGTTCTGTCTCACTGACCTGATCTCCTTTTCTGACCAGGTGACCTGCCTAGTGGAGGAGGGGAAAGGCTGTGGGTGTTGTCTACCTGGACTTCAGCAAAGCATTTGATACCAGCACCTATGGCCTTCTCCTGGAAAAGCTGGCAGCCCACAGCTTGGACAGGAGCACTCTTTGCTGGGTTAAGAACTGGTTGGATGGCTGGGCCCAGAGAGTGGTAGTGAATGGAGCTGCATCCAGCTGGAAGCCAATCACCAGTAGCATCCCTCAGGGATCACTGTTGGACCCAGTCCTGTTTAGTATCTTTATTGATGATCTGGATGAGGTGATTGAGTTCACCATTAGCAAATTTGCAGATGGCACCAAGGTGGGGGGAATATCAATCTGTTGGAGGCTAGGAGGGTTCTGGGAGAGATATGAATAGATGGGCAGAGTCCAACAATAAGTTTAACAAGGCCAAGTGCCAGGTTCTGCACTTTGGCCACAATATCCCCCTGCAGTACTACAGGCTGGGGACAGAGTGGCTGGACAGTGGCCAAGCAGAAAATGACCAGGGATATTGAGCTGACTAAAAATGAACCAGTGTATGTCTAGTGACCAAGAAGGACAATGGCATTCTGACCTGTATCAGGAATAGTGTGGCCAGCAGGACCACGGAGGTCATTCTTCCCTGGTACCTGGCACTGGTGAGGCCACACCTCAGTTCTGGGCCCCCCAGTTCAGGAAGGGTGTTGAGATGCTGGAGGTTGTCCAGACAAGGGCAACAGCACTGGTGAAGGGTCTGGAGCACAACTCCTGTGAGGAGCATCTGAGAAAGCTGGGGTTGTTTAGCCTGGGAAAAAGGAGGCTCAGGGGAGACCTTTTCACTCTCCCCAAGTGCCTGAAAGGAGATCGTAGCCAGGTGAGCTTTGATCTCTTTTCTCAGCCAACAAGTGACAGAGAAGAGAACACTGTGAGAGCAGTCTGCGGCCATGGGGTGAAGGTCTGCCGGCTAGCACAGCCTTAGTGGCCGGAGGGCACACATGAGGATGGCTGCCCCCTGAGCTCTGCCGACACCGTCTAAGGTGGCAGTGATTGCTGTGGTGTGGGTGGCACAGCAAGGGCTCAACACAAGGAATCTGAAGTAAAGAAAACAGGGAAAGATCACTTGTCTGAGTCTCCAAAGAAAGCTTATTTCCCAAAGAAGGTCGGGAGCAAATAACAGGAAGAATGGGTCCAGCAAGCATCTTTAAAGAGGGGACGGTACAAGGGGTGGGCACAACTCTCAACCAATGAGGGGTTCTTAGGGGAGGGTTACATCACATAACAATGAATAGGGAGCACTCAGGAGGGGAAGAAGCCTTCCAAACCAAAAAATCATTGAAGCAGGGCTAATTGACAGGGAACATTCTGGAACACAAGGGGAGTGACAACAGTAACTGACAGGAGCAGGGGGTAGGGTGACCGGGATTGACAGGGACATATAAGGAAATGAGGGGAGGAACAGGGAAACTGACACAGTGATGGGCAGGCAAGTGGCAGGAAAACTTTGTGGTAAACAACTTATGACTGAACCATTTTAGGGAACAGAATGGGGTACAGGGGAGAAACCATTGTAATGTAATTAACATAGAAGGTCTAACAACAGTAAAACACCACATCACCACAGGACACAGTCTTAAGCTGCACCGCAGAAGGTTTAGTCCAGACATTAGGAAGAAGTTCTTCACAGAAAGGGCGTGATTGGGCATTGGAACAGGCTGCTGAGGGAGTGGAGAGACTGTACCTGAAGGTTTTAAAAAAATATTGGATATAGCACGTAGTGCCATGGTCTGGTTGACACAATGATGTTCAGTCATAGGTCAGACTTGATGATCTCAAAGGTCTTTTCCAGCCTACTAGATTCAACCTACTAGATTCTGTGATCTGTGCATTTTCTTCAAGCATTCTTTTTCTAATATAGTTTAAATGTTTCTGTCTACTTTTAGACATTCCTAAGACACTCTGCAACAGTCATCTGTTTTACACATCTGAAAGTTTGAATGCATTTTCCCACTGGTATGCAGTACCTTGACAACATATTGGATGCTGCTACTTTATGTCTGTGGGAGTGAGAAATGAAAATGCCAGTTTTATGACAACATGATGCATTGATTCTACTCACATGAATATCATTAATGTCATACTCTGCCTTCTTGTCTTGGCCAAATTTTGTTTTCAGCAAAACCACAAGAATGTAATTCAGATTATTTTTATTTGAATGATGCAGTATTTAATTCCTTTATTTTATTTTTCTGAAATCCTAATAAAATCTGCAATGAGTGCTAATGAATGAAGACTACTCTTCAAGGGTATGCATGCTTGTAACAGAGATTGTCTTCTATGCAGTATTAAAGCTGAGGACATATGCACAAAAAAACAACTCAGAGTTTTCTTGACTGTTTATTTTGTAATAATATGTAGATTTGTCAGTCCCAAAAATCTTCCACGACCATTTTTTAGGAAAATGTGCAGATCTATTTTGAACTTTATAGTCTAATCTAGTTAGACATATAAAAGTATCCAGACAACAAGATCTAGTAATTTGTAACTGCAATACTCAGAATAGGTTCTTGATCCTCTATGTTTCAGAGAAACTATTTGATCTTGGAATTACTCCCATATATACAATGGCAGCACTACATGGTGGAAATTACATGTGGTGGAACTGGCATTGTGGAACTGGCATCCACTGTTCAACATTAATATCTATGACAGTAGAATAAGATTCAACCCTTCTTGGATCTCACAGCTCCATAGGACACAAAGAAAGTAAAGGGATCCAAGAGATTGCATCAGGAATTTTTAAATTTCCTTTTTGGTCACCTGAGAATAAACATCTTAGTTAAGCCAGTCCTAAATATTCAGACCAGGAATATTTAATCTTTTTTGTTTATATCAAAAATATCAAACTGATTTTTTTTTTTTTATTTTTTTTTATTTTTTTTATTTTGAACTGAGAGTTTCTACTTATCAATGGAAAGTGTTCTAATTCTGCTTTTTCATCCATTCTCTTCAGAACTGGAAAAATGAATTAAAAAATCTTTTAGGATACATTTTCTTGTTTCATTGAGCTCTAACTGAATATATCAAGTAAAAGAATAATAATGAAAAAATACAGCCATTGATTCAGAATAGATTATATTTGTGATTTCTTGCATTTTTAGTGTGCTGTTACTTAAGACATAAAGTTTTACATAAGAAGTTTCAGAATATCTTCATCGAATGTGTTGAGTTCCTAATTTTAGCAGTCTCTTATCTTCTAGGGCCTCATCAGCATTTTAAAACGTCTAATTTTCTTCAAGCACAACAGAAATAACTAAAGCTGTGTCTAGTTGCATTTTGGTCCAGAGCTTTCAATATGCACAAGAGCAATTGACCAAATTTTGCCAGATCATCTGAATAACTGTGGAAAATTGCAGGCTAGTCTACCCCACAGCAATTTTCATTTACTAATTCTCATTAACTCTTAATCTTTACAGTGTTCATCCAGCAGTTTGTTGATGAAGGTTTTCTGTCATTTCCTAGGGTTTTGCTCTGATAAGAGAAAATGAAGAAAAAAGGTAGTATTCAACTCACAAGTGGGAAGGTTCTAAGGGATTGCAACAAACAGGATATCCATCGATTTTTGAGGATTAATTCTTGGTACAGACAAGTTTGTTGAAATGAATACCTCTTCTATGCTGTTTTGTGCTTTCACTTGATAATATATCCTTTTATTTTGAAAACTGCTTTTGTAAAGGTAACCAGGGAATCAGTCTTTCCTTGTGATTCCTGGTTGCTTCACACCTCCCCACAGTTAAACAACTAGTCTAATCTTCACACTTTCAGTTCATATTTAGGTTTGAGTTGTGAATTAATCATATTTATTTCCAAGTAATTTAGCCATGGTGGAAAAAATATACATATATTTAAATTACATCTAATGACTTTTCTCTTAGATATTTTTTTTTCAACACATAATATGTCATCTGGTGTTACACGTGGATGAGGAAAACAATGAACAAAAGTAACAGCCGTTACTGTGCCCAAATTAAATACTAAGACTGGAAAACTTCACAGTATCTGAATGATAATATGAAACTGCATTTTGAAAAAAGGTGTGTTTCTTTTTATTCAGAAAATATTTGGAGCCTGTGGTGTAGCTGTGAAATTGAGTATTTGCTGAAAATTAATCTTCTGCAAAGTATTGGTACCTTTGAATAGGCCGTTATAAGAAATTATACATAAATGTGTGTATGTTCATATCATTAGGAAAATACTATTCCAATAACTGTCGAGACTACCAGTTATTTTATGTGCAATTTTATATTTCTTGGAAATAATGTTTAACTTTCCAAAGTACTCTGTAGCACTTAATTTGAAAGGATAGGGTTTGTTTTTTTTGTCTCTTCATTCTCTTTTCAAAAATGTTCATTCTGAAATTTGCCTTCTAACTGAAGTTAATAAAATAAACAGAAATTATCACAGTCAAGACAATTTACCATTCATTTATTCTTCTCCTCCTGTGCTTAGTTAGTGTCTGCCGTGTTGTTTGTCAGCATAGCTGCCGATTGCAATTTTTTTCTTTGTGCCATACCACAGTGGTGGAAGGGAAGGTACACTTGGAATTGAAGCCATCTATTGTGGAAACACTGGAATAGGTTATGAAGAGGACATGACTGCTCAGATATATCAAAGAGCAGAATTGCACTGAAGAACATCCCCTGCATCCCCTGTGCTGGAATTCCCAGCAAGGAATGATGTTGCAGTACACAATATTATTTCAGTGCCTCTGAGGGTTCAATGCAATTTTGAAAAACAAAGCATGTTCTAAGAGGTAAACCTTGTTTAGTTCCTATTTCAGCTTCAAATTTATAAAACCCCTTTCTTATTAGCAGGTCATCAGTGAACAATATGTAGTGTTTTGGAGCTTGTCTAAAACTCAGGCCTTCATTTTCCTATTTGCTGTGAATATGCTTATGATCTAAGAACATTCCCTTAAAGCTAGATCCAGATAAACATTTAGGATCCTGCACTTAGGCAATGCAGCATATAATTTTTCCAGCACACAGACTGACAGGAACTTGAGAAAGATACAAGGCCATCATGTGTGTTGAATGGGAGGACCTAGGCAAAATACTGCTGAACCATTGTCAATAGAAAAAAAAAAAAAAAAAAAAAAAAAAAAAAAAGTAAGATTCATAAAGCAAAGAAAGAAGCATAACAATGTAACCTGGAGTTTAAGTAGTTCAGACTTGGTTCAGGAGAAACTCAAATACCAGTTCTCCCTCTGAAAGTTGTTTCTTCATTTTATGTGATATTGTCTTCACAAAATGACATCACAATCTTCAGAAGAGGAAGAGATCTGTGCCTTCCATCTGAGCTTCTGCTGGGCCAAAAAAATCTACTTATTTTTGTCCATGTGCACATTCTGTCTAGTCTTATAAATTTTCACATTTGCACAAAACTCATACCTAGCAAAAAAATATGAATTATTTATTTTGAACACTTTTCTGATCTTAGAACTTGAGGTATCATGTTCCTCTAGAAGGTGGGAGAGATTAGTTTCAATATTGGTTGATACAATAGGTTATTATAATAAAGTGAGTGCACTATCTTCCAGCTCCTTGAAAGCAAAGGGTACCTCTTACAGCTTGATTTTTGAGAAAGCAATTGCTATTCCATATCAGCAGGAGCCCCATCCTTTCTTATATACTCTGATTACTCTGATTGTGAAATATAAAGCAATGCTGTGTTGTAGATACTTCTTGCTTTAGCAAGTAGCTGCTGCAGATGTAAGTTTTCAATTTTTCTAGCTTCCACTTAAACGTGGATAGCACAAGAACACCCAGCAGCAGACAGAGTAAATGAAGTCTTGTGAAGGGAAAAGCTGGGGGTGTAGAAAGACAAATGGGTTTTCCAAGGGTTTTTGAAGAAAAGCTTGTGAGAACGATCAGTGAATTTGGGTGGATGTAGGAAATGTAATTTAGTTTTGAGAGCCAGGAGAAGGTGAAAGCTGGAGGAAGAAGAGGGAGCAGCCCTGCTCTGCCTATGATCCTGACCAATTTCCAGAACTTTTTTCTGCTGCTGTTAGGGAGAATGGGTTCAGGAAAGCATGATCTCTGCTGTGATGATTCTCCTTGTGGGATCCAAAAACTGAGTAGTGTCTGAAGTTAAGACACAGATTGGCTTTTTCAGCCTGGAATAACTTATGTTAATAAGGAATATAGGTTATGATGTTGGCTAAGGAGGAAGTTGGTTGCTCTGAGATGCTGTTTATTTTGTCAACTGCCTTCCTCCAACTTTCTTATAGATCCCATTGTGGATGACCTTACTAAAAAGTTCTCCTTAGTGACCTCTTCCGCCATCTGTAAAAAAGAGACTCTTGGAACCTCCAAACTGAATTTTCCTATGAGGACAGCAAATATAATGATGTTTTGAGGGGATTAGAAATACTACTGAACAACAACACATAGTAATATTTGAGACAAAGACAAAGGAGAGAAGGACCTTCCTTTTTTTTTTTTCCTTTTTGAGGGGAAGATTGTTTTGTAGCACATCTGATAGAACTCAGATGTGCTACAAAAGTTTGAAAATTTAAACTTTTTTTTTTTTTTGGAAAACACAGAAGTACACATTTGAACTTCCTGTGGTTTCTCTCCTTCTGTTTTTCCATTCACAGATCAGAAAAATTGCAAGATATTCCCAAAGTGGGTTAAATCATCATTCCTGAGAGTGTTGTGCTGAAAACTGTTGCCTAGCTCTAAAGGGCTCCTGGCTGAGGCTCACCCAATTAGCCTACACTGATAGTTGCCGACTGGAGCACGGGTATTTTGGACATTGACAGTGGAGTGCTGAGTCTGGTCTGCAAGTCTGTGCCCTCTGCGCAGGGTGACAACAAGCTGTGTTCTCAACAGTGGCTCTATCTGCTAATGAGCTCACAGGACACGTGCTATGTTTTTTTTCCACACCATGTGATTATTTTCTCTGTGGGATTCCTATAGACAGAAAGTTGGATCAATTAAGAAATCAGTCTGTATCATATGCTGAAGTGGCACTAAGAGGTATGACAGTCTTGGGCAAAACATGTGCAAAGCTATCAATCCACAAAATGCCAGGCTAATTATTCTGCCTAGTGTAATTGCTCTGAAATATGCTTTCATAATGGAAATGCTTTAAAAGCATTCCTACTTCTCTTTTTTACTAACAGTGGTATTCCTCTTCCTGTAAGAGAGTTGTAAATTGGTGGGTTTTTAATTTTTTTCTCCTGTCTCTTTTTGTGTCAAAGAAGAATTCATGTCATAGACATCATATGAATCCTATGTGCCAAGATCTGTGAAGCCAAAATTGAATGCAGAATATCAAAATTCTGCTTACAATAATCTCGTTAAACTTCTTCCATTCTGCTTTTGACCACAGTCATTGCAATTTTGCACTTTCAAGTTTCACTCCTCAAGGGGCATTAAGAAAGTAGGTGAAGTGCTTAGTTTGTGTTCTCTACACCAAGAGTGTTTCTTTTTTTAGTAAATCCCTTTATATTGTTGGAAGAAAACAAGACATACCTTTATTTCTTGAATATCTGTCTTCTTTAGCCTCTCTGACCTTTGTCAGACAAAAAGTTCAGGGCTATAACTGTGATGTGAAGCATTTTGTGTCATCCTTTCTCTTTTACCCTTGTTCTTTAGAGCATTCTAAAGAATACTTTATGCTCTACCCTGTGATCATTATTAGTGTTAGAGGCCAGAAAAAGCATTTTAATGCATCCACACTGACAGGTCAAGGTCATGTCACTGGAGATGTGATGCCTGACAGGTAAATCACTCCTAAGTTGTAAGTTAGGAAATGTTTTACAGCTGTAGCATGTCGCCACCTAGCTTTACTTATTTCTTTTTCTACTTTAAAATTTAGTATTTCAAATGTCCTAGGTAATTCATAGAACATTTTATATTCAGACAAGTGTCTTCCTATTCATCGACTACCTGATTTTTATATCTTATGCCAACAGCCACTCTTTAATCTTTTAACTTATTTGGCTCACTTTGTCAATCCTGAGCTCATCTCATTCTCCCTTTCAAGAGTAGGCACCCACTGCAGTTATTCCCATATGAGGTCTAAATTAGTGATAAAACCCAGTGATCTGTTGAGGCTTCTTTTCCCAGTTACCTTTTAAGAAGGGAAGAGGAATGTGTACAGTCTACTATGAAAGAAACCACTGTTGTCCTGGACGACTTGTGTGCAAGTTCTCTACTATACCTGCCTCAACCTGCTCAGCTTGGATTAGTGTGGAGAATAATGCATTTTGGAATTCTAAAAAGGCAATAGCATGGGACTTTTTAATAGTTAATTCTTTTTGATAGAATGGGAGCTGGTTCTGCTGTTTCCTTGATTGCTACAATATAGTGACAGTCTCTTCAGATCATCATTTATATCCTGTACCAGATCAGCATTTTAATCAAATGATCTCAGTATAATACTCAAATAACTTCGAGTTGCTCCAAAATTGTAAGATTGTAATATCTTATTGTCTATTTTCCATTACTGATGATTTTCATAATAGATTACCATTACACATAAAAAAAATCAAATGTGATTGGAAGACAGGATTATTTTCTTAAACTGAATATCAAATTCAGACTTTTGCCTAATTTGTGAAAGCTAAAATTTAAGAAATTAATTTTATTGCCATTCAATTTCCAACTGTGTTGTAAAATTATTTTATATTGCATTGTATTATTACCTTATATTTTTGTGTATTTATTTTATATAGTATTGTATTGTTTTATAAACTAATGGCAAAGATTTTTTTAGCCACAGTAATTAAACCAAGATTGGTCTCACAAGATGCACAAGGCAGTTTGAAAGCAATGGTGGCTTAATCATGTATAGCATTTCTATATTTGGGGATTCTAGAGGATTTGCCTCCTTTCCTCTTGTCTGTTTTAATTGTTACATAACTTTTGTGGTTTGCCCTACAGACTTCAAGGTCAGCTGGAGAGCAGGCAAATCCCTTCTCTGCTTCTTTGCTTTTCCAAGATTATGTAAACAGACTTTCAGAAAATACATTCCCTTTCCCACCTTCTCCCTCCAAGAAGGTAACAGTTCAGCAGGCCAATACTGGGGAAAATATTTCAAGGATGACTGATAATTAGATGCCCTTTAGAAAAATGGGAGACTGAGTACAGCAAGGGTTTCCACAAACCACCTCAGTACTCTGCTGAAGAGAATTTCTCAGCCTTTCTCCCCAGTATGTAAAAAGATGCAGACTCTTAATCTTTTACTCTCAAGGGCTCCTCAGCTGAAATCTGAGCTTTGGAAAAAATTAGTAAGAGCATCCAATAGCTGCAAATTTAGTTTAGGATTTTAGAATTACTTCTCAGCTGATGTTAGATGTAGAAATATTTTACTTAGTATGTGGAATTGTCTAGTTTTTGGTTTAGTAGATTTGGTTTAGCACCAAATGAGGAGGGAGTGTTTAGTGCTTTCTGAGAGTACCTAAGAATCAAAATTTCGGCCCCAGTTCACCTACTCATGCTCTCAAAAGGTAACAGTTTTCCAGTTCGCAGAAGGGGAAAGTTTATGTTTTCAGCCACATAGCATTGAGTGAGGTGCTAAGATTTAACACAAGATGTAAAAACATGAGAGTTTATCAGGTTACACAGCTGTGCAAAATAAAAATAAACTGCAAATAAAAGATACAAATATAAGTCATAGGATTTCTTCAGGTTAATGCAGATAGAAATATTCAATGAAAATTATTTTTAACAGCTGGTAGCTCAGGTTCTTGAGGTGTGAAGCACAATAAATGGACTAGTCTACATCTTCATTTCTAGATACAAGACCACAGTCAAAAACATATAGGTTACAGTACAAATAGGTTACATGAGTAGACCAAATCCAGCCCATCTCAGGACAATAATAAACCAAGCTATTTAGATATTATAGTTCACAAATTTTTTAGTTATTGAAGACTTGGTTATGACTTACTCTTTAGGAATGATACTTCCAAAGCCTTTCAAGTGCCTGCATTTGATTCTGCTTCAGGATTTGCTTGAAATCTTGCACAAACCACACCAGTCAAAGATTATATATGTTTTGGTGGGCATCTGTCGCAACTAAAAACTGAAACAACTCTGTAAATTTTGAATTAATTTAAAAGTTGCATTGTAATTTAGGTTTTCTTCTTATCAGTAGGCTAAAATCAATTTTCTTTTTCTTCGTTCCACCAAACCATCACATTATTGTGCTGTCATTATTTGATTATGTAAATCAGAAATATAGCTACACATTTTGAAAGACTGTGTTTTGTGCCAAAAGGAATTTGTATCCCTTTATGAGCAATCATATTTTTTCCTCCACTTGTAATCTTAAGTAAGAACAATTAATTAATTCAGCATGTGGTTGATTTGAAATGATGACTGGAATTCTAAGAACAATAGCAGATAAGAGACATCCATATCTAAACATGGTAATAATTAATGTATGTCTGACAGAGATCATAGAAAGAAATTAGTAAATGTTAGAAAGAATACTCTCCAATATTTTGGAGAAAAAAATTAGAACTTACCCCTCTATGTTGCAGTTTTTGGTAGGGTAATGGATATCTAAATTGACATGGAGTGCTTGCTCTACCGTTGTAGCTCTCTCTTGGATACAAAGTGCTTATAAAAATACATGTAGTGCTGCACAGCTGCACAGAGCTAAAGAAAGCCAAAAGAAACCTTTAGGAAGGCCAAGACTAATACACAGAAATCCTGATTCATGTGGGTCTGTAAGGCCCAGTAAAGAAATCTTTGGACATTTTAATCTCTGCTGATGCTGAGCAAAATTAAGATAGCAATTAAGAGTAAGGTGTTATTGGCTTTCAACAACCACAGTTCAGAAAGGCCTATTGACATATTTCTTCTTATGTTAAACATGTGTTTATTGATGAAACATTTCTGTAGAATCCTTGTCAATGTTGTTGTATTTTTAGAGACAGTTATTGAAAAAAAATCCAGAACTAGAGCTCTATGCATCTCCAAAGGTTGCTGCAATTTTAGCCCCAAAATTCACAGTTCAGAAACAAAGTCTCCATACTAGAGAATCATGGAGGTTTACAAAAGAAAATTAACTCAAACCCCATGATTTGATATGAATATTAGCAACCTATTACATACAGGGTATAATTTTTCTAGCCATTTGTTTCATTTTGAGAATCCAGTTCCTTCAGCATAAGATTCTCAACATCTTGATTTCTTGTTATTCTCAGGCAAGAGACTTAGCTCTGGTCTTTGTTTCCATTGGTTTAGCACAAAATGAGGAGGGACTGTTTCGTTTTTTTCTGAGAGTACCTAAGAAACAAAATTTCAGCCCCAGTCCACACACTCATGTTCTCAAAAGATGACAGTTTTCCAGTGCTCAGAAGTGGAAATGATGATATTTATGTTTGCAGCCAAGTTGCATTGAGTGCTAACACTTAATATGAGATGTAAAAACATATGAGTTTATCAGGTAACAGGTTATGATTGTTTGGATAAATAATTTACCCGATTCCTTTCTTGAACAAAATTCTATTCATAAATAGGAAATTGAGTTTATGTAAACAATGTCTTGCCAAACAAAGTGACTTGCTTTTGTCTCAGAACCTGGTTTTCTTCATTCCTTTAACAGATACAAATATATTTTATTGCTTCCTGTATGATTTTGTCAAAATGGTCTTCAGATTGTTTCTATCCAGTTATCTTGAAAAAGCAATTTAAACCTCCCTTGCCTGTTCAGACAAGTTTTAGTTAGAGCAAGGTATGCACTTTAGTTATGTTATTCTTATTATAAAGAACACAAACCTATATTTCTTTACTATTATTACTTGCTGGACTATATACAAAGATCCATATAGTTACTAAATATGCATAATTTTAAAAAATCCATCTTTTCACCTGTTGCTATATTTTTTTGTTATTTTATAGATGTTCATATCTGTCCTTAAATTTTAGGGTCAACCATCTGTAAAAGGAATTATTCACAAACTTTCAAATATGTCTAACACTAATTGAGTGCACGTTTCAGTTCAATATTAAATTATACTGGTTTTAGAGTGCTTTCTAAAACCAAATAAGTTTCTTTTGTAATTAACCTGAACTCAGAATATTTACTGTGTGTTGTTTTCTAATGTCAGATGATGAGAGAACTCATGTGTCTTTAACAAAAGCAAATTGTTTACTCATTCAAGGATTCTGTTCAGAGCTCTGTATCTGAATGAATTCCAAATCAGCAGTTCTATTGAGTTGCATGGCAATCGATTGCCTTTTATATGAGATGAATGGTCGTGTTCAACACATTCCCCCTCCTTGTCCCCCATCCTTTTTTTTTCTTTTTGGCCCACTGCCTTAGATGCCATCACCCAAAGCAGTTAGTCCCAAATGAGATTCTGTTTAGTGGCTATCAGCCACTTCCAGATTTTCACTGCATATAAATGACTGTATTAAGAATTGGAGATGTGATGTGGAGTTATAAACACGTGCTGTCAAGAAAAAAAAAAGTCTAAATGTGTAGGGGAATATTTTCCAATGGACCCCTGAGAGGATGATTAGCAGAACATTTTTCTGTTTACAACTATAGGAATGTTATTAATTGTAAAAGAGATTTTTTTTCCATGTGACAAGATTAGTATCCACTTTATGGAGATGTCCATCCTTTAGAAATTCATACCTTTCCTTTTATCAATAATGTGACTTTATATGAGCCTGTTTAACTGCTTTGGACAAAGCTTGCAACAGTTCCATGCTGCATGTATTGGAGGCCAGGGACAGTGATAATGTTTTGATTTATTTAATGGCTGTTTCAGGAGACAGACTTTGTGTCTTTCACTCTGGACTCATTATCAAGAGTCCCCATTCTTCAAAGTTTTCCAATTACTAGAATCCTATCAGTGCTTCAAACAACCCTGCAGGAGTACAGTGAAATGCACTAAACATACACTTTGCAGCCCTACAGTGGCATTTAAAAAAGACTGTGCATAAGGCATCCACAAACATGAAACTGTGCTTGCATAACTTCCACTTCAAGGTACATTGCAAAGTGCTATATAAATATACCTTTTGTATTATCTGACAGTAAGGTTACTTGGTATTAACATCACAATTTGTACAGTGATCTTATCCCCATTCTGAACAGAGAATAGTTGTATTAATGGTAAAAAATTCTGTTTAGCAGTGGACATACCGAGTTCATTGGAAGTGCTTGGGAGCACTCCATGTTTTAAACATATGAATCATCATGCAAGGTGAGTATTCCTGAAAATGATAACTGGTTCATATTGGTGTACAGTGAAAAGTCTTCATTCTTGAGCACGGGCATTCAAAGACCTTTCAATGTATATTGAATGTTTAAAATTTTCTGAGAGAATACTATGATTTTTTGTCTTATAAAGGATGTTCTGACATGACCACTTATTTTGGTTTATGGTACTGTTAAGGACATTTTTATCTGAAAATAAATAAATATCTGTGCTAGTGGCACCTTTGTGTTGCACCTCCATGTAACTCACAGTATGTCCTCTGTTTCTTGGAAGTTTACAATTCCTTTTTTCTGCTGGTAGGCTAAGACTTCTTTCCTGCACTGCCTGAACATTTGGTTGTGAAATGGGTACAGAGCCGTGTGTCTAAAATTCAGCACTACATCCTTCTCTTTAAATCCTGGAATTCTCTCCCTTGGATGAACATCTTTAGATTCGACACGGACTGCAATCCTGGCCTAGGGTTTCCACAGATTATGTAACTAATCTACTCCCCCTCTATCCTTCCCCTTTTATAAAATCTTGCACTCCTCTTTCTAGTACGTCATTGCTCCCCCTGGAAACACTTCACTGACTTCATCTTTGTTCTTACATGTGAAATGCCAACCTTTGTTCTCCTCTTTAAAGTCAGATGCTGTTCCTCAGTGCATCTAATTTCTGTTAAAGCACCTTTGTTCTGCCCCATCTTCTTTCCTCTGTGCCCCTCTTCATCCCCAACCATTTTTCTACTGTACCTTTGATAGTTCCACTCCACAATGTAGCAATGGCAGCCTCCTTCCTATGGGTCAAGCACTCTGTTTTTAAACTCACTTTTTTCACTTCACTTCGTACTTTTTACTGTAATGGATTCACACCGTCTCCATCTGACCAAACTCATACCTCATTTCCCATAGATAATTGCAGACGCCTCAGTCCCAAGTGTTTTAAAATCACGAATATGTGCATTATAGACCATTAAAATGGTTTAAAATAGTGATTTATAAGCATAGAAAATGGCATAAATAAGCTTAAAGAGCCCTATGTTGACTTTAAGAATGGAACTAGACACACCAGTGGGATGAGAGCTTCGCTGGGTATTATCCTCTACATCAGCACTTCTTATTTTAGAATGTACATGGAGCATTACCTGGGATTAACTGTCTGCATTTCTTCTTCCTCCATTAGATTATGCTTGATTTGTCCATGAAGACCAAAACATCCCTTTTGTTTGACAGTAAATATGTTTACTTTAGGACAAAATACTGTTGTAGAATGTGAGCTCCCATATTACAGGTAGTTCTACAACTCTGGTACACAAGTCCTGTTTTCATTCAAGCTCCTGCTAGACTTAAGGCTCTTGCAGAGGCTGTAACTTGAAATACCAGCATAGGCAAACCCAGAACCTACTTTGTTTATGTATGTTTATTGTTTACTATAATAGGGGAAATAATTGTGAAAAGAAATCATGAATTATAGATACATAATTGTTTTTGTTATGTTCAGCTAGTCTGGAGCAGGTAATTTGTTTGTCTTTGCAAAATGCCAGGCAATTAGAGTGTTAAGGGTTATTGATGAGAAAAAAAGCCTGACAGAAACTGAAATTCACTATTTCATGTATATATTAACACAGCTCTTTTTTTTGTTTCATTGACTGTCAGAACTATTCAGAAAAACTTGCAGTGGTCTCTTTTTCAGGTCAGTGGTGTACTGCATTCTCTAAAGATCTGTAGATCAGAGGTTAGGTATGATGTGATTGATATGAACCACAAAGATCTGAAAGTTTTTGAGAATATTCCTACTTCACTAAGAACTTCCGTTAATTTGGCTGCCTGTATGCCAACACAATTTTCAGACAGTTTTTAGAAACTTAACAGGCCAAGACTAGAAATTCTCAGTAAATTAATATGCTTAGCATGTGAATGAGATGAATACAAAAGGAATAAAGCTTATTATCCGAGATAATTGATGAGCTAGAAAACACTTATTATGGTCTCTTGTGTGTGTATCTCTCTCTATGTGTGTGTATATGTATATGTGGCTCTCATTTACCTTACAGAGCAGAGTGGTACTGAAGGACCATAAACATCTGTTGAAACGTATATATTTAGATTTTTAAAAAAAGAGTAAAATTGCCCATTTACAACTTAATTATTTCTTTCAAGACAATGCACAGTACTTTGATGTGAGCAGTTTCAGGTTGCTGTATAAGTCTTTGCCATACATAATTATGTGCTTATTCATGTTAAATATTTTAACAAAGCTACTGTGTAGATGTGGATTTCTAAATGTTACTGCTCTTGATCTTTCCCACGTAAATGAGTGAATAATGAAGGAGACTACTTATAAAATAATTCATCACAAAATATTTCTTCATGTGAGCTGCCAAAGTCTGACACATGACTTGAATTTTTCAAGCTGGAAACAATATTAGATTTTTAATATTAAATTAAAACCAAATGTAACACTTTTTTTTAAAATTTAATTTACATTTGACAAACATATAAGAATTTCAGTCACTTCAATTGAACCATGTTGTGATTTTGCCAGTGTGGTGGCTTGCATTTTGGCCTTGAGAAACAAAGAATTGTGTTTACCTTTTTATAGGATTTCCCAGAGACCTTACAATTTTGATAATTCATATTTAGCATTGCAACACTGCTTATTATCTATGCATTTAGAATGGATTTTAATCTGCTAGGTCACGTTTATGATTAACTTCTGAAAAACCTTTAAAATAGAAGACTCAGGACCTAATTCCTCAAGAGCTATATTCTGTCAAACACATGAAATTCAAAGCAGTGCAAGGGGTTTTATTATATTTTGAATGATTGCCATGGAACCCACTGTCAAGTGAACAAGGCAGAGGATTTCCACTTATAGGTTTTATACCAAATAATGATGAAAGTGTCAATCTTGCTGTAGTCTTCAATTCAGAAAAGGCCCCCAAAGCCAGAAGGGTTCTGATAAAATTGTTTTCTACAGACTGGGTTGGTAAAATATCTTTCCTATCTTCTGATAGCCAATTCCTCACTCCCAGAGGACAGTGAATGTAAAATTTCCAATTTTATATCATACAATCAATATTTTTTATGTGCTGAGGAGTCCACTTTTGTATGAAGAAATTTCCATTTTCATGGCGAAGTGTTCTAAACCTTCCTCAGGAGTATCCTCACTGTATAGAAATACATCTGAAGAAAGCAATGTTTAGAACTACTTCTGCTTCTTCCAGCTGCTGCTGCTAGAATTACAAATATTTTAGTAGAGCTCATTTAAACATCTTGGTTTGTTTTTATTGTTGTATCTTTTTTTATTTTTTTAATGTATCATCAATGTATTTTACTGAATGCTAGACAGAACTCCTTACTACTCAGCTGTAAAAAAGAAATAAGAAAGACCATCTTTAGGCATCTCTCTTCTACTGCTGTTTTAAGAACTATAATAATTTCAGGTACTTTCAATGCTTGTGAATAAAGTTCCCAGCTCTCTAAGAGATGCTTTTCAGAAATAATCTAACTTAAGGGAATTTAGCTTAGGTCAGCTTTCTTCAGCACCTGTATAAGCTCCATTTTAAAGTGTGCTAAATTAAGGATTATATTTCTGGGTGAGACATCAAAAATGCTTGCTTAATATTCACAGAAACATAGAATGGTTTGTGTTGGATGGGACCTTAAAGATCATGTAGTTCCAACCTCCCCTGCCATGAGCAGAAACACCTTCCACTAGACCAGGGTGCTCAGAGCCCCATGCAGTCCCATGCAGCCTGACTTTGAACACTTCCTGGAATGGGACATCCACAACTTCTTTGAGTCCCCTGCTCCAGTACCTTACCACTCTTGCATTGAAGATCTTCCTCCTAAAACCTAATCTAAAGCTACTCTCTTTTAGTCTGAATTCACTCCCCCCTGTCTCTCAGTCTACATGCTCTCAGAAAAAGCCCCTCTCTGTCTTTCTTGTAGGCTCCCTTCAGGTACTGGAAGACCTATTAGGTCACCCCAAAGCCTTCTCCTTTCCAGGCTGAACAATCCCAACTCTCCCAGCCTTTCCTCTTGTGGGAGGTGCCTCATCCCTCTGATCAACTGATGGCCTCCTCTGGACTCACTCCAACAGATGCACAGCCTTCCTGTGCTGGGACCCCAGAGCTCAGTGCCGCACTGCAGCTGGGGTCTCACCACAGTGGGTAGAGGGGCAGAATCCCCTCCCTTGCCCTGCTGCCCATGCTGCTTTTGTTGCAGTCCAGGATACAGTTGGGACTTTGGGCTATAAGTGCAGATTGCCATCTCATGTCCCTCCTCTCCTCCACCATCATAATAACTGCATTTTGGTTTCATATTCTGACAACTAAAATGTTATGATAATACCCCTATGCAAGCACAACTAATAACAGACATGCAGTCTATCCTATATAGACATGAAGTCGTGTTTTCTACTCAAAAGTAACAATTCTATTTTTTTCATATAATTTTTTTTTTAATTTGAGTATCTTTTGAAAAGAAAGTTTAGGGAAGACTTTGCTTTTGTGAGGGCAATTAAACCATTGCTGTGGTAATAGAGAAGAAATTCTATACAGATGCAAAATATTTTCATTTTAGCAATTTAAATCCAATCATATATGCCTAAATACATTCATGGTTACATATCACTATGCATCACATGTAAAATACTGGAATGAAAAGACAAAGTTGGGAGTATTATTGGACACGGTGAATTGCAGAGTAGATCCCAGTTTCAGCTGGTGGTTGATTTCTCTGCTGTGTCAGTTTAACTACTAAAAGAAGGAAAAGGCAATTGCAGAGGCATGTGGATAAAGCTTTGTAAGCTCCATGTTTGATACAAGCATGCTAAGCAGTTAAACATGTCACTCAAAGGACTAGAGTGCTGGTTTTTATTTACCTCTGCACTGTTTCAAAGGTACATGGTCTGTGTACATAGGTGGGTCATTGCTTAAAGTTATCACTGTGAGTTAAAGGAATGTTAGTGACTCAAGAAAATATGTGTATTATAAGACATGTTTCTTATATTACAAATATATATATTTTGCAATGTAATAATTGCATTGTATTGTCCAGCTGGCCATTTATTTAAAATATAATATTTATTCCTGGGAATCAATCTGCAAAACTGGAAGACAATACATATGCAGTGAATAAAATGGAAGTGAATACATCCATGTATTGGACTTTCCGTGTGTACGACCTACCTCACATGAAATACCCTTTTTCAGTAGTACATGTGTATGTCTGGCCTTTACCTCTCTAATAAGTTTGGGGAAAAGATCATGCAGTGTATTTCTGCTGAATAAGGAAGTTGTTGCATTAGATGACTGGTGTTTAAAAACAGAGAAGTTTATCTTGCAACTATAATGCCTAAAAGCGCTGTTTTCCTTCTTCAGTGTAGCAGAAGTATAAATAAACAGAAGCCAATTTGATAGTGTTTGTAGCTAAAAGCAGTTGCATGTCATTCTTACTTGTGAGATTTAAATTGGGTGTTTCTCCTTGTATGCAGAATTAAAATAGTTACTGTTAGTTACCTCATGATTGCTTGTTTCTCTTATGTAGTAGTCAGTCAACATTCAGATCTCAGTTTCTTGATATTTATCTAATGTTCTTTTAGGTTCTGTCTTGACACTTACCTTAAGACTAAGATTGTAGCTAAGTTGCCTAAATGGATGAAAAAAAAAAAAAATTACTCAGTTTATTGCTAAGTTTCTTTGATATTAATTCATTGCAAGAGAAGAAATGGAACTTTTAATCACCAAAAAATGACCAACTTTATAAAAAAACGACCAGATTTAATACAGAAGCAAGAATGGGCACTAGACCTTATTGAATCAAAGGGTGAGAATTGTACATTCTGTGTATGAAATTTAAGGGGAACTGAGGACAAAAAGTCTGCATGTGTCATCATCTCTCTCATACTTGCTGAAAAGAATCCAATTTATACTGGACAATTTTAAATTAATATGATTTACTCAAAATTATTTTGATTTGAAGGCTACAAATCCACTGTCAAAGACAGCTCCACCACTTCTTGTATTGGAGCTCATGGATTTTTTCCTGGAATGTTGCAACCCTGCTTGTAACTTTTATTCATTTCAGATCATCCAGATAGTGTATATGCATTTTAGAGGCTTCAGAATGCAGAATTAAACATTTTTTATTATTATTTCCAATTTCCCTTGAAATTTATAAAGAAAAAAAAAAAAAAAAAAAAAAAAAAAAAAAGCTGTCAGTGCTAAGATATTTATTGAAATAGGTAGGGAATATATATCATATTTTTGGTTGTTTTGGTGGACAGAATGAGCTAAGTACAATGTTACATCAAGTATCCCTAACCAGCTGTGCCCATTGAAGCTTTGCAGTTTGTACTTCAAGAGCTGGTGAAAGAGATTAATTGGTCCAGGGTTATAATCACTGTGGTTTGAAAAATCAGGTTATTCTTCTTGGTGTTTCAGCCTAGGTTTCACATGGCAATTCAAAAGGGAGTCACATCTTTTATTATTTCATTACCTCTGTAGTTCTTAAATGCATATGTATCTATATATTGCTCTCATTTATAGTTTCTTATATATGTGAAGTCTTTGTTTTCCAGTAAACTGTTGTCACAAAGCTCTTGGTTGAACCTTTCCTCAAGGAAAGATTGTAGTCTTGAGGATTTAGTGCCTAATTTGAAGCTCCAGCTGTGCAGGAAGATGATCTAGTTTTGATGATAAAGCAGGAGGCAGAGGTGGCTAGTATTCAGTGTCTTCCATGTGGGAAATAACTGCAATCTCTTATGTCTTCTCATTAGAAATTCCATAAAAGCCATTTTAAACTAACAGAACACATCCCCTCAGTTACGGTACACCTACTCCTATCAGGACCTTCTGCTGTGATTTAAAACACCATATGTTCATATGTGCTTGTTCTGAAATTTGCACAAATTATCCAAGATTTAATATGGGAATTAAAAGCAAACAGCTTCCATTAGAAATTCTCCAAATTTCAGCAGCTGCATAAAGTAATCCAAGATTTGACATTCTTGTTAATATTTTTATCCCTGTACAGTCCAGGTTGGCATCACATCAGTCACAGCAAAAGGAATCATAATGTGAGTTTACTACTTGAAGCAACTGGAATTAAGAATGACGAACTCATTTGCCTAAGTCAGTTAATAGAACCAGCTAACTAATGCTGCTCTGCTGTCTGTCTCATAGGAAGCTGATGGTGTGGTGGTGTTCTGCTTAACTTCATTCATTCTGTTGTTTTATGTGCAGAATCACTTTATCCCGTAGTTTCTGCATCATAAAACTTCTTTAATTTGATGTAAACAATAGTTTAATGTTCCCCTAATTACCTCTTATTTTAGCTCTAGCCCTGGACATGTAAGTGGAAACACTGATTTTCCAGAAGCCATGGGTGTAGGTGTTTTTTTTTTTTTTTTTATGAGACACAATTAAACCTGGCTATTTGGAGTACATTAATTAAATAGTTTCTAGTTCTTCCTCTAGACTGACTCTGGAGTTTTTAGGATTGAACTAGTGTGATTATTTCATAATTAGAAGAAACAATTTCAAATGTTTTAAATTACTTCCAGAAAAGAAGAAATAAACAACATGGTTAAACCTTTGGCCTCTTTTGAATTGAACTGAATTCTATCTAGGCCTAGATATTTAATTTTTCAATTTCTTATTGAAGAATCTTTATACTTATATGCATATCAGAAACTATTAACACTTTTATGACTTTTTATGATTGTTCCTCTTGTCTTAGAAGACACTTTGTTGCTTAGCTGTATTTAATATTATCTTAGTGAATAGGTATGCCTAATTTTCTTTTCTGTGGAATTTCTTCCATTACGTCATTCTCAAAGTAAAATTTGAGTCTAAAAATGAATTTGAGTCTAAAATAAATGTAGTACAACAATGTATATAGTACGGTTCCTATTCAAATTAATAACAATATCATTGCTTTAGGAAAGTTAAATATCCAACAGCTCATGACACAGTTTCGCAAAGTGCTCTATTTTAGATTAAATTCAGTCATATTTCCTAGTTGCAATGACTTCTAGTACCGAGATTTTCCCTCTTTGGGGAATATCTATTCTTTACTAACACTTGGCTGTGTTGATTCCTGAATTATGCAACATGAAGTACAGAACAATTCTCATGCTTTAAGGATTTTAGTGTTTCCTAGCTAATATATATCACAAATTTCTAACAGGTGACACCCTAAAATTATTGTTCTTCACATCATTCACTTTGAATGTGGATTGCAATAAAAATAAGACCTCTGAAAAAAGTAGAACAAAAAGAAAAGCCAACACTCCCAGGGGAAAAAATCCCAAAAACACAAAACCGAAACCAAAATCAAAAAAAACCAAAAAAACAAAAAAAAAAAAAAAAAAAAAAACCATACCAAACCCAAACAAACAAAAAAAAACCAAACCAAAATAAAATAAAACAAACAAAAAACCCAGACCTTTTCAGACTCTCTTTGTTCACATCCTGTCATGTCTCATTCCTTTAATTCTCTTTCTCTCATGATGAGGAAATTGAAACAGGGACATAAGTGACTTGTTGAAGTCCACAAAAAGAGTTGATTGAAAAATCAAGATATAAATCTCAGAAGCCTCCTTCTTAGTCCTGACCTCAAGTGTTAAACCACAAATAACACACAGCCCTGAATTTCATATCCGAGAGTTCGATCTCGTCTCCAAAAGAATGGCTGTGATCTCTCAGGAGAACATGCTGATGAACTTTTATTCCCCACAAGAGAAAGGCAGTGTCCAATTCAGACTGAAATCATAAAGGTTCAGGCAGATGTTCAAAACTTTTCAAAATATTGCATCTCATAAATACACCTTCGTTTTTGCTTCCCTGACCACACTGTTATCTGGCAGTGTTTGTCAGTCCTTACCAACAGTCCAACAGGACCTTTACACTTTGTATCACCCGCAATATGTAAAAAGCAAACCATGAATTTAAATACCTTTTTGTCAACTGTTTATCATTTTACTGATAAACAGTTAGTGTTTATCATCATTACCATTAAAATGTGCACTTTATTTTCCAAATACAGAAGATGATGCCTGCCAGCAAACACTTTTGCAAAAGAATTTCCCCAAGCTGCATGCCTTGTTATTTTTTGATAAACAGGAGCACAAGCCTGCTTGCAATAGTGACATCTAGTGACTCCCAGTCACATTTATATCACCCCCTTCACCAGCTTTAACTTTTTGCAGCCTTGTACCCCATCACAGATAGAGTGTTGCAAATGAACTAGCAAATATGTCCTTTTTCTTTATAAAAGACACTGGAAGAAGCAGGAGCCATTGTCTACAACAAAGACTAGCTTAAAGACACATGTATTTAATCCCAGTGAATACAGTGATATTTAAAAGTAAATGATAGTTATTTACATTACATGAAACGAGATTTTTTCTGACTGTTACAGTCCACTCTTTTCAGTTCATACTGTGATGATCTAATCTTGCTTCTAGGCATGCTGATGTTCCCACAAGCTCAATGTACCTTGACATACACAAAGTGCTACATCTGGTTCTTTGACACGAGCCATTGTGTCACTCCACTCTGTGTATCATGTCACTGCGTGCTCAGTGGCATTAGCAAACCATGCCCTGACACAGCCTTTTATGTCAGTTTCTTCTCAGACAATATTAAGGGCTTTTATATAGCACACGTGCATTTGAAGTGATGCTACGGAGCACTGTTGTTCATATTTCTGTAAAGCTGCAATTTCTATGTTGATAGAAGCAATGATTTAATTAAATTTGTGTTTTAATTAAGACCTAATTAAGGAAAAGATATGAACAGCTGCGAATCAACAGACGTTTTCCTAATAGTTCATATCTAATTGCATTTTTTTCTTTTTATATTTTTTCATTTATATTACCTAAGCTTGTTCAACACCAAAGAAATTTGTTAAACTTGTCATAAAAAATTGCACAGGCCTTTCATGAAAAATTGTCATGAGAAAGTTTTAAACCACAACTTCTTATAATAACATCTGAGAAGTTTGGAGGGATGCAGGGAATTTGATGTCTTTTAATACATACAAAGTAATGCTATCTCATACCTGCCTTTTCAGCCTTTTGAAATCTCTATAAATGAACTTGAAGTGACTTACAAAAATGTAACTATCAACCTTTTCATCTTGTTAGGTACATTTTCTTTACCATCCATAGTCAAGTCAGAGCAAGACTCTAATGACAAGGTGGAGGGTTCTTTGTTTTTATTTAAGAAAAAAATGCAAAAGAATAATTCAGGTGACTATATCAATTGATATGGTCAAACTTTTTTTTTTTTGCATCACATTCCAGGAAAATGTTGTCATATTGATGGCATACAGTTACCAAAGCTTTTATTTCCAATTTAAATTTTCAGCACATGAAAATACAAACTTCAGGTGTATTTTCAATTATTACCATCAGAAGAGCTCTCTCTGTCAGCCATATGAGTGGGGATGGTTAATTTAGCTAATTACAACTCATCATTCCTAACTCAAAGAGTGAATGCTTAATATATGTAGAAAATCGTGATCAATCCAAAGAGGGATTTTAAAGTTTAAGCATTTGCTTATTTTAATAGACATGAAGAATCAATTAGCAGCTGGGCAAACAAACAATATAAGTTGAGCAATTAGTTTATATTTGCTTCAATCTAATAATTTTTACCAGGGCTTTCAAACATTAAAAACAACTACTTTTTAAAGTCTCTATATAATTTTAATATACTTTCACATCCATCATATTTGTTTGAAAAATCCCTCACCCACATATGAAAAAGCAAATGGAAATTTACCCAACCATAAAAAATAAATTTAATAAGAAGCAATCTAGATTGGGCCACAGATTATTTGGTTTTACAATTATATGATTCCACAGTCATATTTTAATAGACACTTAAACAGTTATCTTTTTACAGCTGGAGTCAATGGGAGCAGTGGAAACCTGATTTGATATGAAAGTCAAAATAAAGAAATGGTAGTTCCCTAATGTACACAGATACAAAAACATAAACACAATGTGTGTCCCTTTGGACTAATGTAATTATTTGCCTAAAAATTAAAAACAAAAAAAACCCAAAAAAAAAAACAAAAAAAAGAAAAAAAAAAGTCAAAAGCTTGGAAGAGAATTGGAAATAAGGAAGTAACTGGGAATTACAAAAGGCTAGGAATAAAGTGCTATTTGGAGAAATATGCAAGACCTCCTCAGGAGAAAACAGAGAAACCACTTGTCTGCACTTGCAAAGTGTTTGCTCCCTGTGCTGCAAAGGGTGGACCACCAAGCTGGGGCTTCTCATGAGTAAACAGCAACTGAAGAGGGAATGATGGAGATGTGGCAGGGTTAGCTGGTGCTCCCAGGGTACTGAAGCAGTTTGGGACCATGCAGCAAGACACATGCTCTAAGTCCAGATGCTGTCAGGCACACACAGGCCATTGAAGGAGTAGAAACAGGGAAATAAGGAGCAGCAGAAGTAGAAACACAGACTGCATGGGGCAGTCATGGGGTGCTGCTCCTCACGGTGAAGTGTGTCCATGAAGCCAGTCTTGAGAAGGTGCATTGAGAGAAGCTACAAGTCATTTCATTCATCACCAAAAAAGTAACAGTTGTAGTTGAATTCTAAGCACTGACCAAAGTTGAAAAATACCTTTGGAGAAATATTTGTCACCTTCAGCTTCCCATTTTTACTTGTATTTGAGGATATAGAATGTCTTATAGAAGTCTTCTTCATTACAATATAGCAATTTATTAAACAAAAGAGTAAAGTATTTCTAAGTCACATTTACATTGAACAAGAATGAAATCAAGCCAGCATTTTGCGTTGCCAATTTAGGTGTTTGTTGTTGGAATTGCTAATATCATGCTAATTATATTTAAATTGCAAAATATATTAAAATCAGTGTTCTCCCATGGGGTGTTTTAGGTAATAAGCAAACATGATTTCTTCATCTTAAATTCCCAATTTAATGTTTTGATTTTTTCTCTGTGTAGAGACATAAATTATATGTATATGTCTTTGCTCTGAAACCTTTTGCTTTTCCCCTAAAAGACAATGCAGAGGATTTTGCTGTGGAACTCTAATTCTTTATGAGGGTGCTCATGTGTAAGATAAGGCTTCAGCTATCATTTCCCCTGTTCATATCCTCTGCAAAGCTGTCCTGAGTTATTTTTGTGTCATGCTGTCATTCATATAAAGCTTACGTTGCCCTTCTTTTTACAAGGTTTTGGTTTTTTGGTTTTTTTTTTTTTTTGTGATTTCATAATTGTCCCCACATTTGTGAAGTAGTTAATGAAAATACATAGATTTTTAAAATATTTGCTGTTACTTAATCCTAAAAAAGAAGCAATATCGTGAAGTACTATGAAGTAATGCTGTGAACCATTTGGATAAAGAACTTCTGGGGATAATAAAGTTGTGTGAATTCACTTTTTCTAAGTGGACAAATTCCCCTGTTTTTTCGTGCAAAATGAGCACACAAAAAATTTTCATTTTTTTCATGTACCACTTGTGATGAAGGGGTTGCTTTGCTTTATGCTGGTGAGGCTCCCTAGTTTTTTCAATATAACAAGCTCAGTTGAAATTAGTCCGTGAAGACATCCTAAAAATTTCTAAGACTTAACCTCTATCCATTTGTTTCAAGGGCTTACATGATCCTTAAGTAGCCTCAAGTGCAGGGTTCTCTTGTGCTCTGCTTCCATTTTTATAGGTGCTGTTCACTGACAATCCTCAAACCCATAATAATCCCATTTTGATAAAGTGTGTTTTTTCAAACCAGAAAGCAACTGCTCCCATTAACTGCCCTGTAGGGCACCTTTGG
The DNA here is from genome assembly GCF_017590055.1 of Onychostruthus taczanowskii. Lineage (NCBI taxonomy): Eukaryota > Metazoa > Chordata > Aves > Passeriformes > Passeridae > Onychostruthus > Onychostruthus taczanowskii. The sequence goes on along the minus strand of NW_024497629.1, from coordinate 16,220,959 downwards.
TATGCTCGAGAGTGTGAAGAGCAGCAGCTTTTTACAGCAGAATTGTGAGGATTAAAGATAGGAGGTTTAGAGAAATTTTATCTGGTACCCTGTTTTTGGAATACTTTCTCTGGAAAAATTCACCCCAGAAAAGTAGGCCTAGCTTAACACTCTAGAATGGTGTATTATGATTATTGTTCTTATTGTTATTTAGGAAAAATCCCAGAATAATTATTTAGAGTGTTTATTATAGGTGTTTTTTTGGCTTACAGTTCAGTTCTGCCTTAAAGTGCATACTGACCTTGGTTATAGTTACTGTAAATGCATTGCCTGCATGTTTTCCAGATGACTGTCTGCAGCATTTTATTCATTAGAAGACAATATTCTCTCAAACTTGCTTGTTTTAACTGTTCACTTGCAAGATAATTTAAGTGAGACTGAAACTGTGGCATCAGAGTAAACAAATACTGCTTATGTGTTAATCACCAAAAGAATAATATTCTTTGTATTTAACACTGTGCATTATAGTAGATGCAAATATTCTGTGAAGTGTACATTTTATTAACAAAATTGCACAGGTAGAAAGAAACATGAACCCTATTTTCAGTTATTTATGTGTCTTTATGTGTCTTTCTTTTTCTATATTTGAAACTAATTAAGTTTTGCTACCCTAGTTAAAAATAAGAAAAAACATAAAAGCTAAATGCAAGTATTCTTTGGCCAATGGAATCCTTCTCCAAACTTTCATAATTCTGAGGTTAACAGAATCTGTTACCTTGAAAACTTCCTCATTCCCATGTGCTGGTATAAGTTGAAATGGAACCCAAGGGAAACAGAAGTCACATAGTAAAGCTTCCTAACTGCTGTGTGAAAATGCAGACAATATAGAAGACTCATTACCACAGATAAAACAGACCCAGTTCCTAGAGGACTTTTTATAATAGTTTTGGGCAATTGCATAAGAAAGTTAGTCTATAACAAGATGCTGTGACTTTTATACTAATGAAGGGCATTAAGGAGATTCTAATTATGGTGTCTGGCCTGAAAAATTAATCTAAGATTTAAAAATCTGAGCTGTTTGAAGTAAGCGTGACTGTAGCCTCTAGTCAGGCAGGACAGTGACTAAACTTCTTTGTTTGAAAGAATTATTATGAATTCTACTGCATTTCATAATTGAGGCTATGAAATACCATATGTGTCAAGGAGGACTTGTCAACTCTCTGTAAGTACATAACTTGTTTTACTAAATGTATTCTTGAATGATGTATAATTCTAAGTTTTGTGCCCTTGCACTTCTTTTTCTTATCATCAGACCATGAAATTTTTGCACAGAAGGGCTCATTGTAAGGGTATGATAAAATTATCATAATTTTTCAGTGCAAGTTTTAAAAAGTTTTAAAATGTGCTTTCAGTAGTGGGAATCTCTGGGTTCTTTGCTGAACCCAGTGGGGATCTCTGGGTTCTTTGCTGATCAGCATCAGCCCAGTGACCAGTCACATATTCTGTTGGGCTGAATGCCTCTTCTGCTTCCCTAACACAAGCAACACTGCCTGCTGTGTACTGCCTGGGAATATACCAACCTACATTCGGACTGTATTTCGGGTATTTAACTTTTAACTGAATCCTGCCTTAATATCTGTTTTCCTTCACAATATTCTCAGTCAGCAACTGTGCCAAGTCAGTGCCATTTCTTACAGCCAATGCAGATATAAACTAAAATCTAGAGGATTTTTACAAGGAAAATATAGAGGGTAATTAAACAAACAAAATTATTTTCAATAAATTTGTAGGAACTTAATAACTTAATAACCTCCCATACTATATCAAATTTGGCTATCAGATTTAACTGATGCATCTGAATATTCCAGTAGACAGACAAGTATTATTTATATGTGCTTAATTTTCTTAGAAAATCAACTTAAATATATTGTTCTCATTTCTTTCTTTTTCTTGTCTATTAGCCTGACTTTTCATTTCTGCCTGACAAATATGTATTCATATATGCTAGGTCATTATGTCATTATTTTCCTAAAATGTTCACAGATTTGTAACCACTTGTCTTCAGTAAATCTCATTGAGAGCAGCTGATTTTGGGAAACAAATAAATCTGCTTACCTTGCTGAAATGTTTATGTTACAGTTTTGGCTTGTCAAATTTCCCAAATAATGAACCGCATCTTAGTGACAGCACAATATTCAGTGGAAAAAGAAAAGGACAAAAATGATTGGATAAAGTCAGCAGAGAAGATGTGGACTAGTTTTCTTTTTAGGATTTACTTATTCATGTCTACTGCTGGCTATTGACAAGCTCAGGAAGCCAAAGTAAATAATTTCTTTAAAATATTTTTCTAAGCCAGCTATAGCTCTTCCTGTAGGGAAGTACATGATGACGCTGAAATAAATCATAGATAAAGGCATGGTCAATTCTTGTTAGATAGGATTGAATAAACAGATAACACTTTTGTTGGTTTATTGTTTTACTTGTCAGGTATCATTCAACAGAAGCTCAGACTTCTGTTTCCTTATTGTTAAATTAAAGCAGTTATTCCCGGCACAGGCGTATTGACATAGGACAAAAGCAGGACATAGCAGGACAAAAGCCTGTTCAACCTGTTTTTCCTAGCCAGCAAGCTCCTCTAAAACTGTTTATCAGAGTTTAAAAATACTGCTTTTTTATATATCTGCTTTCCAAGCATTTTCCCTTCCATGATGCTACAGAATTGGGATTTTACAAAATTCTTATTGACTATGCAAATCACTTCTGTATATTTTATTTCAATTTTACATCAATAAGATATAAATGTTGACGTTATTATTACTACAACTTAATCACATGGGCGACTTCTCTAAACTCTTTATATAAAATCAGTGCTAGCACTTGTCTATATATTCCTGTTAAGCAAGTTATCTTGTCCTGTGTTCAACTATCCAATCAATTGTAGCTTCTTCTGGGTAAAAGGTATATGTAACTTGTTTATGCCAGATAGCAAGACTCCTAATTAGCTAGGCCTCTCATGCAACTAATTTTCCTAACTTGTATACCTGCAAAGTTAAATAATCTGTGGAGTCACCAGTATAATTTCATCTGCTGTTTAATGACTGTTTTGAAAAACATACTGTAACAGGTTTTTGTCAGTGCATCAATGAACAGTGAGTAAAGTCGGATCAGAACAATTTAATGATTGTGTTTGAACAATTTATGTACCAGTTATTTGACATCTCACTTTAACTTATTTTTAGAATGTTAAGTCTAATTGCAAGTTTGTCAGGGCTCTGAGGGCACCATTCAGCCTTGACCTCCATGTCCAGCTTCACCTGGGGTCTCCTCCCAACAGAGCCCATGGGTCCATTTCACCTCAGCCTGGAGCCATCAGTTCCTACATTTTAGGTGTGCTGATCTCCAGCCCTTTCTCTGCTCTGTCTCTTGGTGGGCCTAAGGTTTGTGCCACTGGAAATTTCTCCTGGATAGACCTTTTGGACAGAAGTTGCAGCTTGTCTCCTGTCTCTGTTCACTCATTGATGGACATTTGGTACGTGCTGTAGCCTCGTGTCCAACCCTGTCTTTGATGCAAAGGAAGAATATTTAGTCCTTATTCAAAACCAAAATGGGTTATTTCCCTCACAGTGGAATTCAGTATTGGCGTAAGCTGGATGTTCTTGTTATATGGAGCATGGATAATTTATTGAGATTTAATTAATTGAAAGAACCTTTGTAGAGAGCTGTGTATAGAGATACTTTTCTTGATATTGACTGACTTAACTTAGATTCAAGAAGCTTAATCTGCTTTCCCAATGTTAGAGTGTTCCACCATGCATCCTCTCTGTTAAATAATCAGGACAATTAATAGACAACTAAGAGGCAATGAAGCATGGAAACTAGATCAGAATTCTGATCCTTTATAAATGTCATGCATAAGAAAAAATATGTTCAATTTTGGACAAATTAAAGATTTTTGAAGATTATATAAAATGTATGGTTTTTTAGGCAATAGTCTTATCACTGTGATATTTTTGACTGCCATTTTTTTTTGCTTTAGAAATAATCTGTTATCAAGTACATCCTCTGTATCAAATATATTAAAATCAAAGAGTCCTAAACATTAACAGGCAATATTCAACAGACAAATCAAATTTTGTTGTCCACACCAGCAGTCAAAAACTGCACAAACCATAGTAACCAACACAATCAATAAGACTTATTTTAATCTGCATATTTTCACTTGGACCAAGAACTACTGTAATTCAAATTTCTGTTATGGCTAGTTAGAAAGATACCTACTACAGTCCAAATCTATATAATAGTAGCACGTATTTCTTAGCTAACAACATTTATATAAATCTAACAAAATCTAGGCTACATAAAAGTTTTGAAATCTATTTAAAATCAAGATTTCTTCAAGGTGTGTTTTCATGCTTTATCTAGTTCTGCCGTGACCAAGAAAAGCTTCAGTGTAAGTACACAGTTTGTGGTAATTGGGAGGGGGCTGCAGCCAATCCTCATTCCCAATGGGTACAGCTGTGAAAAGCAGTTGAACAGCATCGAAGGTAGTGAGACAAAGAGTGCCCAGGAGTGCACTGACTAATCACCAAAGGGAGCAGAAGGCACACAGGTGCAATGCATGAAAAATCAGGGGTATAAAAATTTGGGCTAAAGAACATGAAGGGATGATGCCTGAAGTCTTCTGATGAGGTATGGTGGTACTCTGTATGGTAGATGGTTAAAGCCTTCTGAAACTGTATAATGATGCTCTGTATATTGTGGCAGTCTTGACTGCAGCATATGCCATGACACTTCATTGTGTATATAGTAGGATAAACCAAACCTTATTGAGAGATGTAAAATGAGGTCTCTTATTATGCTTCTAAGCTCTTTAATTTAATTTGCTGAAACATGATCAGAAAATAATGGGCAGTATTTAGAAGTCCAAAGTGTTTTATTTGTCATTACTTTGCATTCCTAATTTTCACTGAGTCTGGTGTTGCAATGTCTTGGGGATAATAATATGATGATAACTATTTTAATCTGATTGGTACTGTTTACTTTTTATCCTAAAATGTGTTTAATATGGCGTTGGTGTTTGTGAATTTTTTTGCTGTATGTGCAGACCTTGGTGACAAAAGATACACACTTGCATCCTTACACTAACTAGCTACCATCAACTCATAACAGGAGAGACCCAGTTGTGACACCTGAATGCTATTAAATCTCTTAGAAGATGTCTTCCAGTGACTGTGATAATAATGACTTCATACAAATTTTTTCTTTTAATAGTAAATTAAATTTAACCATCTCTTACCTGAAGAATCCATTACATTATTGCTGTAATGTATCATATATAGACCTTTTTAAAAAGCATGAGCTAGGCATTAATGTTAACTTTTCAGCTATTTCATTGGAACTTCTTGCAATGCACAGAGCTTTGAGAAATTGCTAAGGAAGCTTATCTATAAATCTGCAATATATCCCAAACTTTAGAATGTGTCTAAGAACTTAATGTTCTAATTCAAACTTAGCGAACTAAAGAAAATGCCATATTAACTTTCACATAGGCAAAAAATACAGGCTGCAGCAGATTTCCAACATTGGTTTACTGTAGACTGCATCACCTTTTGTATCTGAATAAGACTTAAGAACATGCAGTTGCATAGCAGACTCTGGTCCATGCTGTAGGACTGCAGTTTTAGTCTAACATTCAGTGGCAAAGTTTCCAAAATGTCTCCCCAGCTGCTGCCTAAACCCAACAAACAAAATTTCAATCTTCTTGTCTGACCTGAAAATTTGTCAGACAGGGATGGTTCAAATTAGCCCACATAAGCTAGTCTAATCTTCTTATACTATGAGATGCTGTCTTCCTAAATTGAGTGCCTAATTCTATTTGCAGCCAATGGGAGTGAGTAATTTTCTTATGAAAGCCTTCAGAATGTGATCATCTTTACCTGAGTTTAGACACACAGGAATGCTCTCTTGGATTATAAATTGTTTATATTCCCTATGAAATGCATAGGTATCCATCTCCCCTCATTTTGCGTGTTGAAACTTTATCATTACTCAGCAAGGAATGAAATGTTTATTGGTCTACAGCCCTTCATAAATGAAACAGTTTTTACTGGACTAAACAGTCCTTGGCAGTAAATTTTGTGAACCAGGAATCTGTTTTTTTTTTTTTTTTTTTTTTTGTATACAAAAAATACGATTTTTTTAAAATCTAATTTCTTTTCATATAAAAAAATTACAGGAGAAATTCTTCAAGCAGTAAATATTGAAGGCACTCACTGCCAGATGGGGTACTAGCCTAAGGGGTATTACAGAAAAGATGGGCATTAATTTTCTGGCTCATTCTGTGTAATACCTACAGGGAGCGGGGTTTTCTGGGTTCCTGTGTTGAGGAATGTTGATGAATCCTAAATGGAATAGTAGTTGTATAATGTTGGTATGATTTGTCAGGAAAAAAGGATGGAAGCCACAGTTTCTTCACCTAGCTGGCTTGCTCCAGTTGTTACTGGTGTACAAAAATGTGCATCTTCACTCCCATTCTGAGCAGTGGCACAGCTTAGCTGGAATCAATAAAACATATTTCTGACTAGATCAGACCTCTTTTGATGAGGCTCTCAGTTAAGAAACAGAAAAACCGGTTCAATGTCAAAAGACAGGGAAGAACAAATCTCATAAATATTATTGCTTTGAGTTCTTAGGTGCATCACTAGGTTGTTAGAGAAAATATTCTCTACAGGAGATGCTGGCATCTAATTTAGTTACTGAAATAGAAGGGAAATCCTTCTGGAGTGACTGAAATGTACCCATTCTTATCATAAGAACTTGCAGGGATCCTGGGCTATGAGGTGGTTTTGGAAAGTGAATCCTTTGTAGACATCTGTACCAGTCTGCAGTAAGTTTATTTAGGGCACCATCAACATTTCCAGGATGATTATTTTACCTCATTGTTTACTGTCATCCCCAGGTTTGAGGCATTTAACTCTGCAGTGCATAAGAACCTTAGATGCTGAGTGCAGTTGAATTTGGCCTTAGGGACCAGACAACAAAACCAGGTCCTTCAAAGGTAGAAAACTGGTACCTGTGTCTCTAATGTGCGTGTCCCAGCAACTAAATGTTCGAAACCAGGATAATTTTTTTTAAAAAGTATTTGCAAAGGAAAAAATACTGCCTGTTAATGTTTTAGGACTTTGTGCAAACTTATTGCTAAATGCTTCATATATATAACCATAGAATGTTTTGGGTTGGGAGTGACCTGAAAGATCACCTAGTTCCCATCCCCCTAACGTGGGTAGAAACACATTTTGCTTGACCAGGTTGCTCAGAGCCCTGTCCAATCTGCCCTTGAACACTTCCTGGGATGGGGAATTTACAACTACTCTGGGCCACCTGTTCCAGTGCCTCACCACCCTCAAGTAAAGGACTTCTTCCTAGTATCTAAACCAACTCAGTTATAAGATGTTCCCCTTGTTGCTATTACTGCATGTCCCTTAAAAAGTCCCTCTCCATTTTTCTTGTAGGATTCCTTCAGGTACTAGACAGCTCCAATTAGGTCATCCCAAAGCCTTGTTTTTTCCAGGCTGAACAATCCCAATTCCCTCAGCGTTCCTCATAGGAGAAATGCTCCATCCCTCTATTTGTCTTAGTGGCTCTGGACTCACTCCAATAGGTCAATGTCCTTTCTGTGCTGGGGACCCCAGGCCTGGAGGCAGCACTGCAGGTGGGATCTCACTTGAGCAGAATAAAGGGGCAGAATGCCCTTCTTCGACCTGCTGTCCCCAACACACATTTATATGTAAAGAATTTTTATATAAAGTAACTAAAAGCTATTTCTAAAAGTAATTGATGTAATAGATACAGTTCAAGCTTACTTACTCTGTTTAGGTGAGTCCATGTTTAACCTAAAAATTCTTTAGGAAATTCTGCATCTTTATGCATATAGAAATGCTTATATGTTGTGAATGACTCAGTAAACTGAGGACACTAAAAGACTATTACTGCATTAGAAAGTAATTAGGTACAGTGGGGGCACACCATTAGAAGTGGCTGATGTTGAGTCCTGCATTGTATAGGGTCAGGGGCTTTACTTCTGTCTGTCTCTTGGGAAAAAAGTTTCCACTAAATACAGAGCACAACTCACTGGAGACAAAAAGTGCTACGTGCACACTGGATGACTCGGAGATGGTTTAGCTAACAGGCTGGTTTTCAACCTAATGCCCCCTTGAAGTACTGGGAATATTTAGTGCATGTACATCAAAACTGCTCAGAGACCCAAACCTGCACATGGTAAGTGAAGACAATGAAAGGCTCACAGTAAAATCACACTCTTTCTTTGACCCAATTTTCAACTACGGCCAGTAACACAAAACAGATCCAGGCACCATCACTTTGCTCAATAAATGGTGTTGCATTTTCTTTTAAATCATCATCGTGGGGATGCTGGTACATAACAAAGGTGAAATATACAGTGCCACCAAATACATAGAGAGCTAATGGGAAAATCTATTCACTCTCTAAGAAATTAAACAGACAAGTGTTATCTCTCCTCATGAATTGTATATCATCAACACAGATTAATGTTTTATTTTGCATTTATTACTTATAAGAGCTACACAGTTGCAAATATGGGGAAATCTGTAATGTTTCCCTCCAGGGCATCTTATTTTATTTCAATTTTGATTGAAAAAATAGGTCATTTTGTTTTGAAAAATATGGATTAGCTTAAATTTACTCACAGCTTATTTTCAGTGGCTATAAGATACCAGGTTTCAGTTGTGAAAGTGCTACTCTCCAACTGAAATCAGCTCTGGTTATCAAATCATAGCAGATGGTTTAAGTCTCTGTAAGTAATAAAATATAAATATTCTAAAATTCAGCTCAGAAAAATCACAAGTGGGGGAAAGAAATACAATTATTATCACTTGCATGAAAATTAATTATAAATTAAGATTCAGTGTCTCAGCCACCTACACAAAATAGTGTGAAGTCCTTAACAATCAGAAGGTTAGGGGGAAAAAAACCCCAAAGGCAGAGCATTCATATTTTAAAAAGCTGCAAGACAAACTAAATTAGATCATTGTCAATTGTGAAAATTAGAACATTCCTGCAAATTATGCATAAATGTACAGAGGAGCAATTGATGCCAGAAGCTTGGGAAGGTTAGCTAAATCTTGGTGTATTGCTTCATTGGCAGACAAAAATTATTCTGTTTTGGAGGTAAGAATGTTCTAATTGAAACAAACAAAAAACCCTAGAAAATTCCAGTAGGATGAGTGGTATCAACAGTGTTTTTTAAAGTAAACAACTTGGAACCTTTTCAAACCACTGTCTATAATAAGACTGCAGAATTGCAATTACAGTGGAATCTATGAATGAAATACCATAGTCAGACATTTTACTTTCAGAGTTAGAAGAAATATTTAATTTTTCACATACTACTTAACTGTGCTGAGTCTAGGTTGGAGTTCTCAATTCACATCACAGTTTAAAAGAAATTTTTTCTGTACCATTACTTTACAGAACCACTCATTTTTGTCTCTGTGCCACCTGGAGTGCATTCATGGGAATTATTCAGAACAGATTAAAGTGTTAATGGCATAAAGTAATTTATCTGGATTGTAAAATAGAGCTGGATTTTAGCAGCACACTAAAGGAATATTAGTCATTTTCTATTTCTTGAGAGAATATTACACCATTATGTAAAAGGGGTGTATCAGAATGAGTACTGTCTACACTGTAAAATTAAAACCTCATAAGACATTTTAATTTCTTGAAGAGTGATCAATTGAGGAATTTTTGATGTGGCTTTTCAGTACACATATTAAACAAAATCAAATCAGTACACAAGAAGAAATTAAACTAAACAGTGAAAGTGCTCTTCTGGTACTACTGTCTTCTGCAGTTTTTTAGAATATTCTGGGATTCCCAAATCTGTCAAGACCTGCATTTTATGCTTTATTAAATACTCCTAAACTAACAACAGCTAGATGACTAATTCAGGAGTAAGGATGGCATTCTAGAAAAACATACAGGGCTCTTAGTTTTATGGTTTTAGTTCATATCAGCAACTGTCAAATTGTTGCACAGGATAAGAGAAGTCAAAACTCCATGCTGGGATGTATGAACAGGAAAATAGACTTCTGCGAGCAATGTAAAGAAACCTTGATTTCCTTTTAGTACTGGAAAGACCTTAGCTGATGCATGGTATCCACTTTTGGTGAGCTAACCTAAAATTCAGTATGTAGCAAGTGGAGAGATGCTCATTTAAAAAAAAAAAAAAAGGAGTTGATGTTAGGTTCGAGGCCTATAGGGGAAAAAAGAATGAATGTAGTAAAAGAAAGGAAAAAAGAATGTAGTAAAAACAATAGTAAAAATAAAACCAGGAAAGTTTTCCTTAGTGGGATTCAATTTACATATATCATATTTACTCTCTCTAATACTTCTCTATAGAAAAATGTGGCAGCAAAGTAAGAAACTGTGCAAAATATGATTGGAAAAAAATTTCCTTTATTTTTTTTCTCTGCACCATCACTGGCTGTTGTGATGGCAGTGTGAGTAGTGTCTAGTTTGCATTTTCTGCTTAACGGTGAGAGGCACTCCTGAAACAGTGATTTTAACTTTTCTTTTTTATAGTTTTGATTTCATGCTTTGGCTTGTTTTGATTTTGGCAAGCTAGACTTGAATTTGAATGTTTCATATTTATTTTGCACTTCACTTTCATTCAGGCTAATCTTTCTCTAAGATGGTGTTACCTGCAGGATACAATTGAAAGATCTTTCTAACAAGTGAGAGGTCAATTGATTGCATTTTTGCTACATATTAATAGTATATATGTTATCTTCAGAAATATAGAAGATTTTCAGCATGATATCTGTAACTAATACCTAAAAGATTTTAATGGAAATAACTATTAATACTTTATTAACAGTGTTTTTAAAATCGTAGCAGCCAATTATTCCTCTGAGCATGAATACATTAATTTTCCTGTATTTCTCTCTTGACAAGGCAGCTGCCAAAGAGATTTCTTCTTCAAACTGTTGTAGTGGCTTAGGTTAATAGTCTGACCAAACTTGTCAGACTGATACGATATTCAGCATGGCATTTTCAACTGCTCTTCCTTCTGCTAAATTTCCAGTGTTACAAGAGTAATGCTTACTCAAAAAGCATGTGCTTATTATGTAAACATTCTACAATACCAATATTGTTAGTCTAAAATAGAGGGGTTGGCACCTCTCAGAAAACAAAATGGGATGATCAGAGATTTTCAGGGAGGATGCCTTGAGGCAATGGCTCAAAAATATCACTGTAATTCAAGCAGAAGATGTTGATTCTGGTAGCTTGTGACAGTACCAGCAAACTGTACAATCCTTGGTTTAAAGATGGAATTGGGTAGTGCTGTGTAGTTTTGTGTAGCAAGTTATTTTATTTTCCTAAAAGGGGATTCTATTTGAATAGTAACACCAATGAAAAGTCCGATATTTTTTCATAATTTACATCTTGTATTCAATGTCACATTTTGCTTGTTGTAGTCTGGACTATTGTGTCTCATCCTTTCAATGGGTGCCTCAGGGACAAGTTCGTGTCCATCTCACATATTAACCATGGTTGATAATATGACATAAACCAGACTTTGGCCTATATTTTTACTTCCCTTTCTCTGATTTCTGATTCTCTTCTTCAGAAAGATCATGCCTTTCTACCCCACACATCTTAATGGCCTTTTGCTGAAATCACTTAGATAAGTGTGTCAGTATTAGTGGGGGCTTTTTTATTTTGTTTGAATTTTCTATTGTTTATTTTTGTTTAGGTTTTTGTTCGGGGTTGGTTTGTTTATTTTTGGGTTTTTTTCCTATATTTCATTTATTAGTCTTTGCAACTACTATTCCTCTCAACTTTTATCTGCATAGAATTGTGCAGGCAGTTTGGTCATCTTCCTTCAGAATCAATGAAATCCTAGGCAGTGATTAATCCTATCTGATGTCTGTCTTACTTTACCGTACTTCTGCCGTTTTTTTTCAGTTATTAATAAATACTTTTCAAAAGACTAGTCCAAGACTTGGAACACACTGCTAGTAGTTTCCCCTGTCTAACACTTCCCTTTCATGTCGTCAAATGATCAGCCAATTTAAATCCACTGACATAAGAATTTCATCAGTGTATCATCCATTTTGTAATTTTAAATTATTTACTTCTCAAGCATCAGAAAGTTAATTTAAATTTAAGAGGCTGTGACTGCAATTTTTTCTGCATTATTCTGTTATGCCATTATAGTTGTTATGCATTATTCTCTTCAGTCATTAAATTGTTTCCTATATGAAGGGCGGGGTTAGAATTACTCAAGAGTCTTTAAACGGGAGATCATTTTTATTGAGAGATCTTTTTCAATAGAAATTAAACTGTTTTGTCAACATTTTATAAGCTTGTACTTAATTCTGTAAAATGTAGAAAAGGGAATTGCTCACAAGTACAATTTTCTTTTCTTAAAATGTGAAATACACTATTATTGCAGCTGCTACCACCTGTATCACAAGAGACAATTTTTCAGGAATTTTCTCCTGGGATGTAGGAGAGTTAAAACATTATTCCTCAAAGACTTAAGTCATGGAAGAGCAATGACATCCCGCAAATTTTTCTTATCATTAAGGAGTAAGAAGAGGATTCTTTATTTATTATAAAAATTTCATAGAACAGAAAAAAATACATATCCTGAGAGGAATCACACTCTCTCTGTCACCAAAGAGACTAGAAGGAGCAGCTGAAAATTAAATGTAGCCATAAAGAACACATTAAAATTGCTTTACATATCCTGCAAAAAAACTAATTTTGTTTTACATATCCTGCATAATATTTTGCATAAATAGCAAAAATGTTCAACGAGAATAACAATTATCACAGCAGTTGTTCTTCTTTTTCATATGGTAACAAAACCAAGGCCACCTCCAGAACAGATGCTGACATGGAAGGAAAAGTGACTTATTTTAGTACGTGGAGTTTCATCATGGAATGGCAGATCCAAGATCAAAAGACACAAATAGCATAAAAACTTTTAATACTACTGAACATGGAAATTAAAAGATCAAAGTGCTCTTATCTGCAATACTGAATAACACAGTTCCATCAAGAAATCAATAAAGGATAGGTTTTTGTTAGCCAACAGTACCAATAAAACTGCAGCTACAGATCTGTAGCGGATAAATCTGAAACTTCATTAGGTTACTTAGTCCACATACCTCTTTCAATCTGTGATCAAATGCAGGTTTCTAAGGAAGGGAGGTTGAATAATGACAGACTAATAAAAGCAATCATTAGTGTCTGCTAGTAAGGAAATGTAATAACACACCACCCTCCCACCCTTGCTGCCCTTTTCCCAGCATTAAAGTAAATGACATCTCACTAAAGAAAAAAAGAAACGACGGAGAAAGGAAATATTTTCATCATAGTACAGTATTATGGGAAATACAAAATGGTAGGAGAAACTAAAAACTGCACCAAAGAAGTTAGTTCTCTGCCTTTTTTTTAAATGTATTAAGTATCCCCTTTAAATTCATTAAATATTCTCTCCTTTCCTATTTTGTTTTTTCTTTTTGAATTTTTATTTGGAACTCCAGATTTCATTTTTGTTTGGTTGTTTGAAATAGGGACCCTGCATTTACAATGACACTTGATCTCTGAGCAAACCTTACCTCTGTAAGCCATGGCTTTAAGAGCAATGGCAAGAAAGGCAGCATTTACAGTTGGTTTGCATTCTTGTTTGCTGGAATTTGCCTTTTTATTCTATTTCAGTAGCAGAAGGAATTGCCAACAATCTTACATAGCTTTCTCACTTGCCTTTCACAGCACCATCTCATCTCTCTTCTCAGTCCAGGCAGCCTTTTTCTTGAGAGGTGTTTAAAAATTACAAACTTTTGTCATGCTGGTAAATCTGGCTAGGTTTCTTTCATAGCTGTTAGACAAACAGGTTGGTTTAGATGTTCATTCAATGCGGGAGTTGAATTCTGGAGACAGGCTTACTCCTTCATTTGCTGCATGCAGCTTAATTGAATCTGGAACACAAAAAAGGAAATTGTAAAAAATTCCAGCAAAAATGGATTCCTTTCATGTGATTCTCTATTTAGCAGCCTCTAATGTTCCCTGTAATGTCTTCTCTGAGAATCTTTGTCAATAAGCCAAATTCTCTTTGTTTTAACCTTTTTTTCCCCTTAAAACGTGGCATTCCTTCCCACAGCTTTTTTTCATCTCTTTTGAATAAACAGGATTCAGTTGCATCTTATGTTTTATTAGTTGCATAGATGGCTTCCCTGAGACTCCTTATTATTTTGGTCTCAGTGGTTCTTTTGCTTTTTTGTTCTGTCATCCATCCAAATAGTATTTATGGCTTCTTAGCTATTTCATACTTCTCTTCCTTGTTTCTCTACCGCTCACTACCTGGAGAGGTCAGAAACCTCCATATTAACACCTTGTCAGGGGAATACCCAAGTACTTATGTAGCCTGTGCCAAGACTGTTCCATAGGCATAGGAAATCTTCTGCAGTGGTTTGGTATTAAAACCCTTCTCTAGCCACAAAGGGCATCAGAGCCTTGAGAAGCTGTCTCACCACAGACATCTTTTTCCACATTAAAATAACAATAATTTGCAGAAGTCAGCACTTTAATGAGAAAAAGCTAAGTATTACAAACTATTCTACATAAATATGAGCCAGTAACACTATAGATACACCCAAATAAAAATACAATTCTAATCAACAGGTTTAGCTAAAACTCTTATTCAAGTTAATAAGAAAAATTGAAAATGAAGATGGAAAACACAAACACTTTCCCTTAATAGTATTTCTTTTATCATTGGCTTCCTTCCTGTCAAATAATGTTACATCTGCACACTCCATCTCTTCTTGTAGGTATTTCTGTGCAGCCTGTAGGCTGCCCATAGAAACTGATATCAGGGCCCTGCAGAGCACTTCAGTGTCCTGGTGGTATCCAATATATGTTAAAGGTAAACCCCTAAGATTATTACCTGTCTCTAGATTTAAGATCCTGCAGCACCTGGGCACACATGAGCAGCTAAGGCAGCGTCAGGCAGCTGTCACTAGACGACCTGCAGGAGCAGGTGACATGTAAAAGGCTAGCAGAAAACGCAGAGCATTGCAACTTTCCTGCAGAAGTTTAATGACAGAATTTGCCTAATATGTACCTTACTTCTGGTAGCTATGCAATACCTATTGCTTGGGGCTACTGCACAAATATTATAATAAAATGTTAAGGGAAATTTTGCTGAAATTGAAAGTATGAGGGAAAAAAATCTTTGCATACACCAATACACCATTTATTTGGAAGGAGCACTTAGAATGAGAACATTTTAAACTAGCAAAATATGACTCACCTGAACACAGTTAGGGTAAGTCATCCATAAGAAACAATTTGTTCCAAACTAAAAATGATATTACTATAGATAATCTCAATGATGATCATAAGGCCTGAAAATGATATATATGTAAGGATTAAAGGACAGGAGAAAAAGATAAAATGTTCTGATAGGAGGAGCTCAAGCATCAAATTATGCATCCTGGGGCAAACGTCTACTGAGGTGACAAAAAATGCTCAGAGAGAAAGATGAAATATCTTTCAACTAAGGTGTATTTCTAATTTGCTCTTGGAATGTGATGTGATATTTCAGGCTCAAGCTACCAAAATTTTTTCACTATGAAATTTAACAAGAGATTGTTCTGCTTCATAACTTCTGAATTTGTTGAAGATCTGATTAGAGGGCACAGTGATAAGGTGATACCATGGAGAGGGCACTTTGAGGGTAATCATTAAAATCTGTATGCATACTAGCAACTTGAGGTAGATCACAACAGGAATTCAGTACACTAAATGACACCATATACTGCAGTAGAATATTTACAAGGGAGGAATAATAAGTTGAAAATAAGTTGACATTTCAACATAAAGATTTGTGCTGTAAAAGTTAAGGAAAGGATCCTGATAATAAAAGTCACAGCAGTCTGAAATTCATTAACTGCCATACCAAAGAAATAAAATGGCAAATGCTAGTGTAGAAAAACATAGATATCAAAAACGTTAATATTAGTAGTTAAATATTAGTAGCGTGGGTGAAAAAGTCAGCAAAAATACAAAATTAAGGGCTTCAGTGTATACTAACAACTCCCGCTTTCACAGGTTCATCATGAACTTTCTTAAGTATTATGGATCTTTGCCATGGTATGTGATCCTTGTTACAGTGTAAGAAAGAAGCTGTGCCACTGCTTTTCCCTCCAGTGCCACCTGTGTACACTCTAAATGGATTCACTGATGAAAGTCCACATCTCCATGTCTTGATTGTCTATGTCAGGTATTCTTGTATGTGCAGTTCTTTGCCCTTTTCTTTGACAGCCCAGTCATGATTTACATAGGAATTATGTTTAAATTTAAGCACTGAACTACACGGATGACTTGTCTTCCTGAAGGTTTTCAATACTGTGAAAAAATGTCCAAAGGAGATGACAAGTGACGTAATGAAGAAAAATACGAATATATGGTGCTTAATACAATAAGAATGGGCTTCGCCCAAAGCACTCACATAATACTCAAAGATTTCCAGAATTGATCATTATTTCATATTAGTAGCAGCAACTGCTTCTTTTAAGTGCCACTTGAAACTATCAAAACTAGTTAGCTTCAAAACAGTTTTTTTAAAAGTTAAATTTAGATAAAATGAACTTTATGACTCACTGAAATACCCACTAGATTTCTTTCTTATAAAGGACAAACAAACCAAGCAGCAGTTTTGACAGGAGGTATTCAAGTAATAAATGATACATACTGTACTAATCTTTGAGTATGATGGGTAGAAATTATAGATAGACTTCAAAGGTTTGCATAGAAAAGAAGAATGTCATAGCTCTTGGGAGTAAAAACATAGGAGCAGAAAGTTAATATAGTGAGCTTTGTGCAGATAGTCTAAAACTGTCAAAGCCTGACCCCTTTAAAATAGAGTTGTCAGAACAATTAAATTCAGGGTAAAAAACCAAAGTCATAATGAGGTGACAGTGAAGGAAAATCCTTTCCTCAGTTCTGAAACAGGATACATTACTATATCAAGTGAAAAGTCTCATAGGGACATATTTTCAATATGTGTAACATATCAAAACACTCTGAGAAGATTCTTTAAGCTGAACAGGTAAATAGTTTGGAAAGATACAGAAGGTGAAGGAAAGGTGTCACTTGATTGATCCAATAACTTTTGTGTTTGGAACTTCATCAGTTGTTCTTCCTTAAGTACAGCTTTTTGTCTTACAGCTATAAGAAACATTTCCAGTAGAATTCCAAATGATCTGGGCAATGCCTAAGTTTCTTTTGCTAAAAATGCATTTCTTAAAATAAGACAAATGTAGAGTATTTGAAGATTCTTTTGATTTTGTGTATTTAAATAAATCCATCCTAGTCCCCTAACTCTGCTCTGTCTACATGTTACAATGTACTTGAATTCCTAGAGTCATAGAATTACAGAATGCTTTGGGTTGGAAGGGGCCTTTAAAGGTCACCTCGTCCACTGCCCGCTGCACAAGCCGTGACATTTTCAACTCTATCCCATTGTTCAGAGTACTAGCCAACCTGAATGCTTCCATGTTTTCAGAGATGAGGCATCACTTCTCTGGGCAACTGTTCCAGTGTTTCACAACCGTCAAAATAAAAAAACTTCTTCCTTGTATCTAGTTTAAATCTACCCTCCTTAAGTTTAAAACCATAGCCCTATTGCAATGGGGCTTACTAGGAAGTCTGTCCCCACCTTTCTTATAAGCCCCTTTCAAGTACTGGATTGAAATAATTTGCATTAGTGAACTGTGGTCTCAATGTTCTTCATAATTTTTATTAGGATTTCAATAATTAATATGTATTTTGTATTGAGCAATTAAAAAAAAAAAAAAAAAAAAGCCAGATCATCCAGCCTGGGCAAAACAGATAATGAAAATCTGCAAAGCCATGTCAGTATTCCAAATGTTACTGTGTATCATAAGCCATATTTGTAGCTTCACACATTTCTAGAATAAAGTTCTGGGCACAAAAATTCAGTCTTCATTCTAGAAGGAGCATTGAACACTATGTAAGCTGTTTGTTAAATACACTCATATTTGGACAGTAATGTGTTTTTTTAGATATCTCCCTAGTGCTGCTAAGGACAAACATGTTGTTTGTATCTATTCAAATATTTGCTAGTGTATTTTCTTTTGCCTTAAGATGTTTGCCTAAAGTGGAACAACCAAAAAAGGCTAGAATAGGGGATTTTTCAGCTGGCAATACTGCTGTAATCCAATTTGTAAAAATGTTAAAAGAAGCTCTAGAAATTGATATATTTTCCCCCCTTCAGGCAATTTTTGTTTGTTGCAGGGTTTCTAAGCCAGTTATTGTTATTCCATTTACACTGACTTCATGCCACTGTTTTTTGTATAGGTGTCATGATATACTAATATAAAGTGAGCCTATAAAAGCTAGAGAAGTGGAAATGTGGGTGATCTTTGAGTTATTAGTACATGGCCTGTAAAAAAAGTCCTCTTCACAGACTTTTCCCCTGTCTAAATTTCATTTAGTGGAGGCATAAAATACAATTTGTTTTACTTTAATAGGGCTTTGACTGTTTGTGAGTTCCAGTTTGTTTCTTTGTTTTTGGGGTGGCTTTTTGTTTGTTTGGGTTTTTTTTTTGTTTTGTTTTGTTTTTGTTTGTTTGGTTTTTTTGGTGGTTCTATTTGTCTGGGTTTTGAGTTTTTCTTCCAACTGAAAACTTCTGTACATTTTTCATTTCCAAACAACTCACAAGTGGGAAAAAATATAATTTGCGGCATTATGGATGTTCTATAATGGAGCAAAGTTTCAAATAAAATTTATCCTAATTTTTTCTGAAGTTGAGACAATGGTTTGTTGGTGCAAAGTTATTGTCAGCCTGATGTGGCACTCTCTGTAAAGCCTTCTGATGTAGGAAAGGCAAGCTGGCTTCACAAGTGAAGTTATACAGAATAACAGATACCTATAAACATGCATGTGGATTGATATCACACACTTTCCAAAAAGATGACTGATGTGACATCCATATGTGAGAGAGTAAACAGACATAACTCACATAATGAAGCTTAAAATGACTAATGCAAATGTTTTCTAAGAACATATCTTAAACGGTTTGACAAAACATGGGGGACAAAATCCCTGAAAGATGATTGGTTTCCTGACTCAGTTTATGGTTATATAGTCAATAACCTGGAATACATTACTTAGGAGTTTCAGCTGTTTTTTCTCAAGAACAAAAAGTCATTAGCTTTGTAGTATGTGAAATAACTTACTTATTTTAAAGATAAAATATTAGTTTTAGTCCTCTGGCAGTTTATGGTATCACTTTGATTTTTGACAGTCTGCAGCACTGATTTGTTCTTGCCCAGTTTTATCAAATATCAGCTGATGTTTTCTTTCCATGTCATTTAGCACAGAAACATAAGAAACCATTTCTGTGGCTGCACTTGAGTAATGAACCAGCTTTTTTCCTTGCTTGGTGCCTGCAAGCAGGCACTGTGGGGAAGTGTTGGGATTTCCCATTGGGCAAGTCCTTCTCTGCATCAGTAACAACCCCGCAAGGCCCATCCACCAGCTGCCAGTGTTCTGGGAATTGCTCTCTCCTCATGTGGTCCCACCAGGCTAGAGCCACTGGACCCCACTGGTGGCCTCACCTTTGCAATCAGCTACACCCCCTGGAAGCCCCTGGCCACCTCCCATGCCTGGGAGCTGCCATCTCTTCAGTTCCCTCCCAGCTATGTGCTGGTTTGGCATTGGACAGCTCATGCCATGTGTTCCTGCTCCCTTAGGGACTCACTGAACTGTGGTCACAGGCTGCTGTGCACCATCAGGATGCTGTGGGAAGCCACAGCAGATGTGGACCTTTGGCTCTTTGGTGGCACCTAGAGAAACCAACTGCCTTTCCTTGAGGCCAAATACATCAAAAGCATTCAGCTTGTAGCTTATTTCTACTTATTGAATGAACTTGGTGAGTTTGGATAATAAGGTACCTTCCTTTATGTCCTAGGGTGACTTTATGATGCTGATTTGTATCCCCATTCATCTATTTAGCCAAGAAATAAGATTTACACCTTTAAGACTGATTCCAAGAACAAAGTGGGGGAGAGATGAAGTGTGGAGTTTGTTTTCAGAAACTGCTCACTCCTCCACATTCCTGTTCCTGGACTGTGTCGACTGCAGCACGGACGGCAGTGGGAGAGAGCTCTCCTTTGCTTTTTGGTTAGTTTTTAGCTAGCTAAGGCAGAGAAGTTCTCTGGACTCTTGCTTTTTTTTTTTTTTTTTTTTTTTTTTTTTTGGTTGTTTGTTTTTTGGAACTGTTCTAACCTGCACTGGATGGAAAACCCAGAAGATCAGGAGCTCACACCTGTGGGTCAGCAGGGCCCAGGATGTGGCATTTTCCCGTGCAGGAGGGACTGATAAGAGACTGAGTGAGCCAAGTTACACCCCAAGACAAGAACTTTCTGAATTAGCCATCTCTTCAGAACAGTGAGAAGTTTAATTTTTATAATGTTATTCATTTTTTATGCTTGCGAATACTTTGCTTGTTAAATAAATTGGTTTTTTTCCACTTTTCTCCAAGGAAATCTTTTCCCTAGCCAAGTGGGAGAGGAGCCACTTGAATCTGCTTCCTCCCAAATTTGCCCTAAACCAGGACACTCTACTAGCAAAATATTAATGTTATAATTCCTGCAGTTTATTTTTAGTTAAGCTTGAACAATTTACTGTCTTTATCTTCCATTTTTCTGTGACTTAAGAAGTTTGAATCTAGGGGCAGTGGGACTAAAAAGAAATTAAATATATATTTATCTTCTGAAATAGAAAATCGATTTTAAATTATGGATCTTATACTAATCTTATAGTAGCTTCTTCTGCTACCTTTACATATGAGATGCTGTCTCAGGTTTTAAATCTTGACTTCCTTTAGGCAATGGAATGGATGTAAATTATTAAGATAAGGCTTCTGTGATTTCACATGTGGCAGGTAAAAGCCTGGTATTTTGAAATGGATGTGCTGATCTTTTGGCTTTAAGTACCATTTGGTGTCTTACCCTGTGGGTAACTCTTCTTATTACTGACAGCCAGTGGCTTCGTAAAAGGTCATGTTAAGGATATGTGTCCTGTAAATGTGCTGTCATAGCGCTGCTGCTGTTCTCTGTGGAATAAGTGGAGTTACCACCTTCTTGTAAATAACTGCTGTAGCTTCTCTTCTGTCCAGATAGTCAGGTAGTTATAACTGATTCTAATTATTAATTAGTAAGATAACATAATTGTTTGACTTTTTAATTCATAAATTGAGAGGCACTGAAGCCTTCTTTGCTTGTATCATAGCGGCTGCAGAGGGTGCGGGTGCCCAGGCTCCCAGTGAGGGCTGCAGTGGCACCATGAGGGGAGGCCGGACACAGCCGGTTCCAACTGGATCCAACTGCCCACCGCAGGGCACGGCTGAGCCACGGCCGGGCTGGGGGACCTCAGGAAACACATGTAAGAAAGGAGAGAAAACACCACAGAGAAAAAGGGAGGAAAGCAAGTTAGAGAAACAGCTGGGAGACCTCCAGGGTGTGGGAAGGAGGGGGAGCAGGTGCCACAGGCATCGGAGCAGAGGTTCCCCTGTGGTCTCTGGAAGAGGTCATGGTGGAGCAAGAGGAAGATGTTTCCTGAAGAAATCACAGCCTATGGAAAGCCCATGCTGGAGCAAAGTAAAACTGAGAGGTGGCAAAAGCTGCAGAGCAGCTGTGGATGAGCCCCAGCCCCATTCCCTACACTGGCTAAGGGAAGAGGTGGAAGAGTTGGGAAGGAAGGAATAAAGTTGAGACTGGGGAGAAAGGTTTTCGATTAATCTTTGTTTTTCAGAGTCCATACTTTAATTGGTAATAAAATAAACTAATTTTCCCCAAGTCAAATCTATCTCGCTCGTGACAATAATTAGCAATTTACCTCCTTGTCTGTGATCTCCTGACCAAGGAACATTTCTAACTTATTTTCTCCTTCCCTTCTGTTGATAGGGGTTAGTGAGTGCCGTGGTGTGACACTGGCCAAATGCCAGGCACCACGGAAGTCCTTTGCTTACCCTCTCCTGCTACCTCTTTGAGCAGAGGAGAGGGGGAAAAAATGAAGGGCTCATGACTTGAGATAAGGATTGGGAGAAAAAAATACTCTAAGGGAAGGGCAGATTCAAATTTAAAGGTACAAAGTAAATTTATTATTAACAGAGTCAGAGGAGGATAATAAGAAGTAAAAAAAGCCTTTAAAACACCTTCCCCTCCCCCCTCCCCACCCAATCCCTCCCTTCTTTCCAGTGACAGTGCAGGGAGACAGGGTGTGGGGCTTTGGTCAGTTCATCAGTCAAGATCTTCTGCTCACCCAGGGAAAGAAGTCTTTTTTCTGTTATGCTGTAGTTTTCTGTTATGCTGTGGGGTCCCTCCCATGAGCAAACAATCATCCCAAAACTGTTCTGGCATGGTCACTCATTCACGGGGTGCAGTCTTTTAAAGATAGGCTGCTCTAGTTTGGAAGTAAGGGCCCTCTCTCCCTATTCAGGTCTCCCACTAGACAACAGCTTTCTCTGACATCCGCCCCCTCCGGCATGAGCACTTTTCCTATGGGCTGCGAGTGGATTTTTGCGTTTCCTGTGACTTTATGCATTACATGGGAACAGTTTGTTTTACCATAGTCCTCGTTATGGCTTGCAGAAGAATTTTGGCTCCAATGCTTGAAACAGGTTCTCCCTCTCCTTTTTTCCCCACAGGCCTCCCTGTTGCCGTGTTGTTTTCCTTCACGTCTTCACTTCCTCCTCTTCTCTGACCAGAAGATAAACTGCTGCTTGTTAATAAGTTCCACTATTTTAAAGATTTTTGCAAAATCTCACAGAGTCAAGAAGTCAATGTTGTCTAAGTTCTGCATTAGGGAATCACTCATCATGCTTCTGCTGCTGACCTGCCACCATTGCGTGGTGGTGCTGGCACTATTTAACACCTCTCTCTGTGGCAGGGGTCAGGAAGGGGAAGCTGCCACCACTGCCTCCCCTGCCCTTTCACCTGCAGAGCAGCTGGCTTGGGGTGGCCAGGCAGGCAAGACATAGAAGCACCTGGGTAGTCTGCTGAATTTTTTCTATGAATTTTTTTTTTTTACTTTTCTGTAAATGTTTTTTTGGATTAGTGGGATTTAAAGATCTTGATAAAATACATTTCAAGTTGACATCCTTGAAGTTTCCTCACATATCTGCCTTTTCCTACAGTTACAACTCACCCCAGAAGATGAGGGTAACCCAGTTTCTTATTAATAGAAACCTTGGGGGAGGTTAGAGTTAAGCAGAACTGAATGACTGGTGTTTATATGTGTAGGGTTTATTTTAGAACAATTGCATTGCAAAGGGAAGCAGGTGTGTAGCCCTTTTGGTTGTTATCTTTAGTAACATAGCAGTGTAAAAGCATAAAATAAACACTTTAGAAAAATCTATACAGAAAAGAAAGAGAGAAGGAGAGGGTAAGAGTAGAAAGATACCCCTGCCCATGGCTCCAGCAATGAGACTTGATTATCCGTGTCTTGGTCAGAGTTGTGGTTGCCATCTTGGTCTGTTGCAGGTGGGGGAAGCCCATGAGGCAGGAGCTCACTGGGTTAACTTCAGCTTTAGGTTGAAAGCCCAGGTACCACCCCTGGGGTTGGCACTTTTACACTGTAGCAGCACCAATGGTCTTTCACAGTCCTCTGGTGAAAGCCCCCAGAACTGAGTTTGGGCATGTTTCTGGAGTCATGAGTTTATGACACCTTCCAAGACATTGCATCTCATGTCAGCATAGTTGGGCCAGTTTTGCCCCATCTGAAGGGATGAATACCTTCAGACCTATGTATGAACATCCCCTGAGAATGTAAATTTCCCATGCCTTCCTCAGGGAAGGTAGATAGGGAGTGGTTTTAGAACTGAGCCAGTTGTGAAACAGGCGGACATTAATGGTAAAGAGCACTGCCCTGCCTCTGCAGGGTCTGCTTCTTACCTGCCTTCTTCCTTACCTGGCTCAAACCTGTCGCCCTTGGGTGGGTGGGTGTGCAAACCTGGCCTGGCGAAGCACTCTGCTGCCTCCACAAATGGCAAGAATATCTCAAGTCGTTAACCATTAACATTCCAGTCTCTCACACTTGTAAGTTTGCAAAACCTTTAAGTGCACTGACTTAGGGTATAAAAGAATGTATTTGTCTTCTTTTAATTGAATTGCTGAATTGCAATGTCAGCCTAAAGGATGATCTTCTGGTATTTCAAGGTGGATGATATAGAAAAAAAGTACATTTGGCTCCTGAGAATCCATATTGTAGGAGTGACACTTAGAATCAAAGCAGTTTGGTGGTAGAAATCATACCAAGAACTCAGGATGTCTACTCACGGCTAAGTTAATTTATATGAACCAAATCCAGACCAAGTGAAGAAAACAGGAATGAGGAAGCAAAGCTTTGTAGTTCTGCACTGATAAAACTCTTTTTTTTTCTTTTTTTTCTTTTTTTTTTTTTTTTGGTCTTTTTATTGTGGGGTCTTTTTTTAGTTCTCCCATGCAGTGTGAAATGTTGAGGCTAGCTGCTTCTGACTGAAGCTGATTTTCCTTTCTTCCCCTACAATGCATGCTAGTTTCCTGTAATTAGCAAGAAATGTTAGATGCAGGAAATACTTGTAGTGCTATCCAAAAAATCTCCAAAGCCCTTCCCTTAAAACAAGAACTCTTTGAATCACTTCTCAAAGAATAGTGGGACATATAAGTAAGATCAGAGAATACATACCTAAGTTAAATGTGAACTGTCAGAGAGTACACTCCAGATGTAAGGCAGAAGAGATAACTACTCTAATTTATTAAGTAGAACAAGAGGCACATTTCCCTAAAAACTGAAATGTCTAGCGCAGGTGAGAGAACATGCAAAAGCATGAACATAAGATGTGGCAAGCCTTATGGTAGTTCTGCAGTTTGAAGACTGAGGGGAAAATCAACCTGGTTATTTCTGGAACTGGAGTAAATGAGGTGGAAAAGAATAGGAATATTAGGTTGAGAAGTACACAGAAGGTAAAAAGATTAGAGTAAACAGCTAATTACCATATGGGAGAAAATGTTGTTAAAATGAAAGGAAGAAGTTGCAGAAAGCTTTTTGCTGACTTATTTTGCCTTGACTATATGGCTTTATTTAAAGCTCTTGCTTTGATCTCTGACTCTTCTATTTGTTTTCCAAAGTTCAAAATTGGCAAGAGATGGGGAACCACCTGACTGGCACAATTGAAGCATGGAATTCCTCCTATGTGTTTTTATATATGAAAGAGGTCTTTAATAAACCTAATTTTGCAAAGAACATCTAGTTCAGTGACACTGCTCTGTTAGTATATTGCTTACAGTTATTTCTCTTCTGTAGTTCTGGATGCCAATTAATGAACTATGACTTAATTGTACCATTAATTTCAAGGGCGAGATGGATTTTTTTGTTTTCTTTTTCATTTTTGGGGGTTTTTTTAATTTTTTTTTTTAAAGACATGAATTGTCTTAACCAGCTAGATCATTAAAAAAGGTTTTTCCTGGTGGGTTTTTTGTGTTAGTTTATTTGGATTTTTTAATGATCTGTTTCAACATCTAAGAATCTCTTTCAGGGTGAAGTTTGAACAAAAGCTGGTTTTCTGGCAGGGTTATCCTATACATACTCCATCACATATCCCTATTGCACGATACAGAAATTAACTAGTGATCAGCTAAGCCACCAGTATAGTTTTGGTTTTGTGGGACAGTAATGGTGTCTTATATCTGACTTGTGAGAAATTAATAATTAAAAAACCATCTCACTAGTATCAGCCAGGTCTAACAAGTTGTGTTTAGTGATGTTTCAATAAAGGATCTAAACATTTTTCTTCATTAATTTTACCCTCAAAAATATCCAGATTTTGGGAAATTGTCTTACAAGCAATATTGCAATGTAATTATAGCTTATCCAAAATTCTATTTTGTACGTAAAGGTAAGACTACTAGTAAGAGGGGAAATGTAATTTTTTCTGAAGCTCTTAAATGGAAGTTTCGTGGTTTGTTTGTTTTCTAGTCAGTTAATGTTTATCACACTGAGCATGTGACATCCATGGTTTTCTGAAGCAGCACCTGGAGGATAGACAGGATAGCATAAGCTATGTCAAATTGTAGGAAATATCTCTGAGTCAAGACGTGAGTATCTACTTTTAGGTGTCCTAAATTTACCTATCTTCATCTTAAAATTAGTCCTAACACACACACACACACACAAAGTCTTCAGTAGGTACAAACAGGTCTTTCTTTCATTGCTTTCTGGAGAGAACATAGGTGTGTTAACATAGGAGAGTTTTAAAGGTTAAGGACTTGTTTGAAATTTTGCAGTGAATGTTTAGAGATGCATCAGGGTAAAACCCATAAAGTGTTTGCAGTTCAGATGTAAAAACATGATGTTTATCATAATGCTCATCACATCTACTGATGGGCTTTAGTATAAAAAGTGTTAGTAATTTGTGCCTTTTTATTGCACAGGTTATCTGGATTTCAGCTTCCATCATCTATTGTGAGCACAGGATCTATCCTCACCCTCTGTTTCACCACAGATTTTGCTGTCAGTGCCCAAGGCTTCAAAGCTATCTATGAAGGTAAGAACTCCTCTTACTGGGTGTTCACTGTACTTAATACATGTTTTTCATGTTGAAATGTGATGTTTCAATTTGGTTGGGGATTTGAGTAATCAGCTGGTATTACATTAACTGTGGGGTTTATTTTGTAGCATATTTAAAATGCTACTTTATCATGGACATCGTTTTGAATTTTAAATTTAATTTAAACTGATTCTGCATTTTCTGACGGGTTTTTAAAATGAAATTTTTCAGGTCTCCAAAGCTGGATTCAGAGATGGATTCATTTAAATGGTTTTCTTATTATTTCCTAAACTATTTCTTTGGAAGCATCTTTAGGCAATGTCTAACTTAAGGGGTGTAATGATAAAAATGAGAGGAGGATGGATCCTAAATGGTCTTGAAAATGAATCACTAATCTTCTCATTGTGGAAAATTAAAAAGATGACAACAAAAATAGATGCATATATAAAATTAAGAACACACAAAAAAGCAGATGAAACCTACTCTGTGGAAGGTGATTGACTGCAGTGAAGACTCAGTTCTTGTTAGAAATAAGGCCAAGCATTCCTTGTGTCTAACAAGAATTATACTCATTAAATGGGAATGATACCATTTGTACAGCTCAAAGTATTAAGGAAATTATTTTATGAGAACTGCAGTCTTTGTTGGGGAAAGTTAACAGGTACAGTGATATTAAGTCACTTGCTTGTTGGATTATAAGGGTGTTTTGGATGTAATTCAGGAGTGTTTTCAAACTGAGTGTGTGGTGTTGCTTTAGTTGTTTTGGGGTTCTGTGTGTGTTGGGATTTCTTACACCTTTTTTAATTTATTCATGGAAAATGCAGGGTTTCTAATACTTAAAGTTGTAGAAGGCTCATTTTCAGATTACTTCTCAAACTCCAAGTTATTTTTTCTATGGTTTCATAGATCTAATCCTTGTCTGATAGTGTTTATTCTGAAAAATTTGCCCACAAAAAGTGCCTGCAATGTTTTTATGATGCAGTTGATGTGGAACTGAATGTAGAAAGTAGTATGGTTTGATGGTAGCTCTTTACTAGGAAGAGAATTTGCAATCCATTACATTGATCACCACTTTAGAGAAAGACACGGTACCTTAGAGACCACAGGTACCTACCTTCAGATGCTTGGTGAGCTTTGATCATGTTTTTCTAGGACTGTTGAAACTTTACCTTCCTTTCTTGACAGTGACAAAATCTATTCCTTATTGAGATATATCTTTTTTTCATATCTCATTAATGTTTGAAATTATAGTGTCTTTTTAAGTCTCTTCTTGAATTCAATATGCATATTGAGGGGATTACATAGGTGTGAAAGACAGGGGCAAAGGAGGTGTCATGAGTAGGTCAAACTTCTTTGTTTTGAGCTTTTTGTCTTTTGTGTGGGTAGCTCACAGAATGTCTCTCCTTGGTGGCTATTCCCCTCTTCCTTTGTCCCTCAATGCCTTAGCACCTGGTAAGTCAGCTAATCAGTCTCTTATTTTTTAACTTATATGGGGACTAAGTTTCATTGCCATAGCCTTTATAAGCTTTACTAGGTAAATTGAAAAGGAACATCAGAAATCATGAACACATCAGGAACTGTTATTGTTGCCTCAATAGGAAGCTGCTTTCTACGCACCTCTATTATTCTCTCGTCTGAGATGCATGCAACAGCATATTTCATCCTTTTTATGCAATCTGAGCAGTTTGTGTTTTGTGAGCACAGTGAAAAAGGTTAAAGGACATCTCTTGACTGTCAACTTAGAAACACATGCATGGAGCTACAGGCTGTAATATAATGACACTTCCTGCTGGCCTACTTTCTTGTAAAAACCCCAGCAGGAAGAGCTGTAATTAACAGTGACAGACACACCACTTTCTGGTTAAACAACACTGCCCTCTTTCAGATTTAGGGCTGTAAACCTGGCATTGTCAGCGAACTTTAAATTGATGTCAAAATGTGACATCCAGCTCTGGAAAAAGTGGTGAATGTCACTCAAGTGACAGCATTTCAGTCTAGAGACAGGCAGTGGGTACTGCTGGTTGTAGAAGGAATTGTAGCAGTGAAGGGTTAGGTGGTTTTTTTTTGTGAAGTCTTGGAGTGATTTCTGCTGCAACAGCCAGCTGATTTGCCCCATAGTTTAAGAATTTCCATAACTGTTCCCTAGACAGTTTTTAATAGTGACAGCTTCTGGCTTCTGTGTCATATGTGATTTTGAGACAGGTGTTCAGTTCCTTTAGGAGAGGGGAATACAGACCAGATATTACTAGTCAGTAGAAGTTTTTGTAATCGCTCTGCCAGCTACCCATCCCTGGCTAATTTGCCTTTCTAAACTCTATGCATATCCCTGGTTTTGGCCAACTCTTTCATTCTTCTCTTGAGTATGCGAATTACTCAAGTAAGGGGAGCAGGGGAGCATTGAAGTGCTACTGAATGCTGCTGCCAGCTGAGAGTTTGGATATTATGGGTTCAGGATGCAGAGTTTTAAAAACTTAGTAGGGCACTAGACCAGGAAACAAGGCAAGTGAACCACTTCAATGATGATTGAATGGCCTCTGAAGATATACCCATACTTGGTATCCCTAGAAGAGAGAGAACATTACATCCTCATCCCAGGACTAGATTCTGACCTGTGTCCTTTACTTAGTATATTCTTAATTTATGACCTTAGTTCCTGTGCAGCAATGACATAACTGGATCCTTTGTGTTTTTAAAATGTAGAAATAAGAACGAAACTAGTGAAATCACATCATGGCACTGTAAGTCTTTGAATATTGGTGGTATTTACATGACTTAACCTGGAGTCGACCATACACAATGTGGATATTAACATTAACTAAATCAGATCGTGTGTGGCAGTAGACCTGAGAGTTTAATGATACTGATGTAGTTGGGCAGTTACTGAATTCTTAGGCTGAAATATAGGTTTCTTTACTGGATCATTCTTTCACCAGATTTATACGTGTTTCTCTGATATTTTTAAGTAATGATGCTTTAATTTTCTCTATAATCACATCAGCTCTCTAAGTTCTGGTACTGGTGGAAACTTGAACTCTTCTTATTTTCTAGAAATAAAATTATTTATGGAAGTCTCAAACACATGCTTATATCAGTAAAAAGAACTATGAACTTCAGAAGTAGTAATTTTAGTTTATAGCATCAGTCAGCTTAAACCATTAAATGATTTATTGACCATTACAATCACTGTTTCATAAATAAACATAATTTTTTAGCAATGGAATTGGAGAATTGAGGGATAGCTCCTCTTTCTGTAATATGTGTTTTTACTTTTTTATAATTGCAGTGAAATCATAGGAAATAGGTTTAGGCTTTGCAGGGACTGAAGAAGGAGAAAATGAAGTACTTGAACTTGTGCAATTTTGCTTAATTCCTCAGTAAAACCAGTTTAATTCCTACTTTTCTAGAATAAAGTTAACAAACCATTCTTTAAGAAGGTGCTTTGAGGGCTACATACAGAATTTTAAAAAGCCCAAAAAACAGTATTGCTGTATCATTATAGTAGTTTTCTTTGGCAAGTCAGAAGTATTCCTCCCATCCAGAAAACTTGCTTATGTTTGGCAATAGAGACAAATGCTTTTTAAATTACACCAGTATCTGAACTGCTATGCATATTTATAATTTGATGGTCTTTCTTCTACTAAGGTACTGTGGCCTGCCATTCAGAGAATCCAGCTGTCAAGTGGAAAAAAATTAGCGAATGTACAAAACTCATTTCACAGTGTGTTCCTAGTCATCAACATAAGATAGAACATCATGGGGTTTAGCTTCTATTTGGATACACTAGTGTCTGTTACTAAATATTAAGATGCCCTCTAAAGCTAACAGTGTTTGGTTCATTTTAAGGAGTTTTTTCTGGTTGGTTGGTTATGTTTTTTTGGGGTTGTTTTTTGGTTTAGTGGGGTTTTTTAGTTTGTTTGTTTTGTTTTCTTTATGGGTTTGTTTTGGTTTGGTTTTTTTGTGTGTGTGTATGTCATTGTTTTTGTTGTTTCTAACCATATTTTGTAGTGTAGAATTGGTGAACAGTGTTTAAACAACATGCCAGATGTACTGGACTTAGTGTTTGTTCCTTGCTTTCCTTGACCTCTGTTCTATGGCAGCAGCTGTTCCTTGCCAGACAAGAAAGCTGGAAGAAAGTCCTTCTGTTCTACTTGCCCACAGGCCATATTTCCTTTTTTCTTTGTTCTTTGATTTCTCAAAGCTTTCAGCTCACACCCAGCATTAACATTTATACTGTCAGTCACGTCATCCTCCCTTATGCACTTTCCCAAAGCTTCTTTTTAAATCCCTATTGACATCAACAGCAGAAAGCGGTGATGTACTTCCATGGTGTATAGCCTTTGAAGAAATTTTGTGGTTTTTTCACCTCTTGCAGTTCTTGTTGTTCTTGAGTATCTGTTATGCGGTAGGAGATTGTTTTGTTTTGGTTGGTTTCTGTACTGTGTTTGTTTTTCTTTGTTTGGTTTGATTTTTTTTTTGTTATGTTTGGTTTTTTTTTTAATGGTTCATACATTTGGGTATATAGAATAAAAAATTGAAAAAAATCCCCTACCAACTTAGTATGATTCTGTGAGTTTGCCAAGGTAATTTTCTCAACACTGTGACTTTTTCCAGTTAACATGGACCCCAGTGAAGATAATGGACTTCTGGACTCAAGCTAATGTCTTTTGGGTTTTGCTTGTTTCCCTCCGTCAAGTACAGAATACCTTTTCTGCACTCAATTTTAAGAGTAAAATTTGTCTCGTCATTTAGTCAGTGCTTGAACTGCTTCCTACTTTTTGTCCATGAGTCTGGTTAATGGCTGTGTAGCTCTCTCCACAAACTGTGATGCAATGATGAGAGTAGTTACTCTCTGGGAATGGATGAATAATCCAGTGAATAATCTGAGGTAAATATTTCAAGTTCTTAGTAGGAAGCTAAATTGGCAAGAAAATACTTGTATGCATAATGATTCCCTGTTATTCAGTGTGAGATGAGTAGTCTCCTGAATTTTCAACCATTGCCAGTTAATCTCTGTGGTTTAGTCATGGGTGCTCTTTTATCTATTAGACAATATTTAATTTTCATAGAATCATAGAAGATTGGAAGAAATTGTAAAAATCATCTATCTAAAGTCCCCACCACCACCATGGGCAGGGAATCCTTCCATTAGCAAATTCAATCATTGGAACAATTTTGATTATTCCAGTGATGTGAAACTGTGAATGACTTGTGAACATCCGTGGATTAGTATATGCAGCTCAGAAAAGCTCCAGAAGATTCTATTGAGTATCTAACGATGAAATCAAGAGTTAAGCAGTTTGTTCTGTATTCTCTGGTGTGGGTTTTGGGAGGCATTGTTTGTCACTCCCCAACCTGTAAATATTTTCTATTCTGCTGTTGTTTTTGGAGAAAGAAGCAGTGTAAATTCTATGAGTTTAATATTTTTAAATATTAAAGGCACAAACTGCCTTTTTCTTAGCTTTTCTTTGGTATGAAAACTTAACTAACATTAATGCTGTAGTAAAAGCTGCTACTGCTGTAAATGTAATATTGACGGTTTTTTTCTGTTAGCGCAATTTACTGTAAAACCTTTCAATATGCTGATATATTTCTATTTTTAGTTAAATAATTCTTGCTATTTTGGTAGTCTGTTATTTTCAAACTGAGATGTTTGTTGAACCTTTTATCAATATGTGTTGGTATATGCACATGAGGAAATAAACCAAAAGCTTTAAATAGTGAAAGCAGAGACTGAAAAAAGGACCTTTTTTAAGGCTGAAATTTGTACTTGTACAGAGTAGAAGTGATTGTTTTCTGAAAATGAATTTGGGTATAGATTTCCTTTGTCAACTGCAGTCCTTACGAAGGAAAATGTTTGAGGTTTTTTTTTTTTTTCTTTAGCAACTTTTCTTTAAAATAACATCTTTTTGTAATGATATCATATGTGACATAAATAGGGCAGGAGATCTTTCTCCTTTTCAATGCCTTTATTAAAGAGATTCAGCTCAGGTGGGGAGAAATCGACGGGTTGCGCCCACGCCACCGCACTCCCCAAGAGTGGCACGGAGGAGGAGGGTGATGCAGCTCTGTCCGCTGGTCTGCAGGCAGAGCTGGGTACTGTGTCCTCAAGGGAGATTCGCAGATTCCTCCTTTTCAGTCCAACACTCCGGGTCCCCTCCTTAGTGAACATCCTCTGAGGTCAGGGTGTGAAGCAAAAAGGATCCAAGCAGGCACTGGACTTCACGCCCATCCTTAGACATCAACTAGGGTCCCCTAATTCTATATTGGTTCGTTGTTTTTAGGGGTTTTCCAAGAAAACGGGAAAATTTTGGAGCGGTGCATTTCTCATTTGCATACGTGGTCCCAGGCCACTCCTATTTTCCTGGGCTGGGTGTCCAGGTGTAGCTCCGGGGCAAGAATTGGGAGGACAGTGGCTAAATCACCAACCATTAACGGGCAATTAAAGAACTCTTTACAATTAAGCTAATTTAACAGCAACTGGTCCCACCGTTTTTTTTTTCTCTGTAACCTTAAATAAAAATAGTTATATTTTTATTCATAACAATATGTATGACTCTTAATGATGACATACAGGAAAGAAATCATAATGCAGTTTAAAAAAACCCTGATATTTCTTGTATCACACCATGCCATAAGTAGTAGCAGCAAAATCTCAGGGCAGAAGAGGTCTGGCAGGGCTGTGAACCTGTTCTGTAAGATCTCTGCTACCTAATCTAAAATATCAATGATTTAGATATGAAAAGATTTTTAACAATATCAAATAAAGGAAATTATTTTTAATTTCACATAAATTCAGAAAAATTCTGGAAAATGAAATGCGGTGTTTGTGAGGAGAGACAAGCAAAATATTCTGCTTATGTTCTGATGTGTATCAATGGGTTAAAGAAGTGAAATTCCTTTCACTTAAATGTTGAATTTCAGCAATATTCAAAGGGCAAGGAGTAAGAAATCTGGAATGCCATTTACTTAAAATATCCAAGGGAAGAAATTTCCCAATAAGTTGTTCTAGGAAATTATTTCCTAGAAAAAAAAGATGCTGTACTGAAAATTGTGACAGAATTGTCACAACTGAATTGTCTAAAAATTAAATTAAATGTTGTAGCTCTCATTATCAAACTGTGAAATTTGTATCTAAATGAAGAATGACTTTTACATTATGTTATGACCATTATGTTAGTCAAGTTGTAAGATATGTCAGCTGTGTTCTGCTTTCCAGCTTTCACACAGGCTCAAGCTTTCCAGCTCAATCCTTAATGAGGGAAAGGCATCCATCCTGTGGCTGGTAGCCCTTGCAAAAGTAATTACATGTTTTAAGAAAAGTTCTTGGAACTGTCTTTTTGGCTGCCTCTGATTCTGGAAGGGATTATTTTGTGCCTCCTCATGACTTATTGATCCATGTAAGAGCTAGTTTGATTTTTGTCTTTGGTGCATAAATCAGTAAGAAACACCCTGTTTGTGGTTCATACCTTGTAATGACTTAGTGGACTTGTAATCTCCCTCCACAAAATTCTTATTTCTGCTACTATTTGAGATCATAAACCCAAAAGGAAAATGTTTTGGTAAAAGTGGTCTTACTAGAGAGAAATATTAAGGAGTTGGTCCTCTGCTACTATGAGGTGTCAGTCCTAAGCCAGAACAGCATGTTCTAGCATGGAAAACAGAAGTGGAAACCAGTGTAGTAACAGGATTGCTTCTCTTTATGTGTAGCCTAAAGAACTTACTACAGTGGTTTCATGCCCCTGCTGCATCCTGAGAGATCATAATCCCAGCTGTGCTGATATTAATATCCTGTTTCATTCTTTCTTGCCTGTCTTCATATTCGTATGACTAATATTAACTTGTGAAAAAACACTTCAAGAGTTTTTCGAAATGTCACAATTATCTAAGTGAAGTCATTGCCACATCTGAATGAGTATTAAGGTTATTGTTGTGATTTAGCCCCAGGGGGCAGATGAGCACCAGGCAGCCTCTGGCTCACCAGCCCCACAGTGGAATGCAGGAGAGCATTAGAAGGGTAAAAGTGAAAAAATGTGTGGGTTGCGATAAATACAGTTTAATAGTTAAAGCAGAAGCTCCATGTGCAAGCAAAACAAAGTAAGGATTTCATTCACTGCCTCCTATTAGCAGGCAGGTGTTCAGACATCTCCACAAAAGCAGATTTCCATCACGTCAGTGGTTACTGGGGAAGACAAATGCCATCTCTCCAAACATCCCTGAGCAATGGCAGCCCTAGCCAGACTCCAACCCTGCCCATTTGATTGCTGAGCATGACATCAAATGGTGTAGAATAATCCTTTGGTAAGCTGGGGTCAGCTCTCCCAGCTGTGTTCCCTCCCACCGTCTTGTGCACTTCCAGCCTAGTCATTGACAGGACAGAAAAGCCTTAACACTGTGTAAGCTCTGCTCAGCAATTTCTGAAACATCCCTGTGTTATAAAAGCTGTTTTCATAACAATTTCAAAACCCCATTCTATCTTCTATGAAGAAATTTAATTCTGTCATAGCTGGAACCAGGACAAATGTGCAGTGTGATCTAAAATCCCATAGATCAGTGTTGTAGGTAACTTAAAAAAAGAACCCCAAACAAACAAAAAACCCCCAAAATAAGCAAACCCCACTCCTACTGAATAGAAAGAGACTAGCTTTGCCTCTCCTTTTCAAAATGCCCTAGTCTTTCTATCTGGACTTTAATTTTTTATTTTAAAATATGTTCTCTTGAAGCTGAAATAGTTTGATAAGCAAACAATATCAAAACTTCCATTATTCTAAAATTTTGTGTTTTCTTTAAAATTCATCAATATAAGGAATTTAAGGAATTTGTCTCTTCTCCAACTGCTTTTCTGAAACAAGCTATGTAATGTGACTTAACAGAGTTGGCATTTTTGTTTGTTCAGTTTTACAGCCAAATGAGATTTGGTGGAATAACTTTTTGTCCATAGCCTTGCAGATTTGCTGTAGATAGAATTTTAGCTAAGCAGCCTGTGTCCTTCCCTACTCATTCTGTATTTATTGCAAACAGGAACTGATGTGCCAAATATCAGCATGCCAGTAGTTAAAGAAGAAATCTGTTTTCTGTTCAAACTCCTTTTTTGCCTGAACTTTCAGTTCTGGACTTAGCCTTTTCCTTTTTACCAACGTGGAACTCAAAATACTGCCAGCATCTTGTTCATATTGCCAAACAACTCACAGGAGGTTTTTGATGCATTTATCTATCTGGTTGAAAAGTTAAATCCTAATTCCTTTGTTACCAGAAATACTCGGTAGTGCTGACTTACCTTCAGATAGTCCCAGATTAAATACAACTGTCACTTACCTAGATTTTAATGAATCTGACTGGATTCATTCGTGGCCTTATTTGTAAAGCAAGTTATTTTTTCATTTGGCTGGCACAAAGTAGGGGAAGTTGTAAGGGGCTTTTTGACTCTCAGATAATAAAAATGCATTTCCAGCTATACCAGTTCTGGTTTGTTCTATTCTTTATATTGATTATATTTTTTGTTATCTATTTTCTTTAACTTAAAGTAGTATCACTTTTTATTATGAAATCTATATTTCTGCCTTTATAGAAAAATCTCTGCAGCTTATTAAGAGCTACAGTTGATACCTACTTTATTATGAATCTGCCTTGAATGATAAAGATGACTTAGGGATTTTATGTCTTTTGTTGCAAAAATAAAAGAAAATTGAAAAATTTCTATCTCCTCTGGAATCCTTGTTTCCAGATTTTTATTGTTTTAAACTGGCAGAAGGTGTAGTGTGATGCCGGGTTGAATCAGTATTTCTGGAATAAACCCCTGTGGGATATTAGTACAGAAAATAAGAAGTTAGATTTGCTATGTTACTGTAGCCAGCAGCTGTTATCCTGATTAATTAAAGGTTGTAAAATTTGCTGTGTTAGATGGATAGTTAGCATATAAATATAGTCACATACCTTGCTTTTCATCTTCTCTTGTACAACTAAACCATTAATAATTGCACTTTGTATTACTTTTGTTTTCATATCCTTCCCATATATTGAAGGTTTCATTTGCATAACTTTTCATGGTTTCCTTTTGCAGTTTGGACAATAAGGCAGATAGATGGAAGTTTGCAATAAATTATACTCATCAAAACAGACATGTCTAAAGTTTTACTAAGGTGCTGATCGTGCTTAGTAATGAAGAGTAAGTCACTAACTTGTTGATTGTGAAGAGAAGGACTAAATTTCTTGTAGTATACATAATGTAAACACTGCATTTTTAACTGAAACTTTTGAGATTTGTTCAAATTTATCACATGATCCTCACCTCCATGTTTTTGTATTTTCTAATGGACTACTTTGTGTATTGAATATCTAAATACTGTTTATTCATCCAAGTAATCTCATTAAGTTCATTAGGTATATGTGTTGCTATAAATGAGTCTGCAAAACCATTTAGAGTACTTGTTAACTCTCTATTTTGTGTTTGTACCCTTTAACACTTTGAAATCTTTTATCTTGTATGTAGTGGAAGACTTCCAAAAACATTTATAGAATTATTTATGCATGGAATACTTTAGAGAAATCTTACCTTAAGGTTCTTTGAAGCTGGCTTATAGGATTGACTTGAAAAGGGCTATGGAGGCATGGAAGGTCACACCATCTCCTTGTCCGTGTTAGATCCGTGTCTTTCTTACAGTTGCTTAACAACACAAGGCACATCTGTGTTGTGTCAGTGGATTGTAAACCTGAAATCACATGACAGTTAAAGCAGCAGTTTTGGATACGCAAAAATCTTATTTATGGGCAAAGAGGCAGCATTCTTTCTGTGTGCATATCTATGGAAATCCAAAGTTGTTAGAGTAATCAGTCTTGAGTATCTATTCATTATTAGTCCAGATGAAATTTTTACAGAAAAGGAAAAAAGAACAAGAGGGTAGTTGTAGTTGTACAAACAATTATTGGTTTCTGCTCTTTTTCCTAGTGTACTACTTATTCTTCCTGTGCTCATATGGGTCCACTAGTTGGTGTTTTTTATTTGTCAGTTTAGGATTCACTTGAGGTTACTGTTACTTAAAATTATTTTATTTGTTTTCTCTTTCTCCCATGGTCTGCAATTCCTCCTCTCATCCATAGTTACGTGTCCCATGCATGTTAGCTACTACTCTTTTGGTTTTTTGTTACTCATAAACCCAGTTTTGTCTGGGTCTGCATTTCTGTGGTTGACTATGAGTGAGTTGTTCATAACTGTGGGCTCTCTAAAGCCATGTCTTTGTCTCATCTCTTATTGTTCCTGTGCATGTATTTCCCTGGACTGTATCCTTTATCTCTACTTCTCAAAGACTCAAAGCAGGCTTGTGTGTCTCTGAACCATGTCATTGTGCCAGTTGTAAAATCCTTCATTCTGCAGAGACTATTTGCTAGAGCTATTAATTTAAAACTCTGGTTGTGCCATCAGAAGAAAAGGGAGGAAAAAAATAAAAGGAAACCAAATTAGCCTTAGACAGCCAGTCAATTAGAGAAATTGCTATTGCAGCTAAATGAAGTAAAGCAAAGCTGCAGGCAAATTTGAGAATTTCATGCAGGGTGAACCTGGCTGTAGCAAGAGTTGGTCCTGAGGCCTTGCAAGCCCTTTATAAAGCTTATGGTCTTTTACTGAGGATGGCAGTACTGGATTAGAGGGCTTTACAGTCATAAATTATGGCATGCATAAAACAGTTACTTCTCCTGATACAGCTTAGTTTTCAAAATTGCCTGTTTTAATCAAAGTTTTCATTAGAAGTCTCCAGAGAACTGTTGACTGTGAAATCTTTGCCTGGTCCATGTACTACCTAGCAGCTTGGGTGACCCTTGCCTAACTAGCTCCCTAAATTTGTGATGGCTGGATACAGAGCTATTCATAAAAGATTATAATCATTAAATAGTTCAAAAGCCAATTAACATTAGAGGCCTGTGTTAACATTAGAGAAATAATCTCAAAGCAGAAATGTCTGTTTGCCTTCTTTGCCTTTGCAATTTGAAGGACTACCTTAGCTGTCTATAAGTTGAGCATTTTAATCCTGGAATACTTTGGTTTGGAAGGAAACTTAAAGACCATCTAGTTCCAACTGCCTGTAATGAGCAGGGACATCTTTTTCTAGATCAGATTGCTCAAAGCCCAGTCAAACCTGACTTTGAATGCCTCCGATGATGGGACATCCACAGCTTCCCTGAGAAACTTGTTCTAGTGTTTCACCGTAATCTTGTAAAAGATGTTCTTAAGTCTAATATAAATCTACAAAATACTTTAGAACCTTGTCACTCTCCCTGCACTTCAGACCTTGTTATAGAGTTTCTCTCCATCATTCTTATAATTTTAGGTATTGAAAAGCCTCAGTGGGATCCCCCTGGAACCTTCTCTAGGATGAACAATCAAACTCTCTCAGCCTTTCTTAACAGGAAAGATGTTTCATGGCCTGCCCCTGGACCTGCTCTAAGAGATCTGTGATGGTCTTGAGCTGGGGCCTCCAGACCTGGATGCTGCATTCTGGTTGCAGTCTTACAATAGCAGAGTAGAAGGGGATAATCACCTGCCTCACCCTGCTGGTCACACTGCTTTTGCTGTAGCTCAGGATATGGGTGGCCTTCTGGCCTGTAAGTATGTATTGCCTGCTCACATCCAGGCAATGTGTATTTACAGGTATCCAGGCATCTTATTCACTACTATTCCTGGATCCCTCTTCACAGGGCTGTTCTCAATCCATTCATTCTTTAGCATGCACTGGTATCAGCAAGTGCCCTGTGACCTAGTTGCAGGACTTTGTACTTGGCCTGATTGAAATTCATGAAGTTTCTGTGGGGCTATTTGTCAAACCTGACAACATCCTTCTAGATGACACCACTTCTGTCAAGTGTATCAGCTACAAAATTCAGCTGCACACCTGCTGAGGCTGCACTCGATCACATGTGTGTCAATAAAAGTATTGAGCAGTATCAGTCCTGATATGACCCATGAGGGGAGCCTCTTGTGATTCATCTCTATTTGGACAGTGAGTTCTTGATTACCATCTTTGGATGCAGCTATCTGCCTAAGTTCTTCTCCATTGACTGGTCCATCCATCAAACCCACATCTTTCCAAATTAGAAGCAAGGAAGTTTGGGGGGACTGTATCAAACATCTTGCAGAGGTCAAAGTATTGCTTTGAGGTTCAGGGACTTGAAAAATGAGGGAAGAGCATGTGCCAGTGAAAACAGAAACAAAAAAGTCATCAAGTAGCTCAGCCTCCTCCATGTCCTCAGGAGGAATTTTTCCAGGGAAAGGGTGGTTAATCCACATTAGAATGGACTACCCAGGGAGATGGTGGATTCACCCTGGAGGTATTCACAAATGACTGGATATGGTACTTAGTGCCATGGTCTAGTTGACAACAAGTGGATCAGTTAAGGGTTGGATTCCATGATCTTAGAGGACCTTTCCAGCCTAAATGATTGTGTGATTCTTGATTTATTGGGGGAGTACAGGTTTTTTTTTTCTTTTCTGATTAACAGACTTGCAGAAGCTGTTAATATTGTTCACATCCCTTGCCAGATTGGGCTCCAGCTGTGCCTTCCTTTGCTTTCTTGACCCCCTCCTTCCATTCCCAGTTTCCGTACCTATATTCTTCTCAGAATTTGGGCCTGCTTCTTAATCTAAGATTTAGACCATGCACCCAGCTTTACAGAAAGTCAGCATTTGAACCAAAAGGACCTTTAGTAGAAATATATGCTTCATCTCAATGGAAAACCCACTTACTTGAAACATAGTTTGAGAATGTTATCTTATTAGAAAAATTTTAATTATTCTACATATTTGAGTTCTTTGGTTCTTTAGTTATCTTTTATTTTAGAGACTGGAGAGAAGTCATGAAACTTTCTAAAACAGAGTGGGCCAGGCTCTCCCATTTCTGTTTTGAGATGAAAACCCGGTTTTGGAAGCTGAAACTTGTGAGAAAACTGGTATCTCTGCTGCAAAATGTGTGAAAATTTGCTGACTTTTTAAAAGATGCAGCCAATTTAATGTACACTGCATATGCATCTTCCTGGTGGCATCAGAGGAAAACTTGCACAATCATCCTCTTTGAATTTCTTGGGTGACTGTGGGTACCTTGCAAGTGAAGAAGTCTCCTAAACTGACTGGAAATTAGATTTGTGCCTGCCTGGATTTTTACCTTCCAATACAGCATGGCTGTAACAAAGAAGCTGGGGGCTTTTTTGTTTTGGGTTTTTTGGGAGGTTTTTTTTTTGTTTTGTTTTGGTTTTTGTTTTTTGGGGCTTTTTTGACGAATGGCTTCCTTGGGCTTTAAATTCTTATTCTGCATATTTGTATTTAAAAATGTCAACTGTAATAAAGTACTGAGAAGGTGCATTTTGGGGAAAAATGAGTTAAGCAGTGAGTGATTGGATGGCTGTAGTATACTGAAGTTATCTTCAATGCTGTCAAGTCAGCTCTTCTGCAAAGCAAATGGCAACAGTGATTCAGTAAAAGAAAGTGGAACATATTTCAGTGCTGGTAGTTTGATGAATTTTCACCTGGATAAAGAAAAAGCTTTTCCAGCATAGTGTCGTTGTGGTGTGTGTTTTTATTAGGTTGGTTGGTTTTTGTTGCTTTTTTTTTTTTTTCTCATTCATTCCTAACTTTAATCATTATGAAGTCTGCATGCAAAATAGCTTATTTAGAAAAAGAAATCTTTAAAGGAAAGAAGACCCCCCCACCACCCTGAATGTGAGAAGTCAAGTATGTGTGGAGTTCAGTCTGTTTGCAGATAATTAATTTTTTGGGAGCCTCACCAGAATTCCACGACAACTGCAAATTCTTACTTCTCTTTGCTCACTGCATGCTTGTCAGTAGTGGGTTTTCTTCATGTTTAAAATGTAGCTTAAAAAAAAAAAATTGAGAATAAAACAATAGTTAAAATATTATTCTCTGTTATGTGATTTGCAAAATTAAATGTCATAATCACCTTTTAAAGGGCTAAAGCAGAGATTTTTTTTTTTCAGTGCTTAGGTAATACTCAGCACTTCATAGCCGTTTTAGGAATTTAGCTGCCCCTTAAATCTTCTTTTTTTTTTTTTTCAGACTTAGATAATAACCAACAAAAAACATAAATCTTTTTCTTTAAAGATAAGCTCTACATTATAGGAATTTGACTTTCTGTTTAGGTTGTGTGTGCTATGGGCTGTGTGAGAGATAAGGGAGCGTAAGTGGTAAGAAAAGAGAAAATATACTCCTTGTAGGCTTAGCGATTTCAAGCTGTTTTTCATGAAACTCATGATCAATTCAGAATTTAGTTATTTATACACAGGTTTTTGAGGTTTTAATTTTTATTTTTTTTTTCTGGAATAGTGGTGTGAATGACAAATACAAGAAAAATGCACTTGTTAGAGTTTTTTGTCTGGGTTTTTTGTTTACTTTTCTTTGTATTTATTTCTGTTTTCTAATGATTAGTTGGGTTTGGTTTTTTTTAGGTAGCAGCAGAACTGATTCTACTTCTTGCACACTGAACCTCTAAATCCTGGTTAATGCAAACTTTTCACTTAGAAATACAAAAGTGGTGGTGGCATTTAAAAAAAATCCAGACTGAATAGAAACCAAAGAAGCACAAACCAAACTCACAAAAGAAACAACAAAACTTAAGCAGGAATTTACTAAGCTCCAGGGAATAAATACAGAATACAACCTGAATAGAGCCTTTGCTAACAACCAGTAAAATATGAGAGGAGGTATTGGTAGAAGTATTATTGTAAACTTTGTGGGTTTATTTAGTGATTTATTTATTTATTGTTTATTTTCTTTTGCTACCCATTTGCTATTGGACAGGCAGAAATAAGGCACATATGTGTTTCTTTTTTACTCCACTCCTACTATTATCAAGTGCAGATCCATTAGAGTTTGCACTTAATAAAATTGTTGTATCTACAGACCCACGTCAAAATAATAATGTATTAACATATTTAGGAAATCACTGGGTTTTTTGTGGGCATTTTTAAGGACGTTGACAATTACAGTCTTGTTAAAATAACTAATGGTCATGACTTCAAGTATCAGATGTCATATAGAATTTGAGATCTCACAAGCATTAGTGGTTAGCAGCTAACAAAGTTTTCTAAGACTAATCCAGTCCATTGGTATAACTGGTGTGATTGTGCTCAGTCAGTTTTAAGTCTTTTCAGATGTTTTGTAGAACCCCCTATTCTTACAGTTTAATACGGTGCAAATCAAAAATTGTGAAATTAGTGGAGTAACATCATGAAAAAAAATTATTTCAGAGAGCTCTCATATTACTGTCATTTTCAAGATACAATTTTTTTTAGTATATTTTAAACTGTTGAGCTGTCTTACATCAAATACAACTGGTCTCAGACACTGCTTATGTCAGTAACTTGTCTAGTTATCGAAGTGGTTTTTTTCAGATCAAAGTTGACATTATGTGAATATTCAAGAACAGTAGCAGTAACTTTTTCAGTCGGTGAACCAGCCTATATTGGTAGAGTGGAAAAAACACAATTCTTTATTTGTAAATCCATGTGGTGTATTCTAATGGTAGCTATGAGAATGATGGGCCAAAATTAGTGTCTTATTTTGTGTTTTGGTGCTTTTGTATTTTTATGATGTGATAGGTAAACTTTAGTTCAATGGAAGTACAATGCCAGAAATGTAGACTTAAACAGTAAATTTGATGTCCCAAACAAGTTAATTAAGGTCTGTATTATTGTGTTTTTAAGTGTCAAGACTCAACAAAATTGGTAACAAGTTTCAATTACTTGTGATACAAAATTGAAAGCAAATGTACAAAGTGAGTTGATGAGACTGTAGGTGACAATAAGAAGGCGTAAATCCTTTGAGGTCCAGGTGTTTGAGT
The DNA here is from genome assembly GCF_017590055.1 of Onychostruthus taczanowskii. Taxonomy (NCBI): domain Eukaryota; kingdom Metazoa; phylum Chordata; class Aves; order Passeriformes; family Passeridae; genus Onychostruthus; species Onychostruthus taczanowskii. The sequence continues at coordinate 16,177,474 of NW_024497629.1, read as the reverse complement.
TGAGACCATAAGAATGAATGGTCTTGGACCTGAACCTGTGATCACTAAAACAAAACATTAAAATTACCAGGTCTGCCTGTACAAGCTAAAAGAAACCATGAACAAGGCTAGTGTTAAGTTTACCTGGTGTATACTTATGTGAAGTATTTGCATGAATATTAAATGGATTTTCAAAACACCTCAGGGATTTAAAATATATTATGAATTGTACAACAAACCCTATGACATTAACAGAACAGGTAGTAAAGGCAAAACTATTAAATCATATTTAATACTGTGTAAAGTAACAAAAGATAGGCTAAAAAGCTATGGTACCCTAAATTGCAGCTCATTAATATCAAATTAGTCTCCTTCTGATGAAGTGATAGAAAAGAATTTTTTAAAGGAAGAGAAAAAGAACATTAGAATATAATAAATGTGAAGACTTAATTTAGATTTTTTTCTTGTTTGGCTTATGTTGGGAAATAGTTTTCTTTGAAATTCTAACTGGTTTAGGGACATATATTGGAAGCGTGAAATTGGAAATATTTAAAGCTAATTAAACATTGCAAGAGCAATTTTCTTTATCAAAACTTAGGGAACTTAGTCTAGACAATTTCTAGACTGTTTAACTGAGATTTGCTCTTACATTACATTGACGCACATGGTAATAGGAATCTATATGGACCTGTCAGGATGGGTATGCTGCATAGAAAAAAAGGTGGGAGCCCATTCCTCCACATTACCTTTTGATTAATGTCATGTATATTTGATTTTTTTGTGACAGAGAAGCAGCTCTAATACTCAAGTCCTCATCCCTCTGATATCACAGATATATCCAAACTAAGCATAATTCACTTCAATTTTCATGTGACAGATGCCATGAGGTACTTATTTCAATGAAGTCTCAGCTGCTTATACTACAGCACTTTAGGTTAAAGAGGAAAAAATGTCTGCAGATCTCCCACTCCATAGATGCATTGAAAAGACAAAATGTGAGTGAGTAAAAAGTACAATAATAAGATCTCCCCTTCTGGTTGCAGACCATGTATCATCTCTGTGGCTGAGCTCAGGTTCTTCCTGTGCAGCCTTTCCCCTCTGGAGAGCAGGAAGCAGGCAGTGTGCACACTGACACATCACAGCTTCCCTCGCGCTGGCGGTTCCCAATACGCTTTTCCCAACTTGCTTTGCATATTGCCAGAAGTGGTTATGTGGCTATAGAAGCAAAAGTTCTGTGTTCTACTAAGTTAGTGAAACAGGGAGGTTCCCTCACAGGTTAATTCAAAACAAGTCTGTCTTGTACTGGACAGGAGGCAAGGAGAGGAAAACTTGTATTGTCAGAACTCTTGATTGCATTGATCAAATTGTGTTTTGTGTGGTTTTTTTGTTTGGTTGGTTGGGTGTTTTTTGGGGTTTTTTTGTGCAGTTTTGTTTGTTTGTTTGTTTCCCCCTGAAAAGTCAAGCAGTAGCTGCGTGTTAGATTAATGTAATTTATAGAATATTGGTAGGAATTATGAGATTACTTACTATGGTTGAGTTAGATTGACATGTGACTTACCTGAAACAACTGCTGTTACATTAACAAGAAGTCACTCTTTTCTATTTCCATATCCTTACACAAACTTCAAAATATGTGTGTATATGCTAAGCATTTCTACTGGAAATGAACATCTGAAGCTATAGCATCACATCAAGGTAGTCCCAATGTAGTCTGGTTTTACTACCTTCTGTTTAAGAACTTCACCTCAACTTTTCTCCTTAGACTTACTTTCTGAAAAATTTTAATTCTGGTGTTTTGTTTCTTCAGAGAGTAGCTGTAAATTGATAGGTGAGTGGCCAATCAGTGGCTAAATTCTGGATTTGTCACTTCACTCTGTCATCAGCTTCTTTCTAGCTATAAAAGTGCAATTAGTTTGACTCTTACATGGATTTTGATACTTTATTAAAAAGTATCACAATAGAATAAGAACCTTACTTCTATGTTGTATATGGTGATATTCAATCGAACCTTAGACCTGTAAGGAATCGAGACATGTAGAAGTCTTATTTTGTTTCGGGGTTTTTTTGCTATTGAATTCTAAATGGCACACCACAGCCTTTTGAATGTTGGCTGGAAAAATCTAGTGGACATTGCTCCTAAATGATTACAGGCTTCTCCCCAACCCACGCAATCACTTCCTTCAGCCCTTCTGTTTAGTTTCTGCTAATGGTCATAAATAAAGCCTCCATTTCCCAGAAGATTTTTTAGTTTGGATTTATTTGTTCCTGATGGCTTCATCTTGATGTCTTAATATCCAAGCAAAAAATTCATGTCAATAATGAGACCTCATTTGAACATTTTTCTTTCAAGGTGCCTAATAAGTAATAGTTACCTGTAAGGACACATTTCTGTATACCTAGAAATCTTACATAAACTGAATTAAAATGAATTTTTATTTCAATTTTGTAGAAAATTCTATGAAGCTTTATTGTTTTATAAACCTACTACAGTTAGTTTTAGATATCTTTAGGGCTGAACCACATCTAATATGTAGTGTTTACCTATAGTGAAGAAATTACTTTAATCTTAACATTCACATTCTTTCTCCTGGTTACTTCTGTTGTCAGAGATATTGAAAAGACAAACAGGGAGGTAAAGATGCTTGCTGTAAGCAATTGCAGGGGTCATTAGTTAAAATGAGTGTTTAAATGGATAAATTGTGCCCCTTCAGATTAAAAACACAGACCTAAATTATTGAAAATGTGTAACTCAGCACAGTTTTATGATTGCTAGTTGGGTGATCAACCCCTAGCTGAAACATAAAACTGAAAATCTTTTAAAGTACTGTCTCATATAATTAAATTTGGTTGTTATAATATCTGATACATTACACTATGATACCTGTCTGATACTTGCATTTATACTAAAACATGTTAGAGTGAATAATATATTACTTTTTATACTTAGGGAACTGAGGAAATAACACCAAAATAGATTGCAATTTATGCCTTCCTTCTGTTGCTTCTCTTGCACACAAAAGGTGGAAAGCCAGGACGCAGTTATAAAAACACGCATTATGACATTAATAAAGAAATTAATTCTGATATTTTGACCTATGTTCTTGTTGCAAAAAGACTTTGAGTTTTCATCAAACTCTTTCTTCACTTATTGTTCCTCAGATCTAAATGTATATTCATATAATCATAAATCAAAGTGTGCCTGCAAATTACTTAATTACTCCTCCAAATATTTTCTTTTTTTTTTTTTTTTAAGTGTGTTTTGAATGGCACGAGTTAAAATTTTTAACTTGTAATTAAGTAGGTTGGCTGCTATACCTCTTTGTGAATGCTAAACTTAATATGGCATTGATGGCTCCACTTTTACTGAGAGGCTACACAGGCTAAAGTTAGAGTAATCTAATCTTCTGTGAGGACCCAATCAAAATGCTTCACATAGTGGTACAGTTTCTTTCCCTGAAGTTAAAAATTGAGGACAAACTATGGAAAGCCTTAGAGGCCTTTATGATTTGAGTGACACAAAGAGGCTCTTGTGTAACTGTTGATGTTCAGTTCTCATTCTGACATGTAAGTAGACTTCTCCTGGGTTCCTCCTGGGTTCCTTAAGTAGACTTCTCCTGGTTCCTCTTACAATTGAACAAGCCAGAAACTAATGAAGCAGATGGTGATCCTCCCTTCTTTCTGCATGAGCTTGCACAGCAGCATCAAACCACCAGGGAAAAGCAGAATGCCTCTTCTGGTGGAAGACTGCCCTTGAAATGCAAAGATCATGCCTAATTTTCAGGCAGTGTTCCATTTTGAGATGTGTTGTATCTCTGTTCTACTTTTCCAGAACAAGTAGATTGCAGTCTGTTGGATGAGTTGTTGTAGATACTGAGCACCAGGAGCTATATAAAATACTGTAAGGTGAGTGGTAGACAGACTACAGTTTTTAAATCAGCAAAGTGATTTGCCACCAAATGAAGTGGTGGGCTGAGTGAGATCCAAAAATATCTCTGCTCTGGACTGAGAACTATTCAACACTTTTTGAAGCAGCCTGAGGAAGGAACAGGTACCATTTCATTGCAAATTACATTAAAGTAGCTGTAAGACCAGGATATAATGGTATAAGCATAAACAAGAGAAATGATCTGAAGGAAAATACACTCTCTGAACAAGTAGGATGGCAGTCAGAAAAACAGTGATAAACTTTTTTACTTTTATATATTCAGAATCTTTGCATATGTACTACACATTTCAGGAGAGATCAGCTTGAAAGCATTACCCTAAGAACAGTTTAAAAGCTTGTAATGGATCATGAGTGAGCATGATTCTACTGGGGGGAAGAATCTGTGCTACAGTTAGAGGGAGAATAAGTTAAAGAATTCTGAAATACTGCTCTGTATCTTCCTGTTTGGGGCTTGCATTTCACTCTAGGCAACGCAATTCCAGAAACATGTAGACAGAGAATTTCCACAGAACAGCAGCAGAAATAATGAGAGAACAAAATGACTTAACTGAAACTTTGAAAGGAAATAATTCTCAAATCTAAACAAGAGTGAGTTGCTAGTCTTTATGTATGTAAAAATAAAATAGGATAAAAAGAAATTTGACTTAACTTTCACACATCTGCTCCAGGCAGAAAGAATAGGCATTATTCACTTTTATCTTAAGTATAATTATGAAGTTCCTTTTTTAGTAGTGTGAGAGTTGAAATTAGTTTACTTTCATTCTTGGACTGTCATTGAAGAGCTGCTGTTATTATAAAAACTTTGTGTGTATGGAGCTGCACTAGGAAACAGAAGCTGAAATAGATTATTGTAAACTGATGAGTTTTGTCTAGTTAAATAATTAGAATTTTCTTACGCAATTCATTAATTTGTGCCATTTTGATGAATTCTAATTGTTATAGCGATTCATAATTTCATGAAACTTCATGTTCAAAAAAGAACAGAAATAGGAAAAATCTTCAAGTTACCTTGTTTCTGTCACAGTCCAAATACCCTGAAACTTTCTTTTGAAGTGGAATGTTTTCTATAGCTTCAAGTTCTTGATATTACTTTATTCAGTTTGACAGTGCCTGATGAAAGCCATTATTTTAATTTTTTTTTTCCAGTTTATCTGTATTGGGTTTGCATGGCCAGGTTTTAGGGGACACATGCAGCCAGGGTCAACACACCAGATTATCTTTCTTATTCAGAGTTTTAGTTACCACAAAACTATCCTATTTTAGCAGTATTATATTTGTAGTACAGGTATGCTAATTAAGAAGCCAGTTGTGTATCGTGTGACAAAGATAATGTCTAGGTATTTACACAATTAGGTATGAAATTCATGCCTAAAGATTGTCTTCTTTAAAATATGTAAGTTATTTTTGAGAACTGTTATAAACATGTCCATAATAGCATCTAAAGTGTAGCATGACATGGAGTAAACTGTCACTAATTTAGTATATGAGAAAAAGAAAATCTGATGTTGTAAACACCTGTTTGGTAATTACATTATTAATTATTTTACAAATTAATTATTTTCTAAGACTCTTCCAATTTATTAGAATAATGTAGAAAGCTTCTGCTTGTTTCGTTTCTGAAGGATTTGGAAGGGGAGAATAAAATCTAGTAATTTGTACTTAAGTTGGTCCAAAAAAACCCTTTTTATTCTAGCCATGCATGTTACAATAAAAAGGTTAGTTTGGGTCATACCAGATAGGTGACACCTAACTGCAATATGGTTTTTTACTAGAAATACAACTAATAGAATTTTCAATTCTGAGTGTCTGTGCCTAATTATGGGGTGATTTCTACCTTACTCTAAATTTCAGACAGGTTTTTTTCAAGAACTTAGTGCTTCATCAAATTGTCAAAAGCTAGGCACAAGTACACCAGACTTCTGTAACAGATTTGACATGGTGTCATGGAGTACTGTTGTCAAAGTAATACACTTTTATCTTCCCTGTATCACACAGAGTTTCTGGAATGTGTAGGGATAGAAAGAAAATAACAGCTTTTTTGGGAGGAACTCTGGGAAAATAGGTAATTGAAGTCCTTGAAGTCCTCTTGCTTCAGTTTTTCTGACAGAACATGAAAGCAAAATTTGCAAATGCACATAAAGATAACTCCAAGAAAAAAGAACTTTCATCATTTTTCAAACCCATGGGGGGATGGGCAGACAATGGGAAGGTGGAAAGTGAGAAAACTTGTTTGTTGAGAGAGAGTTCATTTTCTTCATAGTATCTTAGTACCTATTAAACTATCTCAGCCAAAACCAGCAAAACCTTCTCCTGAGTCATTAATCTTGCTTTATTCACTATACTTCAGATGTGGCAACAACGTACGAAAAATTGCTTTGTTTCTAAGTTGATCAATTAAGTATTAAGTTTTTAAACCCAGTATTAGCTAGATCTTAACACACACTGGTGCTAGTAGAAATTCTCCTGGGGAATAATGGTTAGTACTGTGTTTAGCTTTTTTGAAATTTACACTCCTAATTGGCAATTTTTTTCTTAAGGAGCTATTTATATGGATGCATTTAAGTATATATAGGTTGTGTGGGTAGAAATTGTGCCTGCTAATGCAAAATCTTTTTTCTCCTTAGGATTCTAACTTTTTCACTCCTGTCTGGCTAATCCTCATATTTGAAATACCACACAAGGTACATTGTTAATTGCAGCATAAAGGGAGATTGTATATTAAAAATGCTTCCCCAACTGTTCAAGAAAACAAAAGAAATAAAAAAAACCTTGTTAGAAGACTTGTGTAGGTTTTTGAATTTTTTTTCTCACAAGGATTTAAAAGCTACCATATATTAGTTATCTTGTTGTAGGAATGCCTTTACAGTATTTTCTCTTATTGCTTGTGCAATGCTAATAAATGAGAAGATTAATATCAAAATATAGGTTTTGATGATTTAGTAGATGTGATTTCTGTAGTCTAACTCTGCTACTGCTTTAATATGATTCTTTAATTAGACAACTCAGTTCATCTGGATGAAGTCCATAAACATTTATATCACTTGGAGAATATTTGCCACAGCAGGATGCTTTTCCTTGTGTAAACTGGTGAAAATTAACATAAAATAACACAGATGGACAGAATCAATTAGGTTGGAAAAGACCTCTGAGATTACACAGTCCAATCTTTGACTGAATGCCACCTTGCCAACTAGATCATGGCACTAAGTGCCATATCAGTTCTTTCCTTAAATAGTTTCAGGGGCAGTGGTTCCATCACCTCCCTCAGTGCCTCTTCCAGAGTCTTATCAGCTTTTTTGTGAAGAAATTCTTTCTATGCGTATTTGGGGTGGGAGGCACCCCAGGGAGTCCCCGGAGGGCTCCCTAGGCTGTGAGTTGGCTGGCAGCAGCAGGCAGGCAAGGAGACTCCACACGGCTTCTGAGGGTGCTGATTGATGAGGGTTTATTGGGGGTCCCATCCCTGGGAACAGCATGGCTACTGAGGGAAAAGGGGGGAGGGGGAAGGAGAGGGAGACCCTAGGGGATGGAAGGGCCAAGAGGTGGGCAGAAGGGCTAAGAGGGGAGAAAGACTAAAAGAGTGACTGGTCTTGCTTGCACGGTTTAAGAGGGGGATGGGCACGGAGTCACACTTGTGCCAATGGGATTACAGATACATGATGGCTCAGGGCAGGACCACAGGCTTGGGATATACCATACATTTTGGAGGGGTGAGACAGAGCATACCATTTGAATAAAATGCAATACTACGAGTGTCCAACCTCCCCTGGTGCAGCTTTAGACTGTGTCCTCTTGCTCTGTCACTAGTTCCCTGGGAGAAGAGACTGACCCCCCACCTGGCTACAACCTTCTTTCAAATAGTTGGAGAGAGCAATAAGGTCACCTCAGCATTTTTTTTTTTAATTCCAACCTAAACAACCCCGGCTCCCTCAACTGCTCCTCACAGGACAAGCTCCACCCTTCACCATCTCCTTTGCCCTTTTCTGGTGTCACTCCAGCACCTCAATGTCCTTCTTGAAGTGAGGGGCCCAGAACTGGACACAACACTCGAGGTGTGGCCTTACCAGTGCTGAGTACAGGGCAGAACCACTCCTTTAATCCTGCTGGCCCACTGTTCCTGATAAGACAAGAATACAATTGGCCTGCTTGTTTACCTGGGCACACTGCTGGCTCATGGTCAGAGGCCAGCAGTTCCACCATTTCACCCTTCTGTTCAAAATGCAAAAAATTACAATGCCAGGTTGTGTTAGAATATTGTATACAAGTATTTTACTTCTACAGGAATTTTCCATAGGAAGTGAAATAGGTTGGATATGGTTATTTTAGCAGTGAGCGTAACGCTCCCAGCTAAAGAGGGAAAGGTGGCACAGCAATGTGGCCATGAACTCATCACCAGGTGGGGGCATGGGGTTTCAGGGGAAATGACAGTATTTTACCGCTCTTGTTTTAACATATACAGAAGGAGTAATGACACCAACCTGGGGTGGGCATTCAGTTTGCTTAAGTTGCTATTTAGGTGGCTTTGATACTGGACAAATAGCCAAAAATGTCAACAAAGACAAATATTGAATTTCTCACCTGTAATAGTTTAAATCCCTTTTCCAGTTTAGTGTGGGAAGTGGCTGGTCAGGTTGCAGCTTTGCTGAAAAAGAGCTGGTGTCCTGGCAGGTCGTCAGCAGAGCATGAGCCATTAGTGTGCACGGTGATGAGGAAGGCTGATGGGCTAGCGGGCCTGTCAAAAGGAGCATAGTCCGTCAGTTAAGGAAGTAATTTCCCACTTTTGCTCCCTTTACTTAGTGTTTATTCATTTTCCTACAAGAATACTGCATCCAATTTTTGCTCCCTTAACAAAAGAAGACATTAACAGACTGGAATGACTTAGGTGTAGAGCTGCCAATCTGCTCCACTTATCCTGTAAGGACAGGCTGAGGCAACTGGGCTTCCTCAGCCTTTCAGAAGAGATGGCTTCAAGGGGACCTGGCAGCATCCCCTTAATCCCATACAGGGACGTTTCCAGTAAGATAGAGCTGGGATCTTTATTGAGGAAAATCATGGGAGGGAAAGCAAATGGTCATAATGGGAAACAAAGGAAATTCCAGATGAATAAAATAAGAGTTATGATGAAAATAGTCCTGAAAAAAAGTGAGTTTCAAAATCTTTGTCTTTGGGAGTTTTCAAGACCTCAGGGGGAATTGTCTTCAGCAACTGCAACTGAACTCATTGTTGACTCTGGTTTTTATGAAAGTAATTGCTTGCATTTAAGTAACTTGAACTGTGTCCTAGTGTTAATTTTATGGTAAGCTGATTCATTCTGCTGAATGTGGATTAGATCTCTGTTGACTGTAAAGAACATTTAGACAGTCTGCATCTGCAGGTGTCTTCATCTAAGTTTCTTAATCTTAAACTGAGTCTTATCTCTAAAAGTAATACAAATCTAATCTGGGGAATTTGGACTCCCTCTTTTAAAGGAAAGAAACAGACACCTCTGAAGAGCTTTCATCTCAGTTCTCTTCGCCAACTATTTTAGGAGGAGGTGAATCACTTCTTGTGATGTTTCTTTTCTGTCCCAAAAGCCTATATATCAAAAAGGAAAATCACTTTGAGATTTCAGCTTTTCACTTATCAACATGAAAATCTGCAAACTTGATTTTCAAAAATCCTAAGCATTGCACAATTGCTTAAAAATATTTATATTTTAAAATCATGTCTCTGTCAGTTGAACATGTTTTTACCTGTTCAACTGAAATTTGTACTTCTTTATTTTGGAAAATTTATGATAGAGTCTGAAGTTTTCCTACACCATTTGGTGTTAAAGTGGAAAGACTGTGCACTGATTAACTTTCAAATGCTCACTTAGGTTGACCCCTTTTGGAGCAAAGTGTTCTGCTCCAAAGATATAACCTCTGTACTTATAAAAAATTTAATGTTTCAAAAGGTTTCTAAAGAAAATTAGTGTTTCTGGATAATATGGAGACATAAAACAATTTGTCATTTTCCTGTTTCATATAGGAGATAAAGACTTAGGTTGAGTTATTTATTGAGGGTGAAAAAAAATATTTAGCACAGCAGTTTGTGACACTTAATTATTTGCTTCACTAGGCTACTTTGATTTGCTGAGCAATTATCTCAATTAGGGGTAGCTGCAGTTAGGGCCAAGTACCAGGTTGTGCTGATGTTTGCATCAGATAGCATGCTATAAAATACAGGTATTCTGGTAATTCCTAATTGCTTTTTTGTAGAAGACAAGGTATTCAGTAGTGGAAATTGTCCCCATTAACTGATGGATGGAGGACAGATTTGTCATGGCAAGTAAAATAGTGGACCTGGTGTTATGGCTTGAAATTCTGTTGAACTCTACCACTTACAGTACCCAATAATGTCATCTGGGAGTGGTTCTGTGCGACTGCACATCCTGAGTAATTTGGGAGTTGCTCTTCCAAATCAGTAAGTGCCCTCAATGTCAGATGACTTCACCAGAAGAAAATTTTCTTCAAAACAGATAAAATTGTGTCCTCTTTAACTTTAGTACTTATTCTATGCAGTTTAAAAATACCTATTCAAAAGCAAAATTTGTTACTACTTTTTAACGTAGTGAAAAACTTTGCTAAGATGTGTAAGTTCAAAGCATGTATTTTTATCATAGTATAGTTGTGTTTGTACTTTAAACAGTGGCTAACAGAAAGTGGCTTTAGAAAATAAACATTAAAGTATTTAAATTAATTTATATAATAAACATAAATATCAATTTTTTTATTCTTATTAGTTGGCTGTTCAGAAGTAGTGCTTTATTTATTGATAAATATGAAGTATTATTTAAGACATCCTTTCTGTTTATTATGTGGAAGTTACATGGACTTCATTTACTATTACATAAAACTTTGCTCTTGTGCAGTGCATCACTTCTACAGCAACATAAATTTTTTTTTAAAAGTGGGTTTTTTTGACTGTAAATACTTGTGGCATGATCCAACTTATATTAAAATGGATTTTAATTATTTTGGTTCTTAATGTTGTTTTGTCTTGCTTTTCTTAATAAATTATCAATTAGTTTACCATAATTAACAAATCTTTTTGGTAATATACATTAAAACTGTTTGATTACTAGATTTTAATGCATAAAATGACTGGTTCTGTAGGTTGTTGTGAACAAATAATGGCAGGTGCTGAGAACCTGCTATTAATTCACAGGCCTTTTTTTTGTCAGCTGGATGGACTGGTTTGGGATGTTGTTTGCTTTGATTCAGATTCTCAAGAGAATCATTCTGTCACTCACTGACTTTTCTTTGTGTATTCTTTTTCCAGTTTACCTCCCTGAAGGAACTTTTTTTTTTTAAATTAGTCATCAAGCTCATTTCTACTATGTAGAAACAAGAAACCCCACAAAAAGAATAATATTCTCACCTTCAGTTCCCTGCTAATGAAAGAGATTCAGTTTGAGAGGCAGCAGACAGCTGCCCCATGAGATTTTGTTCATACTGGACAACTGACAAACCCTTATTCCCCAGCCAGGCTCAGCAAATGTTACCTGCTTTTCTTATGTGTAGACAAACAGCTGGGAGCACAGCAGCTGGTGCTACTGGAAGAGGAAGCATCCAAGGTCCATCAGAAGGAGCTTGGCAGTACTTTTGGCAGGGGGAAGAGTGATTGAGGTAGTAGAGTAATAAAGGACACTTAACCAGATACTTCAGCAAATCAAATTCTTTTAAAAACCCTTTTTTTCTCAGTACTCTGGCAAAATCTTTATATAGAATAACCTTTGTTCTGTGATTTAAAAATTAAAAGGCAAGACTTTCCAAAGTTCTTTTGCTATATTATTTTATGCTATGAATTTTTTTATGCTTTCTCATATGACTATATGAGAAAGCAAAATTTCACATAGAATAGATTGTGAAGTAAAAGTAGAAGTATAAAGAAGTATAAATATTTATTTAGAAGTATAAAATATTTATTTCTAGCTGAAAATGTATAGCTACATTACTTCTGCAGCCTATTGCAATATTTTTCTTTATTCATGTGATCCTCCCCCCTGTACAGTGCTGTGAGACCATGAAGTCTGCATCTTAACTAATTCATAGACCATGCCAGGGACAATTTTCTGCCTCAGAGCTTGACTGTTGTTGTTCATGTGACTTGCATGCTGGTGACTCAATTCTTCCTTAACTCCAAAAGTTCAAGTAGTTACTTGCATCACAGCTGTTATGAATACTGCCCAGCATATTCCGAAGTTGTTTTAGGAATCAGGTCTCAATTTAACAATATTGATAATATACCAAAGCTGGTGTTCAGCTCTACTCAGCCTGGTTTACTGGGATATATGTGGCACAAAGGTCTGAGTGTAAGAACTGGTGTAGTTAGGAGTAGATAATATTAACTCTTTATAGTCAGTCTATTGTTAATTCTATACATTTCTAATTCTTCTTCCATCCTAAAAATACACATCCTAATAGAAATTTCCTACCCAGTGCTGGTAAAATTTTTGATTCATTAAATCAGTTGGGAGGTAAGGATGTCATCTGTGTAGCACCTCTCCCATTGCCTGTAAATAAGAGTATGGGCCAAATTTCACAGTAGGACTGAAATATGCTAGAGGTTGTACTCACAAGTATCTTAGTTAGAGATCAGAAGATATAGCAAGCCTAAGTTTCTTCTGAGGCTTTCAAACCTTGACAAGAGCTGAAAGAGGGCACTGTATTCTAAAGCTTTACTGGCCCAGTCTCCTCTGAGTTCCAAAGACACCTCAAGACATCCTAAATATCTCAGTCTGGTCTCTCCAGCTAATAAACTATTTTTATAAATATTAAGTTTTTACAAGAGGCTTTGCAGTTCATCTGAAATAATTCTATAGCATTAAATAACCAATTTTGACCAAAATGTGCTGTTCAAATTAGTTTTAAACAGGTGTTATTGGCAAAATGGTAAAGAAAACATATGAGTCAAAAAAAAGAACCCAAAATCCCCCAGCAGATCCAGATGTCTGTTTCTTCTATATCTAGATTAATCTGCATTTTATTATCATGAGGTTCAGATTGAGTATAACAGCAATAGATAAGTTTCTCAACTTATTTACACCTTTCACATTCCACGTAAATTGAGAAGTGTGCCATAAGCCTAATGTTGTCTATAATACTGTAAAATCTTGATCAACAAACTTTGAAGGGGATGATGAATGCCAAGAAAATTCACAAGGAGCATGGGGAGGGAAAAGAAAATTCTGTAAGGTAAGACCCACTGTGGCATGGCATGTCTACAGTGACTGACAGAGCAAATAAAACTACTAACCAATGCCTAACAAAAATAGTTCTGCAGGAAGCTCATTAACATCACAAAATATCTGCAACATAAATTAATAATTTTAATGAAGGTGTATCTGGATGCATATGCAGTGACTAATGAAATAAATTCTGTGAAACTTTTTCTCAGCAGTTTCATAAGCAGCAATGATGTGTACATGTCGGTGTCATGACAATTCACCAGCAATGTGTGTGAGGCTGTTTCAGGCTGGGGAAGCCATAGTCCATTAACATTAATGTTTTGCCACCGGTGGAGGAGCATTTAACATTGTTGGTGGGGAGGATTAGAGTGTTGTTGGTGCATCTAGAAAGCAAGATGGTAAAGCATCTTTGCTGTGTGTCAGTAACCATGAGATTTAAGCAGTTTCTGAGTTGGGACAGAACTGGAACATAGGTTATCCTTTCTATACATTGAAGGGGCTGAGAGATGACTTCAGAAGTTTTGTAATCTAGTGTTATGATGTGAATGCAGTATGAATGCATATTCTTTATGGAGGGTAAAAGCTTCTACTGGCACAGTTATGGATTGCTAGTCTATCTGTGCTGAAACCCTCTGAGAATCTGAGCTGTTCCTGCTCACAAGGTGCTCTGTAAATTATTATGCACCAGCTGGCGATGTGCCACATCCTAACAGGATGTGGATCAGCAAAAGGCTATTTCTAGAGTTTTATTCTGGGAACTGCTTCATCACTGAGTAGTGCAAGGATGCTCCTTTTAAAAAGTAATAATATGCAATCTCTTCTATATTGTTTTATACAGCCTATGTTGCTCCCAGTTAACATGCTTAGGTGATTTTTGGACCACTCTCTTCATAGACAGTAAGAATATTACTCCCAGAGACCTTTCATATGGAAAGCACTGTTCATACAAGAGAAAGAATTATCCCCTTAATAAAGGTTGACCATGGAGTCTTATGCCTCCTAAACGTGCTACAGGGAATATAATAGAATGCAACTTTGCTTTTTGTTGCTAGGGTATTGTTGAACAGAATTTGATTGGCACATTCCCAACAAAATAGTCTGTGGGCAAGGAACTTTGCAATTCATGAGAGAGAAAATTTTGTACAAAGAAATGTCTCATCACTGGCTTACACTTCATATTTGGTTTAAAGTGTAACGCTGCTAACAAAACTAACTCAAAAATAATTTCAAGAGATCTATTTTCTCACCATATATTCATTGCTACCTTATTTCAGTATCAAACCTACTTTTTATTGCATTTCAGTTAAGAGATGAGGATAAATAGTACTTAGGGAGCTCAGGCTCTGTTTCTTTATGTGCAGTGTCAGCAGAATGTTAACCAATTTCAAATTGTAACTCCAGCCAACAAATATACTGAAGGTTGATTGTATTCTCTACAGGCTCAGAAGGGATTGTTTCTTTCATGGAAATTCATTGCTGATGCTGATGTGAAATAGGACCCAGATTATTTTAGAAATCACAAGCAGACATGTGAGGCAACCAGGTTTTCATTGTAATGTGTAACCTGACTTTCCCCTCTGCCCATCTCACATGCAGTGTGATTTGAAATTAATACAAACCAGAGTGTAGAAATTGTGAGCCCCTCCTAAGATGGAAAAATATGAAAGGCAAGGGAGGGGATGGCAAGCATAAAGTAGAAATGAACAAAACTCCCTTAGTCAAAGAAATACTGCAAAATGCTCAGGTATGTAATGTTTTATATACCGATTTGCTTCTAAACTAGCTTCAGCACTGTCTTGTTAAATTCTTTGCTACCATATGATGTTACATTTTGAAAAGACTGGCAAATTTGCAGTGTCCCTTTTTTTAGCTACTGGGTAATTGTGCACCTCCTACACTGAGCTGGCATTGTCCTGAAGCAGTTTCTCTTCCTAAGCTTCACTTATTTTCACATTGTGCTTGAGTCACACTAAGTGGTAACCCTGTTATGGGGAGGGAAGAAAGAGGGAGGAGTTGTTTTTCCAGGGGTATTTGTACTTCATATTTAAAACTTCACATGCAATTAGGAAATTAATATTTATTAATGACTGCATAAAAATGGAAACAAACTCATGATGAAATTCTGAACAACATAGGTAGTACTTAACCAAGTAGCTTACTGATTTATGCTGACCTTCTCTTACTGCCATTTCTCACTTTTAGTACTTTATTTCCAATTGTTAGATACAATTATCCAGAAAAATAGAGTGACTTACAAGCAGCACTTTAAAAAACAAGAGAAGATGAGAGATTAGTCTTAACTGAAAAAGTAGAAGAAACTGAAAATTATGATGAAATGGTAACTGGATGTTGATCTCATTACAGTAATGACTTTGCTATAGTCACATTATTTTCTGCTGTCTCATTTTTCTATGTGTGATACGAGGTAATGATTTGTATCTTCTGAATAGTATGGTGGTAAATTGAAAATACAAACAAAGCTCTAGATATATAGGAGTAGGTGTTTTAGAGTAAAACTCTAAGGATACAGACAAAAAGTAGTTTCGGAAAGTTGAATGGATTATCACCAGTAAGCTTTTTTTTTTTTTTTTTTTTTTTTTTTTTTTTTTTTTGTATTTGAATTGGAAAAAAAAATTGTAGGTAACATTTTCCTAAGAAATATGCTAGTAACTTTGTCACCTGTGTAAACAGAAGTGGCAATAAGTAGGTAGCTGTGAGAGATGAAGTACTGTGGCAGAGCACTGGTTTATTATATGAAATGGCTAGCTTCTAGCCTTTCTTGGAAATAGAGTAACTATATGTTTTGTCAGTAAGTTGCATGCAGAGATCTTATATTACCAAGACAGATGTATATGCTAAAAAAGAGGGAAGGCTGGTTGGAGTATTTCTTGATTTACTTTCCCAACCAAATACCTACAGTTGTGTTAAATGCATTTGTTTATTTTGACAAAGAGAGTAATCTAATAGCTAGAGTCTAGTAGTTAATCATTTATATGGAATAATGGTTGAGTGTTTTTTGTGTTGGCTTAAAGGGTGTTTTATCCTAAGTATTGGCATGTAGCTGGTTTTGTATAGATAAATAATATGACTAAATAAACTGTGGAAGATACCAGCAGTTGGCTCTCCTAAATAGTTTGTATTTTCTGAAAAGGTACAACTTATGTATAATATAAATATTTTTATCTTTCATTTCTCATTCAGTAGTGATTTCTTTATTTGATTTGCCTTTCATTCCTGAAGAAAAAAGAGGTAACAGACTTTAGAGTCTTGATAGAGTTGAATGAGCTTGTTTCCACCTTAAGAAAAAACTCTTAAACTTAATGCATGGTACATCCATGAATTATTTAATTTTCTCATACGTAATAATGATCCATGAACATAGCATAATCTCTTAAAAAATATTATGTGATATATTCTACTTTAGTGAAAATTTTCATTTTTAATCAGAGGAAAAGGCTCCCATCCTTTTTTCTTTTACTTAGGGGAGAAAATATTGTGCCATGTCATTAACAAGTTTCCCAGAGGTACCTTTTTGCTTTGATGAATTTATCATAGTGAAGGAATGCTGATAGCTTGCCAGAAGATATGTGGTTTAGATTTGTATTACAACCACTTTATGTTAAAATTTAGGTGTATTGATAAGCCATTGAGAAAGACATGTTTCTTTTTAATTTAGCTGGATGTTTCTGTTTCAGATACTTGTTGCATAAACCTAATGAATTTGACCTTACAGAAAACTAGAAATTGAAATGTATGGAGGGGACAATGGAAGAACAGGGTCATGAATGTAGTCTTCAAATGCAAAAGTCAGCAATATACTCAAACTGCATCAAGAAAGCTTGAGGTTAGTCTTCAGGAAAAAACCTTTCAAACAATAACAGTAAAGTAGTTGTGGAATGGATTGCATGAAAAATCTGATTAATCATCTTGGTGGAACACAGATAAAAAAAGTTTTTCACCAGAAATTGCATTGTTGTGTCTCATTCTTTCTTGCAAAAAAAAATGCAGCATGGTATTTTTTTATGTGTTCATGAAGAAATCTTTCAATAAAAAAGTCTTTTAATAAAACCCTTGTTGTCATAGTGTGACAACCCTCAAAGCTGAATTCTTTTCCAGTGATTTGTACATTCATATGTGCTGAGAAATGGGATTCAAAACAGGCAGATATTTCTTGATATTAACTGTGACTCTTAGTGTTGTTATAAGTAACCTAATAATTCCTAGAGATGAGGGGCGCTTTTTTTTTTTTGTGAAGGAGAGAATTGCAGCTGTACACATTGCATAAAGACTGGGAAAAGTTTGCTTAGTGTAATTTCTCAGTTGATGGAACTATTAACTTATTCTTTTGCACAAGCATGTAAATATTAAAAAGCAAAAAAAAAAAAAAAAACAAAAAAAACCCCCCAAAAAACCACAACTTCCCTCCCCCATAATTTCACTGATTTAGATTCCAAAGTGCTACCACTTCTAAAAAATATTTTATTTCAGGAATTTTTTCTTATGTATAACCTAAATAATTCCATTCTTCTCAAAGAATAATAGAACTACAGAAAGGCTTGGTGTTGGAAGGGACCTTAAAGTTCATTTAGTTCCAACTGCCCTGCCATCTGACATGGGCAGGGATGCCACCCCCCGCTGATATTGCTCAGGGTCCCATCCAGCATGACCTTGAAAGCTTCTAAGGATGGGACATCCACAGTATTTCTGAGCAACCTGTTCTAGGGCCTCATTATCCTCTGGGTAATTTTTTTCCCCTAAGTTCTATTTAAAATCTTCCCTTGAGTTTAAAGCCATGCACTTTTTTCTATCACTGTCTGCCTGTGTAAAAACTGCTCTTCCTCCTTTTTATAGGCCTCTTTTAGATACTAAAAGGCTGCAATGAGTACTCCCTGGAGCCTTCTGTCCTGCAGTCTGAACATGCCATGCTCTCTCAGTATGTAGGAGACGAGCTCTGCTGTCTGATCATTTTTGTGGCCACCCACATACTTCTTGTGCTGAGGACCCTGGAACACAATACTCTAGGTGGGGTCTCAGAATAGTAGAGGGGCAGTCATCTTCCTGGACTTGATTGCCACTCCTCTTTTTGTGAAGCCCAACATGAAGTTCATTTTCTGCATGGCAAATACACACTATTGGTTCATGTCCAACTTTTTCTCCATGAGAATCCTTAAGTCCTTCTATGTAGGGCTTCTCTCAATGACGACTTCTTCCAGTCTGTACTCATGTCTCAGATTGTGCAGGCACAGCACCTTGAACTTGGACTTATTGAACCTCCTTAGGTTCCCACAGGCCCACTTTTCAAGATTATCCAAGTCCTCTTGGATGGAATCCTTTACTTCTGTCAAATGCACTGCTCAGCTTCCTGTCATCTACAGATGTGGTGAGGGTGCACTGGATCCCACTGTATCGTTGATAAAGAAATTGAAGAGCAACAGTCCCAAGACAGACTTGTGGAACACCACTAATTACAGGCCTACACGTGGACATAGAGCCATTGATCACAACTCTGTCTGTGTCTGTCCAGCCAGTTCCTTGTCCACTGAATAATCTACTCTTCAAACTCATGTGTCTCCACTTTCAAGGTAAGGATGCCATGTGGAATTGTGTCAAAGGCCTTAAGGAAACCTAGACAGATGGCATTGCTTGGTCCTTTCCCTATTGTCTGCTGCAGTCACTGTCATTGAAGGCTGCCAGACTGGTCAAGCACAATTTTCCCTTAGTAAAGCCATGTTGGCTGTTTTGGATCACTGTCTTGTCTTGTATGTGGATTCCAGGAGTCTTGCTTCCATGAAGGTCTGCTCTGTGATCTTCCCAGGCACAAAGGTTAGGCTCACTACTCTGCAGTTCCCTGGGTCTAGTTTCCCATGTTTTCCTCTCTACTCTTTTTAAAAATAGGAAGGATGTTTTCTTTTTTTCTGCCCACTGGGGGCTTCACCATGATTTTTCAAATACTATTGAAAGGATAATATCTTTAGTAGAAGACAATGCATGCATTGTTTTCACTTGTTTTGCAAGCACATGGAGGTGCTATTGCCCACATATGCAAGTTAAAACTAAACAACATTAAGTATGAGGGTTTGTATAAACTGTTAGGAGGTTATTAAACTGCTTGGGTAAGAGAGGAGTGGCAGATGAATCTGAACTTTCTCTTCATCTGTTTTCTTCCATTCACAGTTTGACCCACTTCAGTAAATTAATTCCACATGAAAAATGTAGCTTTGCCTGCCGAGCATCATTTCTGATAACTATACATGATTGAAATTTGGAAGTGAAAAATCAGTTAGCCCCTTTCCTGCTAGACTGGTCAGAAATGAACAATTCCTGTCAAGGCATTAGTTAGATAACGCTGTGCAATTGTTGCAGTGCATATCACGACCTATGATGCCATTATGGTGACTGGAGTTTGAGGAAGTGCAGCAGGGAATCCTAACAGCTAAGGAAAACTTTCTGCAGCAAATAAAAGCTCTCACAGACTTACTAGGACATACTTGTCACTGAACCAATAAACTTGAAGAAAAAGGTTGTGTGCAATTGGTTGTCTTTTCAAATCATCCACTCAGAATTTATTACAAGCCAAAAATCAAAGCCAGTGTTAAGATGCATGAGAAAGACACAGAAAAATAATGTTAAAATTTTTGTAGATTTAGATTTTATAAGAACTTGATTGCATTTTTCTTCTGAAGTATTTTTGCAGATTGTCTGCTCCTTTCAAAAAATTATAATAAAAAAAGATAAAAGGAGCAACAAAAACTGAAAGCACAAAATATTTTATTGCAAAGAGGCAACATGATTATGATTATTTAATAACAGAAAGGATTGAAACAGGAGGAAGCAAGATCCTTACACCTCTTCATACAGTAATGTAGACGGAGAATGTAAAGGAAAAAAAATATAATGAAGCCAAGGGCTTTAAATAATTTGTTACAAAATACATTTCAACCTGTGCCAGTTGGAGAAGATATAATCAGCTAGAGCTAATTATCTATATACAAACTAAGAATATTTAGGATTTCTATGACAGAAATAAACGCTTTTGAAATGTATAATATTAATTCAAATTTTTTAGTTAAATTGTTTGTAATTTTGAGGTCTCTAAAAACTGAACTTGTCAGAAAACAAAACAACACACATGATTAATCCTGGTGATGTTTTCGAATTAGAGACAAAGACTGTCTCTACTCTTCTGATGCTGGGGTTCAGAACCAAGCAGGCAAATTTATTTCTTAAAATTGCTGGAGCTTCTCTGTCAGTCTTGACCCAATCCTGAATACTTGTGCATAATGGAGGAATTCTCTCATTCCCAACACTTTTGCCACAGATGATCTCAGATGCTGACTCCAGGAGGATGGAGAGGAATACAGTGGACATGTCAGATCATGTTTATTGAACTCAAACTCAGAAACAGGCCATAGAGCTGCTGCTAGCTAATTGATTCTGCAGCCACAATGTTTGCAAGTTTAAAATCTAGAATAGGGCTGAATTGTGTTTATCTCATCTATAGGGAAACAACAAGGGAATATTTCTCAATTTCTATTGTCTATTCTAGAAATAGAAGTCTGATATGGTCTGACCATAATTTGGTGCAAAGGTTTTGCAAAACAATGGGTGCTTTGTGTAAGCAACCCCTTCAAAAAGCTGTATATACAAAAATTACTTTGTCTATTTTGTGGCATAATTTTTTTAAAAAACTCATGATTCTTAAACATGAATCTCTAGTTTTAATGAAATTTTGAATGTTTTTAATAAAACTTACTAGCTTTCCAGTCACAGACATTGGAATGTTTTTATGCTTTTATGTATAAGGAAAAAGGGAGGAGTTGATGTCTCAGTGGAAGAAAAAGTATTAGAATATTGAATTTTTTCTTTGTATCTCTATTGAATGTCTCAGTTCAAAACCTACACTTGAAACTGGATTATTCTGGGAAATCATTTGCCATGTGTGATATATTGAACCAAGGTGCGTTTTTAAATTTCTTTTACAATGCATAACAAAAGTATGTTTCAAGGACACAAAGCTTTGCAAGATAAGACTTTGCTGTTTTCCCTCTGGAACACAGTAACTATAAGGAATGGTTGCCGTTTTGGTAAACACATAGATCCTAAATTGTGTTTCCTTACCCCTGTTTCTACAAGTGATAACTTGCTTAAGGATAAAATGCATATTGAATAAACAAAATAAATATATTTTTATTCATTTGAAATTTATAAGCATCAAGGCACAAAAGGAAAGCTCCATTTGTATATTTTCAAAATATGATTATTACAAAGAATATTAGCAGCAAGTGATCGCACAGAATTCTACAGTTTTGATAATAGCTCAGGCACTGTCATAAAGGTTTAACCCAATGTGGACCAGGTTTTGCCTTAATACAAAATTTTATGAAAGCCCATGAGCAAAAAAAAACATTGAGCAAAGAATTACAGTATTTTCTTCTACCGTTGTCAGTCCCAATCATTTATCTGATATACTTCACTAAGTGTTAGGCAGCAGATTTTTAGTGTAATTATGTGTATAACAAAAGGAAATCACAGTGCTAACAAACACTGAGTTACTTTGATTCCATAAGGCTGGTATTCAGCTGACCAATAATAACAAAAAAGTTATGCAGAAGAACTTGCTGGTCTTGTATTCTCACCACAATCTAGGAGGCAATACAGAGAAGAGGACACCAAAAGAAAGATACTTTGAATTTCTGTTCTGGGGTTGTTTCTGATTTCCTTTATACAGGAAAAAAACCCAAAAAAACAGTTACATTTTGTGGTTAATTCTTGGTAAGCTTGGCCTGAGGAAATGGACACAGAAGGACTGCAGTGGACAAAGCTAGTACTGATAAAGATGCATAGAAATGAGACGTGTAAATATGTATCTCAGTGAATGTTATTATTTCCACAAACACCTCAGTATTGTTCATGCATGTATAAATTATTTCCCTTAATATAATGTTATATTATGACATTCTTGTCTGTGAATAATACAGGAATGCAGTGCATGTAAAAAAAATCAAATTTGTATCCCATGATTCCTCTTTGCCTACCACTGCTGCAATTAACCTGCAGTTTCTAGAAGATGTAGAAAATAATGTAGAAGTGTCTGCACAGTGCTGTAGCATAGTGTGGAAATCCCCAATCCAGTGGAGGGCTAAACCAGGAAACCCTGTGTGTGCCCAGAGGTTTTGTGCAGCTCTGAGCCTGACCTGACAAACTCTGTGCCAAAAATACTGCCAAAGTGCTGGGGAGAGGAGGGGATCAAAGAAGCACATCAAACTAAACTGTAATATTGCCTTCAAACCTAAGCTGATTTATTTAGAGCTAGCTTTGATGTCTTTGCACTCATAAGTATAGCTCCAGAAAGTTTTCATACATTAGCAACTACTAAGCTCATCATATATCCTACCTATTTTTTAAAGTTTAGAGGAGTTGTAAATTGAGGATGTTTCTTGACACAAGACAGCATGATTATTAAGCTGGTAAAATAAAACAAATCTGAAGGAAATCTCAATATACTTTATTAAAATAGTATTAATTCTTACCAGGAGCCAAAAACTGACATTTTGAAGCTTTTGTTTGGGGTATTTTAACAGGAAACAGAGAATTTGGAATTTCTTTGGGGAATAAAGTAAATTACAGGCTCAAAGTTCATTTAGTGTTCTTTAAATAATGTACAGCAGTTTGTATCCAATACACGGGTTCTCAGTTCATACTATTCCATAGAGTGAGTGTTTATTTATAGATAATAAAAAAGTTTTGCAGAATGAGAAATATTAAATGAGGGAGAAAAAGCCCATGAAAACCTAGCAGTCAGCAACAGATCCTCAAAGTGAAGGGAGACTGAGTTCCTGAGGTGTGCTGTCTACTTAGTGCTTTGTACCGGAGTATGCCAAATGCTGCAATCTGCTTAATTTGAATGGCAAGCATGAACATACTAAAGTTTGTAGCTCAAGCAGAAATATGTAGCACCTCCTTAACAGTTTAGTTATTTATTTCATGGTTTAGGATTGTAATTTCCAAAACTAATAATGTTTAGATTTCATTACTTTAGGTATTTAATTATTTTTCTTAAAATGTAGTTTGAGCAGGCAAGTTGACAATAACAGAAGGAAGTGTCTTGCAAAGAGATTACTTAATTATACCTATAAATACCATAGAGAAGATACTAAGTTGCTAATGAATATAATGAGCAGTAACCTAGGTACTAGTGAGAAAAAAAGGAAGACAATAGACCATTGTACCAAACTGATGAATATCATCAGTATGTTGCACATGAGCATTGCTTAGAAGGGAGTTTGCTGAACATGTCCTTTTTCCTGGCAACATTACTGAAAACCAGACAAGCCATGATTAAAGCTGGGTCACAAAGGGGAGAAAAGCTTTTTTAAATCATTATGCCATTTATATTTGCACAAATTACTAAATGAAATGCTGTTGTATGAATGGTAAAAATAAAACCTTTTCAGTGCAGCTTAAATCTGATAAACATTTCCCTATAATTGTTTTGTGTGAACTACTGACATATAATCAAGTGCTGTGTTGAAATCAAACAAAAAAAGCCTAGTACGTCTTAACTGCCACAGCATTCACCTTAGAAGAATGAAAAGAATCTTATTGTACAGTATTTATTGCTATTCTAGCAATTAACTCCAAACTACAGAGGATATGAAGCCAACCTGTTGAAAGTAATACATAAAACCAAAAACTGGCCACTACCAGCATCTTTGTGCTGGTGACTCACATGTGCCTCTTTGTTTTTTCTACTGGCAGCACAAAGTGTTTTCAGTTTACATTACCTACAGGACAAAATGCAGTAACCTTAATTTACTAACACAGTCTTTCAGACTGTGGAGTACTGTACAGTGTTCCTCAGAGTCTTGGTCACTAATCTTCCAAACTGACTGACCTTTAGAAGGCTTGTTAATAGATGCCAGGAATTAGGCAATTAAAGCACACATTCAGGTCTTGAGGACATGTATTTAGGCACAAGCTGTGAAAAACCTTCAAATGCTCAGAGCATTCTTGAAAATAGAGACTGATAAACCAACTGTTCATGTCATGTATCTAAGCAGATGTGATCCACTTGATATTAGGGTTCTTGTTCAATCAACTGTTTCAATTCCCTTGAATAAAACTCTCCAGATTTAATCTGTGGGTTATATTTGTAGGACAAACAAACCGCAAACATAGTCATTTTGGCAGTTGGACAAATAGATCAACATTCTTGGCTTTTAATCAGCATTTTCTACATAATGTTTGAGAACAGACAGATACCAAGAGGACAGGTATCAGATACAGTATTTTCTTTATTACTAGCAACTGCTTTCACTCACAGATTCTTGGTGCTAATCAGGACATTAATACATTGCTCTATCTTGTCAGTCAGTCCTCAGGCTGACTCTGTCAGTTGTAGCTGATGGAAGATCATTCACTGATCACTTTGAATCCCTTGCTCTTCCAGCAAGTCTCATTTGTATTTCACAGTCATGTGTCTGTTTTTAGAATGTGTGCATTGAACAGGTCACCCTACAGTCCTTGCCCTGATTGTTGAGAGAAATGTGGGAACGTGCCATGTCCCTTCAGGACACTGAAGAGCTACCTAGCCACAAAAGCTTGCAGAATGCACTGCACTTATCTTTGCAACTGGAAAATAAGGTGTCCAGACCTGCATAACATGAACCTGCCTGCACATATGATTTAGCATAGTCATGCATTATTCTTGGAAGAATGAAGTCGTGGCTGAAAAGCAGACTGGTCTGCCCTAGCTGTTGGAAGAAAATAAATAAACATGTTTATTTCCATGAACTGCTTAGGCAGAGGTGAGGAGTAATGGAAGGCTTTTGTAACCTGTAAGACGATCATACTATACTATACAATGCTTTCACTTCCTGCCCAAAGAAATTAATAATTTCCTTGTATTCCTCTTACAAGGTACAGCACTACACTTCATCTTAAAAGGTACTTGTATTATAGCACTTTTTTTTTTGTGTGTACTTTGATCCAAATAAGTATTTAACTTCAGAGTTCTGGAATTAAAGGATTAGGGGAAAAAAAAGGAAAATAAACTGTATTGCTTATAGGAGTAGTTTAGAACCTGCTGATGTTAAAAGTTTTCAGCAAATTCAAAACTGGAAAAGCAATTGTCACATCATTTAGGGGTTCTAGTGCATAACCTTATTTCTATACGATACTTCCTTATTGATGTTTACTTATACTTTGAGTGATCTGTTACCTCTAGTCAAGGAAAAGTTGCTTTTAACAAGAAGTCTCTTTAGAATATGTGAAATTACACAATCCTTTTCAGTGGTTGTCCTGGAAGTTTGTTGATAGGGGTTTTTTTTGTTTGTTTACATTGTTGGGAGGGGTTTTTTTTTGTTTGTTTTGTATCTTTGGGTTTGTTTTGCTTTGTCTTGTTTCATTTTCTTTAAATTCATAAGTGATACTTTTTCTAATTCTTCATCAGTTTAGAAGCTGCAACATTTATCCTTGTCTTTGGCAATGGATATTTAAATAGGATTTAACTTTATAACAGCCCATTCTGTTTGGTACATATATTGATTATTGTTTCCTGCATTTAAAATTAATTTAAACATAAAAAGCTGATATTGGGTTTGTGCTGATAAGCTCTATGAACCTCATAACAATATGTCCCTTGCAGAAAACACAGGCAGGTGATGGAATCAGATGCACAGAAGTTATATCTTGTCTGCGATTCCATACACAAAATAATGAAATCTATGACTCATATCAACAAGGTGTGTGACAGTTTTTATACTGATCTGCTAAAATGTGAGAATTGTTTTCTACTTAGATTTTGCTGCTATATATTACATCACAGCCAATGATTGAAAACAGACACTGACATGTTCTGGAGAAAATTATAATCAGAAGTGTTCTTTCTTAGTATTTAATCAGCATGCATCTCTATTCTCTGACAGTCTAATCTACCATTCAGTTCCCCCTATTTTATAGTGACCAATTTAAATATGTATCATATTCACTTATATACATTTACATATTCTGTAAATGGTATAAAGTCATCAGTCTATCCCCCTGTCCTATCATAGTTATTTTCGGCTGTTACGTTTAAACTAGTGGGCTCCTCCACATGCTATAAAACTAGTGCATAGAGAAACACCACTGAATTGCTGGGAAGTTGAAATGTTTCAAAAACTGTTTTCATTCCACTGAATCAGTGTATTAAGTTAATGTACAGAGGAAAAAAAAAAAAAAAGTAAACCTCATTAAATTGCAGTTCTCTAAACAGCTATTTTGTACTGAAGCCGTCAGTGAGGGTTCTACAGTGAGATTATGGATATGTGTCTGCAAAGAGAAGACAGCTCATTATGCTTGTGCTTGGAGCTCATCAGCTGTGAACTCTGTATTTAAGAAGCTGTGTAGCATTGTCCAAGGAAGCATACGTGCAGTCTGGGTGCTCTGAACTCCTGGTCTATTCCTGTTCCAAAATACAGGTATCCAAATTATCTGATCTGTGCTTCATGAAATTCTGGATGTTGGCAATTGCTGGGAACCACCACTGTAATGATAACACAGAGCTCCCTGTCACATGAGCTCTAGAATTTATAATGAATGTTTTACTTTTGGAACATTCTTGCATAAGCTACAGAATTGTGCCTACTGAAACCTCCACAAATCATTTTGACTAATGAGATATCTTTTAGGTCTGCTTTAAACCCATTGATTAAAGCACTTACTTGGATAATGGAAGATGGTCTCACACCTCTTCTTTACAAAGTATTTTACAAGGGGTTGGAATAGAGATAATATACATCTCAAGTGCTATTTAAATGACTCTTAGCTATTCTTGCTCTTAAAGTTTTCTGGTTTTCACGGTGAATATTTACTGACCCATAGAGAAGAGTGAATACAGCTGCCTCTGTGGTAAAGTGGATTAGGACACACATGTTAAGGCACAGTTTTGAGGTCCTCAAAGTAACTAGATCCTCGTTAAATGCAGAACAGAAAGACTTATAAATTACTTTTAAATACAAGTTGTTGTGATACTTTCTTGGAAGTTCAACTGTTCCATGTAATAATGCAAAAGAAGCACCTTGGGTATGTTTGGTTTGGTTTTGATTTTTTTTCCCCTGCCATTATATAGCTAAATGGCTTAGCCGTTGAGCTACTGGGCTTGACTACAGGCTGTATTTTCACTTTTTAAACAAGTTCTCTGAGAAACTACCAGTTGGTGTAGCCACTTAATCCTATATGTGATTCGTGACTGTGAGGGCATGGGGAAGGTAGAAGGTTCATTCCAGTCTTCTTTTTTACATAATTTTTTCTCAACATTTCTGTCCATGAAGCTCTGGTATCTTCTTGCTCAGTATTGATAGGCTCTTGCAATACTTAGCATACTAACCTTCCTCATGAGCTGCATTAAGATATTTAAGTGCCTTAATATATGTTGCCACCATAGGATACCAGTGACCTTGCAGTATTAAAACCAAACTGTTTTTGAAGGTGGCTATAAAATGAACTTGATCCAATTCTCATTGAAGAGTAGTAACACATATGTTAAATCTGGATTTCAGAGTTCAGTTTCCAAATAAAAATATGCTGAAAAGCTACTTTTTTTGTTGGCTTCATTATAATTAAATTTTAAATCCTGATGTTGGAACTGGCTCCTAAGCAAATCCTAATCATTGCTAGCTTTTAATAAGGTACATCTACTAGGATATTATGCAATATTGCAGTGTGGTATGCTTTGCAAATGTAATGAAGTCAACCTGGGACCTCGGTACAACATTGCTCTTAAATCTGTTGACAAATGCAGAGTGTTCTGTGAGTTATAAATATGTGGATTAGGAAAGTGCTCATTTTATACACTGAGGAGATTCTGACAACAACATAATAAACAACAAAGCATCACTACTGCATAACGTGTTATGGTCCTGGTCACAGTTTTGCAGGTTGTTTTTTTTTAATGGATTAGGCCGTATCGTGTGCATACTTCAACCCACACAGTTTTTCTTCAGATGATTGTAGTAGAAATTTACACTGACTTATTTCTATCTATTTAGATTAGATATTTAGATATCAATATCTAAAAGATATTCTATCTTTTTTTTTAGAGTGCCTATGTAGTATTTTCTCTTGATTGTTTGTGCTTGTTATTTGGAAATAGGAAATTTTTTGATTGCTTGTTTCATCATGAAGGTTTTTTTACTAAGTTATTCCTACCAGGCAAACCTTTCAGCTATAACAGTCATAGAAAAGGATGTGATTAATATTTTCTGTAATACTAGTAAGGCAACTAAAATATTTGATTAAACATAAAATTTTCTTTCTATGCTTAAATAGTGAGTTTGAAGCATGGAGGAATACAAGTCATGTTGTCATAGTCTTGTCATGCCATACCTAAAATGTACCATCTCTGCCTTAGTGCAAGTATTGTTCCTGTAAGAGATTCTTCCAAAATTGCTACCACTGATATTTTTCTTTATCCAAAGTTTATTTATTATGTTTTTAATTTAACACACAGTGTTTTAACAATATCATAATACCTTTATGAAAATAGCTGAATCAGTACTGATTGCTATCTTCCTAGCCTCTGACTTATGACTGACATCACTTCATTCATGGAACAGTCTGCCTGCTAAAAGAAAATTAACTGTGTGATGCAAACATCCAGTAACCAGTAGTATCACTCAGTAATCAGTAGTGAAAACAACACAGTTAAATTCATTTTAATGAACTGGAAGAAGGAATGTAGTGCCCATTTAGCAAGTTTCTGGACATTATCTAATTGAAGGTGCTTGGGAAGCAGCAGTTAATCTTCCATCAGATTGATCTGGACTAGCAAGAGGAATTGCAAAGCAAAGTCTTGTGTCCAGGATGGAAAATCCATTTTCAACATTATAGGCTGAGGCCTGAGTGTCAAGGGAGGCTGCTGAGTCTGTTGGCTCTGTTTGCTGCTCTCAGATGGTCTGAGAGGAGCTCTGCCTGCGCTTGCTGCTGTGCCACACCCATGCTGATGTGCCATGCCTCACTTTGCCACGCTTCCTGGCACCCTTAAATCTCCTTTGGTTGCTCCTGGCACTGCCCTATCCCCACCTGGTTGGCTACTGAGGGCTTATGGGTTGTGATGAGTCTCAGGGCTTCTTCATGGGTTCCTGAAATTAGGATCCCCATAGAGCTCAATCTCACCTCCTGGACTTCCCTTCAGCCACAGTCTCTTCAGCCTCAATGACTGAAAGACAAGACTGTGATGGATTCAGCCTTCAGCAACCTTATGTAAATACTTTTAGTAGGGAGATGGACTATGTGACTTGCAGAGTTTTATGTCAGAACATAACTTTCCATTTATTTTTAATTCCTTCATAAGGAAGAACTTTTGAACAAGGAGATAGTTATTCCTTCAGTTCTTGTGTTGCCTCATTTTCCTGTGGCATTTTCATCTCAGTCTGTATTGGGAGATACTAGTTGTCGTAGTGATTTTAACAAAGGATCAAACTACGTAGGTGCTCAATTTGAGACTATTTAGATATGAGGCATAAAATATTTACTATTCAGTATTAATGTGTCAAACATTTCTTCATTAAAATTTAAGTTCCATTGATAGTGGGCCTTTTGTAAGAATTGAGTGTCTTTTTATCAATAATTCAATTTCGAGAAAGGATACACTTCTAAATGTCAACTTTTCCCCTTTTTATTTGCAGAAAGCACTGAAAAACTAACTATATTTACTGGACTGATGGTTGCTTTTAGAAATGGTTTTTACTGTACATGCTTTTTAGCATATATAAGATTTATTTACTCAGTGTGATTTTCCCCATGATGAGTTTTTGATGTTATCAGTAGTTATAGAATTCTGTGCTCTATAGCTTATAGTTTGAAAATCATTACTCTAAACCACTGTAAATAAATAGATGCTGTCCACATAAACATCTTAGATGATGCTTAACAATATCAGCTTGTTCTCCTGATAGCCTAGGAACACTACGTATAATTTCTTCCATGGAATGATTTATTTTCCAATTTAAAACAGTAAGTGTTATCTGTCAGTTATTTGTTTCTTAGCCAGTGTATAATGACATATCTTAGCAAAATGCCTAGTATTCCTGAAATGTTTGAGTTGAGCTTCCTCTGCGTGACAGATTATATAACTTGTACTGTGTTGCTAGATTTACAGAAGGAGCTATATTGTTCCTGTGTATATCAGTTTTACTGAGATCTTAGTTCTCTAATTTCAGTCTTGCAATTTTCAATTACCAGTGTTGAAAGGTTCAATCTGTAGGTATTGAATCACTTGAGCAGTGCTGCTTCTACCTTTAAGATCCCATTTTTGCTATTTCTGTTAGCCTGACTGGTGACAGTTGTGACTTCATCCTATGTTAGGTGTGGATCAGGGAGTCCATTACAATATTCCATTGAATTTTTGTAAAGTGCTGTCAAATAAATAATTTGATACACTTCCAAATTTATATGTAGCTAAATTTGTTCTAAAGTATCAACATGGTTTCTGTCCATTTACACAGAGTTTATAGCAATGTGATGTCATGTATGTGTTCAGCACAGAAACATTAACTAAGGGTGGACAATAGCGTGGTATTTCTCAGCAGCCAGAAGAAATTTAAAACTCTATGATCTTTCTAAACAATATAGTATATAATCAGAGAAAAGGATTTTTTTCTTCAGAAGTCTCTTTAACAATTACAGGAATGGATTTAGTTAGGGGATGTGGAGGTATCCTTTTCAGCATTTTTCATGTCTATTTTTATCTCATGATTACACAACTGTTAGTGTGAAGTCTAGCCAAAGCTAGACTATATATCAGTCAGCGTGTACACCAGACACCCAAGGGAGGTGAACTCTTCCTGAGGGATTTCCTCTTTAATTCAGCATCAATCACATTGTGTTCATATGGAAATTAAACTAAAATATAAAAGAATAAATTGGTATTCCACAGCCTTTAAAGAAAACACAGATATCATACATATTAGAAGATTCAAGTTCCTCTTTTTCTCATCTTTTTATTTTAACTAGTGTCAACATAGATTGGAGTAATGAAACTTCAAAGTCGAATTGAATGCATTTCATTATTTGGTGCATGAACAGAAACTGTGTGTTATGCTTCAGGTAAAATAGAAATAAGGAATTCTCAGTATGTCACTGATAGTTAAAAAACTGTAATTTGTGGGAAATTGTTTTGTTGGGTATTTTGCAAGCCATGATCTAAAAGTCAGTTTCATATCAAATTGTATTGCAACAGAGAACTCTACTGATTTTTTCCAACCACAAATTAATGTGTTTGCTTTTCTGAATTACAGCTTGTTAACTGCAGCATATGAATTGAGGATAACAAAGCACTTTTGATAACACAGTTCTCTTGTCCCAATCCAGTAATCCAGTATCCAATTTCTCTTTCCTGAGAAATTGCCTTTTCTCTCTCTTGTTCTGTCTTTCATGGAGAAGTTGTTTTTTCTTGTCTTGATTTCACAGAAAACCAAAGGATGAATTTATAAAAAGATTTTATTAAAAAGGGGGAAAACAATCTCTCAGGAATATGATACCATTGATTGATTAGGTCTCTTTATTGGGAAAAGTCTAGAGGTTGCTGAGGCCTGCACTATTTGTTTTTGTTGGCAGGGTTCCTTGAAATAAGTTTTCGCAATGAGTCTAGAATGCCCTGTTCATGGATTGTGCCAGCATTCATTATTGTTTCTTAACAGGTTGTAAATCAGTACTTCTTACTTTCTTCTATCCTTTTTTTTTTTTTCCCTTGGTAATTCATCTGTGGTTTTTTTCAGTCTGTAGACTGCAGGAATGTCATTGCTGTAATTTGGTGACATGCTTTTCATTATTTACAAAATACAGCCTTTGTATAGTTACATTTTGTGACACTAATAATAGCTTCATGAGACTATAAAAGATAATATTGGATTTTTATAAATAATAGTAATATTAAGAAAATATTCTGGTTTCCCAGAATTTTTGGGTTGGATGAGGACAGTAATGGTTGAAATTTACCATTTGACTTTTTTAAAATATAGAAATGATAATAATATAAGTTAAACTCTACAGCATAAAAAAAATAAAGGTAGTTCAGAAACTGTAGCTGTTTCAAAACTGAAGATAAAGATTGCAACTATAACAAAATTAAAAGCATCAAACCCTACAATTTTTAATTTTTGTATATATAAACAAAAATTTCAGATTTTTCTCACAATAATGGTGAGCTGAAGTTTGTAATGGAAAAAGACTTCAGTGTGCTGAAGATGCATATACATGTATGCATTGGACAAGTTTAGTAACTTGTGGAGAAACAGCAAAGGAATTTTTGGCATTTTAGCTGAAAAAAAGGAGGAGGAAAAAAAAGAGTACTTTGCTGTTGGTACAGACTCTACAGATGGTCAACAGCAAAGAAGAGTGAGGTAACTGTTATTTTGGAAATGGTGTCACTAAATTAACAGAGATAGCTTTGATGCCAGTGATGCTACTGTCAAAACACTGCTGCTGTTTGTCAGGCTGTTTTGAAAAACGATTGGTCAGTTGTCTGCACATAGATCCTGTTGCGCCTTTGAGATGCGTTCAGTGATGCTGAGCTCATGGGAGGCATCTGTTGATTTGGGAGCACAACATGCTGATATAGATTAATAGAGCCCTGTGCATCCTCACTTTGGGTAGTCTTGTTCGCATCTGAGAGTATAAATGGGGTTTCATACTTTGCATTTCTCTACTATGTAGAAAAACTAGATTTTTCTTTCTTTCAGGACGTGATTGGTGACTTGTAATAAAAATTCTGTAGACCAAATTATTTTTTTATTGACAGACCTGAGCCCTTACTTTCATACTTCTTTTCTGAAGATCAGGAAGATGCATGTGCTATGGCAAGCCTGCAAAACCTAAAAATATTAATATTAGTTTTTGTGTTAAGCATAGCTATGACTCTGTTCACTCCAGAGGTGCAAAACCTGAATAGCTAAGCGAGGAATAGAGTGTACATTGTTTCTGCAGTTGATGGAAAAATACCAACGATCAATCTGTTTTAACACCCCAATCATGTTCTGAAGGTGTTTGTTTTTTCCCTCTCCTGATGAAAAATTTGTATAGGATGACTTTGACGCTAAGTGCCTGTAAACATCAAAGAAAAACGTGGACCATTTTACCTTGGAAAGAAAATAGGACTATTTCCACGTAAGAATAGGAAGTATCAGCCTAAGTCTCATTACCTATTTATTTACCTATATTCCCTGCTTCCATTATTTGCCCCATTTTCATGTCATTGTGTCTTTAAAGTATTAAGTGACTCAAGACATTGATGTCTGACCACACTTTACCCATACTGCAAATTTCTGCTGTATGTTGATGAATTATATACAGATAAAGAATAGCTCTATTCTGTGGACAATACATTTTTACATCTACAGGATAGCAAACTGTGGGAAAATGGAAAATTTTCAATTTTCTTGAAACTATATTGCAATCAATCATCAGAGTTATTCTTCTCTTATTATTAATTTTTCTAATTAAAATAATTTTCTAATTAGAATTTTTCTAATATTCTTCTAATGCAAACATTTAAAATGTGTTTTTTGTTTACTAGAAGTTTTGTTTTGTTTTTTATTGTTTAAATATGACAGTTGGATGCAATGTCTAATAATTTAATAATTATGTCTAATAATATATTTAATAAATGTCTAATAATTTAATCTCTAATAATTTAGAGATGTTCATTCTAATTTTGAAAACATAACCATTCCAGGACTATGGAAAACTATATATTTGCACTAGTTTAGATTCACAGTAGCTGTGAATTTTATTTACCAAACTGATACTTACATGTATAAATAGTTAAGGATGTGTTATATTTTGTGGTCATATTTTTATTTTCATGATGGTCTGTGATGCATTCCTAGTTTGGTTGTTGCGTTGATGGAAACCTCTAAATTTTAATGCCTAAAGTTTCAAGATGTAAAATTTCGGGAGTGGGTTTCTTTTTCAATGAAATGCATACTCATAATGCTTAATTAATATACATTCATTGAATCTCTCAAAAAAAGTCATTCAAAGTATAAAATTTTCTACTGTGTATAAAAGTGAGTTTTTATCACCAACTGAAAATACAATGACAATGTATTTATGGAAAATTGTGATCAAGGGGTTTTTTCAATGGGAGTGGAAATACTGAGTCTGGATCCATTCCTAAGTAGCACTTTGAAGTGTTGAAGTCCATTGCAATCAAAATTGTATGTCAGCTTTTCAACAGATGGCTATTAAGATAAATAATAGAATAAAAAAGTACAGTCAGATTAAGTACATGAGTAGGAAAGAAAAGTTAAAAATCTAGGGTAATAGGAAAATAAAATATGTTCCCCCCCCTTTCACAAATGGACTTGTAGTTTTCTCCTAGTTGTTTCTAGTAGTTGTTTTCAGGTATATTTTATCTCTTCCATTCTACCTCATTAATACCATTTTTGTGAAAGTTAAGGGAGTAAATGGAGACTAAGGGAAGATTAGCAAACCAAAGAAGCTGAAGCAAGATATAGTTCTTATCCTATGTAAATGTCAGTGGTTTTAAACTTTCCTAAATCCTCATTTAATTGTTTAAATTTTATTTAAAATTCATTCACTTTTCTAGCAGAGATTCTCCTGCCTAATTTTACAGGTGATTTGGTATCTGGTAATATATGCATATTGTATATTATGTAATTATTGTAAAAAAAAAAAAAAAAATATATATATATATATATATATGCACATTTAAGTGGAATATATGTCTAAACTACACTTTAAGACTGGAAGAGTAGACAGCAAAAAATACCTGATCTTTGTCCCACAGGACCATGCTGTTGCCATCTGTTCTAAGCAAAGGGAATTCTCTGTTATTAAAACGGATTGAACCCTCAAAGGTTTCAATATACCAAAAACACATGATGAAAACAAAACAAGTTTAGATGTTCATACAAAAAATGGATAAATTTTAATTAAGAGTGGAGAAAAAGAAAGGAAAGGAAAGGAAAGGAAAGGAAAGGAAAGGAAAGGAAAGGAAAGGAAAGGAAAGGAAAGGAAAGGAGAGGGGAAAAGAAAAAGGAGAGGGAAAAGGAACAAGAAAAGGTGTGTGGGGGGGCGGTGGGGGGCGGCAGGGAGAGTGACAGAGATTAAGTAGAAATGTATCACTTCTCCTTGGGTTCCAAAGATGTCTGGTTGCTTCCCTCTGTCTGGTTTTCTTGGTGGTGAGCATACCCCACCGAAAAGGATAGAATCTCTCCAGAGAATTCACCTCTCCAGGCAGAAGAGCCTCTGATCTCTCACCCTGTCTTTATAGGAGAGGTGCTCCAGCCTGCTGATCATCTTCACAGCATCGTCTTGATGCACTCCAGCAAGTCCACATCCTTTGTATATTAGTGCCCCCAGTGCTGGATGCAGCACTTCAGGTGGGGTTATATGAATAGGGAGAAAAAAAATAAAGAAGGAAAAGATGTACAATACAATGCAAGCAGAAAGTAGCAGACTTGAGAGTCTGATCTTCAGAGCTGATGGAGAATGAGAGGGGGATCCAGAGGAGACTGCACAAATCATTGCAACACACTAAGCCATGGAGTTGTTGTCCAGCTGTCTGAAAGACAGGGTAGGTTTTGATAGCTATAAACATATTTCTGCATCAGTGTCAATTCTGAGTTCTCTTGTTGGAGATGCCCTCAGTTCTAATGTCTACGGCAGTAAAATCTTCCTCCAGAAATTACTGTTTGTCAGTATAGGGGTATGTGGTTTAAAGAAAAATTACAGAAAATCCTGTATGGAATTACCTGAAAATCCTGTTTCAGTTACTGCTTTGTCACAGTTTATTTAAGAAGGGGGGCATGTGTGTGTGAAAACAGAAAGAATATCATCTTGAGTGAATGAAATTTATGTATAATCGACAGTATGCCATCAGTTACTGTAGCTGAATAACTTCTCTAACTTGAACATTTTTAAATGAGAGTTCTGTGGAGCTGATTTCTTATTTCAGAGCCTTTCATGTTATTAAGTAGTGTGACAGAAGAAGCAATGAATCAATTATTTCTAGTTAAATATACTTTCATTTACATTTCAGATTTTATATAAAGTATTTATAATGAACTAATTCTGGAAGATGTTATCATGCTGTTTTATTCGTAATAAGAACATAAACATAGCAGTGAATATTATGGAAATGTTTCAAGTTCTGTTCTCAAGGCTTGTGCATTTAAAATAACTGTAAAACTTGCACATTGAGCGTTGGTCAAAATTTTAATGTACTTCTTTGGCTTTTTCTTGTTCCAAAACAAACCAGTCATTCTCAGTTTAATGTTGAGATTAAAGACAAGTGATGAATGATGCAATATGTGTTAAAAATGTACTTATTTTGGCTAAAACAGCACTGTATGACATTTACAAATCTTCGGTTCGAAGGCTTGGATTCTTGTAAAGCTTTACTTCATGAATAAGTGGGACTCCAGTGTGCATCAAGCATTAAACAGGATGCTGAAAACTGATGATTTTTTTCTGTCACAGAAAAATCTTCCCTCTCCTTTATATAAAAAAAAAATTATTGATACTTAGATTTTACTCCTTACAATATAAAACTAACCCAGAATGCTTTTCAACTATTACGTCAGTTGTTATTTGTATAGAACATAATATTGAAATAGGAGGTTAAAGTGCATATTTTCTTTGGATTGCTCCAACTGAAAATTCAAACAGTTACATATATGAAGATGACACTAGTTTTATTCACAGCCTCATGATCATCACATATATGTACACTGGTTATGTCAACTGAATTCCTGATATCCTCGTTTAGGATTCCCCTATTCCAATATTTAGTGACCTGAAGCAGAAGAAAAGAAGGCAGAGCGACTTGTTTGCCCACAGATGCCCCATTTAGTTGAAGTGATAACATGTAATATGCACTTCCATTTTGCATGCTGAACACATGCTTTTTCTCCATTTGTATGGAGAACGTGAGCTTTTTAATATTTTTGGTCATTTGTAATTGATGTTCAAATGCAGAGCCTGGCTTTGAACATATTACTGCTTTAATGGCAGACACCTGATGAAAACTTCCTGGCTGGCTTATTTTTTTTTTAGAGGTGTGCTTGTAGAATATTTACTTGCATGCGTACCGTAGCACATCTGCGATTTTTGGTCTTCTGTGAACTATTCCAGTAACTTGTTAATCCCACTAAATTTATGGCAAGATACAGATAGTTATTTGCGAACAAAATGAGGGTGTTTTATCATACTACAGGTATTTGCCAGTTGCCTTATTACACCAGTCTAATATTTGCCTTATTATAGTGGGAGACTCCGTAACTTCAACACAGATTCCAAAACAGTAATCAAAAGAGAAAAAAACATATTTCAGAAAAAGTTGACTTCAAAAGCTTAGTTATAATTTATATTAATTACAGGAAAAATGCTTTAACTTCTAAAATACAGTGATGTTGGTTTGGAACTTAATAATAAGGAAAAAGACCTACAATTTTTATTTTCCTTTTGGAAATCAAGAAGACTCTTACAAAAGCAGTAAATAACTTTTTAAGAAATGGTTGGCAAGTGCAGTGTCACATTTTATTAAAAAAAACAAGCATAATACACACAAATAGAGTATTGTTCTTTGTATCTGAAAGTGCCAGATAAATTTTCACTACATTAGGCGAGGAACTGGCAGAGGTATAGAATTTTTATTTATTAGTATTTTTATTCTAGCTCTCAGTTTCTCTAAAGCTGCAAATATATAATTAAAGTTTTATTTCTTTACATGTATTCAGAGGAATGGAATTTGTAAAAAATTTGTGCAAACTAGCTGTGGAGATGTTCACTGCAGGTTTTATCCTTAGGAATAAACTTTTGCCATTGTTCTCCACATTGGTAGCTTTGAATTTTTGGTGAATCTTTGAACAGCTTCAAACCCATTCAGCAAGGTTTTTGGTCCAGTATTGGTCACAAATACAAAACACCATGTAGGCTCTGAAGATGATTACCCTCTGCTCAGGCACACGCAGCACAGCTTTACTGATATAAAAAGATACTGAGTTTCTGTGTGTTGTGGAAATCTCTGAGTAGTGGAAAGAAAAAAAAAACAACCCTAATCTATTTACTGACCCTTATTAAAAGTGAGCCAAATTTTACATTTTTTTGGCCAGTCAATCAGCTAAAAAACTGGGCCCCGGGAACTGTGCATACTGTCAGCTATGGGAGATGCAGAGTGGTTGAGGAACCCCTAGGACACTATTTACTGACCCTTATTAAAAGTGAGCCAAATTTTGCATTTTTTTGGCCAGTCAATCAGCTAAAAAACTGGGCCCAGGAACTGTGCATACTGTCAGCTGTGGAAGATGCAGAGCAGTTGAGGAAGGAACCCCTAGGACACAGTGTCTTAGAGCTGTAACTAAGAAGGTGGAAATGCCAGGCAAGTACAAAGATCTCATTCTACTCAGTGACTTTTGGCACAAAGTTTCTTTCATGGACCAACAGGATATGAGGTTTCAAAGTCCCAAGATTTTAGGAAGCGTATTTTATATCTTGAGTTGAAATGTAGTCTTCAATTTTCCACATAATTCTTATTATAACTGCTAAATTAATTTAACACAATGGGGTTGTTAAATACACTATTATTTGTATTTATCAGGGCAGGCAAACAAAATAGGTTGAAATTATTTAACAGCTTATTCCCTCTATGGCAGTAGTTCTGCTTATGCAAGTTTGTCATATATTCCTGCACTCTCCTATGCTTGTTGTGCTTGCCCTTTCAGTGAGCCATTCTGTGTGCTAATGCAATAGGATGTAAGCTAGCAGAAGTCTGATTTGGGTCCAACACAGCGAAGAACTGCATGGCCAGGAGCTGGCAAAGGTTGACTGACCCTTTTAATATCAGCAGGCTGTTAGGTTGGTCTGTGTGTAGCAGAGTTTATTTAAGCCTTCTTTCTCTAGCATACAAATGAACTAGAAATGCCAAGAAAACCATTTGCAAGATTTCTAATGAGTAGAGTTGACAGCAGTAGCCATACAAGGAGATGGCTGGATGAAAGGGTGAAATGCCAGCCATTCTTAGGTGTCTGGAACAGCCAGGCTGCAGAGTTGCTCTGTACAGTCAGGAGAGAGCATGAGCGATCCCTCCAGAGAGTGATTTGAAGCATGTACATTAAAATCCTCACTTGTATGCACATTGTGATAAACATCACTCTAAGGAAAACTACCTCTTTTTTGCTGATCCAGGGAGCTTAAGGAGGCTCATCTCCTAAGTTAGGTGTTTTAAGAGTTGGACTGTGTGATACACTGTACAGTTTTACTGTAAAGTGTCAAACAAAATAAAATTCTATTTCATGGGCAAAGTCTAGAAAATGAGAATCTGATTAGTATATTGTGGAGAATAAAGAATTTGATTGAGCTGGAAAACATATCCAAAAGCACAGACAATGATTAAGAAATAGAATAATCTTGATACACAAACTCTCCTTGCACCAAGTAAATGTAGTAAGATAATTAATTTTTCCGAAGCAATGCAGCCACAGTCCTTTCCTTACATGAAGATATTGTTGGAGTCCTTTGATAGCATTAACAATTTTCCTTCTTTTCCACTGGAGATTTACCCTGATAATAAACTTACATTGCTGTAAAAGGAAAGGTAGGAAATGTTTGTCACTCTGCAGTTTTAGTCCTAATCTTTTTGATGTGATTGACTGACAGAAGTCTTAACTGAGCACTCATAAAAAATGGTCTTTGATTCATGTGGTGTATAAAATGGTTTAATTACCACTTAGCAACAAAGAAGTGATGCTGAAATTGCCAACTTTACTGATTTTGAGAAATAACCCACCCTATAATTTGCCCAGTAAAATATGGCAGAATAATTTTAATAATTTCATTAAAACTTTCTGCATATTTTTATGCTTCTTGTGTTCTGTGCTTCAAAGGCTTGTAAATCAGATTTGTTGAAAAATGGGAGCAGTAATCAATAACTGAAAAATGGAGGTTTGGTCTCTATGAAGCAGACCAAACAGCTTTGTATGAAATGTGTCTGCAGGAAATTTTACTTCCCTTTGTTTCATAGATACTATCATCCAATGAAGATTGCAATAAATTAGTTTACGTTAGAAGCCATATAATAGCCATGTAAAAATTGCTAGTTATAAGTGGAATTTTATTTCAATGAAGTTCAATTTAGTAAATTTTAGTGAAGTAAAAATAGTCTAATAACAGGTACCAAAATCAAGAACTTTTGAGTCTTAATCCTATCACTTTGGAAAATGCAGGTTAAATTCTCCTTTTTGTATATAAAACTAGGAAAAAGTACACATTTTCTTCATTGTCAAAGATGTTCCAAATGTAATTAATGAGTATTTGATGCACAGAACAACTCCAGCAGAAAAAAACCCCCAAAACATTCAAAGTACATCAGCTGCAAAGATTGTGTGTTCTGCCTGGGTCTGTGTCCCTGCACAGAGCATCTAATTAAATTACAACTTAGTCCAGACATTTTCCTTTAATATTTTTTATTTCTTTTATCTAAGCTTATCCTCTCCTTCCTTGTAACTAAGTCATAATGCAGAATTTAGAGTGGAATAGTTTAAAACCTACTTTTAAGTGTTCAGAATTATCAACCACAGAAAAACTTCCAGGTTGTATGAAAGCCAGTCGTTCTCTGGTGGGCATCAGTCTCAAGGCAGGATGAGGCAGGTTGGTTCCTAAATTAATAAGAGCACTTAGCAGTTTCCCTTAGTTCTATGCACAGTCAGCAGAGAATTCGGGTCTAATTCGAGTCAATTAGATTAATTGACCTGAATTAAGAGATCCATCATAGTGTTTACAGGAATTAAGTTAAATATTTAATTATCATCCTAAGCACTATTTCTCATAGGCCTTTTTAGGTGGAAAACAATGGCTATTTCAGATCTTTCTTCAAACAGGAAACAAAACAGGTGTGAGCTTATTTCAGAAGTTTTGCAGATTCTTTTACAGCAATGGAAGAACAGTTCTAATGACATTTTCAACCATAAAAATACTTTTACTTTTAAATAGTTTCTGCAAAACCATAACTGTGGGTCTTTGCAACTGGGTTGGTTTTTTTTTTTTCTTTTTTTTTTCTTTTTTTCTTTTTTTTTTTTTTAATTTTTAGCTTTACTGAAATGCACAAATTTATCATTGTTTAAAAACATCATTGGGGCATGCTGGGGAATAATTTGAAAGAGGAATACTCTGGAGATCTATACAGCTCTAGCAGTGTACAGGTCAGAAAGCACTATCTTTTATTTGCAGGGATTTTAATTCTACCTGGTAGGTACCTGGGCTGTCATGTTCTGTTTCTTTTGGAGTTAACCAAGTGGTAATAATTAAACAACACTTTAAATTCCATGATCTGCTCATCTGCTCCCTGTCCTGGAATGCATATGAGTTTCCAGAATAAATTAATTTGAAATACATCAGATAATTGAAAATTAATGAATATGACTTGTCTGGAACATTCTTACTCAAAATCACAGAACATAGCAAATAGGTTACCGAATTCTATAAAATAATACTGCAAGGGAACTGAAGAAATTACCTAGGCCTTTCCAGGATCCAAGAGAGAGTGCTAAATGTATGTCCTAAGAAGTTCTCGCCTAATTTTAAATTCACGGTCTACTAAATGTTTTTGAGCATCTTCTGTATGGAAGGGTTTTCTATTATTCTATTTGTGCTACCATAAATTGATCCTAATTCTTTCTGTTCTGACTGCACTAATAGAGAATTAATTATTATGATACAGATTTCTTATGTTTCTGGAATTTGTTACTTCCATCAGAAATGCTGTCTTTCAGATATGTAACCACAGTTAATTAATTTTATCTATGTATTTTGTAGATCTAATAGACTTTTACTAATTTGTCAATGAAAATATTATGTGAAGCAATATCAGTGTCATATTAGAATGAAGATAGAAGGAATTTACTGTCTGTTTCCTCCTTTTGCTCTTCTGAGGTAAAGAAAACTGTACTGCAGTGTACATGCACAGTTACTGGGCAATACTTAAAAGAGCCCACTGAATATTGGACTTCAGTCTTAGATGCTTAGATGCTGAATATATATTTCAGAAAAAAAAACAAAACAAAAAACCAAAACCCTCAACCTTGGTTCAAATACTTCAAACAGATGGCAAAGACAGAAAGAGAAAACCAGGCACAGAACAGGGAAATTATGTGCTCTGTATTGTGTGTTGGGTGAGCAGCAGGGTTAGGAAATTGCAAGTGAGCTGGTGAGTTGAGGTGTTATGCTCTCATATCCCTTTTCAAACAGATGGAATCATCTGCTCAGAAGAATAAATAGCAGCAAAGATACGTAGAGCTGAGTTAATGTTACTGAGATAACCTTAACATCTGCCCTCACTTTTGGCTTTCTCATAATATTTGAAGTACACTGAAAAATTAAGTGTGCTTTAGCTCTCTGTCTTGCTTTTTAAATTTCTTTTCTAAAGGTGCCAATCAGAAGATGATGAAAGGT
The DNA here is from genome assembly GCF_017590055.1 of Onychostruthus taczanowskii. Lineage (NCBI taxonomy): Eukaryota > Metazoa > Chordata > Aves > Passeriformes > Passeridae > Onychostruthus > Onychostruthus taczanowskii. The sequence goes on along the minus strand of NW_024497629.1, from coordinate 16,134,890 downwards.
GAACAGATGGAAACAAAGATTCTATTCCACCTTCAATATGAAGCAAAATGTTCCACCAATCATTATCCAAAATAATTTTTATGATACGAGAACATTCTTCCTAGGAAGTAGAGAAAGTCATCTGTTGTGTGGATAAAGCATGGTCAGATTGCTGCACAGAGCACTGCAAGGACGAGCATTGAGAGGTGACTGAGGCAGATCTCAAGCCAGGGTGCTGAGTTGTGAAATGGGACAGGAAAGAGAATAGAACTGCAGTCAGGAAATGCAGAGAGCAGAAGCTGTGCCTCCACAGGGCAGTGCTGTGACCTGTAAAGAGTGAACTCCTTGAATCCTACAGAAAGGTATTGCTGTACCTCCTGACAATTGTGACATTCATCTCTCTCTTGATTCCTGCAATGTGCTAGTAAAGCATCCTTACTGAGGTTTTATCTTTTACCATCTGCCCTGCTATTTTCTTTATTCTCTCTACTGGACTCTCGGGGAGATGCTGACAGGATTTCACAGAAGCATAGTCAGAGAAAATATTTCTCTCACCAGGGCTGAAAAGTAGAGGAGGGATTTTGAGCTGGTGTTGGAAAGGAGAGAACTATCATGTTAGCATAGAGTTACTGCAAGATACCTGAAGTTGTCTTTTAATTTTACAGTAGACTTTCTAAAACAAAAATCTCAAAACACAAATGGATGCCTCTAGTGAAAGCAGAATATCTATTCTGTTGTTCTTTCTACACAGAGTTTTTCTCTCTTCAGTTCACAGGGAAAGCTGACACATCATTTCATGGCACATCACTTACTGCAGAAAATGCAAGACATTATGCTAGAATGAAACGTCCCTCGCTAATCTGAACACATACTGTTACAGGGTAAATTCAAGAGGTTATTTAGTCTTCTAGATGAGACTAGAGTGGCAAAGTATTAAATGTTTGTCAGAAGATTGTTTCAGTTTTCTGAAGAGTAATTAACATATTTCCCCCTAGACATCACAATTATAACAGTTTGCACAGTGGGCACCTTACCTATTTCCTTTGTATGTGCTTATTTTACTTTCCTCTTGTCCTAAAATAAGTTCAGTATCAATACAAGCTTTAAGAGAATTGCTATATTTTTCTTTATGCATAACCCTGTATTTGATAAGGGTGAGTGATTTTTTGCATTGGTATGAGTTTATACAACACTCAAAAGTTTCCACAGAGAGAGTAGGTGCTGTGAAAGTGTTAGCTAATGAAAAAAAGTAGAAATTTTGTGTCTTCACTTTGTTTCCTCTTTTAATTTTAATTTGAAGAAACCAGAAAGCGATATAATGGGAGATTCAAAAGGTCCCTGAAATGGTATTCTTTTATACAAATGGTTCTCATCCTCATTGGAATCTTGAGTTGTGAATTTATTGGGTTGATAAAAACACTGAAATCTGGTTTATTGCTGAGTGTTAACAGTAAGATGTGAAGCAAACCAGGCATGTGCATCTCCCCAGTGGCATGATAAAGACTATGAAGTTGAGCTCTTTTCTACCAGATCTGGGCCATGTCCTAGCAGAACAGTCTGTAGTGGAAATACTGCTAGACGAAAATTCTGCAACTACTTATTAAAAAATCTATCTGAATTAATGAAGTTTGTTATGCTTTCCCCCTGTAATTTATATGTGAGTTAATATATAAAGTTTTAGTTCTGTGATGATGTACAGGTAAGAGAAAAAAAATGCTGAAGAAAATACTGATTTTTGCAGATTACAAAAATTGCAGAATTTTCAACATTGTAATTTCCTGACACTGTACTTGCATTTTGGGAGGTTTTCATAGCTCTTATTTCATATAAAAGAAAATCCTTTCTATCTAGATAATACTAACCACTGATTTTCATATGAAAATTGTCATTTTAGATATTTTCAGAAGTCCTGATTATATGCAGCCACAAAATATGGATCTGGTAATTCTCTTTTTCCTTTTGGAAGAGGAGACATCTCATAGCAAGTCTTTAAATATTTAGTAATGTTTCTTTCATTTTGCTAGAAACACTTCTGAAGTTTGAAGCATCTAAAATGTATGTAACGATGCTTGCTCATGATTGTCTTAAATCTTTCATGATTTGCATCTACCGTACATGTGGCAGAAGAATTCAACCTAAAAAGAAGCCCACAGATATTAGGAGTGCAGCTGAAGGAAATCTATCTGGTAGTGTAATGTGGTGATTTCAGATTGTTGATTATGTGTGCCCAGAAAGAAATTTTCTATGAAGAATGATGTGAAGTAAATTAAAAAATTACAGAACTGGTTATTCAAAGCACATTTCTTTGTCTCAGTGTTTAGACACAGAATTCCTTACAGATCTTTCTTTTGAAAAACAGTTGTAAAGAGGAAGCCCTTTCCAATAGTAGCCATTTTCCTAGATGTAGAAGTGCAGACATCGCAGAAAAATACAGAGGATGTGTTACTTTAATAGTATAATTAATATTATTAGTCACTTTAATACTTCTGTAAAATCCTGCAAAGACAGAAAAGTTCAGGTCCATAAACTGTGGGCATACAGCAGCTCTTCACATATTTCCACATGCAGTGATTTATGTGCTGTTTGTCACAATCCTTTCTCTATAATTTCTTTTCCAGATCAAAACCTGGTTGCTATTTCCAAATAATGCTACTGTTCCTCAGAAGAGTAGGTAGAAGGGCTTCCAAGGGAAAGATTATTCTTTGCAAGTAGCTTTCGATGTCAAAATTCCAGTGAATGCATAAGAAAGGAAATAAAAGAAATTAATGTAAACATATTGACATGCCATTAACATCATCAAAGCAGACTTTTCAGTCCGTCATTCCTTTTCTTTTTAGTAGCATTCCTTTATAGTCAAGATAGCTACAATGGAAGCTATAGTAAATGGAATTTGTTAGAATGTAGACTAGGTCTTCTTACTTTTCTGTGTAGTAAATTGTTCAGTAACATTCAGATTCTGCTGCTAAGAATAGGACTCTACAATGTGGGGGGTTTTTTTGTTTCAGTTTATCATATTCTGTACCTCAGTCAACCCAAAGTATGTTTTCACTTCAGACTGAATTATTTTTCTTGTGATTTGTGTGAACTGAAAACAATGACAGGAATGATGGAGATTAAATATAAACATAATGTAAATAACAGATTCTACTGATGAAACTGATTCTTGTATGTTTTGTCTTTCAGGTTTATACATAAAACTTCATATTTTTCCCTTCCCTTAGAGAATTTTTTGTATGTTGTAGCATATCTCTAAATCCTCTGTGGATGTTTAAAATTAGTCGAGTATGGACTGCAATAACCTAAGGACTGTCTAACCCTCAACTCCTGTTTTGGCACTCTTTCAGTAATTGATCCCTGAATAGCATACATTTAGAGAGTTAAACCAAGAAGTGTGACAAATTTGAGTAGTAAGGTTCAGAAGATCAAATAATTGATTTTGCAACCACTTATCTCTAGTTGCTCTTTTAGAACCACAATGACTTTGGAAGCTAAGTCAGAGAAACCGTTGAAGCCTACATGAGCATGGTACTGCCTGCAGTATGTAGGTCAGCATGAAGATCATGTAAATCTAGCAGTGGCTTGCATCCCAGTCCTTCCATTCCCACTTGCATTGCAGACAGCAATCTCAGTCATTGCATTTGGCTTACCGAAAAAAAGAAAAAAAGAGAAGGATTAAGTCAGGTTTCTATTAATTCTTTAGTTCTAACCATGGTCTCTCTGACTGGATTAGGTTTTGTTTGCCATCTTCTAGACTCTGTAATAGAAGGAATGTTATTGAGCATGGTAACTTGGATCAAGCATAATGGAAAGCTTTTGGAAATACCAATTTCAGTTTCGTACACATGAAAGAATGAAAAATATATAAGTGATTGAACGGCCTAGTTCTGGATTTTCTTTAGCATGAGCAAAGAAGTTCTAAAGCCTGGAAAAGCAACTCTCCAGTTATCTTTGCTTTCTTCAGTAGGAACCTATTGTTTCCATATTCAGCATATATTTTTCATAATAATTTATTAAGAAAATATTATTCATAATTTGTCCATTTTGATTATAGGTTTGTACTAAAGTTGAATGCATTAAGTGTTATGTGGACCTATAGTTGTTTCTCAGCTATACAAAAGATTAATGAAATAAAAAATCTTAGCAAAAATATCCATACTCTGCGTTAATAGGTATTCTGTTTAAATATGTGTATATGATACAGTTTGAAAGAACTATTTCAATCTTAAAAGAATATTTTGAATATATTTATGGTATAGTATTGTCTGCTCATGCACTTCAGAGTGTAATTTCTTTATATTAAATAATAGTTGAGAATCTGTTTTAGTTAAGGTCTGGCTATCTACAGCTGTTCAGAAGTATTGCAAAAATAGGAAACACGCCTGGCTTCTTCTTGTATGAAGTTCTTAGATTTTAAGAAATGCATTATGTTGATGGATGCCAATATATTTGCGTATTTTTAAATTATAAATAAGTGGTCTATTGTCAAACAACACTTTAGTAAAATATACAGAAAACTACACAGCTCAGGTGTTAAACATATCTTTCCATACATGTAAACACTGACAGACTACTATTGGAAAAAACAGAAAAACACTGTTTACCTCAGATTTCCTTTATTTAAATATCACTATTTTTGTGTCCATTGGCCATCTCACAATAGTCCACAGAGTCTGGGGAACAATAAATTGTCCTGTAAAAGAAAGAACATGATAGAAAAGTGCCCCCAGGTACTGCTTTCCTCTGTCTGTGCAGGCGTGCTTATAATATTACTGTATCCTATAGCAATTGGTTTCTGTTAGAAAACTTCAACCCATGTCTTCAATTTTGACATTTTCTCTTGAGAACATAACGTTTTTTTTAATTCACTATAGAGTTCTGCAACTCTTTTTTTTCACTTGTCTGGAGGAGGCAAATGCATGAGAAGGAGAGGCTTGTATCATCAAGTTGTTCCCATTAATCTCTTTCCTCTATCCTGATTTCAAACAAAAATACCTGCTGTCATGTATTGCATTTGATTGCAGAATGATTTTTATTACAGAAACTACTTAAAAATGAATTGAAATTAACTCTGTTCAAAATACACCAGGGATTCCATAACAGCTTGATATAAATGGTTTACATTAATTTTGCACTATATTTAGAAATTTCTAGATCTCAACTCTTAAGAAATTTAGAGGGATCAGTAAAGAGATCAGTATATTAACTGCTCTACAGTCATACTGTGAAATGCTCAGGTTACATTAACTACTGTATTGGTGGAAGTCTGCATTACCTTGAAAACAAAAAACAGACCCTTTACTTGAAAAAAAGATTTTCCAGAAATTTGCATCTTTAAATACTAATGATAATCTAGATTGTCATGTTATGTTACTTCTAATGTATCTGGAAATTAAGTCTGTTCTATAGCTCCTGAAAATAACAACAAATCATGATGTTTCTTTGTCTTCCCTATAGTCTACTGTAATTTTTAAAGGCTCAATTATTGCTTTATTTCTTGGTCTACTGAATACATAAAACACAGTATTTTCTGAAACCAAGCAAATTCCATTGGTTTCTCATACACTTTTCATCATTCTGCCTGAAACAGAATTATTTAAATTCAGGATTCTCAGTTTTTTTCTTTAAAAAAATTCTGTAATAATTTTCAATGCAATAATAATACCTCTACAAAATTTTGTTTTTACAATCTGCATTTCCTAATTTTAAAAATATTGTACTTTCCTTCCTGATACCCAATGTACAAGTGTAAAGGCTAATTGATTTCCTATGCCACCTGATGGCATTCACATTTAATTTAAGTAGCTCATGATTTTGCTTGAGGGGGATTGAAGCTGGCTTAAGGAGTTCCACGTTAAAAATTCTAATTAAAATTAACTTTCAAAAACTCATTTTTCTCATTTTTAAATGATTTTATCTTTTGTAGACATTATTTTTAAAATATTTTCCTTAAATTGCATAGGTGGGCACCTCAGTGGCAATCGATCTAGTTCTGGGGAAAATATGAAAAAGAAAAAAAAGAAAAAAGAAAAAAAAAAAAAGTGAAATCACAGCCAAATGAAATACTGCTTCTCTTACAAGAAAAAAAATCTTCATAAATTATATTCTGTCTTAATCTTTGCTGTACTAGCTTTTCATTTATTCTTCATCTCTTAGTTCTTAGAAAGACTCCCACTTTCAATAAATAGATTATAAATCAAATTATATATCAACCTTTAGAAATTAGGTATTAATTACATTAAATGGCTATATCATCAGCCTAGAAATTTTGAAAAATCAGAAAAAATAATTTAGAATGTTAATTTTTTTCACTTTAATGATATGCTTTTTTGTGCCTCAAATATCAGTGGAAAGAGTAAGAATGCACAGTTTGTCTAGCCAGGAAAGAAGTTCTGGTTCATGGCTGCTCACAATGTTTGTTGTTAGTGAGTGAATGTGTCACAGGAGCTTTATTTTCTCTGCCTTTTTCTGTAGAACTGTCGACTTAATTCTGTCATCCAAAGTGCTCTGCAGACAGATACAAAATGTCTTTCAGAGAAACCATGTGACAGTCTTTCTGGAGGATTGTATTCCCTCTAGGGGAAACCTTTCAACGCCAAGTTGTTTGTAGTGCCATATGAAAATCCTTGGATTTTCAATGAAAATACAAACTGATAAAAGAGCATATTTGACTTGAGTTATTAATTCAAAAGGCAATTGTACAACAGTCCCGAGGAAATGAATTACCTCTGTGATATGCCAGCTGAGTTCAGTCTCAACTTCCCTCATAGCTTGTGTTCTCTGATATAGTGGCCCTCAAAGTTCAGTGCTATCTTTGATTTCTGTATAGATGGAGCCTGAAAAAAGGTGATTTCAGCCTTTTGCAATTACTAGCACAGAGACCACTTTTTGGCCAAAATTATGAAAGAAGTAAGTGAAAAAAAAAAAAAGTATTCAAGGAATTGCTCTTTTTTTTAATGCCCACTACAGTGTGTATCTGTATTGAAAGTGGCACAAACTTTAATATAGTGGGTTTGTGATTCAATCACTGCTGTGTGCTGTAGTTTCTCTGTTACTTTTCTCTGAAAAAAGCAAACTCCACTTTGATAAGAGAGATGAGTAATTTTGGGATTTAAATCTGTAGTCAGAGTGTAGCAAAATAGGTTTTTAAAAAATGAATATGCCAAATTTAAATTTTGTTGAAATAATTCTTATTGTCCACAATGCTAGAGAAGAGGAAGAAAAAAAGAGATAAAAATGGTTCTGGAACTAAAGACAAAAGACTCAGATTTGTATCACTCACGTGAGAAGTTCAAAATTTATCTGTGTCTAATTATAGCCAAGATCTTAAAACAGGTCCTGTCAGAAAAATAGATAATTGCAGACTCTCTTGCACATTATTACACTGAGTATCGCTCTGCATAAATAATTCAGTCTTCTGTGGTTGGAGGCCATGTATGGTGAATTCTGTCTCTATTCTGTAGCTGAGGAAGTGCATAAAAAGTGTAAGTCGTTGCTTCACATTTTTGCTTTGCTCTAAAGAGTTTCAATCAGCAAGGTTGAAACCAATCATGGAGTAAATACATTTTTGGAGTGAACAGTTCAGTACAGTTTTGGATCCATCCTGAGGTAGACTAGCCTGTGTGGCTTTCATCATACCCAGACACAAATAAAAATAAAACTTTGCCTTGGGAGAGCAATTCAAACCCTGATGAAGTTTCATTGATTGGAACATGCAGACAATTTGTCAGCTGAAGAAATATGCTGCCAAATCCTTTCTGCCCTACTAATTATAACACAGGTTTTTCTATAGTCTATTAGAGTGTGGCCAAATTCTAGAACAAAATATGTGAGAGACCATATTGGTCAGCTGGTTAAATCTCACACCGAATTGGAATTTTAGGAAGCCATGCTGTCTTATGATGTCATTTAGATAATATAAACCTCATCCTTGATTGCTGTCTGGGGTTTCTCTGGCTACCTAGACTACAAAACTGTATATTGATTTTCACAAACCTCTACAATTTCAGTGCCATGTGAACGTTAAAGCCTTCCATTTGAAACTCACACTCTTCAAGAATAGGAAAGTAATAAAAGGTATATTTTTACAGAATATTTGTCTCTTAATACATAATCAGTACTTTTCCACAACACCTATCATATTTGTAAGAATCCCATCTGATTTCAGAATTAGGCACAGACTGAAGAGTATTCACTACCAGGAATTAACTGAAGCTAAATGCTAGAGGTTTAGTTTTCATTGGATTGTTTTTGTTTCTTAACTTGTCTAAACACCACAAAGCCAAAGTTTTGCTATTCCTTAAATGTACATATTTCTGACAAACTTTGTTGTGGCTTAGTAACACAACTGTGAATGCAAAATAGTGGGAAGCTGAGCCAGGCCATCTTACAATGGTGTGCTGCTCACACTTGTCAGAGTTTCATGTGCCTGAAGTCAGTTTAGCAGTGCTGTAGCCATTCTATCAGTAGTTGTCTAGTCTTAAAAAATATTCTGGAAACAAAACATTCAAACAGAACAATGAAATGCACTCTTATTTATTGTTTAGCATTGTTTTGCCTTCAATGAACTGAAAGCAGTCAGTGGCCATATCTTCATTCAGTGTTTGTGTCAGTAGTTCTTTTTCCTTGTTCTTTTTAAAACTGAAAATCAACCCCAAATCTTCCTTTTTTCACCTGATACAGAAAGTTATAAAATACTGAAATTTGAGGGTAACAGTTTGATACAGACATAGTAGCATTTACTTAGAAGATACAAAGTTTTGTTTATGTCGAATTAGTGTGTTTCTTCTGGATGGTTAATGTGACCTTGTGAGAATTGCAAATAAGATCTTCATTAATATATTAATCATTATGACACCCTTCTGGGTCACAGGGACTCAACTGATGATTTCACTCCTCTGTCTACTCACGTGTTCTCAGTTACATTACACAGTGCCCAAAAATGGACATGAGCCAAATTAATAATGGAATTGTACAAGTTTGCTCTGTGTCTTCTTAAGAGACCTATTAAAAATAAATTATTGTTATCTTCAATTGTATTATAATAATGGAGAGAAACTTGCCAAAGATACTTTTTTTCTGAATCCTTTTTTTTCTGAAGTTTTAACTCCATTCCTCCCCACAATATCAGAAATATATTTCATATATTTTTCTAACAAAAGCAAGTTTGTTATTTATCATAAAGACAGAAGTGTATTTCTTCTGAAACTAAGTTTGAAAAAGCATATGATCCAGCAATTTGCATAAGTGCATTTCTAAATAAAAATACTTATTTCATGGTATCTTTAAGATTTATATTATCATTTTATCATTTATCATCATATTATCATTTAGCTTATCCTGTTATCATCTCAACTTTTCTTTGATTGTTTTTTTATAGAAATTTTTTCATAAGTAAAGTAGCTACAAATTGGTAGATTTCTATTTTCCTTTCAGAATTATGAATGCATTCAGACAAAGGCAAAACAAGATCAAAAGCATTTATGTAAGCAATAATATATTTTGGTAGCTAAGAATAAAATAGTTTAGAAATCCAAATAAAAAAGTGAGACATCAACTGTAGCCCTTTCTTTAACTGTTGTCTACATTGCATTCTTCTTTATGCCTTTAAATGGCTTCAGTAAATATGTTTAAAAAATCAGGAATTGTCTATGTTTAGTATTGAGGATCTTGATAAAATATCTTAGTAGAGTGATGTTCAATTCATATCTCTGAAAAATTACTATTTGATTTTATTTTGAAACTCCATAATAAATCTTAATTTAACATTTTTAGACTTACATTACAACCACATGTGTGGCCCATGGTTTTGAAGTGTGACTGCACTATGCTTTCACTGAAATCACCTCAAGCAGAATGTTTCAAGTTTGCCTGGCTTATGCTTAATCTAGAGAAAACAATTAAAGATGAATCCATTTTCCCCCAGAATTACAGGGTTAGAGATTCTTTCTTCCTCAATAGCTACTATTAATATTTTTAGGGGACATTATGTCTGAAATTGATAGATAAGCTTGGAGACGCAGGGGAGAACTAATGACAGAGACCTGTACCAGAGCCCTCAGCTGGTTTGAAAGGCTGCAGGGCGACCTCCTGCTCTCAAGTGCGTTGACACGAGAAGGTGTTTGTGTTAGCATAGATGTGTGATCTCGGCAAACTGAAGAGAGACTTTTTGTTTTAAATACTAGGGTTATGCTTATCTCTTCTTAGTCAGACCATCAAAGAACGCAGAGAAAAAGAGACCTAGAGACTGAATTTTAATCTCTGATGATTGTTAGAGGTGGCACCAAGACTTTCACAAGTCTGAATAAGATAGCAGTTTTGAATTAGAGATTCCTTGTTAGTCCTTATGTTTATATTTTCTTCTGATAGTCTATCATCTTGCATAATGAGTACAATACTTCCCAGTGTAAAGAAAAAAAAAATTAGAAGTTCACCAGTCTTTTGCAGTTAAAAAAAATAAAATATGCATTAAGCTTCTTTCTTTTCCTTCCTCTTCTATTTTCTGTCTTTCTCCTGACCTTTTTTATCCAGTTCTGAAAGGACAGAAACTTTGAAAGACTTCTATGCATTGTGCTTTTAAAGAAAAAGATGAAATCTTTCCCTCTGTTGTTGGAATAAGCTGATCTTGGTCACCAGTGTAGGCTGCAATAAATTATAGCACTACAGATTTTACTTTTCATCTTCCATTGTATGATATTATTTTCCTGATAACAAGTGTTCTGATTTCAGGTAAAAGAAGCTGACAGCATTTTGAAGTCTTTTCTCACACATTTAGAATTTCAAGTGCACGTGCAGCAAAACTGTATGATCAAGTGCTCAGGTGCAGCAAGAGTCCAAATTCTCGCTCTGTGTTTGCTGGCAGCATAGGGAGAAAATGTTATTTTCCCCAAATCAGAGTTGAATTGAGTGCTTCTGAGATTACTTGTTATGCCTCTTGGTATAAGCAATTAAATTCATTACAGTTGTTATGGCAGGATAACTGAGAGCAGAAATTTGCCAGTTCCCTGTAAATTGAAATATGCTCTTAGTGAAATAAAATAAGCCTCATGAGAACAATAATTCAATATTATTCATGACATTTGAAAAGAATATTTATAAGATAGTCTAGATGAGAAGAAGTTGCTGAGAAGATACAACAACCAGTCATGGTCAGATTAAAATTTTATATTTAATAAACAGACAACTCAGTGATTTGGAAGCTTGGATATAACAAACATTTTGTGTGCATGTTTATAAAGACTAAACCAGCCACTCAGTGGAAAAATACAAAATTATATAACTTAAATAATTGTACTGCATTGTACTTAGAAATAGATTGTATATTTCTCTTGAATAATTTAAGAAATAATCAAGGATATTGTGATTAGTATTCACTCAGTCCCTCCAAGTGGATACTTAAAATAGTTCTCAAAATTTTGTTTTCTACACAATGTGGAATGAAAAAATATGCAGTATGTTGAGATAAAGTGCATGTAACAAGTAATTGAGCTAGAAAATCACTTTTTATCATCTCTTTGGAATTTCAGGAACAAATCAAATTAAAGTTGTTCAAGTGTTAGTATAGCGCATTTTTCAGGCTAAAGAAATGGTAGTTGTGAATAAAAATATTTCATCGGTGCTCAAACAGTAGCATTTAAAACTGATTAGGTGTAGAGGGAATACTAAAATGCAACAGAAATCCTCACCACCTCCTTGACAATTTGAACACATGCATACATGGAATTCCAAAATATTTCTCAGTTAAACATAAGAGAACTGTTTGGTTTAGATGCAAGATTTTTATTCCATTTTGTCCTTTGTGTTCCCTTCTAGGTACTCTAGTCTTTGGGAATATGAAACCCTGCAACTAAATTCAATACAGAAAAGGAAGAAATGCAATCTCATTTGAAATTAAATTAGATTTCATAAATGCAAGATGCTCTTGAATCACACAGAATCACGCAAAGTTTGAGGTTGGAAGGAACCTCTAGAGATTATCTTGTTCACTCCGCCTGTTCAATTAGAGACAGCAGGAGTAAGCTGCCCACAACCATCTCTAGAGGAGTCTAAGGGGTGAAACTCCATGACCTCTCTGGGCTACCTTACAGTAAAGCAGTGTTTCCTGATATTTCATTTGGTATCACCTGTATCTCAGTTTGTGCCCATTGCATCTCATCCTTTTACTGTGTACCACTTGGAAGACTGGCTCCAGCCTCTTTACACCCTGCTTTCGTCTACTTTTATGCACTAAAAAGGTCCCCTTGAGCCTTCTTTTCTTCATGCTGAACAGTTCAAGCTCTTTCAGCCTTTCCTCACATGTTAAATGTTCCAGTCTGTCAGTTATCTTAGTAGACCTTTACTGGATTGTAAAGACACTGTACTCCAGTGTCCATGTTTCTCTTGTAGTGGGAAACCCAGTAGTGGGCTGATTTATGAGGTAGCATCATTTCCCTCAACCTACTGGCAACACGCTCCTATTGCAGCTCAGCCTACCTTTCACCTTTCGTGCCAGTGCACATTGCTGGCTTGTGTTCAGTATGAACCATGACCCTCAGGTTCATTTCTGCCAGGCTGCTTTCCAGCTGAGTGACCCCCAGCATGTACTGGTGCATAGGGTTATTCCTCCTCAGGTGCAGGGCTTTGCATTTCCCAGATGCTCAGAATCACAGAATGGGTCAGGTTGGAAGGGAACACAGTGGGTCGTCTAGTCCAGCCTCCCTGCTCAAGCAGGGCTATCCTAGAGCACATGGCACAGGATTGCATCCAGGCAGTTCTTGAATATGTCCAGTGAGGGAGACTCCACAACCTCTTTGTTCCAGTGTGCGGAGCTGCATGAGGTTCCTGTCAGCCCATTTCTTCAGCCTGTCAAAGTGCCGCTAGGTAGCAGTGTGACCTTCTGCTAAACAGGACTGGACTCAGTTTTTAATCCACTTCATTGTCTGCTTAATCAACCCGTATATCACATCTCATGTTTAGACCATTTCAAAGACTGAACTCTGCTGCTGTCTCATCATCCACAGGTCAATCACTTCATCACTGAACTTTGTCAAGTTAGTCAAGAATTACTTCCTCCTGGTGAAGCTGTGCTGTTACAATTCCTTTTATTTTTGTCTTTAATATACTTGGAAATGATTTCCAGAAAGGTGCCCCTCATATTCCCAGTGATCCCAGCAATCAAGGTGATACTGACTGGCCTGCTTCCTGGGTCCTTCTTCTTACCCTTCTTGAAGATACAGGTGGTGTTTACTTTTCCAGTTTTCAGGCACTTCTCTTGACATAGAACTGCGCATTTGCAGGGGTCTCTAAATAAATTTTGGTATCCAGCTAAATCGAACATTTCAGTAAGTGGGTAGCAACATGAAAACCCACAAATGTTAAAATAGAGAGACACTGAAATATGATTAAACGAGTATTAATCCTAAACAGTTTTGATGACAAAAAACTTTTAAAAGTCTTTTTTTTTGTTTCTGTAGTTGTAAGGTTGGGGTTTTTTTCCCCCCAGCATATGATTAGCTAAAGCTAGAGGCTTGGGTAGTAGGGAAAGAGCTTTTTAGTGATATACTCACTAGCATATGCACATTAATTTGATATAAAGTTTACATATCAAAGAAAGCAAAAGAAAACTGAAATTTGTGCTCCAGTGTGAGTAAATAGATTTTTCTGTTCATGTGTTACTAAAACAATATCCCAGATTGACAGAGGTTAAATATAAAATTACAACAGCCTGTTCCAGCTTCTATTTGTATTCATATTTTAGCATTAAACATACTGGTTTTGTAGGCTTATATAGGAACAGAATTACCTAGTTTGGACATAGAGTACTATATTTTGAATTTGAGGTGTAGTGGTGGTATTCTTTGGTGTACCTTGTACCTGTTTACTTCCATCATGATTTCTGTCTTTGTCTAATCAAAAATGTATATGGCTCAAGCTGTTGATGTGGTTGGCATCTGTTTCAGATTCATTTTTACTGACAGCAGGCTGCTGCTGGCGAGCACTCAGCCTTTTAATCATCAGAAATACAGAGACTGTCATTCCTGTCATTGCTCTTTATTTTGCTCTAGAATTCTGTATCCAATGTACTGCACTAAAACCTATGACAGATGAAAAGCATGACAGAATATGCATTATAAGTTTCCTAATTATAATTTTTAAACAATACTAGAATTTATTGACAAGTTATCATAACAAGTGTAGAAATGCTAGATTACACTTGGCAATGGCTAAGCTTTAAATCTCATTTCAAAGGTTATAGAATGTCTGTGCATATTTTCGTAGATAGTTCAGAAGTTTTTATAAGAGACAGAATAGTTTAAAAAACCCGAGTATTTGACTGTTAGTATTATGACCAATTTATCCTTATGTGTGCTGCAGTATCTTTCCTTTTTGTGCATCAAAATAGAAGGGAGATTTTGTGTGGATGGACATGTAAACAAGTACATAAACCATTCACACATAACATTAGATATACATTTAGACTGAGGGTTCAGCACGAAGTTGCATTAAACGCCTCTACCTTTCCTCTATTCCTGTGCATGGGGTGACTGTCCTTATCCTGCGATGGGCCTATGTATTTTCTACTGCTTTTTGCCAATAATATATTAGAAAAGAGTCTTTTTATTGTCCCTGCACTTCTGGCCAGTTTCAACTCCAGTTGAGCTTTGACTGGATGACTTTTATCCCTACAGTGGCAGGCAGCATCTCCTTATTCTTCTATGATAACTAATCTTGCTTCCACAGGGCACGTATCTTCCTTTGCCTTATTTTTCAAGAGGAGATTCCTGTTCAGCCAAGCCAGCCTTTTGCCTCACCTGCCTGACTTCAGGCATTTGGGAATCGCCTGCTTCTGTGCCTTTGGCGTGTAATACTTAAAAAGTGACCAGTACTTAATGACTCCCACACCAGCAGTTTCCCAGGGTACTTTACTTAAAATTGTCTGAACAGCCTGAATTCTGCTCTCCTCATGTCCAGAGTTGAGGTTTTGCTGGCACTTTCCCTCCTGTCAACAGAAATTTTAAACTCGGTTGCTGGGGCCAAGACAGCCACCAATCTTCCATTATGAGATCTTCCCTGTTGACAAGCAATAGATCAAGGAGGGCATCTTTCCAAGCAAGCTCCCTTAGGACCTATTCCCTAAAGTTGTCATCCCGGATTTTTAGGAACCTTCTGAGTTGTAGCAGCTGTGTGGTTCTCCCAGGTAATGTCCGGCAAATTAAATCTTGCCCATAAGGGCAAGAAAGTTGACTTGGAGGCATCCCTTGGTTCTTCATAGAATAATTTGTCAGCATCATTGTCCTGGCTGGGAGGTCGATGGTAGACACCCACAGTGACATTCACATGATGTGTTTGCCCCTTGAGTCTTATCCAGAAGCTCTCTCAAACTGAGCCATTGCCAACTGTGAGCTCCACAAATTCTACCCCTTCTGCTACATACAGTGCCATCCCTTCACCTCTTCTTCCCTGCTTATTGCCCTGGAAAAACCTGTAACCATCAAACAGGGCACCCCAGTCACAGGACTCACTGGAGCAGGTTTCAGTTATGCCACAGATAACAAATCTCTGGGACGGGGCCAAATCCTTGAGCTCCTCTTGATTGTCCTTCATGCTGTGTGCATTAATGTAGAAACAGGATTTCTTTGCTTTTCCTTACCAGGTATTCAGTCTGTTTGTGGCGTCTGTTGGTGGCTCTTGGACAGTCAGAGAGGAACCCTTTCTTCTTGCTCTGCCTGCACAAAGTGCTGTGCAAAGTGCTGTGCCATGCCCACACTGCCATGCCATGCCCTTGTTTGCCTGCTCCTGTTGTGCCACACCCTCACTTCTGAGCCATGCATCTGGTCACCATGCTCCAGGTTGCTCACACTCCCTGGAGGCATTTAAATCCTTCTCTCTTGCTCCCAGCACCACTCTCTCCTTGCCTGTTTTTTTTTTTTTTTTTTTTTTTTTTTTGCTGTGGGCTGAGTGGTTGTGATAAGACTTGGGCAGATTGCTTCAGTTCCTGAACTTGGAAACCCCCCTGTACAACTCAAAGTAATAAATGAAAAATAGTTCCATTTTCTATGTAATCATGCCAGCTGTTTTAAGAGATTTTGCAAAACCACCTGATTTTTGGCATGAGGCACTTTTTACTGTTCAGACATGTTAGCTCTCTTGGCAACCCAGTTTTGGTTTTGGTTAGAAATGTTGAAATAGAAACTGCAAAGCTGGTGCAGCTCTGCAGAACAGTTCACCAGCCTGTTCACAATCTGCTGAGGTATTATTAGCTCCAGAAGAAAATAGCAGAATCCTGTCTGAGAGCCAAAATTAGATGGCAGTCTGTATTTTTCAAAGAACGTGGGGTGTGCTGTATGTTGCTACCAAAATGAGAGGCCTGTCTCTGTAAGGAATGAGGCTTGTCTAGTCCATTGGATGGCCCTTTTAGTGCATGCTGGTATCTGCTCCAGAAGTCAGGGCTGTTTCTCTTTTTAGTTTCCTGGTTTCTCTCATTGTCCTCTAGAAGGTGATCTGGCATTGTCAGATTTTCTTTACCTGGCATATGTAGAGCCCTACATTTCTCTACTTACCTCAAATGTATCATTCTAGCCGTCCAAATTATTTGCTTCTGACCTGGCCTCTGCTAGCAGTTTTATGTACTCAGCAAATATCTACTTGTACCTAATTTATCACCCTTATATCCCTCCTTCAAATGGTGCAATGGCTGGCCCTTAGAGTGCACCTTAATCAAATCACCCCTGATGCAACTGCACTCTCAAAGCATCTTCAAGACAGATTTAGCTGTGAGCATAGGACTCATGAGGTGTTCAGAGAAGTACCACACACTAATCCTTTCTGCAGTGAGGAGAGGATAGTCTGTCAGGAAACCCACTTGAGAAAAACCCTAAAGAGAAAAGAACTTCATTTTTTTTTCTGTGTAGAGTGTCATGTTTCCTGTGTTTCATGTGCTTACCACCAAGCAGAAATAGCACAAAGTAGTAAGAGGTGAAAATTAAATATGATACAAAAAGGCAGCACTTGATTATCCTGTTGAAGTAATTTAAAGTTAGGAAAGTCTCAGGACAGTCTTAAGCTGTGCCAAGGGAAATTTAGGTTTTATGTTAGGAAAAAGTTTTTTACCAAAAGAGTGATAAGGTACTGGAATCGTCTGCCTAGGGAGGTGGTGGAGTCACCATCCCTGGATTTTTTTAAAAAAAGGTTGGATGTAGCTCTTGGTGCCGTGGTGTAGTTGAGGTGTTCAGGCATGGGTTGGTCTTCCAAGCGTCTGTGATTCTGTGTGTGATTCTGAGTGTATCTGGCAATATAAATTTGTAGAAAATGAAGTATCATAGATAGTAGTGGATTTTCAATCTAACAACTCATTTGCACGGGCTGACAGACCAACATTTGAGAAAAGAAAAATGGAAAAAAATAGGTGTTCTTAACTCAGTGTTAAAAGCAATATATAATGTCAAAAATGGATAGTATCTCTTGCTTTCTTAAATACTTTGCAGGACTTCTGTAGCAGTACTTGTGTCTGGGTTGATTGACAATATTCAGGGAAGTCTAAACCACCTCTGCTATTGTTTATCTTATCCGTAACAGCTCTTCTTGTTGATGAAATACTTTTACCAAAATATTTGCAGCACAATGGACTACATTTCACACAAATTATTTAAAAGTCACAGACTTCTAATTTCAGGACATGCATTCAGGCTGAAAACACTTAGTGAGTTGAGGTACCTTCCTGCATTTCCTGGTAAGATGTCTTGAAAGCTTACTCATACCCTCAGTGTTTGCTATTAACCAACTCTACACTTAGCATGCTAGCAGTACTTCTGCATACTCACATTGTCATCCTGTTCCCAGGTACCTGACTTACTTCACAAGAGTGGAAGACTAATTATCATTTCTTCTAAATGTAGACCATTTGAGTAATTAGATCTTCATAAAGAAAGAAACAAGTAAAGAGATTTAAAACAATCTGAAAAAGACTGGAAGTGATGATCTCATGGTGCTGCACTTCTGCATAGGAAAGCAAAAATCTGTGAAGAAAGGCTTAGAAACAACAACAGAAGGATAAAATGAGAAATTTTAATTTGTTTCTCTGATGTGAGATCAAAATTACTGGAGGTATGACTAGTATAAATTGCTATGGGAACTGTGGAAGAGAAAGAATTTTGTAATGGCAGGACAGAGATGAACAGACATTTCAATATCATGGATTCCAATTGACTCAAATGACTTATTCTTTAGGATAGGCTCTATACTTGCTAACCTTTAAGTATCTAGTGTTGTGTGAGCTTTAGAGGCTGCACAGACTGTCTTTCCTGTGACATTGTATAGATACCATTTTTTTGCAGAGATCTGAAAAAGTAGTCTTTCACTGTTTTCAGTGAAGCTCTTCCTTTATAAACTTACATTTGGAGTTTTAAAAATCACTGTGGTGGAGCATGCAACTCAGTAGGGACTGCTTTAGTATGTCTTAAAACTATGTGTCTTATTTAAACCCATTGCATCCTATTTTACCTGCTTAGATTCTTTATTGAACCTGATTTATGCTATTTTCATTGATGCTTGCAGCCTTACAAGATTCAACCTGATTATTTATTGATATACAGAGACACAGACATTCACTGAAGCTGCTTTTATTGTAATGCCTTATAAAATGGATTTAATTTATTTCAGAACGTGAGCCTCCCTACTATTTTCTTTGCAGTGAAGAGATTTTATGACAGAAGAGGCTGACTCAGTTTTCAGATATATCTTCCCAGGGTTATTGATTTCAGTTTTCTAATATTATTCTTCATATTTCAATTATGGTAGTTAAAAAAGTCACAGCAAATAGAAACTATTATTTTTCAAAGCAGCCCAGTAGTCATTATGCTCCCCTTTCTACACGAGATGTCACAGCTTAAGGAGGTGCTCAGAGCAGATTTTAGGGTTGACAAAGAAAAGAGGTGAAGTATTGCTGTGGATTGAACTTCATAATATTGAAGTCATCAGTTTGGTTTCCAAGGGATATCTTTCATTGGCTTGCATAATGAGTCTACAAATGAAAGCTGCAGACAGCCTTCTTCAATCAAAAATCTTTAAGAGAAAGATCTCTTATATGAAAGAACATTTGATGGTCAGCTCTTCTTCCTCCTTCCTCTTCCCCACCCCAAATTCCACTATAATATACCTTCTGCTGTTCCCAGCACCGGTGGCACAAATTTACCAAAAAAGATGATGTTTCTACAGCAGGAGAAAGTGCATGAAACATGTTTAGAACAAGGAAAGAAATAAAAATGCAAATTATGCCTGTTTTGTGTCAGCACTTCATGAAAAGCAGTGTATGCTGCTATCAAAGAAAGTGACAAAATGATGGGTACTGTTACCAATTTGAATAAGCCCATAATTTACAGGAAATCGTCATGTTTCTCATGCTTATATGTAGTTCTTTCACATTTTATACTCCTACGCTCCTTTTTCCTGTATTTAGCAAAAGGCGTTAAACTTCTGCTATATTTGAAAAGTGTGAGGGAAACAATGTGCACAGCTCTAGCAAGGTTTTATTGAATCCTGCACATCATGAGAATCAGAGAGCAGTTAAATCATCAGCGTAATCATGTTTTTATTGCAGCCACTCCTAACACCCTTAGAAATCGGTATCTTTGAATCAACTAATCATTTTCCTTAGTCATCATCTCAACCATGTCTTGCTAAAAACTTCAAAAATTTGGTAAACTTTAAGAAAGATGTAAAACTAGAGTAAGAATGGCTTTTTTTTTTTTCTCCAACAATGAAAAAAAAGGACAACAGCTAAAAAAGTCAACGTTTATACATTTATTGAAAAAGAAATCTGTCAATTTAAATTTGTTTTATTTTGTTTTAATTCAGAACAGGAAGTTTATTTTTTCTGAAATAAAATTTTAGAAGATCTCAGAATCATAGAATCACAAAATCAAAATTTCAGGATCAGAGTGATTTGGGTTCAAAGGGACCATGAAGATCATCTAGTTCCATCCCCCATGGGTGGGGATGTCACCCACTTGATGAGGCTGCTTAGGCTGACATCCAACATGGCCTTCAATACTGCACAACCAAAACTTATTTCAGAAAGTTTAAAACATTATTTTCAACAATGCATTTGAAATTATATCTGAGTTTTTCAAAATTTATCTTTCCATTTTTTTTCCTACCCCACTAAAAATATTTTTTATGTTCAAATTAACAGATGGTTTTAGTTGCTATAAAGCTTGACATTTGGGAGAAATGGTGCTTATCCTCAAAAACATTCCTTACAGCTACAGATCTCTAGACACATCACATGGTTTTGACTTGACTAGAGTTTGAGTGTTGTTAAGACAAGTCAAAATTATTTTAGAGGAAATTGATTAAATTTTTGCTGATTTTAATTTTATATTTAAAGTTAAAAATTCTGGCATTACAGTAATGCTCCAGGATTGCAGCCAGGCTCTTCATCTGTGTGATTTGGTTGTGCCAGATGTAGCTGAGAAAGCACAGGCCGCATTCTGAGCAGTTAGACGTTAGAAACTTTTCAAAATCTTTTGCAGGTGTTGAACAAGTCTATATCTATGGTAAGAAAGGATAGTCTCATTATGATGTACCTTCTGTTAGAAACAAGCCTAGGCTATGTATTAATTTGTGCCTTTATTGTCAGAGATTATCACTTTCTTGTTTGAAAGATTTAAAAAATGGAGGAAAAATGTATTAACCCAAACTATTAATGACTCAAATTTTGAGGCATTTGATATGAGCACGGAAGGCACAGTTCTCTGTGTTAATTTCATTAGAAAATGTCATTAGATTGCACTGTGGTATTTTTCATGCTTGGAGGGTAATAGTGAGAAATAAGGTAACATAGGGAGGAGTCCTTATTTTTTCTATTCAAATAATAAAATAGAGGGGAAAGAATATTTACCTTCCATCAAAGAAGTAAATGCATCTTATAGCGCAATACAAGTAAATGTTTCATCAATGAATGTACCATACATTTTTTACTTTTGCTGTTGTAAGCAGAGGTCATGAAAATGATTATTTTATTTAGTTTAAATTGACATTATCAGGGAAACTGCACTAATTTTAAATTTTAATGTTCTATAAAACTGTTGACTTTAAGGTTTCTCACACAAAAAGGTCCTATTTTAATAACACCTTCAGTTTGACTATTTCTGCTTAATAATTAATGCAATTATTAATAAAGTATTATTTACACTAATTAGTAATCATTTTAATTATCATTAATTAGTATTAATAACATATAGTAATGCAAGAAATGTAAAAACTGTTAGAAATTCTGGTAGTTTTACTTAGATGAATCTACATTTGCCTGTTTTGAAAAATTTCCTGAAGAAAGTGTCCTGTATCTTAATAAGTCAGTGGAGAACAGTCCTAATTTATGAGATGATAGATATTATAGTATCATTTATAATAATCATTTGTTTTAAACATATAAAGTACAATGACAATCTGCAGAATTATGTGTATGAACAACCTTACTTCAGGAAGGTTACATGATTAGGAGCCTAAATTTATGTAATAAGAGTCAGGCTGGAAGGACTGAGCTCAAATTTTTATAAAAATGCACTTGTGATAAACATTCACAAATCCATTTTATATTTAATACAGTCTTGCACAGGTATTCATAGATCAATTATCTGTATGGTAAATTACTTAGTAGGAAAACCAGTTAATTGTATTTGGAAGAATCAAATATTACTAGTGTTGTATATGGAGAAAAAGTCATTCCTTCATGAGATACTACAAATTCATCGTGTGAATTTACGCTGGATTTGAAGAGATTCAATCACATTTGTAGAATTGAAGAGACAACTTCTATGTATACTGGTGCTCTTAGCAAGTAAGGCTTTTCCTTTATAGTCCAACATAAAATAGTTGAATTCCTCCCTTTGTTTTATGGAAAGGCTATGTAGTGACTCTATCATAAAGGAAGTATGCTTGTGTTCCTTTGTGATATACAGTTGTGACATTCAGTAATCTGTCTGTTTGACTGGCAGGTCACTGAGCAGAATATTGGGGTGGTCTATTCTAGGAGAGATAAAGGCTTGAATGAGTTTGTCTAAATTCTACTGAGATTTGTTTTAAATTCATAAATATTTGTCAGGTGATAATAGATATTAATAAACATGTCAGTGTTCAAAAAATGTGCTGAAGTTAAAAGCCACTCTGCAGTGTTAACCTAGGCATAATATGTATGGGGAAAAAAACCACCCCCATCCCCCCCCCAAACAAAAAAAAAGCTAACCAAAAAAAAACCCCAAAAAACCCCAAAACCAAACAAAAAACCCCAATAAACCAAAAACACCAAAACACACCAAAATTTCAGATATTTGAATTTCCTCTGAGGTCTTGAAGAAACCTGGATACAAATTTTTTCCAATTAGCTCAATAAATGAATATTTATCTATATCTGGAAAGGAACAATTTATTACCAAAATAGTATTGGTTTTCCTTGCATCAGTAAAACACTGATCTTTGCAGTACCAATTTAAAATATTTATCTCAAATATATTATTAGCTCATATATGGAACTTAATAGAAAGTTGTTTGACAATAATTAAGAAAAGACTTTGAAAAGCAAAAGAGTTAAAAGCCTTAGTCCCTGCAATTAGTAGAAATAGTGAACGCCATCTACATTCTACAAAAAACCTGCATGGTACAGATAATGTTTTGACCTTCTAGCACAGAAAAGAAACATTAAGCAGAAAAAAGGATGCTCTTATAAATTAGAATATGTTTTCACCTGTAGTATCCTCGGTATACAAGAGTCACAAAAAATTGCATCTGATGGCCAAGCCAAAATGGTGATTCTGGCAGTGATCCTTCTTGCCAGTCATGGTCCTCACTGATGGTAACACAGAAATATTGTAGATAAGCTTGTAGAGGGAGATATCCAGTGAAATGGCAGAGTACTTTAACTTTTTTGGGGATGTAAGATGCAATTGTACGTGAAAGTAATGATATCTGCTTAGAAGAGTCTCTGAAAGATTCCATAGAAACAAAAAAATTGCACAACTAGGATTCCTGTTTCAGACTTAGAAGTGTGCAGAACCTTTTTGGGTTGTGATAGGCAGACAGTCATTTGGGAAGAGGGGGTTTGCTTTTTTAGGCATTAGAGGATTTGTACCTTAAACCCAAAAAGCTTGTACAGCAGAAATATTGTTCCTGCAGACCACGAATATACTCTATTTCAATACTGTATAAAACATGTTCACTGCAATCTCATGTTATACAAACTACAGAACAATTTATACCTAATTTTTTATTTAAAAGACTCTAAAAAAGTTATATGGATTTAATATTTTTTATTAATATTTGACAAAGAAATTTTAAGCTCCCAAAAGTGCTGTTAAATTTTTGCTACTTGAGTGGTTTTTGTCATTTAGGAGACAAGCTATAATTATCTCTAAACATAAACATTCACACCCCCCCTTTAGAAAGTTTTAATCTGTTGATGTTGCTCTCTTGATATTTTATTCTTCTTAAGATATGGTTTATTAATGGAGTATAGGAAACCAACTTGATAAGAATTTATATTAAAAATTAGGAATATATTTTAAATAGAGCTATTAATGAAAAATCATCTTTTTTAATAACAAAATATAAACATATTTGTAACTATTTTGAAATTTTCTTCTTAATTCTTCTAGTTCATTTCTTTGCAAATTTTAACTGTATGTTTTATGTAACAAACAATGATACCAAACTAATATCAGTGTTTTGCTTTTTTCCAGTAAATGTAGTTAAAAATTTCAGATAACATTCACTTCTTTGTTTTGACCAGTTGCAGTGCTTAAGACCTTCCATTAACTGAATCCCTTATGTAGTGACTTAGTGATTTAGATTTTAAATGGGCTGCTTTGAAAGTTATTTGCTGATTGTAGTTCTGGAGCCCATGTGAAATAGAACCCTTTAATATGAGCCTTAAAAGCCTCGATCTGTGCAGATTTGTTGGACTAAAACCACGCGCAGACTGAGTGGGGTTTGGATGATCTTGACGCATGGAAAAAATATCTTGCTTGCCGAATGATGGTGGTATTAAGACTTTTTGCAGCATTTAAAACTCTTTTGAAATGGTTCAGCCTATATTATTAGAAGCTGTTGGGAATTTTAACATTGATTTGGAGAAATGCTGAATAGGAGATTCACAAAACAGCAGTGGTGTGCTCAGGTGGAGTAGTCGTAATATAGATGTGGACAGAAGATTTTTTTAATTTTAAAAGCTTGAGAGAAATAACATTGTCTTATATGCTTACTAAAACTATGCTATAATGGAATTGTAGAATGGCCTGGGTTGGAAGGTTCCTTAAAGATAATCTAGTTCCAACCCTCGGGCTGTGAACAGGGGGAGCTTCCACTAGACCAGGTTGCTTAGATCCCCATCCAACATGGACTTGCACATTTCTGGGGGTGGGACATCCACAATATCTCTGGGTAAGCTATTCCACAGCCTCACCACTCTCACAGAGAGATTTTTTTCCTAATATCTAATCTGAACCTACTCTCTTTATTTAAACCTGTTCCTCCTACAAGCTCTTTTAAGTAGTCCCTCTCCATTTTTTCTATAGGCTCATGCATCCTACAGGTCACAAACTACCAAATTTCAATAGGGGGGTTTTTGTGCTATATTATAAGTAGGATGAAAGAGATGAAATAGATGTGTAGATGTGCGCTAGGAGTTAAGAAAAAGTTACAGTCACAGAGGTGCTGTAATGAAATATTAACATTGCTGTAATTCAAAAATTAATAGAAGATGGAAAATGTGTGTGGTGTCATATTTTCCAATGAAGAAACAAATAGTCTTTAAGTAATGAAAAGTAATGATTAGTGACACCCAAGTTACATCAGAAAAGTGATATTTACAGTAAGGATTTTTTTAAAGATAACTTAGTCACATCTAAGGGATATTATTGAAAATAACTACAGTTTATCAGTACTATAGAATAATAAGCCAGAAGAGAACACTAACAATAAAAATAGGGTCATAAACTACAGATAAATAGCACAATAATGTCAGGTACTTCCAATAAAACCTTGGAGATCTAAAGATAGAATTTTACCTTATGGTTTATATCCCAAGGTCAGCAAAGTGGAGTACTTTGTCCTACATTCCAGAAGTGGTCTCTTTACTCATTTACAGTAGGGAGCCATTTAAAGTGACTTACAGCTAGGTACAAGGCTTAGTTCTCATTTAAATGCATTAAAGAAAACCAGTAGTTTAGTAAAACATGGCATTGGGGTTTTTTAAATACAGTAATCCTACAAAGCATTTATAGCCTGGAAATTCAAAATAAAGTGTTGATTTGACTAAGCTTTCTATATTAAAGGCAAATTAAAGGCAGAAAACCTGAAAGGCCAAAAACCCCAAAAGCAAACCCTATCACTTTTACATATCTATATTGAAAGTGGTTTGGTTTTTGATACAGTAAATGAGCCTTCTAGCAAATGCATGGATTTACATTGTAGACACCTGAGTCAAGATTCAGTTTCTCCTCCTGACAAAGCTAATATCAAAAGAATTGTTTGCTAAGAGTTGAAGTTAAAAGAGGGAATAATTTCTTAGCTAACTGTAAATTGCAGTTCCTGGGGCCCATGGATTTAGCATACCATCCTTCCTGTGGCACACCCCTGCCATTTAGTATCAAGATCCTAGTTTTACGTTACACAAAAGGTAAACATTGTGATCTAGTGCCATTGCTGATAAAATTCCTACATAAGAGAAAGTCACTGCTAAACTCCTATTATTTATACCACAGACAGCACAAACCAAGTTTTATTGCAGCTATTAATGGTTTTACTAAAGAGTTCCTGCTTTTATTTATGTCATTTGAAGGATGGGAATATACAGAGGTACAGATGTGATTTAGATGTCAAACAGAAAATTCTTGGTCTAGTTATAAGTCGGCACCATGACAGTGTAATATGAGAGCTTTATGATGACTTGCAGGTTTTTGAGTGCTAAATTCAGAAAATAATTTAAAAATTCAATGCTGTGTATGTGTATTCTGCACCAATATCTGCACTAAAAATTCATCTCTGCTATCCTTTAAAAATCTGTCCTATACCTGAATTTCTGGTATTTTCAAAACTCTGATTAAGTCTGTCATTAGCTTTGGTGTGCTTGCTTCTATGAAGCTGTTTTTCTAGGCTGCTCAGTTCCTTGAATTTTTAAAATTCTCTGGAAATCAAAAAATATTTCTTTCAAATAGAATTGTGCAAAATACCTCCTGTCTATTAACTTAGGTTTCCAACTACATGTATTTTAGTTTTTCAAAAAAATATCACTTTTGTTATCTCCTGCTTGGAAGAGAAGAATACAGCAAACATGCAAATACAACCTGCATATATGGTAGGTATTGTTATTATAGCATATTTGCTTTTGCAAGTTATTCTAGGAATTAAGAAATCAAAACCAGAAAGATATAAGTTCTGTGGGTCTCTGTGTCTTCCTAACTTTTGCCTATATTGCATGAATCATATTAATGTTGGTATGCTGGTTTTTAGCAAGTTTAAAGGAAGATCAATTAGCTCATCCCTCAAATTATGTTTGAATTGTATGTTTAAAGTGTCCTTGGATAGTGTTCTTTGCAATTCCAATTTTTCTAATCTAAATATATGCTAGAAATGAAAAGGAAATAAAAGTTCTAGTATTGTATCAGCTAAATTAAATAGAGGAAACAGCTAAACCCCATTGTGTAAATAGTAAAATTTGTTAAATCCTTCTGGAAACCAGCATCCCTTGTGCAAAGTGTGAAAAATACTTTTAGAGTAGAGGAAATACCTGAAATTTTCAATGTTAGCCTGATGCAAAGTCAAGAAGCTACTGAAGCCACCCACAGTGCAGCTGACCCACAGAAATGCATAAGTGGAAGTGACAGATCATGAAGTTTTCTTAATGTTTGGATTAACAGTTCTAGTATCAACTTTCATTGGACCTTTTTTTAGATAAATTGTTGTTGTAAAAAGACTTGGGAACAAACTTTGTTATTCATCTTATTTTTTCAGGATGTGCTTAAAAACCTCTGAAAACCTTTTGATTTTTATGGTTTTTTTCAGTTTGCTATTATGAAATGCTGACCTCTCAGGTTGGGAGTTCACTGTGAGGCTGTAGTAGTACTCTTTTGTTCCTTTAGATAATCATTTCAGTAAAAAATAAAGGGCCAAGGGGAACCAACTGCAATCTCATAAAATACGGGAGCTATCCATTATCCACTATCAAATAGTAAGAAAGGAAGCTGTGGAAGTGGTTCTGATCCCTCAAAATGTATGAATTAAGATTTATCTGTTTGTTAATAATCACTACAGAACTGTGAGAATTTCTTTAATGCAACCACTTAATGAGAAATAATCTTAAGATGTAAATCAGTTTTAGAATTTCTGCTTAATGTAAGTACAACCTTTTGCAGACTCCATGCTTAACTGAAGACTGTCTCTACAAAACAGCTAAGAGGAATCTGCATCTCCTTTACCCAGTTATAAGAGAGAAATTTTTAATAGAATTTGAGCTTTGTTACCTACTGAGCTGAAAAAGAGTGAAAAAGACTGATTATTGAGGTAAAAGGGACTATGTTAGCTCAGAGGTATAAATCACAAGATTTGAAAGCTTATGGACAGTGTAAATTGCAAATGAGTTGAAAATTCTATTTTTGATACTGCTGGGGCTGTTAGGATGAACTTGTGTATTCAAATGCTTTGTAGATAGTTAAAGCTTGCAATTTATTTAGAGGAATCATTATTTAATCTAAGTATTTGGACATGAGTTGTGAAACATTGCTTTTATTTCAGGTGGTTTCGGTTTATCTGCCCTGAGTGAATAGTACTGAGGACAATTTTTTTCTTTTAAACTTTTTGGACTAGCTGAAACTCATTCATAAGATGTTCTCCCTTATTTGTCATTTTGGCAAACTAACTACATCCCTCTTAAAATGGAGCTATGCACAGTACTGGCAATTTTGTCTTGATAACTTAAATATAAGAAAATAAGGAGAAATTAAAGTCATCATGGCCACTTTAAGGTGCTTTTAAAAGTGTTGACACACATTTACAATTGAACTGTGATAAAGACCTAGTAAAAACCATGGTTATCTTGCTTTATTTGGTTGAAAGAAAATGTAACAGCACTAAAATGTGTTCTTTGATTTCAAGAGGCATTGATACCTAGAAGCCAAAAAAAATTTAAAATGAACTATCAACATTTAGTCTGATGATGCAATGGGAAGGTCTTTCAAGAGAATACAGTCATATGAGATTTTGATTTTAAAAGTGTGTCAGAAAATGGTCTTGAAAAAGTAATTTTCACACCTGTAGAATCACATAACCAGAGGGTGGCCAAAACCATTACCATTGCTAGCAAAGAACATGACTGAGGAATTTATCATCATTTTGCTATAGTAAATGCAAACTAATAATAAAATGTTATTTTTAGCTTACAATGGCAATAAAATATTTTGAAAATATCACTTCCCTCTTTCAATGTTCTTCAATGAAATACAGTGAAAGTTATAGCACTTGCCCATAAAGACATGCAGTAAACTTGAGAACCAGTTGCAAGGTGTTTGATTATTCAGGTGTAGAAATAATTAGAAATTTCTGCCTAAAACCAATAAATAATAAGGTTTTTCAAACATGTTTGTGTTTTATTTTCTGATATTCATTATCTTTTTATCAGCAGATTATGAGTAGTGAAAGAAGAACCCTATTAAAATAATGCCATACCTTTGGGGATGAAAACTTGAAAAGACAGAGACAGGTTATATTACATAGTTATCTCTTCAATACACCTGCAATTTGTCATGTTCATAAAGTACTGTGGCATTTAGAACACAATGTCTTAAATTCCTCTCTGTCACTGCCAGTAGGTATTTCTGCTAGACTTGTTGGGTGCCTCACTTCTTTTTAATAAGCCTTTATAAATTCTTTGGTATCACTGTATTACAGATTGGGGGGGGGGCAGGGGAGGAGTATCTGCGCTCACATTTTGAGGCAGCAATGCAGATTTGATAATCAATTTCCCTTTTCAGTATATATCTTTTAAATATATGCTGTGTACCACACAATGTTGAACCACGAAGTATGCTTACAATGAGAAAAGGTGCAATCTTCATTTGGCTGTAATTTATCTCACTAGTTATGTGAGCCAGGGATGACTCATTTAAGGTGCAAAATTTAGCCTTTAAACAAAAGACAGGTTTTGATGTTGTGGTAAATGAGGAGTATTTGGTTTTAGCCCACTGGAATTTCTACTCATTCATATCAGAAAACAGAAGAGATTTAAAACCTGGTTAGGGTGTGCTTTATAATTTCTAATCTCTGTGTATTAACTCATTTGCATCCTATTTCCATGAAAAATGCTGTTGTTAGAATTCATCTTCACTCTTTTCATATAGCATATCCTGTAGTGTTAAAGGAAAAACAGTCATTGAAAGAAATTTTATAGTTCATGTTGCTGCATATTTTTAACAACTTTGTTGTTAAAAACGTGGGGAAAAAAAATCTGTCAAATTATTGCAATTTTCCTCTATGTATTTTCTTTCCCAGAAGGCTCAAACCTATCATGCATATGTTAAAATTAGCCTAGGGCCTAGGAAATTTGGCAGGGAAATTGTTAGAACAGTATTTCACAACCACCTGCACTTTCCTGTTGTGAATTTTATTCCAATTGCTAAAAATATACTTGCCATTAGCAGTGATTTTAGAGCTATCAGTGTATCATCAGTGCAGGCTGGAACTCTGAGGGAGGACAGCTAAAGAGAAGGACCAGTGATCGTGACCTCCTGGTTGACAGTTCTGTTTTCATCTAGGCAAAATACATCCTGCAAACAGGAAGCTGCACTGCATTGGAGCATTCTTTAGAAATTATCAGTCTATAGAAATAAGAAAGAAGATCTGGGTAAAATCTGGAAGGGAGCACAGATACTAGTAAAACTCATACAACATTTACCAAAATTCTAGTTATTCCAGCTGGTTAGCTGGAATGTCAGGTAGGAAAATCAGGTCACAAAATAGTTTTCCTCTAAAAAGAATTCTATAGTAATTTGAAGTTTATAATGTATTTCTTTGTTATGAATTTGACTTTGCAAACTATTCTTCAGATTAGAAATTTAAGTTAAAATAGGGCCTGGAAGAATTTAAGTTAAGTTTAGTAATAAGGGCCCGTAAACAATTTTCAGTGATAGAATGTTTTTTGTTGTCTGATTTTTTTCTGTTGGGTGAATGGCCTTCTATCAGTCATTATCACATTCTCAGTCACACTATGAATTTAGGTCCTATTTTAGCAAAAAAGCAAGTGAGTACCTGGCCAATGACTGATTGGCTTATAGATATTTGCAAACATTTATAATTTCATGTACCAAAAAGAAATACTTTGGTTGTATTTCTTAAATTAGGCTTTTTAGTCTTAGAAAGTCCTAATACATCCTCATTTCCCAGGGCAGTTCCATATAGCCATGTGGGCTCAACCCTTGTCATTCATATCAGTGCTATTTTTTGACTGAGCTGCTCTGCAGCAAGGAATGACAAATTAATGCTCTAATAAATAGGAATGTGCCTGTTTTGTTTTAGGTTAAGTTTTCCTGAGAAGGCATTGCAAGCTTAACAGCTCCTTATGTAGCTTTAGCCTACCTTTGCAATTCAAATTGGACAGGTTGCTAGCTTGAGCAAAAATCTCACTTGAGGATTTGGCTATGCCCTGGGTTAAATTAACAATTTTAGGCTGAAAATATCTCCGAAAATAGGTCATAAGCTTTCAACACATGAATGAGAGCTCAAGTAGGGGCAGTACCTTGTTGCTGTTAATGCTGCAGGAAAGAAGCACCTTTCTGAAATGCTTGAAACATCTCTGTGCACTTAATAGGTTACTTGGGTGCTGCATAATCCTGTGGTTAGGGCATCAGTTGCTGGTTTCTTTTTTACATGATTCTGCCTTAGCAAGGAGCAGAGTCCCTGCTTTAAAAACGCATAGGGATTGATTAGCAACTGAAAAATCTGGATGCTGGTTTCTGGGACATTTGAGCATTTGTAGCATTGATTTCCATTTATCTTCAAGATAATATCATGTGAACTAGACTAGAAATGCCAATGCCTCTAAGATTGCCTTTTTCCAGTAATTTCTCAAAATATTTTCAAAACAAGTTGGGTTAGTGAATTTTTTATTTCCTGTCTACAAAAACCACTGTGTTCATCCAATAGGAAAAAAAAAAAAGTCTTGAGAGAACAGGAACTTTTAATCAACTCTTAACTAAGAAGTAAGCCAAAGGGATTTATACCATGCCAGAACTGACTTATGGAACTTTTTTAGAACAGAGTCAATTCAAATTTGGTTCAAATGTACACAAACTTACAAATTAATAGCAATCCAAATGAATGATTTGGAAAACCTAGTCTTCCATGGCCATTTTTCCTCACCTTTTGTTACATACAGTAGAACCTATGCCCCAAGGGTCTCACAGAATCTCGCAGAAGGATCTTGGTCCATGTAATAGGCATGGAGCTGTTACAGTGTTATACACATTTCTTTTGAAAACTTTTTAATGTAGTTTCCTACATGCAGAAATTAGGGAAAATTGACCCAGAGTGAAATCTGACCTGAAGGTATGTATTTTTCTTGAAGAACCAAATATCTTTGAATTTTGGACAGAATTTTACAATATTGAGGATTCTATCATTTGGTGGATGTCTCTTTTAGTGATCAAACTGCTGTGCTAAGTAAAATCAGGGGTGGGATAGATAATTCCTTGTTTGATCAAATGTTTTCTTTTTTAGGTATTCCACACAAACACAGTTGTTAAAATTAGTGTAAAATTTTTGTTTGTAGTACAGGATTAATGCCTTTTTTCCTGCCAGTTTACCTGTCTGGGGAAGTACCACTCTATTGTATGAGTTATGTTCTGGCAGCCAGTGATTATTTAAAGTAATTTCAAGGGCACAAAATAAGGCATTTTTCTTCAATAGTACATCATGAACTAACATTAATGAACATTAACTAACCTAACAGTTATAAATATAATTTGAATACAAGTTTACCACACCAAAGTTAAATCAAGTTACCTGCACAGTGTTTAATATTTTTTTCCTTTATTTACAGTTTCTGATTCTTTTTGTGACCATTAAATTAAATGTCTCTTGTTAAATTAGCTGCAGTATTCAGTTGCAGCATGAAAATAGATTCAGTTTATCAAGGCTTTATCAATTTCAGGACTGAGAGTGATTACAAAAGAGAAAGAGAAGCCACCATATAAAATGGTGGTAGTGCAAATATTCTTGGTAGAATTATCTTTCTGTGCTATGTCCTTTTGAAATCAGAAGTGTTGACTATGACTGGGATCTGTCAGCCCATGCTTTTTCCTGTAACACTGCCAAGAGACTTAAGTAGATTCAGTAAATGTAGAAGGAGATAGATTCTGTGTTTAAATTCTAGAAACATTTTTTAACACTAGTCTTGGTCAAGGTAGTAGGAAGCATTTCCCTACATCAGAGAGGACTATGCTAAAAAGATGCTTGTCTAAAACATACCTTGTTTATAGTGGAAGATTTAGCAACTCTTAATGAAGTTTCTTGGAAGAGTTTTGTCTCAATACTCAAATGGGTTAGTACAGATAAAAGTTAATATTCTGTGTTCTCATGTTTAGATGTGGGCTTTTCTGAATTTTCCTCTTGTTTACAAAATATCAAATGAGTTTGGTGTCATGTTGATACAACCTGTAGAAATACTTGAAATCTCAATATACAGTTTTGCTAGAAAATGGTTCCTCACGCAGTTCTGTTTTCTGATTTAGGAGAATAAGATATATCTGAATGTTATGACATGGTAAGAGACAACCCTGCCCTCACACAGGACTATATTCTCAAATCATATTCATTTTTGCTCTAGTGGGCCTATATTAATATGCATAATTTGTCTCTTTCTCACAAAAGATCATATAATATGCAACTTGCTATTGCAATATTGCAATAAACTTTGATCCCGTCTATCTTTTAGAAGTTATACACTTTAAATATTTAATTTAGATTTCAGATTCAGAGAATACATTAAACATAATCATTTTTCACACCCTGCATCAGGTAAAGTAGCAGTGCTTTATGAGAGGAAGAAGTAGTTCAGGTCTAGCTGATTTGTCTATAATAGTGTCCAGGTTTGGAAAGACAAGTGTCTGCTATGGAAGGCAGGAGCCTCCCCTGAAATGGAAAAATCTAAACCCCCTCCCTCTGAATTGTTATCAATTTGAAATTAAGGGGATCTCTCAGGCAAAAATATGGGAGCAGGAATAACAGTTCTTTACTAGGGAAGAAAACAAAAATATAAACAATGCAGTAAACTGCAACAACACTGACAGAGTCAGAACACAACCTGACAACCTGTTGGTCAGGGTGTTGGTAGCAGTCCAATTGGAATTGTGGCTGCAGTCCTCCTGGAGTGTCAGGTGTGGTTCTGTTGGAGCAGTGATCCTGTAGAAAGGTGTAGTCTTCCTCTGAAGATCGGGTGGAAGAGGCAGCTGGGACTCCGGGAAATCCAGTGGAGAAGCTGTGCTGGTATTCCAGAATCTCAAGATTATATCTGGGTAGGAATGCTTGGCTCCTCCCTCTGGGCAAGCATCTCACAATGGGTTGCTATAGTTCTTATCAGTCATGCAGTGACATTCAATAGCCTGTTATCAGCAGATGTCTCTCGGGAGGGAGGATTGGTTATGGAAGAAATAGGGAAAACTGCCCATTTAACAGAAGACAACTGCCATACAGATGGCAAATAGAATACAATTTGCTTAGAAATCCAGGACAAATAGTTATGAGTCAGATTGGAGGAAATAATGTATAACCATTAGTGCAGATGATAAAGGTAATGCAATATCACATTATTGGTGTGTGCAGTAACTTTGTTGTTTGACTATGTAGGACTTTTAGTATCTGCATCATTATCATAGTAGAGTGAATCTCCCTCCTTAAATGACTACAACAGTGTATCTGATAGTTATCCCGCAGGAATTCCGTGTATTACTCACAGTAGACAGGGTAATTCATGCATTAAATAGAGATCTTATCTTGTTCCTTACTTCATGTGTTTACTAATGACAAGTTGCAGCCTCTTCTACTACCCTTTAAAAAAAAATTATTGGAGGACTAGGGCAATGTCCCATAATTGTTTCCGTAAACCTGCTGCTTCTTTCAAGCTTAAGTCAGGTCTCTGCTGCCATAATATCTCCTTCTCTCTGATCCCAACACCCTAAATTGCTCCTGGGTATGACTTCATCACTTACTACAATTTCACTATTCATGTGTGTGCAAGAATTCAAACATCTCAAACGGGTCAGTCAGTCCCATATTAGTATCCTGCAGACTCACCTCTCAGACACTGCATTTTTCTGTACCTTCGTGCAGCCTGAAGGAACCAGTGAGATCCCTTTGCTTTTGAACAGCTGCTTCCTATTTTACAGAATCTTTCTTTCTGAAGATACATTTTAATCTGAATTAGGATATGCATCTTAATTCTAGAATGTCTTATTTTTGAGTTTCTCTTGCTTCCTATCTGTTCTCATTCTAACAGCTTAAACACATGACATTTTTAGCCACTTATTAACATTCTACAGGCAGTAGTATATTTTCCTTTTGACAGACCCTTATGTATATTTTATTCCATATTCTGAATCACATACTGGTTCAGTCTTCTGCTGCATCATTTTTAGTTCATATTCCCCTGACCTCAGGAATCTTGGTCTTTCCATGAAATGAGACAAGAAATAAGCAAGATTTAGAGCATGGATGTAAACAAAGTAGTAGGTGTTACAGGGAATAAGATATTCTACATGCCATAAAAAGAAACACTGTCTCTTGTTGAGTGTAGTTTGAAATGTGTAGGCAAAGTGTTATTTCCTCTTATGGTGACTGTTCTAATATTGAGTTTGACAGCATCTAGGATTTTCAATGTTTCATTAAAATTAAATACTTTGTCTCTTTTATTTAGTCCCACGGCTGTTGTGCTTTATTGAATTCTTTGTCTGCTATCTTTTGGAGAGTTTGTTCTAAAGTGGACGTACAATACTGCATAGATGTTCATTATGATCTTAGATATTAATACTTTAAATGAGTGCCGTTAAATTAAAAATGGCAGTGATACTTAGGAGGTAAAAAATGAGGGGAGTATCTTCTCTTAGCTATGACAGCAATAATTGTAAGTCAGAGGTGAGTGAAAAGGTTACAGTATTGCAGACCAGCCACTAATTCTAAACAGAATAAGTATATTCCCTACAATCAGGAAAAATCAATAAATTTTATTCTTTGCTGGTTTATTACTAGATTTGGTACAGAAACTGTAGTCATATTTATTCTAAGATCTTCCTATGGAGAATTTTGGTTGTCCATAACTGCTTTGTAGTAACAACAGCTATACAACTAAAGTACAGTCTTACAAAGACAAATATATTGGCAAGGAAAATTAAACCTTAAAACAGGGTTAAAAATATTTTTAATAAGATCTAATGAATTTTAAATTTTATCCTTAATCATGAAACATATTACAGAAAAAAATTCATTATATTTTCCTTAGGAGTGTGTAACATTTAAATTTTACTTATCAAGTTGTTTCTATGTTTTTCACTGAAGGTTCTGTTTCAAATGTGTTTAGAACCAATTTATCAAAATGAATAACATTTCTAGAAGAAGCAAACTTACTAAAACCTCAAGTATGTGTTTAAAAATGACACACATAATTGTGATACAGAAGATGCCCCTGTGGGTGACAAATGGATGACTGTTGTTTAGAAAACTTCCAGTTCTGTTTCATGTTTATCTTTCCTATAGAGAATACAAGAAACATCAGGCAACTTGGGTTTTACTGTTTTCATTGCAAGTCTGATAGCTCCCACTGGTATAATAGTTTAATGGTCCCAGAGCATTCCTGGAGCAGCAATTGATATTAGTCTGAGAGCAGCTGAAATCTCATATTCTTCCTCTATGTCTGGCTTATTCGTCCTGGTTGTCTCTTCTCCTGCTTCTAGCTGTTCACTTCAAAAGGAGAGAGGCAGAGATGGAAAGTGTTCCTGGCTGTGGGATTTGACACTTGCTAGAGATGTGGGAGTCTTGAACTCTCTGATGCTGAAAAGGGCCAATAGATCAAATTTTTCTCCAAATGAGGGATCTAGACTGTGGAGTTTTAAGTTGGCAGGACCACATCAATGAGGATAACAGCAATACCACATTAATTGATGCTCCAAACACATCTGTCTCTTTAGATTTCTCCATGGGGCATTCACACATGCTTTCTATCTAATTTAGGGTCACAGGGGTGCTCTCTGCAGAATGTAGATACACAACAGCTCTTTATAAAAAGCCATGCTAGGGGATGTTCTTGCAAGCCACCCAAGTAATTTGACCCTGAAAGGCAGACCAGAGAGATTTCTGTCCAAGTTCATCATCATAGTAGTTCAAATGACATGGTCTTTATCATACATTTTTAACAAACACAAGCCAAAAGTATTTGGAAACTAAAGTCATGCAATGTTTATTTGTGCTAAAGAAGACACTGTTTAATGGATATGAAAAAATAACCCTAAATCCCCTCTACTCTTTTACAGAGCTACTAGTATCTATCTTGTTTTTTGAAATAGCAGGTATTGCAAAATGTATTGAATATGTGAACAAGGGAGTATAACATGACAAAAATAAAAACGAGACACCTGAAATGTGATCAAAGTGGATTTGAAAATATATGTTCTTTTCCCATTAAAACAATTGCTATTATAAAAAAGAATATTAATATCAAACCTGCTTTTTCCCCAGTGGTTTGTAAATGTTTTAATGATTACTTCAAGAAAGTTTCAAATTATTGTGGTTCTTTATGCACTCAAATTCTTTACTTTGGATTCGCTGAAGATTTTCTTAATTCTTGCAGAGGATTTTACAGTAATGCTTCAATCCTGACCAGGTAACATTCTTAGCGCAGCCATGACATAGATCAAGCTATAGATCTTGCCATTTCAATGATTTCCTATCTTACTATGAAACAAAACCAAAACCAAAAAACAAACCCCCAACCCAAGCAACAGGAATAAAAAAGTAGCAGTACTTTAGGGGGAGAGGAGACAGACATTTATTTAATCTGTGTTTGGTAAACATGAGACTGTTTGAGTCTTTTGTTCACTAAGATAATATTTTTTAAAAATACTTTAAAGGAGCAGTAGAGGAGAAATTTGGGATAACTTTGCTTTTAATTTGAGTGAAAGAGCTTAGGCTTTAAAAGATCAGATGGACTCAGTTGCTCTGCAACATGGATGCAGAGTGAAGAGTGGGGTAACTGCAAACAGCATATTTCTGTGCTGTCTTTGGCTGAAATAGAGTAAATTTTCTTCACAGTGACTGGTATGGGGCTGTGTTTTGGATTTCTGCTGAACACAGGGTTGATAATACAGAGATGTTTTTTTTAATTGCTGAGCAGGGCTTACACAGAGCCAAGGCCTTTCCTGCTTTTTGTGCTGCCACACTTGTGAGGAAGTTGAGGGTATGTGGGATGTTTGGAAGAGACACAGCTGAGACAGATGGCTCAAACTGACCCAAGGGATATTCCAGACCATGTGGCATCATGGTCCTCTTTCCTATAAAATGGAGAGTAGAAGGTGGAAGGAGGGTGTCTGGTGTGTTGGCATTTTTCTTCCCAAGTACTACTGATGGGACCCTGCTCTCCTGGAGATCTGTGAACACCTGTCTGCCCTTGGGAAGTAGTGAGTCAGTTCCTTGGTTTGCTGTGCTTGTGTGTGCAGCTTTTGCTTTCCCTGTTAAACTGACTTCATCTCAACTCACGAGTTCCCTTCTGATACTCTCCCTGACTGCACTGGTGGGAGTGAGCAAGGAGCTGCATGAGGCTTGGTTGCTGGCTTGGTTAAAACACAACACATATGTTCATTTCTTTGGCTTTGGAACTGCGAAATTAACATCAAATTTAATCAGAAATTGTTGTAAGGGAAGAAAAGACACTGAAAAAAGTTGAGCTAAGGAAAGAGAGAAGATCTTTAGAGAACAAGAGAACTTCCTGTGGCTTTCATGACAGAAAAAAGACTTCTTCTCTATGGGTAGATATTGTTTACCCTTTTCTTTATTGTATGCCAATTCAGTTTTTAGTTACACCTTTCCTTTTTATTCTTCTCTCATCCCTTCAGCTCCATGAAATTTCACTACCGTCCACTTAACTCAGTTTGGATTAGATTGGATTTTCTATGTTGCAGTTTAGCTGGGAAGCAGTTTCTAATGCCCAGCAGATCTGCAACGTGTTTTTCATCACATGAGGTTTCATCATAGCCTTTCCTCTCAGTTCAGGTCTGTTGGTAGCTCCATTAACCTTTCTGGGAATATGTGTGTAGTTTCAAGTACTCTTGATTGATAAATGGATTTACATTAAGACTTAAAAACAAGATGAAATTAAAAAAAAAATAATTGAAGCAATGCTCTAGTACATATGAAGTTCAGTGTATAGCAGCCACTGGGCTTTTCTCAGCTCTGACTTTTTTTTTTTTTCTCAGCTCTGACAAAATTTCCTCTTTCAAATATAATAATGTTGATAGCTTACACCTATTTCAGCAAAATAGCCTGATTAGATCACAAATACAAAATGTACACTGTGAATTGTGATCAAATTTTCTCTTATTTTACGAATCATTACAACTAGAATGTTTGTTATGAATAGGAAATCCTAAAGTTCATAGAAAAAAACAACCCTCAAGTCATAAATTATTTCCTTTGTAATTAGAGGACTCACTGGCAGTCAGGAACAATCTCCTACTATACAGGCCCATGGCCATGTGTAAGTCTCTAAAATCTATGAAGTAAATTGAGAATGTGGTTGTGGAAAACATATTCATAAAGAAAGAGTTTTTGTTTTGGAAAAAAAAACAAATTATCTACTTATATTACCGTGGTGTATCTATAGCAAGAGACTTCTATGTGTTGATTGGTGCTATCCCAGGGCTAGCTGATTGTGGTATATGGCTAGCTTGTAGGGGTATGCTGCCCAAAGAGATGGTGGTGATACGTGCTTAGAGATAGAGTAAAGCTCTGGCAGTTGGTTCTAGGTGGCTCTGCTTGAGCTGAAGTGTTGGACTAGGGGATCTCCAGATAACACTTTCCACCTCAACCATCTTGTTATTCTATGAATGGCAGCCAGGACAATGTTATGAAAACTACATTTCTGGTTGGGTTCTGCTTATGTAGAGGCTGTCTGTGTTCTCACAGTCCACTGAAGTGTAACAATAAGCCTAGAGAGTGACTGTATAAGTTTTACAATTCTCACATCAATGCTTCTGAGAAAATGATGCACAGAAAAATATTTTAGCTACTAGAAAGTTATGTGTCAGGTTTAAAGTAGTAGACTAAGTTCTTTATATGGTCATTAGGAAATTGATTCTGTGTTTTTTACAATTTGACAAATGGTAGTCTGCATTTATTTAGAGGAAGGCTATTGACTAAAATTTGATTGGATTCCTGTGTATTAGATGGTTAAAGTTATTGAATCTTCTCTCATCTGTGTAACAGCCTATTTCAATTAATATCTGTTTGCTAACATAATTATCTTCACCTAAAAAAATTACACATATAGAATCCTAATAGTTTTGTTGAGGCTTTCTTCTTTAGTAATTTCAGCATTGTGATAAAAAAGTTGATGGTTAACATGCTTCCACCATCGCTCTTCATATTCATAAATTTAAAGATCTCTTGTAATTCATTTTCATGTATGATGTGATGGTCATTTTAAGAAAAAAACCCACTTATATGACTAACTATTTATATGAATTTAAAATATGTCTTAAATGAGAATTTTATCCTATAATGGGTTTTCAATGAATGATAAGATTTTAAGGTACAGTTAAGAGGTGGGTTTTAACAATCCAGCTATTGCAAACCTGAAGTGACAGAGATTCAGTACATGGCAGAGGAAGTGCCACATTGGATAACAGTAGGTAAACTGTCTTTGGGTAATTTGACAAATTTTTGATTGTAGGATAAAATTAATATTTAATTCAGTGTTTGATTACCAAACTGTGCATTTGCAAAAGTTGTTTCAGTTGTTTTTATGCAGAGTAGTTTTATCACCGTGATGAGCTGAACTGTTATCTAAACAGGGACCAGGGCCACACATAATTTTTTGTGAAAGTTTCATTGGTCCAGTTCAATTCTGAATTGCACCAAGACAGAAGTACACAAGATAAAGAGAACAATTACAAAACTCACACAAAAATAGGCATCCACATTCTTGCCAGTTCCTCCTTAACTCTCATGACTATATTGTTCCCATTGGAAAGCCAATACATGGATTATAGGTGACACCTAGATGAGTTTAGATGTCTTGGTATTAGCTGCGGCTCTTCCTCCTTATCAAACCTGGTTTTCTTTCATGACAAAGTAACCCTCCTAGCTGATCAAGGGAAACCAGTTGGTGTGATCTTTTTGGATTTCAGAAAAGCTTTTGATACTGTCTCTCACAGGAACCTTCTAGACAAAATGTCCAGCACTCAGCTGGATAAACACATTGTGTGATGGGTGAGAAACCGGCTCATGGTTTGGGCATAAATGATGGTGGTGACTTGGATGAGATCAGACTAGTGACTTGTTGGCATTGTGTCCCGGTTGTGGGAGGGACGGTTGTGTCGGTTGCCCGCCTGCTCCGATCTCCTTTCACTTTTGGCACGCACATCAGGAGTGGCCGCGCCCTACCGGTGCCGCCGGCAGGCAGGATTGTGGTTCAGCCACTGGCTGGGGTCCCGGACTGCCAGGAGCAGCTGATAAACCCACGGACCCAGGAGCAGCAGACCCATGTTGAAGAACCGGAGCAAAGGAAGAAGGAAGGGCTCTTTGCTTGCTTCTCCCAGCTGCCTTTATTCTTTCCTATGGCGGGAGCAGGTGACACAGATAGGAAGGGTCTGGGGGGGACTAATGTAAACATAATACCAATAAAAAAAGGGATGGGAAGGGTACATACCAATGAGAGGAGGGAAATATCATAACTGACAGCAGAGTTTTTGGATAAATGGGTGTAGCAAATTATGACAGACAGGCTGCAGGGGCAGGGTTTTGGAGGATAGACAGGGAAGAATCTGGAATTATCATAACTGCCACAGGGAAAAGGTTGGAAGACAAGTGGCAAACAACTTTAAGGAGAGACTAAACATCCAATCTTCAAAACCCCACTGCCACAACTTGTTGCTAGTGGGGTTCTGCAGGGCTTCATCCCCAACCCAGTTCTCTCCTGCATCATCATAAATCATCAGGTCACAGGACTGGGAGGGATACTGGGCAAATTTGCAGATGACACCAAACTGGAAGGAGCTGTTGACTCACTTGAAGGCAGGGAGGTCCTGCAGAGAGATGGCAAAAAATTAGAGGACTGGACAATCACCAACCATATGAAGTTCAACAAGGGAGAGTGCTGGTTTCTGCACCTGGGAGGGGCAACCCTGGACGTATGGACAGACTGGGAAATGAGATGCTGGAAAGCAGTGCCAAAGAAAATGGCATCCTGGTTGATGACAAGCTGAATATGAGCCAGCAGTGCCATGGTGGCCAGGAGGGCTAACCTTGCCCTGGGGGTAATGAGGGACAGCATTTCCAGTCAGGCAAGGGAGGGAATTGTCCTGCTCTGGTCTGCTCTGGGACAGCCTCACCTCGAGTCCTGTGGGGCAGTTTTGGGTGCCACAATGTAAGAAAGATATTAAGCTATTAGGGAAAATCCAAAAGAGACCTACAATGGTAGTGAAGGGCTTTGAGAGGAAACTTGTGAAGAATGGCTGAGGTCACTTGGTCTGTTATCCTTGGAGGAGACTGAGGGGAGACCTCACTACAGTTACAGCTTCCTCCTGAGGGAAGGAGGAGGGACAGACTCTGATCTCTTCCCTGTGGTGATCAGTGACAGAATCCAAGGGAATGGCCTAAAGTTGTGCCAGGAAAGGTTTAGGTTGAGTATTAGAAAAGGTTTTTTCAAACAGAAAGTGGTTGAGCACTGGAATGGGCTCCCTTAGGAAATGGTCACAGCACCGGTCTGACAGAATTCAAGAAGTGTTTTGGCAGTGCTCTTGGGCACATGGTGTGAGTGTTGGGGATGGTGCTCTGCAGAATCAGGAGTTTTACTTGATGATCCTTGTGGGTCCCTTCCAACTGCTTATTCTGTGATTCTGCATCCTATAAACCTGTAATTCTTTCTCCAGGGGAAAAGACATAAATTCTTCCAGATCTGGAAATCTAAACTCATCTAAACTATGTCTAAATATGTATAGATTGATTAAAATTTTAATTCTATTTAATTTGAATGTCAGTATTTCTGAGCCTTTGCATGTTTTAATGAAGTCTTCAACATTGTTACATGTATGAGAAATGCATATACACCAATGCAAACTTGTAGAAGATACAGCAGTATGGTTCTCTAAAGACTGAGCAAAGTTCTTCCATTCTGCTGTACGGCTTAGGCTTTTGTTTTTGCACTGAGAGGATATGGCCAGGACCATTCCCAGGTGAACTAATTCTGTCCCTTCTTAGGAGATTTTTTTTTAAATTTAATTCGGCCCAAGATTGGCCAACCACGTTGAATTCCCCCAAGGTGTTAGAGGCTCAGTCCTCAGATTTTGTGGTAGCCCTGGTGATCTTTGAGGAATAGCTAAAGGACAAGTGCAAGTGAAAATATAAGGGAGAAGGTTGATGCGTCTTGAAAGGAAGCATAGCATTCTCTACATGTATACAAAAAAGGTTTGCTTTGCTCCATGTATTTCCTAACGAGACGAAATACTTGGATATCACTCCACCACATATGCTAGAAAGATGGATCTCCTCTCCTCATATGCTGTACATTGTGTCTGAATACATATATATTCATATATATAGTATGTGTTTATGTGGGAAAGGAACATCCCAATTTTAATTCAATATGTTTATAAACTTTTTTTTCAAATTATTTTCACTAAGGCGGTACTGGAAAAGGAAAATTTTGTTACAAAATTGCCTTACCAATATATGCCTGCAAAACATCCTTGTATACCATCCGGACACAGTTAATCCTATTGGCCTCTAAGTATTGCAGTGCACCATGACTGATGCTACCCTTCACTCCACCATCAGTCTTCTGAAACTATTGACTAGTTCTACTGAAAATTGACATGTAGAACTAAACTGGCTGCAGCGGGGGCTTAATTCAGTGACTTGGAAAGGGGCAAATGAGAAATTACAAAACAGAAGCAGTGTATTGTAGCATTTACTGCCTTTTAATAGTACAGTGCATTTACTCTTCTGCTCATGATTTAAATAGGTGTATCTTTGATGCACATCTATTAATCCTGAATTGTAAGGGTATTTCTATAT
Source organism: Onychostruthus taczanowskii (assembly GCF_017590055.1). Classification (NCBI taxonomy): domain Eukaryota; kingdom Metazoa; phylum Chordata; class Aves; order Passeriformes; family Passeridae; genus Onychostruthus; species Onychostruthus taczanowskii. The sequence goes on along the minus strand of NW_024497629.1, from coordinate 16,091,621 downwards.
ATTAGACTATGCCCTGAGGCTCCTCTTTCCCCTCCCTTTCACTGGTTCTTTTGGTCACATCCTTCAAACACGTAAAAAGGAAGCTCATGAGAACATTCCCTGGCATTAATCACAGCAGTATAAAGTGTGGAGCTATTGATTGCTTATAACTGCATCTTTTGAACATTCAGTGCTGTTGTGTTCACAACATGATGAATGCACTTGCAGATGGCTTTGTCTGTAGTGGTCATAAACTCCAGTTAATGGCTGAATTAATTTATAGTAAATGAATAATATCCTTTTGGGCTGTTCCAGGGAAGAAACTACTTGTGGCATTTTTTCTGTTCTGAAAACAGCAGTCATAATTCAAGTAAGTACATGTGTCAGCTTCCCAAAATGTGAAAAAGTGCCTTGTATAAGGGCTCACTTTTAAAGCCATTATCTGAAGAGTTTCAGGAAACAAGCTGACATCCAAATAACCATTTAATCTTTTGAAGTGAAATAATTTTTTCGCATGCATGCTATTAAAAATTAAAAGGACATGGCATTCTTTTTTTTGTGTTAGAGATGGATACTTTTAGACCTTGACCTGAATTTTTTTTTTTTTTTTGCTTTTTTTTTTTTGCATTTTTTCTTAATTCATCAGTGGAGTTTCTTGCTTTTTGCCCAAACAAGCAAGGAAAAATCAATCTCAGAACGGTCTGAAAGAGACTGGTGAAATACCACATGGAGAGTTAACTGACTTGAAAATGAATGAATAATTTATTGGGATTCTAAATCTTGGGGCAAATCAAATTAAAATTAGGCTGTCTCAGTTGCTTTGATGATCTTGGCATTCTTTTCCAGCCTTAATGATTCTGTGATTCTTTGGATGTTCTGTCTCTCTTAGTTCTCTTTATCCTCTTTATTCTTCCTGAGCTCAAAGGGAAACACTTAATTGTGATCTTTCAGGCTTTAGTCACTATGGTTTGTTTTTTTTCCCCTGTTACTTTACTGCCCAGTAATTGTTTTTGCTGTACCTACCCCAAATAAACAAAGAAATCCCCCTAGTGAGAGTCTGGTCTCACCCTCCAACAACCCTGCTATCCAGTGCACTTTGGAATAATGCTTTATCTTCCATGAGTCTCTGCTGGCTGTTTTTGCTTCATTCAGAGAAGGTTAAATGTGTCATGGTGTGGATTGGAAGGGGAAGCGTGCACCACAGGATCCTTCCTGTAGCAGCCTGAATGGACGGCAGCATATACAGCAAGGTCTACAAAATGTACTTACAGATGTAATCTACAGATGTAATATTTGCAACTATTTTGATGGAGAGAGCAAGGTTTTAAGCACATCCCATTCCACACTGACTGGTACAAGAATTCTAGAGCAAAAATGCTTCATATTCGCTTTCTTGCTGAATTTCATTATCACTAATCAGCGGCTATACTGCTTTCACAACTGCCTTGTGCTCTGGTTCCCAGTATGAGAGCACTGACAACACAAATAGCTGTAGCTGGTTAAATTAGCCATATTGCAGAGCATATTATTGGTGTTGCATCATACTGCTGCTCTTCTATTTAAATGACTGAGAGACTGAATTTTTTCCTGTCTTAAGATACTTTATAGTTATAAAAGTGGAAATATGTTAGAAGATATTTTTCCTGTCTGATGTTCATCACAAGGCTTTAAATATCCCAGTATCCCACTATTTTTCTGGCACTGGAGTTGACAACGCATGCATTTTTACAGAATAAATCAGCTGGAATCTGGTGGTTATGCTGGCTAACATGCTTTTTTTTGTTTGCTTTTTATCACTTGAAATTCTGACATGAAATCCCAGTTTTTGAGAACAGGAAGGATTATGTTTGATAATTTGTTTTTGCCATTGACTTCATTACATATAGTAAGATATTGAAGGAAATACAACTTCTGAAACAACTATGTAAAGTTGAGTTAATCTATGTTCAACTATAAAACGTACATCATGGTTGAATTATTACTTTCAAAAAACCTTACAGATACATAGAAATGTGCCATGTAGGAAAATTTGAGCCTAGTTGAACTAGTAATTGTGTTTAACCCCAGCCAGAGCCACACAGCTTCTTGCTCACTACTCCTCTGGGATGGGGGAGAAAATCAGAAGAGTAAAAGTGATGAAACTCGTGGGTTGAGATAAAGGCACTTTAACAGGTAAAGCAAAAGCTGTGCATGCAAGTAGAGCGAAATAAGGAATTCATTCACTAAGTCCCACAGGCAGGCAGATGCTCAGCTGCCTCCAGGGGAGCAGGGCTCCAGCACACCAGTGGTGAGTTGGTATGAATGACAGAACCTCTTCTTCTTCCCCTCAGCTTTATATGCTGAGCCTGACACCTCCGCAATATCCCTTGTGTCAGCTGGGATTGGCTGTCCCAGCTGTGTCTCCTCCTGACTGTGCACCCTCATCCTCTTTGTTGTTGGGGTGGGGTGAGGAGCAGAAAAAGACCTTGGCTCTGTGCAAGCGCTGCTCAGCAACAACGAAAACATCCCTTATTATCAGCATGGTTTTCAGCATAAATCCACAATACAAACTCTGTGAAGAAAATTAATTTTCTCCTGGCCAAAACCAGCACATTACTGAATGGATTAGAGATGAAAATCTGTTCCTGTTGCACCTCTAAAAACCATTTAAACAATGACAGGCTGACTCAGGAACACTGCTATAGATTCTGAAAGAGCTGTAAAATGATTATTCAGTGGCACAGTAAAAATATGAGATTGAAAGAGTGAAATCCAAGCAACTATTAATGAGCACATATATTTATAATTAATATGTCAAAATAAAAAAATTCTTATTAAAAGTGAGATGCGAGAGTTGCAAGTAACAATGAATAAACATACTGTAGTCTAATCCATGCAAATAGGGAGGTTGTGATAGTAAAGAATGCAATAAAATGTTGTGTTTTTTTTTAATTGCACACTACTTCATTGTCTACTGCAGCTTTTGAAGGGAAGGTAGTGCAGCTTTTGAAGGGAAGGTAGTGCATCTTTTGAAGGGAAGGTGGTAGCAAATCCTACTGATATATTTAACAGAAATCATTATTTGAAGACGTTCACAGTCCTTTACTATCTTACAGTCATGTCTAGGAAAACTACTGGGACACACAAAGCAAGCAAAAGTAAAAATCTCTGTGTGCTCAGCAATGAATGAGCACAGTTCTGTGCATTAGATATTGGTTGTCTGGTCAACAGAATGACACTGGGGTGTGCAGTTTTGAGTAAAGGTGTTTTCCAACTTGAAAGTACATATTTCTCAGCTAGCCAACATTACCTTCCTATGTGTAATTCATAATGTCATTCATGCCAACACGTTTTTATAACAGTTGCTTACTGTGACTGCCCTGTCAGACATGACATTTTCAACAGCATCTTCCAGTCACAGGAGATAATTGTTTTTCATGGGCATCTTGGTTGTCAATGGGTTTGTATACCAGTAACACAAACATTACTGAAATTGAAATATCAAAAACTATTGCATTACCATAATAGAAATACAGAAACCAGTATTATTTGCATTAGGGAAAGGGAAATACAGGCCAGTAATATCACTTTAACAAGTCATTCAAAATCTGGCTTTAGTATACCAGAGATTATTTTGACCAAAATTATGAGAGACTTTTTGAAAAATTAGTAATTATTCTTAATTGACTTCTTGAAATGTTTTTTTGATTTCAGCTAAGAATAATTTCTGTCTTACAGCTTGGATAAAAAATTTTATGCTAAGTTGATATGATGTCTTGCTCTAATGAATCTCAGTTGAGTCAGATTTCTGTTACTTACCATGTATTTCAGGGAATACAAAAGCAATGAGAAAATTACTCCTGATAACCTTGGTTACCTTTGAAAATTTGATATTATGAGCAATTATAAAGAGGTGAAAAAAGAAAAGAACGCAAATCAGGTCTTTTTGTTGCTGCCAGTGGTTTTCAGCATGAAGCCTACTTTGAGTGTTCTGTATATTTAAATGTGTATTTTACTTTATCATTATGAAGTGTGAGATTATTGATATTTAATTTTAAATGCCTGAAAAACTCTCTTATTTCTGTTTGCAAACCTTTTTATTAGTTCCAGCAGCAACACTGTTATTTTCAAAATGGTGAATTCTTTGAGAATATTTGAGTTTGCATTATTATTCACCATCTGACAAAGAACTTGCATATTTCTGTGAATTTTACGTAAGTATGTAAAAATATATACATGTATGCATTGAAATTCAGACTACCCATACTGCACCAAAATCGGGATCTAGGTAGGCACCTCAACTTGAAAGAGAAATTCAGGATCCTAGCCTCAGACACTGCCTACTCTGGTAACACTTTTAGCTATTCATCTCCTGCAGTTGGACTAAACATCTAAACTTGCATGTGCTCAGAAACAGGCACCACCTCCCACCTTAAGTCCAATATAGAAACTGTGTAGGAAGAGACACAGTCTCCACCTAAATCTTCAATCTCTTAGGCATACTCAGACTATATTTAATACATTGATAACAGTAAATTCAGAAAAAAAAAATTAAACAGGTGTACATTCTCATTCATGCCATTTTGCAGAACTGCTTTAATAATTACAGCAGATTCCTGTTTAAATACTTGTTTTACAATAAATTCTGAGGTTTAGGTCTCTCAGACTGACTCAAAGCAGACCCGAGACCACAGAACAAGCACTGATCAAAAAAAAAAAAACCAAGGTGGTGACCCACATGTTGATAAAAAAGATGCTGTTTTGCTGACATTAGTAATGAGATTCTGACTAAGGAGTGTGAGAGAATTTGGGGCAACAGACTAGCTGCCGCTATCAATTTCTACTGTCCCTTCTGTTGGACTACCTCAGCTATTAATCTATCACCTCTTGAATTATTGCAGTTCAACGAGTAAAACATGAAATGAATTGCATGTTTCTGTTTGCTTTGAAAAGCTGGGTGGTAATCTGAGATAATTTTGGACCTGCTGGTCACCTCAGATGTTCTACACTTGAGGGTGGACAGACTGCTGAGAGCAGGAAGCCTTTGCTGCAAATACATTCAGGGTGGAAGACATCCATAACCATTTGATCAAGTCTATTTTCAAGTAAGAGAGAATGGTTCTCAGGAAATTTCTGTTTCACAAATTGTGAGGTAGGCAGAGTTCCAAAGACTGAACAAAGTTAAAGAGACAAAGCTTGGATTGTGGGGTATATTTTGGTGAGCTGGAATTCTTTCCCTGTAACAGTGTTTCTGAAAGGAAAGTTATCATGCAATGAGTTTCAAATTCACCACCCTGATTAAGAAGAAACATCTAATAGACCAAAGTGGATTTTTTTCTCTTTAATAAATAATCTAAAAATCCTTAAAAAATATTTTTGGTAATGGACAACATATACATGGTGGTTTTATTGAAGAGTTTAAAGGGCATTAACTTTAGCTAGTGATGGATTCTTAATAAGTAGGAAGGATTATTGAAGTCACACAAAATGCATAAGAATTAGCCCTCTTTACTAACAGTATATATATATATATATATATATATATATATATATATATATAGTGCTTAATATATACTCTTTATATATATATATATATATATATATATATATATATTCTGTGTATGATAGGTATATATAGTATATTATTATAATCTGTCCTCTAGACCTGAAATGTGATTGAAATATTTACAAATGCTTCAGAATGTTTTATCTGTGTGCAAAAGAGTTGTTTTCAGTACGTGTGTTAGCTAACACCAATTTCAAATGTGGAGAAGATATTCTTTCATGTGAATTTTGGAAGGAGCTTTGTGGACCACATAAGTGTTGGAACAAAATACAGTAAGGGAACAATGTTGGTTGGGGCTACTTTGAAGCACAGTTTTGAGACTTCTGTAGTCTCCTGTCAACGCTGCATGTAGATACTCAGATCACGAGACATCTCCTTTCTCTGCGTTAAATTGTGGGAATACTTCATGGTGACATTAGAAGTTTAAGTGGGAAAACTTCACTGTCGTATGCTTTGTGGTTATTTTTTTCTTTTGCTCTTTTTAATAATTCTAATCCCTGGTGTATAAGCATATGCAAAACACTTTCTAAATTGAATAGGAGGAGTCTAGGAGCATACCTAAAATATTCCCAGTTATCTAAGTGTTTAATCATATTTTATGTATTTTTATAGAAAGGCAGTGGGAAAAAAACCCATGCTTTAATGTTTTTCTAAAATTATCATCTGTATAAGCAAAATATTTCATAACTACTTTATAGTCTACAAAATACTTTTAAAATTCATTTATAGTATCTACATGTCAGATTTGCAGAACATACTCCTCATCTCTGCAAATTAAAGGGCTGAGAATATGGACACTTAGAGTCTGCTTTAGTTAAAATTATCCCCTGCAGCAGAGGGTGGGTATGAGTTCTTCACAGCTGAGAATGATTTTCATAATTGTGCAACACTCAGCAGCTGCAAAATCCCTGAGGATGCATGTTGCTCCTCTTCCAGAGCAGCCTGGTTTTGCCCTGCCTGGCAGAAGCAGTATGACCCCTCATCTCTCTTACCCCCGTCTTGATGTGGGTTTCTGGAGGTGCCCGCTTTCCTCAAGTCATCAGAGGAAAGTTATAGACTCTACAAGAAAATGCAGGAGAATTTTTTCCCTGCTGATTGACAGATCCAGTTAGAATGACTCAATGAACCTTTAAATAATGTATATTCTCTATCTGCTTCTGCATTGGTGGAGATAATTTTCTGACACATTGCCATCTAGTGGCATTTCTCTCATGGAGCTTATTACAGGATGCTAAATCCTGACTTCAGGCTTTCCTTCAGTGGTCAATAGTGACATGTGATAGATATATTTGAAAGAAGAAAAAAGAGAGAACATAGAGTCATATTTTTAATTTTAGCAGACAAAAACATTAAAATTAAGAAAGCAGTTACCTGCCTTCAAGCTGGCTTAATTTCTAAGTAAAATATTTTTCAGGTTTTCAATTAATTATTGAGAAATTTAAAAGCACTAAAGCTAAAACCTATATTCATATAAAATTGCACATCTGTTTTTCTGAGAAGAGCCTGAAGATAGGAACTTTTAAATAGATCTGACATATTACTCTGATCTCTTGGAATTGTGTTACTTGCTAGTGGGCAAATTTTAAAATACCAACTTCTAGGTCCTGATGATTCACAGATATGTTTTAAAGATGACTAAATAATTGGTTACTGTTATTTCAAAGAGAACGATCATTTTTCCAGGAGTTTTGACTCATTTACTCCAACTAATTTAAAATTACATGAACTGAAAATACAATTGTTAATCACAGAAAAGAAATTTCACTAATTTTAACAAAAACAGATAGTTCTGATGAATGTTAATATCTGAAGTGATAAAGCTATTTCATCAGAAATTAATTTAAATATAATTATAAACATCAGAATCTTTGCACAGGTTTTGTCTTGTGCACATTTTTGCTCATTTTATGTGCTCAAGTGCACATATCCCCCTAAGCTCATGCATATATATATATATATATATATATATATATATATTATTCATGTTCCTATGCACCGTGGAAATGCCTGAATATTCAATATAGTAATTAGGATACTAACAATTGCTCATTCAAATTTAATTCTTTTAGATAATTAAATGATTTATTCCCCATTCCTACAGTAATTCTATCTGTGACAGCCTTTGCAAAGGCATTCAAGAATCAATGCCAGAAAATCTTGGAGTGATTAAAAACGAAAAGAAAAATTAAAAATTTGAATCCAAATGGTGACTAATATGGCTTGTTCAGACATATAAATTTAATTTTTAATTGTGTTAGAAAAATGTAGTAGCTGGAGTATTCCTACTATATTTTGAATGTATAAAAATGATTAATAGTAGATGCAACACACAAATACTGATACACAGGTAACCCATTGTTTGATGATTATGAACTGTTTCTAGGCATTTCTATCTAGTATTTAAAGCCAAAATATTTGAAAATACAATTATGTATTTTGAATTTCTGAAATGAATAGTATTTCAGAGATTCATAACGGCTAGCGCAGTTACGTATTTGTCTCACAGTCAGTTTTTAAGGACTTAAGCCCTGTTTGAGACCTATTTATTTCTTTATTAGCCATTGGGTATCTCATCATGAGCTTGGCCTTACCTCGTGTCAGGACAGCAAGAAAGTAAACAGCACAACACTTTCTTTGACATGGGTTGGGGATGATGACGTTATTTGTGAGTAGCACAGTCAAATATGAACAGCAGAACTCACCCAGTCCTCTCACCAAGAGAGTTAACATGCTAAACTACTGTTTTTTTCATCTACATAACATCACACAACTGCATAGATTTCAGCAGAAATATGGATTTTGTCTATTTTTAACAAAATGATATATGGATGGATGGAGACATGTATTGTGCTAGTTATAGATTAGCTATTGATGTTTTGAATAGGGGGTGGCTGTGTGCGGGAAATGGTATAGACATGAATAAAGCGTGGTTAACACATTTTTTAATTTTTTAATACTTGGATGTATTTTAATAAAGTATTGATGCAGAAATTCTAGACAACCTAAAACAAAATGAAATTATCACTCATAATTTGAGGACACAGTAACAGGGGTGTAAATGACATGATAATCTTTGATACTTAAAAGGATTAAAATACTTATACTGTCACTAAAACACCTTAATATTATTTAGACAACATGCTGACTTGAGAACCTTGAAGCTTCTTATTAACATTTATACAAATCAATCAATAATGTCTATCATTCACTACTCATTTTGGTAATGAAAATGTCAGGCTGTTAATATGAAGTGACATAGCCTTGAGTGGTGCTGAGGGAATTATATACTCTTTGTAAATACAGTTTTATAGAGATGAAACCTAGGAAGGTGAAAAATGGCTTGAGAAAAGATATGTGTCTAATATGGAAAGAACAAGAAATAGTCTTCTGACTCGTGACAGGTAACTGGCTATGTGAATGACAATAAAGAAATAGGAGCAGTAGGAATGTAGGAGGCTCAAGATAAAGAGAAAAAAAAACTAATTTCAATTATATGGAACTTTAGAACACACATCTGGGGTGTAATTCAGTGCAAGTCAAGGAGTAACAGTGGCACATAGCTAATGGGTTAATTTTGAAGGATTTATCACCAAAAGTGTGAGGGAAAGGCACAAAGTATAAGGTAAAAACTTTTCCTTATACAGAATGGGAAGGAAATTATTTCTGAATTTCTGAGTAAATTTCTGTTAATGCCTTCTGAAACCAGCCTTCATTTGGCTTTCAAGTTTAGGATAATGCAGGAAAAAAGGTGACTGTATACCCTAGAATCACAGAATGTGCTGAGATGGAGGGGATCCATGATGATCATGGAGTCCAGCTCTTGGCCCTGCATAGGACACCCCAAGAGTCCCACCATGTGCCTGAGAGTGTTGTTCAAATTCTTCTTGAGCTCTGTCAGGCTTGGTGCTGTGACCGCTGCCCTTGGAAGCTGTTCCAGCTTCCAACAACCCTCCAGATGAAAAATATTTTCCTGATACCCAACCTAAATCTCCCCAACTCTTCTCCATGCCATTTCCTTGAGTCCCGTCACTGGCCTTGAGAGTGAAGAGATCAGTACCTGCGCCTCCACTTCTCCTCATGAGGATATTGAAGACCCCAATGAGGTCACACACAGTATGATTTAAATGTGCCATGGGATGTGTGGAATACACAATCATTGGAAAATCTAATTGATAAAATCCGCTCTAAACTGTTGTTTAACCTTTCTGGTGTTCATCTTGGGCATTAACAACCTGAGAGTAAGAACTATTTTGACAGTTTGTGTTGCCATATGATTTTACATTTTCCACAGTGTAGCTAGTATGTAAATTGTTTATGGAAACCTGGCATATGTTTTAGGAAATAGGAGATGAGTTGGACAGATGAAATCTGAAACTGAAGAGGAAATGATACCCCGTAGTCATAATAATGCTTTGGATTGGTATTTGGCAAGAGAGGAGTCTTAGAACTTTATAGCTGCTGGTGTTGGCTGAAAACAATGATTTGCAAGCTGGCATTTTGAGCACAGGAGAAGTGATGGTATGTGTGTGTGTTCTCAGATTGTGTTCTCAACCTGCAGATTATCCAAGTCAGCATGTACTGACTGTGCCTGCCCTTTCTTTCCAAGACTATTGTTTACTTGTTTCTCCTGTCCAGTCGATTTGGACAATATTTTAATGAATTTTTTGTAAGACCCCCAATACAGTCTCTTTTGTAATAATTTGAAAAAAAATTCTCAAATCTTTGAAATCCAGTGAGATGTAGAACATCTAAAACTTTTGAATTTAGCCCCAGGAATGAAAGAGCAGCTCTTTAAATGCTACTATGATCTTGTACAGCCATTGGGAGTGCTTACAGAAATGTTTCAAGTGACCATAACAAAAATATTTCTCATTTATTCCCAAATTCCAAAACTAATCTTAAGATTTTGAGACTTTTCTGAAAGAATTGTTGATTGTGTTGACATGAAAGATCAATACTTCCATTGACTCGCATTCCTGGAAACTTTACTTCATTTATCACCATTCTATAGCTAACTTGTTAACATTGTGCTCTGAGATATCTTATTTCCTCACTTATTATTGTTATTTTGGCATGATTTTTTTTCAGACAGTGAGGAGGAGGGTATTGTTTAGTGTTCCAAAGTTACATAAACGACCTCAGTTCTACAAAACCCTTCCTTCTAGATCAAAACAAGCTATGCTGACCTTTGTATCAATTGGTGAATACAGGACACAGGAAAAGAAGAAAGCCTCTGATCTGATGTCAGGCACTGCACACAACCTCTGTTGGAGCATGAAGGTTTATGTGTCTACTGATCAAACATTCATATCTTCGTATCTCAAAAGAAAAACAACTAACAGCTGCCCTGAACACAAACGTTTCTAACTAATCAATTTAAAGAACAAACCAAATCACTTAAAAAAAAATATTGGGTGTAAAAAAGCCACAAGAGATGGTCCAACATAAGCCTTCAGCTTACAAATCTTTTTGAACAGCAAGAAATTAGGAAGATAAAACTGAGATAAGAACTAATAGTAAAATTGAAGGAGAGGACTATATACATTTCCATTAAAACAAATTGTACTTGACAAATAATCTCACTTCACACAACACAGAGATTTTCTTCTTAAATATACCTCAACAACCCCCTCCCCCCAGCCCCCTCAGTCAGAATCTGAGAAGCCAACTGAAAATATTCAGAGGGACAGACAGAAGTCACAAGAGCAGATTTGGTGAGAAAAGGGGTCCCTCTCGAGGCTGCAGTTTCTTAGTGCCCTTGTACTGTTGACACAAGGTTACTGTAGTTCCCTCTTTGGATGCTGCTCAGATCTTCCAGCACTCAAAGCGAGGTTTACATCCAAAGAACTGAGCTTCTATTCACGTATCTGGAACAGCAGTATTGTTATTTTGCTCCCTCCATGGTTTTTCCTGTGCCAAGCCGGCAGAAAACCACAGAACTGAATCAGAAATGCATTTGGCTTCCTCAGTAATCGCGACAGAGTAGGCCCTGTCCCTGAGGTTGCACTTGAAGTATTGCTTGTTTGTGTTCATGAAAAGGAGTGGAGAAGGATAGTCATCCCTAGAAGAGAAAGTGCATTGTATTCTCTACAAGCTTCTGCCATTGGGAAGTCATTTTAAATTATCTGCAATTTCTGTATACTGTTTTCAAAGATGCTTACACAATTTTTGGACAAATACTTGAAAGTGTTTAAATTACTGTAAAATTCTCTGAACTAAACAGATAAAGCATCTAAAAATAGGTAATGTGTAGCAGATGTAGCACTGCATGTAAACAGTGTTCTTATAAATAGTTATATAGGATTACAGCTGAAAAAATTGCCAGCTTATGAATTTATTTTAAAATCTGGGGAAAATATGACCATTTTTAATATATTTATGTCACAGAGTTCTTTCTGGTTGTAAATTTGGTGTAAGTTTTTGGATGGTGATCTTACATAATGTTTCCCAGAGTTTTCTATGGTTTTGATAATCTTTCTGAGACCAATTTACTGTGTAATTCTTCTTCCAGGGGAAAATATTGACATTTATTTTTCTGTATTTTGCAACTGTTTGAAAAGAAATGTGGAGGAAATCTTCCACAAATAAACTTGTGAAGCGTAATGGTAGAAGACCTTTGGAAAGATCTTTTCTGTTTCCCTTCTTCTGAATAAATGCAGCAAACTATTATCTGCCATTTTGACATATTACCTGCTTTTAATTTTCTAATACATAATGTTATTTCATAAAGGTTTAAGGCAGCCACTCACAAGATGGCACAGGAAAACAACTCAATAGTGGCCAGTAGCCTTCCCTAACTTAATTTAGGTTAATGAATGACAAATATTGGACCCAGATGAAACATTAAGTTAAATTGTTCAGAGCTAGGATTTTATTGCTTGGTCTAAAATTTGATGAAACTTTCATCTAAAAGCGGTGAGCTTCACACAAGTAACTACTAACTCCCTTTTTGCTCAGGTTGCTGTTCATATAATCTAACTCAGACAACAAAGAATTTAAGACAACTAAGTCTAATCTAGTCATCATGAGCTCATGAAAAGGAGTTCTTTTCATCCTAAAGTAGGTGTCTCACATAGGCAAAATTGATCTCTATAGGGATCTATTTCATTAGAAATGACCTACAAAGACATTAGATTTGAAGGTTTAAATTCCATCAAAATAACCATATTTTCAAATGACAGAATGTTTCTTTACTATGGAAATTCCACTAGCAGAAAAGCGATATTTGTTTTTTGTTTTATTATCTATTAACTGTGTGTTTCTAATAAAATTGTTACAATCTTTTCTGGTTTTGTCACTAGTGTTTGTGTTTTAGGGACATCATAGCAGCTTCTGCCTTAATGCACCAGAGGGCTCTAGGGAAGATGACAGGTGCTGCTGAGCTATAAAATTGGTGGTAGATCGTGTCTCTGGACAAAAATCTCAATCAGAGGACAAAGCACAGTATGAATGCAATGCAGAATGAAGGAACTAAGACATATAATGGATAAGAAACCATTTCATTCTCTGGAAAAAATGTATTTCTGCCAGAAGTTTGCAAATGAGCTGTCAAACCTGATTTATGATGGCAACTGATTTTACACGACTATGAAATCTTTTTCGCGAGTCCAAAGGCTTCTTTAGATCATTGTGCTTATTTGATTTGTTAGCAGAAGGTATTTTATTTTTTTATATATTCAGCTTTATAGAGAGAGAGATAGAACCTGTTATCTGTAAAATAAGGATAAATTATGCATGAATTAGGGAGGTGAAATATAATGCTTCCCTTGATTTGAGATTTTATTTGCATTACACATGTTTGAGATGGATTTGATGGCAAGAAGATGTCAAATTACATATTGTTTTAATAAAATCTTACTACAGTATGTCACCTTTGCAATCTGCAAAGGCCTTAATTTTATCTGAAAAAATCTGGTGCCACAGTTACAGGATTTTATCTTCAGAGTTCTTAAAATATCCTGTAAAATTGACAAAACTACTCAAAACAATATTATTGTACAGGGCAAAGTCACAGTATCAAACTTCATTTTCTTAGGCAGGGAAGAAGGAACAGCGAATATTCGTAGCAGCTTGAGGACAATTCTTTATATTTATAAATAATTTCAGTCTCAAATTTCTGTTTCTTTCTTAAAATGTTGCAATACTTCTAGTTTTTTCTAGTATTGCTGGTACAGAAGGAATTGTTCATTACTGAGATTTTGTTGATGTCTCTAAAAAAATACTTACCAAACCAGTATTTTTTAAAGTGAGATTTTCCATTGTAAAAGCCAACTTGACTCTTAATAGTTATGCAAATGTCCATTAAGCCTATTCTTTAGTGTAGTTCCTGCTGCTTAGTCCAGTGCCAGTTCAGGCTTACAGGCTTGTCATTCCACAGATCTTCTCCAGAACTCTTCTCTTTTAAGGGCAATGGCCTGACATTTGCCATACATGACTATTCAGCTATTTCATTCTTAAATCTCATAGAACTCGAGGGGTAACCATTAAATCCTGGGTATAGCATTAATCCTGCTGGTGTTCTGCTTATAATTTTGTCAGCTTGTTCTGTAATCTCTTCTACAGTCACTTTAGTTTTAGATGAATTCTCTGATGAACCCCTGTGCAAAAAAATGGTATTGAGGTGGGAATCTCCACAGTTTTTTCAAAGTGAACATTGATGCCAAGAAGTCATTTAGCTCCTGTGCAATTGCATGTCCTTTCTAAATGTTCCCCAAGAAGTCATTTAGCTCCTGTGCAATTGCATGTCCTTTCTAAATGTTCCTCTTATACCCTGCTCATTAACAGGACCTGCAGGCTCTCTGCTGGGATTTCTGATCTTGATTTGTTTGAAAAAAAAAAAGACTTATTATTACCTCTGAAACTCTTTTACTAGCTTTTTCTGAAACTTTTTTTTTCAGTCTGCCTTATCTGCCAGAGTTATTTTCTTCATTTAAACTCAACTTCAGCTTTTTTGAAATGCATTCCTGTATCTAATAGCCTTCTTTACCCTGCTAGTTAGCTGGGCTTTTCAGTCCTTTTGTGCCTTTTCAGTCTATTCTAAAGAGATGGTGTGCATTTGCACTATGTTTTCAATGCAGTTTCTTTATGAAAAGTCCATGCTGTCAGGAAGGATGTAATTCTCCAAGCTGCCACTTTTTGATGAGCTTTCTCTTTTCTAAGGATTGAATTAAATACAACCCTGGAATTCCTGGACTAGTTCTGCATTAATACAGTGTCTAGGTACATTAACTACTTTCCTTAATACATTTTACCATTAGTACTTACTAATTACATTCATATAGGCACTTAGCACGTTAGCAAAGCAGTGTATTCAAACTCAGAGCCACAGAACCATAGAATGGTTTGGGTTGAAGAGAACCTCAAATATCATCAATTTCCAAGCCCCCTGCCCATGGCAAGGAAAACTACTATACCAGGTTGCTCAAAGCCTCATCCAGCCTGGCCTTGAACACTTAGAGGAATGGGGCATTCACAGCTTAATTTTCAAGAACTCTCTCTCTGGCATCCCTTCCTTCCAGCATGTCAACTGCACTTCACAATTTGATGTCATCAGCAAACTTGCTGAGGATGCATTAGATACCACTGTACCTGTCACTGAACAAGTGTTCAACAGCTCCAGTCCCAGTGCTGACCCCTGAGGAGCACCACTCATCACTCCTTTCCATTTCGGCATTGGGTCATGTATCACAGCTCTTTGAGTCCAACCATCCAGCCAGTTCCTTATCTACCAAGCTGTCCGTCCATGAAATCCTTGTCTGTCCACTTCAGAGACAAAGGTGTTGAGTGGTAGTGTCAAATGCTTTGCACAAGTCCAGGTAGATGACTTCAGCTGATCTTCCTATATATACTAACACTGTAAAACCATCACAGAAGGTCACCAATCTTTTTCAGGCACAATCTGCCCTAACTGAAGCCATGCTGGCTCCCACCAATCACCTCCTGCATAAACTCCCTTGAGAAATAGAGAAATAGCAATATAGTTAATTACGCAGCTTTGGCATGTTTGTCTCATCTGGCACAGAGGATTCCATAACTGCAGCCTTTCTTTCATGTGTCAGGTAGAATAACATACTATTGTGTCTCTTTTTGTTTAATTTTTTCACAGTTTAACCTTCTGTCTCTGATGATTACTGCCTGATTGATTGATGGATTGATTAATGGTCAATTTCAGATTTTTCCAGCAGGCTGGAGGAAATGAGGAAACAGTCTTGACACAGTGACTGTTATCTTCCTGTCTTTTTCTCTCTGAGATTGATTACATCTCTACTGCAAAAATCACGGTTTCTAAGTCCTCTGATCCCCCTCTTCCACTTCTGATTATAGTTTTCAATTTAGTTTTAGCTTAACAGCCTGTCAGCCAAATTCACTGGCATGTTCTTGAAGCTTAAAGCATTTTCAGCTTTTGGCTCAGGTTATCTACTGAAATGGTCAGCAAACAACTGAGCTGCAAATGCATGAACTAAAAGATATGTGATTGAAAAACTTGAGCACCCTTTCAGTCACCTGAATACTGGTGTTCATGAATATTAGAACAAATTACACCACAGTGGTAAAAAAGCAGCCAGTAAATTGCCTTGAAAAAAAATAGTGTTTCCGATAATCTGTTTTTCATAGCATTTTAGAAAATGAGGGGTAAAGGTCTCTTGTATATTAACTATAGCACCATGTGACTGGTATTCTTTATCAGTTGCTGAGCAACGGTCATACTCTGAATTTTTAAACTCATTAGCAAGCTGAACAGGCTGGCATTTGGCAGATGTTATTTGATTTTGTTTGGAGGCAAGTCAATGGGGGAGACAGAAGAGACATTGAGCTCATTGTGTTATCTTGCTTCTCTTATTAAATTCTCAAGATATTTTAAACACATCTAAGGAGACTGAAAGGAACGTCTTAATTTTCAGATTATTCACAGTACTTTTATGTGATTTATGTAGTAATATAAATGAAACACATGAGCCAAATTTTTTTATCTTCAAAAACATTTTAATCTGTACCTAACATTTTCCTGAAGTGTTTTGGTCATTAGTAATGGCTGAAGTAGCTTTATTTAAATCCTCCAATCATGCAAGAATTTCTTAAACAGTTTTGCCAGCATACCCCATCCTTGATGAGGAATATTTTATTTTTGTGTTCCAATTGAAGCCTTTTTTAATAGAAGAACTGACAATTGTTATAAATCGTTTGGTGCTATGTGATGGTGATATGATGTGACCATGCATCCACAAAGAACTTGCTCTGCTTGGATTTTAAGATAGTGATGGCCAAAGCTTACAAGTCTTGGCAATATGCCTAAGTAAGCTTAAACCACTAAAACTTTGAACTAATGAGTTATATACCAGCAGGGGACCTCTACAGAGCATAAGTATAAGGGAAGTCAGATACTGTCGGATTTGTAACATTAATTCAGGAGCACAGACCTCCCACTCAAATACCAGATGTCAGTGTATTGTTTTGTTGATTCATTAATGGTAGTTTTAGCATGGCTGTTTTTTCTGACTGAAGCTGATTAATGAACTAGTGAAAAGAGAGTAATACTATTCCTTAGTTTCTAAGGACTGTCTTGAGTATCTTCTTTGTCTAAGGAATCTTTACCCAAACCACTTACTTCCATGTGATTCAAAGGATCATTATGAGTTACTGAATTAATATTGTTGGTTTTGACCTCAGTAGCAGACATGGGGCCCAACTCAGGTTTTTCACATGTGACATTATACATATATGAAGGTTAAGAAATTACTCATACTGGAATATGGAGTACATGTTTTCCAACTCCTCCAACATTATTTAAATTAAAAATTTCTGATAGTCTTGCAAGTACTTGCTGAGCAATTCGGGAAAGTGATTTTGCCTGACTTCTGGATATTTTGGACTTTTTTCAACCTTATTTTCCTTGTCACAGATAGAGCCTACATATTTTTCACAACAACAGGTATTAATAATACTGTGGAAAAGAAGTCTATCAAATCCACGGGGGTGGCTTCTAAGACAAAAAAAAAACCAAAAAAACAAAACCAAATATCTGGGTATATTAGCATGCTTTGATCAGTAATATAAGTCAACAAAAAAGGGAATATCAGAGGAATGACCATAAATTGCAATTAGTATATAGAGAAACTTGGATTGAGTGAAATCACCTGTTTTGTTAGAAATACTTAGGGAACATGGACCAGACTCACAAATGAAATTGCAATTTATAAGACACAGAAATACTGTTCTGCAACATGTGGTTGCTAAGTTAACTTTTTGCTGAAGGATATTACGGATGCCAAAAATTTACATAAGCTCAAAGGAAGACAGAGTTAATGGAAGAGAAATCCATGAGGGTCTTTGGTTGAGTGAGCTTCTCAAGTACAAATTATTGGGGTTAAGAAAGTGTTACATACTGAGGAAGTGTTACTACCTCTTTCTCTGGTTTTGTACCTTTCCTAAGTACCTGGTATTGGTCACACATCCTTTTAGTCTTAGAGTTTACGATCATCTCTTATGAAATTATATGTCATTAATCTCCATACTTAAAACTAATAATACAACAGAGTTGGTTGAGGTTTCTTTTAGTTGGTTGGTTTGTTGGTTGGTTAGTTGATTGGTTGGTTGGAGTGGGGGGCTTTTGTTTGTTTGATTTTGGGGGTTTTTTGGTAGAGGTTGGTTGTTTTTTTGTTTTCCTTTGTTTTTCTTTTGTTTTCTTTTTAAGTCCATGTCTCTCTTCTGTAAATTCTTTCTGCTTTGAGCCAGATTAGAGAGCAAAGACATCAAATGCTGCATGATGCATCATGTAGAAGGTGTGTCTACACAAGTACTCTTCCCACTGCCTCCTTCCTGCCCTGTGGAGTCACTGGTAATCATCTATTACTGTTGTACTGAAACCTTTTTTAGAGCAGAGTGGCTTATAGTTGAGAGGGAAGGAATTCTAAAATCTTCCTTCTTGGTAAAAGTTTGGAGCCTCCTTATGCGGTTTCAAAGTTTAGATATCAAAAAGTTTTGTGTTCCAAGTAAAATCAGCACAATTTTCACCAAGAATTTTAAGGGTCTCTCTAACACGAAGAGGGTCTTTGACTCTTGAAGATGCAGCTCTGTAAGGTAGGACAGATATTACCAGGTAATTCTAAAGCATGGAATCTACTTATAGCAGAAACACATTATAAATTCACCTCATGAATAGAACTGGAATTGTTGCTGTGTGTTTGAAAGCATGAAAAACAGTAAAGACTGTCTGCCTACTTTTCTTTTCTTTGCTGTTATCACTCACATATTATATCAGTATAGAAAAACCTGGTTTTTGGTACAGTGTACCTTTATTAAACATCAGTTCACAGAGTGGTTGAGGTTAAAGAGGATCCCTGGAGGTTATCCAGTCCAACCCCCCTGCTCAGGCAGGGCCACCTAGAGCCAGTAGAGTACAACCGTGTCTAGAGGGAATTTGAATATATCTAAGGAGGGAGACTCCATGACCTCTCTGGGCAATCTCTGTGAGTGCTCAGTCCTCACTATAGTAAAAAGCATTTCCTGATGTTCAGATGGCAACTCTCGTGCCTCATTTTTTCCCCATTACATTTTATCTCTTTACTGGGCACCCCTGAATAGAGCCTGTCTCTGGCCTCTTTGCACACTCACATCAGATATTTATACACTCATAACATCTCCCTCAGCTTTCTTTTCTGCAGAGTGAACAGTCACAGCATTCCTGACATTTTCTAACAATGAGATGCTGCATTCTTCTAATCATCTTAGTGGCTTTCTCCAGTGTGTCCATGTCTCTCTTGTAAGGGACAGCACAGAGTAAGGCCCAGGACTCCAGGTGTAGTCTTCCCACTGCTAAATAAAGGGGAAGAATGGGTAAGGCTGGAAGGGACCATTGGAGGTCATCTAGTCCAGCCTTCCTGCTCAATTAGGAACTCCTAGAGCATGTTGCTCAGGAGTGTGTCTCAATGGCTTTTGAATATCTCCAGTGAAGGAGATTCCACAACCTTTCTGGGCAATCTGTTCCAGTGTGTGATCACCCACATAATGAAGAACTTCTTCTGCATGTTTCAGTGGAATTTTCGGTGCATCAGTTTATGCTTGTTGACCATTGCCCCTTTCCCGTTGGTTAGCACCACCAAGATGAGCCTGGCTTCATCCTCTTAGCACCCTCCCTTCAGATACTGATAGACATTGATGAGTTCCCCTCTCAGGCAACACTCCTCAGCCTGACAGGCCTAGCTGCTTTAGTTTTTCCTTGTGCCCCAGTCACTCAATCATCTTTGTAGTCCTCCACTGGACCCACTCCAGGACTTTCATATCTCTCTAATACTGTGGAGCCCAGAATTGGACACAGCGCTCCAAACGTGGCCTCTTCAGGACATACTAGAGGGGCAGGTCAGCTCCCTTGTCCTACTGGCAATGCTCTTCTGAATGCACCCCATGACAACCAGGGCTTGGTCACAAGGGTACACTGTGGGTTCATGGGTAGCATCTTGCCCACCAGGACCTCTTACCAGCAGATCAGCTCCCAGCCAGTACTGGTGCATGTGGTTATTCTTGAACAGATCCAGGCCTTGACACTTCTTCCTGTTGAGCTTCATGAGTCAGCCAAGATCTCTTTGGATGCAGTGTTGACCCTCTGTCAAATCAACCCCTTGTCCAAGATTGCAGATTTGTTAGGAGTAGCCTCTGCCTGATTATCCAGATCCCTGCAGATGTTAAACAGGACTGGACCAGTATTGACCCCATGGGTACACCATGGCTTCCAGCTAGAGTTTGTGTGGCATATCATCACATCCTGAGCCTGGAGATCAAGGCAATTTCTACTCCACCTTACTGTCTGTTTATTCAGCCTGTACTTCATAGTTATGATTAAGTATGTGCAGGAAAGAATTTTCTGAATGGTGTTATTTTAGAGACATTGATTCCTAAGACAGCATTACATAGAATTTTTTTGAGCTAACATGACAAGCAGTATCCCGAGAAATTAATTATCTTATTTTTCTTTCATTCTTGTAATCTCAATTCTGAAATCTAAGGCTGGCTGGACATTCTTGGGAGCACTACAACTTAGCTGTCTTTCAAAAAGAAATTGTGACTGTAAGTGTGCATTGGTGGTTAGAATCCTCATATGAGTGGGAGACCCTACTTGGTTCATCAAGCGACAACAGAGGCAGCAAACCTTTTCCTATGCCTTAGGACACAAGCTTTCTTGGTTGGGTTGTGGAAAAGAAGAAGTGTGTCTAGTTTCCTGAGCCTGGCTTTGTGGGCAGGAAAATGAGCCTTGTGCTCTTGGCTAAAACATGCAACATATTGCACTACCCAGATTATGAGAGATGAAAATTTCGTCTTCAGAGCTAGAACCCTCTCACTCAGTACTTAGCTGGTTGGGCAGAAAAAGTTTGATAGCAAATTTTATGATTTCTATTTTGTGGTATTTGCCCTATCCTAGGTAAATCCCTTCCTGTTCATACATGTTTAGAAAAGGAACATTTTGAGCTTTGTGCATAATATTCAAATATGCACAAACATGCTATCAGCATGCTACTGACTGAAAACAGATAATTAAACATAGCTGTTGTAATTGCTATTGAACAATTTAGGTGTCTAGAAAGTCCTAGAGCAAAAGAAAATAAAAAGAAGTGTCAAAGGAATTCTGTATTTCCTTTGAAAGATGCTTTTATAAATGGATTTTTTTTGGGGGGAGGGTGAAATTCTATAAAGAAGAAATCTACAATTTGAATGAAAAATTAATGGGAACTTGTTATCACTTCCCAAGTTTGTGGAGCCAATTAAAAAAAAATTCCCTTTCTTTGCAGGAGACTGAGCAGCAAAAATTAGTTGGGTAGTCTCACCTCATCTTGATTTTTTTTCTCAGCCTATAAAAAACACTGCAAATGTGATATGACTGGCAGTCTCTGCACAAAAGAGGCCAAGGAATAGAATAACAAGATGGTTTGCAGGTCAAGAGAAAAGGGTGAATTAGTAGAGTTGGAGTAAGAAACTTGCACAGCCTGTGTCCACTGTTTAACTCGGTCAGTGCTTTGCTGAACTCTAAATTCACTGAGGAAAGACAGAAAAGAAGTAATAGTAGGGCTGAATGAATCCAGGAGCGGAAATGTGTTAAAGAACCTTTCACCTCCACTGTTATTTCACAATGAAGCAGAATAAAGCCAACTCTTTCAAAAGAAGTTGAAGGGACTCTCTGAAATGAATTTAGCTGAGGTCAAAAATTCTTATAATTCTTATTATCTCTTCAGTGATGTCTGAAGAATATACTCTTCATCCCACTTTATGATGGACAGGCGCAAAATTAAGAGCCTCTAACCCTTTCGGTAAACTCAGAGAAAAACATAAAAAAAAAAAACCAAAAAAAAACGTAAATAGGTAGTGAAATAAATCGAATAATGAATCTCAGTCTCTTGGCTGGGTTTAATTCAATATGCCATTGTCACTTTGATACTAAGGTCATTTAATGTAAAGTTTGATACTTTCCAGTGCCTTCCATCCAATCTTTCTTTAAAATGTTATTCCTCCATTAACTATATTTACTTCCCAGAGAAGTCCAAATAAGTACAAAATTCAGAGCAAAATCTATCTTTATTTTCTCAGGGCAGCTTTTTTAAACAACAGAAAAAGAGATGTTCAAAATAATTCTAAACGGGAATTTTCTTTGTGAGGGAAGGGGAAATAAATACCATTTCCTTCTTCCTGTGTTCTGAGCCATTTTTCCTCACTCACTGCTACTTTTCAGTATCAACTGTTTACTTTCTTTTGTGGCATCTTTCGCTCAAAATACCTACACTTCAGTTTTGAGACAGTCCTCACAAAATTTGTCTTATTCTGTGTGGGTTTTTTGTGTATGGTGCATAGCAAAGACATAAATAAAGACACAGTGCTAATTTAATGGCATTTGGAAAGGTCTTGCTTTCCAAATAATGTCCCTAAGTATTTCAATATATGTTGAGTAACAACATAAATAGGAGTTATATTGCACTAAGTTAATGAAAGAATGCTTCCACTGGGTCTGTTTATTGCAAGAAGCTAATACTGGAGTATCTTAAGGTTATTTCTAATATTTGACTGTTTTAATGATTATTTGATGTTAGAGTTCCATTTTCAGTGAAATAGTTATTCTGCTTGACCTTGTATAGCTTTAAACCTTGGGGTTTTCTTCCATCAATTAATCTACACTAGTGAACTTCAAGATTTGAAAAAATATATGGTCCTAATGCAATGTAAATGAAACAGAACATGAGCTAGAGAAATAGCAACCTAACCAACCACAAAAAAACCCAAAAAGCCTAGAATGCCAGTGATCTTCAAAAATAAGCCTGTACAATAATAAGACCAATTGGAAAGTCTTTATAATATGTAACATGTAATATGGAATAGAACTAGCATAATTTAAAAGTAATTAATTTCTGCCCTAATTTCATAATATAAGCAGTTTTATTTGGAAAGCATTGAAGTAATTTGTATTTAATATTTTTTGTTGAGAAGATAGACTTTTCGTGGTACTGTAGCTTACATTTTCTGTCTCTCTGCAGAATAAATATGTAACTTTTGAATACATAAGTAACTAAATTGTAATTTATGACATCAGATACAGAGCATTTTAGTCTGCTATGAGGGGGTATTTCATTAAGTTCATATAAGTGTATTCTATAAAGGACATATTGTAATTAAATTCAATAAAAAATTGTAGTTCTGGTAATTGAACTAAGAAAAAAAAACCATAATGAACAATATCAAAATTTCATAAAAATTCTAACCATGAGGCAATTTCAGAATGTCAGTGAATACAAAGAGGTATGAGATAGCCAAACATCATTCAAATAATCTTAGCAATAAACTTTACTTTTCCTATTTTGGGTGGGTATTAGAATGTCTTCTATTGAGTTAATTCCTGCAAATGGAGAGATCACACATAGTGCAATGAGGAAGCTCAGAATCATGGTATTGGGAAGGAAGTCCATGGTACAGTGAACAGGTAAATGGTGTCCACATGACCAGCAGCACACACAGAACAGCTTTGTTTCCACCTTCCTGTTTTACGTGCTGGAGCATTCTGAGAACTACCACCACGGTTCCCTGGGTACTGTGGACTTCCCTCACCTGAGTGCTCAAACTACCTACTATTTCTTATTTTCCTTTTGATTAACTTTAAACAGCAAGCATTAACTAGGGTGCTCGTTTAATCACTGAACACTTGACTACATTCTGCTATGTTTTCATGCTGTATTCTGAATTTTGTACTAATTTTCCCAGAAGTTTATTATGTGACTCTCCTTTTAGTGTGAGGACTGGAGCAGTTATGACTGAACCAAAGAAAGGAAGAATAATTTCTGTTGGCTTTGGAAGTTCCTAGAATTTTTTTCTAATTCTTAGGAATTATGCCATCTGCTATAAATACTTCAAATAAGTTGTAACAGTGTTAGATACTGTTAATATGAAATATTTAAGTCACCTTGATGGTGCTTTTCTTCTGAGTTGTCATAGACTGATACATACTGAAAAGCTTACAGTGCCTTATATTCATATTTATTTCAGTGCCCTTTTTAATATCTAAACTTCTTCTGTTCTTAGAAGAGGACTTATACTCTGGAGGTTAATTTAGCATAATTTAAGTACTTGAATCACACAGACTATTAAGGTCCTTTGGATTTCACTGTAATTTTTCACTTCATAGTGACATAGCTTGATTCTTACTGCCTTCACAATGATGTAAATCAAGATAACACCACCAAGAGGCTTGGACTTGGTAACTTTTTTCATAGTTTTTGTGACACATACAGGACAACCATAGGATAAGACTTTTTTTGTTTTAGTAAAACAATACATTTTCTGTGAGTTTCTTAGCTAGATAGTGACAGGTTAGAATTTTATCTCCAAAATTGTGCACTTGTATCTGAATTGAATACCTGTACTAAACTGCAGGGGTTTTTTTTTTTTTTTTTTTTTTTTTTAAATCAAATTCCCTCAAGCAGTTTCTTTAACAAGCTAGGTACAAACCTCTGTGAACAAAAGCAGAATTGAGAGCAGGATCTGACCTAGTCATTGCAAATAAAATGCACTTGAGAGCTCTTAAAACCTGATCAGTTGTTTATTTTCTATTCTAAAAATACCAAGTATGTAGAAACCTCATGATAAATGCAACAATTCCATTGCAAAGAATATAGGTAATTCTTCATAAGTAACATAATTACAGCTCCCAAAGAAGTTTCAAAAAAACTTCACAGTAGTAAAAGTAATGCTTATTCAGTCAGAGTAACCTAAAGACATGACAGCGCAGTGGCAGCAGTAAAATGTTTCTTGCAACACTCAGATGCAGCAGCCCTCATCCTGTGACTCTTCTTGCTCATTGTAGTTCAAATCCTTTCATCTTCAGCCCAGACTGACTGTGGTCTACTGAGACTGTTGTCTATTGCTCACTCACAAAGGTCATAGGGCTCTTAGGTCCTTGGCATACACCATATCTGTATGGCACTTGGATAAGTACTTTTTTCCAAGGATTTACATAAAGATAAAAAATGAGTATGTCCAATTCATCCAGATGTGTTGCTGCAGGCCCCCAGCTGGGTAATAATTAACATTGACTCCATGATTCACAGAAGGCTGATCAATTACCTTATTCTACAATTCTTATTAAGAAACCCATTGCCCTTACAGACAGTCACAATACAGGTGGACCCAATTGGTCCTTTACTTAAAACACCATCACCATTGGCCAATTAAGAAACCACCCTTTAGTAAACAGATCTCCATAACACATTCCACATGTACAAAACAACAGGTGCAGCAAGTGCAGATAAGAATTGTTTATGATTCTTTGATCTTCTCACAGCCTTCCTCAGGACAATGCCTGGGAAAATTGTGTATTGCTCTCTGTGGCCAGAGATCTGCTACCACACAGAGGCAGTAATTTGACCTTAAGACTGCATGTCCTGATTCTATCCAGAGCAGAGTTAATTTTTGCAGTGGCTGTGAGGAGGCAGAGCCTGGAGCCATGTGGACACGGGTAGGACGTTATTCTCTACCACCTCGCATCAGTTGCTAGGAGTGGGGATAAGGGACTCTGGCTTCTGAGAAGAAAGGCATCGTTTTCCAGTGGAGCAAAGTGTGGTGCTGTGGGGAACCTGGCCACCATTGTTCATTACTGTCTGCGGTCTGTGGTGAGAACTTTTGCACATGAATCACCTTCTGTTTGTATACTTTTGTCATAATATCATTGCTGTTACTATTTGTTTCCTTAGTATTGCCATTTCCAGTAAATTGTTCCTATTTCAACCCATGGTCTTTGTCTTCTGTGCCTCCCACACAGGGGGGAGGGGAGCTCTTCACGGTCTTTTTAGTGGGAGAATTGGGGAATACCATTCCTAAACCACGACACTGCAGATGACTCCTCAGATCTGGACAACTCGAGTGTTTTGTGCATCTCTAGGCTCTAGAGATGGTGTGTATGTATCGTTGCAAGGGGCCCCCAGCCAGGTAATGTGTTACATAGACTCCATGACTTACAGAAGGCTGATCAATATAACTTTATTAAGAAACCCATTGCTCCTTTATATGCTGGTTTGCTATACGTGGACCTCATGGGTCCTTTACTTAAAACACCATCACCATTGGCTAATTAAGAAACCACCCTTTGGTAAACAAATCTCCATAACACATTCCACATGTTCACAACAACAGGTGCAGCAAGTTAAGAATTGTTTCTTATTCATTTCTATGATCTTCTCACAGACTTTTCTCAGAACGATGCCTGGGAAAGTTCTGTTTCTCTCTGTGGCCAGAGAGCTGCTGCCACATGTACGTTCTCTGTCTTCGCTTCTATGGGTATCCCTCTAATTAGCAGAGCACTGGGAAATTTGGACCACTTTACTAGGAACGGGCAGGCCAGATCTCAAGAAATAACACTACTGGAGACCCAGCCTGCAATCTGTGGAGGAGAATAATATAGGAGTTACTAGTTTATGTGTCCTGCTTGAGAGCAGTAAAGGATTTTCTAGTCCTTTTCATTCAAGAAACCTAGGAATATAAGTCCATGGAAAGAAAGCAGGGTTACTTTCCTGTACTATAGTCAAGTGTGATGTATGGAAAACTTATAGGATGATTTTATAGAGGCTTTGGGGAGTTTTTTTGAGATGTTTAGCAGTATGGGATAGCTATTATGCTGTGGGGCATTCAAGCTGAAATGTTACATAGACATGACCTGTCCACTCAAAAAGGTCTAAAGGCTACCTATCTACAATCCCTACCATAACATTTACCAGTGGCAACTGGGGTAGTCCAGGTTGTAGGTGTACTCTCTAGTAAGGCTGCAAGATATTGTGGAAACATCTAGTTGTTTTGGTTTTAAGCAGCCAAATTGCAGACTTCATCCACTCTTTCGAGGACATGAAATTAATTTCTGTGAAAGAATCAGTACATGGCCTGTAAACCATATGGGTCCTACTTAGCATCTCTGTGTCCAAGTAGTTCACTGTGTCACAGTATATATCACTTGAAAGAATCAGTACGACATCTCATTCCCAAACACTTCCCAATGTAAGAAAACTACTACATGAAATTTTGATGGGCATATTTTGCTACTTTCACTGTTACTTTTAAATACAAAATGATCACGTATCTTTTCAAAGGTGAACAATGAGGAATAACAGTCTTTTGAGTTCTTTGTGAAGACTTTTTCCCACTAATTAGTAATCCTGTTTCTAGCCAGCCTTATAAAGGGCAAGTGTGTGAAAAATGGTAGCATATGGTTAAGGTACAGACAATATTCTACTCACAAGTTCGTAATTCTTGCAATAAGGTTGCCATTCTTTTTGTATCCTACAGAATGTGAAAGTATGTGTGAGTTCCTCAAAAATAGTATTATTAGTATTAGGACAATTTTCTGAACCAGTCATATGTTTCCAGTAGGCAATAATGCTTCCATAATTTGAGTTTAAAAGATCTGAAATATTTAAATTAAAAAAAAAAAAAAAGAAAAGAAAAAAAAGAGAAAAATAAAAAAAGATAAGTGGATGACATTTGGATATTCTTCCAGTTACTGAAGAATCCAAACCATATTTTAAGGATGCATGTATACTTTACAAAGTATTATAGACTTATGAAATTAATTTCACAGTATGTTTAATGGCAGTTGATGACAAAGCACATAATTTCAACTTGTGAATAGTTCTGTAGAATGCAGGCTTTAGAAATACCTCTGTTAACCCTGTTAAATGATCTGTAAAGGTAAAGCATATCAATCTTAAATACATTGAAAATCTCATACCTTTTTTCAATGAGTTCAATTTTAATTTGGATCAGGAGTGCACTTGTGAGGTGAGTCTTCCTATTGTCCACAAGTACAGAGCTTTCCTTTGCTTTTTGAAGTAGTCATAAAGCATGAAAATTATTTTCAGATGCTAACCAGATGCTATTCAACTGTTCCTAAGTATTTCTTCCACCAAACTAGTATAGGCTTAGTCTTGAGTAAATCTCTGCAAAAGCTTATAGTAGTAATGAAATGGCTTTCTCAGGTCTGTGAAGAATCCTCTTTCCAGGACACCAGAAGGAGGGTGCCACATCACCATTCTCCTCCCCTTGCTCCCTCATTGCATATACAGACATTCAATATGCAAGGAATGACGTAGCTGATATCATGTAGTTATAAAATAACTCTTGTAGCTTTCTGCTTTTTTTCTTTCATAAGCATGTCCTATTTGCAATATGTTTTTATAAGGAATGCAGAGTAAACCAACACATTGATACTGCCATAATGCTTAAGCTGATGAATCTGTTGATAAATCAATTTTAAGGCAACATATTTAATTATTTCTGAAACTTTATTAAACACACATTTCTAGAGGGTCTCCATTTAAATCTCTGTTGGCTTGCTTTTCAAATAGCATATTCTATTCAAATAATTACTGGTTTAAAGTGTGATATTTAAACTGTAATTTGATTGTAACAAGAAAAGGCAAATCTAGGGTGGGCTGATTGTCTTCCATTCAAACCAGACTTTATTCTAATTTCTGTGAAGTTACAGTCTTTTAAATATAACCAGAATTAATCCTTTAGTTAAAAATTACTTTAATCACTATATTTTTTAAAAAATCTGTTCTTAAATAAATTAATTAAATTTTTTTCTCAATTTTTCTTTAGTAAACTCTTCACTATACATGATATCTTTCTTTTATTTTTGATGAAATTGATGAAGTGTCTGCATTCCCTTTGTGATCATAGAATGAAATGTAACTTCTAAGTAAAAGCTAAACAAGTCTAACTGAACATTGTATTTGGAATTGCATATCCTTCTATTTGCCACTGCCTGTAAGTGTTCATGCATTAGACATTTATATATTTGAATGAATACCTACAAGCATGTATTAAATATAAACAAACTCAGGATGATCAGGAAGTGGTAGTAGAAGTGTGTGAATTGTGTAACAGGGACAGTTTATCATCTTACCACCTCAAGGATTGTGCTTCAAATGATGGTGCCTTTAGAATGAACCTGAGAAGTGGTATGCATTTTTGCCTTCACAAACAAAGAAACACAAACTATGAAAAACTAAGCACATGATGAAGCTTCAAGAGTCATGTGATGTGGCTGACAGCTAGAATCATAAGCTGCTTTTAGAGATTGGTGGGATGCATCCATTCCCAAGTGTATTGCAGAATGACCTGTTCTGCACAGAGATTTGTTAAGTGGTGGTGGTTATGCATAAAAAAAAGGGAAAAAGAGTAACTATTATTCTGCCTTCTTTATTGCCTTTGTCTGTAACTCCATCTGCCAAATACCACCTGACCTTTATTTTGCTACAACTATTTCATTCAACAGGCATATCTTCCTTTCTTTTTGTTAGAATTATATGTGATCCTTTCAAAAAATATTTTTCAAAATAATTAAGACTGTTTTTGACATACTGATTTTTATTAAAAGTATGAATAATACTTCATGCAGACTATGAGCTGTGATACAAGTGAGTGAACATAGAATGTGTGATAGAAGCCAAGGTAGAAAGGAAAATGAGATGCTGTGAAAGAATGTGATTGCTCAGCCTCTCAGTGATTCAATCTTGTAATGTAAAAGGCAGATGAACATTCCTATATATGCATGTTTCGATTCTGGATCCTCTTGGGATACCTAAGACTAGGAAAACCAAAGTTCATACTTCTTGGTGTCATTAGGGTTTCTTTTTCTGCCTGAAAAATTAATTGCTTATTACTTTATTAATTGTGATAAACATGATTCTTAAATGGATTTTGTCTTTTCCTAGTTATCCGTTTAGTAAGTAGCATTGGATGTATTTTCTTTTGGAAATCAGGTTCAGAGACATTCTTCCAGTTTGTGTCCATGACAGTACATATTTCATGACCTTTCATATTTCATACTGAGATAAAAGTATTACTGACTTTCTTTTTTTTCTTTCTTTCTTTTATGGCGATTTGCTATAAGGCATCTCCTTGAGCAATTCTAGAGGCCCTATGGGATGTTTAATAGTCTGTGGCACATATCATGAAGTACAAATGACTGCATATATCAAGGCACTGCAACTAGTGCTTATTTTAATGTGAAATCTATATGATACTGAGCCAAGTATGCTGTATGATATAATTGGCTCAGTATAACCTATTCTTGTAAAAGCATTCTTTCTATAATTAAAGTAAGAGCTGAATCCCAC
This sequence comes from Onychostruthus taczanowskii, assembly GCF_017590055.1. Taxonomy (NCBI): domain Eukaryota; kingdom Metazoa; phylum Chordata; class Aves; order Passeriformes; family Passeridae; genus Onychostruthus; species Onychostruthus taczanowskii. The sequence goes on along the minus strand of NW_024497629.1, from coordinate 16,061,462 downwards.
TGGGTGATTATTTCCTCTGTGATTAGAATATATTTTGAATCCTATTATAGATACAGTCCTGCAGATCCTTTCACTGTGTTTTGAATTGAATGATACCCAGCATTTGCCTTAAGGCCTTCACTTTATGAATCAAATATGTAGGGTAGGATCTTACTAGTAATTTTTTAAAGCAGAAAAATGTTGTTCCTCATATATGCTATAAAAAATGCTTCATTACTGAAAAATAATGTTTAAAAAACCCGATTAGTAAGTAAATAACAATTCTCAATTCATTCTCTCATTTTGGACATATTTTTGCAGTTTGGACATTGAACAATAAATAATGTTTGTGATACTGAGCCTCATATTTGACTAGTAAGCCTTAAATCTCCAGCAAGCTTAAACAGTAGACGAAATCTCAGCTATCTTCAGAAAACAAAACCCAGTGCAAAGTATATTGGTGTTAGCTAACTCTAAAATCCATTGATCTGTCTTCATTTGCAAACAGAATGTATCTTAAAATTCATTTCTAAAACATATGTTTTTTTATGACACTGTAAAACTAATAGTTTTTAATCTAGACCTGAATTTTACTCTAGGGCAGCACTCATCCTCCTTTGAAAACATAAAAATTATATCAAGTACTGTTAAGTGAAACAGTATAGAACTGAGAAGGTAAATCTGCAGTATTTCTCAGTTCTACTCTTAAATAAATAAAGTATTTTACAAATTATGTAAGACATAGCACTAGACAGTTCTTCCATTAGGAATCTGCCAAGTCTCTTCAGTCACATCACATCTGATAGTCAGTGTTCTACTTTTCAATAAACTGAAACTACATCAGAATTTTTTTAATGAGAAAGATACTTCATCTCAAGTTTCTTTTCTTACAACAGCTGTTTTATGAGCGGAATGAGCCACAGATTTTATATGTGATTTTCTGTCAGAAATATTCAAATATTCATTAGAATTATTGTCATCACCTGAAATGCCATCTAGCAATTGTTACAGATCTACATAAACAAAGTAGATTTCCATATCTCAGAAAAGCTCGTCTAATTTTGCTTTTTAGTAACTATTTGAGCATATTCATATTTATTATGTTGAACAGTGTATTTAGTAATTATTGTGTAATTATCCAGTATTTACAATAGGCACTTTCCTGACAGGTACACCTGTTTTATAAATAAATATTCTTTTTTGTGAAAAGTTTGAACAGATTCTGTCCATTCATCTATCATTCTACTTTTAAAATGTGCAATAGTTACCCTATTGATGATAGCAGACACAGGCATTGTTTCTTAATTACAATTTTCCCTTTAATAATCTAATGCATTTTTTATCTAGACAAATATAAGATATAAAATTAAAGATATTTCCAAGTAGATGCTTGCTTTTGTTTATCTGCTCTTTGGAAAACTGGAGGTCCTGGAGCAGGGGGTGGATGAAGCTGGAGGTTGCAGCAGAATTTGCATAAGCAAAGGTCATACAGTTCCCTTCACAACTTCTCATCAACAACCGGCGCCTGGATGGAGATGTACAGATAAAACTGCTCCCCTTGGCTTGCCCACTTCCCTCTGCCTTTTTTACAGTCAAGCATATACACTGTCAGATCCTCCTTTATGCTGGCAGAAAGAATAATACCCAGCCTTCAATGTGAAACCACTTTTGTGTTGCAGGTACTGACAGAATTGCAGTGTTAGTGTTGTAAGGAAAAGGGAGGATAGTGTCACAGTACAGTAGTTCTTATTACTAGGGACGTATAAGAAGGATGTCAAGTACTCTATGTATTGCTTATTCCATAAATACCATAATTATTTTATCCTTGAACAGTGACATAATTTTCAATATTGTAACAGAGAACGCTATGCACAGTTGAACAGCTGTCGAATCATTGTAACATGTAAGCCTGTGTTTATGCTTTGCTTGCTTCACTGGGATAATGTAAAGCTTTATTTAAACTCAAACAGAAGTAGTAAGACTACATGTATTGAAATCCACAGCTCACAAAAATTCTGCATCGTACCTTTTTTAGACCACTGGGACTTCAATAAAAATTAGCGACATGGCTCCTCTGTCTAAGTTCTGCCACTGTCAATTAAAAATTTTGGTTACTAATATTTGTACATAACTTAAAAATATAAATTGATAGCTCTGCAATAATTTGAATTAAAAAAGAATAGTATTTGAAAAACCAAAACTTTCCATTATCATAAATTATTCAAAATGGAATTCTAATGCTAGCAGCTGTGTGTTCAAAATATTATATGAAATTGGTATTGTTTATGAAGGGTTTTAGTGTTTGTATTTAATATTCATCCAAAGAAGTAGATTGTCTAGGTGTGACCAGCAGCCACAGGTAAAACACTTTAAAAATTTCATGAGAGGGTGTAGAAGGCTAGTCAATATGTCAGTAATATTGTGTTTAGTGTCCCTGCTAACAGACTGTCTGTAGATTGCTGGGTAAGCACCAAATATATTTGGTAAATTTTGTAGTTCCAAGATGAGAGAATGCATATTTTATGAATTAATAAAATTTCCAATTACCTTCTAAATCTTGTCTTCCTATTCTTATAATATAAATATTATTTACTTGAACTCCCTTCAGTGGGACTTATTTGATGACGAGAATGTGTTCATGTGGATGAAGTCTGCAGAAGGGGCTTCTTCATGTACTGTGTATACAAGTAAACTATTACTCATTAGTAAAACACATAGTACCTTGTTGCTTAAATGCTTATCTACTAGTTTAGTCAGAAAAAAATAGGTGAATATGTTTGCTGTCTGCTTTATACTGTTGGTATATTAATATAGCTTATATACTGTATTCACAAAATATGGGGAATAGCTTTTGAAAAAGAGTAGGAAATAGACCTTTTGAATAGTACAGAGTGTAAAATTGTGGATGACTAAAAGAGTAGTTGTCAATTCACAGAAATACACATATTAATAAATGCTTTGTAAATTCATACATGTAATGAAGCTAAATGAATCTGTGAAAGTTTGTCCTTCACAAGAATCAATAATGACATAAGCAGCAACACAGAAAGCATAATGCTGTCCTTATTTAGGGCTTGGCTTCTGGTACTTTAGCCTTGTCATACTGCTGGAGTGATATCCAGATATTAAACTTCTGGACAGTGGTATTGAAAATTTCTTAGTATTGAATTGAGCTAATCTTACTTTATTGATTGTGGTTATCTGTCTTTCTTGAGATTCAACAGAATGCAAGCGAAACATATGTGTCTCATTTAAAATACTTGAATAAAATATCTCATATATTGAGATACACTCAATACATTTAAATATTATATTCATTGGAATCAACTGCACTGAATGCATATGAATAAGATTACTGTTATTGATTTATGGTGAATATCAACTAGACCCAAGTAGTACTATATCATGTTATTTTAATGACTTGTGTGGTCTCATTTGTCCTTTGCGCAGACAAAGCCAAATTATTCTGGTTTTGACTGAGAGTTTCAATTAGATAGTTAGCATTTTGTGTGATACTGCAGTTTTCTGTGAAACAAACAATTTGCTTGAATTGCTAGACAACTTTTGCCTTGTCATAAATGCTTTTTCTGTACCATACAGGATGTAGTATATTATAGCTTATAGTTCTTTGGAAAAGTGAATATCAATGATCATTCACTTTTGTAATACTATAGCAAATGAAAGCATAAAATGCCTGTCTATGATGAATTAAGAAGTAGAGAAAATACTTTAATATTTGGGGTTTTCTGCCATGTGGTCTTTTGCCAAAGTAACACTTAATTACCATGCTAAGTAGTATGATATATTAGCATACAAGGAGAATAGTGCTGTATATTACACTATTCTAAAATAGTGTATATTAGTAAAATAATATTAAAATATTAGAAATAATATTAACATAATATTAAAATATAAAAATTCAAAATATCTAAAATATTACAGTAATTCTAAAACAGACTGCAATGAAATCTTCTTAGAGAAGTTAAGCTGAAGAAGAGAGTAGATTTTAAGCAAGTTTTGGGTGTAGGTTGGCAGTTGCTTGTGAAGACTGTGCTGCCTGTCCTAGTCCAGGGGTGCAGAGAGCAGCAGGGTTACCCAGCTGTCTCATTGCTTTGCAGTTGTCTGGATGGATCTGCTCACTCCACCGAGAAGTACTGAGGCATGTCTCAAGTCATAAAAGGCATAACCATTACCTGTCAAAGGGACCACGTGTTTGCTGCTGTCATTTCCCATTTTGCTGACAGATCAGATCCCACACTCAAAGCTCCCATTGAGCAGTGTCCAGGTCCTGTCCTCATGAACATATGGGGAACAATAGACATCAAGGAGGAACAGCTCAGAGTTTTTGCAAAATCTGCTTGCAACTATAAAATCACATCCCCTTTTCTCAAGCCTTGCAAGCTGTGTTTAGAAAATTTTCATCTACTGAGAATGCTGTATTTTAGGAAAAAAAATTAAGTGCTGAAAACCTTTGTGGAGTTGTTCATTAAGTAGAAGTTTTACAGAAATCACATTATTACTCCTCTCAGTGCTCTAGCTGATTTCTAAGTGAAGTTTAAGATTATTGTTTGAATGTAAAAATCTGGGGTGGAGTTGCTCTTGATTACAAGAGATCAATTTCTTTTGCATGATTTCATGACAGATTCTTTCATGCCTTTTACTTTGAAATGTAAGGAAACTAGCTGGTCAGTCAACTTTTTAGAATGTGAAGTACCAATAACAATGTTGAATGCTGTGTTAAAGATTGACAGTGTGGATCATCGAAGATTAATTTAATAGCCTTTTTTGTTTAAGTAAGGATGACTTATAAACAGGAAACAACTCTAGAAGTTGTTCTAGAAGTTGTACTAGATCCCAGAACTTCTCTATCTCATAATTCCTCAGAGTTCTTATTACCTTGAATGCCACTATATTAGAATATTAATATTAACCCACCATGGTGGAGGAGGGGTAGGTACGACATGAACTTTGAGGTCACTTCCAACCCAAACCATTCTAGGATTGCAAGATTCTGGGATTGAAGACAGTTTCTGAAGCTTTTGTCTTGTTTTGAGACCAGCTGATACACGTGACTTTTTCCATAAAATGAATCCATCTCCAAAGCAGTGTGACAACATTGAAATTACCTTCTGTGAATTGGCTTGTATTAATGTAATTCCTTTTCTTGTATAACTCTTGACCTTTGGGGATGCAGTTTGAAGACAGCTGTTTGGCTTTTGCCAAAACCATTCTGTGACTGTGTGAACAAGAGAGACAGAGTGCTGTTATTTAGGCATATTAGGTCTGTAAAATTTAATAATGATGCTGTAATTTTTTATTCTTTCAGAGTCACTTCTGGTTTTGCTTGTCTGAGTTTTTCACTAGAAATTCTGATGTAGTATAAAAAATGCTGTAACTGTTCCTTTTATCCACAGCTGGCTTGAGTGATTTCTGGCATCTGAGTATAGCTGGTAGGTGTGCCTGGATGGAAGTAAGCTTAGAATATATATGTGAAACTGAATCCTTGTAATTGGTATATGCTGCAACTTGTGTTACAGAAACCGCTCCAGAATTGTTTGTGTTGCATACCTTCAATATTTTCTGCTTGTCAGGTTTGTTAATCACAATATAAAGTGTCTAATGAGTTTTCATAGTAAGAAATCAAAATTTTTCATGCAAATACATCCTGGATACTACTAGGCTGATATAATGTTAAATATATGACACTCAAAGTTAAAAATTGAGAATTGAGATGGATTTAGAGAGATATTTTAAATTTACATTTGTTAATTTGGAAGTTCAACTGCTAATTTTCCTTTTGAAGAGAGTAAGAATACTAATAATACTGTGCTTTCAGGTATTTTTTAGGTAAATTCTAGGAATACAAATTCTCAGATGACTCAAAAAAGACTTAATTGGGCTCAAAGTAATAATTCTTCTTTACTGCCTAACAATAAATATGACAAAAGCGAATTACTAGCACAAATACTGGAAATAAAAGGGGTTTAAAGTTGTACACCAGTTTCAAGATGAAATGCATTATGTCTTTCCTACATATGCATATAAGCAAAATCATGCATGCTCAGAAAGTCAGGTTTCCATATGCTGATTTAGTCTCCTTTGCCTTCCCTCCCAAAATTGCTTTTTCTACCAGCAGTAGTTGCCAAAGGACAAAAAATATCATTACTATATTATGACCTCATCTAAAAATTGAAAAATAATTAAAATTTATTTCAGTAAAAAATTATACTATTTCTTTCTTTTGAAGATGTTCACTTGACATTGCCTGGATTTTTAAATAAACACAGTAGATATCTCTACATGTTTTAAAATATAGACCTACTAATTTAAATAATGCATGAAGTCACAAAAAATTCAGGTAATTTTGCCTGCAAACTACTTGTGTCCAAGGTAAATTCCATCTTCATTGTGTATTAAGTTGTTTGTCCTAGAGCCAGTTCTTATAAGCCCTAGAAAAACACTTAATACACCCAAGGATAGCTCAGCTACACTTTGGGGGCATAAAATAAGCAGGATGGCTTCTGCTGTGGTGTTAGAAACAAAAAAGGTTTAATAAAGGCAAAATAACAAACAGAAAAACTCGAGCCAGGTACAGAGGTCTGCCCCTGGTAGAAACACTTCACACAAAAGCCCCTCTTCTCCTTTGTTCTGTTCTTTTCTACTTGATTGATCAGGCGGGACTTTTTGGCTTCTATCCAATTAGGTGTTCTCTGGTGTTTGGTGAAGTCCCTGAGGCCCTATGAGGTGGCTTTCCACCTAACAGTTGAGAGAAGCTTCTGGGCTTCTTTCCTTTTTTGGGGGACAAAGGTTAGTTTTTGCCACTCTGTCATTAGGGGGCGCATTCCTACAATTGTGGAGATTATGGATTATTGCAAATAGCCTTGATAAAAAATGGAGTCTAATTCAAAACATCTAGTCAAACATTACCTACATCAATAGTATGCAGAAAAGTATCCCAGTAAAGCTGAATTACCTTGAAATAGTTTTTCTCTAGTATGTATTGAAATTGTCTCTGAATTTGACTTGTCTTATGACAAAAGTTCTTTTCAGAGAATATTTGCCTCCTCAATGATTTTATTTAATTTTCATTAATTAAATAATTAATGAAAATAAATAATAAGTTTGTAGATTATTTGTAGGCAGTCTCATGAAAATAAATTATTCTGCACTTGTGTAATGAGCTGTTGCTTCATGGATCTGGAGACTCTTTCTCTCTGTTTCCATAATCACAGTTCTTACATGACAAGCTAAAAGACTATGGGGCATTTTTGCATCTTTATTCTAGGAGAGTTCTCTTCAATAGTTTCCTTTGACAAATCTGAGCACTATAAATAATATAATTTTTTCTGTCTTTCTTTGTTATATCTCTAGGAACCTGTGATGTAGAGATATTTCCAATGACTCACCATCATTCTTTTTCTGCTTTATCATCTATTTCTCATTTCAAGGATTTTCTAAAGTATTGTGAGAGAAGCAAATTATTAGCAAATTCAATTTGCAGACAACAATTTTTGAAAAGGCAACCTAAGGGCATCCTGTATGAAATTACACTTTTACTAGTTTGGAAACTGTGAAGTGTAGAATTTCAATAGAGTACATCTCATTTGTTTCCTGTGGTAGAGGCAGACAAGCCTGAATCATTGGTCACAAGAAGGTCAATGAAACAACATTCATTACCTGGAGAAGTGATGCAGGGCCATCTGTCAACTTCACCTTTTAATAAAATTTGCCAAAAGGAGACACACTGGGGAAAAAAATAAAAACAAATATAACTAGCCTGTTTGACAGTTAGCATGACCCTCACAGTAACTTTGCCTTCATCTTTACTGGGATGTCAGTCACGAGTTTGCTGTGAGGCTGTTTGCAGACATTATACAAAAGCTTGTGGTTTAATGTTTTATTGGAAATGGCTTCACTTGAGTTTAACCAGATCCCAAAATGACAAAAGACATTCCAAAAAGAAGTCTGTAGGAGCAAGACTTTTTTTTCCTGGGAAAAACTACTGTGTTTGAGATATGTGAAATTCTGTTCTGTCTTCTGTGGGACCTGACCTTCAAGAAAACTGTTTATGAAGGGAAAATAATTAATTAACTAATAATTTGAAAGTTATTAATCACCAGGCTATAGGATACTGCGTGCAAGAGTACTCTGCCATATACACTGTTGATACTCTTTATTTGTGTGTTGAAGAATATAAACTTAATCTGTACAAAAGAAGAAAGTCAATGATTAGGGATCATGATTGAATGAGTGCAGTCTTAAATTTTAAACTTTCCTGGTTAAAATTTTCATGTATGACTCTGCTTTTGTATGTAGGTTTGATGAAGAGAAGCTACTTGTTATTTGCTTAGACATATCCCTCTAGATTTCAGTTTTGCTGCTTCATTGGCATATAATGATACCAATGGCAGTAACTGTTCAATCAATGCTGTTTTACTGTTCTTTGAAGAAAGAAGCATGTAAAGATATTCTCAGAATCAAATCTAATATATCAGCAGCATTTTTCATTGTTTTGTTTGTTATTGTGGATGATTATACTGGTAGTATAATACATTCAGTTTAGACTGTGAATAAGAAAGAGCAATATATATTTCTTAGTTTATTATCTATTATTGACTAACTATGAAATCATGAACAAATTATTTTTTTGTCTGCCTCAGTTCTATGCAAGAAAGATAAATGGTTTTTATTTAATTACAGATATGTTCTTTAAGAATTAGCACATTTTAAATACTCTGCAAATGCAAAATGTTGCTTCAGAGATAAATTGGTTGCAGCAGAAGCATTCTCATTTGTGAAAAGTATTAAAGCTGTATTCGGTAGAAAATGAGTCATATTAAAAAAGATACTGTTTCTCACATTTTCATTTGTTAAAGATACATGTCTGTCCCAATCAGTGCATGACAAATCTCAAACTGATATACAGTCTTGTTAGTATAATCATCATATTTACTCATATACATGTTATAAGAAATCTGAAATATCTCATCTGGTTGACTTACTGTTTTCTGAATTTTTGAAAAAAAATTAAAATGCCATTTGAAGATAATTATTATTCTTACACCAACTTTTTAATCTGACTTTTATCCTTTTATAAAGGATATTAATAATCTCAGTTATCTCACATAATACCTCTATACAAGTTGGCAGCATTTCTTGTACCTTTGCAGGGACAATGTTAGATATGCTAAAGTAATTAGGATGTGAGTGCCAACTTCTAGTATTTTTTTCTGCTGCTGAACTTTCCTCCAAATCCCTCCTGGCGAATTTGAAAACCAGTATTTTTAATCCCCACAATACTTCTATTACTCTCAGAGAGAAAAAAATTAACCAGTCTCCTTAGAACCTTGTTTTGCAATTTAAGGGAAATCACACTTACAGGAATTTTTCCCTTCATTGTGAACTAACAAAAACCCATTGCAATCCATTTTCCACCTCCAAAATCTTTTCAAGTGTAACCCTTCCTTAGTTTCATACCATATTCTAGGGAAATATACAGAACAAAAATGTGAGACACCATATTTTTTTCCATAAGTTTGTGAATCAGCTTTCTGATAGCCTCAACTTAGTACTTCTGCATAAACTACAATACATTAGAGTATATGTAATTTTAAAGCTCAAAACAAAAGATCAACTAATTCAGTATACTGACCTTAAAGACTATACAATACTGACTTCCAAATTGTATTTGAAATTATTTGAAATATTGCTGTATTGATTGTATGAATGCATCTTTTCCACACTTCAATAAGTCTCTGCATAGACTGCCAGAACATTTTTTTTTTTTCACATATCTCACATAGGTGCTGAATAATAGCAAATACTGTGTGTGCTACAATTGTTTAAAGGTGTTTGACAAATCTGAAGGAAAGGAGAGGGTAGAGCAAAAAATAGGGACAAAATTCCCTTTCATTACTTTTTTTCTTGCCCGTTATATTACTTTCCAAACTGGGCATCTATATCACCAAAGCTCTTCAAGCCTGCTTGTCAAGGGCAGATATTCTGAATGAGACCTTCTTCTGACCACTGAAAGACAGACAGTCATTAGAGGAAGGGATTACTGTAACTTGAGACTGAATATCATTTAAAAACAGCACAGGGAGGAGTTAGTAGACTGGAGCCAACGAGCTAGCTCGGATTTGCAATCTAGGGAGTTACTTATATTGAGATAAAGTCTTCCATTTGTGTCTCTTCATATCATCATTCTAAAACTAAGGATAGGGAGTTACTTATATTGAGATAAAGTCTTCCATTTGTCTCTTCATATCATCATTATAAAACTAAGGGAATCATATCAGTAGTTCTGTTAAGAACACACAATCTCAGCATTCTACACAAACCTTCTCAGCCAGCAGTATTTGTCTTAGTTATAACAGTCAGAGAAAATGTGACTCCAGGAGTTTTTGTCTACATTTCTGTTGTGTTTGTTGCATAGCACTTATAATATCAGTTTCTCTGAAGCCTTTCTGTTAACTGAGCAAATTTTTTTTCAACCAAAAAAACCCCCAAAACAAAGAAAAAAACAAACAAACTTACAAAACAAAGCAAATTAATAAAACACCAAACCAAAACAAGTGAAACTCTACATAAAGCAACACACAGAAATGTTCCCAACAGCTGAACTTGACTCTTGCAGGAATTTGTAGAGTATCTAAAACAGTGATCATCGGAATTAGACCATTTTGTATTCCATCAACCAAAAAAATAAAGCTTCTAGTCCTACAAGATTGCTTCTAATTTCATAGCATAAGGTACTTCATGCTATGCTGATTTAAATGATCTTTATGACCTTATGTATGATATCACTGTTATATAAAATCTAGAAGCAGGTCAAGAGCATTTTTCAATTTTTGTGAGAGTATGTTTGTAAATTGTGTTATACTGAGGCAGTTGATTAATAACCTCATCAGTGATGACTTCTTATTTTTCTCCAAGTGCTTTACAAATAAATTTTTAGAACACAACTCCTTTAATTTACAAAAATATATTTTCCAAATTCTATAAGTAAAAGATGTTTGAGAGACATCCATTCTTTAAGAAACAAAATGTATTCTGCCACTTATTTTCTTTGCAATAAGGTTGCCCTTTTCTGCTTCACATACCAACAACTTCCAACTGAGGCAGAGAAATACTATAAGTATTAAGAGAAAAGTAAATTAGGGTGTTATGCTCTATCAGTCACTCAGAATATAGGCTAATTATTCTCCATTAAATGAAAAAGTTCACGGTGCTCACCATTCTATGAGCACACTAAACTTTACAAATTTAGTTTTTAAATCCAGTACTTTTTCAAAATTAAAAAAGAATTAAATTTTATAATTAAAAAAACCCAACAAAACAAACAAAATTATGCCATCCTTTCTCCTTAATAGTTTTTTTGAAAAGATATTATTTTACTGATGATACCTAGAGAGGAATGGTAGGATGCAGAACTTTTGAGTTCCTTTCCATATTTTGGAAGAAAATGCATTCCTACAGACACACAGTTATAGGGAAAAAAATTCCATGTATTTTGGAGAGTATTCAGACCATTTAGAAGTATTGCATGGTGCCTTGCTGTTCACCATAGGGGAGGATATTTTTGAGGTAGTACATACTCCATTCCAACAGCTGTTCAAGATGCCACAGAGAGAATTGCTTTGGTATTTGAACAGGACCTTTGGAGCAATTAATGAATCAGTCTTTGGAAAATCTTAATGTTGAAACTTGGTTCAATAGAACATTGCTGAAGGAAATGGTCACCTGTGGGCTGGGAAAGAAGGATGCAGCCTTTTGTCTGCCTCATTTCTCCAGCTGGATATATTTTGATGAGATACCTTAGTGACAAGGTGACAGGTGACCTTCCCTGTAGAGTGCTATCAAAAGCCCAGTTACACAAAGAATGAAGCATGGCTATGGAGGTATTTGACATCGTTCTTTGTCAGATACTCAGTATCTGACCTAGTGTAAATTAGAAGTTATGAGACATGTTATGGAATGGGGTAAATAAGAGGACACAGAGAAATCACCAGATGGCTTACCTAATAAATAAAAAAACACCAAAACTCAGAACTATTCTTTTTACATGCACCTGATTTAATAATGTCTTAATGGATTGTTCCTTTTATCCAGTCATTGATAGTTCAATTTTAATCGTTTTGAGAGTGTATTAGAACTCGGTGATTTAGAGGCTGTGTCTATAACTGAGAACACCACACTAGTGAATGCTAGACATTTGTGTCAGGATAAGATATGAACTATTGAAGGAATAAAACAATGCATTTAATGGATAACACTTCTGCAGTAATCTGTTCTTGGCCTCTTTCTTTTTTCCTGGGCTGTGCAAAAGCTGGTTACTGCAGCTCTAGGGCAATAGCACCATGTTATCTGTGGCTCCAGTGCTACAGATGGGAGACATTCCCATAAATGATAAATAAAATATAAACCTGCTGGAGTACAAGGGAGGTTTATCTTTTCTGTTGCTAAGGTCCATGATGAGTCTTCTATCCCTCAAGAATTCTTTATTTCTCTATACCTACACAGAGAAATGTATGTACTGAATCCTTCCAATCGTGCCATATTTGATTTACCTTCTTTTCATGGCCAAAACACATTGTGGCATCCTTTGATATAAGTAAGCTCTCTCAGTGTGATTCACTCCTGTATGTTTACAAAATCTGTAAATTGTAATACCTAACAATTTTTATAATGGCAGTTTCTGTTTTTTTAGAGAGTCATTGAAGCTTTGCTTTGCTCCTTTATATTCTAAAGTGTTGTTTAGAATGCTTGAATTAACAGTGGATTTTAGAACAGGGTAATAATCTAGATGTCTCATAGCCTGTAAACTATGGTAATATTATTACGGACTTAAAACCTCTTTTGCTCATTGAAATGGGACTTGCCAGATAAAAATGCTGATATTGGTTGATCAGAATAAGTAAGGTTTTTTAAATGAGTGTTGGTGAGCTGACAAGATTAAAAAACACATCAGAAAGAGGAATTCATAGGCAAAGTAGTAGAGAGCATACACTTCTTTGAGGAGCAGGTCCAGCCACGATAAGCTGATGTTACCAGAACAGGTTATAAGGGCTTTTTCAGTAACCATTTTCACTCTAACACAGAGGCTTTCATTTTTTGGAACTTCATAATGGTTTCTGAGTGAAAATGCTGTGCTCAAAATTTGGTGCAGTGCAGCTTTAAATATTAGGAATATATTTGTAATTGGACACAATTTCTCGTGATGTGTCTGTGTTTGAAGCGTTATATGAGGATATAGGTGTATCTGAGAGAAGAACCTCACTTGAATTAGATTAATTTGGATCATGAGGAGTTAATCTAATCTTTAAAAAAATAACAGAGAAAGAAACTCTGGGGTGGAGTATGCTCCAGGCCACAGTTTAAGTCACATACCGTTTTTATCCTCAGATAATTAATTTACTAACTGCTAACTTCATCTCTCAAGTGTTGCTAATCTCTTTTAGAATTTCCTCAGTACATGTTCTACACATTTAAAATTAATTTGCATACAGAGCTCAGTTAAAAAAACCAAACAAACTCATTGTTAAAATGGCCCACTATTTTCAAGTGTATTTCAAACACAGTTACCACACTCAGCTTGATTGTATGCTTACTTTAAGACAATATATAACTTCAGAAATAAGAAAAAGATGAGGCAATTTTTAGGAAAGTCAAGGATATGGAAACTGGATGGGGAAAGTTAGATTGTAAGCAGTTTCGGTGGTATTTTAATATTTTTTGAATTTTTTTTTTTTTAAGAATGTAGAGGACATTTCAAAGTTAACTTAGGCCTTAATATAATGGTAAATTCTACCTACATTGTCTCCTGGTAATTATGTTTAATGAAAACCTGATTCTTTGTTATCATAGTGAGCAGAACCTTTGCTTTTCAAAAGACTGAATTGTTCCTTAGTGTAATAAAGAACAGCACGGCATAGATAGGGGAGAAAAATTCTGCTCTTACTGGTCAGGAAGGGAAGTAGAATAATTGAAAGAAGATAGCTGTGAAATGGAAAATTAAGGATATCTGGGAGTCTGTAGTGCAATGTAACTGCCTGCACATAGTAGTATTGTTATGATTCAATTATTAAGAGATTTCTTTCCCCAAATTAAGGTACAAATGAGACCATATCCTGAAGTCAATAGTATGGGTTTTTATTTAACAGTAAATGTGAATGAGAGAGGGAGACAAAGAGTGAGGGAGCTGGAGATGATCCCTAACCCAGGAATCCTGTGGTATCCTGTTTCACCTTTCTCCATTCCAGTTGTCTTGGTGGTGGGCATCCCAGAATTGTTCTCCTTGGGTAGTCACCCTTATACAGCCTGAGTTCTGGGTGTGCATGGATTGTAGATGCCACTGCCATCATTTGGGCTGTTGTGTGTGTATGCAGTAGATCTTACAAGTGTGTGACTGTTGACTGTGAAGGGCTGCAATCTCACTCCAAGTCAATTAAAGCTTCCTATGAGCAAGGGGAGACCTTTCTGACCTCATTAGGCTTTTTACCTGCTTTAGTAAGAAACTTAGATGCTCCAGTAATAAACTCCAGGTCTACAGTTCTGAAGTGTGAAATTCAGAAACAGTTGTTTGAACCTTAATTATGTATATGGTGAATGAGGTTCAGTTTATTATAGAAATAAAAGTCAGAGAATATAGCACATGAATTAGGTACAATTATACCAATCAGTAGAAAACACTAAAAAGAATTGACAGCTAAAATTCTGAATGAGATACATGTATGGATCTATAGAGATTTATGTATGTAGGCATAGCTGTGTTTACATTCCCACAGTGATTCCTACACATCTTTGAGTGCATTGTGCCATCTTTCCTTTCCCTTCCGGACATGTTGCTGCTGTGTGCTGTGATGAATTCAAGCTTGTCTGTACATGTTAGGTGTACTGTGAGAAGTCCCTCTGGGGATTTAACTTTCAGGACAGTGAACTTATGAAACCCAACTGGGACTAGGAGGCAGATTAGTACATGAAAAGTTCGGTCACCCAAGAGAGAGGCACCCTAGTCATGTATTGTATGCTCCAGAGAAAGCACGTACAGCCACACTTGTCAAATGTTTACCTAGGATATGTTTTTTTCTTACAAAACCACTACTAAATCCTGGTGAATTAGACCTTTGAAAGTCTTTTTATGTCTTTACTGTTTAGTGATCACTTCAGTCTGGTAGTGCTAGATTGCAGAGAAAGCTGGATGAGAAACTATAAAACCTAAAGTAGGAGAGAAAAGGCTAAGGGTTACTCATGATAAACTGATAAACCTGTTAGTATCTTGAAAGCTGCCTTAATTAATTCCATGCCCAGAACACTGCTCCAATTTTGATGAAAGGCAAGTCTGAGTCCTGAGAAACTGCAAAAGCTAGCACTTCTGAAAACATGTCAGTTAGAGGGATGATTTCTCCTAGTTTTAAAGTATATTAAACTTTGATATATGTTGTCAAAGAAATGGAAATGCTATACTCTTACTTCTCAATTAGGTAGAATACTTTTGAGCATCTTTATGAATCTCTGTGCTTCATTTTGTGATGTCTAGAATGGCAGTAATATTGCTTGTTTACCTCCAAGGCGCCCGTGCTTATGCACACATACAGACATGTTTGCTTTTAGAATTGCAATCTATGATAATAACTGCAATAAGGAAGAAATAGAATACAAGTAATTGAAAATATTTAACATTATGTGCATTTTTAGAGGAATAAATATAAATGGCATAATATATGGTTATGTGGATGAATTTTTTTTCTTTGAGAAGTGAGATATAATTACCTGTTTAAAAATCAAGTTCCATTTTACAGTTAATTATGTAAAAATGCAAAAATATACTACACTAATATAAAAAAGTAGAACATAATTTGGTTTGATTTTGTTTTCTTTGTAATTACATTTACTGTAATATTTTAAATACACCATCCTGTTTGTCTTTTGTGCTCATTAGGTCTGTTACTTAAAAGAAATACCTACTTTGCTCAAAATGGGAAAAAATGTCATAAAACAATGACCACTGCACACTTCTATGAGATAAAACAGTAAAATTTTCCAGTGAGTGCTCTGACTATATAATTATCTTGATGTTACAGTAAGCGTATGTTGAAAATATTTTTTTCAGTACGTGTGAATATAATTGAGAGCTATAGTGACAGCTTAAGAGCAGTTATTCTCACTTACCATGTACTGCTCCCAAAGGAGTTCAAAGATAACTTGAAATATCTGATTTATTACTATTCACTAAAAACTTTGAATAATATCCCTGAATAATTTGAGAATTACCTTTAATTACTCTGAGACACATTTGGGGTCAAAATAAGATTTAGAATATGAAGAATTAAACACAATAACAGCAAAAAAAAACCTCCAAGCCCAAACAACCAACCAAAAATCTCCTCATAAAACCCCACAAAACAAGACAAAAAAGCCCAACCACAAACCCCCAAACATATTTGAAGGTATATTTTCTTCTCTGGAAAATTACCAGTTCCCTGTCTTTGGACATATGCATGCTAATAATGAATAAATCAGAATAAACCACTCATTGTGACCTCGTATATTTTCTTCTCTGGAAAATTACCAATTCCCTGTCTTTGGACATATTGTTACTTGTTTTGCTACCATATGTTTTCTCAGTTTCATTATTACAGTCCATCTCCTTAAAAATAAATAAATAGTTTAACATCCTAAATGTCATTCCACAAGATCTACAACCTCAATTTTCATATAAAAAAATCAACCATCCTAATCCTAATGCTGTTTAGCAGTACAAATTTCATATGATGTGATTTGGTGTCAGTTAGGGGATGCATAGGAGGATTGGTATATTACTTTTCCAAACAGTACAGTACTTTTGAGGACTCTGTCATGGTTTGGATTTTTTTTTCACTCTTATGTGTGGCTGTGGCCTTTTCACCACAGTACTGATTTTTTTCTCTGACTTTATATGGTTTCTAGAAATTCCTTTCAAATTTTGCCATAAGAGTAAGAAGTCCACAAAACTGAATTTGATTTTTAAATTAGTTTATTCAAAGGATTTTAAAAATAGTTTGGAAAAAAAATATTGCCCTTCAAACTCTTTCCACTTTCTGAATTGTTAGTTATATATGCTAGGAAACAAATGTCAACAAGAGATTCTGCAGTTTTCTAGTCTTTCACATAGTTGATACTTTTTGACCTTGTGATCTTTATAAATGATGAATCCTTGCAAGTCAATGTTTAAACAAGGCATACCCTTGCTTCTGACCAGCACTGCTAAATAAACTTGGTAACTGCAGTAGCATTCTGTACTCCTTTGCTTTCCTAAGCAAAAAGGATCAGTAATTCTTTTATGCAGAAGATCATATGATGAGGGTAAGAATCCCAGAAGGCTGTATAAGAAGGATGATGAAACCCTTGCATTGAATATTTTAAAAGGGCTCCAAATTTCAGATCTCCAGTAGGCCTTCTGTCACTATGGAGCCCTGTTGGCCACACCATTAATTTCCATCTTCATTGCAAGTTTATGACACTGACCAGATGCATCTGCTCTCCTACAAAAATCTGTATTTATATTTCTGAAAGAAAAGAAATCAAACATGCAGTAGGGGTCTTTTTGGGAATGCTTCTGTATAGTGGTTCACAAAGAACCTCTCTTTCTCTTAGAAATGTGCGAAATCATACACAGGGCAACTTCTTCATTAGCAGTGCTGATCAGTGAGATGAATGAAGCATCCTCTACATTTTCATGCTGAAATAGAAAAGCAACTGCTACTAATGAAATTTATTTATAATAATAGAGAGATAAATTAAAATGAAGCTTACTTTTACTTTTTATTGATAACTATAATTTAGTCCAATCAGACATACATAAAACACTATAGAGACAATCAATGACGACTTTAAATATATATCTACTTCTTATGTTTCCAAGACAGTTATTACTTCACACCTATCATATGGTCAAAACCACACTTATTATTTTTCCAACACACTGTCTTTTGAACAAGTTGTTCAAAATAATAAGATCAAATTTTTCACATTAAACAATTTTCTTGAACTAGGGAAGGCTAATTAGAAAGGAAGGACTGAAAAAAAACCTGTTGAAATGTAAAACTCTCACAGAGCTCTTGTCTGTAAGCAGGATGAGTCTTGGACTCCTGTGGTATATGAGTAATGAGAAGAAGACAATTCCACCATCACTTCATTTTAGAGACCAATCAAAGACCCCGTGAGACATCATAATTTGGCTCTGGTACAAGGTAAAACAAAGTTGAGGAAGGATTTGTCATTTGGAATCTGCTCTGGCATTGGTTGCACTTCATCAGCATCAGCTTGAAAGATTATCTAGGACAGGTTGCAATGGTATACATCATCACCTTCTTTTTTTATTTGTCTGGGGACTGAGAGTATAATTCTACAACAATAAACCTAACCTAATCTTTTGTGCCTAATAGCTGAGTTCGATACTTTCTGCCCAGGCTCCTTTAGAAATTCCAGCCACAGAGGCTTTATTGTTCAATACCAAAGTTACTAATTCAAAATTACTTGACTTTTTTTGATTTATCAGGGTGGTGTAGTAACTCACTTAAATCCTACTGTAAATAAAAAGTTGCTAGAGACAGGTTTCAGGAATATGTTCTGAGTTTCATTGTTCCCACAGAGATTATATAACATGACATTTTCCTTCAAAAGAAGACCAGGTGTTAAATGTAGTCCAAGCCTCAGTTTTGGCTGAATTACTCCCTTTGTCACCAGCATCCCATACTTTCTTTCCTTCATGAAACAGTCATGCAGATTGATCTGCAGTTGAATGTTTGAGCACAACCTCATCACCAGTGATTTAACAGGGTTTTACCTCTATTTTAAAAGGATTTTTTGCAGCTACTGAGCCCTTTATAAGTGGGACTTACCATGGAGTTTGTTGCTTATTTAGTGAATTTACAACCTCCCATAAGTGGGATTCTCTCCTGGACATAGTACAAGTTCACTCTTTTGTAGCTATTAATTTAGTAGCCTATTCCTCCAATCTACTGTCCTATTACTCTCAGGTTGTAAAGTTCTTTTTCCATTGAAGCACACCATCTGTACTTCTTCATTCTCAATGGGATCTACTATAACATTGTGTTTCTCAAGACAAGTAGCAAACCATTGATTTAGACCTGCAATTCAGCTTGTTGGGGATACTCTTTCTACCCTGGCTATTTCTAGCTCTCTAACAATGTATTTCCAGGCTTCTGGTTCTCGTGTTGAGGGGCACTACACAGCAATCTACTTGCTGAGTTTCCTGAGCAGACTTTCAAAGTGTCCTTTTGAAACATGTTGTACCATTGTTAGAGGAAAAACAGTCTCTAAAATTTGTCTTGTCAGAACATTCTTACAGGTCGTCCTCATCTCAAAGTTCACTGAAATAGCTGTGGGGTTCAAGCCACTTCCCTGCAGGTTTCAATGGATTTGCATGCTGTATCTAATCTCTGCTACTGTTCATGGGATGAAGGACCAAGGGGTCCTGCTGCCTGAGCTTGATCCTGACCACCAGCTCTCCCAGCACAGCACTGCACGGCCCATGCAGAGGTCACTTCATTTATGCCTTGTCAAAACATTTCTGCCAAACACAGGGGCACTCTCCGGATGCACTGTCTGGAGGGTCTTTGGCTTTAGTGTTTTTGAGTGCTGTTGGAAGGTATTTTGGCTGAGCTTTAGATATTTTGGGTGGGCTGAAATCCCACCCTAGAGCTTAGTGTTTCTTTCCCCCACATCCATATATGCAACTCAGCTGTTCATATTTTTTTAAACTCAAGGAGAAGTGTTTAAACAACCAATCCATCCATTCACCAGATCCAACCGGATGATCTAGCCATTCAACCATACCAAAGTCCCCTGGGTGTCCTTGGCACTGAACAAAGCTTGGCTCCCTTTACAGCAGCCCCTCTCTTCTCTATGTCCTTCCCTTTCCTTGAGGCTTCCTGGCACTCTAGGTGCTTATTGACTAGTCACATTGTTCTTTAAACTATCTACTAGCTTTTTCTTTTGTAAAATGTAGTGAATAATTTACACAGTCACATCTTCCCATTTTAACTATTTTTGTTTTACTGGTCTGTAGCAAACAATTCCCACTTAGACTTGAAAAGGTATTAGGGATAACTTCAGACATGCATTTTCTCTGGACAAAAATTTCATTTTCTCTGACCAGTTCTGCTGTTCTTGGCTTTGTCTGGTCCTCTGCTTCAAAAAGGAAAGCTTTGCCTCTCTTCAGTCTGTCTCCTGCTCTAAGAGTTCTACCACAGTCTTCATGTTGATACTTCCACAGGTTTTATTATGAGACTCTTGTTTTCTTTTCGGTTTCACAACTGTTCCACTCTCTATTCATTCTTTTTCCATTTTACATTTTCAAGCTACTCTCCTAGTGAATGCACTTGTCACAGGCATTGTTCGGTTGTTAACTACAATAATGCAGAATTTAATTCTGTTATGTGTATTCACATATTAACTATCAATTGTTCACATTTTCAAACTGACAAACAAAACTATAAGAAAAAAAACAACCCAAATAATTTCCAAAAAATATATGACATGAAAATGAGAATTTTTAAATGTTTATTTTCTACTTTCAATTGCTTTATGACTTATCGGGTGTTTGAAAGTAATACTCACATAATTTATTTTAGTTTGAAGGTGTTTGTTTATTTATGTTGAATATTTTATGGTGAATACAGAAAAAAGAAAAAAATTGAGTAGTGTGAAGCAAAGTAATCCAGCCTATGGTTCTGTTCAAATGAATAATAAGCTTCACAGAGAATACTAGTATTTTTCTACATCAGCCCATTCTGTTTTCATATGTACTGTCTTTTTATAACTGATTAGAAATAAAGGCACTGAAAATGATTTTCAGTGTAATTTGTTCCCCTCCCACTGAAAGAGTAGAGGAATATGCCTACAGAGTCCACAGCTGAACTTGGTCTAATAGATTTCTCTGCTAGATAATAAAATGAGACGCATAAGGGTCTTTCCCTGGTGGTATTGGAATTGTGCTCTATGAACCTTGACAAATGTTTTCAATTTCAATCATCAAATCACCTTTTTCATTCCTTAGAAAGTGGACATAAAATGACTTCTCAGAAAAATAGATTAAAATAAAGACTTCATCAAAACCAAAATGTTAATGCTTGATAAAATCAAGCCATCAGGAATAGGTCTAGCAGGAGCAGGAGAATGCTGAAAGTTGTTATTACCAATTATATATCCTTTGGATATGCTGGCATTAATTTCTAAAAAATATGTGTATCATATTTGGATCACTTATAGTTAACAATTCCACGCAACCACTTGTAAAAAATTAGTGAAGTGAAATCCTTTTTCAGTATGATTAAGACAGTTGGTTTCCTATGGAATAGGAGCTTGTGTTTTCAGGACACTGAGTAATATTGTCCAAGCGTTTATCATGTTGACATTGGGCTGACAGTTGTTAGCAGATCATCATGGTTTTAATTTTTTAATTGTAGTTTATCCTGAGAAAATAGCAGCTAATGGCTATCCAGAAGCGACTTCCTATTCTGAATATTTAGCCAGCAGCAATGATCCAGATACAGCAAAGATGCAACTCACAGTTGTATGGTTAGCCAACTATGACAAAACAGCTTTCCCCTTTGTGAAAGGGTGACAGTTTTGTGCGAAGGTCTGCCTTATGTTCTATATTCAAGTTGATCCCTCACTGTACTAGAAAAATGCCTATGCATCATCATAAGCGTATCCTCAAAACTTTTTCTAATAAAAGACTATAGTAAATTCACTGCTAGCTTGCCAGAGCACCTACAGAGACGTAACCCACTTTTGAAAACTACGCAACCAAACATAATCGTTAATAGTAATAGTATCATTCTCTGCAACGTGCTGGGTGCTCTGCATGGAGACTCATGATAGCTTTCATGGCTTTGGTATACACCCCATTTTCTGACACTATTTTCTTGACACTGGAAGGGAGCTGAGTGTTTAGATCCTTCATCTTTGATAAAACAGAGAGGGGATACACTACAGATTATGTGTCAATTAACCTTTTTCTCACAGCAGAGAGTAACCTCAGCCGCTTCTTTCCTGGAAGGAACTGGAAAATTCTGGAGGCTGACTTTTCCTAACTCATCTTCAAATATAAAAGTAACTTAGAAAAGAAGCATATATTTCTAAAATAAATTTTGTATAATCAAAGAAATTACTCAAATAGATGTAGTGTTTTATGAAGTTCCTATTTGTTTGGGTTTTTTAATACCTAGAAATTATCTAATGTGATTATTTCCATAATGTAATTCCTCAACTAATTGAAAGAGACTTAGTAAGTACAATACTGAGATCTCAATTTTTTTTTAAATTACTATAGCATATAAAAGCTAATTAAAGTGTTTTCTATGGGTCTTTAAACTGAATTAGGTTTAATTGCCAGATTATTGTTTTAAAATGGGAGTGTTTTTTTTATTCTTCTCAAAAACAAAAGTGTAGAGCAAATAGTTCAAGCAGAAATTGATTAACAATTAAGCAAATTTTCTACTCTGAGTCTATATGTCACCTGGAGTCAGAAGTATTTAAATAAAATTGCTAAAAAAAACCCCAAAAAACCCCCCAAAAAAAACAAAACAAAAAAAAACCCCCACAAAAACAACAAAAAAAGAGGTTTATTTTCTTTGTTGAACATTTTATTTACTGAGCATATTGTCCAAATAGAAACTAACAGATGAAGTCTGTATGTAGTGCATGCACCAAACATTAAATCTGGAGAAATAGACATGTGAACACCTATTCCTTCATGTGGAAAAGGAGCAAACCATCCCTGGAAGGAATCATTATAAAAATTTAGACCTCCTAGCTTTGCTGCTGGGAAATACATAATTAACTTTCACTCTTCTTTTGGTATGAGTAAAACTTAATTTAATATTCTGCTTCAGAAGTGTAGAATACTTTCATGCTAGTATTTTACAAGCAGCATTTTCTGAAATCCAAATGTATCACCATCTTATCAAGATTATTTTGAAACAGAATATTTACATCCTTCTGCTTGTAGATTTCCAGTGTTTACATCAGCCCCATAATACTTATGTAAAATCCCCACTGGTCCTTCTTGCTGTGAGCAGTGTAGTAGTACAGAATTATTCCTGAGCTTGCTCTAACTTCTGCATCAAGCAGCTCTGCTACTGCAAGCAGCCTGGCTTAATTAGCTCTGTTGGGCTGTATTGCTATTTTGATTTTTGTATATGTGAGACAGCATGTCTCCACATCATGTTTTTGAAGTTATATGATAATGTATGAGGGAGTTCACGGTTTATTGGTTTGGAAAAAAAGTACAGAAGCTAAGAATGACTGTCCGTCTAGTCCTTTGAGTACTCACTGGGGAATGGGAAGTTACATACCAGCATTAAATATCTAATTTATAAGATGCAAAACCATACTAATATGCACTAGATTGTGATTTTACCCACTTTTATGCAACTGCTTTAACCATAAACTCATATGTCATTTTTCGTCCTCTTGTTTTGGTATGGTTTTTGTATGTGTGTGGGGGGTTGTCTGTTTGGGTTTTTGGGTTTTTTAAATTTTTTTTTTTTGTTTTCTTCTCTTTTTTTCCACTTTTTTGAGCTCTTGCTTTTGTGGTTATAGTTTCAATAGACAAGTGACAGGTTGTCCAGGCTCCAGAGTACTCCAAAGCCTTGTAGCTAGGACTGTCTGTCTCATGAGAAGTATGGATATCTGTACAATTAAGAACAAGCTGAGCTACTGTAGTCCACATTTTTATTTCTGTTTAAACCGTGGAATCTAATGAGATGAGCCATGATATGCAGGGTCCTTCATGATCTATAAAACTGTATAATTCTCATGAAGTTTTCAGTACAGAATTAGATGAAAAAGTTTTGTGGTTGTTTGCAAGATATCTCATGTCTCACTAATTTATGCAATCCTAAATATTTAGAGCTAAATAACACATATTTTGGTGTAAAGGTTTGGGGCCTAAGAGAATGTCTCCAGTCTTCTCCACTTGTCAGACTGGAGCACACCCAGATGTTAATAGAAACATCACAGGTGACAGCAGACTGTTGCCTTACATTACTGTCTAGACCACTGGATACCTATTCAAGTCTATTGAACTATTCCCATTCACTCAGGAGCAAAATTCCTAATATTCAGGTTCCAGGTTCTAGTTTTGTACCCCAGAAAACATGAATCTTTTTTATTGGACTGGCAATTCCCCACTTGGAATTAACTTCAGGTAACCTCAGACATGTGCAGTACAGCTGTCTATATGACCCTAGAATCCCTTTTTATTCAGTAAATTTAAAAAAAAAGTACAATTTATTCAACCCAATTAAGATGTTTGCCAAAGTTTAAGAGGAATCATATTATGAAAGCACTTATTTTTTCCCATTGCCTTTGAGGAAAGTTAGATTAATTTACATTGTGCAGAACAGCCTTTAATTGGATGTACACCATCCTCTGTTTCCATCAAGTAGTAAAAACACCCAGAGGGAAGTATTTACTTGGTGTTCAGGACTAGGAGCTATGTAAGACAAGGAATGGAGATGCTAAACAGTGAGGTCAAATAAAAATGTGTTGAATACCTATTGTGTAATGATCATATGCAATATATGAAATATTGAAGACAGCCGAAAGGTGCAGTGTGGTATAAAACTGTATACATACTCAAGGCTAAGCAGACAGAATTGTGCTATTCAAGTAAGAAAATGGAAACTTACATGGTGACATGGGGGTTAAAGCTAAATATTAAAAAGTAACCCATTACTTTTGATAAGGTAACTCAGGCATGAAGCTCATAGAATCACATTACATGCCAGGGCATTATTCATTATTAGAACAGAGCACCAAAATAAGAGTTGACACAAAATTATCCAAGTAACCATACCGATGTCCTGTATTGGATGGATCATATCAATATGGGCAGTATTCTGACACCAGAGAAAAGGATATATAGCAGTCTGTAATCAGTCAGTCCATTTAATTTAGTCCATTTGATTCAGCTTTCTTCCTTCTTCAGAGCTTTTGTTTTAAAATTACATATTTCATTACAGATTTCAATTTCCTCTCATTTATCTAATTTAACAAAAGAGGTTAAGAGAGGTACTTATTAATAACTCTTTTCTTTTCCCTTCTGCAGTGTTTCAGAAAAATATGTTTTCTGCGAAATTGTACTCAGGAGTGAAGAGATATCAATAATTATGAATTGATTTACATAGAAATAGGCTAATTATTGTGTTGACTGATTTGATATTCATTGTTTAAAATTTTAAACTCTGTTTTGTATTTTAAGGGGATTTTTATTGCTTTATAGAGTGTCCCAGAGCATAATCTGTAATTGGCTATGGAATTCCCAAAATTTGGACACAGATGTTTCATATTATTTTAACAAGGGATAAAAGCTCTTTCTGAAACACATGTTGCTTTTCAATTGATTTGAAGAAGGTTAGGGAGCATCCCTTTGGTGCCACCTATCTTCAGATAAAAGGGGAGAGAATTTGGTAAATCATATCTTATTTTGTGCTTTTATAGAATTATGTATACTATTTTTTTTCTTCAGCTTTCAGTATTTCCAACTAATGTAACGATTCCCTAATTTTTTTTTTTTTCAAATCACACATTAATATTTGGAAAAAGCTGCAGTAGTTCATCACATCTCTGAAACATTCCTCCATACACAATACAGGAAAATAAAGTGTGTCAATCACATATTTACAATTGGCTATTTCTTGTGAAAAGAACAGTAAAACTTGGGAGAGTATTATCTTGTTTCCTTGCAATTTTCATTACCATGGGATAAAAATTCCAGACTTTGTTGTTTGTAGTGTAAAAGTCAACTATTTAAAAGATGTGTAGCATGTGTGTGATGTAAATTGACTTGGACGCAAGGATCCAGTTGGCGTGGCGAGTTGTCTGCCACAGAAGGCTTCACTCCGTTGCTTCAAACTGGTGATACAGAGAAAGGGATGGGAGGAAAAAAACTGTAAGATAAAAAACTCAAGCAGAATGCACTTTATGCTACATATCTGGGGTCAAGTCTGAGATATGCATTTAATGTTTTCATTTTTTTTCAGGTAGGGCTCAGTTACATTATCATGGTCTGTTGTTAATGTTACCTTTGTATGCTGTCCCACTACTGTATAAAAATAATTCAAATGCTGTAAATACTTGCATATAAAATCCATATAACAAGATTAAGTTTCAACATTCTCTCAAGAAATTTCAAAATTACAAATAAAAAGTACACTAAGTTTGTTCCTTTTGCAGATTTTCGTTTGAGGGGTACTGTTAGAAATTTGATTTTGCTCATGTGACTTTTACTGTAACAGTTAGTGCAGTGGCTCTACATTTCAGCTAGTGTGTATCTTTTAAACCATATTATCTGGTAAAAAACCCTCCTCTTCTGGCAGCCACATTGTGGGTAAACCATATTATCTGGTAAAAAACCCTCCTCTTCTCACAGCCACATTGTGTTTTTTTTTAAATAATGAATGGTTAGTCTTAAATGCTTTGAGACATTTATAATTACACCTTAAAGTAATTAAATGATTCAGTATCTGTAAGACAGATGGCTGTTCCACAGAAACCAGCCTGACAATTGGCACTAATTAGCACCCTTGTTGGAATCTCAGCAGTGGCCAAAATATTAAATGGGCATCAAAACTAAATTACTCAGCCAGAGAGAGTTTTTCCAAGTTGATATATTGATAAGAGATTGTGAATCCCTTAATTGCATGTATGCTTGCTCATAATTATTTTCTGAAAGCAAACAGGTGACTTCAGACTCCTGTAAAGATAAATATTGTATTTCCTATTAAACCAAAATGAAAGTGTTCCATGTGTGTGAGAACTGAGAATGCATTCTCTCAGAAGCGAGTAATTCCAAATTTACTGTGAAAATACATGTTTGTTACTTCTCCTTTCTAACCATATCCATATACAGTAAGTTCTGGATGCTAATTGCACAGGTTATGGCTTTATAGTACTTATTTCTTCTTGCAGAAAGACTTAGATTTTAAATATAAAGAAATTCATGCATATATCAAATAATATAGCATAGTGCCTTATGAAATGTGGTTGTTAAATAAATGCATGTAAGACACTAGCTGTCAAAAAAAATTCCAGAAATACTTGCCATCAGTTTTTTTCAATTTTAAGTTGTGCAGCTGACCTGCATACATAGCAAAAACAATGAAATGAAGGTCCACAGTGAGATGAAGGGCAATGGCTGCAAACTGAAAATTAAATTCTTTCCGGAAAGATCTTGACAAAACAGACTATGATAACTCCCTAGTGATTAATAAATTATGTGAATATATAAAATCTGAAGGAATTTAGAACATTAGTTCAAAAATATACTTTTAATTAAAATATATGAATGCTTTTCATTTCCTATAACTGTGAAATAAAGTATAAAATGTCTACTCAATCACCACAACCTTATAAAAAAGCTATATTCAGTCCCATTTACAGCCTAGCTAATGTGTAGTTACAGGGAAGAGGAAGGGGAGAAAATAGGGAAAGACAGGTTTAGTGGACTTTAATTTTGCAATGATGGTGTTGCAGTGCTCAACAAAATAAAAACCTCTAAAAGAAGGCTAGGTTACTTTTTTCTCGTATAGGCATTTCTTTTCCATTCTTGAATTAGGTGGGATAGCTGTACTAAATGATTTGGACACTGTCTCTCTTCACTTTGTACATTTGTCTCTCTTCACTTTGTACATTTGTCTCTCTTCACTTGTCACTTTTCCTTGATGTCTGTCAAAACTCTGGATTTCTGGTGCATGCAAACACATGAATTGGGTGGTTTTTTTGCCTTTAATATCTGTGATTAAAAATCCACTCTAACCAATACTTTTCTCAGATGACTTTCCCTTACACAGCAGTAAATGTGGAATAGTCTAGCTAATTTTTAAAATTTGAAAGTCTCCTAAGCAAAAAAACCTGTTTTTTTTTGGTAATAAATCACCTGAGTTGGACGTGTATTTCTCTCCCAAGAGGCAAATACACACCCCCTCCAACAAAATGACAACTTTTTATATCCTTTTGTGTCTGGGGGCGGTCCCTGTTCCCTTTCCCATTGGATAGTACTCACGAATTCATACTCTCTTGCAGCTGTTTACTCCCTCTCTCTCATCCTTCCTTTTCGGACCTGTCTTCAACCCTGACCCTCTCCCAGTTCTCAATAACACCCAAGAGATTAAACAAAACACATCCAAAACATAGATAACAACAAATAGGAAACAGAACCAACAACTTTCATTCTTTTACTCAATAACCTTTTTGGGCTGAAGCAAAATGTTATTTCATCTCTCACAATAAAAAAAAACACTTTTCCCAGAGCCTTTTAAGAACACTAAGGCAATACCTACACTACCTAGTTTAGTCACTGAACTCATGTAGTTCTGAAATCTAAAGGCTTTGCTGATCCCATGTCTTTGAGAGAGGTAGAAAGCAGTCCAGAGCCCCTGCCTTTGCCTGCTGACTACTGCACTGGCTCTCAGTGAGACTTCGAAGATGCCTGCTTCTCTTGCTTTATTAATTTGGGTTTCAGGTGTACTAAAAATGCCTTATTTATGGAGGGAGTTAGCACACAATTGCTAGTAGATTGCAATTCATGTAAGAACCCAAACTTTGCCCAAACCTGCCAGTGCAGACTATCTTTTGGAAGCAGACTGTGGTCATTATTCCACACTAACAGTGAATGGCACCAGAGGGAGCTTGCAGTCCATACTCAGTATATTTTAAAACTAATCCTTTTTGTCCATGTTTTGTTTTGAATTGTTTTTCCTCAATCAAGTCTTAATCTACACAGAACCCTGAAACTTCATTCATTGAACTTTGTAGACTGAAAGGGGGACTAAAAGTCACAACAAAATTATGATGAAACTGCCCTGATGACTGCTAAATACACAGAACCTACCTGGGACTTAGGAAGTCCCTGAGCCTCTGTTGGAAGCTGAAAGGGTATGACTTAGTTGCTTATTACTCATCATGGAATGCTTGCTCTGTTTCTACACTTCTCCCAAAGTATCTGTTATTGGCCACTCTGGCCAGAATAGTGAAGTAGTGGGTGGTTGATGTCATCCAGCAGTTTGTCTTAGCTAAAATGGCTATGAGAAGAGGGTGGGGAGAGCTGGCTGGTTTTAAAAAATTGGCATGAAAAATGTTGCTCACATACTTGTACCAATAAAACTGCAGTAAAAGTAAAATCATCTTCATTCTTAACCAGAAATTATTTTTATGGTTTTGCTACTAGTTTACTCCCACACTTAGATGAGGGCAGGTCTCTACTTTAGGTGTATCTGTGTAATGGGTATATCACAAGTTGCTGCACAAACTCTTACAATGCAAATAAACCCCAATATATAAGATGATTTTTTTATTAGAATACTCATAAAAGCTCAGGTACTGAGATTCCATGCTATAATTATTAATGATGTTAGGAAAGTTAAAGTTTTGGGTAGGTTTCTTTTAAAATTACTATTTAAAATTAAATCTAGAAGATAAAAATAGAATGCAAAATAACATGCTATATACAATATCTAATCTTTTAACTAAAATAAAAATGATGGAAAAGCAGTACTGTGGGAAGGGCTCCAGGGGTCCTGGTTGACAGAAAGTTGAACATGAGTGAGCCGTGCCCTGGCAGCCCTGAGGGCCAACCCTGTCCTGGGGGGCACCCGGCCCAGCCCAGCATTGCCTGCCAGGCAAGGGAGGGGATTGTCCCACTCTGCTCTGCACTGGGGAGGCCTCGCTTGAATATTGTGTGCAGCTTGGGGCACTACAATGTAAGTAAGATATTAAACTATTAGATAAATAAACTATAATAAACTATAATAAACTATTATTAAACTATTAGAGAGAGAGAAAGTCCAAAGGAGGACAATAAAGATGGTGAAGGGCCTTGAGGGGAAGCCATATCAGAAGGAGCTGAGGTCACTTGGTCTGTTCAGCCTGGAGGAGGCTGAGGGGGGACTTGGTTGCAGTCACATCTTGTGAGGGGAAGCGGAGGGGCAGACCCTGATTTCCTCTCTGTGGTGAACAGTGACAGGACCTGAAGGAATGGCCTGAAGTTGTGTCAGGGGAAGTTTAGGTTGGATATCAGAAAAAGGTTGTTCATCCAGAGAGTGGTTGGGCACTGGAACAGCTCCCTCAGGAAGCGGTTGCGGTACAAAGTCTGACAGATCTCAAGAAGCATTTGAACAACTCTCTCAGGCACATGGTGTGGCTCTTGGGCCCTTCCTGTGCAGGACTGAGAGTTGGAGATGATGATTCTTTTGGGTCCTTTCCAGCTCAGCATATTCTGTGAAAACTAAATGATATGTAGTATGCAAATATGTAAATAAAGTCAAAGATACTTTCCTTGATGTTCAGGGATTGTCTCAGCCTGACATTTGAAAGCAGGGGTGCTAGAGTAGGGACTGCTTATTACTTCCTGGGAGATTTTTCAGTAATGTGAATGAGAGACACATAATCTTATGGAATTAGGGGTCTCTCATTCACTCTCAGTGCAAATTCAAGGGCATGATTTCAGCTGTAGTCTGGGAATAGATTACTTGTATTAAATAAAGTAACATGAGAACCTTATGTTGTGATCCTTTGCCATGTGTTTCATGGCTTATTACAGTGTTGGAAGTGGTAAGCTTGATCAGTGACTGAATGATGATCTGAACATGCTATTAAAAAGAGAACTTGTAGTTCAGAGCTTTGTTGTCTGCTCTGGAACTCAATCCCACTGCCTCCAACTGCGACTTGCTCGTTTGTGAAGTGCCTCAGGAATCTGTGTGAGACTCAGTCAGTAGGTGCTTCTCAGCATGGTGTGATTTAGCAGATGAAAAGTGTGCAGAACATAGTTTTACTTTAACAGTTTCTGCAATGATCATTTTCCTGTGGTGTTCAATTATGTGTTTCACAGCAGCAAGTATCTCCAGATTCTGTTTATTCTCCTTCCATGGAGACTGTCTGTGCACAGATTTTTTTTTTTTTTCCTGAACTAGAGAAAGATAATATGCAATGTTGACCAATATAAAGCTATACATTCTTACACAAAACCTGAGTTTATTTCATGGCTCTGCAGGTGTACAGGTATGAGAGGAATTCTGAGCATTTTTACCTTGCTTGCTTCTGTATGTTCTCAGAACTGTAGTTTTAGCACTATGCTAGAGAGCATAAAAGACAGGTTTTTCCAGATCATATATTGACAAACATGTTACCTGCAAGGTGAATGATCAGCTGAACTTCCTTTAAACTAGGAACAATCAACCTTTCATCAAAGTTTCAGTAAAACATTTGTTTCTACAATATAAAGACATGAACAGAATGTTTTTAGAGAAATGGGTTCCATTCATTTTAAAATGGAGTCTGGAACTATTTATTTTAACTTGTTACTTGTTGAAAAATAAATAAAAAAAGATCACCTTGGTATCTCAAGACATGATATGGCATAATGTGTAGCTAAAAAGAAAGATATCAGAGAATGTTGTGAGCAGCAAAAGTGTTACACTGACTGCTCTGGGTTAGTCCTTACTGGCAGCTGTGTCCCACCCAGACACTCACTTGATTCTCCCTGCAACAGAAGGGGATGACCAGGAAGATAAAAACAGTTTAACAGGTTAAGTAAAAGTTGCACTAAAGAGCAAGGTGATACAAGGAATTCATGCACTTGCTTCCATTGGCAGGCAGGTGCTCACGAAAGCATGGCTCCATCACATGCGACCATTACTTGGGAAAACAAATGCCTTAACTCAGAATAACCTCATTTCTTCCTCATCCCCTCTCCCCTTTCCACCTCTTATGTACTGAGCATGACTCCGTCTGGTCTGGGATATCCCTTGGGTCAGTTGGGGTCACCTGTCCTGGATGTGTTTCTTCCCAAATTCTTGTGTGCCCCCAGCCTCTTTGCTAGTGGGCTGGGGTGAGAAACAGAAAAGGCCTTGTCCCTGGGTAAGCGCTGCTCAGCAATGGCTAAAACATCTCCGTGTTATCAACACCGCTGTCAGCACAAATCCAAAGCACAGCACCATGTGAGCTGAAAAAAAAAAAAGTTAAATCTACTCCAGCTAAAACCAGTACACTGACATTTGTATTTCAACCTCAAGAGTCAAACCAAAGCTCCTGATGTTGATAAATATATTTTTTCTAATGCCAAGCAAATAATGCATTATAAATTTATAGTAGTGAATAGGAAGATGACTCATTAAATGGGAACTCTTTAGATGTTACTGCTCTAGGCAAACCAAAATTAGTTCAGTCTTGCAGCATATAGGCATAAAATAATTTTGCATCTAGGTGTTCTTGCTTGGGGCAACATCCTATATGTTAAACTTGGTCAGTGATCAAGGTCCACAGACCTAGCAATAGTCTTTTTCTTTGTATACTAAAGTCAGTTATTTAAATATAGCAGAAAAAAAAATGAAATGGAATGAAATACAACACAGGAGGACACATTTTAATATATATGTAGGTGTAGATATACATTGCTTTTGGCAATTTGAATTGCAGTTTTCAGAGCAGATGTTGATAATTGGATGGCTAGAATGTGGAATACTTATTTCTGTTAAGTGTGGTATTATATATGTAGCATGCTGGTCAGACCATCTCAAATAATTTTGCATTAATAAAGCTTATCACTTTAACAGAAAGCTAGCAGCTTAAAGAGCAAGAAAACAAAAGGTTATGTATTTTGGCAATGCTGCTTCTTATTTCTGCTGTGGAAATAACAGAAATCTGACGTACTTTCTCTTCCAAGCTTGACTTTCTTGTCTAGCTTGTATAAAGAAAATACATCTACAGAATTATACATGCAGAGAGTATGTTTTGGAAAAGCATCTTGTAGTTAGCTTGAAAGAGTTCTCTGGAGTATTGCATCATATTTAAGAAAGATTTATTCCTGATAAGAGAACATCAGCCTTAGGTAGATAAGTGCCAAAGCATGATGCAGCTGTTGTATGAGCCAAGTGACTTGTCAGAGGGATGCAGTGTTTTTCTTTTCCCCAGGCTGCCCAGTTGTACCAGATAAATGAAACACCGGCCTCCTGCCTAAAATCTGAGCTCTCAAGAAGACGTGCAGTTTTTACATCTTCACTATACTAAGATAAGAGGTGATGGGAATATTTAGTTTAAAAAAAAAATAAAGCTTTCTTAAGTTCCATAGTTGTTTGTGCAGTTGCTTTTAGTAGTACTGCATCTTACGCATTCAATATAAGTATTGACAGTATGATCCTAAATTAAACTACTGCATGAAGCACTTACAATCATCTATAAGCTGTTCTTAGAAAAGTTACCTGCATTGACATATATGTCTCTGTTTAGAATATACACATTTGAAGCAGTTTTGGTATACACTTGTCATAAAGCTCTGATCCAAAGCATTGCTATGGCCCTCACACATGACTATCCATTTAAACACAGCTGTGAAGCCTTTCATTACCTCTCCTGAACACACTTTCCAAACGTTGACATGCTGTACTGCAATTCATACTGCAATGTCAGTAAGAATGATTGTACCTTTTAAAGTAAGGATTGTATTTTAGTGACTTCTTTCTGTATTGTTTCCATTTAGTACTTGATAGATTTACAAAGCTATTTTAAAAATTGGAGAAGAAACCCTTAATAAATGCTCCCATTTCATTTATATGTATATGTAGGTATGAAATTTATTAAGAATGCAATATTTGAATCAGGATGTCTAATTAGTTTATAAAAATTAATTTTTCAGTGTGACTTAGTACAGGAAATACTTATGAATTCACTTGGGTCATTACTTTTTACTTCATCACCTAATCTTATTAATAAGAGTTCACATTAGGAAGTGCATTATTATTTCAAACAACTCATGGAGTGCTGCTATTCTGACATGACAGTCAATTTAGCATTAATAATAGAACTTAAGTTCTGCAGTTTTTTATGTCTTTCTGCCTGAACCCAATGATTGGTGTATTTAATGTAATCTTACACTGTGGCATGGTTGACCATTGGGAATATTTTAGCTTCAGCCATCCAATTAAGTATAGGGGATCTGGGATCAAAATCCACCACAGCACTCATTTGGCATTAACTATAACACTATGGGAAAAAAAACATATGAAGAAAATAATTTTTTACCATATAGAAATGGCATAATTGGAAAAGATTGCTAAATTTAGCTTTTCTTTTGTAGCAGCTTTCTTTGGAAATGTAGCAAAGAACAGGAACTCTGTGAGTGTGAGGCTGCTGGAACTGCGTGCATTTACAGAGCAATATGTACCTGCAGAAAATGGTTCTCCTGCTCAGGCTTCTGCTGTTTGCCTGAGTAAGGCTGTCATAACCCCAGCAGAGCAGAGCTGCCAAGGTGTCCTACTGAACTGAGCAGATAGAGTGAGCAGGCTCCTGGGAACTCAAAACCATTGTTCAGTGTCAGAGACCGAGGACAGACTCTGAGCTGTTAGTAAATGGAGTGCTTTTATAAAGATAGCTAATTTGTAAAAGATTTGTGTTAATTTGCTGCTTATCTTGAGTTATTATGATTTTATGCACCATTATCCTTTTTTACATTTGTTTAAATATCTGGTATCTGCTAACACATGGCGTTTCAGTCCTTAGGGGAATGCTTGCAACTGGAGCTGTTTTGTTCTCTGCTCTGTAAATCCTTTGATGTATCCACGGAGAAAAGTTTAATGTTCTGATTTACAAATGAATGATGTGGCACGGTCACTTCTGGTTCTGCTAGGTTGTGGAAAAGTATGGTATTGCTTGGAGTGCTCCTGGGGAATTGTGTGAATGGGAATTTATCCTAGACAATTATTTTTGTCTATGTACAATGCCTGTGTGTTCTCTTATATATAGGTTCTATAGAATGGAGAAATTAAGGTGTGGAGTATGATGGCAAACATAAGGTTTGCTTTGGACTACCAGTCACTTGTGCTCGAGGCTTTTAATCTGGTTCACATGAAGGATCATTAAAGCCATACTCTCCCAGCTGCTGACAGCACTGAAAAGCATTTCATACAACTATGCTTGCAGCAAAGCTCATATACAGTTTGATAAGAGGAGAAAGCAAGACTGAAAGGAATGTAAAGAGTGAAAATGGAAAACTCATATGATAGGAAGAAACAACCGTAGGGGTGGAAGAAAGGGAGGGGAAATTGAAAAACATTCAGCCTTGAAGGCTGGTGAAGGAGTATGAGAGAGTATAGGAAGAGGAAGGAAAACAGAAGAGCAGAATGAGAAATTCAGATATTCAGTGTAAGACTAAAGAGACTGATAGAATTTTGGGTATAGGAAGGAACATAATTTAATTTTATATAGGCACATAGGAACAGGACAACTTGATTTTTTGATTCTGCATGGAATATTACTGTAATTTTGTCTGTATAAATGTATGGTTTTGATACATCTTCATTTTTTTTCAGTCCATGAGTATTGCTCATTGGTGTAATTTCACTTAGAATTTCTTAAAATGTTATGTGGAACCAGACAGCTTAATTTGAGTAATCTCTGTGAACAGCAGAATAGTAGACTCAGGTGAAACTTTAACATTTTCAACAGAAATTATTTCTATTTTTTATCACGCAATACTTTAGTAAGAACAGCGAATATATATCTTACTTTAATGATCTAAATTTTATTGTCATTCTTCTCCATATTCTTTCCCTTAATATTTTGTAAGAAAATCAAATGTTGTTAAAATGAGTTAATTTAATTGCATTTAATAAAGCAAGTAATATTGAACAAGGGAGCCATGCTCTTAAAAAAAAAAAAAGGGAAAAAATGAAGACTGTATCAGAAAAAATGTTTTGTTACCATTCATACTCCTTTCCATGGAGTTATCTAGAAAAATGTTCTCTCCCATCCTGAGATAAAACAGCTTATTTTAGAAAGCAGAAAAAGCCCCTAAAGAGCAGTGTGCCAGGGAACTGCTCTACTAAATTACCAGTGAGGGTCATACAGTAGTCAATAAACATGAAGGACATGGCTTTAGACTAATCTGTGTTTGAAAAGTGTGATTGAGAGTAAAGGTACATCTTTAATGATTGTTCTGGAACTCAATAATTACTCTTACAGTGTTCCTCTTCCTGTAGATAAACGATAGATGCAGAATGAAATTCCTGAGCTTGTTTTCCTATTTACTGGAGAGATGTAGAAGAAAATAGTGGCAAAATAGTGGATAAGCTCCAAATTTAGTGAAACTTGTTTCACATGCAAAGTTGCGTGACTTAACAGAGGAAGGGCTGCTCTGCTTCTGCTCAGTTTCTTTTCCAGTCTGAAGAAGCCCAGGGTAAGACAAGACATTGCAGCACCTGTGCAAGGTTGTGTGGTCAATCCAAGGATGCTGTCAGCACCACTGTGGCAGTTGTCCCCAGGAACCAATGTGCCCAGGCAGTGGTGAGGTGAAGTGGTGTAGGCAGGGTGCCGAGGCACAATGGCAGCATGGCTGTGTGCACTTCTGAGTCAGGGTATGGTGGATGATCTTCCTGCCTTGTGATCAAACAAATGGAAGCAAAGTGGTTCCTTGTCTTTGTTGGAGCTCATTATGTCTTGATAATGCCTTGATAAAGCAACAGGCTTTTCTAAAAGTGGAGATATTGACAGTATTTTGGGGAGGGGGAAAATGTAAAAATTCCCTGGAATTATCCAGATGCTTCACAATAGATAAATTGAAAAGATTAAGTACAAACTTTTTTGTTTAACACACTACACATATTAAGTTAGTAAACCATGATATTTTATGTAAACTTTATTTCTAAACTCAAGTGTCTCAACAGAGCAGTATGATGATTTCAACAGAGCAGTATCTCTGTTTAATTACTATTTAATTGCAATCATTACTGGCTGGGAGGTATTTTAGAATAATTTCTGAGTGAATCATTTGCATTTTGAAGACCGTTTCATCAATGAGTAAACTAACTTCATTAATCCAAACTGAACCCATCAGAATATTTTACTGCATACAGCAGAATATGCTAATTATTAAACTGGCAGCATGTGAGGAAAAGGTAACTGAAATTACTGGGTAATTTGGGTTTCCATCACTAAAGACTGAACTACAGGTCTACACCTATATATGCTAGGCCTTACTAGTTTCATATTTAAACTTTCTGTAAGTTACAGCGTGAAATTACCTTGCAGTGAATGAACACTGAACTATCTTTTGTATATTCTTATAGATTTTTAGTAGCACATAATGCCAGTTCAATTCTTCATGATGATAAAAATAATAAAAAAGCTGCAATACCTTAATGCACCATTGTGTGTGAATTATTCAACAGCAAGAGAATTTCTCTTAAAAACTTATGATTTGGCAAGAAATATATAGGTCAGAAAAATTACGAGGATATGAGGCTAATGTTAACAGTGGATGCTGCAATGCATGAATTTTATGTCCTGTATTATCTTTTTCCTGCCTGATATTTCTCATTCCCATTAACTTGATCATAACCAGAAAATGCAGTCCTGAGTTTCTCAATCTGATTTTTTTGGGATTTTTAAGAGTACCTGCAGAAGTTTCAGTTGCAACAGATTTCTTTTAAAAAACAGGTGGAAAAGGTGTTCATGATTCTCCACTTTCATTGAATTAATCTGACTTCCTTTGAACTGTCTAAAAATTCAATATTTAGTAAAGGTACCTCTCTGCATTCTTTGTATGGCTGAACATAGTAGGGAGGAAATTATCAGGTCAAATGTAGTATATTTAAAACAGTAATAAATCATAAAGCAGCACCACAAGAGGTAACAAAGGCTTTTCCCCTTAACTGCTGGCAATTTTAAACAACAAGCACTATTTGATACCATGAGTGTACTTTGAAATGGTAAATCATGGAATTCCTTTTGTGGAGTCTCTGACATATTATGAAATTGTGAATTGACATCTTCCCTTTCTTAGTATAATTAAAAATATTCAGTGATTGTAATAAAGCTCGGACAAATGGCAATTAGATGAAATTGCTGTGTGATTCCCTGAACTAATTTAGCAAGCTCTTCTTGAACAAAACTTATTCAGGCATGAACTGCATGTAAACACAGCAACTGCTGTACTGCTTGTAGGGATAGAAAGTTGGTAATTGCCAGTGGCCTTATCTTTGTAGCATGAATCAATGGTCATTATATAAAGACCAGACTGATGCAAACAAAATGGGTATGAATTAATCTCATATTTTTCCTTCACAGCGATACATCTTCAATATAACAAGCAGAACCTGCCAACAGCTCATTTAAGAAGTCAGTGCTGAGTACCATAGAAATTGTTTGAATTCTGTCACACAGAGGATAGAATAAAGTGTTTTCCATATCCCATGGAGCGCACACATCATTAGTTCCTGAATATCAAAAGAGAGAGCACAAAAGCCACTGCTATGCCATCATTTGGTTCAGGCTTCTTGGTCGTTGCATATAGCACATTTTATGGATACACAACTGAGTTGAGAAACTTTATCGAGGCTTGAGCTCCCGAGTCTCCTGCAGGGTTAGATGCTGAGTGTTAAGCATAAAAAGTTTTCAGGGTCAAAATGAGTTATCTACCTAGATTACACATACTCCTCTGCTATGTGTGAAGTTTTATGTCTTTTGCTTTTCTGCAGATGTTTAAATACCATTTTCAGAAGTGATGCTGACACCTAAATTTCCACATCCCATTTACCTTTCTGGGGATCACAAAAATAATAAAAGAATTAAGAGTTTGTGACAGCTATAAATGGCTGTAGAACTACATATAGACATACGTAGGGTTCCTGCAATTTTGATTTTTGTGGCTGAAGTCCAAATGTTGCTTAATTTCTTTCATATTTTACCTTTCCAGGTTAAATCGGTGTTCATTTTTCTAAAAAATATTATATATTCACACCCAAGGCATTTTGCAGCAGATTTACAAAATCTGCTTGGTTTCTAATATGTATCAGTAGTCTGAGTTAATTTCCAAAAAGAAGGCAATATGCCAGGAAATAATTTGCAGGACTGAACAAGCACTGATTTCTTGATCAAAATAATCCTAAAATACAATTATTGTTATGGACTCAATTGTTTCCCTGTTTTTTTGTTTGTTTTACATGTTTGTTTGTTTATGTTTGGTAATACACTGAATGTCAGTGACTGAGATCTGTGAGGCTTGCTGATGTAATTTTTCAGCCACCAGTTCAAGGAGTTTTTTGATGGGGAGAAACATAAAATTCATATATGGCAAACCATGAAAGGCATCCCAGAAGAATTGAAATACTTGAACTTCTAGACGGAATGATTCATTTAACTGTCATATCTGCTGTGGTAACACTTTCTTCTTTTTCCAAAAGCTTATTTTATGACTTTTCTATTGGGGGAAAAAGCCTAGAACCTGCTGGAGCCTTTTGTAGAATTCTTTTTGTGCTAGTCTCTTGCACAATGTCGGCCCAGTGACATTTCTGTGCTGCAGAGGGAATGCTGAAACAGTGGGATAGGGTTTATGGCTGCTTCCCAGCATTTTGTGAATCACCCAAGAAAATTCTTCTTTGCAAACACAGTAAAGAGGAAGAAAGCTACCGCTCCTGATCTTGTACAGTTGACAGATGCAGGAGAGGGAGTTGGTTAGCTGAAAGAAATTGTCAATAAAAGAGAGGAGTCTGAGGGGACAAACAAGAGGCTTTCAATGGAAATGTGCTTCAGAAAAATGTTAACTATGGTCTCAGGTAGAAGCTATGATTATAGCACGAGAATAAGTAATTAGGAAGAAATGGAATAATAGAGTCACTAAGTAGGATCACACAGTAGACAATCATATTTTTAGTGTTAACAAATTATATCCTAAATAGATTTTAGTGCTTTGCATGTTATTCTGGAATTGCAGTTCAAGACAACTGGCCAGAATGATCTAATGTACATTCAAATATGTGCATTAAAAAACACAGTATTGAGAAGGTTGGCAAATTGTTAATGGTAGGAGAAGTGGAAGAGATGAGATATTCCTCTAAAGAACTTTTCCCTACATTTCTTGTACTAAGACAGGTATTTTTGTCTTGTCTTCGCTTACATATCCAAGTCTGTTTTCAGTCATAGTGTCTTAGGTTTGCAATCAGTTTCATTTGTTCTTCTTAGTTCCTGAGTTTAAGAACTGCCTGGCCTAGAGCATAGCCTGCAACTTGAAATTACTTTTGTTATAGTCATTGCTCTGAAAAGTAATTTAACTGCTTCCTCCCTTGACATTCTAAATGAAGGGTTGCTAATCACTTTCAACAAATTTTGTAAACTTTTCCTTGTAACACTCTGGAAGGCTGAAAACCATAGCACTATACAAGACAGTCTCTTTTCATAAAATATACTACCAAATTAATTTACTCAACTTCAGGCATTAAAATACATTTTTTATTACCAGAAAGTGAATGTTGTGGCATTCAAAACATTGCATGAAATTGGGATTGATTGAAAGCATTTGATGGAATTTTAAGATTATGTTAATATCTAAATGTTTTCCGTGTTTACAATATATACTGAAGTGTTCCTGAAAAGCACAGCTAAATCACTAACATGCACAGAAACAGTTTTTGGACACAAGTGTAATAGCACTTAAACTGGGATGCACATAAACAGACAATTCTCTAAAGAGAAAATTTTGCTGGGAACCAACTTTTGTGTAATTCATTTCAATTGACTGATCTCATAGTTTATTGATATGTTGCTTTATTCATTTACAGACAGAGTAAACATTTCAGGGGTACGGATATAATGTGATCTCTGGAATGAACACTTTTTTTGCTTTTTAGTTCAAAGAGACTAGATTAAATACGGACACTTGTATGGCTTTCTATAGGTGATTAACCTCCTTCAGAAGGACTTATATGAGAGTGAACTATTCAGAGTGGTTTATTTGTTATCATGTTGGTAGTGAAGATCACTCTCATTTAACGGTTCCTTTTCATTTAATGTAGAACCTGAACTGGTGATTTAGAAACATACTTGCTGAAAGGACTTATTTTACTACACATCATACTGTATAAACATTCCTAATTTATTGTGTCTTTTTCTCACTTGCATTTTCTCATCTTCAGAGTAATTTAATTTGGAGGACAAATAGGCAGATGGATTTGGATTTTTTTTTTTTTGAGTGATTAGGTTTAGTCACAGATGCACATGCCAAGAGATATTTACCTCACTAATAGTAGGAATGTACAACATGAAAGTACAGCCATATCTGTTCAAACATAGCAGACACAAGGTTTTCACCTACCATATTGTGATTTCTCATGGCACTAAACAGTATGGATGTACATGATCCCTAATTTGGAATCCAGGATCCACTGCTAGGTCCTCTTTCCACCAGTGAGTTTACAGTGCTGGTTTAGGGCAAAAATCACAATCACAGAATATTTTCAGTAGGAAGGGGTCTCTGAAGAATGTATGCCTCACTCTCCACACAGAGTAGGTGTGGCTTTGAGAATTTGCTTCATAACTTTCTTATGTACTGAGGTGAAGCTGACTGGACAGTATTTCCTTCCTTACTTCTTGCCCTTCTTGAAGCAGTGAGTAATTTTTGCTATTAGCAATCGTGCAGAATCTCCCACTCCTTCTGTGATGTGCCATAGTTGATAGAGGAGGCCTTGAAGTGACAGGGAACAGCTCCCTGAGCACACTGGGGTGCATCCCATCAGATCCCATGCCCTCCATAGCACTGTCTTCCTCTACTGAGGGTGCTGCTTCACTACCACAGACTTTTATCAGCCCTGGGGAACTGGAAGGCCAGACAGCAGACCTTTCCAGTAAAAACTAAGGCAAAAAGACCTTTGATTATATTGGTCTTTCATCATTGGATGAAAGACACATCTGTGTCACAGAATGATTAGATCCCTTGTTCTACTGAACACTGTGGCACACACTCTTTTTTTGCTGCCTGAGTAATTTGGATATAAAAAAATCTCCACCCAGTTCACCTCACTCCCTTTTTTTCCAATTCCAGCTGTGCTATGATTTTCTTAACTCCATATCTGCTGGCAGCACAACATTTCTAAATCTGTCATGAGTAGTATGTCCCCACCCATCATCTGGGCACTTCATTTTGTCTTTTAAACTCAGATAGAAGGTCATGGTTTATCTCTGCTGGTCTTCTGCTATGCTTGCTTTGCTTTCTGCATTTCTGAATGCATAGAGGAAGGTTTCCTTGGAAATTAAGTAGCATTGCTGGGCCTCTACTTTCCAAGGTTGTTGGCAATGGGATCCTGCTAAGCAGATCCCTAGAAAATTGAACATCAATTCTCGTGAAATACAGTGGTACAATTCCATTATTTATAATTCTTCTGTTTTTCTTGCTTATTTTCTTCAAGAGTTTAAACTTCATAGTTTCATAGTCGTTTCAGCCCAGACTGTCCTTTTTCTTCACGTCCTTGACCATTTCTTCTGTCCTGTGATGAGCAGATCCAGCAGAGCATCTCCCTAGTCAGTTTGTCAATCACCTGCATTGAGAAAAGGTCATAAGCACACTGCAGAAGCCTTCTGCATTGTTCACACCCAAAATTATTTCCTTCTCAGTGTGTATTGTGTTGGTTGAAATTCCCCATAAGTGCCAGTCATGAACATGAGGTTTCTTTCTGCTGTCCAAAGAAGGCTTTATCTGATTCTTCTTGATCATGTGGTTTATAGCAGGTACCTACAACAATGTCTCACCTAAGTCTGATCCAAAGAAACTTTCATCTTGCTTCCGCTAGTTCTCAACACAGGACAACTGTTTCCTCCTAATATTTTCAGAAATATAATTATTTTACACCCTGTGGATGTATAATTACATTAAGACAGTAAGGAGTTTGGGGAAAAAAAAAAAGAAAAAAACAATTTGAGCTCAGTCATTTATGTACAATAATCCTCAAACTTATTAAACTTAATTCCACATTCTAATCTGGAAAAAAAAAAAAAGTACAAATTGCATACTATTTTTTATGTGAAGACAGTAGATTATTCTTTTTATAAGTAACTTTCAGTTTTCCAGGCTTTTCTGGATCAGAGTGTAAGAGCATAAATGTGATTAAACAATATCAAACCTGGTAGACAACCCTTTAGTATCAGTATAATCAAGTAAGGCAGTGATGTCATTCTTGTACAGTAAGGAAACCAGTGAGGAGTTCTGATAGCATTTATGATTTATTAAGCATCTCCAGTCACATGTACAGTTTTAAGCAGAGACAAAAGCAGACTATAAAACAATAGAAGATAGAGCAGGTGTAGACAAACATAATCTAGTGGTTTTTGTAGTGAAATTAATTGAGCAGAAACATTAATTTCAGGTAAATCACATGCTTTATAAATTCTTGTCGATTCTTCTATTTCTCTTTGTTTGGGCTATTACCATTCAGTACTGAAGTGCTCACCCACTCACTGTAGTTTATGAATCTCATTGAGTTCTCTATTCTAATAGGCATCTAAAACTTTAGGTGGAATGAATGCTCATTAAGAGCTGGGTATAATTTTTTCATAATCTTGATTTTTAAAGATACACATAAGAGTTGTGGATCCACTTTCCTAATAGCAGGATCCAAAAATTTTGTTTCTTTTATCACTTTATGAATATTAGAGATTTTGTCCCTCTAGTCTCTGTGTATTCATGATACTTTAATAAGCAATACTTTTCATTGACCCATTAAGTGTGGATAAAAAAAAGATAATCCAGGAGCACAAGAGAACTATGTAATTTTCAATTCTGAATACAGAGGAAACTTAGGAAAAATAATAAATTTTAAATTATTATTTGCACTCATTAATGTATCAGGACACATGTGAACCCACAGAGATGTAAAATAAGCCATTTTACTTGTAGAGACAGTGAAAAAGATATGGAAATTATTCATATTTCCTTTTTCAGTACCCTGCTCTCTTTTTTCAGCACATGTATTAGTCAGCTGTAGACTATCAATTAGTCAAAAGAAACTGAACTGGTGAACCAGTCTGTCTGAAACCAAATATCCAGCAAAAAAAGAGAATAATACCACTCCAACTAAAAGGTGAATTGGACACCCTAATTTGGCCAGAGTGCCACTGCCCAAATTCTTGTCCCTGCATAGTACAAAAAGTGAAAAGTTAAATGCAGAGCAGACTAAAGTATTAATCTTATTTAGGGAGACAAAAGGCCATACTAGGCACTTTAGGAACCTAATTACACATTTAGTCTAATAGAAATCAGAGCGCAATAATAAAAAAACCCAAAACACTTCACCTTGCCTCAACAGTACTGTTTAATAATACCTTTATCCTTGCTTTCTTACATATTTATTACATAGTTTTCTATTGATAATAGAGGCACTTCTTTAGTATTGGTAGAAGGAATTTATTTTTCTGGATTGACACAGTTAATTCTGCATTATTTTGTTACTGTGATTTTTTTTCAAAGGAGTATGAACAGCATATATATGGTGTTTATTGTATTACATTTTGTAATTTCTCAGTGAAACTTGAAACATAGATAAAAGCAAGCCAGAGATGCAACCTAGCAAAACTAATGTGCTCTGAGGAAAAGCCAGGGAATACTTTGTAAGTATTTTAGGAATCTCTGAAGTGCTATATATGTAAGAACAACTAATGAAAATCAAAATGAGTAGATTTTACTATTACACTGTTGTGTAATATAAGATTAATACTTCAATGTTGAGGGGAAAGTCATAAGGACCACAAGTTAAAATATTTCTTTTCAGGGTAAGTAGAGGGAAATGAAGAACAAAAGGCAATTATTCTAAAGACAAAACAGGCCAGATCAACTTAAGCAGATACTTATCTATATATTTCTTCCAAACACAGAATTTGTTAATAAAATCTGCTTTGATTCTGTTACAT
Source organism: Onychostruthus taczanowskii (assembly GCF_017590055.1). NCBI lineage: Eukaryota > Metazoa > Chordata > Aves > Passeriformes > Passeridae > Onychostruthus > Onychostruthus taczanowskii. Next base: position 16,016,750 of record NW_024497629.1, on the reverse strand, counting down.
ATAAAAAAAAAAGAAAGAAAGCTTCTAAAACTTTGGATTAACAGCACAAATAGAAAAAAATTCAAGCATAACAATTTCCAAAGAACAATTCCATAGAACACAGAAGTTTATTTTTTCCAAAGAATGGTGTTTTAATTTCTAAGCTATTGCAATTTCAAATTCAGTCTCTCGTGTGGTTAAGATACTAATTAAAAAAAGCTTAATCTTCTGCCACTTGTGAAAGTAATGCCAGGACTTCAGATATTTCCAAAATGACAGGTTGCTTCCAACTGCCAGAACAAGAAATCACTTAAATATCTGGAGCTTGATCAAAAAATGAATTAGCATTAGCTATGTGTTTTCAGTAGGAAACTTAGAGGATAACAGTATGTCTCTAGCTCTCACCACTTACTCAATCTTCAGGGAATGATCCTTGATGCTTGATTCATGTCTCTGTGGCCTGCTTGAAAAACAAACAAAAAAAAGTTAAAACTTTTATGTGAAAAAATAGTTAGCTTTGGATTCTATTCCAGTTTAGACCTGAGATGTCAACTGACTTCTTAAAAAATCTCAAACATTTTTAATGCAAATGACTAATAACTAAAAGTAGGAGGTAAAAAGGTAATAACTAAAAGACAGTTTAAATTTTGTACATGTACATATAATGTATACACGTAATTTAATATAAATTGTGCTATAGAAATTGAAGATTTTTTTTTCTTTGAATAAGATGGTATATGTGGCAGAAGAGTTTTCTCTTAAATTCTAAATGTAGCACTTTTTCCAAACTAGGATACTGATTAACTTAGTGGTCCAAGACAATGTGTAAAAAGGACCTTAGTGCTAGTAGTGTCTCATGAGGATGACTACATGGCACAGTGTCTTTTGTGTGGTCTGCAACTGTAGTCACAAATGTCTTAAACAGAGGCTGCTCTTGCACACTTGCAAAAACCAAACTAAGAATGGTGCAGAATTAGTTTTCCAAAAATATTTTGTGCAGCTGATGTGGCTTGAAAATATAACCTGCAGGTTTCAGTTAGGGCAAATATCCCAGAATTACTTGATATAATATAAAGTCTCAAATATAAATATTCTTACTTCTGGAAAGCCCATTAACAAGAGTTAAGTGATTGATATGCTTTTCAAAAATCCCAGAATATTTTAATTTTTTATATAAATGACTTAGTGAAGGGAAACTATTACTCCTTTCCCAGAGGGTGCTTGAAAGACTTGATAGAGAAGATAAAACCACTGTTCTGTGTCTGTAATTATTGCTTCTGGTGCCTGGCTACTTCTTTCAGTTTTTTTTATGGGGTGGCGTGCTTTTTGTTTGGGTTTTTTTGGTTTTTAGTTTTGTTGTTGTAGTTGTTTGTTTTCTGGTTTTGGGATTGTGGGTTTGGCGGCTGTTTTTTTGTTTAATCCTAAACTTTTAGAAAACCCCTTATTATAACAAAATTAATTCCCACAGTTTTTTGGTTTTTTTTTTACCTTTCACAGTTCATGAGCAAACACAGTTTTCTCTGCTTTCCTCTATCATCATATGTGCATAAGCTATATCTATAAAGCACCATCATTTTAACATTCTTCTTTAAGTTTATCAGCATCATTTTTTCCTTATATTCAAAGGATGAATCAGCCATAGTAAGACTGCTCTCAAAAGATGGCTAGCACATGGCAACAGAGAATTTCAGAGAGTAGTTTTAAAATAAACTACAGTGGAGTATGAAGGAGTTCAAAGTTAAGACACAAGGCACACTGAATCAAATAAACAAATGAGCAAATTATAAGATAAGAATGTATTTTCAAGGTTTTGTAGATTTTTTTTTTACAAAAATCATCAAAAAAAGAATTTCTTTTCTTGCTGGAAACCATGTAATTGAAGTAGATGTGTAAAAAACAAAGTGTCAACAACTAACAAGTTTTCCTCAAACAAAGGTGTAGAAGCTGGCTGAACTGCTGTGGCTATTCAGTCTCCTTCATTATTTCACCCAATTTCCTGACAGAAAATTCTGTGGTTCACAGCAGGTAAGTCTGTTTCTGCTTATCACAACTGAGATATGTGGCCAGTCTAACTACTCTCATTACCCCAAAACATGAATAAGGAACCTACCTCCAAATCTACTGGAAAATTCAGTATCACACAAATTTAGAATAAAATTACCAAGTTGTAACAATAGTCTTGTAATATTGGGAAGGTAAAATCAAAACATGAGATGTGAAGATTACTGTGGAGAATGAATATTAATTGAGTGTGCCAATACATCATTTTATTAAGCCAACAAAAGTAGTGCACAAGACTTGCAATGCATCATGGAAATGCAAGAGTAGCCAGTGTAAGTGTAATGCCTGCAGATGATCAATTTTCCAGGGGCTGCCTTATAGCAGTTGAGTGCTGAAGCTGCGACTTCCAGATGGTTGTTGGAAAAGCTGAAACTAGTTCACTAATCCCCATCATCACATTCCTCTGCTCTCCTTTTTATTGGTGTTTTCATTAAAGATGCAGGCATATAACCTGGCAATGTATTCCAGATTCATGAGAGGGAATCAGGTGCTCAGTGTTTGACACCTCATTGTTGGGGCTGGAGTCAGGAGGTTTAGAGGCAAGGAAACAATCCGTTGCATGTTGCTTTTCAGTTACCATTTTATAAAAAAATTAAAAAAGGATGCACTTCACTAATACAAGTCCAAAGAGATTGTTCCCAATTTAAGTCAGAGATAGCCTTCCTACTTTCACATTCCAGATAGTGGCAAAAACTTTTAAATTTTGTTTTAATCGAGGGCTTTCCACCATCCAACCCTCTCCCTGCTCCTTTGTGTTATGGCCACATCCATAACTGGGCTCTGGTTTCCAGGTGATGATCAGTATTGCCCCCTTGGCAGTATGTTAAATGACTGAAAGGGGTTCAGAAGAAAAAGTCAATACTGGCATTGGAAACAGTAAATGCAGGATAAGGTACCTTTTGGATTATTTGTTTGTAGCTACAAGTGCATCTTTGGAATATACATTTGGGCTTGAATTCAGTGATTACTTTTTTCTGGTTTGTATGCGATTTTAGTGCATATAAATATGTATATTGCATTTTAATGCGCCTATATTACAGTTGCAAATATCATGTAAATTTAAATCCAGCTTACTTCTCTGTGGTGACCATTTCCAAGTCCTGTTTTAGCTGCATGTTGTGTTTATGCCACCTGTTCCCCACAGATATCTCTGGTTACCTTCTTAGTTCAAGGGAGAGTTGTTTATTACTGCTCTACAGCAGCACTGCATGTCTAATGCTTTCTACAAAACACACCCGTTCACATAGTCCTGTCACACAGAGGAAAAAATTCATCATCCAGGATGTGCCCTCTCTTGCCTCTCACTGATCTGTACAGGAAGGGAAATAGGATCACAGGTGCATTCCAGCTTGGTTTAAGGCAGTCGTGTTTGGTCAGCAGGAAGATGCCTATTACTGCAAGATTTTGTTGCACAGCTAGGGAGAATGCACATTTTCATACCTGAGTAGGACTGAACAATTGTAATACTGCTTATACACCACCTTGGAGAACAAAACAATTACTAAAATAAAAGGATGACCATCACATGCATTTTCTATATCTAATTATGCAAAGAAACTCTCTAAAAATGAAATCACTTTTATACATTTTTCTGGTCATATGTCTCACTTCATAGTTATAACTATAGCCAGTAACAGGCAAAAAATCATTGCAGAAAACAATGGATTTAGAAACATTTTAAATTGCATAGCTTTAGAAATAAAATGCTGATGCTCTCTCCCTCTCAGCAAAACCTCAGTGTGCATTAATAGATGATGAAATTCAGACTGTTACAAGGAGTGTATAATCAAAAGATAGGCTTTCATGACTCCCGGAAACTCACTTTAATATCATGTCAGAGTTAAAAAGCTGACTGGAGAAAGCTTTTAAGATGAGTTAAGCTTATTTCAGAGAACAGCTGTGGACTCTGACCTCTGGTGCCACAATGCCAAGGGTAGGTGGGGTTTTCTATAAGGAAGCACTAGTACATGCATGGTGTGCTATAGCATAATCTGCCTTTTCTAGGAACAGAGATTCTAGTAATGTGGGCAAGTAGAGTGTTTTGCTTTTCAGGATTCTTGTTTTACATCTATTCTCAGGACTCAAATTGTTCATGATTCACAACTGAAGCGACCAGAAGTGACTGCTGATCTAAGATGTTTTGGGGTTCTTTTTCAGTAAGAGTTCAGAGTTCATTGGATAACCAAACATAATCCTACAACTAGAAAGTAAAAACTAATTCTAGTCTATTGTAAAAAGTAACTGCATATGAAGACTTCTATTAGTTGTTACCATCAGTGAGTAGTGTAATGGGTTGCCATGAGTGTCATTCAGGTGAAAATGATTTATGATTTGTACCAAGTTCCTCATTTATTAAAACAATCATGGTGTATTGCAGTACATTGCTCCTGTTTTAATTTATTTTCTTTTAGGTAGAGACCCAGCCAAAAGACAACCTTTCTCATTTTATACTACATTTTTGAAATGTTTTGATGTAAGATAGTGTATAAGAAGGGATTTACAAGGACCAGTTTTAAAAGAAACAGAAGTCCCTACTTAGAATGGTCTAAAAAAGGTCAAGGAAACTCTCAGTAAAAATGTATCCCATCCCTCACGATGGTGCTTGAGTCCTCATCAGTTTTACCATATATTTTTGTTTTCATGTTCCAGGATCCCATTGTATAAGGCCTCTAGCATGATTTGAGTAGACATCTCTGTCTCTGCCTACCTGTTCCAAAGACTTTAAACCAGGATCCCCACCAGCTGTAGAAGACTACCAAAGAAGTGCCCTAATCTGTGAATCCTAAACCAGGGAAGAAACCTAAATCCTGAAAATATTTGTCTTAAGACCCAACACAAATAAATTAGCTTCTGATACAGGATAGAGAGGTGTTTGGTAATACTCAGTTCAGAAATATTTAGACTGCTCATTAATTCTAAAGGAAAAGTTGGAAGGAACTTCTTTTCTGAAAGGGAAAACTGATACAGAACATTTTGTCTTTTGAGAGAATCTACTACCGCAGCTGTTGACTGCTATCCTTGATATTTCTGTGTCAATACTCCTGAACTGGCCCCCGTGCCATAGAAAAAGAGACAGTCTCCTGAGGAAATTATGTAATAATCAATGAGACTATTCATTGCACAGATTACATTTATTGGCTGGGTTATTTTAACTATGGTAACGCTGTGAATGCCTTTGAAGGATAAAACAACCTTGGCATCAGTTTGCCAAGGAAGAAAAACTTAGTCATGAAGAAGAGAAAGGAAAGGAAAAGGTGGTTAAGTGAAGTAATATGCACAGACATACTACTGGAAAGAGCCAATAGTGTGATAAACTGGAAAGCCAGAATAATACCTGATTATGGACAGAGATCTGACAAGAGGATGAGCAGTTAAGGGCACAGATATTATCTGGATTGGATGATTAGTTGTAAACCCAGTTTGTTGGGCTGTATGATAAGGATAAGATTAATGTTAATAACTTGACATTTGTGATACATTGGTGCTTGATCAGGAGGCATTTTCCAGAAGGGATCTACAATTTGTTGATTTGGGCGTTTAGTACCATATTTTAATTAATTCCCATGCTTCAGGGCCTTTGCCCCTCACCTGCTGATGCCAGAATATTTCATTTCTGTAACTTAATATTTTTCATGTGCTTTTTCATTTGGCTTGTTGATTTGGTTTGATGTTATTTTCCTCTTATTTTTCTCTGCTTGAAGCCCTGAAGACTATTGACAGGTGAAAATGGGATGTGTTGTGCTTCTAGAGTTGTTGCAAAGCCTGTCAAGTGCTCAGCTATATTCTGTGCTCAAGAAAGGAGAGCTAACAGTGGATGGGATGAATAGAAACTTGCCATACTGAAATGTTTACCTTTTTCTAAAACATGTCATCTTTTCTTTCCATCATGAAGAAATACTGGCTAAAGACATTCCTTTAGGACTTTAGCCCTAGCTGGACATACCTGTACTTTTCTTCTTTCACCCTATGGCCTCCTACTTCTTCTGTCACCACTGATGCTTGATGAGACTTCAGCACTATCACAGGAAGTGCTCTGTGCACTGTTCCAGATTAAAGACCATTGCACTGATACTTGCAATTGCAGATAGCAAAAACATTTTTTGAAGACCCTCCTGATTCTTTTTTCTGCTCAGATACATGTTGACTTAGGAGTTTTTTTGGGTCATAGATGCTGTGACTACTAATGGGGAATGCTGGACCTTTTATATCTCTGTGGGAAGACAAAGAGAGTCTGATCTGTTCCTTGAGGGGTTTTTAAGTTCTTGTTTCAAACAGTCCACAGTGCAATACTCTGGGATTGAATTTACTACCACCAAGAAGTTTGAGTTCTTAGGGATGAGCTGGAATTTAATCATTATTGCCTATTTTTTCTGTGGTACATCTGAGATATGGCAAATTGATGTTATTGAGTGGTTCATATAGGAATTAAATTCTGGTTTAAGCCAGAAATACTTTATTTATTTGCTAGGTCACTACTACTATATGTGCTACTATTATGCAAGAAGATTTCTCCGAACTACATTTTCTGCCTAATGGGTTCTAAATTATACATAAACTGTGCAATTTTCAGATGTGATGCAAATTCTTCTGTCACAATGTCTTGTAATATGGAGGCCGCTTCCATTAAAGTGACAATTCTTTACAGATGGACTACAATACCTTCAGTTTCAAAAACATCCACTTGTAGTGCTATCATACACCAGCTAAGATTTTTTAAAATATTTCCACTTGTCTTTATCTTGACTAACAGCGATACACACTGTTAGAAAAGACTGGACTCTTCTATTAAAAACAGCATTCAATTCTGGTTTTTATATTAAAAAATGAAACGCAAAATATATTAATATCTTACCATTCTGTTTCATTAATTTATGCATTGTCTGCTTTTTGTTGATATTTTGTAACCCAGTAATTTGTTTATATAACTGTGCCAGCATGTGGTACCATGGGCAGGTATCTCCCTCTTCTACATTGGCACAAATGTAAAACTGCTGCTGGCAGCCAGTGGCATTATCCCTCATTAAAGGAAAAGGGAGATGGACATTTCAGCTCAGATTTCAATTAAGCCTTGAAAAATCAAGCAACAACAACAACAACAACAAACCCCCTATCCTATTAAAGTTTAGAGAGATTATATTTAAAGATTAGGTTTTTATTTTTTCTAGTTTTTTTTTCTTTTTTTTTTTCCAGAGGTAATTATGACAGGCTCAGTAATCTGCTCCGTTGGCACCCACATGCTGCGTTATGGTGACATCCATAGCCAACATCAAATAATTGTGTTCTTTCTTTCCCTACTGTACACTCTGTAAATAAATTGGGACTTGGCCAGCAAACAGTTTTCCCAGGGACTTCTTAGATGCTCTTTTATCTCTGCTATACTGTTCTCAAATACAAAGCTAAATGGAATTGTCATGAAGCTGATACCAATCCTGTTATTCAATTCAAGAAATAATTCAGTATAGTTAAAGAAAAAAGTATGATCTGGAGGGTGCCTTGCTCTCTTTGTGTAGGATAGAACTGGCTATGGAAGTCTGTTGTGCGAATCAGCTGTGCAAAGACTTAGGGAGGCAGCAATCTATTTTCTTTTTGCACTTCATCCAAAAAAGGACTCCTAAAGGGCTAAGAAGGGAAAATGTAGTTAAAAGTCTGTCTTTCCCCTCCCAGCTATAGACTGTGTTTTGGAAACTGGTGCCAGTTTCAGCATACTTTTTTCTCTGTGTTGATTCAAAGCACTGTGTACTCTCTTTTACCTATCTCTGTGCAAGTTGAATTCACAAGAACCTGGTGAATTTTTAAAAGCGTCTTGGCACTGAAACCCCTGTGGCTATGTATTCTTCAGTGGATATTGGTCTTTAAATCGTATTTTATCAAGCAAGCAGGTATGATTTTAAATGGCATTCCATTATGCTGTTATTTTAATGAAATCTGAACTATATGCAGCAGTTCAAAGCTGCAGGGAAGTGATGAAAATGGAGTACATAGTGTAAACTTCTAAAACACGTATTAATGTGACATTTTTCTGATAATATGGTTCATTTCACATTATAGCCTTGTCAGGGTTTTTTTTTTTTTTTTTTTTTTTTTTTAATTTTTATTTTTTATCTTCCTTTCATGCTGATTTGATGCTGACACTTCACTTTTATGTGCTTATCCATCTATTCTTGTTTGTATTTACAGCAATTCTCCACTACTTTTATTCTTAGGCATTGGCATCTGTTATTAATAGCAGATGGGATGGAGAGGAACATAATTGCGTGATTCAGCAGCAGTCATGTCTGTTTAATCAGTAGCATCTGACACAGCATGCATTTACTGCATGATTGCACTGTCATGTTTGACACAAATGGTGAATCTCGGCTTCAGATAAGTTTTCAGTTCTTGTTCATTGTATACAATACTAAATTGTACTTTTCTTACATCCACTCATCAGAAATTTATGACCATAATTACAATTCAGCCAGTGCCATTGTGGTTCTAAATCAGTCAAAATATAGATTATTTTATAGTTCATTCCTTCAAGGATGGCTGTTGTATCCATCTTAGTTTGTACTGACAATCTCACATGAATCTACTGTTGTAAACTGTCACTTAAAAGAAATTGAAATCTGAAAAAGGCATTGTTGCTGACTGATATATGTCTATGATATTTTTCCTTACAGTAGATATGCTCATTTCATTATCAATGATTATTTAAAATAGCTTTACTTAAATAAATGTGTGTTTTCTGTTCTCCCTAATTTTTCAAATGCACCAGATTGTGTTTATCTAATGTGTTTGAATTTTAGAAATGTCCATCACTCTTCTTTTATATTTGTTTTCATAAATGAATTATAAAATAGTATATTTCAAAGCAGATTTGATTTCTTCCTTTTCAAGTGTACTTAAATGTAGCAAAAAGAAATCTCATTAACTTTAAAGGCTATGCCTATACCACAAAATAAATCAGGTAGGTGTATATCTTAGGGCCCTGAGGACACCTGGTGGGACATGGCTCCCATGATGTAGTGGCTTCCACAGCTAAACAATGATCACCCCCCAGAAGGGAAGATTTGCACACAAGCAGCTGCTGGGGAAATCCTTTCACCACCCACTCAGCTATGTCCAGGAAGGTGCATCTATACTAACAGGTTAAAAGGCAGTAGTGGAGCTTGGTCACTTAAGGCATTAAGTGACTGCATTGGTCCCTGGCATAGTTTGTCATAGCACTCTCCTGGACAATATTCAAAGCACAGTCTGGAAAATCCCCCAAATGGGACCTGCTCCTGTCCTGGAGCCAAGGGAAATGTGCAGCCTTGTTTTGTATGGACTGCGGAGAGCAGACTCCAGGGCCAGGTTGCTACAGTTCCTGGGGCAATACCAGGGCCCAAACCCTAGCAAAATGCATGTAAACAGCTTAGCAATACAGGTGTGTCTGTTAGTGCCTGAGCCAGTGCAATACACAAAAACTACACAAGCAATTAACAGAGATTGCTGCTGTGTATGATTGTAAAGGAAATGCAATGGAAAATCAATGTGCTATTTAAGATACTGCAAAGATGATTAATTTAGTTATTTCAGATATAAACCCAAGAAACTCAGATAGTCTCTTAAGACCTGCATATGCTTGAAGCTTTAATTATTTAAATACTGTTCATTTGAACTCTTAAGATTAATATTTATAGTGGGGAAATATGTGATGGAACAGTTGGTTAGAGCATGGTGCTAATAACAACAGGGTTGGGGGTTCAGTCCCCTTATGAGCCATGAGTACATGGAGTTGGACTGGATTCTTTTGGATTCCTTCCAATCCCAAATATTCTTTGAACCTGTGAATCATGTCAGATATGCTGGACAGCATCTGGAGACAGGAACACCTCAGTTTTAAGAGCAGCGAGTGAAAAAAAAGTACATTGCTTCTTAACTCTGAAGTTCTGTTTATTACAAGGAAATTAAAATATAGCAACCAGACACATGGGCTGAAGCACACAGAAATGAAGGAGGTGAAATCAACTTCTCCCTTCCACTCTCTTTCACTCTTTTCTCAGGAGTTTCTTAGTTTGCACTTGTCCTGCAGATAATATCTGCTTGTTACCTCCCAGTATTTTTCTGCTCCCTAGAACCTGCTTCCAGTTGAGCCTGATATTTTCCTGAGAACACTCCAGAAATTTCCTCATGTAGCAGATTGCTGAATATCCACAGAGTTCTGAAACCATGAGCAAACAAATGAAACGTGCCTTCTGTCAAAAATAATTTACGAGGGGATGGTGAGTTAACTTTGCAGAGGAGCACACACATTGTTAAACAAAACAAAGGAATACAAAGCAAAACAAAAATAAAACAAAGCAAAACAAAAAAAAAAAAAAAAAAAAGCAACCCCCCCCAAGAAAAAGAAAAAAAACCCCAAACCACACAAATCTAAAGGAAGAGAAACAACATCTCAGATTTATGATAGATGTGCATGAGCAGAAATAGCTGCTGCTCCACAACTGTGAGCCCCTGCCTTTTCTCCCCCTCAGGCCCTGTTCCTCCTCAGACACAGATGTCAGCAGGTAAAAAAGCATTTTAAATCTGCATAAGGAAGGATGTGATAAATAGGAAGGAAGTCTAACTTAAAGCTCTATTTCATGCATGGGGTTTTGGATCAGGTGATAAGGACAAGCCTGAGCCCTTTCCCTCCTTTTGTTTATTGAAGGTGAGCTGGTGGTCTTGTAAGGAACCAGGGAAGAATTAGTGATAGTGTTGAGCTGATTTTGTTGAGGCTTTCAGGCTCTGATAGCAAAAAAGATTAAAAGTGACAGTGCAGTTATTGTGCCATAATTGGTGGTGATAGATGCAATAGGTATTGGCAGAGGCTTTTTGAAACCAGTTTTTTATTTCAATAATATTTATTTCTCTTACTGCAGCTTGTGCAGTTTTTAAGTGTATGATTTATAGAAGTCGCCATCCGAGCTGAAGATCTGTGTGCAGTTGATGGAAGCAATAGTCAGATATTTCAATAACTAGCTTCAGGCAAGCAAAATGTGTGAGTCCTGGAAATTCTTTTTTTATGAAGGGACATTTTGCACTGCACTTCTTTCCTACTCTTGTCTCAAGTGTTTTATATAATTTTGCCCAGAGTGAATATATTGTCGATTTAACTATAGCAGGTACGTTAATGTCATAGCATTTTATGGCAGGACATGAAATACCCCAAGGGTGAGAATAAGTCAAAATTGATGGAATTCCTTTGAATTTTGTGCAAAATAAAGGAATTCTGCATCTATACAATTTTTTAGAGTTACTTCAAGCCACAGAAGTTACTAGAACATAGCAAATAATTATTAGCAAACATTGCTTTGTATTTTTCCCTATCTTTGGCTATGATTAAGCATAGTAATGACTTCAAAAAGTAAAATAATTTATGTGCTAGTTAATATTTTTTTTTTAATATTTGAAATATATGCAGCAGGATAAAGTATGTATAGTAGGATGACTGTCCAGAGACGGTGTTTGTAGAAGAGATAGATACTGGCTGAAGATGGACACCTGGGGCTTATCTCAGTACCTGTGAATTGAATGGTGCAGAGACCTCAGTACTGAGTCTTGATTGTACAGTTAGAGTTATGCAATGGTCCCATGTGTCATTTCTGTCTCCAGTCAAATAATTCCTGGCACAGTTCAAAAGGGCACTTCAGAGGCAATTTGGAGGTTATCATCTTCCTTTATATTGTGCTACTTAGCTTAAGAGCCATTAAAAAAAAAAGAAAAAAAGCTCTGGCATGATTACTTTACTTATATATGCAGCCCTTGTAATATTGGAATGCACTTAGCTAATTATTAATATTCTCCCATGCTTTCTGATTAGTATTATAAAAAAACTTATCAGAGAATGAAGAATTAAAATAATGCCTTAACTATATGAAGGACCTAATAAATCTGAAAAACAGGTCTTGGGTGAGCAACCATTAGAAGTGTATCTAAGAAGTAGATGTTGCTCTCTGTAACAATTTATGGATTAAAGTGTTTTCAGTGCTTCACAGAAGAAACTCTAGCTCCAGCTCTTGCATTCTAGGCCTTATATTTATAAATAGATACCAAAAACTTGTGTCTAGTGCATCAGGGCATGTGGAAGATGAGTATCTGCTTCACTGAGCTTGTGTGAGTGAAGATAAGACCAATGATTGTTTTGATAATGAAGGGAAAGTGGTAAAAAGGAGCACAGAGTCTGCACCTGAGGAGATGTGGGAAACAGTGCCAAAGTCCAAAAGTCTTGAGCTACTAATTGAAGTGCCATCAAAAAAATATGCACACAGAGGTTTGGAGAGGGCCACCTGCATTTTGTGACTGATTAAGAAGCAGTAAACTTTGAATGTGAGGATTTGGAATACTCATGGGAGGCTCGAGTGACTGTGTGATGTTTACAAGGAATGTTTAGAGGAAGGGAATGGGGGAGATACAAAGCTGGGGCAGGTGGAGGAGCGTATGAAGGAGCTTGTCTTATGTAAACTGGGGCTGGACAGTGCACTTGTGTGACTGAGAAATCTGTCAGATTACCAAAGGCTGTCCTGCCTTATTTAAAGACTCTCATAACTCTGGAAGATGTCATTCTCCATGCCGTGTATATGATTACCAGCTACTGTGTGAAGGGGTCTGAGTGCAGTGGGTTCCAGCTATCGGGGTCACACTGGGGGGTGTCCTACAGTGCCCTGTACTACGGTGTGAGCAAATGGGGGCTGGGGGGTCTTCCACCTGCTGTGGGGGAGCAGTGAAACCCAGCTGCTAGAGGCACCAGGTAAGCAAGGGGCTCAGCACTGATGGCTTGAGTGGGGTCATCATCTGGTGAGTTGAGGACCTGTGGGTTGGGAGAATGTTATCTGTACACCCACATGGATGACTTCCCGTCTCTGCCAGCCCAAGAGGAGGAGGAGGTAGGGCTGTCTGTATTTCTGTCAGTCCTGGCAGAATTAGGTTGGGCTGTGAGTGCCTTCCTTCTCTGTGGCAGGCCCTGTTTGTAGTTTTTTTGCTTATGTCTGGGGAATATGCATTTGGCTTTGCTGCTGGTTGAACCTGCAAAAGGGAAAGCAGCAGCTGCATCCTTTGGTCCAGTCAAGAGGAACCCCCAGGTCATGGAGCTGTTGGAAGCAGCAGCAGCTTATTGCATCCCTTAATGCCATATATTTCATGTACTGTAAAAGAGGAAAGGGGGGGGGGGGAGAAACGTTCAGTCATTCTGGTTAAAACAGCTCTTTGAAAATGGGAAGGTTAGAAAATATCTGTTTCTGTTCACTACTTTGATGAAAGCCATAAAGTGCAATCTGTGACCAGGAAATAGATTTTGGAGTGAAGACCTTGATTGTTTGTAAAAATCATGAAATTAAGCTGTGCTGAATTCTAAAAGGTCTGTCATGTTGTGAATTCCATTCACAAATAGTGTAGGGTGTAAGGATTTATTTGTATTTTGTTTGTTTTGAAGGTCCAAACAGAATTATTTTGGTGTTGTTTTTTTAATATAATGAGTTAAATATTGAGAATGTAATCATTAAGATAATCTGTATGCTGGCCAAGATTGTGTTGCTGCTTCCTGAAGAGCTGACACTTTGAGCAGTTGAACTTCTCGGTGTCAGTCATCTGTTCACAAAGAATGCCGCTGTGTGACTGACGGCTCTCATATCAGCGCGGGATTGACCGTGCAGCTCTTTAGACATGTTGTGACAGAAACAATCTGAGCCAGCTTCAGCAGGGTTAGCACATTAAATTACCCATGTCAAGCCTCAACTCTGCCTACTGAAGAAAATATAATGCTCTTGTATGACCCTCATATTGAGGGAGAAAATAAAGGAATATGTCTTTGCTCCTGCTATTCTCATGGTGATAAGCAATTAAAAAATTGTGAATGTAGAATCAAGAGAAGGATCTTTTTACCTCAGAAGCTTAAACTGCAATATTAAAATATACTGTTGCTTCACTAAGTGAGTGAAAAGTTTAAATTTTATCAATATTAAGTGTTATTGATGTAAAACTTTTTAAAGAGGAGCTGTGGACTAATTTAGACCCCTTGCTATGAAACAGACATTCTGGCTCGGTGATTAAATTTGTAGAGAGCCAGTCTCCTGGCAGTAAAGAACAGGCTACAGCAGTAAACTGAAGGTTAAATTGCTTTCAAGAGAGACTCAGGGGAGACTCATACACCTGTGAGACAAGGTCTGAGAATACAGATGTAAAATTAGTTAAACTTGTGAATTTATCTGAGTGTTATTGATATCTTGTCTAAATCAATTTCCTTAGGGGGGGGGAAATAAATTGAGGGAAAATCCGAAGGAGAGGAAATGCAAAAGAGTTTGACAAATTTGCAATCCAAAGTGAGCCATGTGGTTTTGGCATTCTCATGGGTGCAATAGCCATGAGAATGAAAGTACAGCCCTCATCTGTGGAGATGTTGTAAAGGTTCTGAAAACACTTGCCTGAGATGGACTTCCTTTTGATTAGAGCTAGGCTATCTGGAGGAGTCATAAGTACAAATTAGAATTTGGGTTGTGTTGTAGAAGAATTTTTGGCTCCTAAATTCCAGACAGAGTATGAGGAAAAGTGAACACCTCCTTTTGAAAATTAAGCCATATGCTGTTGGAATGCAGAGCTACAGTAGCCCTCTGAGAAAACACAGCATATATTTAACACTTTTAAAGAGGATCAAGACAAATGAGTTCAGCTGGGATGCAGAATCTTCTCCTGAATGATGAAAAATTTTCATTCTAAAATGTAATCAAGATTTGCTCTCTTATTTCAAATAGAAGTGACTTCATCTTGTTATTCTACTATCCTAAAGAATATAATATTTAGTGCAATTCACTCCTTGATACGTGTGTCTGAAGCTCTTTGGACTGTTCTCAATTAGTTACTAGCCATCTCTGCTGTGTCTGAAGCTGAGTTGGTCCTGCCTTAAAAATTAATTTAAAACCAACCAAAAAGTGTAGAGGAGGCTGCAAAGTAGGTGAGGCTTAGAGCCATGCTTCTGGTGCTCTCTCTGTTCTTGCTGTACTACTTCTGTATTCACTTCTGCCATGTGACAGTGATTTGGCAGGAAGAGCTATAATTATCTTTATCCCAATAAAGGCTAAATTACTAAGGCAGTAAAACTGAATTCACTCCAGCTCAAGAGGGGCATGAAATTAGGGGACTTGACTTTCTGGAAGAGTCTTTCTTTGGATAAATGAAATTTTGTAGTTCTGGAATTTCTTTTTATTTTCAAGTTTTTTATTAAAAATAAATAAATAAATAAATAAATAAATAAATAAATAAATAAACCACACACACAAAAAAACCAACCAAACAAACAAACAAAACAAAACAAAAAAAAAAAACACAAAAACCAAACCAAACCAAAACAAAACAAAAAACCAACAAAAATTAAAAAAAAAAAAACCCAAAAAGCCAAAAAACAAACCAAAAAAACCCCACATTGTCTTGGTAGCCCAGTTGTACTATGACATTGTTAGAGCACTCTTACCAGCCCATCCAAAGGCATAAGTATAGAAACAGCTGGTTTCTGCATTAGGTGGGGCAAGTGAGGAAGAAGGATTACAGGCTGCTTATATAGGGCAATTGCATAAGTATATGAAAGTATGACTTTAATAGCTTTACTACAACTTTAAAATCAGTCACAGAGGTAACTACTGAATTTTATCTCTAGGAAAGAAGTTTTTTCATTAGGGGTTTGGTTTTTTTCCCTGATGGTTGGCAGTACTGTCTTAATCCTGTTCCAAAGCAGCCAGGAAACTACAGTGCTCAATCCAAGCAATATTCTTTCTTGTGACAGAGTAGAGTAGTAATAACACCTGTGTCTGATGTAAAACTGTACCATGAAACAGGCAGTGTTCCTTGCGGAGCAGTCCTGGTTTTGTTAAAGATTTGTGCTAAGAATTGTTGCAGAACCTCCAGTCTATCTCTATAGGTACATTTCTTTTTTCATTCAGGTTCAGTGCAAACAATAGAAATAAGAGTCTCTCTGCCTGAGAATGTTATAAGCTGCAGGTGTGGTTGAAGAGAAGAAAAGGGAGTTGTAACTGCAAGCTGGTGCTTCTAAGAGAAGGTTGCTTTCATTTCAAGCACAATTCACATTGTACCAATAGCAGGGTTATACTGTGAACTGCATTGGTAAGGGAAATAACTTTTTATTTTGATTTTATGACTAAATATTAGGTTTTACATTGCTTGCATGTCCATAAAATTTACATTTGAACCTTTTATAGTACCAGAATTTTCAATATTTCCCTGTATAAATATACTGCAATGTAAAGGAAATTGTCATGTAGCAGATTTTATATAAATAAAAGCAGGTAATTAAAATGAAGTATTTAACCAAGCCAAGACAATGGTCATTCATTCTTTATGCATTTCCTGCTGCTAGTGTTGGAGGAATAATGTGAATATATGGGTATAAAAGACTTTTCTCAAATCTTGTGTAAGATTTCAACTGTGAAAGGCTCTTATTATATAAAAATTCTTTAATTGTACCTATCGCTGTTGTTGCAACTAGCCCTCTAGTAACCTCAGCAACATATAATTTAGCTAGACACCTTGTAAAATCTGATTGCCTTTTCCAAAAGCATAGGTAATTACACATAGACTTCTTTTTTTGAACACATAGCCTGTTCCTTCCATTAAATTACTCAGGCCTAGCCTCAGTTTTGTTATTTTTTCCTTTAGAGAGAGATCTTTTAGTATTTGTCTGTGTGTTCCTGGGTTTGCTGCAATTAAGTTAGGGATGTTTAAGGTGATTGTCTGAGGAATCAAAAGCAGGGTAATACCATGTGCTGATCAGAAATGGCATGACAAGAAATCTGCTTTGTTATATTGTGTCATGGGGAAATTTATTGACAAAAAACCCCTGTATCTCTGCTCAGGCCAGCTCCATTTTTCCAGTTGACAGAATGAGTCAAAGCTCACTTCATAAATACCTTGCTGTGGTTTAGCTCCAGCAAGCAACTGAGCCCACAGAGCCACTCATTTTCTCACCCTGGTGGGATGGGGAGAGAGTAGTAGTGAGAAAATTCATGGGATGAGATAATGACAGTTTAATAAGTAAAGAAAAGGTGCATACACAAGCAGAGCAAAAGAATTCTTTCCCCACTTTCCATGTTCAGGCCATCTCCAGGAAAGCAGGGCTCATATGTGCAATGCTGACAGGAAGACTGAACATCCCCTGCCTCTTTCTTCCTCTCCCCTCTTTATATGATGAACATGATGCCATATGGTGTGGAATATCCCTGGGGTCAGCTGGGACCAGCTGTCCTGGCTGTGTCCCTTCCCAGCTTCTTGTGCAACCTGCTTGCAGTAGTGTGAGGAGAAGAAAAGGCCTTGACTCTGTGCAAGCACTGCCCCGCAATAGCTAAAATGTCCCTGAGATACCAGCACTATTTTAACCACAAATCTGAAACATACCAGCTATTATGAAAAAAATAGTTCTACGCAAGTCAAAACCTCAAGCCCACCAACTAAAGCTTCATTTCAATGGTACCATGTTCTCAGTAAAAAATGCTGCACACAAATTTATTTTTTTCTAATGGTGCATTTAATTAACTTATTTTGAAATTATTGAAAGTATTAATTTAAGGACTTTGTTTTTTTTCTTCAATAGGTTCTTATTTTACTTTGAAACATACAGTACATCAGCTTTTAAAATTGGAAATTTGTATAGCTTTTTTAACTCTAATTATAATCTGCTGAACAGTTAGATCAAATCCTGGCTGGATAATGTGGCTTGTGCTCTATCTGTATAATGTTGGCCTTGTTAACATCCTTTTATTTTGCTAATTTATACTTCTGCATGCCTCAGGAGTTCCTTAATCATCTCTTTCAGATTGCAAGAACTACAATGAAACTTTTTGTTTTTCATAGCTTAATTGGATGCTCTGTTAGTATGCAAGAGGAACTTCTCTGTAGATGGTAGAGATGTCAAGTACTGGCAGAGCGAAATACCCTGAATTAAATCCTTCTCCCCATTAAAAGCTGTGAGATAGTTATCTTTGGGGTATCAAAATATTTAAGAAATTATAGTATACATACTTGGAGGGAACAAGCAATATTTAACACAAAATAATAAGTGTAGGGCAGGGAGTACTCATTGGGACTTATTTCCTGCTCCCAACCATCTCTTGTAAAGTTTTGATTTTGTGTAGATATTTATTTTCATCCTACCTAATCTTAATACCACTTAGTAAAGGAAGAAAATTTTCTGATAGAGTACAGAAATTATATTATAACATATACAATAATTTTAACAGTGCATTTATTGATAGTATTTATATTTATTTATAGTACTTACAATAAAGAAAAGTACAATGCAATCTTACTCGGATATCCAACTACATTTTGCAGCAATTACTCTTTCTAGCATAGGAGTATATGGTTTTTTCTGTTCTATCAATTTGACTTGAATTTATGGATTCTAAAAATACTATTATCAAGAAGGTTTACCTTTGGAAAAAAAATTAGTCATAGTAGTAATGGCATTAAAATGGTCTCTAAATAAAACACCAAGACGTTGTATCAGCAACAGCCTGAAGAAATGTCCACCCTGAGGAGGACAAATAACCTCCTTTCCAAATCCTCAGAGACATGGGAAATAGGGAATTTTATTATTTTCTGATGCATATCCTTAAAGTATTTTGTTGTATTTGGGATTGAGAAACATGGGAACCTTGTACTTATTCTCTACATTTTAGGAGGAGTATAAAATGATTGCTAATGGATTTTATTTATTCAGACTTTTTGCCAAGAAAAGGCATAAATAGGTATAAATTATATCTATCAGTCTTCAGTCAGTATCCATCTCTAAAATGATGTTTTTCTGCCATGTCAGAATCCCTACCTGACTTCTTTTTTACTATAAACACCTTCAGCATCTTTCCTTGAAAATAACAATGAGCTTACACTTAGTTTACACTTATTGGTACTAGCTTCCATGAGAATTGCATTTTGCATCCATAGATGGCTACTTTAAATGCTTTGCTAGCAGTAATGCACTGCAAGCTGTGTTGCATTTCTTTCTGCATTCCAGGAAAACCAGCTCCTTCTTAAAGCATGGAAAGATTTTGGACTAGAAACTGAGCAGCTGTAGTCTGTATTCCCCATGAACTGCAGGTGTCATTGCTCAGAATGGCAGTTACAGGTGTTTAGCTTTCCAGTGTTCAACAAAAACCCCATATTCTTGAAAAAAATTCTTAAATGAAATGAGATGTCTATTTACTTGAGTATGAATTTGTATGTATGAGAATTACATGATAATTTTCTTCCAATCTTCCTCTACCTTTGATGCTTCCATCTTTCTGAGCTAAACCCTATCTTTAAGTAAATGAGTGTATTTGATTCACAGGATGTGAATTCCCTATGGGGGAAAAAATGCTGAAGCTTCCTCTCACTCTTCTTGGGTTTTTTGGGTGTTGTTTTTTTGTTTGGTTGGTTTTGATTTGATTTTTTTTCTTTTCATTTTTGAAGAAGTCAACACCTGAGAATGGGAAGGAGGAAATAAAATTACACGAAAAATTGAAAGGGAGAAATACTTTTTTATTGCTGAATTGAGCTTGGGGAAAATAATTTATCAATCCCTTCCCATCCACTGGAGATGAAGCTGATGGAAAGATTTGATTAGAAGGTGCATGTACCTTCACAGAGGAGAAAAATGGAAAAATTATATCACTAGTAGAACCTCAGTAAGAAAGAGTAGCTGTGGAATATAAGTAAAATTGCAAGTACAAAATTAGATACACATTTTTATTAAAAGTATGGGAGTAAAATGGCACTCCTTTATGACTCTTATAAGATGTGTCTCCATTTCTGCGAGTTATGTTTTACTATACAAGTCACTGGGTTCAAATCGAGTAACTACATAACACTTGGTACTTTATTACAGGAGATTTAAAGGTCACCTAACATATTTGATCTAAAGCATCTACAAGTCTCCTAATTTCCTATTGTAATCCTACTTTTTTTTTTCTTAAGAGCTTAAAAATCCTATAAGTGGTACATAAATTTAACCTATATTTTCCTGATAAAAACTCCTGACAAGATCTACAAGTTGTCAAAAGAGCTAAAATTTTCACAACGAAATATGATAACTGAGAAAAAGTGGGGGTTTGGGGGTTTTTTTCTTGTTTCTTGTTCCCTGTGTATCCAGTGTGTCACTCCCATTCCCTCCCCTTGTGAATCTGGGCTGCAGTTTGTAAATATCATAAAGGAACATAAGAATTTGTTCTAAGTTCATCTGAAAATTTCATCAGTGACTGTGTAAATGCATGACTAATTATATGGACAGATGATGGTAGTTTATAGACACAAGACTACATTGAAATTATGATGTTCACAATCGGCTACAACTCACTGGTATGCTACAACTTAGTTTTCAGCTATATTACACTGTCTTAATGTTGGCAGTAATACATATAATCTTGCACTGAGCCCCCTTTCTTTCTTTCATGTTGGGCTCAAGCAGATTGCAGAGATGTCAGGTCATCTCTTGCTGTTGTGATATCCTTTAATGGTGTTGAGTTTCTCCCCTCTTGTTGATCATTTGAACATGATATTACTATTTTCAACCCAAACCCACTTTCCATACAGTGCGCATCACAATACTTTCTTAGCACAGTGCAATGAACAGGATTAAGTAGAAGTCATCTTCTTTGTGCTGAGGAATTCAGAAAACTAGTATCAAAAAAAAAAAAAAAAAGACAAAGGTAAATTCAGAAAACTAGTATCCAAAAAAAAAAAAAAAAAAGATAAAGGTAAGGGAAGATAGGAAAAATCTAAAGTACCCTATGGGCAGTGTAGCACTGCTTGGAGGCAAGAAAGCGGGAGCTAAGTGGGATTGAATGATTGGCTGCAACTCATTGCTCCTTGTGCATCCCTAGCACTGTAAGCAAGGGCTTTGCTAACCCCACAGTGTTTTGCCTGGACCACTGTCCTGTTTTCAGCCAAGGATTATGCTAACTTTTCACAGTAGCTGTGAGGGGACAGAGCCTGGAGACATGAGGGCATGGCTAAGAACCATGGCTAATTTTATTCAAGACCACAGCATGTCATTGCCAGGGGTGGGACAAAAGGACCCTCTTGCTTTTGCAAATGGTGTTCCTTCTGATGGAATAAGGATGGCAGATAGGCGAGTGGTTGGGGTGGGGCACCACTGGCTGAGTCTGGTCAGGTCAGGCTGGGTGAGCCTCTTGTGTTTGCATCACCCTGTGTTTTGCTACACTTTTGTTATTGGTATTGTTGCAGTTGCTGTTTGTTTTCTTATCTCATTGCTGTTTCCAGTATATTTTTCTCATCTCAACCACGTGTCATCTTTACCACGTGTGCCTCCAGTTCTACTCTTCAGACACATTTTGCAATCTCAGCCAGGGATGGGGAGGAAAGGGGCATTAAACTGGGGAGTAGCATTTCTAAACCACAACAAACAGGCAGACAAATGGTGTGGGGAAAGCTAATACTATGAACTTTGTAGCTCCCGGCTCTCAAACTTTATGAACATGTGGCTGTGGGTGAGACCTCTTGTGCCTTAGACCCTTATTCTATCCTAATTCTCATGAAATGAATTAATGAATAATAAAAATGTTTCAGAGTTATTAAATTTCAGCACAAATTTTTCAAATAGACTTGCAAAGAACCCTACAGATTTGTGCAAAAGTTAAATAGCTTCTTTATGGGGACTATCGTGAGTCTTTTGAGTTTTTTTGCTTCACTTCTATTTTTGTCCATATGATTTCTTGTTTGTTAAATTAAAACATCTCAGGTCTTGCAATAAGTGAGGTATCAAAGTAACATTCTGCAATTAAAACCTGTACATAGTGTTCAGTAGGACAGGATATTGTCCATGTTTTCCATCCGTGTAATATTGTCTCTGGCCGTGTACACCACTAAAGCTCGTACGTCTTAGTCCCCCAACAGCAGGGGAATCAGCCTGGTATGAGGGCAAGGGATGACAAAGTAACTTTTACACAGCACTGCCCTGCTTGAAGCTGTAAAACTGATAGGTAAATGAGCTTTCCTCCTGTGAATACTTAAGCCATCAAATGCAATTTAAACTTTACAGTATATGTTAAAACTATAAGGTTACTTTATGTAGCACTAGAAGAAATCCCGAGTTTCCCATGTTGTTTAATACCATATAAAACACAGGAGGAGGTAAGATAACAATTCTACATTTTATAAAGAGTAAACAGGATCTACCAAGTTTCTGTTTTGAGAAAAGTCAGTTCAGGGAGTTCCTATGCAGTTTATATTCAGAAGGAGGATGTGCACAAAAATTTATTTTTTATCACTGTAGTGTGCATACATGCCCTGCTTATGATGGGACCTGCAACCAATGAAACTGTGCATTGATTATTTTTATTTAAAAGAAAAAGAGATCCTGATTTACCTGTAAAAGCCATCCAAGTTTTACTGAGCTCTCCCTTACATCTGCTCAGGTGACTCTTACTTTCTTTACTGTTAATTCAGTGTTGTACTTAAAAGGAATGGTCCTTCTGTTCGGCAGCTGAGATTTGATTTTTACGGAATTAGTCTTACCCCTTGAAATAAAACAAGTTGATTTCATTTGCTGCAGCAGATAAGTCAAACCCTCTGTTCACATCTTCTACAGCTGTTAGTCAAACTGACAGACAAAAATTCCAAGAAATCTCAAAACCATGGTGGAATTAGAGGGAAAAAATTGCCAATTATTCTTGATATTAAGAAAATATTGAATTAAAGTATTATGAACATGCTAATAATTTTATATTTAACATTAATGTACTTTTTCACTGTTTCTATAGTTTGATAAAAAGCCATTACCACACTTCATGCCATTCTCATTGATATGTTGTTTCTGACTGACACAAGGTATACACTGTTTTTCTGAAATTGTCTAGTAACTTCTTGCATATTCCTTTTTATAGTTTTGGGAGGGGGTGGGGTTTTAATTGTCATCATTGTGCTATGAATCATTTTTATATTCTCATTAATTTTTTCTCATATTGATTTGATTATCTTTTGAGTGTCATGCTCCCAAAAGAAATGAGTGTGTCTGCCTATGGGGAGGTAAATTCACCTTTGCATGTTGTTTACCAGAAATGTCATGGTGCCATCATTGCTGTACTTGTAATGGTCAATGGGAATAAGCCAGGCAAAACTTTTGTGCAGCCCTTTAACCAAGTGATCAAACTATGTCAGAATTGAGAATATTCATAACTTTTGCATATGAAGCCCTTTTGCAGGTCAGGATCTTGCTGAGCAAGCTTTATGCCTGCGGTTTATATATGCCTTGCCCCCTTTATTCTAAAATGGTATTTTTTCTCAATTTGGTATGTTGAAAAATGCAAAATACTTTCTGTTATGATCTGATAGAGTACATGGGAAATTCTGGAAGCCACAAACTATCACTGAAATATGGATTTTTTAGGTTCTTTGGGGTTTTCCATCTCCACATGCAGATCCATAGTCCAGGTGTGTGTGAGTTTCATACAGCAGCACTTTAAGCTCTGCAAACCAAAGCTTTTCTTTGGATTTGTGTCTCATAACTTGTATTTTCTGAGTTTTTCAGGTGTGAAAGGTATAGATTGAATTGCTGACATCATTATGGTATTATTACATGAAAACCACTGCCCTGGCTGTAAGAAGAAACCTACCTTGTCTTGAAATAGAACAAGTATTCTCAAGTTCTAGAAGTGAAATCAAGAGTAGCAAGGACAATCTGTGCTGCATGGCTGGCTGGGTCAGGGGTCTCACCAGCAAGATGCGGAGGGAACAGGACAGCGCTGAGGGTTGTGTCCCAAGAGAGGCCCAGCACTGGTATGGGTGGACAGAGCTGTGGGGCTGGGCACAGACCCACATCAAGGCTGGGACATCAGCAATGCTGGTACGAGCTCCCTAGAAAAGCCCTGAGCCCCAGCAGTCAGACCTTCTGGGGAGGATGCTCTTGGGGTGACTAGCCTGGCACCTGGAACCTGTCACTAGCTGGGCAGCAGGCAGGTGGGAAGAGTTGCAGACATGTGGCCATGACTAGTTAGATGCTCTGAGGAGATTTAAATAATACTCTTTGTAATGCTCAAACTCCATGACAACAGAGCCTTTAAATCTCGGTAGTATTAAATCACTTTCATTTTGGATCAGTCAGAGGAAAATACTTTGACTGCACAACTCTACCCTGAAGTACATTGACTTTAGGGCAAACTTTATGACCAGCTTCTCTGTACATTTGTATTTCATTTACATATGAGAATGCCAGAAGTACTTTGCCCAAAAGGAGTCTGTAACTTTCATAAGGAGACCTTTTACAACAAAGTCCATCAGTGATAGTAGTGTTTTGATAAACCAAAATACTGAAAGAAGAATAATGTCTCCTTTATTCCTAACAATCACTCTTTCAACAATTGTATTTTTTTACATTTTCCTTTTGCTGGATTTAGATATCTAATCTGTATATTATTTGAATTTCTCACTGTGAATTCTTTGACTAAACATTTATAATTTTGGATAAGCATAAATACAAGTATGACACTGCATTGGGACTTACATGCTTCAAATAAAGGACAAACCGTTCATTTAAGATTTCTAAATCTCACTCACTGTTTCTAGAAAAAAAATAGTAATTGTGAGATATAAAACTCAAAATGCTTTATTTTCAAATAAGATGCATTTCCATGCTGTATAATTTTGCCGATAATTGCACATCTGAAATTGAAATTCTGGAATTTTCCTTCAGATTTTGATACATCACATAAGATGAAGAAAATGGCTGTGCTGTTACCTACTCTAGTCAGACACAATTGTTTAAATGATTATGTTCCACAAGAATAGGATTTTTGAAACACATTTAGTAAACTCATTTTTAGCTCTTAGCGGAAGTATTTTGAGGACCAATTCAATATGTAGTAGTTCTTACAGCTTTATTAGCATACCTGTATTGCTTCAGCATTCAGCATCTAAAATAAATTTAAACAAACTCTAAACCTGATTTTCCAACTGTCAGAAACCATTAATATTTTCAATACATAAAAATGCCATATATTGGAGATACTGAAGGGGCTCTTAATAATTTGAAGTATTTTGTTGATTTCATAAATACTTCTTGTATTGTTGGGAGGTATTTCACAGCCAGCCTTGGAGCCACATTAAAAATTTAGGTGAATGATGAAGGCACAGCGTGTGTGTCTCTTGAGATGTTACCTATCACCTTGACAAGCTCTTTGTAAATTGAAAACTGGTTTAGCAAAAAGGAGCTGCTGTGATTACTGAATGAATATAAAGCTTTCACTTCTCTGTCATTTAACAGCTGGCAGATTACAGAGCTGCTTTTTGGGGAGAAAAATTAATAGGTTAGTATTAGCAGAGAGATACATAAAATCACTTTCTCTCCCAGGGTTTATGTGAAGCAAATTGATGTGCCAGGCTACATCTTAGAGGGGCAGTGCAGCAAGAACTGGTATCTTTCAGACTACATAAATCCATAAAATGCCCTAGGTAGCTATTCAACAGGTTAACATCTCCAGGTGACAGAGTGGTATGAAAGCCTTAGGGGGGAAAAAAAAAGTGTATTTGATCTATTTAAGTCTTTTGCATTTGCGTAGATATGATCCTTTCTATCAGTACAGTACAGATTTTATCCTTGCTTCCTTCTTTCATATCCTGCAGGGATATACTTTTAGCTGATTTTTAGTTTTCTCTTGTTTGGAAATTTAAGCAGGCAGGTAAAGGTGTACATTGAAAACAAACCCCAAAAGTTCCTCGGTTATGTGTGTGAAGGTTGTCCCATTCCATCAGAGATGGCAGCAGAGATAATTTTATGACTTCTGCCCTACATAATCATAGTGAAGCGAAAGATGGACTTAGTGCTTCTTTCTGTTCATTGTGGGATGCATCACAGAATTATTAATAAAATAAACAGGAACAAGGTGCTCTCCAGCAGATAACAAAGGGATACAACAATGACCACACAGCCATCCCAAAGTTTAGTTCCATCTACCACAGTAGCTGCTGGTACTCTTTCTCTTCCTTGTCTGGGATGAGTGAGAAGTTGGTACAGGCACAGTGTCCTTGTCTGCAGCAGAATATACCCCCTGTCAGCACACGGGCACAGGCACTATATTGACAGCCATCTATATTGTTGGATGGATGGATTACAGCACGAGTTTTGTGTGGGACAAATAGCACTTTCCTGAACAACTCTTGGGAATGACTCAGAAGTTGGTACAGCCTGGTGACTGTTCTGAACAAGCAATCTGGACACAGCCATCCTGTTTTGCAGGCTCAAAAAGTTTAATAATAATGTGCCAGCTGGCCTCAGTTCCGTTCAGTTTTAGTGTACAGTGTAGTCATCATGTCTCCTTAGCCTGATATAGTGACTCACTTGTATGTGAAGTCTCTGGAAGTGCAACACGATCTCCACTGAAACACAGTCTTCTTGGGTTTTGAGCAGAAGGGACATTTTACTTTTTTTAAGATTTAGAGAACAGCATTACCCCCTTGAATACTTGTAGTACAGAAACAAACATGAAATTAATGAGTTCTGGGACAATTTCAGTATTAAACTCTCTTTCCTTTCTTCCAGTAAATAATCTTTTAAACAAATAATAGCAGACAATCTTCTGAACAAGTATTGCAGTAAACTTCCTTTGATATGGCATCAGCCTCACAGATGGTTTCATTGTGTAAATAGCCACAAAACTAATTTTGCTGCCAAGATTGTGACAAAACTGAGGTGTATGAAAATATCGTCTGGTGTTCTATGTGCTATTTTGCACTTATGGTTAAAATATACAAAGCCAACCAAAGTGGACAGAATGTCATAGTACATAAAAATGTTGCAAAGAATTAGTGAGTTCCTTCTGTTTTGCTTTGGGGATTTTTTTACCACTTTGATGGTGTTGGAGTCCCACAAGAATGGCAGAGCTGGAGAATGCATGGAAATTTTTTAATTGTGTCTGTGTGTAAGTTGAAGTTACAGCCAGAATCTCATAAGAGATAGATGAGTATCTATGTCATCTCCAGATCCAGATGGTTCTGAAAGTTTGTCCTCTATGAAATAAGTTTTGATTAGACCATTATTGAACAAATAAACTACAAATTAGACCAGTATAGATTTTAGCCAGGTGCAGAACATTATTTATGTTTGCCAGTTGTGCAAAAGGCCAGTTGTGCAAAATGAGAGTAAGATTTAAAAACAAAAAAAAAAAGGGAAGTTGTGATTCGTAACTACAGGTTAGGTTCCTTAAGAATCACTATGTTCTAACACAAATCAAATTCAAGCCTTAGGAGCCAAGTGCTTTATAAATTTCAAGGGAAATTTTACACCAAATATTTCAGAGGAAATGTCTAGAGAAATCTGGCCCCTCACTGCCACTCTTCAGTTCCTTGCAAAGTTATTACTTAGTGAAACAATGTTATAGGTTTTACTCTCAGCAATCTAGTTCTTCTCTTGGGACCAAATACAAGTCATCATAAGAAGACTAAACCTGTGATATTGGTGGTTTAATATTTTATTTACTTTTTCTGATTATGTATTTAGTTAAAGGGATATAATGCAACTTTGCCACTCATCTTTTAAGCTAGAATGCAAACAAAGTGAACCACTTTTAACACCACAGTACTTAATTTAGGTTTTTAGTGGATTTAAGTAAAGTTCTTTACTCTAGATTCCTGCTTCCTTGTCCCATCAGTGCAGAAGGATTTTTAGCAGAGTGCTCACACATAATGGATATAGGCGAATCAGCCTGGCATGAGATAAGCTTGAGGGATTCTGAAGGCGCTTTTAGGATTTCTCATGTCCAAAATAATTGCCAAAACAAAAAAAAACACTTTAAGATGGATTTACATGACGGGCTACAGATCATTTCTAGAAATAGCACATATTGTCACCAAATAAATACAGGCTAAAAGATGTACTTACATGACAGAGATTTCAGAAGTTCTAAAGATGCTACTTCATTTACTGAAGAAAAAAATTAGGAAAAAAATAACAAAACAAATCAAGATCAAAATCAATTTATGGTTTTGTTTATTCAGTCTCTAAAATACTATTATTTTTTTCTAATTAATTAGGATACCAAGAACAACATAATGTTAAATTACATGTGCAGGATTTTGGCCTTCTTTCTGTTCATGTTTCTCCTTCTCCTCTCATTTGTCCATGACCCCTTTTACCAGGCGTTTGTTCTACCATGCAAGGAATCTAATTCATAGAAAGCAGATGTCATTAAGAAACTTTGGATTATGGCTTCATAATGTAGTTCATTTTGCTGCCTGAACTTGTTTTCTTCTTGATGTTCTTCGTTCTTATTCCCACACTGCAGCTAAGGAGCATCTCAGTGGTGTTACCCACTGCAGCTTAGTCATCCTGCCAAACATGCAATTGTGTGTGTGTTAGAGGGAGATACTTTTTCTTTTCAAAGCCAGATCAATTCTTTTAACTTATTTATAAACTGTGTAAGCCACTGTAAGAAAAAAGAGACTAGCTCAAAGCGCTGAAAAAAAGCAACAGAAAATCATGTTCTGTTGAAACACAGGTTTAGTGACAGAATTTGCTGTTTTAAAGAGCACTTTCTGTTTCACCTTATCTGGTTAAGCAGAAAACATGCGTTGCATGTTGTGAGACACACACAACACCAATTAATTTGGGAGTCTTTTTTGTCCCTCTGAAGTCATATAAATAATGAAAATTTATAAACTTTCACCTTTCTAGACTCACATTAAAATTGGTATTTTCTTCAAAAGTATGTTAATTTTTCACAGGCTATAGCTGTGGAGTGCAAAATACTCACTATTTATAATTCTATAGCTGAAGCTTTTGAGATGGCAAATTCTTCTCCTGCCCTTTTACTGCTGTTTTCCTGTACAGCCAGAGTGGCGAGCATGTTACGCGTCACCCTTGTTGAAGTGTGGGCCTGCAAACACTAACCAGACAAAAGCCTTCCTAACTCCCATAGCTTTCAGATGCCATATCTAAGAGCAAATGGGGACAAAGTTGAAAAAGATACTGCTGAATTTTTGTTATCACAAGAATCTCTAACGATGGCAATAGAATGAAGTATTGAACTAGAAGAGGAAAAAAGTCAATCAACATTCTTTCTGGAAACTGGAAGGACTTGGACTGCCGGGGCTTGAGAACTGCAATGCTGTCACCATACAGACTCCTGGTTTTAATCTGAGTGCAAGACAATTCTTAGCATTGACTAGGGACAAGGACAGGACAGAACCCTTTTTTCCTGACACTGTATCAGTAAAGAATGTGAAGAAAAATTAGTGCGTATGACATTTGCTGTGCTACATTTTCAGGACTTAACTACAGGTCCCAGTTCCTTTCATTTTCAGTTACAGGCACAGACAAGAGGCTTGTATGACATAGTGAATTCCTGTTAAAAATTTGCCTAATGATTGTCTCTTACCAAAATTCTGGGGGCAATAGAGTGCCACTTATGAAAATGTTAACCATAAGAGAATGGTTCTGGAAAGCTTGGGAGAGTCCAGCTTTGCTAAAACCACCACAGTGGCAGAAGTGAGGAATTGCCTGCGCAAGAGCAGGGAGCTTTTGAAATGTGGGGCTTTTTTGTAATTTGAATAAACAGCTAATCAAGATGAAAGAAAAAAAGAAGAGCAAAAGGAAAAAAAGAGAGAAAGAGGAAAAAAAAAGAGAAATTGCCTTACTTTAATTAACAATAAGGGTCTGCAGACAAGATGGCAAGCTGGTGTTAGCTGTAGATAAGCCTCTCTAAATCATCAGTAGCATATCTATTACTGAAGCTGATATTGTCCAAATTTAATCTGCCATTGCTTCTTTTCTTGTCTCTCAGTCCTTTGAGGTTTTCCCTGACCTCTAAGTAGTTAGGCTTGAGAACAGATATGTGGTACATACGAGTCCTGCAGTTTGTATTTATCAAATAATACAGGAGCATTAAGCTTTACCTGTTCAGATTTAAAGATTTTTTTTTTCTTCTTGAATGTATTTTGCTGAAACAAAGAATTTTAATTATATTTAACAAGCATCATTGGGGTATATCTACAAGATTTGTATACAATGTTATTGCAACTTTAAAACTTAAAGAAGGGTAAACTCATGTCTTATTCTCTTAAAATTACTGTCCTTTCCTTATATGGCAGGTCTTAATAATTCAAAATCCGATTTTATTTAGTAGCAACAGTCATTGCAGAGTCTTAGGAGCAATAGAGAGAACATCTGTTTGTGAAATCTCTTTCCAAATCTCTTTCCAGTTTTTATTCACAATTCATCTGTACAGTTGTAGTATGTATCTTGTCTTGCCCTCAGTAAGTGTGATATTTTTCTTTTGTCTTTGTACCATAATTCTCAACCTAGTTTGAACAGATTCATGTGTCAAGAGATTCCAGGAAAAAAAATAATAGGAAAAAATAGTCTTCAGATTGCTAGATGTGTAAAATTGATGTATACTTCCATAAGATATATGTATTTTTTTAAACTCCACTGCATTTCAATAGTAACAAGAATAAAAAAAAAATTTATTGTGTAATATATTTTCTTTCTTCATGTTAGTATACCAAGATAATCTTGGTATATTCCTGTCTTCCATCTTTAAATAAGTGTGCCTTTCCTTGTAAAGTGAGAAGTCAATTAAATTCCTTATTCTCTGTCAAATTCAATTTTAAGCATCTCAGTTGTCACACCCAAACACCAGAGTCTTAGAAGGCTGACAGGATAGGACATCTGCAAGTGGGTCTTAGACCTTTTGTCTCCAGTCATGTCAGCCAAATGAGGATGCTTCTTTATTTATTAATAAGACTCCTTAATATACAGGGAGTAACAGTCATTTGAAATTATTTTATAAATTTAGGTGAGCTTCAAAGTAGTTACACTACCCCCCTTCTCCTCTCTCCATGTAAACTACCCAGTAGTTTATTTTTCCAGTAAGAATGCATCTCATTTTCAATCTCCTTATTACCTGATGTTTGCCTTCCAATGTCTTCATTGGTACTGCATTTTAATCTTCATTTCTTGGAGTGTGTAAAAACCTTCTAGTGTCCTCTTAGATGTTCTCTAGCTCTTGGTCATTTAAGGAGTGCTGCTCTGCATTTGCTTTATGTTCAATTACGCTAATTTGAACATGGGTAATCAGATTTGTATTCGGGTCTTTGCACAAGGTCCTAACAGTTTCTTGTACTTATCCTTTTGCTTGATAAGTACCTCTTTTAAGAGACAGAGATATTGTTGTTTTTACCCTCGTGTCCCCAGGGCTTTCAAGGACAGGATGGACTATTTTTGTATGAATGTGTGTCTTTTGACTAATGGAATCCTCAAAAGTAGTAGGTTAAAAATAGATATTTTATTGGATTCATTTGTTATCATACCTGAGGTGATGAACTAGAGGTTGTCTTCCAATTACAGTTTTGTTGTTGACAGTTTGGAAGCTTAATGATGTGGAAGGATAGTTGAGACTTTCTTTGCTAGAAGGTCTTTCTCAGAATGCAAAGAGCAGACACTATGCATACTTCTGACGATTGTACTGACAAACTGGAAGACAGACCATAGAATGCTACTGAACATTGTAGAGGTGATGGAAGGGCATTATTTTGATATCTTTAAGAAAATTACTAATTACTTTCAATTTCTGATTGCTGGCAAAGTTTCTCTTTATAAATTTTACACAGTCTTAAATACTTTTATAGCCCTGGTCTGGACTGTCGTGCTCCACTTGTTCTCCTCTGTCAAGAGAGATCTAAAAACTCATAATATTTCTTGCTGATCTCAGTTCACCTAGGAAAGTGTGCAGTACATCTGAGGCAAAATAATTATGAGGAAATAGAAAGTTTTAGCTCTAACTTCGGATTGCCTTTGCACTTGAGAGTTTTCTGGCATTGTTTGTATGATATTGACTTTTATGATCTTATAACCAACAGCAAGACATTTATTACATAATAAAAGTGAACACACTAAAAATAAAATCCATCAATCTTTGGTTATTACCTGCAAAAGAAAATTAAAATATCAATCTTAATGCGAAAGATGTATTAAAGTTTTAAAGGTGCTCTATACTCCTAAATGATTTTCATAGCTTTCAATCCAGTACAATTTTTCACATCCTTAGAGATGGACAGACATGGTTGGGTAAATGCTTGTAAAACAAGAAAGCTCTATCTTTCAAAAGTGATACAATTTAAACATTTTATCTAGCAAATATTGCAATGATTCATGTGTGCACAAATTCAGAAATTAGCATGTAACAGGAAAGAAATTTTTTCTGATCTTGGGACTGTATAAAAATAAGATAGCAGAAATCAACATAACAGTTTTATTTCTGTCAGCCAATAAGTCTGGGTGGATTTTTGTTTTGTTTGTTTGGATTTTTTTTAAGAAAAAAAATTGCAATTAAGCCCAACAAAGTCTGAACAAAAATGTTGCCAGCAGATAAATAGAGGACCACGTTGAATGCTGCAATAGATAAGTATCTGTGCCATGTAGACCCTTGAACATTGCACTTGACACATTGTAGTGTAAATACCGCTTAATTATGAGGTATTCCATGAATTTGCATTTCATATATTTTTGGTTTTATGAGTGAACTCTTCTTCCCCCTAGAGTAAACCTAGTGAAATCCATTAATTTTTAATGAAATAATTTTTTACAAGGATGTAAATTTGATGCTAGGTAACTTGCATTCTAAAGCTTTCATGGGTTAGTTTTGTTTCTGTGGGTGCATGTGTGTGCACATGTGCAAATGACAAACAATTTGGAACTACCCTTCTAGTAGTGGATTCTGATCATGATTATTTGTAACTCTGGAGTTGAAAAAAATTCCTAATTTCCTTTCAGAGTGAATAAAGGTGAAAATTCTGTGCATGATTGACCGTTAGGAACTCCATGTTAGCTCTTCCAGTCTAATGTTGAGCTGAAAGTTAAAACTTGGAAAACTACTTAGTTTTCTGAGTAGAGACTTCAGTTTCAATGACATTTTTTTTATCTCCTATTTGTGAGCTTATTGTGTTCTGTTTTTATGAGTATAGTAATTACCTTCCTCAAAAGCTGTTTTCATCTTCCGTAGTGGCAAATACAGTTGCATGTATGTCTTTTATTTATGCATGAAATGGTAAAATGAAACTTCTACTGTAGCCATGTGGACTGGGTATCATGGGCTGTGCCTCATACCTATTGAACATCTTGACATATGCCCTGAAATTTTCTGAAAACATGGTTTTCTCCACACAGCTTCTGAAGTACCTCCCAGTGTTGCAATCCCAAAGCAGTCCTTGGTATCAAAGGACTATCTAATTTCCTCCTAACTTACGCTTTTTCCTTTGTGTGTGGTTTTGCCTGTGGCCACCAATTTAAGGTACTGTTAGAAAATACTCAGAGGACTGTAGTAGAGATACTATGGAACAGCAAAAAGTCAGCAAGTTTACATTTGACAAAATTTAAGTGCAACATGGAAAACTTTTCCAGCTGTCTCAGTAACAACAGGAAAAATAACAAATATAATATATCCTTGGAAAGTCATGTAAAGAAATAAATGGAGGAAAAACATTTGCTTAGTTCCTTTTCTTTCTTCTTTCCCCTTCCTATTTTTCCTAATTGGCATTAAGCTGCTTTCTGAATTGCTGCTGTCAAGTCCCAACTACTGTGTGTGGCCTAGATAAGCCGAGCAACTGGTTCACGGAAGGGTGAAACTGACATAATTTTAACTGACATAAGCAGTTTGGGCTTTTTGCTGCTAAGGCCTCTAGGCAATCTTTGCAATCTAGTTGATGATTGTGACATCTGAGAGAAAAAGAAATCTGTTATTTCTCCTGAAAATTATTGTCAGATTGAGCCTCTGAATACTAACTTCAGCAAAGGTTGGGAAGTTAATTTTCATATTTTTATAACTGGTTTCAAATCCAGATGTCTTATTCATGTAACAATTAATAGGAGTTGGGCTGCCAGAGGCCTGGAATACTTTAAGATTTGTCAGAAAATATATTTTTTAAACTCAGCTTCTTAAACCAAAATAGAAAAAAAAAAGATCTTACCAAATCAGGACCTTACATTGCCAGTATCATGATTCCATGAAGTGGCAATGGCAGTGGCACTGCTTGAAGTGAACACATGAAAAACTTTAGGCATTTCTTATTGCATATTTAAAGACTTGTATTTTGGTGTGGAGACCATAATAAGAAAATTCAGGAGAAATAATCCTTCAAAAGTTTATTCATTCCAGTGACAGCTACCACTTATATTTTTGGGGTTTCTTTTTTATTATCAATGACTGTTGTTTCATTTTAGGTAGGTTCTATGTTATGATAAATCAGAAAGAGGTAGATGATGAAGTCTAATATATAAAAAAAAAAATTAAGGAAAGTCTTCATAAGTGAAAGCAAAGGATTGCTATGTTTAAGATGCTGTCAATATTCTTTCAATTGGAATGTATTGCAAATAAATATAGATTTTAGCCTTAGAAAGAGTCTTGAAAAGGTTATATAAATAATCTGATAAACACCACTTAATATGAATTTATTTAATAACCTTTAATTGAAAATTCATATATCACCAAGCTGTCCTCTTTCTACTATTTTTTACAGTCCTGCTATCTTGTAGCCTTTTGCTTCTGTCTCACAATAAATATTAGCATTACATTTTAGAATAAAAATTGCAATGGTTTGAATGCTTTTCTGAAAAAAAAAAAATGTAGCATGCACAGTTTGTTTGAATAAGAAGTTAAACCTTTAGTTTTTTAAATAATTAATTATTTGCATTATGGATTTTGATTATGCACATTTGTTAAAAATTTCTTCTGTCCAGGAATATAGAGGTAATATATGAGGAAGGCCTGCCTCTTAGCTCAATTTCATTAATAAATCTTAATTAATGAGCAGTGCTACAGATTGATCTGTGCTAGGAAGTGAAGTCTATGCAGGTTTTTATGTCTGTCAGAATGATGAAGATACACATTCTACTTGAGGAAGAAATTGGAGAAAGACATCCTTGGTTATCCCACTGTGCATATTTTTGCTAACACTAAACACTAAGACTACACAGATTCTTCTTCAAACATTGTAATTACTTTTTTTTCCAAAATTGGAAATGACTTGGGTGAAAAAAAAAGTATATGAAGCATGGTGAGAGCACTCTAGCATTAGTTCTATATAAAAAATCCATTATCTTAAGTGCTTCAGTGTAGTATAGTTCATATTGGTTCTCAATACACAGCCTACATCAAATTATTTAATTAATCAAGAGCCTGTGACTGCAATCTTATTGACAGTAGACCTCAGTAACCCTACAGACAAATATGGGTCTTTTACTGAAAATTTGGCAATGAATTTAAAGCTTGACGGATGCATATGACAGCTGTGGTTGACTAAAATCCTCATAATCCAAAGATTAAACTATTTTGTTCAGTGTTAGGAACCTTCAAAGGCTAATTCATCTTAGGTCTAGATTAGAAACTGTAAAGCCTGCACAGATGAAACTCTGTGTCTATCTCAATATACTTCAGTCAAAGTTTTAGAAAAGCACATAAATAATGTAGTTGAATGCTTGATCTGGAAAAGCGGTGAAGTCCTGTGAACTATTACATGTATTATTGAGTATGCTGTCATTCTCAGATCACTCATTTTTTACTGGGTTTTAGGAGGTTGTGGTAAAGTGCGTGCCAATTTCAGGATGCCAAGTACCATTTTCTCTGAAGTTCTTGACAGAGGTATGGGTAAGAAGATGTAGGTAAACATCCTAGGAGACTTTACAGAGATACTGGACTGACTTGCTGAAATATAGTTTCAAAAGTTAGCCAGTGACAGCTGTTATTTATATGGCAGATGTAGATTTCTGTGATGTGTTTCCTTGGGAATGCAGTTTATCAGAATTCATAGTAGCTTTGAATAATAATTTTTTTATTTTTCTGATAGAACACCCTCTCATAAAAAAAAAAAGCTGGCTTTTGGATTGTATAATTTTTTTTGCTCCATGCATCAGATCTTTTCATGAAGTTACTTCAATTTACAACTCTTTGTAAAAATGTTTTGATTAGAAAATAACATAAAAAAATTTTGTCTCAAATCCAAGTATTCTACAAGTATCAAAGGAGGTAACACATTTTTATTTTTTCACTTGTACTCAAGAAATGCCTGTGTTAACCTATCATGACTAAGGCAGCCAAAAGGGGAAAGTTTGAAAAGAGAGAGTTAGCATTTTCTGTAGTGCTAAAATATATAACATATAGCAATATATACTGTAGCTTGTAATAGACAATAGTTTTCAGCTTTTTGGAATACATATCAATATCTTTATTCTAATTATTCTGATATCTTTATTTTATATGTAAGCATTTTATTTTATTGTAATCTTTCTCGTATATGTAACTCAAGCAGTGATTTTTTTAACAATATGAATGAGCACATCCAAAGAAATAATATATTCTGTTAAATCTGCTGTAACAGTACAAATTGAGATATCATAATGTTTGCTTCTACCTTTGATAGCTATTTACAAATAACCTTAATTAGTTTCCTTAATTCAACAAATGTCAGATCTTTGATCTGGAATGTGTAGAATATATGTCTAACTCATCATTCATTAGAGTCTTAGGTGATTTTTGTTTCACCAATATTTATAGAATATTTTGGTATTTTTATAATGAAATCAGATTGGAAGTGAAAGTGTTCTCTCTTCTAATGTTTTTATCTTTATGTTTCTTGACATTTTTCAAAAATTTTTATATAACTTGGTTTGTAAATTAAGTGCAATTACTATCATTTAAATGCTACTGTGACTAATTGAGTAATGAATTAAGGGTGTGCATTCACTAATTGAACTTACATGGTATAATGGGGCATAATTAATATTGATATATTGATATAATGCTTTGAACCATTCTGAGGATATGCTTGTATTGAGTAATTAACCTTCTCAACGTGCAGGTTAGAGGTTGGCATGGTTATGTTTATTCTGCAGATGCGTGGAGTAAGGAAAAAGAGGGACTATGGGGTGAAATAATTTGTTCATTGAACAGATGTGGCTTCTGAAATGATACCTGAATTATACGTGAGCTTCTCAGTCCACCATTTCTTTTTTGTTCTCCTCTAAAGGAAACTAAAGAATTTTAATTTTTACTACTTTAGTGAAAGGAAGGATGTGCCATTGATAACTTTCAAAGAAACTTGTTCTTAAACAAAACCAATTGAATATTCCTTTTCCCCTACACACATTTTTGGTTTTTTGTAGGTGGAGGAGTATCATCTTTAAGATGATAATTTGTTCAGACATCTTTCCAATAACTAATAATTACAAATGATAGTAAATTTCTGCAATAAAAAATGTGTCCATTCATATTTTCCCAATATCAGTGCTTAGTTCCCGTGATATTTTCTGATTCTTTTAACAAATACAGACTTAATTACTTTTCTAGAACCTGAACTAATATGAAACTAAGAAAAAAATCAAACTTTTTTCCTATACTTGAGGCTTTAATTTACTATTGGAGAACAATTAATTATTGGATTATTTTAAATTGCTCTTTCAACACCTAAATGAAAACTGTACATGAAGGGCTTTCTACTGCCTCCACCTAAAATTATGTTGTATGAATATCTTTGCAATACTTATAAGGTAGAATTAAATAAAAAGTTCGTTCACTCCATTCAGAGAAAATCAGCAGGATATGTGGGATACTTTTCTTGAAAATAGATCTGCAAAGAACTTCATTGAAGGACTGTTAAACAAAGAACTGAATTTGAAATTAGCTTTGAAAATGATGACATCTATTAAAAGCTTAAATGTTAAATGTTTTGCACAAGTATATTTCACAACCTATTTTCACCTTGTTTGTCCAAAGCCAAATAGTTAAACGTAATTGTTGGACAAGTATTATTATTTCATTTTGCAAATTTTAACTGTAGTCTATTTCATTCTTTCTTTTGACAGTATTACCTAGCCATACATGTGGCAACCCAGGAGAAATACCTAAAGGTGTACTTCATGGAACCAGATTCAACATTGGAGATAAAATCCGATATAGCTGTATCGCTGGTTACATCCTTGAAGGCCATGCTATGTTGACATGTATTGTGAGTCCTGGGAATGGCGCATCGTGGGATTTTCCAGTTCCTTTTTGCAGAGGTAAAAAAGAAAGACATGAAATATCTTTTAAATACAAACAGCAGATTAAATAAATTTATTTTGAGGTGGTTTTTTTTTTCCCCCCTCTAAATTAAAGTGTACTAATGTACTGTCTAAAAAATTGACACCATTTAAAACTATAGTAACTCAAGCAGTAAAACCCCAGAGTTTGCATTCAGAGATAGACACTATAGTAACTCAAGCAGTAAAACCCCAGAGTTTTACTGGGTTTCAGAGATAGATATTATCTACTCATTTTTTTTTCTTTTTGTTTACGTGGAGCATAGCTGTATCAACTTCCTGACAGGACCTAACCAGGAAAAAAAGCTTCAGTGGTGTAAATTTTGAAGGGTGGTCCAGTCCCTTTGAGTCCTACTCCTGCTCAGAATATGGATAACTTCAAAGTTCTGTCAGATTGCTCAGGGCTTTGCCTAGTTGAAAATTTAATATCTCCATGGATGAAGATTCTAAAGTGTCCCTGGAAACCTATTATGGTTCCCAGCTGCCTTCATTCTCACATCCAATTTAAATTAGAATTTTACAGATTATGTATACTTCCTCTTCTCCTGTTGTGGGTCTATGAAAAGATTCTATTTCCATTCTGGCTCTTTCCTAAACTAAGCAGGGCTGTTAGATTTTCACATACCCTACACTTGTCCCATCTGAAAAATCCTTTTCCTTCATCCTCTTGTCTCATACAATGTGTTCTTCAGAATCTAGAAGTTTTACTGGCCATTCTCTGGGCTTGTTCTAGTCTGTCAATGTCAGTGTTTCTTTTGTGCTGAAGGACCCTGGGTTGGACAGAGCATTCTAGATGAGGCCTCCTAAATGTCAAGCAGATGAGCTCTCTCTCTTTAGCTGCTGACTGTGCTCTTGCTCATTCACCCCATACAAGGTAAGCTTTCAACACTGCAGAGGTGCACCATACACTCAGCTTGTGTTTCACCAGGACTTTGAGTCTTTTTGTCAGAGCTGCAACCTAAATGGTCTTGGTCCAGGTATGAGTCTTTGCACTTCTATTTTGGAATTTCATGAGATTTCCGTTATTCTTCCAGCATGTTAAATCCTGACATAAAAGTCTGTCTGAATGACAGTCCTGCCCTTCAAGACATCAGCCCATGACATCCTGTTTATCACTTCATAAATAAGTTAAAATATGCTCTTTTGAAGTCCAAGGTGTTGATTTTATAAATTGCCTTTTACGCTTCCCCCAAGATATTCAGCTAATGATTATTGTAACCACAGCTGCTGTTAAATATGACTTATCTGAATGCTCTTTGCTCATACATCAGGTTGGCCTGTCCAGTACCTACATTAAAATATGTGATATCAGCTATCTAGTGCATTGCTTGCCCTCTGCTATACTGCCATCCCCAGAGACGCTGGGGTGGTTAAAGTCTCTGGTGATAACCAGACCTTGTGTCTGGGAAACTTCTAGTACTTTAACAGTTTTGATCACTGCTCAGTCAGATGGCCTGTAGCAGATATTCACAATAGTGACCTCTCTCTTGACTTTCACTTCTCATTCTAGCCCACAGGAGCTCAAGAACTTATAGCCTATAGTGCAGCAGAGAGAGCTCTGTTAATTCAAGATCCTACTTTGTGTAAGGTGCAGCCTCTCCTTTCTTTCTTGCATTTCCTAAGAGTCTATATCTATCCATT
Source organism: Onychostruthus taczanowskii (assembly GCF_017590055.1). Taxonomy (NCBI): domain Eukaryota; kingdom Metazoa; phylum Chordata; class Aves; order Passeriformes; family Passeridae; genus Onychostruthus; species Onychostruthus taczanowskii. Next base: position 15,977,011 of record NW_024497629.1, on the reverse strand, counting down.
GGAGCCCTCCATTCGGTGAACTGTCCTACCACAGTTCTGTGACTGTATATGCACTCTCAGTTTATTCAGTGTGCATCCCACAGAGCACATTTTTGCATACAGGCACTTCAGATGGCTTCATGTTGTTTTGTGAGAGGGAGAGAGAGAAACATTCATTGAGTTGTCCCCACGTCTTCTCCCCTGGGCTTGTTCTCCCATTTGCTTTTAGGTTTTGGTGTCTGTCCAGGACAAACCTGTCTTCACTAGGTCAGCAGAACTCTCGCTCTGTTCCACCAGGCAGATCCTATGTCTCCTCTCCTGTCCTCATTCCTTGAAAGGGACCCTGTGGTCAAAGATGTCAAAGCCCTGTTGCCCAGTAATCTGATACTCCTACCTGAGCTTTTGCCCTTGTATTAAGGAGAACCCCTTAGTCTCCTGTGCTCTTCTGCCTGTTCTCATGCCCTGTGGACACCCTTTGCTGCTACTCCTGCCGCTCCCTTGGCAGCATTTTTGGTACCCATGTGTATGAGCAACAAAGGGCAGTTCTTTTATCACATAATGGTTACTCATGACAGAGGGCTCTTTTATCGTAATTCCTCACAGGAAGGAAATATTTTGTACTTTTCTGTGCTCCAAAATAAAAATCAAGCATTAATAATCAAAAAACCCAAAAAATATTTTGGCCAGGTCTGTTTTTGTCCTTTTAGTAAGAGGTAGCAAACAGGTGTCGGAAAAATATACATAAGTTCATGGCATCATCAGTGTCTACTAAATATTTCTCAAATTTCTGCAGATACTGTCTGTTTTGGCACAGTTTGCCTGCATACAAATATCTTTCATAAGACTGAAATTCTGTCCATAATTTGTAACTCTGTGAATTTAACCTCTAAGTAAAAAAATCAGGTGTGGTCCGAAACCTCCTGCAGACCTTACATGAAATCTAAAGAATTCTGTGCACCTTCTGAGAAGAGCGAGGATCATAACAGAGAAGTTATTTAACAGTTAATGACTTATGTGAGCTAAGCCATTGCCTCAGTGAATGTTTAGAAATCATGTGGAATGTGGATTTGATAAGAGCTTTTAGACATTTCTTATTTTATTTCATTTTATCAGTCTGGAGCATATGCCATGAGGTAGCCCTTTGCATTCACTATGACTTCAAGCAAGACATGTTCCCCTATTGTTTCTCTAAGGACCTTGATCTTTTCCATAAAAGCATCTTTTGTTACAGTTCTGTTTCCAGATGGTATTCTTCTTTCTTGTCATCATAAACTAATTTCATGGCACACATTCAAGATAACATAACAGCATTAATAAAGCTCTGAGGCTTACTAAAAAATCATAACAGCCTTGTTCTCTGTGGTATGTTTCCCCAGTTTTGCTGATACTGAAAAAATACTACTTTCTGCAGTTTCATTGCATAATAATTCCTGAAACATTAAGAAGCTGGTGTCCCATGATTTGTACATTGCCTTACTGTATAGCTGCTGGTTTTTGCTAGAAGAATTCCTAGTGGATTACTAAGTCTCCTGGAAGATGTAGACAGCATTGACTCTTGTCTTTGCCATTTTGTTTCTCTGGCTGCTGCTCAGTTTCAGATATTCTCCTTTTAAAATATAGCAATAGTGAGAGTAGTGGAGCTGGACTGTGCTGAAGGCTCATTGATGGCTTTGAATGAACTCTGAAGAGAAATCAAATGAGTCAATGCAATTTTTAGAAAGTTTAGAGAATTTTACTGTCAGGATATTTTTTGTTTCAATAAAACTTCTGGATCCCCCAGATAGGAAAAAATCCCCAGAGAAAAGTTCAAATGTAAATCATAAAAGATGAGGCAATTATTAAAACCTAGTCCTGTGTTTTCATAAGGCAAATAAGAGCAACTGTGGACTTTTCAACTATTATAAGAAAGCCAGGGAATTTACCATAGGTTTCTGCAAAAACATTGTCTAGGTATATACAAATACACTTACAAATTATACTTTTGTATACTTACAAAAGTATTCAGAGAGAACCAATGGCCAACCTACATCCTGTTAATATGGTTTGGGTTTTTTTCCTGATAATTAAAAAGTTCTTTGTTCTCTCAATCTCAGCTACCATAATAGTGTCACCCAAAACATTTGCCTTTTTTGTCTTGAGGTTGAAATACTGTGCAGTACAAATCTGAAACATTTTGAAAGTTAATTTCATTCTCCTCAGTAGTTCCACTAATAGCTGATTTATGATATGTGACTACTTCTAAATGAACTTTGTATAATTAGGTTCTCAATTCTCAGTAATTTTGAGAATCCCTAGTTGATTATAGCTGTATGAGTCAAGATTTTTATGAAGCTAACATTAGGAATACAAATTGGATTAGTGATATTACAATGGTAAGCTTTTTCTCACAATAAAAATAGCTGTGAAGGAAAGAACATGTAATATATTATCATTAAAAACACATCCATCTATTGGAAGGAAAATAAAGAAGACAATAAAGTAAAAAAGATCCTATTTCAGAAAAGTCCAAAAGGAACAAGTAATAATCAATTGGGTTTCAGATTTAAGAACTATTGCTGGAGAAATATTGTGGTTAAAATATATATTTTTACATATACAGACACACACATATTTCTGTACATCTAAAATTGAAAAAGGAATTCCTTCATAAAGGATGAAAAGAAAAAGAGTCTATGATTCACTTAGATTAAAATAAACTGAATAGAGAGGCAGAGCTGATGTTTTTGAAAAAAAAAAATAGCAAAGAGAAATTGATGATTTTGTTGTTATCCATACCTTCTGAGGTAGCAAGCAATTCTGTTATAATTTCTTATCAGCCTCTGATGTTCAGACAAATACTGTTTTATAAGTTTAAGGAAGAGAAAAAGATACCATATTTATCCATGTTTGCAATTTAAAAATATTAAAAAGTAAGATAAAAAGAACGTTTTCCAATAATTTTGCTTTCTGATGTTACATTACATGGTAAAATGAGCATATTTTCCTTAGATCCACCCTATAGTACCTAATTTTTACAGTGACGTAGTAAATTCCTGCCTGAGCAATTTTATTCACTTCTAGAATAGTCTGATTTGGTGCCGTATTTACACTGAGATGAAATTTGAAAAAAACCCTTATTGTAACTAGTCAAATAAGAAGTCAGAGAGTGTTTCAGGAAAAGCAGATAGGAAAGCAGACACTGTGTAATTTCTTACACAGTAATGCAGGACTAGTAGATCACACCCAAGAGATTTAAGGACACAGATAGAAGTAGTTTTATATATCTGTATGTGTGTGTGTCTGTGTGTATGTATAGATATATATTTACACACACATATATCTGCATTTAGATGTTCTGGTTCTAGCATGTGGCAGTAGGTATGGAGGGACATGATAAAAAGTGAAAAAATGCCTTTGAAATAAAGGGGCATGGAAGCTGGGAACAAGTGAAAAAATGAGATGACTAGCACAATGAAAACATAGCAGAGGTATCCAGAATAGTGCTGTAAAGCCAAATAATGGAAAACAAAACTTCAACCTGACCATAAGCAATATGAGCAAAGTTAAGATGGGAGAAAGATTCTTTCATTAAAATGAATATCAATCCTCAGAGGTAGTCATAAAAAGATGAATTTGATAAATGCCCATAGAGTTCTGAGACTAACTGGATTAAATTAACTATTTTTTTTTTTAAGTGAAATTTTCAACAATAATTAATTTGGTCTCAAAGAATTCAGCCTTTTCACTTTTTGCTTTAAAATTAGGACTTTACTGTTCATTTGTTGTAGACTTTTACTTTAAGGGATCATTATCAGCTTCAAAAACATATTCTCAAGTGAAGAATAATCACTTGAAAACAATTTAGGACACTTAACTGGAAAAGAAGATAATATTTACAAGATATCCTGAAGACTGATCTTTTATTTTTTGGGAGAGAGAGTATGAGATTACTGCTGACTAATTTTTGAACTTCTTAATTTAACTGTCTTCTCTTAAAGCCATGTTTTTGCATTAAAAATGTGTTAGAGTTGGGGTTTTGATTATAAGTTTGCTCAAGTACAAACTATCAATTCAGAAAATAAGTTTTCTGCCAGCATAGAAAATAATTAGTCCATCACTATTTCTGTATTATTTGAAGTATGTAACTTTTTTGACTAATAGATCAGGTATCCTGTCCAGAGTGGATGGAGAAGAAATAGGTCTTTATAATATAAAAAACTGATGTGATAGAATAAATAATTAAAGGGTACTAAATAAAGCAAAATGTTTACAAAATGAAAACAACCAGGGCAAGATTACCCATCTGAGTCCAGTATTCTCAGGGCCCATAACTGTGGGATGACCCCACTGAGGTCTACTTAGATCAAGCTCACTGGATCTCAAAGCTAAAATGTTCGAAGTAGTGCTGCAGCTGAAATGGTTGCCCACAGGACCTGAAACAAACTGCAACAATTTTTGTGTTTCTATTTTGTACATGCTATTGGCTTCATGTGAGAAATATGATAATTTAATATATGTAAAATAGATTCTGTTTTGCTACACCACAATAATTTCTGAAATTTTAACCAATCCCCCCCAAAATTCTACTTAGAGAGCAATCCCAATTATTTTGAAGTGCCCTTTGACAACCATGTAGATAGAAATAAAATTAATCTTAGAAGCACGGTCTAATGAGTATTTAATTTATGTGAAGTTGATCAACAGCAAGAGAAGAAATTGAGAAAGGGAGGCACACTGATTAGAGCACTTAACTGAGATGCAGTACATTTGGATTCAAGTGATGATAGAAAAAACCCCAAACAACTTCTAATAAGTTTCTATTTTTTATAACATGGAAAGGAAGCAGAGGTGTTGGCTTTTACCTATTCAAAATAAAGTCTGTAAAAACCTAAAATATTAAAGAAGATAAGAAATTAGAAGTGTATATTTTGATGGTTAAATAGCTGTCTGCCTGTTGGAATTAATTAGATAAATGAGCTATCAGACTAATGCATAATGCTACACTATTGTAACACTTTTTGATGTGTTTGGTCATTCTGAATCTGCAGTTTAGCAGATTGACAGTTGGCAATGACATGCTAAAATTTTATTTTAAACTTTTCATTTATATGCTTGTTTCTATGTTTTTGTCACTAAGACATTTTAAAATGGTGATTAAAGTCCCATTTTAAAAAAACTATTACCAAATATCTCATAGTAACCTTTTTGAAAATATACAGAGCATGTGTTTGTGAAAGTAGTCATTCATCATTATTTCATAGACGTTCTCTAAAGATTTTTTAAATGAATTACAATTATCTCCTTTCTCACAAACAAACTACAGAAAAATACCATCTAATAAAGAATTAAATACATTTTTGAATCATAGAATGTCTCAAGTTAGAAGGGAGCCATAAAAATCCTTGACTCCAGCTCCCTGAAGGCCTAAAATTGAACCACATGGCTAAGGAAGAGCAGTACTGCAATGCTCCTTGAGCTCCAACCGGCCTGTGTCATGACCCTTTCCCTGAGGAGCCTGATCCAGTGACTGGCCAGTCTGTCAGTGAAGAGCCTTTCCTAATGTCCAGCCTGAGCTTCCTCTGACACAACTCCATCCTGTTCCCTTGTGTCCTGTCCATGGTCCCCAGGCAGAGGTCAGCACCTCCCTCTCCGCTGCCTGCCTGGAGCAGTTTCAGAGGGTCATGAGGCCATCCCTCAGCCTTCTCCAGGCTGAACAGGGCAAGGGACCTCAGCCACTCCTCCTAAGTCTTGCCCTCAAGACCTGCTCTGCACACACTCTTATGGTTTGGTGTCCTTTATAGATTGAGACATCCAGAACTGCACACAGTACCTGAGGTGGGGTCATTCCAGAGCTATGCAGAGTGGGACAGTCGCCCTTGCCCAGCGGGTGATGCCCGGCGCTCCCCAGGACACGGCTGGCCCTCCTGGATGCCAGGCCACTGCTGATTCACGTTCAACTTGCCATCAACCCAAACCCCCAGATCTCTCTAATGGATGTACTCTCCAGCCTCAAAAAAGATAGAACTTTTTCAGAGAAGCTTTTAATAAGGCTTGCTAAATAATTTAGGCCCATGGTTCATTTAGAACCCTCAAAGGCTGCAATTTTCTTTAATTGATAAGGCTTATAAAATGTGACTCAAAATGACAATATGTCATTTGATGATGATTCATAAAATATCACTCAAGTTTTTAATTGCACCTATGCTATTGCTAGTGATAGATAAGGAAATGACTACTAATGACATAAGAAGAAAAAATTTTATTACTATGAATTTTATGTACTTTAAATCACCACTATGTTTTTATCACTTATGTTCAAAGAGTAGTGTAGTAATGTGATTTTCCACATGAAGAGGTTTCAATATAAACTTCAAGTGGAATAGACAATTCAAATATTTAAATTCAAATTCTAAGTTAATTTGAAAGGTTCTTAATAAATTTTGAAAGGTTAGATTAGTATTAAGGTTTTTTGCTTTGTTTTGTTTCATTTTTATTATGCAATAAATGCTATTTTATTATGTAGTATATTAAAAAAGGCACATAGAATATAGAACATTGCACTCTGGAAAGCATTTGTGTGGTGATGAGAGAAAAGTCCTGTAAAAAATGATTGAATGTTCAAAAGGTACCTAAACCAATTTGAAGGAAGTTTTCTAAGATATTGGTTTTGTTCTTACTTCATCCTTAGCTATCTGCTCATCAAGGCATGCATCTCACTTGTAGCAAGATTCATTTATGCAAAATACAGCTTACTAAAATTGTCAGATTATTATTTTTGGTGAAATTACTCTTTCTAGCTTGAAGAAAAATGAAAGGTTTTCATTGACTTCCATAGTGGTACTTCTCAATTTTTGCATGCATAAACTTGATGGATATGTTTATCTGTTTTATCTAAGCTACACATCTATACAGTATACATATTTTTTGTCAAATGGTGCCAGCCATATGTTTTTTGCATGTGTACTTTATATGAGATGCATATTCTCTAAATTCAGAGCACTTAATTCCTGACTACTGAGAGATCCAAATGTTTGTAGCTTTATACTTCAAGTAGTCATTTATGCTGATACAAACAGCACTTTGTGCAGTTGCTTACAACTTGAAAATAACCATAAGTGTTTGGATTAATTACTTGCACTTTTTAAAATGCAATTTGTAAATCACATAGAGTTTGAATTCATGAAGCCTCAGGCACTATCTGCTATCAAATTACAGCAAGCACAGGGATGTGCTAAGATTCCTGAGCAGTAACTCTCCCAAAAGCATAACACAGAGAAGTCCGTAGCTAAAACCAACGATCAGTCCAAGGAGGCCAGCTCTCTCTGGGACCAGCTGTGTAAGACCAGACAGTTTGTGTCCTACCCTTCAGGCAGTGTGGCCACATCCTGCCTGCCTGCACTCACTTAAGCAATTCATTATGCTTCACTATTCAACAGCGTGATTGCCTTAGCCTGAGTGCCACTTGTGACGAAGGAAATACCCAAAGGTTTCTGTGGTCTGACCTGGCTGACCAATGTTCTCATTCTGTATCTGTGTTAGCTTGACTTCTTGCAAACCTCTTCAGAATGTTTTTTTGAATAGATTAAAAGGCTATGCATCCCTTTGGGCAGATAGCTCTGGTAGTCTGAGTTCCTTTGGCTATCATTCGTAATGCACAGTGTATAAATTTAGATTTTTGCATGTGGTTGCCAGTAATAATAAGCTACATTTCAGCTGTAAAATTCTGAGCTTTAGAGCTCAAAGATAATTCAAGGGCTCTAAAACGGGAATAGTGAGGAGTACTGTATTTACCACCAGCATGTAACTTAAGTTCAGTATAAACAGTGAGAGATGGTATAATTAAGAATGCTGTCATAAAAAAAAAAAATTAACAACAGCAGCTACTACCAAAGAGATATGGGTGATTTAGGATTTTGCTCATCTTGCTGGTTACCCTGCATGGGAAAAGTCTACTTGCTAGTTTTCAAGAATACAGGTGAAACTGTTGTGAGTTAGGAACTGAAACTTTAAAGTGCAGGTACAGGATGTAAGGCATTAATTTTTTTTTCTTTTCTGGATTGCATGATGATCTGAAATGAAGTGCTAGAAAGTTATTTTTAAAAAATAAACAAATCACAAGCAAACAAAAAAACTGCATCAACAACAAAAATCCCCCAAAACACACACACACATACACACACACTGAAACTGGGAAAAAAAGAGTAATTTTAGATATTATTCAGTAACAAAACTCAATTCTCCTTTCTGATTTATTATAGATTTACAGTAGTTTTCAAATAATTTTAATCTTTGAATGTATTATGCACCAGGAAATTTTTCTCAGATACTCAGCTTTATCCGTGGTCCTTTAATTTTCATTTCCTTTCCCCCTTTCATTCCTCAGCGGCACAATGGCCCTTTCAATCTGCACTGTATAAAAAGCCAGAAATTGAGGAAGGAATCACAGAAATGGCCTGATTTCACCAACAAAAAAGAAATCTTTTAGGAAAGTCAATCTATTCTGGTTCTATTCCTTCATTTTAAAAAAGAACAAACACGTATAAATGTCTGGGTCTAGAAAGTAAGACACGAAGTTTATTGAAAAAACCTGACCGCCTCAGAAAAATTTGTGTGCCAAAAAATTAAATCAATAAGGCTTTGGTAGCCAAGGTTATATTACATTTCTGACATCAAAATTTACTTTTGCATGTAGAAGCTTAAAGATTGAGCCATTCAGCAGCTTTCTCTCTTCTTTTTAGTCAAATTAATACTCTATACATTACTTAAACATTAAAGAAATTATTCTGTTTCTGCCTTTTTTGAAATTCTTCCTTTTACTTCTGTCACTTATTGGCTCTTTAGCCCCTTTTAATAGACTCCTTCTTCTAGTGTCCAGACCCAGTATTATTCCTTTGATTCACAAATTCTTTTTTCTTTCAAACATTCTTTTAAAGCACACTTTCACTGACAGACTTTCAATTATGATTGAGAAGAGCATCTCTACTCCTACACTTTTCTGTTGTCTTAATTAGCTATTCAGTTATTATCCTAATTAGACCATAAGTACCTGGTGTTATGCACCTTGCCAAGCTATGTGTTTTAGAATCTCCTTGTGCACTTATAGTATGCAAATAATACCTAATGATAGTAGCAGTAAGTAAAGATGATAAAAGAGATAAAAATAAAATGCTTCTCTTCTGATCCTTCTCCTATGCAGAAATATTTTTAATTACTATTTCTTTGGTTTTCATTGCCACATTATCAAAAAGCAAAAGCCACCTGAAGAATTTTTAATTTCTTATGTCAATGAATTGTATGGATGGCATATTTTCTTGGGGTTAGCAAGAAAAATAAAAGACATTTGCTAAATACTTTGTCAAAATACTAAATAACATTCAAGATTTAGGAGAAAATTCCTATGCTTTAATTTTAAAAGATATTTAATAATTATTAAAAATATACATTATAAAACTGATGATCCATGAACCTTGGAAGGTCCATCTGGCAACAAAACCTTTGGAATTCATTTGTCATCTGTAAATATTCTGATTCAGAAAAAAAGAAAAGGGAAAGGATAGTATGATGTTTTTAATGCTTCCTAGTATAAAATAGAGGACTTTTTTTTCTGCAGTTTTTTTTCAGGTTTTTTTTTTTTTTTTTTGTTATAAGAAATAAATAAAACAAAATATTTGTTTGATATTTTTAAATTTGTATCACAAAGAGTCTAACTGGTTTTGTGATTTTTTTGCCCAGTTCTTTTTCAGGCTTCTGTGCACACATTCTCAGGACCAGGTTCTCCAAATCAGCTTCTTTCTGTGTGTGCATGTTTATGGGTCTTCAGTGAGTAGAGAAGATCTGGTTTTACAGCAGAAACAGGGATGGTGCTTCACTTGTTTGAAGTGCAGCTTCATTAGTAATTGATATTCTGTTTGTCAGCCGAAGGAGCTTGTGGAGGGACACTACGTGGGACAAGTGGAACTATTTCAAGTCCACACTTCCCTTCTGAGTATGAAAATAATGCTGATTGTACCTGGACCATATTGGCTGAACCAGGAGACACCATTGCTTTGGTCTTTACCGACTTCCAGTTAGAGGAAGGATATGACTTCCTAGAGATCAGTGGAACAGAAGCACCATCAATATGGTAAGTTGAAGATCTTCTGAAGATCTCACTTCCTGTTTTTCTTTTTTTGGTGCCTAACTGGAAAGATATCAGAGGATATTCAAGATATTTTCTACCTGTTAGCAATGACTGTTTTTTATGCTTCTTTTTTTGGTCCCTTTCACCTTTTAGAACTGAAAAACTAAATGGTTTCCTTCTGTTTCTTTCCACATCTTTGTCCTTCCACTTATTTTCCTCCACCTGCCAGAGTTATATTTGTACGGTATCTTATCAGTGAGCATTTAATTCACGTTACATATTTGAACTTGGTATAAGAAGATTTTTTGATGTTGTGTCTTGAATGACATATTGTGGTATTGTACTTCAGCAATGAAAGTAGTGAACAAAAGTCAGTCTGAGTAAAGCAGGAATATATAGACAGCTAATAGATGATGTCTTATTCTAAACAGGCTGTAATTCAGTCTCACCACATGTATGCATGTATGCAAGCATTACTGTCTAATGTTAGCTGAGGTTAAAACTGTTTGCTTAACAATATTAGGGATTAGTAATTGTAATACTAAATCTATGTTTTCTGTACTAAGTAAAAGATGATAGTTCTGCCTGTGGGAATGGATTAAGTTGTGGAACAGCTTTTTGTAATTTCTTTGCAGCCTACATATGTAAAACCTTTGCAGCAGGTTTTTCATCCTTTTCATCTCTGAGAATGTCTTGTGCATGACATATGCACCGCTGCTATAAAATTTAGCCTAGAAAAATGTAGATCTTCTCTCAGATGACTGATTATTATTATCTTCAGAATGCCTTTCTAGAGATAGGAAGCAATCCCAGTATTATTTTGATGTCATAACAGGCTAGATGGTGCATCATATTAATTATTGTGAAGTTCTAGCTAGCATCTGATCTTTTTGAAAACCTATCAATAAAAATGTGTGGTAACTATACTTGGCAACTGTGTAAAAACTTTGGTTTAAAGACACATGCAGATCTATGTCACTGATGCCAAGATAATTTTTTGCCTTTTCTTTTATGTACTTTTTATATAACTTTTATGTATCCTCAGTATTCTTAGCATGCATACTTGTAATTCCTTAAGTCCAATAACTTAGCATAGCCTTAGTATTTCGTTAAACTAAGAGACCAAATATCCTAAGGCCTCGTAGTAGGGGGCCAGAAAACCTGGAAAATCCTATATTGGGAAACCAAGGTACTCTCTAGAAGATATCCTTTAAACTAAAGATTTAGCCCATCCAGAGGGAAATTCCTCAGATGGAAGAATATCATGCCATTCATCCAGGCCTCCCCTTGGGGCATTTTTTTTAGATATGTTAATTTGTGAAGTCTGTCAATTGTATACGCAATCTATCATGTGTGTGCATCACACGTACCACCCTGGCATCATAATGATCCTTATTAAAATACCAAGGAAAAAACCCCTTATCCTTTAGCTGTGTCTGGCACTCAATTTTTTAAGTCCATCATCACAAGATTACTCTCTAACATTTTCACATGAGCAAAAGTGTAATGGCAGTCAGTGAAACAGCTTGGTACCAAATTAAGTGCTCATGTCTGACATACAATGTGTGAATACTCCCTTGCCTCTCACTCATGCACAGACATGCACAACAGTCATCAAAACAACATTTTCTTCTTAGGGCTTCTGAGGATCAGAAACTGAAATCTTGAAGGGGAAGAACTAATGCAATTTTGCTACAAAACATAAAAGTATGTCCATTTGATTTTGTTTAAGAGACTCTACTAGACACTTTACAACATACTTGTGCTTTTGATTTCTGGTAATAGATAAAGTAGAATATGAGCAGAAGGCGTTGGAAACATTCTGCATTGATCTCATGCAATATTGGTCAGTTTCACACTGGAACAGAGATATAATAAAAATTTTATTTCTCCTAGAAGTCAATCTCAACATTTTTCTTGTTTTCTGTGGTATGCTGGAGATCATTATTTAGCACTGATCACTAAAACCTGGATTTATTGTGTGTTTCTAAGATCATAGAATCATAATATAATTTGGGTTGGAAGGAAACTTAAAAGGTCATCTAGTAATACCCCTCTGCTGTGATCAAGGACATCTTTAACTAGATCAGGTTGCTCAGTCCTGACCTTGAATGTTTCTGGGTATGGACATCCAGCACCTCTCAGGGCAACCTTTTGCAGTGTTTCTCTACCCTCACTGTTAAAAAATGTCTTCTTTATATGTAGCCTAAATCTGCCTCTTTAAAATAATTACTCCTTGTCCTATCAAATCAGGTTGTACTAAAAAAAAATCTGTTCATCTCTTTCTTTTAAGTACTGAAAAGCTGAAATGAGATCTCCACAGAGCCTTCTCTTTTGCTTGTGGCTGAACAGCCACAACTCTCTCAGCCTTTTCTCACATATGAGAAATGTTCAAGCTTTCATTCATTTTTGTAGCCCTCATTTTGTACTTGGTCGAACAGGTCCATGTCTTCCCTGTGCTGAGACACAGAGCTGAATGTAGCCCTCCAGGTGGGGTCTCACTGGAGCGGAGCAGAGGGGCAGAATCCCTTCCTTTGCTCTGCTGGCTATGGTGTTTTTGATGCAGCCCAGGACACCTTTGGCTTTCAGGGCCACACTTGGGAGCTCATGCCCAGCCTCTCATCCACCAGCACTCCCAAGTCCTTCTTGGCAGGGCTGCTCTCAATCTGCTCATCCCCCAACCTGGATTGATATGAGGGGCTGTTCAGACCCAGGTACAGCAACTTACACTTGGCATTTCCTCATGAGTTTTCCACGGACCCAGTTCTCCTTTTTGACCTTGTTCTGGTACCTCTGGATGTCATTCTATTGCTCAGGTGTGTCAATGTCACCACACATTTTGGTGTCATCAGCAAACTTGCTGAGGGTGCACTTTATCCCAGTCTCCATGGCATGGATGCAGATACCATGAACAGTAGTGGTATCAATGATACCAGTGCAGGATTAGTACAGGATCACTGATGAAAGTCTGGAGAAGCTATGGGGAGTTTCATAAGAAATATTTAAAGGATTACTGGAAAACTTGGAATGAAGCTACACATTCAGCTATATTTAAGCCAGAACAGTTACCATAGCGACATTAGAGCCATGCTAAATGTAGTGCATTCTGTAATATGCTAAAATCAGCTGTGTGTTTAAATGGGAAGTTGTTCCATACTTAAAACTAATGGTCTAGGGGTGTTATCATCTAAAATGTGACTTTTTTTTAATTGCTCCCTTTTATTGTAACTGGCATTATGTCAACAGCTTTATACATTAATTCTGTATTAGGAGTCACATATTCCATTAGCACAGTCTGGTAATTAGGATTGTTTTTTCCCCTTAAAGGAATAATCGCTGTGGAATAAGTGAAAAAAGACACATATATGAGCACTGTAAAAGCAAGAGAGAGAGCAAGAATTAAGAAAGCCATTTCAGACTGATTATTCTTTAGTGTTTTTAGTGTATGATGCAATATGTCTCGATTACCCTCTCCAAACATATCTGCAAGGTTAGAAGCAGTTCCAGCATGATTGCAGTAAAAACAGGATGGACATGGTTTTTTAAGTAAAGCAATGGACAGTAATCTGGTGTATCTATAAAATATGCTTATAAGATACATTATAGTACTTATATAGATTCTACATCTTTCTCCTATGTAATACTAATATTTCTATATTAGTATTATGCCACACATGTTTTTAAACCTTCCATAAGATGTTCAGTAAACTTCCGTTTTATATAGCTGGTTGTTGGTTTATTTTCCAGTGCATTAATAAGGAAGAAGAAGTTTGTTTACCTTTCCTTATTTTTAAAATCACTTATATGGTCCATCCTAATGGAATTAGTTTACAAAAGAGTTAAGTGATATTACTGATTTTGTGTACATGAAACAGTTAGAAGGTCTAAAGCTATTCAATGTTCATTTGTTTGGGGATTTTTTGGTTTGTTTCGAGTGGTTTTTGTTGCTTTTTTAAATTAGAGAGCAGTTATATACCTCTGGATCTTGAATGAATATAGGTGACCACATTTTTAATTCTGCTTTGAATCAATAGAAGTGTCAACAGGTTTTATAAAAGGAACATCAGTGCAAAATGAATGTGTAGGACACAGAAAAGCCTTTTCATTCTGTAAAAGAAATAGAAATATTATCAGTTAGACTATAGGTGAAGGAAATCTCTTTGAATTTTAATAATTTTCTTCGTTTGCAATTACATAAGGAATTTTAGGTGTAAAATAAGTTTATTTTGAGTTGATGAGCTATTGCTTGCAATGCATCAAACAGTACTTTTGATAGCATAGCAGAAAGACTGCCTCTGCCATGTGTGAAGCCCATCTCCAAGTCCACCAAATTGTTGATCTTTTCTGTCTGAAGGGATCCTTTGTTGCTAATTATTAGAATATTTTAAAAAATGATCTGAACATTGAATATAACTTTTAAAATACTTCCAAACACATCCCTTTGTACGTCTGTATAAGTTATATGGTGCTTAAAATTAAATCAAGGTTGGATCTAAAGATAGTATTAAGAAATATCTCCAGACTTTAGCTGTATACAGTTTTGAAAAAGAAATCTATTACTTAGGGAAAGCATCCTACTGAAAATACTTTAATCTTTCCCAAGGCTCCTTGAGATGGAAGTTTGAGGTTTTATATTATTATGTGTAGCTTAGGTAAAGCTGGGGAATTCACATGGAATTCATAGGTAGGTCCAGCTCAGGCTTTTTCATGTAAGTCTTGCTTGGCCATAATTCTTACAAAATCATGAAATTATCTTAGACTGTTATACTGTGCATGAAATGTGATTATAACACTAAGATAATTCTGCAATTATTTTTTTTTTAATGAGGAACCCTAATTTTGAACAAGTTTTGTTAGGAATTTTTTTTTTCTCCTTGACCTTACAATACAGATTTTTCCTTACTGTGCTTCAATTTAAACCCAAAATTAATATCTTTCACATTTTTGTCAGTATTTGCCAATGCAGGAGAATGAACTACACTTCATACTTTTTAGTCTAAATTAATTTCCTAATACTATTTAAAATTACCTTTAAGGTTATTCTGACTTCCTTCTAAATCATTTCAATATCATAGTGAAAGGCCATAAAACTTTATGTGGATATGAGAGTGATTTGGAAGTAGCTCTAATGAATTGCTATAATCTTGGCATACAATTTGACGTAAGTACCTGGAGTCATCTGAAACTCACTTCTTGTTTCTGTATTAATGCATAACTCCTATAACAGGATATTATTTTGTGTTTCTTAGCTAAATACACCAATCCAAACACTCGGATATATTTCAAAATAGTAGGATTTCAATTTGCATGCTTTCTGTCCTGTTTATAGATTTGTTTTTATCTTAATTACCACCTTCCTTGTGAGAGACCTATAGCAAAGTGATGCATGAGGTAATGGAGTGGTCTAGATCACCTTTTTGATAGACACGTATGGCAGTAGATGCAGACATCTGAGCTGAGTGTTTAGCTCGGAATTACATAATTAGACAGCTGAAGAGCACCATCTATTGGTTTGCTGTTAAAAGATGTACCGCTTGTGGATCACCTCCAATAAAAAAGTACTACACCAGAAAAAGGTTTGGGACATACCTATGCCATTATAAGGCACTATTTTTTGTTTCCTTCTCCATCAGGTGAGAAAAGATATGCCATGCAACAAGGGAAGGCAGTTAGAGTCCAGCTTTTTCATTTGAGGAAACTATTCAATTTTTATTAATTTATGTGTCACTGCTTACTTTTTTAGCCTCTTTAGAGACATCATGACCATCATTCCTTTTTTGCGTCACCAGGGAAATTCTGCAAAGTAATATGCTTGTCCGTCCTGGAGTTACTGGTAAAGAGTTCTCTTGCTGCCTGCTAGTTTTTGGGAGCTCTTACATTTCTCTAGCTTTTAACTGGATTTCCCCTATTAGCTGTTTTGGTTAGGAAGCCAATAGGTTTAAGCTTCTCCACTGGATAACTTGTCTGTCTGACCTGCCATGAACCAATTTTTTCAGGAGAACAAGTTACACGTAGTTACCCTCAAATTCTTTCTGTTAAACTTTCATGTTGCAAAGTATTCACTTACCATGTAAAATTACATAATATGTAACATGTGAAAATTAGATATAAAGTTATCTATCACTTGAACCCAACCTATTAAATATATATATAGCAACAAAAAATATTTAAAACTGATTTACCATACAGCACTGTTCAGTTCCAAACCCCCAAGATACACTGGAGGGACAAAGAAATTTTAAGGTGCGTGGCTAATGTAAACTCTGTGCCTGTATGAAGAACGTTTTAAGACTGAAAAATATAGTGATCCTGACAGAACATTGCAGACTTTGTAATTCATAATATGTTTATTTACCTGATTAGAATGAAATTTCTGGTAATTAAATACATTTTACCTACAGATTTCTTCCATACATGATTTGTTCAAAGTCTTACTACAGCAGGTATCATCAGAAGGGATTGGCATATTGAAAATTGAATAAATGACAGAAAAATCCCCAAAATAAGTAATATGGCAAACACCTGGTCCCTTTAAAAGGCTCAGTGGAATACATCCTTTCCCCATCTTCTGAGACCTGTCAATTGCTGCCTTTGGTACTCGTCTCTCCAGGTTTGTCCTAGCTGGTTTTCTGCTGGCAATGCCTCTGCTCCTGCTGCTCCCTTCGCTCCCACAAATGTGTGCTATTTCTGCATTCTCCCTCAGCATTTCCTGCTGTGTTAAACAGATTGAGCTTAGAATCTCTTGAAAGCTATCCCAAAAAAGAATGGACAATCATAGTTGATTCTGGTTTCTGGTAGATAAAGGGTTGAAAAACATATATCACCAAGCATTTTTAATTTTTTTTTGTAAAGTCAATCGTGTTTTAGTCATAATCAAAATGGTGTATTAAAAGTTTGCAAACACAGTTCTGAAACTTGAGTTCCTGTGGAGTTGTATGATCTTGGAGAGAATGTCTCACTGGTCTCAGAGCTGTTAAGCACAGTCTCAGAAAGGAGTATCCCCATTCACATATTAGGGAATTTATACAGAAAATTGGCAGAGTGTTTTGCATAGGACATCAGCTATGTATACTAAACATGTCATACAGGCAATTGGTGTACTCTAGTTCTAAAAGTATTGCTCTCCAGAGTCTTTTAAAAATCCCTGATTGTGAAATAACAAGTTTTAATTCAGTGTCTAGCACCAGTTCTTCTTTCTTTAAAAGCAGTTGCTAAACCCAGACATATGCAGATAAACAGCTTCTTTGCTCCTACTGTTTTCCTATAATAAGGATTAATAAGCTGATATCATCAGTGATATATCTTGTACTTGGCTATATTTATCAAAATCATCATGCTCCAAAATGGATTTTCTTCAGGCATTCAAATGCCTACTTGAAAAAATGAATTATCCACAGTTGTAAGTAAATTGTTAGGAGGCTTGGGGAAATACAGTGAACACTGCACAGTATCTTTGGAGTCTATGGAAATTAAAAAAAAATAGCATGGATGAGACAGGTAGTGAACAGTTCACCCTCTCTAAAATTTATGTAGGAGAGAAGATGAAACCTGACTATGGTTAAGAAAGCAAAGCTGCAGGGAAATTAATATCTTAAGACAGGGCTACATTTATTTCCACCATTCTGGGCATTGTCTTCCTGTTGCTTTCAGCATCCTAGTGGCATTTTTTTAGAATATTTTGATACAGAGGAACATGTCTGGTTGTTGTTGGTTTCTTTGTTATTTAAGTGTATATTAAATAACGTAGAATATAAGTAAGTATAAATAAGTATATAAGGAGTTGAGCTCTGCTATTTGCAGTGATGAACATGCAGATTCTAATTGTTGAAATGGCCATAGTGAAGAGAAGAAAAAAGAGTGCAGGTAGTGGTTTTAAAAAGAAGCTGAAATGTAGCATCGAAATTTGTATGTGATCTCTGAGTTGCTGGCATTGCACTGGAAGAAATGAAGTGTTGTAAGGAATAAGGACCACAGTTTTCCTTCCTATTATATATTGTGTGTATATATACATATGTATGTATATTATCTAGAAGTTAATCTGATTTTTAAAAAAATGAGATTGTTTAGAATCCAGCTGCAAAGACAAATCTCAATAAATATGTTTAGTTTATGATAATTTCTCTCATAGAAACCTTGCAAAAGTTCTTAGGCTTGTATTTAAAGAAAGCATATCTGAAATGCATCACTTATCTCTTGTCATTTTTTTCATGCTAAATAATATATATAAAAATACATATTAGTATCTGTATGCATAAAAGTATGTTGAAGGTTTTGCAAGGATTTTGACATGAAAATAGACAGGAGGGTAAATATACTTCATGTTAATAGTAGTGACTGAACTCATAATCTCTTGCCTGTGTTAGCTGTAAGGACACAGAGACCACTTAGCTGTTAACATCAGCATGTGAATCGTGTATGAAGTGAGAAGTACAGAGGCACTAAATTGACACTTAATTCACAGAACACTATTGCTTTCTTTACACCTATTAATTTACAGCCTACTGTGCTGAAGAGGCATAAAGGCTTCATTCATAGCACATCACAAACTGACAAGAACATAACAGTGAGAGAACTCACTTAAGGAAGCACTGTGACCCACAGTATAATTTTCTACTACCTTTAAAAGAATGTAAAAAAAAGAATTAGATCTTTTAAATTAAGTATGTGAGCATGGTTTAAATACATTAAAAGAGAGCTCAGATTGCTTAAAATACCACTACTTTACTATGTTTTAAAATCAGTTTTATAACCCTGGGGATTCAGCATGCTCCTAAAATATCCTTCTACTAGATGTGTTGCATTAGTCTAGCATATCTATATCATTAGCTTCATTTACTCACAAAATTCTTGACATTGGATTCAGGAAAATATGTTTCAATGATGAAACCGTTCATGCCAGTGTAGTCAGATTAGAAACTTTTCTTAGAAATATTTATGAATTGCTAAATTTCCTGGTTTTACACAGTATCTATCTACTGCAGTCAACCTGCAGAGTAAAACAAAACACGCAGATATTTTGACCTCTGGAATGTTACATTACATTCTTCCCCTCCCTCCACTTTTGCCATACAGCCCTGCTGGGGAATCTAGGTTTGCATGCAATAATCACAGTAGTTCTGAAAAAAACACACTTACTCACTGATTAAAAACAAAACAAAACAAAACTCAAAGCAAATCAACAACCCCCCACAAAAAAAAAAAACAAACAAAAAACAAAACAAAACAAAACAAAAACCAAAAAAACAAACCCACAACCCAACAAACACACAAGCAAACAAGAACCCAAACCAACTGGAATTTAAACTGGGGCTTTCCAATCTACATTTCTTTTGAGGTCTGTGTTACCTACCGCATGAGAAGGAAAAAGTTTAATGGAGAAAATCTTGCTGTTGATATGTGTCTGCATCTAAATATGAAGTCTCAGACTTGTAGAAGTAATACAGTTCAGTTCATCTGGTCAAATCACAACAGAGATCAATATTGGGACTACTAGATTAGTCTGGAAAACAGAAAGATAGTTATTCCCGGGACCTTAGACCAAATTATAGTTTTGACACTGGAACATAGTTTAGCAATAATATCAGAAAGGAAATCAATCATGGCACAAATTTACCCTGACATGGGTGGTGGCATTTTTTCCCATTAGGATCAGTGAGGATGAAGGATGGTGATTTACCAAACTGCTCTTTTAAAGCACTATAGTTTTCTACCTTGTATTTCAAATATGTCAGAAATTTAATATTAACCATTGCCATTTTCTAAAAGACATAGAGGGTTTTAATATATTCTGTTTTTTTTGACATATGCTTTCAAACACCCAAGTATATGAAAAATTATTCAGTGGGTATTAGCATAGTTGAATGTGTTCTCACTTTTCAGCATATAAAATCATCTCAGCAATTATTCATTGCATTTTAAGAGAAGAGTAGATTTTTATGATGTAAAAATCAAGTCTGTTTTTTTTCCTGGATGTACTTAAAGTTGCTAAAACATGGTACATGAGAACAAAAACATTTGTTAGTACTTTGGGTTGTTTTCTTTCCAGCAATATATATCAAAGTAGACATACTTCTCCAGAAAACCCTTCCTGAATTTCCACTGCAAGTTTGTTAGGCCAACTACCCATTAGTTTGTTGCATGTTTTCTCTGTTGAGACCGGTGCTGTGACCTCCAGCAGCTCAGAGTAAACCTGCCAATAAACTGTCCTTAGAGTTAATAAATACCTTGGCCCCTGGTACCTCTGTTTAGTTAGCACACAGAATACATTGATTATTTCTTTGACTCCAAAAGAATGTTAAATTGAATTTAAATAACATGTTTATTGATGGCTACTCTTTTTTAAATGCCTGCACAGTAGGCTAGTGATTGGACTTAATGGATTTTCTGCAGAGGTCTGCACTTAGAAAATACTCTGCTGTTATGTATCTCTGATGTTTTAAAAAAGTAGTTGCAGCCCAGAGTTTAGATATGACTGGTAGTGGTGACTGAGATATTGTTTCTGTTTATCCAATCTCCCACATGGGCAGGGGAGAAGACAATCAGTAAGAGAGACAATTAGATGTGAATAAAAAGATAACACAAGGATTTTGCCAGTTTAGCCAAGCTTGGGGCAGCACCACAATGAAGAGTGAGAATTTCGGATCTAGACCATTTAAACAAAAGTGGAAGTACTAACAGTTCCTTTTTAAACAGTGGATGCTGATGGGCATATTAACTGAAAAAATATTCCATGTTCTGATAAGATTGGCAAATTATTCCATCCCACTTTTATGGAGAAAGGAGAAGAGGAAGAAAAAAAATGCAAGTTTTCCTTACCAGAAGTTGTATTAGAAAAATTCTTTTTTTTGAATGATGTGACCCTAATACTAAAATATTTCTTATTAGAAACAATGCAGTAAAATATTATGTGAAGATTGAGTAATACAGGATTATTTAATTTTAAATTTATGCAAAATCTCATTTAGAGATACATGATTGTCTGTGTTTGGAGGAGACTGATCATATGGTTTTATTTTGTATACAGAGCTTTTGTAAATAAGATACTGAAAGAAAGGCTCTATTTCTGGTATTATTCAATATCAAGGAAAAAGTCACATCTGTTTTAGAGCTTACCCATTTTGCACCTTTGCCTTGAAATTAGGGACAGGATCAAATCCCTGAAAAAAACACTTAGGAAGCAGCAGGTAAATTAATTCAAATAACTTCAAGTTCAACTAAAGTATATATTTAGTTGCATCATCACAATAACCAACAGTTGTCTTTTTTAGCTGACTGAAGTGAGAGTAGTGTAGTTTAAAATGCATGCAAGAAGAGAAGTAGGATATATTCTAGCAGAGCATATATGCAGATTTATTAGACTGTCATTTGTCATCTTTCCATGTTCATGAAAGTATCATTAATATTAAAAAGTTAAGCACTCAAGAATAAAGAATGCCGCCTTTAGTTTGAACTACTTTACATAAAAGTTGACATAGCTCTTTAATTATACCATCAAATGCTCTTATTTCTAACTGAGATTGAATTACTATTGTGCATTTAAAGAAACTCAGGTCAGTAGAACTGCTGATACATATGTTTAGATGAGTTGTGTGCATTATATGGAAAAATAAAGGAATGTCTCATGATTGAAACAAATTGAGTTTCTCTTTAAAATCTGGGTCTTATGCATGCTTTATTCATAGAGTTGCTACGCCATTTTAACAATTATCTTCAGACAAGATTTGTGCAAGGTTCGGCCAATACCTTTTGTGGTCCTCATTTCTCATATAATTGGGTTCAACTCTTTCAGCTCGTCTGTCAGCTGCAACTACTTTGGTGGAGCCATGATGATCATTTAAAAAAGGTCCTATAAAATTATACCAGAAACAAAAAGGAAGGAAAAGAACATCATTTGTAGCTCATGTGCAACCCATTTATGCAGTGAACAGACTGGCTCCCAAAAAAGGGCTTTATGTATTCTAATATTCATATGGAAGTAATTTAATTTCAAATCAATACGAGTTTATATCATGATTTAGTTTAATGATAGACTTAAAAATTGAAAACTGATGACAAGAATCAACTGATATAAAAAAATGCTTGTCCTCACAACCTCAGCAGTGATAGCAAATGAAGAAGGTGCTTGAGCCCTTCATGTGAGCCCCTCTTCCTGGTTCTCAGTACAGTATTGCAACCAACAAGCTTTTTTTGAAGTGTGTTAAAGAGGTGTACACAAACCAATATTAGAACAAAATTAGAACACTGGAGACAGACTGTTCACAGATTTAAAAGGATGTTTGAAAAGGAGACATGTAATTAGAAAAGAATTTGAAGACTACTCAAAAGTGGATGTTTGTCTCATCTGAAAGCAGTTTTACAGGTAAAGGTTTAGAGCATCTAAATGCACCCATGCAGAGAAAACACCATATCATACCTAGCTAAACACACCATGGAATCTAAGGTTAAGACAAAGAACCAGAATCTGTTTCCACAGTTGAAAGAATCAATGGTTTTGTTGTTTTAGCAAATTTCAAAGTTGACTTTGAATTTTCCATCTCCTCATTTCTTAAACAGAGATTGGATGTGTGTCTTAAATTAGTAGTGTCATGAGGTGTAAATTATTACCTACAGCCCAAGGATAATGTAGGATTTTTAATTTTAATGTGCAGAACCTAGATCTAAAGACTGACTATACAAGAAAACATTCTAGTAGTTCTTCTCTCTTCATTGACATGAAAAAAATCCTTTGAAGTAGCAAATCTTATATTTAGTATTTAAGGTGTGGGATTCCAGAATGTGGCATTATTTATGAGGAGAGTTTCTAAAGATGAAGGTTTTAACTCTTCTGCAGAGGGCAACTATCAAGAGAAATCTTGGTTTCTTAGAAACTGGTATACAGGTTTTCATAATAAATATTTAGAATTAGCATGCTGTCCCCTGGGTAGAAATATGGTAATAAAAAAAAAGGGTAGTGTGTTTGCTTCAGCTGCTGTGTTTGAAATCAACCCATTGCAATCCCACTGGGCTGGATAAAGCTCTTAAAAATGTTAATTTTTCTGTGTACAGTAAGTAGCAGTAAATCCCTGAAATCTACATAGACTTGAGAGCTGAATTAATGAGTTTTATTTATATTTGGGATTTGTCCACATTCTAAATGGTTCTATACTGGAAGAATCTCAAGTCATTGTCAAATTTCAGACACTGATGATTGGTTTACAACAAAAGAGAATCTATTAAAAAAAAAATAATAATAATGCTTCCCAGAAGATTGAAAACAAAGATTACCTGTTTGATATGAAAATATTAAAAAGAGTTTTCAGATCCTGTTTGCTCCAAACATGGATATTCTTTCACAAAATTTTACTTCTCAGGAGTGGTAACAGTTTCCTGTGTGTTCAAAGTATATAAAACAAGAGTATTTTTTCATTATCATAATCTGATAAATTCAGGCAACAGGTATGAACTTCATAAATTTAGGAACAAGATGTGCCCATTCTAATAATAAACGTTTACCTGTGTAAATGAAACCACGAACAAGAGCATATTATTTTTAGAAAAATACTACATAACCCCTGAATTAAGGTTTTTCAGTCCTTCAGAGTGTTTTGTAACCTGTTAATTGTCATTATTGTTAAAATAAAGCATCTTATTTCCAAGCTTCCATGCATACCTAGCTTCAGGTTCCAGACACAAAGTTCTGTCTTTGTCTATAAGACTGAAAAACTGTTACCAGTCTCCAGTTCCCAGTAGGTCCTTGTAAATTGTAATTTCACATCTTCCTCTTTGGTAATATAAAGGAATCATTTTTTTTTTTTTTAATTTTTTTAGAAAATAAAAATATCTAATTTTTAATTATTCTTTGATTTATCTTCAAAAACTCTGCAAATATTCTTGGCTGTAAACTGACATTGTGAAACAAGAAAGATCATTACAGTAGCAGACGTTAGTTTTTTCCCTGCCACCCTCAGTGTTAATCAGGTTATCTGTTGGTCCCCATGTCAGTGTTTGGTTTTATTTAAGTTTCTTATGGTGTCATGGGTGATAGCTCAAGAATATTGCTTGAATTGTGAAACTGACCCAATTAATGTAAAATAGAAAAGAAGCATAGGTATGATATGAGCTTATCTTTTCTGTGAATTTTATCAAGTTACAGCTGGATAATCTTACCTCCTGCCAACCCAGAGAGCCACAACCATTCTTGCAACCAGACTTTGTCAGGAATTCTAGCAAAAACAATAGAAGAGCTGGGCCAAATCAGTCTTTCCCCTTCAAGATGGGGAGCAGATGGTTCCAGTCAAGTGAGGTGAAGGAACTCCCTTCCTGCCTTGGGATGCATTTTTGTAGACTACACTTTTTGATAGGTTCCGTCATGAGAATCAAGAACAAATGTGTCTTTTTCCATTTCTCGGAAGGATTTTTATATTTTTGTGTTTGGATTCATCCCATTCACCTTAGCATTTACAAGTACATTGCAAATCCAGCTGCCCTTTAGGATTTTTAAAGATAGGACGAAGAAATGAGGGTAAATACATTGAGAGTAGATGCTTGCAGACTATGCTCAGAAAACCAAATATTCTAATTGAGAACATGAATTTGTATAAAATAGAGAGGAAGAAACATCCACAAGAACATGGAGCTGCCTGTTCTCAGTGTGGAACAAAGTCTATCCTCAATGAGCTTTTCATGAGACACTACAGATCTAGTGGAAATTTGTCTAATTTTGTGGCTGAGTGGCTGTCAGAGGGTTAGAGGGCAGTTTTGGAGAATGCAGCCAAAGTCACTGCATGAAGTCTCAAATTTGTTCACAGAGCAAACATATCAGGTTGGGTACATGATAGGAGGAGCTGTTAACTTCCTCAAAGGCAGAAAGGTCCTGCAAAGAGACCTTGGCTTGGCTTCCCTCTGTTCCACCTCACGCTTGGTATTCTACACCTTGTATTTAATGACTGTGCACATTCCCCTGAGAGTCATTTGGTTTAACATTTTACAGTCTTCTGCATTAAATCACTGGCATGAGCTGCCCATGACCTCAGCCCCTGACCAACTTCTTAACAACCAAACCTAACCGACCTTCTACATTTGGCTTAAATAGAGATAGCAACATTAACTTCTGCCACTTAGCTGTGGAAGTGCAGAATAACACAGTCATTCCTTGCTTATGACAAGTACTTGACAGTCTGGTGTGTTGCAGGGAGTTGTGTCCTCATGAAGGGCAGGTGCTGACAGAGATAGTCATGTTCAAAGCATTTTGGTTTCATGCTGACATTCAGATCAATACTGACAGGTGTGGCTCTTCTGCAAAGAGCACCTGTCCTTGACACCGAACAGTCTGAAAGGTGCCAGGAACTGCCCTGAGACTCAGTTCCAAAATGCCTAATCTGACAAAAAACACTCATGTAAAATATACAATATAATATACAATACACATTTTATACCCACAGCTGGGAAATTAAATTTAAAATTTTTAATCACTTATTTTGGTGCTTAACATGATGAAAGCTGAGTTGGTTTGTATTTCATAGATATGGTCAATGTGGATTTACCTAGCCTATGTGGCAAAGATTAAACTTTGAAAATATAGCATGAATAATATTCCTTTTTAGCAATAGAGTAACAATTTCTGTATTTTATTTTATTTTAAAAAATTGAAAACCCAAATTGATATATCTTCATGTAAAGAAGGAAGCCAATAGTTTTACCAGTTAGAGGGCAATGATTTTGTGAAGTTTGTAGGAGGTACGAAGCCTGATTTATTGGATGAGCTGTACAAGATCCAAAACCTTCAAAAGGTGTGGAGAAAGTAAATCTTGAAAAATAGGGCATGAAACATTAATGAACAAATAATCATTTTTATTCTCAGCGTGTTAGTGGAAATAGAGTACATCTGTCCCATCCAGCAGCTGCATCATTTTGAAGCTCTTAAGAGGGCTTGTGGAGGTGAGGAGAATATAAATCACAAATTGAACAGTAAAAAATAGTAGGCAAAACCCAGAAATACAGCTAGTAAGTATCTAAAATAATGTAAATGCAAAAAGTTTTAATGTAATACTATGATAAAAGATTATTACAGAGATTGTATATTGTTTTCAGGGTCCAAACAAAAATGCTAGTATTTTATCTTAGAGGTATTTCCAGTAAAACTAGGGAGAAATTAAACTTTGCTCAAAGAAGTTGAAGATATTTTTTTAAATCAAATGTACTATCTGTATTTATTTAATTTTAATACTCCTATGTATTATTATCCTAATTAAATAGTCACTTTTAAAAGAATTGCTACCATGAAGCTATGACACTGGAAAACATCCCATTTCAACTTTAATTTAGAATTTAATGTTCTCCTTTACTGATACAAACTAGTATTTATTTTCTTAAAAGTACTTCCTTAGCAGTACTCTTTCAGATTACTTTTTACAAACAACAGAGGTCCCCATTCAGTATGTAATCATCGTATATAATAATTAGCCTTGGCTCCTCTACTACAAAATAATGCTTGCTGTGCTTGCTTTATTTTAATTGTTGATAACTTTGAAGATCTTACCAACCCTCTTGTTTGGTTGGGTTTTTTTAATTACATTTAGTTAGAATATGCTTCTGTGAGTACATCCTTTTTATCAGCTAAAATATGGAACTTCAGAAGTTTTATTTTCAAATCTGACATGTTTTATAAAAGAATTATAGAAAATGTATTCCATCATTTACAGAACTTCAATTGCAGTCTTATTTCATTTCAGTTGTTTTTATAAAGTTGATTTCTTATTTACTTTATGACTTGAGACAAGTAACAAATGAGCCCTGTTTTCTGACTAGTAAGTTTCAACCGTGAGTCAGAGGACTTAAATATGAAAGCATTATAAAGAGTTCAGTTCCTATAAATCTCCAAGAGATCAGTATCGTTTTATTGTCACTGTTTTAGTTTTTGCAAGCTGATACAATTTACAGGAGGGATATCTAACTGGCACAATCATTCCTTATTTTTCCTCTGTGTAACATCTTTGTGGGTAGTAGCATGACAGAAGAATATTATGACAGTAGCACACCTCAGTTGAGTTCTGACCTCCACAGCTCTCTGACTTTTTTAATTTTAAGTAGACAAATCTATAGCATTTAGTGGGTCTGCCTTTTTAGGTTCCTCGTGTGAGTATGATGAAAATGAATCAACCATTGAGACATGAATCTAAGAACTTTATGTCTTCAGTAATTTGATTTTTTTTTATGGCTTTGTTTCTCTTTTAATAATGCAGAAAAAAATGTGAGTAGATCATGAGATTACAACACTAGCATTTCTAATTCCAAATTTTATTGTTCTGTATCTCTGAACCAGTAACTTGAACCTTGGCTTAAGCAAGCCAAAGAGGAAGTCAGCAGCAGTAGTTAGTGCAGATCATGTTGATGAGGTGAAGTTCACTGCAAATTGTAGTCTGTGTGCTTTCTGCTGTCTAAAATACTGAGAAAAAAATCCTTTGACATTTAGATTTTAAGTGCAGATATATCTTGATTTCATATCTTCCTAATGATATTTTATATTTATGTAAAAAATGCAAAGCATTGCACTACATCATAGAGAAAAATGTAGAGACAGCAAAGATGCCATTGCAAGACTCTTCATATTTACATATTGCCAGCAAAGGGATGTCAAATACATGGAGATCATTTGTAACTTTGTATGTTTCTAAATTCTTGGAATCATCAGCAGTTTTTGATGATAAAATTTAACTTATAAGAAAACAGTGGCATTAAACATTTATCACATTTTAGTAATCTTTCATTAGGAGAAAAAATATTATAAATATTACTTTGAGTTAAGTTATCAACAAAGTACACAGTCAGTATTTTGAAATACAAGATATATTCAAACATAGAAAACAGAACCATTTCTAGAAGAAATTTTAAGCTACTTGTATCTTCTTGTCTCTGAATTCTTGAAAAGAAAGCAGCTTAATATGAAATATTTTTGGGGGCTTTAAAGTAAATACTAGTATGAGGAGATTGCATATAGGTTCTCATATATTAAATATTAGAAAAGAAAAAAATAAAGTCTAGTTCTAAATTTTTTTCTAATTTATAGTAATTTTAATTATTTTTGAATATATAGAGTTTTCAGCAGAACACACCTTTATGCCTTTGAAAATGGCGAAAAATGTCATAGATGAACAGCAAAGATGCTTGTCTGAAACTGAAGTATATCAACTTTCTCACCATTTTATCTGTCCTCATTTTTTGGAGCTGTAGAATGACTTGACTCAATGGTTTTATCAAGCAGTAGTATTTACTCTCCACTACTTTTCAAACTGCCACTTTTATTTAAGTGTAATCTGTCAACAGACTAGGTAGCTAAAGAAATTGGAAATGTATGTATTTCTGCTCTGAGTTATGTTCAGATGTAATTACTTGCAATTGTTACTGAACTGCTGGGGAAAAAACCCATCCAAAATTCATCTAAATTACAGTTTTAATTCCTTTTGAGTAATGATAAATTTTTTGTAACTGGAAAATAATCTAGACAAACAAAGGCTTCATCTGGCCAAACAGGCTTTACAGTGTCATAAAAACCAGAGATATATTTCATCCTCTTCTTTTCAGGGATTACAGATTAGTGATTTCTGAGCTGTATTGATAGTCAGCTGCATACATCTAATTTGATGACTGTACATAAGCAGTTTAGTGTGGCTAAGGCTGACAATGGGTAGGGCCCAGAAAACTCTCAAACATCCTACAGATGATTTCACAGAATCACAGCATCACAGAATTGACTAGTTGGGAAAAGACCTTTGAGATCATCAAGTCCAACCTATGACTGAACACCACCTCATCAACTGGACCATGGCACTAAGTACCATATCCAGTCTTTTCTTAAAAACCTCCAGGGACTGTGACTCTGCCACCTCCCTGGGCAGCCCATTCCAATGCCCAAGCACTCCTTCTGTGAAGAATTTTTTTTCCTAATGTCTAGCCTAAATCTTCCCTAGCACAGCTTAAGCCTGAGTCCTCTCATTGTGTCTCTGGCTGCCTCGGAGAAGAGACTGACTCCCACCTGGCTACAGCCTCATTTCAGGCAGTTGCAGATCTCGCAGTTACATTCTACAACATGAAATATGTTCTATGTGACTTTTGCAACTTTTCCCCTCTGATGTCTCTAGTGTTAGAAAGTGAACAACAAACAGCTGAACCCATGAAAGCTCTACAATATATATAGGTGTACATAAACAGAAATATTTTCAAAATATGTGATAGAGGGAATATATCTGCATATCTGAAAGACCTGTATCTATTAAACTTAGACAGAAACCACATATTGCTTGGAACATAGGAAGAAAAAAGAGTATATGGGAGGGAATGAAACACACAACTATGGAATATTGTATACGAATATACTGGCATGTTTTTCTAGAGTTCTATATCAGTGACAATATATTTGAATCAAGCTGAGAATAAAATAATTTCCTTACCACTTTGCATGGGACAGGGTTCTTGACTGCTACCACTGTCTGGTTTTGTTGCTTTGGTTTTTGATTCTGTTTGGGTTTTGTAGTTATGATGGAATCACTGCATCTAGATGTTTATCTAGTGTTCCTGGTACTATTCTAGCTTATGAAGTACTAACATCAGTGACTTTTGGTGAACATTCTCATTAGGAGGTAATATCTTTAATTAAGCTAACTACTAGTATTAGATAAAATGTACAAACATGTGGGTAGCAATTCAGATTGAACACTAAACATCACAGATTCACCTTCCAAGTAACCTGGCCGGCTAGGGAAGCAGTGAGTTAATTCCTTGTTTTGCTTTGCTTTTCTGTGAGGCTTTGCTTTCTCCATTAGTGTCTTTGTCTCAAGCCAGGAATTCTCTAAGTTTTACCCTTCCCATTCTCTCCCTGGCAGTACTGGTGGGAGTGAGTGAGTGGCTGTGTGGGGTTTGGCTGCTGGCTGGGGTTCAACCATGACACTCCTGAGTCTGTGATGCTTAGTATTCAATCTGAATTATTAATTTTAGGTTCCAGACTTGGCTTTAGAAAGTGTCTTGTAGTTCTTTTATGAGAGACTTGACTATAGAGTATTTTTCTTGATTAAAAAGGAAAATGAAAATATGCTGCCATTGCTGACTATTTGCTCATCAGTTATCTGCATGATGATTCCTTCCAATCCGGTATTCTATGATGCTGCACTTCATATGGCAAAACAGCATGTGAGTAGAGCTATTCCAGTTTCTGTGGACTTCTTTAGCCTCAAGGATAGTGGAGGAACAGGAGATAGGATATCTAGGAAGTAAAATCTAAAAAAAAGAAAGTGTTCATTACCTATAATATTATTACTAAAATGCTTATAACTGCACATTCTTTAAGTCTAGAAATCCCTAATTAAATGATTACTTTATTACTAGCCAGTTAAAACAAAATGAAAATTAAAACTCACCCACTATAGCTCACAGTGCATTGTGATAGGTGATATCTTGGAGGCATTCCCAGGAAGCAATTCTTGCATACTTCTGGCCAGGGAATGAAATAAAAAAACTTCCCACATAAAGCAAGAGGAATGAAAGGGAGTGATTTTTGCTTGGAAATTGGTGTCTGCTATAGGACTAGGGCATTTCCATTAGTAATGGAAGGTACATTCAAGGCACTTTGAGAATTATCCTTGGGGCAGATAAAGTCACAGTACAAATCAGTCTTGTCCACTGACTTTCCCTTGGCTGTTCAATAAGGGTCGTCCATAATGGAAGTTAGATGGGTGTTTAGGATTTTTCCACACAATTTTCAAATAATTCATAAGAAAAAAAGAATCAAAACCAAAACTTTGAAAAGTTGATAAAAAAAAATCACATGTTAAGTGATGGCATATTTAGTATTCCAGTTCACTGACTTGTATATCTTTTTTACTGTGCATATCTTGCAATAATTATAGCAATTGTTTATTAGGAAAAAAATAACCAAAATAAGCAAGTAGAAGTTAGCCATATGTTGTTAGGTTAGATTGTGCTTGTTACTAAGAATATATAGAACGGTTTCTTGTAAGTCTCACAAAATTGTTTGAAGAAAAATTCTGTTAGGCTTTTCTTCACCTTTCATGTACAAATTACTTTTTAAAATTCTCTCTCTTCTACTCAGAAAAAATATTCAACCAAGTACCTCATACTGTGCTACTGTTGAAAATACTTTATGTAAATCATTAATTTTTTGGTTCATTTTGTCAGCATTTTGAGTTCTTCATTGTGAATGGATGTTTCTTAAATCCTACTGGTTTCTTCTCCAAATAAGGGGAAAAAATCAAAATCAAATAGACATTCAGGTATGAAATAAAAATTCGGAGCGGCTCCTCAAAGTAAACTTTCTACTTTTATTCTGTGATGAAATAAAACATAGGTTTCTGCTTTTTTTTTTTTTTTTTTGATTTTGTGAAATAATGATATGAAGTGAAGTCTTCTTGGTATGTTTTTGTCTTTTAACTAACAGTAGCTATAAATGCAGACACCAGAGTGTTTGTCTTTGAAGCCTCAGTATAAAAACCTCAAAGATATTTCTAGTACAAAGAGCTGTACCTGTGCACCCACCTGACTGTCTATCTATATTGTTTTAATGTGTAGTATTCATAAATAAAATGATGAATAATTTATCTCCATCTGTGCAGACAGATTTTACCACTGTAATCCTCTGTAACTGTCATCTCTGTAAGATAATGTTCATGCTGTAGAAGCTATTCCAGTGAAATTTAACACAAGTTTCTAGGTCTTTAAAGATAACAAGAATAGTGAGACAATATTTTAAACAAGTACTCAGTAATGCTTAATTGCATTATCTGTCCAGAAAGATATTTGAAGACTGTTACAAAATGTGGCTCCACTAAATGCACTTACACTTACATGTATCTTTATCTGATGAAAAAGCTTGCAAGTCAATGACTTTGGTTCCCTCAAAAATTACAAATTTTGTATCTACCTCCCTCTTCTGGTACTACTAATTAAATTTTTGATAGGCTGAGAGAGTTTTGCATATTTTTTTAATATTTAAGTTGAAATACATACCATGCAAGAAACAATTATTTTAACCGTAATTGCTGCAAACAAGAATATTTGTTTGTTTTTATTAAATTGGGCAGTTTTAAAACACAAGAAAAGTCAGAAAGCCTAAAAACTTTCTCATTTCCTTTCAGAAACATAAAAAGATTATTAAATGATTGCCCATACTCAGTGCAAGTGCACTGTGAATGATAATAAAAATAGCTTAATTTCTTCAAAGAACTTTTATATACCTAAATAAGATTCTGTGTCACCCTGTTTGATTTACATGGAGTTTTTATATATTCTGGATTATACCTAAATGTCATAATGAACAGTCCTGTGAGGTAAAAATGTGGACCTGCAGAATAATTTGTTCTGTTGTCTCTGTCCCTGATACATCCAAAGCTGATGCTTCAGAGGACACATGACCATTTTAATTTTTTTTTTTTTTGTAGAATTTTACAGCAAGCAGGAGGCAATCTACTAATCCACTCTATTCAGAAACTATACAAATCAAGGAATGTGGTTTTGCTAAGTGCAAAGCATACTTACAACACTCACATGCCTGTTTAGGAGATATTTATGGGCACTGCTTCTTCTAAACATGCACTGTTGCTTTAACAAAGGAAACATGTCAGCGTGAGAAGTTAACATTGAATGTTAATCACAGTAAGTTACAGGTTTTAAGTAAATTTGTTTTCTGCAGTCTTTTGTGTAATTCATTTATATATCATTGGAAATCCATGTTTTTTAACACTTATACTAGAATAATACTGGTTTTGCTCCCTAACTGCAGGATATATTTTTAATTTTTTTTTCTCCTGTGCTTCAAAGTATTGCAAAAGTCAAAACAGTATAATGCACAAGGCACTGTGAAGAAAATTCTGGAATAAGAACAATTTTACAAAAAAATTCAGAAAAAAAGGAAAAGAAAAATTGAGTCCTGTTGGTTTCACTAATGAAACAAACTCCAAAATTTCTTCCACCTTTCTCTCTACTTCTACATCATTAGAATTTTTTTTTTCTATTTATTCTTCTTCCAGGGGCAAGTCATAGGTTGTGAATGAGTTTTTCTTTGCCGCTTGCTTCACATGGGCTTTGGATCAACCATCAATATGTCTATTTTGGTTATACATCAATTGAGTTTTACAGCTGCTTTTGAACTTGCAGTATTCTAACAGCAAGCTCCCAGGAAAAACCATTACTGGTGAGCTTTTGGATCTGTATGATAACTGGACAGGAACTTTGAGAATGACACATCAGACAAGGGCATTAATTTTTAATCAGTTCTTCTGATGTCTAAATTTTACCTAGTGTTTCCCCCAGACTGTCTTGTGATCATCTCCAGTGGAGTCTCACCACAATTATCAGGGATCTGGAACACATGATAAATGAGGTGATGGTGGAAGAGCTGACTTTCTTCCTGCTGGAGGAGATGGTCTGAAGAGTTGGGAAACTCTTATGCCTTCAGCCTAATGTGAAGCTAGCGATGGGAAAGAACCAACAGATTATTTGAGAAGAACACAGTGACAATATGAGAAAGGAAATTCAGATTAGGCATAAGGAAAAATATTCTGATGGAAAAGGTTGTCCATAAAGGCTCAGGAACCTCCATCCTTTGCTGAACAAGGCCCAGGGCATCACAACACAATTGGTTCTACTTTGAGTTTGGGCTTGGATTAAATGGTTTCCAGATCTTCCAATAGAAATTGTCCTATGTTGCTAAATTTTCTTCCAATTATAATGACAAATAGCACTTTAATTTTGTTTCCATGGATTGTGATTTCATATTCCATTTAACTGGAAATGCCACCAGTATTTGTATTTTCTAATCACATTAGTTCACGAAGACCCCATAATCATCCTAGGAACTTCTATGAAGTTCGCAAAGTTTGTGCCTTTCCTATTTCTTCACTAGCCATTGCTCCTAGGATAAGGGAACAGACAGCAGCAGTGCTTCTCACACATGCATTTGCACAAGGCCTTATCTAAAACAGATAAAGTGCCAGAAAGATCTCTTGGTCTTATGTAAGAAAAAAGAGAAATGTGGAATATAAATGCCTATGAAATGAAGTGCCGATGGAGTACCACGTGACTTGTAGTGATGTTGCAGTGATACAATGAATTTGTTTGTTTTTAAAATCAATTTTGCCGCATTCTATTGTTATAAGAAAATTGCTAAGAAGTTTACTTTTTCTTCTCTCTTATTAATCATGTTTCTGTAAGAATTTGTAAAAGAAGCATACAATTGATATCTCTCTTAATATAAAGTATCAAGATAGGCCTTTTTAAAACACAAGGAAGTATCTTTTAATGCTATAGAGAAAAATCTGTTGTTTGTGCTTGTAATTTACATGTGACTGAATATAAATATAAGTACTACAAATTAAACATTTTTGTATTCCTAGTAGCCTATGAATTTTATTTCTACTGCCTCATTTACAGACATCAGCTGCATAATTGACAGTGATAATTGAAAGGGAATTTTTGCCAGACATAGGGTTTTCTCTGGAGCCTTGGAGTCAATGTTTATAGTTTTTACATAACCTTAGAAGTGCATGAGGGTAATGTGATTTTATGTTTTTGTCTTAGCAAGTGCTAGAGGAGCAGTGGGTTATAGTGCTACAGCCAGCAGATTATTCTGAGATATTTTGAACAGCTGCTTTTAAAAAAAAACCTTGGCAATGATAGTGTAGTCCTTCATCTTCTTGACTGTATAAGTTAGAAGTGCAAATGGAAATGTGTCCTTGGATTACAGCTGTCAAAAATGTGTGCTTTGCTTTTACTAGAGTGCCCAGAAATAGATCTTTTGGCAGCTGTGTTTCCAGATACAAGTTCACTGTAACGTTTACTATAATGTTTGTTCTTTTCCTGTGATATTTCCCATGCCATGTTCTCATCCTTGAGTTGTTTGGATTTATTTGTGCTACTTGTTTCTCTAAAATGGAACTACTTGAAAGAAAACATTCATGTGTTATCAAAGACTGTTTTCCTGAATGTCTCTCTATTGTGAGAAAGTATTTGCACTATTTTTATTTAGAAAGCTCCCACATGTGGCAAAATAATAAGCTGAGTGAAGTCCAGGCTGACCAGTTTTGCTAGGCCTAGTTTGTCGCTCCGTGAGGCTGTGTAAATGCAATGCCACTGGACTTTACAAGAGTTGCAAGGGATGGTGCTCAGGAAACATTATATCAAGTTTTTGTGCATCCTAACTTAAACTGTAGTTAATGGATTTTTGTATATCAAACCCACCATCTTCTTCCTCCTGGAGTTCATTTGCCTTAAGCTTTGCTCAAACGTAGACAATTTTTTTCCTCTTTTTCCTTCTTTTTTCTTTTTCTTTTCTGTTAAGTGCAAGTAACTTCAACTGTATGGCAAATGCATCAAATAACAAAATAAAATAAAATAAATAAAATAAAATAAAATAAAATAAAATAAAATAAAATAAAATAAAAAAAAAAAAATAAAATAAAATAAAATAAAATAAAATAAAATAAAATAAAATAAAATAAAATAAAATAAAATAAAATAAATGCCCCATGACATTTTTCACATACTTGTAGTACTATAAAAGATTGCCTATGACATTGAGTTCAGTTTCTTGCAGGCTCATTACTTCAACCCCACTTGAAGTGACAACAGCTCAGAAATGGAGGGACTAATATCGAACAGGTATTTTTCATTTTAAGCAATTTTCTGAAATCCTCTTTACTTACAGTGATTTTGTGTCTATTTCCATAAATAGGTGTCTGTTTAAGGTGATGTTTTCAAGATGATTCATCACTACTGATATGAAAACTGTGTACAATAGCGCACAACCACCCCCCAAACCTTTTACTGTCATGTTTTCATATGAATGTTTTAATTTAAGTGCAGCAATATAGAGGTTGCCACAATCCCTCCTCTTCTTAATATGTTTCTTAGTGTTTCGGTTTGGGTTTTTTTCTGTAGGTAAATTACCGTTTACACTGTCATGGTATCTGATTCCCAAGCAAATATTAGCACACACATTTTCACTGTTAGAAAGCAGAAAAATATAACCATCCTATTTTATAAAAATAAAGACAAATGCATATAAAAAATGAAATAGTGGAGATCACACAGAAGTCTGTTTCAAAAAAAGAGCAAATTTTCTAAGTCCTAATAGCCTTCCTAGTTTATCCTTAAGATCTACCTTAATGTAATCAATTATAGAAGCAATGCTCCAAACCTCAGGTCCAAGAAATCTTCCACTGTCTTGGCCAGGATTCTATGTGGCTCAGTGTAGAATGGATTTGATGAGTATGAATGCATAGGGGTTGCCACAGAATGGATTTGGGTGGCATATCAGCCTACCTCATATTATTTTTAATGTCAGAAGACTAGTAAGGTATAACTATAAAAGTAATCATTCTTTCTGCTCTGCAGCTCAAATATTCTTCAAAAAAGATTCTGAATTTTAGAGACACAAATAGACTAAAAAAAAAAAGGATGTGATTAAAGAAACATCCCTTTATGTTCAAAATTGTTTCGGTTTCAAGACAAAAACTTTCAGGAATTGATTCAGCTCATATGCTAGGATTCATTTCTAGGCTGTTTTGCTTACCCAAGTTTA
Source organism: Onychostruthus taczanowskii (assembly GCF_017590055.1). Classification (NCBI taxonomy): domain Eukaryota; kingdom Metazoa; phylum Chordata; class Aves; order Passeriformes; family Passeridae; genus Onychostruthus; species Onychostruthus taczanowskii. The sequence continues at coordinate 15,940,370 of NW_024497629.1, read as the reverse complement.
TAATTTTCATTCTAGAGGATCTTGATTTAAAGTTAAGTGTTTGTGTACCCGTTTTGTGCTTGGGTGTTCCATTCAGATTTAAATTTCCATTGAAAAACTCAACTATTAATATTAAACACTATCTTCAAAGAATTAATGATTGTCTTAATCTCTCTTTAGAAATCTTAATATTTTTCTGGTGAGGATATACAATATTTTCTTTGGTTATCAGGTACAAAAAGTAGAATAAATGACATTGTTTTAATTTATATAAGGCATTTTTCTGTTGAATATTTAATATCTGGCAAGATTGCATGGCAGATTTGAAGCCTCAGTCAATAAATTCTTTAGAAATGTTAAATTCTCTTTCAAATCAATATGCACTGACAGTTTTAGATAGAACTTGAGAAGAGCTATAGCAATATAAGCAGTATAATGGTTTGTTACTAACTCTTAATAGAAGCTAGATTGGAGAATAAGCAATTTTGTACTGAGTAGGTAGTTTGAAAGATCTTTAGGACTACTTTTGAGAGAATGATGAATCCTAAATCCAGGTCTATCCTTATGTGTAGTATGCATGCCTGTCCTAGACATGGAATTTAAGACAAGAAGAGGTGCTTACATTCCATGACAACAGCTACAGTAAGTAGCGGGTGACATTCCAAGTCTTCATTTGGGTAAAAAAAATTATAACTTTTTACACAGTCATGTAAATACAGGAAAACTACACACATTTTTTGTTAAGTCAAATTTATATTGCTGGGCAGAAAAGACAGCTTTGAGAATTGTTGAAATTGTCCCTTTTATCCTTTTTCCAATTTGGGTGATCTTTAAATGGCATGGATGATTTCAGCACTGATGTTTTTTTAAATAAAAATGCATGATAATTTCTATAACTCTTCAGATGGTTTTACAGTGCAGATAACTCTTCAGATTAAAGTCTACCATGGCTTTCCATTTCACTGCAGCACACCTATTCATAACAGAAGGCTGTTGGTCCTTTGAAATTGAAGTCTGAGCCAGTATTTGCAGAGTTAAATCCCTTCACAATGTCAAGGAAAATTTTGTCTGATGTTTGTGGCCACTTCCCAGTGGCCCACATTTTCTGCTGAATTTATTCACCATCTAGTCCATCTATTACTGTTTATTACCAGTCTGTGCAGGCACCACAACACTCTTCTCAGGAAAGCTACTATTTTCTTCCCTTTTCTAAAACTATATTTGAAAATTGCCAGGTTACTTATGTGTCCTCTTGATCTGTGCCACGAAGGAGAAGCTGAACTGCAGGGAAGCAAGCAAGAGCAGGAACCAATTACTGCTCTCTGAGGCAGCTCTGGCTTTCAAAGTGATCTAGTAGCCTGATTCCATAAGTACTTTCTAGCCCAGCTGAAGGTGTAGTGGGGAGGGAAGTCCATTAGATACAGTCCATGAAATATAATTGAGCAATGTATTTGTTTTCTGAATTTTTCTGCCTTCTTTGTTACTTTATACTTCTTCATGCTGTGGTGTGCAAGTGATCATTGTTAAGTCAATAAACATTTACTCAATAATTCTTTTACTCATTATTATTTCTTCATTTTTTTACTCACTCTAAAGATCAGATTTTTATGGCTTACATTAAAAGAAAAAAAAAAAAAAGAGTAAATCCTACTGCTTAAAGGCAGGTGGATAACTGCAGTCTGATTTTTTTAAACTTACCTGGAACTATTTTTAATACTTAGAGAGTTCTTGTATGGAACTTTGTTTAAAGAAAATGTTGTAGAGAAAATAGAAAAAATGGAGATCTACTATGCAAATTAGAAAGGAGAATTTAGCAGTTTAATTATATCATAGTTAGAAATTTAGATTGTAAATAAATGGCTTCAGAATGTTTAGTTTGTTGCTTTTAATATCTTTTAGTAAAATACGCCACCCAAACTGCCAGAAAGAACTGCCACCCAAGTTTTAATATTTATTAATTATTATTATTAATTTATTCAATTTCTCATTAGGTTTAAAGAACTCTCTGTGTACTCATGATTTATAAACATTCTCTCTTGGATCTACTTTTATGTATGAACACAATTCATTTTCTTACATAAGCATTTAGGCTTGGCTCACTGTATTTAGAAAGAATTATTGGCCTTTCACTCAGCTTCTCTGTTTGATACACATTCTGTTTTGAAACACGCAAACAGATTCTTTCCTGAAATATATTTATGTAAAAATAATTTTAAAAGTCTCTTAAATTAATTAATTTGTTCTGGAGAGCCTGTTTTCAGCTTCCCTAATGTAATTGAGACTTGAAATATTTTAATGAAATTTTTAATATTATCCATCAGTTAGCTATCAGAGTTCTTTTTACTTTGTTTTTTTCCAAATTAGTGTGGAATATTTTTTGTTGGGGTTTGTTTATTTGTAGTATTTAAAAAAAAATTCTTAAGTGAGATTGTTGTCATACAAAGTCCATCCACAACTCTTCTGCTGTACTAGGCCTCTCCAACATCTCTTGGAGGTCAGTGACATTTTTTGAATTCTTTGTGTCTGTGTAATTAACAGTGAAACTGTTGTCTGCAAAAATTGTTCATTAGGTGAGACACCTTAGAAAAGTAACACAGTAACAAGAAAGAAAGCAAAAAATATCATACAATAAAGAAATTTTCACTGTTTTTTTATTTCTAGAAACAGAATTTTAGAAAATTAATGAAAAAACTGACATAAAAAGTTTTAAAAATCAAAATATCTTGAGAGAAATAAAGTCTCTTAGTGAACTATTTATTATAGAGTGAAAAAAACACCCAGAGGAATGGAGGTAACCCTCCTGAAGTAGTCTCATTTTGAAATAATTTTATCATCAGTAGAATTCTTGTCAAAGAAATAGTTTTCAAATACTTCATTTTTAGAAAAACTTTACTTTTGCCTGCATTATAACACTGGCTAAGTCCAGCTACCTGTTTGGAATTATTTTAGTTTCCTTTCTGTTTCCCTGCCAAAAGTCATTAATTTTTTTCTGACTTTGTTCTTATAGGACACAGGGTCATTATGAACAGCTAGACCATGATACACATTGTTCATTTGAAGTTTTGGGGGATTTTTGTCAGGTTTGGTTATTTTTTTAATCTCGGGTGCAGGCAATTTGGTTGGTTACTTTTGCGTTTTGTTAAAGTGCTCAACACAATTGGTATTATTTTCCTTTTATTTTTTCATTATTACGCTCGTCCCCTCAGTAAAGTCAGTATTTTTTTTTTCATTTACTAAGATATAAAAAAAATTTCTTTTGAAGGAAACTAAGTGGGTGAAAGTGGAGTTCCAGTTTGGCCACACTTGATAATAAGAGGAAGTGATTGAACAGTAGTTACCAGTGAGCTGACATTTCTAATTTTTCTAATAAAGACAAACAGAGATATCATGAATATATTTGTTTTATGCCCTAGTTAAAAATACTAGCAGGAATGTTCTAATGGGTGCAAAAGTGATGACATTTTGACTTTGTCATTATGTCCATATATTTTTTTTAGTAGTAGAAAAAGAAAATACAGAAATGTTGATATTTTTAAATGTATTCAAATTCATTCTTTAAGGTCCATCTGAAAAAGTTATTAATGTTCTTGTTAGTAAGTCCAGAGTAAACCTTTTTTTCTCCAATGGGACTGGAGAATGCAAGACTATGAAAATCAGAAGTCATGTATGAGCTAGAGATCATGCATTCACACAGGCTGAACTTTAAATAGTAAGCAGGGAAGTCTAAACTAAAACTAACTGTTGGGTGATAATCACTGGTGTAGAAAACACTGGGAAATGAAACAGGAAGGAAAACAAAAGCAGCACCTGTAGATTATCTGATCATTAATTTCATAGGATGCAAAATATTTACTTTTTGATATTTTTAAAGCTTCAGTGCAGGGTCTGTTAGTACATGCTGCCAGTACAAAACCTACTAGAGCACAGGTTGTTACTGGAGGAGTACATTTTTGAGTGACTTATGAAAATTAAGCTTGATGTTTAACATAAATCACTGTATCTTTTAGGACTGGTTTCTCCTTTTTGGAAGTTATGTGAAACCAAGCACTAAAATGTGTTCATAGGAGCTTTAGATGGATCACTCTCTTAATTATTTTCATCTGCAGGTTTCAACTAATCGAATTGGAAATGCTTACATTTAGTTGGAATCTTAGACAGTCTTAAAAGTTTTTTTTTCATTTCATCAGCTTCACATTTAGATATTTGTTTTGGTATCTGGAAAGAAATGCAAAAATTCTATGTACACTTGCTTCAGAATAATAAAACAAGTTTGTTTGACTTTTTTGTTCCCATAACCGCAAAGTATTTTTAAATTGTTTTAGAGCTGTGGAGGCAGTAATATGCCCACTGAAAAAACCTCTTAATGGATATGTAAAAACTGAATGCTTATTAATCAAAGTATAAATTTAAAAAGAAAAATTCAGTGAGTGATTTTTTGAGCAGTGAGTGATTTTTTGAGCAGGCTTCTATCATGAGGTTTCTACCTGTTTACCAAGTACTCTACTTACAAGGTAAATCTTGCCTTGAATCAGAACTAATTGCCTTATTTTAAACTAATTGCCTTGTTTTAGACTTTATGGAGATGAGGAATTGTTTTAATTGCACTATATAATTTGAGATCATTAATATATGACATATTATTTGATCTTGATGTGTTTTCAACACTGGAACTCCTGAAAATATTAGTATTCTTGGAAATAACCTGAATGCTGTTTAGTTAACGTGACTGGTGAAATATATGAGCAGACTACTGTTACTATATTTTAACTTTTAAGCTTTTCCTCTGGCTGTAATCCATTAGCCTATTTGGTTTCCAGGCAATCCTGGTTCACTCTTTCCCAAATGAAATCTTGGTACATTTTGTTCCTTTCTGGTCCATTTCATCTCAACAGTATTCACAATGTTATGACACCCTCTTACTCACCTTGATATTCAAGTATAATATTGTCTCAGTGTTAATGGGAATGATGGGCAATTGAGAAACTCAATTTAGTTCACCTGTAATTAATACTGTTTTCTACTAATCATACTTTGTTAAAATGTGATAATGTTTTGCTTCATCACCAATTTAAAAATCAGTCCTAGAATTGCACAGATCAAGTGGAATAACTTTTTGTATAGATGACTCTTCTCATTCAGGCTGTTTTGTAGGGCTGCAGATTCTAATGATGATCAGTGAATAATTTCTAACATGCTGGTTTTTCACAACAGTTTCAGACTTCTGCCTTCCTCAGCATCTGTGGCACTATTCAGCATCTCATGATCACTCATGAGATGTCTCATCTTGACATGAGATAGTCCTCAACACACACACATACACACACCGCACACAAATATTGTTTTGTCCCTGTGAAACTTAATATTAGGGGAAACTACTAATTTCTTTTTTTTCCAGAAAAAGATCACCAGATAACTTATACTTTCCTCTAATTTTTATAGACAGTTAAGATTTTAGTAATTAGCACACTCCAATTTCACATAACATCGGCCTGCTTGGTTTGTCCTATTCTGTTATTCATAACATAGGACACTGCTGAAATTAGAGAACCTTTTTAAAGCTAAATTAAACTGAGTAAACAAGTCTTTTCAAAAGAAAATAGATACTCAACCTATTAGGTAGTATAAATATTAACAAACACATTATTTAAGACACATTGGTGTTGATGCTTTTTTATGTTCTTCAAGGAAAAAAATGTACTCTAGAATTTTATGCAACCTATAAAACTAGTTTACATATTTGCACAGAAGCAAAGGAGCACCACAACAGCATTAAAGTATATGTTATTTCCTATTTCTTCCATCCTTTCTATTTTTAAGAACTCATAATAATGTGGCTACAAATTGCTCAGTCTATCAGTTCCTTTCCTAATTTACAAAATGTCAGCCTAAGTTTTCAGAGGAAGCTGATATTGCATCTAGAGTCAAACTAGGCAGACTAATAATGAAGATGAAATGAGCAGAACTGTAACTGTGTGAATGAGTTGATTTAATAAGGTTAACATCTGTCACTTCTAACAAGTTTAGCATTAAGACCCTACATATCAAGATGCCTTCGCCAGGCTCAAGATTAGTTGTTAGTGAGAAATACCAACAGAAAATGTCAATGTCTTTGGCATCTGTTTCAAGTGGAAAAAAGTTCCCAAATGGTGTTATTTGTCTTTACTGGTGACATAATGGATTTTACAGGAAGGAGTAATATTTCTAAGATACTTCAGCAACTGATGCCTAAGAATCAGAGAACTTCGAGCATCAAAAGTTCAGGCCAAGCTGGCTTGCAAGTCCTTTAGCAGAGGGTGTGAATACCAGAATAGTACTGTTTCCTTAAGGCCTCTGTGTGGCCATAAGATTAAATGTGGTTTAAAACAAGTTTTTTTCTTTGTGTTTTTTTTTTTTTGTTTTTTTTTTTGTTTTTGTTTTTGTTTTTTTTTTTTGTTTTTGGTTTTTTTGTTTTTGTTTTTGTTTTTTTTTTTTGTTTTTGGTTTTTTTGTTTTTGTTTTTCTTTCCTCTTCTCTTTATGTATGTTCAAGCTTGTTTTATGTAAACCCTGGAGAAATTATGATCCTCACTTGGTTTGATCTCTCCTGGGTCTACCTAATTTCTCCCTTGAAATAATAAATGTAGACGACTAGAAAGGAGATATGCAGGACAGGATCCATAGCAAACGTTAAATCTTTACTGTTTATTTTTTTTTTTTTTTTGTCAGATGTTGGTAATGTTTTCCTTTGTGTCTTCACTCACAAAATCTCAGTGACTGTACCTCAGATGACAGTTTCTGTATAAAAGGTACAACAAAGGATCTTTAGACACTGCTTTTATTTTAATACTACTCACAATATAATGAAAGTTTTAGCAAAAAAGCATTACATTTCCTGCAGCCTAATGACAGAAATCCTCTAATAATTGCATCATTCATTCCTTTTAAAATCTAATCTAAGATGACGTTGATTTCGACTTATATAGCTTAGGCAGTTCCCTTCATGTCCTGCCCAGCCATGGATGCTGTAGCTCAGACTCTTCATTTTAAGGGGGTTCCCCCCCCCCCCATTTTTGCCAAATCTGTCCTTGAGACTGTGAACAGAGAATTCTCCACATGGAGGCTTAGTTCTAATTGTTTCAATGTCTCACATCTTTTTGGCTGGCTTTTTGAGATCTGCTGGTTCATATATTCAGTAATATGTGAGTGTGAGCTGCCTGAGCTGAAGGGATAATGACATGATAATCTAATGAGAACCTCTTCCCTGTTGCTAAGCAATATGATAGGAACTTCCCTTGCTAAATATAATCTACACAAGTAATTAGAGATTCATGGCTGAGGCAGTTCAGTAGACTGTGTTTTCCTAGACATTCCTGTGACTCACAAGTGCTAATTGTAAGTCCTGTAAGTATGCTGACTAACTTTTCATACATTCATGCCTCACTTTGGTGGGAAGGTTAAATAGAGAGGAAAAAAACCAAAAGACAATCATGCCCATAGAAATTTTCATCCCAAAGTGATACATTTCTAATGTAGATAAATTTCCGAGATAAATGACTTCATTATTTATTTTTACACCTGCATTTTAATATAAAACAGATATCTAACCTCTAAAAACTTAGATAGATGAGTGCTGGAAACCTTCCTCCTTTCTGCAAATTCAGTGGCATATGAAACTAACAAAAAGAAACCTTTTTCCTCCACAAAAAGCTGTTTATTTCAGTCTGTAATCTGCTCATCATAGAAACAATTCAGAGAGCATGTGAACAAATTGCTTTCAGTTAAAAAAAAAAAAAATAAAAATAAGTAAAGTGCCCCAAAAGATTAAAAATGAAAAGATAAAAAGAAAGAAGTACGTTGATTTAAGGACTAAGTTTCCTGGACATAAATGCAAATTGTCTCTCATTACCACAGAATTTTATACGTAAATATCCTTTGCGATATGTAGGAAAAAATACATTTTTCAGTACCTCCTGCTGTAACATCTGGGTACTCACTGGGCATTATAAATAGAGTGAGGAATAAAAAGGAGTAAATATTATCTGTCAAATTCCATGTATGCCTCATGGTATTATTAAATAAACTTTTAAAGTTTTATCTCTGTGATAAACATGCCTTTGAAAGGCATATGCCTTTGGATTCTTTTAACAGTGTTTTGTACAGCTTTTGGATATTTAATAAATTATATTTATGTTTACAAATCAATTTTTGTTATTCTATATTCTATCCAATAATTTATCATGTTAGATTGTTAGTTGAACCTACCTAAGTTTGGAGTTACCAGGATTATCATTTGATAAACTGAGTATGGGAATGGTATCTAGACAGACTGGATTCACTTGTTTCTCTATAATATGTGAAATATCCTTAACTATTCTTTTCAAAGGCTTTTTATACAGATATTGCATGGCTCACCTGACATACTCGAGGTAGATTGTTTTCTAGCACTTTTTTACATCATTTTCTATACTTCACAGAAGAGCATGTTTGTGTGAATCTGTCTAAAAATATATAGCTCTGTTAAAATTTTTATGGGGTAGCAATGGGATTCATTTTCAAACTGACATATTTTTGAGTTGCTTGGGGTTTGCTTGTTTTGGGTTTTTTTGTCCCCCTTTCCAGGCTTTTCTCTATTTTTTCCTCAGAAATTAGTTAAAACTAATAGTCCTTTATATTTCGCATACTGACAAAATATTTGTTTAAAGAAGCTGCATCTCAAAAGAACAGTTTATTTACAAACAAAAGCCACTGAACACTCTTCATTCTTTGGGCTGATTTTATCACACAGAGCTGCTATGAAAATCTGTCTGTTATTTAACTGTAGTACTGAAATTAGCATCTAACTCTTTAACAATATAATACAGCCTCAATAGTATCATTGCTTGGTCAACTTTGAGTTAGTTGGAATTGGAATTGAATAAGAACAGAAGAGAAATTGTTATTTCAGAATACCACAAGGCATCATCAACTGTATGACCTTTTTTTTTTTTTTTCATTTCTGGTGGACACTGCATTTTATGGCCTGTAAAATGTACTTCAAGCTTTCATTGTATGAAAAATTTTCAGAAATTCAGAAATCAGAAATGATCAGAAATTCAGGCAGAGAGAGACCAAGACTGCTGCTAGAATGTTACATGCTGCCATGATCAAATGAGAAATTACTAGATTTACAATTATTTGGTGCCTTAGACTACTATCATTTTTGTGTTAAATGCAAAGAAACTCCCCTGGTCTTAGGAAGTCCCTGACTTGCAAATTGCTGCCTGTGTGACATCTGCTTTTTACAACTGACAAAGTACTTGCCTAGATGAGTTCCTCCTGTTATTGGTGATGCTGTAGTAGTGGAACTATTCAGGCATAAGCACTTTCTGCTTATGGCGATCCCAATATTTATGGAACACAGTTGAACAAATAGCATTTAATATTAAGTGATAAATTGCAAACTGAAGACTTTAAGTTTCTAAATTTCAGAATGGAAGTTAAAAAAAAATATATATAAATGCTGATTAATTGATAATTTTGGTATCAGTCCTCACAGAATACTGCTTTCAATGGATATTTCATTATAGTTAAACTGGTGCCAACACTGAATGATTAAACAAACTGAAAACTAATCCATATTCAAATCATTGAATCATTGTTAAAACAAAGGTAGATTATAATAGATAAATAACGAGAGGGGTTAACAAAGAGATGAAAGAAGATTAAAAATAAATTAATAGCATTCAGTGGGTGATAAATAAATCATTGGGATTAACTGTGGAAATTACTTTGAACAAACAGATTGGAAAAATGCACCAAAAGTTGAGTGCATATAGGAGGAATTGTATATAATTTTGGGTTATATTATGACAATATAAAAAAAAGTATTGAATTGGTGGAGCAATCATTATCTCATATTGATTGACTGCAGCTGACCATGTAATTTGTCTCCTCTATAAGTAGAGAGATTTAAATGAAGAGTGCAAATGTCACATTGGTGTTTGTTAATAGCTTTCAATGATTTTTAATTTTGCTGATAATGGTGGCCATTAGAAACCTTTTCTGCTGGTGTTCATATATTACATGAAGTGCAGGAAAGGCTAAGGTAGTAACAGTGGTACTAGAATAAGTTAAGCAAATTTATTTGAACTCTGATATTCCTGCTCACTTTCTGTCTCACAAGAGAAGGCAGAAGCATCTGCTCCTGTACTTCTTGGTGCTTCCCTATATAGCCTAGATCAATGGAATGTGTGAATAAATACATAAATAAATCAAAGTCCTAAATGCAGCCTCTTAGCTGCCACGAAGGATTTCCTCACCAACTGGACGCATTCCCTCAGTGGTGCACTGGCAGTACAAGGTGAGACACTTTTGTTCTTCAGCATATGGAACATGCCAGAATGCAAAAAGGTGCAAAAGGATGAGGCATAGCTGAAGATATGCCATTGACAGAGACAGGCAGTATTAACTTTTGGGAATGCATTTTACACCATGGTTTTTTGCCATCCTTCTGGCTGTTGTAAATTTCAGGGGGGCTCTGGTATGAGTTTGCATTTTGGCACCCAGCTAGAAGGGCAGATGATAAATTGAATTCATTCACTGTATGAAAATATTACTATAGATAAATGTTGAATCTAGATATAATATCTGTCTTTATACTAAAAAAGTATTTGAAACCATATTGATTAAATTAAAAAAAATTGCTGACTTTTCCTATGGAACCATTTTTCTCAAATTGTGATACTTTCTGTATACACAAAAGCATACTAATTTTTTTATCAAACATCACCAAATGCTACATTTTCATAGGAGTATTAGTGTTCTGAGACTATAAACATCCTGACATCCATGGCAAACCATGTCAGAGATTGGATAGATAGATAGATAGATAGATAGATAGATAGATAGATAGATAGATTTTATACTATGCCAGTCTATGATATAAAAACCTAATGTTCTTGGGGATTTTTTAATGTACCCCCTAGCAAAAATGGCCAGTGAAAAAGAAAAATGAATTGATGCTGCATTGAACAGCATCAACCCTTGTAATATTTCTACAAGGTAATATCAGATAATATTAATGACTCCTGGCCATACACCTTCAGGGTGAAATTTTTTACCTTCTTTAATAATGCAGATGACAAAAAGGTAAATACATGTTATTAACACATAATATAAGAGGTAAATTTAAATTTTTTGTTCATTGGAAATTTTTTTACCCTTAGAGCTGTGTGTGCTCCTAAGCTCCTCAACAATTAAAAACCTTAATACAATTTAAGTTTTAAAAAATTTGCTGCTTTCTCACTGTTAATATTGGCACATATTCTGCCTCCTTTATAATGTGCTTTTTGTTGGATGCTATTTTTTCCTGCAGCTTCTGTCCTATGAATGACAACCTTGCAGTGAAAAGAAGTGATTTGAATTATTCTTGAGTTGAAATAGTTGACACAATTCTTATAGTTACCATACATTTTTGTCTATAAAAAACATGACCCAACATGGCTTTTTAATTTTTTTTCATAGAGTCCTTCTCATTTATTTGAAAAACACACAAACACCACACTGCTATCTTTAAGATACTACAGTTATAACTAAAATTCTTAAAACAAATTATATTGCACTGTTTCCCCATATATGTCTGATAATCTAAATTTGTAAATATTTTCTATGTATTTAATATACCTGGAACCACACTCTGCTCCAGTAGCATGCTTGAACAAAAGCTACACCTGTGAAGATACTTGATTAAAATAATTTTTAAAGTATTTTAAGATACCTTTTCATAGCCGGTATTTAGCTAACTGCATACATAACAGTGTGCTCTGGGGGTAGATAATGTGCTAACAGAACATTACCTGATTTGTTTTTATATTCCTAGGGGTTTAGGAAAAAAAGGCAAAATGCCCATGTATATAATGAAACTGAAACAAAGGATCTGACAAATAGCTTAATTAGCAAAATTGAGCTGTTTTCCTACTAACCATAATAGAAGTATATTAAAATAATTTGTCTTTCTCTATATCAAAACCAGAAAACTAATATATTTGGAATAATTCCTACAAAGCTTAGTTGCAGACTACAATAATAACGCAAAAAACCTACTATGTTTGGATGACTCAGTGTAGGAGAAGCCACAGGTTATTCAAATCATGGTAACAGTTTGTTAATTTTTTCATGGATAGAGTTTTGAGGCCATTCATGTCATTCCTGCCAGGGTAAAATCAGAATCATAGCAGTGGTAGAAGTTCTGCCACTTCTAGAGAATAAGAGGATGTTTCAGAGATTTTGGAAATTAATACCTAGAAGGAACAAAATATTAAGGTTGACAAAAATCCAAGTCTTATCTAGTACTGCAAAAGATTACAGATAGAACTTTATATAAAAATGTGAAACTGTCAGGAGCTAGGGTATTGATGACCAGATACCAACAGAGAACATCTTCATGCTAGATATTTGGATTTTGCATCCCTGTGCACAGATGCATTCAACTTGCAGGAAACATTCAGTTTAGAAATAACAGGAGGGTGAATATTGAACGAGTTCAAAGCATATTTACTTTTTCCTTTGTAATTGATAATTACATTTGCCATCCACATTTAGGAAGCTCTAGAAAAACCAGCTACACCAATACCCCTTTCACATATCTGATGAGTGGAAACATGAGTCAGAATACATAAAGAACAAGTGTTAACAGTAGCATTATATGTTATCATTAGTGTACATCTTCGTCTCAGAAATTTGTTTCAAGATGTGCATTTGTATTTATGTAAAGTCCTTTTTTATTTTTTTTTTTTTTTTTTCTAGCAGAGTGTTTATTTGCTTACTAATTATGCTACCTCTTGATCATGCAGTGTGGTGATTTGATGTTTTGGTATTTGTGCAATCCTTTCCATCACTGCTGATCAGAGCAGTTGTATAGATGTGTGACCAAATATTTTATAATCAAATATAGCATAAAGCACATACATAGGTTTTGCTGGTGTTTTGTTGTTTGTTTTCTTTGTTTGTGTGATTGGTACTTTTCTTAATTACACCAGTTTCAAGTTCTGCCTTTTGTTTCATACTGACATACTGATACTGCTACTAGTGGGCTGAGAAATAAATCTATGAAAAACCCTGTTTAATTGAATTTTCTTATACTGGCTTTTGTTTGTAATTTTTTTGCTTGTATTTATAATTATTAGTTTATAATTGCAATCAATTAGGGTAGGATGTTTGTACACCTGTCTTATTTTCAGTCAGTAGAGACTGTTGTACAGATTAAGACAGTAATTCCCAAGAGGTGACATACAAAACAGAATTAATAAGCATCGCTGAGATTCAACATTTTCTTGTCATGCAGTCTGGGGACTTTACCGCGAGATGCAAAGGACCTACAAATTTAACAGGCTGTAAGACAGAAGAAGGAGGAAAGGAGAGAAGGAAAATGTTTGCTCTACTTTAGGAAGAGGCACGATGAAAGATATCTGCAGATTTTAGATGAAAGTGGTGGAAAAGCATAATGTGTGAAATGAATAAAGTGTAAAATATTACTTAGTTATTATTTTAGAGGGAACTGAATATCAAATGACAAATGAAACTGGAACTATTTGCATGACACACTTAGTACTTGAGAGCAGCAGTCTGAGTCCTGTCTGTAACTGATTATATTTAATAATTCAAACTTGAGAAAAATATTCTTCGGAAAAATAAATAAGAAATATGTAGGCACTTAATGGCACCTGAAAGATTCCAACATAATTAAAACTGGATTTCAGATATTGGTGGCAATATGGAGGGGATTTTTCACTGCAGGTTTTGCTCTTCCTTCTTACGCTAGGCACTATGAAACTTAAACAAGATGAATACAACTTTTCTTCCTCCCATGCCTACCAAACAGCCTATCACAGAAACTGGGTTCTACAGGGTAGTGATAAAATCACTGCAGTGGATTTCATACAGCCATAGTGTTGCTATCAGGATGAGTGATTTCCTTTCCTTGATGAAATTGCACAGATGAGTATAGTCACAGATTGAAACTACAAGGGCTCCAGAGAGGATGAAATCCTTCATGTCATTCTCCAGGGTAATCCTGTGGTGGTCCTCAACGGTTTGCTTGAGTAGTAACAGTCTTGTTGTTCTAGAACAACAATGTAGTTTGATTTGTGAAGGAAAAAATTTGAGGATTTTTTTTGCTTGTTTTGGTTGGATAGCTTTGTTTGGTTTTAGGATTTCTTGTGGGTTTTTTTTGTTGTTGTTGTGGATTCTTTGGTGGGTTTTTTTTTTGTTTTGTTTTTGTGGGGTTTTTTGGTTGCTTTGTATTGTTTTGGTTTTGTTGATATTTTTTATTATTTGTGGCTTTTAGGAGTTTATTTGGGATTTGTTTTGTTTGGTTTTATTTATTTATTTTTTTGATATCTGCTAACTCTAAATATTTGTTGTTTTTTTTCTTTCTTTGATCTTTGCTTCTTCACACACTTCAAAACTGATCACCATTTTTCTAGCATTCTAGGTCACACATGTGCAACAGAGAGCATGTGGTTTTCCAGAGAGATCTTTCTGTGCCATAATGACTATGACATATCATAGTGAGATGACAGAGGTGTTACAGATGGATTGTTTTCCTATATGAAGACTGCCTTGGGGGACTTTGTTTATTTTAGATATAGTTATATTTTTTGTGAGACAAGTAGAACTGCCTTTGATGATTTCTTGGTATTGTTTAAAGATTGGTTTTTCAAGTGCTTCTGTTTCCTTCAGCCTCTGATCAGAAGCTGATGTGCAAGCAGGCCAGAACAGGTTTTGTAAGCCTATCACTATATTCTGTTTTTCTGTCTCTTGAAAGGTTTACTTTTTCCTTTTATTTTCATATTTTCATGCTGAAGGCCTCTTCTCCTTAGTGTTACTCTTTTATATATTCCCTAGCAATGGAAATGATGTCTGTTAGCTAAGCATGTACTTCTGTGTCCATCTGGTAGCAGAAAGCAGGCTGATATACAGCCAAGCTTACTGTCATCTTTGTACTTTCAGATTCTTGATTTCATAAAAAATGGATTTACTTTACAACATTCAGAGTTTAAGAGTAAAAAGTCAAAATTCTCCAATATCCAGCCATTGTATCTTTCCTCACATGTGTATTGAAAGGTGTTTTGAAAATAGAATTTGCTCATGACTTCACTAGAACTATTACAGTACCAAATATTAGAAAGCTTTTTTGTGTAAAAAAGAGGCTTTTTACCTGGAGTATGGATTATGAAAAAAGGGATTGAGGTTTTTTTCCTATCTTTGCATATTTTAACCTGAAACTTATCCAGAATTCAAGTGGTTAATAATGCAGACTGTAAATGGTAGGGCTGTTTGAAATGCTTCCTGTATCAGTTTATAAAAATTGTAAATTTAATTTTCTTTGCTAAAATAAATAACATATATATTTCTGTCAAACAAATATATAATTATTGTGGTTTTCATATCATCAGGCAAAGCTGGCAGGGAGTAATATGAAGAAAGTTACCAAGTCTTTTAAGTTTATAAAATGTGTACCCTTGCTTGTGAGATTTATGTGTACATACTGACCGACAGATTGCATCCTTATTTCACAGTAATTCACATTAATTCCAACTCTCACTGAGTTGGAGGAGGTTCAAATCCCTCAAGCACTTTGTCTCCCAGGAGGTGTACTGATTCCTGCAGCTGGTCAGCTCTGGCAGTCTGGAGAGGCAGAAGGTAGGCTGAGTCCCCAAGGAAGTCATTCTGTCTCTCAAGGAATTTGCAAGTGGACTCACAATGTAGAAAAAAGCATTACAGCCAAGTCTTGATTCAGTTATCGCAGGCTTGCTGTGCAGCCTTGGGCAAGTCATTCAGCTTCTGTTTGCTTCAATAGATTATCTGTAGTACATAGAGTGTCTAAGCCTTTCTCATGTATTTTTGGTTGTTGTTGGTATATTTTGAGATGAGATTCTGCTGTGTATTAGGGTGAGTTTCCCTTTGGGAAAATGGAAAGGTAGGCAGATTATCCACCCAAAAGTAACCTTAAAATATTACTTCCCAATCTTTCACTAAGATACTGATTATAGCAGAATACTGACTCTCTCTGGTCCATACTGCTTTTTCTGATCTACCACTACATGTCAAGAGTTGGTTTAAAGAAGGTCAAAGAGAGTTCAGTATTACGGGAATGAAGACAGCTTTTGCTTCATCAGACTAAAAGTTCTGATGAAATCCTTTGTTTAAAATGTCAGAATTGTAACTTGCAGAAATGTGATTTTTAAAGCTTGATAACAAAATAAACTTACTGTTAATTTGTCACATATGAATAATTTCACGGTAATTCAGTGTGATTATTTTTATTATAAAATTCATTCATTCTTAATAGGTAAGTCATCCTGCTATCTTATGCCTCTACCTCCAGCCTTTCTTAAGTCCAACCTTACAGTGTCTGTATGTCTCTACCCCTCAGTGCCCACCTGTCAGCCCTGGCCTTGGCATAAGTTCTGTCAGTTGGAGATTTGGTTCAGTGAAGGTAAAGAAGTTCCCCATTTGAGAACTTTGCCCTTACACCTGAGGAAACACATCAGGTAGAAAGAAATTTTCACTTTTTAATATCAGTCATTACATTTGCTAACTGCAGTGTCATAATTTCCACTTACAGTCACTGTCAGAAAGTCAGTTGAAAAATTTGTCACTTCACTTCCTGATTTCAAAAATATTTATGTTAGATACAAGTTGTCTTGCATACAAGGGTGCTAACAAAATGAAATAATCTAGTCAAAGTCAATAAGGATATCTAAAATATAATGACCTGAAAGTCTGCAGGTTTTCTGTCTTGGCACTCACTTATTTCTTTTACCTCAGAATCCTCTGTTGATATTGGATTTTTACTTATTCTCTTCCTCCAAAGGATGAAGGTAGTTTTGTTTTCTCTCTCCTACATGCTGCCAGCTGTCTGAGGTTTTACTCTATAAATGGGTGTAATGGATTTGGCTGGGATGGAGTTAATTTTGTCCATAGCAGCTCAGATGGTGCTGGCTTAGATTTGCAGCTAAAACAGTGTTGGTAATACAAGTATTTTAGTTCTTGCCTAGCAGTGTCCAGGATGTCAAGGACATCTCTTTTTCTCACTCTGTCCCTTGGTGAACAATTGAAGTGTGCAGAGCACATTATGAGAGAACACAACCAGGCTGATGACCTGAACTAACCGAAGAGATATTCCACACCATAAAAAGCCATGTTCAGCAATAACATACAGTATAGTGGAGTTTAGTGTTGTTAGCCATCATTTGCTCAGACATTAGCTGGGCATCAGTCTGGCTGTGAGACATGGTGAGTGCCTATGAATCACTTCCTTTATTTCTCTCTCCTTCTTCCACCAATCCTTCATTTTTTAAACAATGGTTATCTTTATATCCAAGTCTTCTTGCTTTTATACTTCCATTTCTCTTTCCACATCCTAATGGGCCTTAGGGAAGTCAGCGAGCAGCCAAATTTCAAGCTCAGCTGCCTGCTGCTGGTAAACCCACTTTAATGGGAAATCCAAATTCTGTTTCTTCATCTGCTTAAGTCTGTCAAAACTTATACTTCTTACTTCCCAGGAACTTGATTTTATATATATGGCCATTTGAAATAGAGACACATTCTACTTCTGCTGAAGTTTTGCCCAGTGTTCCAATTTCAGTGAACAATAAAGGATGCAAGAAAGAAGAAACACAACTCTAGTGTATATTTTATGACACTGACATGAGGACCTTGAAACTGAAGTTTTCAATCCCTGCTCATAGGACTGATTAATTTTATATCAAACTTCAGTGGGTGAAACAAAAAATCTTTGAGATAGGAACTACAACCTAAACCTGGCTTCCTAATTATTAGACCAATGTTCTTCCCAGAATACCCTTAGGTCCTTCATGTATCTTTAGCCCTTAGCTCAGTATCCATTGTAGAGTGTAGACTATTTCAGCTGCTGGTGTTTTTTGCAGTCTTTTACAAAATATATGTTTGACCACCATGGCAATTAGTAGAAATGATAAGTGGTGGAAACCAAATCCCTAGTGAAGCATGCTCATAGAATAACTATTAAATCAGACCTGTCAAGGGACTTAGGAGGAAGAATACTTAATTTCTGTTTCCTAATTAGATTTAGCTTTTCAGTTTAGGCTAGTTTTGTACCTAACAAGAATGCAATCTCTGAGTATATAAACAAAGTTTGTGTACAGGCTTGCATGTATTCATGGGAGTAGAATTTAGGAAAATGGAGAGAATCGTATCTTACAGCACATTAACTGTGTGGGTTATTCATTTGCTAGATGACGCTAAGAAAACCATTGAGCTGCTGTGCATCAGAAAATGTAGAAAACTCTGAAAAAAACAAACAACAGTTAATGTCTATAGAATACTATCACTTTTTCTAGAGTGTAATTTTTTGTGCACATTCTGAGTTGCCACAGGTCCATCTCTGTGACTTTCAAAACAGCTGAGGAAATCACATTCAGGGAAACTACACATTGCAAACTCCTTTGTTTCAACCTGTTGCAGTGCTGGGTCTTGTCCTAACATAGCCACTTTCTGTGCTTAATACAAGAGTAAAACAAGACTCAGGAAAAGACTGCAGGGATTTATAGAGTTCTGGTAAGGACTTACCTCAGTAATCCACAAGGTAAATTACACTTTTTCCACATCATAAAAGTGGTTCTATAGGTGACTTTTGTAACTCCTGTGAAATAGTCGCAAGGTACACTTGGTTATTTACTGTATAGAAGACAGAGTCAGACAAAACAGATGAGGAGGCCCTCCTGCTGAGGCATGAGGTTCAAAAAAGACCCCCTTGTGTTCTCAACTCCTTCTCAGAGGAGAGTTTAGATGTGGCTGGATCTAGACTTAGTCCCAGGTTTAGTAATTTGTTTGGGTCTAAAGGATTATATATGTACAATCTGTCCTTTATGCCACTTACCTAAGATTTTAAAGTTTCAGTGTACTTACTCCCACTTTACTTACTGAGTATCTGGCACAATAAAGCTTCTCTCAGCCTCAAGGAATAACCTTGAGAGGTGTTTCTGTTGAAGGGGAGATCCTGGCGTGCAGCCGCTGCCATGCAGGAAAGCTCAGCAGGCCTTGGGCTACCCACTATTTATGGAGTGTGATGATTGACTTACAGTCTTATTTGCAAACTGACTACAGATGTTAATTTCTTCCAAATGTGGCTGGAGTTGGACATTAACCAGCACTGTGGTCAGGTGGGCACATTGCTCAAGTTAGCCCTTGGCTGTTTATTGTCTCATTACCCAAATACCCCCACATTGAGCTGGATGCAGCCATCAAACCAGACACATCCATTACGACCACACTTCTAGTTACTGCATAAGCAGGGTAATGAGACATAAGAGTCAGGTTAAGGAGAGTGGGGAGACCACACTGACACAATTTAATATACAGATATTTCCAAATCTTCAATTTATCCTTTTACGAAGGGCTTAGGAAGGCTCTGCTTCAACACGTGATGATGACGTTTTATTTCCACCATATTCCATTTGGATAATGATACCTCTCATTATCCAAAGTCATACAATTTGGCAGTATTAAATTAGGTTAATGCTCTCATGACTGCTGTAGAAACAAGAGTCATAAAAATGTGGAAACATTTGCTATCATAGT
This sequence comes from Onychostruthus taczanowskii, assembly GCF_017590055.1. Taxonomy (NCBI): domain Eukaryota; kingdom Metazoa; phylum Chordata; class Aves; order Passeriformes; family Passeridae; genus Onychostruthus; species Onychostruthus taczanowskii. The sequence goes on along the minus strand of NW_024497629.1, from coordinate 15,920,812 downwards.
GACAGTAATTCAAATGAAATTTTTTTGCCCTTTCAATTAATTCAGTTTTTATGCATTGTGTAGAATAAAAAAATAACACACCGCAGAGATTGTTAATGTCCTGAATCCAGATGGTTTGGCTTCCACCTTCTCCTGTTAAAATTTCATAATTAATTGCTTAAACATTTGGAAGAACATGTTAATGATGCAGTCTGAGCACTTGCATAGTTTACACTATTTCCTAAATTTATCTAAATAAGAGTTTTAAATGAAAAAAAAAAATCTTTATTGATCCATGACTGGCATGCTGTAATGAATGGATGCAAACTCCACTAGGAAGGCAAAACCAGGAAGGAATGTGAGGAGTGGGAGTTGTTGTTAATGTGAGAAAGCAGGTGGGGATGGATGAGGGGCCACAAGAAAGCTTATGGGTTAAGATAGTGGGTGACTGGTATGGACAACATGTCTGCTGCAGGCTGCCTCAACAGGAGGAAATAGATGAACATTTCTTCAGGTAGTTTGAGAAAACTGTATGTTTTCAGGCCCTGGTCATCATGGATGGCTTCAGTCATCCTGATAATTGCTGGAAAAGCAAGGCAAGAATAACAGAGATCAAGCAATCCAGGCTTCTGCAGTCCTCTGATGAGAACCTAATAAAAATGCCCAAGGAGCTGAGGAAGGAAGATACTCTAATAAACTACACACTTTCCAAAGAGCTAGCAGGATTATGAGGGTCTTGGCCATAGCAAACACAGGATAGTGGAGTTCAGAATATTCAGAGAAAAAGAAATATCAGGATCCCAAACCTGTATATGGGATGAGCAGGCTTGTCTTGCTCAGCTTGAATAAATGGCATGGAATGTAACTTGGAAAGAATAAGACTGCAGGAGAGTTGGTCAAGTTTTAAGGAATATCTCCTCTGGGCTCAACAGTGGTCTACCCTGATAAGCAGGAGGTCACACAAAACATTCCAGGAGATCTGCACAGATGAACAAAGAGCTCTTGAACATGCTCTGTACAGAAGGATGTCAGAGGTGGGTGGAACGAGGTTGGGTGACCCAGGATGACTGCAGATGCCATCTGAGCATGCACGGCTGGGCTTAGGAAAGCCAAAGCCCACTTGGAGTTGAGTCTGGAGAGTGTTAATAAAAACAAGACAGGTTTATAGATGTACAGTGGAAGGAAGACTAAGGGAAAAAAGTGGATATGCTGGCACATGAGGAAGGGAACCTATTGACAGGGGACATGGAAAAGATTGAGGTTTCAGATACCTTCCTTCTTCACTTAGCTACATAAAACTGATGGAAGGAAAACACTTTCATTTTTTACCATGCTTTATTTTTTTGTGATTTTTTTAAATTAAATTGCTTTTGCTTCTCTTTTACGTTTGTGTTAGATTTTAAATTGTCTGTTAGAGCTGACGTTATGCTTTGCTGTGTCAGGCTGGGTCAATAAAATCTCTTGTTCTTGTTGCAGGTGTTTTTGTTTAGCAACCCAACAGAGAAAGCAAGTGTAAACAGTCTTGCCTGTGGTTTCTTTCTGATTTATCTAGAAATCTAAGCAATTTGTTAAACATGGGATATTATTTAATCAGCAGGGCAAATACTGTGTGGGTGTTACATTTTTCTTGAACTGCACATAATTAATATGGAAAAAGCAAAGTGAAACAGCATTTGCACTGCTGGATGAAACATTATTGGTAGGTGAATGGATGTGCCTCTTTTAAAGAACAAAAAGGATTGAGCTAACTCAGTTATGTGAAAACCCTATTATGTGAAAAATTTTTAATCTATCATTAAAACACAAGATTAGCATTATTAACATATTTTTCATTATCACTGATAATGAATTTTGTCTCTTCGCTATTTTCCATATTATTCCTTGATGAGAGCACTTTACTGGTAGCCAATATGTGCAGAAGTATTCATTGTTAATTCTTATTGCCTCCTCATCAACAGTATTTATTTTTCATTTTTCTGGTACAAAGGAAAAACATAAATAATTTTTCTTTTTCCAATTCTAGCATGGCAAGTACTGTATTACATCTTAATGTGCTTGCATTTGGGAAAAAATGAAAAAAAATCCCACACCCCAGATGTTGTGGGTGGAAGATTGCTTTTCTTCTGGTTGAAATGAACTGATTGATTAAGGGCTTTTCCAGTAATTTAGACAGTATAGCTTCTATTGCTGAAACCATAGCAGCAGCTCATCACACATTGTTTTATTTTTCTTTAAGAAAGAAATAATTTTTACTAGATGAGTTTTTAAATTGGGAAGAAGTAGAAAAACTTTCTGGGCTAAGATTTTTACTGACTCTGATTGCCAGTGCCTGGCTAAACTCCTGCTTTTGTTGACTTATGGAATTCTATTACTAAGACCTATAAAATTTTCTGAATCTAAACAACTATGGGTTTTGAAATTGCATGGAGCAGATGCTTGCTTCAGAAGTCTGGTTCTTCCTGGAAAAAGCAAAAAGGCAGGTATGCTTCCATTACTGTGGAATTTCCCTTTGCAGAACTCAAGAAAATGGAGAAACACAGAAAATAAAAGTGAGAAATATAATTTATTAGGAATAACTTTTAGATGATGTAAAATTGCTTTAAGTTTATGCTCAGTTTACAGTAATCTAGAAAAACATGAGATGGAAGGACATATCTGATTCTCATGGTAGAGCATTTTTTCCCAGTAATTAAAAAACACCCATGAAAAAATAGTGTTAGCTAATTGGTGTGTGTATGTATATAATCAATGAATCTGTTGTAAATGTGGATTGTATTTCCACCATTCAAATATTTTTGCTGTTTGTCATTTTCAAACCATAAACTCTAGTCCCAAAGAACATGAAGACACTTTATTTTCTTGAGCTGTAGTAAAATAAAAATACACCCTTAGGGAAAAAAAAAATCTAAATGTGTAATGATGAAGAATTTGCAAGGAATTGATGTTACTAGGCTTCCTTCGTGATGACAAAATTAGACAAGATATTGAAGTTGTCTGTAGTGCTTTTGTGAATATTTAAAAAAGGGGTTTAATTCTTGACATACGTAAATGGCACACTTTTCAGAATGAAAAACATAACTTAGTTTACCTCATTTTAATAATATAATTAAGAATTGTTTTCATTTTAAAGATAGTGATATTGAGCTAATAAACTTTCAAGTAAAATTCTTCTAAAAGATTACTGTCTTGTGGAAGAGGAGAATTTTGGAGTTCCCTCTGTTACATGCTGGTGTGTAGCAGTCTGAATCATTCCTCTGCCAGCTGATGTCAAGACATGAACATGCCGAAAGTGATCATTCACTAACATGGACCTACATAAGATGTGCAGTCATGACCTTGAGAGCTTGTGCATTATAGCCCTACAAATGGTAGGCTGAGATTGTGAATTTAGTATTAAAAATTGCAAATATAAATATTTTTAATTTACAAAGCTTTAAATATTATTTACAATAAATTTACCAAGTGTATTAATTGCAGTTAAATTATAAATTGCAAATAAACATAATTTACAATTAAAAAATATTAAGATTGCAAAACATAAATATAAATTTGAGATGAGAAACGTAAAGATTAATGGTTGGAATTTGTTACATTGCTGATTTGCTCATTAGGGCTTTGCAGAAGAATCATTGTGGACTAAATAATACCAAACAATTAGTTTTGTAATTAGTTGGATAAAGGTATTTTAAGTGAAGAGTTTCTATGAATTGACTATAGAGATTTAACAGGTTTTTAGTGTGATCATCAAGGGATCCTGAATTTTACAGTGAAGCTATGGTAATTCATAGTGTTCTGTGATCAGGTGCTGTCCTCATAATGACTCCATTGACAGCTTCAGGTATTTAGCTTTTCAGTTAACAATATAAATGTCATTTGGAGTGCCAATAAATAGTGGCAAATCTCTGAGAAGACCAGGTTGTTTCTGTGATTCAAATACCCCTTAAATGTTAAGGGCTTCTCAAGGTTTTGTGTGAATGCTTTAAGACCAGCAGCCTTCTATCAGACTTCTGCAACTTTTTGTTCAATGTCAGCCTTTCGATATGTGTATATATGTATATATATATATATATATGTGTGTGTGTGTGTGTGTATGTCTTTCTGTATAGCTATTGCTTTATGAATGTTTCAATTTTTATTACACAGTTTCACTATGTTAAAAAAATAGCACCTTCAAAAGGTGGGAAGACAGAATAAAAAGAATCTGAGCTAAAAACTGAGAAACTGAATGTCCCTTGACCAGACAACACCCTCTGTGCTGCTGCAGAACTTGTTTCTGAAATAGATTAATTCCCCTGGCTTCCTGTTAGTCTTTTCACCATTTTTGTTGGTATGTTTTCCATGCTGGAGCTGGAAATAGCATTTTTGAGACTTCATCTTTAAATCCTCTTGTTGCCTTAGTCTTGAATTGTCTACATTTATTTTTAATTTTTTTTTTTTGTTCTTTACATCAGTCTAGAAGAAATAGATATCCAGACACATTAAATATGCTTTAAATTATATAAGCACATAAATATTTAAAGAGAGTAGGTAGTAACATAGTGTAACACCATCAGAGACATAATCTTCCATGCTTTTCTTGCCCATCCCAACTACATTTTTAAAAGAATATATAGACACAGCTTTTAGTTAGCTTATAATTATTTTGGAAGTAAATTTAAACTAGAAAATAAAACACCATCTTTAACACATTTCAAAGACTACCAGTAGTTGCAATTTAGGTTGTTTTTTTTTTTTAAGATAGCTTTTATAAGCTATTAATAACTAAGTCATGTCTGACCTTGGTAGCTTTTATTTAATCAATGATTATGTAGTTAGTGAGGAGGCATCAATTCAAGAAAATAAGTAGCTAATCAAAAGGATATTTGTTTCCACATTTTTTCCATTATGAATTTTATATCAGGGACTTAACAGACCAGAAAAGACAGATGAAGTACCTGCAAGCTTTCCCTTAATGTGTCAACAAATCTTCGTCTGCCCTGGGGAGGATAAAAATCTCTCAAACCTTGAGCTGATTCATTAATCGTAATATTTTCAGAATGAAATAGCAATTATATGGCATCTTTCATGTTTTCAAGTCTAAAATTTCAGTTATATAACTTACAAAAACAGATTTCCCATCTGCTTAAACAGGTTTAAATCCAGTGTGATTTTGTTCACTCCCTAATGTCAATGTACTGGCTACCAGCAGTTTTACAAATTATTTGGATAATGAGTGTTCTTCCCTGTGTAAGGTGATCCGGAATCTTGTCTTCCTACATCTGTTGAGCTGAAATTATGGGTATTAAATGCACATTGTTGATGGTTTATTGGAATTTAGTTTAAATGCTAGTTTCTTACGTCTTGCACATGGCTTTGGCACTTTGTCACATTGCTAAACTAATATTAGAAAAAACATTGCTGAGGGTTTTTTGTTTGTTTGTTTGTTTGTTTGTTTTGGGTTTTTTTGGTTTGTTTTTGTTTTTGTTTTTGTTTTTTTTTTTGGTTTGGCTTTTTTTTTTTTTTTTTTTTTTTTTTTGGAGCTAAATGAAGAATTCTTTTCCAGACTATCTCTCTCTTTTTGATGTGAGTAGCATTTCATGAGGTTAGTGCTTATTTTTGCCTAGTTGCTTATACGGCCCTATCTAAAACCATGTCTTACACTCACAGAGATTTAAATCAGGGCCCTCAAGTTTCTGCGCAGTTGCAGAGGAAGGATCTGCACATGGGTACGTGTTCTGCCACAAGTGTCAGTGGGTATGAATTCCTGCAGTCGCATTCTTCTTCTCTTCTCTTCTCTTCTCTTCTCTTCTCTTCTCTTCTCTTCTCAAGTCATGATCCAAGTATAGCCCCTTGTACTGGTCACAGACATAGTAGAGATGAATTATGGTTGAGAATTGGTATCAAAAACAGATTTTCATTGGGAAAACTACTTTGGAAAAATTAATTTCAAAATAAGATATTTTTTCCTAGAAATGATACCGTTTTTTTCCTTCAAAATTCTGTTTCTTAAAAAAAATGGAACATCATAATACTATATATTTTATACCTTATTATGTGAAGCTGCTACTAACTTACCATGATACCACTATATTAATTGCAAAATTAAATTATTATTTTCCTCATTAAAAGCAATATCTTTAATATGAGTTGAAAACGTGGTAATAACCTATAATGTGTTTGGAGAAAATTCATTTCCTAAAAATCAATGTTTGGAAATTTTTATATGACATCAAATAGTGGAACTTCTGAACTGAATTTATTTCAAAATAGTTCTAGAACCCAAATAAGTAATTTCTACTTATTTGATTCAGAAAAATAAATCAACATATGGCTCATAAACAAATAGTAATAATTTTAGATATGCATAAGAAGTGAAAACTATCTCATAGAATAATTCAGTCAGGAATAACTGTGGGGGGTTTCTGAGGGTCCAGCTGCATCCTGAAAATCCCCCCAGGACGAATCACACAATTTCTGTGGTCAACCAGTTCCAACATGAAGCTTGTTGGGTTTTTTCTTTTAATGCAAAGAATTGGTTTTTTGGTTTGATTTTTTAAATGTTGCTAATAGTAAAACAAATTAAATTTCAGAAAAACATCTACTTCTAGTATAGTAATACATCTGCATAGGTATGTGAATTATTAGGAAGTTAACTGGAATGAAATTTTCTTACGACCTAGAGGCCATTTTGATGTGAATATAAATTTTTTTTGGGTTGTTTGTCTTTTTTAAATTTTTATCCCTTTTTAGCCAGGAGATAATTCTGTCCTCCCGAAAACTTTATTACTCAAAACATTATTTAAAACATTTTTCTCTACATATTGACTTAGACCAGAATTTTCACTGACTGTCAAAATGAGATTAGTCCATTATTTCTGCTTCATTTTATCATTATTGAGACCAGTCAATCTGATAAAAAAAGAAATACCAAGAGAGTCAAGAAGTTGTAAAGCAGGCAGATATTCTCTTGTCTGAAAAAGAAGAAACTGTCCTAAGATTGCCCATATTTTTAGAATTATTGACAGAATTATAGTTATAATTTTGTTTTGTTTTAACATATTTGAAATGCATTAATTTCTGAATATAGCTTCTTTTATTACATATATTTAAAATAAAATTAAATCACAACATGGGAAAACACTTATGCAATAGAGAGTTACTAATTAAGGAATAAGACTGTGGTTTTTTTCTGTGCCTCGTGTATACTTTGTTTCATTCTCCTCATTGACAGTACTCAGCTAAAGGGTTTTTAATAAAATGTAATCAAGCATGTTGAAATATGAGGAAGCTAACACTTTAATATTTAAGCATAATATTTTGAAATTTTTTTCAAAGCAATTTCAATTAAATGAAATATTTCAGGGGGGCAAGTACCTAACATCAAAGGATGGATTAGTTTTTTCGTTGATTTTTTCATGCCTTTGACATATTTCTGTAAAAGCTTGGTTAAAAAAGACTTGTTTAAAAATACAATTGAATTGCAAGGTCTTCAGCAGCAAGTTTTTAAAAGCTTTTAGACATTTTAATCCTTTAATTATCTTATGTATTTTTTGTATAATTAAAGAAATACTTTGATGTATGATTTCTTATTCACACCATTGTAAATGTGAATTGTGTTGTTTTAAAATAGTTTAAACATGTATAAAATTTTAGTAGTCTGAAATGGACCGTTTTAGTCCAGCTGACAGAAACCAGAGACAGTTTTACAGAACTTCTTATCCAGCTTTTGTTAATATTAGCAAGTATAAATGTGTTGCCACCTGCTATAGATGAGAGAGCTTCCCCTAGCCAGGGATGATAAAATCTATCTGTGAATGATATTATGCCATGACGACTTAATTGTTTCAGTTTCATTCAATTTTATAAATGTATTAGTACAGGAGATGACAATTGATTTTTTTTTTTCCTTGCATGTTGAATATTTTTTAAAATAGAACCTCCAAAAGGCCAAATTTATGGTTTCAGGGTTTTTTCACACTAGATAATTTTCATAATATGGTCTAGTGGAAAACACTGAACTAAAGTACATGTCATATTCTGGTGTTATTATCACTTTGCATAGGCATTACACAATTTAAAAAAGCAAAAATAATTTTAACAATTCTTGATAATAATGTCTTATCATAATAATATTCAAATAAGTAAATGGATACAGAGATAGCTCACATTAAAAATTCAGATTTCATGAACTCACACATTTTTCCTTGTTTTTGGTAAGTTTTCATTGCCATTTGTTTTAATTCTTCCTGTTGATTACAAAGAGGAAGTCAAGGGCTTGCAGATGCTTTTTCCTTCTTTTCAGTAACTCTTTTCAGTAACTCTTGCTATACTTTGGTGCTCCTGAGAGCAATGGGATTTTCTTATGTAGTTCCTCAATACTTTCAAAAAGATTTGAAAGCTTTTTAGTAATTCTTGTTGAAAAAAAATACATTTTTTTCTGGTTTCTTTTTTTTTTTTTTTTTTTTTGATAGATGGGGAATGAAAAATTGATATGGAAGGAACATCATATTCTTGTTACATCTTTTTATTCCTCCTTGCTTTTCCTTATTGTTTATTTTCTGGTATATTTGGATGAATACCAATAAGGATGAGATGAGGCTTTTTTAAAATTTATTTTTCATTACTTTGTTTATTCCCTGTACATAAGTTTTCCTTGTATAAACTTCCCATTTGAGAAGGTGAAGGGTGTAAACTAATAAATTGGCATAAATTTCATGAAGACCTGACTTGTGTCCAGAAATCAACTCTGTGAATTTGGAAGAGCTGCTCTCAGTCCAAAGGGGAGCAGTTCCTCCACTTTAGCACTGTAATGGTACAGAAGGTTGGAGGTCACTGTCTCAGGCTCTGTTTAAGGTCTGTAGCTTAACTTACCTTTTGATTTGTAATTGAGGTGGAGCCTTGAGCAAAGAATTTTTAACCCCAGCGTCTGTTTCACTATGGTTCAGTGAGCATATTTCTGTATGATTAAACATATAAAATAAAATTGAGTCTAGAAGTGTCCAGGTGCAAAGAACTGAAAGGACATTAATCCTGTTTCTCAATAAAATTAGCTTGGGATGTTCTTTTCCAAATATAATTAAATTTAGATTAAAACAAACAAAAAATATTGGGTTTTTTATATATAACAGAAAAAGATTGATTTTGGTCCTTTTAAGACGTGAAGGATTAAAATGGTTCAGTTTAGACTTAAACATCAAAGTCCATTGATTATTGAGGTGGTGGAAAAGAGTGATCTTGCTGTTCTTTCAGTATCAGGAATAATCTGCTACACGTATGTTCTAGTCTAGTGTTTCACTTTTCACTGATTTCACTTTCTGTGGATTTCAGTGTGTACTCTTTGTTTTTTGGTTTTTTTTTTTTTTAATTTTTTAATTCAGTATATACTAAATAAAATAACAGAGTTGCTTAGATATGCAGTGTAATTATGAACCTTTTATCTTTGTGTTGCCAGGGTTAAAAGCTTGCATAGGTGCTAGAGTTCAATGCAATCAGTTATTTCTGCATTTCCAGCCTAACAACACTTTGTGAAAGGCTACAAGAAGAACACTGTAAAAGCAAATGATCAAGGTCTTTTTACAGCTTGGTACTATTACAGGTGGAAGTCTTGGTCTTGTACTGGTTATTTGTAAGAGACACCATTTAATGATGAAACAGTACTAAAACCGGATGGAAAACTGTCTGTGCGAAATCTATTGGTGTTGACATTGTAGGATAAAGTACTCTAGGCCAGGAATTTACTTGCTCCACGGAAACCAGGAAAATAGTATCTACCTCACTACAGCCCTCAGCTTTTGTGTAGTTATTCATGTTACACCAACTATTTGATTCAGTCTACATTCTTTGTAACAAAATAGAAAAGCAACAAGATGTTTCTTGAGTCTCTTGAATTCTCTTGAAGCTGTGACTTTTTATCAGTGATTATAAATCTACATGAAAGAAGAAATTATCAAGGAAAACACAGTCTAGTCCCACAATATTCTAGCAGCTATATAAAAAGTATTATTGCCAAAGGCAGCTATTACCTTTGTTCAGTAGAAATTTAATTTCCTAGTATCTACAAGAATTTCTGTACTTAAACATATTCAAGCTTATGGATTACTTTTATATCCTTGGGACTACAGGTTGTTCTCTAAAACATTTTTGCTAAAGACAACCCACATGTTTTGAATAGCTAGCTGTGTAAAATAAATGCCTGTTTGCCTGACTTTATTTATGTATTTTTGTTTATTTATATCAGAAGACATTAAGGTTGCGAAAGAAAAATAGTAAAGGGAAAGGGAAATAGCATCATATGTTCTGCTTTCATTCTTTATTTGAATTTTACTTGAAATCACTTCAGAGGGTAACCTTATAATGTTGGTGGTGTTTTTATGCTTTTTCAATAATAAGATGTTTAGCAGAGGTAGATATAGAATTTAATTGTTACCATTTGTTGTGTATATTGAATGAGAGATGAAAGCTGAAACTATTCTCCTTAAAAAAATTGCCTCTACTTTGAGGAATAAAAGCATCGGAAAATTACATTTTAAAAGCAAGTGAAATATATTTTTGTATGTGTCCCAAGTCTAAGGTTTAGTAAATTAAAAATATTAATATTTTCAATTAAAATTTTAATTGCAATATCTCTTTTTAATGGGAAACAAAACATTGCCTGTATGCTGATTTTAATTGACAATTTTGCTTCATGAAAAAACCCTTAGGAATGACAAATAGATTTTCTAAAAGAATAATTTCCTGGTACTAATTTAATTTCTGATGCAGAGAAATTAATATTAAAAAAAAGAAATAAATTCTCTGAAAAATTTCTTTTTAGCAGTGTTCTTGGTCAGTTCCCACCGCAGAACCTTGATGGAATTTTAAGGGTTCGTAGAATATTCTTGATATTCTATGAAGCCACAAGGAACATTGAAGTTCAACTTTAAAAGATAAGAAAAATAAATATTGACCCCTTTTAGAATCTTTTAGTTTAGATGTTTCAGACAATTTCAGCATGAGATTGTGTATGATTATTCCATATTTTCTTAGAGGTTTGCTGATAGGTTACTTGAAAGCATATTGTGTTCTAAGGGCTGTATATACAGTGCTGACTCCATCCTGGCAGGTAGTTCTATAGAATGAGTTCTGTACATAAGAAATAACAATGCTTGAATAATGTACAGTGTTCTTTTTTTTCCCTCCAAATATGTAAGATGACTTTCATAAACATGCTAAACACAAACTGCATTTATCAACAAAGAAACTTCTAAGTTTTGTATAAATATATTTACAAAAGAACACATTTATTAATTTAATTATTTGCTTATAAGTGTAAATCAAATGTAAATATTCAAAATGTATTGTAACAAGCCCCATTTCCTCCTCCCTTTCCATTCATACCTAATGATTGATTTCCTGGTTCATGATTTGATAATTATTAACAAGGTACTGTAGAGGAAGTATCAGATAATTTTCAATTCATGTAGCAGAGAATATATGAGTAAATATTTTATAAGTACTGTAACATGATTGAAATAGCATCGAGTTGCTACTGAGTTAAAGCATTTGATTCCAGATAACTGTGAACTGCTTGTGAAGGTTTTCACATCACAAAGAGTCCTAAAGTTAGCTGGATACTGTACTCCAACCTTTGCTTTCCAAATTAGCATATTAAATTACACGGAAGGCTAAGAGTCTCTTAATTTCTTTGGAATACAAAGTAGTGAAATAGAATAAAATCAGACTGTAAACAGGGAAAACATGGAACTTTTAGATGATGAAGATTTATCTTGTGAAAAAAATCCACTCCCTTTGTTCCTAGCACTTTTTGGTGACTTTTTGATCAAAAAAAAATTATTGAAAATTACTTCTTGAAAAGGAAAATCTTTCCTTTCCATCACCTTTGAATGCTGGCTATGGCTCTTCATCCCATGACAGGCAGGCATAGTGCTTTTCCTAAGATAGCTGTAGCTCCATGCAGGGTGCCTGTATTATCTGGGATTCCCAGCACTGGCCAGCCTGAGCACCCTCGGTCTTTGAGCAGTTTCGTGCTGTGCCTGTGCATTCATACATTATAAATGTGCAGCCTTCTGCTGTACTTCAATTACCCAGCAAGCTGTTTGTAGAATATCCTATATACAATATTTGTCCTGCAATTTAAGAACAGATTTTTCACTTGAAATGTCTGTCATACAACTTTTCTCCCCTCATTCCTGCCTGCTTGTATAACTCTGGAGAAGAAAACAAATTTATAAAAAGCTAAACAAAACGAACCTGTAACCTGTCATGCATTTTATCAACTTATTCCCCATCTCCTTAAGCTGATTCTGTGGCATCTGACAAATTTTATTGCCATAATAGAAAGTTGGTCTGTCTTTATTTCATTAGTGTGTGTTGATGATTTGAGTACAAAAAACACAGTTGCAAAACAATATTCAGATTCGTTTCAAGCTCAATTAAGCACATTGATCCCCTTTCCACCTTCATATTTGATGGAATGAAAAAAGTGAAAGAGATGTCAGTTTAAAGTTTGATGGAATTCCACAACTTCAACAAGTATATCAAAATAATGATTAAAAATGTCACTAAGTATTGCTTTTCATTATCTTGACCTCAGTATTTCTGAGATTTGACAGCGTGAGCCAGGTGTGGACTTGAAGGTCAAGAATTCTATAAGCTGAGGATTTTTATTGTTAGAAGACATTGCTTAAAGAAACATGTCTGAAATGGGAATTATGTGATTATTGTTTGTAGCCACAGGAGCCCTTCTGATCACATAGATTTATACTATTTTAAGGATATTCTGTATGATTTCTCTGGAAATACATTAATGACTGGTTTAGATTATTCCATTTGGAAAGTAGTGCATTCAGCAGTGTGTTTAAGGACTGGGTATATATGAAATATGCAAGTACCTGCAATATGGGAGAATATTTAAAATTAGACAAAAGTCAGAATACTTCTGCAGGGTTTTTTGAGTCCCAGAGGATGTGACAGGACTCTTGCTTTTGCCTCCATATATGCAGTGTTTGGAGACTGGTGTCTAGATGTTACAGAGACACTTTGGTTCTTCACAGAAAACACAGTCCAAGTAACAAAACTCTGAATTAATTTAGAAGCCAATGGCATACTTTGAATCTATCACTGTGAGACATGTTTGCGTCAGAGAGAGATTAATCCAATTTTTCCAACCTGCAAGGCACAAATAAAAGAACACTTGTTAAAAAGTAGATCTCTGCTTATAGAGAAAGATCTGATCTTGTTACTTAGCTTAGAGTCTGAAATGTAAGCCTTGCAGCAAAGCTGAAACCTGTTTAAGAACATTTTCACTGAAGAGTTTTCATTGCCATAACTAGATTTGTTTCAAAATTAAACTGTTCTTCAGGCATGGTTGTAAGAGACTCCATGAAAGCAGCTGCACTGGAACTTAAAATCAGTGATTCCTATTAAATGAGTGTTAAATGAGGATGTTATTTCTTTTTGTCTTAATGTTTTGCCATGCTATTTGAAATCAATTAAGGCAGCTATCTTGCAATTTAAAGTATACTAATCAAAATACCATCCTCAATTTGCATCCATTTCTTTCCCAGAAGTGTCAGTTGCTGGAGAAAATATTTTTTCTTTTTATTTTTTCTTTTTTTTTTTTTTTCTTTCTTTTTCCTTGGGAGAGCTAGAAGTGAAATGATTAGTGGAGAAGCCATATTAATAGAGCATTTATTTGGGCAGGTGAAATCTTTCATTACTGTAAGATCTGTGTGTTTGCTTGAACAGTTTGTACATAGGATAGTTTTCAGGGTGATGCTTCTAATTAAACATAAGAAAATTCTAAAAGAGTGAGAAAGAGGAGCAGGACTTTTCTCAGTGGAATTTCCTAGGTATGATTCTTTACTGAAAAAGCTTATGTTGTTATCATCGAAGCACTAGGAGCGATTTGGTTTCAACCTGTCAATGCATAATGTTTTCAGAAACAAAACACTCTGGTGATGGGATTGGGGAACAGTACAGTAATGGTTGGCTGGACACACTAAAACAGTTCTGGGACTAATCGTGTGTGTAATCAAAGTGATTGCACAGTTACATTGTATTTTAAAAGATACATTACCTTTGTGATAAATTGGGCAATAAAATCAATAACTTTGAAGGAAAAAGAAAATATGCAAATTGCTATTTCTTTTTTGTTTCTTTTACATTTGAAATATTTGTTCAGATTTTGATTCTAACTTGCGGAAGCGGGGGGAATCTTACTTTAGTTGGGCTAAATAAAAAGGACACTGAGAATCTCTATTGTCCCAGTGTGGGACCCATACTGTTTTATTTTTCGGTAAACTGATGTGAAATTTTCCATGTAAGCTCTATTAAGGGGAGGGATCTGTAACAATTTTTGTATATATACTAAAACCTGCAATTAATTATTTTGAAGTTATCTATGAAAGTAGGTGTCCAGAATAATTCTGATGAGAAAGTAGGTATGTAGATTGACTATGCTTATATGCTCACAGGGTAACTAAGGTTCTTGTTGATGGATCCCTTGAGGTGGGTTAGAGTGAAATGACACTCAGTGACTGGTGTTTATATATATATATATATATATATATATATATATATATATATATATGTATATATATATATATATATGTATGTGTGTTTGTGTGTGTGACGTTAATTTTGGAACAATTTGGTTGCAATAGAAAGGAGTTATGTAGCCATTTTATATATTATCTATAAAATGTAAGAATTTAAAAGTATAAAAATATCACCTTATATATAAGTATGTAAGTATATAAAATACCACTTACATATAAGGAAAAGAAAGAAAGAAAAAGAAAGAAAGAAAGAAAGAAAGAAAGAAAGAAAGAAAGAAAGAAAGAAAGAAAGAAAGAAAGAAAGAAAGAAAGAAAGAAAGAAAGAAAGAAAAAGAAAGAAAAAGGAGTAGATAGAGGAGAGAAGAAATATCATCACCTGTGGATCCAGCAATGAGAATTCATTGTCAGTTGCTTGAAGTGATGGCTGTGGTCTTGATCTGTCAGGAGTGGGAGAAGCCCCAACAACACAAAGTTCAGTGGGTTAATATACGTTCATGTTCCCATGGGAACACCCAAGCACCCCTGCTGCAGGAGCAATTTTACACTGTCTGATGCAACACTGGTGGAGGGACCCAGAAATTAGTCTTTGGGGTCTTAGATGGTTTATGGTTCTTTCTAATGAATGACATGACAGCTCTTTGACCCTGCTTAGTTGAGCCAGCTGCTCTTCTCAGAAGAGATGAGTACCTTCGGACTTACATGATACCTCCTCAAGTAGGAGGTGGGAGAAAATTTACACTATAAAAAGCATTATGCCACCTTGCTGGATCTGCTTATCAGCCTTTCCCTTATCTGGCTCAAAAGCCAGCCTGTTGTGAAACAAAGGTTAGTTTCTCATGGTTGTTCTCTGGTGGTGGGTGTGCAGATCAGAGGTTTTCCCAGAACAGAGCCAAAAGCTCTCCTCTTCCCTTTCATTTGGATGGTACAAACCTGGCCTCAGCAAAGAACTCACTCCTTTTGCAAATGGCTTGTTGTTCGAGTTATTAACCTTTAACATTTCCATCTCCCACTGATCATAATACTTAAAAAAGAGGAAATAGGCAGGAAAAAAGAAAAGAAACAAAGACAAAAGGGAAAAAAATACAAAAAGGGAAAAAAACCCAAAAGAAATAATTTTAAAATATAGCATAATTTAGGGAAGGCACTGAATGAACCATTAAAACCTTAGACTAGTTGTTACAAAACCTTTACCTTCAGTAAAGACTAAATGAAGGGGAAAAAAAACACCTTAAAAGAAAGTGTCTCTAAACTTCAGCTTCAAAGATGGTGGAGGTATATAGATTATTTTCTTTTTACTTATGCTTACACTGCAATAAACTCTTGAGTTATCCTAAAAGAATTTCAGGAACAGAGGAAGAGAAAATTGTTTTGGATTTCCATGAACTTCAATTACTTTGCTATATGTTTCAACAAAAATTATAATAGTTTTGCTTGTTTGTGGTTCCAAATGGTATTGAGGTTGGGAAGGAGACAAAATGAAACTTATCAGAATAAATGGAAATTTTTTGGGGGGTATGTAACTGAATTTACTGAAGTTAACATGAGAAAGGAAAAAAAAATCCTAATTGAGCAAGAATCTTACTGATAATTTAGAGATTAAACTACATTTTTCTGTTTCATGTACTAGTGAGTATGGGGACAAATACATGATGATTAATGAGAATGTGTAAATGGAAATGATTTTGAATTTTGCTTACTCATACAGAGTTTAATGGTCCCAGAGTAGGATGGGACAAGTTAATCTCTAACCTACAATTATGCAATGAAATCTCAGGTCAAGTAAAATGGATTTATAATTAATTTATTAACAGGGGGATTAAATAACGAGTACTATGAAATACAGTACACATATTTAGGGGCAGTCAGAGAAGTGGTTTTAGTGATGATTGCTCCTGAGTCCTGCTTACATTGCCTGAAAATATAAATACATAGAAAATAAAGCCCAATGCAATTTCAGTGGAATATAATAACACATTAAACAATACACCTTGAGGCAGAAATATTCTCAAACCAGCATTCTGATGTTGCCTATCCTAAAGGCCAATAATTGTTTCCATTCCTCTGCAATGGCTTCTGGTTTTAACTGTGCAAGTGGACACCATACACAAATAGTGTATGTACAGTAGATCCAGCAAATTTGGCACTTGTGTTGGGTTTGCAGGGCCAGGTTTTGGTAAGGGGGACTACATGGGCGGCTTCTGTGAGAAGCAGCCTCCTCATATCCAGCAGAGCCAATGCCAGACAGCTTACTTGTGTTGGGTTTGCAGGGCCAGGTTTTGGTAAGGGGGACTACATGGGCGGTTTCTGTGAGAAGCAGCCTCCCTCATGTCCAGCAGAGCCAATGCCAGACAGCTTCAAGACAGACTCACATTAGAGAAATTAATGGATAGCCTTCAGGCTGAAACAGGGGAAGGACTCCTCTCCCTGAGCAGTGGCAGAAACAACTTGTGATGAACTGACTGTAACCCCCATTCCCATCTCCCTGCGCTGCTGAGGAAGGAGGTAGAGCTGGGAAGGAGGGAAGGGTGGGGGGAAGATATTTGTAGGATTTATTTTGCTTTTCACTATCCTGCTCCCATTTTGTTAGTAATGAATTCAATTAATATTCCAAATTAATATCTGTTTTGCTCATGATGGAATTTTGGTGAGAGATATCTCATGGATCTTAACTCATGAACCTTTGTTATATTTTCTGTCCAGTTGTGGAGGGGTGCAATGGAGCAGCTTTGGTGGGTGGCCAGGGTCAGCCTATTGCAGTACTCTAAGAAGAAAATGTCTTTATGAGGATGTATGACTAGCTAAATTTGCAAAGAAGTTCAGACTGATCTTGTTCATGGGTTCCAGTAAGGACCTTGGCACAAAATGCATCAGTATGCTATTGAAATACACTCATGTTACACAAATCAGGAGGCATATTAAAGCACAGGAATATTAAAAAGAACACAGAGGAAGAATTACATGGCCTTGAAGATTGAACTAATAGAAATGGGATGGTTTTAATAATAGATGTTCAAAATCATATAAATTATTAGTCATAAAGTGAAAATTGAAAACCACCATAGAAAATAAAATATTTGCTGTACTGTCAGAAATATGCTAGAATATTGGTTGGTTTCCAGTTGCCACTCCACCATCTGCTGGGTCTGTGATAGGTTCTTTGTAATATCCTGTTAGCCCATGAATCTGAAGTGGTGCTGGATGTCTACATTTAGGTGACTGAACTAATCTTTTGAAGATGTTTTTCTATCCATCCTGTGGCAGATTTGATAGACTATGTGCCTACGTTAGCAAACTTGGAGCATCCTAAATGAACTCAACCAGTATGTTTCAGTAACTGGATCCTGCCTGTAGCAGCTGAAAAGGTCTGTCAGAATCAGTGACTGAGATCATTGTGTATAATTGAAGTAAAGCCCTTTCAGCCTTTAAAAGCATGCAGGAAGACACCTACTGGAGGTATTTTATCCTCAGGACAAATTTGATTTGAATGATGATGATGATGTGACAGCCAGTGAAAAAGCTGAGTAACTGAAAAATGCACTGGTAACAATCTAGAATGTGTGTTATGTTTTGGTTCTTATGAAAAGTTATGGTCCTTAAGAAAAAGGAAGTCAAATTAGTATAGGTTATTTCTTGATATTCCCAGAAGTTCTAGAAGACCACTAAAGTGATCAAGGTAATAGATTTTACCAGAAGATACTGAAAATGTAAACATAAATTATGTTTTGTCTCATGCATCAGAAGTAAAAAATCCAAAGAGAGAAATAATCCATTCAACAAAATTCTGCAACTTAAGAGAAAACTTACATAAGCATACTGTAATTAAGTTTTTGCTAGAAACCTGGGGAAATCATGAAGCCACCAAATAAAGCAAGAATTAGAATATTAAAATAATGAGAGAGGAAAAATATTACCATTCTTTGGATCCAAGTTGGTTAACTTAAGAAAAGCTGACTATAGATAGGTACAGGAGCAGGAGTGGACACAAAATGTTTCTCATTATGTTCCATATTGATCTAAGACAGTGTAACAACCACTGTGGGTTGGAGAACTACTTTTTTCCTTGATAAAATAATTCTGTGTCTGTGTCCTCGTATTGACTGTCTGTACAATTGCAGTGTTGTTAATGTAGAGGTGTTAGTCAATCTTTATACTTACTTCAGATACCCATGTTTAAGAACTTCCTTATACTGTTTTCTGTTGGAATTTTTTTTTCATTATGTAGTCATTTACTTTAAAATGCACTAAAATGCACTATTTACTAAAAAAATGACTACACACTGCAGCCAAACCTGCAGTGCTCCACTTTAATGACTTGTAGAGTAGTAGGAGGTTTTGATTTTGAGGTTTGGGTTGGTTTTATTTTCACAAGATCTAGACAAAGTGTCTTCAGAATCTTTTTTACAGTGCATTACGCCTACCAGAAGAATTAGTATATAAACATAAATGCTGTTTAGAAATTCATCATTGCACCATTTTCTTCTGGAAGCACAGAATATACTGTTGTGTTCAGTATTTTCTAAAAGCAAACTAATTCAGACTGACATTTTCATGATGCTTTTGGCATAAAAAGCAGATGGATTCCTAAAATAAAGTGTTAAATTAAGCAATTAACATACATTTGTAAATTTAATTATCTAAATTATAAAATATTTTAAAATGTAGAGAGGAATAAAATCCTAATACTAGCCAAGTAATTTTATAAATCAGCATGTAGTGGGGTAAGCCTTTTCTCACAGTTCACATGGACAAATATTTTAGTTTCATTCCTGCCCCTTACATTTCTACAGACCAATTATATTGTTGTTAAGTATTTTCATTTTGATTTACAAATGCCAAAAGCATTCTGAATTCTGCAGTAAAGTGACAGATCAGAATGATACAATGAGCAGACAGCTGAAGGGCCATGTGGGACAATTAGTGAATTTGTACATCACTTACTCAAATTTACAGTTTACATAATGAAACATAGTGTGTGAATTTCATCTTCAAATTTCATCTTCAGTAAGCATAAATTTAACTTTCCTGTAAAAGACTTAACTGTAGTACACAATATTTCCACATAAGTATGTGGAAATTTTTGAATAAGCCTATGCATTCACATGACAAAGAAGTATGTTTCAGATACATTTCCACTGGGATCTTACACCTTCAAGGTTAGGAACAAACATTTATCTGTCCTTTTGTCCTGCAGAAGTTAAGGAGCAGTGACCTTACTCCTTTTTAGCCTCCTATTCTGTTTTACATCTACTGACCACCCCTTTCACATCAATGAGCCAGTTGACTTAAAAAAGCTAAACTTGGGCCAGTTGTTTGGAACATTTATGCAATATCAAATTCATTGCTTCTGAAGTAAAAAAAGTCTTCTTTAAACTGTAAATATTCTATGACATAAAAGATTGTTGCATACTCTCTCTTGATTTATAACTTCAGTGTATCACAGTCATGACAATGCATCTGCTGTGTTTGCTGACACATTTATCTTAACTTCGGGACCAAATCCACTGAAATCTCTTTCTTTAAATAATTTCCCATCGTATCTTTATCATTTGATCAAAAGCTTCAGTGATTAGTACTCCATAAAGAAATACCATTTCTTATACTGTAAATAGGCAGTTTAACCTTTTAATTACTCATTATACACATAGGATGGATTGTTTTCCCATTATTACATATTCATCTATCAGAACAACTTTTCCTATAAGAAACAAATAATGACTGCCATTTGTCCAACATAGGATAAGGAGAGAAGGAAACAAATGTCTAAAAAATATACTGTATTTTTATTTAAAGGAGTTAGAAACGGATAATATGCTATACTACCCAAATAAATGGGTAAGTTGCCATTGTTTATTGTAGTATTAAATGCACATGCTGCATGCTGTACCATTACTTGCTGCAGCACCAATGCACATTGTATATCTACATATATACATGAATGAAAAAATCTAAGCATTCATGATCTATTAGCATTAATGAACTGATATTATCCATTAGTACATTTATGTTTTAGATATGAAACTAAGCTAAATATTTTGGCTGTTTTTTTTGTTTCCTAACATATTGACAGGGGGTTAATACCATCCTTTTGAAATTGTAAAAGGGCAGCCTGTGAGCTTTAAACTGAAATAAAAGAGGCTGAAAAGAATCTAGCTTTCCGTAAATGCTTCTGCTGATTTTTTGTCCATATGCATAGCTATTAATTTGTCAGAGATCCGTGTGCTGTCTGAAAGAGAAGCTAGCATAAAATACTGATCAGATTTTTCCCCTCCTACCGGTTTCACAAAAAACAAAGATGACATATAAACAAAAATGAAAATGCTCTAGTAAAATTATTTATAGCACAGTGTAATTCTGTCATATGATTTCATTTTTGTTAGCATTAAAACATTCTGACATTTCCTAATTAATGTTATTATATATGCTAATTCTTGGTAAGAGGGGTCTAAAGAGCACAGCTGAGAACATTCTTTCTTGTTTGCATAATTGCTCTGAGCAGCTGTATACCTTATTTTTTCAATATAAAGCAGTAAATACAAGTTAAGCCAAATAAAAATTTGCTAGCATCATTTCCAATCAGTATATGATTTGGATTATCATATATTTAAATTACATAAAAATACATTTATTTTCCTAAGAAGTTTGAATTGGTGTGTCTCTATCACATACAAAAGTTCAAATGCATGTCATTCATATACAAAAAATCTGACAGTTTGTTTAGTTTCCCTTTTATTTTGCTATGTGGTCTCATCAAGGTTAAACTTAAATGACGTTCAGTGTAACAAAACATTGCTGTCACTGGTTTTGGTTTAGGTAAGTTTATGTTCCTGCAATTTTTTTCTGATGGCTTCTGTTGAACCACATTTAGCACATTAAGGTGTGGTCCTTGAGAACAATTTTATTTAGTTTAGTGGTGTAGCACACAGTGTTGGGTTGAGGGGATTACAGTCAATGATCTTGGAGGTCTTTTCCAACCTTAATGATTCCATGATTGTGATATGAGACATAAATATGTGCTGTACACTAGCTAATGACATTTTAACCATTTTTTAAATGGAAAAACTGTCATATGATGTGTAGAAACAAAGTCCTAAATGTTAGGAAACAGCCTTCTACAGGATTCTTGGTTACTTTTTAAAGAGAAGCATTATAACACAGCAGTGTCTGTTTCTGTGGCATGGATGTTTGTAGGGGCACTGTGCCATGCATGCCTCCTACCTGCTTTAAGGGAACTTTCTGCCTTTGGTCACTGACTGAGGTGGCTGAGGAGCCCACTGGAGGCAGTTTCAGGGACTGCTGTAGTGACATGGAGGGGAATGTGCCACCCTCTGCTTCCCCTGGAACTCCAATCTCCACTGCCAAGTCAGAGCCTTTTGTTCCTGTTACTGTCAGTAATACTGATTTTGTAAAATTCCTGGTTTAAAATATGAATTATATTTTTTAAAAAAAGCATTTATAATTTATGCTGATTACTTGGCAATCAAAAAAAATGTCTTGCCCCAGAAGTTCTCAGAAATATCTAAGCCTTCTCAGCAATTTGAAGATGAATGTGTGAACACAGTATCCTGAGCATTAACCTACACCTTTCTGAATATTTTAGGATCTATGTTTTCTTTTCCCTCCATAAATGTGAAATTAACCTCCAGATACCACACAATGCATAATTTTTCTAGCATAGATAGGTTTTTTTTTTTCTCCCTGCATTACAGTCTTTGTTGCATTGCCTTACTATACCATATGGTATGCCTTTGGCTAGCTTTAGGAAGTGTCACAGCTTCATTCTCCATTAGTTCCATAATACCAGCTACAATAGCAGATCCTGGCTAAAATAATTTTGTATTCTTTCATCAGGGAACACACAAGCACATTCATCTATTAATGTCTGACAGTAACAAAATGCTTTCATTTTAAGCATCCATATATTCTGTATACACATTATATGTGATCTGTTTAAGGCTGACTTCAGAATAAGTGTTGTGACTGAAAACAACACTGGATTTACGTCTATTTTGTAGTCAAACACTGTGCACAGTTAGTCACTCCTCTTTCTGATGTTACCTATGTTTTAAGTAAAGCAGCCTCTGTGTCCAGACCTGCAAGATGCTGCGCACTTTCAATTCCCAGTGAAGCCTGCCACTGAGAACAAATCATGTC
This sequence comes from Onychostruthus taczanowskii, assembly GCF_017590055.1. NCBI lineage: Eukaryota > Metazoa > Chordata > Aves > Passeriformes > Passeridae > Onychostruthus > Onychostruthus taczanowskii. The sequence goes on along the minus strand of NW_024497629.1, from coordinate 15,898,145 downwards.
TTGCAATTATTTGCACACCATGGTGTAAATCCCTCATGAGCCTTACACAGAATGTCTATGTGGATGTGCACACAAACTGAAATGCACTTGCAGAGTGCCCTTCCCCTTGGGACACCTCCCTTGTGCCTTCCCTTCGCCTGGCTGCTCCCTGCAGCCCAGGGCACAGGTGACCCATGCAGGGGACCTGGTGATTCCACTGCCATTCCCTGACTGCAGTCATCTTGAGCATGACCCTAATGTGATCTCGAAAATATTTTAAGAGTTTCTCAGGTGCAAATGTGAAGAACACAAAATGTTAATGAAAGACTTCAACACCATAAATCTGCTTATATTTGAAATAATATGGGATGCAATTTGTGGCAGATGCTTTTCTGTAAGTCTTCCACACAAATTTTGAGCAACATAAGATTTATGTGATAGCAGTTCTAAAGAAATACTTTCTTAGAAAATATGTAGTTAGACCAAATTTTATTTTTATCTGCTTTAATCAGAAGTTACTATTTTCCTCAGTGTTTGTAGCCTTCAAAAGGTACTTTTCAACAAGATTTCATATCTATTAAAAATATTTTATTATAGAGTTCATATATGTTAAAAATAAATTTATTCTATTTTATAGTCTCCTAATGTTTCAAAATCTTTCCTACTATGGTTGTTAATGGAGCTAGAGTTTGAATATTATTCTTTATGAAAGCAATTTTTTCCTTTTTGTGTGAATTGCCTAGGAATTGCTCTCAGTTTAAATGTATATATTGATCAAGTTAAATATATACTGACCAGAATATGAAAAGTTTTCAGGTAATGGATGGATGTTGAGAGGTTCATTTCAGCTTTGCATCACATATGACAAGTTTCTGAAAGCAGATGCTCTGCCACTGCACCCTCCTCTCCATCATCAAACATGTGAAAAATAACAAAGCAGGACAGATTAGTAAATTACTAATATTCACTGGGTAAATTATTAATATTCACTGGTGTAAACTAATAGATAATTAAGCAAAAATAGTTAAAATTGCATAAATAAAAAATGCTAGGGAAAAATGTTCAGAGGCTTTGGGAGTGGTTAAAACAGGGGAGCCAATGGATTGGGAAAGTGGCAAAAAAGGGGCAGAAATAGACCTGAGGAACCAGGGAGGAGGTAAGATGAACCAAGACTATATGACCATGATGCTAGACCAAAAGGCTGTCATATTTTCCATTAAGGGATTGTGTCTTACTTCAAACAACAGAACTTAAGTCTTTTTATGATTCCTATCTTGTTACTTTTCCAATTCATATGGCTTGCCTAGGGTCAATGCCTTAAAAAGTCACTCATCTTGCAGCAATAGGGACCAGACTACACAGGTCAGTAGGTATTTTACCCAAATGGTGTTAGCTCCAAAAGCAATGAAATAGATGTGAGACAATACCTGAAATTCTTCAGAAAAAGTTAAACTAGGTGCATGTTTTTATTAGTTTAGTTTTTTTATATGTGGAAACGTATGTGCCTGTGTAGGTATTGGGATGTGGATATCTGTAAAAAATACCTTGATTTCTGTAATTTGCATTCATTACTTTGCCCTGGAAATGGTGAAGTGTGGTTTAAAGACATTTTAATTTGGGTTGTGTCTTCATCTAAGAAAGGCAGCAGGGAATCAATTGAACTAATTTTTTGATTGAAGGAAGTAGTTGAGATCTGTGCCATACCAGACTGCAGCATATTTTACTTAGTACATTTATTTCAATTTAACTAAATGACTAAATGAAATGCATGTTATTTGGATTTTTTTTTTCTGATTAAAGATCTTGTAAGAGTCAAAAATAAATCTTTGTCCATGAAAGTGCCGTAGTTAGTACTGTTAAGTCTGAAGGCAATAATTTTTTTAACATTGTATAAAAATAAGTTTATACTTTCATGGAAGGAGTGCAAAATCCATAGATTTTAAATTCATCCAATGTTTGGTCTTCACGGATTTCAACACTATTAAACAAATTTTACGCATTATGAAACACTTATTTTTGGCTTAGATGCTCCTTTTCTGTGTTATATAATACTCTATGAAAATTCTAATATTCCATGTATTTACTTTGATACATTTGAAGTATCAGATAGTGCATTAAGGCATGTCAGCAAACAGTCAGTTCTTCCTCTCTTTACAAAAGGGCATCCTGTATGGTTTTATACCTGTATAGACTAAAGAACTAACATACTTATATTGCAGAGGGAGAAAATAAAAAACTTTCAGAAGATGACAGTAAGCTATTGAAGTCAATGGGAATTATTTGTATTTATATTTATGATAATGCAATTAGAGTGAAACCAGTGATTTTGAAAAATCCTGTCTTTCAGCTTTGTTTTTTTAATAAGGATATTATTTTAAAATAAACATTTTACCAACAAGGACATATCCTTTTTAACTGCTGCTTTTTTCCCGATTGTTATTTTGGTTATGTGGTAAGCTACGCATGTTTTTCACATGTCCCAGGAAAAAAAAAAAAAGGTGAAATAGCATTGCCTTTACCACAGGAACAGAAGATCCAGTTTTAAATGATTTTCCTTTTTATAATTACTGAGCCTTTTTTTCACTAACTTTTATGATAAAACATATTTTTGCTTAGTATGGCTTGCACAGGTGGTTCTTTAGCTCTTGCTTTCATCTTCTGTGTATTATTTATGAACAACAGTGATTATTCTGTGTTTCCTTTACTACTGGAAGTGTTTCTACCAACAGACTCAGCAAGTGGCAATCCTTCCTTAGATGTTTCAGTTTAGCATTGCTCTTTTGGAAATAAACAGTAGACTTTCCAACATGAAAATTCTGTTAATAATGGATGGCATTTATCAAAAACAGCAAGTATACCTCCAAGTGAGACTCTGTGGAGCTTCACATAGGAAAAAAGGAAATATTTCAAAAAGTAAGATAGGTAATTGGATGGGTTGGAGACGGGGAAGTAGGAAGAAGGCTTTTACCACAGCAAGTGGTATTTTCTGGAGAGGATGACACATTCTATCTTGACCTGGTTGCCTCCCTCTAGCCACTACTTACTTCCCAGTGCAGGAGTAGCAGGGTGCAGCAGCCCCAGCTGCCTTGCTGGGATTTACAAATCCCCCAAAACCAGTTACTGGAGGCTACTTGGAGCCAACAGCCAGAGCAGCCCTGACACAACTGAGCTGTTGTTCACAATCTGTGTCATGCGCCAGTTTGGGTCTATTTATGGGTGTTTAATTTTTTTCTCATTCTATTACTAAATGAAGTCTTTCTCATCTCAGTGTCCATTGTCCTCATACTTTCTCATGTCAGCTACCTTCTGCAGCAATATTTTTAGCTCATAATGCTGTTTTTACTTATTTCAGGAAAAGGTAGAACATCTCCTGGGATTGCAGTTAATAGCTTCAAGAAAGATCTATATAGACAAGGTCATACACTGTGAGAAACTTCATAGTAGTGACAAATGTATCAATCCCGCCAAGCTCAGAACTATTCACTAACTCTTGGAACTAACTGCATCCCATTAGGAGCAGTGCTGGACAGGCATTCAGCAAAACAGCTCAGGTGATATCCAGTATCACCATTGTCTGTATTTTAGCATTCAGCTTCTCAAGTGAGATTTGCAAGGCTGATTCTTGGTACTTGGAATAGACTGGTAGAAAATTTTTACTTTAGGCTGAATCTCAGACTGGTGCTGTATTCCAGATGTCAAATTCAGTGAAAAGTCAAGGAACAGAAAAAATTGGAGCCTACGCTTGTGGCTTCTACATAATTCAGTTAGTTTTTTTGCCTGTAGCTGGTCTCTTGTGGGCAACAGAATGGCATAATCAGAGGAATTTATGTCCAGATCCACATAGGTTCAGCATGGTCTGAGAAGTTTGATCAAAGCAGTCTCTGTGGTAGGTATCACTTGCTTGAAATTGGGTTAGGCAGAGCTTTGAAACAGTATGCAAACAGTCAGAAAGCTGAAAATTGTACAGTGTGTCCAGTACTTTAAGTTCAACTCTTCAGGGAAAGTTTTTGTCTCAAACAATCAACACATCTCAGCTTAAAGATTCTTGAATCACGTTCCTGAAAATAAGCAAACAACATTCCATGCAGACAAGACGTGCAGTAACTAAGTGGTTCACTGAGTGCTTGATTTTGGTATTTCTTATATGAAAATCACTATGTAAGATCTTGGGATATAATGCCATCTACTGGCATTTTATTTGCTATCTGTGTATGTTGCTTAGACATATGTAAGGCCTCTTAGCTTGCTGGAGTGACTACTGTAGCCTCACAGGGATTATTCAATCTTCTGAAAATAACACTAACAGGCTGATTTATTTGCTGACACATAGCTGCAAGGAAGTTGATGCTCCAGAAGGTCACAGGGCTCCAAAGGTCTCCATGTTACTGCTGAAAAGTCCATGTGAAAGTTTTTGGATAGCCTAGAATATCTAAAATGTCCCTTAATGCTTAAGGGTATCTAGGAAATGGAAATGAGCCCTAGATCTTCTCTAGATGCAAATAAGATCTTAAGCATCTCTTCACAGACCACCTGCATGCAGAAAAGTCTTTTTAGTTACCCAAACCTCAAACTGAGCAAAGGAGATTTCCTTCTAACAGTTGTGTGGGGACACTGGGGCAAATACTTCCTCTCTGTCTTTTTTCACACAGAGGAAGCCAAGTTAACTAATTTTGGCAAGCATTTAACTTTAATATGCCTATGGTCAGCAAAAAGTAAAATATCCTGCAGTTCAAACATTTCTAGCATATTTAAATGCTAAGGTAGACAAAGATTGAATGGTATCATTATTATTAAAGTGCTCAATTACACAGAACAATTTAATGACAATTTACTAATACCCACTTTGGCTTCAGTATTATTAAATGTATTTTGCTATTAACTTTTGTTATTTTAACTATTGGTTTTATAAGGCATTTTCAGTTACTGGTGAAATTACGCCTGAGGAGACAGAAGTGTTGTGAAAGCTTCAACTACAGGATAAGTAGGCTGCCTGTAGCAGATATTGGATATTTCTTAGTATGTACAAAGATACACAAAAATGATCTTCAGTCCATCTATTAGGAAGAAAATTACATTAAAATAAGATATCTTTCAAAGACTGGAGCATTAATTACAATTTTACAGATCTGTAAGAGAATAATTACAAGTAAATAAAGGCTATGTCTAGAATTTCAAATAGGATCTTCTGAGATTTTACATTCTAAAGTAAGACCCATCCAACATAACTAATTGATGTCTAATTTTTTCTTATACTTTGGATATTTTTCAAGATACAGCATCAGTTCCTCAGCACATTCATTGTATTGATCAGATCCAGATTGCAATGTTGGCATTTGTTTATCTAGTAAATCCCAACTTGACAAAAAGATTGCAAGATAGAAATGTTCCTAAAATCAATCTAGGGTGTCAAAATCCTCAATAATTTCCGTTAACTATAACAATTAAAAAAACAAACAAAAAGGAAAAAACACAAAGAAAATACCCAAACAGGGAAACAATCCAAATGAACAAAATCCCCCAACAATAACAACACAACCACCCCCTCCCCCACTCCCCTCCAAAAAATCCGCCAAAAACTACCAAAACCCAAATCATATTTTCTTTACTGAAAACAACATATTGCATTTATACTGTGCTTTCCAGTGGCCACTGCTCACTAATCTAGACAAAAGACTTTTCCAGTGTCTTGTTTTTTTGCAATCATGTTGACCAAGTGGGTTTTTCAGAACAGCCTCTGAGAAGGCTTATTTGTAGAAATATTCATTTTACCTTCTCAGTAGGTCAGCTTCATACTGCTACTTGTTTTATATCTAAAAGTTATGCTTTCTATTTAGGTCTGTCCAGAGTTTTCAGAATTGCTTAGGTATTTCATTCAAAGCCTGTCTCTTGTAAAATGTCTAAAGGGACTGTGGAGAAGGGACTCCAAAATGAATCCTATTTTTGGCTATACTAGCTTATAGTCTTGCTTTATGCCTATTTTTAACCAAATAAACTTGAGTTCTTCTCTATAAATTCATAAAAATTAATCAAGAAAGGATAGAAATGTCCTTACAAAAACAGCTCAAATATTCTGGAAAAGATGGCAAATGTAGGTTTCCCTCAGGCACAAAAGAAAATATATTCAGATTTGCTGCATCACAGTGTTGTTGCATAAAAGTAGCCATGTCTTCCTATTCCCATGCTTTGAAGGAAAGCTGTGTCTCTAACTGGAGTTTCTACACAATGTGAGACCTAAATGATAGAAAAATGAGCTTTTGGATCATACTTAATAATCTGATTACCAAATTGGTAATTGGTTTTCAGGACTGAAGGCACATGCAGAAGAAGAATGTCAGGAGAACACTCAAGTAAACTTAAACTATTATCTAAGGAAATATATAAATAATACCCTTTTTGGTACTTCAATGGTCAGCATTAGTTTACACAGATTTTAATAATAGAATTTGGACACTGGGTATTTAAACTCCACTGAAGTCATGCTTCGGGTGCTTCATTCCTTTTTCTTGTTTTTTAATCGGGCTTCAAATTTATGTAGCTGTCCTGCTAATGCAATCTTTCAGAAGAGGAAGTTCACCTAGGGCTTTCTAAATCTTGCATGAGTATCATTACTCCTTAAGCATCCTTCCTTAGTCGTGAATATGCAATTTTGCTTGAAGTTTTATGTGTCAGGACAATTATTTATTTGAACTGATGTTTTCAGTCTGGCACATCCTTCTCTGTCTTTCTTCTTGGGAAAATTAGCATAATGTCTTTGAAAGATATCCAGTAGAATCCTTAATTTATGTAGTGTCTCTTCATTTTCTGTTTGGTTTTAAAAGCTTATTACAGTTTTAGAAGCAGTATAAAATAATATAAATGCTACTTAATCTCCAGTAGTATGAAACTGGTAGGATTAAATAGATATGCAATCTTTTTATACATTTCTATCTACTTTTTATTTTATATGTCTGCATAATCATATATATGCAGGTCTTTTAGTCTGTGTTTTGTGCCTTTTTTATTTAGAAATTGCTACTTGAAGTAGTTACATATTGAATCTATCTCAGTTCTAGCTATAAATTATGTCTATAATACAAACAAATAAATTGGTACTTTTGTCTGGAAACATTTGTCTTTAAACCATGGTTCCAATAGTTCATTTTAATTGTGATATAGCATAAAATTGGTTTTGAACAATTTCTTAACTTATTATAATGAATAAGCAGCACCAAATTAAAATCTATATTAAAAAACGTCAAACTTGATTCTCTGACATCTTCTCTTCCAAAAGAAAAAAAAAAACATTTCCTTCCCAAAATACCCATAGTATGTAATATGTAGAGATCTTAACCAAAAGAATGAGAAAAAATGTAATACCCCAATCCACTGACTCCAAAGAATACTGAAAATCATATTCATGTACTTTCGTTCAATAATTGGAAGATAAAAGGAATGGAATGCTTTCACTTAACAAATGAGTAAGCTTGGAGAGAAAAGCTTTTTCTCTTTAGTCTGGAAATTAGATGGCAGAGAACAGACATAATAGAAGTTGGTAAAACTGTGAACTAACAAAAGGTTGGGGAAGGGGGAGCAGACAAGGGCAAGAGGGAAGAACTGGTAAGGAATTGAAATGTTCTAAGCAGGAGCTACAGAAGAAGAAAAACAACTACAGTTTGTATTATCATGGCATAATCTACACTTGTGCTGAATCACTAAGATAGGTTTTTCTTTTTTTTCTCCTAAAAGAGATCATCTCTTAAGTTATAAGTGTTAATGTAGAAGTTTGGGGTTTTTTTTCTTTTTAAAATTAAGTTTGACAGCATTATGTCACTTTCAGAACCATAAATTATTGGGTTTTATCTCAAATGATCCCTATGATTTGAGAAGCCTATTTTTATCTCTGAGTCTTACAATTTTTCTTACAGAGATTATGGCTGAGCATTTGGGGAGTGGAGATTGGAAAGTTTCTCTCCACGCACTCTGAAGATATTTTCTTTGCGTTTTGCCATAAAAGGTTATGCCTGTGCATGAATAAACTTGATGTCAGACCACAAATAAGATGTCCGTTCATTTTTGCGATTAAATAAATTCCTGAAAGTATTGCCACACAAGGCACAGGTACAGGTACAAAGAATAGATTTGCCCCCTCTGAAACACTGGCCATAATGCCCTTTTTGTAGTGAGCCTTTTCTTCCTGACTGAATGGAGAGAGTGGCACCACCTGTCCTATGCATTTTATCATGGCAGTTAGTCTTATGGTTTACATTTAAAAAATCACAGCATGGTAGAAAGACTGATGCAATGCTTAGGGGAAGCAGGGTCCAGCTGACATGAAGACAGATTGTTACAGCAGGCTTGTGAGAAATGCCGAGAGATAACTTGGAGTGACAATATATATATTTGCAACAGAGTTACTCCTCCAGGCTATTCTATATCAGCCAAAGGATAGCATGCAAAATAAACTGTGCCATGAAGGTAGAAATCCAACAGAATTGATCAAAACCATAGAAAAATAAAAGCATCTAAAACTGCATCCTATACCTGCTTTATCAATTTCGATTTAAGCTATGCTGTTTTTTTCTTTTCTTTTTTCATTTCTTAAAGTACTGGTTAGGTCATATGATTTATAGAATATAGTTCCCAAATGCAGAATCCCAAAATATGACAAATTTAAATCTTTCTATATGCTGATACCTGCAATAAGTATAATGCTCTCTGAAAAGAAATTATCTCAGGAACTTTTACAAACACAAATGTATAACTCTTTGAACTTTTGTATAAATAAGGGCATGCCTCAGACAAAGAAGCAGCGGTATTTGTTTTTTGCATGTCTGTTTACTGATTTTTGCTGTCACTGGGAATGATACAGTCACTAAAACATTTTACTCACATTGTTAATTTCTCCTGTGACTAATCATGGAGCAGACTAAATAAGATGAACAGAAACAGACATAAGAGTGAGCAGAATGTTCTCCATAGATGGTAAATATATTCTGAATATATGGACTGTTCATAATTCTGAGAAATAATAATTCAAAGCTAAGTTTAGGCATCTAATGCAAGTGTTTAAATTTAAAGGTTTTTTTTACTTCTCATTGTTTCCCACATTGTCAAAACAGGAAAATTCCCAGGTTCTGAGTCACTGTCAGTAGCAGACTTTATAAGTTAGGTGCTAAAATAAATATGAAGAATACCTCCTTTATTTTATAAATAACATTTAAACATTCTATTGCAATATTTTCTCAGATTATCTAAATCAGTTTTATGCACAAAATGTGAGAGAAATGAAAATTTCAGCTTCTGAAATCAAAACAGACATTAAAAGTAATTTGAAATAGTTATTTAAAAAAAACCAAAAAACTTTCACTAACTGGAGTAAAAGCAACATCTGCATCACACTATTTTGAATAATTTACTTTCTAATTTTCCTTTTCACTCACTTCTGATTTATCCATGAGAACTCATTATTTCCTAATGTTCATCGATGACAACATAGAATTGAATATCATAATATTCCTTTGACTGGCTACAGAAACATTTTGACTACAGAAACATCTTGAACATATCAGTCATAAATCACCTTGTTTTTACACAGAACACTACATATATGGATATTAAAAGTAAATAATAAATACAGTTAAAAAACCAAAAGTGCAAAAATTTTAAAATTTAATTATGATTTTTTTTTAGCTACTGTATTAGTTGAATACAAAGCAAGAAAATAAAATAATTTTTAAATTTTTGTTCAATTTCATTTATCCTGGCCATGCATTTGGGAAAACAATAAATTAACAAGATTATGAGAATTCCACCTATTGTTAAACATATAGTAGAACGTTTCCTCTGTTACATCTCTCTCATTAGATTGACTTTATCAAGGATTACTGTGAGAAACATCAGGAGTATCAGAAACAAAATATCAGAAGTATCAGAAATAAACATATACCTAAAAGTTCTGAAAATAAAGCAGCTAGTACTGTTACTTCCCTTTCAAAGGGTACTTCTCATACAGGAAGCCATGCTGAATCCTCTTCCCTTTGAACTACAGGTGAGTGTTCACTATAGCAACCTCCAAATGTGGTCAGAGACATTTGAAAACATCTCAAGCATTAATCTCCCTAGTCTTTATCTTTTAATTGGCACATATTTGACTTTGCTTAAAAGGCATGAAAATGGACTTGGCTTGAGTAATAACGTTTCAGATGACAGTAGAAAACAAGCTTGTGGAAAAACAGAGGTTTCAAAAAGGGCCTGATATTTAGTGTGAGTGGTATTAAAATAGAAGCAAAGTGCATTTCTTTTTAATCTAGTATTTTATGTGCTTTAGGAAGAGATAGGACAGTGACAGCAGATTGTATGTAGACAGCTGATTAGTGAGCTTTTAACCTATGTCAGCTTCTTCAGATTGTTTTCTGCTGATGGCCTGTCATTCAGAAGAATTTCTCCCAGAAATGTGTAAGAAGAGCATGGGGAAAAAAGTTCTCTGAAGTAAAAATGACAATAATGACAATAAAATAGAAAAAAAATGATGCCAATGCTATTAAAGTAAATGTCCCTTTGCAGATAGAGTGCCTCCCAGAAGGGATTTGTTTTGCACTGCTATTCAATGTGGAAAAAAGGTTTGTACAAAATATTTGGAACAGCTGTAATAATCAAAGAAATGAGAGGCAGAATAACTGCAGGATGGTTTTTGAATGTTCAATTTATTTCATACAGACCAGAGCCATTTTATATATCAAATTATGTAAGCAGTTGAAGTATCCAAGAACCCAGTAAAAACCAGCAATCATAAAGGACAGGAAAAATTATTAATTTCTCCAGCTTATGACTAGAGTGGCTGGCTCTGGCTCAGTCTGCCTGTTTGATCATGTCAAATCTCCAGGCTAGAATAGGCACTCTCTGGAGGTGAAGCAGGATTAGCACGGAGTTGCCTGTTATGCTCTCTGTGTTCCTGTGACTTCAGAGCATGTCACAGTGCAGTAAGTGTCTGTGCTCTGGCTAGGATCTAAGGGAGAAGCAGAAGGTGGGGAATGTAGAGGTGGACAAAAAGATAAACAGCAGGGAACAGGGCAAAGATGAACATTAGGAAAACTGCTTATTCGTGCAATGAGATGCTCTCAGGTGTGGAATAACATCTAGGTATGACAGGAGAAGCAAGCAGGACTGAAGAGCAGTGTAATATGTAGATATTTGTCAGTTATTTCCAGGATTTATATGCAAGTCCAGTGACAAATATAGAGATTTTTTTGAATAGTAAGATGTGTTCTGAGAACCATATTTGCAGTGGTTGCCAAGTCTTATAATCTAATAGGGTTTTTTTCAGGATGCTAGTCTGTTTTATATTGCTTTTTAGAGAATGGGTTCATTACTCACTAACATTTTTCTTAGTTTCTATCAAAATGAAAGTTATTTCTGCAAACAAAACATTGAAGGCTCACAACAAAGAGTTAGGTTATTGTTTAAGCGTTGTATAATCATTGCCATACACACTAATGGTAACTAAATATCTTAAAATATTTTAAGAATTTAAAAAAGAGGAGGGGAGAAAGCCAAAGGAAAGACACTCTAAACAGTTTAACCTATTTTTAATGCAATGAGGACATTGTTTTATTTAATCTGTTTAAAACAGATTAAATAAAATATAAATATAAAATATACTTCTTAAACTTTCCTTCTTTGAGAATTATAATGACATTGCCAGTTTATTAATCTAGTGGGGTTTTTTGAGCTTTTGCTTTTCTGTGATGAAGAATGTGGATAAGATTTAAAACTGCTGAAAATTTTTGTAGAATCTGTTGCAGTATTTAGTTCTCTTGCCAATGTTTTCAAACGGTTTATCAAGTGGTCTAAAGAGTTTTCATATGAAGTCAGTGATTTTGATGTTTTACTATTTAGTTATGGAACATTTGAATAATAATATGATAGTTTCTTGTTTGCTGGTTGTGTAGGAATGAATAGGCTGCACAGAGCAATGTATTCCCAGGGGGTTGAGGAAGATGGTCCTTCCCTTGTAACCAGCAATGGTGGTGCCATGCCTGGAGCACTGCGTCCAGTTCTGGGCCTCTCAGTGCCAGGGACATGTGGACATACTGGAGAGAGTCAGAAAGATATTTAAGGGACTGGAACCTCAGTCCTGTGAGGACAGGCTAGGAGAGCTTAGTATGGAAATGCATGTGTAATTCCTATCTGTTTTGATTGCTATAAATATATGTGTACATTATACCAACCCAAACACCCTCCACCATTCCAGATTTATGTAGAGCAGAATAGTAAAAACTTGATTTTATTATGGCTTTGGACTAAGCAGGCACAGAAAGAGAGAATTACTGTCATACTACTTTCAGATAACCAATCCCAGCCTTTCTTTGTTGTATAGTGGAGGATCCCTTCAGAGAACAGTGGAACTAGATGCTCAGATATCCTTCTGAAGGACTACAGGTAGAACTCTCCATTCACTAGATGTGAATTCAGAGAAGGATTCATCGAAATCAGACATTTCAATTAGGCATCTGTCTCTTTTTTTCTCTCTAATTTTATTCCCATATCCTGGCTGGTTAAAAAGTGACAATGTGACTGTTTTTTGTTTTGCTTATGAACTATAGATAATTTTCATACTGTGATTAACAATTAGATGATTTATACTATTTAGTTAATAGATGGGAAAATAGATGTGAATGAAAATAATTGTGAATACAGCATTTGTAGCTACACTTCTGCATGCACAAGAATTATAGCAGATTTATAGACCAAGCTAAAACATACTGACTATGGTCAAGTAACTTACATGACATAAAGTATTACAGAAGACTATGTTTGGAATAATATTTATACCATTTAATTTATTTTTCATAAATGCAAAAAAGTCTTTAGTATCCAATTATATCTGCAGTGTTAGAGGATAATCTCAAGTAAAATCAGTGTACAGTTAAACTGTGAAATGACTGGCAGTGTGATGTTCATGTGGATTGCCACATGGATCTGTTAACAGGCATATTAAATGAAATTAAAATGTCAGTGTTCCCCATTTACTGTAATGAAAAGCATCACAAGGAGTTTTAGAAATATCAGGCTTGTTATGCCATGTTAAGAAAAAAAAAAATTATAAAAATAGCCCCAGGTCTGCACAATGAAGGCAAAAAATTGGAAGTTTAATATAAGGAATTCTGAAAAAATTGTGTTTGCTTTCAGTGATACTTTTGCCTTTATCTATCGAGCAGAAATATTTTATACCATTATATGTGCCAATTTATAAGTCTTCTGAGCATATATTATGAACAAAAGTTTTATTTGCTCACATCCCATACAATTTGTTACATTTATCCTAAGTTGCAAGTGGAGACTAAATGTGTTCACAGCATAAACCTTGGCAAATTTCAACAAAAAAAATCAATACTTTTTTTCACAAGGCTTTTAAAGATAGGCTTTATTCGTGAAGATTTTACTGAAGAGATTAGTTCCATATGAATAGTTTGTTTCATTGATGTAATTTCAGTTTTATCTTGTACTTTGATCTAGCAGAAAGTTTTCAAAAAGATGACAGTCACTTAGGGAAATCTAGTGTCATGAAGATATTACAAGTCAAGGAAATTTCTTAAAAGAAACAAATGTTCTTATATGCTGATAAAGCAATAGTTTAACAGGTAGGGATTGAGTTTTCAGTGCAAGAATTCATATGTATTAGTCAAATGGTTATTGAATTGCTTAATAACTCAGAATGCTTCAAACTTAATATTAATATTTAATATTAAAATAATATAAGGAAAGATTCCTACACAGAAAATGCATAAGGAACCTTTGCTGAGCAGCAGACACTTATGATAAATTGACTTATTATTGTAAAACTTGATTCACTTCTGTAGACTAGAAAAGGGCATCTTGTGGGGATTCATGATGACAAACCTTGTTAAGAAATACTGTTGAAGAAAATATGCAAATATATGCTGTGATCACATTCAAGAAATAATGGCAGGATCACTAATGAAAACATTAAAGGTCTTTGCAGTTCTTTAAGCTGCAAACTTGCTTGAAAAGGCACATTTGATTTTTATTACTGTTTGAATCATTTAGATTCTACTACTACCACTACCATAAATTTTGAAATCTAATTTAAAATATATGGCTGAAACCTCAGAATTTTTTTATTTCCTAAATATAGGATTCCTTAATTTCTGTGTATATCCTCTCCACGTGTTTCAATCTCTATGACCCTTATCATTCCTTATGTAACTGCTGTCAGCTTTTTAACCCTATGGTACTGCCACTCTGTGTTCTGACATTATTTAAATATTGTGAAATAGATGTTATCTCTAGCCTACTGACAAGAAGAATTTATAAAGATGCTTTCTTAAAAACACAAAAAAGATAACAGTATTTTTCAGCAAAGATCTAATAAATATTAAATCTTGGCTTCATCATTCAAGCAAATCTCTCATGCATTTCAGAACTCAGTTCTGAATATTTTTTCCAATGGAACACTTAAAGTACCTCATAAAGGACCAATAAATAACGTGTTTTGAAACAAATGGTTTTATTGCAAACTTAGTTTTACCATATTGGAACTATTTTTAAGTATTTTGTTACTGATTTCTTATACATCAATTCCTCTCAATCAAATCAAACAAAAAAAAAAAAAAAAGGCCCTTGTTTTGCTTGATTTATTTTTAATTCTGGATACCGTCACCTCTCTGAATTTATGTGCAAACTATTATTGTCCTTTTGAGAATCTCTGCTGAATATCTCAAAAGCTCTTAGTATTCATAGAACTTTGTTGTGCTTGTTTACTAAAATGTAATTAAGGTGAGAAGTCTGCAGTTTTGATGGAATTTGTTTTCAGATAAATCATCAACTCTGTCAGAGTAAATTAGGCATCTCATCCTAAACTTCAGGTGCTTCATTTGGAACTTTTTCACTTTGTTGGTGAATAAGACATTTCTGTCAGGAATGTTCTATGTGTATGGCTCTAATTGGTCCAGTTTCACATTAATGCATGAAAGAATCCATTGTCACTCTTCTATTCACAAGTTGCACAAAGAAATATGGCAAAACCCTCATTTCTCCTGTTTGCATTCATCTCAAAACAAAAAGGAAAGATAAACAATTGTGACCTTTTTTTTTGACAGAACACGATTTAAATAAAACCAATGTCATACCCAGAAAATATCAGAATTAAGTGTTGTCTTCTCTTGATGAATTTCCAAAATAAATGTTAGAAGCGAGAGCACTTGAAGCAAATGAAAATGCAAAGGATCGACTTTTTCTTAACAAAAGGAGATTAAATACAGCATAACTGAATCCATCACATGGCCCATTCATTCCAATATCCTATTTGCCATATTATGTGAGATTGTTCTAGGAAAAGCCACTGAACCTCAAGTAACATAAGTTTGATGAGATTACATGCAACTTTTCAATTTACAGAAAATAACACCCAAGAACACTGACAATCTGCAAAAGATCTAATTTGCTATAAATAAATGTTCTAAGCAAACACAAAATAAGGCTGATCCTGTTATGCATGTGAAATGAGAAAGACCATGAGAAGCATCCCATCTGTTTGCAATCATGAGCTCTGTGTGCTCTCTTGAAAGTTGTATAGCTGCTTTTTGGTGGTTTTTTTTCTTTGAGTCCTCCTACCTTTGCATCCAATTATTCCATGCTCCATCTGATCGAGGTAACAGCAGGGTGGTTTGTATATAGTGATATGAAAACTATGTGAGCTGTAGTAAATTAAAAAAAAAAAAATCATACAGATTGAAACCTTGTTGTACCCTAAAGCACACCAAGCTCATCATTAACCCAAACTTTTCTCGAACTTAACCCAGACCCAACTGTCATTTAGGGGCTTCTGATTATGAATTTGCTCTTTGGCATGGCCTGATCTGTAATAGAAGCTGCACTTTTTTCATGGCCAGGATGATCCTTGAAACAGCACAACTCTGTTCCAACATTGTTGTGCCTGATCCAGTAAATCCCCCCAAAAATTGTATACTATAGCATTTAAGTTTACCCAGAATTTCTGATTCATCCCCATAGATGCTGTCAGAAGAACAAGAGGTGAGGCAGCTCATACTTTTACCATATAAATAAGCAGCATCAAACAAGAAAAAGTTACGTATTTATAACATGAGTATTATACAGAAATATCTATTAGCAGTGCCCTCATATGCATAACAGAAAACCACATAAAATATTAGCAGAAGCAACTGCAATAAATATAAATAAAATGTCTAGGAAGATTCTACTAAACTTTTTTCTAATTCTGTTCTAAATGTACTTTTACACATTAGCATTTCCAGAATTTGGCTATACAATGAAACATGCTAATTTTTATTTATTTAACATATGGACAGAAAAAACTTGAGTGCCAAAGTGATAAAAAATCACTGAATTTCAGTGTTTGATTTATGTAGACAAATTAGTTTGAAATTAGAGCATAAGTTTTTGAATTCAAAATATCATGAAGGTCATCTCCTGTCTTTCACAGATTATTTGAGGATACAAACCAAATTATTGCAAAACTTAGTATCTAATCCATCTGTCTTTTTCTGAAAGTGCTAAATATTTGTAGAAAATAAGGATATTTTCAATGAAAACAAAAAGGCAGTGCCTTAAATTTACTGAAGTCCTTTGGTTTAATTGCACAATTTTCACTTAATTCATCTCTGATTCCTGAAGGGTTCCCAGACCACCAAATGGTTAAAATCATGACAATTGAAGTGAAGCTGTGTTTATGCTTTCACTGGATAGTGATGTTACTAAAGACATTGTAATAATTTTACTAAAACTCTGATAAGGCTAAAATTAGTTAACTTTCAGTTAAAATCAATGAGTGCTAAGTTCAATCCTTGCAGAAAGGATAAAGGATAAAGTATCCTTGCAGAAAGGATTCTAAGCAAGAAGTTGATAAAATAGCTACAGAAATATTATAACTTTCAAGTTAAAAAAAAAAAAGTAACATTAAAAATTCAGGTTTGATTCCAGAACCATCTTCTTGTCTTTTTTATTTTCTTCTTCTTCCACCCCCAAATCCTTGTATAAGACTCATAAAGTTGTTTCATTACTTAATAATAACAGTAGGCATGTCATCATATTCTTGGCATTATGCAATTTCTTAACATTTTCTGTTCGTTTAATATCAAGGTAGATTCAAAGTCCAAGAATCTTACCCTCAAATATTAGTGGAGTTCAAATAATATGGCAATGCTAGGTTGACTGGCTGTGACTTGAGACTGTAAGACTGGACACTGCCTTTAGAGTAAAAATGTGTTGAATTTGCTGCTGTTACTCTAATTTTTCATTATATGAATTTTAGTCAAGTTCCCTGTGTTCAACTAAAACATTTATATATCTGACTTTCTCTTGCTAATTAAAATAAAGGGCTTATCTGCTTTCAGATGGGTACACATTTTCTGAAATTACTTCCAGCCTAGCATTAAGCATTAAAATCCATTGCTTAGTATTCCTGTCTATAAATCTGGTTAACAAATCAATAATCTATGTTAAACAGTTTTCTTATATAAGCCCCTACAAAGGAGATTATTTTAATAATCTTCCCCAGTACACTCTGATCCATCTCATTCCTTTCCCTTGGTCCTTCTCCTACACATCTCATGAGAAATCTGACACATGGCCACAGTTTCTATAAAACAATCCTAGAATGTTCTTTCTCTTGCGTCACATAATATCCTCTACCCTTGTAGCAAATAAGTCCCTGTGTTTTTTACAATTTTTACAGGTATGGAGAATTCCTTCTCCGTTTCTCTTTGCAAACCCCATGTTGGCAATATTTGAATTATTATCCCTGGTGGACCTAAGGGCAGCTGATTTAGTGGCATTGGCTTGCACTGGTCAGGTTGCTCAGGCTTTCCACAGCCTTTATTACTTGATAAAGGAAAATCTTTTTTTAATATCTGTAAGAAGTATACAAAGGGTAAAGCAAAGAATATGATCAGATTTGAGAAAAGCCTGACTTAAAATTACAAGAAGATCAAAATGAGTTTTTCATTACGCTATGAGATAGGCTCCTGAAAGGAAGGCATTTTTATTTGTAATCATTTTTTATTCATCTTATCCAGAATGGGTAGATAAATACATAATAAGCTTAAATTCAAGCAAAGATGATTAAAATTGAATAAACTTTCTAATAGTATGAACAGGGAAGGGAAACAAAAAAATATGTTTCCCTAAGCAGTTATAAAGTCTCTGCCATTGTCATTGAAATCATACTCAAAATCACCAGAAATATGGTACAAACCACATTCTTTCTTTGGAGTAAGAAGATGAAACAGGTGACCTGTTAAGGTCAGTACTCTATGGTTTTCAGGACTGAAATTTAATTAAGAAGAACATAATTGGAAGGAGAGAGTGGTATATCATAATTGCTGCTTTTATAAGCAATATTGCTTGTAATCTGAGGATGATTATTACAGACTGAGAGTGTAGTGGTTTAACAACTGCTGGGATTTAAACTCCAACAAAGACCCTCCCATTCCTCCCTCCCCCTCCTGTGACAGAGGGACAAAGGCAGCAACTATGAATAGGGATAACACTTTACTGAAAGCAAACAGCAATGGAATAAGAATTGAATGGTAACAGTAACAATATTAGTAACCAGAATAGACTGAGGAGAAGGTGCTTTACACACAAAAGGCGTTCGCGCTTCCACTCAGTTCCGCGTGCCTGCCGGGACAAAGACAAGATGGCGGACAGCTCTGCAGCTCGGCAGAGACACGCAGCTGTTCCCAAAGCAAGACAAGATGGTGGGTGCTCAATGCCCCAAGGGTTCCCCCTCCCCGAGGCCAGGAAACTGGAAAGCCATGAGAAAAAACCCTGATAGCTGGAACAGCCATGTTGTGCTGCTCACTTTTCCGGAATGCTCTGCTCTGCTGGTTCCATTCTGCACAGTGCTGCTGCTTGGAAATGCTCAGGTCACTCTGCTCTGCCACGTTCATGCTCAGCTTGGACATGGCTCCTCTAACCCCAGTTTGCCAGTGCTTTGCTTCCTGTTTTCCTGCTTTCTGGTTAGCCACTTTTAGGAGTCAAATATTGGAGCCACTCTTGTCTGCGTTTGCCATGTCTAGGAGGAAGAGGAAGGGATCTCTCTAGGGGCGAGAGATTCCACAGTGTTGGTCCTGAAAGTCCGTAGCATTATCGCAGCTGGCACCTTTCCTGAGCAAGAGATGGAACAGAGTGGTGCAATTCCAGGGGTGTGCTGCTTTTGTCTTCCCCAAAGCCACACCGCCCAGCAATGACATGCACGGTGTAGAACAACGACTCAGCCATGCCCACGCAGCCCTACAGCTCCACCCCCTGCAGGCAAATTAAAGACATTATGGAAGGTCTGAGGTCACTTGGTCCAACCTCCAGCTCAGCAGGGCTGACTCTGAATCTACCTCAGGTTGGCTCAATCCTTTTTGCTTATTTTTAATATTTCCAGGAGGGGAAATTTCATAGCAACTAATTTCAATGTTTAACCACCCTCACTGCAATATTCTCTTCTCATAGCTGGAATTTACCTTGTGGAGCAACCAGTCTCTTTAATGAATACCTGAAAAAAATCTATCTTGTCTATAATCACCGCAAGGTGTCTAAAAACAGAAATCAGATTTTCCCCATTGTTGAAATGATGTTTGACTTTCTATATATAGTACTGAGTATCCCAAGTAAGTGAGGACTAATGATCATCCACCACATGTTCAACATATAATTTAATATATATAATAATATAATTTAATTTCAATATAAAATTAAAACTTAACCTAGGTGATTACTGAATGAATTCATACAATTCTGAAAGTTATGTGCCTTAGGAGACTTAAAACTAAGTACTAAAACTTAACCCTTAAAGACTGGTGAGAATTCCTGAGAGAAATGAAGGGACCTGACTGGCTTACAGGCAGGTAATTTTCTTGAGTAGTTGATACTCAAGACATGAAAAAATCCCCAAAACTAACCTACAATTATTTATTACAAAGACTCTTCCTATCTTTCCCCCCTGAGTTCACAAAACATTCAAATCATTCAAGAATAGGAGCCATATGACTGATAGGTTAAAATTGAACAGCTGCCCAGTTTGCTGTGTAGAGCAACCCTGACTTGAGGTTTGTTAGGAGCATCCATTTGATTGAGAAATTCTTTAAATACAATGATTGTGACACAATTAGTTTGCTCACAACTCCAGCTTAACTTGCCCAAATAACTGATGACTATTAAATGTAAATTTCTTGTTTAGAAAGGGTAGAAGTCAGACAGGCTTTTAGTTGTGTTTTGTTACTGGATTCTGACTTTTGAAACAGATACTGATAACCACTTCTTATTGTGAATTGATATAAAAGACAAATCCTTTCTTTCAGAATACCACAACATGGGACACTGTCCATGAAGCAGAAAAAAAAAAAAAGATTAAATTATTTGTACGTTGTTAGGAGAAAAAAAATATATCAAAGTCCTAATTTACATCTTGGTTGTGTATTAGGCTATTACTGAAGGAAAAATAAACATGGCTGTAAATTACAGACACATGGATAATAAAATTTCTGAAAGCAGGACATTTAGAACACATTTTTTACAAGGCACTGTAAGAATTTTCAAGTATCATTTTAATTTGCAATAACCAAGAAACTTCTCTAAATTGCTGTATATATGATAAAATCAGGTCTCCTGTTCGGTACTTTTCTCTCCCCTATACATTCTATGGAGTGATTGTTCTGCTTTGTTGGTCAGTATTTTATTATTATAATTATTACTATTATTATCATTATCATTATATTAATTTATTTCTGAATAGTCTCGTTTTCATTGTCAGAATTTTCAGAACTCCATTACCTGTGGTTGTATTACTTTTGTCACTCTCTGAATGTGATATTTTTGAATATGTCTTTAAAGTCAGTTTTTATCAGCTACAGGTGTAAATTGTTTTCTGACATGTTAGAAGACTCTTCAGTTGTTGATGCAATTAAAAGAGTTAGAGTGATTATTTATAATTGCAAAAGCTGTTCCAGTTCAAGAGTAAAATTGATGTAATTGTCAAAAGGACTGGAACATTTGTGTGTTCTGGCTGCAGTAAACAAAAATTTAATTAAACAGCTATTAGAAAAGCAAATACTAAAAACTGAGGAGTGACATATGTCCTCTAGAAATAGGGACTTAGTGGAGTTTCCTGACTACTCTTTATTTTCTAATCCATAACATTGCATGCAATGAGTAATGAGGAAAAATAACAACTATTATTACAGGACAGGAGGAAGAGCTCTCAGTACCTTTAAAGAAAAAATGCCTGTTCATAGGAGCTCTACAAGAAGTCCCCTATTCCTGAATTCTGATGTCTTCCTGCTCTGAAACAAATATATCTAACCTGCTCCCTTCCTTCTTCTCTGGAAACCTGTTGAATTGATCAGTTCACTCAGATTTATGTGCTAATTTGCACTGCCTGGGTACAATATCGCTGTATAATAAAACCAGCTCTAGGTATGTAAAAGATGCTACAGGAATGGCTTTCATAGGCATTCTTTCAAAGACAGAGAAAGAGGGAACATGGCATAAGAGAGAAATTTATATCAAGCTAGAATGTGACCACTAAAAAGTTAGAAATGAAGATGGTGAACAGTTCTCAGACTTATACAGTATTTTCTATCTCCTCTTCTGAGAATACTTTGTGGAGAGAGTATATTATTCCCACTGTTGTGATTGAGACAGAGGCTTTCAGGTCTTAGTAGTCAGGCTTACTATGCCAAAAACAGATGTAATTGGAAATTTGAAATACAATTTTAATGTAGTGGGTTTCTATCCCAGTGTCCAACACTACTCCAGAGGCTATGTAGGTGACAGGATGGTTACACTCAGAGTTGCTGTCAACAGCTCAATGGCCAAATGGAGACCAGTGGTGAGTGATATTTCTCATGGGTCAATGGTGGGACTGGAACTGTTTAACGCCTTTGCTGGTGACAGGACAGTGGAATCAAGTGCACTTAGCAAAGTTTGCTGATGACAACAAGGTGTGTGTTGCAGTTGACACACTGGAGGGAAGGGATGCCATCCTGAGGGACCTTGACAGGCTTGAGAGGTAAATCTATGCAGATGTTTTTAGGAAAATAGCAATCATCCCTGTAGCTCCTGGGGCTAAGATGGAGGCAGCCTTATACTCAAGGGTTAAGCTATTTTTTATGATGATGTCATCCTGTTCTGTGTCATTCTGTACAAATACATCAGCTTTTTCTGCTTCCATCAGCTTTGGCGCTGCAAAATTCTGGTTTAAAGATGCAGTATTTGTTAGTGGAAATGGTTCCTACTGTATGCTAGTATTTGTATTTTGTGTGTAATAAGTGTATTATATGCCTGATAAAAAAAGATACCCTGCTGAGATCAAAAACTGGAGAATATCAATGAGATTCCATGTTTCATGCAGAGTAGTCTTATCAAGCAAGTGTAATGCAGAAATAAATGCAGTTTTTTAGTGAGTAAATTATTTCCTTTTCTTCTCATCTTTTTATTTATGACAATGATTGAATTTAATCACAATAAAGCAGAATTTGCTTTAATTTTTTTGCAGCATGCTGTGTTTCAAACACTAAAATTTATCAAGATTGTCCCTACTAACTAGCTGTCACAGATCACAGGAACAACCCTTTTCTCTGACCTCATCTAACTTCTGTGTAGGAATTTCTATGATCAAAGAAATAAAAAAATCCAAACTTTTAGTCAAGAGTTAACACGAAGAACTAATGACTCAGAATATTTTATCTAGATACCATGATTAGCAGAAGATTAAAATTATCTCTGTGTTACTATTGTTTTATCCTCAGTTCTCCCTAAGTTCTTTTCCTTCAAAATGAGATTTGTGTTTTACAAATACTTTTTGATTTGTTGCTTCATGAATCATAGTATTTGGTTAACAATACAGCACCTTTTATATGAGATCAGTCTCCAAGGGCTCTATGGGGCTTGCAAACACAGAAGTGATAGCAATTTACAAAAATTAGTCTGCTATTTAGAATATCATATCTTGTTAAGAGCTTCATAAATCTTTTGTCTGACCCCAGAGCAAAATGAGAGGTTTTGATACTTTCAGCAGGTTCTCATTTTATTTCCAAGCCTTTCCCTCTCTAAAAATTTCTACTGAACATTGTAATAAAACATACCTGTACAAGAATTCTACCAGTGGAATATCTAAATAGGATTTTATTTCTTTTTCATTACTAGATTTTTCCCCTGATTTCTCACTGTTGTTACCACAGGTCTCCTGCAGGCTGTCTGGGGCCCTTTTACAATCTTACTAAAAAAATTTATGGCATCTGAGTAGCTGATATAGAAAGATTTCAGAACCCTGGTGTTATTAAAATGCACAAGGACTATTATGTCCTGAATAAGACACTGCATTTTTTTAAACTTAAATTTTGCTTAATAATAGAAGTTCTAGACAGAGCATTGAGGGGGGAAAATTTATGAGAAGGCATCTTTCTGAAAGGATTTCTTCAGTAGCATCTACCATACATATACACAACTATGTGTTCAGATTTTGTTATTAGTGTCCCACATAAGAATTCCAAATCTTCCACATTATTTCTGCTTTTTCTACCATTTTCTAAAAATAATCACTGTTTACTGTAGAAGCTTGTGGATGCCAAGTACTTCAGATCCTTCAATATTTCTATTATTCTATTATTTTGAAGTTTCCTTCATATATTTAAATGTTCTATTAAACATAGCATTATGTAGCTGTCTTTTTTATATCATTGTATTTCCTAGCATGCTGATGGTCAAATAATAGACTGTCTACTCCTCTAGGACTTTTACATACATATAATGCAAGGAGGTCACTAAATGTGCCTATTTACAACATCCTGAGAGACAAATTGGACATTGCAATGTACAGGTGAAAACTTGAGAGAATACAGGATATGGAAATAAAAACTACCAAGGTTTCTTGAACTATTTATGTATGAAGGAAATGTAGTTCCAAGTTGGGTGTTTTTCAGCTCTGCCTTTCTGCTTCATGAACATCATGAGTTCCTGAGCAAACTTTTAAATGGAATATATCAGGTTACATATCCTTAGCATGTTCTTACATATGGAACCTCTCGTAGCACAAAATAAGTGACAGAGAACTAGTTCACAGCTTTAACAGCTTTCCCTTCCCTATACTCCACCAGTTTCTTTAAAATAAATATTTAGGGGAGGATTAAACCCTATGATTGCCTTACATTGAGTATACTTTCTCTCATGCTTCTAATATTGTAGACACCTTTTACAAATGGATCATTCTGTTTCTACTTAGCATTATCACCTTGTTGGCACAAAAATAGAGCAGTAAGTAAAAATAGGAGCAAAATGGCTTATTATAATATACACAAAGTAGGTAAGAAAAATGATGATGGCTTTAAAAGTGAATCAGGAAAATTAATTATGCTTTCTCTTAATATTCTGAAAAATGACAGGTAAAAATCCAGTTCTCTCAAGTTCTCTGGTTAATTTCATACGACAGGATAATTTCTGTGTTGTCCCTTCCAAAGTAATAACTTTCCATAATATGTGTATCATTCTTTATCCATTTATAAGGCAAAATTTTGTGGGCTTTTAATTTTTTTGGTGTTTCAAATAGTGTCAGTGGAGTTGATGTTATAAAGCCTTATAGTCTTTTTAATTTTGTAAAGAAAGGTGATGTAATGATCATGCCAAATAATGGTCATGGGTTTTAAGTAAACATTAGTGTTTTTCTTCAATAAGAGGTCTTTTAACTGATGACCAGACAATATCAGAAAAAAATTACAAATAAGTGTTTATTAAGACACAAAGCTAGAACTAGAAGTCTCTATCCTAATCAATTGTCAGCAAGCTCAATTCAGCTAAAAATGTCTAGAGCAACCTCTTTATTTGCTACCAATTGTCTTCCCTTGATCAATTTCACAACTGTTCTTTTTTAGCATGTTTCTTCTTATCAATTCTTCTTGCTTATTCACATATGTCACAGTAATAAAGCTAGTAAACACTGTTCTCAAAAAAAAGTTACAAAAAGTAAACCAGTACCTTCCTGTCATCAAGTTCTTTATCATGATCAATGGGCTCTTACCAGCACACTTACTTTAGATACCTTCTTGATGTTTGTGTGCTACAGAGACCACTCATCAGCCAATAATGTTATAAGATAAAACACTAGTAGAAATTATGTAATAAAAATAAATAGAAATAAATTATAAGTACTTAATTTTTTATTATTTAATATATTAGAAAGTATTAATAATGACTTCTGCTCTGAATATTATTGAAAAAGAAAGGGTTTTATATCATGACACATTTTAACAATGAATCCTCTCAGGCAGTTATATCTTTGGGAAAACTTCATCACCCTCCTAGTCTCAATTAAAGAAATGGGTTATCAGTGATTATTTCAAGATGGGATCTAATTTTTGAAGTCGCTGATCAAAAGTACCATTTCACCATAATAAATTCTTCTCAATTTTTTATCAAACAGTTTGATAAAATGGTTTACTTACAGAATAAACATCTGCCTTCATGAGACATATATGAGAATACATAACCTATATTGTGAGTTTTGGTTTCAAATGCAATCTCAAATGATGGTATTGATCTGTATTCTGCACACAAACCTTTATGCACATAACCACAGTCTAAAATGAATTAAAACCCTGGTTTATTTAGCACAGTTGAAACAACCTGTTAAGTAACCCAAGGGTTAATTCTGTATTTTCACCTGAAAAATTGTACTGCCTCTTTCCTTTATAATGATAGATACCTGAAGTTATCAAAAAGGACAAAACACATTATCATGGGTACAACAGAACTGGCATGTCATTAAACTGCTTCTCATCAGCTAATTTGGGAACTGATTGAATAAATACTGCAAAAATCTTTTCCACCTCAAAGGAAGGAATGTTAATTCTACAGCTCCTGTTGATGGACTCATATCTAATTGGAATAGGCAATAATGATCAGGTGTACTGTTTTATAAAGCTTACTGAGATAATAGGTAGCTTTTATACTGTCATTTCCAAGCCATGCCAATCTCTCTTTCTGCAGTAATTTCTTACCTGTATCAGTGTGTAGATGCATTGGCTGCTGAGGTCCTACACAGTTGGTTGTAGATTCTTTGTGTTAATATTTTCACACGAGGGTAGTACATTTTTATCTTGTATGCATTTTTCTTTCTTCAGATATTCACTGATACTGAAGTGGCATCTTTTGGATTGATGTTACACATTAAGGACTGTCACCAAAGTCTGTGTCAGTTCAGATTACTTCTAGGCTGTATTATAAATAGTTAAAAATAAAATAACTACAAATTTGTAAAATGATAAACAAAGGTAATTTTTAAAATCTGAGGGTAAAAATACAGTTGCTGTGTTTTCTTTATTTTAGAAAAGGAAGAGAATTCGTACCTACAAATCTTCCTCAAAACTTGCATGTAAGCATTATTTTAAAGGAAATTTATCTGTTTTCTAACTGAAAAAGTAACTAGTTTTGTTTAGAAATGTCAAAAACTTCTTTTAAAATATTAATATTAATTATAATCATCATCATCATCATCATAATCATCATGACAATATCTTTCACAAAGGATAAGAAAACATGCAATTTCTATTTACTTCTAAAGGTTAGTGTGGCTGCAGACTCTTTTTACATTTCATATTTAACAAATAATAAAGATTCTCATAACAGGAATATTTTTTCCACAGCATTTTTAGCACTTTGATGCCCAAATCAATAAACAAAAATGGTGAAATTTTCTAATTAATGTGAAGTAGTTTTATTTGGAGTAGACTCCAACTGCACACTGAAAGCAACTTTTTAGCGCATATTTCAAACAGTCCATCATTCAGCAAATATCTAACAATTATTCATTTAGTGGTATTTTTTTCTGAAATTATGATTTTATGTCAGATTTATCCCATTAAAGAGGCTGCGTCTCAGGTATTTTAAATCATGATGTAAAGAATGCCATTGTGGATTTACAGGACATTTCCAGTGATATGAGAGTCTCGATGCTTTCAGTCAGGCACTGACTCAAAAAATTGCTTTGCATAAAAATATGTTAAAAGTAAAGGAGTCAGGAGCGGAACTTAATCATCTATAGTAGGCAATAGACTTCTCTGACTTTTTTTCTTTTTTATATTTTTTGTCCCATACTTTTTGGTGCAACTGTGTCAGACACCCGCTTTCTGAAGTGGGACACAAAGGGATTGTAGAGGGCCCTCCCTGTGGCAGAAGTGCCTAAAGCTCCAAACACTGAACAAGAGGATTGCATGAATGCCTACTATTCACTTTGGGTTTTTTGTTGGTTTATTTTGTATTTTTGTAGGGGTTTTTTTGGGGGGCATGAGGAGAATGAGAAACCTCAACCTTTTATCATGAATCATACGGCTTTTCAAAATGTCCAATAGCTATCTTCCTCAAGGAGTACTGAGAAAAGAGCATCATGTTTCTGGACTCAGAAATGTTGTGACTTTCAAGTCAGATGTTGATGGACTTAGGTATTGTATACTGGTAGTTCCAAAGAAGAGTATTCAGGATTACAGTACAACTGAATATCAAACATACATGTGTAACAGTTTAATGTGTCTTTCATGCATTTGGCATTTCAGTCTCAGGTGTGATTCATCACAAATGTTCTTTCTCCTGGGCTGCAAACATAGAGCACTTCCTCCCCTCTGCAACTGTCCACCACAGGAAACTGGTCTCTGGAACTTTGACTAGAAGAGAATAAATTTTGGAGCAGGAAGCAGAACCACATGAGACCAGAGATCTCCATTTAAGAATTTAATTTATTCTTTCTAAAACTGCTTCCTATATAGCTTCATCTGATTTGAGCAGTGGTAGAACAGTCATTGTGGTGCTACTGAAAGTGCCATTTTCATGAGAAAAGGAGATTGAATTGTTTTCCCTTAGGTTTTTAACATCTTATGCTGCTAAATTCAAATTTCTCATATGGAAGTAATTGCAGTTGAAGCTGAATCAAGATTTATTACATGCTTTATTACCTCCACCCACTGCTGCCCCTAATATTCTGACATTATATTTGAAACCAAGCGTTACCCACTGACAGAAACACCAGTGTGTTGGCATTCCAGTGCTCCTAGTATTGTTTTGTTATTTTTATGAAATTAAATAGCAAAGTCCAGAAAGAAAAACTATACAGTGCAATATAGAAGAACTCAAGGCAAACGAAAACTACTGAACAAGGGCAGAAAAAAGTCTCTTGGTTTACTCCAAAAGTTTTGTTAAAGAAGCTTTGGCAATTTCATTTTCTTTGACAATTAAGGATTCCATCTAATCCTTCTTTCTATTAAGGAAAGCAGGACCAGTAGGTACATGTATAATACACATGTATTATTAGTAGTATGTTGACAGCCTTTTTTTTAAATTTAAATACACATAAATAACAAATATTTATCCAGTTCAAATGCTCTTTGAGCAAAGTGTTTAAGTAAAGTGACATGTCATGCAGTGACAAAATGCTGAGCATTATGCTACTGTGGGCTAAAATTAATGTCTTAAGGACATTGAGGACAGCTGTAACTTCTGCAGAAGAGACAATTCAAGAATGTATCTTGAATTGTGGTTATTTCAGAACATGTTCAAATCACTTGGGAACAGAACTGCATGCCGTTTTTGAAAACTTGTGGGACCCTGATAGTTAAAAGTTAGTAGAACTTATTTTTTTCTTTATGATGACTTGAAAAACCAGGGATTGCTTCTACTTCTTTTAGATGTAGCCCAAAAAAACAAAACCACAAAAGCGATTTGGGAAGGAAAAGTACCACTTACAATATCTGACCAGGAATGTCTTGATTTTTACATTAAAAAGAAATGGTTTCATTGTAGAGGTTGTACAGAAATCTCTAACATTTTTCACATTACTTTTTAAATAAAGAAATTGCAATCAGATCTACTTTATTAAAATTGAAATTTTAATCTAATTACTTTGACATATTAAAAAGGGAAATAAATGAGTACCTATGTATAACTAGACATACTCTCTCTGAGTAAGTTGATTTATAAATAGGTTTAAGCATCCTCTAATTATTTAAAAATAGAAATGAAAAATTTTCCTGTTGCCTCCCATGGTATAAGGGTAATAGTTGATTAGTCTACAGGTTAGCTACACAAATTTCTTAGGGTTGAATCTGGCAAGAGATTAAAGCACTTGAACTCAAATGTCTGTATGTTAATGTCTACATGTGGAAGATGCCTAAACTTCCCTTATGTCAATACAATGTCAGGCAATACTGTAAAATGAGGCTGGAAATCCACTTAGCTCATCAACCAACCCAGCAGCAATGCTGTTCACTTGCTTGAGCATATCCTGGGGTATCGGAGAATGGAATTGTCAGATATAACAAAATACCTGTTCAAAGTCACTCACTTTTGCAGCATGAAGTGAATTAACCGAGTGAAGCAGCTATGCTGCCTGCATACACATGTGATTCAGGTACCTTGGTCTCCTCCTGAACTTCAGCCCAATGTGGAGGCTGAATTCAGCATTTCAGTTGCTTAAAGGTAAGTGCCCACAGTCATATGAGATGTCTTAGGGTTTGCAAACAACTCCAACAAATGCTTGGCAGACCTGATTCATAAAAGCTACAGAAAATATTTCCCTTCTGCAATGAGAGGTAAACTCTTTTAAGATGTACAAATGTCACTGTAGTCTTGTATTTAAATAATCAAATCGAGTCCTTGGGTTCAATGTAGCTCCCTACTCGTAGGCATCAAGACATCACTGGATCAGCAGATAGATTGGCTGCTGAGCGGAATATCTCAAATGACCCTGTGCACCTAGGTATAACGAACTGAATCATAACCTATATGTCCCTAAAAGCTCCTAAATTAAATATCTGGGTATATTGGTTCCTTGACCAAAATTTGCTTGCTTGGGTACATAGAAGGACCAAAATTATCCTCAAAACAGGTAGCAACAAAACCACTTTCCCTTACTGTTTTCTCTATAAATACTCTTAAAGAAGGAAAAAGAAAAACAATCCAAACATTAGAGCATAAACATAAGCATGGCAAGGTATTGACTTGTGTGACTCTTGCCATAAAGGGACCTATTCCCCAGAACTTTTCATATAACCATGACAAAGTATTGGTCCAGGCTTAGATGATAATGAAATAAAATTAATGGTAAAGGAAGTGTATCCTAGACTGTATTTAGAATGAAATACAATATTCCTAGAAGTAAAATGTGAAGGTTCATTTCACTATTGAAGGAAGGTGAAACTTACAAGAACAATATTGCTTGTACTATTAGAACTAGCAGAAAAAGCCCAGAACATAAGTGTCAAATAATGAATTCTTCCCAGAACAGAATATTGATGGTTAGGGACAACAGAAAGACAAACAATGAAGTTTTTCCCCTTTTCAAGTAATCTAAAGTGGAATAAAAATGAGCTGAAAACAGCAAAAATCTGTGCTTTGTTTGACTAAAATGAATTTGATCAATTTCCATTATTTGGTTTCTTTCTGCAGCATAAAGGAAGAATAGTTTCAGCTATTTGCTGACAGAAGCATTTCTCAATTCAAAAGTAGGCAAATAAGTATTCTTTGATTCATTGACAATTTTTCCTACGCAGATCCATCATGTTTGTCTTCAGTTTCTTTAAGCATTTCACTGTTGTGAAATAAAAAAACCCTAGAGAAATCTGAAACTGACAAAGTGGTACTGTCTCTCTCCTCAGTTTCTCCTCCTGGATTTAAATAAACAATATGCAACCAAAATCAAAGAAAGTTGTTCAATAAATGTGGGATGGCTTATGCATTTATTTAAAATGTTTCATATCTCAGTGGCTGCCAGCATGTCTAGATTAATTGCTTCTATTTTTATATGTAAATAATGTTTGTCTTCAGCTTGAAATTATCTGATGAGTAAGCTTATGTCACTTTCCAAAGTCCAACAAATAGATGGATTCAGCAGCACATCTCGTGATAAAATCATTACCTTTGGTTACATCCTACTATCTTTATAGAGTAACTAGGTTCTGTAGAAGCAATAGTAAGTATTAAGTAGTTCCATCTAGTCATCCATGAATCAAAATACTTAATTTCAAAAACATACTATCAGTAATGTCTGATTTCAAAGCTGATATATTGCAGTAACTTTGGGAATAGTAGTTAACCATCACTGAGATTTTGAACTGAACAGTGGAAACCTTTTCAGAGAAAAGAGAAATACTAATTTCAGTAAATAACTTGCAAATTTTCAGTTTATTATTTATTTTTCAATTGATCATCATCTGGTGAACAGTAGAAAAGGTACTCCAACAATTCAAATGGCTATATATTCTC
Source organism: Onychostruthus taczanowskii (assembly GCF_017590055.1). Taxonomy (NCBI): domain Eukaryota; kingdom Metazoa; phylum Chordata; class Aves; order Passeriformes; family Passeridae; genus Onychostruthus; species Onychostruthus taczanowskii. The sequence continues at coordinate 15,866,894 of NW_024497629.1, read as the reverse complement.
AGACTTGAGTTTCGTCTATAAGCACCCTGTTGTCAGTCCTTGCACTTACCTGCGTGCAAGGCCTTTGTGTATTCTACAAGTATTGTAGTTTACCTCAGGACATTGCCCTCACAGTGGCATGTACGCCATGGTTATCTGTATTTCTGAGCTCCCGAAGAGCTGTGTCACATCCTAAGCTCTTAAAGAGCTGCCTGTTTGTTGCAGTGTGTTACCTGAGGTAATCTGCTCATCTGAGTACTACAGCTTTTCAAATACAGCCTTCCTGCCATGTGATTTAAGCAGATAACAAGTCTCTGGATTTACCATAATACTGGAGGAAACACACTTTTTTGTTTGTTTGGTTGGGTTTTTTGAGTACAAAATACAGTTGCATTACAAATAAAAAAACAAAAAAAAGAGTAAAAAATAAACAAATTTCTAGGCAAATGTATGCAAGCATAGACTGGGATGCAGTCCTTCAGGATAAACCTGCTCCTGTGTGAGAAACTGCTGAGGTGCTGGAGTGCTGCTCCCGCAGTATCCATGGGGCTGTTTCTCAGTCATGCAGCGTTTTGCCCTTCCTCACACACACAGTCCCCAGTGGATCCTGCTGGATCTGGCTGTGTCTGGCTGGGGCAGCACGTTAGACATGCAGTGGAATTGTGTCACTTAATTTACCACATAGAACAGCTGCTCATACAGACATATTCTCACATAATGAAATAACAAGAAAAAAAAACGTTTGTTACATATTAAAGATACAGGATTCCGATTTTTTTTTTCTTTCCAGCTGAAGCATGAACCATTTGCTAATGTCAATGAAACATTTGATTTGATGAATTTTCTTGCAGGCAAGTTGCAAATCATTTCCAGAGAACTTTATGTCATTTAGCTTTCCATCTGTTCTTGCTTTAGTTGTCTGTAGTGGTCTAACCACAGCCAGCAGCCAAGCCCTATGCAGCTACTCGCTCACTCCGACCAGCAAGAGCAGGGAGAGAATCAGAAGGGTAGAAGGTAAAAACCTCACAGACTGAGATAAAGACAGTTTAAGAGGGAAAGTAAAAGCTGCACACACAAGCACAGCAAAGTAAGGAATTGATTCACTGCTTGTCATGGGCAGGCAGGTGTTTGCTCAGCCACCTCCAGGGGACCAGGGCCTTATCACACGCAATGGTTACTTGGGAAGACAAATGCCATCACTCCAAACGTCTCCCACTTCCTCCTTTTTCATGCGGGCTCTAATATTCCTCTGGTTATTTTGGGTCATCTGTCCTGGCTGTGTCTCCTCCCAACCTGCCATGCACCCCCAGCCTCCTTGCCAGTGTGGCAGTATGAAAAGTGGAAAAGGTCTTTGCTCTGTCTAAGCCCTGCTCAGCAGCAACAACAGCATAGAATCACAGAATCACAAAATCAGCTAGGTTGGAAAACACCTTTGAGATCATTGAGTCCAACCTATGATTGAGTCCACCTTGTGAGCTGGACCATGGCACTGAGTGCCCCATCCAGTCTTTTCTTAAATACCTCCAGGGATGGTGAGTCCACCACTTTCTTGGGCAGCCCATTCCATTGCCCAGTCAGTCCTTCTGTGAACAACTTCTTCCTAATGTCCAATCTAAACCTCCCCTGAGGCATTTTTTGTAGTATAATTTCCAGGAGAAACATAGCATACTGTAATGCTGCATTTTTACTACAAATTGAAAAATCCTCAAATTCTAGGCCTAACTTATATTACCAAAACAATTTAGCCATTGTGTTAACACATGGTGATTTCAGGTTCTGTAAATACAATGTTTTACATTAAATTTTATTCCTGTATATGCAGAATATTTTTTATTACCACCCGATATAATAAATAACAAATATAAGATTGTAATTTTTCCTATACAGGGACTACTCAGATTTTCACTGTACTAACCTAGTCATTTAGTTACATTGTGTTGAAACTGCCATTAAATTCTTAAGAATTTTTGACATATTGTATGTATTCACCATAAATGTCTGCCTTTCAAAATTACTTTTCCTTTGCCTTTGTTTTTTTGCTTTTTAAATGAATAGGAGACAGATGAGAGAGAAATAAACAGTAAATTACACGTACAGGTCTACTTACTCTTTTAAAATTCTAAATTTTTAATACAGAAATGAAGAAAGCTTGAATTTTGATTATCAAATAGTTAAACTGTTTCTTCTTACTCTGTTCGGGAGCCTGAATACTGCATCAAGCTTGCAATAAGGAAAAGGGTACGCAATTAAAATTATGAACACAAGATTGCTGTTTCTGGAAATGTACAAAAAGGACAGGATTTCATCACTTAGTGTATCATAATTTAGCAGCTCTGAAGTTATTTTGTGAACACATAACTTACATTAAAAAAATGAAATATATTATGGCACAGAATTTAAAAAAACAAAGGTTATGTAGGAGAACTGAGATTTCTGATGGAGCCTGGAATTTCTTCCTATCAGGTTATCTTAGTTAAATTCCTAAAACAGATTTAGCAGAAGGGCTAAGATCCATCCTTAATTTTCCACAAAATTCGGATCAAAGCACAACCAAGATTACCTTTCATAGTTGTAGAGCTTGAAAGATTACTGAATCTACTTATATAACAGATGCAGAGTGTGGTTCTGTAACAGAATGTGTTCTGTTTACTCAGGAATACTTCTGCAGCAGGAAACTTTTATATACTTGTGTACATTGTATTCAAAAGGTATTTTTAAGAAGTGAAGGAAAAAGGTTGCATCTCTAACTATATGGTTTTAAAAGGTCATTCAGTGGTTTTAGATTTTGATAAATGGTCATGTTTTGGAATAACTTTAAGAGTAGAGGAAGGTAGTTGAACCTGAAAACAGCAAAAGGTCATTTTTATGATAATCTATATTTGCTTGAATCATCAGATTCATATTACTTGAGGCTTTGTCTTACACTAGACTTACGAAAATAGGAAACTTATTAGTTTTTCCTAAAAAGCCATGAGTATATTGAAAATAACTTTATTTTTTTTCAAAATAATACTATTTTAACTGAATGTGTAAATTTTGAAAATAAAAAAATATCACATTATCTGTAGAAGTTATTTAGTGGAAATCTTAGCTATGCTAATAAGATAGTATGAATTTCAGACAGTTTGTTTGCCTGGCTCTCAGAGGTAGATTGTGTAAACATACTATGCTATTTTTTAGGTTCACAGAATTGATTTGAAAATTTCATGTGGAAAAAAAAAATTAAATTAAATTACTATTTGTACAAATTTCCATCACATTATTTAGGATTTGTACATTTTTGTTCAAAATGAACTCATATAAGCAAATGTTAAAATGAAAATAGTCAACAGTTGTGCACATCTGCTAAAACTGGTAAGGTCACAACCACATACATGTATGCATACATAGAGCTACAACACAGAGTGGACTGCTTACAGATAAAAAGTAAGGAGTATCAAATCAGCCTGAAACTGGAATCCTTTTCTTTATCAATGTTTCCATCTACACTTGTGCAAAAAGTCTCTCAATGGGTGACTGGGAAATTGGAGAAAATGTAAAACCTAGTCATAGTGATAATTTTCTGTAATCAAATGCATAATTTTTGTTATACATAATATCTCAATTCTTTTACTGAAAACAATAACAAGATAAAGGATCTGTGACAGCAAATTATTCAGTAGGACCATATGTTAAATAACTAATTAGTGAGTGCTGCTTTTTTTCAATAATCATAAACGAGAAAATTTCAGTCCTGTTTTTTCAGGTGTAGGGGCTGATATTCCAAAGTTCCAGATTATTTGCAATGCAAGAAATTTTATAATCTTCACTACATTTTTTTTAATTAATAGAGTGTCTTGCACTGTCTGGAAGTAACAATTCAAACACCATTTATTGAGGAAAATGTCCTGTGGCAAAACAAAAAGACCAATTGATGGATCTACTTTGTTTTAGATTGATCTGTCCATAAGGACATCACCAGAAAGAATTAAATCTGGTTTAGGTGTAAAGCGCCATGCACATACATCACCATTCTGCATTCCTCTGCTTGTCATCTGAAATGGTTGGTTGATAAAAGGTAAGGTGCTTTATCATTATCCCCAGCACCTGGGAAATGGTCCAGTGTAAATTCAATCTTAGTGAATTATTAAAGGCATTTTAGGATTTGTGAACTTGATAATGGTATTTTGTGAGTGTTCATTACCACAGCAATTTAATATTGCTACAGAAATTGAGTTAAGAGACTAGTAGTCTGGTAACAGCTATGGGATGTAATTTACAATCATGAAAGATAACAAATCCACACTTTACTACTGTGTCAGCACTGTTTTGTAAAACATGCTTAAAGAAGCTAATTAAACTTCATAAGGACTCTTGTAGCATTATAATCTGTCACAAGCTTTAATCTAATTAACAACTTAAATGATATTCCACTGTAGAATAAAGTCTGAAGTGCTTGATCTTACTTAAAATTGGAATATAGTTGTTTCCCAGAAGAAATATCTGTAATATTCTGACTCAAGTGATTGCTAAATGCATTACTTGTGAGTTTCAGCATTGCAGTGAATTAGACAAAGTGCTAACTTGCATTATGTTTAATTGATCTATAGTTAATTTATTCAGAAAAGAGCTGCTCACAGTGAAAAAAATAAATAAAATCAGACAGCCATGTAATAGTAGGGAAGCAAATGTTCAGTAGTATGGAAGACAATAGCTCTTGTAGCAAGATAGCTTGTTGATACAGCAGTGTCAGGCGGCTGGAGTGTCCATGGACCAATACAGTTTTCTGTAGTGCTGTCTTTGTTGAGGTCAAGATGCTTTCACCACCTTTAGCAGGGACTTGAAGCTTCACTGTGAAGAAAAATGACTAAAAATGTTGAATGCTGAGTAATTGAGCAGTGCTTCTGCACTTCATTTGGTGCTCTGAAAATTAAACTGAGGGAAAGAATAAATCCTTCATGTACCTTTAGATGTTACTCAGGACACAGTGAACATTGTTGAATCCCAACAGTCTGGCCAGCACAGGCACAAGCAGTGTTGGACAGGGTGCTTTCTCTCCTGTTGGCTGCTGGTTCTTCCTGCAATGTGCTGCCATATCTAATGAATAAATGATTTAGAGTCATTGTTAACTCAGGATCATAGATAATTCATCCTTCTTTTCTAAAAAAAAGCTTTCACAGATTAGGAGCTGTAGACTTCTCTGAATAAATAAATCTGTTTACAAATTTATTCCTTTCAACCTAGTATTTTCATTAAACTTTTGCTGTCAAACTGTCCTCACTCATTATATTCCCAGCTTTCACCTACACATGAGAAGACTATAATTACTATGTTGAAGCCATAGTTTGTTTTTTTAACTTCTACATTGTTCTTCAGAACCAAATCTTGCTTAGGCTGTCAAATTCAGTACCTGATGTCCTCTGTATTTGCGGTACTTCCCTTTAGTCTTGCCTATTGTCAAGATATACAAAGTTATTTCTCCTTGCATTATTTTTCCTACTGAGAAATTTTTAAGGTCTGATTAGAATTGTGAGGATTTTTTTCTTGAACTATTTATTTTTTCAAGCCAGGAACTCTTCTGTTTTCTTGTTGTTATGTTGTGTTAGAAGAGTTGTCATTTTATCTCTCTTTCTAAAGGAAAAAGCATAATAAAGAAAAGGCAAAAAGAGTTAAAATGTATCTGTGTTTGACAGTGATGATTGAATGATTGAAATTAGAAGCTTTTATTTTGGCCTGTTAAGTTCCAGTGTCATCTCATTTTACTGTCGTCTCATAATATTTTGAAATATCCTGCACTGAATCCTGATAAAATCTGAAATAATTCTTTCATGAAACTATATGGTGAATGGACACTGCCATTCAGACTTCTTTCAAGATAACTATTCTTATAGCAAAAGTCTTTTCAGTAAGTAATCTGTAGAGTTTAGTCATAGTTCTTTGTTCCTATAACTAATGATGGTATTACAGACAGAAACCATAAAATTATTAAAGATCTAAACCTATCAATTTTCCTAATGCATGAATCACCAACCTTTGCTATTTTTCTACTCTTCTGAAGGCATTTTGTGCTTCTGTATTTGTCATAAAAATATTCTGTCAATAAAAAATGTTTGTGTGTTTAGACATGTTTTCAGCACAGAGCTCCAGTTCAGCCTTGTAGTCTACAAATTCCTATACTTCTAGAACTGATCTTCAATTTCATTGTTATGGCTGTCTATTAGCATGTATATCTTTAATTGCTGTTTGCAAATGTTACAGCCTATCCTAAAGTGGCTCTCATTGAAAATTATTTTTTTTATTGCTGTTTCAAAGGTCTTAATAATATAATGCTGACATCTCACTGTGGTTACTATCTTGTGTTCCCGAATATTTCTTATATATTTTTTAATTGCTTTTTTATCAGCTCCTGGATAGCAATGTTCTCATACTCAGGGGATTTTGAGGTTTTATTTCTTGTGTCCTTTCATTGCTTTTGTAGCTTTTGTCATTGTTTATGCTACTGTAAAGTTATGGAAATGAATCTTCATGGTGTTTTGATGAGGTTTGTTTTTTTGTTTTTTTTGGCAGATTTTGATTTCTTCCCTACTTACCAATCAATTCTTTCCACATAAATTTAAAAATCTTCCCCAGTCTTGATCCCAAGGTCAATCAGATCAAGTTGGATTCCTCCATACAAAGGAGAAAGAAATTGCAAGAATTACATAAAGATTTATCTTTCTCACTTTGTCTCAGTGTTTTCAGACCTGAATGTCTTTATGAGATTTTTTGTTTTCTGGAGGTTTTTAATCCCTTCCTAACTTTCTTTTAGGATTCTTGAAAGCCGTATTGAAACACTGATGACCATTACTTCTCAGCTACTGTTTTCTGTCTGTGATATACACTATAGACCACAAAATGTACCATGTGCATTTTGATCAGCATTTCTTGTGCAGTAGCAATGCCAACTTGACTCCACAGAAGGCAGAAATTGGAATGTTGTTATTTGTGGTGAAATCTTTTTCATGAGACAAGCAGGTTTCTCTAGGCTTGAATTGAACAGCCTAATGACCCACATGGAATTGCTGTGTCAAAAGTGACGTCAATCTCTTAGGGAAAAGGAAGTTGAAAATACCACATTTTGTCTTGGAAAAGAACTAAGGGTGCTTTCTTCTCTTCATGCTGGGGGTGGTTCAGCTTTTCACAGCAGAAAGAAAAATTTCCCATGGAAGGAATAAATAGAAAATAAATCAGAATAAGTTCATGATAGCATTGTGCCCAATGTGTAAAGTAATTACTTTAACGAGCCAATTAACTTTAATAGACTGTCCCACTGTTCCCTTGTCTCCTTAGCTGACCTGTCTATTAAAGCTTTCTGTAAACCTAGCACTCTATTTGCATAACTGCACACAATTTGAGGCTGCTGTTGTTGGTTAATCTAGAATCTGAACCTGATTTAATTGCAAGGAGTTTTAATGAAATGTTCGGGTGGCAGGAAGGGAAAAGGAATACGTAACATATGTTTTTTTCTTTTATGAAGCGGTAGCAAAATATGTGAAACTACACTGATGAAAATCAGGTGCTTGGTGAAGAAGACAGACACTGAGTGGCAATAGAATATCTCACTTAAAATTTCAGCAATGATAAGGAAACAATGGCAGCAATATGTGCCGTAATGTACTTTTGCATGCTACTGGCATTTTTGAAACCGTCTGTGGATATTATTTAATCAAAATTTATTGACATTTTATAAGAGTTAAGGACTCCTTTGGAAAAACTATTATTTTTAGGAGACACAGTAGCAAATCTTCTATGTAGTTAAGCTTTGGATTGGGAGTGAACTAATAATGCACAAACTTAAAAATCTTGAGAATGGAGTGGATGCAACCTGCTTCAGAGTGAAGGATAACTGCACGAAAGATGTCTTGTATCCAGATTCTTCAAAATATATATTATAAATTATTTATATTGAGTCAAGACAGTTCAATAAAGAAAAAAACTATTGTATAAACACTATCTATACATCATGAAAACTCTTTTTTTAAGATAATAATATATTTCTGGCTCTTCTGCAATATAAATTATTTTTAGAATGCTATATTTTATTTTATAATTAGTTGTGTTTACTCGTATTATTAAAGTAAGTTCTTTGAGTGTAGCATGTCCAGTGTATGCAGTGTACCTTGAAAAGCAGTATGTGGAGCTTCAAAATATATGAAAATTTGGTGGAACAGTAAATTACTCATCATCTCAGCAATTAAAAATAGCTGGCTTGCTATCTAGCTGTGCTATTCAGTGTGCTGGTTTTAAAGGCTTTGCCTCTTAGCCCCAGTTAAAATACCTATGTCACAATGTTCATTGTTGGTAGCACTTTTTTCCTTGCCAGAGGACATCTGGCTGTTAGAAAGAGATAAGCAAAGCATTGTTACTTTCACTAGGAACCCTAAAATGGCTTGGAACAAGGCTTAATTCAGGAAATATTGCTTATCAAAATCCATGACTAAAGGAACAGAAATACATTTAGATAAATTGAAAAAATAAACATTTACTATTGAAAGAGAACACAGAAGCAACTTGCCTCCTGGTGGAATAGTGTATCTGAATAGTGTTTCTGAGGCAAGAATCTAGCTCACAACAGGTATATCATTAAGCAATAAGGAAACTGAATATGTTTTGTGTTCAAATTTAAAAGTAAGTAGACATTCACATGGCTTGCATGTGGTTGCACTCTGATTACAATTTGATGAGATTTTCTCTCTCCCACCTGACTTCTCACCCAAGATAACCAACAGGGCAAATAATTTTATATTGGCAAGAGCAATAGATCACCCAAAAATAACACTGTTTTAAGTATGTCTAGAATCAGAATTCCCATAGCATTTCTCTGGAAAGCATCTCTTAGGAAGCATTGTTTTTTTCTAATTTTCTCTGACACTTAAGCTTTTCTGTGGCCATGGGATTTTCTTTGTTTATTTTTTTAAATTTGAAAATACAACTGTCATATAATTCAGAAGGGTCATATCTACAAAAATAGAATGCATCTCTTGCCTGATACTCTATGAGGCCTTGCATTGAGGGTATTGAGGCCATGCATTAACAGGCCATGCACAAGTACGTTTGGTTTGAGAGGCAGGGGGACATCTAATTTTTGGAATAAATGTGTATTATTTGAGCAAAAACTTGCCCTATTGCTTATTTTGTCTTCTGTGACATTTGGAAGAGACCAGTAAATCAACTCGTATTACTTCTTTTTAACAAGCTACCAAGTAGTAAATCCTGAACTCCCACAAAAAATCTTGTTCCTTTCTTTACACAGTAACAATATTCTAAAGTCAAATATAGCAGCTTCATAGAATGGAAAAGTTTTACATCAGTTTGGAGAAGTTCTGTTTTTTTTTTTTTTTTATTTAAATTCATTGTTGTTAGGCTGAAATATTGTCCAAACAAGGTGCAGCCAACATTCTCTGTCAAACTGTCATAGGTACTCTTTGTCACATTCTACTGCTGATACAGCCCAGAAATTTTATTATATTATATTATAATTTCAGATAAGGGACACAACTTTTGTGAAGGTGGGTACCTAAATGTCAATTTCCATTAAGTACAGGGATTGTATGATACTTCCTGTTTACAGTTATTTTCTCATAGTCACCAAACAGTATTTTTGGGGGAATAACAAGGTTTTTTGTTTGTTTTAAACCAGTATTTTAAATTTCTGTGTACAAACTGGGAAAACAAAACAAACAAAATCAAAACCAAAACCAAGCCAGCTGGGAATATATTACTAGAAAATTATGTTGTTCTCCATTAGCTTTATTAATGGGAAAATCTTGTGTTTCAAGTGGAAATAGTTAATTTTTGACACCCAAGGATAGCTTAAGAAACAAAAAGAGGTTTTCACTTGATACAACCATAAGTGCAAAACAATATGATCAATGTAAGGAGAACAAGTTAAAAATGCAGATAAGTCAACTTGCTTGGCGTGATACAGTAAGGATGTAAACATTTACTTAGCTCTGTCTAATCCAAGTATCAACCAAATCCAGCAAGGTGAACTTTTACCACTTGAGAATATCAATGAAACACATACCATCACTGAAATGAGTAAATGCAGTAGATTTTTGTCTAACTCAGTGCTTAACATCCTTAGGAAAAAAAGTGATAGACCTGCACAAAGCTTTCATCCCAAGAAAAACCTTATATTTTAGAAGTACTAATAATATCATAATTTCATGTGGACATGTAGTTATGGTTACACCTTCATGGCTAGTTGGTTTACTTGTTTGTTTTTAATGTTACCAGTATTATCATTGCTTTGCTGCAGTCATGCCTGTGTTTCATCCAAGTAGCATATTTGCTGATCACACTCAAGTTTTCAAATTCATTATCCAAATTTAAAACTATGTCCACATGAAGATAAAAAACAATACAACTTTCAAAGATGCTAATTGTCAGCATTTTAGCAACCACATTGTTTTACACAGTGAACAGATTAAACATTAACATTTATAATACAAAAATATTTGTACTTTCGGTGTTCTCAGACAGAAACATTTACTACTCCTTTTTATGGACACAAAGAAACTCCAGTTGCCAGATGGAGCCAGTATTGCAAGCTCATTGCATGAGGAATTCATCAGTGAATCAGTTATAGATCAGGGATTTTCAGACCTGATTTCTACTAGCTCTATTTCCATCATAGGAAGGAAGATGAATAATCTTTCACACAGAAAGTTTCAAAAATAAAAGAGTTAAAAGATAAATGGCATGATTATCAGATAATGGAGAGCTAAAATAGGAAAATATTGAATGGATGTACCAATTAAATTCAGTTCCAATGTACAATATTTAGAGTTTGGAGGTTTTTTTTCTTTGTTTGTTAGTTGGGTTTTTTTTCAAAACAGTAGTTTGAGTTGGAAGGGATTTTCAAAGGACATCTGGTGTAAACCCTCCACAATGAGCAGGGACATCTTCCACTTGATTAGGTTGCTCAAAATCCCATCCATTTTTATCTTGAATGTTTCCAGGAATGGGGGATCCAGCACTTCTCTGCACACCTGTGTCAGTGCTTTACCACCCTTATTTTCAAAAACTTCTTGTATATAATCGAAACCAACCCTCCTTCACCTTGAAACCATTACCTCTTGTTAAATTGCAACAGGCCCAACTAAAAAGTTTGACCTCATCTTTCTCAGGCCCTCTTCAAGGTGTTTTGGGGCCTTCTGTTCTCCAGGCTGAACAAGCCCAGATCTCTCATCTGTCTTCACAGGAGAGGTGCTCCCTCTTCATGGCCACTTTAACAGGTCTGTGTCTTTCTTGTGCCAGGGGGCCCAGATCTGGTTGAAGTCTGATAAAGTTTTTAAAAGGAAATGGAGGAAGATTTTTTTTTTCTGGTGGTGGTAGGTTTTTTTGGACTTTTTTTTTGTTTTGTTTCCAAGAAACTAAAGTAAGCTGTGTACAGATTTATCCCCAGAAGACCTGCAGTTCTGTCTTTTAGCAGCTCCTTCTCCCTCCAGTCTGCAACTGGGAACCAATGTGTTTTTTTCCTTTTACTAGATATAGTTTAAATCTATTGTAAGATAACAGGATTGCATTGATTTATGGTCTAAGAGATTAATAATAGAGAATAATAGATAAAGAAACAATTATTTTCCTTATTTGTTATTATCTAACATGTCAGATAGATTGGTCCTAAACTCATTCCCAGTAGTCACTGCAGAAAGGCACAGTCTAAAGGAGCCCTTAAAAATATTCTCAAGTCATCTTTTGGAGACTGCTGCTAAACATCCCTGCATTTGGTCTGAGGTTTGAAATAAAGAAATCTGTGGAGGTTTTTCTTAGTCAGAACAGACAACGTAATTTCTGCAAATGAAAGTCTAAGAAAAAAAAATCATGAAATATTAATTCCAATGACTTTTTAAATCAGTTTTTTCCCCTGGATTTCTTTTTTTTTCATTAGTTATTTTATAACACAGCCAAATGGGATATTTGAAGCCTTCCATTAAAACAAAAAACAAAACAACTCATCCAATATAACATATATAATAGAGAACAGTTACTAAAGCAATGAAATTAAATTAATTGCATGGAATGGAAAAACATTTTTAATTAATTATATTTGTATAGTCACTTTATTTTATCTTGAAAATCTTGCAGTAGCAACCACAAATGAAAAAATATTATAGAGCACCACAGAAATGTAGTAGATGCCCGATGTACTTAAATATTCCCTTTGATGTACCTAAAAAAACTGCCCTGGATATTGTTTTTGTATTATTTAAGTGAGTTTTTCCAGAAGAGGTATAATAAGGTTGGTGGTTACTGGCTATTGATTAATGCATCTGCTTTTTGCATTGCATCTTGTTAGATCTTTATTCTCTACTAGTAATTCAGAAAAATTTAAGGTTAAAGAAATTGTAGTGGGTCTGGCGCTGGTCAAACACCAGTGCCCTTACTAAAATTATTTATTCCTTTTTTGCTGTGAGACAAGGTTTAGGAGAAGTAGAAAAGCAGGCTCAAACTTTGACGGATGTACAGAAAACTTCATTAACAGAACTAAAAAAAAAAAAAAGAAAGAAAAAAAAAGAGAGAGAAATTAATTAGAATAAACCTTCAGAACACTTCTGCTCCCAACTTTTGTTTTCCTACTGTCAATGTAAAGAGACAAATTTGGTATTTTCAGTCAGTTTACCACTTTAGAATAGTGTATCATTAGTTCTTTTAGGGAGAGGTGTCTCTTTTGCCATGCCATAGAGATCTTTCCATAAGAAACAGTTCTCTCATGGCTTTTTATTTCCACAAATAGCAGCTGCCTGGAAATTTGCAAGCATGAAGTCCCTCCCATCTTTTCCAGCCTTCCCACAGCTGCACCATGGGCCATGTTAAACTTATGGGGTACTATTTTAAGGATGAGCTGTTCAACAGCAAAGGTTTTCTTTCTCTATCTCTAAAATCATCTTTCTCTCTGGGAACAGAGATCTTCTTCTTTCCCTGGAGTCAAAGGGTCTTCATCACTCTTATCTCTCTCTGTTTAAGCTTCTTGCTTCAATCACATCTACTTCAACATCTGCTTGCCTCAGTATGGATGCTTTTGCTCATCTACAGTTTGAACACTCCATCCCCCCATGCTTTTTTCATGAATCAAAGGGATATTTTAGTGTATCACAGTCCGTCACCATGGCCTTACTAAAAGAATTTTAGCCTAAGACTAAGGTATCTCCTCATTCTGCTCCCATTGGGACTTGACTTCTTCCTTGGCGTCTTCATGTTTTTTCTCTATGTGTCTTCACTCTGTTCTTTCCTCTCACGCAAGAGAGAATTGGCATCTGCAAGTCTCGTCTGTTTTGGGGGTTTTCACAGCACTGAAAGAGTTAACCTTGCCCAGTCCTGCTTATGTCCATGTGATTTCTGCTGGGTGGTGGCCTGAGCACTCGAAGTGCTGGATTTTCAGGCTGCGCTGGGGGGGCCGTGTCAGGATCTCAGGGTGCCTGAGCCAGAACATCGGTGGAGGCTCTGGCTGCATGGCTGTCTTCTGGCCCCAGCTGCGTTCAATTCCAGCCATGGGTCTGCTTTCTGCGTGGGCTGCAGAGCTGCCTCCAGGTTTTTTTCAGCAGCCACTCTGGAGGTGGGCCAGGATCTCAGCAGCCAGGCTAGGACTCAGTGGCTGATGGCCTCCCCCCCGCCCAGCAGCCACTGTGGCCCGGCCTGGCCTGGCCCCCACCATGGCGGAGCGGGCCCGGCCTGGGCTGCGTCTCATTACCTGTTCTAGGCCAGAAGAAAGAGAGAGCTTCCCGACCTTGTTCAGTTTAAAATGTGAGTGTCACAAAGGCGTGTTCAGCTCTTTAATTGGCTTATCAGCATGTGTATTCTTCAAAGCCAGCCAGCGATTGTTTTTTGCCAGGCACAGAGGAAGCTCTTAATAGCTCCTCTCAGTTAAGTCACTTCTATAGTTGGTTCTTTCCCTCCTCACCAAATGTCAATTAATGCAAAACCAGCACAGAAATAAAAAATTAGAAGCTGCTGTTTAGATGAACAGTTTCTGATTTTTATTGAAGAACTTAAAGTTTTCCTATATGGGACACTAAAGAATCTGTTAAGGGATTAATGCAGTGAAACAGTACAGGGAACACAGTAAAAAATGTGGAGTTTTCAGAATGTTAAAAATACCTGTCTGAATAATTGCAGCAAAAACACTGTAACTGCAGTTCTCATAAACAGAATTCTGTGTGTCCTATAAGACCTACATTTTATCATTTCAGCTATTAATAATAACACTCAGCTATGGAACAACTTTAAAAGCAGAATTTTATCTCTGAAGAACTCAATTACTCTATCTTTGTAGCAGTTAAATGCCTTCAATTTAGTTTCATATTTGTTCAATTGTGAGCTTGTTTCAAATGTTTGTTTCCCTTCAGGATAGCTGCCATTTTAACCTCAGGACCCTACAACATATCTTCTCTGGCTCTGGATGTAGAACTCCTTGAACGCTAGAGAAAAGTGTCTTGTAGCACTCAGGACCTAGCTGTAATATCCCTGTATTAAACAATGAAATGTAATTGATTGTGGTGTCCAAGAACTTAATGTTCCAGTTTTACTGCACAATGAAATCCATATATCAGAAAGAATCCTAACATATAAGGAATTATTGTTCTTTTATTCATCAGTGTGAAAGCGGTAACCATCTTCCAAAGGAACAATATTCAGAGTGCCATGGAATATTGTCCTTATGATGTTTGTTAAATTTTACAACAGTAATCAAGAAAAGTATTTGCTATCACTGTTGAATCAACAAACAGATGTTCTTAATAAAACTCTTTTCCAAACACCAGTTACAAAACACAAAAAGCTTTTGCCTTTGGCTTTAACTTCTAGCCAAACACAAAGTATGTGCAACTATCACATGCAGTGTGAAGTATGTCAAAATACACATACAAGAGGCTGGGTACTTTTGTGCACAAAATTTGCCTTTGGAGAATAAATTGCCTTCTGAGTTATGTCATGTCCCATAAGCTGAATTACAATAGCATTTATATGCCTTGAATGGTGCTCAGGTGTTTCTACTTACTGATCTCTTCACTGTAGCTCTTGCATTCTAAGGTGATATTAATTTCAAACTAATGTGGAAGTCTAAAATACCTCAGATGATAGGTACTCCCAAAATACTTATTCCTCTCCATTATATGATTTGAATTGTATGATTCTCATGGTATGATTTAAATATATTTTTGGAAAATGTATAAAATTTCTGCTTACATTTCCATTTTTACCTGCCTGGTTGTGGTCTTATCGCTTAAAACTTTATTTATTTAAGGGAAAAAGAAAAGATACGGCCTTAAAGAATTTTATATTGTTATCCTAATTTAGTCTTAAATAAGTTGTCAGCCTGTTCCAAAGTAACTGTTAATAAGTGCCATGAGAAGGGAACAAAGTAAGTAAGCAATATTTTGTCAGATTCAAAATGTTCTATAATGACTACATAAAATTTTCAAAATTCATTACCACAGGCAAAGTAGCCTTCTTATTTTTCTTTCATTAAAAATCATTCCATATGAAACATACATCTAAAATGTTTTCTGGACAATGTTTCTTTATAATAAAATGAAGCTAGTAATGAGCGTAATGAATGTAATAACTACTCAGTAATGCCACATAAAACAATTATGGAACATTGTATGGTTATGTTGGGTTATTTTATTTTGAAGAGGAACTTTCATTGCATGCTTTCATTTATTAATGGTTAAACCTTCTACTCTCAATATGAAGGACAACAGCAAATTTAAAAAAATTGCATTTCTAGACTACTCAGGTGAAAGTATCTGAATCATTGAAATTGACAATGTCATGGTAAAATCTTATTATTGGACTTATTCCCTTACTCATCTGTGTTTTCCTTTCTTTCATCCTTTTTACACTCATAAATTCTGTGTTTCATTTGAACTATTTTCTGAGACCCAGACTGACATAAGTATTTGATATAAAATTTTCTGGCAAACTCCTTGTGGTCCATCAGGACATTAGGTGTTTGTCAATTTTTTTCCTTTACAGCGAGTGCCCTCTGTATTACTACTAGTCATTCGTTTTCTTGACTCACCTGGAAACGGCTCTGTCAGTGTCATTGAGCTTCCCAAGAATCTATCCAGTTCTCCTGAACAATTCTCAGGAGAGTTTCTAGGGGTACTTAGCAAGCTAAAATTTGCTAAGGTGCTCCTATGTCTTTAAGAAAGGGTGAAAAAAAGCTCAACCAAAACCACATACATTGATTTGAATTCATTTTTGTCCAAGTAGTAATAAGGTACAATGCAAATGGAGGTATTTATTCACAGCATCCAGTATAACAACTCATGGTTAAGGAAGTAGGCAGAGAAAAATCATGCTGGTCTAATTACTTTAAATAAGAAACTCACACTGCCTCTCTACCTCTCCCCACTTCTGAACCCTTTCCTTGTAGATTATGTTAGCTGTTACAAATAGTCTCTTATTTCAAATACTACATAAAGAAGAGGGGATCTTCATTTTTCATGTTTAACTGATAGTTCTTATTTAGGACATAACTTGGTCCACTTATCAAGCATAATAAGTATTGTTTCACTTCATTGGTATAGCCTAAAATATTCTAAATTGCTAGGCTATCTATCCCTTCTTATATTTTGTTGTTCCCTAATTTATATTAATCTGTAAATTCTTCCTTTCCCAAGTTGTGACCTCCAGCTCCATTTCACTTTGCATTTCTTGTGCTCCTGACACTGAATTCGTGACAGCTCTGATTTGTTTCTCTTTTCCATGAGCAATTTAATTCACTAAAATGGCACACTGATGTCTCACCTGGAGGGACTGGGGAGGAGAGGATAATTTTCTTCCATTATAGTCTTTAAATAAGATCACAGAAATTCCAGCAAGAATCCAAGCTGATGCACATAAGGAAGGGCAATACAGAAGCAAAGGATTAAGGAAGGAATAGGAAATGCAGGAGAAGGAAGAACAGAAAATAGCATCACACTTCTTTTAGGCAGCAGCTGCTTGTGAGAGCATCTCATGTCTGTGAAACTGCAGAGCAGTATGCATGTTTCAATCTCAAACCCTCTAACACAGCTTGCAAAGCTACACATTTACTTACAGCTAAAGCAGCTCATTACTTGCTCTCTGTTAATGCCTGATACGGCCTTGGCCATCCTGGTGTGACAATGAGTTTGAGGTAATAAACCTCTATTATTCTTTTTCAATATATCTATACTAGATATAAATATTTACTTATAGAATGTAGATAATAGAGAGAGACTATATATACAACACACATAGACATTGTCTTCATTTATTTGCTGCAATAATAATAATTTATACCTTGAAAAACTTAATTCCTGTTACTTTGTCAGTTAGTGAGAGATGATCCTTGAAAGTTCTTGTTTGGACCTGTATCTACAGGCATGATTACAGAAATATTTAAGCTGAGAGGATTGAAAAATGGAAGACAGCTCTCACTTGAAAATTAGGGTACAATTTTCTTTCTTCATTTTCTAACCCAAAGACCTGTTATGGAAATTCATTAAATGTTTGTGCTTGTTTCAGCCAGGACAGAGTTAATTTTTTTGCAGTAATAGTAGGGAGCACGGTTGTGTGTCAGTGAGGTAATTCTGTACCACAGGGCATTGCTGAAGGTAGGGATAAGGGACTCTGACTTCCAAAAACAAGACTGTGGCTCCTGAATGAAAAATATGTTGTCATTGTCTGCCATTGTTCATTGCCTTCAGGTCCCCATGAGCATTTTGTATATGAATCACCCTCCTTTTTTTGTATACTTTTGCTGCTACCATTGTTGCTGTTACTGTTCCTATTTCATTGCTGTTTTAAGTAAACTGTTCTTATTTCAACACATGATCTTCATATTTTGTGCCTCCAGTTCTCAACTCCATCCCACTGGTGTGGGACGGGAAGGAGAAGTGGGGAGCAAATGAACAGTAGTGTGGTTTGGAATCTTGGTGGGAGAACTAAATTGGGGAATACTCCTAAACCATGACAATATTTCACACTATTTTCAAAATAAATAAATATAAAAATAAATAAATAAACACATTCTAGAGAATACAACTACTTCTGTGGTTAAATGAATATAGAAACAGTAGAAGTATTCAAAACTGATGCATGATTGTTGGAGTCCTTCTCTGGTTTTTTGTTTTAATCTGAACTAGTCCTTACAGAGTGTGCATTTTTGAATTTATTTTGTTTAGACTATATTCAATTAACTTTATTATATTTTATTGTATTTTTGAACAATACACTTACTGTTGTTTTGAACAATAATATTACTTTCACTATATAGATAGTTGGCCTAATAAAAATGGGGAAAGTAGCTAAATTAGAAGGATAAGGGTAGATGAGTTGACAAAACCCACTCGAATTTTTTCCTGCTTTTTCATGAGACTGAACTGTTAGTTGTTTTATAAGATAAGATTATCTGTTTGTTATAGTCAAAACAATGTCAAGAACCTTGTAAAAGAAACAAGATTTGGTTTATTTCTTCAGATAAAAGCAATAATTATTTTATTAACAGATCCAAAATCAAAACCAAAATGACACCTCTCTGGATTAGTCCTCTTAATTAAAAGTAAAATAGTTTTGTTATACCTGAATTTGAGTCAAACAGTAACTACTGGAAAGAGAAAAAACATTTTAGTACCAATCCTGTTACTAATAATTTTGATAAAGCTTATCACAATCTCTTGGTAATGAAGACTTCAAAGGATGTCCTGCTTCTATATCTGACGTACTGTACATAAGGAAAACATTAGTCCTTCAAGCCTGCATGGAAACAGGATGTCTTGTTACTTGCATAAACAGTAGATTAATGTCTGTCTGAAGAAATGATGGAATAAGAATAGAAATTAAAACTTCACTTGAAGTAGTATAACATGAAAAAGTTTGTCTGCAGCTCACAATGATCAACAGAGTTTCCTCTGCTGTCTCAGATCCTGCAACAGCCTGGTTCCCTTCAGGTTTAGAGGAAGAATGGCTGGGGTTGTTTAATTATTTCTCAGTATTTCTTGTAAAATGCAGTGTTTGCCAGCATAGGTGTAGTATGATATTAATATGACTATAAAGCTCTCAAAAGCTGGCCCTTTGATTCTCTATGATGCTGCAACAGGCACAGAAATTCTCTGCAGGACTGTCTTGTTCAGTAGAGAACAGTGTAACTTCTAGTATGCAGAAATTAGAGATTTTAGATTCCATGTGCAATTCTCACTCCAAGCCCTCAGGTAAACACACTATCTTACAATGTTATTTGAAAACTCATTTTCTGTTTGTTTCTTTTCTTCTCACAGGATTGCTATTTAACATGTCACTGGGTATTTGATACTCAGTGAATAAACAGCTATTTAATGCTTCCTTCAGTCCCTTTCAGTGCATGGCTTCAAATGCCATTAAGCCCAGAGCACTGAAATATGTCACTTGTCCTAGTGACACTTGAATTTTTAACACCCTGATCCTAGAAAATAAAGTCCTGGCTGCCTCAGTACAGGAGATAAAAACTCAACACTCTGCAAGTCAAACCAGCTATTTCCAGAAAATGCACAAATAACATTATTTATACAGATGTATGTGTTTGCTCTTGAACAACTTGATTAAGGTAATTTAGATCAGATATCACTTCTATCCTAGGCTAGGGAAAATTTTCAAGACTATCTATGCTAGGCTTTAAAATCAGTTTCAAAAATGCATTACATTTTTCATAGTGGAAGCAGAATTCAAACGTAAATGAGGAATTTAATTTCTTTTCTATTACTTCCCATATAATAAATGTTTTCAGCTAAAAGGAACAGAGAAACTTCCAATATTCTTTTTGACAGCATTGGAAAAATCCTTAATAGAGATCAAAGCATGAAATCTTTTAAGGAGAACTTTGATATTAAGAAATATGGGTGGTTTTATCTTATCTGAATAATTTGTCTGATATAAAGTGGTTCCAAGCCTTCATCCAATTTTAGATTTAACACCTAAACTGAAATAAAATTACTCTACCTTGATTCATATGCCACAGGAATGAATACTATGGATGTGCACATGAAATAAAGACAACTTTGCTTTAGTTGCATCTTTTCTTTTATACCAACCTGCCAGCACAAGTCCTGCCTGTTAGTATTTCCTGAACACCTCAGAAGGGGCAGTCACATTCCCAATGCCTATTGGCATCCTGTAGTTTACACAGCTGCCTACATTAATCCCACGAGAGATCAAGAGAGCACACACCAGCCATGGGCAGAACAGCTTCAATGTGAGTCTGGTGAGGCACAGGAACAGGTTACCCAGAGAAGCTGTGGAGTCCCCATGTCTTGGAGTGTTCAAGGCCAGATTGGATGGGGCTTTGAGCAACCTGGTCTAGCGAAAGATGTCCTTGCCTATGGCAGGTGGTTGCAACCAGATAATCTTTAAAGTCCCTTCCAACCCAAAGCATTCTATTATTTCAATATTACAATATTTTCTGTTGTTTTAAATTTAAATAATGTAGACTCTTAAGCAGAAATTGATATGAAGTGCCACTGTTTAATTTACTAATATAGACATAACCAAATTGCTTGTTTTCTGTAAATATTCAGTAATATATAAAGGTAGCATGTAACAGTAAAGGCTACACTGATTTGGAGGAAGCACATGTGGTAACATCAGCACACATGTGGGCTCTTAGTCACAAATTGTGGTATATGATGCACCTCTCAGCTGGTCAAGCTCAGAGGAAACTGTTCTTTGTGGGACTGGGGGGGATCATTCCGTCAGGAGAATGTTACATTGGGAATCTGTTGAGCAGTGGTGTCCAACCTCTCTGTTGGTGAATGAGAGTAGCTAAGTTGAAAGCACATCCCCCAGACACGGACCTGAATTTTGTATACCAGAATAACCAATGAACATGTATTCTAGGGACCCCTCCCCCACATTGTGTCTTTTGCTGCAGGTATAATATTCTGGTTTGTAGGACTGGAATCCATCTCTCTTTGACATTACTGATTTTTATTTTTCTCTGAGGAACATGCACATAATATTGTTTTTTTGGGGTCTTTTTTTCATTTTGATATTTACTGTGCAATGGAAATAGTTAATTTGTCTCATATTCCATGATTTTAAAAAATAACAAAAAACCACAAAAGACATCTAGAGATAAGTAAGAAAGAAAAAAAACCCAGTTTCATATAGTACTCATCTTCTGAGTAAGGTACAGATCTGCCTGCTGTATCAGTTCAGGTGATGATCTGCCCCTTTCATCAGTAACTATGCCCACTTTTCTCTTCCATACACAGGTTTGGGTGCCCATCCTTCAGAAATTCCACAAAAATGATCTATTAACATGTAAAGAGGAATTTTACACTGTATCCACAAACTTGTGGATCTGCTGTTACTGGAAACTAAAATTTTCCATAGGAAGTCACATCTACACCAAATGAATGCTATAGAGAGAAGTACTTTGTGTAAGGGCATCACTTTTGATGTCCAGATGTCAGCCACAGGATTCCCAGCTAACGCTCCCAGATTTTGTTGTTTTGGTTTTATTTTTTTTTTTTTGGTGTTTTTTGTTTTTTGGGGTTTTTTTTAAATTTGTCTACTATAGTAAAGAGTTTTTGAAAACCTTACAGAAAAACCTCACCACTGTGCCACATATTGGTTACAACTTTCTTCCAAGAACCAGGAAGATTTTTTACCCTTTCTCACTTTCTCCAACTAAAACACAAACAGCATTGCTGTTAAAGAACATATTCCTATCTAGAGTTCAGTATGAAAGAAATTATGCAGCTAAATTAGAGCTCTGCTAAAATAGGTTGTGTTAAATACTCTCTCAGTGTCATTTTCACATTATGTTTTTTAGTATTATGGGGAGATTTGAGCCTGTTTAGAACCTTGCAGAGTTCACATAGACATGAAAATGTCTTACATATTGTGTGCCAGGAAAATATCTGTTTATTAGATATGTAACTAAGGAAAGATCTGCTCTGAACATGCTTTTACGTTGACATTCATTTAATCTTTTATTAATGTACAATGTTATTCATATTACAATTTAAATTTGCCAGCTTTGAAACTCAGAGCTCTGGATATACTAGCTAGAATGCTGCAACTTGTATATTTCTTTTTTAAAATAAAACCAACCTCTAAAACAATGTTTTTATAATGTAACTTTATGTACTTGGACAAATTAATTATCAGTTCAGTGATATGAGCTACAGCCTATGTATAGTAAAAACTTTAAATTTAGCATACATTTTGACGATAGCTAAGAGGTAGTAGCAAAGATATATTTTGTATTCCACATATGGTTGTTCTTTCTTCTCCTTTTAGTTATATCTCAGTGCTTTCTACAGTCCACTCAAATTCTAAGCAGATTTGAAACAGAAAAGGCCAGTTTTTAGTTACAAATATTTGGAGTGGTGTTCTAAAATAAAATGTGTCTGAAAGAATACATGAAGTATAAAAGTCCATCTGAATGAGATGCAGAAATGTATAGGTCTGAAAATTTTAATGAATACCTTTAAGAACTATTGAATGCCCTGTTTAAAATGAAGTGTGGAAATCTTCTTGTAAAAGACCAACCCTCTTTTTCAATGAAAATTCTTTTTAAGTAGGATTTGGGTTTTCCTTGTGTTGTTAACAAGCAGATAAATAAAATTATATTATAAATTAAAATGAAATTTCTCTGATGTAGTTTGCATGTCATAAGTAGAAAAAAAAATCATTAAAAAATCTCTGTATTTCAAAGTATTGGTCTTGTTCTACTAAAAAAAAAAAAAAAAAAAAGGGATTCTGCCATGGTTCTAGCTATACTTCTCCAGAAACATTATTTCTTAACATGATGAGGTTCCTATTCATCTGGAATATTTAATGAAACTCTGATATCTCATACTGTGATGAAAAAAAAAGGCATCTATTTCACTATGCTGATTAATTTTGGAGGGAGAATAAATCCCATTTCAGTTTGGTTATTTTTTAGCTGCAAAAATATGTACTGTGTCTATTTTAGTACTGGCAAATCTACCCTCATGCAAATGATATCTTAGCTGAGAATTTCTGATATTCATCAGTTTGACTTTTGTTTTAAGTAATCAACATTTTTTAAAAGGATAAACTTAATTTTGTGTAGTTCTCCAGAGTCATTCAGGGAAAAAAAAAAAAAAAAATTGAAATCTGGAGCATGGTAATGCAAAACAAAAAAAAAAGGTACCATCTGGTAAACTAAGACATGAATTTACATCATATTAAATTTCTCTGTGGTAGCTACTCCATTAACAAATGGTGTAGTGTAATGAATGACAATTGAATAATCCAGTGTGGTCCAAGGGCCTGTTGCCTGTATTACAAAAATTTGTGCACTTTCTTCATATCCACTGTTGTGCTTAGACTTCTGTTTTTTTTAATTAAATGTGGATTGGACTTAGTATACACAAAATCAGTTCTACCAGCATAGTTGTGTACCGACAACTTACCACCCAAACTTAAAATTAGATAGCATCCTACCCCTTATTTAACATTTCTTATTACTTGAGATTTGACTTCCTATCAAATTCTACAGCAGGGAGCCAGATAATGAGACCTTGTCAAAACTGAATAAGCTTATTTTCTGCTGAATGTTTTGACACATGCATGCACACCTACACTTGTGTACACACACTCACAAGGTTGGTTTTCTTCTTTAATTCATGAAAAATAGTTTGGAAAAACAAGTTTTAATCATAAAAGGGATAGCTGTAATGAGAAAAAAAAACCCCTCATATTTCTCTCAACATAATAGTTACTGAACTAGTAATATATTGAGATTAGATTACAGCGAATCATTGTGATCTAATATATTTTGAAGTTTGGGGGGGATTTCTCTTTTAAGTGGTGTACACAACAATTTTTTTTAATATTAAATTTTTTTTCTTTTTCCAGGTTGAGTGGTATGAATCTACCTTCTCCAGTTATCAGCAGTAAGAACTGGTTACGACTCCATTTTACGTCTGATAGCAATCACCGACGAAAGGGATTTAATGCTCAGTTTCAAGGTAGGAAACCTATAAAAGCATGCCTAAAAAGCCCTTTACCTTTAAACATCACTAAAGTGGTGATGGAATTTGATAATTATGTTTAAATATCCCAGTCACAGTAAAAAGCTGACTCTTTTTATTACTATGTAACTATTGTTCTTACGCTGAATATCTGTTTTTCTTGTGTGATCAGATGTCTCTAGGAATTTACTTTTGGAAAAAGTATGTGTTCTTCACAATGCAGTCTGCTCTAAATATGTATTTGCTTGCTCACTTTTTTTATAATAAATTTCTTTGCAGTCAGTCTGATCTTTGCTTTAAAAACTCCCTGGAATGCAACTTGCAGAAAGTCAATTCCACACAAAGGCAGGCTTCTATCTAAACATTGTCTTCCTTCATTATTTAAAATCTAACTCTTATCCAGAAGCTACATTCATTGGAAATTTGACTCAACCATAGTATAGTACAGATTATATTTCAGGCTCCTGCATATATTTGCATATACATCTTCAAAAGAAGACAAGAGGATGTCAGCGTTGCTGTCATTTGTATTTATGTTCATATAGATACTTTTTAAAATGCAATTTTTTAGAATGGATTCTTTATTGATTTTTTTAATTTATAAATCATTACTCAAGATGAAAGACATGGTAGTTATATTGAAAATAGAAAAGTTTATTAATTTATCTGTGCTTTCAAATTCTCTGCTTACATATGCTGTTTCAACCCTTTTACCCCCCACAGCATCAAATCCTTTAGGAATTTCTGTTTTTTCCCTGAAACTGTGGAACCTCTACCATTTTTTAAATGAAAAATACATGACAACTGTAAGTTTCTGGTGACTATGGCATGCAAGTGCAACAAAAGCATTTAATATACATAGTTCTCTTAGCTTTAAAAATATTGTGAATATTTCAGAAAAAAAAAAAATCTGGTTTCATTTCATTTCGGCAACTCAGCATAAGTATGTGATCCTTTGCACTTACAACTTTTTTTTTTTCCAAAGTTTGCCAAGGATGCATATATAATACCACTGCTGGGCACTATGAATGTAAATGCACTGCTTATGTTAACTCTGTCTTAAGTCTGTTAATTGGGGTCCACAAAAACATGGTGATTTGTCCTGCTGGTGCACCAGAAAACTATGAATGAAGAGAATAACAAGGAGGAAGTTTGTGATGATGTGACATACACTAGAAAATAGTTTTTGTTCTTTTTCAGTAGACCTTATCTCTAGACAAATAATCACCAAGTAGTTAAAACTTCTGGGAAATATCAGGGGAAGTAGTTTTTTCAGATGTGTCTCTCTTGATCTGCATAATACATCAGATATTGGGTAAAAGTGTGAACTTCCTTGATGTGGAATATACCTTGAATGACATGTGGAAGTATCTTATGGCAATTCAAATTCTTACAATTACAGAAATTTCCTTTCTTAATTCAAATCATTCTTATGAATTACAGGTTCATAAATTTTACTGTATTTAATACAAAGATTTCTGAATTACATGAGAGATCATGACTTACATAGTTATCTATCTTATCAGACTCAACTGCAATTAAATAAATTCCTATGTTAGTGATATAAACATAAACTATGTTAAAACATAGGAGAAAGATTTCAAGACCCACAGGATGAAAATTCATAGTGGTATAAAAATCAGATTAATCTAACAGCTTCATTAAGTCCTTTTTATTACGCAGCATTAGTAATTATATTATGTGTTTATTTGAAAACTAAGCAGAAGTAACAATATTTTCAGCTAGAGTAACCTACTAGTATCACAAATTGCACAATAGCGGAGGTTGGAAGAGCCCTCTGGAGCTCATCTAGCCCAGTGTCCTTCTCAGAGAAGGATAACCTAAAGTAAGTTGTCCAGGACTGGGTCAGGGATGGGTTTTGAATACCTCCAAGATTAGGCTCTGCAGCCTCTCTGGGCAGCCTGTGTCAGTGTTTACCCTCAGAGTAAAAAAGGTTTTCACTTTTTTGTAAGTAGGTTTTCCCGAGTTTCGATTCGTGCTTATTGCTTCCTGTCTTATCAATGGGTATCATCATGAAGATTCTGGCTCCACCTACTTAACACCATCTCATTTCACAGGTATTAATTCACACCAATAAGATCCCCCTGATCTCCCAAAGTTTTCTATTCTTCAGGCTCTGATGTCCCAGCTCCTTGATCTTCTCCCTTATATTTTTGTTTTCAGAAACTTATTTCTCCTAAAATTCAAGAGCCTTGACATATATTTCCATCTTAGGTATTTCTCTTAAGTTAATTAATTATTTGACCTGATCATGAAACAAACAAAAAAAACTCCACAAAAACTAAATTTTGTGACATACATGACCTTGTTTTCAGGCACAAAATCTAGCAGTGAAAGAATGTCTCCAATATCTGATTGTCTCCAGACACAATCCTTTTATTTGTCCTCTGGGCAAATCCTGCGTTGAAGGCTATATGACTCTGAGACCTCCAAGAAACATTTTGCTTATGGGCAGCTATTCCCAATAATTTAAACAGACTGTTTCAGAATATACACATGAAGTGGGGATTGATATGTTGATATATTGAGCCATCCTGTCTTTGAGATGTGAAGTAAATATATAGACATTTTAATGTAACCATTTAATACTCGCTTTACTAATAGATGAGTCCTCATTACCAGACCAAACTGAAGGAATCTTTGTGATTGTTCTAATTTCCCAAAAATTCTAAATCTTGAGCAGCTGTCCTCAGGGCATTTGGGACTCAACTTTCTAATGTTACTTAGACTGCTTTTTCCTGTTGCTGCTTGCTAGAAAGAATAGCTCTTTAAAGTCAGTCTGTGCTGTCTCTGTGACTGCTTGCTTGGTTCATTCATGTGTGTGTGATGAAGATGTGTAATTGTGCTGCACAATAACAATAGACCATTGTTTCAGGGAAATAGAAAAGTCAGTAATTTTAATTGCAGTCCTTAGATATTAAATGAAGCAGCCTTTATGCTTTGCCAGATAGTAAGTTATTGTGTTTTAGAGTCCTTATATAGATTTTTCATGGTAGCTGTCAGGTGTAAATGCTATTCACAAAACAAAATCACAAGATGTTCTGCAGAAAGGGGTAGCTTGTCCATTTGCAGATAGCATCATAAGGACTGTGATGGGTTGATGTTGACTAGATGCCAGGTGCCCACCATATCAGTCATTCACTCCTCCACCTCACCAGAACAAGTAAGAGAAAATGTATTGAGATAAGGACAGCAGAGTATCACTCGCCAGGTACTGTCATGGGCAAATCAGGCTCAACCCTCACATATTCTGACTCCTTTCTCTGGATACTATTAATGCTGCACTGTGGCCTTTTTTCTTCTTAAATATGTTAATATGTTATCCCATCTCTGATGGACTCAGCCTCAGCTAGTGGCAGGTCAGTCTTGGAACCATCTGGTTTTGGTCCTATCAGACATGAGGGAAGCCTCTGACAGCTCTTCACAGAAGCCACCCCTGCAGCACCCCTACTGAGACCCCCCCCCCCACCCCCCCCCCCCCCCCCCCCCCAAAAAAAAAGCTGCCACTCAAACTCAATACACAAATATCTTTTTGACATTTTTATATTTTTAATATAAATCCATTACAATCTATTTTTTCTGATCTCATGCACCTCTTGTGCCAATTTAATCCATTCCTTTCTGTGATGTTGGTTCCTTCACTAAATACTCCATAATTAGCCTTGTGAAATACCAAAATGCTCTTCCTTTTTACTCCACAGTGAGCTCTGTATCCCTGAGCAGGGCCCCTTCTGGGTCTCTAAAGTGACTGAAGAGCTCCTAGAGTGAGCAGTGCCCGAGCCCCTCTGGCTGGGTCTCACCAGGGACAGACGTGCAGAGGCTGGGGTAGAGGTTGAGTCTCTCTGTTGGTTCCCCCACTTGCCAAGGACCTCTGCATTTCTTCTGCACCTGTGGTGATGGATCTAGGGTGGCTGCAGAAAGGCCATGGAGAGGTGGCATTTGTTTGACCTATCCACCACCATGTCCCTGTGCTCCTGTGCGTGTGCACAGGTGAGCTTTTTATTGCCTCACTGTCCTGGCTGCAGAGGGGACAGGCCCTACACCTTTTCGGGCAGGGCCAGGTTGCTCTTCTATACCAACCATATCATTGGTGGTTTTGGGGCCAGAAAAGGTTGAGTGCACCCCCAGAAGCACCCAATTCTTCCTCCCCATTGGGTTGTTGAGATCAGCTCTGTCAGGATCATCCTCTGCTGCTGGTGCTGCTCATCCCTGTCCTGTTTCTCTGGGATGTGGCTTGGAGACATGGTAAAGCCACTGTGTCTCCAAGCCATGGTGCTAAGAAAAGCAGGAGTGCTGTGTTGTGGAGTCAGAAGCCCAGCAGAGCCAGCGTGGTGCAATGCCAGTGCCAGAAGCAGCCCTGCGGAATCAAGGGGTTTGTCCACCACTGTTTCCCATTGTCTTTGGCTCAGGGACAGGAAGAATCTACCAAAGGATGTGGCCACCATCTTGTCTTTGTCCCAGGGGCTACATGGATGTAACCTATGGGGAGCGTCCACCGTCCTGTCTGTCCTGGCAGCCACACGGAACTAAGTCAAGGTGGTGAACTCCTGTAGTGTGTAAAGCACCTTCTCTTTTTTTATACTATTGTTATTGATATTTTTATACTATTGTTATTGATATTGTTGCTGTTACTCTGTGTTCCTTATTCCATGGGTTTTTTTTTCTTTTTGTTATCTCAATCTGTAATCTCTGTCTTTATCCTTCTCTTACTGGAAAGGGTGAGGGGAAGGGGGAGGCTTATCTGGAGTTTCATTTCCATCTGGTGTTAAGTCCCCACACTAACCTAGCACATCTAGCAGTGTCACTAGCTTTTTAGTCAGTATGGGAGGCAGCATAATATGCCTCCTTGAGCAACAATGAGATAATAAACTTTTTTTCTTTTCCTAGTAAGAATTCTGATTATCAGAGTTTTTGTAGAGATACCATACAGATCCTTTAATTACTCTTTCTCCCTCATATCAAATTAACATCATGTTTATTATTATCTTACCATAGCTATATTATTGCTGTAACTTGGCCTTTTCCAGTCAGCCAAAACTAATACTAACAAGCAGTCAATTTAATTTTCTTTTCTTTGTTTGATCTTTGATCAGGCAAACAGAATTATTATAATTTATTTCATTAAAATATTGGAACTACCAATTGGATATAAAGATATGCATAATTTGTTCAGAAATTTTTTCAGATCTTTGTTGCTTGCATTTTTAGCAATATTTAGTGCTCCATTTTTAACATGGTCAAGAAAACCAGCTCACTGGTATAAAAAAGATAGCACTGTACTAGAATAGCACATCTTAATGCATCAAGTAAATGTAGTGTTAAAATACTTGGCAAGCTGAATTTATAAATAAAATATTGCAGTGTAAAAAGTGAATCCAAATGATTGGTGTTTGGATTTCTTGTTGAATCATGTTTATTGTCCCATCTTCCATCAGATTAGGGTAGAAGTTTAAAGAAAAATTAAAAATTTTAACAATTAATTAGGTATAGAGTGAAGGGTTTGTTTTAGTATTTGCTGTTTTTTCCTTTCCACACATCCTTTGTTGTTTTCATTTGATTTTTTGTATTTTGATGTTGATTTCATCAATAAAAATATTTAAGTGTTTATTCTCTGTCTTTACCTGTGGAATATTTTTTCGTAGTTTCAGAGTTTCTGTTCAGAAGGAGGCATGGTGTTGAATGGCCCTGAAAACCACCATAAAAAAGTTACATTGGAGTGACATGTTCTGCCTTGTCTTCTTCATATCATACCAGCAACATTGGTCTTAAGGAAATGAACTCTCACAGTATATATCACTGGATACAGTTCTTGTTCTGCCTTGTTCCTTGGTGGCATTGCCATGGGGGGAAAGATGTTACAGTCATTCAGTTATTAACTTCTTTTTTTTTTTTTTTTTTAATTCCTTTACCTTCACCTGTGCTAGTACATGAATTCCCTTTGCACATTCAGTGGGAGTTGCAGAGCATATGATTTGTTTTATGCCAGTGCTTCATAAATGTGTAAATTCCCCAGAGGTGAAGTATCCTTAACAGGCTAACTAGGAGATGAAAACCCGGCACTTCCCAGAAACAAAGCTTATCAATGTACACAGAATCACTTAAAAGGTGTAATAAAGAATCCTCTGCTTTTTTCCTATTTACAACATGTACAGTATGCCTGTTTAGCTTCCAGTTATTGCCAGAACAATAGAAAGGTTTTTTAAAATATTTTTTGTTTTCTTTTTTAGGAGGAAAGAATCCCACAATACCTTTAGCTATACAGCTAAAAAGGATCTGCTTAAATTAAATATTTATTTCAAAATTCCTAGAAATATAACAGAATAAGAAAGCTTCCAAAGCAAGACATGAAAAATGGCTGTGTTTACTTTTTTACTTTTGCAGTAACTCCAGCCTCTGTTGCAGTGTTTCAAATAAAGTATTCTATTTTTGGAAAGTTTTCTGAGAGGTTCAAAAAGGTGTTAGGTATTTTGATAATTATGTACCACAAGTTATCTATCTGTTGTGTTTAACTACATTCAGTAATTCAGGATTTAGCAAACAGATAATCCTGAAGTCAAACAATGAATATAATAGAGACTGCTGAAATGAATGTATGCTAATGGAAAACCATGAGTGAAATAATGTAAATCAACTTACAATTGCTAGTTCTTTCAATGAATGTTCATAATTCTCAAAGTCTGCCTATAAATGCCTGTCCTTTCCACATATTCTTTAAAA
Organism: Onychostruthus taczanowskii; assembly: GCF_017590055.1. Classification (NCBI taxonomy): domain Eukaryota; kingdom Metazoa; phylum Chordata; class Aves; order Passeriformes; family Passeridae; genus Onychostruthus; species Onychostruthus taczanowskii. The sequence continues at coordinate 15,836,205 of NW_024497629.1, read as the reverse complement.
CCCTAGAAATTATATTTTAAATAAGTGAAAAGAATTTGCAGTGTTTCCTTAATGCATGGTACTTTTAATCAGGGGTTTAGTTTAGAATTGTTACTTAGAGTAAATTTAGAAAGAAAATTAGTAAAAGCAATTGAAAACATCAAGAGCCGGAAAAACCTCTTGTTTTCTAGCTCTTAAGTAACGCTGAATACTTTTCCTTTAAATGGTCCTAAGACAAAAATTTATATTTTGTTAAATTTTATTATCAAGAGCATAAACCAGTCTTGATATGAAAACATAAACAAGAAGATAATCCACCATCTTTCTTGACCATTCTTTTCTGTGGTTAATAGGACCACTTATGTATTACTGCCACAGTAATACTTCTTTCTCAAGTGTCTAGTTGCTAAAAAGGCTCAGACATAGCTGTCTCATGATAAGCACTAAGCAATAAGAAGATGCCAATTTAGTAACAGCCATTCAGTTAAGACTATTCAAAAGACTATGGTTCAAGTAACATTCAAACAAGGAACTGAGCGGTTCTCATTTTATGATTTACTTTTAGAATCAGTTCCAAGGCACTACTACCCAGTGTGTTCTGAAATGCTATATATTCATAGACTAGATTGTATTGGTACAATTTTCCAGAACTATGGAGAATATCTGCAGTCACTGAAGACTTTACACCTGCTGGACCAGTTTTATTATGATATATCATGCATTGAAAGCACAGAGTAGCTAAGGCAGTCCATCAGGGCAAGGGGCCAGTTGGAGACATAGAGAAGGTTAATGGAAAACAAATGGCTGTGCTTATTTTTAAACCTGCAGAACTTGTGTCAGCTTATACAAATAGAATGAGAAAGATTTGTGTAAAAATCTACTGTGACACCAATTTATCTTGGTGCCATTTGTTCACTAGTACTGCATGCAGAGATTTCCAGCACAGGGAGCAGGTGGAAGGTCTGATAGTGACAGGAAGCACTTTGCTGAATTGATGGCACGAGGAAGCCAACAGATCATGAACCTACAGCTTTTACAGGTAGCCATATAGGAGAAACATTTGTACCTGCTGTGAAGCTCTCTGGAGTTGTAATACCGATTAGTAGGGAAGATTTTGAAAGCTGTTAGTGACAGAAACACTGGGAGAGTGTATTAAATGGAATAATCTTCAGACATGGAATAGAGAAACAGAAAAGGGATGGACTATTCCAATGAGTTGGTTTAAACTAAAGATCCTATGGAAGGCTGTGATGCTTCTGCGAAAAGTCAAGTGGGCAGCTAAGAGGAAAAGTTTCTTAGGATGCCCAGGTTATTGAGTGTGGGATCTTGTTTCATCAACAAAATGATTATAGAATTCCCTTTGTAAACTGAAGTTAATAGTAATATTGGGAATTATTTATTTTTTCTTATTTTCATAAATACTGAACTTTTAGAAGGAATTCATAGTACAACAGGCCATAGTGAAGCAGAAGAAAACCTAGGAAGAGATAACAAACTGTTTACTGATCTCACATGTCTTTGAGTAATAAGAAAAAAATGTTTCATTCATAAGTATAATCTGGATAGAACATTGATGCTGCCAAATGTGAAACTGTAGGTTATTTATTCCAGGGCCAAAAAATGGTACTATTCTAAAAATTATGTCTTTGGAGGAGAATGTGGAAAGACTAGGCACCAGGGCATAGCAAACAGAGCACTGAAGTGGAATCTTCAATCTGAATTAAGAAAATACTTTGTTTTACAACAGGATTACACAGATTGGAGAAAACCAGAACAGTGAAACTAAAGCAAAAGGAAATTGATTAATTCTGCACTATACTGAGATAAATTTGCTAAGTTCCTTCAAGAAAAATCTTATGAATGTTCTTGCAAACACATCCCTTTTTTTACTGAACTCTGCAAAATATTTAAAGCCAAGTGCAAGTTTTTGTAAAAGATATGTATCATATGTAAAAAAATACTGAAAATATTTGTGTTCTTCCTGTATTGTAACAAAATCAGAGAACTGTTCAAATATATATATTTGAACTATATATATTCCTTATAGTGACACAGAGCTTCAGACTGGACAGGAAAGGTGCTTCTTTTGATCACCAGATACTGGACAATATGCTGTTCCTCTTCACCTTCAAATATCTGTACTTAGGAAATATCTGCAGTGAAGGGCAGCCAAGAGCTGAACTCAGCAGAGCAGCAGCAGAGCAGCTTGAGGAAGTACCAACAGATGATGTCAGAATATTTTAGCTTTGAGTGGTAGCCAGTATTTGAGGTCTTGGAGGTTATTTCATGCAGGAAGAAAAATCAGCAAGACACTCATGTATTTGGGTAATTAGGGAAAAATATATTATGTCAGCAAAGTTTGAGGTAAAATGTATTTTCTTCATGCATGTTCAAATATGTCAGAAACTAAGAGATGCATGAAAGTCACAGTAGATTTGAATGAAGATTTACAACTTGAAAATTTTACTTTTGTGATCCATTCAGATAAGACCAGACATGTATTCCTTTCATGGCTGAGTTTATTTTCAGCTGTAGAAAAAGTTTAAGGAATACCACTGGTGCTTTCCAGTAGTCTGATAAGATTTTTTGTGGACTTCCAGCACTCAGACCTCTGCCCTCCTCCCTGAATAAGTAACTCATCTCTAAAAGACTCTTGAAGCTATGATGAACAGAAAAGGTGAAGTGAGCTAATTCTGTTAGCTTAGCTGAATATTTAAGTGAAGCTAGCAGAAGACTATGCAGATTTTTAAAAGTAATCATTTAAAAGTTGGAAATTGCTGTTCAGTTCTGACATTATTAATGTAAACCCATTCCTCTTTTTGTGCTGTTAAATGGAAAATCATCTTTGAAATCAGGAAAACCTGTCTAATGAAGGTGCAATGGGGAAGTTGCAGAGAAGTGTCTGAGAAAAGTTATTCAAATGGGATTTAAATTGTTATAAAACGTCCAATTTAAATGGGATTTAAATTGTTATAAAATGTCCAATTCAGTGTATTTATTTTATTTACAGGACGAGTTGAACTGGTTCACTTGCAACACAATGTGAAGTAGTTTCTGTTTATTTTTAAGATGTTGAATAGTTTTTATTTTGGTGGCTATGCTTGCTTAATACCTTTTAAAATGACAATAAAACGCCATATAGGTCATATGTGAAAATTTACACACACAAGAATAAAAGAGGCAAAAGTTTGCTTTTCATATATCAAACTATCCTATTGAACTTCTTGGATTCATATGTCTCCCAGACAACTACATTTGGCTGTTAAAGATTTCCAGGTATAAAGACTGGTTCCACCTAATGTTTACTGTCTAAAATGTAGGGATCTAGCTTCAGCAAGTATTATATGTTTCTGTTGCATTTCATGGAGAAAAAGGCATCTCCAGAGGAGGATTTATTGTGTCTATCTTAGAAGGGGATGAATCACCCTCTTGAGTGAGGTATTTTTCTTCATAAAAAATACATTTAGATGACTGATCTTAAGTTTTGTGCATCCCCTCCCTAATGTTCTTTCAGTAAGATACAGAGTGTCTTTTTCTTGACATCAGAAAAAAGCCAAGGATAGAAACTGCAGGACCTGTTTCAGTTCGTGACAGTCAAAAAGCTTTTCATATATCAAGTCAAAACATCTTGTTTCAATTTGTGCTCTCTGTATTTCAAATAAAGCTCATGAGTACAATTTTTTCTCATTCACATGAAGTGTGCTTCAAATATGTATAACAAACACCTTTAAGAGTGAAATGTCACAAGGAATTTGAATGATGATTGTAATTTTTACTCTAAAATAGTGTCACAGCACAAAAAGAATGAGAATATAGTTATTTTTTTCCGTCCATTGCCTAATAACTCAATGTTTTTATTACTCATCCATGTAAGCAATATGGGTTCTGAATCCTCAAATAACTGCTCACATGTTTTATATAACACAGATATTAATAAATTGAGAAATTCATACTGGCGGAAGGACCACAACTCCAGAAAATATCCCAAATATTGTCTGCAAGAACTGTGTTGTTCATTTCCCATTAAATATAGAATAATTTAAACAGACTTGCTACACAGACCGAAAAACAACATAAGGTGGCACTTGATGGAGACTTTTGAACCTAAGTCTGGAAAGTAATCCAAATAAAACCATATGCATGAATTTTGCCCTTCCAAAAGGCCTGGGGGATAATATTGTCTGCACTGATGTCTCTGTATGATGTACAATTCCTGCCTTAGAAGAAAATACCACACTGCTGTCATAACCATTTCATACTATTCAGCTACAATTGTGTTTCAGTCATCTTTCATCGTCTGAACACCTGTTTTCCACGTTTAGGCGTGAATGACTGCACTCGCACATAGCACAGAATGTACTTTCTGCAGTACTTGCTCAATTTCAGTAGTCAAGAAAAGTCACCTTTGCTCTGAAGTTACAATACAGAAATAAATACAATGATTTTTAATGCAGTATTTAAAGACAACTTGCTTTCTACCACTTCACTTCTCAGAAATACTTACATACCGAACAGGGTATATTGTAGTAATTATAAAATTTACACCAAGTAATGACAAAAAGTATAACTTACATTCTGTAGTATGAATTTATTTACTGTAAGGTACTAATTACTGCCATGTAAGAAGTGTTTGAGTTGAATTCATGTTTCTGTTTTTATCTTGCATAAATAAGTGCATTTTGAGTTTATTACTCCTGCAAGGTCTAGGAAAAAAAGCACTTAATATGAATCAGAGAAGGATTACAGGTTTTTGTAATTTTTGGTAACTGAAATGCATCTTGATGTTGTCATTAACATTCTGGTACAGAGTCAGTCATCAGCTATTTTGCAATTGCTATTGTTTTTTGACACAATAGTTTTGAATTGTTCATGCTTGTTCCACAATTATTTTCTCATCTGATTTTACTTTCCATTGCTCAATTTTTTCCACAGAACTAATTTATATCCTGTGAAGGTGTCCTATATTTCCATCCTTTTCTCTTACCATTACATTTAAAATTCTACCCTGTGTCTTCCTTAATGTATAGCTGCACTGTTGTCTTCTCATGTCTCTTCCTGCTTGGCTTCTGATCCCACCTATGGTGCCCAAACTACTTAATAGGGATAGGCTGGGAGTTTATCAGCCATTCAGCTGACTAAACAGAGAAAAAATATATTAAACCTCTGATGCATCTGTTCTTTCTCACAAAACTTTGCCCCTGTGAGAGCTCTTACTCTCTTCTTTCTAATTCAGTTGAAATTGCCCTGTAGGTTTAGGTGAGCTAAATAATGTAACACACTGTGTTAAACTCATTGGGAAACAAAATTAAAAATATGTCTCCTGATGAAAAGTGAATCAAACAAAAGCAAGTGTGAATATCACATTGAAAGCTTGTAGTCCTTGAATATATGTAGATGATGTTCTGTATATTCTATGTAAGAAATAATTTTTATAATGTTTGAGATTTTCTTATATGGAATAGCAAACACAGGAAATCCATACTTGTAATTAAGACAGGCTGTTCTTTTCTTTGAACATAAAGAAACTTGAATTCAAAATATTGCCAATCCTGATCATATGTGTTTAGAAAGGACATGATTTTATTTTTGCAAAAATAAATAAAACCAAAAATTTATTTGGATTATCACAGAAGCTGAAGTTATTTCAATCTGCTGTAGGTATCTTATATAGCTTTGTATTATTTTAATGTATGATTTTGCAGCTATATGTCCTTTTAATGAGGTTTAATAATGAATGATTTTCTCTTTTTGCGTGTCTTCTCAGTGAAAAAAGCAATTGAACTGAAATCAAGAGGAGTCAAGATGTTGCCCAGCAAAGACAGCAACCACAAAAATTCTGTCTGTAAGTTGTTTATAACCTTATTTTTAGTGAATGCGTATATCTTCTGGAATCCTTGTAAATATACAAATCTAAGAGAGAGATGTTGGGATGCTATAGCCATAAAATGGTTATTGTGCTTTCAATTGTCGCTGAATCAGAACTCCACTGATAATATCCTACTGGGGGTAGGAAGCAGAATATGGTGGTGTAAACTCTGAAAAATATGGTGTGTAGAAATCCCCCTGAATTTTATATATCACAGTATTTTTGTATATTGGATTATTTAGAATTCTGAGACACATGGCAAGTTAGAAAATCCAGGCAGAACACTGCCATACAGATTTCATCAGTTCAATACTGGGGACGGTGAAGGTACCTGAGCATTTTCTGTATCTAAATTTATTCTCTGTGATCTTTTTTCTTCCCCTCACTCAATATCACACCTAAATTTTTCCCTCATCTTGCCACACTGTCTGGTGAGCACCTCTTTCCAGTCTTGAGCAGCAGGGGTTAAGAACTGGTGTAATTTCCAGCTTCTCGAGAAGATGGAGGTCACAGCATCAATTTCCCCTCATTGCATGCATAGTGCACTCTGGAATGACATCTGTTTGGTCCCTTTACACCTTTTACTCTGTGTAAAGTGTAAAGCTAAAATCACAAGTGCTACCTATGGGACAATGAGGTTGTTAGTTTTTTTGAGCATCACTTTCTCTGAACTGACTATCTAATACCCTGAGAGCTCTTACTCCATTAATTAAGCCAGTCTTGAATTGAGAAAAAGAAGATATTTTTGAATTTTGAAAGCTGAGAGCCCCTTAGCCCCCACCCCCCGCCAAAAAAAGCAAATCAAAAAAGCCAGAGGTTAGGCCAGCATTCACACAGAACTCATTAAAAGTGTTATGTAATGTTTCAGACGTATTCAGATAAATTAATTCCTCATGTAATAACAGTGAACTCAATGAAGCGAAACCTTTGCTGTGTTTGCCTCATGTGCCATTTTGCGAGTGCAGAGAGAATGAGTGTCTTGAAAGCTGATGTCTAGAGGATATGTTTTTTTCTCTGTGTTTCTGTCGTGCATTGTTTAATGCAAAGTGAGTTTTTGGTATGCTCACGGGAACAAAAGAGGCATGACAATTTTCTGCTTTAAATATTGCACATAGATGGCGTGGCACTCAAAAGGAACTTTTTATGCAAGGTGTTAGCAGAAAAAGTTGATCCATCTCTTTGGTGTCTGTATCTGAATGGGTGATAATTTCATTATTTTTAAGTTACTTCTGGGAGCTGTGTGATCTCTGCTTACGGTCTCAGAGCACATGCTGTCAAACACCACATGTAGTTACAGAAAGTGGAAGTAAGACAGGCTGTGGAAGAAATTATTATACGGCAGTCTATTGTTTACCTCAAATGAAACTTGTCTTTTTTTCTTTTTGTTTTGACTTGTAAACTTTATTATCACATCTGACTTCCCAATATAAATCTAAGAAGTGTATTTTTATTATTGCCATTAGTTTCACATATATAAATCTTTTGAAAATTATAAGATTAAAATACAATGGATGGATTCAAATGTATTTTGATGCTCTTTTGGATGTAAGCTTTAAGTATTTAACCATTTATCTTACCTGCATTTATGCAGACAGAAAAGATAATTGGAGATTTGTCTCTAGAGAAGTTATAAGAATGGATATTATAATTTGATGCTGAATAGAATAATTTTTTTAAAAAAGATACATTATATACCAACACCTCTCATTATTTTTTCTGTTAGATCTTTTAAAAATTCTCTCTAGGAAGCAGAAAGCTTAGTTTTGGCTTTTTGGCTTACGGGGGGTAAATGGAATGCAAATATCATCACGAAAAATGCTGTGAGAGCATATCCTGTGCATTCCAGGACCTATAGCTTCCCCACAGCTCTTCCTCCCAAGCAGAACCTGCGAGCAGCTGGTTCAAAAAGCATTTCACAGTGGCAACAGTCTTTTAGGATTAATGTAGAAAATGTTACAAGTGTTACCAATGACAATAACATTACTGATAATTCCTTGTGGAATGCAAATGGTATTTCAGTATTTCAGTCGTGTACAGTCATAGCTCACTCTCCTCCTTTTGGACCTGCCTGGATTCCAGGATGCTTTCTATCAAATCTGCCATTCTTTATAAAGAGTCAGCTAGCAAAGCACGGCTTTCAGATGAAGGTCCTTCTATATTGGAAAGAAAATTCATTATATATTGTAGCACTCCCCAGGGAAAGAAGAGGGCTTTGCTGTTGTTTTTTGTTTTGGTCTGGGTTTTATGTGGAATTTTTGGTAGGGTTTTTGTTTGGTTTTGGGGGATTTTTTTGTTTTGTTTTCATGGGGTTGGTTTGGGGTTTTTTTGTGTTTTGTTTTGTTGTTTTTTTTTTGTTTTGGGTTTTTTTGTTTGTTTGTTTGGGGTTTGTTTGTTTGTTTGTTTGTTTGTTTGTTTTTTGGTTTTGTTTATTTGGTTTTGGTTTTTTTGTTTTCTTTTTTTTTTCTTTCTTTGGTACACCCGAAGGAAACATATCAAGTTATTTTTGTGCCAGATAGTCCTGATAGGCAGTACCCTTTAGCAGTGAGCCAGATGCAGTTGAATTGTGATTAAATTATGCAAGGATGGGAAAAGCATGGTAAAGATAACTGAAGTAAAATATGATCCTGGTTCATCCATGCCTTGCACTTGGCAAAGGTGTGAAAGAGTGAACTGGACAAAGGCACACAGGACAGGCAGTTTTCATGGCTCTAAGTGCTTTATCTGCCACAAATGCTGGCCAAATCCAGTCCGTATATTTACCCTTGGTCATCTGAAGCTGATCTCTCAGAGGGGCAAGGGAAGAGTTGTATTTTATGAAACTGCTTAGGGAAAGCAAATCCAATTACATATCTTGGTGACCATCTGATTAGTTGCCTACCCACTTTTTTTATTATTCTGATATATGCTATATTCCCAAAGATCCATCTTGCTGTCATCACTCATTCTAACATGAAAACCTGCAGACTCTGTGTCCCTAATAGCTTTGGCCTTCTCTAAAACTTCTATGACTATAGTTTGCATCGTGACTGATTAAATAAATAAAGTTCTTATTGCTGTCTCTTGTATGAGTGTTTTCATGGCATTATTTCTGTACAGCAAATCTGTCAGAGGGTGATTATCGTCTCTAAACACCTTGAGCATTACCTCTACAGCAGAGAGATTGTGCGGGAGAGTCCTGTACTTCCAAGAGGAGAGCCCTAATGAAGTGAGCTGCAAGGATAAACCAAAACTGGGTAGCCGTAGTCCTTATAAATGTCTCATTTTTTAGTCAAATAGAAGATCCTTGTAATTTATCTCTTAAAGTCTACATACCAGGCAGTTACTGCTAGTCATGCTATGTGCAAAGGATAACAAGTGAACAGAGGTCTTCCGGACACCAGTTCACAGAATATTGGGAAGGTAGGGCCATAACTGCAGACCTGCTAATTGGCACCTCTACAAATCTTTGTGCCTTCTGCAGCCCAGAAACAGGGAAGGGTTAGGAGAGCAGACTGCCCCAGAAGCCCCTAATGCCACCACCCTCCTGCTGCAGCCACAGGGCAGCCTCATACCTCCACACACACCCCCTCACCAGTAGGACAGAGCACAGGAATTCATCAAGCTCCCAGTAAATGCCAAGGAAGTTCAGTGAGGTGAGACACATCATATCAGGCGAAAACTGCAAATGATTATACAGTTTATGTGGTGTGTGCAAATCTGCCAGTGCAGTGATGCTAGGAGGGGAAGGCAGCAGTGAGAATGAAGTGCCTGGGAGAGCTGATTTCCTGAGTTTGCTCGTGTCAAAATGCAGTGTGGTGAGTTGCCTGCCATGTGACACAGCTAAGTGCAGGGAATGTCCACAGTCTCAAACAGTGACAAAAATTAACAGACACAGTGATACTTTTAAAAATATGGTGTTCATATTGAGCCATGTTATAATTTCATAGTAATTACTGAATATTGAGTGACCTAACATGACTGTGCAAAATGGTGCGTGTGAACTACTGTGTTTTACGAAGTTCAAATTGTGTAAGTATTCCCTAAGTAAAAAGCTCTTATACTTCACAAAAGCAATCTCAGGCTTTTGTGGTATTATTTGAAAATGTTTTTTAGAGTATTAGGAAAACCCATGTTAAATACTTTGAAGATCATGATTTTAGTGTAAGATTAATGCATCCTCTGAAACTTGAGTTACAGAGTTTACCTAAACAGTTCTTCACCCTGAAGATGATAAAAAGAGCTACTTTACAACAATTATTTTTGTGATGTAGTGCCAAAAAACAAATGAGTTTACAGACTAAGTATTGACTGGTTGCAGCACATTAAGTTGAATTAATGGCACATGCTCTTGAAGCTACAGTGATTAATACTAAAATGGGATTACATTGCTAATTCTATGTAAGAAAGAATGACAGCAGTCATTATTTATTTTGTTGTTGGGTAACTGAGAAAAATGGCTCAGGAAATTGTAACAAAAAGTTAAAAATTTTAGAATGAAAATTTGTTGCTTACCAATATATTCCTCACATTTTAAGTAAACTGACCAAAAATTTCGTCTTCTTGACATTTGACTACTTATAAATGTACTTTGACAGAAGCAATATGGAGACTAGTCAAATTTTGTTCTTCATTTAATGAAAGTATTTTCCTAAGAAGGACAATATTGGACTAAATAGTTGCATTTGATAGCACAATTTTCTGGCTTTTTTTTTAGCAGAAATCAATTTTTTTAAGTACTTTTATATTTTGAACAATAAATCAATGCTGACAAATCAGTCGCAAAGAAATGTGCAATCAACTTAACAAAGAGATACGACAACTGCTAAAGGTCATGAGAAGTTTCAGATATAAAAAGAAAAATTATTGCTACTTACTACATTTTAAAAATTAAATTTATATCTTCTCTTGATATAAATACAAATTTCTGGTTATTATATTTAAATTTAAGTTATCTTACAAATGTTCCCCAAAATATCTTATTATTTAATAATTTTTTAGTATATTTTCCAAAATTATTTTAGGATCACTGAAAACCTATGTAAGAGGTCCATTTATTCTTTCAAAATGCACATGTAATAGAAAAATTTCCACTAAAAATTCTGGCGTTTCTTTTTTTTTTTTTTGTGCTTGTATTGTGTTGAGTCTTCACACATGAAAAACCTTTTCTTACTGAATTTGGATCTTACATGCTATTTATTACGTGCTGTGTCAGAATCAAAAAAATTATAAAAAATACTGTTAAATATTCATTGTTCTGTTAGTTGTCAGTTTAAAATATTAAAAATCCCAACTATACAACATCAAATCTCTCTCATTCTTTAAAATTATGCTCTAATCTACATTAGTTTACATTAATTAAATATAGCATCTCATGCTTGCATTAATTTAAGAAACTTTGTATGATGGGATTGATGGGATTGATCACCAATAAACATGATACAAAACAAGCTACCCCAGTAATTATAGGCAGTTGATATCAAAAGATCCTAGGTTTGGATATTGTATGCCTAAGTGCTCTCAATATTAAGTCTGTTTTTTGCTTTGAGTATTTAAAATACTACATGAAGCTGTATTTAAAAAATAGTGATAGAAACAACACACACACACACACTAGGATAAAGTAGAGAGATCTTATCAGTTTTTTTTGCTCTCAATATTAAGTCTGTTTTTTGCTTTGAGTATTTAAAATACTACATGAAGCTGTATTTAAAAAATAGTGATAGAAACAACACACACACACACAATAGGATAGAGAGATCTTATCAGTTTTTTAAAAAAATAAGTCTGCTAGAAAGTATATTTGTTCTGCAGAATTCCAAAGGCCTGTGCCCTTTCAAGAAGCATGAATTTAAAAGCACTGGAGAAATAAATGCAATATAAATCTCTCTTTTTAATTGGTTAGGAAACACAAGGCTTAAGTATCTAACATCTTTGGGCCTAGCCTATCTGCCAATTTTATTTCAAAAAGTCTTTTTACAGAAATACTTGAGCAAATGTTAATTGTTCAGTTAAAGAAAAGAGGGAAGTAACGTTTAAAACACTGGCATTTTTATGCAACAGGTGAAGGGATAGATCCTGGAATATTTAAAATTAAAATATCCTTGTTATATATGCCTGCCTATACTTACCTGCATACATTCATATAATTATAAATAATGCATAATACTTAATATTCCATTACACCATTTACCACATGCCTAGGAAAAGATTAATGACTCTATTTCCCCGTGTTACCGAGTATTATGGTATGAAATTGGGCAGTAGGAAAAAATAACTGCTGGATTAACCTCTAACTGTTTTATAAAGCATTAATAAAATAGGAAGGCTAATTACCATGATATAATTTGTCCTATCACAGATTGTAATAATACAGAGTTTCCCAAGAGTTACAGAGTTTGGAATTTTCAGAGATTAGTATCCCTATGCAATGGAATTCTTCTACAATGCTATTTCACTATATTGTATAAATGGCTTCATAAATCAGGTTACTAAATTATACTTGGTGTTTCTAAATAAGCCCTCATCACGGCAGGAGTTTAAATATCTTTTAAAATACTATGCAAAAATCTTGCTGGGAAAAGAACTAGTGCCTAAATAGATTTGTGAAGAAAAGCATCCCTTATAGCTACAAGCAAAACAAGGTGCTTCATCAATTATTTAATACATAATTTGCATATATAATTTGTAAAATAACCAGAAGAAAGCTTCTATTAAAATATGTAAAACAAGGTGTAATCTGATTGAATTATGGATGTTTAAAATGAATTGTTATCCAGCTAGGAAGCTGAAACTGCCATTAACTAATTTTCATATACAATTATAGAATGTTACCGATTATTCAAAGTGAATGTTCATACTGTAGGCTAAACTGACATTCAATTTTGTTATTTTCAAAGTCAAAGGCTTAAAAATAAGCAACTTGCTTTCAGCAATTATAATTCTGTATAAATTAAATATTCATGCAAAATATAAATATATACTTTCATACTTTTATGTAATTTTCTTGGCTTAAGTTCTATATACAGCTCTGTTAAAAATATAGATGCGGGGAGTAAATAGGTTGGCAAAATGAAGTCTGTGTAGATTCAAATAATGTATTTAAATTATGAAGGCGTTCAGAGTTTGTGGGTGGGTGACTTCGGATTTCTAGAACATAAAAACATGGAAACAGCTTTAATTAAAGAAAGAAGTATGACACTGGTCTATGCAGTGAAGGCATGCTGCAGAATACAGACACCCTTACTATTATGTCCTTTGGAAGAGTCAGAGACTTCCCATCTCCTGCAAGGTTTCCACTTTCCACACAGCCTCATACAGAACTTGTGCACATGTTGAGATCCTGATCTTCTAAATCCTCATTGTGGGAGAATATCTTCAGAATTTGGTAGAAGGTCTTGGACTATTTTCTTTTTTCGGAATATGTTATCTACATTAAGAAACACTTTGGAAAACAATTTCACTGTGTTGGTGCAGTATCTCACTGTCTGCTGTTAGGCTGTCACACTGAAATGTGCCTATTCCTGCAGCTCTTCTGAGCAGAACTGGAAAGGATCAGTGTCATATATGTTTGGAACAGGGAAGTTTTGTTCAGTGACAGCTAATTTATGAGCTTCAGAGCAGTTTGTGTCCACTACTCCTTCTTCACTTGGAAAAAAGGAAGTAAAAAATTTATGCAACACTGTATACTAATTTCCTCAATAATGTTCATTTGGGAATTTGAAATATTTTTGGAATGGGAACAAACACAGCAAGAAGGAATTAAAATGGAAATAAATACATTAGCTTACTTTTGGCAGGAAAGTACTAGTTGCTAGGGGGAGGGGATTATTCAGCATATGTTCTGCCACAGAAATCAATAGAACAAATTGTTTATTCTTAAACAAACAAGCAGCAATAAGGTTACTCAGCTACTTATTTTTTAAAAAACAAATGCAAAGAAAAATCTCGAAGTATCTGGCTGAGTTTTGTGGCTTACGTTGGCATACTTGAAGGGACTGTAGCTGTGGTGCTCTGGCTCATATATATGCTTCTATCATACAAGCCATCTGAACACTGGTAAGAGTGACAAGATCGATTTTTCCTATATCAAAGTTTTAACTTTTAATACCCATGATGTTTTAATACATGTTTTAATACACATGATAGCATCAGGAAATAAGTTTATCTCAAAGTCCACATAATTTCTGATAATACAAGTACTTGTGTGATTTCTGTTTTCACTGTCACAGTATTTTCTGCTTCAGGCTTCTAACACAAAAGAGGTTCTCCTGCATAAGCAAAAGATATGTCAAAAAAATATGCATATCTTCCATAGTTTAACGCTTTTGAACTGAACTCTGAAGCTCAATGCCTCTGTTAGAGGAGCTACAAAGTCAGTGAATTAACAAATTAAAAAAAGCAAAACAGTATGGCTTATATTATTTCATTCAAGAAGCAACTTTTTATTGACATATCAGCTTTTTTTTCATGTGTTTGAAGTCATATGGTAAACCTGATTTGTACTGAGAAGTCATATTCCTTTCTCAATTCTACCAGACCTGATTTTCAATAGTCTGCAGATGCATCTGCAGTCCAGAACATCTGAGGCTAAAATGAAAAGCACTTATGTTGAGATTAAAACTATAGCATGAAGCAGTGCTTGTATATTACTCTGTTGTATCTAGGGAATATACTAAAAACTTAATCCACAATTTAGAGTATGAAAGTTTAAAAGCACTTAAAAAACAATAGATTATAGTAATTTCTGATGTAGTCCTTGTCAAGGAGAAGGGCTAATGTGTAAGATGGGCTGGGTTTGACAGAGAATGAGACATTTTGAAGAGGCAGAGCTTGAATCCCACACCACTGTTGTTATAAAAAATAGAACATGCCCTCAATTTCAGTCAGGTTTGCTAGATTTTTTTTTCTGTTTTTCAGTCTTTCAGTTCTCTTTCAGTTCTTATTCAAGGAGTCATTGCTTCTTGTCTTACTTGTATGTACTGCATTTTAGTTTTGTTCAGAGCAGCCTATATGATGCTGTGTTTCATATTTGGGACCAAACCAATGTTGATAAAACATCAGAGTTGTGGCTGTCATTGAACAGTGTTTATGCAGTGTTCAAGCTTTTTCTAGCTATCTCACTCTTTTTCATAATTTTTTCCCCCTTTATTTTGAAATTTTGACATTACTTTCAAACTGTCTGACTGTTGCCATTTAAATCCAGATCTTGTTTCCTCTCTATTTGAATCAGGCACTGGGTTCCCCTCAGGAAGGTCTGGAAGAAAAAGAGTAGATAATTGTGCAAGGAAAGATTACCTCTCTGGATATTCATTGATCATTAGAAGTGGAGAGTTCTGAATATTCATTGATCACTAGAAGGCACATCACACTTCAGCACCTTAGGTTTTGTTAAATTTGGTGTGTATTTGGGATATATTGCTTAAACATGTTTCTTTCAGTCATCTTGAATTACTGTTTTCCAAAGGACTCATATTTGGCCATTTTTAGTAGATGATGGAAGCGCAAAATGCACATCTTTGACACAAAGGTCACTTTTGCAACAAATAAGAGTTTTGAAGGTGGTGTTAATACATTCCCATGGAAAAAGTGTTGTTTGTTTGGGTTTTTTTTTAATTTTTTGTGGGTGGTTTTTTTTTTTCTTTTTTTTTTTTAGTGTGGAGAACTGTGTTTTCTTTGTGGCTCTCTCAAAAGTGAATGAGATGATGAACAACTATTTCAATTTAATATCATTGAAACAAGCATAAAGAAATCCAAAGCAGATGCCTGAAAAAGAAAATTTAAGCCCCAACTGCCTCTATTTCATAGTTATGTACAAGTGAAAAAAGAAAAAAAAAGATAAAAATACATTTCTGAGCAACTTTAAAATAATTGAAAACATCAGCCCTGATTAGAATATTGCCAATAATATTTACCAGCTCTTTGTTCCTGTTTTGCCATCCACTGAAGTCCTGTCCTTAAAGTACATGTTCAGACATTACTACTTCAGACTTTAGAGAAGTAATATGCAACCTCACTGATGATCTGAAATATTCCCAATGAGTGAGATATTCAGGATGAGTGTCACATATTTTTCAGCTAAAGGCATGGCAACTCAAAATACATCTTTTGAGGCAACTGATAAAACATATATATAGAATAAAGGAATGAAACAAAACTGCTCATTTTCTTGGATAGTTTTATTTATAGTTTAATAAAAGTAAAATAAAAACTAGTGTGAACTAACTGTGTTGGCACAGGATAGTTTGCTGTAGTCAGAAGTCTAGTGTTTGCATTATTTCTTCACGTACATGTACGAGCTTTCATATGGATACAACTTTCACACATGGATATACAAACATATCTACAAGGTCCAAACTCCCATCATTTTCCCTAGTAAACAGTCACTTTGTTTCAGTGTGTGCTGGTGTAAGAGAATACACTCTATTTTACCTTCTTTGCTGCTTATTTTTACACATTCTTTGATTAGTGCAAACTCTTCAGTAGACTCTGACACATTCTGTTGGCAGAAGTTGCCTCAAGCCTTGCAATTCTGTTGCCTTTTCGAGTTTTGTTGCCTCCTGTTGACACTATATGGGAGAGGCACTCATAACCTTTCTGAACAATACATTTAAGCTGGAGGTAACAGGGGGTATTCATAAGGAGAAAGCCTCTCTTGGTGAAGAAATTAATATAGTAAATATTGAGGAATCCATTCAGTGCCAGTAGCAGGTGAGCAAGATGCAGCTTGAGCTGCAGGCGAAGCCCAAAACTGGGCAAAAACTGCAATAAACTTTGCAAATAAAGGGCATGGGGACCTGTGGCCCAGCCAGGGAACCAGACACTCAGAGACATGGCAAGAGCTGAAGACTCAGCTGGCAGAGTCCAGAGCTTGGACTGTGAGGGTATAAAAGCCCTGAGGTTTCCTTTTTTGGGAGTTCTTCCTCAAAAGAATAACAGCTCCAGCTGTTATTCTGTTAATGCACCATGATTAAATTATTTTAAGGATCCTGGTCTGAGACTCTGCTGTGGGAAACCAGGGGTTGAACCAGTGAGAAAACGTGGCCTGTGTGAGAGTGGGATGTGCAGGGAGAGAAACAGGAACCTGTCAGATCACCGGAGCTGCCTGCTGCTAAGGGGCTTCAGTCCCTACCCTTAAAGTCTCTGGTGGTGGGAGTGTGACTGCCAGTGTGGCTCCTGTGTGGTCAGACAGGAAAGTTTCCTTAACAATAAAAATGTAAAAGCAGAAAAACTGTATTTAGTTCAGACAACAACTGTGTAATCAGATGACAAAACCTTTTGGATGAAAATTAGAGCGAAAGAGATGTTAAAGGGACATGACAAAATTTGCTCTAACAGCAAGCTTATTAACACTTCATGCTTAAAATGCTGCTCTCTACCAACTAATAAAAAGAGCCCATCTGCTGCACACCAGGTAATTAAAGCTCATAAGAAAAAATTCTTGGCAAAAGGAGGAGAGACAAATCTGCCACGTTAGCTGGAATTGGATTATGGTTTTGGAATTCTCCAGTACTGTAACAGCTATTTTATATTCCATATTAACATATTATACATGCTAAATACAAGTATAGCAGTCCTATTGGTCTACTTGCATTCCTATGGCTTAGAGCATTTCTAAGATGACCATTCTGTCTAATAGTAAATATTTTAGTCCTCTCTCTCTTGACATTTTTTGTAATAACAGCATGATTATCATAGATATCTAGGAAAAACGTAATTATTTTCCCTCATAGAAAGTAGGAAGAACATCTCAATGAGTGAAATTGTTTTTGTTAAAGCCTTATACTTTTAAAATAACTTACAACTCGTTTTTCACAAAAATATATTTACATTACATTACAATAATGATTTTAGCAAAAGTCTGAGTCTACTCCTAATTTTTCATATTGTTGAGAAAGTTTTCTCCATGCCCATGCCCGTCAGTAGTCCTGGGTCATAGTATATAGGTAATCTGTGTTTCAGGGGACAATAGAGTTACAATTTTTTCTTTTATCTTTCATTTCTTGTGTAGACAAAATGAAAGGTTTGTTGAGGAAGTTGTGTATTATTGTGCAATTTAAACTGTTATACTGTTTCACATTATCTTGCTCTCCTTTAACAATCAGATAAATTTTTTTTGTATTTCTTTTTTTCTGTACAATAGAGGCTGAAAGCATTTTAATTGACAGAGGCTCAGCTAGAATTCGTGGACCCCTCCTGAGCCCCTGCTGTGTTCTCCCACCCTTGCAAACAACACTGCTGTGGGTAACAAATTCCCCTGGATTAGGGGAGTAGCAGGATTAACTTTAATACTGGTGGGATGTCATCAAGTAATACACAGAGTACCCAAAGGTAATTATAGTAGTTAATATTTAAAAGCTGTAAAAGTGGTCCTATGAATAGGTTTAGCACATGGACTATATATTTGGCTCTTCATGGACTCAGAAAAAGGAAAAAAAGACCAAAATATATTTTACAGGACAGGTAAAGGTCAAATCCTCTTGTATTTTAAAGGTTCAATCTGCATAATAACAAAGAGCAGAGTCACTTCTAAGAAGTATCTGGAAAAAGTATTTTTTAAAATAAAAAAATTATTTTCTTCAGACATCGTTCTAAAATGATGGTTGATTAATTTGGTTGTGCAAAGGCTTTTGAAAAAAAAAACAAACCTAAACTAAAATTCAGTCTAAAATATAAATTCATTTGTGAAATTTACAGAGGCCAGGATACAGGGGCTTAGGCTGGAGAGCATTGAGTAATCCTATTTGTCACATTGTAATCAGCTATATCTTGAATTATATTTTCCAAATAAATTCAAATTAAACAAATATTATTCATAGATATATATCTCAGAAAATAATTATTAAAGTGTTTTAACTTCTGGTCTCGTAAAAAAAGGGGGAAAAAAAAACACCTTGTCAAATTCCATTTCACAGTATTTTAACTGGAAACAAATCCTCATAAAAGCTTAACTATAATGGCTTGAATGGTTGTATAGCTATCTAGAATTCCCCATAGACAAAGGGCTGCACACCATTACCTGTAACTGTTTAGCTGAAGAAAAGCAACAACTTTGAATCCAAAAGAAAGGGCTTTTGGGACCTCATGAAACAAATACATGCAATATCAGTACAACATATGTGCCCCTTGTTGCTCACAGTTATACCCTTGTTGTCATAAAGAAGAGCAGGCTCAGTTTTTCAGTACAATGGCAATTGCATCAAAGATTCACAGCATGTTTACAACAGAGAAAAAAAAAAAAAAAACAACTCACAAGACCCTCAACCCCCCAAAAAACCCCAAATCAAAGAAAAACAAAATCTCCCACCTGATACCTGTGTAGAAATTACAGTTTAAAGAAAATAATCTGTCAGCAGTAAGTCTTTTCTTAAATGCATATGTTTACATTCTTCGTAATATTGAGCACTTCTGAGAAAGATGGCAAAATAGAAGAAAGATATTAGTTGAGTGGTTAAGACTAAAAACTGATGTTGTAGTTCACATGCCTATTTTTTGACAGTACTTTAGTGGAATGTCTGTTAGCCTGTGTCTTAGAACAGAAAAAGGCTGGCCAAATTGATGTTATATGTAAAACACCAGTTTCTACACCAAAGCTGTGTTCAACAGGGGAGACTAAAAAAAGTGCTATTTTGTGACAGTCATGTAGTGGTTCCTTGTTTTAAATATATAAGGAGTAAAAATAGTTATGAAGAAGTAGAAAATACTGATATTAGAGCCCTTTGGCAGAATTTTAAAGAGCAAAAATTACTTCACATATCTCCTATTAATGCTGTTTAAGTAAAAAAGATTAGGTTGCATAACGATAACAAACTTGTGGGTCATAAGAATTGCTAAGGCCTCTATGATGTTTTTCGTTGTGTTGCAGAGTGCAAATGATCATAGTGATGTGTATGTACTACAGTTTGACTATTGCTTTTCATCAAACTGAAATTGTCCATTTTTGATTGTAATTTCTCTTGGAATCCAGTATGCTACAGAGTAATAATTTAGGTTTTCTTACATAATTTGTTCAAGTTGCCATAAAGATATTTATTTAACAACATATTAGAGACGAACAAAAGATTTTGGTGCCCCTCCTCTGGAGACAATGCCCTAACCAGTGTGTTGGAGCCATTCAGTTCTAATTTTCTGACCAAATGGTAAGGAATTTGGAAGGGTTTTTTTTTGTTTGTTTGTTTGTTTTGTTTTGTTTTGTTTTTTTTTAATAATTTCATATTTTTTAGGAGCCTATTAACTACAACAATCACAGAACAATGGTAATTACAGGTATCTGACCAAGTCAGAGGAAGAAACTGAGTAACTTTTCCCTGCCCAAATAAGGAATCTCCCTGTACAAAACCAGAAAAATTCTACCTTCAGTGACATAACATGAATGTCAAACACCTTGGTTTACTTTTTCTGTATCAAATTTTCACCTTAACAATTTTGCTTTGGTTCACAGAAAATTGAGAAAACAGAGCAGATCAATGTGAAGTTGCTATCCCAATGTGTAGTAGTTCACCTTTAAAGTACAACATGAGTAATTTCTGTAATAATAATTTCTGTCTCAGAAAAAATGTTTGTTACTTTTTTTTTTTTCAGATTTCTTTTTCCCAGGAGTGGAAACTGTGGGGCTGCAAGTGCAGAACTCCTGATTCTTTGTAGGGATTGCAGTAAGGGTCATTCTTTCTTGAATGGCATCCCTGAAAACTTAATGATTGATCATGAATCAGCCTTATAAAAAATTTTCAAAATATTATAAGCAAATAATAAGATGGGTTGCACCATCACTGAATTACTGTAAAGAAACTTTTCAGAACCTCAGGAAGCAGTTTAGCATTTTGAATAATTTGGAGGTGCTTCATGTTTGAATTGCAATGAAGCAGTGTCTGAATTTGATTCCAAAACTGGACTTCTAAAGGCTGCTTTAGGATTTATGTCTGTATCATCTCTTTATGTTTGTCCTCCAGGTTAGCTGGAATGCCAGTTCTGATTCAGAAGCATGGAGTTGAATTGTGAATGTAGCACTGTGATAGCAAAACCTTAATGCTTTTGGGTCAAAATCCAGCTGACTTGATGCACTTGCATCATGGTAAATATCTCATCAAAAGTCTTTGCAGACATGATTTATCCAATAGTAAGACAAATTATAAGCATTTTAGAACAAACTCTGGGCAGTAAAATTTAGGGAATTTTTTTTTTCATTGAGAAAATCTTACACAAATTTATTAAGATTAAAAGATCTCTGGTATAATCCAAATCCAGATGTTCATGACACATAGCACTAATTACTATACTTGTAATTAATCCATTTTAATATTTTAAATCAATTGCATATTTTACCATGTACATGCATCAAAGCAAAGCTTAAATGTAAACTTATAAAAATCAAAGTTCAAATTTTCTTTACAGTATATGACTTAAAATTTCTTTTGTTGAAATTCTTTATCCTGTTAAAAGGCTCACACAAGGAGCATGACAATATAAATATATAGATGTACAATGGTTATACGACGCATTTTTGGGACAGCTCTGTCACCTTTTTCTGTTTGCTGCAAACCTGCAACATTGGTGAGAAACACAAGCTAACTCTTTGTGCCAGATAAAGATAACTCATTATAAAGCTACTGTAACCAAATCTGGTGTGATTTCCTGTCATAGCACTGCCTCTCAGGGTGAAGGCTGAGCTCTGTAACAAAAAACTTCACATGACATAAGCATTTTTCAATACCTGAGAAATATAAACTGATTTTGAATCTTGTATATGTGGTAAGAGTAAATTTTTTCACAAAGACAACTGAAACTTAATTTTTTTTTCCCCTACACTCTCTGAACAAGCATGAAATGAAATGGATCCAGGGGTTAATTACGAGTTGCTTTGTATTTTTCCTGGCTGTAAACTTGTAGAGGCACTCTAATAGAGTTTCAAGAGTCTGACATATTTAATTTTATCACATGCATTACTTCAAACAAACTACTTTGAAGGAGATGTAGCTTTTTTTGTTAATGTTTGAATGTATTTACATTTTTGGCAACTTATAAATATGTTTTCCTTGGTCTTATCTCAAGCAAACCTTCACAGGAAATTGATGTAAAACCATTATTATGATCTGTGGGGTGTTGTTTTGTGTTTGGGGATTTTTAGAGGTTTTTTTGTTGGTTTTTTTGGTGTAGTTTTTTCTTTCTTCTTTGTTGGTTGGTGGGTTTGGGTTTTTTTTTTTTTTTTTGGTTTGTTTGTTTTTTGGGGTTTTTTTTCTGTAGGACTTAATATTTTTTCATGGAAGTGTTTGCTGGTTTTTGTTTGTTTGTATGTTTTGCTTTACCTGTTCCTATTATCAGGCTCAGACAAGAAGTTATTTTGTATCTCCATCCCTTGTTCTGTGCATGTATGACTTTGGGAACCGTGTTCGTATTTCATTTTAGTGTCTTTTTGGTGGACATGGAATAATTCATTATTATACCATCTCAGACATCTCTTTTCCGCAGCACTTACTTTTCTAACACCACGTAAGGTGGACAAGAGAGATCTTCTTTTTTAAGATGAAGTACTAGCTTGAATGGTAGTTATTAATCTTATTACAGCTATCTAAAATACTCATTCAGGAATTCCTCTTAATTGTACGAGATTCATGGACTTCTCTTCCTGTATTTTAGATGCTTGATGTCCATTTGACTTTCAGATATTTTTGTACTTGTAAGTCATCCAGTAGATTTGTTCTTAAATTCCTCTTCTAAGACACATTCAAAAGTCATTGCCTTTTTTATTCTCTTATTCTCTCTTGCTTCTGGGTTTGTTTTTTTTTTTTTTTTTTTTTTTTTTTTTTTTTTTTTTGTTTTTTTTTTTTTTTTTTTGGTTTTTTTTTTGTTTGTTTGTTTGTTTGTTTTTGTTTGTTTTCTTTTGTTTTTGTTTGGTTTTTTGTTTTTGTTTTTTTTTGTTTTTTTTTTTTTCTGTGAACGTAATCTACTGTCTTGAAAGCAGCAGCCATAGTTTTATGATGGTCACTCTGAGGCTGAGTCGTGGTCTACCTGTCCCAGGATTGCTTAGCTATGGTTAAATAAGATATTATCTTGTTTCAGGCTGACTGACCTCACTGTGTTAGTTTCTCAATAAAGACATATATAAAGACATGTTTCATCTATTTCTGTGATCTCTTTTGTCCTTGAGTTCTGTTCCATCCAGTATGGATCATTCAGTTTAATGTTGTCATTGTCCTGTGCTGGTGGCCAGTCATGAGTGGTGTCCCCAGGGCTCAGTATCAAGGCAGCTCTGTTTAATATCTTCATTGACGAGCTGGATGAGAGTATCATGTGCTTTGCAGGCAACACCATATTGGGCTGGAGTGCTGACTGAGGGATCTGAACAGTCTGGACCAATTGTCTAAGGTTCAACAAAGTACCAGTCATGCACTTGTGTCACAACAACCCCTGCTGTGCTACAGGCTGGAGCCAGAGGGGCTGGCAAAGCTCCCAGCAGAAAAGGACCTGGGGCTGCTGGTCCTCAGCCAGCTGAACATGAGCCAGTGAGTGCGCAGGTGGCACGTAAGGCCAATGACAATGGCTCGTATCAGAAACAGCAGTGTCCAGAGAAGGGCAACAAAGCTGATGATATGTCCAGAGAATGAGTCCTGTGAGAAGCAGCTGAGGGAGCTGGGGATGTTTAGCCTGGAGAAAAGGAGAGGCCTTATCAGGAGAGACCTTATCACTCTCCACAACTGCCTGAAAGGAGGCTGGAGCCAGGCGTGGGTTGGTCTCTTCTCGTAGGCAACCAGCTCCAAGAAGCCTCAAGCTGTGCCAGCGGTTCAGGTTGAACATCAGAAATAACTTCCTCACTGAAAGAGAATTCAGGCATTGGAAAGGGTTTCCCAGGGAGGTAGTGGAGTTGCAATACCTGGAAGTATTAAAAAAAATGACTGGATATGGCATTTAGTGCTATGGTTGAGTTGTCAAGGTATAGTTCAGATAAAGGCTCAGCTAAATGATACTGGAGATCTTTTTTCAACCTTGATTCTATGATTCAATAAAATGCACTTGTAGTAACACCCAGATGAACTTAATATTTTTACTTACTCCACTTTTGCTTTCTTTTATGCATAAAGATATTTATGTAGAGTTGCTTTTGGGGGGGGGGGGGGGGCGTTTGTTTGGTTGGGTTTTTTTTGTTTTGTTTTTGATTTTGTTTGCTTCTTTTCTTTGAAGAAGCCTTGCACATACCTTTGGTTACCATAGCTTTAAAAACACAGAAAAATCAAAGTATGAGAAATTGAAGGAAAAATCCTCTTCAGTATATATGAGAAAAGTACAAGAAAAAAGAGTATGCTGCCTAAAAATTGACATTTAAAACAGCATATTATGAGTTTCAAAGAATGATAATAGTACATGCTAATGAAATCTTCTAGTATTTTCAATGCCTTCTATTTGCTTAGTGAATGAAGAGTAATTCAACACAGTTACCAAAACTCAGAAAGAAACAATTTATAATTCTTTATCTTAATTTACCAAAAGCTTATATAGCTGCAAAGCATCATTTATCCAACTACATTAAAGAAAATAACTTTTTCTTCTTTTCCTCATTGAGGTTATTTAGAAGTTTCTCTATGTATTTAACAAATTAAAAAGTATAGTCCTTAACAAGAATGTTAAATTTAATTGGTTTTATCTGCAGAATATCAAATAAGAGACAGTGAGTTGTAACAGGATTTTTTTTCTCATCTATGTACTGTACCTTCAAACATAAGAAGCAATTTTCATTTATATGTGCGATTTATAACGATCTATAAATATTGTAGCATGCATATTGTATATTTTAAACAAAATGCATGTTATAAAATTATAACATATTTTTATGCACTTGAATCAAACTATAGTCAAACATATGATGATTCCTAATTTTTATTCTTGGCAATTTTAATATTCTAGGCCATAATATAGTACTTAAGACTTTAGGATGCAGTGTCATTGAAAAAACTATGCTGATATCTAGCACAGTCAAACTATTTTACTGAAAAGCAAATTGTGGAAAGTCTTCTGTACTTTGACAGGTTATCTCTTAACTGTGATCAGTCATTGAAAATGCTGAATTTATTTTATTTGAAAAATGCCTTTCCTCCATCTAGAACCATGAAAAGTTTTGATCTATGTAATGATTGTGTGTGTAGTGTTGAGAGATGATTATTCATTGGGGAAAATCACTTTACCTTGTCCTATCCTGAAAT
Source organism: Onychostruthus taczanowskii (assembly GCF_017590055.1). Lineage (NCBI taxonomy): Eukaryota > Metazoa > Chordata > Aves > Passeriformes > Passeridae > Onychostruthus > Onychostruthus taczanowskii. The sequence goes on along the minus strand of NW_024497629.1, from coordinate 15,811,194 downwards.
GACAATTTCTGTAGGGATTTCTTCAGCAGCCAGTGAATAGGTCAATAATCTAACATTGCCTGAAAATACAAAGATCTCAGGTGTTTTTCAACCTCCTGCATTTTTTTTCTAGTTTTTGATCCTGCATCTGGCTTTAGTCAATAGCATTTCTCCTTTGCCTTTGAGTACCGCATGTTATTACAGAAAAATGTATATCAGTGCTGTAATTTCAAAATTACATTGAATCATTGTGCTCAGTGGGAGGTTTAGTGCATTTCTGTGGAGCAGAACTATTTCTGTTGTATATTTGCAATTAATGAAGAGAAACCAGAATAAAATGAGGCCAGTGTGGGTAATAAAAGCTCTCCTACCTGTGTACTAACTCACTAAGGTTGCTGTTCTGAAAAATATGTTCTGGAGGTGTTGGATTAACAAGGAGACAATTCTGAAACTGTGGATCATTGTGTAACTTTGAGGGAAGGTCACAGTGTCCTCCTTTTACGTGGTCATTGCCACTAAAGATAGTGATGTGAACCTGTGAAAAATAGCAATACTTTTTAATCCAAAACAGTAAGGTCAAAACAGACCAAAAGTATTCTGAGATGATGTTCAAAGCTCTCTTTCATTTTTAAAAGAACTGGGATATTCTCCCATCCAGTGCTGGCATTGGTTGCTGGTTTGAAGCTGAGAGTCAGAGGCATAGTTTCACAACCTTCTACTTTTTTAACAAGTAAATGCTGCAAGTGTGTAAAATATTTGGGTCCTATGTTCCTTAATTAGATGATAACTAACATGAGACAGAGTGGCTTTGCTTCTTCCTATTCTTTTGCCTCTGTTACTGACATAGAACAAGATGAGATTAGATTTTTTCCTAGTCAATGACTGAAAAAATATTGAATGAATATCATTCTGCTAAATAATAATAAAAATAATAATTTCTGCTCTGAAATAGGAGTCAGTTTACAGTTCTTAACAATGCAATTTTTTTTTTCATTTCAGGTTGATTATTCTAATTATACAAATGTTATTAACATAATTGAAGTAACACTCTATATATTAATCCTAATTCAAGTCACATTTAAACAAAAATCAAATTGCCCCTTTTTACATGTATTGCCCATTTCCAAAAAATAATACATACATTCATAGAGGCTTTATTTTAGCTTACTTTATAGGTAATATAGGATGGAGAAAAATGTATCAAAAAGTCATGCAACGTCAGCTGATTTAGAATTAAACTGAATATATTCCATGTATTATTAACATACATGGTATTTTAATTCAACAGGTTTTTATTCAGATTTATATTTAACCATTATGAATCAGAAAATACCTGAAAAAAATCAGGAAGAAGAAAAGCAAATATAGCTTAAAATATCAATTAAAAATAGCTAATCCATCATCACATTCTCCTTAGATCACACTTGCCATTTATGCTTTGTTAGGTAGATGAAAACCCATTCTAAATCCAGTTTTCCTAAGAGATGTAAAAGGTCATGAGATCATAGTATACTACAGAGCATTGAATGGTTTTTTTATAGACATAACTTCACTCAGTGGATTTTAGAAATTTTTTTATCATTTCCAAAACCACTCCTACTCACAGAGAAATCTCAGAAATATCTAAAAGATGAAATCTAAACTCATCCAGCCAGCGTTGAAACCAGAGGCAAATCGGTCACTGTACAGGGTAATAACCTTGAGCTAAAAATCCTTGCTTGAATTTTTCTATTACTGAAAACCATACTCACACAGTCAGACTGTTTTCAGGATTTGAATTACTATTTCAAGATTATTTTCTGTACCATGCACCGTGCTTTGTCATTTGCCTTTGGAACTGCTCTGGATAACTACAGCATTGCAAAGTGTAGATATGCTGTAAAAAATCAGACAAAGGAAAACATCTGACCTCTGAAAGAATCCTTGATGACTTTCCAGGTTATGTATTGCATACTATTTTTTCCTTTTATGCTGTCCATAGAGGTTTTAATTATATACTCCTACATGACAGTAACCACAAGCATATGTTCCTTTACCTTTTGTAAACCTCATAATGTTAAGATAGAATTAAAATTCTGAATGTAGATAATAGCAAGTTCACATTAATACTAAGCATTCAGAAAAAAAATAAAAAGAATTATCAAATTTATATTCATTCTTTTATGGGTTACCAAAATTATTTGTAATTCATAGTATTTATGCCATTGATGACTTTGTACAAACTGCAAGAACAAAGTTGTCAAGCTTGCTTTGCCTGGGCTTTTTTTGACCTGCCTGGAGCTTGCTTTTAACTTTTTTAACTGCAAAAGTAGTAGTCTTCTGCTCTGGTGCCTACTGTCTCAGCTGTTTTTCTTTCATTTTTCTATGTATGTGTGCATGAAATATAATTGTTATACCATTTTTTATATTCTATAATTAAATGGTAATGATAATAGGCAGTGGAAAAACTAATCTAACATGTAGCACAAATAGAAAAAGTAGACACTGGAATATGTGTATAGCAATCTTAACAGCATTATTATGAAGACTTTTCCTGGTTTGGTTTGTTGTTTGGTTGTTGTTTGGGTTTTTTTAAAATTAGCTAAAATTACAAAGTTAATATTTTGAATGCACTACCAATAAGTTGTTGTGTTTTGAAGTGTTTTTCTTGGGTACATATAAATGGAAGAATTTGAAGTGGAACTGATGCCTTAATTGAAGGCAATAGTGCATCTAAATCCTTGGACATGTTCATTCGTATGATCACATGTTCATTCACCCCTGATCACTTCAATTAGTTCTTCACTTTCAATTTAGTGTATCTGTGATTTTCTTGGCCAAGAGCTAATTCGGTTTGGTGGGGATGCCTCCATGTCCCTGGGCTTCAATACTCCTGCATTGAAACTGTATCATCTAATACTTCCATGAAGCATAACACAGCAAAGCCACAGGTGATGTTGAACCATGTGCACAGTTAGTCCTAAAAATGCCTCTTTCATATCTTACTGATGGTACACAATCATAATTTAAACACTCAGGAAATGCAGCATTTAGCCATGTCAGTATTAGCTGATATATATTTGATCAAAGAACTTAAGCACTTTTCTTTTCTTATAAGAGTTAAAAAATGCCGAGTGCCAAGCTCAGTACCCTATTTTGTATCTAATAAAAAAAAAAAAAAAAAAAAAAAAGGGCTTATGTACTTTTAGAATTGTGAAACCTCAAACTCAAAAGATATGCAATGCCAAGGTTTAACCCCAGCCAGCAAACAAGGCCCAACTCAACCACTCACACACTCCCACCAGTGAGATCAGGGAGAGAATCAGAAAGAAGGGTAAAAGATAAAAAACTCATGGGTTGAGATAAAGACAGTTTAATAGGAAAAGCAAAAGCTGCACACACAAGCACAGCCAAGGAATTGATTCACTGCTTCCCAAGGGCAGACAGGTGTTCACACATCTCCAGGAGAGCAGGGCCCCATCACATGTAATAGTACTTGGGGAGAAAAATGCCAACACACCAGACACCCTCCTTCCACCTTCTCTCCAGTTCATATATGACCATGATGCCACATGGTCTGGACTATCCCTTGGGTCAGTTTGAGCCATCTGTCTCAGCTGTGCCTCTTCCAAACCTCCCACATACCCCCAACTTCCTCACAAGCGTGGCAGCACAAAAAGCAGGAAAGGCCTTGGCTCTGTGTAAGCCCTGCTCAGCAACAACAAAAACTTCTCTCTATTATCAACCCTGTGTTGAGCACTAATCCAAGATCTAGCTCCATACTTGACACTGTGAACAAAATTACCTCAGCTGAAACCAGCACAATAGGTGTGACTTATTGAACACTTTGGTTACTTTTCTCATATATATCATTAACAAGGAAACAAATATAGACTGTTCTCTCTAATGTGAGTCCATTATTTGAGGGAAAAAAAACACTTGTCAGCTTATCTACTGATTTCTGTGGTAGAAAAAAAAGTTGTTCATTGACTTCCTAAATTTTGAAGATGATGGGTAGAATTTAGTTCCGTGTACTAAGAACCTGGCTTTGTAAATTATTATTCTATCTATATATATATATATATATTTTTTTTTTTTTTTTTTTTGCAGCACACTTATATTAGGACTCAGGATTGCAAAATTGAAATGAATTAAAACTAAGAATATTAAAAATGTTAGGTTGTTTGGGTTTTTCAACAATTCTTCTGTGAAGTTTTGAGAACATAATTAATAATACCTTGCCATTTTAGATTGGAAGCTTGAAGCCATAAATATTAATACAGGTAGAAAATTCTTCAGATATACTAAAAGCATTCATAGAATTAGTTGATGATTCTTCTTGTGTCCAGACTACCATGCCACTCTTCAAGGCAGGACAAATGAATTTTATTCTTTTCCCTCTCCTCTTTGACATACACCATACATAAAAGCTACCAAAAAAGTTGTAGATTGACCCCAACTGGCAACCAAGGTGTACACAGCCACTAAGTCACTTGCCACACGAGGGGGTGGGGGAAATAATTGAACAAGTAAATTAGTTGAGATAAAGACAGTAAAAGTGCATGCAAGCAAAGTAAAACAAAGAATTAATTCACCACTTCCCATGGGCAGGCAGCTCCAGGGAATCAGAGCTCCGTCATGAAGAATGGTGACTTTGGAAAACAAAAGGCATCACTCTGAATGTCCTGCCTTCCTTCTTCCATGAGTTATATATGCTCAGCATGACACCATATGGTGCAGAATACCCCTTTGGGTCAGTTTTGGGTCAAGTGACCTCTGAATCAGTTAAGGTCAGCTGTCCTGGCTGTGTCCCCTTCTGACCTCTTGTGTATTCCCAGCTCACTGATGCAGTGGTGTAGGAAAAAAGCCCTTTGTTCTGTGGAAGCACTGCTCAGCAATAACAAAACTCCCCTATTCTTACCATGGTTTCCAGCACAAATCCTAACTATAGCCCTTTACAGCTTCTATGCAGAAAAATACTCTATCCCAGACAAAACCAGCAGAAAAGTAAAAGGAAAAGTCTGGTGAGCGTATTTCAATATATATACACTGTCTTGAGGAGCAGCAGCAAAAAATTTAGATTTATAGATTACAAAAGTGGATTATAAGATACACAAATTGAATATCGTTGAATTTTAAAGCATGCAAACATGTAACAGACTATTAGTCATTTATACTTTGTGGCTCTGGATAATTTAATTTTCAGACATCAATTTTTTTTTTCTTGTTGATCAAATAGGAAGGGAAAGTCATAAAAACACTTATGTCAGAATTTTCCAAAGCTTTATCTTCAATATTATATCTCTTTTACTATTTTACCAGAACTTCAATTTATTTTACTCGCTAAAGGGATAGATATATTTTTTAAATTCTTATACTAGATTTATGGAATTTACTTCAAAAAAAAAGTGTTTTTTTTTAATTTCAGAATATTTTTATTTCTATTGGACATTTACATTAGTATAGCGCTTTATTTTGTTCAGTTGTATTTTATACTTGTAAAATACTTAATATTTGAGGTGTTTTCCTTGCACCATGTCAAAAGTAAATGTTTTTGATCAAAAATTTGTAGAAATAATATATGGTCTTTTCACAAATGTATTCTTTTCTTTTATTTCTCATGCTTAAAGAATATTTTACTTGATCTATCTTTACAGTTTTTTTTTTTTTTCTGATCATTGAAATTGCCACTTCCACAGTGAAATGCAGTTAAATGCTGATAGGATATGTAAAGTATATTTATTTGGAAATAAAAGACTTGAGTGTAGCTTATGAAAAAAAATTAGTGGAGTTTGTTTAAAAAAACAACATACTCACTTTCTGGTTATCATAGCAGCACAATGAGAGTGGCAGAACCTTTCTTAAAAGTTGAGGGAAACACTTCTGTAAGCAGATCAGAACTGAATCACTATTGTCACCCATAGATTTTGATTTCTTTTTAAATTCTACTCATAAGTTGTTAATCAAATGCATTCAATAGGCTCAGAGAACTAAACAGAAAACAGCTTCAGGGTTTTTAGTGGTGGGGGCTAGAAACTAATTATACAGTTGGTGGTTGGAACAGCCTGAAGACAAAAAAGCCATGTCATATTCATGCTCTGCATAGGGTGTTTGTTTGTTAGCATTTATATGATACTTTAATGCTACACTCTGAATATGAAAGTCCTGTACACCATGATATATTTCTTCCTTGCCTACCTGGGGGGAGGAAACGAGAGTCAGAAAACAGCTATAAATAGTTTTCAAAATAATTCCATGAATAGACTTCTTTTTCCCTTTCTGATCCTATTTCCTGCTTTTATGGATGTGTATATTTAAGTGTTCATGGGCTGAAGAGCCTGAGTCCATGCAGTTGTGGGAGTTCACAAGTGGAGCATTAAAAGCTGTTGCCAATACCTCCAGAAGTAAACAGTATTGTGCCAGGGTTCAGTAGAGATGCAGTCAACCAGCTGGAACACTTTTTGTTTCCTCTGTGGTGATTTTGGATAAATAGTATCAACAGTTCTTTATTTTAGAAAATATGAAATGGAAATCAGTGTTTTTCTTTTTTTTTAATATATTCTTAAAGTATTTAAGATTTTTAGAGGTATTCAAATATGTGCATGCAGCTATATTTTTGCATTCAATATATTCTGAAATACTCCAAAACCAGACTTTAAGATTTCATTTCTGATGTCTAGATTGGGAAAACACAGTAATTTTACATGTGACTTAATAAATAACACATCAATGTTTGCCTAGCTGTCAGCTTAAGCCACTGTGATAAGAATGGTTAATTACTAAGAGAAAGAAATTTTTAACCTCTTCACACACTTGGTTTGATAATAAATTATAGAATTATAGAATCACATAACATTTAGGTTGGAAAAGGCCTCAAAAACTATCTGGTTCCAACGCCTCTGCCATGGTCAAAGAACCTTGAGCTAGATCAGGTTGTGCAATACCCCATCCAACCTGGCCTTCAATGCTTTGATATGCCCCTCTAACTAATATTTGTTATGTTATGTGATAAAAAACTGAAAAGGAAGGAAAATCATAAGCCATTACTAATTGCTGGTAGGAGGAGGGAATTGTCCCTTGAAGTACGAAAGTCTTGGAATGAGAACATGGATAAATTTGTAGAGAAGACAAAGCTTCATCTTGATGTGTCTGTTACTGTTTTGTTTAGGTTTTTTTCCCTCTTCAAACAATGAAATGTGGTTCTGTCTTGATCCTAGCTTATTTTAGATATGGATTTGTTCAGTTAGGAATATTATTATCCTAAAGCTTTTTAGAGAGAAGGAGAAATAGTTACTTCTAAGCATGCACATGGCTGGTGGCACTTCCTAAATAAGTCTCTTATTTATGTACCTAGAGTTAGAACAGCGGTTTGTGCAAGTTCAAGTGGTCACATGCACAAAACAGATGCAAGTTTTAGGCAAGTAGCATTCCATTTCTGGCAGCTCACTTCTTTTTACTTGAACTTATTCTTACACACAGAGCTCCTGCAGTGCCCCCATCCTGACGTGGCTCAGACACGCCCTGCAGTGAGCAGTTGGATCCGGCTGAACCGGTTGTGTCCGGCGGGAACAGGCTGTATCTGCCTGGAACCAGCTGTGTCAGGCTGGAACTGGCTGGGGCAGCCCCAATTTCCCCTTAAGGAGCTGCTGCTGCTGCCGGAGGCTGGCCATAGCTGCAGTTTGTAATGCTGAGGAATATGTCTGGTACAGATAGCTGGACTGCAGACTGAGCTCTGGGTGGGAGCCTGAGACAAAAGGCTGTGAACTGCCTACATAACAAAGGGCATGAAGATGGGTGATGCCAGCCAGGTGAATAGATACTGAGAGACAGCAGGAGTGGGAATTGCCAAACCTTTCAGATAACAAAGGTGGCAAAGACCATTGACACCAGCAAGGTGGATGGATGTAGACAGGAGTCAGGAGCCACAGACTCATGAGGAAAAGCAAGACTCATGCTTGGTGAGACTGTGAAGGTGTAAGAGCTCAGGGGTTTCTTGGTTGGGATTCTCCTCAGAGGCATCAGCTTTAGCTGTTTCAGTGTAAGTGCACTGTAAATGGCTTTATGGGATGAGACATCTGGGACTCTGCTGCGGGAGACCTGGGGTGGAATCTGTGAGGAAACCTGGTCTGACTGTGAGGGTGGGGTGTGCAGCAGTGAAACAGTGACTCATCAGATCACTGGAGCTGCATGCTGTGAAAGTCCCTGCCATGAAAGTCTCTGTTGGTGGGAGCGTGACTGCCAGAGTCTAATAAATGGTCAGACTGGCTAGTTTCCTTAATATTAACTGATACAGAACAGACCACCATTGTGAGAAACAACTGCTCCCTTTTAAAATTTAAAAGGTTTATTAAACGTTAACAAAAATTACAACAAAGAACTGAATAAGGAAAAAGTTGTCATCACCAGGAGTCTCTGTGACTACCAGCCATGCGCTCATCCACAAACTGGATGCTTTGCCTTTTATAGCCTTAGCCCCTCACAAAGTTTTGTCAGTCAACTCTTTGTCTGCGGTCTATTGGTGGAGATTACTTTCTCACATCTTGCTTGGAGGTCAGGTGATGTTATACTGCACCTCCTGGTAACAAGCCAGCCTCCTCCAAATGTCTTGACTGCTAAGGCTGTTACAAGGGGGGAGGGGAAAGAGGATTATCAGATGATGTATTACAAAAACATTACTATACATTTACATAATATCTATGTCTTAATTGTGAAAGCCAACTATTACATTACTTAATCTATAACACCATTATGTTTTACTTTTTTTTTATCCATGCCATGTTTCATTTTTCATTTTACCCATGCTTCATTGTTCATTGTATGCTAAGCAAGAAAGTTTTCCCTTTGGCAGGTGTATCTTTAAGAGGACAAATACATCCACATAAAATGTCTTGTTTCATATTGCATGGACAGCCAAGAAAGTTTTCCCTTTGGCAGGTGTATCTTTAAGAGGACAAATACAACCAGCATAAAACGTCTTGTTTCGTATTGCATGAATATGTGGGCAGTCCTGTGCATTTTGAGGTGAAATTCAGGACCTTGTCATTTTTATGCTAGATGATATTTTCTTCCCAGTGACCCTTGCAGACCTCTGGATATAATCTAAACACAGGCTGGAGATGGTGGTGAAGTGTTGCTGTTTCATTTCTGTAGCTACTCCACAGCTGTTCACCTGCTTCACCAGGGTTTCTAAGTGTCAAAGCAAATATGGGATATACGACAAAGGACATACCTTGATTTTTCTGCAAGCACCAGAAAACCAAAAAGCTTCCCAACAACTACACACTAAAAAAAAAAACACCCCAAAAGCCCCAAACAAACAAACAAACAAACCCAAACAAACAAACAAAACCGCACCCAAATCCAAAACCCAACCAACCAGCAAACCCTTCTGCTGGAAAAGAGGAAGACAACTTCAGCAGTCAATTATGGTTACTTCATGTTCTAAATATGGTTAGTAATCTTGTGAATTATTTTTTGCTTTCACCTGTCAGAAGGATCCCATAAAGACTATAACTATTTTTTGCTTTCACCTGTCAGAAGGGTCCCATAAAGTCTATACAGAACTATCATGGGATGATGTGCTAAGTTATTTTTCTTTCCATTAACATGTCTGAATAATTTCAGAAGCATTAACCAATCTGCTACTGGTGATTACTGGTGGTTACTGCTGCTGTCACTGGTGTAGCAATATCAGCCACAAATACTGGTGGCAGTCCTGGTCTCCAACTGCCCTGCCTTCCCTCTTCTCACTCTGGGACAGTATAGAAAAAAAAATAAATCCCAGTTACAGTGGGTCTTTATTTTTCAAGTACAGTATTCAGTAAACATTCAATAGTGAATACTTCCAGAAGAATACAATGCATCTCTTGTACCATGTGAATAAACACACACACGTAGGACATAAAATCTGCCCCTAATTATTGACAATGCTTCTTGAATCTCTCTAATAAGTAGAGAATCATATAATGATAGAATGGTTTGGGTTGGAAAGGACATTTATGGTCATCTAGTCTAACCTCCCTGCAATAAGTAGGGACATCTTCAACTACAACAGGTTGATTAGAGCCCTCTCCAGCCTGACACTGAATGTTTCCAGGGATGGAACATCTGCCACCTCTACAGGCAATCTGTGCTAGTGTTTTATCACCCTCATAAAAGAATCTTTACATCTAATCTGAAATTAACTGCATTTCAATTTAAAAGGGCTGAAATTAACTGCATTTCAATTTAAAAGGGCTGAAATGCATTGTCATAGAGATCTGGAATGCTGCAGTGTGTTGCTTTCTATGGGTCAGCTCAATTTGAGCAGTGTTTAATTCACCTGGCTGAAATTATTCCATAAGCAGATGCCAAATAAGATAGCCCATTGTCAAGTGTTTTTGTTTATTAGTGTGGGTGCCACTTCCCTACAAATACTAACAGAGTAATAAAATAAGATTGATACAATCACAGCCTAACTAGGTTTTACTTTTACTTTTCTCAAAACAATGGAATTGGCTTTTTACATCAGTGGTCTGCATTTGATTCATATTTCTATTTAACAGCTGCAGGCTGTCATGGATGAAATAAGACTTTTCAGCCTCAGTAGGAGGAACAAGTATTTGTGTTTAAACTGATCTCAAAATTAAATTGTAATTTTTAAGATACTCTGGGAGTGGCAACAAGATTATCTGCTTCAAGTTAGCTAAGGAAAAACATAATAACTTCTTAGCACACTTGTGTGCTGAGGTGGCTTCAATAGGTTCATGCACAGTATTTGATAATTTCTCTCAATTAGTTACCATGAGCTCCATTCTACACAGATGTAAGCTGAAGTGCCCTGTTAGCAGCTAGAAATGTGATACTGATAAATGTATCTTGAAGTTGTTTGAAGACACAAGGAAGCTTGTTCCATTAAGTTGGAAGTCTTTGGAAAATTTAACACAGATTCTGATAAAGGACTATTCAATTTTTCTTAAAAATTAACTGAATTTCTGGTTGCTTTATTGATACCATCATATTACATGCAAAACCTGATTATAATATTTGATCCAAAAAGCAATGTTTTTTTACCTGTGATTTAAAAAAATAACCACCCAACCACCCAACAGAGCAGATCAAGGGCACAGTATACTTTTACTCATTCGTGCAAACCACTATAACTTTGAACTCATTTGGGAAACCAGCTTTAATCAATAAAATCCTGGGGGGTTTTTGTAGTGAGTTTTTCAACAGTTATAAGGAACACATGCTGATTTTCAAAGGGTGAACAGTGATCAAGATCTCAAAAATGAAGGCTTTGGGTTTTTTTGTTCTTTTGGATCATGGCCAAAATGATTGTTTATTTAAAGCTGGTCTTCGTTTACTTGCACTGTGAGAACCAGAATGTATTTCAGGAGTCAGTATAGCCTTTTTGCCCCTTTCCATCAAGAATTAACAGGTTGACATGAATAAGTCACTGACTCTGTGTAAGAAAAAGGGAAAGAAATTATCAGTTTGACATTTCACCTAAATAAACAGACCCGCCAGAATGATGGAGGTTACATATTCAAGAGAGAAGTGCATATCTGACACATACATGCCATAGAAAATTGTGATGAATTGCCTAGGGGTTTTATTAATTATTATAGTCACAGTGACAAGAGTAGGAGGGAGCATGTTGCAGCTCACATTCACCCTGCTAATGTCAATGAAGAGGAGAAAAGAGCCAAGCTGAAACAATGGTTTTGATGTTTTTGCTGTATATTTAAAAAAATATCCTGAGATATTTGTATAGCTGCATGTCATTGTGTACAAAAGTAAAGCATTTATTTTAATGGATTTTTGACCTAGATTCTCTATAGCTTTAGACAGTCCCTTTACAGACTTTACAAATATGCTGGAGTGTGTAATTTTATTTGGTGATGTTCTCCTGTGAGGTGGTTCCCTTATCTATGCTATAGTGGTTTTCTTAACTGGAATACTGTCTGTAATTACAGCAGTTATAGATAGACAATGCAGGGCACAGGACATTCTAGTTCTATTTCACATATGATCTGAATTACTTTCAAAAAAAAAAAAAGGTCAAAGTATGTACTACTGCTGTTCTACTTCTTGAACTTAGGTTTGACAAGCATAATTTTGTCTTTTGAAATAGTGTAATATAATATCCATTCTGCAAGTTCATGGTATTGAAATATCTGTTTAGGTAATCTTGATAGCTACTGGAAGCTTTCAAACAAGTAATACAAACACTTGCTCTTATTTTTTTCAACCAAGTGTTGCTAAAATCTTAAGTGTGGAAAATATTAAAATTTTAGGTCTGAAAAAAATGTTAAAAACATATTAAGAGAAAAAAATAGTGCTGAATTTTCTGTTAGGTCCTTGATATTGATAGACAGATTTCTTATAGATTTAACTTAAGCAAACTTTAATTGCAATAAAGCAAAGTTTAGTTGAAATATACTTGCTGTATTCCTGGTAAGGATGGTGAATCCCTCACAATCATTGTAACTAGACAATTGGAATTTATTCTAGCCAGTAAAATACAGTTCTTAGGATGTCAGTACTTCATTTGATCGCATGATTTACCATAGAAACTGTATTTATTATATAAGTGTAATTATTTAACTTATGACAAATAAAATGTTTCTTTTATTGAAAATGACAACTACTGGAAGTATTTGGCTGAAGTATTAGGCACAGAAATTAGATCATTAACAGCTTTGTTCTATTAAATTTTATCTTTGTCTCTCTCATCTCTTTGCTTGAACCATGAGATAAACTCATATTTATAGATTCAGTCTCTTACTCATTCCTTTTATTGATTACAGTAGGATTATTATTTTGATTGGGGAAGATAGAGCAAATCACAGATCTTGTATTGACTTTGCTTCATTTCATATTTAAATATAATCAGTAGAAAGTGAAATGTTAATGATCATGATGTTTAAGAGAGACTAGAATTCAGTTCTGCTATTGCACTAAATAGGTTTGCCTTCATATTACCTGTGTGGCACCATGATCATGCCTACTAAACCTGCTATCTCCCAGTTTAGAGAACTTCTCTAAATTTTTCCTGTTGTTATCAAAACATTTTCGTCAGCAGGTGCTTAAAAAAAAACAAAAACAACTTCTTCTCCTTTCTTCTTCCCGTAATCTGACTCGTCAGTTTTTCCCTCCTAATCTTGTTCATTAGAACAATTAGAAATGTAATGTATTTGTAAACTTTGTAATGTTTTAACTTCAACAAGAAGGGGAGGGAGAGAACTAACTGTACTGATGTACCAATGGTTTTATGACGTTATGGGCATTATACAGAAAACCAAAGAAATTAAATTAACACTTCTAAAGAAAATCATCATCAGCTGGTGTGTTTCTTATTTGTAATCATTTGTCTCCTTGGTGATGTGCTAGAATTATTCTGAGCTTATCTGTTCTAACTGTGAGAGAAAGAGAGACAGTGCATCTCAGCCCTGTTAAGAGGACAGTTAAGAGATATCACTACTTGACATGTACAGAACTGTAGCTTTTAAACAGGGGAAAGTAGGCAGAAGGGAAGGCCCCTCACAATTTAAGTGGTTTGAGCAGCTCAACAGGAAACTTTGGGAATGGTTCTGGTCACAGCAACTTCATGTTCTACCTAGGTTTCACTTAAGAGGTATCCTACATGTTTTACTTGTAGTCACATTAAAAGTCAGAGGAAGGCCAGAGAACAGGTTTTTTGTGTCAGTTTATCTTTTTTTTCTATGTAAACAGCACCCCTATAGACTATCCCATAGTTAGCAGCTATTTTCTAATCATAATCTCTTTCTCAGTGTCAAAGCCTATTTGGTTAAACCTGCAAAGCCTGGACAGTGGACTGATCTTTTTCTCTCTCTCATTTTAATAGAAAATCCTTTAGATTATGTTGACAAATGAGATTATCAATGCATTATGCCCATGGCTAAGTGGTTTTTTACCTCTTCTTATTTGCAACACAGTGCTGAGCATTTTACTCTGAAAGCCAACTAGAAATATAATATCACTTACCAGACAAAAAAACCCAGGTAAGGCATTGATTAACAAATGCATACCAAATAGCTAATTAAGGAAATGAGAATTTTATTTAAAAACATTTGTTTTAACCTTTATTTATATATATATAAAAAAAGAATTGTAGTCACCTTCAGCTTTATTGAAGAAATGGCAGTGCTTGGTAAAAATGCCCGATTGCTTTTTTTAAAGGAAAAGAAAAAGACAGCCTTGTGAATCAATAAAATACGTTATATAGTGGCAGTATATTTACAAGTAAATAACATTGTAGGGTGAGTTTATAACCTGTTGCTGGTGAAAAATGGAGTTTTTCAAACTTATAAGCCACTGAGACAATACAACATGTTGGTTTATTTCTTTTGGAAAGAATCCTTCTGGATATCCCATAAAATTGCTCTTTACTACTGACTCTTCATCAACTCTGTCATTTCAAAGTAAATTCCTGACTTTCCTGCAATTCTGAATTAAGTGGTATTGCAAAAACCAAAAACTCTTCATTCTGAGCTGTGTGTTTAAGCCTAGTTTATTGTGTGATCTTCTAAGGGAAAATGTATAATGGTAATTTTTTTTCATGTCAATGTTCTGTTTTCACTTCCTGTCATGTAGTGTGAAAAATAAATTATACTATTTTTCAAACAGTTTTTTTAATTATTTGCCTGTCAGATAAAATCTTACCCCCTGATCATTAGTGAAATTTTATCTGTTGACTTCACTGACACAATGGTTTTCATTTTTCTTGTGCTTGATTATTATATAATATAAATAGAGTAAAATATTTTTTTTTGTGACTGGACAGAAATACTTTGCAATCAAAATTTAGTCTTTACAATTGTTGCTGAAGTATCATTACCTGCAGCAAGTCATGAAATGACACTGATTTCAAAGTATAGTGAATCGTTAGTAAAAACTAATTATTAAGGATCTCATGATACTGTTACATTAGTGTCTTTATTGTTATAAGGACTTTATAGATTTGATGAGTCCTAAACAGTTTTACTGCATGTAGGCCACAAAGATGGTACAATACAGTTCTTATATAATAATGTGGGACAGTTTCTTCTCTATCTTCCCCTCATGTCCTTGAGCAATATAAAGATATTATGTAGACCATTATTTAAGTATCAGCACTGATGAAGGAGTGATATGATATTTTTCAATTGGTGGATTCGATAACTCATAAATTAAAATGAAAGTATAGAAATGGGTTCTTAAATTTTCAGGCATGGACAAGTGCAGCTCAGGCAAGACTTAATGAATGATTTTGTAGTCCTAAGGTATGCTTACTATGGTGACAATTTCTTAACTAAGAGTGAACATAATGAAAACATATATTTCATTTGGTGGAACTGTATTGAATCATTGGTGAATGAATTGCCACTTGCTGGAAAATTTCATCTTTCTAGAGTCATCAGGAGCTCCCTTGCTTCATTTGACAATAGTAATGTTGTGTGTGGCCCGCCAGTTGAAGGAAATTGTACCCGGGCTTTCACCTGGTTAGCCCAGTTTTTGCAAGTTCAGTTTCTGTTCCTGGAGTCTGATGAATTCAACAGCTGTGAAAATTTGACATTTGCAATTATCAAAAGATTCTCTAATTTTCATGATGCTGCTTTATCTTTAATGAGCTGAACGGTATCTCAGGAGGTCTGCATAACTGCCTGCACATTGTGAGAGTGTGCAACCAGCACACACACACACACACACACACACACACACACACACACGCAGACACACACAAACTGTGTGTGATGAATGCATCTAATTCTGAGCCATAGCTTTTGTGTGACTTGTAGGAATTTCACCATAGAAATGGGAGATATAGAATATATTCCAGTTCCCACTATATTTTTCATACAGAAAATCTATTTAAATTAGAACTTACTGCTAAAACTAGATCCTTCCACCTTAAACTTTTAAGTAGTATTTTAATCAAGCTAAAATCTATATGTATAACTGTACTAAAAAAGTAAATATTTGACAATTTCCCCTCACAATTTCTAAACATGTAGTTTCTTAGCTATATGAAATATACAGGGGTGGCTTCTGTGAAAAGCTTCTCCTGTGTCCGATAGAGCCAGTGCCAGTGGGGCTCCAGGACAGACCCACTGCTGTCTCAAACTGAGCCAATCAGAAACGGTCATAACACTTCTGGGATGAAATATTTAAGAATGAGAAAAAGAAAGTTATTAGGCAGATATAATTGTGCTCAGGGAAGAGTGAGATTATGTGAGAGGAACAATGATGCAGACACCAAAGTCAGAGAATAAGGAGGGGGAAGAGGTGCTCCAAGCACTGGAGCTGAGCTTCTCCTGAAGCCCATGGTGAAGCAGCCCATGGAGGTCAACAGAGGTAAATGTAAAATGAAATGTTATGAGTGAGCAGGCTCTTCAAGACTTCAGGAGAAGGTGGACTAGTAAGCTCCCAGACTGACTGAAAGCTGAGCCTTAAGTTGCTTCATTAAGCTTGAATGATACTTAAATTCAAATGTTGGAAAGGCATTGGTCAAAAAAATACCAAATCAGAGCAAAACAAAGTAAACAAAATACTTTTTTCTTAGTTTGGTTTTTTTTAAGATGCTGATTAACTCACTAAGAATGGACAAAATATTTGATTTATACAAGGGAAATTTATTTTCAGGCCTTGTGATCATCAAATGTCATGGTTTAGGAATGGCACTCCCCAATTTATTGATTCCCCTGTCATCAAAGGTCCAAACCAGACAGGGCTTCCCTGTCCCTCCTCTAGCAAGAGACACAAAAGGTGGAGATTACAGATTGATAGAAAAACAATTTACTGGAAACCACAATGAGATAAGAAAGTGAACAATGGTACTAATAATGAAAGTACAGAAATGAGAGTGATTTACATACAAAAATTACTCACTGACCAACCCGCCATGACCCTGAGACGATGAACAAGGAGCCTACAGATCCTCTGCACCCACACTTTTTTCTTTCTAACCATAACCCATGCCCACATTCTTCTGGAAAGGGAGAATGCTCCTGGATGTGATCTGAAGTGCTATAGAGCGCTAGAGTACCATAGAGTAACAACCTAGACATACCCTGGTACGTACCTAGACAGCTCCTGGCACTGTCCCCTCACAGCTACTATGAAAAACTAACTCTGTCCTAGCCAAAAACTAAAGTGTAACAAGGAGAAGTTGGACACACCAACTATTTTGGTCATAGGAAGTAAAGAGTTACTGATAGAAATCTCCATCTGCTGAAAAAAGGAGTGCCATAAATATATTGGTAAGTTACAGGGAACCTGCATTTCAACCAAGTTGAGAGCTGCAATGTAGTAGGATGATTATTTATTTTCCATTGTTTGAAGGTGCTAGAGCTTATTCAAAAAAAGCTAAAAGAATTAACTTTAGCATGTGACAGTTATAGGGTTTTTCAATTGCTTATGTTTCAGAAAATAGTAGTTTTTAATCTGATGTTTGAAGAAAGTGGGGTCATTAAATTACTCTTTTAGTGAGAAGCACTAGGTAATTTAAGTTTTAAATGAAATCTAGCAGCTGGCTGTGGCTTACTAAACTACTAGAACAATGCTTTGTAAGATTTGTTAGTAATTTTGAAGAAACACAATGCCATCTGTAAGAGTGTTCTCTAGGCAGGTTTTGGATAAAAGGCTTCTCCTTGTGTGACTGCCCAGAATGGCCTTATGAGCCCAAGCCATCTGGTGTCAACATAACCGTATTTTCCTATTCAACAGCATTCCAATATTTTAATCAATTCATAGGTAAATTAAGGAAAAAAGAGTTTGAACTAGTTTCTTGTAAGAGTTACATGGTTGAACTTCAAAACTTTCCTTACCTGTCCTTGTTTGTCTCTTTTTCTTTTCCATTTCTTCATGTTTCAGTAATCCATCACTTCTACATTACAAGTGTCATGTAGGTTTATATCTGTTATTTGTAACAGATCAGTGTTTTGCTATTTCTGCTGAAGGACTTGCTTAAAGAGTACGATAGACTCATTATACTAAAAGTAATTTTCTAGCCTTCTAAAAGCCAGGATTAAATTGAATGGAAAAATATAGTACTCTTTGTACTGTTGAAATACATACTTCTTTTTGTCTTGGTATTTTAATTTCAGTTGTATTTTCTACTCAAATCTGTATTTTCTATAACATCTGTGATCTTATAAATAAGGCAATATCTGTATACTTTTGTATACCCATATAAACAATGCCTTTGTATCTCATTATTATGGTTCCAACTTAATACTTTTCATTTATGTCATTCTACAAAAAACATATCAGGGGAAAAAGAAAGAATAAAATCCATTCTGCATCCTCTAATTAATAAATGACTTATAATTTTTTAGTGTAGTCAAATTTATGTAGACCAAAATTATTAAAATAACCAAATGTGACTTTATGTGTATTTTTATGTAAGTCAAATTTTTATGTAAATCAAATTTTCTGACTGTGTCATAGTTTTAAAAACAAAATCTCCTGGAGATGATTTGCTGTATGCAAAGACACTGTTTATAAACAACTTTAACCATGATGCTACCTTGCTATTCTTTGCTGTAAGACACTATGGAGAAATGGAGAAGAGCTTATGTGTTGCTAAGTGCAGCACCTAAGAAATCTAAGAAATCTCCTAATAAATGTCACTGCAAAAAAAAAAAAAAAAAAAAAAAAAAAAAAGGTTTCCTGCAATATATGTATTCTGATCATTAAAATTAATCACAATTAATCAATTATTTTATTTTGATCTGGTTTAAATCAAAAACTTTAGAAGGTTGAAATTATCCTCAGGGTAGGGGTAACTGACATTTTAGAGAAAATGAGAAAATGCAATGAAAAATATAAAAATATGGTGGAAAATTTCATTCAACTAATTCTCCCTGTGAATATATTTGTGGATTGAAGCTGTCCTCTACAATCTTTCTTTTCTTCCTTTATTTCCAACTTTCTGAATTCAAAACAACTGCAGTATATTCATTCTTTTATACAATGATAAAATATACCTTTTCTCCAAATATTGTCAAGACATCAACTATACACATCCTTTATTCTTTTTCAGTGATGACAGTATTCTGTGCTACATAAAACAAGTAATTTATAGTACACTTGATAAAGAATAATTTAAATGTTTTGGTTTCATTTTTGAACCATAATTATTTGAAAACCAAAATTTTGTTTGATATTCCTGTTAGATATCTAGAACTGTTAGATACATTACAAATGGAAACCTTTTAAACATAAAATGTAAATAAATTTAAATCTAACCAAATTGACTCTATTACATTAATCAGTGCATGTAATATCTTGTTTAATTGAAACAGTGTCATTGCATTTCTGTTTGACTTCTTGACTGGAAAGAGATTAATATTTACATATGTAAGCTTTTATTGTCATCATAATAGAGAGACAAAGTACCCATTCACTGCAATCTTCTTCAATTTACAAACTTCATAGAATCCTAGGATGATTTGGATTGGAAGGGATTTTAAAGATCATCCATTTCCAACTCTGCCCCCCCCCACCTCCCCCCCCCCCCCCCCCCAACAAGATCCATTTTCTCAAAATGCCATCCAGCCTGGCCATGAACAGTGACACCCATAGGATATGTGGCAGCCATAGCTTCTCTGGGCAACCTTTTCCAGTGCCTCAGCACCCTCTAAGTAGATTTCCTTCCTGACATCTAATCTAAATCTCTTGTCTTTTAGTATAAAAATGTTTCCCCATGTCTTTATCTGGCTGGGTAAAGTGTTGGTCTCCCTCTTTTTTATAAGCCTTCTTTAGGAACTAGAATGCCACAATGAGGTCTCCAAGGAACCTGCCTTCCCCAGGCTGAACGATCTTTGCTCTCTCAGACTGTCATTTTAGGAGGACTGTTCCAGTCTGCTGATTATCTTTGTGACTGTCTGCTGTGTCACAGCTTGTCACTCAGCTCTAGAAAAGCTGCCATTTTTTACAGTATCTTTCTACAGGGAATTTTAGGGTCTTTTGTCTAGCCTCCAGGGAGTATTCGTCAAAGCCTTCTTGAAGGTCATTCTTGCAATTTTTTGTTACATTTGAAAAGTATTCAGAACAAATTATGGAGGGAATGAGGGCTCTGGGTTATCCATTTTTATTCTAAGGCTGGTGTTACCAGTAGGAGAAGGAGTAAATGTCTAAAGACATTGCCATAACTTGTTAAATTTGAGATTGTAGGTATTGGAACCTGAAGCATGAACACCCAATATTTTTTTTAGTAGTGTAATGGCCACTGAAAAAAGTTATGCATTATAGCCCATTTATACATAACAACACTTGTTGTGATGCATCCAGCTGCTGGTGATCTCTCTGACCTGGCTAGCAGCACAGCAGCCAGAAATGGGCCAGCAACAACATCCCGAGGGATCTGCAGGGCACACAGGGAACCTTCTGGTCTCTGGAGCTCGAGGATGGTGTGCTCACATGGCACAGCAACAAGGAAGGGATGGGTACAACTGAAGTGCCAAAACTGAAGATGTTTATTAACTAAATAAGAGGGCACAAACAAGGGTGCAAAACAAAACATAAAGAGGCTGCTTCAGAAGACCCTGAAGTAGGGCCGACACACATATAGTCTCTCATAGAATGTTCTAGAAACCTTCTGGCCAATCACAGGCTCTTGATCTGCATGGCCATTCCCAATGTGTCCCAGAGTCCTTTGCACCTCACCATAAGCTACATGGATGTCATCAGTTGTGGCTTCTTATTTCTGGAAGCTTGATGTTGGTTATCCATAGTGTGACTGTGTGGCCAGTGTCTGACCAGTCTGCTCCAGGACAAGCTCCCACAAATACTTTTGAAGTATACTTTTGAAGTCAAGGCCTTCAAAGTATTACGTCACATAATTTACATAAACCTGAGTAGTTTGTTAGTGTATTTTCAGATTCCAAATGCATCTAAAGCAGAAGATGGAGCATGTCTGGAGTAGGACTGATATTATAACAAGGGAGATTTCATATATCTTGTATTGCTGCATGAAACATCTGTTTCACCAGCCCTTCCTCCTGCCTAATACTGCTCCTTGATTAAACACTTCCCATATGCTGAACTAAATTAGGATGTTAATGCATGTGGTAATTGTTTATTATTATGATTACAGTATTTTAAAATCTGATTTATGTTTATAGTTACTGCCAGTCTTTCTTCTTTACTATTACATTAGAATGAGAGCATGTGAAGCATCTTAAAGGAATTCTGAATTTCCTGTGTCATATATCAAGTAAAACAGTAAAGATGACCTCCAAAGCTGTGGAGACGGTAGTCTTTATGACCCCAACAGAGAAAATATAAGAAAACTTGTTAATTCATTCTCAATCCGTGAAGAAAGAGTAGATTTTATTTTTATCAAGTAGAAATTTGGATCACTAGTCTTAACCCTAGAGGTTGTATACAGAATGTAAATCTGTCAATCACATTAATGAACTCACAGCTAGTCATCAATTATTTCTGCAGAAAGACTTGAGAATGTGTAATTTTTGCAGTATATAATAGCCTGACATGTTGAGAAGTTCCAGAGTTAAGTCATATCCACTGAGAGTACTCTGTCTCTGTATTACACACCTGTGTGGTGGTTGAAGCATCTTTGATGTTCTCAAACCTGCTGTTAGAAAAAAGAAGCAAAAAACCCCAAACCTGACTAGAATATTTCCTCACTTTTCTCCCTGCCCTGTGACTTCAAATGTTTTTTTTATGTTAGTCTCATGGAATATTCACCATTTTGTCTAGCTGATGGTTCCTTGAAGAACTGGGATGCAGTATGAGGGACTGCCTATGTAATGTCTTACTTTGATATTAGCCAGGATTATACCCTCTTTAATTTTTATTTTTTTTTTAACAGAGAGGGTATACTGAGAATGCACTAAGAATATATTGGGAGAGGCTGGTCCTAAATTTATTTGTCATAATTGCAAGGTTATAAATGCTTAGTTTTGCATTTCAGAGAAACATTGTTAGTGTTTTAAGATAAATCCTGATAATTAGTGCATAGTTTTGCTGAAGGTTTTGCATACTTTACATTTATTTGTAAGTTTTGCAAGCTTTAGATAGGAATATTACTTTCCGTTTTCATTGACACCATTGTTTTGAAATTCTAATTTCTATAATGTAAGTTGACATGATAGTTAAAATACACACAGTCTGTGAATGAGCTTTGAATATAAGAGAAACAATTCAAGTTTGATGTGAAAAAGATGGAAGAAAAACCAGAAGAAAGATGCAAAAAGCATGAAACACCTTTTAACACAAAAGCATACAAAAGTCTTTTTCTTTGAAATTAAACCAGTGAAAGATTGGGCATGTGACTGGATGCATAGAAATGTTGTATCCAGGAAATGCTTGTAGAGCCTGCAAGGTTTAAATATATTTTGAAAACGAGATACCCAAATCAATGATACTTGCTCCTCACATGTTATGGATCTCAGTAGCAGTAGCAGGACAATACTTCATAGTAGTGGATAAAGGGGATACCTGGCAGGATTGTAACAGAGGAAGGTAAAGATCTCTGACAGGAATATGTTTGGGCACCTTTTCAACTCTTTTCAGTCTGAATGACAAATGTTGGAGCTAAAATAAATCTCAATACCTAATTTTTAGTTAAATTCTAAAATACTGGCTGGTAAAAGTTTTAAGCATAGTAATATTTAAAAGTATATACTTAAGTGAGCTGAAGTCCCTGGTGTCTCTGAAGAAGTAGTGGCAATAAATTGTTTTACTGATTTAAGAGATTGAGTCTTTTTTTTTTTTTTTTTTTTTCCCCATCTGGAAAGATAAAATCAGGCAGGTTTGTTTTACAGGGAATTGGATTTATTTTGTCATGACAGCATGTCATGCAAACACCATCTGTTAAAAGTACACTTGACAGTTCACTGGGGAAAATAGAAGCTAAAACCTGTGCCATGTTTAACAAGGCCTGTAGACTTCCAGGAAGATGTGTTGAGTTCCAGATGTTCTAATCAGACAGAGTGTATTTCTCTGGATAAGCAAAAGGCTGAACCACCCTGCCCTGATATTGGTGTGAGTGTGTCGGCACCTTGTGAGAGTAAAGTAATGATTGAGAAGAAAATTTTGCAAAGGTTGTCATCCATTTGGCAAGATCATTTCATTCTGTGCTATCACTAAGGTTTCATTCAGCATTTACTGGTGTCCCAAAGTACTTAGGCATTTTGTATATACATAGAACTGTAAAAGGAGATGACTTCACTCCAGTGTGATGTGTCATGTCCTTAAAACATGACAGCAAAGGTAGCATTCTCCACCTTGTGTAACAGTTGTTTCCACAAGGTTCATGTTTAGTAAAGTTAGTAAATCAAATAACCATGTCAGTTGTTTTGCTTATGTTTGTGTTTTTGGTGATTCAGTAGTCCAAACTGAATTTCATGTCCACTAACATAGCTACAGTTCTCTGCTAAAAGTAGTAAATATTTGACTTTTTTTTTTCCAGGAAAAGAGAAAGAAATATTAGTGGGGAGAGAATTTATTTTAAGAAACATCAGTGTAGAAGCAGGCTGCTTTTGCAGCAAGACCAGGTTTTTCACTATAACTGCATTTCAGTGCTGACACTTTTCAAGCAACTACAAGATTGAACTTTCAGAATAAAATATATGTATACTCACTAGTATACCCTTTTTCTGAAAGCCTTTATTCACGCACAAAAAACGTTATCAATCTAAGTAATATTAGTGAAATTAGCAGGATTGAACTCTGGTGTAGAGAGTTTTCAAGTTTTTTGTGTGCTATTCATGGACGAAAGTCCAGATGAACTGAATTTTTTCCTCATGTTTCGCTTTTGTATTTAGGAGAAAATTTTTTTTTTAAAGTAACACCTTATATTTTCAGTTGTGTCTTCAAAGAAATTTTTGATATTATCATAATCTTTCTTGGTGTAGTGTACAGAACAAGTATGCAGGACAATGAGTAGTGTTAAAAAGAAATGGATAAAGAGATGATTCCTGTATTCTTAAAACATTCTAGATTAAAAAAAAAAAAAAAAAAAAAAAAACCAGCATATGTCGAAATGTACTGTAATCAGAAGCTTCTTTGCTTCTTAACAGAAGACCTGGCTTGTGGTCAGGTCAAGAACTATAGTCCATAATAGTGCATTGTCTCAATTGTATTTTTATAGTGCTGTAATACAGCTTTTTAGCTCATTAAATCTTCTCTTGTAAATCTTTGAATTCCTATATAAATGAATTGTCCCTGAAGCTGCCAAAACAGACATGAAGATTTATAGCTCTTAAAATCTGATTGTATGTATCCAATTTGTCACCACTCCTTTTGCTGCTGTATTAAATTTGAAAGCATATTACTGTGTGGGAAAACCAGCTGCTTTTTACATCTAAGCTCCCATCACCTTTCAGCTGTAATGCTGTCATCTGTAATCCACTCAGACTTGTGTAATTTATTTTGTGCAGCTAAAATATTCCAATTAACTTTGTTTTGTTTCCTTTTGTTTCGTTTTAAATTCAGGAAGAATGCTCTGTCCTTTTCTTAGAAATTTCCCGAAAGATCTTTCAAGGTGGAAAATATGATCCACAAATTTCTAGTAGTTCTGGTTTTTGTGGAGGAAACAGAAGACTGGAAGCATATAACTGTAGTGGGTTTGCCCTGCCTGGGTGCCAGGCACCCACCAAAGCCTCTCCATCACCCCACTCTGCAACTGGATGGGGGAGAGACAATACAACCAAGAATTCATGAGTTGAGATAAGAACTGGGAAAGATCACTCACCAAATACTATCATGGGCAAAACAGACTGGAATTAAAGATATTGCATTTATACTAACAAAATCAGAGCAGGGTAACGTGAAATAAAGTAAGACCGTATAAAGACCTTCTCCCACCCTTCCCTCCTTCCCAGCTCTACCTGCTCCCCAAGCTGCACAGGGAGATGGAAATGGGGGTTATGTTCAATTATGCTGCTCAGGGGGCAGGAAGCAGCTCCAGCATGTTGTTCTTCCCATGGGAGGTAACTCTCCATTAAATTCTCCAAAGTGAATCCATCCCATGGGCAGCAGTCCTCCCCAAACTGCTGCAGTGTGGGGTGCAGTCCTGAAAGGACAGGTTGCTCCAGTGTAGGTCATTCACAGGGTCACAAGCCCCACCAGCAAACCTGCTCCAGCATGGGCTCCTTTCTCCACAGGTCTGCAGGACCATGCATCTGCATCCCTGTGGATCCCCATGGGCTGCAGGGGCACAGCTGCCTCACCATGGGCTGCCCCACGGGCTGCAGGGGAATCTCAGCTCTGGTGCCTGGAGCAGCTTCTGCCCCTCCTTCTGCACTGACCCCAGTGTCTGCAGGGCTGTTCCTTTCACACATTCTAGCCCTGCTTTTCTCTGGCTGCAATTACAACAGCGCAATCACTTTTAATTTTAGTCAGTTATCCCATAGATGTTACCAACATTTTTAATTGGCTCAGCCTTGACCATCAGCAGGTCCATTTTGGAGCTGCCAGAGATTGGCTCTGCTGGACATGGAGGAATCTTCTGACAGTTTCTCACAGAAGCCACCCCTGGCAATGCAAACTTAACATAGTATTTATGTCAGTTCTTCCTTTTCTCAGCTGGGCACACCATATGTGTATATGTGCAGGATAAAAAGCACGTGTGTTCGGGTTTTCTGTATATTCAGTCTTCTGGTTTATATAATTTGTTTATCACTAATAACTTTTAACTTCACATTTTCCTTAATTACCATTTTAGGAATGTAGTAGGGAAAAAGGAGACACTTTTCAAATTGTTTTGAGTCTTGAGAGTACCATAAGTCTGGGCATCTATATACATAGTATCATTTAATTATCTGATGGTCTGGATGGAGAAAGAATGGAGGGCAAAAAGAGTGGAACAGTATAGTATATCTTGTCTTTCTCTTAGCTGAAAACATAAAATAGAGATTTGAGCCTCATTTGCATGAACACATATTCAGCTGACTACAAATACATTGTTTAGTGGGGTATCTTGTATATTTCTGGAGATTAACTTTATCTTCAGTTGAGGCAGTGATTGGTCAAAAGTTGGACTCAGTGATCTTGGAGGTCTTTTCCAATGTTAATGGTTCTGGGATTCATAAAAATATTCCTGCTCTACAGTTCTAAAGTATCACAGTTGGGTTCTTGCCTTTTGTTTATTTTAAATCTTATTGCGGGCAGGTTTTATTATGGAAATTTTATTTTCTTTTATACTTCTTAACCTTACAGTGATGGTTTGTGAAGATTTCAAAGGCTGGTGTCCTGAATTTTTTTTTTTCTTGTCTGAGGAAAACTTTGAATTCTAGTGTATTCATTAAAAGAATGACTGACTGTTGGAAATCCATCATTTCCCACAGAAGAAAAACATTTTTTTTTACCATAACAAATGAAAAATAAATAATACACAAATAAATCAATTTTGTGAGGATTCTTTTTGGTAATAATTTCCACTGGTTGAAGAAAAAATGACAAAATATGGTTGCATTCAGGCAATGGTAGTTTATGTATGGGAAATGTAAAGAGTCATCTTTAGAGTTGCATGTCTAATATGTTTTTTTCTTTACTTTGCAGTGACCCAGGGTGGGGATGCAATTGCTTCTGATACATGTCCTGATCCTGGAATTCCTGAAAATGGGAAGAGGGTAGGCTCTGACTTCAGGTAGGCACATTTAATTTTCTATATGATCAAGAGGAAGGTATTTCCTGTTATATTTATACACAGCCTCTGTGCTAGCTTGAAAGCAAACCAGTGAAAGTCAGAACTACAATGTAACAGGAAAATTAAAATAAAGGCAGAAAACACTGAGTCAGGATATAACCTGACACCCTGTTGGTCAGGGTGATGGTAGCAGTCTGGTGAAATGGTGGCTGCAGTCCTGTTGAAATGATAGATGTGATTCTGTTGAAGTGGTGATCCTGTAGAAGGGTCTTGTCTTCCTCTGAAGGTCCAGTGGTGGTTATGTACCTCTTGTCCTCTGGGAATTCTATAAGTAGAGCTCTTCTGGTTTTCCGGATCTCAGATTATAACCAGGCAGGAATGGTTATTCCTCCCCCTGGGTGGGCATCTCACAATGGGCTGATGTAATCTTATCAGTAGTGAAGTGAAGCTTGGTGGCCCATTAGCAGAAGATATCCCCTGGAGGGAGTTATCAAAGATGAGTCATGGAGGAGATAAAGAACACTACCTCATCTGTTTTAACAGCTTATGAGGATGGTGATAGAATACATAATTTTGGATAGGTTTTACATTGTAACCTAAGGCAGTCTGTAACTATAGATGAGTATGATTTCCCTAGTTTTAAATTTATTGATCCTTTGTCAAAATAGATTTATTGAATTGCGTATCTTGAATTGTTTTTGCTTGAGTTGTTTTTTAAATCAATACATTTTAAAAAAGAGTTTTAGAGCATAATAATCTCACCTATGGAGAAAAAGCAGAAATCCATGGACAGCATAGAAGAAGAAGCAGAGAGTATTATCTGTTTTCCCACTTTGTAAAAGCTGTTAAAAAGCTTGGGCAACATAGCAAACTCAGTGTCTGAGGCTGTGATGAATTCCATCTCCTGTTTTTTCTTGTTTTCACCTTTTGTTATATTAAAAAAAGAAGACACATTCAAAGGAAACACTATGGAGCAAGGAGGAAGTTTTCTTCTTCCCTGTTGAGGAAAAAAGACAAAGACTTGAAGGTGCAGCAGAGAAAAAGGGTCAAAGGAAGGAGATGGGAGCTTCCAGCTCATGCAGAGATTTATAAATTGCTCAGCAGAGAATGGACAGTCAGACCTAAAATACAGGAACAGTTCATAGGAATTAGAAGGAATTGTGCAAAGTTCTCTGCAACCTAGGCCATTACTGACAAGAAAAATAAATTAAAAATCTATTATCTTTCTGACTGACATACTTCTCAGATTTTTCTCTATTTATCCTCAAAGGAGTTTGAGAAATCATAAAGAACTCCAACATTAAAAGATTCAGTTATATGGAAAGTCATGACTTCATTAGTGGCAGGGCAGCAGTTCAATGTGTTTTAAAAATAATGAAGGGAAATAAGATTTCAATTAATAGGCTAGAGACACAAGTTTTCTAAATGTTTCCTGATGTCCTCTTCTAGGTGTTCTGATTTAACTTGTCAACACATCTACTGCAAATGAAATGGTATGACACAAAAAATGCAGTATGTATAGCAGCCCTTGTCCAAAGGGCTGCTATTTTAGGACAAGATATGTAATTCCTTTTTAAGTCTTTATTAATGTTTGATGAAATGCAGAGAGAAGAATCAGGCAGTAGAAGACTAGGTAAAAATGGGATGCTAAAATATAACTCTTTCTCAAGAGGTATTAAAGTGTGTATTCATCCAAGGAATACCTTTATATTCCCACTGTTATTTTGGAGAGTATTTTACTTTCCTGCTTGTGCAGGCATCTGTCATTTATCCCTCCATAAATGATGCAGAACATGCCACTTCTGAATTCCTCCAAATAAAAGACTTAGTTGAAAGAATTAGGGGCAATATCTATGATCACTTAGATATCAGTGGAGTGAGAAAAGCATCTCTGGAAATAATTAACAGTTACAGGACTAGAGGCAATGGAAATAAGGTAGGACATGGTAAATTACTACTAGATTCAGGATTTCTAAAAAAATCATGTTTCTTACTATGAAGGTAGTAAAACATTGAAGTTTGTGAAAAAATTTGTAGACTCTCCATCCAGGAAGGCATTCAGAACTCACCCAAGCAGGTCTCTGAGCTCTCTCTTCCAAGTGGGCTTGCTTCAAATGGACTTGATGTGATCTTCCAATCTACTTTATTCTGTGAATATGTAAATGTCACACAGCTTTTATGTGTTCATGATACACTGTTGACTAAGCAGACTCTCATCTAGTTGTGGTCCAAATCAGTGGCATATGAACAATTGTTAAGAAACAGCAGCAGGTTTAAAAGCACTGATAAGCTCAGAGAGGGTAAGGAAGAAAATTACTTCTTTTCAGCTCTAGGGTGTAGTCCGTAAATTGAAAGAGAAGGCAAACTAAAATAGTTTTGGTGAAACCTGTTCAAAGATCCGAAGCATGTGAACCCAAACATGGAAGAGCTCAACAACAAATTTCCCAGCAATGCATAAAAGTACCAAGAAGGAAAATCCAAAATAACCCTAAAGCTCAAAGTACATTTTAAGATATCCAAGGGAATCAAATGTCAAAGAACCTTGCAAACCACAGATAACTATGTTTTGAACACAGACTTTTAGGAATGAATGTGGGTTAAAGGTATCTTAAATGCCTGGAGCTTACTTATTTCTTATGAGTAATGCTTGTGCTTACTGAATTTACAGAGTAAGGCTATTTCCCTACCTCCTTCATCCCATCCAGCCTCTTGTAATATTTTCATTTCACCAAGGGCATCTTACTGTTCATGAGGATAAACAAATGCATAAAGTGTTCAACAAGCAACATCATATAACATAAGATAAATAAAACATGTTGTATACTTTGATCACGTTAATTGTGTGCATGTTTTGGGCCTCCAGTTCTGAATAATATTTGAGAGAAATGATAACAGTTTATTTTCCACCTAAACATTACTTGCTATCTGAAAAACTCATTATGCAACAGCAAATGTTTTTCATGTACTTTAAAGTCTGTTAATATCTATTTAAATCATATCTATTTTAAAATTAACTGTCTAAATGTAGACAGACATTTAAATGGAAATTTTGGCTGGAATTTGGTTTTTGTTTCTCTGAAATGACAAATTAAGCTCTTCCACAGGAGAAGGGGAAATAATATTTCCTGCAGCTTGCATTTCTCCAACGTAATAAAAGTACTCTGGAGAGTGAAGAAAGGCAAAGTTTTTTTTTCTTTTCTAAGAGGCAAGTATAAACACCAGAAGGAGCTATTGTTCTTGTCAGGAGAATGACAACTGTGAATATTAATCTGAACTAAAACACGTGAAAATGCACATTATTCAAAATCTTTTCCACTCTACTGAAAGAAATGTTATAAGTGGGGTTGATGGAAAGGCAGAGGGTTTATTTTCCAGACAACCTGAGACCCAACTGATTTAGTGATGACAAGTTCTTTGAAAAGGGTTTCATCATTTTCGGCATAATAATGGCATTCATTCTAATATAATAAAGCAAACAAAAAGGTATTGAAATCTTAACCTTTTCTTTCTGTCCTCCTGCCATGCTTCCACTGTGTTCATTTCAGGAAGTAGGGAGATGATTTTCAGTGGTTTTGAAACAACCCAATGGATATTACATTCATTTTGGGGGAGAAATGGCTAGTCAGACTTGGCTAGAGTAATGAGAACATAATCAATACAATCTTGAGGTCAATATCACATTTTATATTTATATGAGATTGCAAACCAGTAGATTGTTTAAATGAAATCTGAAATGTATCTAAATAATACTGTTTCAGCTCTGCTTAAATATCATATGGTATGTGTGGTAATGTGAAAATGCAGTCATTTCCCATAATTTCACCAACGCTTGTAAAACAAATGGCTTTTAAATTTTCAATACAGATTGTGAAAATTAAATTAACTTTTTCATGTTGGTATTTTCTTTTTTTTTTTGAAAATAGCTTCTTCCAGTCAAATTCTAGCCTTCTTTACAAACCCACAGATTATGTTTGGATGGAGTTCAAATTTAAAATAGAAAAAAAAATGAGGAAACAGATTTCTTCCCTGTGTTTGATGTTTACAGAGAGAAGTAACAAAGGAAAACACAAGACTTCTGGTGCACACAGATTTGCTCAGTGACTAGGGAGGTAGAGATGTTGGGAAAAAAAAACAAACCCACAAACAAAAAAAGCCCAATAAAACTCTCCATATTAAATTAAAACCTTTCCTTGTTAACTAGCGGATATTAAATTAACTAGGATTTTTCTTTGAAATCACATATCAATTTATAAGACATCTTCAAAAGGATGTCCCCTTTTTAAATGGAAAACTGTCAAGCTTAATGGAAAGACTCAGCAATTTGGATGTGTGAATAGTTTTATTGTAGACTGTGATCCAGATGCATCCCCTCTTCTAAGATGCTTATTTAGATCCATAAGGAGCTTTGGAGTACTTTGTGCCTTGCTCTTTAATGTGACATTTTTTGCTATGTTTCTTCTTTGTTATTATAGGTTGCATTCAGCATATTTATTTTGTGTCCCTTAGTTTGTGTTCAGACATTTCAGAAGATTATACCCACTGTATAAAACATATGAAGTTCACATTAATTGCCCTTAGATCCTTAGATACAAGCTATTTCCAGAGCTTCAGGAAAAAATACCCCAATCCCCTGAAATACATAGAATAATGTAGAATAATGTAGAGAAATATTGAAACAAATTGAATCATCACGAGTGTATAGATTAAATTAGTGTGTAATGTTTTATGTATACCTTAATAAAATTTTTAAAAGTATTTCTACAATGATCAAAACCCAATCTAAACATTAGATCATTACCTTACTTCATTAGACATAAAAATATTTGTATTCCTCCTGTTCATTTCCCTCCATCCTCTTTTTTCTTACTTGGGGGGGTTATTCAGGTATGTTAAATTATAAATTGCTGTTGGAGACAGCAAATAATTATACATTTAATTTCACTCTATGTTTTTGTATGTGCACAGTTTTGTAATTCTCCTTATGTGACTTGATAGTAGCAAACTTAAGGGAAATGTTGGTTTTCATGTTGATTCAAGCATCAATTACCCTTGTAGAATGGTCTTCATCCAATATGATTTTTAAATACTTTACTTCTCAATTTCCATTTATTACTGCTAGGTAACAGATTCTTGGGTTTTTTCCCAAGAAGAAGAAATACAGAGATCCTAATTCTAGAAAATAGGAGAAAAATCCATTAAAAAAAAAAAAAAACCCAAAAAAGTGTTTATGACATTAAAATGTCAGATTAATGAGTAAATTTTTCTTTACAAATAAAATAAACTAAATTTTATTAATTTGAGGTATATTTTTAGAAAAATGCTTGGTGTCTTTTCCTGAAAGCTTTAAGAATGTTCTGAAGATTATGACAAGTATAAAATAAAGACAATTTTAGAAACTTACTTTACCCTTCAAGAATTTTATGCATTTTACATGAATTATGGAAGAAAAAGGCCAATATTTTCCCAGCATTTCTGAGTTTTCTTATTTAACAACTCAAAGCAGTTTTAAAAGCTTTTCTAGATTTGAAGCATCATACTAAAATTTTAAAATTAACCAAAAAAAAAAAAAAAGAAGAGAAAACAATCCTATTAAAATTCCCTGAAAGAATGAAGAAAAGTATAGAAGCACATAATAATATCAATAAACAATATAGTTAGTGTTTCTGAGATTCTCTGAGAAACTAAGAAAATACTTGTCCATGAAGGGTGGGAACAAGCTTGTGATAGTGAATGGCATTATGTACAGTTTTTCACAGCACAGTTTTAAGCATTGAGCCTCCTGAGTGCCATATAGCAAACCCCTGGTGTTTAGGACTCAATAACTTGCAGAGACTAAACTGAGAGATCTGCTTTGTTGAGTTCACTTAGTTCATTAAAGGAATAAATAAGTAAATAATAATAAATACAGATTTAAAAGTGCAAGAAAACAAACAACAGAACCAGGTAATTATGATGGGGAACAAAGAATGTCATAAATAATAAATGGAGCCAGATGTGTAAATACTGTTTAAGAAAAGTGGCTGTGATATAGACCATAAATGTATACAGTTTTTGAAAATCTTCCTAACAATTGGGCAGCATAAGTAATTCCAAAGGGATACATTTCAGTGTTACAAGTGTAATAGCCAATTTTCAGTCCTGAACAATTTATCATTTATTGTAATGTTTTAGAGGAAATTTCAGCAGGGTCAGGAATATTTAATGGATTTCTGCCATTGATTGAAATTAATATTTCCTGGGTATATGTGTTGACAAATTTCCACATCTAATTACTTATTCTTTCATTTGAGTGAATACAGCAGTGTTGAAATTATCCATTAAGTAAGTTCTGTTGCCTGAAATAATTGTGTTTATATATTTTCTTATATAAAATATATATCCATATATTCATTGAACTCGTATTGTAAAAGAACAAACTTAGTGTTACAGTTGTTTTGTATTCCTTAAAAGGAGGGCAAACTGAATAATAGACCTTTTCCCTAGAGTATAAGTTGGGTTTTTTTATGAATACAATATTTATAGAGCAGAATTTTGCACCTGAATTTTTTGTTTGGATCTGGAAATATTATCACTTGGTAATATTTACATCAAATATTTACATTTAAATATTTACAATATTTATTTGAGAATGTTGATATTAAAATATATTTAATTCCTTCCTTCTTTCTCCACTTTTTCTCCTAGGGTGGGTGCAAGTGTACAGTTTTCCTGTGAAGACAATTATGTACTGCAAGGTTCTAAGAGCATCACATGTCAGAGAGTGACAGATACACTGGCTGCCTGGAGTGACCACAGGCCAATTTGCAGAGGTAACTGCTATTCTTTGGAATTTTTTGTGAGGTTTGGAAGGGTAATTTATAGTTTTTGCTGCAATGAAATTCAAAACTAAGCAAACTAAAACAGGGAACAATATCTCATGTATATGTGTATATATGATTATAAATGTACAAAGATTTTTATGTAGCTTGAAGCATGCCATCAAATGTGTAGAAAGAGTATCAATTTAGGGAGCAAATTTCATTTAAATAGTTTTAATTTCACTTAGTTTTCCTTTTGTCATTATTAACTTACTTTAAGTAGAACTAATTATTTAGGTTTATGTTAACTTTTTCTGAATTAATTCCCAAATATGAGATTCTCACTATCATGCTATGTTTTTATCAGTCCCAGATATTTACCTAGTCCTGATTTTTCAGTAAATTCCTTTCTGTTCATCTATTTTGCTCACCTTTACATAAAACCTGACCTTCTAACTTATTTCTAAATGTTTTTGCATCTAGACGCCCCTGCTTTAAATTCCTGCCTGCCCCACTTTTAAGGAGGAACAGGGGAAGTGGCTTTTTGTTACTTTGTATGTTTTTCCATTGCAATCTACTGTCTGTAACAAAAACACACAAAAATTTATAAATGCTGCTGAAGTACATCAGATCTGATGTGTATAGGAGAAAATAAAGAATGGATCTCTATGTACAGAACCTTTTATCTCAGTAGAAAAATTATTTGGGGTTGCACATTTCAATTGTACATGCCAATGACAGCCTTGACCCTTGAAATGTGCTTCCCTTATATTCTTCTAGAACCAATCAACCCAGCCAGGATAAGCAGAGCAAACCACCACCATTAATTGGAAAAGAAAAAAGAAGTCATATAAACTGATGGAGATACTTTTATTGTCATTTTGAGGTAGACCAAAATGATACTTCTTGTACACACAGAATCTTACACCACAATGCTAGTTACCAGGGCAGCAAATTATACCAGTTTAACAAACACTGGAAGATTTGTAACACTTGAACTTAAACTTTTTTTTTGTTCAAGAATGTGCTAAAACATAATCTCATTTATATAAAACTCATACACTTGTCTAAAAAGTTTTCATTACCTAGTTATTTTGTAATTCAATTTTTTTTCCTGCTGCCAGATTGGATTTTTTCAACTTGTATAAACACGTGTGTGCTTCACTTCTTAATGGTGTATAATTCTTGGCCAGTATTATGGCATGCATGTTTGTGGATTGTGAGGAGTGAAAGAGGCAGGTTCTATTTTCAGTCTGTATTATTCTCAATTCCTTTACTGGCGTCCAAGATGCCAGCATTCATAGTGCTCACATAAGCACCAATTAAAAATAATAAAATACACAGTGCAAAGAAGTGCTTATCACAATTTCTAAATTATCATCAACTTAAAGTGGAAAAGCTGATAAACTGCATGTGACTACTGTGAGCTTAATGACTTCAAGAGAACAAGTCTTACTGAAGAAGCTCAGAATGGTGATTAACAAGGCTCAAAACTTAGGAACCTGATGGAAAGTCACAGGAACCATCTTGTTCTTGGCAAGTTCCTGACATTACTTTAAAGGGCACAACAGTGGCTGCGTTCCCAGGGCCCCCAGCACCACTGGGGTCTGCTCATGCTGGTGGTGCAGCTCCTGGCCACACCACACCTGGGTCACAGGCAGGGAGTAATGGCAGGCCCCAGACACTGCCCTCGGAAACTGCTTGGTGCTAATGTAAATGCCCCCAGTTTCCTTGAATTCCACACAAAAACCTTACAGTGATCCATTCCTGTTTTCTGTAGGCAGCGTACAAGGCTATCTAACATTTTTATGCAATATCTTTTGCAATAACTCCATTTCCTAAACAGACCTCTGGGCTCAACTTCAATTGTGCCTCTTGCTTGGCTTTACCCCTTTCCCCTCCCCATCCTTTTAGCCTTATCTTAGAAGTTTGAATAGGAGAAAGGAGTAACAGCATGAATCAAAAATCTCTCTGCAAGGGAGATGTTTCTTAGCCTTCTTTCTTTATGGACAGCTACAGGAGGGGCCGCCTGGTGTTTTTATTGCTACAAAGTTGCGCCTCTGGAGTAGTGTCTGCTGCAGCAGACCTTAGGCAGGAGGAATTGAAAATAAAGTAATAGATTGTGTGATAGTTATGGTCCTGGAGGTATAGTGTTTCTAGCAGTTACTAGAAGGAAAATGCCCTGTATTTCAAATCCCATTAACTTGTCCTTGTTATTCCCTCAATTAAAAGAATATAGATTGCTTAGTACAGCAGCAATGTGCCAAGCTTTCTGTATTGTTAGCAGGCAGCATAGTGTGGCATACTTAAATGTGATTAGTTTTTTGTGACACTTAGGGACACGGTTTAGTGGTGGACTGGACAGTGGTAGGTTAAGCCTTTTACTTGGTGAACCTAGACCTCTTTCCTAACCTAAGTGATTCTGTGACTCTTTTTCTGTGTTAAGTACAAACACCCTTTTAATAACTGTTAAATGATGCTTTTGTATAACTTCCTATGTAGATGAGGGGGTTTGTTTAGACTTCTACTGGGATTGTAACAGAAGATTTCCATGTGCTGAGACTTAAATTGGTGTGTGAATATTAAGACAGTTTTGGTCATAAACATGGAATCTCAGAATGATTAGGGTTGGAAAGTGTAGTGGTTTTGATTTGTTAATTTGAGATTTTACTAATTCTGAGATTTTTTAAATTAATGTATTGATGAGTGTGGCACGTTTGGTGTTAGCTAATTATTAGTGTACTTACTTTTTATTGTGAGATAGGATTAGGAAAAAGGTAAAGTAGGTTTAAAACTTTAAAAAGGCATAAAGAAAATTTTGTTAATAGTAACTAGAAGAAAGAAAGTGGTAAGAATTAAAACAAACCATGAAAGAAGGGAACTTAAAGATCATCTAGTTCCACTCTCCCTACATACATAGATGGACATTTTCACAGAAAATGGAGTCCTAGTTGATTAATCTTGTCACAGAATTATAATGACTTCTCAAAGTCTCTTAACATTGTAACAAAGGGCCAAGTGCTGGTAGTGTATTGTGAGGGAGGGATAGAAAATCTGATAGTGATTTTCATCTAGTACCTTTTTTTCTATTTGTACCAATAGGAAATTTGTACCAATAGAAGTGGTACTTCTATTCATGGAGAAGATCAGGCTTCCTCCCAGCAGTTCATGAAGTAAAGAAACACCCATATTTCATGCTTTAGAATGCAGGCAACCACAGACAGAGATGAAAACTAAAATTTTCTAAAATATTAGAAATAAATTGCGTGTTTTATTCCAATATTCAGAAAAAGAATGACCAAGTTTTTAAAGAATCTAGTCATTCCTCTTGCCTGTACCAAAACTTAAGAAACTGAAGGGACTAAATTACATCAGAAGGTAGTAGAATATATATGGGTATATTCTGAGATTTGTATCTAAGAAATTCTGCAAAATTTGTACTTAGCAATTTTATGATCTAGACTCTCTGTTTAGCATGTTGACAAAGTACTGTACTACCATAAACATGACAATGACATTTTTAAATATTCTGAGCTCTGTAAATCTGTGTCACTGGAAATTATCTGTCTAAATTTTTTTAGATGCTTCTAGCTTCTTAAATATTTTGAGAAATTTGAATGTTCTTGCAAAGTCTATCCTTAATGCTCTTTAAAAGATAACTGAATATATTAAGTAATATATTTTTTAAATGCTGACTATCTGGGTTTGCTGAATGTGGCAGAGAGATTGTGATGGTTTCAGAACTCAGTCTGCTTTACCAAAGTCAGACTACATACTGCTTTGAATCATTTTATAATTTTTTTCTTTCTAATTATATTTCCTATGGTGTAAAGAGCTAAGACACCGCAGAAGGTCATATTTAGGTTAAGGACATACAGTTACATAAATATTGTGATACATGTGTTTCTTTCTCCAAGCTATGGGGAAATCATGAAGGAGAGCACGTACTGGCCCTTCTTACATTCATGGGTAGAAGGCTCCCTCTGTCCATTTGGAAAGGGTAAATCTCTCTCCAAACAGAATATTGATATGATAATTTTGAGTATTTAATCTGCATAAAGTAAGAATAAAGTACTGTAAATGTTGGGCTGATTAAATTGAAAAGTGCTCATTTCTTCCTCTATAGGTAAATTTTCAGGATTTTTTGGTCTGGCTGAAATATCTTTAAGGGCAGATTGTTATGGAATATACATAGTAATATAGTATGTAGCATAGTAATATTTTCATGGCAAGTTGTTGCTAATGCTGTGGCATTTTTATCATATTCATTTTAAACAGAGCATCCAGTCTAAAGCAATCTGGTTTGTTGGTTATCATTTCAGCTAGAACATGTGGTTCTAATTTACGTGGACCGAGCGGCATTATCACATCACCAAATTATCCCGTTCAATATGAAGACAACGCACACTGCGTGTGGGTCATTACAACAACTGATCCAGAAAAGGTATGCTTTTTCTCTTGTCTCAAGTGAAATGGTAGAGTTTTGGACTTGTCTTAAAAATATTTTATGTATATTTGCAGAAATGCATGAACACATGCAAGTCTGTATGTTCATTTAAACACAAAATGGAACAGAGTAGGGTTGCTACAAAAATACACTGGGCACTAGAGGGGACAAAAGTAGCATGTATGAAAATGTCCATTCAGAGTAATAGGTCTAACTTAAATTTTCAAGTTTTAAATACATTTTTTAATGAAGCACAGAAAATCGTAATTAAAATTCCACATTGCTAAATGAGTTATTAGTGAAGTTTTCATGTTGCACCTTGATACTTAATCTCTGTTGAATCTCAAGATTTCTTGGCATAAAAACTGGACATTACGTGTAAGTATTTTGACAGCTGTTGTTAGTTATTTTGCTACCTACATAATTTCTTTTCAATCCACTGTTTTCCACTAATGATTCTTAATACATAACTATGAATTAGTCATCTAATTATGCATAAGACAGCAGTCATAGCAGAATATTTTTACTGTTTTTCTGCAAAATCAGTAAAGAATGAAGAAACCCTACCTGTAGGAAAAAAAAAAAAAAAAAAAAAGAAAAAAAAAAGAAAAGAGAAGTTAAAGTACTTTACTTGTATCATACTTCTTTGTAATGAAATGCTGAATAAATTAATTGCTATATGGCAGGGAATGCATGATCTGTATGTACTTTCATAATTGTAAAACGTATATTTGTGCAGCTTTTTGGAAGACTGTAATCTTGACTTTTTTAAAGTAGTTAAGGAAAAAATGTTTATCTTGGCATAAATAAGTGAAAATGTTTAGCTGCAGAAAAGATAAATTTGCTGCATGCTGTCACAGCATATTTTTGAGATGCAAATACTGTTTCTTCGTAAAGTTAATTAAGTTCACTTTTTTCTTAAAGAGGATTCAGTTTGCTCAGTAAAGATATGTATTCAGGAAAAATGGGTAAAAGTACAAAACTGCTATATTGAGAAAGATTTTACTGTAGTGGGATCTCACAGAACAGAAAAAGCTGTTTTTAGTTCCAAACTGAACTGTTATGTTTTATTTAGAATAGCCACTAGATGTGAATATTTCTCCTAGAAGGCCTTTGACTTTAAAATCATCACATTTTATAGAAATTATTAAATTACTTTGCATTTTTAAATATAGAAAATCATTTAAATTATGGAAAATGTATGAAAATTTAATCTACTCAAGTTTATATTCAGTAGTGTGTTGTTTTGTCTATTTTGCAAAACACGGTATATTTTTGTAAGAGAAAAATGAAATGTGCATAAAAAGAAAACAAGTTAAAATTCCTGCTAATAGAGGAGCGTATTGGCATCTTCACACTTTCTTTATTCAATTAATTTTGATTTTAAGTAGAAAAATTGGTACTGACTATGGTGTTAAGCTGTCCAGTGTATGTTTTCTATGGAGACTCAGACTTACCCATGAAAAACAGTAAACCCTCATCTACTACAATAATGCACAAGTTCTCTTCATTCTATACAATGTATCTTTCTCACTGAATTTAGAATTTTAGTAGTGCAGGACTTAATGATATCGGTGTGGATTAATTTTGACTTGCAAAAAACACTACTCTTGAGTAATGTTCTTTGGGCAGGTTGGTAGTTCATCAGATACAAGAATCAACAGGAGGAATTGCACACCCAGACAGATAAATTATGTTATGTTCAAATTTAAGAGGTATGAGTAAACACTTGGAGCTTTCACCCAGAAGAAAAACTAGCACTTGTTACATCCAGCTGTATGGAAGGTAAAGACACACTAACAGACAATGATAATCACAGCATGAGAAAGAGTTGTAACTTTTAAGGCTTTCATTTTCGACAGGATGGGTAATATTGAATGGGTTGCCTTTTTATTGAACTTGGATTTGTCTAGCAGTGCAACCAAGGAAGAATTTTCTTAATTTGTTGTCTCTTGGAAAGACTGTAGTTTCTTTAAGACCATGATGACTTTAAATGTGAAGTATTAAAATCAGACTTATTTAAGGCTTACACTATCTTAGGTTGCTTTCACATAAAGTCTTTATGAGTATTGGGATTTCTATCCCTAACTGCATTGGGAGATAATACACACCCTTTCAGTTAATAAAAGATGTGAAAGAAAATCCTTTTACTTTACAGATTATCTTATTGAATGGAACTCTACTTCTTTTTAACAAAAAATATTGCTAGTATTTTGAAATCTATGAACTTTAAAAAAATCAATTATCAAAATAATTTTCAAGTTTCCCAAACAATGAAATTGTTTTAAGATATGCTGGAAGTTTTGCAGATTTTTACCCTTGACTTTTCTTGGGGAATGACACAACTCTTGAAAATTTAACTGTGTATTGAAGGTCTGATTTTTAAATTAATTCAAGGAATCTACTCTTTTGACTTGCAGATTTGAAAATATTTATCAGAATGCTTAGGGTCGTGTTGATTTTGTTTTCTGAGGAAGCAGACAACTCCTGACATACTGTTACTCTGTATTTTAAATTACTTTTGAATTACTCTAAAAGTGAATTTGTGCCTTTTATCAGGTTAGTTTGCAAGTAGAATTTTACAAGATAAGATAGTGTTTTCTCTTAACACAACATTCAATATATTTTGAAGGAGATAATGCAGTTAAAGAGATTTCCTAGGTTTCCTTCCAGAAAAAAAAAAAAAATCTCCCCAAAAAAAAGCAAACAAAAAAACCCCAACAAAACAAACAAACAAGAAACACCCAAAAAAACCACTCCAAAACCATAAAAAGCTGTAATATTTTAATTTTTTTTTAATGGAAACATTTTCCAAATTTTGCATTCCAGTGCTGGCGTGGGGCAGATTTTTAGTGCCAACTCAAGAGAAAACAAATTTCAACATCCTATATGGACAGTAGCATAGTTTCAGGTTTTAGCCAACTATATCAAGATCATTTTAAGTTAAATGTTTTTCTAAGATTTATTTGCCTTTTTCTGAGCAACACAGAAATCTAAATTTTAGTCTTCTCCTGTTCAAAGGTATTCCTGCTTATTTCTTCCTTAACCATTTATTTGTTTCCTCTGGATCCCACTATTGCAGCTTTTGATCAGCATCCTACTGAGTCATTTATTAGATTTTTAGTACTTGCAAATACAACTTTATGGTGCTCTTCTGACTGTGTCAAGTACATGCTGTAATTTTTTACAACTCTTTATTGTTTTAGTTCTTCTGTTATGCAATTTCTCAGCTTTCTAGAATCAGTTGCTTTGAACTCTTTTGAGGATCTACTGATGTGTTCTCTTTACCCCTTTCTTACTGTTAGTATATTCTCATTAGATTATGTACTAACTATGTCTCTACCCCTTGCTGTTTCAATTCCTTCTCCAGACTGTGGATACTTACTGCCATGGATTTCCTGCTGTTTTCACTGTTTTATGGTAGCATTGCAAGGGCTCAAATTTTCAGCCCCAGTGTCTATTGGATGGCAAGATTTGTTGCATTGTTGCATTGCTGCTTCAGTTATGGTACCTAATATTGCCCAATATTTTCCTGACTGCTTGCTGATTTGTAGTATAGTAGATGTGCTATGGGCTGCAATATTGCTAAGTTTAATGACCAGGTAAATAAAGACTGTGTCCCAGTTACAGGGTTTTTTATTGAAGGATGTACTTTCTGCACTGTACAAAGCACAGATATATTAAGTATTTGTTTGAACCTAGCAACTTCTTTCTTCTATAAAAAGTAAAAGTTATTCACTACAATTAACACAACTGAAGACATTGAAATTAATTATCATGAGAGTGGGAAACTTCACATACAGTTTTATGGGTCTGAGATTTCAGGTATTTGTATAAAGTTGGATTATGACTCAATACATTGGTATAATAATATGTTGGTATGAAATGGTATTTATAATTTTTTGCCTTTCAAAGCACATAGCTGGGGAACTTTAAAACAACATTTTTATTCAGAAAAATCTTTGCCCAGTTCACACCTAGGGAATTCATATACTGTTACAGCTGATTTTGAGAAAATTTATTTTAAGATAATTCATTCTTGCAATATGGTCTAAAAGAGCAGTCTTACTAGGTAGCATATGATAATATGTAGGAGGGTTGAGTGAGATTATCTTGCTGATTCATGGATTGCTTCAAAAGTTTGTGGTAGCTCAGACATGATCTGCTAGTGACACTTATCTTCCATGTAAGTAGCTTATGCATATATAATACTCTGTAATGAATTAAAAACTTGTGTTTTGTCCAATTAGGAGGCTTAATACTAGACTGACATTTTTGAAAATGTGCCTTTAAACAGTTCAAACTTTCATTATAGACAAGGCTCCTGTCCCTCCAAATGGCTGGTCAGATCATCCTGCCACACATAAAAGGAGGTTTGACGGAACCTGCAGTGTAACTCTACTCTGACTGGGGAAGAATCTCTTGCTGAGCACCAGATAGCCCATCCTTAAGAGATTATTACCATAATCCTAAAAAAAAGTGATTTTTATCTGTAGAATTTATTGTCTCTTACTCTATGTCAGCGTTTTAAGTTGCAGACATCTTGAGGACCAAAATATGTAGATTTAAAAACTACTTTCACTAAACTTTTGTGTATTCATGGCAATGTACAGCTTCATGGTTTTGATTTACTCAATTACTATTTCACAATTATTAGGATTGATTTAATAGAGTGAAGGACAGGCATTGTGAATTTAGGATTCCCTCATTTGTACATCCTGTGCCTTCTACGTAGTACAAATACAGTAACACCTTTCTGAAACAGTTATTTCCCATGGCAGGTGGAAAATGAAAGCAATTTGTATTGTCTTGTCTCCTTCATACAGTGTTAAAGCTTTATGTCATCTGTAAATGTACATTGAAAATTGACACTTTTTTTATTTTTATTTTCCAGAATGGCATCTTTGATTTTAGGAGGTTATGACATCATTGACAAAGAATTCACATAGTTTAGAATTAAAATTACTAAGGTCCTAGTAATGAAATAAAAAAATACTGGTTAGGTTCCCTCTTGTCTTGAAATAGACGTGTATTTATTTATTTTTTTCATAATTGAGGATTACAATTTTTGAATACAAAATATCTAAAGCATTTACATGAGAAAACTCTTGTTGCAGTATAAGGATGAGATTTTTAACTTTCAATGTCTTAAAATCTTGTACAAGACTTCCAGGGTAGCATTGGTTTTATAAGTCTTAAATACATTCCAAAAACAAACAAAAGAGTTTGTACATTTTGGTATAATGTGCAAAAGGTACTTATAAACCTACTGGAAAAATCATGTTATATATAACTGACTC
Source organism: Onychostruthus taczanowskii (assembly GCF_017590055.1). Classification (NCBI taxonomy): domain Eukaryota; kingdom Metazoa; phylum Chordata; class Aves; order Passeriformes; family Passeridae; genus Onychostruthus; species Onychostruthus taczanowskii. The sequence continues at coordinate 15,768,090 of NW_024497629.1, read as the reverse complement.
ACTACAGTATATGTTCATTTTCAGTTTGAATTCATGTACATAAATTGTAACACAGAGCTCTATATACATACAAGTGTTACAAAAAATGCATATATTGTGAAAAAAGCAAGCACAGTTAATTTTTTTAAATCACATATTTGGGATGGTTTTTGTGTTTTGTGTATACTAATTGCAACATTATGATTTTTATTAACAGTGTGGATATTTTTACCTTTCAAAACATCATGTGAGCAAGATGTCAGGGCTGGAACAAAAGACACCATTTTAACACTGAGGACATTTAGAATGGAATTTGATTTGCACGTGTGGGTGCTGCGTGTCCGAACTCTGCTTATACTTGATGTATCTCTGTCGAATAGTCAGCAGAGTCAGAACAGTGTTTCACCTCCTCCTCAAGCACTCCGCTAGAGGCTGATCATACTAAATCAAAGCTGGGCTTTGCTTGCTCTTTCTGCATCAGCACCAAAGGGGATTTAGACATTCAAAATGTCACCTTGTAAGGTTTAGTATGCACATGGTGTTGTGGAAGAAAGTATGCTACTTTAGATGAATCCTGCACAGATTGAATGGGAAGGGTCCCATAATGGCCATATATATGGAATGAAATAACATCACTTTAGACTTGGGTTATACCAGGGTTAGGTAAAATTGTTGAAGAAAATCTCTCCTACATTAATACATTTATTTCTGAGACTTTTGGTGAAACTGATAAATCCAAATCAAAACCACTTTCTATATTCAGTTTAGATGTCTCATTTGAGCATTAATTACAAGAAATTTTGACTCTTGTTTTCTTCAAACTGGGGGCAGTGCTGGAAGGTGGATGCATGGGATCAATACTCATCTCATGACAAAAGCATCCAAGCACAAATTTCCTACTATGCAGGAAAGTACTGTATTTCCTGGTTGGCAAGAAAAGCTAACTGAAGGAACAGTCTTAATGCCACTAGTGGTATTTCCTGTGGTATTTGTTTTATTTTTCTCAGGTGATTTCCAAAATTAAGTGCCAAAAAACACCAAACATTCAAGTTTTTTCCCTCATAAGGTTATTGTCACAAATACAGGCTGACAGTGATTATTTCTTATTACTTACCTTCCTTCTGACCTTCCTTCCATGCTGTTTTTGAGCAAAGGAGAGTAACTGCTGAGCCTTATCTGTCTTCAGTATCTCATATTTGCTTTCAGGATATCAGTGAGATTCACACCACTGAGATTTAGCTGTAGGGTGTGAATTTTATGAGCCTCATATGGATCTAAGTATGACATATTGAGTTGGAAATGGCAATTTAGGGGAAAAAACAACCAGTAAGACTTCTGGAAAGAAACTATAGAAGCATACACATGAAATAAATGGAAAAGCTGAAAAAGGAGACTTAGCAGTATATTTGCTCTGATACTATCTTTGATTTTACAACAAGTCCATAATTCAGACAAGGAGTTGGAATGTATGAGATGGTAATGCAATGCTCAAGGCAAAGAAAAGTTTAAGTGTCCAAAAAAAGTGTCAACAAAAAAAACAACAAGCAAACTAAAAATCAAAACCTTAGAAGTGATCAAAATGATTTTGTTAAATACAAAAAGGTATGCTATTTTCAAAGTTTAATGCATCCGTTTCCTCATGTTCTAATACCAGATTGAGAACCCTTTTAAAAGAAAGCAAAATGTAATATTTTCACTGTAATATGTTTCTTCTGTATCTGCTTGGGTCAGAATTATATAAATCCATTATTGTGACTCTTTAGTTGAATAATTAATGCAGCAAAAGTGTTTGCCTTTCTCATAGATACACTTTTCCAGACTGTATATCTGAAAACTTCATCATTATTTTGGCCTAAATGTTGCAAAACAAAACAAGACTATTCCTCTTTGAATTTTTTTATTTTATAGCTAAAAGAATCCCCTACTCAAAAAATACACCCCCTCCCCCTCAAAACTGTTTAACACATAAGTGCCTTTTTGTTTTCCAACTACCAGAGATAGTCTTTCAAGGTTAAAAAGAGGGGGAAAAAACTATTAAAAAAACATGTACAGCTTCACTTTCATAATTGGCATTTATTATCCAGCCACTGCCATATACATACTTCACTTGCTGCTGAGTGTTGGGTTGTTGCCTCCAGCTATTTTCATAGAGAATTTTATTAGCTGCTCATGCACTTCCAACTCCTTCACCATTTTTTCCTTCCCTGTGATTTGTCCTTTCATGTTGGTCTGCATCAGTTTCTTCTTTTTTGCTGCTTTGATCTCCATCAATGTATTTTTTCTGGTTTAGCTTTAATATTTTCTTTCTTTTCACATTATTTACTTTCAGAAAGCAAAAAAATTTGTATACAGTGTTCATCTTAATTATTTCCATCATTTAAATGGAGCTTAAAAACTGATAAAAGAATGGTCAGCTGAAATGTTAACTTTTAATTTTAACCAAAAAAAGCAATAAGTTTTTATTCATAGTTTCTTAATGTAATTACAATACTTTTCAGCATAACAATGTACCCGTTGGTGTTGTGACATATTACTCAACACACACAAAACATATTTGCACTCAATTTGTTCATAGTAAAAGGGATTCGGACAGCTTTATTAAACAGAGAATCAATTAGTTCTCCTGAGCCATGGCTGAATATATATATATTTAATGTACCTAAATACAAGACACTTTCTTTCTTTCCACATAGTATAGAATTCAAATCAATGTATTTGTTATTACTCCTGGGCATATATATACACATGCAAATAAATATTGGGATGTTTTAATTGCACAATACAAATATATAAATAGAGCAACATAAAATCATTACTATTCTGTCATTTAATTCAGGTTTGGGCTTTTTTTTTTTCTGACATGAATTACTCCTTACAGAGTGTGCATCAAATGAGAACATTCTGGCACTGTGTTAATAAAATCCTAAAACTAAATCTTTATTTTTTTTTTCTTACCGTGTTTGTTCTACAAATTATTTGTAATTCCCTTGAGAAGAACTATTAGGTTTATTCACTATTAAATTGTCATCTTTGTAAATCAAGAATATCAAGGTTTGTGTGTAGACATTTTTCCCATTTTTCCGGGAGTGTCTGCAACTATTGATAGTATATCATACCTGAAAAATGTCCTTGAATTTTTTGCTTATATTCCTTTTTTTCCCTGTGCATTTTTTTCATTTTTCAAGTATCCTGCATAAAATATCTTTGTACAGAGGCTGTGCAGCCTGATGGGGTTGGTAATGAGGCCATAAACATACATTTACTGCACAAGGAGGCAAGTGCTGCCGAATATTTTATGCTCCTATAGTTCTTTGTTACCTCACAAAGCACATTCATTTGTGTTGCCTTGGAACATGAGTGTTGGTGTTCTTTCTATCTGTTTCTCACCATTTATCTTCTCTTGTAGATTATTACTTGGGTACATTTTCTACTGGGAAAATGCCAGCTGATAGCTTCTGGGCCAATAATAGGAAAATCTGAGAAATTCACAGATTGCATAGTGAACTATGTGTGTATATATAGATATAAGAAAAAAATAGCTTATTCTAGAAATATTATTATTATTATTATCCCTTTCACCTTTCTTTAGCTCTACTATAGATTTGGCATTGGTATCACAGTAAATAGAAACCTGCAAGTATTTCCATAATAAATTTTTTAGGGCTTCATTTAATGATCTCACTTTGGTGGAACACTAAACAGGAGCCTCATATTTTTAAGAACTATTGTAGAGGGAGTAATAAATGGAGGACCAAATCATTAGCAAGATGTACAAGTTGCAGATTTCAGGAAGATGGTGTTAAAGGGGAGGATGTAATTCTATTTATAGGAATTTTTACTTAGTCTTGAACTATAACAAGGTTTATAATAAGTTATGATAGAATGAAAAGATTTTCAAAGTGTCATGTGTCAAATTCACCCCACTAGGGCTGATTTGATAGCTGAATAGCTTGGGAAGGGCAAACTGCAAGTGTGCCTTCACAAATAAAAGCATTTATGGGCACTGCCTAAATAATTTTACTTCCTTAGTGTTTTTCTGTCTCCAAAGTAATCGCCTCAAGGGTATTGTATTGGGTATTGTAGCCCATTTAAGATGGAATTTTCCTCCTGGCTTTCATTAAGTAAAGAAAAGGTGGAACGTTCAATGCTTAATGTGACATATGGACAATGAATTTATAAATGTTTAAAAAAATATATATGTTTGAAAGGTTTCTAATGTCTAATAAAGTAATGTTTTAAAATTTTGGAAATGTGAATTAAGAATTTTGATTGGAGCTTTTTAGAAAACATAAAATGACACCTAAATGTGATGCTACTTTAAAGTAAACAGAGACAAAAATTTCGGTCCTAAGGTGTGATCTCATCAAGAATCAAGGCAGGCATTAATACACCTGCTGTATATTGTGAAAGGATTAACACAGATTAGCAAACTGATATGTCAACTGCTTGACCCAAGAAAGATGTGGATAGACTTGAAGTATGTTACCAAAAAAGCAATGGTTCAGCACTTGGTGGATTTATAAAAACAGTTAAGAGGCACCACCATAGCCAAACCCAAAGAACCTGGTCCTTCCTATCCTCAGCTTCAGCTGGCCTGAGCATTGAGTATTTCAGCATTGATTTGATCTACAGTACAGATAACAGACTCTTTACACAATCTTTTAAACATAACTTTCAATTTAGCAGGTAACATCTAAAACCCCTTGGGTTTATGAGCCTTAGGGTGTGTATCAGTCAGCCACATGCCTATGTGTTAGTAATTTTTTTAAGATTTCTAACTTGTTTAAAAGTTAATCCCTGCACTAGTATGCAGAGAAAAGTTTAACTACCCTTTTAAAATATGCCCCTATATGTTTCTAAAAATATCACCCATAAAGTTAAGAGTGAGGATAGGCTTTACACATCAGATCTACCAGTGCTTAATGCTAATTTAGTTTACTAGAAAATAATGATTGCTTGTTTATCACATCTTCAGTCATTACTCTGCTTCTATGCAGATTTTTTTTTTACATTAATGCCCTATTTTCAGCAGGAAGTAACCTGTTTAAAGATTTTTTTCCCTCATTCCTTATATTTTCCAGTATTGTTATGAGATAGAACTTGCAGGGTAAATGCTGAGTTTGATTACTGGTCTCATCTCTGTATCCAGGGGAAGAATGGCTTAGACAGAGCTTGTCAGGTTGGCCAGACTTTTTGATGCAGCAATCGTCTCAACATTTTACTCTTCATTTATTTAGTAGCTGTTATCACTGTTTCAGGCTCAGTGGAAAGGTAACAAGTGAAGAGCTTGCAGCATAATTCAGGTGTTCTTCTGTAAAGTGACCAGAGAAGACTGCTGGCTAGAGGACAGGGAGCCTTGCAGTTTTCTGTGCTGTCACTGCCTTCATGATGGATTTGAGCAGTATAAATCAGAATTCATGAAACAGTGTTTAATCATAATGTCACAGGAAGAACAATTTCACAAATCTAGAGGACAATATGTTCATATCATAAATGCAAATAAAGCAGAAGACATAATGTCACTGCAGGTTTTCTTCCTATTCTTGCTAAGATTTTTAGACTTATTTGTTTTTGCCAGATTAATATGTATTCCATGTATTTTTTAAAGATATTTGTACCATAAACTCTATAGTTTGTCCCTCTGTATAATTTTTTGATTATAGGCCTTGCTATTTTAGTTTCCTGATTCTAGGAGGAAGTAGATATTTTTGCAGAATCACAGAATCATTGAATATCTTGAGTTGGAAAGGACTCATAAGGATCATCAAGCCCAACTCCTGTCCCAGCACAGGACAATCCCAAGAGTCACACCATGTTCCTGAGAGCATTGTCCAAGAGCTTCTTGAACTCTGGCAGGCTTGGTGCTGTGACTACTTCTCTGGGGAGCTGTTGCAGTGCCCAAACACCCTCTGGGTGAAGAAACTTTTCCTGATACCCAACCTAAACCTCCCCTGACACAGCTTCAGGCCATTCTGTCGGGTCCTGTCACTGGTGACCGCAGAGAAGAGATCAGGCTCTGCCCCTCCTCCTCCCCTCACAAGAAGCTGTAACTGCAGCGAGCTCTCCCCTCAGTCTCCTCCAGCCCGAACAGACGGAGTGCCCTCAGCTGCTCCTCACACAGCTTCCCCTCAAGGCCCTCACCATCTTTGCAGCCCTTATTTGGCCTCACTCTAATAGCTTACTATATTTTATTGCATTGTGGTGTCCAAAATTGCACACAGTATTCAAGGTGAGGCCACCTCAGTGTAAGGCAGAATAATTGGGTAGCAGAATCTCCCTTTTCAAATTTTTAAATGTGATGACCCTGTGTGGATTTTATACATTAGACGTGGTCTGAATCAGAATAAACTGGTGATATTGCAGAAGTTGTGCCTTCACATAATTCAGGAGGAACTTATTCCAGTTCTCTGTGGAAAAAAAGAAGAGATTATTGATCAGACTCTTGAAAATAAAGTAAAAATAAATTAAAAAAAATCAGCAAGTATCAGTAGGAAGTCTTAGTGTGATTCTGTACTAATTATGTTTCTTGTTTTCTGCCTGCTTATTATTTGAAGAGAAAAGTGGTTGTTGTATTTATGATATTTGGTTAAGTGAAAGGTAGTGCCATTTGCTATATAGCTGAATTTCAGTAAATTCATAAGTAAAACCAAATGTTTGTTCAAAAATAGTCTAACGCTTACTGGCATTTTTTTCTAATGTTGCATGTATTTCAAGGAGATGTGTACTGTTTCCACTTGAGTGTGTACTGGTATTTACTGTTGGTTTTATACATAAATACAATTTGGCAAGTCTAATTATTCAAGCAATTGTGGAATTTTTTTAGATTGGAAAATACCTTTAAGATCCCTGAGTCCAACTGTTAACCCAGCACTGCCAAGCCTACCCCTAAACCATGTCTCTAAGCAACACATCTACACATCTTTAAATGCTTCCAGGAATGCTAATTCAGCCGTATCTCTGGGCAGCCTGGTCAAATGCTTGACCACCCTTTCAGTGAAGAATTTTTCCTAATACTCATTCTAAATCTCACCTGGCACAACTTGAGGCCTTTTCTTCCTGTACTTTTTCTTGTTACCTGGGGCATCAACCTGGCCACAACTTTCTTTAAAGCAGTTGTAGACAGTGATAAGGTCGCCTCTGAGCCTTATTTTATCCAGACTAAACAACTCCATCTCCCTGAGCCATTCTTCATTAGACATTGATGCATTTAATGACAAATAAAAACCTTTGTGCATGACAAAATTTCTTTAAATTTACTGCTGGTTTCTCTTATTGAAAAGATATATGTAGTGGTGAAATCAAAAATGCTGTATGAAATTTCATATCTGATTAAATTATCATCTCAAAAAAATCTGACTTTTTTGAGATAAAACAATTGCAATAATAAATCTCAATTTGTTAAAGATCATAGATAAATTACCTTAATAATTTATCACTTAGTATTTGGAGTCTACTTTCTTTCTATTTTGCATTTAATGGACTCTATTTATTTAAAGGATAAATGTGGTCTATTTTTTAAGCATTTTTTTAGTGTTTTTTATTAATTGTATTTGTACAGTGTAGACTAAAACTCGTGTATTTCCCAGCTTATTTTATTAGTCTCTGGGTGCTCATGTTCACAGACTTTAATCAGTGTTTGAATCACAAAACAATATACTGATTTGGTCTTTAGAGTTGCAGGGCATCCTCTTCTTGATTAAAATTGTTTAAGGGGTTAATGTATCTGCATGGAGCTGTTCCCACATTTGTGCTCTCAAAGGCCTTCTCTTTGTACCTTTCATCATGTCTTAGAGCTATATAGTAACACCTCTATTATATTGAAGGAAGCAGACATATTAAGATCTGTGTAGTAATTCCACTGATGCACATAGGAGGGAACCACTGGACAAGTTCCTACCTTAGGAAGGGAATATGGGGAAGAAGCTTCTTTTTCAGGACATGGAAAGACATTTAATTTCTTTCAATTGTCTTGCTAAGAAAAGGGAAAAGAGAGCCTAAAGCGTTGCTGGCAGTTTACTGCATAAAATTTAAAATCACAATGGTGGTCATCATGCCTTCTGAGATTTTAATGCCTTTCAGAAAGAAGAAGCACCTGTTACAATGATCATCCCTTTCCTTTTAAGATGGCAAGTAAGAACAAGATTTCACAGCATGGTTTTCCTCTTCATCCCCATCAGTGGTAACTTTCCTCATTACAGCAAAAGGAAATATTTTTAACTTGGTGAAGAGCTTAGTAATTTAAATAAGTTATCACTGGAACATAATTTCCTTACTGATATTTCTGAAATATGTATAAGCAAAGACTTGTGCACTGTGTTAAAGTATTCAGGATTGAAGTGAGGCATAAACAGAGGTTTCACTGCAAGAATGAGATGTTGGTCGCTCTAGTTACTATAAAAGTTTAAAATGGAGACCAGCTCATTAGAGAAACTCACCTTTCTTCTGATAAGGAAAACATTTTAGTAAGAGTGCATTCACCACTAAGCAGTTCTCATTTTAAATTTGGTGTTGAAATTAATGGAAGACAATGACAGATCATGTAAAATGTGAAGTTTGAAGCTACGGAAATAAGAAATTAATATTTTTTTCTGGACTCTAAGAGTGATTCTTCTCTTATGGCTGTTCTGTTTTGCAAAGCACAAGATCTCTTTTTTCATGGAGTTCACAGACTGTCTGGAGGGTTTTGTTCATGCAGATTTTAGCCTCTCTACAGATACCATTCTTCTAAGCAGTGTTCTCCATAGTTATTTATTAGCATAAATACCTGGCAACAAGTGTAGATAAAGAAATATAATTTATTTATTCAAAATCCAGAAGTTTCTAGAAGGAAAATCTAGAGATTTTAAATAAAGATGAAAAACACATTATGTGTTTAACAGCTTTCTTAACTTCACAGGTACATCTTGTAGAAACTTGCATCTGCAGAGAATGAGCAGAATCTCAGCAGGTGGAAAAATGAAAGGAGGCTAGGACAAGACTCAAGTAGGGCCTCCAGTTGTCTTAGGAGAATAAATTAGGCTATGTTTACATTCGCATTAGTAGTACAGTGCACCACAAGCAGCTTTATGCTGCAAAACAATTAGAGCTAAGGGCATGAGGTTCGCACTGTGTATATTTCAGAGTTTTTACTGTGGACTGTTTCTGCTTCTTAAGCCTGAATACCTGTTACTGGCTGGAGAGCACTTTCCATCTTTTTATGCAAAAAAAGATGAACCTCTGCTTTGAGACTGCTCTGTGAGGCGAATCAAAGCACAGTAAGAGCAGATGACTTGAGATTGTTTCTGAAGTGCACCCTTGATCAAAGCCTTGATGTGAATGTATTTTTAATCTCCTGGTAGAACCATCATAACACACAGAAAAGCCTGACATTTGCAGAAACATTTTACATGCAGGATTTGATTGGGTCAATGGACAAACAAAGGAGGACTCAGAAATATCCTTTTAAGATTTTATATATCTTCATGAAATTCAAATACAAATCTCACACAACAAAGTAGTTTCAGAACCTGCTTTATTCAGTACATGCCTATAATGAATATATTCTTGCTACCCCCTAGTTATTTGTTTATTCATTCCATTGTTTTTTCCATGGCAAAAAAGGCACTTAGGTAGAGTATATGTGTCACGTTTTAATTCAGACTTTCACAGGATTAACATAAGAAATCTTAGTATTGTTCTGTGTTGTCAGACTGCTAACAGCCTTCTGAATGATCATTATTTTTAATTGTGGCTTTTGAAATATTCTATGCCTACAGTGCTTAGTGTATCTTTCAGAAAAAGGTGTTGCATGCATGCTATTACATATGTGCAAATCTATGTGTAGAAAACTAAATGCTTACAGATTACTTTTTTCTACACTAGCCAGTTATTAACTCTGTCTAATTAGTAGCCTTTCTGCTCTGATGTTATCTAAAAGGAAAATAAGTGTTCCTTTTTTCATCAAGCAACTATAATCAGGGAAAGCTACACAGTAATTCCTGAATATCTGTCCTTAAGGAGATATCTCACTGCCAATCTGATGAATAACTCTTTTGGCTATATTTAAAACAGTGAGAGATCAATTACCTGAAGTACCTTTTGACACAAAAAGGTAAAGATCTACATTTGGGTGTTTTAGAGCACATTTCAATTACTGCACCATAAGTAATCCTTTTCGGCCTCCAGCTCCTGCAACAGTAAATTGTGGACCTCTCACAGTTTCTGTATCTCCAGGCAATGTGAGGATTTTACCTTACACTTTCAAATTACACTAGCACACTATTTAGATTTATACTGAATTCCAACCTGTGTAGCTGTTTTTGCAACAAATTTCTATTTACTTAATTATTTTTTCCTTCTAAAAATGATGTTTCAAAATTGTTTTACAGATATTTTGGGCACATCTCATTTCTGTTTAACTGTTTGAGTTTCAACAATATCCATACATCTACAACTACCAGAAGAATCAGAAGGACAATCCAGGGAACTATGGACCTGTCAGCATGACCTTGGTACCTGGAGAGTTCATGGAGCAAGTCATATTATGTGCCATCACATGGCACATAGAGGATGACCTGGGGTTTATGAAAGGCGGGTCCTGCTTAACCAACTTGCTCTCCTATAATGACAAGGTGACCTGCTTAGTAGATGGGGGAAAGACTGTGGATGTTGTTCATCCAGACTTCAGTGAAACCTTTGACACCACCTTCCACAGCATTCTCCTGGAGAAAGTCACTGCTCATGGCTTGGGTGGGTGTGCTCTTCACTGGGAAAAAAACTTGCTGGATGGGTTCAGAGAATGGTGGTCAATGGAACTAAAACCAGTTGTTTGCCAGTCATTAGTGTTTCTCAGGACTCGGTATTGGGGATGGTCCTGTTTAAAGTCCTTATCAACAATCTCGATGGGGAGATTGAGTACACCCTCAGTCAGTTTTAAGATGGCATCACATTGGGTGGGAGCGTTGATCTGCTGTGAAGTAGGAGAGATCTACAGAGGGATCTGGACAGGCTGGATTGATGACCTAAAGACAGCTGCAGGAGGTACAAGGTGAAGTGCCAGGTTCTGCCCTTGGTTCACAATACCCCATGTAGCACAACAGGCTGGGAGAGGAGTGTCTGGAAAGCTGCCTGGCAGTAAAGGAGCTGGGGGTTCTGGTTGACAGCAGCTGAACATGAGCCAGTATGTGCCCAGGTGGCCAAGAAGGCCACTGGCATCCTAGCTCATATTTTCAATAGTGTGGCCAGCAGGACCAGAGCAGTAGTTGACACTGCTGAGGGCACCCATTGAGTCCTGTGTCCAGTTCTAGGCCCCTCACTACTAGAAGGACATTTCGATGCTGGAGTGAGTCCAGACAAGGACAGTGGAGCTGGTGAAGGGTCTGAAGCACAAGTCCCATGAGGGCCAGCTGAGAGAACTGGGGATGTTTAGCCTGGAGAAGACTAAGTGTGGGACCTCATTGCTGTCCAACTACCTGAAAGAAATTTGTAGCAAGGTCAGGTCACAGAATCACAGAATCACACAGAATCACAGAATCACAAGATTGGAAGAGACCTTCAAGATCATCGAGTCCAAACCATGCCCAAACACCTCAACTAAATTATGGCACTGAGTGCCACATGCAGTCTTTTTTTAAACACATCCAGGGGTGGTGTCTCCACCAACTTCCTGGGCAGACCATTCCAGTACTTTACCACTCTTTCTGTAAAAAACTTTTTCCTAAAATCCAACCTTTATTTCCCTTGGTGCAGCTTAAGGCTGTGTCCTCTGGTTCTGTCAGCTGCTGCCTGGAGAAAGAGACCAACTCCCACCTGACTACAGCCACCTTTCAGGAAATTGTAGAGAGTGATAAAAGGTCACCTCTGAGTCTCCTTTTCTCCAGGTTAAACAACCCCAGCTCCCTCAGCCGCTCCTCACAGGGCTTGTGTTCCCAGCCCCTCACCAGCCTTGTTGCCTCCTCTGGAGGCGCTCAAGCATCTCAAGGTCCTTTCCAAACTGAGGGGCCAGAACTGGACACAGCACTCAAGGTGTGGCCTCACCAGTGCCAAGTTCAGGCCGAGAATGACCTCCCTGCTCCTGCTGGCCACACTATTCCTGATACAGGCAAGGGTACCATTGGCCTTCTTGGCCACCAGGGCACACTGTTGGCTCATGTTCAGCCAGCTGTTGAGCAGTACCCCCAGGTCCCTTTTTGCCTGGGCACTGTCCAGCCACACCGTCCCCAGCCTGTAATGCTGCAGGGGGTTACTGTGGCCAAAATGCAGGACTCAGCACTTGGACTTAGTAAACGTCATCTTGTTGGACTCTGCCCATCCATCCAACCATTCCAGGTCTCTCTTTAGGGCCCTCCTGCCTTCCAACAGATCAACACATGCTCCCAGCTTAGTGTTGTCTGCAAATGTACTGGTGGAAGACTCAGTACCCTCATCCATGTTGTCAGTGAAAATATTGAACAGAACTGGCCCCAGCACAGAGCCCTGAGAGACACCACTGGTGACTGGCCCCAGCTGGATGCAGCAACATTCACCATCACTCTCTGGGCCTGGCCATCCAGCCAGTTCTGAACCCGGCAAAGAGTGCTCCTGTCCCAGCCCTGGGCTGCCAGCTTTTCCAGGAGTGTGCTGTGGGAGACAGTGCCAAAGGCCTTGCTGAAGTCCAAATAGACAACATCCACAGCCTTTCCTGCATCCACCAGGCAGGTGACCTGGTCATAAAAGGAGATCAGGTTGGTCAAACACATCCTGCCCCTCCTAAAGCCATGCTGGCTGGGTCTGATACCCTGGCCACCTTGTAAGTGCTGCATGACACTCAATATAAACTGCTCCATTACCTTACTGGATACTGAGGTCAGGCTAACTGGCCTATAATTACCAGGATCCAATCTCTTGTGCCATATCTGAAGGGAAAGGACAGGAGGAAATGACCTGAAGTTGTACAAGGGATGGTTCCGTTTAGATATAAAAAAATAAAACACTTCAAGAGTGTTTAGGATTTGGAATAAGTTGCCCAGGAAGGTGGTAGAGTGTGGAAGTGTTCAAAGTGGTACCTGCATGTGGCACTTGGGGATGTGGTTTTGGGGTAATTATTTAGGGGCTGGTTCTAGACAACATAACAGTTGGACTAGGTGATCTTGAGAAACATTTGTGCGGTCATTTTTACCTGGTTACTTCTTTCCTTTTGTCACTTTATGAGTCCTGTGGATTTCCCAACTGTATCTATCTCTGGATTGCTGTTTCAAAGATACTCACTGAAGAATTCTTTTATAAACTTCGGTGAGCACTTTGGTTTTGAAACATTTTGGATTGCATCTGTGTTGGTAAGAGATTATGTTTTCAGCATAACTGTTTTTAATCTTTTTTTCTTTTTTTTCTTAATTAGGCAACACAAAATACAGCTCCTAAACTGGGTTTACAATAAAGTGGTAAAATAATGATGAGGTGACATTTTTACTATTGTGCTGGTTTTATGGTAATTTAGTATAATCACTTGAAATATAATAAGATTTATAATTCTAATTGTACCTACACTGAGCCAGGGAATTAATCAGATCACTTCCAGAGGTCACAGGCAACCTGAATGATTCTCTGATTAACCAAAGTGATTGCAACATTGGGAATGTTTTATATGTATACATATGCATTTCTCAGGTACTAGACACTCACTTCCATTCCTACTAACATAATGATCAAGCATGTTGGTGGCATTTCAAGTATAACAGAATGCTTATATACAATTTTAAAGAAATTGCAGCTTTTAATTTAAGCCCTGTAATGCTAATTATAATTCCAGAATATATGTGATTATATAAGCAGAAGTTTGAAAAAGAAGGACCAGAAAAAGATTTTTTTACAAGTTTTGATGAAGTTTTACAATAAAATAATGACATCATACAAGAATTGTAATTCTTACTTCTAAATATCTCACTAAGATGACTTTATCACTAGTATTTGGACTTAATTGTGTCAGGTCTTTTCCTTGTTCAAACAGTAATATCTTAAAGATATTAAATGGATAGGTTTAAATATTATTAAGTATAATTAATTATATAATAATTACTTTTACTTTTAAATATATAATAATTATAATTATTGTTAATTTATTTAAATAAATTAATATTTTTTCTAGAAAGTAATTTCAGTAATGACAATTACTTAATATTCCCAAACCCAAAGAATAATGTCTATTTCTTTTAAAAATTATATGACAGGTTTAATGGACATGAGTAATATTAAGAGATATGGTTTGAATACTTAAATATTGTCTTAAACTTTTAAGTTCACTGTTGGACAGCTCCATCATATGGCAATGAAAGATTTGTGTGGTGTTTTTGACCCTTCTAGTGTTATTCCAACATATCATTTTGCTGTGAATAACTAAGTGATAGTTTGAAACATAATTAATTCACTTCACCTTCAAGAAATGCCCTACCTTCCTCTTGTACTTAAATAAGATACAGACAAAATTTCACCTATTGAAGGTATAGTCATAGCTGTCAGCCATTAGGACAGTGATATACTAGTACTGCTGCTGCTACTACTGCTACTGCTACTGACTATTATTTTCTTTATTGAGCTTTGTATGTGTTAGGGTCTAAAATTTTTCAAAATTATGCAGTTCAAATTTTTTACTCCCCCCCCCCCTTCTCTGTGTTCATTAGCAATCAGAGTACTTGTAGTTGGTTTCATAAATTAGTGTTCTAAATTCCAAGATCCTGAGGAAATCTTCATTGGAGCTGTAAGCTGAATCCTTGAGTATCCACTTGAGGCAGAAAACTGATTAGTCTGTATATGCCTTGCAATTCACAGAAATCTTCTGTTTGTAGTTATTGGCTGGTGGGGTTTGAATCAGATTCAATGAAACAGATAGAAAAAGGATGATGGGTGTTATTGACACTTAGAACACTAATCTCTCTGATAAATGTACAACTTGTTTGGTGCAGTGTAGAAATGCTAATAGCACAGTCCAAAGGTTCCCAATAAGCCATAATGGCGGAATTAATCTCCATGAGCCATTTTCTGAGACTTTCTACATATTCATATTTGCCCTTGGTTCATGTTTTTAGGTAGTATTTGCAATCACATAATGAAAAATGTTTTTAATAAAACAAAAAAGTATTATTCTATATAGAAATAGAGACAAAAATATTTCTACAATAAATGTTTTGATTGTAGCAGTTTGGAATAGTCTTTTATAATAAGATGGACAGTTTGTAGCAATAGAAACAAAATTGATATATGCTTGCACTATGATTTACTAGATAATACAGAATATATTGGAAAATTAAGAAATATTTTATGCTGTAATTTCACACATTTTTTTTGTCTGTGATATATGTTTCTGTGAAGTTAAATGAAATACCTCCTATATTAGTATAAGAAAGACAAAATTGGTCTTATTGCAGCTGTCAGATTGTCTCCAGAGTCAAATGTATTTTTATATAAAATAATATGCAAAATTCCTAAAGAATTAATATGCCAGTAGAGATTTTATTGAAATCATTAGAATATATCTTACTCGCTAAACCTATCTGTAACCTTTTTATGGAGGCTCAGTATATCCACATATAATTCAAGTATTTTTTTATTTAGCTAATAAAAATGTCTACCAAATAGACACTGATAGTGATAAAGAGAGAATGAAATAATTTGGAAATTACATTAAAAATCCATATTTAGAATTAATAACATTAGGGTAGTCTCAAATGTATTTATTTTTTAGTATTGTTATCTGGATTTGTAATTCATAAAGAACCTTGGTTTCTTTAATTTTAAAAAGTGATTAAAGGACAGGAGTATAAACAGAATAAAATTTTATTATGTCACATCTGCATTTTTAAATACTTCTTGAATAAATTATTACATGTCAACATTTTCTGTGATAGAAAAGCAAGTGTTGAACTTTGAATTGGCATCAGACATATTTTATTTAATTTTACTAAGTCTTGCTGGCAGTTTATGTCTCTTAAGAACAGGGAAATGAGAGCTGCAGAATAAGACCATGTTATTGGCAAATATTAAGTTCTTCCTTTACCCACAAAATAACTCTTGGTTAAAGCAAATGATTGTGGAAACCAAACAGAAAGAGAAGGAGTTGTGGAACAAAAAAAAAAACCAACTTGACATTAACAATTTTCTTTATTTCTACGCTTTATTTTTTACTAGTGTCTTTTTAATAAGAATCAGTGTGTAAACAGTTATTTGCTGCTATCAGTAAGATACAGATTCTTATAATTTCTTTATTCTTTGTTTATTTGGATTTTAGAGAGTTACAAAGGCTACATATTTATCAGAACTACCAAGCTGTTGTGCTTGGTAGAAATCAGGCGCTTGTTCTGTTCTGTTCTTTCAGAGGTAAACTTGACTTATTTTTAGTTTTAAGACTGTCCAGCTTTGAAAAGAACTGCTTTTGTCTGCCTCCAGTTTTATTTTTTATTTTAAGAAGGGATAGAGATCAATTTGTGTACAAACATATTTCATATTAGTGCCTTAGCTTTTCATCTTTCTTATGATGCATATTGTACATTGCCAACCAACCAACCAACCCTCAAAACTACTTTGTGCTCAGTTTCCTGGTCAGTTGTGGCTGTGGAACAAAAAATAAAAATCTCCTTAAGTGTCATATTTCGCTTTACATGATACTCCCACCTTTCCTGAAATCTGTCACTTTTGAACACATTTCTAGTAGCCAAGCTATTCAAGGAGTGAAGATATCAAAAGTCCTTCCAAAATAAATTTTACTGATGCATCATTTTAGTCCAAAAGTATTGTATTGTTGACATTACAGCCATGCTATTTTGTCATATTCAGAAACTCAAGCTGTGTACTTACATGACTCATACTTTTCCTTCACTTATATTTCTGAAAACGAAATAATGTCTACTATAAATATTTTTTAAAGGAAATAGTTTCTATTTGGTTGATATTTTCCTTGAAGATTCAGGTCAAATTGACACTGCTTTGCAGTTGAGGTCTCATAAATGTTGATTAAAGAGAAAAAATGTCTCCCCATCTGTTGCAGACAGATGTATGCTCTTTTAAGATGTCTGACTTTTTCAGAGAGGTGACTGATGATTTGTGTTCAGCTAGTGTTCTGTTATGACATCCATATCCTCTGCTGGAGAGCTGTTACCTGACTAGCTGTCACTCATTCTGTAACTGAGCAGTACATTACACTTTTCAAAATGTAATGTCCTATTTAATGACACATTTCTTTTTCTTTTCTTTTTCTTATTTTTTTTTCCTTGTAAGGCAATCTCTCCAATTTTTCAAGATCACTTTGCTTTCCAAACCTCTCTGCAGAGAGTATCTCTCTGTACTCACATTTCTTCCCAGTGCAGAAACTTGTACATTAACTTACAGTTTTAAAAATGTTGAAATCTCTATATATCTTTAAAATCTGAAGCTAAGAACACTAACTCTAAATAGAATTTTAAAAATTGGCTAGCAATCATTAAGTATTTTTTTCCCTGAAGAATCAGCAGTTAAGTAATGAGTTCTAAGATATCTAACTCATCAAGAAGTCGGACCACTTCAGATATGATATCTGTTGTGACCGGAACCATGAGGGTACACTGTCTCCAGCTAGATTTAAAACAGAAAGATAAAGTAATGATGCATTAATAATTTAAACTTTTTAGCTAGTGTCTTCTTAACCAAACTGCATTTCACATCTGGCTGAGTTCAGTAATACAGCTTACTGTATTGGCATTGCCAGTTTACACATGGTAATGCCAATTATTTTGTTTCATGAACAATGTAGAGGTGGGAGGTGCAGGGAAGAGAAAAATTAAGAAAAGTCAAAATAAAAGAGATTAGCCAAAAGAAGTCTTCTACAAATGTTATTTTTTATAATAGTCATTTGTCACATGATACAAGTATATTTTCAATGCCTAAAGTCTTTACAAATTATAAATAAGTAGACTAATTATTTAAATACTCATTATTAAAAGGAATAAAGGGAAAGCAGTGATAAACCTTTCAATAAGTGACAAGAGAATATATTCAAACGAAATACAAAGAGACTAAGTAAAATTTAATTTTGGACTTTGGTTTTAATATAGTAAATTTTTGTTGGTTTGTATTTACAACATCTGGAAAAACAAGAGCAGAAGTGTATTCAGATAAATCAGCTATTCTAATAGATGGCATTAATTAATATTTGATCAGGAATTTCATTATCTGCTTATCAAAAATGCCAAATTTGCCAAATGGTATAGATTTATAATACAGGCAGGTGTGGCAGTTTTTATTATAAAGCACAACTTAAGCAAAAATATAAATTTATATTTTCCCCCCATTTATTTCTTTCAACTTTTCATGCATTTTGTTATCCAAATAATAGGTTATACAGATGGATCAAGTACCATGACTATGGAATGAGTTTATACATCTGTGTTATTTATTCAGATAAAAGAAAATTATAAATAGTGCATACTGAAAATGTGGAAATTAATATTTTCAGATAGTAAGTTTATACATGGAAAAATCAAAAAGTTTTGGTTCTGAAAGTTAGTTTCTGTTTCCAAATGGTTTGAGGTATGCCATAGCTAGCCACAATGATTCTGATTAAAAGTCCTCTTATTTTCAAAATTCAATAGATCATGTTGTGACAGTTATGCTTATGCAATTCTACTGCTAGAATTTAAGTTATATAATTATAAAGAACAAGAACATGTTGACATCTCATTTGGATTAAACTTTTTAAAAGGTACACCTAGCTGTGTGTTAGTTAAAACACAGGAAAGAGGAAAAACAGTTTTGTGACTAAATGACGGATTTTGGAGATGAAGGTCAGTTTACAGCTTCTCACAAAAGATTAAAAATGAACTTTGCAACTGTGTTTCAAATATGTAGACAACAGGGAGGTTTTACTATAAAGATGGTACCATTATGTTACAAGTATTGATACTCATAGAAATTGTAAAGTTGTTGTATCTACTGTTATTTTTAGTACTCCTGATCACAAAATGATAACTCAACAAAAGGAAATAAAAATCTTGTTCATGGAGAAAGAGGAAGTACACAGTGTGTTTAAGTAAAGCTGAGAATTAATTTTTAGTATAATAGTGATCTTAGCAGATAAATTCAAGGAAAAAAATAGTATTCATCTAAGTATTAGAGAAAAAGAATAGTTCATACAGGAATCTCAAAACTTACTATATATGGTATACTTTATGTATATTAGGTACTGGGTTTTATTTTTCTCTGTTACCCTAAAGCCATTTTTTTTCCAATATATTTCTTGACCCGTGATGAGTAGTTTATAGCTATATGGTATAGCTCCTATAAATAAATAAATATCTCGTTCTAATGGAATAACAACTTGCTATAGATATCTGTATACAATTATGATTGTACTTGGCAAGGATAAACAAAATTAAACTAGCCATAGAGATCTGGTCAATAAGAGAAATCGCTGTCATATAAATGAATTAAAACAAGGTGCAACTCCCCACAAGAAAAGTTCAGACAGGGAAAACCTAACAAACACCTGTCCTGAGGTCTTGAAAGTTCAGTGCAAATGTTGTGGCCTGTTACTAGGAATGGCAATATTGACTGCATTATCTGGTAACCAGCGCTCTCTGGTTTCAAGATAGTGGGGAACCAGGGTAGAGCAGTGAAGTCTTCTAATGGAGAGTTACTCTTGGGGACTGAATGCACATTCTAGTGGTGGCTGGGTGTATTGTGACTTATTAATATTGAGGGTATTTAAACTTATATAAGAAAACATTCACAGTGTAAATAGATAACTGGTTTAATGGTATTTGCTTGTCTCGCAGCACATATTAAATGGGAGTAAGGTTTTGTATGTTACAAAAGATGACAGCAAATATTTATTTAACAAAAAGGAGCATATGTGAAATATTTTGGAAGGATCACTGCATTGTAAAAAAATCAGCAACCTCCCAAATCTAGTGCAGCTGTTAAATATATTTGTCTGTGTGCATTATTTGACCATGTGTTAGTATAGATTGACCATGTGAGATGTTTTATTTGTACATGTAGGAAAAGCTATTATGTTTAGTGATACTAATTAGTTATATTCTGAAGTCCAAAATTGCTAGTGTATCTGAAAATCTGTTGCATGTAATATTACACTTTCAGTGATCATGTCTCAAGTGAGCACTGAGACAGTTTGCCCAAAGTAACAGAGATCTCAGTGGGAGTGAGCAGGTGTGTGTTTTTCAAGGGCTTAACATTCATACATGAAATCCAATTACAGGTCCACAGTGGGTTTGATTCATGCCTGCTTTACATCCTTTCATCTACAGTTACATGTTTTAACAGGCCTGTAATCATCTGTGCCTTGAGTGACTGTCGTGCATTGAACCCTATTTCTACTTCAGCGCATCTGAGTGTCAATCTCTTCCAAGATGTAGATGATCTGTATTTTGAGTCAACAAGTGATGCATCCTAAGCAGAGCAGGAAACTCATTCCTCTTGCTGCATGTCAAATATCAGTCATGAAAAAAACTGAGAGATGTTGAAATAACAACAAGAAGGAAGAAGGAAGGTGTGTGACAAATGCAATGCTGTAATCAAATTTCCTTTTATCATCTCATTAAATTCTGAAAGAAAATTTGCAGATCCCACACAATCAATCTCATTCAATTTGATTTTCTTTCTAGTTTTGTTACATAATTACTTACAATATTATTGTTTAAATTGTCTAAATTTTTTCAGCAACTGGGGAGGAGAAGAGAAAAACTTAATAATTGAAATTTTGCATAATAGCACACACCATGACACAAGACTTGGGTGCTATATGTATGCATGACTTGGAGTTTCTCAGATGACTGTGACTAATTTCTTTATTTGTTTGCATTTTTGAGTGCTGTGGTACATCCGAGTTCATAGTTGTGTACTTAATTTGGTTTTGTAAAGTTCTGTGATTTCATGTAACTGAAATAATAACAAAATTCTTTGTACTATGAATATAAAACGTTTTGTGACAGAGAAATAATTAGGTGAAAGATTATTGGTAATTGAGAACATGTGAACGAAACATCAGAAGATCTAAATGTCTTTTCGCTTGCCCTTATCACTATATTTCATAGAACATTTCAACTATTTTTGTAGAAAGAAGGTGGTTTATATGGTGGAGTCAACCCTTTGCTTCATATATTGAAGCAATTTTGTTTATTTTGTACTTAAAATGCATATTTAATGAGAATAGAAAACATGGTAATAAAAAATACAAATTAATTTTGCAGTTCTGATTTTCAAAATCATTCTCATTACGATTGTTTCAGTGTGGAACAACTTGTGCAACCTGATACAATATTAAACAAGTATCTCCTTCCTGAAATTATTACAGAGGTTCTCTACTTCCATATTTTTCTTTCAGTGTGCATTTGTGCCTGGAGACTTAAGTACTGTTCTTTTATTAATTTCCATTCCTGGCAGAATTGGACAGTTCATATCACAGATCTTTTATTATTCTTTTAATTATTTAAGATTAGGAGGGGAAGTGGAGAGAGAGATGTGAGGTCTTCTCCCTGATATTCAGGGAATGGTTCAAAGCTGTGCCAGGGGAGGTTTAGACTGGACATCAAGAAACATTTATTTTCCAACAGGGAGATCAAACAGTGGAACAGGATTCCTAGAGTGGTCCTAGAGTATGGCCCAAGCCTGTCAGTGTTTAAGAGGATTTGAAAAATGCCCTTAATTGTTGCGGTGCATTTTGAGGTGGGGCACCCCGGGGATGTCCCCGGAGGGCCCCCTAGGCTGTGAGCTGGCTGGCAGCAGCAGGCAGGCAAGGAGACTCCACACGGCTTCTGATCAGATGAAGGTTTATTTGGGGTCCCAACCCCGGGTACAGCATGGTTACTGAGGGAAAAGGGGGGAAGGGGGGGGGAGGGGGAGCCTCGGGGAGGGAAGGGGCAAGAGGGGGGAAGAGGCTGAGAGAGAGGAAGGGCCGAGAGCCAGACTGATCCCCTAGCACAGCTTAAGAGGGGAATTGAAGTGGGCGCGGAATCAGACTTGGGCCAATGGGATTGCAGATACAGGATGGTTCAGGGCAGGACCACAGGCTTAGAATGTACCATACATTTCGGAGGGGTGAGACAGAGCATACCATTTAAATAAAATGGAATACAACACTTAATAATATAAGTTAAATTTAGGTCAGCCCTGAAGTGGTCAGGTATTCTATTCTATTCTATTCTATTCTATTCTATTCTATTCTATTCTATCCTACTCCTAGCCTAGCCTAGCCTAGCCTGTGCCTGATAACAGAGTCCATATTGCATGCATTGCTATAAGTTCTTGTCTCAAGGCAAAAAAGGCCATCAATATGTTATTAAGCATAGAGGATGTCAAAGAACATTTATTCCACTTTAAATTTTATCTTGCTAAAATTACATTTTTCAGTTTAATTTCAGGTTTTAAGACTTAATACCATTTCTTGGTCAAATATTAAAAAGTGGTTTTAGCCTTTAGGGATATTTTGTGATTTGGTTTTGTTCTGAAGTGCTAGGACACAATTTTATTATGTTTTCTCAAGATCTTTAATACAATGCTGTTATTGTTGCTCAAGATAGATACGTTTTTTTTGAGGAATAAACCTGAACATGATTTATCAAAATGCTTCCCTCAGCCTCCAAAACTGCATTGTAAAGTCTCATTCTTCATCTCTTTGAGATAAAATTATATAATGCCAGTGTTAGGATTTATTCTAACCATTAAAAAAAAGTAATTATACATTGTTATAGAAAAAAAAAGAAAAAAGAAATTGCAGGAACACTGGGTTTTTAATTAGCTAAACAAAGAAAAAAGAAATATATAACTCCACTTAAGGCTTTTTGGTTTGCAGGTGTCATTGACATGCAAGTCAAATTTTAACTGTTCTTGTATTTTAAAAGCTACTTCGCTTAGTCACCGGCCCAGCTTGTCTCAAGTATAGTTTACATTGCATTTAATTTTCTAGACAATATATCTTCATATTTCTATGCCAGTAAGAATTTCAACAAGAAAGTAACTGAACACACATCTTTGGAAAAAAACCCTAATATTTAAAACTGGTCCAAAATTCTTAGAAAACCATCTTTAAGGATATTCTTCCTTTTTTCCCCACACTATTTTATTGATAGCACAATCATTGCTATTGAGTACTTTTTTTTCTGGAGTGAATTATTTATATGTTTTACACTAATTTAAAAGTAAGTCATATAATACTGCAGACGGAAAATTGCATGTATCCTTAATTACTATTCTCTTTACATTTTAATGGTGTTTTTACATAATCTCCTCATTGAATATTCATCACAGATGATATCTTAGCAAACTGACAGAAGCTGTTCTGTTTACCCATTTATAATTTGAATTAGAGCCAAATAACATCTTCCCCCAAATGTGTTCTTACAGGGCACTATGACCTGCATGTTCGAGCAGATTGATGCATGGTTTTGATACTAATGACCAGAGATCATCTTCACTGATTCTGGTATATTTTTTATCAGGTCAAGAACAATGCAGGTTAAGAACAGCTCTACTCAAGTTCTTATAAATGCAAAGACATAAAATCAAGGTAGACTCTAAAGGAATCAGTCTGTAATCATTAAAGTTAATCATATTTATCGCTTCGTCTTAATACATATGAACCTCATGGCACAGGATGAAAATAAATATATTCATTATCACTGAGATGCAAGGGACATTTTCAACATAAGTATGGGATTTGAGAAAGTACTTTGAGGTGTTGGAGACTGGATTTTAAAGCCAAGACAGGTAGGCTTTTATTACCAAAAAGATTAAATATGTAATTAGGTTTTGTGTTGTCCTTTCTATTTTTGGAAATTTAAACCGTGAGAAGCATTGCTGAACAATGTTCAAAATCACACAGAATCACAGAATAATGAGGTTGGAAGAGACATCTAAGATCATCGAGTCCAACCTATGCCCTAATGCCTCAACTAGACTATAGCACCAAGTGCCATGTCCGGCCTTTTTTTAAGAACATCCAGAGATGGTGATTCTACCACCTCCCTGGGAAGAGCATTCCAGTACTTTATTATTCTTTCAGTGAAAAATTTTTTCCTAATATCCAACCTATACCTTCCCTGACGTAGCTTGAGACTGTGTCCCCTGGTTCTGTAAGTTGCTGCGCGGTGGAAGAGACCGACCCCATCTGTCTATAACCTCCCTTCAGGAAGCTGTTGAGAGCAATAAGGTCACCTCTAAGCCTCCTCTTCTCCAGGCTAAACAACCCCAGTTCCTTCAGTTATTCCTCACAGGGCTTGTGTTCCAAGCCCCTCACCAGGCTCGTTGCCTCCTCTGGACGCGCTCAAGCATCTCAAGGTCCTTCCCAAACTGAGGGGCCCAGAACTGGACACAGCACTCAAGGTGTGGCCTCACCAGTGCTGAGTACAGGGGAAGAATGACCTCC
This sequence comes from Onychostruthus taczanowskii, assembly GCF_017590055.1. NCBI lineage: Eukaryota > Metazoa > Chordata > Aves > Passeriformes > Passeridae > Onychostruthus > Onychostruthus taczanowskii. Next base: position 15,743,750 of record NW_024497629.1, on the reverse strand, counting down.
CTGCTCCTGCTGGCCACACTGTTCCTGATACAGGCCAGGGTGCCATTGGCCTTCTTGGCCACCAAGGTACATTGCTGGCTCATGTTCAACTGGCTGTTATGTGCTGTCATCACTATCATAACTTTTACAGCTTTCGGGAGAAAGAGTTTTGTTTTCTCACCATGATCTCTAAGAGAAGGTTAATATTTACTATAGATGAATGCAAATATCTTCATAAGTCATGTATTAGAAGTAATTGTATATTCTCCTATATAGTTGTGGTGGGCTGATCTTGTCTGGCTGCCCACCAAGCTGCTTTTTTGCTCCTCCTACTCATCAGGCCAGGGGAAGAAAATAAGAAGAAAAAGCTCATGGGTCAAGGTAAGGACAGGGAGATTGCACATCAATTAGGCAAAATAGATTCAGCTTTGGGAAGATTAATTTACAGACTATTAAAAATAGAGTAGAATGGTGAGAAACAACAATACTTTTTCTCAAGTCAAACTCTTCTGCATCCTTCCTGACAGAATGGTGAAAGGGTGTGGGGAATATGGGTTTCAGTCAATTCATTAACAGCTCCTCTCTGCCACTCCTTCTTCACCCTTGTACCCTGCTCTATTGCAGTGTCCCTCTTTCAGGATAGCAGTCATTCATAAACAGCTTGAATGTGGGTCCTTCCCACATGCTGCAGTTTATGGCTCCTTTCCTTTTTATTTTTTCATGTAAAAATGTAATTGTAAATTACAAAGCTTGTTGTCACATGCTAAGATTCTTACTACTTCCTAGACAGGAGGTTGAATTGAATTTTAGTTTATGAAAACAATAGTAATAATAATACAGGGAATTATTCAGAAAACAATTTGGTTTTTATTTCAAAAGTGCACTTGGGCCAACAAGGCATGTTGATGTATATTTTAAAAATAGAATAGGAAGAAAAGCTCTAAAGAAAATGCAACTTTCAAAGTCAGTTTTAGTTAATCTGTTAATATAAATGCCAAAATTTCATATTCATAACTGCTTGTTATTCATAATGTAAACAGAGGGAAAAGTTATTTGCATGTTTTTATTCAGAATGAAGTTAACCTCAATGTGTTTAAACTTTTAGTGTATAACAGTATCTAAAATCTCTCCAGATTTATGTAAAACCTTGGTGTCCTGACAATTCAATGTCCATGTAATATTACTGAGATTTTATTACAGGGATATGCATTTGTTCACAGTTCCTTAATTCTCATAATATATATAAATATTTTGTATTTAGAAATGTATATATAAGCAGTTTATATGTTCTAGCATTATAATTAAGAGTTTTTCTATATGAAACGTGTTTTCTTATTACACAAAACACTTCAGTACATCAAAGATGGAATTTGTTTGTCCATCCTCAAGTATCGGTTACGGTATGAGATGCTGAGGTATTCAAGATGTTACAAGCAAGACTGATGTGTATGATACAGGAAAATCCATATCCTCTAGAAAGCCAGTTAGACAAGATGCAAAGGCATCTTATATGACAGAAAATATCTGAGTGTGGACATCTGAAAGAAAGAAACACTATATGCTGGCACACTGCTTAGTTTTCCTCTTAAAATTCCATAAATACAACCTTCCATTAGCACAGTAGACATACCTGCTTTATCAGAGTTTCTAACTTGGCTCAATATGGCCCAGACCTTTTAAGTCTCTATTTTAAATAGCATTAAGAAGTAGTTGTATACATTTCTAGTGAATTAATTTAACTGTCACATTGTATTTTTCTGAGGCATTTCCTTCTATAAATATTTTGGCATCTCCTTGTACCTCTGGAGGCTTTCCAGTGTTCACTTCAATTGCCTTTTTGCACCATACAGTGTGATGGCAAGATGTGTCACCCTTCTAAATGAAAAAGTTTGTGCTCTAGGAACTATTATGCCACAATAACAAGAAACCAACAAGCTCAGGTACTCTACTTCCCAAAGAAAACAGGTGTTTATGGACCTTTCTGCTACTATTGACAGATGGTTAGTACTACAGGAAATTATCCTTAAAATAAGTTTCATAGTGTTAGAATGCATGAAATAAAGGATTTACTCAACATGTTCAATCAAAAATAATGTTTGACTTAGAACTACTTAGTGTGTATGGATTTTCCATAGTTAACTTTTTGTTTAAGGTCACAAATGCCAATCTACTTTGTTATTTTGTTACTTTTATATCCTGGACATTCCACTGACCCACATGTCTTTACAAAGGTATTTGAATTCCCTTGGTGAATATTGTACAATAATATTTGAGTCGGGACACATAGAATTCATTATATATATTTTTTAAGTTTTCCAAAATTTGAATATTTGCCATATATGGTTCATGTTACATATGAAATTTAAGTAACAAGAATTAAAATGTCAGAAAACTCTTGAGGAATTATGCTGTTAAATAAGTAGTTTTCAAGGACTTGAAATTAATTGCGTTAAGGACTACACAATAATAGTAGGGCTGAGATTTAACACTTTGGATCCCCACACAGGGCTCTGTCTAGAGAATAGTTTGTGTGTAGATGGATATACACCTTTGATACTTAAACATTTCTTCATGTAGACCTTTATTTAATGTCCTCCATCAAGCTCCATATGCATTTTGAATTAATTAATAAAATTAACCTATTCTGTAAAGACTTTAGGAGGAAAGACAACAGTCAAATGGGGTAAACTAAGTATTTTTCTCCTGCTTTAATTTCTAAGGCAAAAAAAATTGGTGTGCTCATTTAATAAGTGATATTCTCAGCCTTTATTTAAGTCAGAGTTCTTATCTGGGAATTCACGTGCTCTGAATTTATGTGTAATTTGTTTTTAGAAAATGGTATCTGAAGCTTTTAATTTTCAAATTTGAAGAACAGTATTTTCAGACCTTGTTTTGAACAACAGATCTAAAAGCATTTATTTAAAATGTCTTTAAAAAGATTTACAATAATACAATTAGCACAACCAGAATTGTTTTTGATGAATGGCAAGTAAATAGATGCATGGGTTTTTTACTTCATTTCCATTTTTCAGTTTAAAACAAATGACATAGTGTTTCTTTAAAGGTTGTATTTCCATATTTGTTTTCTACTGACAGTTGGAGCAGCAGCAGGAGTAAAAATGAAAGCCATATATTTGGCATTTTTCTTTGGCAGAAAATGAGAAATAGATCATCCTACTATATCAGTGTTGTCTAAAATTATCCAAAAGTGATAAATTCCAAACTTTTAGTATGAACATATGAATAATTATCTCCTCTTAGGATTCTGCTTTTTATTGTTTTAATTTTAGCTTTCAAACCCAAACCAAATTGATTGATAATTCATTAAAAATATGGCTCACATAAATGTGAAATATTCATTGGACTTAAATTTTAATGCTGTATACTATTCTGTGTACTTAGAAATGGTAACATATTTATATACATATCAAACAAACAGAAAAGAGGAGAAGGAAAATGTTTCAATGATTAAGACAGCAAAGTGAAATTCAACATGATGTTTAGGCACTATAGCTGAAGATTAAAATCTAACTTGGCAACAAGCTGCTTCTCTGACTGAGTAACAGATTGCGGCAGCTATGTTAACTCTGAAATCATCATTATGGGATTTTTTTAATGTCTCCCTCTACAGAAGAAACAAAACTGTGACTAAAAATGTGTTCATTCCCTTACTGTGGTAGTATTTAAATTCATTAAGTAGCTGATTAGTTATAGATATATTTTACATAATCAACAGCTACCACTAAAAATGGCACTTCCTAGTATCAAGAATTTTATTATTCTCATTTCTGCAATTAATTCTCTGTTTTTTATAGATTTAGCTTCCAGCCACTGTGTGTCCATCTTTTTTGTCCTGTATATCAGAATGTTCTTCCTTATTGGAGTAGTCTAAGATTAGTGTCAAATCACTTCATAACTTTTACTACGTAAACAAAATGAGCTGGTTTTTCTTAAGATTGTTCTTATTCTTTTCTTCCAAAGAAATTACTATTATGTGATATATTATTATTGTTATTTCCTTCTTATCTTTGTTTAATTTCTACCAGGTGTAGTTATTAGGTTAATTTTCAAGTCATTAGTGGAGGCTAAAAGGAAAATTAATTCCTGAGAATGAGGAATATAAATTATAATGTTAATTCTGAAAAATAAGCAAATTTCTTTTTATAATTGCTTTTAAAATAACTGCAGTTGTTGGATTATGGTAGTACCAAAAGCCCTCAACATTTCTTTAAAATAATGAACAGAATAATCTAAATGTTTTCAATAAATTTGTAGTTATTCAACAAACACTAGAGGTATTAAAATTTTACAGGACAGGCCCTTGTATTGCATCAATTTTATTTTGTCTGGTTGTAGCCTATTTCAACCTGGTAGTTACAAGTTATTAATTTTGCATCTTATTAATTGTAGCTTTACCCATGCCAAATTATGAATATTATGGCTGGGATAAATATTTTACCTTTTTTATGGGCTTTGAGGGAAAATTAATAAATTTATTTACAAAGGAATATGAAAAAAAATTATGCCACCTTTCACAATAAATCACCCATAAAATTTATGCATTAGAGTTACCTAGTTTTATTACTGTGTATAGTCATTTTTTTATGTTTCCTCTTCCTCTAGATTTTGGCCATAATTGCATTGCCACTTAAAAATTCAAGAGATATCACTGTAGGAGGGGTGGGCTAGGGAAAGAGTGGAGCTTTGAGAGTTTTCTCAAAAAACCATTCTTCTATGTGTTCTCTAATACTGGCAACATCTTTTGAAATTGCTTTCTATATTATGGTGTTCTTTAAGTGTAATTGGTGCTCCACACCTTGGTTTAAAGCTCTTCTTTCAGAATCTGGGTCTATTCTTCTAAAAATTAAAAAAAAAATATTTAGGAATCTGAAAGACTCTAGCAGTATTTCCATGTTTGTGTCTACAGAAAAAAAATAATTGAATATTTATGTTACTTTCAATATTAACATTACAGCAGGGAGAAAAATGCAAACTAGGAAAACTTTGTTACATTTGAAGGAAAATACTGTTACATTGAGTACTGTTGCAATTGTAAATGAAATGGAATAACATATGACCGTTGCAAACAGGTTTTATAAAAAGACTTTATAACTAACATGTTTTCATTTTATTATTTTAAAATTTCTAATCATGGATGCTCAGGTCTTTTATTTTCTGATTTTAATGTATGGTACTTTAGTTTTACTCAGGCAACAAATTGTCTCACTGTATTTTCTCATCTTTAAGAGATGTTCCTTCAAGCAGGTCTTGGAGGTTCTTTTTTTTTTTCTTTTTATTGTGGGTTGGTTTATTTGTTTGTTTTTGAGGTTTGTTTTTTTTCTTTTCTTGGTTTGGGTTTGTCTTTTGTGGGGATTTTTTGTTTGTTTTTCTTGGTTTGTTTGCTTTGGGGTTTTTTGTTTATTTTTCTTTGGGTTTTTGGTTTTTGGGGTTATTTTTTGTGTTCTTTGTTTGGGTTTTTTTGGTTTTTTTGTTTGTTTTCATTTTTTGGGGGGGATAACATACACTTCTGTTAACACATTGATTCTGTTTTGAAGTTGTTGACTTGATCTGCTTGTAAATATAATGGATATCTTATGCAGAGTTTTCATTTCTTCTTGCATCCTAGAAAAAAAATTCATTGCTCTTGCTTAATACTTTCTTTTTACTTAATACATACATTAATAACATATATAAGTAATAGTAAAATAGGTCTTTTTGATAGTGAAAAGAACATGCACACCTAGGTGTTTTGGAGATGTAGCACTGCCATGTGCCCTATTGCTTCCTCTAAACAGAATGTCCATACAGGCATTTCCTACCACTCTGGTGCTGCTTTTATCCCTCGCTTGCAACAGCAATTATGCCAGCAGAAATATAAAATATGGGAGTATCTAGCATAAAGGAAAATGTTTCAAATGAAAAACTAATTATGACAAATTCACTTACAGAACTTTTGTATCAGAACCTCCTTAGGTGCCATATTTTTAAGCTTTTTCTTGTTTTCTGTTTTCACAGTCTATTTATCTAATAAGAAGTAATCATTCTGAATTGCTTATAAGGGAATTTTGTCTCATACCTTTCAGAAAGCAAATAGGATCATTCTTCTGTGAGAAGAATGTAACTGATCATCCAGAAATAAACATAATATGTTTGGAAGCAATTTTTGTGTTTCCAGTTTTTCTAAATGAAAATTAATTATTTTCTTCATTTAATCTGATCATATTAGAGCATATGTAAATGGTGATGGTCAAATTAGTATTACTGGAATTTTAAATTGCAAAACAAAATTGAATCTGGATAAGCACCTCAGAGCTGCTTTTTCCTCCCTTGGTATATAAATCAATATCATTTAACCACATATGTAGTATATTGTGTTTTATTGTGATATTATTGACTCCTCATAAGTTTTTCCTATACTGTACTCATATCTATATCCATACAAAACTGTCTTACATTCTTCAGTCTGCCATCTAACAAATCTTTAAAATTCTTCTGATGATTGAAAGCTTTATCTACACACAAATTTTAATCAAATAAATATGGGTAAGTATTAGTTTTCCATAGTCATCAAAACTCCCATATTATCATTAGAAACAGTAATTCTAAGAGGTAGTTTGCTCCACCATAAGATAGGTAATATGACTTGTGTTGATCTCACGAGTGCTTGGTAAAATTTTGGAGAAAATTATTCTGGGAATTATTGAAAAACACCTGAAGGACAACACAGTCAGTGGTCACAGTAAGAAGTTATTCATGAGGGAAAAGTCCTGCTTGACATACTTAATTTCCTTTTATGATAGGGTAATCCACCTAGTTGATAAAAGGGAACCCAGTTGATGTGATCTTTTTGGATTTCAGTAAATTTTTTAATACTGTGTCTCACAGGATCCTTCTGGACAAAATATCCAGAACTCAGCTGCATAAACACATCATTTGATGGGTGAGCAACTGGCTCATGGTTTGGACACAAAGGGTGAGAGTGACTGGGGTGACACCAGACTAGGGAATATTGGGGTTCCACAGGGCCCCATCCTCAGCCCAGTTCTCTCTCACATTGTCATAAATGACTGGGATGCAGGACTGGAACAAATGTTGAGCAGGATTGCAGATAATACAAAACTGGGAGGAGCTGTTGACAGACCTCAATAAATTATAGTACTGGACAATCACCAGCCATAGAAAGTCCAATTTGCTATAAGAAGGCAAAGTGCTGGATTCTACACCTGGGATGGAGCAATCCTGATTGTATGTAGAGATGAGAAACTGGAATCAGAGCTGTGGAAATGGACCTGGGGGACCTGGTCAATAGCAAGCTGAATATAAGTGAGCAGTGCCCTGGCAGCCAGGAGGGCCAACCCTGTCCTGGGGGGGATCAGGGACAGCATCGCCAAACAGGCAAGGCGGGGGATTGTCTCTCTGCTCTGCACTGGGGCAGCCTCACCTTAGGTGCTGGGGGCAATTTTGGACACTGAAATATTAAAAGGACGTTAAACTTTTAGAGAGCATCCAAAGGAGGGGAACAAAGATGGTGAAGGGCCTTGAGGGGAAGCTGTGTGAGGAGCTGCTGAGGGCACTTGGTCTGTTCAGCCTGGAGGAGACTGAGGGGAGAGCTCGCTGCAGTTACAGCTTCTTGTGAGGGGAGGAGGAGGGGCAGAGCCTGATCTCTTCTCTGCGGTCACCAGTGACAGGACCCGACGGAATGGCCTGAAGCTGTGTCAGGGGAGGTTTAGGTTGGGTATCAGGAAAAGGTTCTTCACCCAGAGGGAGGTTGGGCACTGGAACAGGCCCTGCAGGAAGTGCTCACAGCGCCAAGCCTCAGGCACATGGCGTGACTCTTGGGGCTGTCTTGTGCAGGGCCAGGAACTGTACTCAATGATCTTTGTGGGTTCTTTCCAACTCAGGAAATTTTATGACAGAGAAGTGCCATTTTCTGTCCACTGACTATGAAAAGAGCAATGAGTAGATTGGGTGCTTATTGTTTATGTAAAATTCAGTCTCTATGAGTCAGATTGAAGGAATTCAAGTTAGTCCTCTTAAGCCTCAACCATTTGAAGGTCTTTCCAAAAGATTTTATGTGTTAGCATAGAATAACAATTATCATGGAAATGAAGATAACAAGATTTTGTCTAATAGTGTGTAATATATCTTCACAATGTATCTCCCATAAAGGAATTTTTCTTGTCACATTTCCTGTATGCTTAGCCAGAAGCTTAAAACTTTCATTTATGGTTTATATCCAATTATAATTTTTTCTAACTTATTTTAGTATTAAAGAGGTGAACATTCATATTTGTTTTTAAATTGTTGTGTAAAAGAATTTGTGAGTCTAACCAAATGTGCTATTTGGAGTTGAACCAAATGTATTATTTAAATAATACATTACCATATATTTTCATGAAATATTCCATCAAGTTTCCTCCTCCATATGAAATAATAATTGCATTAAAACTTCTTGCAGTTATTTTTCTTGCCAGAAACAACTCTCTTTTTGTGCTTCTACATATTTTTTGCTTCATTTTGGTTTTATAAATCTTGATTTAATAATGAAATTTTGCATGCTAACCACTGACATAATATAGGAATACTAGAAGGTACATCAGGAGAAGATGAAAAGGTATATTGTTTTATCTGAAGCATATTGCCTGAAAATCATATGATTATTGCAACAATGGACAACCAAGGCGTGACACCCCACCAGCAGGGCTTTAAGCAAGGCAGATCCAATCTGATCTCCTTTTAGATGACCCTCCCTAGTCGATGAGGGAAAGGCTGTGGACTTTCTCTGGCTGTAGGCTTTTCTTTGGGTTAGAAACAAAAGCAACATAGTACAATGTAAATATCACTCAATCTAGTGGCGTAAGTTCCTCTCTACAGTTCATTGTACTAGACTTCTCCAATTCCAACTCAGAAATAAGGTGGCTAGCTTTCTTTTTTAATACTGAGAAAGTTTAAACAACTAGCTTAGCTTGAATTATGCTTTTTTACAGGGCTAAAATTTGATTGGGATCCATTCTGTTTTGATGATCACATTGCAATAAACTTAAGTGGATGGAAAACATAGTTTTTTCACGTGTTTCTTCCAAAAAAGGAGCATAAGGCTTGTGTGGAAAGCTCAAATCTGACCCAAATATTGTTTCTACTCACAAAACCGAATTAAAATTAACTGCATCACATGCAATGGCTGATGTCTGAGAGTTTATCCAGGAATATCTCCAAAAGTTAGTATAAAGATAAAATTAATAATTTTGTGGAAAATCACTGACTGTCTGCACTTTTGTGTCAAGTTGTTTGTATCAAATTAAAAAAAGGTACAATGTCCTGATATATGTGTACATATATATCAGCTGCAGCTACTTGCCAATACTGAACTGTAAAATTGTTTGCCTTAGAATTGTTCTTTTATAGAAACTAAGTCAATTTTTGTGCTTTATTTTATCTTTAAAAAATACAGTTTTGTAAATAACTTTTCAAAGAATTCTGAGAGATACATTTGAAATTTTCTTGGCAATTCATGACTACACATTATGTGGAATCACAGTTTAATTTAGTAATTTATGCTTTTGAATTTCTGCGAACCAGCCTCCTCCATCTTTTTATGAATTCATAGTTCACATTTTCTACCTTGTTATTGTATAATCCAACAGATAAGAATGTTTTAATGTACTTCCAATACTAGCTAGACAATTTTTATATAGCTAGTACAGTTTAAAAAAAAGAAAATTGATTTCTTCAATAATGAACAATTATTACCAGTTAGTGGTGACTGGCATCTTTATATCTTAGTATGTGATACTTCTGAAGCATTATGGCAATGACTTGCTCCTAAGTAAGTATGCATGAGAAACACAGAAGTTTCTGCACTTGTGCTCTTTCTAGATATCTTTCAAAAATAATTATTGTGTCATTATTTGTTTTATAGTAGTCAAATAATTCAAGAATGGAACAGGTTAGATAACATGTTTTGAAGTAACTGAGTTATTTAATTTTAATAGGTCATAAAGCTTGCTTTTGAAGAGTTTGAACTGGAAAGAGGCTATGATACTCTTACTGTTGGAGATGCTGGGAAAGTTGGTGATACCAGAACAGTGTTGTATGTGTAAGTACACAACTTCAACAATTTTCCTTGGAAATTTGCTGTCATGTTGTTTCTTCCAGGACAGGATATATCTACTTAAATTTGCAATTTTAATGTATGGAACTTGATAATTAATGTAAGGTTAAAATTCATGTACTGTCAATGAAGATTGTTCATTACAAAGTTCACTCCAAATAATTAGTAGCATCTTTATAGGCTTTAATATTAGGGACTAAATACTGCAAACTGAATTCTTTAAAAGAAAAAAAAAGTCTTTCTTTAAAAAACAACTACTTGTATAACTGTAATTGTATTCACAAACAATTAAGGGAATAAAAAAATAAAAGGCTCAGATTTCAGCAAACAGAAGATAAAACTTGTGTAAAAAAATAAGGCATTGATTGATTTCAACTTGTGTATAAAGTTTGTGATTGATAACTATAAAGTTTTAATGAAAGGACATAGTCCACTTTTCAGTAAATTTAAACATGGTTGATGGAATAATATAATATAATGTCATATACTGGTGGTGTAGGAATTTAGATAAATTTGAAGGAAAATTCCAGGCTAGATGGCTACTCTTCATGTACAGCTTTTCAGTACTGTTTGGATAATGGAAATATAACAGATTAATTAATCCCATCTACCTTAACCATCTCATTTTTGTTGTGTATGCTAATTTTTTCTTCCTGCATAATGAAAGCTTGTGGTTAACAAGATATTTTGGCTGCTGCTTTTAGAGGGTTAAGTAATCATGTGAATCCTGGTCACCAAAAACAAACCAAAATTACAAATTTGATAAATTATCAATGACTAAATAAGAGAAATTTGCAGCATTTATGCTATAATAGCATTACTGTCTTTATCCAACAGATAAAAATCAGTAGGAAAAAGACAGTATTGAACACATTTGATAAAAAGAATGCATTGTAGTTTTTATATTTTGAGAGGGTTCTAATCCATTTAAATAATTGCCATTTAGTTTTCTTTACTTAAATATAGCAAATGTGTGCTCTTAACACCCACACATTTTATTTTAAATTAAATAGAATGTTTTTGCATGGATCTATATGTATTAGTTTATGAATATATGAATTTAATAATTGCTAATTTCCAAACTGTCATATCAAAGTTCCTAGAAAACTCCTAGTTTAATTTGGCTTTAAAGGTATGATGAAGAATTATTTAATTATTTTCTCAATGCTTGTTTTTCCTGGGTTGCAATACCAAGTATCTGCTACTGAGTAAATTGAATTCTATATTCTGAGCATCTGAAAAAGGAAAAAGAAAAAAAAAAAAGAAAGCAAACAAAGAAACCCCCTGTTTGAGGGATTACACATTACATTAACAAGAAAAACATGAACTGGGAATGGATTTGCACACCTAAGTTTATTTTTTCTTGTATTTTGCAGACCAGTTGTATAATGCAACAGTCCTTCTGGTCAGGTTGATTTAATTACTTGTAACTATGACAAAAGGGTTTGCATGCTTTTTGTTTTTCTACTGGGATACGTTTTTTCTCATAGAGACTGCAAAACTCCTTCAGAGTCAAGTCTTCAAGTAGTAAATTTGCTATCCCAAACTGTTAATTTTTTTCTACACTGTGCATACTTCATATGTCAAAAATTTGCCAAAATTATGTCAAAATTATTTATTTTTTTTACCTTTCCATTGGAAGCCATTTAGCCTGTGACTACCTAGTTCACATCTATTTTCCATGACTGAACAAAAAATAAAAATAAATATTTAAAATATTATTTTCTCCTATTAATTGCTATTTAATAAGCAGGACTCCGTAATAACATCACCTCCTATAGCTTTTTTTCACTTTAATAACATTTTAAAAATCCTGTAGCAGACATCCACTCCTAAATACATCACTGGCATTTCTAGAACTAGTACAATGGTCTCACTAGAGACACACTTTACTTCTAACCATTTCTTCAGTATATTTTTTTGACTAAAATAGCAACTGTTTTAGCCCTATTACTCCACAGCCCATCATGCAGGACTGCGGTACAATGTTGGTCCTACCATCTTTACTGTAAATTGTATTTTTGATGAAAGTGAAATCTATGCAAATAAATTTATCTGCCTTTTGCGTGGCAAAATTAGCATTACACTGAAAATCATTTGATAAACAAAATTATTAATAACTAAAATATACTGGAATACAGGAAGGCCCAAGGATAGAACTACAGTTTCATGATAATTAATAATGAATCTGAATTTCTGTTAAGACAGTGTTCTTGAAGTTATTAAACACTGGATTGTATCATAAATTATGAAATATGTTATACTTAAACTGCATCACAGATATGTGCCATTTCACTTGCTGTTCAGAAGAGTCTTCCATAAATGCAAAGTAACATCCTTCATAAAACACTAGGTCTACTTGTAGATACATGATCATGAAATAAGTTCATAACTAAATGTCAGAGTGATTTTGTTATCAAAAATTTTTATTAGTTGGTTGTAATAACAGCTGTTACATTTAATGAGCTTTAAGCAACACCTTTCAGTTTCTTACTAATCCCAGGAGAATGAAGGAACTTACAGTGAAGACTTTTCTGGCTAGATTTAATTTCTAAATTTCTCAGGGCATCTTAAAGAAATAATACAGCTTTTCTTATACTCTTCAAGCTTCTGCTGGCAGACAAAATGCCTAAATTTCTGCAGAAATTATGCAGAATATCACTGTAGAATCTGATGCATTTGATTCTAAAACTTTGTATCTTTTCTGATTTAGTTTGAACACAATATACCAAAATACATATCTTTCTAAATTCAAATCTAAGTATTTGAATCCTTCAGCATAGCAGAAAATTGTCATGTCTCAACATATAAGCATAAGCCCCATGCAAAATTTTCCAGTTCTCAGGTGCTAAAGTCCTCAAGGTAGTAGCTACCTCTTTATTGGGTGCTTTACTGTAAATTTAAACATTGTAAACAAACATTGTATTGTAAACAAATTCAAATTTTATAATGAGATCAATCATGCCAGGATGTTTATAAGCCAGTCATCCTATGAACCCTGGAACTGTCTAAAGGCAGGTCTGTAAATAGGGAACCTTTAAATATTTTATGGAAAGAAGATTGAGGGAGTTGAAAATCATGATATATAAATTACCTGTCCTAGCACAAGCTTTCCATAATGTCTGAACTCTCATCCATTAGAAATTGTCTGTGTAATGTCAAAGCTGTAGAACTACAGCTCGAGGGGAATATGAAGGAATCTTGATGTTTAAAAGGGAGGAAAAAATAATGTGTAGACTCCCCATCTTTATTTTTTTGGACAAAATTGGGGAAATAATTAGGAAAAGTATTTTAACTTCATGAAAGATAGCACTGAGTTTATACAAAACCAAATATACTTTGATGGAGAGCAAATTATTTCAAATCAATTTTATACATTTCTTTGAGAGTCTAGTTGACATATTAATTATTTCATTTTAATATTTATAGTAAACTTTTCTAAAAATCTAATCACCAATAGCTTAAATAGATAAAGGGGGATATTCACATCAATTATATGATTTTTTAACAAGTCTTTATCTGTAATCCTTACTTGTTGGAAAATTTAGCAGTCTTCATGGATTATGTAGGCTGAGATGTTTAGCTCTGGAAAACAGCAACACAATTTACTTAATAGTAATCTAAATATAGTTAGGTTATGAAGTTTTGAAAGCAGTTATTTATTATATTTAACAGAGTTTGGCTAGAACAAGTGACTACCCTTTCAAAATAATTCTTTAGTGATCATCATATGTTTATCAGTCAGGATGTTTCCTTCAATGTCCTGTTTTCTGTTTTTAAATTTTTGTGTATTAAACTAACACATTGCTTTAGAAGGTCTGCTTTGCCTCCAAATGTTATGATTTATGTTTATCTTTCAACACTTACATTAAAGCTTATTTGTTTAATTATTCCCTTAAAGCATGAATCTTTTAACTATTTCCTGTATAGAAAAGTTTTAGTTGTTTTTTTTTTCCTTCAAAACAAAGAAGAAACTGTACATTGGTGATTCAAAGCCAGTTCATTATGTCAGCTATTTCAGTACACAATAAAAACATCCATGGCAGTAAAATGCTCTTTAGTAAACCTTTATCCTTTTCTTTTATTCATACAAAGTTTGGAAACTTACTGGGGGCTTGGAAAATAACCTACCCTTTCATAACCTGTAAAAACAAATATTTCTGGTCATGAAGACCATTCTCAATAGCTTGGATCTGGCTTCTTTGTGGACAACTAAGGAGAGAGAAAACTCTTGCAAAAAATTGCTTTCAATTAGAGTTGCCTTTTCTGACCTGTGATCTGTTCAGAGTAGTGAGAAGCTCAGCTTAAGTTTGCCTCAACATTTTTAATTTCCTTCATGTGGAGATTAAAAGACGTTCATGAACCGACCACATGAAATGAGGTTGGCACCAGCCAAACTGCCTGAATGGCTGGTCTGCAAGTCTCTGTTCTGGAATATGCAGATGATCTGATTTTGAGATGATTACAGACTGGAACAAATTCAGAGTCAGTAACAGCATGTGTTGGTAGACAGATCTGCATTCCCTAAACATTTGACCTGCTTTATCTTCTATCTTAGTTAAAGGATGTAGTTCTATCTTTGGAGGCATTCTCAAGGAATAAAACCAAACAGAAACAACAATAAAACCCCATGCAATAGGTTTACACATCTAAATAGCCATTGATAAATTTTTGCACAAAAACAACAAGTTTCCCTTTGTCCTTCAATGAATATGTAATCTTTACATTTTCTGACCTCGTATATATATTTCTGCAGGCATCTTCTAAACTACTTTTGTTTATGTTTCTCACTGTCTGGTGGAGTATCTTCCTTTCCTAAGCTGGCTTTGTTATTCATTTGAATGAATGTCCCAATTTCATCAACATTCATTATTTTATCAGCAAGGTAATGTTAAATATTCTGACTCTATCTAGCATCACTTTGAACATGTACAACTCCCAATTAATTTAGTAAGCAGCTCAGTTTTCAGACTAAGTAGCTGCTTTATTTTCATCCTTACACAGGCCAGACTGAACATCCTAGCAATTTATCATTGTTTCCTGATTACCTTACTTATCCAAGCTGAGCACTGATTGTGTGTTTGCATATGCTGAGCTATAATGGATTTTTATTTTCCCCCCTTTTCTGCACATATAGTATTACAATAATAAAATACTTACTAGCAGGTCATAACCGGAAATCTTATAGAGCAAACTCAGCCATTTTATCAGCAGTTCCAGGTGCTGTGTTCAGTAGTAATGAATAAGCCCATTCTTCTTATATGAGGACTGTGGTTTAAAATTTTATTTTCAATATATCTGAGTAAGAACCCAAATTATTGTAGATATGGGATATAGTGACTTGTTCATAACCTTGATTGAAGACAGAGAGAATTCCTATAACTTGTCTCATGCTTCCTCAGTTCTTACCTTGTTTCTGCTTAGCCTCTCCTTTTATTGTCTTTGCATTTAAGTTTTAACAGTATTAACATCTGGTTTATTATATTTAAAGAATATGTTTTTGAAATAATCCATACACTGTTTTCTTGAGAAATTCTGCTTCTAGAACATCTTATCTTGATTTGGCACATCATTAGTTTTACTTAACTGATGCCTATTTGTTTTGCATGATCAAGACTGAGTGCTGGAAGAAAGACAGAGAATTTTCTCCTTTGTATCTGATAAAAGTTTAGTTAGTGAGATTTTACTGCCACTTTTTGTATGTGACTTTTCTCACTGCTTTTTGTAAAGCTGTATACCTATCGCCGGGATCTGAATGGTTGTTCAGGACTAGAACGTGATTATTCACTTGTTTTTCACTATTAAGAAGCAATACTTCCTAATGATTCTTTTTGACACACAACTTTTTGGTATCAGAATTATAGATGTGTAAGTGACACTGCTGACAAGCGCTGAAGTTTTATAATGGGATTCACCAGTTTGCCTTATATGTGTTCTATACTGCACTGTACTTATCTATACAGAGCTATCACACATTACTGTGTGAGAAATAGCAGTTTCCCTGAAATTTAAGAGATCATTGTGAGTTATTTGAATGGAGATGTGATTGTACTAAGTTCTGGACACACAGGTTGTAAGGCAGGTAAAGCAATTTTCTTCACTTTTAAAAAGCATGGCAGAAAAGCAATACTGATCCAAACAGGTGAAAACTAATTTATACAATCACTCTCATCTCTTACAACTTAATTACTTAATGGAAACTTTAGGTAGGAACAGCTTTATTAAAGTGTTTAATCATAATGTTAAATGCAGTCATTCAAAATGTTTTTTTCTATTACTTCATATTGTTCCATTTAATATAGAATAGTTAATTTTATCAGAAATGCCGCTGATTACAGTAGGATGTGAATAGCTTTAAAGCCAGTGTTTTGTGGTAGTGGTGGTGATAGTAGTAGTAGTAATTTATGCATGTACAAATGATTTTGCCATTTATCCTACATACAGACTCACTGGATCTAGTGTTCCTGATCTTATTGTGAGCATGAGCAACCAGATGTGGCTTCATTTACAATCTGATGACAGCATTGGTTCACCAGGATTCAAAGCTGTTTATCAAGGTATGAGCTAAATTAACTATTTTAAACTTATGTTATAACTTGCTTTGTCATACCCCAACAAATTAAATTCAAATAGACATTTAGTCCTTTCACAAACTTAATTGTCTCTATTGTCAATTAATAGTAAACAAAGACATGGATTTCCAAATACCTACAAAATAACTAAAAATATTTGCAAATAAAAATGAAATCTATTGTTCTAATAGTTTTTGCTGGGAGGTCAATAGAAGCTACAAATTTCTAATATATTTGAAAGGTCATAAATTTTATATTCTACTAACCTGTATTATATCGGACACTATTTGAAAAATATTGTTAATATTCTAGGTCTTTATTGGGGCATTTATAAAACTTATTTTCATGTCTCACTGAGAATCTTCACAGATCTAAGTCAAAAATTAGTATGTAATGAAAACAACAGAACAGATATATTGTATATTATTGTGGAAATTAGGAAGTTGTATAGAATTATGGAAATTTAACTAAAAAAATTAATTATCTAAGTTACCCTAGCCTCATTTGTGTTGCTTCTGTCTCAAAGAAATGAGAATCTTTGCAATATAAATATCTTGGGTTTTTTGGGTTTTTTTTTGATGGTGTGAAATTCAGTACCTTCTGAAGTTGATTAATTGTATTAAAAATACCTGATATCTCTTAGTCTGCGTGCATGTATTGAATTTTTCCCTTTTCAATATGTTGTATAGACCTGCAGCTAAAAAGAGCACTTTCTTATTAACATGTAGTATCATTTTCTGATAATTTCTATGTTAATTAGTTCACCTTAAGGATAAGGGAAAACACTTGATACTATTTTCAATAGTACCTTATGGGCACATATGATGAAAATGATTTGATCATAATCTTGTCAAAATTAGTTTTGTACAAAAGATGCTACAAAACATTGAGAGACTTTTCACAGTGCAGTAACTGAAAGTAACTGAATTAGAAGAGTGGGAGTGCTCCTTAAACATTGTCCATGTTTAAATGGACATCTTTAAACATGTCCAAACTGAAGGACTCTGTCTAAGTGTTTTACTTCATTTCTAGTTACCTTACTATTTCAATATCAAAACAGGCAAAATAAAGAATGGAAAGTCATGGAGATGTTAACCTCAAATTTAGAAAGCTATATATTTATTGCACTGAGGACATTAAGGCTTGCCTGAGCAGGTTTTTAGAAGTAGGGTCTGTGGCTGTGATATATAGTGAACATTGAAAGGAACAGGAAGGGGAAATATTCCCTAGTGGTCAGGCAGGAAACATGGTGCTACTTCTCCACACCAATAGTTTTCTACTAGTGGTCTCTCCTGTGAAGCAGGTGGTGATGATAGCAGTGATTAGGGTTATACTGCCACCATTATTTTCCCCTGACACTTTATTTCTTTGAGACTCACTCAAGCTCACTATTTGTTATTCCCACTCATGGTACTGATTGGAGCATGATAATCAGATCAACTGTTCTACACTCGCTGTTTAAGTTTCTGTGAGCACATATTGTTGGGTAATATTTGAGTGTTTTATTTATTATTATCTACTTCTTTTGTGCACTATTATCTACTTCTTTTATGCACTATGTTTTGGTTTTCTTTAATGTGAACTGAAATCAACAAAATAAGGAAAAAAGAGGAGAAAGAAGGTGTGATTCTTATGAGGGTGGCAATCACTTCCCTTGAGAATCCTCCATAACAACTCTATTGAGATTTGCAGGTCCATGGCCATGAGAATAACCATATGATAATAAGGAAAATTACAGAGGCTCTTGAAACACGGTCCCAATTGCTTAAGTGTGATGTACAAGAGCGGTGAATGGAAAAGCAGATGCAGGCTTTTAGCTCTTCTATGGCTAAGACATTAAGGAATCTTAAGACATTGCACCATGCATTAAGCCTGTATAATTACACAGCTCAAGTATGTTTTATTGCATGAGCACAATCACATACTCTTTATCTAAATTAAACTTACCCTTTCTTGTCCCTTCTGTCATGATTTTATTTTTTGTACTAGAGTAATTTCTAGGGTCTGTGTTTATTTAGAAAATATGTTGTCTTTAAAAAATCCATTTGTGAAATATATTCAGTGAAAATAGTGATTATATAGTGGAGAGAGAGTGTTGGCACAAGCTATGTATCTGAAATTTGCACCGTTTCCTCAAACCAAAATTATGAACTTTACCTTCTCATAACCCTATGAAAAAGTTCAAAATTTTAAAATTTGTATATCAGATGATACATTTTTTCTGCTATTATTTCTTTCTGGAATTTCTAATGTAAATTCATTTGTTATAATTTCTGTATTTGTCTAGTGATGTTATTTTATTTATGGAGTTCAACCTCTTACTTTTGGGGACTTTCTGCAAACATCTGAAGTAGACAATGTGCATTTTGCAGTAGCAATAGCATCTCTTTGATGAAGTATATTGTTAACATTTGGCAGTTGGATTTGGCTTTCAGTCTTGTTTTGCAAACAGTTGTGGGTTTTTCTGCAGTTTTACTTCTGCAAGTCAGTTTCAGAATTCTAAAGTGTGAAATGTTTACAAGTTCAGAAGTATAGTAAATATTTTAAGAGGAAGGTGAATTATAGCTTTTTTCTCTCTTTTATTTCAATGGTCTAATTAGTTTTATTAGGATTTTCTCATCTTTTATTGTTGATGCAACTTTTAACCATCTGCACTCTCAATACATTTCCTGCTTTAGGCTAAGTATAAACTTGAAACTTTTATCCTGTCACAAGGTGCCTGAATAAATCTCCTTCCCCTTGTGCAGCAGTCAAAGAACCTGTCTAAAAATAGAATCTCATTTTAATTGTGAGAAAGTTAATAGATTGTGGCATGTAACCTCAAGGACACTGTCTGTGATTGCAGTTAGCTAAAAAGAAGGCAAACTGCAGTCTTTGATGCCTTATACACATTCTGTACACACAAAGTAAAGGACGTCCTTATTTGAATCTTTTTTCTCAAAAAGTTGTGAGTTTTGCTCTGGATTGGAACATGATTTCTCACCTTCTTGGGATATATTTTACAGCTCACCAACCAAATCTTGACTTTGTATCTATTAATTTTTTTTTTCTATTTCTACTTAAATAATGTCATATTCTATAGAAAATTCTTACTTTAACTGAAAGGATATTAATGATGCAGTTCACCTATCTTACATTGTTAGCATGTCCACCTAAAAATGACAAGAAATTATGCTTGTAAATGAACTGATATGCATAACAGATTTTATGTATGAATAGTAAATTTAATCCTATTTATAATTTGCCTATGGGATTAAGAGAGAGGCAAGTTTTACCCAGTCCTTTTGCTTCTTCTTTGTCTCACCTTCAGAAATATGTTAACATCAGAGAGATGTAGGATTCTCTATATTCTCACTATTTAGGTTTTTGCAGTCTGCCCTATTGATTATGTTTCTTCAACTATAGAATGCAGTTCTCCAAAAGTTGGAGCCACAAGAAACATTTCAGACATAGGTCCTGTAGAGATAGTTCCTTGAAAGTGTTTTGAATAAGGAGCAATAATACTGTAATGGTATCGCTGTATGCACTGGAAGGTGACTGATGGAATCCCAGAAATAACAAGTGTTGCTACTACCTTTTTAACTCCAGGAAACTGACAAACAGCTACCAAGTTAGCAAATACAAGAAGTGTCTTGATATTTTTCTGCCAGTCATACTCAATGTCATGCATTATAAAGACAAAAATAATTTAAGCATAACCTCCATGTAATTAACAAGTAAAATGCAAGACTCGGGCAATGCTTAACTTTGATGATAAACTTTCTAAACCATGTTAGAACCACATTATTTTTGCTAAAATAGAAGGCTGTTAACCCATAGTATAAAAAAAAAGTTAAAAAGCTGAAGAATGATCCTATCATTATTTTTTTTAAAAAACCCTAATTTATAGACTGTATTTGAAAGTCCTTCATTCTCTGTTATAGATCCCAGATATCTTAACAGAATGGTTTAATACCTTTCAAAAAGAATGCTCTGACATCATATATTCTGTGAAAAGGCCAGAAATTTAAATTTTTCCATCTTTAAAGAATGAGATGCATTGTAATATCACACCAAAGTGTTTCAAAGGATCTAAACTGAAATGCTCTTCAATTATTATTAATGCCAGTTTTCCTTATTGAAGCCAAGATGACCAGGTGTCACTACACAGGTCTTCATAAATTAAACACAATTATATTATATGTTTCACAGCTGGTATTTCATGGTAACATTTCTCAATGTGTATGCAGCACTACAACGTGCTGCTTTAAGACTAAAATTTTCAACCAAAAAATTAAAAAAATAAAAAAGAGAAGGAAACATTTATAGAAAAAAATACAGTATTCAGGCTGTTGTTAAGAGAGTTTTCAGAGTTTCAGCAACAGAGCTCTTTAAAAAGTAATGAAATTATAAAAATGGACTGTAAGTTTTAGTTATATTTCCAATATTTTTCCTTTTACCTGAGTATTTAGGAAAGTTATGAAAGACCTCAGTGTATTTTCTCCATACAAGGGGCATATCTGAAATCCTGGTGTTTCTCCTGGAAGAATACAATAAACATGCTGATTGGTTATCTTGATGAAAGTTGTTGCTGATCTCCCTTGTTGAAGCTGCTTCAGTATGTATAAATTTTTAACACACATTAAAACAGCACATGGCATCTTCTGACCTCTCTGTTTAAATAGGTTTAGGCTCACCAAAACTCTTATTTTGTATTAAAAACTGATTAGAGAATTTTTCAAGATCTAACCTTATTTTCAATCTTGCCATGCAATGACTCTCATTTTTTTTTTTTTTTTTTGATAGTACCATATATACAAATAACAACATGTCATACATGCTAATAAATATAACATGCACAAAGTGATGAAAACAATATCATGCCATCTCCTTGGGGTCCCAGGATGGTCTGGTAACACAAACAAAGTATGTTGATATCCTAAGACTATACTTTTACAAGCATGGTTTTTTCCTAGTTTGTTGCTGGTCATGAGCTAAAGCAAGGACTCTTTTTACATACAATAGGATAAGAATTTGTAATTAAAGTAATTTTTTATTCATACACTTTTTTATAGGTTAGCTTTCTTCTTGGGCTGCATTTTTATTTTGTTTTGACCAGAAGTGAAGACCACCCATGCCCAAATTTGTCCAGTACATGTGTTCTAATGCAGTATTTAGGCAGCTTTGAATAAACAGGAGTTTTTATTTATGCCACTCCTTAGTATTGCTTCAAACATGCATTTACCTTTTAAGTGGATAAATTAGGCACAGTCATTGCCATGCATATCCAGGTCAGGATAATGCAGCATGTTACTGTGACAGCAGGCCTTGTAGCAGTATCAAAAAGTGGTGCTAGGTTGCAGCTGCAGCCAAAAAAAAGGACTGATGAGGTGAATATGTGCCTGAGTTTGGCTTATTCCACTCATTTTATGGGTGTGCCACATCTACATATGGGTGCTTTATGGCTGTCAGGATCCAAGGTGGATCATGCAGCCAACTGATCATTAGGCTGCTTCCATGCTTGTGGTCCTGTTGGCTGTACCACACTGACATAAAAGCACATGACAGCTTGAAGGTTTAGGTGTGTGTGTTTTATGATTTTATTATGCTTGAGATTTTTCTCCCATTCCACCCTGTAAACCTGTAATTCTGATAAAAATATTTAATTTTTTGACTTCCAGACTTTATGATAATATCTGTTTTATAGCCTGTTTAGAACTCATTTTTTATTCCTGATTTTACATGGTTATATAAAGTAATTAAGTTATTTCACTAGCATATTCTTTAGTTCATAACAGTGTTATAAAATAAATCTGGTGACTCACTGATATAATTCTAACATTTTATGTAATTTGAAGTTATTAAGAATTCTTGGAGATGTCAGGAAGTATATCAGCTTCTGCAAGCAGCTGAAAATGTCAGATTTACAACCTTTATTTTTATTGACGTTCAACTGAGCAGTTAAGCTTGTAAGCTTTTCATTATGACTGTTTGGAAGAAGATTCTTCTTTCACTTGAGACTAGTAGAAAAATACTTTCAAAACCATATTTCAGTTGGTCAGATAAATATCAATTATCTTTTTGCTTACACTTACTTTATATAACCATGCAAAGGATTAGTAAACCTTACATCAGTGCAGTTTTTTACAAAAAAATAATGACCTTATAAATGTTATTGCACTAACAATATTGATATAAAATTTTGTTACTGCTTGGAGGTTTAATGAAACCTGTGCTGAAAAAATAAATGGAATTAAGACTTTCTAGGACTTTCACAATTGAACATGCACACAGGGAAATCATTATTTACAGTGTAATGCTTGGAAAGAAAACAGATGTAAGTAATTCATCCTCAGATGTAAGTGAAAACTCGGAGTTTCTTTTGCTATAAGCTTTTCTCTCTTTCATAAGTTTCACATATGCTAAGTTTTTTTCTTGCATTAGGTTTGTATGTATTATAATTCAGAATATTATTCAAATGGGTCTTTGGAGAAGAGGCAATAAATATGTTTCATGTTAATATTTTTATTTATTAAAGCTGCTTGGTTCTATGGAAAACTGTACGAGTTCCATCATAATACTGTATGAATGAATCTGTTTGTAGTGCTACAAAGGGCAGGTTAGTTTTTTGGATGGGCAAATGTCAGTCACTTAATTTCTGCCACAATTTATTATCAATCATTTTCAGAAGCTTTTCTATGTTTTTGTCTGACCTCTTTAGATATACTATTCAGATAAGCCTAGAACAGGCATTTCTCCTTTTCAGCATACCTGAATTTTCTTTCAATAAATAAATAGTACCACCAGTAGGTTACTAATAGAGTGAAAAGAGGCACACTAAGTTACTGAAAATTACTGCAGCAGTTTGCAGTAATTACTGCAAAGAGATTTTTAATAGTGAGAATGTGTTTGCCTGAGTTTTGTATAACATTTAGGGTGGCAGACAAAACACAATTTTCATCTAGAAAATACACATGAGCTTGAGGAACATAGTATAACAGATATATGCTTTAACTTGTTGAGTGTTTTGCATATTCATATATTAGCAGACTGCAGTGGGTAAGACCAAATTCCTGTCTCTGCCACAATCCTTTACTAAACAATCCCAAACAGAAGCTCAGTGAAGAGAATAAATAGGAGTAAGCATGCAGCGTCCTATAACTCTTATTCTCTCTCCTAAATTAACAAAATATAAAACAAAAATGGCCAGATTGATTACAAATTTGTTAAGTTAATGATTTTTCCTTTTTTAATTTTATATTAATTGTGTAACTCTGCTTCTTATGTCCTTTATTAGAGGACTTTTCTGATCTTGTATATAATTTTCTTGATATCATTTGATAATCAATGTCTGGTACTCATCTCTGTCAGTTTAAAGATTGACATCTATCTGTTAAGTTATGCTGTTTGACAATGTATTAGCCTCTTCTGCTATAGCCTTTAATACAATGTGTTCTATTTTGCTAATCATGGACATTGTCAATATGCTGCAAAAGAAGGTGCATGTTAAAGGAATTAAGGAATATCTTTATTAATGTGTCCATTACTTAAAAATCAGAATTTAAAAAGTAAAATACCCCAAAAGTCTTGGAACTTTCCACATTTACAATTTGATTAGGTACAGCCAATATACAGCACGTGTGTTGTTTCTTAGTTATATGGCATGTCTGGAGCTGGGAAGCTGCTGCCTCCCTTCCCCTCCAGACTGCAGCTGTGTCTGACTGATGACACATACCTGCATTTATGTCTTTTCAGCTACTGATTTAACAGGTTAAGTTGAATCCTTTTGTTTGCTTCTTTTCATAAATTTATTAAAGCTTGAAACAATAACATGGTATCTCTGAATAAGAGAGAATTGTTATGTTTTAACTCAGCCAGTGAAGACCATTCTGTTAGTCAAACTAGTTTGGAAAGTAGTTTCAGATAATAATTAAACATATTCTGTTTAGAAAATAGCTCCGATTTTTTTATAGATTTAATATTTCATACTTTTTTATTCAATGGTTATTTTCAGTGTGTTTGACCTTAACATAAATGTTATTTCCAGACTTCAAAATTTAATTAAGTTTTACCATGGCTTTTAAAAACCATTATTATAATTTGATGATTTTTTAAAAGACTAGAACAAATCGTAAAAATAAAACTGCCATAGAATAAGACTTTTATATCATATATTTGAGAAATAAATATAAGTAACTGATCTTGTGGAGACATTTTTGTTTATTTCTTTGCTTCTGACAGGTCTTTCTTTGTCCTTTTTTCCTTCTACTGAAAAAAAACCAAGAAATAGAACTGAACAGTTTAATCTAAGTGTTTAAAACATAAATCCCAGTCTTTGCTTCTAAGCAGATACAGCTCAATTTGAAAGTTTGATCAACAATTGAATAATTTTAGGTAAACAGAAATAGGTGTTTCTATTTACCAGTTAAAACTTGCTCTAATTTTTTTAATATAGAAAACACCGCAGTGTATGCACCATAAACCTAGCCGTCCATTGACATTACTTAAGAAGATAGTCCTTTCACTCTTTAGGGCAAAATAATTCTCTTTTACTAATTTGCCTTATTTAATTCATAAAGTGGTAACATATTCAGAATATCCTGTTAATATCTACAACTGAGATTGTCTGGAATTCTTAAGCACCTTCCATTCATTTATAAAGTTCCTGTAAATAATGGTCAGACAAAAGGATGCATCATAGCTAGACAGCAATAGATAGCATGTTATGATTTTTTCTTTTGAATAATACTTCTTATAGAGCATTTTATTTTTCTGACAGTTTTCAGTATTTTTTTACTACAAGGTTCAAACCATGACAATTATATTACCCCATAATTTTGAAGCCTTTGGATGCTTGACACTTACTCTATGGTTTCAAAAATCAAACAGTTGATTTTAAATGAGTAATAAATCAGCTGTTCATGTTTTCTCACAGTGGT
This sequence comes from Onychostruthus taczanowskii, assembly GCF_017590055.1. Lineage (NCBI taxonomy): Eukaryota > Metazoa > Chordata > Aves > Passeriformes > Passeridae > Onychostruthus > Onychostruthus taczanowskii. The sequence goes on along the minus strand of NW_024497629.1, from coordinate 15,718,170 downwards.
GACACTTGGTTTAAGCTTTATTTTCATGTCTATGTTACTTTAAAGTAAACAACTTTTTTAAATAGTAATGAAAGAATTGATTAAATGATATGATGACTGACACACATTGGACTGTATTGAAAGAGTCATAGAAACATCTAGGTTGAAAAGAACCCTGAAGATCTTTGAGTCCAGTTGTTAACCTAACATTGCCAAGTCCAAAAATTCTAATATGAATGATTTTTTTAAGTATATCTATCAAATAAAAGTCTGAATGATCTGTGCGAAGTGATGTTATCCCTGAAGTCAATAAACTTTAAAGAAAACATTATTTAATAATCTTGGTAAATATTTAATTTATTCTTCTAAGGCAAAATGTAATATTATTGCAAGTTTTCTTAAAACAAATATCTATCTGAAACAAAAAAAAAAAAAAATTTGAGTCTGACTCTCTCAGGATTTTCTGTGCATGTATGTGCACGATGTCAGCATACTAAGTTCTTTTTGTGATACGACATAGGGTAACTTTATAAATAAATACTAAATGAATATTCTTATTACAAGCTGAGTAAAAGGATAAAATTACCCTAAGACACTGTACACAGAATCCTTCTTCCAGTTAAAATGTTATAGTAGCCATTTTAAAAACACATATATATGTATTTATAGACATGTAAAGAGTATTTCACATATTAGAATAATTTCAAAGAATCTGAATAATCTGTCCCCTCAAAATTTACCAAAATTTTTTCATATTGTGATTTTTTGTATGTATATTACAATACATTTTATACCACAAAGTTAATTCTGTAAATTTTGCATAAACTTTAAAAATAATATGGCTAATCTTATATTTACTGTTATTATATATAAAGACCATGTTCTGGTTTTCAAGATAACCCAGCTATAAGAGCTGGTGTTCTTTTGATGAAAAACGCTGATAAAACCATGCAAATAGGAGCTACCTTTATTTTTTTTTTGAAAACGCCTATCACATCGGCAAGCAGATGCTCATAAATATTAAAATTAACAAGGTACAATAAATTTAAGGCACAGATTTAGCTGAGTAATCTACCTTAAATCCCTATGTAAGCACTCTCCTTCAGTGACATTTTGACCTTTCATAACTACAACTTAATCTTCTTTGAGAGAAGAATACAAATCCACTGAAGAGGATTAAATTGCAGTGATCTCAGGAAAATGGCACACCCGAGTGAGCAGCTTTGTATCAGCAATGATGAGAGAGATGGGGATACTGAGAAGTGGTCAGAATACAATTTTATTGCAGACTACATATGCTTATATACTATTCTAGGAAGGCTAGTAATGTTTTACTACAATTGGGTTAGTCATCACACAGACAAACAGACATTTTAAAATATCTCTTGCTTGCAGAGCTTGATATAATTTTCTTTTCTGGTAAGTCTTGATTTAATCTTCAGTTTAGTCTTGATTTAATCCTCAAAGTTTTGTTTGCTCTTGCCAAGGTATCCTGATTTGATAATCTCTTTTGCTAGCCAGCTCCAAAGTCCATCATCTCTCTTGTGTGCTCCAACAGTTTTGCACGTCTTTTCATGTGGCTTTAATGGTCTTAGTTGTGTTCTTTTCCTGGTTAGGGAGAAGTGTGTTTGTGTACATGTTGTTGTGGTTAAGCCCAGCAGGGACAAGGAAGGAGAGATTCTCCATGTTTCTTTTGAGTGGCCAGACCTGGTGGGACAGTCTTTCCTTGGCTGAGATGCCGCCCCTAGGGTTTCGGGGAGGGTCATCAGAGGTGCTCTTCATAGGCAGACCAGGATAGACAAAGGTGCCTGCCCAGGGCCTTATCATCAGAGTGTTGGTGTATGACAGCAGTGTTCTCCACACAAATCTTCACCTGAGCTGAATTTCATCTAAATCCTTGGAGTCCTGATTACTGTCCACTGTAGACCACCTCCATCACTGCTAATTTCTAGTATAGGGTGTAAATTTATTTAGTAAAACTGGTATCTTAGGAATGCTGTACTGGAATTCAGCACAACCCACATAATGATATTTTTGTATAGTACATTCATTTTAGCTGTTATTGAGATTTTGAAAAGATCTAGAATTTCTTGTTCATATGCATTTTCCCACCTTTTTAAGTTAGGCTAGATTCCTGTTATCATCTCATTAAAGTAAATTGCAGTTTTTAGGATTTTGGTGCTCACTGGTATGGTTTTCTTTTGGTAACTAACACCATGAAAAAACAAAAGATGGTCAGGTTTGGGTTATTAAGCCTTTTCTGCGTCACTTGTGCCTTCATTATAGTGTTTATTGAATTTCTTAAATGTCACTGTTGATTACTAAGTCACAGGATTTGAAATGGAAAATTATAGTGAATCTCAAATATTATTGAAAACACCATACTGGTAGTTGGTACTAAAGAAAGACCTGTGGGAAATGTTAAGCAACAGTAGAAGATTTTGATTCTGACACACAGCTGTCTATTAATAAAATCCTCTATAAAGAACATTTATTTCATTAAAGAGTTCTTCAGTACTTTTTATCTTTCCCAAGTCATTTCAACCACTGCATGATTTATCATGCTCATAAACAGACATAAATTTTACACTTTGACTAAAATTGATGTGGCATACTAACACTTGCACTTGTTGCAAAGTCAGCATATAAGAGCAGCCTTTTTTATATTGCTCTCTAATTTTATTAGCAATTTAGATTAAAGGGGTTTTTTATTCAGATGAAATAATGGCTTCTTTTTATGCTGTTGTGAAATTTGAGAAAAACAATACTTCCTAATCTAAAACATTATCAAGAACAAATTTCATTGTGCATTTGTGCATTTTGTGCATTTGATTTATTTGTTGTATATATGGCAGCCTATAAAAAATCCATTTAGATCCTTTATTATACATGAGAATTGTTGAACTAAGTTAAGAAAAAGCTACAATGATATCTTAGCATTGTGTGTGTTTGTAAGCTCTGTTTTCACATGAACACTTCTGAAAACTCAGTTTTATTCTAATCACAATGAACTAACAGCATTTACTGGAAAATGGATCATCTGAATTATGGAGTCTTGGTGTTCTCAGAACATCACTTATAAAAGATTGTAGATGAATGTTTTTAAGTGCAAAAAGTAATTAACTGCATTAAATGGAATATATGTGCAGGTGAAGCTGAATTCAATGAGTTGACTGTCAGTGAAAAACAGTTTGCTGCTGCCTTGTACCTTCACCTCTCCTCTGACCTTTCCGGGCCGGCATAGCCATGGCCAGGCCTCTCTTCAGTAGGACATTATGCGTCCTTCTTGGAAAGATTTTAATAAAACATTTCCTTTACAATTCACTCATTGGTAATGTTTTCAAAGGGTCGTTATTTTTTCTTTCAGTGTCCAAAGAATAGTGTGATGCTGAAGGAACTTTTAGAAAGCAGAGTACTATTTACTTTAAAACAAAATCATCACAAGTAGATGTAAAATAAAGCAGTGAATCTTTTGCAAATACTCTAACAGTATCAGTCATACTATAAAAAAAAGTGAAGCATGAGTCCTTGTAAATACATATGTAAACTGCTTCCAGCCTATATCTCCAGGTATGGCTGTTGATGTGTTTTTACAGTCATTTGAAAGAAAAAAAAATTAGATTTAGAACCATTTCTATCAGGTAGTGAATAAACATGGCTTTGTTTCAATGCTAGAGAGTGATATTAGCATGTGTGTACTTGCATAGCCTTCCTTGCAGAACTAAGAGTTTAAGCACTTCAAAAAGAAAAAAAGCCAGAAGATATAAACCTTTTTTGATATTTCCTATGATTTGTAGTACTCACCACATTTCAATCTATCTGTCTTTGATAATTCCAGTATCTTAACATTTGTTGCCACTTTCAGTTTTCTAATGTCTATATGACTTCTGAAACAGTAAAATATTTTTATACAGTCACCTTTATAGAGAATATGATAAAAAAGCTGTCATCTGTTAATTTTTCTATTGTATTGTATTAGCATGCTGTAGAAAAGATTACTGAATTTTGGTGAGTATCATTTCTCAAGTTTATTCAGATTGCAACTGAACTTTGCTGGACTGTGTTTCTAAATATTACCATATTAAGTTTGGTTCAAAATCTAGTCAGCTTCTTGGAACCATGGCCAGAGGTTCCTCCTGGGTTTTTTTGGTAAAATTAATATGCAGAAGAAAGAGGAGGAATTTTAACAGATTTTAGCAAAAACTGGATGTAAAAAAAATCAATTTTTATTTTTCCTAATTTCCATTCATTCACTTAATTCCATTCTTAATTACAGTTCACAATATGCTCAAGAAAAGTGAGTGCAACCTATTTATTGGGATTGTCTTTTAATCTGACTATGCCTGATCTGTTTGCTTCTCTACAGTATAGACATTTGGATGTGCTTTCACCAAAACATGTACCTGATAGGAACAAAATAATTAAAAATTTACATTTCCTCCCTGCTTTTGCTATTTGAAAAAAAAAAAAATATCAAAAACAAAACCTCAAAAACAGCAAACCAAAACAATGCTCCTTAATTTTTTTTTTTTTTTTTTGTTTTTTTTTTGTTTTTTTTTGTTAATGAATGGATTTTAATTGTATCCTGGTTACTCTGTGAAGGATACAGTTATGCTTTGTTATACAGTAACAGACACAGGATTTCCATGTAGCAGTTTACTGGCATTTTTAGGTTTGTGCAGTTAACCTCTATAGACAAGCAATATTCAGAGAGACTTTTTTTCAGAAAAATAACGAATACTGTTAAATCACCATCATAACCCAACCTCCTTCCTTTTTTCTTTTTTCTTCTGGGTGTGAAAATGGAAAAGCAATATGCTGAATAGAATTTTAAGACTAAGTCCAGTCTATCTATGCAAAGTCAAATAGATAGTTAATGCTCATGATAACTCCCCTATGTGCCTCTGAGAAATTTCAGTTGTTAATTGCTCTCACTGAAAAAAGCACATGAATTTTAGTTGTTTGTTCATTTATTTTTGTGAATTTATGCTATGCCTACAAAATATTTACATGTGCATATGGGCATGTTTATGTGAAATAGCTTCCAGACTGAATTCTAAGCTGTGAGATTTCCTTTAATTGCCTGCAGAGTAGTTTTGTGTTATGATATGTTCCTGTGAAAGCGTGTTTTACTTGGGAAGAAAAAAATTCCTGTTAAGCCTTGGCCATGTTGGCATCTTTGGAAAGAGAAGGAAAGTTTGTCTTCCTTAATCCCAGCCTAGAACTCTTGGATGACCAAAGGAACAGGAGCCAACAAGGATGGAGGCACAGCAAAAAATATTGAAGCATACAAGATATAGATAAGAACAAAAGGAACTTTTCTACAAGATATAGATAAGAACAAAAGGAACTTTTCTCTAGATGGAAAGATTGCCCTTGCAATAAAGTCTCAAAGTTCATTAAAGAGAGATCTTGAGATCTTGAGAAATTGTGCATTGCCAAAAAACATTAAAAGATGCTGGACTGAGTCCAACTCTAGAAGGCAGGATTTGTCCCACAAGGGCAGAATATAACAGTGTAAGGCCTAAAGATGTTTCCTCTTTTTTTTTTCCTTCAGAATAATATTTTTGGAGCAATACTTCATCCTTGCTTTATTGCTGAAGTATAGTAAGTGAAAATTATTTGGATGTCCACACTGTACTAATTTTGGTACATTCAGTTGCTTCCAAAGCTAACATTTTCCATTTGAGCATTTACTGCTTCTACAACAGGCATTAGAAAAGTACTGAGTTGAAGCACCAGAAAATCCACATGTGATTTTAATATTTCATTTTGTTTTACGAAACTGTACTTATCACTCCTGGTCTTTAAAGCCAAAGGACATCCACTGTAAGGTACTGAAACTGATACTCAGGGAAAATAAGGTCTTCCCATCTAACATTAATTTTATTTTACAAAATTTTCAGCTGCCATAGACGAGATTTTGTTGAGGGTTTAGTTTAAGAGTATGAGAAAAAGCAGTGCTTATATGGGTACCTGTGCTCGAGAACACTGTACACCTATAATATATGTCAGGTTAAAGCAACTTAAAATAGTGTGGCAGTATTGTTTGCCTATTTTTCTGTAATGTTTCTGTAACAAACTGTTAGGATTGGGATAAAAAAAGCATACATTAAGCTAATTGAAGGTGTTCTATTGTCCAATGATAATTCTCTATTCACATTTTTGCTTCAAAATTCTATAATTATTTAGTTGCAATCCATTTAATGTGTGCTAAATTAATTTTCTATTATGCCAATTCTTAATTAGAATGCCATGTGTCACTAATTTAAGAGGCTGAAAGATTTCCAAGTATATTGCGTCATCTGAGTTTATAACCTGAAAAACATTGTTTGTGTGACATGGCACATTTTCCATAAAACCATGTTAACTACTGGTAATTATATTTTTGTCTTTTAACCCTTTAGAAATAGTGTTTTTAGTTTGGTGGTTCCATCATTTTTCTAAGGATCAGTGTTGACTTTACAAACCTGTTCCAAATGATTTGCTAGTAACAGCTCATTGATTTTCTGTCTAGATAGCTACAATTCTGTCTTGTCAGGATTTAAGATAATTTTAAGTACAGATGTTTAAGGATACTCCCTTGCAAAGGAAGATAAAGCATATAATTTTCCCAGTTGGAGGGGACCAATTGGATAAAATGCTATTTTTTTAATTCCTTGGTTCTTCTCTCCAGTTTTTAAGACAGTTAATACATGTGACCTTTCTCAGCCATGTGGGATCTCCCTTTTTCTCCATAAGTTCTTGAAGATAATTGCTAATAGTTTATTGGCTGCTTCAGTTTAAGTACTGAATTTAATTGGGCCCTGTTCCCTTGAATGTGTTTGCATTTTCTAAACGGTCCTTAAGCTGTTCACTTCCTATCCTGCCCTTCTCTTAATTTTATTTAAACATTTTTATCTAGAAAGGAGAAAGAGGTCTTCATTTTCCTTTCCTGCTAGCTATTCTTCTTTCTCTTAATTTTAATGACAATTTAATTCTACAAGTTTTGTCACTGCATTCTGCCTCATTCCATGGTTTGATTTTTCACAATATTCACCCTTACCTTATTCTGATAATTTCTGAGGCAGCTGTGCTGCCTTTTTCCTGTGCTTCCTATTTTCCATAACACTCTAAGTTTCTTTCCACGGATAACTCCATGCTAACTTTTTGTTCAGGGGACTACTTGGTCCTTTATGCTGACTGGCCCTACTCTTTTTAGTAGTAAAGGAAGAGGAACACTATTATTTGAACAAATGTCATGTTTCTTATCACAAACAATTAGAACAAAAATCTACAGTGAGACCAAAATCATATTGGTACTTGACAATAATAGTTGTTTAGGGAGGAAATGGTGAATTATATAGTGATGAATCAAGAAACGGAATATTTTCTCTGTTTCCAGTGATACATGCCTCAAATAATTTGTCTCTCAATAAGATTTTCTTCCATGTATTTGTCCAACACTTTTTGAACACATGTATTTCACCACCCAGGAAAAGAGATTTGCAGCCTATTTAACTGGTTCTCATGTCCTCCATAACTTTGATCTTTTGTTTTCTTCTGCTAGTTCTAATGTTACTCTTTTTAAATGGAAGAGCATACTACATGTAAAATTCAACATGGAAATGAAATTTTTGAAGGTTTTTGTGTGAGGGCAGAATGATATTCTCTATTTTGTTCACTGTTTCTTTCCCAGTAATTCTTAACAATTTCAATAGCTTACAGTTTCATAGAATTATTTAGCATGCTAGAGCCTCTGTTCCTGGAGTCCTAGCTGTCAAATCAGAACCTGTCTTTGTGACTGCAAACTCATAATAATGATTTTTCCTCATATTTATTTTTCTACAAATTTTGGCAATGAATTTAACATTCTTGGTTAGTAGGTATTATATATATATATTTTTTTTTTTTTTTTTGCAACAAGTAAAAAAAGCTTTTTCCTCATTGCTGTTCATATTTGATCTGCATTTACCCCTGAACATGTAAAATTGACTGTAAACAAACCAACATTTTATTTTTCTCCTTCCTGTAATAGCATACGTAATATTTAAGTACACAGTATATGTTAAACTTAAAGAACATATTGTAAAGTTTGTTTTCTGCTTTATTGTTTTTAAGGATTTTTATAAGATATGATGTAAAACAGTATTATTATTACCAGCAAGACACCATATGCTATGGTAGTGAGCCATTAGTTTAAATTGACTTCCTAGGAAAATTGGTTTTCTTTTCAGCAATCTGATTCTAAAGTCATGTTTGATTTTTTTTAAATATTGATACAGAATGCAATAAGGTGGAAGCAGCAAAAATTAATCTACTGGATATGATCTGTGGTCTTTTTGATAACAGCAAGGACAGAACATTTCAGAGAAAATGGGAGAGCCTCTTAAAATGCAGTAGGGAACTATATGATCTGTGAAGGCCTTCTCTTTTTATATTTGGAGACTGATAATAAATTGCACTGTTAAATTTCTTTGAAGAAATTTACCGGAATAACGCTAAAATTGTGATCATTTATAAAATTGTCATGTAACGCCATCCTCTTTTTAGCAGGAGGCCAACATCATTTTAGCTTTAATAGCCACATTTACAGTCCAATTATGTGCTATCTGAAATATTTTTTTTATTAGTTTTGATTTACCATTCTCTTTTTTAACAGTAGTTCCTATGTTCCATTGCAGGAATCATGTATATAATATTCTTTTACTCATGTCTTCTTCTGCAATACTGAGCATTTTTCTATCCCTTCTCATTTTATAAGGGTTTGCTTGTATAAGAGTTTCTCCTTTGTGTTTTTAAACTGCATTAGGTATTATGACTGTTAACACAGGGAGGCATGAGAGATAAGAGGAAATAAAATAAATCATCACTTTTCTCATATATGGAACATGAATTTCTGTGATGTCTTGGAGTTCAAATGTTAAACTCTCTTTTCTTTTTCTTTTTTTTTTTTTTTTTTGGGTAAATATATACCTTTGCCAGTTCACAGCTTCCCTTAATCTATCTTGACTATAAATAAGATGATAATTATGAAATATTGTAAAATAATTAGTTTAGGTTTTAAAGCTATTGACTGCAACATTCTGATAAAAACCTGAAGTTTATTTTATATCTTAAAAATTGATTTTTGCTCAACTCAGGTGTTGAAAACACATATTTAGTTTAAATTGTATATATGCATCTGAATTAATAATGTGTGAGATTATTATTTATACTATTTGGGTTGTATCCAGATTCAGATTGAATAATTAGATGATTCACTAATCGTCTAAGCTAGAATATTGGATAGTGTGAATGAAAACACAACAACACTAACAATTTAATTTAAACTGTGTATTTTTAATTTATGGGGGTGGAGGGGGAAGAGTAAATTACTCCTACCATGAATAGTAAGTATAAGAGTGCAAAATCTAAACTATGAATTATTTTATTATACATTTTAGATACTGTAGTCAAACACCTTACATCAAAAAATACTTGAATTGCAATGTGACACCTTTCAAATAGTAGTCATGATACATATTTAAAAGCTTAATATCACTTTTGAATTGCCATATTTCTTCATTTGAAAGAAAACAGAGCAACAGAAATGTCTTTCAATTAAATTCAGAGATATGACCTTATAGTCAGAAATCTAATCTTGTCATTCTTCTAACATGAAAGAAAGAATATTCCCTGAAACTGAGTAAATATTTCTAGTTTACAAACAAGATGAAAAGTCTGTTTCCCCAGGCTATTGAAAGAGGACACATGAAAGCCAAGAACAATTGCATAAGATCAATATTAATATTTTGGTAACCAGAGGAAGCTGATGTTTAAATTTAGACTTGAGAGTTTATGTGCAAACATCATGAAGTACAGCTCTAAGAACTCAGATCAAAAGAAGTTCAACATTGAATGAGTACACAGAATAATCCAAAAAGAACAGGGCTTTAATTGCCGTGCTAAATAGGTTAGCATAGATTTTATTTTCATGTTCGTTATTTTAAGAACATTTTCTATCCCATAGGATTTTTCTAAGAGCTCAACATAACTTCAGTGGAATTGGTCTGAAATGTTTTCTTTTTTAGCAAACTGATACAGGGCATCTCTTCATTTATGAAACAGAATAATCAATACATGTGTCGGAGGAATTCACACAATGCATCTCAGCTGCATTTAGCCATTTAAAAAAATGTTCAGTACAAGTCAAACAGGTATCGGAAAGGACAATGAAGAAAAAATCTGTGCAAAATCCCAAAGGACAGAAAAATGTTGGGAGCTTTTACATGCCTACTACTCTAGATGTAGTTACAAAGGAAGAGTATTCTTTATGCGTAAATACAAAATGAATTAATTAATTAATTTAGGCTTCTGCGTCTTCCCTTAGTTTTGGGTTGTTAATGTAATGGAAATGTAGTTTTTGACTAAAGTGAATCAGAGAATCATTTAAGATCATCAGTCCAACCATTAATCTAGCATTGTCAATTCCCCAACTAAATTATATCCCTCAGTGCCACTTCTACATATTGTTTAAATACTGCTGGGATGGTGACTCAGCCACTTCCCTGAGCATCCTGGTCTGATGCTTGACAACCCTTCCTGTGAGCACCTTAGAACAGATTCCAGTACCTAATGGGAGCGTTCAAGAGAGCTGCAGAGGGACCTTCCACAGCAGCATCTAGTGACAGGACAAGGGGGAATGGTTTTAAACTGAAGGAGGGTAGTTTTAGATTAGATTTTAGGAAGAAACTATTTACTGTGAGGGTGCTGAGGCACTGGAACAGGTTGCCGAGAAAAGTTGTGGATACCTCATCCCTGGGAGTATTCAAGGCCAGGCCAGATCTGAGGGCCTAGTGGAAGGTATTCATGTCCGTGACAAAGGGGCTAGAACTAGGAGATCTTTAAGGCCCCTTCAAACCCAAATTCCATGATTCCATGATGATTCTGTGAATTACAGTGAGTGTTGTCTCTCAGCCTGAAGAACTTTTGACTAGAGTAGATTTCCTGTTAGGGATACATACATCCTTCAATTTAAGGTTTGTGAAGATATGGATTCCTAGACCTGGATGGAATTCTTCAGGCTATTTATTGTCAAAATTAAAATAGGACATTCTCAGAAGTTTTATAAATCAGTCATGTTTTCTGGATTGTTTTTATGTTGAACAAACATGCATAGACCCTGAATGTTTAAATAGAAATAATGTAATTATTTTTTGACATTTTTATGAGTTGTTTAGCTTTTCAGTATAAATTGATTCAAAAATCCTTCTATTGTGTTTTAGAGAACCTGAAATTTATCATTCAGTTGTTTCTTGTGACATATTTTTTTAAACTATTTTTCCAAAGAATGAAACATATTTTTAAATGTTTTATCTGAAATTAGTGTTAATATTTTTAATTTGTGTATGGTTTTTGTGCTTGAAAATAAGATATTTACAAATTTGAATTATATACCAGTAAATGTCCATATGGGCATTCTTGGATGAAGGATGATACATTAAGAATAAAAAGTATTTTGTTCATCTCCTAAGTTTGGCAAAGAGTTTACGATCATTCTCATGTGATGGATTAGATATACTTCTGCTGTCAGTGCATCTCAGTGAGGGAGATTAACTTCTACAATGTGATTAAAATGTGTATTCTGATTTCTGTGGTTCCCCACATTTTCACGAAGTATGTAATGATGCGCGTAGCTGAAAACACAGGTTTTCAGTGCTATTCTGTGGAAGTAAACTCAGCTATTCTGAGTCAGTATCTCAGTAGGAACAGACAAGTGAAGCTGCATTAAAGCCTTTGTATGTATAATTTTGAATCATTATTTACAAATATTCTTTGTAAAATTTCTCTCTCAATGTTGTATTGTATTCGTGTACTGGACATTGCAAAATGTTTTTATTAATTTATGTATTTTAACTTTCTGATAAGACAAATTATTTAAATTAAATAATAATAGGTGCATCAGGCACAGCATCACCAGCAGGTTGAGAAAAATATTACGCTGTGAAATATGTGCCAGACCTTTCTGAACATGTCTGTCAACAATCTGTTAATGACTGCTTTATGGATGTAAACATAGTGGACTGACTTCACATATTATAACTTTGTATCCTGTATCTTAATATTTCTGTTGCTGAGTCAAGGTCTTCCTGGACCTTCTGCCAGGATTTAAGATAATTAGATTTAACGATATTTGAAAGCAAACATTTTCAATTGTGTTAAATTGTGTTAATATTCAATACTATTCAGTGAAAAACAATCTACACGTACTATCTCTCCGTGGGTAGGATGGAGACTGTGGCTAAACCAAGACAGTGGCTTTATAATTTTTCCTTCAAATATGCTGTAATTTGGTGCAGTCATGCAGTTAAATATAAGTATTTTGTTATTTGCAGCAATGCAGCAATGCAGGTATGGAAGCTATTAGCTTGTGAAAGAACTTCAGATCCTAAGTAATTTTTGAGGCAGTTGCACAGCATTTACCTCTAGTTCATTTTCAGCTGTAAATATTAGTTTAATGTATAATGCCAAATATTTTGAAAGTACTTCTGATACTGACGTATAAATTGATTGCAAATGTATTTTCCTTATTATTGCATTTAAATTTTTTGATGTTCAGAAATAGAGAAAGGAGGTTGTGGAGATCCTGGAATTCCATCATATGGGAAAAGGACTGGCAGCAGTTTTCTGCATGGAGACACACTTACCTTTGAATGTCAAGCAGCTTTTGAACTGGTGGGAGAGAGAACGATTACATGCCAACAAAATAACCAGTGGTCTGGCAACAAACCCAGCTGTGTTTGTAAGAATTATTATATTTTTTTCTGTATTATTTTTCTGACCTTAACTGCTTGTATTTCTTAACATTTGTGACTTATCAACAGGAAAATACTTCAAAGTACCTTGAAGACTTTTTCCATCATGGTTTGGGTGTTTTTTCAATTGACTTGGTGGCTCATTTATGGGGAACGTCATGCAAGACTGTTTTTAGAATGTTCTTTACACTCATTTTACATGTAATTGAACCACTTAACACTCTTAATGGAAATGTGTGTTAAATTAGATTCTAAATGAGCAATTCCTAATAGCAGATAAGTGTTCAAAAGGACCCTGTGGCACATACACATTTCATTCGTGCACTGCAAAACAGCCTGCAAACCCACATAAGAAAAGATTGTCTGCTTTTTTTTTTTTTTCTTTCTTTCCTTTTTTTTTTTTTTTTTTTTTTTTTTTTTTTTTTTTGTGATATATCACAAAGGTGTGAATATAAATATAAAAAAGTTAAGAATATCAAACATAGTAAAAGTTTAGGTAAGGTCATTTGTTGTGATTTTTGTTTTAAAAGATAAAATATATTTGTTACTAAAAAAGGTTTGTTGGGTTAGTTTTTCTTTTTGTGTTTGCTTGGTTTTTTGTTTGTTTGTGTGGGGTTTTTTTTGGGGGGGAGCAGTTTATTTGGGTTGGTTTTTTTTACTTTTCTTTTTTTTCCCTTTCTTGTAAAATAGAGCAGATCTTTCAAGTACACAGGTATATTAGGCATTTCAGTTCTGCAGATCATGTTAAATTTTCCTGTAAAGAGTCATACAAATCAGTACTGGATTTGACTACCATCACAACCTTTGAGAAGTGTCCTACTCTATGTATGTACTTTGAAGCTGTGTTGGCACAGGACTTAACAAACTGAGCAAGATTGCTCTGGACCAGAATAATCCTCAATATGCCTTGCAATGCTGAATTGTATCTTAGCATGTAAAGCCTAGGCAGAGGGACAGTTCAGCTGCAGTTCCCTTGGAAGACAGAAGTTGTGTTTCTTCATGGTGCTGTGTTGCATTGGATTGCTATATCATTTTGTGTTGACCATGTGGAATATTTTACTGTGCTTCCAGTGTTACATATGCAGATGCCCTATAAAAAAGCATGCAATCTCTAACATCCATTTACATACAATGAACTCAGTTTGACACATTTGAAGAGATGAATAATGGTTGTCCTTTGTGTTAACTAATATTCAGTGAGTCTTACCCTTTCTGAATATACTGTATTTCTGCCTATAGTACCAGTCACAGAGTCAAGACTCTGAAACAAATTAGGCAATGTCTTGATGAAAATTGGCTCCAAATAGTGAAAAAGAATGATGGCTATGAATAATTTTTGGTTTTGTTCTATGCCATCAAAGGAAAACTGGGGTAAAACAAGTTCAGACAATATAATCTTAGGATTTCTTGATTCAGTCACATCTAAATTTCCACCTTTATTTACATCAGAATGAACTTTGTATACTACAGACAAAACTGGCCCTTGTGCTTGATTTTTTTTTTTTTTTTGATTGTTAAATGCAGTTTAATGCATATCTGGAAAAAAATCATTCAAATTTGGAGATCACTTTTCCATTTTTAGAACAAACCTGCAATTTTTTGCAAATTCTGATGCATCAAGCATTACTTTTACTTTCTTGGTATTCACTGCATGCAAATCTCTTGCAGGCCCTGCTTCAGTCACTCGAATTCACTAGGGAAACAAAACATTAGAGAACTGTTCTGAAAGTGTTAAACATTTCCTGCTTGCATGTATAGTAGTTTTGACATCCAGGCTTCAAAATCATCCTTTTATACAAGAATAATAAAAAATTAAAAATAAAAATAAATAGACAAACATCTATACATTTTGTGGATAGTATTTTGAGAATCTTATTGTTCTTTCCTTTAGTTTCATGTTTCTTCAACTTCACCACACCATCTGGAATTATCCTTTCTCCAAATTATCCTGAAGAATATGGGAACAATATGAACTGTGTTTGGTTAATTATCTCAGAGCCAGGAAGCAGAATCCATCTGATTTTCAATGACTTTGATGTAGAACCTCAATTTGACTACCTTACAATCAAAGATGATGGGATTTCAGATTTACCACCTCTTGGCACCTTTTCTGGCAATGAAGTCCCTTCTCAATTGGCTAGTAGTGGGCATATAGTTAGACTTGAATTTCAGTCAGATCACTCTACCACTGGAAGAGGATTTAATATCACTTATACAAGTAAGAACTTCTGCTTTTTATTTTATGCTTAGTTTTATGCTTTCTTCATAATAATTAAAACAGAGAACATGATATTGATATTGATATTTATACTTATATTTATATTTATTTATTTTTATATTTATTTCAGAAGTAAATTGTAATGGTTGTATAATTGCACTATTTTCAGATGTCTTCCTTGTATTCATTAGCTTATCTGAATCCTTATAATTTATTTATTTTAATCATGATAGTGCTGAGGAATTCCCTTCATTTTTTATTATTTGTCTTTTTTGTTCATGCTGTGTAAATGCAGATCCCATAACTAAAGTCCAGATATTTCACATCAAAGTATCCACTGCATGTAATTTAATATACTTCTCAATGGAACCATCAGGAATAAGGTCATAAAGGTATTAATCTTAGATTCCAAATATTAATCGGAAAAGCATACTAGTAATCATCAATACAAATAAATAGTTTTGGGAACATGTTTTGCTTTTGTATGTTTTTTTCTAGTTGAATAGGGTGCAATTTAAGAATGCAAACCCCTAAGAATAGGGATCTCTTTTCTGCATTACACATAGCAGTTACACTCTGGTTTTTATAGTGTCTAGAACACAGCAGAACTGACACAGAAGTCTTTCCTATAAAAGTACACAAATTTAGAATAATTCTTCTGTTTGGCTCCTGTCCCTTTACACATTTTAAGAATGTGCTGCCTTTGAGAAGGCTATTCTCAAATGTACAAAGTTTAAGTGTAACTGGACAACCAGTCCAAAAGCTGTTAAATATGGACCTACTGGTCCTGTACCTATAGAGAGCTGCTAAGAAAATAAGTGCCTCCTGTTTGGGCAACCAGGCTAAGAAATATCTGGCTACAGATGGCCCTCTGTTTTGTTTATATAAAAAGATATTACTAAAAAGTACCCTCAATAGAAAACTAGTAACAGCATTGTCATGTAGAAAACATTTTTACATTTGCTGTAGGTTGCTAACTCTCCTAAAACTTTTATGAGTCATTCAAAGATGCTACTTATACAGAGCTTATCATTTTATCTGAAGAAATTATCTTCTAAGGTTATAGAAGCTAATTGACAATAAAGTTGTCTTTGAGACCTTTTGCACTGTTTCTGTGTTTGTCAATTAAAATAATTGTGTTTGTGGCCAAGGTGTTTTCTTACATTACTTGGAAAGATTTCCCACATAAAGCTGGAATTCATTGATTTCAATCTTTTTTATGTCTTAGATGCCTAAATTGGTCTTTTGCTTTTATAGGAGGGGATAATTTTTGTCCTTAGAAAAATGGCAGGAAGAAAAAAGGGGAAGCCATTTCCTCTTGTTTTATCACTTAGTACCTGTGAGAGGAGGCCAATACTCACTTTGCTACAACCTCTTTCCAGGTAGTCGTAGGGAGCAATGGGGGCTCCCCTCAGCCTCCCTTTCTTCAGGTTAAACAACCTCAATTCCCTTTTGTTCAAGGCAAAACAGCTGGATTTTATCCAGAGGAAAATTTAGGCAAATTATTCTTGTGTATCTAAGCCACATATATCTAAAATGTTCTGAATTCCAACTATGTTGCATGTCATTGGATTTGAAGACGACTTTTTATTGAGAAACTTTCAATACTTTGAATTATATATTACTATATTGTTACATATTGCTGTATTACAATGGAAATATTATTCTCCCCCTCCTCCAAAAAACAAGACACAAAGTTTAAAGGGATGGTTTTTATTATTGCTATTATTGTGGATTTTATTACCAGCATTATTAATACGTTTTTTATCAGCCTTTGGTCAGAATGAGTGTCATGATCCAGGCATTCCTATAAATGGGAGGCGTTTTGGAGACAGATTCCTTCTGGGAAGTTCTGTTTCCTTTCACTGTGATGATGGCTTTGTGAAGACTCAAGGCTCTGAATCCATAACCTGTATTATGCAAGATGGAAATGTAGTATGGAGCTCCACTGTCCCACGTTGTGAAGGTAAGGGCACAATCTTTACTTTGCATCTACAATTTGAATAATGACACTATTTAAATTTATCTTACTTTTTACATTTTGCACATAAATAACACTGCTTTACCTGAAGTTATTAATTCATCTTAACACTCTTCCAGTCAAGTGAGAGCACAGTAATAGAAACAAGATAACTTGCTTTTATACTCTTGGAATAAATTAGCATTCTAAAAATCTGGTTGCTATTGTTTCCAAGTTCTGATTGTCACCATCATTACTCAGTTGTGAAATATAACTGCTATAACAGTTTTGGCTGTAGCACACTGAAGAACAATTATCTACCACACAGGAAGTAAATAAATCTTCTATATAAAAGTCCTTTTTGAAAACTAACCCCTTTAAATTTCTCAAAATGAAAGCATACCTGAATTTCTGTGTGTAATATTATAACCTGAAGTACGCTTATTTCTGAGAAATATAGTGAAAACTAGAGCTGTGTTTAATATCCATGATATTCCCAAAAATTTCCAAATTTATTTGCTTGTCCTTTCTTAGGTGAATAAATAGACTAAGATGATCTCTACTAAGGTTTAAAACTCTCTTTAGAATGAAATACAGTAAGAAGAATTGCTTGATGCTTAACTGATAGGTCCTAAAGTCAAGGCAGATGAGTGCATTTAATAAATTACTAAAGTATGTTTTTTAAAAGTCATGTTCAAAGTGTCTACATTTTATTGAACTATAGATGCATAGACAGACTCCAGATTAAAAGGGTTTTTTTGGGACAACTAGTCCAAACCTTTTAAATCTCACATTTCCATTAACTGCAGTGTCATTGCAATTACTTAAGGATCTGGATCATATAACTTTCTTGGTTTTTAGGCAATTTTGGAACTCAGTGCTCATAAGGCTGTGCATTTCAAAGAAAATTTAAAAATATTGAAGAACCCTCCCATGTCTGCAGTCTGTTAGAAGTGTATGTGACCCTGGATGTTGTAGTAGCAAAATTTCTTACCCTGATTAAAGCATGTTACACAGTGGAGCAAAGTTTTTCTTTTATTTTTAGAGCACACCCAGCTCACTCCAAAGAAGGGAGTAGGGTTAGAAGATTTTTGGTTTTTGTTAGAAGATTTTTTTTCTCATTTTGAAGCTCTAGATTCAATTGTTAAAGTATTCAGTGTAATCTTTGTGTAATTTTATTTTTGAAAATGCTAAGATAAAGGACCAATGATGAGCACTTTTAAGGGAAAAAAAAGGAGAGAAAAAAAATTACAGAAATTACTTTTCCAGAAAATATATAGGTGCCCCTCAGTTATCCTTTCCTTGAACCTTCTGGAATGCTTACTTGGTTTTGAATGAGGAAAAGATTAAGCAAATAGACTGGCTTGGGGATTTTTTTTTTAAAGATTTCGCTCTTTGTTTTCATATATAAGGAAGTAGTTAGGTTCAGGATATGTTCCTTTGTGATGTGGATTCTCTTAATAATTGATGGAGTTTCTGGGCTTGGATTATGGACTAAGTATGATTTAGTTTACTTCTAGTTGTCTGAGATTTCTGAACAACTGTTGGTTTTTTGTTGTTGCTCTGCTCTGGCTTTATTATACACAACAATCTCCGTAAGCAACACCTGAAATACATGAAGTAAATTATGTACACGAAGTGCTATAATCAGTTGAGGATCAACAGTCTTATAACTGTTCTTGTTTATAGTATAATGAAATTTAATTTAAAAACCACTATGGAATAAATTGATTTCCTCATTAACTATACACATGTAAGGTAAATGTCATTTTACTGGCCTTTCATTTTGCTTCAAAGAAAGTTTGGTGTGTTTCAGGATTTGTGCGTTGCTTTTATCACTTAAATCTGGAAAAAATTCCTAAAGACCAGTGCAAGTCAAGTGAAATCAAATAAACCTCTCTGATTAGTTTTTTTTTTTTTTTTTTTGTGTGTGTGTGTGTTGCTAAAAACATTGAAATATAATTAGGCATATTAATTTACAACTCACAAATTCATGTTGCCATCCATTTCTATATGGCATAATAGGTTGGTTTGTCGCTGCTTAGAGAAACAGAAGAAATCTAGCAAGATTTCCTGCATTGAAATCTGGAATTTTCTGATAATGATATCACTGACCTTTTCTATGAGGACAATATAAATGATACTAAGATAAATTTACCTGACCTTGAAAGTGTACCTGTGTTATGCCATGCCATAGCCTTTAGTAAAACATAACAACCCAAGGCCCTGTGCAATGACAGCTTAAATTTTTAAGGGACTCATGTTTTCCTAAATTTGTTCTGTCATTTCTGCTTTGTTTAATCCAGCTCCAAAGTCCTTTAATTTTGCACTGAAAAATGCCCCTGTCTAGCCCTGTCTTCTTGCAATGGTTTTATTTTTTTCACTTTTTATGGAGGAGGATCAGGTTAGAGAACATTCAAACAAATTTGACATAGAGGAATGGGTCTGGAAGGATGCATCCAAGATTTCTGAATAAGCCATCCAATGACATCACAAGGTCACTCAATATCTTGGGAAGCTGATTTAAACCAGGGAGATCCCTGAGGACTGGAAGAAAGCAAATTCCAGTCTTGGAGAATGGAAAGAGAGATCTGAAGAGCTACAAGTCTTATCTCTATCACTGGGAAAGGTGATACAACAATATTCCTTGAAACCATTTCCAAACCATGCGCTGTGGTTTAAACCCTGCTGGAAATTAAGCCACATGCAGCTGCTCTTTCCCCCTTCACCCCCTCCTGTGGGAGTGAGACAAAAGGCAGATATTCTGAGTTGAGATAGGAAAACAGCAATGAGGTAAGATAGTAAGAACAACAATATTAATAATAAAAGTATACGAGAGAGGGTGATTTATATACAAAAAAGTGCTCACCCACTGCCTGACTGACCAACCAACCCAACCAATGTCCAAGTGGGGTGGTCACTGAGACAAAGATAAAATGCCCCCCCAGATCCTTCTGCTCATGTTCTTCCTCCACCCCATGTCACATTTTCTTCTTGCAAGTAAAGTCCCTGACTTCTATCCTGCAGAGATGGTGAGAGTGGTATAGAATAACCACCCAGGTGTGCCCACATAGCTCCAAACTTCCCCCTCGAGGCTACTGTGAGAAAACTCTGTCCAAGCCAAAAATAGGACAAAATGAAGAAAACTATGGTCACTGGGAGTAATCAACATGGATTTATGAAGAGGAAAATCATGCCTGACCAACCTAATAGCCTTCTGTGTTAAGATGAACTGTCTGATGGATGAGGGGAGAGTAATGGATATTCAGTTTTAGTAACATGTTTGGCACTGTGTCATGCAAAATTCTCAATGACAAACTGATGAAGTAGGGACTAGAGAAGTGAACAGTGAAGTGGACTGAACACTGACTGAACTACTTGTCTCACAGAATTGTAGGCAGTGTCACAACTGGAGGTTAATTTATAGAGGTGTAGCCCAGGGGTCAATGCCCTATCCAGTACTGTTTAAAACCTTCAGTACTGAACTGAATGCTGAGGCAGAATGTACTCTGAGCAAGTCTGAAGATGATGTAAAACTGGGGGGAGTGACTGGTGTTCCAGATGTTTGTGCTGCTGTTCAGAGGGACAAGAGAGGGAGCAGAAATGGGCTGAAAATAGATGACAGATCTCTCCCATCTATTGAGCATTAGTGAGGCTGTGTTGGGAGCACTGTGTGCACTCCAGGGATCCACGGTGCAAGAGAAATGTGGACATACTGCAGTGAGTCCTGTGAAGTGTCACAAAGGTAAGTAAGGAGTTGGAGCATCTGTCATACAGGAGGAGGTTGAAAGAACTGTGCTTGTCTCGACTGGAAAAGAAAAGGCTCAGGACTCAAGAGGATCTTGTCAATATGTACAGATAACTAATAGGATGGTTTAAAGAAGGTGGAGCTAGACCCTCCTCAGTGGTGTACAAGAATCAGACAAGAGGCAGTTGACAGAAACTGAAATACATGGATTTATGGAATACATGGAATACATGTTTAAAGATAAAAGCCTTGCACTGTGAGAGTGATCAAACACTAAAACAGATTGTCCAGAAAGTCTGGGGAGTGTATGACTTTGGAGGAAAGGCATGATCCTGACTGGACATGGTTCTGTGCAATCTGTTGTTTTGAACAGGAAATGGACTAGATGATTTCCAGACATCCCCTTCAATTTAAACCATTCTATGATCCAGTGGAATATTTACAACTGTCAGTTCCACTGAGCTCAGTGGTTACTCAAAAAGGTGGCACAGAACAGCAGTAATAATTACCTGGAACAATTTGTCTGATGTTTCCATGTCAATGTGGAATCATACTGGATCTAAATGTGATGATTCAGTATCATTTTTTAATAAGATACTGTGCTTTTCAACAGAAGGAAGGCTGGCAGACCCAAGTGCCACACTCTGTGTGTTAAAATATATAGAGAGTAATAAGCCTTGATAAGACACATTGCAGGCGTTATGAGTCTGAAGAAATGAAAGTGCTGTGTTAAACTATTAAAACTATATTAAACATATTTCTGTGCATTTTAGTTTGATTTTTTGCAATTTCTTTGAATATGTAATATATTAGAAATAATTTGTATATTACAAATATACATGATTTTTTTTTTCTTGCAGCACCATGTGGCGGACATTTGACAGCATCGAGTGGTGTTATCTTGCCACCAGGTTGGCCAGGATATTACAAGGACTCACTTAATTGTGAATGGGTGATTGAAGCAAGACCAGGAAATTCCATTAAGATCACTTTTGACAAGTGAGTATCATAAAGTTAAACAAGAACTAAGGTTGAGCATAAACACTTGTTTTATTATTAAAGAATAAGTGTATACTTTAAAAAAGACTGGATGTGGCACTTGGTGCCATGACCTAGTTGAGGTGTTAGAACATGGGTTGGACTCGGTGATCTTAAAGGTCCCTTCCAACCTAGAAATTCTGTGATTCTGTGATTCTGTGATTCTGTGAACTCAAACCACAAAAAAACCCCCTCATTCCAACAGTCACAGTAATATTCCTACAGGTATGCAATTAAAGGTTTCTAATGTGTCTGCTTCCATTGTACTCAGCGGGAAGTTCCAGAAATTTAAGATGCTGACTTTTTTTTCTCATTAAAGACTTCATAGTATTTATATGTTTATATTCATTTGCAATTTTTTTTATTAATGTTCAGAAGCCTGAGGTTTTCAGGGACGTCTTATTAAATGGAAATAACATTTTAAGTTATAAGATGATGCATTTAAATTTTATAAAAGAAAATGCATTGCCTGAAGTTGCAGATATTTGAATGTGTGTGACCTTAACAGTGTGAGAAAATATTTCTGAGAAAATAGTGACAAACATAGGCTTCTGTGACATGTGATGCAGTGTAAGAACTCAATTTGCTGAATTTTAGACACACATATTCCATTGCAGAATTCTGGAGTTTTGTGTGCAAATTGAACTGCAATGACATTAAACAAGAACTTGGAGTTTACAAAATAGAGAATTCTGATTACATATAATTTTTGAAGTACAGCAGGTACACAATTAATATACTTCAACAATATATCAGCATTAATAGCAAATGGATTATGTTGCTCTTCCCTAATTGTTTCAATTGCAAAACAGTATTACCATTCAGCATGTTGGTTTTGGTAGACAAAGAAAAAACCCTTCCATGTTTTCTTTGGAGGTTTATGGAGCTTTTCTGGAAGGTTTAGAAAATTGTCTAACTTTACTACATCACATTATAAATGTTATTGAAAGCGTTATGCTTGTTAATAATAGTATAACTTTGCTTTTGCAATAAAATTATTTTATTTTGTTAACATGAAGACTTTGTTACCCAGTTTAAAAATTCCATGTAAAACCTTTTTTATTGCCTACAAAAAAATCAGACTTTGCCATCTGATATAACATTAGCAAATTACAAATCAGTAGTTGATTTTGTCAATTAATCAACAAATAAAATATTTTTGTCAAGTGTATGACCTAGTTTGGGGAAAATGGAACCCTTTTATACTTCACTATATGACTTGCTTCAAAGACATACCTAACAGAATGAAGCTTTGTACAAATGTGATATTAATAATGTAAATTATCTCACTCTTGAGCTAATGAAGCTTTAATGTTTCTAGACAAATGTGCCTTTCCAGAGCCCTTAGAAACTTTCCAAAAGTAGCAGCCACTGCATGACCCTATGATTATTGTACATTGAAACATTTTGCATTTCAAATTGTGCCTAATGCCTGGAAGGGTAACAGAAAAATAAAGTCTAATTGAGTCAAGTCATGAGGAAAGGGGTGGAAGAATAATGCCTGATCTGGAGATCTTTGGCACTTTGAATATTGTTAAAAAATAGTTTGATAATTTATGCAACTAACCTCTATATTCAAAATCAACCCAACTGCATGAAGATTACTATAACACAACATCCTTTAAGTCTTTTTAAAATTATCTATGTACATTTGGAGGACATCCTATCTCTTACTAATATGAGTAAGCAAATAAACATTAAAATAAACTAAAAATCCAAAATGTAACCCTCAATTAGGTACTTTCAGTAACGATAAAGGATTCCCAATAACAAATTGTCTTGATTTATCACTTTAGGGAAAGTGCAAAGACTAAAAAACAGCAACAAACCCAGCCCAATTCAAAAGAGAATTAATTCCCTTAAACCCTCAAAATCAGACCTGAATTATAAAGTCACATTCAAGTTTGACATGAGCAGGAATCTACTGGGAATAAAGATCATTGTCAGAGTAGCACTTGCTGTTGAGGGTTATTTTCTGGTTTCTGTCTCCAGCAAGGGATTGCCATCCATTGTTGTCGTACTGCCCTGCTAAGAAAACTGCAATTGCTGCCTGAGAGCACTTTATTCCTAATTAGTTTGCCTCACAAACATAACTGTCAAAATAATTGAACTATTCAATTACTAATCTTGAGTCTATTAATTATGAGTACAAATAAAGCATTTAAAGCAGCCTAGCTGTATCTGTCTGTTTTCATCATTCTGCTACAGGATAAATCAATGTATAATCTCTGAAATTATGAAAGGCTACTGAAAAACTGTCAAGTACTTTATTGATGCCCTGTAACTGTCTATTTTGGTAAATTAAGTACTCAGTGAGCCTTTCCAGACGCAAAACCTCATGTGTTTATGTAGCTAAATTGTTGAAATAGTGTCCAGCATGCTTCTTGAGTTTGTCAACTAGCATTCTCTCAAATAATTATCAAACAGAGCCAGGAGTTACTGTGGGCAAGCAACCATTCATAATAGGAAATTTGAATAGTATCTCCTTCTTTGAGAGGCTAAAGGATGTAGTTCATAGCGTGGTTGTAGGCCATTCCATTCTAGCTGATTTCATTGCCAGGAATGGGTCCTGAAAATGTTTAATGTATTAGCAAACCTGCAAGCCCTGTAGTCCACTGTCAGAGTGGATAGATAGCAGTAAAAGCAATCATCTGGATTTTATCCAACCTATCCAAATATATCCAAATAAAGTACCACAAATCTAGAGTTTTATGTGTGAAGAGGAAGGAATGATATAAAGTGCCTAAGTCAGTTTCCAAGCAGTCATTAGCTCTGATAGCAAAGCAAAAGCATTCTGACTTATGGCTGTGCTTTTGTTTTCAGGGAACCATGAGAGAACAACAGGAAGGAATGCCAAATACTGGCTAAAACTGAAATTGTTCTTCTTATTATTGATGTGTCTGTAAAAATATTTTTACAAGAGCAATGCTGTTTGTTGTGGAAAATGTAACGGCATGGGAGCTTGGTCATTCTGTCATCATTTCGTAATGAACTATAAAGTCTATTTACACTTTAAAGGAATGTCACATGCATTTCTCCTTTCTCAAGTATTTAATATTTTGCACTTTAATTACAAGAATACAGTTTCTTATCTCTAGACTACTACATGTGTCCCATATTGGCAAGACAGCTAAGGGCATTCACTTTGAAAAAGTATTGTGTTGTGTAGGGATTACTGCTGCTCTCAGAAGTTGAGCTAACAAGACTTATGGGAATAGAAGAAAAAAAATCTCACAACATATGCATTTCTGAAAGATGAAAATAAGAATATTGGGTCTGCATGCAAATATATTTAGAGCAGTGTAAGTATCTGTAAAATAGCACAAACTTCATTGACAGGAAAATTTATGTGTGCATGGTTTAAATGCTACAGCATATCAGAATCTGATATAACCACAAACTATCTTGAAAAGCATCTGATGTAAAAAGTGACAGTCCAAGTTCATCTCGAGAAAGAGCAGGTTTGTGCTGTTTGATTTAAGAACTAGTAGTAGATGACATAGTTATCCATTATGAACTGGAGAAATGTGATGTGGTTTAATGATTGGCAGACACATTGACTCTGCTGTTGATTTTAAAGTTATTTTTTCCTGTAAATTAACCCTCATTAGTCTCCTTACTTTCCATTCTAGTCTATATTACCTGTTGGGTATTTTTTTTGATACACTAGAGTAAATTAAGAAGTCACACATATTGTAACAGTAACCAATTTCAAAATAAAGGCTTGATTTAAATCTAGTATTTTTTACTGCTTTATTTCATAGGACAAAAATGATTACCTAAAAGTAAAGTAACAAGCTATGTTAGAATAAAATCTTTGGATTAAAAAAAAAATTAAACACTTTACTATCTATAAAACAGTTTTTGCCAAATAGCAAATATCAAGAGATGAAATATTGAGATGAATAATGAAGTGTAATTGAAGATGTTCCTATTTCTTAACCTGAGGGCAAAAAATTTCTTCATATTGCAATTTTGTTTGAGAAAATTTGAGAAAATCTGAAGGCCAGTCATATGGGTGATCTGAAGTATACTGAATACCTTACAAATATTTTTTACGATACCACAAAAAAAGCAAGGAAAATGACTCATTAAACCTTCTTTAATTATTATTCTTATCAGTACATGGATGGATTTGTAGCTATGTATTTTTTTTATGTGTGGTATTCTTGATCAGTTACAAGTGGTTTGCATTTCTATCAGTTGAAGAAAATAACACCACCCATCTATCCACCAGCTGACTTGCATATTCCTTTTCAGATTCCAGACTGAAGTTAATTATGACACTTTGGAAGTCAGAGATGGGCCAGCAAATTCATCACCATTAATTGGAGAATACCATGGAACACAAGCACCCCAGTTCCTTATTAGTACTGGAAATTATATGTACCTGCTGTTCACTACGGACAACAGTCGTTCTAGTGTTGGTTTCCTAATTCACTATGAGAGTAAGTCTGATATTTCTCAAATAGATTTTTATTTAATCTTGAAAAAACTCCTTCAATTAGAAAATGACCAAACAAATGGGAACAAATAAAATTCAGTAGTTATATTTGTGTAAGAACCAATTATGTTTACTCTATTCTGTACTGACAGATAATTCTGGAAGTATTCATTTTGAAAATTTTTTCTTCATGAGTTCTTTATGTTATTCAGAGTCCTTACAGACCTAGTTATTTAATGAAATGCAAAATAATTTTAGAAACTTTCCTTTGTGGGTAAACATATGTTGTTTCGGTGTCCCCTGTCTTCTCTTTCACTTTCTCTCTTTTTCTCTATCTGTGGTTTTTGTAGGGCTGAACAGACTTGGACACCTTATTGTTCCAAAATGCAAATAAATTAATAGCAATATCTCCATGCAAACACAGAATAATCATAACCGCATTTTCTTTTCAATTAAGTGCATAATTGAATGCAATTGAAATGCATAATTAAATGGTCTGAAGTTACACTATTCTTTATATGATAGTACAACCATTCACTTAATTATTTACTGAAGAGAGCTTATGTGTTTACTGCAGTTGTACCAACCTATTAACATCACTTTTATCAGTTGTTCTTATTTGGAAACTAATCTGATTGCTGTAAATTTGCTGTAATATTGAATCTGGAATAGCATCCAGATACATTTTATAGCCGCATCAAGGCTTGTCCAAATAGCAAAAAAGTTGTGCAGTGAAAGCTTCACACTAAGTGCTAAATATTTCACACCCATGTCAGTGCATTTGCTCCACAAAACTTCTTAAATTAATCACAGCCTCACTGTTCATATTGTCTTTTTCCTCACATTGGATTTCACACAGAGCTAAACTTGTCTCCATTTTGTGTTTTTGCCTTGTGTTCTATTTGTCCATGTAACACAGCTGAAATTTGCTGCAGAGTCTATCTTATTCTGCTAGTCAGCATCAGGAGCTCCTGCAGCATTTCTGTGATCCTTCACTCTGCATTGGCAGTTGTGTACACCTCTGAGGGAAGGGCATCACAATAACTAGTAACATGGGGGTACTAAGTAAAGTCAGTGTTTTCAAAGAGCAAAAACAGGTAGAAAGACCTAATTGAAGCCTTCAGTAATCTGCCAGGAACAGAGAGACTAAACAGGAGACTAAAATCATATTTTGATTTTCTTTGGACGTTTAACTATAGAAGTTGCTAATTTTAAAGATATCACAATAGAACTTCTATTTGTTTCACATTCTTACATTTGTAGAAGACAAGGTAATAAATTTTGAGTTTTAAGAAAAGTTGCTGAATATTTTCTTTGGAAGTGCAAATACATATCTTATTTGGAAGTATCTTAAAAATCTTCCAGTTATAGTAATAACTTTGATGATAAAGTAAATCACTGCACTGTGAAGCAGAAGGCTCTTAACCTGCTTAAAATAAAAGGTTCAACATAAGCTAAACTGAGTTGAATCTGAGATGGCAGTAATATTCTATTAAGCTAAAATATAACTGTAATATAACTTTAATAAATATGTAACCCATTAAAGGTACTGTGAAGGATGTGAAGATAATTTGTTCATTCTTAAATTTCTGTCATTCAACCTTTCAATGACACTTCAAAATAGATAATGCAAGACAGTGTAGATTAAGTCTAATGCATCTAAGCAAAGAAAAAATAACGAAGTGCCTAATATATCTCTTAAGTAAGACTATTGATAAAATATTCATTTTTTGTTAAAAGTAATTAATCTTTTGGCAAGTGTGCTTCATGCCTCAATTACATTTTCCTGAGCTCTCAGCTTCCCTAGTTATGTGCTTTGAGTAGTGTTTGTTTAGCTGGTTGGTTGGTTGGTTTTTGATTGTTTTTGTGGGGGGTTTTCATTCCTCATTCTGTGAAGTAGGTTGTGCAATCTGAGTATTTTTCTTAATTGAAAACAGTAGAAATACTTTATCTGCAGATTCCTGTAATGTAAATTGTTCCTTTGTTTATTAAAGTATATATTTGAATTTTTCATTTCCTAATATAAGAGAACATAATAATTTACAAAGCAAATTGATCAATTATTTCTTCAATTCA
Organism: Onychostruthus taczanowskii; assembly: GCF_017590055.1. Classification (NCBI taxonomy): domain Eukaryota; kingdom Metazoa; phylum Chordata; class Aves; order Passeriformes; family Passeridae; genus Onychostruthus; species Onychostruthus taczanowskii. The sequence goes on along the minus strand of NW_024497629.1, from coordinate 15,689,931 downwards.
AATGCTTTTCTTACAATTATGTGCTTTTTGTGGACTAATATTTCTTTCTATCCTAAAATTTATCTAAAAAATAGATCTTATTTTAGTCATGTGTTGAGACAGTCAAATTACAATCTACATTAATATATTTGATAAATATTACAATTTTCTTACGTAATCAGTGAAATTGTTTAAAAGTCAAAGATTACCCATCTTAGTAAAAAAATTCCTTATTGAGGCCATTGAAAAAATCTACAAAATCCGTATTGTGATTTTTCTTAATGAAAATTATCAGAACTTAAAAAAATAGACATAATCCTTTATTCACAGTGTCTAAAATTATGTATTTGTTTAGATTAGGTTTCAGAAAGTAACTTTTTAGGTGCAGAAATATGCAATCTTCATGGATTTGATGAAGTGTTGAAACCAGTCAGACAATAAATTTTAGCTGTGATAACATAGCATCAAAATACTTAACACTTTTTCTTTTGATGAAAAAGATAATCCTTTGAATAGTCTGGATATAACAGAAAGATTCATACAATTTTCTGTGGCCAGATACAATCAATGGAAAAAGATTTGAAACATTGGGGAAGATTTTTTTGTTTCAGCAGTCCTTTTTACTATGGATAAGAATCCATACAGAAGCTAAATAGGAAAGGCAGATTTTGGAAAAGTGACCATAAAACAATAGAGTTTATGATTGGTGAGAAGTGAAAGAATGAAGCAACATGGTGATTAAATTAATGGCTTGCAAAAATCTAAACCACCAAATCTGGCAGATTGGTAGGCCAATGTCCTTGAATCCTTACTAATGAATTCTGAAAGTCATTTATAAATTTATGAAAAGAGCAACAGAAAACTATTGTTTGGTTTTTTGGTGGTTTTGACTTGGTTTGGTTTTGTATTTTTGTTTTGTTATTGCTTTTCCTTGTTTTTTTTTTTTTTCATTTTGGGGGTTTTTGTGTTTGTTTTGTTTCTTTTTTTTAATTTTATTTTTTAACTTTTGAGAAAGGTTTCTGTAGCTATCTAAAAAATCTCTTTTAATGATGTAACTCAAGGGATAATAATGTAGATACTAGATATATTCAAATATTGCTATAGATAGCAATCAGAGAATAACACAGATCTTTTATGATAAATACAAAAATCTAAAGTACAAATTTATTTCCAAGAACAAGAAACAGAAAACAGTAACAAAAATATTTATAAATATATTCAAATAAGGGAAAAATGACTCAAAAAAAGTTTGACCAAAAATCAGCTGTCACAGGCAAGACTAAACATTTTGTTCCTCTTTTGCAACTTTTGCAGAAAATAATAATTTTTACCATATACTTGATATAATTAAGTGAACATTTTCAAGGTAAGAGTGTGGCATATGGAGAGAGAGTACTACACAATATTGAAATATTTAAATATATTTTATTCATCAGGGACTGTTGAAATTCCCTGTGCTATACTGAGAGGGAAAGCAGAAGGACCACTCCACTGAAAATTATGTCTGAAAATCCAAATCTCTAAGGAAGTTTAAAAAAATTCAGAAGGGCACACACTTTTCCAATCAAGGATAGAGAAAAAGAAAAAAAGAAGATATTTGGACCAGAAGAATCAAGAACATTAGTTTTATCTTTGCTCTTGAAAGATACTAGTTTCAAGCTGATAAACACAATGATAAGAAATAAATTACTTGTATTTGATAAAACAGATAATGTCAAACCAACTTAATTTCTTTCTTGACAGGTTAGATGCTTTTGTAGATTTGGAAATGGAAAGGAGAGAAAATAGTTCTGTGCTGCCATTCATAAGCCTTTTAGAATTCTTTCAGAGAAAAATATAGAAATTTAGTGTGGATTAAATTATTGCAGTATAATAAATGTACAATAAGGTACAGTAGGGACTGGAAAAAATTTCTCAGAAAGGCTGTGGACTCTTCATCCTTGGAGATACTAAAAATACATTCAGGAATGGATCCACCAGTGCAACCAGCTTTAGGTGACCTTGCTTGAGCAGGGGGGTTGGCCTACATGACCCCAGAGGTTCCTTCCACCCTAAATTGTTACGTGATTTCTATGATGCTGTAAAAAAAAAAAAAAAAAAGAAAAAAAAAGAATTTTGATGACAATATAAGAACAGTTACAACTTGAAGATGATTCCAACCTACAATTACAGTAAGCACTATGATTGAGAAGTTTGGAATTCAAAACAAGCTAGATGAACTGAAGAAAGAGTGTAAAACAAAAACAATTTGATTCTACAATGAAACATGCTAAACCTAAATGGGGAAGGAGAAATGACATGCACAAATACAAAATAGAGATACAATAGAAAAACATTTGGATGTCACTCAGAACCTACATAATCTAGAGAAAAACGTAGTAGTATTGCAAAAAAATAGAATCTTCTAGACATTGTATTTAACCATCTAAAAAACCAAAAGACAATTTCAGAAAATACATTTGTTTTGTTTATGGGACTATTTTATCTAGGATTTCTTCAAAATTTTTTTTACTTCCTTTGATGACCAGGAAGACTATTGTGTCCAGTTTTTGACACAGTTTAAAAAGACTAGAATGTTGCTAACATGGAAAATATGACACATAAGAAGTCATTGAAAGATTTGTACTTGTTTAGAAAAAGTATGACTTGGCGGGCAGGGGGTAAATCCTGATAATGGTGTCATGGTCCCAAGTAACTAACAATTGCAGCCTGTCCTAGACTTTGATCTGCTGCCTGTGCTCCTTCTCAATCAACTATTTACAATTATTTTTGAACCACATTTATCACATTTGTGCCAGAATTGTGCCATGTTTCTCATATCAAAGCATTGCCTGTTATTTAATTTTAGGTTATCTCCTATTAAGAAAAAAAATAAAATCTTCAGGCAAAGAAGCAAAGAAAAAATATTTCTTTTCAGCTATGTTCATGGTTGCTGAAACTTACATACTGAATATTTTTCTCTGGGAATGAAACTCTGTTGCCTGAGCAGATTTGATTTATTTAACACTACTACTTCAGTCAGGAAGTTGGAAGTTCATAAATTTTCTATAGTTTTTGGTCTTCCTGCAAAAATGTGAAACAATGGAGTCAATGTAATTTTGAATTATCATTTCAAAAAGAACCTGATGAGTTTACTTGTTAAGTGTGACTCAGAATGCCAAAGCAGCTGAGGTGTTTAGGCAGGGATAGTAGGCTGCCCCAAGAGAAAGGAATTTTAAGAGTGCTGCTGTGGACCTCTACCTACACTAAATTTATCTGATAAAATGTAATGTGCATCAAAGTTAAAATTTCAAACAGATTAAATTAAGGGCACTTACAATGTAAAATATTATAGACTTAAATGGTTTATTTGAGACTTTATTGAACAATTTATCCAGGCAAAGGGAATCTAAAAATGCACTGTTAGCTAGCACGGTACATTTGCATTAGGAGTATGCAGTCAAGTCTAGAGGAACTTAATTCGTCTAGAATTTAAGTATGTCAGGGTTGCCTCATGAAAACTGGATCATAAGCTTTCAAATCTGAACTCTAAGTGAGATATAAGAAGAGCAGGAGCATACAGGGAGTATTTCTCTGTGAAGGCTAGAGTCATTATTTATGATATTTTTTATTTGTAGTCCTGATTCCAACATTCATATCTATAGTTCTGAACCCTTCACTTTATGCCCCGTTAAATCAATTTTTTCCTTAGTTTTGAACTCCTCCTACTTTTTTTCTAAGGTTGTATGCTAGTCCGGGATAAACTGAGCAGGGTAGAAGCAGTAAACTGAGAGTACAGCTTCCGCAGAAATGGTTAGAGATGCACAAGCAGCTGAGAGGAGCAGCACCTTCTTTGCCCTTTAGAGAGCTAAGAAACTAGGAAATGCTTGTGAAGAAGGCAGCTGTGGTGGAGTAACCTTGCTAGATCCCAGGTGCCCAAATCTTAGAAACACTTTCCCCCTACCCCTCCTTTCTTCTCTGGCTGAACTTCACTATCAATTTTATCTACCTCCTCCTCCTGAGAGGCGCAGGGGGGCAGGGCATGAAGGCTGTGATCCGTTTATCATACATTATCTTTGCTGCCCCTTCCTCCTTGGTGGAAGGACCCTTCAGACTCTACTCCTCCTCCAGCATTGGGTTCCTCCCCCAGGCGACAGTCTTCCATGAATATTTTAAATTTGAATGCTTCCCATAATCTAGAGTTCTTAATGAATGCCTCTGGCATGGGGTGCAATCTTCAAGAACAGAGTGCTCCAGTGTAGGTCTCCCACAGTGTCACAAGTCCTGCCAGCAAAGCTGTTTCAGCAGGGGCTCCTGTCTCCATCAGGCCACAGATCTTGCCAGAAGCCTGCTCCAGTGTGGACTTCCCACAAGATCACAGACTCCTTTGAGCATCCATCTACTCCAGAGTGGAGTCTGATACACTGTGAACCTTCATGGGCTGCAGTAGGATAGCTGCTTCACTGTGGTCTCCAGCACAGGTTGCAGGGGCTTCCAAACCTTGAGCATCTCCTCCCTCTTCTTCTTCAGTGACCTTAGTGTCTCAGAATTCTTGCTCTCACTTTCTCGCACTTCTCTATGGCTGCAGTTTTTCTGCAGCAGCTTTTTGTGTCCTTCTTAACTATGTTATCCCAGAGGCTCTACCACCACCTCTGAGGTGTTCAGCTTTTGCCAGCAGCAGGCCCATCCTTGATGCCAGATGGCATTGGTTCTGTTGGACATGTGGGAAGTTTATGGCAGCTTCTCACAGAAGCCGCTCCTGTAGCCACCCCTGTCTGCTAAGACTTGCCCATGCAAGCCTAATACACAGGTGAGGGTGACACCCTCACCCATGTATTTTGTCTTTGTCTTTGTCTTAGCCCTTGAGTATCTTCATGTTGTTCTCTCCCCCTGTACTGTTGAAAGGGATAATGAGAGAGCAGCTGAGTGGGGGACTTGCACCGAGACAAGGTCAATTCACCACAAATAGTAACAAAAAATAAAAGAAATTCCTGTCAGCCCAATAATGAGTCTCTATTTGTTTCCCTCATGTGTATACATTATTGTTCATCATATTATTAAATTCCACAATCATTTGCTATCACTAGAAGCAGAATGTATAATCTTCAGTTAATGAGCCTTCATTTGATAATTTCAGGGAGTTTTTTTCAGTGGATAGCTCCAGGTTTATTTGCCAAAAACTATTCAATCTCTCCAGAAGACATAATTACCAGAAATTCTTTCTGTCAGATAAGAGTTATGCAATTGTTAAAGCTATAATATTTGTCCTTTTTTTTTATGCATAGGAAAATAGCTGCAAGAATTCAGTAGTTTGCGAGTTCTTCAATTACAGTTTTTTGACACTTCTTCTTGTTGTACCAAATGATCATAACTATGCAGAGGAAAATAGAGTTGTCCTGCAGTATCAGCAACTGAACAGATGAAATAATCAAATATGATTTTTATACTTGCAAAATCTTTATTCATACTTTGAACTATCTTCCTGTAGTTTCAGATGTCCGGTACTTTTATTGTTTTGGTGTTTTTAATTGATTGAAAGTAGGCTGCCCCAAGAGAAAGGAATTTTAAGAGTGCTGCTGTGGACCTCTACCTACACTAAATTTATCTGATAAAATGTAATGTGCATCAAAGTTAAAATTTCAAACAGATTAAATTAAGGGCACTTACAATGTAAAATATTATAGACTTAAATGGTTTATTTGAGACTTTATTGAACAATTTATCCAGGCAAAGGGAATCTAAAAATGCACTGTTAGCTAGCACGGTACATTTGCATTAGGAGTATGCAGTCAAGTCTAGAGGAACTTAATTCGTCTAGAATTTAAGTATGTCAGGGTTGCCTCATGAAAACTGGATCATAAGCTTTCAAATCTGAACTCTAAGTGAGATATAAGAAGAGCAGGAGCATACAGGGAGTATTTCTCTGTGAAGGCTAGAGTCATTATTTATGATATTTTTTATTTGTAGTCCTGATTCCAACATTCATATCTATAGTTCTGAACCCTTCACTTTATGCCCCGTTAAATCAATTTTTTCCTTAGTTTTGAACTCCTCCTACTTTTTTTCTAAGGTTGTATGCTAGTCCGGGATAAACTGAGCAGGGTAGAAGCAGTAAACTGAGAGTACAGCTTCCGCAGAAATGGTTAGAGATGCACAAGCAGCTGAGAGGAGCAGCACCTTCTTTGCCCTTTAGAGAGCTAAGAAACTAGGAAATGCTTGTGAAGAAGGCAGCTGTGGTGGAGTAACCTTGCTAGATCCCAGGTGCCCAAATCTTAGAAACACTTTCCCCCTACCCCTCCTTTCTTCTCTGGCTGAACTTCACTATCAATTTTATCTACCTCCTCCTCCTGAGAGGCGCAGGGGGGCAGGGCATGAAGGCTGTGATCCGTTTATCATACATTATCTTTGCTGCCCCTTCCTCCTTGGTGGAAGGACCCTTCAGACTCTACTCCTCCTCCAGCATTGGGTTCCTCCCCCAGGCGACAGTCTTCCATGAATATTTTAAATTTGAATGCTTCCCATAATCTAGAGTTCTTAATGAATGCCTCTGGCATGGGGTGCAATCTTCAAGAACAGAGTGCTCCAGTGTAGGTCTCCCACAGTGTCACAAGTCCTGCCAGCAAAGCTGTTTCAGCAGGGGCTCCTGTCTCCATCAGGCCACAGATCTTGCCAGAAGCCTGCTCCAGTGTGGACTTCCCACAAGATCACAGACTCCTTTGAGCATCCATCTACTCCAGAGTGGAGTCTGATACACTGTGAACCTTCATGGGCTGCAGTAGGATAGCTGCTTCACTGTGGTCTCCAGCACAGGTTGCAGGGGCTTCCAAACCTTGAGCATCTCCTCCCTCTTCTTCTTCAGTGACCTTAGTGTCTCAGAATTCTTGCTCTCACTTTCTCGCACTTCTCTATGGCTGCAGTTTTTCTGCAGCAGCTTTTTGTGTCCTTCTTAACTATGTTATCCCAGAGGCTCTACCACCACCTCTGAGGTGTTCAGCTTTTGCCAGCAGCAGGCCCATCCTTGATGCCAGATGGCATTGGTTCTGTTGGACATGTGGGAAGTTTATGGCAGCTTCTCACAGAAGCCGCTCCTGTAGCCACCCCTGTCTGCTAAGACTTGCCCATGCAAGCCTAATACACAGGTGAGGGTGACACCCTCACCCATGTATTTTGTCTTTGTCTTTGTCTTTGTCTTAGCCCTTGAGTATCTTCATGTTGTTCTCTCCCCCTGTACTGTTGAAAGGGATAATGAGAGAGCAGCTGAGTGGGGGACTTGCACCGAGACAAGGTCAATTCACCACAAATAGTAACAAAAAATAAAAGAAATTCCTGTCAGCCCAATAGTGAGTCTCTATTTGTTTCCCTCATGTGTATACATTATTGTTCATCATATTATTAAATTCCACAATCATTTGCTATCACTAGAAGCAGAATGTATAATCTTCAGTTAATGAGCCTTCATTTGATAATTTCAGGGAGTTTTTTTCAGTGGATAGCTCCAGGTTTATTTGCCAAAAACTATTCAATCTCTCCAGAAGACATAATTACCAGAAATTCTTTCTGTCAGATAAGAGTTATGCAATTGAGAAAGCTATAATATTTGTCTTTTTTTTTTTTATGCATAGGAAAATAGCTGCAAGAATTCAGTAGTTTGTGAGTTCTTCAATTACAGTTTTTTGGCATGTACCAAATGATCATAACTATGCAGAGGAAAATAGAGTTGTCCTGCAGTATCAGCAACTGAACAGATGAAATAATCAAATATGATTTTTATACTTGCAAAATCTTTATTCATACTTTGAACTATCTTCCTATAGTTTCAGATGTCCAGTACTTTTATTGTTTTGGTGTTTTTAATTGATTGACAAAATATACCTTAAAGCTCAAGTATTTTTCTACTTAATTTGGACTTTTCTATTCTATGAAATTTAAAATTGAAAAACTGTTCTGTGAGTCAGACAACAGATAGAGAATGGGTTTTATATCCCATATTGGTTCTCAGGCAATGCTAGCTAGGATTTTTTGGAGGCTCTATCTTTCTCCTGTCTTCCTAGTTTTGTGTTTTGTTAGGGTCTTTTTTTCTGTTTACTATCTGAAAAAAAGGTGAAAAAACCAAAATTAAATCTGTGTGTTTCAGGTGTTACTCTGGAATCAGATTCTTGCCTTGACCCGGGAATTCCTGTGAATGGCCATCGCCATGGCAACAACTTTAATATCCGCTCCACAGTAACCTTCAGCTGTGATCCAGGATATACACTGAGTGATGAAGAACCTCTCATATGTGAAAGAAACCATCAGTGGAATCATGCATTACCCAGCTGTGATGGTAAGTGTCAAGCTTTTCAGAGGGCAGGTTTAGAGTCCACAAAAGTTAATCTACTATTTTGCAGAACTAATTAATTGCTACTACAATTGCTACTACCGCCCTTCAATTGCAGCAAGATCCACACTTTTCAAATATTATTTTATTGTTATTAAAAGCCATACTTTACATCTCTGTATTTAGTGAAGTACTAAAAAAACCCAGGCACATATTCACAAATAGAAAAATTCAGATTCTTGGAGGGTGCCATTGTTCAGCTGTGAATCAAAATGGTGCCATACAACTAACACTTTCAACACAAAGCCAATAAAATTAATTTACAATTTAAACTCTAAATACTGCATACCTAAATTATTTTTTTAAATTTAGGATGCTTAATACTAAAGCAGATAGACCATGACCAGCCAATGTAATTAATTTTCTTAACATATTTTTGTTTTGAAACTTTGGTTAGTTTAATAATTGTTTTGGTGGGTATGAAGTATGAAACTGCCTAGAGCTTTCATGAAACATTTTTTAAAATGCTGAATTACTTAATGGTTTAACTACAGCCAGCAACCAAGCCTCACACCCACTTATTCACTCCCACCAGCAGGATCAGGGAGAGACTCAGAAAGCTAAAAGTGCTAATACTCCTGGGTTGAGATAAAAACAGTTTAGTAAGAAAAGCAAAATCTGTGCAGACAAGCAAAGCAAACGAAGGAATCTATTCACTGCTTCCCAGGGATAGCAGGTGTTCAGCCATCTCCAGAAGAGCAGATGACAAATATCATCAGTCTGAACTTCTCAGTTTTCCCTTTTTCTCCCCACTTTATATACTGAGCCTGATGCCATATGGTGTGGGGTATTCTTTGGATTAGCTGCAGTCACCTGTCCCTACTCTGTCTCCTCCTAATCTCCCACTCACCCCCAAATTCCTCACCAGTGTGATACATGAAAATCAGAAAAAGTCTTGGCTTTGTGTAAAACATGCTTGGCAATAACAAAAACATCTCCTTGTTATAAACCCTGTGCTCACCACAAATCCAAAACACAGCCCCATACTGAGAAGAAAAATAACTACACCACCACAACTGTATTCCCAGATATCTCTGTGTTCTTTTTTGTAATTGGATTTTTTGGCTAAGTTCTGCTTCTGTGAACCACTGAATCAACCTAATTTCTTCATGGAATTCTTGTATAGTTGCTACAAAATCTCTCTTATAGAAACCACAGCAAAGAAAGGCTCTTGCTTTAATGAATTACTTACATTAATATATTTCTAACTTGCTTTTAAGGTCCAAGGTTTTCATTGATTACAGTGGAATGTCATAGACAACTTAGATTCAGAAAAGTATTTCAGTTTCTCACTCTATTTTAAATGGTTTTGTTAAATCTGAGCACTAGTCTTCTCCTTCTAGCCCTCATTACAGCCTTCTGGCCCCATGCTCAAAACATGTAAACCACCAAAAGATAATTGTAGAAGTTAGCTGGTCTAGGATTCAAACTCACTCACCTTGTAATCACCACAACCCATTCCTCCTTTGCAAATACAGACACAAAGGATTTTTAAATTTTTTATGGGTTTTATGGGTTTCTTTCCTTGTTTTCTTTGCCATGATGGACTCATAAAAAGAAATCTGAAGTCTGAATAGTATTCTCTTTTTATACTAACTTTTAAAAATGTGTGGATGTATTTTTGATTTAAAATATCAATATTTAACTCTTTTTTTTTTTTTGCATATGAATGTTGAACTTCAGAAAGATCTAGATAATTTTCACTCATTGAAAGAGATTTTTTTCCCAGGTCCTTCACCCACTTTCATGTGAATGTATGAGAAAATGTCAAGCCTTTCTGGAGCATGTTCTCTAGGCAAGCAATACATAAGGGTTCAACATACATTGAGTCTCTTTTCTCACAGATTAAACTCCATTATATTAACTAGTCTAACATAGCATAGAACTTGCACTCTATTAGGTTATCATTCTGTTAGTGTATTTGCCTTTTGAGGCTCAACAAGTCATGACCCAAATTTTTGGATTGTGGCAGATTTAACCGAGGTGGAAATGAGCATTTTGCGCTCATCTCTAGAGTACTGATGGTCTCAAAATTTTAACTTCAGAAATTAATTTAGCAGAATAAATGCCTGAGGGAAAAGCATGTTGCTTTGCTTCATGCCAACAAAGAAATAAACCTGTGTACAATGCAAGGTGGTTAAAGTTCCCTCTAAGTAATGTGTCAGTCTTAAAATATGCTAATGCCAATGTGGAAGATGAAAATAATTTTTGAGTGAGAGCTCAATTAAAGCACATCAATTCCATATGTCTAATTTTGTTTTAAATATGTAAATTATTTTTAAAATATGTAATATCTGCTTTAAGTAATGTTGCACAGTCAAATATTTTTCTTCCTTCTGTGGTGTTTATAGACTAAGATAAGCATTTTTGAATGAATGCCATATTGTTCATTTATGGCACTCTAAACCTGATGTCTGTAATGCTATTTTTTATTATTAAGTATTGTTACCAACCATATATTTACTGTGGGTTGAGTCAAAGGTATTTTAATTCATATTTGCATGCAGAAATAACTATATTCAGGTAAAACCAGGCTGGAAGCATTTCCATTCCTTTTACTTACTTATAAATATATATAAGTTACATGAATTAAAAAAAAATTAAAAACTTTTACAAAAACCTTAGTCTAATAAGAAATGAAACAAAAAAGGAATTTAAGCTATAAACCAAGTGTGTATATGTATATACACACACGTCTACATTAAGGAACTGAAAGTTTATTAAACATTTTTTTCATGCATATTTTCCGTCTAGTTAATGACAAAGTGTATCATTCTATGTGAGGAAGAAGACTAAAAGCATCTTAATGTTTTGTTGCTTTATTGTTTAAATATTTAGTATATTAAAATTTTAAAAAAACAACAGCATAAAAACTGGACTGCAAGAGATGAGTGAAAAGCACAGTCATGCTGTATTTATAAGATCTGTGAGCAATTCAGCATGCAAATCTTAAACATTAATTAATTTGATATGCAAATTTGAAGAGTCTAGTTTAGCAAATTCTAGTATGCACAAAATGTTTTCTATCATAGTTCTCATGTCTTCCAAAATATTCAATTCCAAATAAATTACTTATGATAGGACAATCTAAATTTTTGAACAAGAGGAAATTACATTTCTTTTTTTCCCTGAGCATTGCAGTAATCATCAAACTTTTACTTACTTGAAAAAAAATGTGCTTTTTACTGAAATAATTTTGTTAGTTAAAAATGGAGTTGAATGTATGCCTTTCAAACTATTTAGCAAAAGAAAAGTAGCAGCAAGACATTTTTGTGTTATTTCACAAAAAAATCCCCTTATTTCTTACATAATATTGCAATAGGAATTAATACTTGCACTGTTTTTTTTTCATATTCTGTTAACTAACAAGAGAGGTTGTAAATGAAAAATTAACTCCTTTTCAAGGTCTAATTTAGAAGAAAACAAATTGTTGTCAAAATGAATGTTGTGGCTTTGGATTAATTAACTTTTTATTTTATCCTTTATTTTTAATTTTAGGTGTTGTTAAAAAATGAACTCTCTTTCTTTCTCTCTCTCTCTCTCAAACCCTTTTACAAGAAAGACTTTTGTATGATTTTTTTTCTCTCTTCTTAAGCTTTATGTGGTGGATATATTCATGGGAAGAGTGGAACTGTTCTTTCTCCAGGTTTTCCTGATTTTTACCCAAACTCTTTAAACTGTACTTGGACTATTGAAGTGTCCCATGGCAAGGGTAAGTATTTAATATGTTTTGCACACATACAATGTCTGTATGGAAAAAAACCAAAAAACTTCTGTATGCCTTGTCTTTGTATTTGGAAACTTCCCTGAAGCGTAGACTTAAAAGCCAGAATTGTGTTGGAGGAAACGCAAAAATAAAACACAAATACAAAATTTCAGTCAAGTATTAATGTACGTCTCCTAGGTAATAATGAAATCAAGGAAGATATTATAAGTAAAAGAGAAATACAGGAACTAGAATAACACCTAAATAACACAAATTTGAATTTTTGGAGTGCTGTATAAAAACAGCACTGAATGACATCAATTCTCTTATAAGAACTATTGATTTAAAGTGAGCTAAACAAGTATCCACATTGCACATATTATCCAGTTGATCTCATGTGCTTGATGCAATCTTTATTTTCAGAATTTCAGGTTTTGATTCTAACTTTTTCTCAAAATGTTTCCGTGTAACATAAAAATTTCTCACCTGCATGTGAAGGAATATAAAAACTTGCTATTAAATGCTTTTCTTTCCTCCCTTTTAAATTCTTTTAAAGGTGTACAGCTGATTTTTCATACTTTTCACCTTGAGAGCTCTCATGACTATTTGCTCATCACTGAAGATGGGAGCTTCACAGAACCAGTAGCCAGATTAACTGGCTCGGTTTTACCCCCTACAATTAAAGCCGGCCTCTTTGGAAATTTTACTGCACAGCTTCGATTTATATCTGATTTTTCAATTTCTTACGAAGGTTTCAACATAACATTTTCAGGTAATGAATTCCATTCTGTTAAATATCCTGAAACTGTTCCAGATGATATTTCACTTGCAGATAACAGAAATATTATGGAATACCGTAAAGTAAAAAGAAAACAAAAAAACACTTAATCAAAATTGTATAGTCTCTATCATAAAAAAACTGGTTAGAGTTTAAAAAGGTGGGCAAGAGAATCAAGAAGAATTTTGGTGATTTGTCTGTTTTAAGTTTAACATTAAACTTGCTGAAAAAGAAGTTTGGAAGAAAATTAAGGGGGAAAAATTACAAAGATGGAAGGTCCTGGTTCAGAAGAAATGAACTGACTTGTTCTAAAGTATAGAAACTTTATAAAAGCAGTGGTATGCTGACTCATTCACAAAGGACTTTAAATTGAAGACTGATTTTGAAATGGAAAATATGTATATAAAGATGAAATAAAACAATTATTATCTATTGATGTATTTCTACGTTACCTCTTTAAGATAAGTGAAACATTTGTTACTGCTTCTTATTTACAGTCTTCTAAAATTAGATGACATCTAATACACATTTCTCAATAGCCTTCTTTGCCTGTCTCTATTACTAGGAAGTAGAATTACAGATGTAGCAGGACATCTCACCTCCAAACAAGAGCTCATCTATTGGTTAGCTGGTCAGATAAACAGGATGAGCTGTCTTGTAGTGAGTTATTTTGGCACCATAGCCAAAATGGCCAGTGCTCTGGCATCTCCCAGCTGCCTATAAACATCTTACTTTTGAAGTGAGATTTGGAAGGTAGGCTGGATTTCTTACTGGCAGACACCTCACTGACAAACAAGAAAAGCCACATCAAACTTTCACAAACAGAAATCCTTGGTGCATGATCCTGGAAATGTGTGAAGTTTCTCCCATGAGTAGGGATTTCTATTTTACAGTTACTCCTCAGGTGTTAGGTGAAGAAATCTGTGTATATTATTGTCATTTTGGTGGTGAACAATACTGTTGCTAGCTTTAATCATAGGTACCTTGAAATAGTGCACTGTTTTATTCTAGGCTGTAATCTACTAGTAGCTTTTTAGTTTCATACTGTGTAGTAATTCTGATTAGGATCTTTGGTGTGTTATCTCTGTCTGTTTAATAAATAATTATTTTTATAAATAGACCTGATTTACCATCATTAAAACTTGTGGACCAGAGTAAGTCATTAAATTTAAATGCTGTAAGTTCTGAGGCTAAGGCAGGATTTTTCTGAAGCTTCCACTAGTCCCATGACACATATGAATGAATAAAGTGCTAGCTAAAACGCACATGCGCATGTATCTTTTATGGAAGGAGTACATAACAAACTCACATCTAAATCTCCTGCATCATTTTTCAAGAACTGAAAGTCAGTAAGTTTTGTTGAGAATTGGCAATGTTTACAGATGACCATGATATTTATGAGTAATATATCTCATTTAGCTTGTTTATTTAAGAAAGGAAAAAACTACCTCACTTATTAGAGCAATAGTGTTGGATTTACTCCTATTAAATGCTAAAATACATTAATTCTGGAGACTTTGGACTCACCAAAGCAGAGGTCAGCAGTTTTACAAATTTGAAATGTAAATACAAATATTAATTATTTCACTGATAACTTTTTTATCACTAAATCAAAAGATTTAGCAATAGCCATGTTGTAGAAAAACACACAAAATATTGTGGATGCAAGGAGGAAAACTGTGCAGTAACAAAAGATATGGATCACAGAACTTTTGGAACACGATTGAAGGTTTGTGTCCTATCTACTACTGCTACAACATACAGAGACAGCATATGCCATCATTTATATCAAATACACATTTTGAGAACTATTATGAGGTACATTAACTTTATGAAATAAATAGGTGATTCTGTTTTTGTACTTTCGCACAACTGAATATATTTCTTCTTAGTAAGAAGTGTTTTGTGAGAACACCTGTTTTGAATGCCATCAAACATAGAAATTTGTCATGAAAATTGTCATGTGCCTAAAGGTATACTACAGAGTATCTCCATGTCTTAGCCTCTGCAGTACTGAGCAGAGATAGTAGATCATATGTTTTCTAAACTTACAACATTTGCTAGCAGAAACTGATGTAGTTTATAGATTGCCTCTAATATTCAGAACTTTCCTACAAGACAGTTACTGAAGAAAATAATTTATTTATTCCTTTTGTTGGATATATCAGCTGTTTAAAGACTCAGAAACTTTGGTTTAGTTTCTTCCCTGACTAAATGGGTCTCCTATTCTAAATAAGAAGATTTCACCCTATTTTCCATTGACCTCCAAGGTTAATGTTCTAGAAAACATTTTTTCTTATCTGTTGCCAGAAGGGATCTCTTGGGTCTTTTGGATCATATTCTGAAGAATATAAAATCAAACCTTTTCCATTAGATGTTAAGTTGTTCTCTTTCAACATTTTTTCTCAAAGAAGTTGGTAGTGGATATCTAAGGAAAAAAATTATATGGAAAAACAGGATAAACAAAAAGTGATACTTCCACAGCATATTCTTTGGAGATGGGGAAATGGGAGGTTCATATATTTTCTGAGATGGATTTGCTTCCTATGTAACAGCCCTGATTTTTTTCCCATTAGTCTATTCTGACTCCTCCTGCTGAATTATTCTTGATGTGTAGTTATAAAAGCACACTTTTTGAAAATGTGTTCATATGTCTTTCATTCACCTAACCTTTTATTTGTTTTTTAATTAGATTTTCTTCGTCACATAATGATTTCTTTCAACTGCAAGGCTCACTTCTAAAGCTGTTTGGAAGTTCAGATGAAAAGAAACTAGAATTATATACAAAGGAAGTAATTAAACAAAATTATAGTGAACCACTTACAGTACAAGCTGATTACAGCTCTTGAAATTAAAAAAAAAATAGATGTAGTATGTGTAGGACGCATTAAATACATAATTACTGTATATATAGGCATAATAGACTTATAGAAACAGTAGTGGTTTTTAGTAGGGAACACAGCTCTAAAGTGCATGTTTTCCAGCTGTTCCATGCTCACACAATGCAAGCAATTTGATAAGTTTGCTTTTTTCCATGTGGACAACTTGTCAAAATAATAACATATTATGTTTTATTGTCTACAGAATATGATCTGGAGCCATGTGATGATCCTGGTGTTCCTGCCTTCAGCAGGCGAATTGGTTTTCATTTTGGTGTTGGAGATTCCTTGATCTTTTCCTGTTTCCCTGGATATCGCCTGGAAGGTGCTAACAAACTCACCTGCCTGGGAGGTGGTCGGCGTGTATGGAGTGCACCTCTGCCAAGGTGTGTGGGTAGGTGGTCACATGCTTTCATTTCATTCATCAAATCGTTGATAGCACATGGCATGTGTCAGAATACTGGGCCGGGAACAGAGTGCTTGGGTTGAAACAGCTGATCCCCAAGCTGTAAAGACTGTAAAGTCAGGGCAAGATATAAATAATGCATGTGTCTTTTATATAGAGAACAAAAAATACAGAGGAATAATTAGAATTATTCCAGCAAATAAGATAAAGATTTCATGTGAGATAAAAGTAATTATTAAACTTTATGTTTGGCACAGTTAATTTATAAATTTCGTACTTTGTCTTTTGGGATAGAGAAATTACGTTTAGCGCTTTTAGGTGAAAATACCCTATTTTAGAGCCCTGCTGCTGGTTTTAAGGGTCTTTTTTCATATTGTCTTGTTGTTCTTGTAATTCTAAGATTTTGGTATTTTTACAGTTTATAAACTCCATCACAGTGCTTTTAAACTTTATTTTTAAAATTAGTGTGCGGTTGTTAAACTTCAGTAACTATGAACTCAAATTGAGTAAACAGTTCTTTTCTTGGAAAAGTTCTGGGACTGTATATTATGAAATTTGTGCAGTTGCTGTATTTCTGAGATATTTCTGAGATTGTTATCTCCACCGTGTCAAGTGAATCTCATCAGCTGCTATTGACATAATGCTTCTGAAAAGTTAAATACTTCCATACACCTCTAAATGGATTTTCTTAAGAGGGTCCTTGTTTTTAAATAAGATTTTATTTAATGATGGGAGAAATTCAGCTTCAGCTTCTTTCTTTTATTTGTTATAAAAAGATGGATCTTTATATCTGAAAAAGTCACCTACATTGTACGTGCATGTAAGATACATAGGAAAAACAAAGTATCTCAAATCTTGTTTTAAAATGGAGGTATTTATCCCATGATAAAATGATGTTACAGGTAAGAGAGAGACCAAAATAATAGGGAGTTTGCCATTTACTTGGGAATTCTAAATTTAAGTGAGTTTATTTTAAGCCCTGAGATATTTGCTTGGTTTGCTTTGGTTTTCATTTCTTTGTTCATTTGTTTGTTTTGTTTGCAGTTTCTCTCTTTCTAAGGGGTTTCTCTGTGTTCCACTCCAACATGTCGACTTTATTTTAGATATCATAACATTTTAGTCATCTGCAGAAATACTGTTATCTTGTGCTGAAGAAAGGAGACATTCTATGTGATGCATTTAGATGTAAGTCTAAATGCAGATTTTGTAACTTTGTTAACTTTTGTAGCAAAAGCTTTTTGTAAATTTTGTTAACTTTTAAAAGTTAACAAAATTTTTTTAACTTTTTAAAAAGCCTTTCCTACAGTATTTATAGTTATACAAGATTCATACCTGATATCTTGAAAATGCTCATTTGGCTATCCTCATAAAGTAAATGACACATTGAAAAGCTGCAAAGATTATCAAAGTATCAATAATTAGCTTAATGAAGTATCAGCCATTGAATTAGCTGTGAATTTATAGGACTAATGTAACCACTTACTGTGCCAGATACAGATATGTATGTTCTGCCTGTATGTTCTCCCAAGCATAATTTAGTGATACACATCTAATCTTATGTATATGTGGCATATCTGCCATTCATATTGAAACGGAATTTATTTACAGATAGCCCAACTTTTTCTTTTTGTTCTTTAGTTTTTAGCGAATTTGTCAACTAGCCCTGACACACTTAATGTCACTGGATCCATGTATGATATCCCACTTTCTAACTGATTAGTAAAACCTTCTATAAAATATGCAAAGACAAGTGGCACTTCTCTAAAATAAGATGATCTAAATAACTCTTTTAACTCAACCTACGGTTTTATTTGATCTCTTGTAGTGTAGCAAGGTACAGATATATACAATAAAATATATAATAAATATATAATAATATGGAGATATATACAATAACATATATAATAAATATATAATATATACAAAGATAAATGCAAGGAAAGAAACTTTGCCAAGCAGCTGTGTGAAACTTATGGGGAAAGACATACTCAGTGCCCTTCATAGCTGCTTTTATAAGTGATTTTTTTTCTTAACACTAAGAGGGTTTACAGAAGTCCCTTTTCTTGTTGCCATGGCACCTAAGACATTAGGGGTGAAGATATCCTCTTACCCTGAAAAGGAGTTCACACAAAGACTTCTTCTTTCTCAGAAGAGTGAAAAGCAGAGGCTTGTCCTGAAATCTGATGTATTTGGAATCTACATTCAGAATTAAATCTAGTCTTAATTCAGAGGCACAAGTTCTTAAGTAGATTACTGGGTTCAGTAGTCTCTTGATTATTACTTTCTAATTGTCATTTCTACAGTGACCAAACTCTCATACACAATATATACATATCATACCTTCTATGACATATGGTAATACAGTCTTTCATGCTACTTTTAATCAGATTCAAGATGAAAGCCCTTCAAATTTAATTGTACTTAATTTATAAACTAAACATTCACATGAGCACATGCTGATTTATATCACAAAAGTTGTATTTAGTTTCATCTGCTGTTGAAAAAACCAACAAACCAATAGGGTTTCCAAAACTCTTGCCCTTCTCCATCCAAGCAAATAATTTCAAGTCCTTCCTGTAGGGTTATCTCAAACATGCTGTGTAATTTTCCTGATCAGTGAACTATTTGTGCCTTTCTACCCTTTCATCTTCTTTGAAGGGTTATTTTCCAGCTAAAGGAAAAGCAGAGCTTGGGAGGTGTAGTTAGCCTAACATCATGATGCTGCCATTCTTAAATTAAGACTTTTAGTTCTGTATGAACAACATTATCATAACTTTCAGTGTCCTTCTCTCCATGCTGAGCAGGTAGATGGTCTTCCCCTGTATTTCTTTATCTGATTGCCTTATTCTGAGAGCATACTTGGTTTGCTGTCAGAACAAACCCTCTTCTGCAATAAGAACCCTCCTTTTCACAACAAAATACACCACCAAGTCTACCTGCAAAATCAGATTCATATTCATAAACAGGTGGACTTATAAATCTTATTTTCTTGTGTCAACCATTCACTTTTTTTGTCTTTTTAATTAGAATGATTTTGTGTAGCTCAGCTATGCACTTCAAGTTGTTTTGCATACTATTCCATATGACACCAGAGTTTTGAAGAGACTAGCTAGGGTTTCCCTTTGAGTCGTCACCCCATTTCTAAATGTATCCTCCAGATGGATCTGTCCCTTGACCAGAAAGCAGTTTGTGCCTACAGCCACCTACTTGCTACTATTTGAGGAAAAGAGCTTTACTGGTAAAAAGTGTGCAGAAGATCCAGGGCCTTAAGGCTGACCCCCTTTGCACAGCTTCCATAATTGCAAATCTTGTATATAGCTTTAAAATACATAACTTTTTACTTATTTCATCACTGTGAAGAAAAAACTATTTAAGCATGCATGCATATTCTTACCACTTTTTCCTTCCAGCAATAACTCTTTTTTCCTCTACCTATAATTACACAGTTCTATTATAGTTTCATTTACATTTCACAGCTGACTACTTTTTCCTGAGGAAAAATCCCAGCTTTTAGTGAGTAGTCCCCCTAGAGTACAGATCCAAGAGTAAAGCTTCAAGGCAGTCACGCACCTCTGCAAAACCACAAAGCTGTGTGAATCTCAGAAGCTTGGTGAATAGGTGTCCAGAAATGAGGTGGAACAATTTCCTATTGTAATCTATTGAAGTTCCTTATTCTGAGGCTAATGTCCACATAAAAGAGACTGTCAAAATCAGATTTCTGATTTTATCACATTGTCATCACTAACCTTTTAAACAGGATCCACATTCTGTTAAACACATTCTGATCCGTTTTGTGGATCCTTTTAAACATGATCCACATTCCATATTTCCAGGAAATCTGTTACTAAAGCAGATTTTCTAGATCTCATCTAACAAACCAAGACTATGCTTTTAATCATACTTTTCTTACTTTAGAGTTTTCTTTAAGTCAAACTGTTCAGGAGCTTTCTAATACTCTGTCTTGGATGTGTATTACTGTTAGAAAATGAATTGAAAGACTCATAGGTTAAGGGAGGCATTCCTGAAAAACCAAACAAACTGGTGAATCAGAAGACCATGAAAGCAAAATGAAAACAGAAGCTGAAAAAAAAAAAAAAAAAAAAAAAAGACCATCTAGTTCATTACAGGTCATAGGAAATGGCAAAAATCTTCCATTTGCAAAGGTAGGAGAGGCTTTTCTGTCCTTGAGGAAGGATATAAAGGAGTTGTTTCAACTTACACACAATTCGTTTGAATCTGAGGGGAAAGGGAAGGGAAGGGAAGGGAAGGGAAGGGAAGAAGAAAGAAAGAAAGAAAGAAAGAAAGAAAGAAAGAAAGGAAAGAAAGAAAGAAAGAAAGAAAGAAAGAAAGAAAGAAAGAAAGAAAGAAAGAAAGAAAGAAAGAAAGAAAGAAAGAAAGAAAGAGAAAGAAAGAAAGAAAGAAAGAAAGAAAGAAAGAAAGAAAGAAAGAAAGAAAGAAAGAAAGAAAGAAAGAAAGAGACATGTATAAATTAATTCTTGGAGAAATGATTGAAATAGCACCTACTGTGTTCTGACAAGATCTATAAAATTAATAGGATGCTTTCCAATTAAAACACATCTAAATTGCTTGTTACATAGCTTAAACTAGCATGTAGTACACAAAATTTGTTCTGTAAATATCAGCTGCTGACATGGATCCAATTTAGATTTGCCACTTCCCACATCTGCCAGCTATGGAAGTCTGCCAAAACACAGCATTCAAAGACAAGGTCCTTAAAACATCTTTCTATAAAGGAAAAAAAATCTGTATGGTTACCTGTGTCTTCTTAGACTTGGTGAGGAGTAGGGTATGTGCAAAACAGAAATGTTTAACAAATCAAGATACCTGTGAGTATGCACATTTCCAGAGATAGGTGGCCAAGGAGTAGGGGCTGAGGCAGAGAAGGGAATTAGACCACAGTGTCAAATGCATGCATCTGATGTACACTGAAATTACCTCCTTAGTGTTTTTTTAAATGTGACTTTATCATTTGCAGTAATCCTCTAAAAAGGTGAGGAATTAGCCTTTTAGTTTTGATATTCCTTTATATTGTACACTGTGAAATTCTGATGAAACTCTGAGAGATAGGAGACATTTCATTCTTTCTTTCCCACTTGAGAAAGATATGCTGTTGACTGATTATGGAAGGCAAGATGTAAAAACTGGAGTGGAGATCTCATTACAGTGAGTTACAAGGTATGGAGCTCAGATGTAGGTGCCTTCTCTTTTCAAAAGACTTGAATTTCATCAGGAGGGGATGAGCTACATTTGACTCCTTGGGTGGTCATTCCTTTCAAATCTGTCTCTAATCTGCAAAGGGTTAATGTCTTTCTCCCCATTAACCCTCTCTGAGAAGTCAGCTTGGCTTTCTTCCAGGGGAATCCTTTTAAAAGGCCCAGGTTACACCAGAAAACCTTTCAGCAGGTCTCACACACCCAGGTTGTACTGAGGGGGAAAACAATGTCATTATAATTTCAGAAAAAGTAGACAGTCACCATTTGACTTGCTCTTGGTAGTTGTACCCTTCAGTGACACACTGAGAGTCAATATCCTTCTCCTCACAACACTCTCTGAGGTTGACTTTCTCCCACAGAAGACCTTTCAGTAGGTCCAGATCATACCAGAAAACCTTAGACATCTTTGCACCACTCTGATCCACTCCACCACATCCAAGGGATCCTGTCTGATGTTAAAATTATGTAATGCTCTGTTGTATTTCACTAAATAGTTCTTTAGTTGTTTGCACTGGGTGTTTGGTAATTTGCACTGTTCACATGATTTGTACTCTATCACCACATGGTCTTCCCCTTTTCCCTCCATCCTAAGTGTCAGTGTGGTGGTCTCTCCCTGGTTTACCCCTCCCCTCGCCCCTCCTCACTTGTATCCCATTGGCTGTAGTCCCTCTCCTCCAGCCTCTTTCCCAGCCCTTAAAACCCCCTGGAGGCAGCTCAACCAGCTTTTTCCCACCTTCGAAATAAGCGTAGGATGTGGTTGGTCTCCACATGGAGAAGAGCGCTTCTGGTCTTTTGCCTTTCGTCCATGTAAGGTCATGTGGGCTGGGGTTCATAGCTAGCCAGATTGGACCTGAACAGCCCATCCAGACATGGATTCTTTCAATGCTCTGGTCCGGTCAGGGGCTTTAGGGGAAGGTAGCTTGATTGACTCTGGGTGGTGTGTGAGAGAAACAACAAGAGTTCTCAAGACTAGAGTGAAACAACACTGAATTACCAGAATCTATCTATCTATCTATCTATCTATCTATCTATCTATCTATCTATCTATCTATCTATCTCTGTGTGGGTGTGTGGCAGGTTTATTTTACAGCAGTTTAATTACAACGTGGTCACTGCTGTTATAATCTGTGGAAATATTAAAAAAACACATCATTTAAGAAAATATATCTGGAAAATGAAAAGAGAAAGAAACAATAGAAGTAGATGGTGCAGAGAAAAGTTATCACTGCACAAGGATCCAGCAATGAGACTATTGCAACTTAGATGTCCATTGCTCAAAGTGATGGTTGTGGTCTTGATCCACTGAGGGTGGGGAAAGCCCCCACAACATAAAGTTCAGAGGGTCTTTGATAGTTTATGACATTTATGACATTTTCTAGTGTTTCTCAGCATAGTGTAGCCAGTTATGCCTTATCAGAAGGAATGAATACCTTCAGGCCTATGTGTGAATGTCCCAGTAACTCCCCTGGGAATGAAGTATTACATCTGAGCCAGTTGCCTTTTCCCTTATCTGGCTCAAAGGCCACCTTGTTGCTAAACAAAGGTTGGGTTTTAGTGTCATTGTCTGGTGATGGGTGCTCACCTGCTCTGCACCAGGGCTGCTCTTATGCAGATCAGAGGTTTCACCACCACACATCCAAAATGCTTCATCTCCTCCCCTTTGTTTGGGGGGTGTGCAAACCTGCCCTCAGCAAAGCACACTGCTGATTTTGGAAATGAATGACTTTTTTTAGTTATTAACCTTAACATTCCATAGGAGTCTCTCATAAGAGGGAAGAAACATCTGAATTTGCTCTTCAACTCTCCTTTATGTGATTCTCTCAACAATTATCTTACTTGATTTGCAAGCTGCTTCTGTCTGCTTGTCTACACTTTCCCTGCTCACTATCTCTCTAAGAAATTGTGTAATTTTACCTATATGTGACATATAATAAAAATATTATTTGTGCACTACACACTACAGTGTAGACTATATTCAGCTCAAACTAGCCTTTCATGGTAAAGACTGAACAGAGCTCAAACACAACATATAAAAGAGTAATCTTAATTTTGAGTGCTGAGTGTTTTTTGTTTGGTTTGAGTTTTAACCTGCATTATTTCCTCTCCCCGATGAATCATTTCAACTGTATGGAATTCCTGAATCAAGCTGTAAAAAACTTAAATGGTAAAGCTGAATAGAAAGCACTTCTATATATTTTCATTTTGAATTTCAGTGGTGTTGCTCTTTTATTAAATTTTATATGGCACTTGACTTTTAATAGTGCGTTCATACAGTATTTGAGTAAAATCTTCACCAAGATATTGCTCACTGGTATTCACATTAATATCACATTAATTTATCATATTCAGTTGTTATATTAAATACTACTTGAATAATTGGTACGGTGCTACAATAAAATGCTGACATCATTTAATAAGCTGTCTCTGTTTAATAGTTAGTATTCATTGCAAAGTCATCAATTTTAATTAATATACTCTGTCATGTTGTAGCATTGAGTTAATTCCAGTGAGATTGAAACAAGTAGAAACCCTGTTAGTGTGAATAGCATTGGAGATTTCTGTGAGACTTCTGAGATCTGACATTCATTGTTTTCTTTGAAGTCTCTGTAGCATAAAGTCTGGATTTGAATTCACCTTTAAGAA
This sequence comes from Onychostruthus taczanowskii, assembly GCF_017590055.1. NCBI lineage: Eukaryota > Metazoa > Chordata > Aves > Passeriformes > Passeridae > Onychostruthus > Onychostruthus taczanowskii. Next base: position 15,665,950 of record NW_024497629.1, on the reverse strand, counting down.
GTCAAACTAAGTCTGAAAATTGCTGTTCATTTTTAGCTAGAGTTTAGGCAGAGAGCTCTCATTTAAGAGCTGCTCATGAACAAGAAATCTTATATAACATCAGTAGGTGAGTCTCTGAATCTTCAGACAGAAACAAGGATGTTCATGCATTCAGGATCCACTGTATTTCAGAATTCTTTATTTAAATGCTATGTTATGTCTACAGGCTGTTTTCCATTTTATACAATGTATTTCATAGTTATTTATGTTTTTTGATAATTTCTGTTTATTTCTCTTAAAACACTGCATTTTTTATAATACAATCAAAAGGTTGCATTATTTAATCCTTTATTTTACTTTCAGTTTTCGACTGAATGTTGAAGATTTGCTTGAGTTAGTCTTGGAGTCTTACTCTGTCTGAATCTTTAAAATATGGTGCCACATAATAATAACAGGTTTGAGTTGTCTCTATCTGAAAACTGAAACTTTAATATTCAGAAATCACTGCAGATTTCAGTTGGAGTGACTTTTATGAGACCTCAGTTACCCTTATCTGAGGCCTGATATGAGGTATTAGTCACCTGTAGTTAGAAGGAATAAAGATTGCCTCAAGTAACCCTTTTGCCTTCCTTCTATGATTTAAGGTTATGTCTGCTATGTGTTGTTTCTTGCTAAGACAAATACTGTAGGTATGTTATGTCCAAAGAGTGTTATCAGATGATACTGGAAAGAGTAGACAAAAATCTCAACATAATTTAAATACAAAAAATACCCATACCTTGGTTTGTGCCCATAATCCCCTGGGGCCAGTTAACATCATTGGGTTTGTTTTGACAATGGGAGTAGTGCCTTTTTTCAGTGGCATATGGATCAAGAACTAATTAAGCAAATCACAGAAAAGGATTTGCCCACTGTTAGGCCTTGCTTTCCTGCTCCATTGTTCTGTGCATTCAAATAGTACAAAAAATAAGAGGTTTGTTTTCAGCAAAGAATTTCAGGTTTTCACTGAGGCATTCTAACCTCACCACCATCATACAGGTGCTGCTTAAAGAATATTAAGAGAGGCTGACATGACCATGCTTTAGTAGTGCAGTCCACAGCTGATGACCTAGCTTTACTTGAAATCTATCTTAGAGAAGCAAAGAGAAGAAAAGAGAGAGAAAAAACAGGGAATGCCACTCCTCAGGCACCAACTGGTAAGAGAAAGGAAAGAACCCTCAGACAAAAAACTCTCTCCAGTAAAGGTAGTGGTGACAATAATAATGATAATAGTAATGAGAAAAAAACCCAATATCTTCTTGCTTTCTCCCTGGTACAGTTATATTTTTCATGCAGACTTTCTCAAGATCCTCACTGGTAACTTGTGATACTGTTTACATCAATAGATCACGTGTGGGTGCTGCAGACTAAACAGTATTTAACATGATATATTTGTACATGTATTTTATTGTGTAATATTTATTGTGCATTAAAATAACTATTAACTGCTCATTATTTACAAGCTTCTATTCAAGTATGAAGTTACAGGATAAACACTACCAGATCTGGAATGATGTGGTCTTTGGGTAGAGTTACAGGCTAAAATTACAAGGCTAAAGAATGAGAAGTGGGATGAGAAGAGCATGATTTAAGAATCAATGGCAACCACTTTTTAGAAGAAACCCAGCATAACATTGTTTTGGAATTCAGTAGTGCAGGTGAGAAAAACAGCACTTGTGAAACCAGAGTGAAGGTAATGCTGCAGCCACCCAGCAGTGTGCAGATGAAGAGTTATAGGTGCACCCTCAACGTGGAGGGCAGACTGCAGAATTGGAGATGAAGGACAGCTGACAATACAGACTCAGACACTGTGCAGTGAGTTGCTGTGGAAACTCCACGTGCACCTCAGTTTGATGCATCGTTCCAGTTAACTGGAAGCTTCAGCTCCTAGCACTGTATCACAGTTTGTACATGGATCCCTGCTTGAGCCCAGTCATGTATTGTGTCTGCCCTGCAGAAGTCATATGCCCAGCTTTAGTGACCCCTCACTGAGTGTGAGGGGACCCTAAGTTTTTGCTGTTATGTGAAGGCAGAGCATATGATGCTTTATCTGTGATCCCCTTTGCTCTTTTATTAATGTTGCATAACCATCTTACTGGATAACAATATTGTCCAACAGAAATATAAAGAATGTCTGAGCTCAGCTTCTTCTCATACTTCATGAACTGCTGCACAATTTTTTAAATACAACAAAGGTATTCTGCACTCAGTAGAGTGCTTTGTGTCAGAGAAACCTTTAAACTGACAACATACGACTTTTATTTGATCTCTGCTTTGGAGATCTGCTTAAAATCCTGTCAAACCTTTTAACAAGATGTATTGAAGAAAAAATAATAAAGTAAACTTTTCCATTAAACAAAGTTATTGTTACATTTTACATGAACTGTATTTCAAAGCAATTCAAAAATCCCTGAATTTTGTTTGTTGTATAGTTGTGCTCATATTTAGGAAGTGTTTGATGATCTTCAAAAGATCTACCCTCTGCGGTTTCCTTTTATCCAATTTCAAGTGAGACAATGAAAGAAATAAATAAATTACTTATTTAGATAGAATTTTGTGACTTTATTAAGCAAAAGAACAAAGAATGGGGTCAAGTATCTGTTCCAGACAGATTACTCTCTCTGAAAGGGAATTAAAGAACAGTTTGATAAAGCAGAATTTTTCAGTCTGCTGCACTTCTTACCAAGGTTATAACAAACAACTTGGAAACTGTACTGAAATTAAAGCATGTAGTTCCTCCTCTAAAATCTTTTAGAGGAGGAAACAGTAAATGTGAGTATTTCTTTTGCTTTCATGGTTTTCTGGCTCACTGGTGGGTTTTTTTCAATTTATTTTTCTGGGGTTTTTTTCTCTTGACATACTTTTTACATACCCTCTGCTGAAAAATATCTTGGTTTACACTTCTTTTTGGTCACAGGATATATTTGAAATACACGATTAAATTGAAATAAATGAAGTGAGAACTGGATCTTAATTGATTCATTTAGAGAGTGGATTTAGGTGTTACTGATCAAATTGATAGTAAAAAAACCTAGAACTTCGAATCAATGTATTTTGTATCTTGAAAAGGTTGATACAGAAACAAAAGAAAGGGAGACATGCAACATAGAGAAGGGATGTCTGTTACATCATAACATGTGTTTCAGTGCTACATCTTTTTACTGCAATTTTTAGGTATTATATCATATGCAGATTTTAAGTTCTTTAGTTGTACCTACATTATACTAATCTATCATATCACATAACCACACTGAAAGCACTGTTAAATATATTCATTTTCTTCAAAGGCTACAGCTTGAGGAGTTAGTCCTGAAAATACTATTTACATAGAGCATGTTCCATGGGTATGTTGTAGTTTATCTGTTCACCTAAATTCACCCTGATACTTCCAACACAAAATTGTGGATCAAAATATGGAGACAGAATATCAACAGTAATTACTTTAAGATCAGTAAAGATTATTTCTCTTGGCAAATTCCATGCCTGTCAATGTTTGCATAATTTAAGACTTGTAGAGATACAGATTTAGTTGATTTTTATTGAAGAAAGGGTGCATATTGATAATATTCAGTGAATTGTAGTTAATAAGTGAAATTAAATCACACATGTGGGGGAGTGAGAAATCTTTTTCATCTTTCTGGTCTGGGGAGGCAGTTCATGTTGTCAAGATGAAAACAGGTTTCTGGGACTGAGCAGGTATCTGGAAGGCATTGATGTAAGGACGTGACCTCTGCAGTCAAGAACTGAACAGCTCTTTCAAGATAGCATGATAACATTTTTCTGTTTGAGATAATAAAGTCAGTAGTTACTCACAACACATGTGGTAGATAGGTAATGTTGCATTACCTCTCTCAAGTCTGGCAGTGCTTTAGTTTTCAGTTACTATCGGTGGACAAACCTTATCCCCCCTTTACATAAAACTGCCATGGCTGGATCTCTCACCAAGAATATAAGAGATGTGCCTTCATTTGCTTTGTATCTGTAAAAGAATTTTAAAGTGTATCTGATGCTTGCTAGCAGAATCATTGTGTCAGTGTGGCCAAAGGCGCTTGTTTCATTTTGCATAAAGAATTAAAGATTGGAGGTGAAGAAATGGAAGTGAACATGAATATATTTTTCCAGTCTAGTAGTTCGGTGCTCACAAGGTAGCAGTGAATATTGATTCATGAGTTACTTTTGAATTTTTTTCCCCCACTGTTTAATGTATGAGTTTCTTCGAAGAAGTATTCATTCTCTGTTATTTAATGCCTTACCCACTGTGCTGAAGAGATTAGTCAACATTTGTTCGCTCTGTGACTGATTTTTGAATCCCTGTGTGAGGCAGAAGTCATAGGAGATGCATGTTCAAATCCCCAGAGGCAAAGTGAATTGAATTTAGGTGTCACACATCCTGGCTGCATGTGTTAATTACGATATAAAAAAGTAGCAGCGATATCAGCTGGTGTAAATATTTTTAAAGAAAAAACATGGCTTTTCCCTTTCCACTCTGTAAAATATTAGGGCCTTGAAGGGGAGACATGCCTTTCATTGCTTAAGCTTTTCCTGCTGCCAGGGCCAGACTCAGTATTGCATTTCATTGAGTTTGTAGTACATAATTATGGGAAGCATGGCCATGCAGTTCTGGACTGCAGTGTGCAGGAACAGTTAGAAAAATGGTCAATTGAAATCCTTGGAGCATAAAGTCTGCTGCATATCTGGGCATCAGTCACAAATAGTAGAGATTTCAGTTATTAGCACACTTAGAAGCTTCAACAGTCTGGAGAAAAACAGAATTTTTCCATGGATGAGGACAACATTTCTTTGAAAAAAAGTCACCTTAATCTCCAGGCTAAGACATTGGGGGAGCTAATTAAACATGGCTTTGACTTGATATCCTATGATTAGCAAAATATAGCTAGAAAACTTAAACCTGAGCTGTGACAGGCTTTGTATATATTGAGGAAGGGAAGTTACAAAGAAAGGCTGAACTTCCTTTGAAAGCCTCTTTCTGGTGTCTGTGTTAGTGATTTGCTGACTGACACAAGATGAGGTAGGAAACTTGTCTGGGCAGATGACATGAGCAAGCCTTTGTCATGACAATGAAGGAATGATGTGGCCTGATGAAACTGCATAGCTGTCAGATATTTGCAAGGCATGTGAAAAGGGGCAGCATGAATATGGTTTTATAGCATGGGTTGAAGGTATATGAGTGCCAACTTGAGTTCAGAGAACTTAGCCATGTAATTAAAGTTTAGTAAATAATTACTCATGTTAGAACATGTCTGCTTCTTTCAGAAAGTAGCATATTTTAGAAGATTAGTAGTATTTTGTCTTTAGTTTGTAACTCTAATTATCCCTTATCTTATATGTCAGTACTTTTATTCACAGATCTAAAATGACCATGGCTTTGAACCTTGGAACATAGATTATTGGAGCAAGAAATGTGTCAAGTTCTAGATTTTGGAAAGCTCACTGTACACTTTTTGTGTAACTGCATATGTCTTAGTGGTTTACAGTCACTCACTGAAACAAAATGTAGAATATTGCATGAACATTAAGTAAGAAAACATCCTTTCCTTCCATACTTTTTTCTCTTCAACATTGCACTTGTGTATTTCTAGCTCTTTAAAGGAGGTAGGTAAGATACTGATGGAGCCTAAGGGACCACTGTTTTTTTGCATGCATCTTTACCTAGGCAAACACATGTTTGCAGAAGGCTTGTGCAGAGTACTGGTGTTGTAAATGTTTTACATTAATGTGGCATTGATTTTGGCATTGCTTTGAATTACATTTTATAAACTTAATCAGTCCCACCTTCTTCCTAAAATCCAAGACAAAAATAACTACATATGGATATGTACACACCAGCAAATACAGAGAGACATTTATATGGAGCCGTGTATAATAAGTATCACACACTTGACATGCATTACCAAAGAAGTATCAAAATAAAAATCTGGTTTCTCAGTGTACTACAGTTCTTTGAAACATTTAGACAATGTAAGGTGATCTTAAACATGTTAGAAATACCTTATGCATCCTACATTCTCCAACAAGGAAAGAGTTCATCTGTCTGAAGTTTGGTGGCAGAGGTTCTTATTCTCCAACACCCTTCTGCCTGTGAAATATAATGTAGCTCAAAACCAAAGCTAAGGAAGGAGAGAATATAAAGCTTTACATTAAAACAACAAATGAACTCTAACTTAACATGCTAGATAAAGATCCTGAACCAGTTTATTGGTGATTTCCTTTTTCATTTGCCTAAGATCCCCAATGCAGACTAAAAATAAAGCTCCATGTAAGATTGTACCCCTTTCCTTGTTCCCCTTTTCATCCTAACTTCCCACCTTTCCCCTTCCTGCCATCCATCCCTGCTTTCCTCTCCTTCTCCTCCTTACTCCCTTTTTTTCTTCAGATTCATTGGAGGGAGGAAGTAAAAAATACACTTTTTTTATACTTTTCAAAAGCAAGAAGGACATAAATTTGGTATCTGTGAAGCCTCAGAAATGTAAAACCAAAATGTTTAGACTGAGTATTTGAAAATATAAATAATATATTTCTTCTTGAATTCTTCTCAAATAAATGTCTTAGCATCCTAAAACCCCTAAAAATCTATCAAACATTTTTAGAAAAAATACTTTTTTTTTTTTTTTCTAAACTTACCCCTTCTTTGATAGGGTGTATCTGTTATTTTACAATTATACGCTAATTTATTATTATTTTATCTGTTTTGTTTTTACAAAACACCGAATGAGGTCTAATGATGTTAAGGTCAAAAAAACCAACACAGTATTTTATCCCTAGAGAGAAAAATGAGATATCAATATCAATTTCATACACCCAAAAAGAAGCTGAAGATTAATAGCTGGTATGTTAATATTACTGTGGGATTTTATAAATATAAATATTTTATATTTCATTTTTAAATAGTTTTAACATCTGTTTGAACAGTACACCAATATTATTTGCTCTCTGTTTAGATGTTTTCATCTATGTGGTGGAATTTATGTTGCATATTTGGCACAATTTTATTAGTCTTTATTCAAAATTCAAACTGAGGCCATGGTCTGGAACATACCACTCCTCCGTCTCTTTATTATTTTCTTTACTGGGGAACTACAACAAGAAATGTCTAATGAAAGTGTCAATAGGTGCTTACTACAGATGGCTGAGAAAAAGACTCACCTACTCTTTACCGAGAAAGGAAAGGATCTGTCTCCTTGGCACTGAATGATTTCAATAAATGTTGGTTTGTATTTTTGGGTTTTGTTTGGTTTAATTCCAGCTGGAGAAAAACATATTTGAATGCTCTTAATTTAGTACCAGATTGTTTTTTGGTTTTTTGTTGTTGGTTTTATATTTTTTTTTTGTCAGCTTATTGTCTGCTTTTTGAAATACTTATTTGTAAAGCTGAATACAGAGGTGAAATCAATATTATGTTTATTCGAAATGTTACCACAATAACTATATTTCAATAAAGCATTCCATTTTTATGGTATCCAGGCTAACCTGCTTTATTGGTTAGTCTGATTGGAGGACTAGGGGATAAGTTGATAGTAAATGTAAGTGCACATAATAAACAGACCCAGTGAAATGCAGGAGATGGCAACTTTGATAGGGTTTCTAGGAGTTGGTCCTACAGATGAGACCTGATAGAAATATACTTTTGCTAGATAGCCTGTTAGAGATTTCATAGTCTAAATATTATTGCTAATAACTCATATTTTCTTGAATTGGATAATTCACTTCTTTTGTTTTAATGTGTCTATTTTCTTTAGCTGAATGTGGAGCAACCGTATCTGGAAATGAAGGAACATTATTGTCCCCAAATTTTCCATCCAATTATGACAACAACCATGAATGTATCTATAAAATTGAAACTGAGGCTGGAAAAGGGATTCATCTTAGAGCGAGGAGCTTTCAGCTGCATGAGGGAGATATTGTTAAGGTAATAAGAAAAATTATTTCACTTTCTATGCTAAATATTCACATTGCATGAATAAATCTGTTTCCAATGGCAATTATCTCTCTGTTCATATTCAATAAGTGGATAGCGTCACTGCCTTTATATGAGATTCAGTGATTTATATTAGATTCAAAGAAACTATCAGAGACATTGTGATTTCAATTACATTTCCAGAAGTATTAGACTGTTTACAGTAGTTTAAATCTTAAAAGGACAACTAAAATTTGAACTTGGATTTTGCATATCTAGTATTTTTTTTCTCTTCACACAATATTTATAAGTGTAGCACAGGGATTTTTGGTTTTTTCCCTAAATGGAAAATAACATTGCAATACTGACTAAAACTGTAGTTATAGAAGTTTTCATTCTTTTACATTGCAGGGAACATTTGCAACACAACCTAAATATATATAGATTTTGAGCATGTACTTTTTTACAGCATGGTAATAAGTTGCTTTTTCCTAACAGTAGCTGTTGCATTCTTATGTGCACTGAAAATCCTAATATTCATCTGAAGTATTGACCATACATTAAATTAGTATTTCAATTTTATGTCCCCAAATTTTCGGTTAATTGATACTTAAAATCACAAAGTATTCAAATTTACTTAGCAATTTCCTTTCTGGATATCTCCCAGCAACCCATTTAACATGTTAGGAATTTATGTCTCTTAATTTTTTTTAATTTGCATTGAGTGCTTCTCACAAGGAGTTTAAAGATATAATTGTTATGGATCAAATATTGGTGGCTATATTTTTATCCATTTCATCACCTTAAGAGCTTCCTTATGTAATTAAGTATGACAATTGATTTCCTGCACAAAACAAGGCATTTACAGATAGGATGAAGGTGGAGAGGAAAAAAAGTCTTCATTTTAATATAGTCATTTATATATTTGTTATTATATCTATTCTTTTCAACAAGTACTTCATTTGACCATGAAATAAGCAAAACTTATAGTTTAGTTTATAGATTAGAAAGCTACAATCAAAAGAACAGCAATTCTTCGTCGTTACCCACAAAAACATTGATAATAAATGCTACCATGTATAAAACAGTGCAAGACCTTGGTTTTGCTTTTAGACCAAAGGGAATTGAGTAGGTGGACAAAATATAATGGTCTTTTGCTCCCATTATCCATGGTCTGACAGTGCAGATACCCAAAAGTATTTTTGCTCTGAAGAGATGCAGCAGGGAAGAAAGAACTTAATTGCCCATTGAGTTGCTAGAATGTGGTACATAAGTCTCCCAGAAGCTTTGCAGATACATGGTTTGTAAATAATTTAATAAACTACTTTAAAATCTACAACAAAAAATCCCTTAGAAAACCCTAATGAAACATTCAAGAAACTCAGTTATCCTTCAGAACATCTCATGAGTAATGTCCAGCATACTTAGCAATAGTCCCCAGAGATACAAGAAAGATTTGCCTGAGATAAAGCTGTTCTGAGCAACCTGTTAGATACTTTCTTTTATAGACCTTTTAGCACAATACTTCAGAGGATCCAGAGGAAGCAAAGGCAAAATTGTGGTGATGTCTGAACGGCAATGACTGTTCTCTGGTTTTGAGTCAGTTGCCACAGCACAGCTTCCATTTATACAATTAAGCTCTCTTCTACCAATTAAGGTGTCTCTATTACCTGCATTTATGAAAACAAATTCTATTTCCTCTCTATTCCCATGCCAGGATGTCCTTTTACATATTTCCATTGGAATCAGTATGTTGGCAGGGGTACAGACTTTAAAGCTTGCTTTCATTCCTGTCTGCACCCAAAATATGAGCAAAATGTGTTATAAACCCCAGCCTTCTATCTTCTGCTGCACACAAGGAAGCTGCAAGATTGCCTTGCTGGCAGCTTGCAAGGGATGCACTAAGCTTAAGAATATTTATAAACCTTGTGCTGAAATATAGGGCATTTTCTCAGCTCAGTATCTCACTCTATTTTAAAAGAAATATCTGTACGTACATAATGTTGCATTGGCTGCGGGTGCCCATCCCCGGCAGCAGCGTTGGCTCCGTGAAGAGAGACACAGTTCCAGCCGGACACAGCCGGTTCCAGCTGGACACAGCCAGTTCCAGACGGATACAACGGCACATTGCAGGGCGTGGCTGAGACACGGCCGGGGCGGGGGCATCTCAAGGAAATGTAGCTAAAGAAGGGCAAAAAATGCTGCTCAGAAATGTGTGATAAAGTGGGTCGATAAAAGCCTGTAACAATAATGTAATAATCCTGTGAGAAATGACTGCTCACTTTTAAAATTTTAAAGGTTTATTAAACCTTAACAAAAATACAACAAAAGGACTAAATAAGGAAATATTACAGCACTAGGATCCCCTGTGACTATCTGCCATGTGCTCGTCTTCAAAATGGATGCTCTGCCTTTTCTACTTCTAGTCCCTCCTAAAGTCTTGTCAGTCTTCTCCTACCTTGCTATCTAGTGGTGCAGATCACTTTCTGATGTCTTGATTGGAGGTCAGGTGTTACCATAGTAACAAGCCAGCCCTCCCCAAATGCCCCGACTACCAAGGCCATCCTGTGATAACAGTGCAAGGAGGACTATTACATAACTATACATTTACATAACGATACATTTACAAAACTTCTCTTAACATAATGTTCACCCCTTAATTGTGAGATCCAACCATCTCACTACTCAACTATAACAATCCCAAGATCAACCCACCAGGAGTGTCAGAGAAAGCATATAATATTGCTGTTCAGGTTAATGTTTGAGGTAAGATCACTTTGAACTCCATGAGGATGTAGTGAAAGGATTTCAGAATGTTAGCAATGTCAGCAAACTATACAGGCCTTCCTGCCCAGCTTCCAAGGAATATTTTAAAAGTGTGTCCCTTCGGAATGATTTTATAAAGTCTCTGCTGTTAAGGAAATTGGGTAAGTTTAGTTGTAAGTAATTTCTTTTTACTGTCAAAATGAGAAACTTCAAGAAACGTCAAGAAACTCTCACCAGCATTTCCTTCTCCTTTAGGTGAGTGTTGTACATTCCCACAGCAGATGCAAATACATTAGCACTGTTGTTGGAGCATTTCTCCTCATGAATAGCTGTAGTGCTGTTCTGTTCTTTTGTCTGCATCTTTTTAAACCCAGTAAGAAAAACACACACTTTCAGTTCCTCAAAATTAGGGGAAAAGAGGCATCCCTGAATACTTTGGCTAAATTAATCCTAAACACAACTCCAAACAATGCTGTGATCATCCCCCACTGCCCCCTAGGCCAGCTTCTGCAGTTTGACTACACCTCTAATGTTAAATTCTCACATCTGGCACAATAAGGTAGCTCACTGGAACTTTGTCTCAGAAACAGTCCCTGGCCTATACTGCTCCTGCACTTACCCTTTCTCAGGAAGATTTGTGAAGGTGTTAATAACTCTGCATTAAATGTGTTCCAGGGATGCACTGACAATAGATACTGTGTAGACAATCAAGTTGTGGTGACTTGACTCCTACTCTATCACTATTTACTTGCTTTGAAAATATAAAGTGGTCTGCAGCTCTGTATATCAGCTCAGTATTCAAGTGGGAATATTGAGGCTGGGTATTGAGGCTGTAGAGTGTATGGAATGGCGTATAATTTGCAAGAGTATTTCTGGCATCAATAAGGCGAGTGCGTGAGGAAGGGTCAAACCTATTGCTTTCAAGAAGAATGCGTGAAGGTAAATGTCTGTAATTTGTGGGCAAATGTTCTATAGCTGTGACAAAATTTGAACTTGAATTAATGGCATAGTAATTTCAATTCAAGTAAAGTAATGGAAACAGTTTCACCATTTTGAAGGACATATGACAAAAGTGAATACTTGGATTATCTCTTTATTTTAGAGCTTAATCCTTTCTCACTCACACTTCATCCTCCTCATTCTCCCTGTTTTAACTGCCACTGGAAGATTCATAGTTCTTTAAAGTGGCTACTTATGCCAGAATCTTTATAATGCAATTGCAGTGAATTTATCAAAGATAAGAGGAAAAGCAGAAAGTAATATTCTGGTTTTCATCTCTTTTGCCAAATAGACCTTCTTTTTTTCTTCACAACTGAGGAAATTGTAATTGCAGCATGTGAATTGTGTTTCAAATGGTTATCCTAAATAAGTTAAATGAATGTACTAAATGTGAATGTATAGTGATAAATAGTTTAGATTAGTTTATTAAATGTATCCTGTACCTCTGGAATCAGTGGCATATGACGTGACACACTGGTTGTACACAAGCTGTCTATTGGGAGTGATCCTTGGCCCACATTAATTAGCATCACAAGCAGTGGTAAAAAAGCGTTTTCTTTCCTAGGATGGTTCAACCAAATTTTCAGTGTAGACAAGGGAGATTAAGTGCATATATTTGTTCACTAATGATGTTTCATTTGCTTCATAAGTACTTGCTTATGTCTGTAATGTGAACAACAGATGGACAAGTGTCACCAAAAATTTTACCAGCCTTTTTGTTGTTGCTGTTGTTTTGTGAGGTTTTTTTTTTGGTTTGATTTGTTGGGGTTTTTTACAGCTGTTTTCACAGGATCTCTCATATCTAATTTTTATTTCATGAAACCCTTTTTTCATTTGGGTCTGAATTAATCTTGAGGGATTCTATTACTTAACTTGTTAGTCCTCACATAGGAAGAGTATCTCTAACAGTCAGTGAGGTAGAACACTGTTGAAACAATATGTCTGTAACCTTTAGCTGTGGGGTTTTTTAGTTAGTTTGTTTGTTTTGTTTTATAGATGAATAAAAATATTTTAAACATAGGCAGCATTTTTAATTAATGAAAATTATTAAAACATTTTTAATTAATGACAATTATTAGAACATTCCATTTCAAGTATTATCTTCCAGATCAAGTGTAATAATCTATGGAAATAAATCTTATGGGGAACAAATGTTTCTTTACTTTGTACAATAGATTTCCAGCTCTAATAAATAAAGCATAATCTGTCCATTAAATTGATCAGTAGTTCTGTCCCAAGACAGTGGTTAGAAGCTTGCAAGTAATTTTTCAGATACTCTTAGCATAGCTTAATGTTATATTTCTTCCAAGAAAGGTAGACTTTAAGTATCTGCAACCACTTGCATGAACCTTAAATAAAATGGGTTGTGTCTTCTGAGAATCTCAGCTGTGTGCCTTGGTATAAGACAATATCTGCATCAATAATAAAGACGGAATGTATTCTTCTATCAATTGCTAGCACAATATATTGTTTTTCAAAAGTTTCCTTTAGAGTAAGTAATTATCTATATCTATGTAGGTTTATAAAAGTAAACATATGTTCTTTTCTTAAAAAATCTTTATGCATGTTGTTTTTAGTATTTTATTTTGTTAATGTCGTTTGAGATGAACATGGTACTTTCAAGACTTTTACCTATGGATGGCATGCAGATATTTTCTCCTCAGAAAAAATAGAACTGCTTTTAATTTTGGTGCTCACTTACAGATGTTGCAATGGTCTATGATCTCAAAAGAAGCTTTTCTATATTTTGTTAATAGATCTAACATTCAAATAGGAAGAACTGCCTGTGACCCAGATGTAGCAATTTAGATTGTTAAATGTGTCACTCCTGCTTCTCACTGGAATCAGTATAAACACGCACTATATCTCAAGGCCTGCTTGTGGAAGGATGAAGATCCAGTCCTTGAAATATCTGCTGTAGTGGTAGCTTTTGAGCTGGTTGTCTCTAGTCACTCTAGGACATATGAGATAAGAGCAAATTATCTTTCACTTCGTATCAGAAACCAGCTGTTCAAATCCATTTCTTGCTATCGTATAAGCATTGACATGACATTTCATGTATGGTGTGTATTTACACATTTTATTTTATTTTTCCTTGAGAAGGTAGAGGAGATTTATTTAATTTAAGGAAGGAAGTAGCTTTTTAAGTTCATCTTGAGAAAACAAACCAACAAACAAAACAAAACTGCAGAAGGCTATTTTTGCATTTTGTGTCTTTCAAGGTTTTGTAATAAGGTTAAAAAAAAATCTCCTTGGCAAGAGTTTGTATTTCTCCTGTATTTGTGAACAGTTAAAAGGGCATTCTTAAGAATTTTAGGATTCGAAAAAGAACATATGTTGATACTGTTCAAGGTTTTCACTAAAGTAACATGGCAAATAAGAAAATCTCTACAATTAGTTTGGAAATAGACTCACATATCTTTTTGAAAACTTATCAGTCTTTGTTAAATCCAATAGTAAACCAAAATTGCTGCAGGCTTAGAGCCTGAGATAAAAGATGACAGATTGACTTAAAATCTCATTTTTGCTGTTGATATATCCAGACAGGAGAGAACAGAGTAGTCTGTAAGGGTTTACCTTCAGTGGTGATTTCAGAGCTTATACATCTCTTGGCCTTTGTGAATAATCCAGAAAACAATTTGAGTTTACCAAACCTCAGAAGATAGAATTGCATATAAATATTAATTTCTCTCAAGATGAGCTCACAAAACTGAAAAGGCAAAAGACTCTAAAACACTTTAAGGGGGATTTAATATTTCCCTGAACTGTATAACCCAGGGGTATTGAGAGGTATACAGTTATACCTCTCAAAATAGATACATTAAGGTTTTGGAGAAACTACTGGCAATACATTGCTAACTTTGGAATTATTGTATAGATGAAAATATTTCAAATATTTAGATTTGATGTCCAGTTTCATGCTCTTATTCCTGCAAGGTATATGATGGAAAAGACAGTTCCTCACGCTCTCTTGGAGTCTTCACCAAAAAGGACATGATGGGAGTTATTCTTAATAGCACCTCTAACCATATGTGGATAGAATTTAATACCAATGGATCTGATACTGACCAAGGATTTCAGCTGACTTATACAAGTAAGTAGCTCAGAAATATGATCTGATTGATTGCTTTGCAGGGAAATGTGTATTTCTCAGCTGTAGTGATGTCTTTCTTGAATGTTGAAGGAAATTTCCTAGAATGTACGGTGGTTAAGAGACCAAGCTTTACTTGTCTACATGACTGGGTAGGTGTTAGTAATTTAAAAACACTGTTGAAAGCAAATTTATACTTTTTTAAACTTAAAAGGCATGATTATTTTTAAGATTTAGTAGTGGTGTTGAGACATATGTGGGTTGAATATATTAGTTGTTAAACTGTAGCAGAAAATGCACAGAAAGTCATGGAAAATGAAAAGTTCAATCTCTGCAGTCAGTAAAATTAGACAAGAAGAAGAGAAAAGAAAAAAGAAAAGAAAAGAAAAGAAAAGAAAAGAAAAGAAAAGAAAAGAAAAGAAAAGAAAAGAAAAGAAAAGAAAAGAAATACAAATGAAAATAAAAAAGAAAAAATGAGTACCTGGGTGTACAGTCTTAATCTGGCCTGACTGTTTGTCAGAATCTGAGTGGAGTATACTGGAAGGAGACCAGAATGAACAAGTTTTGACAAACAATACACTTGTCCCACAGACTGTATGCAATTAAATGAATTAATTTTTGCTGGCAAAAAAATTATTTTTTTGTGGGGAATAATTTTGGGGATAACTAGTTTGTTTCCAACCCATATAAAGGAATATTTTTCCAGGTTTCAAGGAATCTCCAAGTTCCATTTACTTTCAATTTATTTTCTTAAACATTACTTTCCATGAATTGCTGTAGAATCTTGCAGAGCAGAGTGCCACAACATAATGTGTCACAGAAATGGAACCGTTGCTCAATTTAGTACATCTAATGTTTTCCCTTTGGTTTGGAGCAAGCTGTGGAATAACCTTTTAGATTTTTTTCTTATAGAACCACTGAAGAATGACTGTGGAAGTCTACTCTAATTTACCTAGAGAAACTGTAGACATTTTCCTTTGGAAGAAAAGGAACCAAAGATCTATTTTAAAAACAATCTTATTTTAAGAGCTCTGATTTCAAGGGTCTTGAATCAGTTCTTTTTAAATCGTGCTTCCATAACCAGTTCCATCTACTGTTTATGAATGTAATTTTACTTAAAAATACAATTTTGTCTAATTTCTACATCCAATTGCTTGATTTTGTTGCACTTTATTTTAAGATTTGCTCTCCTGTAGTGTATTTTTCTGTAAGATACAGAAGATGCAGTAATTCATGTCTTAAGGCTTTTTCTCCTGACTGTTTGCTTAGTTTTTAAACTGTGTTTTCTATTCTTCCAAGTATTTCCACATTTTCTGAAGTGTATAGACAGCATTTGACATAATATTCTAACTGTAATTTTAGTAATGGTCAGAGAGTAAAACTTATTTTCCTATGTCTGTATAACACTTTACATTTTTTTTATTTTGGTTGCCAAATGTCTAATTTATTTTATCATATGTAATATATGTAATCAGTTTGTAGCAATTAATGTTGAAAAGCTTATCTCTACTGACTTTTCTTCCTACTTTCTCTCACTTGAGACAATCCCCAGTATTAAATACAAACTAATTCTTTACTTCTCACATGTATTATGATGAAACTAAATTTTGAGACAGTGACCTTCTAAGCAGGTGATTTCCTTCTCCTGTAACTGTTACTCCAAACATTTTAATGTGGGATTTTTAACCTTTCATAAATTAATGCAAGCAAAAAATACAAGCAGAAGAAGTATTCTTTTGCAGTGCTTTGAAAACTTGCTGGTGTGCTGACTCACATTCTTTTTCTGAAAGTCCTATCCTAGTAATGTCTTAGAGATTTGATATACCAGAAATTTATACTCATTATTTGCTGGATTTTGAATTTTTTGGTGCAGTTACAATTCAGTTGCCAAACAAATATGTCCATTTTAATTCAGTAAATACATGACATACAAAATTGTAATTATCTTTTTGTATTAATAAAGCTATAGTTTACAGCAGAATTAACTGGAAGATTACTCTGAAGTTTATTTATTCACTTTTCGAATTGAACTATAATGCCAGATAATTTAAAAATACTAAAACAAATCAAAAAGGTGCTAAAGTATAGTTTCACTGAAGGAAATGAGAAATATATGCTGGAGTGAATGAAATTGAATAATTAATATCATAAGGCGGACACAGGAGAAGTGATGGTCTAATAAATCAGGTTAATTCATTCAGTTTACTTCCTATGTTATTGCTGAGTTCTTGTTACCCACAAGGCATCATCAACTGCCCTTAATTGTTGGTCTTTGTAGTACTTTTCTTCCTATTATTGCTATTGAAATTAAGAAGTAAAATTGCAGGTTGTTATTAAAAAGACTAATTTGAAAATCTGCTATTTCATTTGTGTGCAACTACCTTTCCATCCTTTTTGATGGTGTGAATTCTGAAGGTTATGTTAAATTTAAAAGTACAGTAGAGGAAAAAGCTAATGATACATGAGGACAGAATTGTGGATAAAGAAAATTTTATCTCTGTTTTCAGAATCCCATTACCAACATAATAAAACCAAATTTCTTAAACTCAGAATCCAAGATGTTGGTACAAACTCTAGAAATATAAGCAGATATTAAAAGGAAATAAAGGATTTAAGTTCTAAATGAAATCTGATTAAATTTCTCATGAAATCTATAGGGAAAATTGCTTCAGGTAATACTGATTAGAAGCTGGAAATTATAATTATCTTATTCTTTGATCTATAACTACAAGATGCCTTCAACAAAATAGATTTATTCTGATAGGTAGTGGTATTTTTCTACTAGGAAAGACCATGAAAACATCTGTACTCTTTCTCAAGTTAACTGTTTTGAGAAACTAAGAAATATTTTGAGGGAAAACTAAAATTACAGTGATTTTATTTAAGGAAATAACTTCAGGAAAATGGAGAATATTTTAGCCTGAAATTGGTGGGGTAAGTATATATGGAGTAAGAGTCAATGAAATAGTAATTTGAGCAACAGCTGAACATGACTCTGCCAGAGGAGAAGAAAAATGAGGAACAAAGAAGGCAGTTTGCCAACTTTGTGTAAAGTTTATATAAAGTTTATATAAAGTTTATATAAAGCCATTTCCTTATAGTGTGTTTGGAGGGATAAGGTAAAGTGTCTGCTTCCAGTATCTCTACACTGCTGTCAGAGGGAATGACTGTGGACATTCAAATCTCTGTGCTGAGGAAATGGCAGCATAAGTTTGATGACTTTAATTAATCCCTATGAGTAGAGGACATCAGTAGTGATCTGCATGCAAAAATTTAAGTGTGTGCTTATTGACACATGTGACAGCTATTTTTCTTTTTATTTTAGAAAATGTCTGTTATTCTTTCATAATTGCAGTTTTCTTATTCATAGGATCTTTTTCCACTCTGTCTGATTAAATCTATTCTTCCTGAGACACCTTTAATTTTTGTCGGGTAGAGAAGATTAGATCCAGATATTCCCACTGCTAATTCTGTTCACAGCTGAGTTAAAAGATTTGGCCATTCTGATATAAAGATGCCAGTGCTTTGTGCTGTTATGTCAATGGCATTTAATGTTAAATTGACATCCATATAAAACCCAAGTCTTATTGATGCCACACCGTGGCAGGCAGAAAAAGCAAAACAGCTGTCTGGTAAAAGTAACAGGCTGCAACTTTAAATAAGGAGCAATTCAGTACAGCTTCTGAATAACAAACAGGCCATGCCTAACCACTCCCCTATCACAGTCCTGACACAAGAGAAAATTTAACCATGTTTTCACTCATCATGCAATGAACTTTGACTTGTATCATGAGTGCTTCCTTGCTCCTCTTTAATCCTCCTTCCTTGAACATAGTCTCACTTTTCTTAGCTTTTGGAAAAACAAAAAATAATACCTTTACTGTATCATGCATGTCATATACAAATGTTTTGTGACCCTCTGAGTACTGCCCAATGCTGCTACTGCGTGGTCTGTTTGGTCTTGTACACATCACAGATCACTCGGCACTGTAGTGGGCTTGCACAATTTTCTCAGTAAAGTTCCCAAACATTTGAGAAGAAAACACTCTTTCCCTTCACAGTACTATCTAGTAATCTCAAAACTCATTTCTTTTCATGCTGCCTGATGATGGATGTGTATATTCATGATGTGTAAGGACCTTTACCACTGTAGAATTGCTCTTTGGACTTTTCTGGGACCTGAGGGTTTTTACCGTGTGCTTTGCACTGGCAGTTGTCTGTCTGAAATAGCATGAAGTTGCTGTTGGACCTTATCTAGACACCTTTTTTAGGAGCAGTTTATCTAGCTCTCTATGGCAATTTCATGGTTCCCCAGTCCTGTCCAGTAAATAATAGAAGCAAAAGCTTCACTTACCCACAGATTAAGCCTTATAATATGTTGTAATAGGTCAGTGCAAGGGTCCATCCAGAAGTACTGACAGATACAATCTGTAGGAACATGCCTGGCTGCACTGGCCCACTCAGTACTATATTCTGGCTCTCAACAGACTCCTTTGTATTTCAGAAACATGAAGAACTAGTTATAGACTTTTTGAAGTCTGAACATTATTCAGGAATTTGTGGCATACTCTGTAACTAGATTTTAGATTTCTGAGGGCCTGACACAGACTTGTTCCTTATTTGCTGCTGTAGATTAAAAATGAGATTCCATGTTAGTTCCTCAGCAGTTGTTTTTTATTTATATCCTTCACTTCCTTGTGATGTGAGATTAGACATTCTCCTTCACTTCTGTGGAAATGAGGGCTGGAAAAAAATCTCACTAAGGATTTGTCTTTTTGAAAATTAATCTTGTGTTGGCCCAAATCATAATTTAATGGTAACATCTTCAAATTTGAAGTCCATGATAACCATTTCTTTCTCTGAAAGCAGAATTCTCCATGGCTATCATTTCTTTCGGAAGTGTTCAGGCCCCTGAGCTGTGCTCCACTCCACAAAATTTACAACAGATTTAGGATTGTTCATGGATATAATTTTTTTCTTTTGAATGAGGTTTAATATTTTCATTTGCATTTATGCTTCTTTATATTTAGCAGAGTTAGTAGTTTTACAATATTTACTTCATTGGCCTGAAGATATACTGTTCTGTTTAAGGAAAGAAAATTTTAAATACGTTTTTTGGACATGATGCACTGATTTAGCCTTCATAGTATTCTGTTGCTACTGAAGATTTAGTTCTGATTTTTGGTTTAATCGTTCTTTAACCCTACTGCTTTCAAGGAATAGTGAAAGGTAGTGCATGAGAGGTGAATCTGAGTTGGTCTAAATTTATATAAATTGTTGAAACAATTGTAATAGTAAATTTAAGAGAATCATGAACTTTAATTTAGTTAATTTCTTATTCTACAGTAATTGAAAAAGTTAGAATGTCAGTAAAAACAATGTTCTGAAACTGCAGACTCAGACAATTATTCTAGCACACAATCACTCTCAAATTCAGGAATATAGTGGCTATGCCTCAGGGTGTAGAATGTCAGTTTAGCAGAACAATCCAGTAATGAAAAGAAGCTCTTCCAGTTTCCTTTCCATAACTAGTCTATATATAAGATTGGTTCCAATTAGAACATTTAAACACTGCAGTAAAAATGTATGACACCAAAGACAAATATTATTAAATTAGTACATCTTAACCGATACATGTATGACGTAGTCACAGGTCCTATTAAGAGCAGTACCATTATGTGACTAACCCCAAATTAATGTAACCCCAAATGAATATTGCATGCATAGAAAAATTTCTAAAAGAAAGTCAAACTTGCAAACTTCAGAAACAAAAATTAATGAATGTAATTTTTTTTTAAATGTTAATTTCACTTGAGTACAAGGATTATGATATCCTAATTAAAAACATGACGACATCAGCGTCTCTTCCTTCCTTCCTCCCCCAGAAAATTAAGTTGCCTTCTGCTTCCAAAATGCTCAACATTAACATAGTCTCCCCATTCCCCCAAATCCTCAAAACTTTGTATGAACAAAAAATGATTGGTCTTATAAAAGTTTTTATAATTGAGTTTGGTTTTCACTTTTAATTTAAAGATGTCTATAAAGCTGCTATTCTGGTAAACAGAGTAGGTGCCAAATCTTTTTTTATCTCTAAGACAGAAACAATGAAAACCATTTTATTAGGTGAATATAAGCAATGCATTTACCTTCTGTTTGAAAAAAATATGTTAACCTATGCTTTATAGATGGAAATGCTGTCATGGTGATGTTTTGTATTTTTCCATTTAAGGAAAATCTTACCAGATTTTGTGAGATACAGATCTTTAGCCATATAAACTCATGTGAGCAAATGCTACCCTATGAATGAGTACTCCAAAATACTTTTTCTCAACAGGCCTGGATTAGGATGGAGGTGACCAGTTTGTCCATCTGTATTGTGTTTGAATTGGATGGAGTTAATTTTCTTCAGTTAAGAAAACGTTGAGTTAATTCTTCTTTCAGAAAGAATTTCTTCACTGAAAGGGTTGTCAAGAATTGGAAGGGGCTATGCACGGAGGTGATTGTCCCTTGAAGTGTTTGAGAAACAGCTGGACTTGGCATTAATGCTATGGTTTAGTTGAGATGGTGATGTTTGGTCTAAGGTTGGACCTAGGATCTTGGATCTAGGATCTTTTCCAACTTAAATATTTCCATGATTCTATGATTCTTCAGCTAATGCTGAGCAGTGCTTCACAGTGTTAGGGCCTTCTCTAGGGTTACTTGCTCTGACATGCCAGCAGGTAGGCTCAGCGTGGGTGAGAAGGTGGGAGGGGACACACATGACCTGGATGGTGACACATGTCATGTCATGCCATGTCATGCTTAGCAATTGAAATCTGGGGAAGTGTTTCTGAAGTAGCTGTTGCTAAGGGTCTGACTAGGTATCAGTCTGCTGTTCATAAGTGATTGGGATTGGGTTGGGATGTTCAGGGATATTCCTTTGTTTTGTTTTCACTTACTAAACTGTCTTTATTTTGACTGATTCATTTTCTTGCTTTTGTCTTCCTAATTCTCTTCAGATCTCTCTGTGGGGAATTGTGAGAGCAACTGGGTGGGGGCTTACCTGCCAGCTGGTGTAAACCCACCTTTATCCTCTGTCTTGTTGGTAGCCTGAGAAAGTGAGGTTGAAGCTGTTTGGTTACAATACCAGGGATGTAATAGCCAGACCTAGAGAGGAGGGAAAAAAGAGATAAAGGGAATAGATAGATACATTGGGAGCTTGGAATAAATGAAGATGCAGTATCAAACCAGGGAGTCCTAAGGAAGAGTACAGAAGGCAAGAAATGTACCACAGGGCATGGGGAATGGTGATTTGTGGGACTAAAAGGCTAGGATACAAACATAGGAGAGGAAGATTGCCAGATGGGCTGGCCGAGAAATAGAGCAAGTATATGGAGTGGAGAACTGAGACTGCATTGGTAAAAAAGGGGGGGCAAAAATGAAACTGAGAAGAGGAAGGAAAACAAGAAATAGAACAGTAGTAGCATGCTGTGTTAGGAATACAGGCTGAATAGTCCATGATTATTAAATTGTGTTCTTCAAAAAATACTTTGAGTCAAAACTATGATGTTGTTTGAATTAAAATATGTGTATTGCAAATATACATCAACTAAATCAGTAGATTTTTTAAGTGCCCTGAAAAATTATAAAGAAAAATATTTAATTTCCAAATTTACATAAATTATCATCTTTTAGTCACTGAATTATCCCTCTGGGCATAGGTTAGAAAGAAGGAAGATGTTACTATTTCTCATTTTCAATTAGGAAAAAAAAAAGGTTTGATATGTAGGTGGTATCAAATGTGGAAAAGGTAATTTGTTAAAGGTTATTGTGATTTGGCTCTGAAAATTACCAGTTGAAGGTCTCCTGACCTTTCTGTTTATGGTTCAGAGATTCTTATCTTCTTAAAACCACTAGGTTTTCCCAGTTTTGTAATTCACACCTATTATCAAGAAAAGGGCTGCTTTTTAAAATCTCTTGTTATAAAGTTTAAAATGCAGTTAAGCTTTAGAGGTGAGAGAGAGCAGCTAGCAGAGATCACTGTAGGTGTTCATATGCATATGGTGTTTTACATTTAGATTAAAATTCTATCTTTAGAGTATGAAAGTAAGATGTTTCAGTGATGCCAATTCAGGTAAGCTTCTTTAGCGTATTTTTTTTTTTCTCATCTGATGATGTATTCATCATAGCTAAAAAATGTGATTGAAATTTACAAGCAGATTCCAGCTAAATTCATAATTTTGGGAGTGGTGGCTTAAAGATTATATTGCTTTAATATCAAAGAAGTGATCATATTTGTAGCATTATTACTGAGACCTTACTGGGAACAGAATCCATGAATTTGTCAATGCAGTGGTTTGAACGACAGAACTTCTTTACCTTCTTTGCCACCTCAATCTAAATTTTTTTTCTGTCATATTTTAAAAACAATTATTTCTATGAAGCCATTATAGACATTGTCATTATCTGTATGTGCAGCTGGATTTAATGAGTTTTAGCTGGGATTTGTTCCAAAAGTTTGCTCATTTCCTCTGTTTTTCACAAAAAGACTCCTGTTTATTTGCAGTGAATCATTTCCTCTTTTCCAAGTTTTAGATGAGTAGACACTAGAGTTACTGTTAATTTATTCCCACTGCTATAACTACTAGAATTTTCCCATGAGCAAGAATTGCTGTCTGAAAACTTAGAACACTTGAACAGAACTGCCAATATCCTATTGTTCTTTAACCTGGCCTTCTTGCCTACGTTGGCCTTATGTTGAATGAAAAATTATCATTTCCCATTTGGAATTATTGGCTCAACCCTGTGTTGGGAAAGGGAGGCTGATGAGCAGTTTCTTAAGTTAGGTAGATGACCAGCACCTGGAAACCTAGGATGATGGAGTAATCCTTCTTGCAAGCTCCTTCTTGCTGCAATTCAAATGTAAGATCTGTTAGGTGAATTATTGTTGATTTGTTGTTAATTTATGGAAGTATTAACTATAGCAGTCTAATTATAAAATTTAAGCTACACAAACATGAATATATTATTCTGTTCCATATATCTAATACTTTTATGCAAAATTACAATATTATATAACATATAATAGATATACATAAACTATAGTATATGATAATATAATATATAGCATATAATAATATATAACATAGTATATAATTTTGAACATTTCAAATAACTTGTGGGAGCCTCTGAGATCAAAGTTTGATCTTAACTTTCTTCTGACTTTTTTCCCTTTCTAATAAAATGAATTTTCAAGCAAAATCTAGAATTACTTTGTAAAGATTTTAACAGTTTAAATGAAGAATATTAATTTTTTCTCCATTCCCTTTATTATATTGAGCAACTGTTTACATTTCAAAAAATCAAGATTAGTGCCCTCAAGTCATATTTTATAACTGAAGATTAGCAATAAATAGGAATCAGATTTTTTTCAATTTTTTTTCAGCAAAACTGTGTTTTTTAATGTTTCTAATTATTTAAAGCATTAAGAAAGTTATTTCATAATAAGATTATTCCTTTAAAAGTTTACGCATATTAAAATCACCCTGCCAAAATTATGTATACATGATATATGGGCAGAATTAGGGATGCATGTAAAGAGAAGTCTATTTGCAACAAAGAAAGTTAAAATGAATGCCATAAACCTATTTATTTCTATTCCTTCCGCTTCCATAAAGTTTCTAGATGGGAAGAGCTGGTCGAAACAGAACAATGAAAGGTAGACAAGATTTATGTGTTTCTTGTTATACAGTTCTTCAGTGTATTGAGAAGTTAATTTTCCATTCTGGGCACAATACCACTCACCAGAATAACAGATGAGGTGTGCAGGTGGTTCACTGTCAGTGTGTGAAGGAATAAACACAATTGGAGATGAAGGGGTTCTTTTAACTTTTGGTCCTGGTTGTGCCATACTGCTTTTTATAAGCTTGTACAATGCTTTTTCCATTTTTTAATCCATCCTTTACATTCATGATGACTTCATTCCTCTAAGGATGAGTGTTTTAGAAAAGACTGTGAGGAAATTAATAATTTTGCAAACATTTAAGTGTTTGGTATGTGTTAAATCAAAGTATCTTGCACTGTATAACACAAGGGAAAAAATTAATTCCTCTGCTTTTATTTCCCCTCTTCCAGAAAAAGGATAAAACCAGTCTCTTCTAACATGCCACCTATAGAATATTTTTAAATAGTGGCTGTATCAGTCATTTCCCCACTGATTATAAAAGAGGATTTAGACATGGAGATCCTGAAGATATCTTTCCATAGATACTTGAAGTTAGAGCTTAAACACACATGGAATTTAATCTTTGATCCCTGCTTCTCATATGGCTTATAAATTGTGATTAATTATTCACCTGCTTGCTGATTGCAAAGTTTATTTGTATGCTTTCTATATATGCACAGCAGTCATCTTGCTGCAGGCATTTATATTTGCATACCCATCTCTCTGAAGTATTGTTATTTATGTATTGTCTTTCAATAAAAAAAAAAAAAACCAAAACTTATCTTCTGCTACCTGTCTACCCATATTTAACTTGCTTCTTAAATTTGCAATTTTTATTTGTATATGGTGACACTGTAGCTGAGAAAGGGAGAACAAAATGATTGAATGGATAAATGGACAAAAATAACCTGGTTTGAAGTGGGTGGGGAAAGGCCTTAGAACTTTTTCTAACATATTTATAACAGGAGAAAATTACAGAAAAAATTATTTCAATTTTATATTCAAAAGATCTGTTATTGATAACATGTCCTAACTTCTCTATTTTACATATTTTGCAGGTTTACATGATTTTTTTACATCTTGGTTATGTTAAGAAGAATTGCTGACATTCGTATTAGAAAGTATTATCCATTGAATGACTGTTTCATCCAAATAGTCAAAATTAATTGCCAATTGATTGCAAATCTTTTGAGGAATTAAAAGTGTATTTCTGTTTCCAAAGGATACAAAGTTTCTGTTACCTCACTATTAGCCACATTATCCAAACACCCTTCTTTCTATAGATTTTTCTATCATTCTAATTAGGTAGAGATTTTGTAATTTGCCATTTTTCCAGTACATTTTTTTTTTTCCTGCAGCTGTACGTTTCAGGACAGAGTTGCACATAAGTGGTTCCAAGACAGAATAAAAATGCCAAGAACTCTTATTTGGAATTGCATAGATTTAATTAAATAGCTTATGTTATGGATGTTTAGGATATAACAGCCGAAGAATGAGTATTTGTTGATTTTACATGCATTTAGAAATCCATTCTATACTCTGAACATTAACTCAAGTACCATTTCATACTTTTAATTACTCTTTAATAGTTAAAAAGATTCTGTGTTAAACATACAGACTATATTTATGAGCTTAAATGACTTCAGATTTAGGCAACTGTGGAAGAGTCACTAGTGCTTCCAATGTTTTCATAGTACCTTTATTTTATTATAAAACATGTTAATGTTTCCTTGTGTGTACTAAAATAGGATTTTATATGCATTTATCCTTCTTTTGGAGGATATCACATCACTTTAAGGAGCTGAAGATAGGTTATACATTATTTGTGTGTTCTGTCTTGCATGGCAAGCAGACAAGAAAAAACAATGCCTTTTCACAATGGGCATGTGCAGAGCCCACCCACTCTACACTTACATTTTAGTAAGTGATATGATTATTAGAGATTATTAAACAATATTTGGCATCCCTTTGGTGTTTAATGTATAAGCTGCAAAACCCTTTTTTCATTCAAAATAATTAACCTCCCATGGCTTGTCTGGTGAAATTTTCTTAGCAATTAATGATATTTTTGTTGTAATAGTATTTCCTCATCTTTAACAAACAGTAATATTCTCTGGAACTTATATGAGTATATACTTATTCATCCAATCCAAACCAAGGTTATTGCTACTGCTGATCTACACCTACATACCACAGTTTTTATATTTTAAGGAGCTGTTCATCTTTAGATTAGATATCTAAAGTCTTGAAAATAACCCAGCTAGCATTTCTTTTAAAATGTCTTCACAGTTTTTTTCTGGAGGCTTTCTATGTAGAGTTCTTACTATAAAGTAGCAGATTGCAGGGTAACAGAAGTTACAGCACAGGTTCATGCTTTTGAATTTACAAGAAGAAATATTTATTTGGCAGTTACAGTGTTCTGGGATCGTATCTGAAGCCAAGGTTCCGTAGTCTTAAAAGTGAATTGATGCAGTATCAGGATGCCCAGCAGTGAAAATCTGATCTGAATCTGGCACAAGCACATGACTGAATTCCTGTAAAATTAATGAGTGCATACAGAAGAAAACTTGTATGCATTTTGTGCTTTTATGGCAGTTTTATATATGATTTGGCATAAAGTCAGCATGGCAGTGACAAACAATAATGAATTCAACATAGCTGTAAATAAAGCTAAAATGTCTAAAGCACTTGAACAAATTTGCATCATGGGATCACAGTATTAAGGGCTTTAGTATTACATTTATTTTTGGTTCAAGTATTTCCTCTTTTTTAAAACTGTTATCTTCTATCTCCATAGGTGCAGTTTTAATTGACATAGTATATTTTTTGCAAAACATGAACAAGGTTTACTAAGAAAGAAAAAAAAAAAGGAATAAATAAAGCCCTACAACCTAATTTCTTGGCATATATTCTGATCACTAATAACAGTGTGCTTATATATTCTACTAAATCAGTCATAATGTAATGTTCATCAACATACCTTTGTGTAGGAAGTAAAAATTGAATGAGTACCATAGCTCACAATTCAGAATGTCTTTGTTTATTTTGTCCATTCATAGACATGTCTTAGTGTTGAACTTAAGGTTAGAGTCAGAAATAAGGGATCAAGTGCCTAAGGGTTGCTAATGTACCTTTTAGGTGTGTACTTTTTCGTGTGCCTGGCTTTAGGAGAGTGATTGTTTCAAAATGCCTTAGTACTTCTAGTAGGAAATTACTTGGTTTAGATTACTTATTTTTCATATAGCCACTGTAAGTTTACATGCAGTGAAAATGCACACGTATATATACTAAGTAAATAGTATTCTTCCTTTCAAAGTGAGCGAAGAGAGCATTTGTAGATACCTCAGGATGTTGTCAACTTCTTTTCTAAGTACATTCTGCAGTACAGAATCCCTGAAAATTTCCCTTGGAGACACAAAATGAACACTCTCTTATTTGTATTGATGACAGGCTTTGGAAGGTACAAATTTGAAGCTGAATTGAGAGTTATGCTTCATGGATGCACACAGTATATTCCATCCACTAATGGACAGAAAAGCTAGTCCAAGGAAAAAACATGAGTGCGCATAGTATGGACATCAAAGCTGCAGCTTCATTGCTTTCCTGCCCACATTTACTTTTATTATACTATACTGCTTACTAGTGTAGCTAGTACCACAGTGCCAATCATCATTAAACTGAGTTGAAAAAAGTTGTAATTAATAATCTACATATATTTACAGATATGTCAATGATTTTTACACTGACAACTGGTATTTCTGTATTCCTGATTATTTGCATCAAAGTGACAGAGTAAATCCCATTGAATAGTGCCAGGAAGTTACAGCCAATCATCAAAATGTATTCTGGCTGGTTTGGTTTTAATTTAACATGCTTTTAGGCATTCATTGTTCTGAAAATCCTATAATGAAACTCAAGAATAAGATAATTGGCAGCAATTTGCCAATACAATAATCTTTCTCAGCAGTAAGAATCTTGGCAGGCAGAATTTCTCTGATGCTGGCTTGCTGCAACATCAGGTAGACCTGAGTACTGTGATTGCTGACCATATTTCCCTGTTGTAAAAGTTCATAGCATCTACTTTAACACTGAAGTAGGCTTGTCTCAAATTTTTAAAGCTTGTGGAGTGATCTCTTTAACTCTTCACATCTTTCACGCATGTTTACACCTTGTGCAAAATTGAATGCTAACTGGAGTACATGAAATTATAGCAAGTCAGAACAATAGTTTTATCCCAGTCTCAATACCTTTAGTGAAGATGGCTGTATAGCAGACTAGGAAGGCTTGTTCATCCAAAAGTTCATTTCATTTCACCCAAATTTGTCACCCAAATTTTGTTGATCTTATAAAAGATACTACCTCTCTCTGACAATCTTGTCTTATTTATGTGGTACAAGGTATTGGAGAATGAATCTCTCTAACTATATATCAGTGTTATGGAAAGTTTTTTTCATGAGGCACAAGTAAATTCTTTATTCGGGGGAGTTTCATCTGTCAATCACATGCCACTGCATTTGATAACCAAATGTTGCACCTAATAAAGAATGAGAAAGTATTTAAGAGCAGTGGCAGAGAAATAGTGTTACACTGACTCATGCTGTCAAATCAGCAGTAAAATGTAATGCTATCTATCAAACAACTTACATTTTCGGGGTTTTACATAAATGTCTCTGTATGTTTAATAAGGAGATTAAAATAATGAAATACAGCTATGTCTTGTGAAGTTCAGCTCATCTGAATGACCAAATTATTGTGGTTCTTTATAGTGTGTGAAGAGAAATAGACTTTTTTAGAATTGTCCAGTCCATCCAATCTACTTTTTTCTTCCTTAAGATGAGATTAATACTACTTCATAAGATACTTTTAACTTTAAAAGACAGAAAACTCTTTAGATGTGACTGTCTATATAATCATTGCTGAGAGCCAGTTAAAACAATTACTGCTTTTTTTTTTCTTCTTTTTTTTTCCACAAAAAGAAACTGCAGGGATGTACAAATATTTACATGAAAACAATCTTTCTGCAAGGAAATAATGATAAATCTCTATAATCCTTTTGTACTGTGTGTGGTAATAGATAACTCCATCTGACATAAAGACTACAGCTCTGCTAGTAAACTAAGCATTGGCAAGGCATGATATGGGGAAATGATTCATTAGACTTACAAAATGTTAGAGTAAATGCTAACTTGCAGCTATCTTGCTGCCTTCTGTTTAGGACTTTCCCTAGCAATCTCAGTCATAATACAGTAGATAGATAGCTGATTTCCCAGGAAGGCACTCATAAACAGCCACACTCTTTCAAAGGATAACTGAATTTAAGTGTGCATGACTTTGGTCAAGCTATTGTCATTGTTCCTGAGGCCTGATATTTCTCTAGATATTAGCACAGAGAGGGATGGAGTGTCGATGTGATAGAACAGCATTCAGTTCTGGCCTACTATATAAAGAAAGAGTATAGGCTCAGTTAAAAATAAAGGTAGAAAATAAATGTCTGCAGGGGCTTATTGAGCTGATTGATCTGAACACCAGTCAATACAAGGGGTAGATTGTTTTCCAGAAATTTATATTTTTTACTGACAATTGGAGTGGCCTAGGCTAGTTCAAATGTAGCCTTCTAATTTTCAGACTCCTGAGTTATAACAGGTAAATCCCAACCTTTGTGCCCAATTAATGAACAAAAAAAGCAAAGGTATTTTGTGTTTTCAGTGATGTCAGTTGATGGATATTTTTAGTGTTTCTACAGGAAGAAAAGCTCCTTGCAGTTTTTTTTCAGCTGTGGTTGATCTCACTGCCAGGAGACAGGCAACCAGAAAAATATGATACCAACTCTCGCTTGTGTATTTATAAAATAATTGAAGGTTGTCTGTAGATATGTTATTTACTACTTAGTGAAGGACCTCACAGAATCATAGAATGGTTTGGATTTGAAAGGACCTTAAAGATCATCCAGTTCCAACCCTCCTGCCATAGTGTGAGAGCCTAGAAGGATTACTGGCTTGAAGCATTCAGAGGTGTGGGTGGGTGTGTGGATGTGTGTGTGGCAAGGGGCAGCCTGGGTCTTGCTCTGGTGAGGTGATGAACTGTCCCTTTCACCCCACCCTCCCCCAGCCTGTATCCCAGCCCTGCAGAGGCTGCCACTCCCTGGCACTGGAGCCTCTAACCCAGCTCCTAAGTGTCCAAATGACTGCAAGCTCCACCTGGGGAAGGGCCTAGGAAAAGCCAAAAGGTACTTAAAGCAAGACACAAGGCAAGCACATTTGACCCTCCGTCCTCTTGGAACTTCTGTCAGCTGTACACCACTGGAAA
The DNA here is from genome assembly GCF_017590055.1 of Onychostruthus taczanowskii. Lineage (NCBI taxonomy): Eukaryota > Metazoa > Chordata > Aves > Passeriformes > Passeridae > Onychostruthus > Onychostruthus taczanowskii. The sequence continues at coordinate 15,635,152 of NW_024497629.1, read as the reverse complement.
CAGGAGTGATGGCTATGTTTGTTCTTTTCTGCACCTTTTTTGTCTTTCTTTTTCTCTCCTAATTACCTCATCTTGGGATTTTGAGTAATGTTTTGAGAAACTTAAAATCGATGAGGCTTGGAGTTTGCTAAGTTGAATGGGCCAAGTGAATGCTTTGTTTGTTTCATGTTAATTGAATGCTGCTCAAAACCTTTTGTCAAAATTCTCTGAATTTCTAAAAGTGCCAGTTAAAGCTTGTTTTGTTATTTTGACCTCTTGGGTATCTTGTTAGTATTTCTCCCATGCATCTAACTCAGAGTACATGAACAACTGTGAGCCCTTTGGAAAGTCTCATAGATCATATTTATTGGGGCCTTACACATGGGCAAGGACACCTTCTAGTTCAAAGTCACATCCAGCAGGGCCTGAACCCTTCCAGGGAAGGGGAATCCACAGCTTCCCTGAGCAACCTTGTGTAGAGAATGCACTGAAAACAGAAAACTGGAGACCAACAGCCTGATCCATAATCACTTGTGTAAGCTGTTCAGTAAAATAAGGACAGCAAAATGGAAAAAATTTGTGGAGTCAGAAATCCTTTTTTTTTTGTTTGGGGGCATGGCAGTAATAAAGAAGAATCCACTATGAAGAATAATTTGGAATGAAAAAAGATGAATTTGGAGCCACTCTTTATATTATTCCAGGAACAGGAACTGAAGGCAAAAAAAGAGATATAGAATGTCTCTTTACATTTTAGCAATGCCGTATGAAGGCAATGAAGAGAGTCATGCATAAAATGTGGAAAGAGTTGTAGGTGCTCAGAGCAGATCTGCTCATTCCATGGATCACAGAGGGAGGTATTTATCCCATTCAGCATTTTAACAGGCCAGAAAGGAGAATCCAAGTTGAAAATGAATGTGAGAATACTTCCTTTCAGCACAGATGAAACTGAAGCTATACTATCTTGAGACTAGGATGGATGAAGTAGCCCTTGCACATGCTTCCTGGGTTACCACTGTGGTCTCTTGACATCATTATGGAGATTAGGTGAGAACGTGAAGCTGCTCCTTAGTGCCAAAACCAGGATCAGTATTTCCTTCCCACTGAATAAAAAAGAATGAAATATAGAAGTGGTATAAGGCAATTAATTTCTCAACAATCTATTTTAGAATAATATAGATAAGATGCTTTCATCAATAAGCAAATGTCATAATCAAATATCAAGTTAATAATTAGTTTCTAGTCTTTCAGTTTCTGATTTATTCAAATTATATACAATTTATCTTTGGTCACTGTGAATACATCTAATGTCACTGAATCATGAGAACATACTTTGCATCAGAATCAGATTCATTGCTATTATATTTCATTTGGTATTTATATCCCCATGTCTTTTTTTCTTTCCCCATTTCTGTTTTCAGGTTTTGACTTAGTAAAGTGTGAAGATCCTGGCATACCGAATTATGGTTACAAGATACGAGATGAAGGACATTTTATAGACACTGTCATTTTATACAGCTGTAATCCTGGCTATACAATGCATGGTAGTAGTATTATGACCTGCTTAAGTGGAGATCGAAGAGTTTGGGACAAACCTTTGCCTACTTGCATAGGTAATATGGATTGTGACAGTGTTCTGGTATGATTGGTCTGGTGGTTCAAGAAAAAAAAAAACAATATTCTGTCTTTGTATACTTCATAAGATGATAATGGTGCAAATATATTTTAAATTTCCAGTAAAGTTTGAATATGGACATGGAAGTTTTACTTCTCTAAAATAGGTGGCTTGCTGTTAATGGTTATGAAACTACTGGAAAACACTTTTTTTCTATAGAGCAGCCTTTGATGGAAGACTACTGCTTTGGTTCTGATGAAGCTCTGGGTCACTGAGTCTGATATACTATCACAGGCAGTGGTATTGTCTAAACACTTCATAAACTAAGAAAGCCCCATCATAAAGCAAATAAGGTTGTGGGCTTTTTTCCTTATCTATTTTCATCAGATATTATTTCAGCATCTCATTCCTATGAACTTTATTTCTAAGTTTCATCACGTGTTGCTGTAGTTTTTTTATCCATGTGCTCTGGAGTCCTTGTTGCTGTGCTAAGATACCCCATCTGTCAAAGCCTTGAGGTAGACGTTCCCTGGAAAAATCATGTCTTCACGTGCCTAAAATTTTGTTTTATTACAACCAATGTAAATATTAAACAGAAAATTACAAGCCAACATGCAGAATAACTGAATACCAGTATAGCTGTTATCCATTGTACCTTTACTAGCAATTTGCATCCTCTAGTTTTGCTTTCCTGTCCAGCATTTGCCAGTGGCTTCCTGACTTCAATTTTCACATGGAGTTCCCATGAGTCTTTCCTTCTCTATGTCATGTGATACGTAGTTTTTGCCCCTACTGCCTGCTGCTGGCAGGTCCCAACTGCCTTCAGCACTCACCTCACCTGCAGGATTTCTGCTTGTTTCCTTTCTTGCATTTTGGGAGCTACATTCTCCATTCCAGAACCTCTTTCCTGCTGAACACATTCACAAACCTGCAGTCTACAAAAGAGCAAGGTCCCTTCCTTTGAAACATTCATCTTAAGCTGAAGGTGAAAAACATCAGTGAACAGTATTTCTTCTGTCTTAGTAGAGGTTATTTTCCCCACTTGATTCTAGAATTTTATCTGTAAGTTTTCTTCTATATATGTGAGAGGTCAAAACAACTATCCAGTTTTGATTTAAAGACTTTTCCAGGCTTTTTATGCATTCAAGTCCTCATGCACTTCAGTCTAATTGGTTAGCTTCCTTTTCCTCCAAGTTTGCCCTTTTGTAGAGAAGACCCATAATTAGTTCTACCTTTGCCTGTTTCCCCATGTAATTTAAATGAAGTAATTTCTCTAAGGTTATTTTCTGCAATATTTTTTGTGCCTGTGTTCACTACCAAGACTAAGAATCAGCTTTAAAATACTTGTTGGTTTCAAGTCTATTAGGTGAATAAATTCAACCATCTATTTCCTTTTCTTTGTATGATGATTTGTCTTCTAATCTATATGTGGGATGTTAAAATTTCAAACACATAACAATAGAAATAGTAGTAATTAAAAAAAAAAAAAAAAAAAAAGCAAAAAAAAGCTGTATATTCCAATCTGACCTGGAGGAAGCTAAGGAATCCAGGATCAAGTAAATCTAAAGAAAATTGCCATCTTTGCTCCAGTAGAACATCTTTCATGGTCCTTCTTCAAAATACTTTTTGAACAATATGTTTGTTTTTTCACACTGACTTTATTTAGATTATTAGTGTATTCCTACCATGTAATGCTCCTTCTAGTCATGTATTTTCACCTGTATTTCCAGTTTCTTCATACCAATATGCTTTTAAGATTCTGTATTTCACTCAAGATTTTCATTCTTTTTTCTTCTTTTTTTTTTTTTTTTGTCTTTGTGCTTTGCTTTTGTACCTTGAATTGCTAGATTTAGTTTCTGTATTTTGTTTCCAATCTTTTGAAATAATTTTTGCCAGAATATCTTGCGAATCTTATTTCATCTCTAAGTGAAATTATGTCCCTCAATCAATAGAATAATCCGTTTTCTTTTGGTATTCTGAGAGAGATTTTGATCTTCTTTTTTGTCTGTTCAACCAAAAGGTATCTTTCTATGTGCTTTTATCTCTCTACATACATTTTTAGTTCCTGTCCTTGTTCCTGTCCTTAAAATAATATTTTGGGATTTCATAAATTCTGTATAAACTATCTCTTTTCATTTCTAGTTTAAATCTCTTCTGGACCATTAATTTGTTCCCCAAGAAATCAAATGTTCATTGTTCTCTCTCAAAAACTTCTAAAAGTGTTTCCTTCTAAACAGTCTTTTTCAGTCTGTAATCTTTATTAAATTATAGGGAGTTTTTACTGTTCTGTGCATGGGAAATCTTGCCATGAAGATCCTTGAAAACTCATTTATATATCTGCAGATTATTGCAGTCTTGCTTCCCTCCCCCTTTAGACTTGTAAGATCTATTCTTCCATCAGTTTTATCTTATCACAGTTTTATCTTTTTCTACTTTGATTTGAATGATTTCTTTTTCTTCCTTTTTCTGAAGTTGTCATGAATTTCCAAACATCACTTCCTTTCTTAGAAACATTTTCTTAAAATTTTTGTGGAGATGCATTATTTTTTTCTTGTAGGTTAGATTGGCTTTTGATATTTGCTGTTCTCTTTGGTGGCATTTATATTCTTCATTGATTCACTGTCATTTCAGTGTCATTCACAAATAATTCAAGCATATACCTAGACATATTCCACACATTCTACACTTACTAATTTTTAGTGATAAACTGTAATATTGGTCTTATAATCATTTTCATTTTTTCTATGTTCTAAACCATAATGAAGAAAGCCAGTGAATTATTTTAATTCCTCCTCTAGAAGCTTCCAGAAATGCTGAAGTCACTTCCACTAGTTATAGTATAAGTGTTTATATAGTATATTCTTTGAGGTGCTGATTTTACAGTGCACTCATTTACGCATATTTGAATATAAATGGTTTGAATTTTTTTTTTATAATTACTTCTGAAAGTTTACTTTTGATATAGTTCTAAAATGGATTAAAAAAATATATGAAATGCATGATGAATCATCCCAAATTTTATGATGTATTCTTTCACTACATGAGCCTTCTCAGAATTTTAAATCAAGTATGTCAATTAGTTCGAGCTTAAATTTGGGTTCACTGAGTTAAATTTAGTTCTTCAGTAAACACAGTACTGTATCAGTAATTTCTTGTCTTTAGTTATCTACCACAGTGATTATTGCAATCCAAACTTTCTTGTATAATGGAAATTAATTGAAATCATAGAAGAGAGTTACGTGTGAAGAAATTTTGTACTTGAGTTTCTTCCTGCTGTGGTTCTGTATATAGAATGTAGTGTTTGGTGGATCAAACCAGCAGGATAAATAAGTAAATCAGTCACCTTATTTCCTCTATGGTAGTTTTCCTTCATGGTAACATCTTGGTTGTGTGCAGTGGCTTGGTGGCATGTACAAAGATTAATGTTTGTTAGAGTATTGCTGATAGATTATTTGGTCCAACTGCTATGTTTTTTTTTCCATCATCTCTGTCTTACAATGGTTGCTGTACAGCTGTGCTTGAATGAATCCCCGTGATAGGTTTTTTTAACAACTTCTAAGGCAACACTATAAATGTAGTAGAAATTCAAGTACATCACTTCACTGAAGAATCACTGATCCTTTTTAGTTCAGTGTCAATGACTGTTACACAGTTCTCTTTCATCAGGGTGTGTCTTTACACTGGCCACACAACAGCTTGATGCCCTAAACAAGCAACAGAAGAATCATTTGATTATGGATGCTTAGCATTGCCATTGGTCTCTCCACAGAAACAGCATTGATAGTAAAAGTGTTTTACACCAGATGCCACATACTATCAAATTGTAGCTTTCTGATTTACTCTCTTGATCTGCAAGCATATGGCATTTAAATTTTTAAATACTGAAGGAAATTTTTACGCAATACCTACTGCTTTTTGGTGTCATTAAAGCTGAAGCTTTATAGAAGTAACTTGAAAGCATTACACTAAAATAATTTTGACATTACAGCAAAACAGAGAGCTATTTTAATTTTAAAATTCAGTGCTGCAAAGTTTGAATTCAAACATTCATTGTTAGAAAAGCTAAGCATGTTAAATGGGAAATTTCAGGAATGTTTTTTTGTCCTGTCAATGCTAAAATTGTACTTTTGTAGTCTCAGTACATAATGAACCTGTCTGGTCAGTTAAGTTACCTAGTCACCGTTTTATGGGTTTTTTTCTTTATAACAAGGTAGGAATAAGATAACTGTGTTAATTTTTAACTTAGGTACATGTCCTGGTTTGTATATATGTCTACTGCTTCAGAAGTATTAGGTCATTCTGTTAACTTTTTAGAAAACACAGAGATGTGGAATGGTTGGAAAATGGAAGTGCCAATTACTATGGTCTCATTAGAAATTTTATCCTTATTTTGCAGCTGAGTGTGGTGGTCGAATTCATGCTGCTACATCGGGGCGCATTTTGTCCCCTGGTTACCCAGCACCATATGACAACAATCTTCATTGCACTTGGATTATTGAAGCAGATCCAGGAAAGACAATAAGGTACATGCTTAATTTCAATATTTATGGTGGAATTCAGTATGTTATAATTTTTTTGTAATTCCCATATTTTTCTGCACAAGCTGCTGGTATTCACTGGCATAGTCCAGGTATCCTTCTGTAAGGTGTTGCATCAATTTTTGAGGTGTTGCTTGTCTGTTTAGGCATAAAGTCCCTGGGCAAGATAAGCAGCATTCAAGGCACATTTGAGTATTGCCTCACCCAAAAGTTGTCTTTTGCGCCAGGACAATGCCAAATTCACAAACAAATTCCAGAATATGTTAATTAGTAGCATTAAACAGCTTATATAAGAGTGAACAAGAACCTCAGGAATCTGCATAATAAAACAATTCTCATGAATCACAAGTAGAAAAAGAATGCTGCATTCCCTGATCCTCTCCACAAGATAGTTCTGCCAGCACAGCAAGGCCATCTGTGCCAGGGCAAAGCACAGACCCATTATTTGAATTGACTTGTTCCCAAATTCAGCAAAATGAAGAGTTAATCAGTGAAACCAACAAACTCTGTGACCTGCACAGGAGCTTGACACCTATTTACTACCATAGCTATAGAACCTTCATACAAAACTAATGTTATCTCAAGGCCACATTGGGCCCTGAAAAAGCCTTTGGTGGGTTGACATTGTCCCTCCTCAGCAGGATGGGGCAGGAAGAAAATAAAATGAGAAAATAAACTTGTGAAAATAAACTTAATTTAATAAAACAAAAGCAAAGGTCCATGCATGGAAGCAGAAGAAAACAAAAGATTTATTCTCTACTTCCTATCAGTAGGTGATGGTCAGCCACCTCTTCAGGCCAGCAGACCTTCAGTGTGTGTTGCTCTGGAAGACAAACACAACCACAGAATATTCTGTTTTGAAAGGGACTCACACACAGGCAAAACAATATAATTAAGTGACAAATTATTCAGTGGGGGATTTCCCCCCTTTTTTTTTTTTTTGTAATCCTGTTTCACTAAGCCAAATATTGAATTTACGCCATCATTGGTTATTTCAATGCATCATTTTTGTTTAAATAACAATTTTCTAATTAATGATTTCCAGTTAAGGAGTAATACGATGAAGAAATGTCAACACACAAGTGTTTGAAACAAAAAAAAAGAACAATTTTGATATTTACCTATTGGAGTTCTTCAGCACTAAGAATGTAAACATTCAGGACTTAGAGACAATGCAGATATTTTGACTTACAAGACAACATTCCTGAACACCTTAATAAGTATAATTCTTCACCTGAAGATAAATACAGATTATTATAATACAGTTTTATATTTTATGAATTTTAGCAAAAAGCCAATCTATGATATTTTTTCCCTTTTTTTTGTGTAGAAAAGGAAATGCCATGGTGACAGGACTTCTCATGCTATGTGTTCTACTTTCCAGTAGCTACATTTTTTTAGTTGCATATAATTCAAGCAAAACAGCATTCTTGCTTTCCTCATTTGAATAAAAAGACTAAATCTTTGATGAAATCATAGTTTGTGTACCTTAAAATATTTAACATAAAAATAAGGTAATTTATAGACTTATAAGTTAAGTCTTATAGACTTATAAGTTGTCTTGAGGACTTAGACCTGTAATGGCATTTTCTGTCATTCAGACATTTATAAAACAGAACTGCATGACTCTTATAAGATCAGCTTGTTCAACAAGAAAAAACAAAAACTCTGATTACCAGGTCTTTTTCAATCCTAAACAGCATCTTAAAACTGCAGTTTGGGAATGATTGCTTGGAGTTTCATGTAATTGTGTTTAACAAGTAATGCACAGTACTTTTACTTTTTCTTTGCAGTCTACATTTTATTGTTTTTGATACTGAGGTTGCTCATGACATCTTGAAGGTGTGGGATGGGCCTGTTGAGAGCAGCATACTTCTCAAAGAGTGGAGTGGCTCGGCTCTTCCAGAGGATATTCACAGCACATTCAACTCCTTAACATTACAATTTGACAGTGATTTCTTCATCAGCAAATCAGGCTTCTCCATTCAGTTTTCAAGTATGTAAATATTTTTTCTCCCCAGTATAATAATTTCATATTTATATACATTGCTCCTATACTAATTAACGCTTTCTCAACTCTTTTGCAACTTCCTCAGTCTTTTGAAGAAAATAAATTATATTATTTTAATTATGTTATGTGTTTATGCAAATGGCTACAACTAGGGAGAATATTTAGATTTACTTTGAATGTTTTAGGTCTTTTATTCCTTGTTTTCCACAGCAACCACATACTTAGTGTTATCTAATTAGCACTACTTAACAAGTCAAAATGGGTCTGTACATACAGGACTTTTCTTCTTCTTAAGTATTCCCACCAGTGTTAACCTACTAATGTATTATTTCATGTTTATTGTTTATGTTGGTTGGATTTTTTTTCTCAAAACTTTGGCTGCATGATGCCTGATTTTTATGACCTAAACATTCTTTGTATGATAAAGAATACAAGACACATTACCAGATTGAAAAACACTTAAAAATTTGCTATTAATGTAATCAAATTGATCTTTAGTTATAAAGTGAAATCTTCTCTGTTTATAGAGAAGTTATGATCAATATTGTACAAGTAATCAATATTTTAAAACTGGGTATGTGGACTTTTTCCATGTTATTTTGACTTATGGCTAGGACACAGGAGAATGTATCATCTTTGTTTTGAGCCAGTCATGGCACCTTTATCTGCCTAGATGTAATGTATGTATTTCCGATCAAGACATAGGAAAATTATGAATTAATGTGTGTGAATAGAAGTATTTACACACATTAATCCATATCATCCATAGATGATTTCATTCAGAAGTAAGGAGTTCTAGTAAGCTTTCAGTCATTATTATTTACATGAAGATGTAAACTTGGGGTTTTCCTAGTCTCTAAGTCTCTAATGCATTTTACATTTACCTATTTACTTAATTTTCCTGTATTATTCTATGAATGCTGTATCTGCCTCCCCCAAAACACTCCTTCATCAGCCTTAAAAAAAACTATTTAAAAATATGTAAAATGAATTAAGGACAAAGAGTAGAACAAATGCTTCTAAGGTTTCTCACCAGTGTGCTACATAATATGCTGCTTTTCAATTTTTTTTTTTTTAAAAAAACAAGATAATTTTTACATTTTTGGAAATAAGTGGGGTTTTTTTCTTGTCAGGATTAGCAAACACATTTAAGGTCATATTATATGAAAATAACTTTATGCCTCGATTTTTAAAGGACAGAAATGTTTAAGCAGTTTGGTTTGTCAACCATTTTGTGAACTTCAGTGGCACTAAGAGCGAGTGGAAGACAATTTAAAGCTATAAGACAGAATTACTGATTTTCCCATCCTAGTATAATATCTGGTGGATGCACTGAGTGGTTGTGCTGGCAGTTACAGGGTATGTCTTACTGGAATTAATTGGAGTTAGTGGTGAAGAACTGAGAGCTCAAGTATAGGGAAAATAGTTTAATTCACTCTGCTTGACAAGTGGAATGTGTTACTAATTATTTAATTGTAAGGAGTAAAAAATAAGATTTAAAGCCTATGTTAAAGTAAATGTTTACTTATTTAATCTAATAATCAGTCTAGTATATTTAGTCTTCTTGAGGCAATGAGAAGACCACTGTGACCTTGACCTGTAAAGGACTTAAAGTAATTAATCTATTGGTAAGTGGGAATCATTACATGCTTTAGTATTCATCATGTGTTTTAACTGTCAGACAGTTTATAGCAAAGCTGCACATGAATATTGACATTTCATTACTTTAGTAGCTTGTAACTCTAAATAAAGGATTTCTGAATTGCTGAAACCTTTTTTTTTGGCAATTGCAGAAGATGTAGACATTTTGTTACAAGTTCTATGAAGGTCATTTGTGAAAATTTTTGTCTTTGTGTCATGTGAAGGATTTTCAAGTGTTGCATCTGTTAATGAGTATTTAATTTAACTCCTAATTATAATTGAAGAAGTAAATTTCGGGTTCAGAAATGGCACAGAATTGGAAAACCTTTAGTAATACAGCTTCTGTACTGGATTATGCAATTGGAATGAGTGTCTGCATCCATGAACAGCCCTTTATGGGATCAGATAAAGGATATACATTTCAGAATATCAGGCCAAATAAGCAACTTAAAGACAAAACATTAAAGTGCTAATTTTCATCTGGAGAATTTATTTCATTGTGCTATGATGTGCTAATTATTCTCTGTACTTTGTACTCTAGAACATCATGACTGTGTCTGACTAAAAAAGGGGCATTGTGAAAGAGTAATGTAAGGTAGATTAGAAAATATCACCTATAAATTACTTACTGCTGATTCTAAATGTAATTAGAGGTATTTTTTAATGAAAAAAAAATTGGCTGAATCTTGCAAAATGTTTGAATGTTAAAGTGCTCTGTCTTGCCCACTCAGCTCAGCATGTGGAACATGAGGACATGAACTGACAAGAGTGATTATGTTAATTGTAATCAGTCTAATGCTTTTCATTAAAACCTAATTACCATTTAGTTGTGCATAAAAGGACAAAAAAATGAGGTTCAGTGTGCAAAACTGACCTTTACTCTGGGGGTTAAGTACATTTAAGCTATGTATTGCAAGTCAGGAATGTCCACCAACTCTTTCTGGCAAAAGGGTTTAAGCAGATTTGGTTTTTGGCTTCTTTATTACAAATAAATACTAGGAGCAAAAACTTCTTTCATAAGTTATTAAAAAGTGCTATCTAACCTAGCTTAATTCTGTCCTACATAGCTAAGTTAAACAGGATAAATTTCCATCTGATGTTGCCTTTTTTTTCTTATCAGCTACAGGTCTAAATACACTAATAGTAATTTTCAAAGTTTGAAAATTTTTGAATGTTTAAGGGCAGATGAAATAAATTCTATCTCTCTTTTCAGAGGTGTCTAGTTTATTTGAGAGGCCATAAAGTAGCCTGGCTAGTCTCCATCTGCCACTGCAGAAGGTTACACAACCATAAGTCCTCTCTCCTGTCTTCCATTCCTGTACTGATACCTTGGATATGATAAGGCATCTGAAATTACTCTAGTCACTTATGTTGAAGCAGATCAATCTTGCCCTGAATGTTTAATCTCCATCTCTTCTAGACTTCTAAATGCTAATGAGTCTATTGTTTTTATTGACCTGAAGTTTATTTATTGAGAGTTTTTATTTCTAACTGTATAATTTTTTTACTTGATATTTAGCAAAAACATTGGAAGTGACAGAAGACAGGATCAGCACTGGCAGTTTCTAGCCATATTGTTGTTCTTACAGGCTCTGATAGCTTTAGTTTAAAAATACCCTTATATTAGTTCTACCCTTACAGTCTATCCTTTTTTTTCTTCAGCTAAGTTGTTGTAACTTAAGCTGTAACAATCAGCTCTTGTAACTTAAAATAATTGTATCTTTTTCTTCAACTAAATGATTAATTTATAGTTCTTTAGATGATTTTATAGATTTTGGTCCTCAAGTCAAATAATACGTCAAAGGATTTTATTCACACTCTCCTTAAAATTAAAAAAAAAAAAAGGAGATATCTTTTCTAGAGTCAGACCTATGTATGTAAATTTTCTATGCCTATATCTCATTCTTCAGAATTGTTAATTTCTTTTATTTATGGCATTGTGTAAGCATACACTTTAATTAAAAATGTGCCTATCTCTGCTTTCATACAAGCAAAGATGTGATTTGTTTTTTTTTAGTATAAAACAACTGTCAATATGTTAAGATGTTAATTAAGCAGCAAAACACTTTTTCTCAATTTATTTTAATATTTCTGTCTTATTAGAAGAACTTTGGACACTCATATTATTAAAAGCAAAGATATAACACCAAGGCATTTGTATAGTTGGTTTAGTCCACTTTTGATTTTTCTGTTTGCTTATTTTCTCAATATTTTAAAATTTTGCTTTTGAAGTGTATGCAGAGATAAGCAATGATGACTAAAGATGCCTAAATCTTTAACTTAACAACACAAGTCACCAATTATGATAATACAAGTAAGCAACTTACACCAATTGCAATTACAACAATTATTTGGAAAATATTCTGTCAGATGTTGACACATCTGTTGACAACTTACTTCCTCTGGCAAAAACTTAACTATCAACTATTTGGTTGTTCCTAATGGCAGTGAGCTTAATATGACAAATCTGCTTAAGCAATGATTTCTGCTTTTGTCTGGCTTTGCAATTCCATTTGTTTGTTTGCCTGCAGAAACTTTTACAGTAACTGTGTCTCCTATCTTTAACTGTTGTCTTGAAAATTGTTCCTTTATTGTTCAAAAATCACTTGCCTAATGGCCTAAGTTGGCACACTTAGGTAGTATAAGTATTTCCATGACAGAACCTTCATTGCTAGAATTCATCATGCAATTGTTCCAGATTGAGTCACAATTAAATTTTTTGGGGAAAGGGGGCTAGCACAAAAATATATTTTTGAAGAAATTTGCAATGAATAATGCAGAATCACATATCTGCCTTACTAACTAAATAGAGTTTCATTTTTATAGAAAAATTAAATCCACTAAGACATCCCTTGTTAAAACAAAAATAAAAGTACACAAGATGCAAGAATTCAATACTTTTTGAGTCTGTAACCTAATTGTTTCACTGTTCAGTGTCTCTTGCTGTCTGATAAATGTTGCATTTTATGTTCACAATAACATGGTGATGAAAACATGGTAATGAAACTGTCATTGCACTCTTATCCATCATCTAATCCATGCATGGCCTGAGGAAGGCATCCTCAGCCTCACAGGGTGTAGCAATTCTTAATTTGGTCCCTGTGGAACTAAGCTAAATGAATATTGTAGATTATTAAGTTTGGAGGTTAACTCTAAACTTATGAGCTTTTGTACTCCAGACTTTAATAAAGAAGCTGCATTGGCATTTGGGTTTCTTTTTTCTTTATATTCTTGGACAATACATGACATTTAAATATGTTGTTGATGCTAATTTGCACAGAACTTAGTCTGTATGTTTACATATGTTATGTGAGTTACTTTTTGGAGAACAAACACTATTCTTTGTATCACAATGTTAGTCTGAAATCACTGCAAAACCATGAGTGTCTCAGCTTTGAAAAGCAAAATTCCTTTTCAAGCTTATTATGATGCAAGCATAATGAACTAAACAGGGAAAGCATGTGCAATTTAAAAGCCTGGAAAAGTCTATATTGTTTTTATTACCATGTGGACTAGAAATAAAATGGTGTCTGTAGCACAACACTACAGCAAATGGCTTACATGATTGTTACCACAACCATAGTGAAAATTATAGGGAGGAAGGTGATGTTTTTATTGACTTAAGATACAAGAGAATCCCAACTAAAAATATGTAAAAAATAAGAAAGAGTAAAAGATAAATTAGGCAAAAATCTAATATTTGCTTGCAGGTCTACAGATCTGCAAATACAGTGTCATATTCTCAAAAGTTTTTGATTTTCAGTTCAATTTTAAATCAACTTTGAAATATAATTTGAGGACCAAATACAAAATAAAATCTAAAATGGGATTGTGAACAATTCTTAAATTAGAATCAGGGAGGTTTAACACCGTGGCTGTCTACATATGGAGGTCTTAAAACTCCTTGGCAATCTGTGGTTTTCCCAGCTGTCTGTTCTTCTGGAACCTACCTCTGAGTTCCCTCCTTAATGCACACAGAAGGTTGTTCTGCTCTGAGCAGAGGAGACAGTAAGAGATGGGAAATCTGTACAGAGAATTACTCTATAACCCCCTGAATATCATAAAGGCTTAAGGCTTAGAGCACATATGTGAGAGCTGAGAAGCAGCAATTTCTTATTTTCCAGCTTAGTGACATTCACATATCATCTCCTGGCTATCCCATTTTAGGAACCGAATTTTTAAAAACTCTAACTATGTAATTTAGTTTGATTTTGCATCCTTGAGCCTAAAAAGTAGTTATTGCTTTCCTTGCTTTACAGTGTGTATGTTATACTTGTTAAATGTTATAAAAGAGCAGTGACAGAAAGCTGGTGATTTTTGATTTCTGGATTACTTATAAATGCATATGACCTATATACCCTTCAGATATTTGCAAAATGAAGAAATATCAGACTTGTAATTTTCATACAGTTACAGAATCTCTTGGGATTCTTGAGAAGTAAATCAATTTGGAAAGGAGGCAAGTTAAAAAGTTGATAGTCTGTCTAAATGTTCACTTTACTAGATGACACGTCAGTGCTTAAATGTTTGGTGCTCTATTTAATTAGGATCGAGTGTATTTGGCACAATAAAAAGGTTGTTGGTTTCAAATACATAAAATAACTTCTGAGGCTGCAAGACCAAGAGTGTATAAAATATGATGGTGTTTAAGAAATATCTGTGATAATTTTTAAAATTTAGAACACTGTATATGAGAAATGGAGATTAACAGTGAAATTAATATTAGAAGGCATCAGTCCTTTCTAACTGATGCATACTTGGCACAGTTAAAATGGGGAAAGTGTTGTTTGCTGAGATATTATATAGCATAATCTTTTAAGAAGAAAATGAATCTATTCAGAGATATGTTAAAAACCAGCAGTTAATGACAGAGATTGGCTCATGCTTATTTATTTGGAAAAATTTCAAGTCTTTAACAGATACACACTAGAGCAATCTGTTGTTCAGAGCTGCTATTGTCTATCAAATCAAGAAAAACTTCTCTGAGGTTGTGACCATGCTTTCATTCCCTAGTGGCCAAACATACTTTTGGTAAACTGCACTGCTATGGGGTGTCATGTATGTTGTCAGAGTGGTGCCTGGGGAATCTTTACACAGCACTCATTAGTAGTGACAGCTATTACTTTAATTCCTAGTGGAAAAACATTTACCAGAGTTAAAAACCTACCATGTTTTTTTACTTCATTTACATATAGGAATGATCCAAAGTATGAGATCTATTGTTTTGAAATGGAAACAAGAACAAAAAACTATGAATAATAAAATGTCAAACAAAGTTTCTGTGTTTCTAATGTTTCTAAATGTTAATTATAATAATCCATGAATTCTCCTATAAGGATGTTTTACAATTTCTGTGATTTATCTGTGACCACCCATTCACTAGAACATGCATAAAACCACTTAAAGAGTTGTTTGTTGTTTCTTATTTTACTTTTTCTTTCTTTTTTCAACCTTTCTCTCTTCTGAAAATTTACAACACAGGGAAAAAAAATCTAAAAAATTTTCCAGTTGTACAACCTAGCAGTTGTTTCAAGTTGGCCAATGTTTAGCTGCTCTTGCTGCTTCTTATAGTGGTGCACTCTTTTGGTGTGGACGGAAGGAGTAGATACAGCTGTTAATTCAGAAAATGCGTTATTATGGACATGAAGGTTGCATACTGGTGGTGAACACAAGTACCATTCATGGCAACTGGGATGCACCTGGATTTATGACCTCTTATTTTGGTTTTTGTTCACAGTTGTAGTGAGTTTTTGAAAAAGATGTTTGGGTAAGGACCAATAGGAAACAGAGTGCAATTCAGTAGGGACATTAGTCTCAAGAGATGGACCTTCTTTCCTTTGGAGGACTGCAAAGTTTATTGCAACTCAAGATGTCAATACCTGAAGCCAGTAGAAGAGAACCTGAAGCCAGAAGAGACCTGGCATCTTCCAGAAATCTGTATTAGATGTGGATCTGTGTATCCACTTTTTGAGTGGTTATTTGCATTAAGTCTGGTTGCTCTGCTTAGTTTAACATTGCTTTTCAAATAATTTAGTCTTTTAGAAAGTAAAATCCATATCCAGCTACTGAAGACTGATCATAAGTGAGGTATTTTGCTAAGATCCAGTTTAAATGATCTCTAAGAAAGTTGTTTCTTGCCCCTGAAATGAAAACTTCAGGGCTGCATAAACTACTGTTTGATTTATCCAGATGGGTAAAGAGCATTTACTTGCTGCATGATAGTAGGACTATTAACCAATATTATTTATAACTTGATACTTAACCTGTTTTGCAAAAGGTACCAAATTTATTTTGATAACCAGAATATTAAAAAGAGAAAAGGAGTTACTAGTTCTTGTGGTATATTAACTGCACAAAATCAGTCCATATTTTATACTAAAGATAATGGCAGGAAGTTAACATAATCATGATGTATCTCAGTGGGCAGATTTTTGTAAAAGTAAAGAAAAAAAAAGTCTTCCTGCATTACCTGAAGTGTGAATAATACTGCCTCTGGTTAAAATGCTAATATGAACCTGTCGTGCATTTGATTATGCAGGGTAAGTATCTACCCCTTACATCTTTTCTTTCATCATTCCCTTGCAGCTTCCATTGCATCAACTTGTAATGACCCTGGGACACCACAGAACGGCACTAGATACGGAGACAGCAGGGAACCTGGAGACACCACCACCTTCCAGTGTGACCCGGGCTATCAGCTGCAAGGGCAGGCTAAAATTACATGTGTGCAACTGAATAATCGGTTCTTTTGGCAGCCCGATCCCCCTACATGCATAGGTATTAAAATAAGATGTTTGTCTCTATTTAGGACTAATACAGATCAGATTTCTTGTTCAATTACTGAGCATATGGTGCTCATGCTGGAGTGATGATCTCTGCAGAGCTCAGTTATTTTGTACTTACAGATAATGTCAGTCTTGTTCCCTTGCTTAACAGTGTTTTTTGGGTATGATTTTCTTACTTTATTCTTAAAACTTTGTAAAAGTTTAAAAATTACAAAGTCTAATAGAAATAAGTAGACAGAAGTGCTGATTTGAATAAAAAAATTCATGTTGAAATGGTTTCATTAAAATGTTCTTCTATATAATAGTTTGATTACATAAACTGTGATCCATTATTGATTCAAAATATTTTATGTACATTATATATATGTATATATATTTCTGAATTATATTACAGATTAAATACCCATCCTGTGCAATATCTTGGAAGATTGATACTTATTGGAAAAAGTAGATGCAGAGGAGGGGATCCAAGTGACAATGCTATTGAAAGAAATTAGATGTATTTCCGTAGCATCAAGAGACGGCGGATCCATAGTGCTAGATTGTGTAAAGGTTTCCCTGAGGTTCTTGTCAGTAGACAATAATTACAAGCCTAGAAGTTTTTCTGAATTGTATTTTTGAGGTCATTAATGTAGGTTTTCTAGGAGTAATCAACACCTGCATATTGTTTTCTGCTAGGCATAGTAATTTTTTTAATCCTTGTTATTTTGTTGTGTACTGATTTATAATTAAATGAAGACTTACTTTAGCAATCCTAAATTCCAGATACAATATCACTGGAATAAACATAATGCTTTTTCTTTCTACAAGGCATTTTGGACACACTTTCCAAAATAGTATATCCTTAAACAGCTGCAGTCCCTCTGTTTCTCTGAAGTAAAAATAGTGTAAAGGATTCAAGAATAGTTTCTCTGACTCCATGTCATGTAACAGAATTGGAGAAACACATAATCTGCATACTGTCTTCTGCATACCTTATGTGCAGTGTACAAAGCAGTATGAAAATGCTTACTAAATATATTGGGACCATTCACAAAGTAAATATTTTTTAAAAATTAAAATAATATATATGTATCTAAATCTGGAAGATTCATATTTTTGCTTTAGATACCAATTGTAAGCACTCAATTTTTCTTTGCAATCTAGTATAAAACCCCAACAAAACAAACCTTAAAGAAAGAAGGAAATAAGACAGAAAGAAAGAGAGAATCCCTTTGGGGAAAAATAAATAAATAAATAAACAAACATATTATATATATATATATATATATATATATATGTAATTGCTGTTATTCTTCCATATACTCAACGTGAATTTGAAGGAGAAAGATTAAAGTAATCTTAGGTGTAGGCATGATAATAATAGTAGAAACCTTAAGAGTTCTGTAAAGCCATTATATGTAATTTAAAAATTTTCATAAAGTCCTTACTTTAGTATGCTGACCTATAAATGGAATGGCCTGAGAAGAAATCTCTTTAAAATATTTAGTGTAGATTCCAAATCTTTAGTACCAACTGTATAAATGTGTTTCTCTTAGTTTAATTGATTTGATAATGGAGATGCAGCCTGTCTTGACTACTTTACTTTTTTATTAGGTGTACTTTTGTTAGACTTTGTAGATGTGATTATCATCTGTGAGAGTAGGATTCCTTATCTGTTTAAAAGTTCAATTCATGGTAACAAAATGAATGTATTTGATTTTTGATTTGGGTAATATCTTTTACTACGTGAATCAAATTGGTTTCTGCAACATCTTTGGTCAATAGAAACTGCAACCGGAGTCCTACTATTGAGGTTTCCGAGTTTTTAAAGTACTTTCAGTACAAAAGAAATTTTTAGCATGATAGAGACAGGATTAATACCAAAAATACACAGGACTTCCTATTTGACTTCATATTTTTATTCCTTTAGAAAAATTTCTTCCTTTACCACTTTTGAATATGTACAGAGATCACCTTTTTAGGAGGAAAATGGAAATTTTTATGGTCACAGGAATTGGGGAAGTTCTGTGCTTTAAAAAAATATAATTATTTTTGGTAAAAGTAGAAGTCATTTTCTTCTACTTAAAAGCTATTATGTGTTTATGAAATTAACATGTGACTTTATTCCTATTTCTTTTTACATTGTGACAGCTGCATGTGGAGGAAACCTGACAGGCCCAGCAGGAGTTATTTTGTCACCTAACTATCCACAGCCTTATCCTCCTGGGAAAGAATGTGACTGGAGAATAAAAGTAAACCCTGACTTTGTCATTGCCTTGATATTCAAAAGGTACAATTTCTCTATGAATGCCTTTATTTTAAAGGATTTTAAATGTCAAATCTAAAAATGACAATATTTGTAATTTTTTAAAGCTTCTAATTAGATTCTATGTCTATGTTCTGGTGCATATATCTAATATGTGCTATATCATTGATTCCAAGTAATGTAAAAGAAAAATATATAGCGGTATGGTACATCTGCTATCTAATATGTTACTGAAGAACATAAGTTTCTGTGAAATAGCAAATAAAAATCCTTTAAAGACCATATTAATTTCTAGAAGTGTTTGATTTATGCTATTGTAACTAATAGTCGAGACTGAAAGTGTAGCGGAAATTCTATCTGTAAGCCAGTTCTTTCAGGTTTTAAGAAATGCAGCCTAAATATACTTGGCTTAAAGTGCATAGATCAGAAAAATTATTGTTCTACTTAGTCAAGAGATGAAAGACACTGAGCTAATATTGTGTCATAATTTTAATTATTTCCTCTGTGTTCCAAAAGCAACCTATATGTGTTGCATAGATTTTTATGAGTTGAAGTTCAGGCATGCAGTCATATTCATGCATTCTGTTTGTCATTTCTAATTGAATCAGTCCTATATAATCATCTTCCTTGCTGTGTCTGTAGATGCAAATGCAATTTTTTTTTTCATTTTTGATACTGTGTTTTAAGCGTGATTTTAAAGCTGAGAATGGTAACATTGTTGTTTACTTCGGTGGAATGTTGATCAGTTGTGATTCTTTTAGGAAGAGATGGTGGCTTGTTGAGAATTTTGCTGCATAATATTTGCACCCTTTCTGTGAAAAAAAGGCAACATAGCACCAAAACAACAACAACAACAACAAAATGACACCAAACTAAAATAAAATCTGTTTTCTTTAATTACAGACTGCAGTTTATTTTCTAAAAATTATTGATAGACACAAAATTAAAGAATGGAATCCTAGGGTACTTAAAATTACATAATAAAAAATAAAGTAATTCTGTTATGCTGGAATTTTATCAAATAACATTAATGGATGAGAATAGTTCCCCACTAATTACACTATTAAAGATGTCACATGATAGATATAGTAAGCTGCATATTTCTGTGGATTGCCTAAAAAATCAACTCAAATGCTCCACTTCAAATATGATGAAAGAAACTCACAGTTACTCAGCATCCAGATTTCTTTGTGAGTATTATTGTAGGGAGTACAATATGAGAAATATAATGGAATTTTCTTTTCTACTTCCAATAAATTTTCTAAATTGTTGCTGTCCAGTAATACACACACTTTTCAGAAGCTGAAGTTAGGCCTGGAGTTCCCTGGTTCTTCTTTCTTGTAAATTGCAGTAATATTGGCCACCTTTCAGAGAGCAGGGACCCCTCCTGAACTCACCTCAAATTACTCTGAAAGACATTCTATTCATATTGTCTTCATTATTTCTGTTTAAAGCATATAAATGTGATCAAATATAGCATAACATAGATGGTTTAGTGAGAATTATTATTAATTCACATTTGTTTATCCTGTCTGATATCATCGGGGTAAGGAGAAAGACAAGTTCCAAGATAGTGGCCTATGCATATGAAAGCATTTCTTTTCTAAAATGATAAAGATGTTTGTAATGGGTGGATTTAGTATCATTCAGTTTAGCCAACTAAAAGCTGGACTTTTAATTCAGGTTACTTTTCTGGATCATTCCTTTGGTCCTCTGGTCAGAGGCATCCTTTCTGAGTCATGATTCCATGATCTTGAGAAAGGTGTTGAAGACAGGTGGGAGGATATTCATAATGGCTTTTGGAAAGCTTAATGCATTCATATCAATGATAAAAAGAACTCCACAGTGAATTTTTATACTGTGAATCATGTTTAAAAAGGCATTTATTTCTGGAGCAGAAAATGTGTTAGGCAGAAAATTGGCAACTACAGTCACAGTAATGTTTAACTCAATAAAAAAATCCCAAATACTTAATTATTTCTTCCTTTTGTTTTCAGTTTTAATATGGAACCCAGTTATGATTTTCTACATATTTATGAAGGAGAAGATTCCAACAGTCCTCTAATTGGCAGTTTTCAAGGCTCACAAGCTCCTGAAAGAATAGAGAGCAGTGGTAACAGTCTGTTTCTGGCTTTTCGCAGTGATGCTTCTGTTGGAATGTCAGGATTTGCCATTGACTATAAAGGTACTGTTCTCATCGTAGTCTAAATAAAAGGAAAATGATGATACTTAGTAATTATTGAGACTCAAATCTGTTTCCTTCTATATGTACTCACAACTGAATTGCCAAATACATTTATGCATCAATGTATGTTTTAAAAACTATTTTCTGTTAATATGTGAGGAACACAGAAATCCTATTTCATAAAATCTCTTTCACATCACTTATGCACATTTTCATCTTCCAGAAAAAAAAAAAATAGGTAGAAGATGCCCATCAAAAGTAGCATTTGGTAAAAAGTTTGACAATAGTGAAATTGTCTTACCCAAGAAGACCACCTGATTACTTCCTCTTTCTTGTCAATACATATTGTTTTGAATCTACAAATACATTTTTGAATTAATACTACTGGATAGTATTTTTTTTTTTTTTTTTTTTTTTTTTTTTTTTGTAGAAGGTACCTCTTACTGGATAAGGACTGGGTTACGGTGACTGTTCATTAAAGCCAGACAATCACTGAAGATGCTGCTTTCTTCTCCAGTTGCAGATGTTGTCTGTGGCTTAATTATAATCTTTGCTGTTTTTTATCAAGCTGTTTTTCAGCAGCAGAAGTGCTGCCTCAGCTTCTTATTCTTGGCAATTGAAGCAAACCACATTAATATACATGTCAAAAATGAAGAAAAAAAAATCTAAGAAATACAGAAAAATATATACCTATAAAAGAGAAAGGAGTGAAAAAGAAATAATTTTTATGTTTAGTCTTCATCTGTGATCCAGCATCACAAATTATTCTCCATGCGTGTAAGGTTCTTCTTCCCAAAGTAATTGTCATATTGCCATAAATGAAATCTTAGACTGTTTGGTCCCATCTAAACAAAATATCAAAAAAATGGGAAACAATTTGTTCCAGGAAGTCTGCAAGGCCTGCAAGGAAAGAAAATGAGATGTTGAGCAGAAGGAGATAAAGAGATGAAGATGGCGATTGAAAATGTGCATACACATTTTCACTGTGTGTCTATGCATACACATTTTCACTGTGCTCTCAGCATAGTGTGATATGAGTTCCTCTATTCAACTGAGAGTTAAATGAAATTATAAAGAGATAAAAAATAAAAGCTACAAGAACAAGTTGCCATATTTTAAAAAGTTATTGTACTCAATGGGCAGGATGTTTTTGCCTAATAATTTAATATTTTTCTGATGTATATTATTCAGTAATTTATATAGATTATATAAAATTATAGAACACTTTTGAGTTGGAAAAGACCTAAAGATCATCTAGTTCCAACACCCCTGCCATGGTAGGGACACCTTCCTCTAGACTGGGTGCTCAAAGCCCCATCCAACCTGACCTTGAACAGTTCCAGGGAGGTGACATCCAAAACTTCTCTGGGCAACCTGTTCCAGTGCCGCACCATGTTCATGGTAAAGGATTACTTCCTTATATTTAATCTAAACCTACCCTCTTTCAGTTTGAAGCCACTCTCCCTTGTCCTATCATTACATTCCCTTGTTGTTGACTACCTCATCCTTTTCCATGTCCTGGGTAACCAGGTCTCCCATTTCTTTCTGGAGAGGATTCACATTTTCCTTAGTCTTCCTTTTGTCACAAGTATACATATAGAAGTGGTGAATTCTAGAACTGGTTATTCTTTTCCTAAATACTAAATACGAAAGTTTATGGAATCTTTCAGTCTCAGCTTCATTATAATTTCCTCTTCCAGATAATCAATCTTAAGCAAACATCCATGATACATGATTCAACAAAAATAATAGATTAATAAGCTGTTGATTAAATTAAACTGTCTGAAAAAAATCACTGAGAATAGTTTGTTTTGCCTTTTTTATTGAAAGTATATATAGATTTACTGTTATTCATTTTAACAGAAAAGCCACGGGAAGCTTGTTTTGATCCTGGAAACATCATGAATGGTACAAGAATTGGAACAGACTTTAAACTTGGTTCAACTATTACTTACCAGTGTGATTCTGGATATAAGATTATTGAACCTTCAACTATAACATGTGTAATTGGTGCAGATGGAAAGCCGGCTTGGAACAGAGTGTTGCCATCTTGTAATGGTATGTGCTATTTTCTTACCATTTCCCTTGTCTGCCCAGTGAATTCTATTTCTCAGTCCCCAAGACTATTTCCACTATTTCTACATATATGTCTTGTGCAAAAAAAAAAAGAAAAAAAAAAGAATGAAGACTAATTATAGCTTAGTCGATAATATTAAGTATTTAAAATGTCTTTAAACTCTGGAATCAACACATGTTCATATAATGATTGCAATGTAATATGTAAGATTCTTTAGACACCCAGTATTATTTAGAATAGCTATCACAGCCATCTCAATACTGCATTAATTGTCATATTGGAATAAGAATTATAGTTACTGAGGCAGAAAATAAGAGTGACATCTCAGAACTGTGGACTAATTTATCCTCTATTCCTTGTTTCAGTGTTTGTGTTGTGTATATGTATCTGTATATGGAACAATTTTACAAATCAAAAATAAGTTACATATATTAGTTAATAAAGTCCATAAAATACTATTTATTTTGAAAAATAATCTCCTTCAACATTTTAGATTTTTAATTATAAAAAACACAATTTAGAGGGAAATATTTTTATAACTCCATAACTTTACAGTTTGTTTTAAATTAAGTATGATACACTTTCATTGCAATGAATTTCACGCAGTAATCTGACTTTGTAGCATAGTTTCTGATATCCTCAAAGCAAGAAGAGAAGGAAATTATGAAGATTTTAAATTCATGCCATGAACTAATTCCTTGTGATATTTGAGTTTTACCTCAGCCACATAATCCTATTCTACCTACTGATAAATCAAACTTCTCATCTTCTATCATTACATTGGATTTTTGAATAATTCATATAAGCAGCTAAGAGAAGACGTGGATTTGTAGTATTAATTGCTGCCTTTTTGTATAAGGAAGTCAAACTTGTGCAGATATTTCAAGCATGATTTTAAAGAGCTGTCAAGGAGCAGAAAGTACCGGGGTTCAACAAGGGCTAAGAGCCAAGGAGATCCAAAGCACAAGCTCACTCACTAGGCAGAGCTGCACAGCACATGAGCCAGGCCTGCAGAGCCAGGAGTTGTTGACAAGTTGTTTTCACAGCCCCTCATCAATGACCTTGTTGTCCACCTGGGCCATGGGTCCTCCTCTGAGTCAGTTCCCAGGAAGCTGTTGGGTGATACTCTGCTATATGCAAGATACCCCCAGCAGGGTAATATTGATTTACTTTGTGTCTTATAGTGGAAAGAGATCTTCATTGCGTAAAAGCAAATTAATGTGACTGTGCTATTTTTTAACAACCTTATTTATCAATTTATTTATAAAATAATTTCATTAGTGGTTTCTTCATTATTGGGTAAGATAACTTCTTACAACAATCTGTTATTCTGCTGAAAACTATTTTTTTTATGAACACATTTCTCACAATAAAAAGAGCACTGAATTGCATGCAACTAATTTAACACAAGACTTATCTTTTAATGAAGATTTTGATAGGAATCCAAGATTTTCCAAAATGTGAGAAGAGTGATAGCAGTACTTTGATTTCAGTTTATCAAAATCTATTTACTCAATATCCAGCACAAGGAGATATTTGAACTTAAAAATAGTCCCTCCATCTGTCCCTTAATATGCCACATTTACAGCCTATACATGGAGGAACATGCCATGCATACACTGTTCATTGTTTTTCTCGTGATACACACGGTACTACTACTCATATAAATCTTGACTTGTCTTGAGGATTTGAGCTGCACTATTCTTATGTAGGTCTTCTAACTTCTGAAGCTCTAAGTTTCTCTTACCTTTCTGTTGCCTTTTTTTTTTTTACATACATATGAAGCCAAAGATTTTTTTTATATGTATAATCTATGTGCAATTTTCATAATCTGGTAAAATATGAAGAAAAAAAGCAATTCAAGCATACTTTCACAAAGCAGAATTTTTAGCATTATGTAGGGCCAGCATATCTATGTATTCCTCTGTACCATTTTTAATGTGGTACCACATATTTTCCTCACCTGTTTTTAACATGGATAGATATAGACAGATATTTAAATTAAAACCCAACCTAAAGCCTGTATTAACAGTATCTTTCAATTAAATAACTTTTACTTCCAGTCCTATGTGATTACTGGTAGTCAAATAAAACTTTGAATTCTAATTTTCAAGAAATTATAATAAAATTATCTCCTGAGAAAAAACCACTAGATATTTCAGAACAGGTAAACCAAACAAAAGCAAAACCAGTAAAGAGTAATTTTCTGATCTTTATATTTTTTTTCTTTTTCAGATGTAACTAATATAGACAGCTCAAATTAATATAACATGTTTCTCTGTATTTGTTTCCAGCACCATGTGGAGGCCAGTATACTGGATCAGAGGGAGTGGTTTTATCACCAAATTATCCTCATAATTACACTGCTGGACAGACTTGCCATTATTCAATAACTGTCCCTAAAGAATTTGGTAAGAATTTCTTCTATTGATTTATCAATCATTATAATTTTCCTACATTGTCAATCATTATCATTGTCCTACTGTTTAAATGTCCTTTATGTGGAGTAATGACCTTAGGTTTACATTGTATGACAAATTATTTATAAAACTAAATATATTCCTGACATGGAAAATTATTCTAGGATTTTAACCTTTTACTTCTCCTTAGAGTAACCAATTGACTTCAGATAAGACATCTATGTTTGCTATCTAAACACATCCTGAATACCTTTGTTATTTACATTATTCATCATTATAGGATAATCATTCATTCATGCTTCCTGCAAAGTAAAAGCAGATGTCACAGTACAAGCTCTTATATTCCTTTTACTTTCTAGCTTTTTTGTCTTTCATGTTATGACAAGGATAAGATGAGTGGAATCACACTTGTTTAACATGTACAGTGGAAGCATATCTGCATGAAAGTACCAGAAATGCTTGTGAAAAATCACAAAACTGATTATTTCAATGTGTCTAAATACTTGGACAGAATCTTTAAAACTCTAGCAATTGTATGTTACGTGTAGTTTCCTGCAAAGCAGGTTTTTCCTAAGTCCAGACAAATAGCAGTAAGGTTCATTTTACTACTTATTTATCAAGAGGCTTAATTCACAGCAACTTAATGCATTTGGTACTTTCTGTGTACAATGAAACCTGTAAGGACTCAGCTGTAAACAAAATATTGATGGCTAGAATGACAAAATAATATTTTTATTGACTTGGTTTTACTTCATGTTTCTATTTTTAGATGATATTTGAATTTGGGGAACTATTTGATATTTAGTGAGATGTAATATTAAATTATTTATTAATATACTTTAAATTATGTACAGATGAAGTGCAAATTAAGTGTAACAAAATGTGAAAGTTGGTATCACACTGGTATTTTTTAATATTTGATCAGTTTTTATAGCCTTCTGATAAAAGAAGTACTAATGCAAATTTAAAAATTTGACAAACCAGTAAGTTTAAAAATATTTCCTCAGACTAAAGCTAGGTAAGCAACTAATCCTATGTGATAATAGATGATCCTTAATAGTTGCTATATTTGGCAATGTAATTTTGTTACAAACATTTCTGTTTAGATATTCCATTTTCTTATTCTTATAGGTACCTAAACAATAAGACTTGTTTGACTGGAGGTCACAGTTTTGGTAAAAGCATGATTTAATAAATTTGGTTTTAATTAAAAATATGGAAATAGTGAAAACAAAAAAATATTCTTGCACATAAGTGTAATACAGCTGTTGTATCACATTAGACAATTGTACAAGTTAGAAAAGTTTATGCAAGAATTCATTAATAAATAAGAAAACAGAAATACATCTTTAAATTCAATTTTGAATACTAAGTTCTTTTATCTCCTCTCTCTCTTTTTTTTTTTTTTCCTCTCTATCCTTTTTTTAATTTTGTTTTTTAAATTTAGTTGTGTTTGGACAATTTGCCTATTTTCAGACAGCTTTGAATGATGTCGCAGAATTATTTGATGGAGAAAACTCTCAGGCTAGACTTCTTAGTTCTCTGTCTGGATCCCACTCAGGTAATTAATAAAGAAATATACATTTCTTACACAGCTCAGTATGGGAAAAAATCATCAGGAGAATGGTATGAATTTACTTTGGAAATAAAATTATTTGAACAGGATGCTAAAGGAAGTAGAGTACCTTCTAAGTCTTTGAATCAAGTCATTATTCTGGAACATATGGTTAGGCAAGTACTGATCCTGGGGTGGGTGTAGAAAAAGTTGAATGAAGTTCTCAGATCTCTATGTAAGAGGGCAGATTGGATGCTATAATTGTCTTCTCTGCCCTTAAACCTTTTGAAATACACATCTACATATTCTGAATGGCTAATTTACACAAATTACTTGTATTTACAAAATGCAATTATTTGTATGCAAACATGCACTTAGACTAAAAGCGGGCCAGCTGTTGCATTCAGGTAACTATAGCAAAGTGTTGACCCTGTGAAATCATAATTAGGCTTATATGTATTTCAATATGGTCACATTTCCAGTGTGTGCATATATAATGAATGTGTTCATCTTCAGTAAGTATAGTTTTTATATTTCTGCAGCAATTAATGCGTTTTGCTAAACACTTCTAGTATTTTGGAGAGTTTATATGTGAGTTTAATGTTTTTGCAGTGCAGGGCTATTAATGGGTTCTTGGTTTTTGCTTTGAATAATTGGAGAAATATTTAATAGGAAAAGAATGTAACATATCTATTTGATTTGTAGTAAATATATTATTACATTAAAAACTCCATTCTTAATTTTTCTCTGGTGAGTCAAGATATTTGTGTTATGAGCTCACAAAAGATTCTAAGATTTGTTTAATTACTGACAAAAGTTCAACAACAAAAAAAATTTAAATTTTTAAATTTGAGACAGCTGATCCCAACACCAAATTTTACTGTGTCAAACTGGCATATAAAAGTTGGAACTAATGTCTGTTTTTACAGCAGACCTTTAAAAATACTTGAAGGGTATTTAAACTTCTGATTTTTATTTATTACTTGTCACATATCTGATTTTTATTGATTCAGGATAGGATTCTCCTACATGGAATTTCTAGTTGCAATAGTATAAAATTAATTAAAGTGAAAGACTTATATACCTAGTTATAGATGATATTTTAAATTATCATTAATTTCTGAAGAATTTAATAAAATATGGGTTCATAGAGTCCAAAGAGAATAAAAACTGTAGTCATATGTAGTGGAATTGTTGTACAAGTACTGCAATTTTGTCTAGAGTGTTTCATTATTGAAATTTTATCATGACTCCTGAAAAATATGCCGGGAAAAGAGATAAAGTATATTAAATACTTTTTTATTAATTCTCAAATCAGTAATAAAATTTGAAATGCCATAAGAAAGGTAATAATGTAATATAGTTCATGTGTGACAACATGAACTGTATGGAAGTTCATGTGGTCACATGAACTATTTATTGAATCCACTACATAAAACAAGTCATGAGTTTACTCCCTCTGTTTTAGTCTTGAAATGGTAAACATTCCATGAAGACTCCTGTGGCATTTTTCAAATGCTTTTATTTGTTTAATGTGTTTTGCAAGGCAAAGTAAACCTCTCGGTCACAGAAAAGAGTTAACTAAAAAGTCTTCTAATAATTTGGGTCCAAACAGCAGTAGGGTTCGCATCATGTAGTTTATTGGAGCTCTAGTTCCAGCTGCTGCAGTAAATTCCAGGTTTCTCTTGTTGAAACATGAAGTGTTTTTATTCTGGCCATGGCAAATTTAATTTTGTACAATGTTATTTATGTTTTTTTAACTATAGAGGAAAACATGAAACTGTGTGTTTTAACAGCATATTTGATTACGTATTGAAGAGCTATAACTGTTGTTTCTGTTTTGTGTATTTATTTTCTGTTTCCATTTGTAGGAGAGACATTGCCTTTGGCTACATCTAATCAAATTCTTCTGCGATTCAGTGCTAAGAGTGGGGCATCAGCCAGGGGCTTTCACTTTGTTTACCAAGGTAAACATGTCTGCTTTTGGTGGAAGACACAGGTGCCAATTTCATGAATTGTATTATTTTTAATTCTGCATATGCCTTAATTTATTGCTTTAAATGTGAGTGTAGTCTTCACCTTTTTTCCAGAGATCATCTCCTGATGGCAGACTGGCTTTCTAACAGCAGTTGTCTGTGTTTATCCTGTCTGGCCCCACAGACTTGAGTATGTCCAGCCTTTCTCAGTAGTTGGCAATCTATTGCTCCCTTACTGCTGAGTGAGCTCAAGGGGTTTAGGAGTGTGCTTAATTGTATTAGTCTTTCTCAGTATTCCCAGTTGATTTTTCAAGTTTTTGTTCAGGCTGCTAAGGATTCTGTCTTGAAGAGCTTGGAGAGAAAATTGCTGCAGCAGAGACATCAGGCAATTTCAGTATTGAAGTCTGGGTGGGAGACTTGCTGGTCTGTTTCTGACCCAGCTGACCTTGAGGAGACATTCTGTGCATGTCTGCACTCTGCAGCTGAAATGCAAGAATGTCACAGCATGGCCAAGTCTGTTAGCATTCTGCTGGGCAGCAAAGCATGCTTAGCTGATCCATGAGTCTTGAATGCAGTCTGGTGACACCGGGAGCATTGCTTACAGATTCATTGCCTGTACAGGCAACAAGTGCAGTCCCAAAGGGACTGGCTTCTGGGCAGCTCACTAGATGTATTGCATACACACCCAGTAAGCTTAATGAGAGAGTCATTGCACACTTTTACTAAAGTGAAGCGTAAAAGTAGTTTGGAATAGTTTTAAACAATATTATTAAGTTTTCTAGATTCCTCTTTTTTCTTTTTTTTTTTTTTTTTTTTTTTAAGATTGGAGTTCTTTATGTAGAGTTCTAGTGTCCTAGTTTGACACAAAAAATAAATGGAAAGAACTAAAGAACTGTCTTACCTCAAGAATATTTCCACAGTTTAGAGAAGCTTGGTGGGACTGATTATTAAGCCTTCTGACTCCTGTGTTTATAGAAAGATATCACCATGACTGAACATTCTCCTTGGGATATATATCAAGATACTGTTACCTGCTCTTGTTACACATCAAAAGTATCTTACATACACTTCCATTAAAACTTGTCATCCAAAATTAACCGTAAAAGAGGAGGACTATAAACTTTTGGAGTTAGAAAAGACCTTTCAGCATTAGAGTTCTTATTCATTTGCATTTGAATGACATATTTCTGTCTTACTCTGTTATTGTTAACACCCTGAAGTGTTACTTTTTTGCTGCTTTTGAAGAATTCATAGTGACAAAACCCCATGATTCTATTAGCTGTATATATACACACGTAGAGTGCTATTGAATAGGAAGCCTCCAGGTGAGCACAATGCTATGTCTCATTTCAGACATTTATACTTTCATTAACTCTAAGAAATAGATTTTAACAAATGCGAGGACAAAATGAGTTAGAAAATGTCACTTTGTTTGTCTCATAAAAAATCATGAAGCTATTTAAATGCCTTGGGATTTAAATAGCTTTATTTAAATATTTAAATAACATTTTCATATGTTTTAAAATATATATTTTAAGAGCTTTACTAAATATAGTTATATATGTATACATATATTGATTAATGAGTTAGTGGTATTTAATAAGCTCTATCTTTTTGAGATTTTTTTTCCTCTTCTTATAAAGCATGTGATCATACGTCCAATGATCTCCTGCTTGCTAGCCTTTTAAATACTTCAGAAATTACATCCACTTTCACACTGAACACAGTAAGCTGGTCTGCAAAGTCAATCATTTTATTTATTGCCCTCTATTCCAGACTGACCTTCTTCCCTGTTCTCTTTTCCACTGGGCTGATTTCAATTTTGTTTCACAGTGGTGTGAAACATTTACTGAAAAATGGAGGATAATTACTATAGAAAATGGAATGCCTCTCTGATACAGCTTGAGAAGTCTAGGTTGACAACACTGTAGGTAAAAGCTAAAAGGAAGGCTCGAGGGAGAAAAAGTTATTGCTTGCCTTATTTCACATTCTGGTTTGAACAACCGACAGATAGGGGCTTTAGCATCTGATTCAGTTTTAATGGCTTTTGTGATGCCACTTTCCTCAATAACTTCTTTTGATCTGGGTATGCCATCTATGACTTCATTTCTTTCCTCAGATGATCACATTTCCTTGTAATTAATGCAATAGGCAAAGAGTGTTTGTAATATGAGACTAAATGAATATTGAGTCTTCCAAAATATTAGGGTCAGGTATGTTGATATATGCTAAGAATAATCACATGTAAGAAGACTGGGATTTTTTTTTTTCAGGCTTTCTTATGATTTTCTTCCTGCTATGACATCACCTAAGAAACAAGAGCTTATATTTTTTATAACTCAGGCTGCAGCAGTACAGACTTCCCTCCTTAAAAAGTAATTACCTTTCTACCATCCAAATATTGATGGTGTTTTAATATTTGTCTTGTTTTACTTGTTATACAATACATGAACTAGTTTATTAGGTCAATTGATATTTTAAAGAGGATTATTAGGAAAGTTAGTATACTAGGATGAAGAAGACAAAAATAAAAAGATTGTGGATTTAACAATCAAGTTGATCTAGTTTGTTACAAGAATAAAATGCACAGACCCACATTGTCTGCTAAGTGTAATTAGAGAGCAGAATTAAGACTGTTAGTATTACCTTTTATATGTGCTACCATGACACATTATGTCCTGCTTTAAAACAGACATCCTGGAGAGGTAATTGATGCCCTGAGCCTGTCAGTGTTTAAGAGGTATTTGAAAAATGCCTTTAATAACATGTTTTAACTTGGTCAATCCTGAATTGGAAAGGCAGTTGGATGATTGTTGTTGGTCTCTTCCAGCTGTAGTAATCTTGGAGGCATTTCAGCTGAGCTGTCAGTTGTGTCACCTTTTAAAGAAACAGACCTTTTTTTCCCTAACTTTTTACAGATGTTAGAAACTATTCTGCATTTTTCCATGAACTATTTAAATCCCATTTTAAGCAGTGTGGAACTACCTAACTTTGTTGTTATCTATAGCTTGCATTGCATCTATTCTTAAGGCAGAAGGGGTGGGGAAGTAGGGAGGGGGAGAGAAGGATTAAAAAAAATAGTACCTCATAGTGATTTTGTATCTTTAGCATTTCTTGTCTCACAAGTAACCATTAACAGAGTATCAGTAAAACTTCTGAAAAAATGAGCAAAATGTCAATTTTAAATGTCATTGAGTGTTTCTTGTGGGCAATAGAATAATTTGATACAACTGCAGCCATGGATGTTTCTGGCTGTCAGGACTGATCTCAGTAAAATGTAAGCTTTTAGTCTAAAAACGTATTTCTGCTGTGTGAACTAATTTAAGAGTGCTAGTAAACTGCTCCTAAATTTGCTATCATGTCAAAGATAGCTTGCTCACAGGAAAATAACTTTCATAAGGGAATATTATAATGAAACCATATGACCTGACATTCTTTATTGCGAGGTGCTAAAAGGTCTAGTTACACAAAAAAATTATATACTACTAGTGCATGTATGCAAATTTCCTAATGCTATTACTGAAAGTTATAGGATGTTTTTAAATCTGACTTAAAAATTGTCCTTTGCCTGCAGAGCTTCTGTAGGGAGTCTCCAGATGTGGTTGCTAGGTAAGAGAAACAGGAAGGATTGTTTTTTCTATGGATTTGACTCTTTTATAAAATTGGGTGAAAAAATACGTAGGGAAAGATGGTATTCCCATAGGAGGCTGAGGAAGAGTTTCTTCCACACAATGAGTGGAAAATACTCCAGGAGTGATGCTAAAATTTTCAGTCCGTTCATGTAACCTCTTAGGTAAGACAGATAAGCTTTGGACATGTGAGAAGCTAAAAGTTTAACTAACCGGTGGCTGAGGTGGTGACCTGTGTGGGAGGAGGCCTTAAGCTACCATGAGCCATTCACAAACAGCAATCTCTCACATGCCTACATTCCCACTAGTCAGAGGAACAAGTGGTGCCTCAGAAATATTTGAGAGTGACAACTGCTTTGGGGCAGAGGTGCTTCTGGGTATGTGCTGCTAGAGACGCTGCTGGAGGGATTGTTGGAGGCACTCTTGGAAAGAGGCACTCCCTGAAAAAGGGCTTCTGAAGGGGCTGTGGCCTCTGGGGGACCCCTCAGAGGGGTTGGCAACCTGTGAAAATACTATTCTGTGGTAGGGGATATCTTTGAGGAACCGTGGCTCATGGATGACCCATGCTGCAGAAGCAACATTCAGAAACAGGAGAATGTGGAAACCTGAAAAAGCAAAAAGGAGGAGAAACACAAGTAAAATGCTAAATACATTGTGAGAGAAGGTGGGGGAAAGCAAAAAGAGAGCACATACCCTAACTTCCTGTGCTGCCTCTCACCTCATTGGTACAACAAAGATGGACACAAGGAAGTTGGGAAAAAGAAGGAGAGGACAGGTGCTTGAAGTTGAGCCTGAGCCTGGTGAGAATGAAGTAAAACTGTTTAATTAATTTGATTGATTTTTTGTGTCCTCTTTCTTTTTAATTCCTGAGTCAGTGATCAGAAGCTTGTGTAAAATTGGTAATAAATTAAGCGTAATTAAGTTTTAATTTCCTGAATCTAAACTGGTTTGTCCACAAGAATGTACTGAGCCCTCTTCTGTCACATAATTGTGAATGATTTATCTCATGGCCAAAATGCCCATTTGAACAAGTAGCCCTGACCAAGAGATGGATTAATGCTTAATTACATGGCAGAAGCTGTAGTTCCAGGCCTATGACAGATTGGATGTGTTAGCAGCCATCATCATGTAGGCAGTTGTAAAGTCATCATTTATTCCACTGTATACAATAACATGGAATAAAAAGGTGTGAGTAAAACAGTGCTGGTGCAGAAGATGTGTGGGTAGAGAACAGGCTATTAATCCAAATAAAAGAGAAAAAAATAACAAGGTGGGTCAGCTGAATTGACCTCGCAGTCTGCATCTGGCCTGCAGGTTGCCATCAGGAAGAACTGTGACTCTGTGAAATCCCTGAACTATGGTTTCATCATTTTCCTTCCACAAGTGCAGAAAGGTTTCCTGCCAGTATTAGAACTGCATGCATAAACAAGTTTTATAGAGCATCTCTGTGATACTGAGGTCCTGTTGAGAACTTAATGACAAATTCCTATGTATTTGAGCAAAAACAGGTATATTAAGTTTGCTGAAAGGTGAGTTGTTTGTTTAAACTGTGAAAGGTGTTTAACCATTTAAAAAACTTAATAAAAAGGATTTGCCTTTGTTTTGCTGTATTATGCGTTTACCCAGGAGTATGGTAGTTCACCTCTGATCATTCTTTAAATCCTGAGTACATTTTACAACTTTCTATAGCTTTCAAGGTTAAAATCTGCAACCAACCACTGTACTGATTTAGAAGAAAAATACATGTTCCTGTATCTGTCTCACCTTGTCTGACTAATCACTGACTGCATATTAATAAAAAAGAGAATGTATTTTTTTCTGTTATTGCTAGTATTAATGATTTATAAATCTTCTGAGAAAAAGCTTTTCTCTACATTCAGTAATACTTGGGCGAACAACTGTTATAGGTGGTAGCAATGCTTAAACTGGTAGAACATAATGTAATCTTAAATGACAACTTTCCTTGTTCTGCTAAAATGTGTTGCATGTTAAATCCTAGATTTAAGATAAAATTGATTTCAATTAGTGCTCCGTATCCAACTTGTTAGGAAATGTTAATTTTTGGAGCATTTACAAGTACTTAAAACTTAATTATGATTTTGAGTAGAGCAAATGACAGTATAAGAAATAGGATGAGAGTAAAGTTATCAATATTAGAATAAGTATGTATCAGCTGTATACACCTTGTCTTTTACTTAGTGACCAGGGTAACTGAACAGGTGTGGTGGGAGTGTGTACAGTTGTGCCCAGGAACAGGCAGAAATATCACTCTTCACACTTATGGGTCTGCAAAGGAATTTAAATATAATGCTGTAAAATAAAACTAAATATAGCTGTGATTCTGCTTACATTAGTGAGCCGGAAGGACCATGCTTGAAAATCTTCCAGGAATAAAGTGTAACACCCACCTTTGGTTTTTTTTTTCCTCCCTGGTGCCATTTTGTGTGGTTGACTTAAGGACTAAATCGCAGGCAATTTTCATGGTGTTGCTTGTTCATAGTTAGATGCAGTGACACTCTAAAACTAATTCTTGAACAAACCAAGGTGATGAAACAAAGCTTTTGAGCATGCCACTCGCACAGAAAAATTGCATATATTTAATAAGATTTTTTAAATTTACCTTCATTTTATTATACTGTAAAACATAGATGATATTCCACATTCTGTCATTTTCTATATAAATATTTTCACTGTGTTTAAATTGGCATTCACTAGCTAACTGCAAAATCATATGTAGTAAGAACAAGTTTTCTATATGAACAATTTGCACAATAGCAAAAGTCAGTAGGCATAAAAAATACCTGTTATTAAGAAGTCTTTATAAGTAATGAAGCCAAAGGGAAAACTATCTCATAATCTAATGAATGTTATTATTTTGCTCTTTATATATTGCTTGCAGTCTTTTAACTGTTCTTGTATCACATCTGGTTTATGAATTCCCAGACATTACTGGTAAAAAAAAAAATTGTTGTCAAAAGAAAACACTGATATAGCCTGGAGAGTGTATGATAAATATGATCAATATGAAAATATGATCCAAAATGATAAATCAGATATTTGTAAGATACTGTATTTTCTTTATATCTGATTAGCTACACCATAAAATTTTTCTTGGCTTTATATGAGAAAGTTCTAGTGAGAAGCTGAAGGTCCCATATTTGTTAAGTGAAGTAGGTAGTAGATGTACTATCCTGTCATTGAAGAGAGCCACAGAAACACCCACTGATCTTCTCATGCCTAAAGCTGTGCATCCAAAGTCAAAATGTCTCAGAGCTGCCATGGCACTCACATGACTGTACACAGGCACAGCCCAAAACCACATTCCAGCTAATAGCCATGAAAGCATTAGTCCATTCTTTGAGAACACAGAAGCAGAGCAACTAACATGAATTAAGCTCTGTCCTATAAGAAACATTCAGCATTTTTACTGGTGTATTTTTTTATTATGACTGTCATTTGTATTCATGACTTTATATTTTTCTCTCTGTATACAGCTGTTCCACGCACAAGTGATACACAGTGTAGCTCAGTTCCAGAGCCTAGATATGGAAGGAGAATTGGCTCTGAGTTTTCAGCAGGCTCTGTTGTTCGGTTTGAGTGTAGTCCTGGCTATCTGCTACAAGGCTCAAAAGCTATCCGGTGTCAGTCTGTACCAAATGCCTTAGCTCAGTGGAATGACACAGTACCAAGCTGTGTAGGTAAGCAATTACATTTACATTGTCTGTTCTGTCACAGTCTCTGAATGAGGATGCAGGAATTGTTTCAGAAAATAGTGTTTAACCCATATATTCACTCTCCTTCGATTAATATCAGTCATGCACAATTTAAAAGAGCAGTTTTCCATATCAAGAAATAATTGAGTACCAGCTGGCTCATAGGCAGTATATTGTTTCATATAATGACTTAGATTATATGAACAAGTGTGGTGCACATTTTATTGAACACTCATTATTTTCATGACTTATCTACAACTTGAAATACAAGAGAGAATTTAATTCAGAAGTGTCTATACCTGTTTTATTACACAGTGCTTGCATATTTCTATCAGACATAGGATAATGATTTCTTTTTTCATGCAAAAGCATAGTGTATATTGAAGGATGATGGCATTGTTAAGTATAATTAATTTTCTTTAGTCTGTCAATAGACCTCCACTGAAATAATGCTTAGCACTAAAACTTTTTTGTAAATGTTGAAATGTTTTCACCTTCTCCCTATCTGGATTTTTATTTAAAAGTCATTCCTTTTCCTAGGAATTTACTCTAGCATTAATTAGAGTGTTCTAAAAATAAATGCAGATATCCTGTTTTCTGCATATTCTGTTGGGTTTTTATGTTCAGGGTTTGTTTTGTTTTGTTTTTTTGGTGTGATGGTTGATGTTGTTATTGTTGTTCAGTTTTCTTGAACCTTAAAGAACCAAATGTGTATACACTAAAAAATATTTAATGTACTACACCGCTTTTATAAACTAGATTCAATATTGGAAATATCTTGGGCTGTGGGTAAATTCACATGAATTCTGTCCATCATGATCATGTTTAATGTTATGTTTTTACAGTTTGTTCTTACTCTAAGTAAGATATGACCCCTCTGCTGCTGGGCTGTTCTAGGCTGTATACATCCAAAATTAAGTTCATTTCTGAATTGTTTATTCAGGCAGGTTGTATCTTATTCTGGATATCATTAATGTATTTTAGATAAGATGCATTCTAAATTCAGATGATTGCTTCATGTCTATGTGTCTTAATGCTACAAAAACAGATTATTATAATTATCTTGATCTTAGTAAAAATATTATTACTTCTCTGTTCTCTGAAGTGGTTTAAGTTGTGTAATAATTTGTGATAATACTTTCTTTCAGTGCCATGCAGTGGGAATTTTACTGAGCGCAGAGGTACTATTCTTTCACCAGGTTACCCTGAACCTTATGGTAACAGCTTGAATTGTGTGTGGAAAATCATAGTGACTGAGGGATCAGGTATTCAGGCAAGTCTGTATTCTGTCAAGCATGGAATATTAAGTACTTTTTTTGTTTATTTCTCTAAACATTTCATAGATTAGTAATTCTATAACTGGGGAGTGGAGTACTTGAAATATTAGTGCTTTGGATTTCTCATTATTGTTCTTTGGTTAGCTTTATTTTATTTTACTTTATTTTCACACAGGGGTATGACTAGGTAGTGGTTAACAAGATATTTTCTGTTTTAATTGTGTAGTATATTGAAAGCAGGTCCTGATCCTTCAATCTGATATACAAATACCAGCTCTTTCTATCTGCTAGGGTATTACTGAGGCCCTTGAGAGCGCTGCAGCTATCTTGATTATCTGCTCATTTACACTTTGAGTAATTATTCAAAATGATGCAACGCATATGCAAAATCCTTCTTACTTACCTTGTGTCATATTTTCTAAGAGTTAACACAATGCAAAAAGTAAATATTGATTTTTCATTTGCATTCCTTTCACTGATGTGTCTTTTGTTTGGATCTCTTATTTTTAATTTCTTTTCATTTTGTTGGTTTTAGAACATTTCAAGATGCACATGGCTTGTTGGCCTAAAAAAGTTCTGTGGTCCTGTTTTATAGATCCAGGTCATCAGCTTTGCAACTGAACATAATTGGGACTCCCTTGAAATATATGATGGTGGAGATATGACAGCACCACGTCTTGGGAGCTTTTCAGGTTAGGATATACCATGATTTAAAGATACAGTTTTATATATAGATATGTATGTGAGAGAACATGTCTTTATTTGCTCACACATATAGATAAGGAGTATATCATTCATAATTTCTGATACCATTATGAAATGTTCTTGTTTTTGGGAGGAGACTTCAGCTGGCGTAAGCATGTCAATATTCAAATTCAAAGAGGTTTTCAGAAGAAAATAGGACACTAAAATATTTAACTTTGATTAGTGGAATTTAGTTGATAATACTACCAAAAAATCCTTGATTTTGTCTTTCCTGGCCCTCGCATAGAGGAGATACATGGATATAAATTGGTACTGGCATTCAAGGAGCTTTTCTTGACAGCTTTGACTTAACTTATCCTTATTAGCCTGCCTTTCTCATGAAAAAGATGAAGCATTCAATCTTCACCTAAACTCACCAGACCTCACAGAACAAACCATTTTAATACAACTGGAATATTAAAAAAACAGATAATCAGTTATTTAAAATACATCAAACACGTACACTTTTTCGCTTTTTATATGGGACTTTTTTATAGAAAGTGTGTTCTATAAAACAAACCAAGAGAAAGGGATTAGGTCATGAATAATAACCCAGACTCATGATTACTGCTCTGATCCTGATGTAGCTAAAGCAGGTGGATTTTTGCCTCTGGTCATTTCAGAAACTTTTGAAGTATAGACGTATATTGGATTAGTAAGGAAATGAAGAATCAGGGTAAAAAAATTACTGATTAACACAATGCCATAAGGTGTGGCATATCCCTTTGGTCAGTTAGGGACAGCTGTTCTGGCTGTCACCTCCCAGATTCTTGGCTGCCCTCAGCCTCCTCACTGGTGGGATGGTGTGGGAAGGCCATGACACTGTGTAAGTGCTGTTCAGCAATACCTCAAACATCCCCGTGTTATCAATATGGTTTTGGTCACAAAACCAAAACACAGCACTGTGCCACCTACAGTGATTAATTCCATCCCAACCAGACCCAGCACAAGAGTTGTAACATATCAATTTAAATGCTTGAAATGAGGCTGTATGCTAAATTGGCAATAAGGAAAATAAATTATGAAAATTAATCTACTTTTGGAAGTGAATTATGTGGCTAATATATTGGAACCATTGGATAAAGAACAGATTAAACTAAGCATTTAACAATATTCTATTTAACAATACTCAAGACTCACAACACTTCTTATTCTACAAAATAAGTGTGTCATCTTGCTTTAGCTTAAAATCCTTCCGAACTTCCAGGGAAACTAAAAAAGACAACTTTTTATATTAGAAATATTTCATTGGAGATAAAGTAGCATGGATTTATTGTAGACTTGTCTTTTGTATAATGAATGTCAGATCTAAAATGAAGAACTATTTTTCTGCATGGGAAAGAATATGTAGAGAACATTAAATCTTCTGTTCTCAAAATGGAACCAATGATGTGGCATTGAAACTGAATTCCAGGAATGATTTCATGAGTGGTAAAATTTCTCTCTTACTAAATCTTGTATGAAACTATTGTCTACTGATTCACTCTCTGTGGCTTTTTCTGTCTTCTAAATACACGTTCAAGAGGTAAAGGTGTACAATTACTAAGAACTGACTAAATTGTGCTAATTATGTCAGAGAGTTGATTTGGAAAGGTGAATTCACTGAGTCTGTGTCTTTTTGGCCAGTCCGTAATTCTTTCCACGATTCCTGGATGACTGAGATTGCCTGTTTGAGCTTGTTATGTGCTCAGTGAAACTCTCTTCTCTGTATAACATTGGCTGCATGATGTGTAGAGCAGATCCTTCCTTTGAATACATATGTATATTTATATGTGTGTATAGACATTTACAGAGAGAGGGAAAACAAATACAGTAGTCATTGAGGTTGACATCTGGAGAATCTACCTTTGCGATGATAGTTAAATTTAGAAAGAAATTAGGTAAAAATGTGACCCATGCTGTATGCTTGTGTTAATTCAAGAAATGCTTAAAATGACCATTGATCTCCATTCTTGGCCTAGAAATTTCTTAGATAGCTACACAGAC
Source organism: Onychostruthus taczanowskii (assembly GCF_017590055.1). Lineage (NCBI taxonomy): Eukaryota > Metazoa > Chordata > Aves > Passeriformes > Passeridae > Onychostruthus > Onychostruthus taczanowskii. Next base: position 15,594,776 of record NW_024497629.1, on the reverse strand, counting down.
TTTCACACATTGAGTGTAATATTTACCTGTGGAATTAGATACATTACTCTTTGTTGCCATTGCTGATACTTGAAACGGATGCAATCTTCAGTAATAATACCATAATGGAACTTCTAAGTAGGAAACCTATCAGTCCTCATTCCTTTATAAGCCTTTAGACAAAACTTGTGTGCATTTACTGCCTCCTACGAAAGCTGCCTATTTTCCAGACTACAGATTCTCAATCAAAAAGTTACGAAGTCTGTAAAGACTCCCCGTATCCTGCCATGGTATCCGTCTACATAAACATTAATATATACACATTTCTATCATGGAGTTATCTACACTTAAGCTATCATCTGTGGTATCTGCTCCTGCCCTTTAAGTACTATTTCTCTCTACTGACAGTAAAGGAAGTCCAAGACAATTAGGGCACTACGTCTGGTCACCACACTGAAACATATCTTCCATGCTTCATATACCCAATCACAGAAAAGGCAGAAGTTAGCAAGTGAATAGTAGAATTCCAGTTAGATCATAGAATCATAAAATCATAGAACAATCCAGGCTGGAAAGGACTTCACAAGATCATGTAATTCAACCTTTTGTAAGAAAGGAAACCTAGATGACATTGTCCAGTACTCTGTTCAGTTGTATTTTTGGAACGTCCAGCGATGGGGACTCTACCATGTCACCTGAGTGGTTGCTGCAGGGCATGGTAGTTCCCATGGTAAAAACGCTCTTTCTAGTGTTAAGATGAAACATTCCCCTGTGCATCTTGGACCTCTTGCCCCATGTCTTCTCCCTGTGGCTCCCAGAAGTGAGGAGCCCTTTAGGTGCTGGAATACTATGATGAGGTCTCCTCTGAGCCTTCTTTTCTACAGGAAGAAGAGACCTAACTCCTTTGGTCTTTTCTCACAGGGTAAGTTCTCCAGCCTTAGAGCATCTTTATGGTCCTCCTTTGGACATCTCCAGTCTGTCCTTGTCTTTCATGCTTTGTAAGGACCAAAATGGAACACAATACTCCACACACACCCTGACAAAGTGCTGAGAAGAGCAGTATGATTGTTTCTCTATCTCTGCTAGTAATACAGCTCTGGGTGCAGCTCAGGAACCAATTTGCCTTCTTTACTGCAGCAGTGTGCTGCTGATTCATATTCATCTTGTCCACTGCGACAGTCCCAGGTCCTTTCAGCAAGGCTGCTCTCCAACCACACAAATCGTAGCCTGTAGCAGGCTCTTTTGCTTATTCTAACAGACATGCAGGGCTTTGCATGTCTCTGTTAAAGTTCATACCGTTCTTACTTGTCTACTCTTTCAGTCTCTCCAGGTCTCTCTGACATCTCAACCCCTCCAGTCAGTTCAGTGTCACCAGCAAACTTGGTGAGGTTGCTTTCAATCCTACCACATAAATAATTTCTGAAGACATTGAAAATGTATGGAGACCAGTATCAGTCCCTGGGGGTTCCATTTGTGACAGATAGCCAGCCTGAATGATTCCATTGAAAGTAGCAATTATGAGAATTAAAAAGTAGCCTCATTTATTTTCCACAGTACAATAGGATCTAACTTCTCATCTTAATGAGTATCACCTTTTAAGGAAGTAAAAGACTGGTGGTAAATGTTACCAGGTCCTACAGAGGAACAGAACTGCCAAGTGATTTTTACTCATTAAAGAGTATAATAGTAATTATGGGTTAATATCCTCATCGTTACAGGACATCTTAAACATCCTTAAATATATTTCAAATTCTTTATCAGTGTGTTGAGGAATATAGTTGCTGCTGGTAGCTGCATGAACAGCTGCAGTTCAAGCTGCTCATGGAGCTCTGGGTAGAGCTTTGCCAGAGGCAAGAGGACTTGAACATTGCACAGGAAAGGGCCTGGGGACATGTGGTTCAGCCTGGTGTCAGGACAATCAAAGGCATAGCAGGAGCTGAGGACTAGGGAGGAAGAGACTTGTGAGTGGTGGGACTGTGAGGGTGAAAAAGCTCGGGGCTTTCTTGGCTGGGATTCTCCCTAGAAGAATCAGCTTTAGCTGTTTCAGTGTAAGTGCACTGTGAGTAAGTGGCTTTTTGGGATGAGACATCTGGGACTCTGCTGTAGGAGACCCAGGGTGGAATCTGTGAGGAAACCTGGTCTGACTGTGAGGGTGGGGTGTGCAGGCAGTGAAACAGGGACTCATCAGATCACTGGAGCTGCCTGCTGTGAAGGGGCTCCAGTCCCTGCCATGAAAGTCTCTGGTTGTGGGAGTGCGACCAGCATGTCTGCATGGTCAGACTGGGAGGTTTCCTTAACAGATATTATGAAAAGTCCTTCTTTCAGGGAGATGCTTCACTGTCTTCTGTACTCCAGAGTAGTATTGTGTGATGTGAGTGCTCTGTACTGTCTGAATTTGGATGCTTTGAGTCTCCATGTCAGACAGTAAACACCTTCCTTAAAGACAAGCTTGTCATCTTTCTGCTCCTCCATTTATATCTAGATTTGCTTAATCCATTTTTCGATTTAGAAGTATTTAGCAGTTCCTAGTTTAGATTGTAGACTTAGGAAGAGAATTCTTTTCAGCATTTCTTAAACCCAAGTTTCAGACTCATACCTAGGCTGCTGACAGTTACTTTAGAAACAGAAAATGCCCCAAAGGAAATGAGAATTTTTCTTATGCTTCCATCATTAAAGTTCATTAGCTACTTGATAATGTCTTTGAGGGTAATCATAAAAAATGTTGTAATTTTTAGCTTTGGTAGGTTTTCCAGCTTTAGGCAGTTATGAGTTACATGGTATAATGGGATAATAAAATGAGTATTTGTCAGACTTAGCAATTCCGGTGGCAAAGAATGTATCCAGGGTTAGTGATAAGCTTGTTGTGTAGCAGACAAACAAGGAGTTTTATTACAGATATTTGAATTAGGAAAAGCTGGTATGTTGTTTTGGGATTTTTTAAAAATGTGTTGTAGCTGTTTCTTCATTTTCTGTCATATCCTCTGAATTAGCATAAGTGGTTGAAATGTTATTGTGGGAAGAAGGTGTGGAGTACACACAGAAAAAATATAAAAATATGGACTTCTTTGTTCTGTACTGCAGGTTTTATAGAAATGTGAGGAAACAGGAAAATGGCAATTGAGCTTGTCATCATAGTCATAGTCGAATCTTTTATTTACATGATTTTTGTTTCTCTTTACATCTCATTTTATTCTGTCCAAGTCAAAAAGGCTTCCTCTAAACATGATGGGATCTTGTTTGATTGTATTTACGTAGTACAATAGCCTCTTATTTGGCTTGTAATCAAAGTTTTCCTGCAACTTCAGGAGAAAACAAGGCAGAACACAGCAGAATATTTGATTCCCATGAAGAGAATGAGAAGAAAACAAGCCTGTCTGATTCAGTCCTGGTTATGTCTTTTCTATACAAAACTCTGATCAGCATGCTATAGTTTATTCCATAACTTTTATTTTTCCAGGTACAACTGTGCCAGCATTGTTGAATAGCACCTCCAATCAACTTTACCTTCACTTTCACTCTGACATTAGTGTGGCAGCAGCTGGATTTCACTTGGAATACAAAAGTAAGGCTCCTTGTTTTTTCAAACTTTCTCGGGAAAAGCATGTATATAGAAAGGGAAACAGATATTTTACATTACTCTTTTTGCTTGCTTTTTTTTTTTTTTTTTTTATTTTTCCTGACTACCAAGCCTTGTATAAGTGGTATAAGTGGTATCTATTAAACTGAAATTTTAAATGAAGTGACATTTGAAATTGATGAAAAGCAGTTTTCACAATTTAGCATCACATAATGAATCACCCTGGCAATTCATATCAGCATTTTTTAAATGTGAGATTTAGGTGATCAAAAAAAAAAAAGTAAGAATTAATTTCTCTGCTTGAAAATAGATAAAACCAGAGAAGATAATATATTTTTCCTATTAATATGTGCATATACTTATGCCTTGTAGTTATTTTCTTCAAATTATTTTCTCTCAACTAATTGCTACAATTGCAAAAAACCAACATTTTAATCTTAGAGCTACAAGAAAACACAACAGTTATCGTGGTAAATCACTGGTGGTATAAACAGAATAATCTAAGAATTTTAATGGCAAATTCTGCTATATATCAACTTTTTATGTTTTCTGAGAAACTTATATGTTTTCTGAGAATCCTTATAATATTTGACGCATCCTCTCTGTTTTCAAAGGACATTCAAGAATTTTCTTGAAAATGGAATTAGCTTTTATATTTCATTGAGTCCAATAATAATATCTAAAAACGATAATGTTGTTTTTAATGTTTTGAAAAAGTACACATAAATAAACATGGATGTTTTTAAATAAGTTCTATTTAGGATTGAGATAAAAAATGTAAAGAAAATATAAAGCTGCACAGAATTTTGAAAGACTAGATTTTCAGCTTATAATAAATATTTCAATATGGCTGTAGTCACAATATAGTCCTATGTTTTCATTTAATTCCCTGAATAGTTCAAGCATTTATATGCAAGTATGTTGTATGGGTTATTTTGATACCATCATTCTAGTTGTGTCAGGGGAGGTTTAGGTTGGATATTAGAAAAAGATTTTTCAGACAGATGTGGTTGGGCACTGGAACAGGCTTCCCAGGGAGGTGGTCACCAAGCATGGAAGTGGTCACCAAGCATGACAGAGCTCAATAAGTGTTTGGAGAATTCTCTCCAAACATGGTGTGACTCTTGGGCTGTCCTGTGCAGAGAAAGGAGTTGGATTTTATATCCTTTTGACTCCCTTCCAAATAAGCATATTCTATGAGTCTGTGATATAATTACTTCTCTAGGAGGAAGACAGTTAGGAATTAGAGTGAAGGCAATTAGTTTCCCTACTATAGATACTAACACAAAATATCCTTTCACAATAAGAAGCTGTTCAGCACCTCGAGTCCAAATTTGTAATTCAAATCCTAGATCAGCAGACTACAGCAGGCATAGAAGACATAAAGTGGACATAGTAGTGTTTAATCTAATTACAGGTTAGAGTAGTAGCTGAAACTGCTCTAAACTCATCATTACAGTATTCTGCAGAACCCTGATGTCCTTATATAAAACATCTTCATTACAGCGTTAGAAAGAGAGAATTATTTAGGAACATTCCCTTCATCCCAGAAGAAATTCTAAGGAGCAGGGTGCAACAGAGGAGAGTGTCCTTAAGTCACTACTAAATTGTTTACTCAAAATAAAAATTATGCCTCTACAACTTGCACATCATATTTTAGAATAAATGGAAACGTATTTCTGCTTAGAAGATATTTCACCAGTGTAAATGCTATAAACATGCCTGGGTTTGGATCACTATGTTAGGGAAAACTTTACTTCAGTAAGATATATTTAGTTTGCTATCATTTGATCACATATCTTATATTCCACACTGTATATTATTTTGAAGTAACTTTATAGAAATTCATAAATACTTTATACAAGTTTCAGTCACTGATGAAAGCTTATTCAAATCGTAAATACTTCAAGATAATTTAAATATTTGAATAAGAACGGTTTTATTTCTTGAAACATTTTCTTCCTTTTAGCAATGTCTTTCTCTTGCCCTGTCCATTTACAGGTTTTTTCTATGTATGTCTTTATTTTCATGGGAAGGATCTGGACAGTCTGCTCCTGCAAACCTAAGTCTGTGTCTAGTCTAGGCAGTTCATAGGTTTCCTTTGTAGCCTCACAAGTCTTAAGGCAAATAATATCATCTTGTCATTCACTTTAGGATATTTTTTTGTTAGACATCAAGAATGTAAAAGTTCATTTTCCCAAGTTAAGTGGTCTACTGAATTTGTATGCTATGGTCAGAGTGATGATGTAGATTTTTTTTTTTTCCTTTGTACCATTTTTATTTGTTTGGATTTTTATTTTGTTTTGTTCTTCAAGTCAGATACACAAACTCATATTAAAAGAAATAATTGGTTAGTGCCTCAGAAAAATTTCCTTGTGGTCACAACAGAATTGTAAGTACTGTTGAGGGCTACTACGTGATGTTTCCTGTTATTTCAGAAGGACTGTAGGTTTTTAAACTGGTTGCAGCAACCTATGGTTAACAAAGCAGTAAAATATGCAACAGGTTACTGTAGAAAAGATGAGAATTAATAATTTAACTAATCCTTCATATGAATGTGCTAGAATAAATACCAAACATAATTATTTTCACTACCACCAGTAAGTCAAATCAAAGAGTGTTTTGTTGCATTCCTAATATGTACAACAGTAGGAAGAATAAATATCCCTGTTATTTGATTGAATTACTTTTAATCAAATAAATGAAAGAATCAAATATCCAAATGATTTGTTCTGGAAATGTGACTGTTTAATTCCACTGCATTTGTGGCCACCGATCTTTTAAGCTTGGTCTTAAAACCTCATTTATTTATTCAGTGGTAGTTGAAATGTTTTTCTTAATATTCAAACAAATGAAAAAATAAAAAGTCTGGAAATAATGAGTGTTTTTCTCAGCATGCTGCTTGAATTTCTCAGTTAAAGTCAAGTTTGTTTTAGTAAAAACCGAATACATGTTGAATATTGTTATATAGGTTTAGGCCACCTTTTAAAATGTCTGTATCTATCTATCTATCTATCTGTCTTTCTATCTATTTGTATATCTTTCCAAATTTAGGGATTGCAATTAAAATTTTCAGTAAAAATGTTCTTTTATACAATCAATATTTTAATAGTGTCATCCAGCTCTATTACCTTGAATTAGGATACATGGCACAGGTCAGCATCACTCATTTTGTAAGCTTTTAGTTTACTGCTATACAAAGATGATGGAATATGAGAACATAATTTTGCTTTTAACCAACGTCTCCTTTTCTGATGCCACTCTATCATGTCTTTTCAAGGGTTAAAGTTTCTTGGCAGCTGAAATAAAAGATTTACTGGTAAGGGGACTAGAGAGCAATTGACTGTCTTTTGTAGTACTTCTCTATCATGAAGATATCTAATAAATTAAAAGGTAAAAATCAGACTAGCAGAGAAGAAAATATATTCTTCCAAGTAGCATATTGTATTTCACAGGTCCAGTTTAAGATCTTTCATGCAATTTGGATTTTAATGTAGCTCTTCAGTGCAAGTCTTTTCTGTTTCCCTGTGTTAAAGCAGGTGTGAATCATAAACATGTCATTTTTAATTTAGCAGGTCCTGATCCTGTCAGTATATCTGTGCAACTTACTAGATGTTGACAAGAGTCTGACCTCTCTGCAGTAACTCATTGAGATAAAGACATTTGCTAGGCTGGTGTCTGAAGCATGAAGTTTTGAAAGGGACAGCTTGGATTTTGATATACACCACCATCAAAATGGAAAGAACAATTCACTCCAGCTTGATGTTTGTAATATAATAAAGCATAATATGTTTTCATTAACTGCACAGGGTGGGAGGAATTCAAAAAAGAAAGCCTGATGACTTTTGGTCCAGCTGTCAAGACATTCTTCTGTTGTCCAGTTCTCAGCTTTCTGAAATAGACACTAATGGGCATTCACATTGTCAGATATGCCAGCAAGGATTTTCTTTCTGCCAGCAGTGGCAGTGATGTTTGGACAGAATTTGTGGTAATTGTAGGCATGGATATAATTATGTAAGTAAAGCATATTTGTCTTATGCCACAGCACAGTCAAGAAAGTGTTTAGCAAACAGTAAGTGGAAGAAGGTCAGGGAGAGGGTTATCACTCTTGACATTGATGTGTTCTATTTTGTACTGCATAGCAGAAGCTGAGCTCTGAAAAGCATGCACTTAAGAAATCTTTGCTCCTTTTTTGATTGCTTGGACTTGACATTTAACATGTTTTCCCTGTATTAGTGACTGTTCACATACAACCTAGTTTAATAATGTATTTCCAAGTCTCTGAATATTTAAGATTCCAAGTTTGTCCTCAGATACCAGAATTTGTTTGCTTTCTCTCAAGCATTCTTTTGATGTTTAGACCTGTTCTAAGTAAATCAATTTTTGAACTACACTGTACTAGTATTATGGAATGGTTAGAATAACAGAGATTTGAAGATTCAGAATAGAATTGGATTCTGCTTTCAACTTTTTCTTGCTTTTGGGATAGTAATATTGCTTCTGAATATCAGGTATATCAAAGGAAGTCAAAGTGTTTTATGACATTCTGATAGAATATTCTATAATTTGCATCCTTTTTCAGACCAAAGAAGTAGTATATACAAAATGTTATGAAAAGTATAAGCAGCTAGCAGAAAAAAAGTTTTTTCCTAATTATCAGAATCTGTTAAAGATAAATATATATTATACTACAGTATCAATTACATAGAAAGTTAATTTGAAGGTTTTCAACTGATTATAGTCTGTTTAAATTCTGTATGCTATTTGACCAATGATGAAATGAGCTATATAACAAGCACATTATTAGTGTTGCTATGCAGCCACTGTTACAGCTGCTTCTGTAACTCAGAAAAATATGTAAAAGTAACTTTATTCATACAGATCCAAGCCTGCAGCCGTGTTACTCTCAACATACAGGAATGTTGAGTTCCAAAATACAAATTTCTTGATGACAGGAAGTGAACCTCAAATTCACAGAATTCAGCAAGTAGATTGATAACTGTAAGCAATTTAGTCACTGTGTCTTTGTTAGGTGCTTATTTATTTAATAACAGTGATCTTGGAGCAGATATTTTCAAATTTTATTTTCTATTCAAGAGTGAGAAGCGTGAGAAAATGCAGAAATAAGCATTGATTTTCTTCAGTTGCATCTGAACATTGGATTTGCAACTTAGTGAACAGCAGTCTGTATATGACACTTTGAATTACTGAGATGAGGCACCTCACTTAATGTGAAACAGTTTGTTGTGAATGCATATCACAGCTATTTAGCACCTATACTCAAAAGAACTTTCCAGACACAAATACATTTATGGTATTGTGAAATACAGACTGATTGACTAAAATAATTATACAGTAGTTTTTTTACAAAATTTCAGTTTGTTGTTGAAATAAATTTTTAAATAATGTTTTCTTACATACCCATAATTCTGTGGAAAGAGTTCATTAAGGCAGATAATATCAATGAATACCTGCTGTCCACTTATCTATATTTTTTCAATCTTTGTCTTTACTTTTTCCAGCTGTAGGCCTTGCTGCCTGTCCAGAACCAGTAATTCCTAGCAATGGGATCAAATCAGGCGATAGATATATGGTGAATGATGTTCTGTCATTTCAATGTGAGCCAGGATATACATTACAGGTATTTTTTATTTATTTATTTATTTGAATAATACACTGTGGAATGATTGCAATAAAATGCCAAGAGACCTGTCCAAAACATATTTTAATGAAGTCTGTAGTACGTACATAGAGATGATTTAGGTAAAGCTTATATGAGTGCTCCCAAACTATAAAGCCACAAATATGTAGCATTTCTGTCCCTTAATAAATCTGGGCTAGGAAATTTTGTCTTAGATCAACATGCCATTGAGCAGTAAAGGCCAGCAAAATGGACATTAAAATAACATGGATAAAATCTTTTCTCTAAAAAATTGTTATAGTACTATACTATAGAGTACTGTGTTTTTTCCTTTTGGGGAATTGATTTATCTAGGTGAAATTTTAATGTAGAAATACACTGTGGGATTTCATATTCTGCTCAGGAATTGTAGAATTTAATTTCTAAAGTAAATTTTATTAATGCTAAATCTACTCTTAAAAATCTTTCATGGAAAAGTATTAGAAATTAGTTCACTGATTGGGAATGTTCTCTGTTCACACACTGGTTTAGTTTCCCATAGTAGAGACATGATTTAGGTGTTCTTTGTAAATTTCTCAGCACTCTGTAAATCTAAGACTAAAATCTTCATTCTTTCCTCACTAGTTTTTCTAATTTGTTTAAATGCAATCCACCACTGGTGAAATACATTGAGAACACCTGAGTTCAGAATCTCTTGCATGGTAATAGGTCCCAACACCTGTATCAGAGATGGCAAAGAATCACAGCTTCTGTTCCTTACAAGGATAAAGTTTCCCATCTGAAGACTGCCAATTCAATGTTTCATATGTTCAATATCCAATATGTTCAATGTTTCAATGTTCAATATGTTCAATGTACAAAACATATATAGGATATTTATTTGGTCTCCATATTTCTTACCATTCTTCTAAAATTCTTGAAGGATTCAGACAAAGCATCTTACCTCTAGGCTAGTTGTGGGAATACATGCACATGAAATGTCTCTCTAGGTAGCCAGGAATATGTTTACCTTTTCAGTTATGTATGGCAGGTGTAGGTGAAGTATTTAAACTAATTAATTCTCTTTACTTGTATTATATGACATGAAACAACCTGCATTGGAAGCATTCCATATCCATAGCAAAAAAAAAAAAGATTTTGTTATATTAGTATCCTGCTAATTAGAAAAGATTCAACTTGAGCACAACAAATCCTCTTCTCCATCTACCCTGAGCGCTCATTGCTTATTTAACAGTTTGTGGGTTACTTAAAAGCCAGCTTATTGTTCATATTTGAATTACTTCTAAGTTTTTCATTCAAAATTAATATTATTTTGAAAATACCTAATGGTATAAACCCATTAATTTTTTGAGTTTTTAATTTTCTTTTCTCTATTTCATATTTTCCTTACAGTATCATTTGTAGTTAGTGTGTCAGCAAGAAATGAGAGATTTGAAAACATTTTTATGACATGGTCCCTTCAGAAGGATTATCTGTCATTAAAAATTGACACCAAAATAGATTCAGACTTTGATTTAAAGACCACTATTGAGCCATTAACAGTTTTCTATATCAAAGTAGCATTAAACTAAGTAAATGATGAAAGGGCATATTATGTGTCTATACCTATGTTGCTATGGCTGAGGCAAAGATATGGGAACTGAAATTTTGTCTTCAGCACTATTTATTTGTTGAAACAGCATGCTGGCATGCTTTTGGCCTAGCTGAAATATAACAGTAGTAATTATTACAAGCCAGAGACTATTCCTCACAGGTAGTTTGCATGATGGCACTTTTTCGGAGTTGAATTCAGAAGAAAAAAGTTAAGGAGGCTGATATACAAAACACTGTGCATTTGCATTCAATCCCACACACTTTCCCTAACATAGATGTGGCTTATATGTTCTTGTAGGGCTTTTTTGTATGCATTGAGCTAAATTTAGCATTATTCATCTGTAGGTTCAGGACAGTCTATTTCAATGCAGAATCTATCTGGAAGTCAGCCTGTAATAAACTTGGTTACACAACAATAATATAATTGTATTTTAAGAGTTCCTGGATTAAAAAAAAAGTAATCTCTTTTTCAGGTTTTGGTTTTTTTGTTTTTTTTTTTTTTTTTGAAAGGTTCCTATTTTGAATATTTGTAGAAAAGTTATGTGAAATTCTTTATGTATTTTTATTCAATTCCACTTTATAGTGAAAAGATAAAGATCTGCTGATAGGTCTCTTATATAATTGCTGTTCATATAATTGCCAAGAGGTGTTTGGTTAGTTCCTCATTGCTGTGATCCAGGTCACTGCTTCTGAGCTGTTATGACTGAAATATATTTAGGCAAACATCTGATTTATGGCTAAACTTATAGCAGTGATTTGATAGGAAATAAGTGAAGAAACTAAGCCTATGCTAATGGTACCTATGGAGATGGAATAATGTATAACACAATTAATTTAATATAAAAAACAGCCATCAAATCTCAATCAGCTGTTTAGATTTTCATTGTGACACTACAGATAATCAGCCATACTCCTCCATGGACTGATTCATACTAAGATTTCATGTTAGAACAGGAACTTTACTCTTAAAGTATCATCCTTCATCCGTAATATCAAAAGGTTAATACAATAATCAAACTTGAAACTGCTTACATTTAGTGGGGTGACCTCTACTTGTATCACCCATGATATCGCAGACTCTTTTATCCCTACCTTTTTCAACTTTTAGAAATGTCTAAATCTTGCATGTTGAAAAAAGGGTATCATTATTCAGTTTTTATTTACATGGATTAGAAATGGATACAAGCTCAAGATACAGTATCATCAAATATTCTGTCCATATTTAAAATAGTAGTGGTGAGACATTGATGTGAAGTGATAACAGTAGACTAGGAATACTTCAGAAGTGGTTGAAATAAGTACAGGAAACCTTTTGAAGATACACATTGTTAGCCCTGTCTCGATGTTTTGGATCTACTCTTACTTACAAAACATTCAGAATGCGAGTTCATAAATACTGTATTAGTATAACATAATAATTCATTTGTGAAGAAGAGAGCTGCACCCAAAAATCCTCCCATTTGTATTAAAGCTAAATTGCAACACACTGTGTATATCACTATCACAAAACCATATAATGGCTTTTGTCTATATGCAGGTCTTATCTGTAGCCTTTTTATATAACTAACTAGACTTTTTTTCTATATACTTACAAAGATTCTATTATTAAATACTTTCTTAAAATTTCATAGCATATTGTTCCTTAACTGTATATATTCCAACTGTAAAGTTCTTTTTCAATACATCTGAAAATTTAATACTAGCTGTGGAGGCTGACATATATAACCACTAGTTTCATGAGCTTTTTCAAAGTAAAAATCAAACATCTTCAATATCCAAAATCAATAGAAAGGAATTTGAATCTTTTCAAAATATTGATGAAAATTGTTATGCTGTATGGATTCTGCTGTGAGAAAGTGCATGCATATCTATATATATGGCATGTCAGTCAGACAGAACAGGTAAAAGATAATCCAAATTAAAAATGAATGGTAATGAAAATAGTGTTCTATTAGGCATAGTATGTTTTCTATTCAACAAATATAGACCAGAAAAACTTTACATAATCTTTTTTTTTCCTCTTTAGCTGTGAATTTATCCTCAATCTTTAGAGAACATATTCACAGCTAGCAATAACAATCAGCTGTGGATTAGTTTATAATTGAGACTTACCAGAAAAGTCATAGAGCTCAAACTACTACCTGGAGATGCATAAGAAAGGTAATTGCTAGCTGTAGGATTAAGTGTCTCCCCACAGGAGGGAACTTTAAAAGACTGAAATCAGAGTGTGCTCTTGCTGGAAAGAGGCTTAAAGCTAGAGAAATCATTTAATTTTATATTTCAAAAGATCTTTTATAGGTTATTTTATGTTTTTCCTGACTGTGGTAGTTAAATTGCGGCTTCCCCCTTGACTCACATCAGAGACATGCAATCACAGAAAACTAGAAAAGGAGAATAAAATAAAACAATGCAATCTTGGAAGACTCAAAAGAGGGAGTAAAACAGGGACTATTGCATTAATTAAATTATTCAAAACCTCATCAGTTTTGCAAGTAACTAAGATGACACAGTAAGTGCATGCACTTTTTTTTCTTTAAAAATGTAGCTTTTTAGAAAAAAGATTTAATTGAATTATCAATTTGGCGTGTTTTTATAAGAAAAAGACTAATTTATTTTTCATTATTTTAGTGAAAACTGATCCTTTTTTCTTTCCAAGTAACTTTCTGGATGTATTTCAGTTTGGCTTTCAGAACACGATTGCCTAAATATATTTAACTAAATGATTAATTAAAGGAGTTTTATTCCATGCAGTTCTATATGAACTTTATTCAAAGTAGAGTGTAAACATTCCAAATGGTGTGGAAGAAATGTCATCAAATGGATTTTCTTTTGCTGCAGTTTACTTATTCATCTTCCTATTTTTATGAGATTATGATTGCTATGGACAAATATAATTTAAATAAATCTTCATATTATATGGTAAGATGCACTGCCTTACTAAATTTTAAACTCATAATACTGTACACCTGATACTGTACACCTGATAAAAATAAACTAGAGATATTAAGTGACTAGCACGAGTTTGTATATCAAGGTGATCAAAGCAGAAACTAAACCTTGTTCCCAGTCCTGCATCTCAATAATTGTTTCAGTTGCTCTCACTCCTGCCAGTTTATTCAGCTTTTGCATTTCAGCAGCAGAATGCATAACCTGGGTATCTCAAAGGACAAAATTGACAAAAAAGAAGATTTTTGTGCAACTGTTAAGTTCCCAGTTTGAACTGTTCCTAGGGAAAACAAAGATGGGAGCACTTTGGTCCTAGGCAGTCACCCTGAGCTGTGTGGAATTAGACTGTGCAAGTTATAGCCATGTTTTAACTTACTTCCTGCCACCACATGAGTCTGCTTGGTTCTTGTGATTTTTCTTAAAAATAGACTGAGTAAATCAAACATGACAGCAATATAAAGAGGCAATTGTATTTCTACAGCTGTCTGCCAAGATGTTGCATGAATGCAGTGGGTCATGTTGTGAGGCCGTGTGAGAGGTCAAGGCCTGCTCCTATTTGTTGATGGCAGTCTTTGCATGATCCACATTGAACATCTGTAGTAAGCAGATGAGGAACAAATTCCTCTCCATGTCTGTAGTAATCATGCAGAGCAATGGTTGAACTTCGGGTTGCAGTGTGAAAGTCAACCACTATGCTTGCACTGTAGGTGGAATACACTGGAATTGAAACAGGCAGTGAACTAATCAGATGAGTGCACATACTGCTTCTACTTTTAAGACATTTTCAAGTTACCAGAGGAAAGATGTTTTAGAACATTTATCCAACAGAAAAAAAAGAACATAAAACCTGAACTATTTGAAAATAGAGTTTCATTCAAGAAATTGATATGTAGTTGGCTGAAATAAGAACATACACTGATTAGATTATCCAGGAGGTCCTGTGTAGCTCTGTCTTTCAGGAGAGTCCCATAAATGAGTACCTGTAATCTGATGTTTTGCCCTTTCCAAACAGGGCCGTTCTCATATTTCTTGTATGCCAGGAACAGTTCGACGCTGGAACTATCCGTCTCCCCTCTGCATTGGTATGGAAACCTGTTTTCAGTTTTCTCATCATCATTCACAAGAAACTCCTGACCTTGTTGTGCCCATTGTTCCTCAACTTAATTCTCCTTCTCCTTAATTCTCCTTAATTCTCCCTTCTCAACTTAAATCTTCTTCATTTTTTGAGTTTTCATTTGTATCTATGAAATATAGGGGAAAAAATATTTTTTGGTCTATAAATGACTAAATGCTATTTTTAAAAAAAAATATTGTGAAAGTGGGCAAAGAAGGAAACCCATATGTTAACCATTGTTTAGCTTTCCCTGAATAATCTGCTTTGAATCAGGCTGAATCTTCTTCCTGAAGTTAAGAGATTCCTTTTGCAGTGTGCTGAGCTTGGAAAACTTAGGAATCAGGCACTTCATGCAGGGCACCTGGGAGATTTCCTAAAGAAGCAGGCAGTGGAGAGCAGCTCTGAAGCCAAGACTTCAGCGGTGGTGGAATGCAAAGGAGTTTTAAGGATCCAGAAAAGGCTGGCTCTTTTCATCTGAGAAAGCTGTTAAATTATGCTGAGTTGAAAAGTAAAGCTAAAAAGCATTTTCCTTTTAGTGCATTTAGACCTTAGCCAAACAGATCTGAGTTTTCTGTGTGTAGAAAATAATCTTCTGAAGTACTTTTTCTTAATTAGACAAAATTTAAGTGTGTCAAGATTTGCTGTATTTCGGTATACTTATTTCAAGAAAAAGCAGGAAGTGAGGGGTGAGAAGCACAGGTCCATCATAATGTAGTCACTTTAGCTTTGAAATACATTCTTCAGTGAATGATTTTAATTTTAATACCCAATCAGCAAAAGCTGTTCCTGTTAGTTTCATATCTAAGAGGAATTAAAAATATTGGGATGATACTGCACAACACTAATGTGAAATAGATTCTTTGTCAATTGAGCCCATGTATTATTTTGTATTGCCAACTTCTATAGAAGGAGTCAATTCTGACTGATATGAAGGCAGTGCATTTCCTTCCAATCAGTTTTAGAAATGGAAAATCTATTCAAGGAGGGGTGTTTTGGGTTCTGGGCACTTCTGTTGTTTCTTTTCTTTTCATGGTAACCTTATGTTTCACCTTATACTAAATATATACTAACCTTCTATTTCACCTATATACTAAATATAGTTCCTTCTTGAAAACACTGAGATTAAAACATTAAGCTCTTCTCTTGCCTCTAATATTGATTTTTATAGAATGCAAGTCACAATCAGTACAATTATTACGACAGACAGTATCACAGTATCACAATTGTGTTATCAGATCATGTAGCAATGTAATGTCTGGCATGAAGACTCACAGACCTTAAAGTAATGATTCCTCAAATAATAAATATAAAATTACAATATTCTTACTTGATTTCCTGAAGTTATTCTTCATATTACTGTTCTAGCATATGTGTAAACTTGGCCACTTTTTTGCAGGTTGCTTTACGTATTTATGTCTTAGCTTTATATCGTCCTAAATTATGTAAATGGGTTTTCAATTTCCAAACGTATGAATTTGCTGAATAGAAGCATGCCAATAGAAAAAAAAGAATTATTCTGTTATGCAGTAAGTCTATATTCTTTCTGAATTAAAGAAAAAACTGTAGTAAGAGGGTTTCTTTCCTTACTTGTTTTTAAACACAAGTGTATTTTTGGTTATATTGAGTAACAGATTTGTTGCTGCATCATAATTTGGGATCATAATTCAGTTTAATTCCAGATTTGTTTATCTGATTGTGAAACATATCTCAACATATACCAGTTCTTTTTAACAGTTATTGCCAAGCTGAGACAATGGGTTGCCCAGTCTATATGTACAACTACACATTTCTAGTTGTATTACAGTGAACATATCACCTTAGGTAAAGGTTTTGCTGTAAATTACATCCTTTTTTTTTTCCTCCTTCATGAGGAGTGTTTTGACTATGATAAATTTTAAAGCTTTTGGGTCAAGGGAACAAAATGAAAAATCAATTTTCAATTAGGCATATTTCAAATACTAAGAAATAATATTAATAAAAGATACTGTGATTTTCTTTTTGTTTTTAATAGCTAAATGTGGTGGAACACTCACAAACATGGCTGGTGTGATCCTGAGCCCAGGTTTTCCTGGAAATTACCCTAGTAACTTAGATTGTACATGGAAAATTTTATTGCCTATTGGATATGGTAAGTAAGTGTACATTGGAAGAGCAATAATTTGTAACTATCAGATTTAAATATACATACATATATATATATATATATTATATATATATATATATATATCATTATGTTATTATAAATATTTTACTTCCAATATGAAGTAGATTTTATCCAGTGGATGTATTGTGGATATAATTATTTGCTATATTTTAAATGAAAATGATTGGCAATTTTAAAATGTGTCTTTGCCAGAACAACTTGTTATTAACTCAGCCTGTCTCAGAAACTGATTTCAAAGCAAAGAGATCTGTGGCATGAAGATATATCAGATGAAATAAATAATTTGACTTCTAAATTAAATAATGGTCTTTTGTCCTCCACGTGACTTTTTAGATAGTTTTTTATATTCTATAAAAATAGACAAAACCTCACTTCTAGAACTACAAATTTGGTTAAAAGCATTCTCAAGCTGTATTCCAAATCCTAGATTACAGTTGCCAACTTAGAATATTTCTAGGTTTACATTAAAACTATGTCATACAAAAAATGTCTTCACAAATAAGTGATACCTATGTTGAAATGGTAATCACAGATAATGAGGAATCTGTAAACTCATCACTATCAGAACTAAAAGAGGAATAAGTTTTCTTGCTGTGAAACTTCAGGTCCCATACTCTAAATTCAATATCAATGCTCAATAAGAAAAATAATTTCAAAAACTCATTACTAAATTTACTATTCTAATTTGATGAAATTAGTTTATTTTCCATATTCTCCATTTGCATTCATGGAGGGATTTTTGTAGTGAGATGTACCACTTTCATAGTATTTTACTAAGTTAATCTGTAAGAAATACTTTGCTGCTGTTTAGAATAGTGCCCTTTATC
Organism: Onychostruthus taczanowskii; assembly: GCF_017590055.1. Classification (NCBI taxonomy): domain Eukaryota; kingdom Metazoa; phylum Chordata; class Aves; order Passeriformes; family Passeridae; genus Onychostruthus; species Onychostruthus taczanowskii. Next base: position 15,576,935 of record NW_024497629.1, on the reverse strand, counting down.
AGTGAACACCAGGTAAAACTGATCCCTCATAATTATGGATAGCCTTAGTAGCTTTAGATATCTTTATAGATGTAGGAGAACCACAGACAGAACATCCTTCGCTATTTTGGACATTCTCCAGCTACATTTGCAGGAAATACACATGATAAGCAATGTCATCCTAATTAGGTTATTACAATACGGCCTTTGAAAAATAGTCCTTCATATGTCTCCGGGTTGCTCTTTTTCTTTAAGCTTTTCCACATAGAAAATCTTTTATGAATTAATTGCACAAGAGCGTCTTGTATCCTGTTATTACTTCTCTCACTTCTCTGAAATTCTCTGGTGGTGGTAATTCTATAAATAGAAAATATAATAGTTTTGTTTAGTTAGGGTTTTAACACATACAAGGTGTTTATAGCACTGATTGATCATTGCCTTCAAAAATACTACAAAGGACATTTTTCACCAAACAAATTCTATCAGTGATATTTTTCCCCAAGTATTTGTTATATAATCCACATACAATATCTTTATATCATGTTTAAAATTGTAATTGATGTGATCTTTCCCAAATTACTTTTACTTGGATTTTATTTTAATTAGGCGTATAAGCTTGTCTACTGAAAAGCTGTTTGCTTACATATATTCTATTGTATCAAAAAAAACTGTGTGCTTAATCAAAGCCTAACAATAAAATTGTGGGAACTAAATGTGTCCCAAATATAGTGCTCTCTTCATTACATGAAAATATATAAGTCATGTAAAAGAAGACACTACTAAAATCCAAATATTTTAAAATAGAAAATATCTATTTTTCAAGTGAGTTGTTGGGATTTTTAAATTATTTTGTGTCTCTGTGAATTAATTAACATTTATAAAAGCAATTACCTCAGCTTGGAATTTTCATTATTCAAAGTACAGTCAAGTGAGAGAGGAAGTGCTGTAGAGATTCTAGCAGAAAGTAACATATTTATAGTTTGATAAGATAATGATTTGTTTTCTGTAGCTATCAGTTTTATTCCATGTAATGTTCTGTAAGAAATTGTTTAGTGTAGAAAAGTTCTTCTGTGACATATCAAATTGATATTTACAAATTGTATAAACTTGGATTTAAGGCTTGACGGGACAGATACAGTGTGTTCTGTAATTGAAATTAGCATGTTTGAAACTGCTTTGGGGCATCTATTTATTTTTTAATTACCTTTAAACCTACTTTTACATTTTTAAAACACAAAGCCATTCTATACTGAATATATGCACTAGACATAAAAATTCCTTCTCAGAAATTAAATTAGAATTATTCCATTTTAAAGGTACTCCATGGGTCATCAGAGAATAATCCATAACAGTAGATTACTTTCATTCAAATACATAAACAATGTTTGGGCTCTATACAAGTATGCCAGATTTGATTATCTGCTTGTCACTTTTGCAGTTTAGGTATAATATTAAGTGGCTGCTCAATTCTGTATCATTTCTATGGTGCTGACATCTAGTCTCTGTTGGGAATCACTAGACACTGAGATACTGTAGTCAAGTTGTTTCCAGGCTGCTTGGTGCTCTACCTCATCTCCAGTCCTGAGGGCATTGCAAAATTAGTGACTCCATTCAAGTTAGACTAGCCAGATCAAACGTCATACAGAGATGGCTGATACTATAACTCTGATGTGTTTGGTGTGTACCTCTCTATTGATGGCACTGTATAAAGTGTTGTTATTCAGCAGCTGAAATACTTGTTTTCATAATTCTCATTTTGCATAGGTCAGAGAAGGTGCTAAAACTAAATATCCCATACTTTTACAAGTGTTCCATAAAACCCAGTTTATTTGGTAGCTTATTTAATTTCTCTTGTAGAAAAAAAAAAAAACAAAACCCTTTTTTTATACCATTGATTCAATCTTAAACCACAGGAGTGAAGAAATCAGCTATAAACAAGACTGAGTGCATTACCCTGGTAATCTATTACCCTGGTAATTAATCTATAATGCTCTCTTCTGGAATGAAGAATATGTCTCTACTGCTAAGTACAAATGTCAAGCAGAGTTAAGGCATTGACTGTTTCACACTGCTTTGTTGGCACATTCACTAATTCTGTTTCATTCTATTACAGCTGGTTCGTTGTAGTCTACTGGAGCAAAGTTAGGTCCAAAAAGTGCACTTGCAAGTTACTTGTTACTAGGCTTCCAAACCAGGGGTTCATCCCACATTTTTGTTTTGATATGATACATACACATGTTTTAAGACTGGATTTCAGGTTCTTAGTCCACAGGAAGTAGTGCCAAAACTTCAAAACAGCTCTTCCCATGAGATTATGCTTATACTTCCAACTGTTTTGCATGTTTTGAATACTGAAAAGCCTTGTTCAAGCACCTGATTCCTGGAGAGGGATTGTGGTAAATTGTCTGAAGTCCCTGTCACCAATCTGGAGTTCAGTGCATCTTATAAGGTTGCATACGGGGTAAGATGGCTCCAAGCTAGAGGGAAAGGGAGACAAATAAGTTGACCCGGGGCAGGAAAAACTAGGTAGAGTAGATAGCTGGAACTAGGCAGGTAAGCTTTTGCCTCAGAAAATTCACTCTGTAAGTAACCCAGCTGATCCTGAGTTGCTGGGAGAGGCCTTGGCCCTGCTACAGGGATGCACTTGGGATGGCAGAGTCCCAGCCATACCATAGTACAGCAGGATTTGTGATTTGCCCCTCCTTTCAGTCTTTCTGTTGATTGGTTTAGGAATATGAAGAATCCCTGGTGTTGATTTTGTGACTTTATGGCTTACTTTAATTTGTCCCTTCATGTGTGATGAAATATTTATGCATAACCAACAAATTAGAAACTCTGACTCTTTTAGTAATTATTAGCTGTTTCTTTAACTCAAGCATCCCACTTTGAATACTGACTAAAGTATAAATATAGTGCCTGTAACAACTGTTATAATTTTATTTTTATTTACATGCTTTAGTATTAAGCAACAGGAGTTATAAATTTTTTTTCCTTTCTCAATGCTACAGGTGCACATATTCAGTTTCTGAATTTCTCCACTGAAGCAAATCATGATTTCCTTGAAATTCAGAATGGGCCTCACCACACAAGTTCTATGATTGGCCAGTTTAGTGGAATGGAACTCCCATCACCCTTGCTAAGTACTACTCATGAAACACTGGTCCATTTTTATAGTGATCACTCAGAAAACAGGCAAGGATTTAAGCTGACATACCAAGGTAAGGATGAATTAGCACAACAATATATATGTTTGGTATATATTATATAGCATTCTAAAATCTGTAAATTGTTTAATAAATAGATTGGAATTCTTAAAATTGAAATTATCTTGAGTTGGAATCTTGGTTCTGTTGATGTAAAAGCCTGAGAAGAAGGTGATGTTATTTGCCAAAGGTCACATAGCTGATAACCCTTTCCATTCCATTAAGTTAAACTGTTACCAGTTCATACTTGTAATATTCACTGTCTTGTTTTCCCATTATATGACCTTTCTATGATTAATGTAATGATAAAAGTTATTTTAAATATTTCGGTAAAAAGTTTTAAAATTTCCTATGTAATGTATTTGCAGTCTAGACTCCTGTGAAGATTACCAGGAAATGAAAAAACACCAGATAATACATTCTATATGCATTTTCAAACACAGATAATCAGTATTTGAAAATGTGAACTTTTTGTTGTCACTTACTGTTGGCTTTTTTTCTTCATCTTCATTGTTTGTTGCATTGTTTGTTTTCCCAATAGTGACAATAATGCATCATTATTTTTTGCATATTTTTGAACTGTTAAAATAGTCTTATTATCAACAGTTGAGCACTATTACAGGAGCTGAACAGTTTAACACAATGGAACAGCTGGTTTAATTTTTGGATATCTGTGAGGGAATTCATGCCACCTAATTCTAGGACCTTAATTTGGGTAATTTAATTATGTGTTGGGGGTTAACAGTAGTGGGCAGTTAAACACCACACAACCAGTCTCTCACCTGCTACCCACCCGAGTGGGGTGGGGAAAGAGGAAAGGAATACTAAAAGCAAATCTTGGGGCAAAGTTAAAAAAAGCATTGTTTAACAGGTGAAGGATAAAGTGAAGAAGAGAGCAAGAAAATAAAAGTGATGCAAAGGCAGCCACTCACCACCTCCCTTAGGTGGACTGATGCCTGGCCCCCCTCTTTTCTCTTTTGTTGCTGAACATGATTTTATGTGGTATGGGTTATCTCTTGTTAGTTCAGTTCATCTGCCTGGTTGTGTCCTCACCCACCCTATTGTACATTCCCAGTTTATTTACTGGCAGAACATGGTGGGAAACAGAGATGGCCTTGATGTTGTTCAGCAAAAGACAGAACATTCCTGTATTATCAGTGTTCTTTTGGCCACAAACCAAAGACACAGCACCATATGAGCTTCTATGAAGACAGAAAACTCTGTAATTTCCAGGTCCAGTATAGCATTTATTTGCATACACACTTTTACATATATATATATATATATATTTATAGTTAGATCATATCTATGGAGTCAATGGACAGTGAGGAAGATTCTGAAGACCTGATTTAGACTGATGCTCATAAAGTATGCCCACAAAGAAATCATGACTCTCTGCCATCTGCAGATTTTTTTTCTGTCACATAGTCTTACAAGTATGGAATATTCTCACGTCACACCCACCTAGTCTTAGTTTCCTTCTGAGCAGTCAAAAGTAATTGTGATTGTCAAGTTACAGAAATGACAAATAAGTAAAATATAAAGCCTTGTGATATATTTTCTAGTACTTTTTGTTCTGGCTCTGTTTAGTGTGTTTTTCTTTGCCACAACAAGCTCTTCCTTACTTATGGCATTTTCTTCCCTGAAACTTGTAGTTAAAGCATACATTGTTTGTAGACTGTATAACGTTCTTCCAGAGGCAGTTTTGCAGCTTACGCAACAAGTGCATAGTTTTGTTACTGTTTTCTTCTATTCTTCCCTTTCTTACTTAGTCCTGTAGGACTATTTGGTCTACTCTGAAATAAATGGGAATGTGGTGAAGAGGACATGATACAATAGGAAATGCTATTTTTTTTTTTTTGTTCATTCTAACCATCTCTTATTAAAATCAGTTGCTTTTTAGATAAGTTGCGTGCTTTCTATTTCTCCCACTTGCTCCTTGTCAGCTGTCAACAAAACTATGATCATGAGTGCCTCAATGGCAGTGTAAAATTTTATACTATTATGTAAACATTGGAAAAGCAATTCACTTAAATCCAGAGCAAGGTATTATGAAATATTACATTGTTGCATTACATGGACCTAATAATAAAATATTTTTAAAGTGATGAAGATTGTGTTAAAATGAAGAAAAATTAAGAAAATGTCAAAAAAGTATTATTAATTGGAATTAATAAACTTGTAGTAGTATTTTCCTAGTACTTGGCAAAAATCCAGAAAAAGTATTAAATTCTCAACAATAGTAATAATTTGATAAGATTTCTCATTGCTAAGTTATTAATCTAGTAGTTACAATAGTAAAACAAAAATCAAAACCAAGAAACAGATACGGTTAAATTAAGTGACATTTGTGCCATGATAATTTCAAATAAAAAATAAAAGTAGTATTTATCTCATTTCACAAAAAGTGTAGTTATGGGTATATTTGCAGTACCAAATACATATATATTCACCTGTTTTATGCTTCCCATCAGTGAAAAGCAAAGCATTTACTTCTGTAAAGACAACTCATGCATTTCATTTGTATGTATTACTCCTTACCTATAGAGACAGTATTCTAATGTATGTGTATGAAAATATGTGTGTATGTTAAAAATTTAAAACATTTTTTAAAAACAGTCAACATAATACACTTCAATAAAAATCAAAGGCTGGGATAAAAATGTTATTCTAAAAGATATTTATGATTTATTGGGGTATTTTTCCTAATGTAGAAAGTTGGTAACACAGTTGTGTTCAATTTTTAAGTTATTAGACATACCAGCTAAGCTCACTCTATTGAATTTATAATTTACTTGTGTTCTGTTTTCTATATGCTTCCTTTTCTTCATTGTACAAACAGATATGGGACTTTTCTTCTTTAAAAAGGAATTGTCTTGCACGTGCTTATTTTTCTTCACAAAGCAGCAACTCTGTTGCTTCTGAGATCACAAATTACACAAGTTATTTCTACTGAGAAGATCTAGCATTCCATGATCATCATATAGTCTAACTTCTTATTATTAAACTAAAATAACTTGCTCAGCATCCTTTAGAACATATAGGGAATTGTACACTCAATTAGATGTCCATAATCTACAACTTTGGAAAGTATTGTTTCAGTGTATTCCCTGTTCTTCTCTTGTCTTCTGAAAGAAAATGCCAGTGGTATACAAATGAGCAATTTTATTGTCTGCTTTATTTGGTATCATACAAAGTATATGTTGGTTTTGATAACTGACTTTCCTTTTCCTGTTCCACATTTGTTGCCCTTGATACTTAGTTATCTTTTCTGATGGATTATCTCTGGATTTTCCTACTCTTTTTTAGCATTATATTTCTCAATTACTCTCTCTTCTTCTTACTATCTGCAATTGCTGAAACTTGAATTAAAAAATAATTCTTCATTACTCCAATGTTACTCTTTTCCTTCTCCTTTCTTCCCTATTAGAAGTGTTGTTTTCCTTTCAGTAAATCGAATGTCATACAAATCTTAGGCTGATTTGTTTGGATGATGGAATTTAGCATTGTTTTGTTGTCTGGCTGTCACCCTTCTGAGTATACCTTTGCTATCCAATTTTGAAATCATTGGCCAATTTCAGTCAAATCTCACAGTTCTGAAATAAAGCCTTTGTTGAGAAGAAAGATGCAGCATTACTCCATAAATACCAATTCAGTTTGGCTTGCTGGCTACGAAGTCAGAATATTCTTTGTCACAACTCAATTTAATATGCAATGTCTTCCCTAACTGCTATTCATGGTGTATAAATGTGGGAGGGAAATAAAATATGAGTAATTGGTATGGGTGTCACATTCAAAATCTTATGGGCAAAAGGAGTACTGTTATATATTGAAAGCTAAGAATTTATTTTTAGACCAATTGATGCTCACACAGTTAAGTTGTCCACTTTTGTGATTTCTAGAAATGAATTTGCAGAGCAAAGCAAATGGAGTTGAGCCCCTGACATTTTTATACATTTAACCAGATGTTTTTATTCACACTGCTTCTAACTGATCTCATTTTAGGATGTCCTAATATACTATAATTGGGGAAAAAAAAAAGTTTTATAAACAAAAAAAAAAACCCATTACTTTTCTAAGAGTGAAATTAATTTAATTTACTCTTAAAAAAAAGAAGAGTGGGCAAAAAGAATCCATAATTAGTCATATTTGCCAGATCCATTCTAATTAGTGATTATGTTGCATATTAGTGAATGTACTACATATTAGGAGTGCCCACAAACTTGCATAGCTTAATTCTAATCTGATCTGCTGTATTTAAATTGCACTAAAAGGGATTTAAGATTAAATTCAGGGTTTTTACTGTATGGTACTAAAATCAGTTCAATTCAAGGACTGATTTTTTTAAATGAAAATTATTGGCCTTTTCTACTAACCAGAATACAATATGCAAGGGCTCTAAGGTAGCACACTTTTTTTTGCCAGGTAAATACCTTTTTTGTAGATACCAATCTAAAAATAAAGAGAGATGAGTGATGGCTATGCTTATTCAATCAAGCTTGCATGCTATAAAAAAAATTAAGTTTTCTAAAGATCTCAACATTTTATGAAGGAAAAGGTTTTTTGATAACCCCTCATCTCAAGGGAAAGCATAGAATATGAGCATTGTAGAGTGAATTATGAAACTAATAATGCTATTTCTCAATTTTTCTACTGATTTTCTGAAGGCAGAAAAATGGTTATGAGATTGAATCTTAATATAGCTTGGGATTGTACTCTGAACACATTATTTTTGGGAAGAAGAAAAGTGAATGCACCCTGAGAACTGTAAAATGTTTTCTATCCATGCTTGTAGGGATCTAGTGGCGGTCCTTGAGCCTGTGAATTCTCAAAGCACAGTTTTTGAAAATATAATGTAAATCACTTAGATACTGTGTATTTCTGAATGCATTAAAAAAGCTTTGTCTCCTTAGCAGAACCCTGGGGAAATTACAGCTCTCAGTACCATTGCTGATCAGATTCTTATTGGTTTAGGCTCTGATATTTTCATGTTGTTTTCCCTTCAGCTTTGCAATTGCAGTGGTGGGCATTCCATTGTATTAAAGATGGATTGCTAAATTTCTGTGTGTTGTGGAACCTTTTGTTTCACTTGCAGCAAGAAGGAAGTTCACAGTGATTGCCTGTTGAACTACTGGAAGAAAGTAGATTTTTATTTTTCAAGATAATGAAAGGACTTTCAAAGTCCTGATTTTTTAAAGAGAAACATTTAAGTTTAATTACATTTTTTTCTCTGTTGAAATAAATGTTGTACTGTTTAGTTAAAAAGGAGAAGCAGTGAGAAAGACTGTCTTTTGTTATGAGTGTTGCAGTTTTGCCACCTATGTAAAACAGCAAAGAGATGAAACAACCACAAATACTTGGAAGAACATTTCTGTTTGTCATTTGACTGGTGATCTTGAGTTTCTGAGACCCCCATAAATGTCAAATCTCGATACCTGAGATATAAACAGTCTCTGTACACTAAGACTTGAGAGTAACAGTCACAGAAGTTTGATTGGCAAGCTGTTATGCCAGGTCAGACAAAATAAACAGCTTTTATGTCCTTTGAGGGATTCATAACAGATTTTAGTGCACAGAAGAACACAGTCTGTTGGTTCATAAGACTAATTGTGGGTTTTAATTCTTCTCAATATAACTGTTACCTCAGCTTTTAATATTTATAGAACATCTTTTTTTTTCCACTTAACTTTCCCTTTGGACTAGAGCTTCTTTAAGGGAAGCAGAATAAATTATTGATTTGTATTATTTTTATTGTGGAAGTCCTGGTTCCTATTTTTGGAACTATTTTCACTCTGAATTTCAATATAAGATAAAGCTGAATACAAAGTATCTTATTCTCATATATTTGAGAGTTTGAGCAATATGTTCTAGAAAATACATAGAAAAATGTCATAATTGCCATCCCTTTCTTCTCCAAACACTCATGCACAAAAAAACCCCATGATTTAAACGTGTTAAATCTGATGGCCTTTAACTGGAAAAAAATTATTATGGCAGAGCTTCTGAGTCATAGGAATCACGGAATGAAAAGGGGAGTGTTGAAAAGTTACTGTATTTCAAATTATGTCCTAAGGCAGGAATGCTAAAGAAAATAAAACACAATCTTTTGAGGGCCTTGTAGCAAATTCTTTCTAAAACATTAATTATGTTTTGTGATTCTAGTCCTGAGTCATGACATCTGTAAAGATTTTGTTCTTTAGTGCATACAACAATAAACTGAGGTTCCAGATTGCCAGTCCTATCCTGTGCTCCAGCAATCTGCATCCTGGGCTTCCATAAAAAGAGGCATGGCCAGCAGATCAAGGCAGGTGATTCTCTCCCTGTGCTTTGCTCTCCTGAGTCTCCACCTGGAGTGCTGCATTCAACTCTGGTGCTTCAAGCACAAGAGGCACAGCCCTGTTAAAGTGGGTCCAGAGGGAGACTACGAAGTAAACAGCAGGCTGGAACACCTCTTCTGTAAAGAAAGGCTGAGAGAGTTGGGGTTCAGCTGAAATGAGAAGGTTTCAGGAAGTCCTTATTGTGGCCCTTCAGTATGTAACAGGGTCTTTTTAAAAATAAGAGACTTTTTACCAAGGCCTTTAGTGAGAAGGGTCAACAGTTTTAAATCAAAATACAGTAGATGTAGATTGGACATAAGGAACATAAAATGAAGGTGGTGAGACACTGAAACAAGAAAAGCTGTGAATCCCTGAAGGTCTTCAGTTAAATGGCACATCTTCAGTTTAGATGTCAGTTTTAGCAATCTGATCTACTGAAATATGTCCATGCTCATGGCAGGGAAGTTGGAACTACATCAACTTTAAAGGGCCTTTCCAACAAAACTCATGGCAGGCCAGTCTAGTCTGAGAAGTGGATTTTTTTATTGAGTCAGTAGTTTTACACACCATTATACTGGAGGAATGAACAATAAATGAAAGTTTTAAGGGAGCTAATTGTGAGCTCTCCTAGTATTTGAGTGATTGCATGCTCAATTCTCTGCTAATACTATTTTAATGCAAAGGAATTATTTCCATATTTAAGTGTTACAGAGGTATGTGGCACTTGGCAAGCCAATAAGTCACCCTAGTGCATATGTAAGATGGCAAATACATTTGAACCATAACAACAAGGTAGCAGAGAATCAATTACATTTTGTTTGTGATTTACATTCTTTTCTTATCAGTGGAAAATATACTGTGCAAATAAATGAGAAATAGCTATATGAGATAATTTTAAAAGTATTTGACTGCTGCCAGTATTGGAATTAATTTTTTTTTTCCTCAGATTTCCTTTACATTTTATTTCAGGCTCTCACTAGAGTTTTTCTGCAGTCAAATGGAATCTCAGCTTGTAAAGTTCAGTAGCAAACAAATCTTTGGGCATGACACTCATAAAAAGAGCTTTCTATTGCAAGGTGCGGCATCAGGATTTGTTGGCAGTATTTGTTAGTCATGACTACTGAGTAATGAATTGCTCTTTTAAATCAGGTGTTATTGCATATGTCAAAAAACCAAAGAAGGATGTAATTAATATTTATGTTAAAACTATAAAACATATTTCATGAGTGACCTATAAATCATATCATAGTCACATTGATCACCTGACCAGTAATTTATGAGTCTTATATAGGATTTATACCAAAAAATACAAGCAGTGCATGTTAAAATTTTTACACCTTATTTTCTAAAATAACAAATTGCAAAACAAACAGTTTTACTCTGCTCATATGCAAGTGCTTTCACCCCTAACTGTCTGATCTTCAAATTTACGGTGATCTGCTTTAGGCACAGGTTCTCCTCTTACTAAAACTAATACCAAAACAAAACCCCAAAATTTCTGTATGTATTTTGTTTGCCTTATTTACAACAGCCAAAAAGCATACACATTTCTCAATAATGAGTAACTAGAATTTTAAAAGCTAGGCTTTGTTTTTTCATTTACAATCCAAATGACTGTAAGGGATGCTATTAACAAATATATGGGGCCTGATATGATTTATCCAAGTGTCCTCAAGGAGCTGGCTGATGTAATTGAAAAACCTCTCTCAATTTTTGAGCAGTCTTGGGAGTCTGGAGAGGTCCTAGCTGACTTGAAGCTGGTCAACATTGTACCAGTTTTCAAGAAGGGCAAGAAGGAGGACCCCAGAAACCACAGGCCTGTCACTCTCACTTCAGTGCCTGATAAACTTATGGAGAAGCTTATTCTGGAAGGTATTGAAAAACACCAGAAAGACAATACAGTCGTTGGTCACAGCTAGCACAGCTTCATGAGAGGAGAGTGCTGCTTATCAAACCTGGTTTCTTTTTATGACAAAACAACCCACTTAGTGAATCACGGGAAGTCAGTTCATATGATCTTCTTGGATTTCAGCAAAGCTCTTGATACTGTTTCTTACAGGATCCTTCTTGACAAAATGTCCAGCACACAGCTGGATAAACACGTCACTTCATGAGTGAGCAACTGGCTCATAGTTTAGGCACAAAGGGTGACATCAGACTGGGGATGGCACTACTGGGGTCCTTTGGCCCTGTGCCCTCCCACATCTTTGTAGCTGACCTGGAGGCAGGACTGGAAGGGATACTAAGAAAGCTGGCAGATAAAAGAAGATTTGAAAGAGCTGCTGACTCACTTGAAGGCAAGAGACCCTGTGGAAAGACCTTAGCAAATTAGAAGATTGGGAAATCACCAACCATATGAAGTTCAAGGAGGGAAAATGCTGGATTTTTCACCTGGACTGCGCCAACTCTGGCTGTATGGACAGGCTGGGGAACAAGATGCTGGAAAGCAGTGCCACAGTTAGGGACCTGGGGGTTCTGGTCAGTGACAAGTTGAACATGAGCCAGCAGTGCCCTGGTAGCCAGGAGGGGCAACCCTGTCCTGGGGGGCATTAGGCACAGCATCGCCTGCCAGGCAAGGCAGGGGATTGTCCTGCTCTGCTCTGCCCTGGGGTGGCATCACCTCAAATCCTGTGCTCACTTTTGGGCACTGCAATATAAGAAAGATTTTAAACTATTAGAGAGAGTCCAAAGCAGGGCAGCAAAGATGGTGAAGGGCCTTGAGGGGAAGCTGTGTGGGAAGTGGCTGAGGTCCCTTGCCCAGCCTGAAGGAGATTGAGGAGAGACCCCATTGCAGCCTACAACTTCCTGATAACCTGCTGACTGATGCCAGGATCCCCTTCCTGAACCCAGATCAGCCACCCTTCTGGGTAGCTACTCCCAGTTTGTATACCACGCATGATGCTCTCTGGTATGAGACCTCCCTTTGGTCAGTTCAGGCCACCTGTCCCAGCTATGCTCCTTCCCACTTTGTTTATCTTCTTTCTTTTTTGCATACCACCTCACTGGCAGAGCCAGTGAAAAATTGTTAAAAATTAGAAGAAATTAACTCTTCCAGGGCACAAACAGGACAATACCCACCTCTTATTCCATATGATTTTTGTCACACCAAGTTTCAGTTTTCCCTAATATCCCATCACCTTCCCTATTTATCTCTTTTGACACATATACACACAATCATCACTTCCTTATCTATGGAACACCTCGGTCAAATCTGTTAGGACTTCCTCTCTCACCTGAGTGCTTCCTGTCTTATGTTTTTATGTTGATCAGTGGGAGACATTTTTTTTTCCCTGAAACTGATTTTTAATACTAACTTCAAATATTCTGAGGCTGTGTTAATTACTTTCAAAACATAATCTGTGAATACTGTATTGTAACAAGTTAACCAATAAGGAAGGATGGTATTCATCTCCTCAAAAGGTAAAAAAGGTAATACAATCAAAGTTTAAGTATTCCAGTACTTACTGTAATTGTTCCAAAACACTATTGTTGTAACTGTTGGGCAGTACATTGCTACATCTTTAAAAAAAAAAATCTGTGAGATCCTCTGAGCTTCTGGAATAATTTCTATTCTATTTTTAATATAATTTGCTAAATAGTTTTTAATATAGTTTAATATTTCAGTCTTGATACAGTACTCTTCAGAGTCCTGTACTCTTAAATAATCTTTCTACTACTCTGTTTTGTATAAAGATGTTGATAATGATATTATCAGTATTAGTACTACACAAATGATAGCAAGAGTAATAATAACATTAAAAATTAAGGAGCCATTACTAGATTTAGCACAAAATTTAATCAACCACAATTTAGGAAAATAAACCTTTCTGTATTTCCTTTCAGTAGCAATTAATTTTTATTCTTAGGTTTTGAATTTCTTTTCTTAATTTTTTGTTATTTGAGAGAAGGGGGATCTGGTTTTTTGGAGGATTTCAGAATAATTCTAGTACCACTACATCTTTTCAATTTTCCAGCATTACAAACACTGAATTCTGGATTCACTGAAGGAATTAGGGAAAAGAAGAAGGCTTCCTCAACGTAAATCTTTTTATTGCACAGCATGATTGTAATTAGCAATGACTAAAAAACTTATTGCCAGTTGTTGTAATTCAGTGAACCAATTAAGTACAAACTTCACTTTAAGTAAGCACTTAAGCACATCTAAAATATATGTTTAGCTTAGTCTTGCTGAAATGGCTTGTTTAAATAATCTATTTCAGAATAATAAGCATACATCTCTACGATGAACATGTTCCTATTGTAAAGGTTACCTTTGAAAAAAGTAACAAAATGCTTTATTCAAGAATATGTTCATCATATTCTCTTGCCTTGTTTTTAGAGCTTGCACTTAACACATGTGAATACAGAGCACACTGGTATTATTATTCTTGTTTGAACTTTCTTCTGACAGAAGTATTCCTTAACTGGAAATTGAACGTTCAAAAAGAAGAGACCCCTCATCCTTTTATGACTGGTTTCATAAATAGCAATTACTTACTATCCAATCTATATTGTTTGCAAATCTGTATAATATTCATTGTTTCATATGGAGCTGCTTACATTAACTTTATACCTTAGTAAATGTTATTAATGAAAGCTTCTTCTGAATTTTCACCACACTGATTTTTATGAATTAACTGTGCTTTATTGAATAATATTTTTATGTCCTCAAAAAGACAGAACCTAACGTGAAGTATGATGAATAATTAAAGCAATTTTTTGCATGGTGATATATCTAAAAGGAGATTTCCATTCACAGGTATTTGTAATTTTTTAGATCTTTATGGTGCTCTGCTGTGTTAAAGTAATTCATTAATTCTTTTAATTTCTTTAGGTCACATGATTTTTGAGCATGGTTTAATATATATTAAAAAGCCAATTGATTGTGAAAATCTTGTATTGCATAAAGTTTTAAGGAATGAATGATTTTGTTGTACATTATTAAAATATTTTTGTACGATCCAAGTGGATGTTTTATTTCTTGTTATGTGTTTATCTCTGAATAACTGGACCTTGGCATTCCAGTGTTTACCTACTATTCGGTAAATCTGCATTACAGATTTTTTTATTAATGTGTATTTCCTAGTGTGTTGTGAGCTGATTAAGCAGTAAAAAGTACATCTGTTCTCTTCCAGCTTATGAGTTGCAGAACTGTCCTGATCCTCCTCCTTTTCTGAATGGCTATATAGTCAACTCAGATTACAGTGTGGGGCAGTCAGTATCATTTGAATGCTATCCTGGATATGTTTTGAGGGGGCAACCTGTTCTCACTTGTCAACATGGAATCAACAGAAATTGGAACTATCATTTCCCCAGATGTGAAGGTAACTTTCTGGTAGTACCTTTGCTTCAGAACTCACAATACTTTTTGATTTTTGTTTACCTGTTTTTGTGCCTGTACATAATGCAGCTTTTTCTGAAGTGCCTTTATCCTAATCTGTAGTGTAAGGAGATAAAGGCAGAATATTATGTGCTTTGTAAATAATAAATGTTTTATGAATCATGTTCCTCGGCAGTGATTTATCCTTCCATCTGTCAGATGTTAATATCTGTCAGTTGTATTGATTATGAGAACTCATGATGCTGCCAGAAACTATTTTAACCTCTGTGTGAAAGACTATTTCAAGGAGATACTTGTATTCAAAAGCAGTTAGGTTATGGAGACACCTTTATAAATGTTTTGGAAGAAAATAAGTTATTCATGCTAAAAATTCACTATAAACAGATATGTAATTTTTTTTTCATGTTAAACATATGGTAGAGTTTTGAAATATCAATTAAAAATTCATATAAAAGTGTAAAGTATTAACAGTTGATGTTTTTAGAATTTGTTAGAAACCTAGCCAAAGTTCAACACCTCATACTTATATTCTAGTGATATAGATGCAGCACCAAAGGGCATGCAGCCTTCTATATTTTCTTATTCCTTTTTACTACCTATAGAAGCATATTTCCTAAAATACATGAAGGTGTATAATAGAAGAAGCAGATGTTTATGGTGTAAATCAGCATTTTCTGTTTTCTTAGATGAAACAAGAGTAAATAATATATGTTGTTTAAAATGACATGCAAGAAGTGAATTAGTATTTATAATGACATGAGGGCAAAGTCATTCTTACTTTTCCCTGTCCCCTCATCCATAGTTTTAATTCAGTGGTTTTATCATTTTCTAACTCAAAGAAGGCATTCCTCTGCTAGTGACATTTCTATAATTCACAATGTGCATTTGGCCTGGTTCCTGTGCCTGTGAATCCTACCTTCCAAGCCTATCCACAGTCATCTACATCTCCTCCACACAGCTGAGGAATGCACACAACTCTATTTTGTGTGTGGTTGTGTGCATTTATAGGAACCATTTCTGACTAAACAGCAGGTTACTTTCTGTTTTGACTGAGCATTAAGAGTTTCCTGTCTCTCGCTTAGCACACTACTTGCTTTGTGGAAAATTCCTCTGTGTATGTTAAAGCTCCACATAATACTGCTGAAATTATTCTTATGACATATAAATGGTTTTTTCTACAGGAAAAACAAATTGTTACTCTGATTGTTGTAATTTGATAGTGGATCTGAGAGAGAAATCAATGAAAAATTAATGAATTTTTCCTAGCTATGACCAGTTTTCTTGGAAGTTTGAATCAAAAACTTTCTACAGAAGACTGCACATAATTTTGAAGGCTGAGAATCTGTATATGGGAGAAAATTAGATTAATTTCTGCTCAAGTAGTCGTAGTAGAATCATGTCATATAGTTGTGCTCTAAGACTTTACTCCTGTACAATCATGTTGTCTTGGTGACTTACCATAGATGTCTTGGTATAACATATGTAATTGACACTAAATGACTAACTGGGTTTGGGTATCTTTTGGTGGAATTTTAAAAATGTTTACTGTCTTTCCGTGCACAACATAATTAGGTGTAAATGGGTTTGAGAACATATAGTATGGCATTCATTCATTTACAAATCAACATGCAGTCTATTGTTAGCATTTGATAGTTTAGAAAATTTGATTATACATTTACTCGTTTCAGAAATCTCTGTTTCTTCATGTCTGTCATTCAAAGCGTAACATAACAACATCATTAATTTAGAGTGAATTGTTGATTCACACAAAAGCTATATTTATCTTGTGTGAAATCTAACCAGTTATTTCTGTTTAATGTCATGTTTTCTGTGATTTTTAAAGATCTTTGAAGAAAGCCTAGTAACAGCTGGATCTATTACTTACTCTACTAGAGTTTTGGTAACTGTGACACTTTTTTCCTGACAAAATGTATTGACCTTCCATGGCTATCAATCATATAAGAACAATTAGTCTGTCTTTACTGAGATACAATCAATCTGTATTCCTTCTTAAGTATTAGAGAATAATGAAGGGAAAATAAAAAATGAATGCAATCAATAACAGCATTAATAAACCTCTCAAAAAGACAGTAAATTCAAAATATATTTAAATATAAAACTTCAATCAGAAAAATCCTGTATATTAATTAGAAACTAATATTAGTCTCAGGAAGTGTATTTGCCTGTAGTAAGCATAATTATCAAAGAAGTCTTAGTTGTAAACATAGAGTACTGTGGATGTGGAGAGAACAGAGTAGATTTCTGAGACCAGACAAAGTGACCATGGCATGAATGTAAGGGTTTAGGAAATAGTAAAAAGTGGGCTTGAGTTACATTTTCATCACAGCTCCTAGAGTTGATAGACACTGTCAGATACCCTTGGCCTCTACATGCAGCCAGGAATCAGAACCCTTCATTTTCCTTAGCTGGTTTCATTTGTTGGCCACTAAAAATTCATGGTTCAGGAGCAAGTGCCATTCTGTTCAGAGAATCACAAACTGGGTCAGGTTGGAAGGGACCGCAATCGGTCATGTTGTTCAACCTCCTGCTCAAGCAGAATCATCCTAGAGCGCATAGAACAGGAGTGTGTCCAGACCAAAAATGTACCAAATGCATCATACAAGTTAGTACTGATATGGATGCAGAAAGTGAAGTAGTTAAAGCCTCCTTAGCCTGTCCTATAAATTCAGAGATTATTAAAACAACTCCTTCAAAAAGGGCTGCCCATCAACTAACCAGATGACCTTCTACCACAACAATATTGCAGCTTTAAACCATACAGAAAATGAGATATCCTTTTGCATTTATCAGTCCTCCTTCCTTTTTCTCTTTTCCCTTTCTGTCTTTTCCTTTTTCCTTTTATCATTTTTTTATGCTTTTATTTTCCATCACTTCTTAAGTTGAGAAAGAAATGAAGAGAGTCTGAAGGAGAGTCACAGGAACACTGACAATAATAACATAAAATTAATGGTAAGAGCTAAAGAGAAACGTTCTAGAGCAAGGCTGAGTGCCCATACATGAGATCAAGGTCTCATTCTAGTGGGTGAGACTCACTAATTTACACTAATGGCCATATGTCTACTTGAATACATACTTTCATCCATATTCAGTCAATTATTCCAAACTGAGACTCAAAAGAGCACATTAACATATATTTGCTACCCTTGAATAAAGTCAACCTTTTCATAACATTGAAATGGCTACAGCCTTTGTTCAGCAAGTGTGCACAAATTTGTGTCTGTATGTCCATTTTACTTGCCATAAGGATAATTATCATGCAATCTGCAAGGGAATCACCATTGAAAATGACTCAAACCTGTCAGAGATAAAGCATAATGGTTTTGGACAAGTGAAAGAACAATCAGCCCATTTTTTCCAGAATTGTATTCCTGTTCAGTTAGAGTTCCGTTCAGTTGTATAGAAACATGCAAGACCTGCTTGTTTATTTAGTTTTTAATCTTGAATACAAACAAAAGGTGCCCCTTTTTAAATGGTATGTAGACTTAGTTTCAAGAACTGTATGGAAACAACACTACCTAGATTTTGATTAATTTTAAGAAATTAAACCTTAAAGACATCAGCATAAGTTACTTTCAGAAACGTCAGTATTTATTTGAGAACGAACCAACCAAGGAAAAGGCTGTCTTAAAGACTTAGCTTGTCTTGTCTTGTGGAGCTAAGAATTTGGCAGCATTTTGATATTCCACTTGTAATATGAAAAACTATTTTCTACTACTAATTTTTTTTTAAATTTCTTTTCTTTCTAGCTCCTTGTGGCTATAATGTAACTGCTCAGAATGGTACAGTTTATTCCCCAGGATTTCCAGATGAATACCCAAATTCCAAGGACTGTACTTGGTTAATTATTGTATCTCCGGGCCATGGGATTTATATCAATTTTACCTTGCTTCAGACTGAACCTGTGAATGACTACATTGCAGTTTGGTATGCATTTTTTTTGAAACAGAAGCGATTTTTTTCTGATTGATTCATCAAGTCTCACTGTCCCAAGCTACAGATTTTCCTAGTATTGCTCTTTAGGTTGCTATATGTACTGAAGAACAGCATAGAAAAACTTTTAAGGTTATCTGAAATAAAATATTTATCACTTCTGAACTTTTTAAGAATACTGTTCCAAACTAATTTGAAGTTCAAACTCAGTTATCAATAAGATTTTGTTTGACTCTCTCTTCTCTAAATTGAGGTCATGTGAGGTCAAAGTGATGTAATAGTCTACACTATGTTGAATTATGCATTCCATGAACACACAGGCAATATATGTTAGTTTTTGCAAAAATTTCTGATGTATTTAAACATTAACTAATTTAGTCATTAAGTAAGATTTTCTTAAATTTTTCTTAATATTTTAATATGCCTGATAGACATACTTTTTAAATTTTCTAACCCAGAATTTCAGGCCTTGTACCTCCATATCTTTAAACTTCATATTACATGTTCCTGTTCTGTGAATTTATATTTCTTTCCACATAAACCCATTCAATTTGTGACCTCCTCTGAAGGAGGAGGGCTTAGAACTGTCTAAATTCTTGCATAAAGATTTGCTGCACTCGAGCAGGCATAGGTAATGCTGAAGGTGTTGGACATGTCATCTTTGTCCAGCCCTGGTCCTTACCCCACATACTGTGCAAAGTCACTTCTCATATATGCTAAAAATAGTTCCGGAAAAGGAAGGTTTGCACAGAATATAGGATGTGACTTATTGCTGTGTGAGTCAGCTGCTCCAATCTCCCAGCTAGTGCACCATTCCTATAGCGATTGGTGAGGTTTTTTGAGACAGTTTATAGAGATGTGCGACTGTTTCTGAGCAGCCCTTTGGTTGCCTCTGGTATTTGCACTACCTGTAAGTCTTAGTGTAAAATACATCTTAGATTGTCATCCCTGGCAGGTTGTAGATATATAATGCTTGGCTTTTCAATGATACAGCTGAGGTGAATAAATACACCTCTGATTGAAAGACAGTAAAAGGTCAAATTAGCAGCTTTCAGAGACATTCTAGATAATCTCAAGCCTTCTAAAATAACATATTGCAAAAGTTTTTTCATTCAGTTTAGATTCATGACATGTAATATACAAAACAATATACAAGTGTTGTAGAGCTCAAAAAATTCTTCAGTGATAAAAGTAGGGAGTTTTGTTTATTTATTTATTCATTCTGACTATTCAGGCCTGAATATTTTACATTATGATACTGGAAGTGAATGAAGCCTGATGTTACTGGAGTATGTTTCCTTTTGTGTGTCGTATCCTACTGTTGAGAAACACAAAACACAAGATTATTTCATAGGTTTCTCTCCCTTTTTTTATTTTTTTTCCCCCTTAGGATATATCTTTGAATCTTCGGAATTTATTTAATAGCAGAGTAACTTGCCATTTCCACAACTCTGTGTTCTAACTATGAGTTGAAGAATTGTAGCACCTGGGTCAAAATGTTAAAAATATGACAGTGTTACATAATTTTTCACGTTTTTTTACATCTGATCTGTACAAGAAAATTTTTGGCAGGAACATACATTGAAAATTTCTTGCTACCCCTACATTTCTGGTCCATGTAAATATAAAAACTATTGCAAGTAACCTGGTTTAAAAAAAAAAAAAATCATGTTTGAGGTTGGAAAGAGTATTCTGTGTGCTAGGGAAAAACAAACAAACAAAAAAAAAAAACCACCTCATTTTAAATCATTGGGAGAAGCGTTTTTTTACAAAAAATAAAAATTTATACTGCTTTCAAGAGAAAAGAGACTGTTAATTTGAATGTTAAGAACATCAGTTTTTCAGCTAACTTTTCCATGTTTTGCATTCCAGGGATGGTCCTGACCATAATTCGCCTCAGCTAGGAGTTTTCAGTGGCAACACAGCTCTGGAAACAGCTTACAGTTCTACCAATCAAGTCCTCCTCAAATTTCACAGTGATTTTTCAACAGGAGGATTCTTTGTCCTCAATTTTCATGGTCTGTTTTCTTTATATATGTAATCTAAAATTACCACAATCATTTAGTGAATTTTAAATATATTTCTTAAATTTGTGGTTTCCTGACTTACCAGGACTCATGGATTTGCTGTTTGTTTGAGGTTTTTTTATGGTTTTGTTTTGGGAAAAACAAACAAACAAAAAAAAAAAACCACCTTTGATTGGATTTTTTTTGTTTGTTTTTCTTTTTTTTTTTTTTTGTTTGGTTTTTTTAATAACAGTAGTTATGAGATTTTAAAAATTACATATTAAAAATCTGAAGAATGTTAATTTGGGATTTTTAATAAACTATGTTCTATCTTTAATGTTAACCATTACCATCTAATATTAAGGTCTTACTCTTTTAATTACTTTGGCCTATTTATTCAATAAGATTTAACTTTCTTTACTAAAATTATTCCCCAGAAGAGTTTCTGGGGTGCTATGGTACAGCTAAACAATAGCATAAAGACTGACATGCAGCAAAATACTTTGTTCAAATTTACATTCAGGGCTAAAGTTGGTGAAAATTAGGCATCTAACTCAGAAGTCAAAAGCTGAACTACAGTTCTAGTTCTAATTCGGACTAAGTCATCCAAAATGTGTATAATAAATGGAAGATTATTAGCCTTCTGGACTCAAAATTAAAAATATACAATGAATGAATTCACAAAGACCAAATAAATGTTACAGAAAGAGAGTTGTGAGATGCCTGTTTGCATGGGGAAGTCCATGTCAAATTGTTACTCAGAATCTGAAATGTTTCTCTTGTCTGTATCCTTCTCCTAAAATGAGGTCATGATACATGGTCATCCACTGCACTTAATCTGAGAAGCAAAAACTAAAGCAGATAGGACTATCAAGTTGTCTGAGAATTTTGTTCTGACGGCAAATTTGTTCCTTGAAGGAAAGAGTTTTCTTTATGATATGCACTCTCATCCAATCTTCGTTTCTGTTTTGAATTTTTTCAATTCCGAAAGGGCTTCTTCAACTGTTGTAGGCATTCTATTCCATTTTAGAAACACAGTCATTTTAGTGGTCACCTTTCTTATGAGATTGCTCACAATTTATTGAAACAGATTTGAAAAGCAGAGAAGAGACTTTGTTTAAAGAGTCATAGAATGTTTTAAATTTAAAGGGACCTTAAACATCATCTGGTTTCAACCACCCTGCCACGGACAGGAACGTCTTCCACCAGACCAGGTTTAGACCTAGACTTGTATGATTCCTGAGAGCCACAACTTCCCTGGGCAATCTGTTCCAGTGTCTCACCACGCTCATGTCATGTAATGACATTTAACTTGGAAAATGTTGTAACTGAGAGACCACAAGGTTCAGCGCAGCTCTTGTAATTTGGGAAGTGTGAATATGAAATGAATTCTCTGTAATACTCCTTAGCACACCAATGAATTTTTTTTTTTTTTTTTTTTTTTTTTTTTTGCTTAAATTTGCAGCTTATCAGCTCAGGAAGTGCCAGCCTCCACCCACAGTTCCGCATGCAGATTTGTTTACAGAAGATGATGACTTTGAAATAGGTAAAAAGATAGTATTTATTTTTCTTTCTTCTGTTTCCACCTGAATTCTAAATAAACTAAGCAATTTCATCTTCCAAGTTAGATTTTTATATACTTCTGTTTGAATGATTTTTTGAGGCTTAACTTTTTTTTTCAATACCTTTTTCAGGAGATTTTGTGAAGTACAGGTGCCATCCTGGTTTTACCCTTGTTGGACAAGACATATTAACATGCAAACTGAATGCACAGTTGCAGTTTGAAGGATCCTCTCCATCCTGTGAAGGTAAATATATACTTTCATGGTGTGTATATCATTAGTATGCATCCTACATAAAGCATCAATTTTTTGGCACTGTCATTTTCTTGATGCTTAAAAGAAAATATTCCATTTACTTCTTTAATATCTAAGAAGTGCACATTTTTATATATTCAGACCTAAGAATTCCATGTAGAAATTGTATTCTTTAGAACCAATGAGAAGTGATTTTAAATATTTGACTCCACGATTACTGAAACACTGATTTCTAAAATTAATTTAAAATATTCTATATTGCTTCATAACAAACCATGGATTTTTTTTTACTTTTGAAGAATACTAAAAAATATGAAAATAAATTAAGCTTTCAAAATAAAAAAAAAAATTGTTCTCTGTGCTTTGACAAATATGGTGACATTGTATAACAGAGTCACACGAAAAAGCTGTTTTAAAATAATATATGGCAAATTTAAATTTTTCAAAGTAATAAATCTCTTTAAGCTCTTTATATTATTTTCATAAACACAGCATTTCAAACAAGGAACTAAAAATTTAATATAAATGATATTTAGATGCACTTTTTATATAACGTCCTCATCTTCATGGAAAATGAGTTTATCTTGGAAATTTATATTCAGTGTTCCAACCTTTGTTTTTCAAAATATGTTGTTTGATTTTTTTTTCTTTATTTTATTTCATTTTCTTAAATAGAGGATGACAAAAAGGTTCTGAAATGTTGCAAAATGATCAAAGAAGCATCTGTAGAATTTTATCCTGTAATATCTCAAAATTTTGGGGGAGAAAATGTTACTGATAACATGCAATCATTAAAATTTAAGGAAATCAAAAATTGAACAGAATTTCTCTTTTCTGTGTTATACAAGTTTACTTTGATCTATAATTTTGGATGGAGTATCTTCCATATCATGAGGTGAAAACATCCCTATGCACAATCGGTAATGCTGGAAGCTCAGCAATTATTGTGACACTGTAATAATAGCTGTGTGTGTATCTTCTTCCTGTTACCCTGGTTCTCTACTTTTATGATTTAAAAATTAATAAAGAATTCATAGTGCAAAGTATTAGTTTATTGATAGTATTAATATGTTTTATGCATCTAATTGTCTGTATGAACACAGACGCTTGAGGTAAAGTGGGTTTTTTACCTCCCCTTTTTTGTCTTGTGCATACAATTAGTTGGATCTGCCATGAGTTCAGACGTTGGACTCCATATCTTTGTTCTGAGTGGAAAAGAATCATTATTCATTTCAGGATCTTCCCCATAAAATATGCAGAATTAATGGGAATATTGTGTACTTTTATGTCTTTCTTGTTAGGATAACTGAATACTTATTAATGTTTCTGATTATTTCTTTTTTAATCAATGTGTTTCTCTGTTATAAATGTAATATTTTAATAGGATGATTGTACTGCAAATCCAGACTTAATGTTTTAGTTAACAGTAACAGCAGTAACTTAACTCTTGACCATGTCAATTAGAGTGTAAATGTAAAGTGAAAGCCTGAAGTTAACTGAACAATTATTGTAAAATCTACAGAGATATTAGGAACTTCTGAGAAGGGTTCATAACTTATATCCATAACAATAACATATATCCATAACGATAACATATATCCATAACATCCATCCATAACAATTCCTGCAGATGCTGTGCAAGTGGCTGTGCTTTCTCTGGCTGTATCCTGTGAATACAGCAAAACTTTGTTACAAGGATGACATCAAAAGAAGTTATCTGATTATGAAAAATGAAAGTGCCATTGAGTGATTCGGAGACAGTAGACAATAGGACTGACAGCATTAGAGTAAGATTCTGGCAGTTATTTTGGATAGACCTAAGGGAGGAATTTCTTGAGGTAAATTGGGATGCACCTGATTTCCTTTCTTCAGCCAAGTTGTATCTTTGTATAAATTTAATTTTCCTTTCTGGAAAGTAGAATTACTTGGTTTTCTTTCTATCCCACCCTCCCCAGTATTACTATAGAGCTAAATGTTGAATGTAATTCCATTTTATTGTAAAACCCTAGCTTGTATTTATGAACCACATGGAATATTGCTAGGTAATTTAAAAGTTGTGCTTTTAATGACTGCCTTTATAGATTTTACTCATAGATAAATATTTGAAGGTACACATGTTGCACTTTGTAAACCTAAGTATCTGAAGGTGGAAATACATATTTCTGCATCAGACCAGAAATTCTGTACGCCAGATCATATACCCAGTGTTCCATATCTAGCACTGGCCACTAATTATTTTCTAGTACAGGACAGAAAATCGCTGAAAACATGCAGTTAATTAAGGTCTCAACCCAACTGTAGCTAAACCACTCTTAAGCCAGCAATGTTCTTTATGTTTTGAATCCTGTAGGGCTGTTTCTTTAGTAGAATTACTCAGTCCTATTTTGAACCCATGTAAATGCCTTAAATCCACAAATTCTAGTGCAAAAAGTTACACAATTTATTTATTTAAAATGTGAAGTTGTTTCTCTGTCTGTTTTGAACTTGGCACCTTGAACTGGACATGTTGTCCAGTTCTTATGGGGAAAAAAATCAGTAACAAGTTGGTCTCTATTCACCATACTTATGGCATGATTCTATAGACCAGAAGATATTTAATATTTTTAATCATTCTTCCCATCCTTCCCAATACCCTGTCCAATTCTATTCTATTTCTTTAAGAGTGATGCAGGATGGAACGGCATTTATAAGAAACTATTTTATCCTCACAGACTTGAAAAATATTTGCTACTTGCTATGCAATTTGCATATTGTATTTCAAACTAATTTTTGAACTGCCTTCTCATAGTTCTACATTTTACCTGTAATTTAAAATTGTTCAGATTGTCCTTGATTAGTTCAGCCTCATATTTTTTAAAGATACAGGAACACTTTCCATTTTCCTGAGCTGTGCCACTATGTTGTAGCAGTCAAAAAATATATTTATATAATAGAAGGTGAAATTCTAGGATATTATATATGAATCTGATGACATATCTGACAGGCAAGAAAAATTAATCTGCTTGACCAGTTCTACATCCTTCTCTAGAAATGACCTCCAGAGCAACTATAATCACAGCACGCCACAGTTTTCTTACAGCTCCTTTTCCCTTCCTGTCTGAGGACAGACTTGCTCAAGATGTTTGGTACTGTGTTAACTTGCCAAGTATTTTCTAATATACAGAGCCCTAGGCACCCCTACAGTACCTCTTGTCAGTGTGAACAGGTTTATGCTTAAAAGTAGTTGAACTGTTGTCATTTCTGTTTCTACACTTGGAGCTACTGCTCTCATCCTATACCTTTATACTCTTGCTACAAATTTCTTTCATTCAGTTTTAGTTGCTGTTAGGGAAGAGTAGAGATGCATATTAAAGCATTGTCAGCATTGTGACAGAAAAAAATATTCCGGTACTGCTCACAAAAATTGAGATACTAGTTAAACAGATAATGGGTATTCAGTGTAAGATAATATGGCTGCTCAAAGCACTTAAATTAGAGGGATAGTGTGATAATATTGTCCTAATGTGGTGATAATATTTATTAATAAAAAGCAAAATCAAGTATGAGGATATCAGAAATAGTATTAGCGTTAAGAAGCTTGGTCAGGCCTTCCCCAAAAAAACTTAAATCAGATTTCTGCAAAAGCCATGTTAAGGAATGTGCATCTCAAAACTAGTATATGATGAAAGTGTTGTACTGCCATGCAGAATTACTCTCCTCATGACACTTCCCCACTGCACACAATTACATGTGACTGTGTAACATTAAGATAGTTGTTATTTCCTGTTGTTTTTCTGTAGGCATTGCCTCTGTGCATGAATTTATGCAAGTCTAACAAATAACATTATTTGGAATTTACATGTGCAACAATCTTATTAAAAATGGATGTAAAATAGATTACTTATGTCCTCCAATATGCCTAAAGCATGTTTTTAGTATTTATTCCTGCTATCATTCCAAACTATTTTACAGTGGCTACTTTTATTATTCATGGGTTTTACTTATAAATAATTGATTATTAAATATATTTTGGGGCTCAAACATGTAATTTATTTTGCAGCTTAGATTTTCTCAAGTGGTAAATTTCACATCAATTCCTAAACTTCTAAATGTGTAGGGAATTGAGTCAACCTGTAATTTAACTGACAGAAGAGAGTCCATGAGGTATCAAATATGTTAATGTGCTAGTCAAATAAAAGAAACAGTATTAAGAGTAGAATATTGTGGTAGGTTGACCTTGGCTACTCTATCTCTCTCCTCAGGAGAAGGAAATAAGATAGATGAAAACTTGTACGTCAAGATAAAGCAATTTTCTAAAGCAAAAGTGAAAGGTTGCATGCACAAGAAGAGAAAAAAGCCAAATGATTTGTTCTCTACTTTCCATCATCAGGCAATGTCCAAAATTTCTGGGGAGCAGGACTTCAGCATATGCAGCTGTTGTCAATATTGAGTGCACCCTCTTCTTTCTCTTTGCTTTTAGCCTTCATTGCTGAGCCAATGTCATGTTGTGCGGAATATCCCTCTGGTCAGTTTGGGTCAGTTGTCCTGACTAGGCTCCCTCCCAAGACCTCACCCACCCCCAGCCTGCTGGGAGGTGCAGAATGTTGGAGAGACAGCACTGATGCTGTGCCAGCACCACTCAGCAGTAGCCAAAATTGTGCTGCATTACCAACTCCTTTCTAGCTACCAATATAAAGCACAGCACTGTGAGGGAGTGTTGTGGGGAAAAATAACTCCTTTTTGGCTAAACCCAACCCAAATATGTATGCATCAACCAGAGCACTTTTTATTTAGGAGTATTCTATTTTTAAATGTTATGCAAAAAGGGCAAAGCTAATATTATTGAAAAAAAAAAAAACTTGAAATAGAAAAAAAAAAATTAATCCTTTTCTGTGTATGGTGAATGCAAGATAATAACACTATGGACTTTAATTTTATTCAAATTATAGGTATTAGCTGTGGTACTGA
The DNA here is from genome assembly GCF_017590055.1 of Onychostruthus taczanowskii. NCBI lineage: Eukaryota > Metazoa > Chordata > Aves > Passeriformes > Passeridae > Onychostruthus > Onychostruthus taczanowskii. The sequence continues at coordinate 15,549,374 of NW_024497629.1, read as the reverse complement.
AAAATGGATGTGCCTTTTGTTTTAAAGAACAAAGTGAAGCAGTCTTACTGTCTCAGTATCTCAGTTTTATGTTTTCATATGTCTTTAGACATATGAATCTTGTAAAATTTAAATCTCATAAAGTGTAGCTTCCAGCCTAGTTAAGTTGTGTAATCAGCAGCTAAACTATACAGGAGAGGAATTGGTGAGTAATTCACTGGGGTGCAGAAAGAGCCAATAAAAGCTGCCAAGGTGAGCCATGCCAATTTGCCACAAAACCCCGTGGTACAGCCAGATTCCCAGACTGCAAAGGGGCAGGCAATGCACAGTCTGCTTTCCCCTGAACTACTCCAGAGCTATTCCTCTCATAAGTCCCTGTGGTACATCTGCTATGAACAGCTTAGATTGGAAGGGACTTCTTGTCAAATGAGTCTTAGCCTTAGTAAGTAAATCTTGGCAATAGGAAGATCTAAAGCTATAGCTTAGTGTTTAAAAATGTTTGGTCACTTCTGTCCTAGCACAAAAGAGGAACTGAGCTGTTTAAAAGTTAGAAGGACATAATAGTTTTGATTTTACTGAATTTTCTGCTCTAGGAATATGCTGGTTTTGTCTCAGTACCACAGAGGCATAGTCCATATCTCCTTTCACCCTTGGCATTACTATTTGCATTAGAGGTGCAATATTTTTCCACTTAAACATTATTTCTCCTATTTGAAAATTGTTTCATTAGCAAATTTCTGAAGTTCAGTGAGTGAATACAATAGAATATGTGGAGGAAAGAATTCCTACAGCAGTCCTGCTGATGTCTTTTCAGTTCTAAAAGCAGTCAGACAAAAACTCAGATGCAGTTAGGTGGTAAAAATATGGTTACCTTTATGAAGAATCCTTTATGGTGCACAACCGAAATACATGCCGAAAAGGCACTGAAGATGCACATGGTAGCATAAAGCAGACACAATTTTTTGTTTTGCAAATTAGCATAACTGACAAGGATTCCCAGTTAGAGATGAGGTTATTCCTCCCTGGTTCGACCCTTTTTTGAAAACCCCTGCCTTTAGACACTAACTAAACATTGTTTATGAGAAAGTGTCTTGAGAAGCCATTTTAACCTTGGTAACCAGAGAATTTAATCTTGGTTCCCAGAGGATTCAAGTCTCTAGGAATGTGTTCTGTCTTTCTGTCTAACAGAGTAGATTAAATGCTAGCCATGAATCTATGTAGTTATACAGTAATAGGCTACCGAGGTACAAATATATAAAGAATATATAAAAGCAAAAAGGTAAAAATCAGCTTGGCATCACTGAATTGATATATTTCTTGTGTACATGTGATAATGTGTTCAAGGAAATGCTCTGACCTTTAAGCTGTTGATTTTTAATATTCACTCACCAAAGAAATGTTCTTAATTACAAAGCAACATCATATTTTTCCTCAATTATGGGAGAAGGGCATGAGGAAACATCTGCAAAAGGCACATTTCCCCTGTGGTGAATAATTTAGTGTCACGTCCCTTCTTAAGATTTGGCTTCAAGGAATGAGACAGCTAAGAGCAGCTTTTCTCTGTTATTGATAATTTTTACAGCTTTTGGAAAAAAATTTTTTGTTGTTGTTATTTTTTCAAACCTAGTAAATAAGCTATTTCCGTGTCTCTTTCCTTCACTTTTGGTCCCTGATATCTTTACAAGAAAAACTAGATAGTCAAAGAGCAAAGCAGCTGAAATAAAGAGGCAGGAAAAGTAATTTTTGTGGGTTTTTATCCTTTCTTCTCCCCTCCACAATTTCCTACTCCTGTCTCTTTTTCTTTTTGCAGACCATTATTATAATTTCTTCTCTGGAGCACTGCCACAGGTTTCTCAGATGATCAGAGTCAGTGTCTGTGCTATATGAGTGTGTCTTTCTTTCTGTTCTATGACAGTTCTTTTATCCCAAAAGAAACTAACATTTTTCACTTCTCTGAATTGTTGACTTTCCTCTAGGTTTTCATTTCATTCCTTCCCTGACTCAATTTTTTAAAGATGCTTGCAATGTATTTCTTGAGTTAGTGAGCAATATAACAGCCCTTAGTGACAGTGTTCTGGGGATCACTATACATTGATCTCAGGCTTTTCAAAATGTAATTTTGAATCTTATTCTTAGTTGATAATGTTCCACCCAAGATTACAAAAACTTTATATACTGGAGTAAGCAAACAGAGTCCATTCAGTGAGTTCTTAAGAAGATACTTGGAGGGCACCTCTCTGAAAATGATACCTGTGGTAACTTAGCTGAAAGAGCACCCCTATAAAGCAGGTAATAACAGCCTTTTAGAATAACCCAGCTGTAAACTTCTCTGTAAGAAATGTACTATTACACTTCTCAAGTAATGAGATTACCAGGCTTTAGTCTTGTCTGGACTGTATTTGTGTAACACCCAGGTTTTGTTTGCAAAACCCAAATCTGAGTGGACTGTATTTGTGTAACATACAGGTTTTGTTTGCAAGCCCCAAATCTGAATGACTACTATATAATTGGTTTCATGAGTGATTTGACCAACGGTTATTTCCATAACTTCCTAAGATGCTGAGGAAAAGCAAGCAACAAAAAACATTTGTATCCTTAACACTTGTGCTGCTAGTGTTTAGATATGGCATGTTTACAAAACCACTCCAGATGTACTCCCTGCACTCCCATGTCCCATTCCAAATGACCCATACATTGCAACTTCTTGTTTGTCATGTTTAGTTTATTGTAGCCATTTCTAAGCCATAGTTTGTCCAGAGAGGTGACAGTTTTCCAGTGTTGAAAAGAATCACTCTGTCTTGCTGTGAAAAGTCTGACAGCATCACTTATTTATCTCTTGTAATTTTTGACTTTGTAATTTTTGTAATTTTTGAAGACAAACTTTTAATTCTCAAGGTTTTCTCATAGATGCTACAATTTTTAATAAACATTTCAGGTAAGTTGCTACTGGATCAGTAAAAACCACCTTTTTCCTCCTTCAAATAGTCCTGTAGCATAAGGAATGACACTACAGGATAAAACAGGCTGCCACGTCAGCTGCTCTTCATCACTGATGTGCACTTTTATGCATGTCAGACAGGAAATGCTGTAGGGGAAGTTATTGTTATTTATCTGATGATATTTTTATGCCCAATATTTTTCTTTAAGAATTCGCTTGTTTACTTGCATTTTGTGTGAACTTATGAGTCAGAACACTTTTTGACAGCATTTTCCCAAGTTTTTCTTGTATTATTTTGAAGAATAGAGAAAGTCAAAGTAACAGTGTGTTTCATTTTAAGAGAATGAAAGAAGAAGCTGTTGTCATTAAACACATGCAATGCTATATTCTTAGACAGAAGTTTGTGTGAAATTTCTGTGTCTAATATTACTACAGGTGTTTCTACTTCAAGAGGCAATCTCTGGATTATTGTCTGAGGGATTCTTACTGCTTTACATACCGTTGTTCCATGGGCTTTCCCTCTCTTAGGATCTTCTATGAAAGATGGCTGTGCCTCTTGGGGATAATGTCTGCTGCAGCCAGTGCTGTCAAATGATAGCAGAAAGGAATAGATGCCAAAGAGAAATTATTTGTGTACAATCTTTTGCCCAATCCAGATATTGTTTCCCTGTTTGATGGCCTATTCTCACTTGCATATTGCATCCCTCCTTTTCACTGGCTGACAATATTCTCTCTGACTGAAAAAAAAAAATTAGCTACAGCTGAACCTAAATTTCACCTCCAAGTTTTCAAAAGGCCTTCTAAGGAAAATGATCCAGTTTTTAATGTTTCTTTCTGATATTTATGTGTGGATTTCCCCCTGTACTGTACTTTTTTCTGCTGATCATTTTTCTCTCTGCTGCTTTGTTTTTCATCTTTATTACAACTTTTACTTTATTTAAGTGTTTGAGAACTGTGACAGATGATTTCCAGGAATGCATTTCTGTGAAGATATATTTGTGAATCTTACACAAAAAATATTGTTAATATGAATATATAATATGCAACTGTGGACAAAATGTATCAGACTTCAACAGGAAACAGTTTTGAAAAAATGAGTCCTATGTGACATCTTAAAGATGTTTTGTTCTTTAACAAAATGTTAAAGAAAAATAGTGACAAACAAAACTTCCTAATCAAACCAGTGTTTAGGATATAAAATTTCCAGTATTTTAATATATTGTACCCCTTTCAGTATGCAGAGATCATAAATCTCTGTGAATACCAGGTGAAATTTAAAGTTCAGACTTTAAATAACAGGGGAAGTAGTTGCTAAGAAGGTCTTACTTGGATGACTTGGAGCATTGATGACTTGTATTCAAAATGAACACTTTACATAAAACTTGTGTACTTTCAAATTATCTGGTATGTCTAGATGTTTCAATATGTTGTCATGGTCATGTAACAGGCTTCATTTCTAAAGCTGAGTCATTTTTTTTTAAGGTGTCAAATGGAATACAGTTTCCAAATAAAAAGTTTGACTGGTACTTTTACCTCACTTGTGTGAATGATCACACCAACATATGTGAATTCCTTGACTGAAACCACTTTGGGGTCTAACATATTTCTTTCTGGACAGATGCTTTGCTACAATTAATAAATTAATATAATGTTTCCTAAATGCAAGGTGGTCCTGTATAAAAGTGGTCCTGTTTTTGATCATATTGTTGGGAACTTTTTCCCCTTCCATCTAGAATATGGTTTTAATGTTTTCATTTGGAAACTGATCCTGAAGCATGCATTTCATGGAGAAGAAGCATTTTGTTTCATTGCTATTCTTAGTGTTCTTTTTGTGTCCTTTTTAGCACAATGTCCAGCAAATGAAATACGTACAGAATCATCAGGAGTGATCCTCAGTCCAGGTTATCCAGGCACCTACCCCAACTCTCAGACATGTTCTTGGACTATTAAGGTTGAGCCAGGATATAACATTTCCATTTTTGTAGAAATGTTTCAAAGTGAAAAGCAATTTGATGAGCTGGAGGTATTTGATGGTAAGAAAGATTTAAATTCTATCTTATTACACAAGAACAAATACTGGGTGAAGTGGGCCTTGATTTGAAATTGTTTGGTTTATAATGCAGTGATATATCTGAACATTAAACAATAATTCAGAATTCCTATTACTTTTGTCTTATATCAAAATCTATTAGCTGATAAGAGTTTTTATAGATGCATTCAAGACTGAAAAGATTTTAAATTTTCTTAGGTACTGTTACAGAGGTGCAGTAACAACTGCAGCTTCCCTAGGAAAGTCACACAGTTTTAAAATACATTTAAAATACCTTAAATACATTTTCTGTTTCCTGGGAAGTTTATGGAGGTGTCTGAAAGGAGAAGTTAACATGCTGGTCTGTAATTTTTCATTTCTGTTGAAGAAGTATTTTGGGGTTATAATTACATCTGTCCAAATGCATACATTTTTTTGAGCCTTTATTCTGATATTTGAGCTCAAATACCCTGTTGATAGCATAGCAGACCAGTGTTGTTCATTGTTTGAATATACCACTGTTGAAGTGTCCATCTATTTTGGGACAAAGAGCAGAAAAATATGTTGTCACTTCTCAAAGGGCTCTGCTTAATTCTTATTTTCTACTTAATTCTGAACTTAATATGACTTATTATGTTCTCATCGATTGACAAGGATAACTAGTCTCTGATTGTCTTTAAATACATTTTTATTCATTTAGAGATCATTATCATATCTTCCTTCATTAACCTAGAATATATAAGTATGATAGAAATGATGAATATTCACTGTGGGAGTTTCAGAGCATGAAAAAATATTAAAAGGTCATATCTTTTGTGGTATCTTGTTCTAAGTATTCTTCTGAAGGATTAGATTTTAATGTCTAAAACTACTAATTTTTTTCACTTTTGGGTAGAAAAATCCTTAAAAAATCCACAATATTTTTATGTTTATAAAATGCCACATCATAGCATATTTTTTCTTCATAACATGTATGCTGGTCCCTGTCAGGTTAGTACAGAAAACAGTCTGCAAAAAAATCTTTAAAGACTGGCTTTTCCTCCATTCTGTTTTGTATCCAAGACAATATAGAACATTACTGGAACTTTTGTAGTGGTCTGATCACTTTGTTTTCTTTTGACAAATTCTGTTGAAACAGCATAATTTTCCTGATGTATATTTTGGTTTTCTTTCCTGTGAATTTAAATGTAATGAAACCAGATTATCAGTAAGAGATCTGAGAGAAGAACTAATGTTGTTCCTACATTTTTAAGCACTTTAATTTCATGGCATGAAATAATATTCTTACAAATTCATCTCTACTGCGGCTCTGCAGAAGTCATTTTTTTCTACCACCTACCCGCAACCTTAAGTGAAAAAGATAATGGCATATTTATAACCTCTCAACTACAGTGCCGTGTGGAGATTCCAGAGCTAGCTCTCAACAAGTTGATATTCAGATATGGCCCATTGCAGCACCTTGCAGAGATACTTGTATGTGTCCCTGTGGCCACATTAGCAATGTGCTTTGCTAGACTAATTAGTTACACATCTCAGCATGAGTTTTTGGGGGCAGAAGACAATGCTGTGTGGCTATACTGCTTTCCAGTGATGGCTATAACTCAGACTCAAATGTTCCTGCATTTTGCAGTAAGCAAATGTATGTCATATTGTGGGGCCTTGTATGGTCCAAAACAGTGTGTTTCATCTAGGTTAGTAGAACTGCACTGATCTGTCTCTAACAGGTAAAGATGAATCATCAAAATTTATGCAGAAACTGTATAAAGTTTTGCAAGACAAATATTTAGGGAAATAGTGTTGCTAAGACACTCATCTTTGATTGCTTTATAAGGGAGCTTTGGAATGCAAAGCACAGCAAGGACTACACCTACCTGACTGCTCTGTACATTATGGTACTTCAGCAGGTGGATGATGATCAGGGTGGGCAGCCAGTCAATAAAGTTACGCTGGCCAAGTGGGAGCAACAAGCCCATTATCCATTCCCACTTACCTGTCATACCCTTAGAAAACCTTCTCTGGATTCTAAACCAGAGAAGCCATAAATGTTACATGAACATAATTATTAAAGTATATTGAACTTAAAAATATTGCATTCAAGTATTTACACTGCATAGCATTAATTTAGTACAGAAAATATTTTTTTTCTCTCTGAAATAAACTGAAACTAATCTATCACTGAAAATAGAAGGAAATGCCAACTTTTATCTAATACTCAAGAGAACACCATATGACAGATCACCACAGCAGAAGTTGAGTGTGTTGAGTGTTTCCTTATATAGACAAACTCTGCAATAATAATTAAATAAATGTCAGATTCAAGAACAACTGAATCTCACTGCTGACCTTCCTGAACACCATCTGAGAGGTGACTGCTAGGTAAGGTACTGAATCTGAAACTCAATTCCAGGAAAAACAAAGCAAAATTAAAATGCATTGACTCAATCCTCTGGTCTCCAAATGATTAAAAAATATGGTGTGGCATATGGTGCTGCAAAATAATTTTATGATCACTAATAAAGATTCTTACCTTATTGTAGGTACTAGGTCTTTATTTGTAGAAGTCCATTTTTTAGTCCCTTGAGAATTTTAAAAGAGCATTTACATTCCAAACAGTAAAAAGGGTATTAAACAGATTTACAAAATCCAAAGTGAAGCACAGAGTAACTGAGTCAAATGTCATATTCTAAATATTTTTTCAAGCAAAAATAGGAATTTACCTTAGCATTCCTTATCATGTATCCTACACTGTAACCATCAAACACTAACTCTGCAATATGACAAACAAACAAGCTATTAAGCATTTTTATGAGGGCATGCTGAGCAACCTGTGCCTAAAGCAATGCTTATTTGTAGATGCATTTATTATTTAGATTTTTTTTTTAGTAATGCTAACTTAGTTGTAGTATTAGGGTGACTGAAATGCAGTTCATAAGAATGGGGAAGTAATTTTAATGTTTATGTTTTTGTGGCTTCCATGGCCTCCCTTCTGTACCTGAAATGTCCCAGTCAGAAATTACACTTTTTTTTTTTTTTTTAATTGAACTTGATGGGGCTGGCAACAATTTTCAACTCTATTGTATTCAGTTTTTAGGTGTCATTTGATTCAGTTTTATTTTTCTATTTTCATGTAACATAGGAAGACCTGATCAGGCTGTAGCTGCTCAAACTCAGCAAAAAATGAATGAAGCAGCTCTTTATTTGTAATAGCAGCTCTGACCAGGATAATGTTGGTTGACATAGCTTTCTTAAACTTGAAAAAACATGGAGCAAATGACATGATGAGCATGTGGGAGTGCTTCAGCTGGAGAAAACATAACCTTCATATGGAGGAATAAAAAGCCATTTCATGTTTAAGAAAGCTTCCAGTTGGAGATTGGATTGATACATGGATTTTTTTTTGCCCTCTTGTATATATGTTGTTATATAAATAGTGCTGAAATCATTATCTGCGTCTCTAGGGTTTTATTCTGGTGAAAATATTGGTTTAGGGCCAGGATACAGTTTTTCAGCATCTTGTATTTACCATAAATGAACACCACACTAAAATGAAACTATAGTAAACATACTAATTAACAGAACAGAGCCCTAGTGAAGCATTCAAATAATATTTGTACATATGTGTATTCTAAGTGAAACTGTGGTGGTCTTACATATGAAGGAGCTTTTTTTTTGGCTACTGTGTCCATTATGTAATATGGTGGTGTTTAAATTATTCAAGCTGTACAATATCAGAGAATGTATATGTTTGCTACAACTCACTAGTTAGAAAAGAGCTTAAATAAATAATAAGGGAAAGGAGCAGAAACACAACCTCATTCAGTGTATTTGTGTCAAATATAAATTAATACCTTTTTTTTTCTTTTTTAAACCACTACTTTTTTCAGTGTTTATGGAGAAATCACTTATTGCTTTATATTTCCATTTGTTTGTACCAAGATAAAAACTCTTGGTACAAACAAATGGAAATATAAAGCAATTATAATGCTCTTTAGTGAAAACCTAAAACCAGATGGATAGTTTAAATTGAGATCTGTTAGTTATTTCTCTGACAAAGAAGTGCCTGGCTATTTCCTTTTATACTGTGTTCACATTCACAGCTTAGTTACAACATTGAAGGAATTACTTAAACTCATGGTACTTTAAGTCTTCAGTAGTTTCTCTGTTCATCTCTGAAGGTTCTTCTGGACAAAGCCCTTTACTGGTTGCTTTGAGTGGAAATCATACTGGGCAACTGAACTTCACAAGCAAAATGAATCAGTTGTATCTCCGCTGGTCAACTGATCATGCCACCAGCAAGAAAGGATTCAAGATCCGTTACTCAGGTAACTCTTCATGCTTTCTCTTAAATTATATTTTGTGGATATACTGTTGTCAACCTGGACTTAAAACCATGACAACTGTTCAGATCAAATAGAACTTGTGATATAATGTCTGTTTCTCTGAAGATAATATTTTATAATGAATATTTTAAGGATGTGAAATCATTCTGTTTTAAGTTAAGCACAGAATTGGTCTCTCCATTTTTTCCCAGTGTGTCAGAGATCTCCAGATTCATACTTCTCTAATAAATACTCCTCTCTGCATCTGTTCTCTTGTCTTATCAGATCCAGAGAGAGGCCTTTGAAATGTAGTGGTAGGGATAACTGTTAGACTTTCACAGAAGTACTCAGAAGTGAGAATTTTTGATCCTAAATAGGTGTGCAGTACTTCAGCTGCAATTCTGTGCACAATTATTAGGTTTGCAATTTCCTAGAGTTGCAGTTCACAACTCTCATTATTATGTTTTTCTTCATGTACAAATAAATGTGAAACTGGGGGTGGGGGGAAATAAATCCCTCATTTCTTCAACATGCTGCATATGAATCTGGTAACATGAAAACATATAAGTAGTCTATCTAAATAGTTCCAAATTATTTCCCATATTAATAATAAACATCAAGAAGAAACATATTGCAGTACTGGATCATGTGTTATGTGTTACTGGATCATGTGTTATGTGTAGACATTTCGACCCTTACTCAGTTTGCAGACTGTTTATGATGCCTCCACTCATACATCTACAGACACATTGCTACTAAAAGGCTTGGCTTTTAGTAGCAGTGTGATCCCTTGATGATTTACATGATGTGAATAGTATGTCTGAGAGAGAAAAGTGATAATTGCTATCATTAACATCCATCTGCTTCTTCTGTGTTTGGACTTGATTAGCAATGTAAAGGTTCTGTGTGTTAATTTTGGTGGCTAAAAATTGTCAATATAAATTAAGTAGAGAAAGGAATACTAAGAATCTTTTAGCAGAACATTTAATGAAGTACCAGGTATCTCCCATTTAGTCATGGCAAATGTTCTTCGGGAGACAGTTTTTGGGAAGCTCACTCTTTTTCTGTACCATCCATGCTCTGCCTGTCTAATTTCCAGAAAGTTTCTCTCGTTACTGAAACATAAGGTCAGGGCTCAGCTCAGAGCATAATTATGATTGTTTTGGGGATTTAAGAACTAAGGGTAAACTGTTAGCAGTGAGGAAAAAAATCACTAAAAGCATCATCTTCACCTGCACCTTTGGATAACTACTACAGATGAACTGAAGCTGAGGGATGGGGAAAGGAAAATTTTTTTCAAGATACTGGAGATTAATATACGTTTTCATAGTGAAAAAGCAATTGCAGGATTTAATAGATAGATTGAGAGTGTGCAAGAGGGAACAAAGAGAACCTGTCACATTGTAGCCCTCAAGTGTGTGGCAGTGAAAGGAGGAGACTTTCATTCATTAATTCAAAGTGAGGAAGCAATATCAGGGTTACATGAATAGACTTCATGTGAAGATGTTGGTTTGTAAGTATGAGATTATTAAGGAGGCTGATGTTTGAGGAATAGCAAAATATTTTGTACCTTTGCATGTACACAAAACATGTTTTGCAGTATTGAAGAAGTGGTCTATAATTGCTAAGCTCAGTTCATTAATTATTATGGCACTAGCTATGACTAGCAATAAAATTGGGGGACTGGAGAGAGATATGTAATCCTTATGGCTATCTTTTAGGAACAAACAACAGTTTAGCTTTTTCCGCTTCACTAACAGTCAGTGCCTGCATTTTTCTCTAAACTTCTGTCCGTTTTACATGAGATTCAATGGAAATAATCAGCATGAAAGAAGAGTAACAGTGAGCAGCAGCATAAACAATTGGATTTGAATCCTAATGAGGGAGAGCAACAACATGAAAGTAGGAAAAATACAAGATCCCAAAAAGGCTATTGATACTGTGGCAGCTGTGACTGAACCAGCAGGCTTCCTCATGATGAAGATCCTATTGAAATGAATTACTGCCCTCCCATAACCTCTCCCTTCTTCTCCAGCTATGCCTGTGCACAAAATTTTGTAAATTGTCATTTTGTCACAGCTAGATTTCACTTGTAGTTACAAATTTTATTCACTGTTAAAAAGTGCTAGAAGCTTTTAAGGGAATGCTTAATATTTTCTTTAGAATGCAATCTTAATTGTGTAAGCTGTTTGCTTAATATTATGTTTACTATCATGCGTATAAGACTTTTTGCTAAATCTCAGTGGGAAAAAGCTGAGGTATTACAGCAGACAGGTGTTCTTTTAAGGGCTTCGACATATTATAGAGCTACTAGCTTAGATTTCAATCTAAATTATACATTTCCTAACTGCACTAATGCCTAGATATTAAATGATCTCTTTCTTAATCTACAAAGTATCTGCATAGCATCCCTCAATAATTTGTAACCCTGCATACACATTCTTACCCAAGCAAGCTAAGGGAAAAGCATAACTAAGAAAAGGTAGATGATTTTTTTTTTTTTTTAATATTGGTAAAAGGAATGAAAGTGTGCTACAGTACCTGGCATATCTGCTGGAGGCACAAGGACTTGTGAACCAGATGGGAACTTCATTTGCTACTTTTCAAATTGACATTGCCACTATAACATTTACAGGCTTTTGTTTAACTGTTGGTTATTCATGCAAAAGTAAATAAGTCCAGTGGTTACTTACCTAATTTGTAATGTCCTGCCAATAGCACTATTTCTCCTTATTCCTCAGGTTTGAGTGGCCAGGTTTTTGCAGCAGGGGGATTACAAGTATGGATTCTGTGAGAAGCTGCTAGAAGCTTCTCCTATGTCCAAAAGAACCAGGTCCAGCTGGTTCCAAGATGGACCTGCAGCTGGACATGGATAGTGATAGTGCCTCTACAATAACACACTTTAAAAAATTAAATATATATCTACTCACCAGCAGCTAAAAGGAGTGAGAATACATGAGTGACAATTCTGCAGAAACCACAGCTGGTGAAGATGGAGGGGGAGGAGGTGCTCCAGGCTCCAAAGCTGAGGTTCCCTGAAGCCTGTATTGCTCTCCAGCCCTAGCACACCACTAAGGCCCACCCAGCTGCTTGCTCATTTCCCCCTCAGCAAGATAGAGGATGGAGCAGAGAATAGGAAGCTTAAAAATGAGAAAACTTGTGGGATGAGATAAACAGGTAAAGTTTAATAGGTGAAACAAAAGCTGCTATGACAGTAACAGCTGAATGATCTCTCCCTGTCCCCATCTCAACCCTGTAAGCTGAGAAGGGGATCAATTCTGCAGCTTTGGTGTGCACCTGGCATCCAGCCACGATCAAACCAGCACACTTTTATTATGTACTTTTAACCTCTTATGTAATTGCAAGAAGTTTAGTTCTTCCCCATTCTTTTTTTTGTTATTTTTAAGCTTTGGATGTGTTAAACAAGTGTTCCTATTCCCTCTCTATTTCAATTTAAAATAGAAGAATATTGATCAGTTTGTCTTTACATTTTCCAGTAGATGGTTAGAACTGACAAAGAAACTGTTTGAAGAAGTTCATCAGACTCTGTATGTTTCTTCTCCAATTTGTAAACTTTTAGGTGGTGATTTGCAGGAGCATCACAGCAGACATTTATACAGTACTGTGAATCACGAAAAATATTCAGGATGATTTATAAATGTTGAAACACCATTAAGAACAGCTGTCATATAAATAGCAGATTATTTAGTTAGATATTTAGTTTGCAGATATTGACAATTATATCACTAAAGAGAGAATAGGCATTTGCAAATTTATCTTGCCTTTTCATATTGTTTATTTCTTAGATTTAAAATAAAATGCAAAAGGAAAAGAATGACAGCCTGATTCCTTTTTGTTGCTTGGCTGAGTATTGTTCTCCATTTTGATCCTGTACATTTTGAAATGAAAAGTAACATATGGAATGGATGGTCCATTAATTAAGGAAATTGTTTAGTAATCAGAAAAGATATATTTAATTTTCTTATGTAATTACTTTAGGCAGTGTCCAATTTCTTATCTATAAAGTGAGTATGACAGTAGCCCTCTACAACAATGGATACTTCAAAAATAGCAGCACAAAGAGATAAGCTTCCCCAGTAATATGACAGAAACAATTAAGTATCCACAAGGGAAAGTTATAAGGAAGGAGTATACTAAGGTGTGACTTTTATTTCTCAACATAAAATCTAGCATGTAAGTAAACAAATCACTGTGGTATCTGAAGGATTTTTTTTCATTTATTTAGAATTTCAAACATAGTGCTGTTTCTGTGAATACTTAAAAATATCTTCTTTCTATATACATTTTTTTTTGACTACTGATCAAAGATACTGCTGGGAAATCAAGTCCTTTGCTAAGATTAATTCTTTGATAAAATTTTGTAGATTCCCTGTAGAGAGTGAGTTCTACAAAATCATCTGGGAGGGTTGGACATGGAATTTAAAAGAATTTTAATTTTTAGTTGGGAGTCATTTAATTGAACTTCTCTGAGACAGTGTCTCAAACAGCAAAAAAAAATCCCCTCAGCATAAATATTTAAAATTTCCAGCTATTAAGAGAATATGCTTTGTTAAAGGAAGAGTGTGGTCCTAGAAATGCAAGATCAGTGTTTATAGGTGTTGCTGTCCTCAGGTCCTTTGATTTGTGATATCTGATTTAGCTGGCAGCTATTACTCTGTTTGTATTCAGTGGTAAATTACAAAAGTTCTTACATTAAGTGAGCTGAATGTTTTGATAATAAGGGAGCTGCAAATGTTCAGTATGTTGCCTTACAAAATACACTGTTATCTAAGAGGTTCTGAAAAAATGTGGGTGATATGTCATTTGGAAAAGTAAATTAAATATATAACTATAAAGTTGCTTCGATCACTGGAACAGTCATAGAAGTCTATCACATTTTAAAGTAAAACATTGTCATTCCTAGATGGGAGCACTCCTGTGTGATTACACCTATTTCAGCTGAGCCTCATAAGATTCCAGGACAGATTCCCCTGAAAACTGGCTGTGAGAAAAACAGCATTTTATCACAGTGGTCCTTGACACAAGGCTGCAGTGTTTTATGAGTGCACTGTATGGATTTCTACTTAAGCTCAAAATTTTCACTCACCTTACAGTATCTGTAGTTTTCAGTCTGACATTCTTCAAACATTTGCTTACACTTCACGTCTTCAGACATTTATTACTTTGTGTGTGGTTCTTCCGTTAATATGTCAGTTCCTGATCCTAGAAGTTGTTATGTGTGCTTCATCCTGGGGTCTGAAGGGAGCTCGGGTTAAAGAACAGATTACAAATTTCTAAGATATAGACCAAGAAGGAAATTGCATGTAGCCTTATCACTATTCCTTTACTGTATCAACAAGTGTACTTTTCAGAGTTGTAAAATAAAAATCCATCTTCAGAATTTTTAGATAATTTGCTTAAAATGCTTTACTTCTTCTCATGCTATCTATAGCTTAGACATAATGCATTGCTTTGAGTATCAGCCTTTTCTGTACACATCATGCTGCCATGTCTTGGCAGCACAAAGTACTATATCTTAGTAGGGCTTTTTCATGGATGTGGGTTACAGGCACCGCTTACCTGTAACCTTGTTGATGGTTACTCACTTGCTACCAGCCTACTGCTACTACTTTAAAATGTCATTAATAAGAATTTCTGTAAGAGTGGAAGATGGATCTGATCTAGGTTAAATAAATGTCTTAAACATAAGTTATCCAAACATACATGGTTTACATCACAAAACGTATGTTATGTGTGTCAGAAACACTCTTAACAGTCATGAAAGTGTAAAGTTTGGTACTCTGGAGCACAGCCCCTTTCTGATACATGGGAACTTTTCTGTATTGCTGTCTAGTGAACTTTTCATTCTATTTCAAGGAATCCACCTCACTTCAGGTAGTTTCATTCATCATACCTTTTTTGTCCCAAACTTGATACCCATTATGGTCAAAATACTCTGCAAAGACAGTGTAACTGTGCTCCTCAACCCTTCTTTATCTCCACCCCTTTTCCACCCCTCCCTACAAATCACAGTCTACTTTTAGTGGTAGAAAGTATTAGGTTTTTCTTTATCCAACTTTTATCTATCTTTCTTTCCCATCTAGCTTAACATCTTAATTTCTCTTCATCTTTACAAAGACACCCCTAATTTGTTATCCTCCTCTTTCCTGTCTTCTGTCTCTGATCTTCTCTCTCTTTGTGTCCCACAAATCAGTTTCATTTGATTTTATATTTTTTCTTTCCCTGAATCATATTTTACTCTGAACACAATCTCTGTCTCTGATTCATCAATTCTTTTGAACCACTACTAATGGCTAACCAAGTACTTATCTTTCTCTCATTTTCATTGCTTTCTCCTGGTCTCCAGTCCCTACCTTCCTGTTTCTCATCTTTGCACAGTCTGTCATGCCTCCTCATCCCCATGGCTCTTAAATCAGCACCTTAGTCTCAAATATTCTTTCTCTCCTTTCTCCAGTTATAACCTCCCTACCCAGCCAAACATATCTATTAATTTTATATTCACACTTGAAAGTCTGTCTTTAACTTTCACAATGGCAGGTGACCACAAACCTTTACCAAGGCATCTTGGTTTCCAGATATCTTCCCTATTTCCTACAGATCCATGAAGCCACTGCCACACACCTTGGGTTGTCAGGGAAAGTAAGCATAGTAACAGCAGGCTAAAGAGATGGTTGAAAGCAGAAAATATACAGGAGTCATCAAGGTATCTGGGGAAGGAGGATATAGTTTTATGTAGAATATCTGCAGCAATAAAGTTTAGAAATTAAGTATATTCATAGGGATGTTGAAGTAAATTCTGAGTGATATTGCTATTTTGTCTTCCTTCTTGTTTTCTTCTACAATTTTCTTAATTCAAAAGATTAAGAAAAGGCAAAAGCCTGACTCTTCTCTGAACACTGCTTGATTCACTGGAGAGGTTAAACCATGCTTTTGGGCTCAAGGCATTATTAATTGTTATGACATAGGCAAAAAATTATGACTGATAGATTTCCCCTTTGGCTCCCGAGGAAATTTTCAATATTTTGGCATCATTCTGTGTAATTCAGCAGCCTGAAGGCCCCATATTTCATGCCATTTTAAAGCTTTTCTCTCTGGATGGTCATATATATTTATAGTTGTAATCAGCCACAGCTAAAGCATGGCAATAAATACCCTGGCAATCAGAACATGAAGTTTAACCTGTTATGCTAAAAATCTATTATGCGTTAAAAAACCCTTCTTTTATATCTAGCCAAGAATTTACTGTTAGAATAACAATGTTAGCAGTTTAATAAAAGAATTACTGGTCCAGATTAAATAGTTATAGGAAGAGATAGAAAAAGGAGGCATGAAAAGAACTATACAGAAATACAGTATGGTTAGAAATTTTATACAGTAATACTGGGCTACAGAGAAATCTTTTATGTCTAAAGTTGCAGTACTGATGTAATACATTTGGAGTTTTTTCTGAATTGCATATTTTATTTATGACTCACCATCTTTTCTTAAGATCTAGGGTATTTAAAATTAAATAGCACTTAAGAGATTACTGGAGCTTATTTTAGAGGTCTTAACCTGCTTGTTTTGCAATAACAATCTTATTTATTCTTCAATATGTTGAAAGGAAAATTAAAGCCACATTTATTGTGGTTTTTTAAATGTCAAGTCCCATTTTTAAAGAGTAATTTGATAATTAATGTAATTTAGGCAGGAAAGTGAGTGTCACCATGCTTATAAAGGACACAGAACATGGCCCTAAACAATTCTTTTACTGAACCATCTTGGCTTATTAATTTTCATTCTAGTTTTAATTTTTCCTTTATGATTAAGTGGGGCTTTTTTACAGGTGAAACTTTCACTTTTCCAAGTGAATGTACAGAAATAACATTTTGAGCAGAAATAATGTTGCTTAATTGAGAACTATATAGTACAATTTCAACAGATAACAATATTTTTTGGTATCTTGAATGCTGGACTTAGCTTTACTGCTTGTGTTGGGTGTTATTACTTAGAAATATTGACTTTGATATACTGCATCTAAATCTAGACATTTAAAGGAAGCATTTCAGTTAGGAATATAATCAACTCTGTGATCTCTGTCAATGAACAAAAACATTCTTTAGGTGGTTATTGATATAGTAAGTGCACTGTAAGGTGACAAAATATACATTGATGATAAAAATTTAAAAATAGAGCTAGATATTGAAAGCTGTATACACAAACTTGTAATTATGCACTTGTGAAAATAAAACAACTTCTACTGGATTATTGTCTACAGAAACTAAAATTAATATCACTGTATATCTAAGACACATTTCAGTATTATGGAGGGAGTATCCCAACAGTAGTCTCAGTCTCAGTCTTATTGGTATTGACATATAGTTCTCAGTGGAGCTCAAGAGTATCTTCTCTGTGAGGCATGTTGGTAGGCTTATTTCAGTGGTGGATGTGCAGTCAGAAAGCCATGGTCCTGCCATGTTGCTTCTGAAAAGATAATCTCAGTAATCTTGATATGGTGCATACCTGCTTCCAATACACAGTGACTTATACGTCAGTAGGGAGTCCAAGTAATTTTTTCATATTGCTTTTATCCAGTGAGAAATGTTTGCATTCTACAAACAGATTAGTGTAGCAACTCTGCATATAGTGTGTCTAGATGTATAGAAGTGCATATACTGTACTTCTGCTTCATCTGGGTCCAGTTCAGGTATCCATATTACATCCTTACAGACAGATACTGCAACCTTATTTTTAAAAATGATCTTTATTACTCACTTTTTGACACAAAAAAAATATACTTCTTTTGCTTACTCAGCATATATATGTAAAATATCCATTTATATGTAACAGGTTCTAAAGAACCATGCTGGTCATGAAAACCCCTCTGCAAAAAATATTAGTAGAGTAGTGATTAAAATTAAGCAAGGTTTACTTTCATTTCAGAACTCAAACAGGTGCATTCTGTCTTACTTCATAGGTAGTGTAAATTCAACATTTAAGAAGTTGCAGTCAGTTATGTTACATGCTTTTCATAAAAATTAATATACTTGCTCATATCTATGACAGAAGAGGCACAAAAAATTAACTGCATTTTAACCTGAAAAAAGAGCATCTGAAGAATCAGTGCGCTTAATTTGTCTTATAAATTTTTAACATATTTTACAAAATGTTTAAACTTTGACGTACATGTCTAAGTGCACGGAAATTTTTAATAAAGCTCTTTCTAATTGGTTTTGAATATTCTGTAGCTCAATATTTACAAAGTTACCAGATTTGAAGTACAATGTTTATTAAGTGTGAGCGAACTTACTGAACATTCTATATGCTTCATGATTGTAGCTTCCTTATGTGCAGTAGTACAAACTGGTTTTGGTTATAAATTTTGGTTTTGAACTTCATGATATTTCTTTATAGGTAGTCTGAATCTTCACTGATGATTCCAAAAGTACTGTAAAGGTTTCAGTATTGATTTTAGTGGCAAAGTTTGTGTGTGTCATAAATAACCTTAATTTTGTACATTAAGTGCATTTGATTTGTTTTTAGTAATGTCCATTTTTTGATTTTTAGCTCCTTATTGCAGTTTAAACCCTAACTTGAGGAATGGTGGAATTATAAATAAAACGGGTGGTCCTGCTGGAAGCAAAGTTCGCTATTATTGCAAACCTGGGTACAGAATGATTGGTCACAATAACGCGACATGCAGGCGCTACCAAAATGGCATGTACCAATGGGATTCTCCTGTGCCAATCTGCCACGGTAAGATCATGCTGTCCTCTTGAGTAGGCTTCTGTAATTTCATTGTGAGGCTGTTTGACAAAACAAAGATGCAGCATTGTCAATTCTGCTGTATGCCAAGAGAGACACTGACATCATGACCTGATCCAAACACACACTGACTTGTGTATTTCATGTGTGCAGGGTTGAAGTATTAAGAACTATTCATGCAATCTAATACAGACCAAGTGAAAAATATGTCTTCAGTACTTTTTTCTTTAGTGATGTACATATCTATAAACAGACCACAGGTCATGATATTGTCTTACAGAACATTTTTAAAAAATCAGTAGTTATAAGGGATTACTTTATTATTTTAGAAAATAACTTTATAACCAGTACTTTAAAGACATAATTTTTAACTTCTTTTCTATTTTTTTTTTGTTGTTGTTTGGTTTTTACTATCCTGGAGCTGAACCAGGGTCTTCTTTAGCTTGCTGCTCTTGTTAATAGTCATTATTGTTTGTCAAATGTATATGCCCCATCCCTGGAAGGCCAGGTTGGATGGGCCTTTGAGCAGCCTGGTCTAGTGGAAGGTGTCCCTGCCATTGGAATCAGATGGTCTTTAATGTCCCTTCCCACTCAAACTATTCTATGATAATATCAGGGACCTGGGGAAGAGAAAGAATACTGCAAATTCTACCAATATCATATATGGCCTCTTCTAACATATTTCTGCTTCTAGTCTACTTTATTTATGGAATGAAGTTATAGTAGCATTCACATTTAAGAATATGATTGATTAAAACTTGCATTTACTTGTTCTTAACTTGGTAAGACATTAACATTAGTTTTTATGCCTTTTACAAGGAAATATTTTGCTTGATGTTTCATCTCAGTGATGGTTCAGATATTTCTGAAATGATAAGATGGAAGTATAAAAGTTTTATTTTGTGAATTACAAAAAAAAAAATCCATTTGAGATTTGTCATGATGCTTACTCTTCTGTTGAGAGTGTGCTATTTGTAAGAAAAGTAAAAAGCTACAAAAATTTGGCTACAGTTGAAGAACTTGAAGGAATACGAATAAGATTCCTATATAGAGTAATTTGGTAGGTAAGTATTTATTCTGGATGAGCATTTTCCTGCTGAGAAGGGCCATGTGGCTATACCATTACCAGTCCAGGGAGAAACTCAAACTGTCAGTGTGCCACAAGCAGGACCTGTGTATCTGTGCTTCCAGAATCCAGGATCTCTTCTAATCTCATATGCCATCATGTTACATGTTATAATGCCACATATATACCATGTATGACTTGATACGGCATGTGATTCTGTTTGATCTTCCTGAAGGCCACTAAATCATGGGAGAATCTGTGTGTGGTCTGAATGTGAGGTAAATTTATGGACAAATGCTGCTTTTGGACTTGGGCTGCATTTTAGGTGCTGTTTCTGGTGCTGACATTGAAAATTCAGACACTTTGCAATAAAGAACCTGGAATAATGAATAGGCCTACAACTTGGGATCAGCAAAATGGAGGATAAAATTCTGTTCCAGATTAAAACAAAATGTTAACATTTGTGCGTGGGTTAAAATTTTGATTAATTTGCTTAAACATGGAAGTCTGGTGTCATTTTTGGTGTCCTGAGGTGTTTTACCTGTCCTCCATCCTCTAGCAGAGAAAGGTGGTAGAGGCTTGCAGGATGTCATGGAGGCCTAAGAACCTCAGATAGCTCTAGACAATGGGAAAAGAAAAAACAAGTCCCATCTGCCTAAAATGTTGTATTTGATCTGGTCAATACTGTTGCCGAAACTTTGGGAGATATTTTGCTGGCTATTGGGCAGGTGTCTTTTTCAAAAGGTAAAGAAATTTTGGCATCCTAATCTGGACCTCAGTTACTTTAAGCATGTGAGGATAGAGGCAGTATTCTGTGTGTACTTGTTAGACTAGGGGAATTGGGGCCATAAAGTTAAGGGGACCCTACATTTTACTTTTCTCCGGAATTTAAAAACTTGTGATTCCTCAGCTGTCACAAATTCTGTGCAAATGTATCCCTTAGCTTTCTGCTGCTTATCTAGCCAGGCAACATTAGCTTTCTACTGCTACTTCCAGTACTGTTCAGTCAAATAGCAGAGTTCTGTAAAATGAAAATATAACCCAGCACATAAAAATTTTTATATAATTTATTCATAGTTTCACTCTTTTGTTAGAACAGTCTAATATTAAGAATTTTCTTTTACATTTTTAGTCTTTGCATTTTATGTTCACAATTTTCTGTTCACAATGGCACAGAAAGTGTTTCAAATTTGCCATTCTAACCTTGAAAATTATGTCCAAACATAATGAGGTTTGTGAATGGAGAAAAAAGTTCTTTAAACTATTTGAGTCAAAAGTCCCCACTTTTAAGGACAAAATGGAATAATTCACAGAAAGGAGGAGGGAAAATGTGCAGATGTGCAAGACTTGATATAACATCCCAGGACTTGATAGTGGATAACCAAGGGTCAAAGATCCTCAGATAGTAATAGATTCTGAACAGAACTTAAGAGAACTCAAGAAAATTGTAAAATACTTCAGACACTGTGTCTGCCCTTTTTTTATCACTATGTGCAAGAAGGAGCTTCGGAATTTTAGCAATCTAGCATGTTCACAAATACCTTTTTCTTGAATTTTAAGCTGTATTTATAATTTCATTAATATATGTGGTTGTGGATATGTAGAATTCTGTAAAAAATGGGAGAAAAGAATATTTGCAAGACAGGTTGCTTAATCTTTACTATAAATGTAATATATAACTTTTAATATATAAATTTACAACTCTGGCACAATTATTCCAACTTGTATGTCTGAATGAGGCATATGTTTTTCAAAAACTCTGAAATGGAGAGAATATTTCAAAATTTATTTAGTACCTGTATTCAAAATGCATTCTCTGTGAAAATTAATTAAAATTATAAATTTGGTCCAGCTCATGGATTTCATTATAAGATCTTTCTAAATCAAAAACCCTTTGATTAGTTCAGAAATTCCCATAAAACCAGTCCTGCAGGGTTGCATTTGTAATCAATAGTTTGAATTTGTCAGAATTAATTTCTGAAATCAAGTTTCATCATATTATCAAAAAGAGTAATTATTTTTTGCGTATCTATTACAACAAAATCTAATTTGAATATGAAAACATCTAATATGAGTTAATCTGATAGGGTCAGAAGATATTTTTCAATTTGTCTTCTCAAATGCAAATGTTGTAATAATGTCCTGAATGCTGTATAAAAAACTTGACTCCTATCTAGGAAATTGTAACTTATTGTTATTGCTTTTATTTCATTTGTGAAGTGAAAAGAGAAACATGAGTCATGCTACATTCAAAAGAGATATGGAGAGAAAATAGCAATTCTTATATAATAACAATAAGTGGCTGCTGAGAGGAAATAGTAAGGCCCCAGTAATGACAGTGGCAACAACATTTGTCAGCCACTGATTAGCTCGTGTATGGATTGCCATGCTGGGGGAGAGTAGGAAGAGAAGACTGAGGCTGGGAGTGAAGAGAAGACAAGACGAGATTTTCCAGCATTCGAAAATAAACTCAATGTCTGCCTGTAATGCACTCCCCAGCTTCATTTCTATACGTAGTGAAATTGCATACTTCGAAGATAATTTATATGTAAGAATGTTACTGGAATACAGAAAAATCCTTTACATTTAAAGGATTGCCTTACACCTTAAATTTTTAATAAGACATAAATGCAAGTATCATGTGGAATATGAAGGAGCAACTAAAACTACATCTCACTTTCTAGATAAATGGCTTTCCCCTTGCATTAGAAGAAGTATATTTTTCTGCTGTGAAAGATAATAGACACAACTAAGGTTGACTTATATTTTTAACACTCTGAATTCACATCTCTCAGCTGGAACCTGTCAGTCTCATCTAATAATTGACCTAAGAAACATGCTGACAATTCCTCAAGTCAGAAGATTTTTTCAGACCATTCTTAATTCTTTAACAATCATGAAGCTAAGAGCTTCAAAATACTTGGCTGTGGCACACTAGTGTCATTGTTTCCACTGTCCAAAGAAAATGTGACATTTTAGTCAGTTTGGTTCATCTTACTTTACTTTAAATTTCAAAGTACATGCTATTTAGTGAAACTCTCCTTGCTGATATGCTTTATTTTAACACTGCTACTCTAAAAGCCTTTAGCAGCCTTGATAAATTTCTAGCAACAGGAACAGTTCATTCCATTTCCAGGCTCTGGAAGACAAGGATACAAAAAAATAAGCAGATAAGACTCTAACTGGAATGGTGCCAGAACGCCCAAACTGCTTTTATGATAAGTAGCTAAAGCAGCAGTGAGAAAACCCTGACAATTTAGCAGTACAAGATTTAGAAACAGCTAAGGAAAGAACGGACACAATAAGGGCTGAGGTACACTCTGATGATGAAAGAGCTGAAGTGTGACAGCTAAACATAGATTTTGAGGTGCTTTAGCATACTGGACATTGCATCAGACCTGACATAACTGAGAGGCCCACCTGTGTGTGAGCAGGCATGGTACACCTTTTATTCCTTAAAGTAACTTGCACATAAGAGCTACTCAGTCTTGAACTATTCAGTGTGTCTCTAGAAAGGTTATTGCTAAAGCTGAAGAACAAATGTTGACAGAATTATTAGCCCTACCATGAACTAAACAGACCTGGACTGGTTTGCTGGGGAGTGTTTTTGTTTTGTTTTCAAATGGCATAATAAAAGCTTCTTGCTTCATTAAGGTATTTGAAGTTATTTCATGTTTGGAGTATTTAGAGGGAAATAAAATTAGGTCCACCTGTATATGCATATGGGCACATACATGGGATGGGTGGATAGAATCATAGTTTTGAGTTTTTAGTTTTATACAATTAAATGTATGCAGACTTAACACAGAGATTACTGTTTTGATATGAGAAAGGAGACCTGAAAATGTTAGAAGTTAAAGGTAAGAAGTTAAATCTTAACCAAAAGCATTCAGACACATTGTCACAAGTCAGAAGAGAACTGTAAGGCGTGTTAGGATGAGTGGAGGCATAGTGCAAGACATTGGGCACACTGAAATCCTTCACAGTAACCACAACTTGAAATGCATTGACATTTTTGTGATGTACTAAAGTAGAGTGTGAATTTAACTTTCCATCAATTCAGCATGCAGACAAACTTTGCAAGTATTGCTTGCCTGACACAAGATCAGAGCTGGTTGTAGTTGTAGGTACAGGATTCACCTGATCTTTAGGGAATGTAGAGCATTTAACCAGATACGCCTATGCTGACAGTGTTGAGTGCACCAGAGACCTGAAAAACTACCACTCCTGCTGTGGTCACCTCGTGGAAAATTACTTCTAATGTCAAGACATGCTCCCAGAAGATGCAGAACTTGCTTTTATCCTTTCCCTTCTTCACTTTCTCATACATACTCAGAGCAGTTAAAAGTGAACTTCCAGAATCCCTTCCTTATCACTTCTCTCTACCTTTTCTGTCCCAGTGCTATTCCTTCCACTGGCAGGAGGCTCAGCCCCTGCCCACTGATAGAGAAATACTCAGTTTTGATAAGAGGAGAACATTCCTGGTTAGGATACAAAAAGTGCCAAGTTGTAAGGAGGCAGCATATTTTGGAACATTCCTATAGTTCTAATTCTGTTAGCAATATGACAAATTCCATATGTCCATATATGAAGGAACAGCAGAAATGAAGTAATTATTCATCATTTAATAATGGTTATATCTCCTTATTGTAATAATTTTCAAAGTATTGTGTTGTATTTAATTTAAATTCATCAGATGTGAAAACTTGGAAACACTGAAAACAAATTTGAGAATTGTATTTCTGGTACCATGATGATGTGTTCTGAAATTAATAATTTGCATTAAATTGGGTAAATAGTGATAATAACTAGATTTTTTTTTCAAAAAACATTAATCTTCACCACTAAAACAGATTTCAAACAAACAGTGTGATTTCTTCTTTTGAAATTTATTTATTTTTTTTTATATTAAAATATTGAAATATTGAATTACTTCTTACCATTGACTGCAGGTAAGGAAGAAAATACCTTCATTTGTAAAACTTCACTTTTTATTGCTTAATATTTAAAAATGAAAGATTCAAAGCTTTCAGTGTATTTACTATAGAGCAGTAAACTAGATGCCAAACTCGGAGTAACTTGTGATTCTGTACACACATACACATATTGGAATATTGGTTTATATGAACTCATGAAATAGATTAATTGTAATAATTTGATAGGTAGTCTGCTTCATTTTGCAGAAAGTAGCATCCTTTCAGAGAAGATAATATGACTTTCCCTTCAGAAGAGCTGTGAGGCAAACAAAATTTTTATCAGTTTTAGTAAATTATTAAAGGACCTAGAGATAGTATATGTACATGGATAGCTACTTTAAAATAAACATAACATGAAAAGAAATTTAAAAGTAAAAATACTGTCAAAAGCAAGGGACCTGAGAAGTCAGATGACAGAAGACAATCTTGACTTGAAGATCTTTCCTAAAAGTGACTGAGATATAAATTTTTATAATTATACTCTGCCTGAAAATTGTATATTATGAGATACTGCTAAAGGAACTCTGGTTAAATAAATTAATATATAAGCCTAAAAAACCACCCTAGATGCTAGTCAAACTTTACTAAGCAAATTAAAGTCTGTGATCTAGAAAGAAAAACTATTCATTTGGAGATAAATTCAGAAGAAGGGGAGAAAAAAGTGAAAATAATTAAGTAAATAATTTCCTTCATGATGTAGAAAATTGATAAGCCTAGATACACATAATATTTAAAATTCTGAAATAAATTGGTCAAATATGTAAATAAGGTTTAAAATATCTGAATAATGTCCTTAAGTGGAACACTTCCCTGTCTAGTCACATATTTGGTTGCTTTTCTCATCAGACAAAAAATGTTAAATTGAATTCTTTAGCAATATAGTTCTAAATGTATAGAACAGACAAACATGAAATATATGAACTATGATGAAGTAGTGCAGGACTGAAAGAAAGCCTGAAAGAATGGAGCAGATTACTAGAAAGTATTTAAGAGTTTTTCAGTTCATTGCTTCTTGGACCAAATCTCTTTGGACACTTCTGATTTTTTCTCTATCCTATAAACCATTGCCCATAGCCCATGTTGAAAAATCTCTCTCTGCAGTGATTTTATTGAACTAAATAATTATTTATAAAATGTTTGTCTATCTTAGATTCACTTCTAAGTTTTTATCAATGTTTGAAATACCGTTGCATTTATCAGAATGTTGCAAATATGATGCAAAATTAATTTCAACTGTTATAAATGAGATATGTCAAAATTACTAATCTATGTTTCTTATTTCAGTGGTGGGACAATATTTTAAAGATTTATATGATAAAATTCAAATTCTTCATATTTTTCTTTCCTTTCTTTTCAGCTGTATCTTGTGGCATTCCTGAGTCCCCTGGGAATGGTTCAGTTATAGGTAATGAATTCACTTTGGGCAGTAGATTGATATATGAATGTAATGAGGGCTTCAAGCTAGAATCTAGTCAGCAAGCAACAGCAGTGTGTCAAGAAGATGGATTATGGAGCAACAAAGGGAGGCCGCCTGTTTGCAAATGTAAGTGGGCATGTATTTCTAAAGAATATTTCCCTGGAACTTTCTCAGGAAATTCTTCACTGCTGATGTTTAGGTTTTACATATACATATGCCCTGAAATGGCCATTCAGGACTGCATCATGATTTAGCATGTAGTAAAGTACAAGAGGCCTATCAATTTGTTTAATTAAAAAAAAAAAAATCTTTGTTTTATCTTATTTAAAACATCTGAATTTAAATCATTAGATAATTAAATTTCCTGTGTATTTTCTTATTATGAATAATATGCCTTCACCATGATGAGTTACAATCAGCAATTATATTTTGGGGTTTTTTAAATATAGATTCTAAAGTAATAAAAGCAAAAATTATTTCTTAAAATATTAATGCAGATAACTAAGCTGGATAAGAGTCCTTCATTCTTCATTTCTGGCTCCTGTCAGGAACAAGCCAATGTAGTGCAGACTTGTCTACTATATGGCTTAGCCTCTCGTTTGCACTGGGCAGGCACTGCTTCTCTCTGTCCTGCATCAAAGCAATAATTAAATGAGCCTGACTTCAACATGACTTGAAATACTGATTAGGACATAATCTCAAAGTTAGTAATTGCTATAATATTATGTGTAAAAAATTTGAGAGTTTATTTAGAATCTTGATCTAATCAACAGCGTATGTATATGCCTTCCAGATTCTGAATTTGATAAGCACTTTAATTCTTCAAACAAGTAAAATTCATCTCATTTTTAAAGAAATAGTAAAATGAGGCAAATACAATAATTGTGAAGTTATACATGATTATGAAAGGGTTTTCATTTATTTGAATCAACTAATAGCAAACAATTGTTAGAAAATATTTTTGAAAATTAGTTTGAGAGAATTTCTAGGCATCCTTGATTGATGGTCATTTAACCTAATCTTGAACACCCTCCTGCATACTCTCTTTCAGTGATTTGCTTTCCCTCTTGCAGTTTTTCCTAGTATATATATAATCTGAAGCTTTTTTTCTGTAAAGACCTTGTTTCATTTTGTATCCACAGCAGACAAATAGAAGTTACTTTGTACTTCTTCTTAATGGTTTGAAAACTCTTATTTTTCAATGTAGTGGGTTTTCCTAGGCAAGCAGTCATATCTCACCCAGCTGTTCACTTCCTTTCCCTTTTCAGTCAGATGGGAAAAAATGGGATGAAAACTCTCATGGGTCAAGATAAGGACAGAGAGAGGACTCAGCTTGGAAAAAAAAAAATAATTTAATGTATTGCCAATTAAAATAAGGTGAAATAAGCTTTGGAAAAATAAAGGTTGCAAAATATCCAAACAATGCTTTCCTCCCTCTATTCCCAGGGTTGTGACACAGGGTCACCTTCATTCTGTTAGTTCTTTTTCTTACTCCAGCCAGTGCTAGGGGATAAGGAATGGGAGTTGTGGTCAGCTTATTAAAGGCTTCTCTCTGCTTCTCCTTCCTCCTTGCACTTTTCTTCTGCTCAAACATGTGTCTTCTTTATGAGCTATTGAACTTCAAGATAAGTTTGCTCTAGTGTGGCTCCTCCATCAGCTGCAGATTCTTCAAGAAATACTATCCATCTGCCCCAGTGTGGGCTGCAGTATGGATATATGCTCTGGCATGATCCTCTCCACTGGGCTGTAGCAAAACACCAGCTCTGGTGTTTTTGTCCAGAACATGTTCCTCTTATGTGACCTTAGTGTTCCCTCTGCTGTTTCTGACTGTTTTTGTTTCTGCTTTCTCTGCCTGTGCAGAGTTTTGCCTTTTCCTAAACACAATTTCCCAGAGGCGCTGCCATCATGGCTGCAGAGCTCAGCCGTGTTCTGCAGTGGATCCTTTGGAACTGACTTGGTCTGAGCCTCTCCTCATAAAGACCTCCCCTGGAGCTGCTCACTCACCGCTGCCAACACCTTGAGTCCTGAATCCAGTACACTGAGTCACCTTTTCTGTAGAGATAACCATCTTATTGTGATTCATTCTCACACTTCCTTCCTACTTTTAGGACCAGTGATTCTCATTATTGTCCTCTGGACAATCTCCAATTGATCTTCACCTTTCTTGAAGGGCAATGCCTAAAACTGTACACAGCAATTCCACAGAGTACATAAAGAGGATTATTCAAAACCAGCTGTGATCTCACAGACATGATGTGAATTCCAAGCCGTGTACAGAGGGAAGGCAGTGCTCCAGTGAATTGAAGTGAGCCTCATTCTCAGAAAAATTTCACAATGTACAAAGCACATAACTTGAATGATTAATCAGCAAAAATGTCAACAGATTTTTTTTGGTTTTTTTTGAGGGAAGAGTCAAGATAAACTGTCTGGGGATTAGATATACTAAATTCATAACACTATATCTGCAGTGAAAAAAACATAGAAAGAAAATAAAAAAGCTTGTATTATTGAAATGTTCAAACTTAACCAGACAATGACTACCCTTTAACATAAAGCTTAATTGCTAACATTTAGCACAACTTTCAACATTAAAAAATTAGTTTAGTATTTATAATAAACTAACAAAATATATAACACTTTCTTCACTTCCTTGTCTTCTGTTTTCATTTTCTAAAAATTTATTGTTTGAAAAAGAATCCAATTACTTCTAAATCTAGGTGTGCTAAATTAAAGTGCTAGTGATGTACATGACAATTTAAAATCAATATTTTCAGAATGGATTGCTATTCAGAGACAGGCATGTTTTACCCAAGATTTCTTACTTGCAAAGTGCAGAGAGCTTAGACAATTTGCATATCAACCTAGTTTTTTCAGTACTGCTGCTGTGAAGAAAGATGTATTTAATCTCCAGAAACAGAAACATCTTTACTTGATGGGAAGCAAACACAGCACAGAAAGGTAAATGGTAAATAAATGTCTGGTTTTATTCCCATGTCTATTAAAATGAAGGCTGAAATCAGGGTAGTTTGTTTTGCAAAGTATCTCTGATAATATCATGCCTGAGGCAGATATTTGAAAGGCTTTTCTTTTTGTTAAAAGCATTTCCATCAGATTTGAAGCATGAAAAATGTGATTTGTGATGGTCATAGAGCAAGAGACATATGGATCATGGATATTAGGCTGCTGAATTTAATTACAGAAAATACAAAGTAACATGTATCTTCTATGAAAGCTTAATTGAATGACAAATGTCTTGCTTCAGTTATTTTCATAGAGATCCCTAGAACATGATGAAGGGAAGAGATTTCTCTATTGCTCATCCATAGAGTCATAGAATCAGAGAATAATTATAGAGTCAGAAGGAGCATTAAAGATCATCTAGTTCCAATGCCCCCTGCCATGAACAGGAAAACCTTCCTCTAGACCAGGTTGCTTATGGCCTCATCCTGGCTTTGAACACTTCCAGGAATGGGACATTCCCAGCCTCTCTGGGAAACCTGTTCCAGTGCCTCACCACCCTCATAATGAAGAATTCCTAATCTAAACTTACTGCCTTTAAATTTGAAACCATTCTCCTTTTCCTATCACTACATGCTCTTGTGAAAAGTCTCTCTCTATCTCTCATGTAGCCCCCTTAGGCACTGGAAAGCTGCTATAAGCTCTCCCAGGAGCCTACTTTTCTCCAGGCTGAAGATACCAACTCCCTCAGCCTGTCATCATCAAGGTGCTCAGCCCATTGATCATCTTTTTGGCCTTCTCTGGATTCACTCCAACAGGTCCACGTAATTCTTTTGTTGGGGGCCTTGGAGCTGGACACAGTGTTCCAGGTGGAGTCTCACAAGAGCAGAAGAGAGGGGTAAAATCACCTCTCTCAACCTACTGGTCACACTTCTTTCAATGCAGCCCAGAATACGGCTGGCCTTCTGGACTGCGAGTGCACATTGCTGGCTCATGTCAAGCTCCTCATCAACCAACACCCCAAGTCCTTCTCCTCAGAGCTCCTCTCAATTTATTCTGTGCCTATCTTGTACTCATGTTTTAGATTGCCCTGACCCATGGGTAGGACCTTGCACTTGGCCTTATTGAACTTCACAATGGTCACCATTATCCATTGATTTGTTTACTTTTCAAATCCATGTCTCTCTGGCCTTTGCTCTTACTGCTTTCCTTTCCATAGAAGTATGTGGATGCATAACCTAGAATACTGACTTTATGGGTCAGTATTCTAGGTTATGCAATTCTTCTAACATTTTAATTGGCTGAGATAGTCCCTGTAACTTTGTAACTTTATTGCTCTTTTTCACTATTCATTTTATACATTTATTAAAAGATTTAAATCAAGTCCTTGACTGGTTTATGCTAATTCATCTAACATCAAATATTTTAAGGAACAGCTAATGGCACTTTTGTGTAATCTTCATATTGCATATTTTGCTGTAGATGGGTTTTTCTGGAAGGTGTTGTGTTTCTGGAAGGTGCTGTAACAGTGATGGCTCAGATATCTTTTTTATCTAGAAATAAATTGAAAAATAATCATAAATTTGATAATTTATAAGTTTATAAATTAGCCTTTTTAATGATTTTCAATATGTTTGGAAAATATCTAGTTATAGAACTAAGAGTCATAAGTAGTTCTGGAATAAAACATTAGTTGTAGTAAAAATGCAAACCCAAATTTTCTAAGATAAACAGGCAAAGATTCACATGAACTCATTGTAAATATTGTGCTGGTGGTTTTTACTTGCTAAGACATTCAGAACATCATACACATTTTCTTTAACACATCCTAAGGTCAGTAAGTATTTTTTAAAGTACTTTGTCAGTGTTTGGCATGTAACATGGAGTACTTATTCAATGAACTGTTCATAAATTCAGCAATTCAGTTCATAAATTCAGCAATTTTTAATTAGTCCAGATACATTAGACTGATAATAGATTGGCTTGATATAGCTGACTGGATTGACAGACTGATGCTGAATACCAGATGATCCTTCTGTTTATCTGTTTTGAGGTTTTGAAGCCTTTCCTCTTTGAATATACTGACCAACAAGAACAACTTATTGTCTTTCCTTTGTAGCAGCATACTGAGACTACCAACTTGCTTAAGTGATCCTGTTTTGTTCTTAGGTCTTCATTCATAGATTCTGTGATGTATAGGATTACTTGGTTTCAATCTGTCTTGTAATTTTACTAATACTTGTGAATTTAAAGCACACGAGTATCTCAGATACAGTGCATGACTTCACCTTAATGTTGTCCCTATTTTTAAGCTAATACTGAAGTTATTCAAAAAGTTATATTTGAAAAATGTAGGTCACATTACTGCATTAAGTTTACCAAATAGTAAGTCCAAAATGCCCTCTCCCCATTTTTGTGGTTGTTAACTACCAGCTGAAGAATGGCAATTAAGTATCACATGCTCCTTGAAAATAATAATAGCAAGTAATACTAAATAGCAAGTTCCTGTAATTGAAATATTTTTCCATCATGAACATAGTACTTTTTTTTTTCTTTGAAAAAGATAATTGCACTCAGAGTCAAAATATTCAAGATACTCTTGAAGAGCAACATTCAGATGTTTTTTAA
This sequence comes from Onychostruthus taczanowskii, assembly GCF_017590055.1. NCBI lineage: Eukaryota > Metazoa > Chordata > Aves > Passeriformes > Passeridae > Onychostruthus > Onychostruthus taczanowskii. The sequence goes on along the minus strand of NW_024497629.1, from coordinate 15,517,299 downwards.
CACTTCCCAAAATAAGCTTTTTCATGAAGATTTTTCACGACATTTGATATTTAGAGCAGTGAAGGAGTAAAATTTTTCACTGAAGTGAGACTGATAGGCCTGTAGTTTCCGGGGTCCTCCTTCTTGCCTTCCTTGAAAACTGGGACAATGTTCTCCAGCTTCCAGTCAGCTGGGATGTCTCCAGATCCCCAAGACTGCTCAAAAATCGTCAACAGAAGTTTTGCAATTACATAACTGAGCTCTTTAGGATTCTTGATAAATCCTATTTGTAGGAATCCAGCTGGAGCATCAGATCATACATAATTTCAGGGTTGACTGGAGCTTGATCGTTCTCATAGTCATGGTCCTCTAGTTCAGGGCACTAAGACCCTTTTGGTGCATCATCCATGTTGAAGCAGAGACAAAAAATACATTAAGCACATCTGCCTTGTCCATGTCCCTGTTTGTGAGGTGACTGTCCTCATCTTGAAATGGGCCAAGGTTATTTCTACACTGACTTTTGCCATTAATATATTTGAAAGAACTCTTTATTGTCCACCATATTTTTGGCCAGCTTCAACTCCAGATTAGTTTTTTTCCCTACAGTGGCAAGCAGCATCTCTGTATTCTTCCATGACACCTTATCTTGTATCCACAGTCCTTTTTTGCCTTATTTCCAAGAGCAGATGCCTGTTCAGCCAAGCCAGGCTTTTGGCTTTGCCTCACCTGCTTGACTTTCAACGTTACTGTGCCCTTAGGGAGGCAATGCTTAAAAAATGACCAGATGGATCCCAACACCTGCAAAAATATTTTCCATGGGGATTTTACTTACTAGTCCCCTGAGAAGTTTGAAGTCTGTTCTCCTCATTCCAGAGTCAAGGTTTTGCTGGCACTTTTCCTCTTGTCAACAAAAATTTTAAACTCAGTACTTTATGGTTGCTGCAGTCAAGAGAGCCACGAACCTCCACTTCACTTACGAGATCCTCCCTGTTGACAAGCAGTAGATCAAGGAGGGCATCTTTCTGAGTCAGCTTCCTTAGAATCTGTTCTATAAAATTGTTCTGCAGGATTTTTAGGGATCTTCTGCACTGGGTTGTACTAGCTTTGTGGTTCTCCCAGGTAATTTCTGAAAAGTTTAAGTCCCCCCATAAGGACAAGAGAAGTTGATGTGGAAGTGTCCCTTAGTTGCTCAAAATATAAATTTTTGGCATCATCTTCCTAGCTGTAGGTCTACAGTAGACTCCCAAAATGACATTCACATGATTGGTTTGTCCCTTGATTCTTATCCAGAAACTCTCAGCTGAGTAATTACCAGCAGAGAACTCCATCTATACTACCCCTTCTGTGACATCAGTGCCGCCCCTTCTCTGCCTGTTGCCCTTTCTGCTGTGCCTTATCCTTCCTAAAGAGCCTGTAACCATCCAAGAGGGCACTCCAGTCACAGAACTCATCCCACAGAGTTTAATTTACACCAGTGATATCAGACCAGGACTGGGGCAAAGCTTGGGTCTCATTTTGTTTTACTTATGCTGTGTGCGTTTGTAGAAACATTATAGTCTGATACTTTCTAGCCAGCACCTTGTGAAGCAGATTGAGAGATTAGTGCTTTTTTCCTAAAGTTTTGGCACACCATACAATTGCTCATCACTGCCAAGCCTGGCATTTGTCCTTTCCTCCTTCCAAGCTACTTTAAACCTCTGTCAGTGAGCCCCACTAGCTCCTGTGCTAGAGATCTTTTTCCCCTCTGAGAAAAGTGCATTCTGTCAGGTGTCAGTAGACCAGGTGTTAAGTAGATCATCCCATGGTCAGCAAACCCCAAATTTTTCCACTTACACCAGCCTCAAAGCCACACATTGACCTGACAGGTCTGCCTATTTGGGCTTCATAACAACTGTTTTTTATGGTAATTATAATAATTTTGAATTCCCTGCTTAGAGTCTATTCAGAATTAACAATATATGGAGATTGTCATGTCATTAAAATAGATAATCTTAATCATTATTTCAAATTGTAATTATGTTTTCTGACCTATATTTCATGTAAATAAATATTATTCATAAAAGTTAATTTAAAATGCCATAATTTCCAAGAAACTGACCATAAGAGACAAGTTGATGCACTCATTCACAAACCATGTGCACAAAATCAAGCATCTGTTAATAGTCACTTTTTTGTTGCTTGAAGGATGAGGAATTTAATAAATCAAAATTAGTCTCTGTAAATTAATTTTTTTCATGCAGCAGGTTTAGTTGATTACATCAAAACAGCCTAGACATATATTCTCTATAGAGGAACATCTTGAATTAGAATTGTACATTTATGCATTAGAACCTGATAGTTGTTTGTGAAGTGTGCTTGAAAACATAAGTGTATCTATAGATAAAGAAAGAATAAATTGCATACTGACCTCAGTAGGTAGAGGTAGCATCTATGCAGCTCATATACATATTCTGAAATAGCTGAGCTGTCTTGAGATGTCCTATAGTTAAGACTAAAATTCTTGCTATTTCACTAAATAAGAAGCTTGTTTTCATATTTGAAAGAACCAATAAAACTATTGTTTGAAAGGAGGAGTGATAAAAATGTCAAAGTTGATGGGCATTAAGTCCTTATCTAACATATTTTGTTTTCTGAAAGATTTATATGATTTTCACTACAAGATGTGAAGCAGAGTGCTTCAATGTACATATTTTATTTAACAGGTACGGAAAAATGTTTCTTGGTCAGTTGTTCATAATCTTTCCATAGCTATGAAACACAGTTTAATATTAATACCTAAATAAATTAAATTAGGAAGTAGGAAGTCCTCTATCAACCTGGGATACCATTCTTTAGTGGTCAAAATCCTGTTTTAAAGGCCAAAGTGAAGACCTATTAAGTTTCAAAGTGATTGGCAATCCTTCCTAAGATACACAAAAAAAAAATCTAAGAAAATATTCTACAATTTCAGCTCAATATAAGTCCTCTATCAACCTGGGATACCGTTCTTTAGTGGTCAAAATATTGTTTTAAAGGCCAAAGTGAAGACCTATTAAGTTTCAAAGTGATTGGCAATCCTTCCTAAGATACACAAAAAAAAAAAATCTAAGAAAATATGCTACAATTTCAGCTCAATATGACATTATAATCTGTCATTTGGAAGTTCTTCAAATTATTTCTCCTTTATAAATACTTACAAATCTTCATAGATATGCCATGTTCTATCACACATTCATACTTGCAATAATACCTCTTTATACCTCTCAGTGTGAAGTCTACAGAACATGTAATTATTTATTTACATATTTATTTTGCCACCTTGTTTGTCTTTTTCCTGGTGGCATGGTATGAATTAATTGTAGCATAAATGAGAACCATGCTCTTCTTTTTATTTCTTCATTTGGGATTTTTACACACTTCTTCCTCATGCTTTTGTCTTCCACTGAGCAACATAAGAAGAAACTGAATTTCTGCTCCTTCTTCTTGTTGTTGATTGGTTGATTTTCCTTGGAAAGTATAGTTTTACTAAACTGTTTCTGGGCTAGTAGTTTTTTCTAAAGTATTCACTTAGTAAATTTCACTTAGTGACATAAACAGTGAGTAATTCATCCAGACTTTTCCTATAGCAGGGAAATTCTGAATAACATGGTAAAAGATAAAAAATATAATTATTTTAAAGAGTTATAAATCTTTTCATAATGGTAGTCTAGTCATAGGTACATAAAGATAGAATTCTTGTCAATATCATAAATATTTTAAGAATTCTGTGGACTTAATTGCAGAGCAACAAATTGAAACTGAAAAAAAGAAGATAAACTATACTTCTTGTCTGTACTCAGTAACTGCATTCTCTTACAAAATACAAAATACTAAAAACAACAGAACTGAAATAACACTAAAAATCTTCCAAATATCATCCTTTTTTTTTAAGTCTTCTAAACTGGAATAAAATAATTTTCCTGTATACCCACAGTATATGGTTTTATAGTAATTAGCATTTCAGTGTGTACTAGCACCTTTTATGGCAAAGTGTTCTGAGAACTTCAAGCTTTGCAAACATTACATAACAACATTTGCTTTCTCTTTTACATCCACCATAGTCTGTGATGTGTTTTGTCTCTGAAATCTTTGAATAAATCTCATTAGAGAGTATATATCATTACTTCACTACATCCACTAAATGAAAATACACTACAAACTCCAGTTCAATTTGTAATACTCACTGTATGAGAATTATTTTTCTTAGAACTTGTATTTCCAAGATGACTGTGGTATTCTAATTCTTAGATTGTGAAACATCTGCCAGTAAGGCGAGACATTCACCTATAAAGAAATATAGGGGCAGAATGCTAATATGTACATTTCCTTTCTTCACAGCTGTAACCTGCCCCAGCATAGAGACTCTTCTGTCAGAACACGTTGTCTGGAGACTGATTTCTGGGTCACTGAATGAGTATGGAGCCCAAGTCATGCTCAGCTGCAGTCCTGGATATTATTTATTGGGTCAAAGACTCATACAGTGCAGGCCTAATGGAACCTGGAGCATAGGCAATGAAAGGCCAGCTTGTAAGGGTAAGGAACATACTTGTTTACAGAATATCCTATGCTTTTTAATACGTATCTTTTCTTTTATAAATAAAGGCTTTAATAAGCTATTTTACTCTCACATTCCAATAAGTAAGAAAGTGTGAAATTTTCATTAACTTGAAATTAATTTATTCCAGCTCCTTAGGTGTTAAGTACAATGTGTTTCATACAACAGTCAATGATGTACCATCAATAAATCAATTTGTATTTATTCTACTAGTTGGTGCATAAGTATGTAGAAAGTACTAAGAGAGAATATTATTACTTTAGAAGATTATATTGCTTTGACCTCTTGGGTGAAGCATTAAAACTGTACTGTTGGAGAAACATTCATATGAGCTTTTACAGTGTCTCCATACAAAAATGCCATAAATTACATCAATCCTGACTTTGGATGTTTAAGGTTTTAAGGAACCTTGGCAATCTCAGTGGAATCATACAGACTTCAAGGGTTACAGTGCCAAAGTCTTAATAAATTACTCCAAAACTTCATTTTTTCTTTTACAATAAGTTATTTTTTAGATTCTGTTAACTGCAATTGTGTCCCTTTCTTTTTGTACACACAGACTAAAAAATGTAGTTTTGATATGCTGCCTTATATCCAGCTACTGTTCATCTGCTAAAAAGTCTTTGAAAAGATAATTCTTCCCCACCCTCTACAATTACAGAAATTTTATGTGAGTAGAAAATGGGATGATCCACATCAAATGCAGTAAACCAAAAGAAAAGTATTAGAAACACAAGGAGTTGCTGACTGAAGAGATATTAGTTAATTTATAAGAAAGATACATTGTTTTGCCCTCTACTAGAGGACTGAATAGGATTTAATTATAGCAAACTTCATGCCCCAAGAGATATTCAGTAATATATCCATTGGACATGGATCATTAAGATCCAGAAACACACTGCAGTATATTTTTTTGGAGTCTACAGTTTACTTCCTCTTCAAAAAGAGTTTGATTTTTTTTAACATAAATGTAATTAATATTCAGTATTAAAGTTAGAAATTATAATGTTAGGCTAATCCCCAAATTATATTAATGTGACTTGATTGTAGTCAAAATTAGTCTTACTCATCTGTAGACACATTATGTACATAAGAAACTATGATAATATATTTTCTGATTATGACTGAGTTAGTTAACTGCACGGTAGCTGGTACTTGATTTTATACAAATGCTAACCAATTCCATGTTGTTTTCTACAGCAAACATTTTAAAATACATGAGTGGGACCTTGGGATTTCAAGTAGGAAGTTTAGTTGTGATCAAGATGCCATTGAATGTTAACATATGATTTACACTAATGTATAAATACAGTTGAAGCTCTTGAGGACGTTGGTCTGCATCTTAAATTACAATAATTTTGTATACTCTTCTAGAAACAAAAGAAATGACAGAATGGTTTTAATTAAATTAGAATTTGATACATTCTTGAAGGACAATTTTTCATGTGGTGTGCAATAGCTGTGGGTTGCAGCAGATGCTACAGAAAGTTTCTCTGATAATTGGTCAAATCTAGTCTTTGGCAAAACCAGATGATTTATTGTTTTAGCAAGCAGACAATCATATATGCTATATGCTTATGAATAGTAGTGGGAAATAAGAAAAAAAGTTCATAATAATTCAGAGTACTAAATGTTAAAAAGATTTATAAGACTTTAAACTGTCACAACATTTAAAACAGCCAGGGAAAGTGTATTTAAGGAGCAACCATGGATATGTACATATGGAATATAACCACAACCTTCTCAGGAATTCATGTAATTCCCTTGTTTCAGAACTAGAAATATGCATTGGCTGCTGTCAAGATCTGCAAGTATCCCAAAGAATTTTTAGTTTTAGAACAGATGTTGCCATATCAAGCATAGTTTTAAGCCCTTTCTATGGAATACAACTCTTGTATTTATTCCTATTCCATTTACTTTTTAAGAAAACACAAGGTGATGAATTGTCTTCCAGTCAAAAAAATATGAAAAGCATTTTCGTATTTCAATATGTTCTGTTTTTTTTTTTTTTTTTCCTAGTTATCTCCTGTGGTGGTCTTCCATCTCCACCAAATGGAAATAAGATTGGAACCTTAACAGTGTATGGAGCTACTGCAATATTCACTTGTAACACAGGATACACATTAGTGGGTTCTCACGTGAGAGAGTGCTTGGCAAATGGTCTCTGGAGTGGTACTGAAACCCAATGCCTAGGTAAAACCCCCAAAATTTTGTTCTTTTGTTTTGTTTTGTCTTAAAAGTATCAATAAATGGATTTCAGCTCATGTCAAGCAACATTTTTGAATCAATGAAAAATAAAGGTACCTTAAATATGGAAATATTATGTCCTGAATATGATTTTATGCTAATCTACGAGCATATATTTTTTCATTAGACATAAAATTACCTTTTATGTTGTTGTAATGCTTTTCAAACTAGTATGATTTTTAAGTGACTCAAATAATCTTCCACATTCACATTTTTCTTTGTGGAGCAGGGTGTGTGATGAAACTAAGCTTCAAGAAAATCTTCAATTAGGACTACTCCTGATGCATTCCAACTCCAATTGAGGACTCAGCATATTGACCATTCAGTCAGGGGAAGCAGACAAAAGGCAGTCAAATGTGGGACAAAACCAAGATTCTTTCAAACCCTGAGACTGATATACTTTGGACATGAATTCTCACCCCAACTCTTGCTCTCTTCAGATCCACTCATATTGGTTCTACTAATATGCAAATGTTAGCTAAACTGCTAATTCAGACATAAGGAAAAAGTTCTCTTTTTTGAGAGAGGCTCAGCAGTGGGTTTATTCTTGGTTGTGAACAGGATATTTATTTCTGGAATCTGTTGTTTGCTTTGTCTGCCCTCATTTTGCAGATTTTCTTCTTGCCTTATAGTTGAATGTACTCGCTTGGTCTCAGGAAAGGAGTAATTCTGCTTTCTCTTCAGAGCTCAACATCACATAAAAAGCATCTTTCTTCTATGGTACCTCACTCTGTCATTTTAGCAAAAAACACAGTGTTCCATGCTTATCTTTATATCCAGGTGTATGTGGGAATGCCAAGCACTTCTGTTGGGTGGTGGAGGAGTTTTACAGTGGATCTGCTGCAACACTGTGGATCATGTGCAGTCCCCTGGTGGAAGGCCCCAGAAATGAGTCTGTGGGCTATGGCCTCCCTGTGCTGGACCCAGACAGAGCTGATTTTTGACTGAGTTGGCTTTCCTTGTGGATACGTTCTTCTCCCCAGGCTTCTTAGACCCAAGCTAATTTGGCAATAGAACCACCTTTATCTTATCTCAAGCTCCTGTCAGGTGGCTTAACTTTATGTCCAGATTTCCAGGAATTTGCAGAGGCTTATTTGGTGGAGGGGGGAGGTTTGGTGACCACACATGAGCAGTGGCTTCTTTATACAGCTTGAATAGTGGGCAAAGTCCTACAGTGATCTTAGCAGTTTGAGCCATTAACATCTCAGTTTGTCACAGATAGTAGGCTGCAGCAGAAAGAAAAATAAAGACAGAATATTTTCAGAAAAAAGCAGCACAGGATCATGTAATTCAGATCAGAATTAAGATTTTTATACCTTTCCTTAAGTATTCCTGATTGACTCCTTCATTTTGCAACAGGAATGTTTGTAGTTCAATTTGTTTGAATACAGTTTAATAGTAAGACACAGAGTGATCAGAAGTAGTGACCATTGTCTCTACTTCTAAATGTCACTTCATTATCAGTGACTTCCCAGCAAGATGCAGTTGCTTCTGGCAAATTTTATGAAAATGAAGAACACTCCTCTGGCTTGATATATTTTCACACATGATTGTTCAATTCGAAATATGCTGTATTAAGAAAGATGTCATTTTGATGCAGGAAATAAGCATAGGATAGCATAAGCATAGGATATAGGTATAAGGAGAATACACTGATTGCTACTTCTGTTGATATTTAGAGCAGTAAAGAAATAAAATAAACTTTTTTTACCTAGGAAAAAATTTGCACTGAGGTGCTGCTTAGGGGAGTGATATGATTCAGCATTACTTTTTCACATGTGTAAGTTCATCAGTTCCACAGCAGAAGTGTACAGAAGCTTTATAGCTAAAAACACATCAGCCATCTACTGGTGTCAGGTTATCCCTGGGCTGAGCTTGACTGACATTTAAATATGTTGGAACTGCAACTGTGAATACCCAACAGCCCAAAGCTTGTATGTGTGAGTGTTTTCCACAGCCTTTTCTTCTGTTCTGAACATGCAAACGCTATTGCAAAAGAAAGAGCTATTTTCCCTGTAGGTTCTTCCAGTGTGTTACACCACTCATTGTCAGGGTATTGCCCGACACCTGCATGTAATGAATTCAAGCATAAAGATATGTATTAGTATTCATTCATTTTGAATAAACTGAAACACCACTTCATAATCTGATCAATAATAACAGTATTTAGTACTTATGTACTATACTTTTCTTTTTTGAAAGGCTATATGCAGGATAATTTGGCTGCCAACATATGCAAACTAAACAATACACAAATCTCAATGGATTCTGTTAGTATTATAAATCACTCTTGCTCATGAAAGGCTGGAAAAGAGTTTTTTCTTTCTTCTATTCTGACTATTGAGAAATAACATTACATTGAATATCCCAGAAGATTAACTGTCTATGGTAGTCATGGCTTTAGATTTAAATAGTCTAGAGATGGAGAATTTTCAGTACATGACTTACCTATATATATATATAACATATGTCTATATATATGTAGAAAAATACCACACTATTCTGAAAGCCAGTTTAGAAATGATACCTGGTAAAGCTTTCAACTCTTTGGGAAACAGTTAATAAGTTTATTAGGTCTCATATTTAGGAATGACTATGTCTATATGCAGCTTGAATTAAATTTATATGAAGTCGTCCTTTTCTTCTCCAAGAATAATTTGGTGCTGGATTTTTTCTAATTCAGACTTTACAAATTCCATTGAAATTGGTATGGATTACTAATATCACCTTATAGCTAATAACTTTTTAATTTTTTTCCCACTTGATTATCTGCATTCTGCATTTTAATTTATTTTTACAGATCTTTTCCCACTTGTAATGAACACGGGACCTCTTGCAAGAGCTATTACAGTAGTAAAAGCATTGCTTGCTTTATGATACTTCCCAATTCTATTCTTTTTCTAGAAACTTAGATGGACTTCAGTTCCTATTTGATTGATTTCATTGTTGAATGAAGCCCTATGCTTAGAACTGTTAAATGCATGGATCTACCTCACCAGACAAAAAAGATCACATTTAGAGCTGGCAGGTTAATCACTACTTAGTTCTTGCTATTTCAAAATAAGACAGGCTCTATAGTGCTAAAAATATTATACAGCTTTGAGTGTGAAAGTCTAAATTTGAGTTACCTTATGCATGCTGCAGAAAGTTTTATTTCTGCTGCTAAGCTCCTTCCTGTCTCTCTTACATGCTTTCACATAAAATATATTAATACCATGTTCTTCAGACACTTGATTTAGATGCAATTAAGAATACAATCCAAGGTCAATGGAACTATGTGGGCTCCTCCAGAGAGCAATTCAGAAAAGGTAAATTCTTACATTTTAAAGCTAGATGATGTGAATACTGCTAATTAAATATTCCTATATTTCAAGGACGAAATGCCCCAAATTTATTTCAGAGGTGCCTTTAAGACTTACCTGAAGCCTGTGAAAATCAGAAGGCAAACATGCAGGGAGCTCTGAATGAGTCTTTCCATTTCAAAGGAATTATAATGAGTTAGAGATGCTTTTTATCTACACTGTACCTGCATGAATATAATTCAAGACAGCTATAGATGAAAGTAGATATCACTTTATGTTACCTACTGATATGTGTAGAATTAATTTATGATTTCAGGTTAAATGAGTACACTAATTTCTATATCTTAAGAAAGGGTTTGTCAATTCCTTATTATTTGTCTCTGTATAAAGCTAAAATCAGGGGCTGTAGTTAATGAGTCTAAGGCTCAATTTAAGACCTACCTATTCAGTTTATTAGCATTACATGTATTTCTTTTTATTAGTTATATAAGGATAAATATGAATTGGTATGCAAGATTTCTTTCAATTTCACTCATTCACACCATTAATAATATGTATTTTTCCCTTTTTTCCTTCCAAGAATATTTGCAACTATAAGTCATAAAACCAATGTGTTTTTATGCATGCTTTGTGTGTATGGCTGACCATAGGTTCATATAGGGTACAGGGCAAATTGGAAGCATTTAAATTTGCCTTACTCCATCTGCAAAATCAGTCTAATTTAATTGTAGATCAGTGTGTTTTCCTGAAAAGATACTTTTCCCTGTGTTTTTATGCCTTTCAGATGCAAAACTACACATAAACAAGTCAAGGACATACTTAAAATCTAAAGTTAAATATAATCTACTTCATTCTGTCTTTTAATTATATGATATATACAATGCCTTAGATTTATCTGTATGAAAATATGATGCTGTGGACTATGGTTGTGTAAAATATCTAATCCTTTAATTGGTAAGTCATAGGTAAATTGCAGTATAATATTATGATACTGGCTTTTATTTGAAATTCTTACTACAATGAAACAGAATTATTTGTATCTTGCTTTCCAGGTGTTTTAGAATAAAACTGCTGAACCAACCTTGGTGCTTATGAACAATTTTCTTAATTCTTGAGGGCATATTTTACTAAAAAAATCCCCTCACAGACTTCTTAATTTTCTTTAATTTTAGTTGATGAGAAAATTACATACATTTTGTGTCACTGCAGTGCTCTTTCAGTTCTTGATATTTTGGAATAGTTAATTTAAATGAGTCAAAATTCCCTGAAAAATCATTAAATACAGTAGGTGGAATGATCTGTAAATGAAATGACTCGCATAATAAGTCCAGCAGCTTGTTAAATCTCCATTTAAGAGAAATGCATAATATTTTTCTTTATGCCAGGTGGCACATTTCATCTATCTTTCTTCTTGCAATTCTCTGTGGTCCTGTGTTTGTCTTCTGTGCAGCTACTGCTTTTCAATTCTTTACTATTTAGATCTAGAAAATGAAAAAAATCCAATTGTACTCCTTTCTATTTCACCTCACTCCCTGGAAAAAAATAGGGAGAAAATATTAGAAACTAATTTCTAGGCATAGGGAAAATAAGAAAATAATTGGGAACAGGCAGGGTGGAAGAATCAAAAGCAAACCTTGATAATCTTACTGTCTTTTCCAGTGACTGTCTCATGAGATGTAGATTTCAGCAGTAGATTTCTTTCACTTTTGTTGTGTAGCAAAACTTTTGAAACAGTCTCCCCTTTTATCCTTGTAACCAAATTGAGAAGACAGGGACTGGATGGGGGGACTGCAAAATGGATGGAAAACTAATTGAGCCAGCAAACTCTAGGGGTATTGTTTCTTGATTCCAAGTGCGACTAGGAGCCAGTGGATAGTGAGGATGAATACAAAGGCCCATGCTATCCAGCTCTATCCATCACTGGATAACAAACTGGGATGCAGCTGCAGCAAGTTTGAGTGTGACGCGAAATGATGGGAGAACAGTTGATGTGTGGATTTTAGTACTGCTACACAGAGGGACCTTTAGAATCTGGAGGCATGGGCCAGCAGGAAGCTCTTAAAGTTTAGGAAAGACAAATACAGAATCCTGCACTTTGCCTTGAATAAAGCCATTTGTGAGTACTCTTGGAACTGACTGGGTAAAATCAAGCTTTACAGAAAGCACCCAGGTGACTGAATGGAGAGGCTGACTAAGAGTTAAAAGTGTGGCCTTACAGTAAAAATATCAGACTGGAGTGTATGAGCACCAGTATAGTCACCAGGTCATGGTTATTATTTCCTCTTCAGCACTCATGTGGAAAATTGTGTGTAGTTTTTGTGTCCTCCATCATACAAGAGAGATATTGCAAAATGAAGCAAGTTCAGGGGAAGGACCCATTAAGGGACCAGGGGCTGGAATATCTTTTAAACAAGAAGAGGCTGAGTGAGGCTGGAGGAGAGAGAAGGGTAGAAGGGATCACATTGCTAATTTGGACTGAGAAAAATAAGATAAATTATTCCATGGCACACTTCAAGGAGAAAAAGATATGCTTTCAATGTCCTCTGTTGCCCTATTCTCTGTTGTAAGGGGAAAAGTAGCTGCATAATTAGTGAAAAACTTGCATTCATACTTTTTTCCTCAAATTTGCAGTATAATACCACAATGTCTTCTTAGAGGCATCAGCAACCCTACAATTAAGATTTTTATAATAATCCTGCATGTATGAAAAACCTAATCAAATGGTGAATGTTTTATCTTTCTAGTGTTTTAGAGGAGCCATTAGGTGTGAATGAAATATAATGTCTAGCATAATAAAGGGGCTTTATTAGAAAGACTGAATCCCGAAGAAAATTTTCAAACAAGTTGCTGTTGATGGATACAGCCTGCATGAAGCAGAAGTGATCACACACACACACAACCCATTGTAGCTGCAGTCTTGAGCCTTAGGTCCCAGTCCTCACCTCTCAAAATGAGGATTTAGCACGTTTCAGATGAAATTACTGCAGTTACAATTAATCAGTGTCACCAGAAAAAAAAAAAAAAAAAAAAAAAAAAAAAAAAAACCAAAACTTTTTCTCCTCCTTAATCAGTAAAGAGAAATAGTTTTTTTGCTCAGCAACTGTGTTTTCAAAGAGAATGAAGAATCCAGAATAAATTAAATCATTACTTTGCTTCCTCACTGCCAAGACTGCTATTATCCTGGAATAATGGATTCTGTAATGTTTTAACAGCAGCTGAAATAAGGAGGAAACAGTGCTGGCTGACATTCCTTCCTGCTCATGCCTTCTATCTGGAAAATGCTTATAAATTCATATGCATGTCAAAATTATAGTAAGCTATTCTTTATATTGCTTTGCCATTTGTTCAGTACCAACAAAAACTACTTCTATTTTTTTATTATGGTGAAGTGCCTTGGTAAGATTGCCTTTTTCCCCACAGAAGTGTGAGGTCTTTAATTCTCAAGCCTGTACTATTATTTCATCATAGAATTCTCCTTTCTCTAATTCATTATTTTCTCCTTCAAAGAAGTAGAAGAAATATAATCTGAAGGTCTTATACCTGAGAACTTGTTCTGCACAGTGCAATAGTTGACTCTAAATATATTGTTTATTGGAAGGAAAGTTGAAATTTTGGGGTTTTTTTCTTGTAATTTTTAGCAAGTCCTATCAAAACACACGTTTCTGATAGGTTGTTTTTTTATTGTAGCTGGTCATTGTGGCTCACCAGACCCGATTGTAAATGGCCATATTAGTGGAGATGGTTTCAGTTATCGTGACACTGTGGTCTACCAGTGTAATCCTGGCTTTCGACTTGTTGGTACGTCTGTCCGAATTTGCCTACAGGACCACAAGTGGTCTGGACAAACTCCTGTTTGTGTCCGTAAGTACAACTAATTTTTCACTGAATTGTTGCTACTATTTTAAATGCAATTAAATATTAATAGTGGATTAGATGTTCAAAAGTGTTTGGGCTCAGATCAGATATTTGTTGGACCTGTTGTCAGTTACAAGGGTTGTTATGATCCAGTTTCTAACCTAGCACAGGCTTGTTAATATTTCCAGTAACTCCTGATATCTGTTGTTTCAGAAAAGGGATGGAATAGGCACTGAAGGGGTTTGAATAGCAGGCTGCAACTGTGTAACTTAATCAATCTCTTTCTCTTTGTCCAGGCATAGTTGTTATGCCAAGTATGGGTTTGCTGAGCCTCTCCCCTATTTTTTTCACCAAGAGTAAAAAATTCCTTTGTATATTTTCATTGGTTAAAGGACAAAGCTGGACTAGTGTTCATCTGTGCATTTCTGATGGTGACTGCCTGTTTTTGCAAATTGCACTCAAGTTGACTTACCAATGCAAGCCAAGGCATGGCATTGGATAATGCTACGTCTGTTAGAAGAGATATTAACTTTTTTATAGTCTTTAATATTTTCTCAATTCACCTGTTTTTGAAAATCCCATAATTAAGTGCTAGAATTGCAGAGTCTTTCCTTCTCTAGTTCTTTCTTAATTTGTGTGGCAGATTATCTGACCTTTTCTGAACCATCAGCCATTTAATCAGACAAGTCCAATTTTTCCGTTTTTTATTTTACTACTTTATTATGTAGTTGGTTTTATTTCCTTTTAATTTCAGTTTTACTAAAGAGGCCCATATTTATAAGTATTTTTTTCTTTTTAATGCAGAATTTATATCAACTATTTCAGTGTTGCATTTTTTAAGATGTTTGCAATTCAGACATAACTATTGTCTACACAGAGAGAGTCATTGAGATGGTCAGCTTTTCTGTTCAATGCATACCAAATTTCTAAATGTTTGGTATTTTCTTTCTTAGGGTAAAATGAAAATTTGTACATGTATACAGTGGCAGAAAATATCTGCCAAGTGTCATTGCGCTTTTAAAATCCTATTTATATCTTCAAGTGATTTCTATTCATTAAAGGAGGCACAAATAGCATTGTTACTATTAGTGCATTCATTTGACTGTGCAGTGAATAAAGTCCATTCAAAGAAAGGGGCAAAGCTGAAAGGGGCACGGCATGTGAGAGGCAGGAGGCTGCCCCTTCTTATATGGATGTTATTGTTACCATTATGAGAAGAACTGGCATCAGTTTCTGTTATTAGAGTTTGCCTAATGATTTCCATTGCTACATGGTTTTCTTTTGCTTAGAACACTACCAGACAAAAAAACCCATGCAAGATGATTTGGTTTATGTCAGCATTCAAACTTCAAGGGACTTTCCTCCTTTGATTAATTTATTTAAGAAATTCCCAAAAAAATGAGACTCTTATTTCTGAGAGGTAAAGTGAAAACTGAATACTGTTCACCAATCCTAGAAATGTGTACTACTGAAATATTTTTTGACTGAGCATTGTGGAGCCTGAAGTAGAAATATGGCTGTTGACCTTGGCTGGATGCCAGGTGGCCACCAAGCTACTCTCACTCCCCTCCTCAGAAAAGCAGGGGAAAAAATAAGATGGCAGCTTGCTAAAACAAAAGGGAATGGATGCATGTGCAAGCAAAGAAAATAAATTTTTCATTTTCTGCTTCCCATAAACAAGCAATGTCTGACTGTGTCCCAAGAAAGAAGGCATCAGCATGTGTAACAGTTGCTCCAAAACATGCATGTAAATAATGAATGATACCTCTCCTCCTTCCCCGCTGCCACCCTGCCTTGCCCCTTCCTCCTCCTCCTCCTTCTTAGCTTTCATATCTGAGCAAACATCATACGGTATGGAACATCCCTTTGGTCAGCTGGCCTGGTTATATCCCCTTGCAAGGTTGAGACAATCCCAGCCTACTGGTGGGAAGGTGGAATGCTGGAGAGACAGCAGTGATGCTGTGCAGTGCTGCTCAGCAGTAGCAAAACAGTGGGGTGTTCTTAACACCTTTCTAGCTAATGATACAAAGCGCAGCACCGTAGGACATCCATCTCAGGTAGACCCAATACATTGCAGACATTTCAGGGGCTGTGCCCCTGAAAATTTGCCCACATTGGTCTTTGTTTTGTGAGCTTGTTACAGAACATTCCCTCTTTTTATATTTTTAATTACCTTTGAAAGGATTTTTAGATTTGTAAAGTACCAGACATTGTCTTAAAAAACAATTTTAAGTGCCTAAAGAGGCACTTACAGTTCTCCACCCATGACTCCCTAACATTCTTAGTTTCATATACAAGTCAGCCTTCTTCATCTTGCAAAATTTGTGGTCTTTCCTCATCTCTATACTGGATAATCAGTTGGACCACACTTTAGCCAAGTATTTTCTGAAAGGTCTTTCACATGCTGCTTATTGAGAGTTAATAGGAAATTAGAAGATTTCTGCTTAGTTCCTTGTGAGTAGCAGCGCCACAGAATCAAAAGAAAAAAAAAACCCATGTATAGGTTATTTATTCAAGTACTATAAACATCACTAGTGCAGAGTTGAGAAGTTCTGTGTTGTGCATGTGTGTATATGCACATTCTGATTTTACATTGTTAGTATCTATGCTTTTATATATTTTTCTATAATATTTTAATATCTTGTTACATGAAAAACTAGAGCGTGACCATAATAAGCTTATTTTATAAGTTCTGCTTTAGCAAAATCAACACACATAATATGTAATGGGAAAGATCTACTCCCAAAATTTATTTCTTTATGGTCATAAGAAAATCAGATTAAAAGAATCACTACTTCAGCAAATCAGTGCAAGATCTTTGAAACTGGAATGCTTCAGAACTGCAGAATGTTTTGAAACAGTGCATCAAATTTGTTTGGCTCTACTACATGTTTAAGCTTGCTGGGAAAAATATTTTCCTTTATTTGTATTAGTAGGAATTTTTAAATGTATTTTTTAAAGTCTAATGCACATCAGATGTGTGTGAAAATGCACATATTATATTATATATACATACATATATATATATAAATATTGATTTAGATTTATTACAACATTCAACATAAGGTAAAAAGTAGCACAGTTAAGAATTCTCAATAAATATATCCTACTATTGTTCTTCTATGTCTTGTATAAATGTCAAAGACAAATTCAGAAGCGGGAAAAAAAACTAAGTCAAAAACCAAAATGCCAAAGGATCTCCAACCTGCTACTGGTTCCATGGATGAGTACCTTTCAATTTGATGCTAACCTGCCTATTTTTTTTCTAACAGCAATCACATGTGGACATCCTGGGAATCCAGCTCATGGAATGACTAATGGCAGTGAGTTCAATTTAAACGATGTGGTAAATTTTACCTGCAGCACTGGATACTTACTTCAGGGTGCTTCTCGAGCACAGTGTCGAAGCAATGGGCAGTGGAGTAGCCCTTTACCCAACTGCCGAGGTAAGAGTTTCACCTGGCCTCAAAATGCTTGGATATAACTCACAAGTCTGTGCTTTAGGAACTTATTCTCACCTTTATCTGAGTTTCTGCATTTCTATATTTGAGATTGCTGTTACAGCTGAGTATTGGGGAAGCCAAGACTTTCCAGTATTTTTAACTCAAAGTTCTGAGATGTCAATCTTCAGCATTTGGTTTATAGAATATAAAGTGAACTTTGTATCACACAAGTTATATTACATCAATAAATCACAATTGCCTGTCTAGCCTGAATTAGGTGCATTTTAATATAGTTTACATAAATGGTCATTATGAAAGTGAATATTTGTGTATCAAAACATTATTAATTCTCTTTTTTCCTAGCAATACCTGACAGATGTTAAACCTGATTTTTCTTGCCCCACCAAAAAAAAAAAAAAAAAAAAAGGAATAAAGTAAGATTTCATTTTGCTTGGGTTTTTTTGCAAAGACATCTGAGTTTGATTCCTGGTGTGCTATCGGTAAGGTGAACATATTTGAGAAATGAGAATGAAGCAAAGGTTTATGTTATGAGAAAATCTGTATCAAATGTACATATTAGGAAAGGACAAAGAAAAAAACATTTTAAAACACAATTTACTATACTCAGATTGAATTCTTTATCCAGATTCCAGTAATTAAGATTAAAACTCTCTGAAGTTAACCTTTTTTATTCTTTCCATTTTTGACCACTATTTTTATTTATTTTCTTTAATTTTTGGCTATTGTAGAATATGGAGCTGACATCTCATCTTTGGTCTGTTCCACCAATATCTTGATCAGACACCTAAAATCTGTTCACTGGTTTAGTGTTTTTGTGTTATATGTCCCAAAATAACTTCTGCTGGTATAGTATATGCTTTCTCAATGCTGAATCCATTAAGATACTGATATTTAATGATATTGTGAATCATTTTGTTTTGAGTCATTGAGGCAGATTGAGTTTCTTCTAGACCAAATCATAGATGCAAACTGACAGAGACGTGAAGGCAGGACATGAGGTAAATCATGTAAGATATACTGCAAGATCTCAAAGCCCTGGGGAAAACTTTCTGAGATACCCTATATCCTTCAGTGCCCTTTTTGTGAAGGCTCTGGAAGGAAATGTATTTTAATAGCTCTAATTTACAAATTTGTTCTTGGTCATATTCAAAGCTGGAATTATCTGGGTTAATTTATAAATGTTAATAACAGTGCTAATTACCAAATATGTAAACCAAAAAAACAAATTAAAAGATGCTTAGTGTCTGGAAAGAATCTGATGGCTATGTCTGCTATGGAACATGCAAGGAAATAGAACACAAAAATTTATCCAGAAATTCAGTGGTTACTAAGCTTTGATTGAGTATTTTTTTTCACTAGAAAAATATTAGAACAGTGTAAGTACTATGCTTTTTGTTCTTTGTGCAGTCTTTTATGGGCTAAAGGAAATTGCAGGCAGCAAAGTCATTCTAAGGATACAACATTGGGATTAAAGATCATGTAATCAGAACTTAACTTCAGCTCTTGTACTTTTATTATCTCCACCTGTTGGTTTATTAAAAATCTTATTGTTCTACAACTGTTGTTTCTAAGAATAATAATTATCTTTGGTGATTAGCTCATCATAATGTTTCAGAGATAGCTGATGCAATTTCAGGCTCAGTGTGTGTGGAATTAGATCTTTCATTCTCATTAAAACAATAAAGAGACGGCAATTCCCTCAGTCACTACCCTCAGAATTTATTCAAGTGAGTTAACTAACATAGCAATATAATTATTGGAACAGAGAAACAAGAGTTAGTAAACTGTTCCTATTTAGGTGCATGTATTTCTTTTCCTTTTATACTCTTTTCTTTTGCTAGACCGAAGTGTACAAATCCATCTGTCTCATCTTTGAGGCATTTAAGTAAGGTTTTATTTGTTGGAGACACATACTTTTTCATTTATACTGTGAATGCAATCATAATCTGCTCTGTTTGACAGCAAGAGGAAGAGATAGAACAGCTTTACTGAAGTTCAACCCCATTTAGAAGCTGAGTTACTCAGCTATTTACATTGAATTCCATTACATTTATTAAAATGAAAACAAATATAAATGAAAGCAAGGAAAAACAATGCAAAGACTGGGAAGATTTTTTAAAAAGAACATAAGATTTAGGATGCTTACAGTTACTACAACATTATTTCAGTGGTCTCTCCTGTCTGCTTTTGTTTCCCTTTTAAAATTTATTCACAGGAATTTGAGTTTTCTTGAGGCCAGTTTATGGTTTGAAACCTTGTTGAGGAAGGTTGGTTTTCTGAAAGGAGTGAGTATTATAGATGCAACTCTGTCAAGATCCATTCACTTATGAATGGTAAACTCCTACCAGAATGGAGTGGCTTAGAGTTCTCTTAGCTTAGTGTCTACAGTTTTATCTATTCCCACGCAGGTGGTAAGAAGTTGGACTTTTGCCTTTCACTCAGTGTTTCTTCACTTCATTCTTCTCTTCACTTAGTACTTCTTTCTCTATAGCAACATATATTTTTCAGTGACTGTCTTTTATCTCTTCCATCATGAACTGCAAGGATCCACCTAATCTTGTCACCTGCTCCATGCACCCCGCTAAAACCCAGAGCACTTTGCTGCTAATCATGATAACACTGCAGCTGCTCACCTCTGTGACTCAGTTTAACTGATTTAAAGGGTTCGTAGAAGCTGTCATGAAGTTTGCGATTTGTCCAAGAAATCTCTCCTCATGGAGAGTATTAGACTGTCTAAAGTAACAATAACTGTGGTAAATGCATTTGTGCACCAGAAGACATTTAGTTGTGCTGCAAAGGGAATATTCAATATCTACTTCAGCTAAAGCATATCAGTGTTAGAGTACTGTACCATTCTCCTAGTACATGCATCTCTGATCTAGAAATGTGGGGGATTTGTCTTTTAGTTATATGAAAATTTAAAGTGCTGTAATATAATTCTCTTGATAATTGGTATTGTTTCTCGTTTTAGGTTAGGGTGGTTGGTTGATCTTGCAGTTACTATGTAGCAGTTTCTCTCTGCTGTTCCTGCTCACTTTTCTTCTCTGGCGTGTGTTCTCCATAGGCTGCAGAGTATCTACTCCCTCATGCAATGCCTTCTCCTCTAAACTCAGCATTCCCTTTTTTACTTCTCACTGTTGTGTGTGTGTGTGGCCTCCTCTCTCTGGTGTATTCTGCCCTTTCCTAAATATATCTTCAGAGAAACAAACTTTTCTCATCCCTCACCTCTGATTTGAAGAAGGACTGAGAATTGGCGTTGTTCAGCTAAGGGGATAGAAGGCTCAGGGGAATATTGCTTGTCATCTATATGTGTCTAAGGGATAGTCTAAAAAAAGAGGGCCAGACTTCTTATACTGGAAGTACATGATGTACAAAAGCAAACATAAAAAAAGCTTTTTAAATGTGAGAGTGATAAAACACCTGAATAAATTTCCCAGAGACATTGTGGATTTTCCATTCTTGCAGCTGTTCAAAACCTAACTGGACAAACTGTTTAGTTGTCACTTCCAAGTTCAAGTATTCTTGTATACATATTATGACTAAAGACTATAAAAAAAAAAAAAAAATATATATATATATACACCTATGTCAAATTTGGTCTTAATGAATTGATTGGAACTTACCTAAAGCAAGTAATAGCACTTATTCTGGCATAAGCCTTTCCTTCTAAAATTGTGTTTCAACTAATGCGTGGAAAACAGTTGTTTTGTAGTTCATTGTTAACAATGAATTATGAATTTGTTTACAAATAAAGTAAGTCTTCCAGCTCTTTAAATATCCTGCTGGAAAAGGATTGATTCCTGGTAAGCCTGTATCATTTAATTCAACTGAGATTTTACATATGACCTTTCTTTCAAACCTCGGTTGAGTTCACCTGAGTCAATAATGAACTTGGCTTCATTTGGCTGAGACTGCACAGCAAGTGCTACAAATTAAAGATTACTGCTTGAAGGTATTGCAGGATTTTATTTTATTTTATTTTATTTTATTTTTTATTTTATTTTATTTTACATTATTTTTTTTTTTAATTTTATTTTGTGCTGAAACTGGGCTGTTATGTGTGCATGCAAAACCTTTATATTTTTGGAAAATAAAGTTGAGGCAGTTCTTAGGCACCCTTTTGCAGCGATGCATTTCTTCTCTCTGTTGTGTCAATAGTAGGTTAACTATTAAGTTAAGTAATCAGTGAAAGGAAATTTAGTAAGGAAATTAAAAGGGAGGTTTTAGATAAGAAAAAAATAATGCACACAAAAAGATGACATTTGCTATTTAAGATCTGTATGATAAAAACTTGTATGAAAAAAAAAGATTTTAGTGTTTGTATGTCCTAAATGCATTGCAAGCACTGAATTGCTTTGCAATGATATTTCCCCTTACTCCAGAATGCTTTTGTGTATGTTTTGGCTCAGCAAGTAAAACTTTTTATTTCTGAAAATCTACATTTTTTTTTAGTATTTTATTTGGACCTGGGTTCTGAGGTAATGTAATTCTTAAAATACCCATGCCTTGGGGAAACTATATTCCCACTGTTTCTCTCACAAGTGAAAAAAAGAGCATGTTGTGATGTTACTTTGTGAAATAGAAATCCCAAATTTTTTGAATTATTTAAACACTAATATCTGTTTTTAAAATTGTATTTAATCCTTTTGATGGACTCAGTATTTTCTAAAGATTGGCAATAACATTTTCTGGAATGTGAAGGCCTCTGAAGTATTACTTTAAATTCATCATTTAAATTCATCATTTTCCACATGGACTCTATTTTTATTTATTTGATAGAGAGCAGGTCAAGTAGTTGGTTTACTTGCCTTTAAACTGAAACCAAATGGCATCAGAAAAATGACAATACCCAGATCTCTATTCTCTGCTGCAAACCTGCCTGAGTAGAGCTTGGTGCAGCCTGATGTGCTACCCCAGAAGTAGTTATGACTATATTAAATCCTAAGCCAAGTATGTTCACTGGGTTTTTTTTTCCATTAGCAGTTTGGAACCACTTTTCATTTAGTCTTTGGAAGCACAGAATGCCAATCTCCATTCTTTTTACTTGTCATAATAACTCCTTACCACCAAAATGAGAACTGAATGAGGTGGTCTCATCAGGACTCTGCGCTCCTGATTGCACTGCAGGTCATTTTTCTATATATTATGCTTCCAGCAAGAACTGCTGTTTCTTTCTATGCTTGAAGCTGTATTAAACACCACACTTTTTGCCTATATTAAGGCAGACTCATATTCATAATCTGTACCAGGAAAAGTGGATACCCTTTGCCACCGTTTTCTTCAGAATTCTTTTATCTTTTTATAAATGAGATTTAGGAGCTTTTCTCCTGATAGAAATGTTTAAGACCAGAAACACTTTGATGGGAAGATCCATTTGGCAAAATTGCAGAGGTTTGAGTTAGCTCACATTCTCCAGCCTGTATCAGTAAGTCCAGGATATTTGTTAGTATAAAGAATTCAGGTCTCTATTTATACTGCATTTGTGCTGAATTTCTAACTTGAAAGGTTTATCTTTCTTTATCTCATTGGTCTTAGATTCTTGAAAAGTTTAATTAGGCTTTTATTTCTTATCAGGATACTGGTATCTACGAAGAATTGCTAATTTTATTGTGTTCTATTTAGTGGCTATGTCATTTGAACCAGTGGTAATATGTTCCACTCCTTCACTGACAAGAAAAATAACCTTTCTGTTGGCAGCTGATAGACTGAGATTGGTGACCAATTCTTCTCATCCAAAGACAAAGCAGCTCTGAATTTAAGCAGTTTTCAATCTGTGTAGTCAATGATTTGTATAAGCTGAGAAACGTATTTTGTTCAGTTTTGTTTTTTCCAAAGTCAGAGGTCTTTGTTGTGACTTATTTATACTTAAATGTCAGATATGCCTAATCTGTTCATATTGATGGCATGTTGATATTCTTCAGAAGGATAACTTGCACTTGAATGAATTTCCTTAACAAGGAGGTGAGGTGCCCTGGGAGATGCCAAAAGGTGTCTGAGATATTTACCTGATCTGGCAGAGTTGCCTCTCTCTGGAGTGAAAACAGCCTGGGGATCAGGAAAAGATACTTCAAAAGGTAGTGAGGCAGCTGAAGAGTTCCTCATTCTGGTGTAAAACAGTGCTCAGATTAATAAAGATTAATAAAGACTCTGAATTAAATCACGATCCCAGAGGTTGTACTAATCTGACAAAACCTATTGTGTTAATACTACTTGTGCATAAATGCCCAAAAATGAATTTTGCATACTGAGAACACAAGAGAAAAATAACAGGTAAGTACTTTATCTTTCTGGTCAATTTGCTGTTGCAATACCCGGCAAAGTCTAAGAAGTTTTCATCCTTGTTTATTGTTGACTTTGCATTGTCCTTTACTGAAATTCCATTTACTGGCAAATTTGCCATCATGCTTTCATAAGCAGAGCTTTCTTGCTTTTTATAGGCAGAATTTTAAAAAACTTGTCATAAAACCAGAGTGAATTCTCTACTCTTTATTCACGTTAGAGTGTTAGTCCCTAAACATTTTCTAGATACTGTCATTAATGCAATACTTTTCACATAAAAATGTTTAAAAATCTGTTGATAAGATATGAAAGTTTATAAAAAAATCTTAAGATTGTTTCTGTCAAGCAAAAAAGAAACAAGAAACAAAATACTGTGAATGATGTACTTTTTGGTGATCATTCAGCTTCTAAACAGAAAGCTGCCCTAGAGGACTCTGACATGGTCTTTTAACTTCTTTGTCCTCAAGGGTTTGAATCGACTCAGTGTGAGGTTCCAAAGTTATCAGGGCAGACTTGCAGTATTCTCCAGCTTTTCTCAGAAGACTTAACCAAGACTGACAGAATTAATTTCCCATGCAACTCTTGACAGGTGTCATTGAGAGAGAGCAATCTCCATCTACTCTCTCTGTGATTTACAATTGAGTCCCCAGGGTGAAAGGCAATTGGGGAAATACTGCCTTAGTTCTGTATGCCAGCCAACTCAAATTCTTTTCTAAAGTACTCGTTACTGCAGCCCATCTTAGCAGCAGCACATTTGTGTATATATTTAAAAACTGACAGCTGATCTTAAGTGGCACTGCAGGCATAATTGTGGCTACTTTTTAACTTAAGGGATCGTATTCTCTTGCATAATCATTTGATAAGGCTTCATGTATGATGCAAGGATTTTGTTCACAGAGCATATGCTTAAATTGTGCATTTGGTGAATTTTGTATTTCATTCATCACTGAGCTGTCTAAACAGATACTGCTGGTATTGGAGTGAAAGCTCTGAATCACAAAAAAAAATTAATACTTTGGGACTGCAATATATTCCTTGAACATTCCATATTTCTGGTCTGCATAGAGAATTAATTTTTCCTGTTCTCCCTATTGACTTGCAAAAATAGTTCAGTTAGAATTGCTTTTGGGTAGCTTTGGGCCAGCATATCTTCGTGCAGCAAAGTTCCTTTTAATTTCTAATACTGACTTTCCATAAGTGAGCTTGGCACGATTGCTTGTTAAACCAAAGATTTAATTTTAAACAGTATATTTGATTTTGTTTTATGTTAATAATCTCAACTTCACCAAAAAAAGGGACAGCTCTTGTGAATGCTGGTTAAAAATTAAACCTAGGGAGAGGATTGAATAATCCATAGGATGAGAATATCTGAAAATAGTTGCATTCATGAATCTACAAAACCTTCGATAAATATGAGAATTTTTAACATGCATCAGACTTTTCTTCTGTTTCAGTGGACTATTCTGAGATTAAAATTATTTTAACTATTTCTTTCAACTAATCTAGTGCATGTTTGGTTCAATAGCAATGATTTTCTCTAAACTGCAGTGAAAAATAAGCACTTTTGGGTTTTGTTTTTTTTTAATAAATCCTAAAATGGCATTGCACTGTTTATTTTACTGTTTTTATTTTACACAATTTTTGTCTTGTACAGTATTTTAGCTCTTTGATCAAGAAATAAAATAAGCAGTCAATATTATAGTTAAAAAATAGCTGTTTCAGATATTCTGGAGTTCCCACAACTCCCAAATGAGATTTCCATGTGGCTGATAGTCTATGATACTATGATAAGTTGTCTACATTTTCGCTCTGGAAGACACTTTCTTTTAAAGGTTTGTGTCTGTAGATCTCTACTGTCCTTACTATTCCATGAAAGAGAATACCAGAGCATCTGCAACTTCATTCTGAGACAAAACAATAACAGCAACAAAACCCAAAACCAAACCAAATAAACAAACAACCTTAAAAACCCTTAAAATAAAAAAAAAACTTAAAACAAACAAATGCAAAAAACACCCCTAAAACCACCAAACAAAACCACCCAAAAATCCTGCCAGAAAGTAAACTAAAAATATAGATTGCATGAAAAAATATTCTTCTTACATCATAAGAAAATCTGATAAGCAGTATGAATCTTGTCCTATAGCTTGGGAAGAACTCAGTAATATGTGTTCTCATGCAAATTTCCACTAATTTTGTGTATTCATTAATGAAATTTTACTGTAAAAGTGGACGTCTTGTTTAAGCTGTGAATGCCCAGTTTTTAGTGCTATATTCCTTAGATAAAAACAACTAACTTTGGGTGATATTAAATACCGGCTATTAAACATGCATCTGTACTGTGGATCACTGTGAGTACAACAAGGAGTTCAGTTTGTACCAGGATAAAATTTCTAATACAGAAAAAATTTAAATATGATTGATATATTGATAAAATGGTATTAATTCACCTTTGGAGTATTGGCAGAGGAATGTAATTATTATTTTTCCACAGGATTTTGCATATATTGTTACAGCCATAAAGCACAATTCCATCCTTTTTTTATCAGTGTCATTTAAGGGAAGAGCTGCTCTTGAAGATGTAGTTGCTAGAACAGGTATCAGTGGAATGGAAAGCGTTATTTTGCCAGTTACTTTTTGATACACAGTTTCATTGTAAAATAGTGTACTGATTATAACATGGATATGGGTCTCAAGAAGACCCGAATTCTGTTCTCTAACAATACAAAAATTCTATACAACCCTGGACTTTGTTTTTTGATATGGTGGATCACAATAGTGATATTGTGTAATTGTGAGATTGGGAATCAAATTACTATTAAAAATAGTTTTAGCTTAATTGAAAGATTTTAAAGTATTCACTTCTGTGTTTGAAATTAAATCAATCTGTATTTTTAAATTAATCAGTACCTGGCATGGGAGCTGACTTCCTTCTACTTATTTAGATGGTTTTTCATTTGAACCAAGTGTCACATTCACAGGAATTGTTTGGAGCATGGCTCAGGGGTTAGTATGGACAGGAGGATCATTCTTCATGAGCAGTTCAGAGAAATTCACTCTGTTCTGGAGGGTAGCAGTGCACAATGGCATAGACTGAGCCACCATCAGCTGGCCTCATGCCAAAACAAGTGCTGACTTTCTTTAATTCACATTGATACAGATGTGTATTCAAATGTTTAGGAATGTGTATCCACTTATGTGGAAAAATTAAGTTTATGTTTGTACACGACAACTTATAACTATGCAGAGGATGCAGGCTAGTTCCAAAAGCAGAACTTTACAGAAGCATCTACCCAGCACTTCACCGTGTCTAATTGCCTAGGAAACAGGGTTAATTAGGATGCAGCATGTTTTGCTTTTGGGAATTGTGCTGGTTTCTGTAAGAAGAGATTGTACTCTGAGTGCATATGAGTTCCTTCAGATCTAGCTTAATGTTTTGGTAAGGTAACCTGTCAGTGGACTCTACATTCTACAGACTTTCACTTGTGTTCCTGTTCTACAATGATAGTTATATTGCCAGTGCAAGAATTAGACTTACCTGACAAAGATGAGTAACCATGGGAAAAAAAAGCAGTAACAAAGAACGTGTCATGTAAAAGAAAAAAGCATTTTCTCTTGATAATACGCTTAAATAGAGATCCCCAGAAGAAAGGATTTTTGCAGCTCTTCAAAGCAAGTACGGAGACACAGACTTCACATCCAAATTTTTCACAGTTTTCAAAGAGCACTGAGATATTAGGACTTGATAATTTTCCCTGTCTTATGGAACAGAAAAAAAATAGTCAAGAGCTAAAGAGGTATTTTTTTCTGTCAATAAAATCTTATGTAAACACATATTTATTTAATCTGCAGTTATCCGATTTCCACATAAAATGTTATGGTTATAACATTATGTTTAAATAAAAGGTTTCAATATGAAATATAAGCTAAACTATTATAATGTAAGCTAAATGTAATCTCTGGTGAATTATTTCATAGGATTCATCATAAATCAAATAGGAATAGCTCCAGTTAGGAGACTAAAGTTCTATTACTGCTCAGATACACAAAAAAACCCAAACCAACAAACTGACCTCTTTCATTCAGCATAATCGTTCTATGTAACATCTTTCTAATGTTTTGTGTGCATCATTGTAATACTTAATTTTAAAAAATAAATTTAACTTTTCTGTGAAATTGTCAGTGTTTCTAATAACAGTGTTGTCAGTGTTTTTAATAACAATTGGTACATGAAACATAATTTTCTTTATGCCAAAAAGAGTTATTTTCCCCAAATATTACTTCTAAAATAATTTTTATGATGGAAAACTTGAGATTCATATGAGACATTCTTTAGACCTAGGTATGTGTTTAGAATTGTGACATTAAAAATTATGAATATTTAACACGTTTATGAACATTGCTTTAAAAGATAAGGACAAATAAATTGTAACTGGATTTTGCTCCAGATTAAATTTAGGATGTTACAATTTGCACAAGATGCCTTGTTCTAGTGCATTCACAGCACATTTAAATTTTATGTATGGTAAAACTTAAGCTTTTGAATGAAAGGAATAAAAAGCAGTCCATTGGAGACTATGCATATCTTACTTCTAAAATAATAATCTTATCTATATTCTTGTCCATTGATTTATTTTTCATGAAAATTGATTTGAACTAAATGACATACTTGAAAGGTAGATTCCTGTGGTTCTTTGATGACCTTTAATTTATTATAATAAGTATATTGTAAGTGGTTTTTTTTAGTTTATTTATATTGTTATCTTTAGAATGAAGATGGGAAGGGTGGAGCAGGAGTTTGTAATTTTTCATATTGAAAACAATATTTCATATTGTTTTCAGATTAACAGACAGCAAAACTGGGTGTTTGAAAAAGTCCCTTCTAACCCAAGCTGTTAAATGATTCTATTACTCTGCAGTCACTGCAAAGTATAAAATGAAGGAGCAAGGAGGGTAGCTAGAATTTATATAAAAACAAAATAATCATGAAAATACCCATAATTTTTTAGGTTTTTATTTGCTATCTGAAAAAATTACTTCATGCTTTTTGGTGTTTACCCTCACTCCTGCTCCCCTATCAAGTATTTGATTTTCACTGTTGTCCTTTTCCTGTTCTATGCATTAATAGCAGAACATTTCCTTAATATTTGAAGCAAATTTTCTCATTAGAGGAAATTTAAAAAAAAAAAAAAAAAAAAAAAAAGAAAATGTCAAAGTGTTATTTGAACTGTTCCTTCACATAAAAATTAGGTAGAAGACCAAACAAAGCCTACCAAGGGAATGATGAAAATTCCTCCAATTTCTCTTTCATTTCTGAACC
Source organism: Onychostruthus taczanowskii (assembly GCF_017590055.1). NCBI lineage: Eukaryota > Metazoa > Chordata > Aves > Passeriformes > Passeridae > Onychostruthus > Onychostruthus taczanowskii. The sequence continues at coordinate 15,488,280 of NW_024497629.1, read as the reverse complement.
ACTTGTATACTTGATACTATGCATCTTGTCCAAGATTATTAAGAGAACTGAAGTAGATTGAAGTATTACTTCCAAAGCAAAAAGATCTAGTATCTTACTTAGGAGTCAATATTTCTGATATTTAAAAGGAACCATAGATGAACCACAGTCACGAGCTTCTATTGAAGCAATGAAAATTATTGCTAAACTTATTGCTGGTATGCCTCAGCAATGAATACTGTTTGTCTTACAGTGGTGAACTGCTCTGATCCTGGCTTTGTGGAGAATGCAATTCGTCACGGACAGCAGAATTATCCTGAAAGTTTCAAATATGGAACGAGCGTGGCATACCATTGCAAGAAGGGCTTTTATCTCTTGGGCTCATCTGCGCTGACCTGTAAAGCTAATGGGCTATGGGATAGATCATTGCCAAAGTGTTTGTGTAAGTGTCCATTTGGCTGGATTAACATTAATGAGTTGTGCATGATTGTAAATCGTGATGAAAAAAGAAGTGTAGCCATCCATAAAGGAACAATGTGGACTTTAAGATCAATAAATTGCAAATTGTACATCTTAATAAGGAAAGATTAAGACAAAATATCATGCAATTTACCATTATTAAAAACGTATTTCCAGGAAACTGTGGAACTATTTTTTCAAAAACAGAAAGTCAACATTAATTTGCCCTATCAGTGAATCATTAAGGTATCTGGAAACAGCTAGGGAAATCTAAAATTATTATTTATTTGTTATAATTTAGAATGATAGTCTAAGACCATTAATGCCTATATCAGATATTTATTTTTTTCAGACTCATTTTAGTGTATATGTGAAAACAAATCTGTGAAATATTGCGTAGAAAAATTTTGCTCAAGAGGGTATTTTCATAACATCACTTCATATTTCCTCCATCACTTTCTGCTCAGAGAGGGAGGAAATCTGGTGTTTCCTGTGAGTAAGTGTCAGTAAGCTTCATATCAAACAAAATAACAATTTGACAGAGTTTAATTTCCATTGAGATATTTTCCTTCTCTGATCACTGTTAATTTGCTGTCATGATTTCTCATATGCAATGCAATTAAAAGAAGTAATAAATGAAATTGAAGTGTATTTTGATTTGAAACACATCAGATGTTTTTAAAGCTTTTGCTTTACAGAATTGCATTTTTTACTAAAATTTTTTATTTAATGGATTTAAACTTTTATACCAGAACAATAAATGTCACTGGGTTGGTGAATTTATTTCCTTACTATACTTTTCATACGGCTACGTATCTAATATTCACATTGCAGATTTGTTTTGTTTTTTTTCACAACAATCTATGCTCTCAATGTCTGTCAATAAGAGCTATGAAAAAGTGGGTTTATTCACATTTCAGTAGTAAAATAATTAGGGAAAATACAAAATTTTAAATACAAAATAGCTGCTTTTTTTTTTTTTGGCTAGAATATTTACTGGTGACAGCATGTTCCTTGCTTCTTGTATCTTAGAAAAATAAGTGTGATTTAAAATTATAAAAATTATCAGTAATCCATTTCCCTCTTGCTCACTCTAGTTCATCATATTGCTATAATAATATTACAGAATAAATAATTTATTTCACTATGCTGCTTAAACTGTACCTAGTTGTAGATATGGTAAAGCTACTTACATTATTGTATCTGCAATATACAAGCACATTACACCAATAGCCTTATTTGGTGTCTTCCTTTCTATTGCTAACCAAAATAAGGTGTACTCTTTGTAGGAAAGGATCATGAACAGAAATGAATAAGGAAATAAATCTATATATTTTTAGAGAAAGGCTAAACTAAACAGTTATGCATAGTTTTATGCTTAATCTTACAAATGACCAATCAATCATCTACAGCAACAAGAAAACTGAAGGTATGTAAGAGCTGAAATCCAGACAGATGTATATTTTGTGGAACCAGCCTTGTATTTAAAGATTCTAAGATATTTTTTCTGTGCTATGAGAACATATCGTAAAGTTGTGTTCTTTCCTTTGTTAGCCATTTCTTGTGGACATCCTGGGGTACCTGCAAATGCAATTCTTTCAGGAGACAAATTTACATATGGCTCCATAATTCACTATTCTTGCACGGCGGGTCGAAGGCTCATAGGAAATTCTACGAGGGAGTGCCAAGAAGATAGCCACTGGAGTGGGACTCTCCCTCACTGTTCAGGTACTTGTACCAACCATTAGCTGAATGTCACTTTTCATATGAGTAAGGCTATTCTCACACATTTTTTTAGCCAAATATTTGTTTTGTTTATTTTCTGGTTATATTTTCATTTCACCAATAACCACTTTGCTGTGTCACACCCATTTACTGAAATGCTCTCATAATCATCCTATTCTCTTTGTCATTACTTCACAACTTCCCTCCTCAGCCAGATGCTCTAATTGTATACGGCACCGTGTAGAAGACACATCAAAACAGTGTTTCAAACCTGGTCAAGTTTTGCTTAAAAAGGATACATGTGTTACATTATATTTTTATGAATACTGTTATGCATAAACAAAGGTTGTTACATCAGAAAATTTTGATTAAGAAACTCCACACCAAAGGTATTAAGGTAAACTTTGTACATTTTGCTCTTCTTTTCTCTTGCAGAAATATACTTTATTATTGTCATAATGTGTGAACACCATAAATGTCTGATGTGTTCTTGGTGCTGTCAGGAAGTACAGGAACACTTCATTCTCCCTAGACGATGCATATCTAAAAGAAGCTATAAAACATCACACAGTTTTGTTGAAGGGAAGAGTTCAGGCCAGGATTGGCTACTAAGGACACCCACAACATATTTATCGCTTTTGTAAGGGAAACATATACACACTTTGGTAGGTAAAAATCAGACACCTGAATGATTTTAGAAGAAAATTTTCTAGTGAGAAAATTGTTCATAATTACCCATTATACAATCTTATAACTTCCTTGAACTATTGGGCATGCCTACTGTTGGGCTGATGTGATTCAATGTGGTTCAATTCAAATTTGACCTAATTTAAATAGGTGTAAGGTACTTTGAATTATTTTCAGTATTTTGAAAAACCTCTGAATAAGTTCATTGAAAAGGTGAAAATGGTCCATTTATGAACTGCAAGGATGATTCTGCAAGGATGCTGAGCAGAATTTGAAATACTGAGAAAAGGAAATTAATTTAAATCACTACAGTTTCTTTTCTGTTCTCTGCTGCTCAAGGAAATACTTTAGATTCTTCTCACACTGCTAGATCTCTATGCCATCATGGTCTCTATGCCTAGACCTAGAAAGACACCACTGCACAACAAGAAATCTTTTCTTGCTTATCTTAAGCTCACATTTTTGTCACTTTCACCTTTTTATCCAGCATAATATTCCAGATTTGAAATTACACCAAGACTTGAATAGTCAGATAAAAATCTAGTGCTGTTATCCAACATTTCTCACCACAAGGAAAAATATCCTGTTGATGGAGAGAAATTTTAATTGCTAATAATTGAGACTCTTCAGTTATTTTCAGTTGTGAACATGACAGTATTTTATAGACTCATAGATTTTGAAAACCTTAAAGAGCCCTGTATTCATGTTTTGTAGTGGGGAAGATATGTCTACTGTAACTAAAATATTGTTACTGATGCAGAATTCAATTTTCTAGCTTTCAACACAATGGGTCACCCTCTCAAGAGCAAGGTAATTCCCTGGGAAAATGAAAATCTATCTCTGTTGGCTCAATGTAAAAAATCAATGAACCCCCACCCAAAAAGAAAAAGCCAAAGAAAACCCTAAAAAGGTGTCTAATTTCTCTATGGTATTTAGAATTGTAAAACAAACTACACTTTCCAAGTTAGATATTCAGGAGATTAATCCATCAAAATCCAATATGAATAATTTGTTGTCATAATGTCAGTGAAAGAATGATTGTGCACAGGCTGACTGAGAACTCTAATTGGTTTTGTACTTCAGGGATATCAAAACTGGTCCAAATATAATGTTTAAAACCTGTAGTCTCTTTAAGAATGGTTTTCATTTCTCTATTGTATATTAATATATGTTTCAATGCCTGATGGTTCTATGATGGTAGCAATATGTTCTCAAGGTTTGTTTTCACCTGCGACTTGTTGCAATGATGGACTTTTGTAGCTTATGAATTAAGCAATAGCTGACATTTTTGCTTAAAAATGGATAATGGATAATCCAGTAATGAATACTGAGTCTTCTACATTGCTAAGTAAAAAAGGGTCTAGACCTTCATATTACTGGAACTGCCTTTGTCTGTCCCTTTCATTAGAACTTCTCATGGTCCCAGTTCAAATTTTCTCGAAGTCAAAATGAGACATGTCCAAGAAAAAAAAAATGTCTAGGCATTCATCTGGAATAATTCCCTCAACAAAATCCCTAAGCAACTGAGACATCATCAAATTTTCAGAATCATAGATCATTCTGCCCTGAAAAATCCCTTGCCATTCACAAGCCAAAGTATATATGATATATCTGTTTCATGCCATAAACACGCCACAGTGGGAGCCTGAATCACAGCCCTCATGTTATTTCACACATTTTAAGCAGACAGAAATGTCTGTGGAATAGAAATGTCTTAGAGTAAGTGGAAGCAGATAGCATCCACAGGCCACATCTGGATTTCTGCTTTAGCAGCGCCAGGGCATAAGTCATGGATGACAGTGCTTGATCCCTGAGACCATTATACTCTTTAAATTAATTTAGACAGATTAATTTAACAGATCCACTTTTACCCATCACACCCATCAAACAATGCACAAATACTTTACATGTTTGTGAGTGCTGGAAATCATTCTCAACAGTCAGTTTGGAGGCAGCCACTGTATTTTGGAGAGTGAGTTTTATTGTACACAGAGACAGACTATAACAGCTACCTTAAGACACTCACACTTTCTACAAGCATGTATTTATACCAGGAAATCTAGGTCCAAATGCTCTAGGGCAGTGTGACAAGTGCAATCTATTCTACAAGAACCTAGTACGAAACAAAGTGAACACAAAGCCCACAAGTTAGTCTTGAATTCTGGAGCTATCTTGGCCTCCTTTTATGTGAAGTCATGATTGTATCCACTCTTACTTGCTATTATTAAAACCTTATGACATGTAATTGTGCTTTCTGGCATAGGAAAATTTTAATTTCTAAATGAACTATTTGAGTTTTCTCCAAAAATTTGGTATTGTTTTTTCTTGGTTTAAGATTTTATCTTATATATGAGAGGGGTGCCTATGAAGAAAAATACATTTAAGAATATGCATACTTAAAACTATTAAAGTATTTACATGTATTTTGAAAAAAAAAAAAATCAAAACCCAAAATCAGAACCTATAGTTTCAATAGATTTTGGGTTTAAACATATAATTAAAATGTGGAGAACAAAGGATAATATTGCTGTCAACTTCAATGTAGACACAAAAGGATTTAGGAAATATACAATTTTATACCAAAATTTATAATAAATGGTTGATACTGAGGCCATCCTTCCTTAACCATCTTGTGTAGTATCTTCTTTAGCAGCCGCTTTATGTGATAAAGCACTTGACTGATTCATCAGAATTATGAGGACATCTTTGAGAGCTCTGTCTTGCAACACATTCTTTCTCTTCTAAATTTGTAACCAATATTTGCATAGAAACATTGCAGTGGCTCTACTCACAAGAGAATAGTTTCACTGCTGCTACATTTGCTCATAATGTTCCTGCCAATAATTGTGCCTGTTGCATTTTGCAGGAAATAATCCTGGTTTTTGTGATGATCCAGGAGTACCAGCTCACGGGTCTAGACTAGGGGATGAGTTCAAAACAAAAAGTCTGCTACGTTTCTCATGTGAAATGGGTTATCAGCTGCGAGGGTCTGCAGAGAGAACATGCTTGCTTAATGGTTCCTGGTCAGGTATACAGCCTGTGTGTGAAGGTAGGTATTGATACATTGGCATTTTGACACTATTGACCCACTTCCTGATGACATTTTATTCTTTGATTGAAAAATTTTCTTAGGCGGAAATGTGCTTTCATAACATTCTGCAGAAAGGTGATATAAAAATGCTTACAAACAGTTAATGTTTAGCTTAAAAATGTAAATCCAAACTGCCAAAATTTTTGAATATATATTTATAAGAGGTTTGTGAGAAAATAATTTCAGTTAAAAAATAATTAGCCTGAAAATAAATAACAGACACCTGACTTATATGTTAAACAAATGCGTTTGATTGAAGATATGAAAATGGAGTGATAAATCTGTCATCTCTTTTGTAATAATAAAATACTTTCATCTTCTCTCTCTATGTAATATCTATGCATCAGGGATTGAATAAATGATAAAATAAAATTGCATAAATGAATATATAAATTAAGTATAAATTAATAAATCAATGCTTATTTCTCAACAGAAGTTAGACTATTTTCTAATGAGATATTTTTGTGTTGCATCTTTCAGAATAAATGAAACAAAAATATTTCTGAAATCACATTTTAAAATTAAATAAAAACATGATAAAACATTTTTACATTTTTGTGCTGTTAAAATTGGGAAGCAGTAATAGAAGACTTTAAATTCAGTTTTATATGACTTCTCATTTTTTGAGAATGTTTGAAAAATTGCTTTATCGAAGTCATCAGAGTTGGTGGATTCTGTAGTGTCTGTTGTCTCCTAAATGACATGATAAAAAGGAAGACAGAACAAAATATTTGTTACAATTTTTTTTACCACACTTTTTATTCTGAGAACAATTATTCTTTTGCAATATTCTTCAGCACAGACTAAACTTCTGTCAGTGCAGATAGCATCATAACTGTATAGAAATGGCAGTGGGCAGAGCATCAGTGTTTGAATCAGTATTTTCAGCAGAAAACTGAAGTTTTGCAGTACTCTTTCTACTGGCCTTACGTGAAGATGTTAACTATAGTAGGACAGCAGAAGTCAGTGGCAATTATCAGTGTTTTAAATGCTGCTTTTTTCCACCTTTAATCATAGTGTTTGCTTCAACCTTGTCTTTTCAGGAAAAAAAAAATATAAACAAGAAAAAGCCTCTTTTTCCCCATTTTTCTATAGTCCTTCAATTGCTTCCTATTTATTCTAAGTAACAATGAGATTAGGAGGAGAACATCTATTCATTCCTGCAAGTTCAAGTTACACCCTGTTGAATTTTTCTCTTCACTATTTGAAACTTTTAAACTTAAAAAGTGATTAAAAATTTGTTTAAAAAAGGTATTAAGGCATTATTCCAAACATAAATGGCAGATAAATTTTTAATTGGCAATTTGTATTTGTTTTAATCACAAAACCTAACACTGTTAGATTTTAATTATTAGATTATAACTACTATGTTGGGGGCCATCCAGCACATGCAGCAGGTCTTTCTTCTGCTGGGGACCCCCGAGGTGGATGCAATACTCTAGGTGGGGGCCTCAAAAGATTGGAGTTGCTAGAAAAGTTGTTAGGAAAGTTTGAAACAAATACCCAAATTCTTTTAATGATTGGTCGTCCCATTGGGGGAAAAAAAACAACCACACCTTCCAAAAAACCCCAACATGTAACCAAAGTAATCAAGTTAAGCCATTGTCAAATCTTGGACATATGAAGCTGAAACATAATTATTGCCTTAAATAATTGATATAGATACCCAAAAGATGTGGAGGCCAATACAGAATGTCTGTTCTTTTCCTGATTCAAAAGATAAATTGACAAGAAGGTCACAATTTACTATTTATGCACTTTTACAATTGAAAAAGGAGATACCAGAAGAGAGGAAGAGAATAGAAAAAAGTGCCAAAAGGCAAAACAGAGGAACAGGTCTGTCAGAAAGTCTTGAATGAGCTTTATTTGCCCCAGTGACTGTATTGCATGGAGTAGAACAAAAAGAGCAAACTATCTGAATCAGGAATTGAAAAAAAAAATAAAAAAGAAGGAAAAAAACCCAAATGCAAGTAATAATATTAACAAAGAGAAATAAAATGTTAATTCAATAATATGCCTATCACATATTTTCTCAGTAAAACTTGCTATAGGTGTTTTCAAAGATGAGCTATTAACCTAGTTCTTTTGTGGTTTTTTTTTCATCCCAGTTAGTCACCTATCATCAAACTACTTTTTTTTTTTTTCAAAATCTCTTCTTTGCAGCTGTATCTTGTGGGAACCCTGGCACACCAGCCAATGGTATGATAATATACACTGATGGAATATTGTTCTCCAGCTCAGTCATTTATGCCTGCTGGGAAGGTTACAAAACTTCAGGGCTGACTACGAGACATTGTACTGCTAATGGGACATGGACTGGCACTGCTCCAGACTGCACAGGTCAGAAACAAATTTTCTTCCCCTAAAGCCTTAACGTAGTAAGTCATCCAGTCTTCCTATTGAAAATTACTGTTTTGATAGATAAAATAACACATTTTTCCACATTCCTGTCTTTAATACATGAATATTTTTATATATCTAAAGGTACATGCCCCTATAATACATGTTAGATGCTTCCAGAACTATCTTAAGATGGCTACATAGGTAACTTTATTGCATTTGTTTACCTCAGAAATGTCAATTTGATGATATTAATATTTTTTAGAATAATGTTGTATTTAGCTGTTATTTTAGAGTTTCCTTTAGCATTTTTTCCTTTTTTTTTCCTTATGGCTTTTGCTTAGAGGAGGAAGTTCTGGTAGCTCAAAATTAAATTTTGTGTAATTGGATACATTAGTGTGCCAGTTTTTATTGTAAGCCAAATGAGTCAGAATTGATCAATCACCATTCTGCTAAGGACTAAGAATCAGGGAGCAGCAAGGCTGGCCTATTCCATCAGGTAAGGTGAGCAGGGACCAGAGGAGTGCTACAAGGCAACCAGGGCTAGTGGCTTCACTGACAAAGCCAGACTCACAATACGTCAGTATTTTTATATGCAAACACACACACACACACACAGAAAAGAAATATATAAAAGGGGGAAAAAAAGAGGCATTCCATAACTCTGCTGGAATTGCATTCCACCATCAACTTCAGGCTTGATGTGACAAAGATGTCAGTATGAAGGTAGAAAACATCCTGTCAAAACTACAACCAACAGTCTGCAGGAGCTGTAGAGCATGCCAGATGAGGCTACTGTGTTAAAGGAAAATGATATTTGGTCCATGCTATTGAAATGCCTCAGAAAAATAATTTTCTTAACAGAAACAAATTTTTTGTTGTATTGTAAACGAAAAGAAAGGACATTAGGTATGCATGGTTGTATATATTTTTTTTAAAAATTCCTTTTTTCTTTTCCTCACTAGTGATTAACTGTGGGGATCCAGGTGCATTAGCAAATGGCATTCAGTTTGGAAATGATTTTACCTTTAATAAGACAGTCAGCTATCAGTGCAATCCAGGCTATCTGATGGAACCTGCAAGTTCATCTACCATGCGTTGTGTAAAAGACAGCACTTGGAACCAGAGTAAACCAATTTGCAAAGGTGAGCTTTTGAATTTAACTGTTTACAAGTACTGTTTTGACATATATGTGATGTTCACTAACTGATGTCTGTATTTATTAAAAAAAAACCCCGAAAATATTCTCTGGAATAATTACTGTTCCAAATGCAACTAAAACATTTAGCTAAGCACTTCTGTCAAATTTCTATTTATTTTGCACATATGCTGTGATAGAATAGCAGTCAAAATAGTAACATTATTGACTAAAGTAGAAAATCACTCTGCAATAAAGATTGTCTGAGTGCTCAGCTTAAAAAAAGTATGAATGTAGTACCCATTTTCTTTTTGGCCTATTTCTCTTGGATTAGATAGAAAAAAATTCTGTAACAGGATTCTGCAAACCAGGCTTTCTATAAAATATTCCCTTGTTGAAATAGTGTAGTCATCATAAACAGCCAAAAACATGCTTCACAAATAGCTAATTATAAGTACTAGCAGGAAGGTCATAGTGGAGGTGAGGCTGAAAGACAAATAAGGTAGCCTGGTGAAAATCGTTAAAACAACTTCAGCAGCCCAGGGAGTAAATTTAACAGCCTAGGGCATCTTCTGCTTATAGAAGGCCTAGGCTGCCAACTCACCTAGCACCATTTCACTGTGTAAGTCTAGCCTACTAATTAAATTTTGGCATATGTATTCAACTGACTGCATTTTTATGTCATGAGAATTACTGCCTGAGTGATTTTATTGTTGTGGTCTTTGTTAAAAGAAATTATATGCAAATGTAAATGTGGACATTCCAAATTTCATAATTTTGGGCACTCTTATCAGAAAATGGAAAACATCAGATTTTAATTTCTAAGCCCCTAATTACCAATAAAATTAATCACCATTGTGTGTGAAAAACCTCAGAAAATGAGCAGGTGAATAAACAGTCATATTAAAAAGTGCTGCAAAATTAGTTTAAAAGAAAATGCAAATATTTAGAAATTTAGAGTCATAAAAACTTATTTATTCAAAGAAATAATGTTTATTAATACCTTTACCTAGCTAGTAACCTGTTGCCAAAAATAGTAATGAATATGTTGGGAAAAAATGTGAAACTAGATAGCTATGGACTATTTGGGCTTCTAGCAACACAGCACTCAGGGACTTCCTAAATCCAGAGCCTTTATTTGTGTCTTTAGTTTTCTATTATACGCTGCTTTGTCAACGCAATAGTTTGAAATACCTTCTTTTAGATTCAAATGTATGAGTGCGTATTATATCACATATTCCTAAGCACCATAAATTCTTGAAATGGTAACTTTTCTTTTCTGACACAGCTATTACTTGTGGCCCCCCTCCAACAGTACTGTATGGGAAAGTGGAAGGATCTGACTATCGTTGGGGTGCTAGTGTGAGTTACAGCTGTGCAGAAGGCTATCAGCTGTCCAACACAGCTATTCTCTCCTGCGAAGGGCGAGGAGTTTGGCGGGGAGACATCCCACAATGTTTGCGTAAGTTTTCAGGGTATGGTTGTGTTGGGCTTCACCAAAGCTACAATCGGTTGTCTTGGGCTACAGTCACAGAATGACAGTTTAAAAAGGACTCAGCTACATCAGGTAATATATGAATTACTGCAGGATTCTCCTTTCTTGTACTGAAAAGCTTACCTTTTTATGAAATTTGAGGGGCTGTGCCCATTAAAGGTCACAATCTTATTCCTTTCCCCAAAAGTCACCCCCATCTCTTGTTACCTAATTGCACTCATCACCATTTGCCTTACTCGTAATCCTATTGGATGTTTTGAATTTGACTTGTGGTGAGCATGACTGAAATATTCCCTTATACTTTCCTGTTTTTTCTTCCCTGTTTCCATTTCCATTAACAGGTGAGAGCAAGGATGCTAACCCTTAAGCTCATAGCTCATAGCCTTTCTAAGCAATTTTTTCTTTCTGAAGGCTAGTACATACCCTCATATCTTGCTTGTATTTATTTTTCATAATTTTCTAAATCTGTCAACTCAACTCTTTCAGTGCTTCAGGTCTTGTTAGGACCCTGATAAACATTTTTCCTTTTATCAAATTAAAGCAAAAATTTCCAACCTACTCATTTGAGTGTGTCAGATGTGAAAAAATGGTTTTATTTTTAAGCATTGCAATATAACATTGTCTACTTGGGGATTATTTTGTCATCCAAATCTAATCAATATTTAATGTCTCATTTAAAAGCTCTATTTTTCCAAGTTCATTTCTATGCTTGCAACAGCTATAACAGTGACAATTTAATATGAATTGTCAAGAATTTAGGAGATCTACATTCCTATATTCTAAATGAATATAGCGTTTGCACTCATATCCAGTATGAATGCCTTGCACATAAAATAATGTAGAATACTTCAGGTGAAAGCATGTGCAGATTTTAATACCTTTTTTCTCTTTTTATTTTTATGCATCAGCTGTGTTTTGTGGTGATCCTGGTACACCAGCAGAAGGACGCCTTAATGGAAAAAGTTTCACCTACAGATCTGAAGTTAGCTTCCAATGCAGACCTCCTTTTATTCTGATAGGCTCTTCAAGAAGATTCTGTCAAGCAGATGGTACTTGGAGTGGAATTCAGCCAACATGCATTGGTAATAAACTACCACTAATGCATGTTCTACTGAGAACATTCTTGATAAACTGTTGCACTACCATAAATCTAGCAATTAGCTACCCAAGTATAGAAAAGATCTATGTAATGTAAAAATAACTAGTTTAATAAGGTCATATTTTGAGTATAAATACTATAGGATAAGCACAATCACATATTAAGTAATTTGTATATTTACCTGGTTGTCAGCTGGAAATGCAGAACATCAATATGTACAAATGCATAAATTTGTTCCATCTGTTTTTAGAATCTCTTGGATATGCAGAAGACTGGGACAGATTAAAGACCAGATTTTGTCACTGGAGAGTTAAAGGCATTTTTCAGAATCGATCCTAAATCAAATTGATTTTGACTTTGTGAATATGGCTTGTACATCTCTGATCTTTTGAAATTCTGATTAATTCCCAAATACTCTTGGTTTCTCATTGACTGTTGTGCAACTGGTAGGCTTTTGGCATGTTATATCAATCAGATTGACACCTTTAACTCCCACTGACATCAGAATTTGATCCCACTTGGGGTGACTTGCTAGAGAAAATTAGTTTAGTTTTATAACAAATAAACTCTCTTTGATATTTCTAAACAAACATATTCAGATGTAGATTATAGGCTGTTTATATATTTTGTTGTGGCTGAGATATTGGCTGGGTGAAAGAACTGGGAACTCTAAAACAAATGTTGTAATCATGATTATTGAAAGCAGCCTGTATTTTTAAATGAAGACATAATAGTCAACAGAATTATTTTGTATTAATTAAAAACTTCTCACCATAGTTTTTGCAAACTGGGCAATCATCTTAGACCTATATTTTGCTACAGAGGCAAGAAGGCTTAAAAATCTAATTTTCAGGTCTGATACAAAGAATCAACTTAAGAAATGCAATAATCACATTTCTGTTTATATTTTATATAGTATAATATAGAAGCACATGGAAAGTAGTGCATCAAAGATATAAGTTTTTATTTTACATCATAGTTTTTATGTTACTGTAAAAGGAAAATATTAGATCATCTAACATATTTACAGATAAAATTTCTAAGCAATTTGACAGTTAAGAATGGTGAACAATATCTAGAACTAGATCTGAAAAAAAAACATATAGTGGAAGCTTTTCTGTTTCTGGGTAGCAATAGTTTCTTTAGAATACTTCGTGAAATCTTGCTTTGGGTTCCTCAGATGAGACCTATCTTAAAAATTCAATTCAGTTTCATGTCTATTATTAGACAGTAGAATTCCAGCTGTTGATAATTTTTAGAGTTCCTGAGCTGTTCAAGCACCTTAACATCAGGAGCATGTTTGCTTTTCATTCTTACACTTTAGGTCAACATCCACCTAAATTTTGAAGCCTTTGGTAAATATCAGTCCAGTTGAATTTTTATGCTCTACTGATGGTCAATATTGAAAATGAGAGCTGGCCAAGAGTGAAATGAGATATCACGTTATTGTAAATGATAAGCTCAATTTTTGCTCTACAGAAAACTAAAAATTGTTACAGGTGAAGTATAGTCGCAAAATGTGTTCTGCATAATTCAGTGCCAGCACACAGCAGACTCTGTTGCCAAGGGAGAATCACAGACTACAGAAAAATCCACTGGATGAAGTTCTGTGCAGTCTAACTGGTGGATATGACTGGGCAACTCCAAAGCCACCACCAGAATATGGGCATTACTAAATGAAAAAATAGTTCCAGGCTGCTTTAAATTAATCTCATGAAACTGAACAATTAGTTTTAATTTTTTGGCATGCGTTTTTTTCATGGAGGGAATTTTATTCTCCAGCAGCAACTGAGGTGGTGCTCCATTAGAAACTTGCTTTCTTTGTGGCATAGAAAAAAGCCTGTACAAAAATAAAAAGTATTTCCTTGCTATAAGAAAGGAGGCTGATTATGGGTTTGGGGTTTTTAGTTTGTGGGATTTTTTGGGTTTGAGGAGTTTTGGTTGTTTTATTTTGGGAGTGTTTTTTTTAAGAAATAATTATCATTAAGCTGTTCATTTGAAATAAAGAAAATATAAAGATTTCTGAAGATTTCTCTATATATTCCAATTGCATTATAAATAGTGACATATGCTGTGGATTCAAAGAGATTTAAAAGGATAAGTTTGCTAAAAATGAATGCAACCCTAACTGTAAAGTCTGCACTACCAGAAATACCTGCAAAAACCTTTTAAAAAAATGACAATGTGCTGAAACAAATTACTATGATATATCTAGTAATTTAGTTGGAAATACTAGTGTACTGTATAGAAAAACATACATTCAATTAAAAATTGAATTCTTGTCATCACTTGGCATTGATGAAATGATTTAATCTTTGCAAACAGTTTTAGGGTATTTTTTTCATACCATAATAATATGTGTTTCACATTTTGCATTAGATCCAGCTCACAATACATGTACAGACCCTGGTACTCCACATTTTGGAATACAAAATAGTTCCAGAGGTTATGAGGTAATTTTTAAATTATTATTTATTAGCTTTTTAAAATGGATTGTATTTAATAATTACATAAGAAATTTAATGAGCAACATTATCTGTAGTCTTAAATGTCTGATGCAAACCTTGAGAAATTTCCACCCTCTTTTTAATAAAAACTCATTCTTCATGCCAAGCTTTTTTTAAAAATATTCAGCTTAAAGAGAGAACTTCTAACCCTGCAATATATCATGCATTCAGTCCTTTAGGAGACTTCAGTAGGGAGGGCTATTTATAAATTGATTGCTTAATATGATATGACATAACATAATTACCTTGCTTTATGATAATAATTCCTTCATACATTGATGAATAGTCAGTAAATGCCTAACAACCGAAGACCTGTGTGATTCAAAGGCCATGTAGTCCTTGACAAAAAAGTCAGCAAGTGGCTTTACTAAATTAGAAATTCATGTTATATTTTATTCAGTCAGAGAAGATAAAATTATTCTGTGTTGTGTCCAGGTTCTCTGTGATGAATAGCCTTTCTATAATTTCCAAATTCCTCACAGGTTGTTAGTTTAACGAGTGAGAGGCAGAAAAGTGACTGAGGAAATAACCATAGATGCAACAATGACCCATCCACAGTCATTATATAGACTGATAAATTTTCTGTGGATAGATCTTTCAGGTATAAACATGTGTGACTGAAATTTAAAATAAGTTCTGTTTTGGTTTGCTGCTTATTTCTGAGCCTAGGGCAGCGTGCCCATTGTGACCAAATTAGTAGAACTGTTTTCCAAAACGTCCTTTCTGTAAGTTCCTCTGGTTCCTCTCTCTCCTACACGTTTTCTGTCTTTTGTTGCTGTGGCTTCCAGCTCTTTTCTTCACCTTCTGCTCCTGCCTGGCTCACAGATACTGAGGCACTTCTCCCTGAGCCACATCTTGTGGCCTTACCCAAGGCAGTTTTGCCTCCAGTAATAGGTTCAATTGCCTTTCTGATGTCTCATCTTGATCCTGTACCTGTCCCCATTTTCTCTTTAAAAACAGCTCCAATCTTTGCACCTAATTTTAACAGGGAGTCATTTTCTTTTTTCTCCCCTTTTTGTCTGCCTCACAATTGTCTTTAATAATTGTACTGGCCAATTCACTGTTCTACTGTCTGTTATTCATGTTTATGTTAGCTTATATGATCTTCTCTTCCCATTCAACTCTAGTAGGTCTTCCTCTGTTGTGCATTAAGTCTTTCTCTGGTATGTGTTCACTCTCAGAGTGCTATCTTGTACCACCACGGGGAGACTTCTCTCTAGTGGCTACAGAACTAGATTGTTTTGGGTTTTTTCATATATTATTTGTGGGCTTCCTGTTTGTATTACATAGCCAAGCTTTTATAAAGCACTTTTCAGCAGTCTTTCCTCATTATAGAGCAGTGTGATGACAGGCAGCAGATCTTTGTAGGGTTTTTCCATCTACCAGCATCCTGTCTTGCCCCATTTACTCTTTGCCTTTTCTGCTTCCCTACACTGTGACTTACAAATACCCCCAATGTTCTTTATCCAAGTATTATACAAAGAGTGTGCTGCTTTCGTTTTAACTTTTACCAGTAAAATGAAAAAGCAGTATAACCCTTTAACTACCTTGAACCTCTGTTACTTTTTGCTTGATCTTTTGGAGCACTGAGAAAAGATTTGCATCTCATTATTACTGATATAATAGATAGATAGCAGAATTGGCACAAGTAAGATGACTTAGACTCATGACTAGCCCGACTGTTCTACTCCCTATGAAAGACATACTGTGTGTCCTTGATGGGATAGAGAGAATAGTATGTTTAAAAATAGTTACAAAGACATAAGTTTACAAAGCCATATCATTATGACCTTTTAAAACACCAGTGATTTTCCCAAGCTGCTTCTTGGAGAAATGGTGTGCATTTGCTCAACACCTGTCATGATAAGTAGGTTTTACATAATTGAGTGTATAGATAGCAGGTAGCTACTTTTAAAAATGCTAATTTTTAATTTCCATTGAAGTCCTTCTATGACATTTTCAGTGCAGAGCTGTCTGCCTTTCTATGACTTACTAACACATTGATCACTACTCATTTGCAACTTGTCTGTGCAATATGTTACTTTATTAAAGTAATATAATTTCCAGTAATGTCAATTTTGTCTAATTTATTTATTTATTTACTTATTTTTGACAAGATTTTTTACCAAAAACAAAAGTAATGCTTTACTGATTAGCCCCATATCATTAAAAAACTTGGCCTGGAGTTACATTCTGGTTACTTTTGTCAGTACCATCAATACGTTCATTTTTCTAGAACTCTCCACACAATCTCTTGCTCATGTCTTAAGGAAATTCTTTCTCACCTGCAATTTTGTTTGTAGTTTTCATGCATTTCTATTCCTAGTTGAAATCTAAAGAACATTTTCTCAGTTATTTTTGTCTTTTCTTTTGAGAAAGGTCATATCATATCTGACCATAGGAAGGCTTTCCATGACTTCACTCTGCTAGTTGAACATCTCAAATAAAACTTAATAGTAATGAATGCAGTGTAAGAAGTTTTCACCTGGAGTTCTCTCTAATGAATATATTTGTAGATGAAACAGTTCTTCACAGTTTTTTTCTTTTCATACAAAAAACCCCATACTTAGTCAAATCACACAACGAAAAGTCTTTGAAAGTGACTTTATGGTCTATCGAAATATATGCAATGATATACAGGAAAGAGAGGCATCTCAGACATTTAGTTTGCTTCTCTCACACTGAAAAGTCAATCAGCAGAAATGAATTGATATCATTATTTTCCATGTGAACAGTCAGTATTTTCCACATATTGATTTTAAATAAGATCATGAAAGAATCAATTACTCAACTATTTCATCACATTAAAAAAAAAAAAAGTGTAACTAGAAACTGTAAAAAGTAGACATTTTTATTTTTGAAAAAAACTGTATTAACTCACCACTGTCTTGATATCTGACTACACATGATGAATCCTTCTTCTGTCTAACATTCTGGTTTGATCCTTAGGTTGGGAGCACAGTCTATTTCAGATGCAGAAAAGGTTATCATATCCAGGGATCTACCACTCGTTCTTGTCTTGCTAACCTAACCTGGAGTGGCATACAATCCGAATGCATTCGTAAGTCTGGTTTCTATTCTAACTTAGAACAGTGTGCAATTTTAAGAGTTGCGAAGTGATACATGTGGAAATTCATGACAAATTATTTGCTATGAGGATGGGTAGCTTTATTTAAAACATATTTTTAAGTGTTTTATTTTTTGGTGTTTCCTATTCAAGATCTATTTGGGATATTAATCTGAAGGAAGATTTTTAAGATTTTTTTTTTAATGAAGTTCACAATAATTCTATCAATTTTACTCAAAAAATCTGTTATAGTTAACCCACTGCATTAGCTTCTTTAATTATGCTATAAATATTTTTGTGTGTGTAGTGGATTAATAAAGAATGGAAAGTGACTGAAATATGCATGGAACTCTTTTGTTGCCTAGTATTTCGTGAATCATAAACTAGAACTCAGCAAAACCCATCTTTTCTGGGCTATGCATGGTTATACAAGTTACTTATAGCTCTGTGTGAGTTGAAGGACATCAAATAACTATTGTATTAAAATATACTGACCTAAGCTAAAAGTAATTCGTTACAATGACCTTAGATTCTTATCCTGTTTTAAATTATCTTTGGATTGTTATAAATTAACACCATGTGGTACAAAGAAAGAAGCATACTGAGTAACCAAATCTGTTATAGTCAATGTCCTATGACAAAACATTCTTGTGGAACCTTTATTTCAATTGAATTGCATTTATTTATCACAGTAACCACTCTAATTTTCAGAACACAGAGTGGAAGTGATGCTTGAAGCTGTGGCAGTACAATAATTCACAGGACCAATCATTGCATCATGTACAATGGCATGTGCTTCCCCTCCTTTTAACTGTTATCTGATTCCAAGCATGATTTGATTTTGGTTTATTCTTTAAAAATACACAATAGTATCATTTCCATCCCACAATAATATAACTATACACTGTGACTGTTACTTTTACAAGTAATAGCTACTTGACATTGCTAAAAACTATCCAGAGTTGCCATGCATTTATTCCAAATTGAATTGTCTAATTCTATGGGAAGTGCTTACCACTGCGTTTTCTAACTGTAAAAACCCCTTTGCAGCTCATGCTTGCAGGCAGCCAGAAACACCAGCCCATGTAGATGTGAAAGCAATAGATCTTCCTACTTTAGGGTATACTTTGGTGTATACCTGTCAGCCAGGATTTTTTCTTGCTGGTGGATCAGAGCATCGGACGTGTAAACCAGATATGAAATGGACAGGAAAATCACCTATTTGTAAAAGTAAGTCATTACTCAAGTGATTTCTTGGATCCTACTGGGTTTGAATTAATTTTCTCTGAAGTTTTTGGTTTATTTATTAGTATTAATTTTTTCCACTTACTATTTAATGATACACATGGAACAACAGCTTTTATTTTATGAAAAAAAAACAGTGAAGAAATTGAAGTGAACATAAAATCTAGAACTCATGGAAGAGGAAAAGGTGTGCAAATGCACAAACACACATACATGTTTAGCCTTAACAACAGCAAACACAACCTATACAATATTGAGTACTACTTTAGCTGCATTTATGTCACAGTTTTAAATAGTATTTCAGTGTATTCAGTGCTTAATTTATTATTTTCTATAAGAATAAGAAAAGTTATTTAATATCCTAGCTTTTAGATTAATGCAGGTATACTTTTAGTCTAAGAAAATCTTATAAAATAAAAATGAACAAAAAAATAAGAAAAAAAGTCTCTGCACTATAATCCACTTCTATATCAGTGTAACTTTCATATAGTTTTCTAAATTAAATCCAAGTTTACAGTTATGAGCTCTGAATTTGCTCTTCACATGCAAATCAACATGGTTGTTAATACTCAATTCATATAAATAAAATAAAATTATATTTAGAATAAGAATAGAAGAAAAATAGATGCCATGGAAAGTTTTTGCAGTATTATTTTTAATTTTAATACATCAAAATGTCCTGAATAGCTTTGATGTTTGAGCAATATTTATTCTTCTTTAGTGTAAGGGCAGACTTCCTTGATTCAGCATTGTCATTTGATCAACATATTAGAATTTATCTTTATTCTGTGTGTCTAAAGTATGATTTTTCATAGATACTGTATCATTATTAATTTAAGGAAAAAATATCTTTTGGGGTTTTTTGTTATTTTATTTATTGAAGATAAAATGCAGTAAAGGTTTCTATAAGATTGGGTTACAGTCTTTAGGTGCAATTCTCATTGAGTGTGCTGCACTTTTTTTGCTTTCTTAGCATGTGATCAGTCTAATTAGTGAATTTCTGCTCCTAAAGAGAAAAAGAAACACAATATGCAAGACCAAGTCTTTCAATGGGACACTATCATTTCTAATATGCCAAATGATGAGTCCAGAACTTGATCAGGATCAATGGACATAACTTTGCTGAGTGTATCAGAAATATAACAAATTACACTTTTTTAATTCAAAAATTGTGACCCTTTCCCATGATATCTGATCCTGTTATATGAATCAAGCTATCTGGCTCTTGCTGGTTTGTGTCATAAATGTATCAGTCTTCCCTAACACAATTTTTTCTGTATTTAAAATATTATTATTCATAACTAGATAAAGTATTTGTCCCCTCTATAAGGCTCTCTTTTATAGCACTGGGACTGATATAAACATTTTAGCTCTAAATGTATGAGATCCTTAGCCAGTCAGACAACTTTCCACAGTAAAAATGTTAACTACCTAAATTATTTTCTGATATTTTTGTGCAAGTGGATAGGTTTAAATATGTAAAGTATTCAAGACAAGTTATTTCTGTTTTAAAAGTGACTCTATTGGATAAAAGATGATTGCATCCAACAGGTATTGTTTTAACATTTTATTTAAAAAATACAAAAACCACACAAATATGTTCATGAAAATGATAATTTGTCTTTTTACTTGTAGGTAAAGGAGTGAGAGAAGTTAATGAAACAATAACTAAAACTCCAGGTTTGTATACAAGAAGAGCTTTAGACCTAAATAAGTTAAACTGATTTACACCCAAGATTGTTATAGATAATAAAACTATTTCCAATATTTTAGTGAAGTATTTGTTACTAATTTCCAAAGAATACAAATGTTAAGGTCTTTCATAATAACAGGTGACATGTGAAATCTAGTCAATGAAATTCTTTTACAAAGAACTTTTTTAAAATTGCTATAGTGCCAATTTTGTGAATTGCACAAAATCTCAAATAGACAAAAGAAGTTTATATACACAAACCTCAGATTTCATGTAGTTTTATATCAGAGAGATTGCTATAATGGAGAGCCTTATAATCAGTGTGTACTATAATTGTAGGGGTTAGTTTCAGTCAAAGTTCTGCCCTTCACATTGAAAGTGTTGTAAGAAGTATAAAAAACCCCAACCCAAAACCAGTTTTGGAAATATTCTTGCCCATCATTTCACATAAACTCTCCATGTGCTCCAAGATAAGTTCCCAAAACAGTGTGGACCAGCAGGCATGTGGCAAGGCAGGCAAACATTACTGTTTATTTTCTATGCCACCTCATGAACATGTATGCAGTTAACCTATTCCTCCTGCCAGTGACAAGATAGACAAATGCAACTGAGAAATCCTCCTTCAGAAAATGAAAGTCCTAATTTTGTTTATTAAGTTATTTAACAATAAGCAGAGCTGTCACAAAATAAATGAGCTTGCAATTCTATATTTTGACTTTTAGCAAAGCTGCAGGGAAAATAAGATTAATGGTTCACACTCATGGCAATTCACAGAAGGAGTCTGTAGAGTAGATGGGATAAAAAGGTATTTCTGCTGATAATTAAACTTCCTGGAGAGTTTATTAGTGAGAGTGTCAGGTGAATCCATAAATGAAATTCATTACTTCTACAGACTCACAGTAATGCAGGATATAGTGTTCATTCATTGTAATCAATATTCAGTCTTCATTTTTTGGAGGCTTCACCTCACCAAACACCTAAGGTATGCATTAATCTGCTACCACACAGGTTTTGAAGTTTCAACGCCAAATTAAAATGTGGACCTAGTTTCCAAATATATTCACCATGCAGAGTGTCAGTATCAATTCACACATTATCATGTCCTTTATAACTAGTTTTTATAAGTACTACTTAAAAGCTATTAAAAATAATTAAATGCTGTTATTGAAAGTGCCAGTAGTAAACAGAAAAGTGAAACTGTAACAAATAACAGTAATTAAGAAGAAAAAGTTTTAAGTGGTTTTCAAAAAACAGCTCTGCACTATTATTATGTGTTTTAAAATTGTTAATTCTCTTTGTTGTAGAACATTAGGTATTTTGAAATGCTTTTTTTGCCTTGTTGTGTTGACTTTTGTTACAATTTGATTTGCTGCTATCTGTATTTTGAACAGAATTAAGTTAAAATTGGTACACTACAGTTTCCATAACAGAATAGATTCATGTTCTGGTTTTTCGCCTTTAGACAACTGAATGCAAGTTATATTTATCGGTTTGTTGAGGGTTTTTTTGTTTGTTTGTTTGGGTTTTTTTGTCAGAGTTAATGTCTTTATAAGCAATAGTAAACATTTTCACATGACTGAGTATAAGTTGCAACTAAAGAATTCTTAAAATATCCATGTGAGAATTAAGAACTATGTTACTCTGTTTGGTTTCCACTATTCTCACTGCTTTTTATAGTCTTCAAAATAATAGTTAGGAAGCTGTTTGAATGAGTAGCCATGGATTTTCCCAGTTGTCATGTCCTGAGAACAATCAGTGCAGTCAGTGCAGTATTGGAATACTAATAGCCAGTTCATTCTACTCATTTTGCATTTGCCCACAGGGGGTGGGACCTTGTAAGAGTTCAGCATAATGGTCTCAGAGCCTCTCCAAAGCAGCATGCCTGGGGACTGCAGCACTTGCATTTTAACATTTAAAAAAAAATGGCAGTTTTTTTTTCCCCTACTGATTCTGTTCATCTGCAAGTACAAACTCTGTAAATACTGTCAGTGGTACTGTTTTGCAAAGCTTAACAGCTATTATTGACAGAGTTTTAAACAAACTATGTACTGAAGATACTGGAATGTGGTGAAGGTATGGAGTCCTTTATAAAAGTATGGTGTCCTTTATAAAAGTCTTACATAGTACCCCTCTGGTTCATACCACTAATACTGGATGTTCACCTTCATGAGAATACTTCAGACACACAATTTTGATTAAAAATATAGACAAGTAAAAATAATTGTAATATTTCTTTTTAGAATACCAAGTTTCAAATTTAGCTATGCCACTATTTAGCAAAAATCAGAAATGCGTAGAAGGAAGAGTTTGAAGACCCTTTACAGAATCCATGTATTTGCAGAAATTGTAAAATTTCTAAGGACTGTGACATACCAATGGAAATGTAATGCTGCAGATTTTTGATAGTAAGTTGAGCTAACCTTGTGTAAAGCCCCACTGACTTTACTTTGGAAATGGAACACTTCCAGTTATTCAAAGCCATTACACTCAAAGCCATTTAATCAGTCTCTGCTCATTTGGAATCCAGTGATATTTGGAATCCAGTGATAGAGCCAATAACATGCAATGATATTTTGGAGTCCTTCCACACTGAGCTTGAACATTTGCTTGTGACTTTTACACAACTTAAAGGCAAAAGACATGGAAGAAGTTATTTATTCTTTAGTCAACAGCTAATCAGCTCTCTGGTTTTCAGATGTCTTGCATGTCAAGTATTATTGCCCTGGGTTTCTTTCTTGATTCATTTTTGCAGTAAGTGATTAGGTAGAGGAGGCAATATCCATGGAATTTTTAAAAATGGATACAGATAATACCTGCACTGATAAATTTCCTTCAGTAAAGACGGCTGCCTTTATATGTGCTCAGCCTTTGACAAAATGCAAAAAAAAACCCCAAAAAACCAAAATGCAAAAAAAAAAGTGATTATTTAATTTAAGATTTTAATAAGACTGTGGAAACACTTCTTATGTCAGTCTTTAGTTATTTAGAAAGTATCATTTGTAGTAGTCATGGATAGTAAAGGTGAATTTTAATACTTGCCAGGGCTGTCATTTTGTCAAGATATGATGTGGTTAGTTAAATGATTTAAAATATGACATCTAATGCCTAAATAAATTTTTTTCTGTATAGAGGAAAAATACCAATCACATAAAATAAATAATCCAAATGCATATACTTCTTCCAATAATTCATGCTTCTTTTTGTAGGATTTTTACTTCAGATAGTTCAAAATGCAGTTGCTGAGAAATGGCAGGTTATTTTGAATAATAAAAAAAAAATCATTATTTGAAAACTTCACTGTTCATAGGTACACTAATATTGTATGGAAAAAGGCTTTGAAGTCTAAAAATGCCTGATAAAACTGTACCAGAAATTCAGTCAATTCAGTTGAATATTCATTTGATACTCAGTTCAAAATCACACAGTGCTGCTTCAATAGATCCATGAAACAAAAGGGATGGCCTAAGACAGTGTTTCCTTGCAGGAATCTCTGGTTTCAGAATACTTTTTTTTCCTCATAGCTTAAAGTACTTAAGCTTAAAGGGCTTTAGGGGAAGAGTCCATTGTTTTCCATAGTGTTGAGGACATTCACTGAATCACACAAGCTGTAAACTGTGAGGTTATTTGAGAACATATACCATGATGGACAGGTGTAGTATATTATAGGCAATTGTGTGGAAAGGTTATTAGATATATTGTCTGTATTGTTGTTCAAATTTTTGCTATAATACCTCCTTAGAACAGTGGATTGATTGCCTAAAACAATTACGAGCATAAGTAAGGCTAGATTGTTATTTCATTGTAGTTTACTTCTTCCTTTGTTTCTTCCCCCCCCTCCCCCCACTTTTATTTAGTTCCTTCAGATGTGTTTTTTATAAATTCACTGTGGAAAGGGTTTTATGAATATTTAGGAAAAAGACAGCCTGCTACTCTCACTGTTGATTGGTTCAATACTACAAGCAGCAAAGTGAATGCCACGTTCATTGAGGCATCCAACATACAGCTCAAACTATCAGGTAGGTTCAGAATTTGGTGTTAAAGAAGTTCTTAAGATTTTTTTTTATCTGTTCAGTTTTGATGCATTTTCATTCAAGTGGAAAATGAAACAAAAACTTTATATTTTTGCTAAAAATAATTTTCTTTTGCAAAAGGAAAGGTTTTAATGAAATGGTCTACACAGGTTTCTTTCACTTCATGTGCAGTCACCCATCTATTTAAGCCATTATATTTCAAATAGATATTGAGGTAGGGTTTATTAATCTCAGACTGTTGGATACCATTGGTGTGTTGAAGTCACAGGAAATACTGAAGTGGCAGACAAAGTGTATATAGGCTTATTAAGAATTGTAAAGCTGGAAAGCTCAATTAATAAATATTGATTAATATCTACCTTAAAACAATGTGGTATTAATAATGACATAGCATAATATAGGCACAGATAATTAAATAACATTGTAAATTATGCATACCTTATAATCAACATCATGAATTCCTCTTTGCAAATCTAACTGAAGTTCAGAATTACCTTTCATTACAGTTCTATTGAAAAGAACACTATCAGGTTTAACTATCTTCTAAGGTCAAGAGTTCAGAGACAACTGCAGTAGCTGGTTGCCAAACAGGAATTTTCTTTTACTGCACTACTGCTATCTACTGTAGCAATATACTGTTGTGATGTCAGTAAAATCCATTTTTTTTCAGGTCAAGGAAATTCTAGGAAAGGAGTTCTATCTGTATTCAGAATTTCTGAAATACTGTGTAAAAACACAACTGTTCTTGCCATATTCTGTATAAAATTTAAAAATACAAACCTATATTTTTATACTCTTTTCAAGTATGAGGCAAAACATCAGTTAAATAAGATCCAGCCATTACAGTACTTTAAATCTTGAGGTTTTTCATGTTATTAAATTGTTTTATTACAGAATGTTTTCTGCAAACTCTTTTAGTTCTAAAATTATATAATTAGATTTTAAGGGATATTTGAACAAACTGATTGAAAATTTGCTTAAAAAGGTATGTCTGCCTCCTTTATTTTAATAGGTGTTTACAAGAAGGAAGAAGCCCATTTGCTCTTGAAAGCTTTTCAAATTAAAGGACCAAGTGACATTTTTGTAAGCAAGTATGAAAACGACAACTGGGCACTAGATGGTTATGTAAGTACCCAGGTTGCCATAGATAAAGATGGCTGAGATTAAATTCTGAAGTAATTTGTGATAATCTGTGTAAATGTATCCATTTTTTTGTCTTACAAATATGTAATCCAACACTCTGGATGTCAGTTTAGAGATTGGATTACCATTCTCTTTCAAAAATATGTATACAAACTTCTATCTACTGTACTCTGGTTAGAATTTTTAGTATATGAAAGGGAAGGAGGAGTGCAGCAGCATATTTTGCCATGGTTTTGCCTCATTTCCTTAGATGGGAGTGGGAATTTTACCTTTAGTAATATTGTCCTTTTTTGATAAATTGTTCACTGTAATAAAAGTACACCGAATCTTGAAGGAAAACGGTGCTGTTTTCCTTTTTGCATTTCTTCTTTCTGCCCCATGATACTTTGTATGGAAAATAGTTTTTAATCTGACAATTCAATAGGCTTCTGTATCTGCATACTAATTCCATTATGAGTATGGCATTTCAAGAATTTTAAAACCCAGATATATACATTAGGTATTTTTAAATAACTCCAGGTGTTATTTTGAATACCATTGCAGATAAATGAAATAAAATATTTGACATAATAAATATTGTATAAGCATAGAAAAGTCACTACTCTTTTAAAGGCTAAAAGTGAAGATCTTTGCTCCATATTATCTAGTCTGAGTCAGAAAAAAAAAGGCTAAATATTATTTATTAATTTCAGAAATCTTTTTTTCTCTTTCAACATATTCTAGGTATCCTCAGGGCTTGAAAGAGGAGTTTTTACTTATCAAGGTGATATACATGGAAAAGACTTTGGAAAATTTATGCTCCAAAGACAAGGTACGTGCTTTCATAGATCTTTAATATGTATCATCTTTTGGGGTCTTGCAAGAATGAATTCAAATAATTACTCAGCTACTTAGATGAAGTAGGCATGTTTATTTTACACTACTCCTCTCAAAAAACATAGCCAAATAGGCATATTTGAAATACACAGTTCAAAACCTTATTTAACTCTGCTTAACATGTTACTATCACGTTTTCTAGTGTAGCAACCTCGTAAGTACAGGATGCTCTTAAAGAGAACGCCAATGCAAACACTTGCATTTCTTTTTGAAAGTACCGGGGATATCATGCAAAGCAAACACATTTCCTGTAGTCAGAATCATATAAGAAATTAAAAGGACAGAATCAACACTAATTTTGACAGTGTCATTTGGAGAGTGATTGTTGCTGGTGGATGTTTTCAGAATGTATGTGTATATTTGACAGAATTTTGCTTCACTGTCAAAAATATTAAATGAGTGTCTGAGATATGTATTACAGCTATGGGCTCAAGTGCTCTAGCAACTGGTATAAGACTAGTTATTTTACTCATAAAATAGTTTTATTATAAAAACTAAAGTATTTACTTATGAAATATTCACTCATAAAATAGTTTTGGCAAATATCAAGTGTTGGCATCTGCATTTCCTGATCTTGGAACTACTGCAAAGCAGTCAAAGCACAGTATATACACAGAAAAGTACTGTCTAGGAAGAGGAGACAGCTTAGCCAATATCTCTATGGCAGACTGTATGTACATTTTATAAATTGCCTTGGTTCTGTTAGCTTCACTGCTCCTATACCCAGTGCTCTTTAGAGTCCTGGTGAATCTTTCTTGTACTTCTTTGTTCTATTAAGTACTGTAATAGCAATTATGCTGTGGATTTGCTCATCCTGACCATCTCTTAAATTTAGTATGTTTAGTGACTAGGGGCAGAAACACATCTCTTCAGAGTCCCAGTCTAACTGCCAATTAAAGAAGCCAAATATAAATTCAATCTTCAGAGTAAACTCTTGTGCGGGACAGATTATGTGTCTGCCTCTACTTTCATATAGTCTTTACTACAGTAATGTTTAAGCTGCTTTTGCTTTCTTATTTTAGCTATCACACTGTAAGAGTAGAGCATCAACATTTGTTCAAACATCTGTCTGTTAAGCAGCCTTTGGTATCTTGAAACAATAAGAATGTGGTTTGTTGTTTTGGTTTGGAGGGGATGTATATTTGTATTTGCTATTTTCTTAAGCAAGATCAAAAAATATATCCATGGTTTGCCAGCTACATAAAATAGAAGTTTGATTCTATATGAAATTAATAACTCATAGTGGTAATTGAAGAATAAGAAGAAAGTTAAACAGTTAGAGAATTCTCCAGTGGATGTGTTCTACAGTAGTGGAAAATGTTGTCCATATCACCTTTTAGAGCTGTGATATAAGAGATCAGTTTTTATAAGGCTAGTAAGGAGCTAGAGTATCCAAGTTCATCCTGCATTCCTGGATTAAGGACCTCTCATCTTCAGCTTTGACATCTCGGTAGAGAGCTTGCTGCAAATGCAGACACCATCTCTTTTACAAGATTGCTAAATAGGCACTGGTTTTCTATAAATTACTTATTCTTTATTGAATAATTAACAGCTAAAAGGAAACAGCAAATTCCCATTCAATACAGGCCATATTTGTCAATACCCTCTTATGTTCAAGGGTAATTTGCTTTGTTTTATAAATCTATTCTGTTCATGAATATTTTGCTGAGATGATGCTCTCATATATCCTCTGTCTGAAGACTTAACATATTTCTGGTTTTTAAGTTTAATTATTTTCTGTCTTTACAGTAAGCCAAAAGTATACATAAACTGGTGCACATGTAAAGCAATATGAAATTTGCCATCTGCAAGCATATTTCAAAGACAGCATTTATGGAGAACTACTTGGTTAAGTGGGAAAGACAACATATTTTATGAATAATTTTCTGTAACACAATGCTAGAAAAAGGCTTGTCTTAGTGGGTATCAAAGGATCACAGAATATCCTGAGTTGGAAGGGACCCACAAGGAAAATCATATCCAGCTCTTAAATGAATGACTCACACAGCAATCAAACCCACAATGTTGGCATTATTAGAACTGTGCTCAAACAACTGAGTATGCTCAGTCTTCTAACTTAATGACATGAAAACAGAAAGAACTTTTCTTTCTTAGTACTTTTCATCCTCTCTCACAAGCAATTTTGGTTGTAGCCTTAGAAAACAACCCGAAGGACAAAGATCTGTTATAAGTCTGTTTAGAGAACTAGAACTGTACCTGAGCCTTCTTAAAAGGCCCAAGTTGTGACACCAAATTATTTAACCTTTTTTGCCCAGTAATCTAATTTCGGAGGGCTTTTTGTCTGTTAGGTTATAGCAACTTGGTTTTTAAAGGATGCAAGTCTTGGGCTAAGTTCAGTTTCAGCAATTGCTGAGTGCCCATGCCTCAACACTAAATTTCTAGAAGACGTGTATTCTAAAATTTTGTTCATTCCAGTCTGGACACTTCTTTTAAAATTGTGTAAAATGGTGGCTTTTTGAGAAGAAAAACCTTCTTCACAAAATTATTATTTTCCTGTATTTATTTTCTCTGGACAAATACAAGGACCCACCTCTTGTCTTTCCTCTAACTACTTTTTGACTTGTCTACATTGACATAACATATTAACAAAAAATGAAATATGCATAATTAATTTGCATCAGTGTTATATTAGATCAATGGCTGTGGAATATACATTCATTACTGGAAATTAATCAACTCTTAAAAGTGTTGAATATCATGAGATGTGAATTTTAAATTTCACTCTATAAATCATCCTTCCTCTCCAGATCATTTCATACAACTTCATCATTCACAAGAAAACTCTACATCTAAACAGGGTACTGAAAGGTCCAGAGTACAGAGCTGTTGTTTGTTAGCTAAAGGACAAACAGATATCTGGAGTAATGAGCTATGAAACTGTTTGGTAAAACATATCTACACCCAGTGAGGCACATATCCAAAGAGTCTTTGCTGTCCAGCAGGTTCAGTCAGGTGAAGAATCTCCAGCCTCTGTTGTTCCTTGGAAGCTGCAGATTTTCTTTGTGTTGGTATTTTTTTCTCTTAAATCCTTGACCTGCTAACCCTCCTTGTCCCCCAAATTACTCTTAGGCATGTAATTCTACTTTTCATAACCTTGCATGCCTTTTGCTGTCACATTTTCTCTGACTTGAACAGCATTTCTCTTAGTAAAACTGAGCCATGCTGTACAGAAGCCAGTCAACTAAAACCCTGAGCTAGGAGACAAAGGAGATATATGATAGACCCACACAACAATAAGAAGATGTTCTTAATCACAGAATCAGGGGAAGGCTTGGGTCAGAACAGCAGGTTTGCCATCATGAGATCAGATTGCACAGAATTTTCTTTAAGAAAGTATTATTTTCTATTAGGTATAAATGACAATACTTTTCAATCACCTCAAGAATAAAAGTATACAGCTTGTACATTAATGAATTCACTGTGTGTTATCAAAATTTGAATTCACCTGACTGCTGCTGTTTTAGGAGGCTAAAGCCCTGTTATTATGTGAACTGTTAAAAAAAAAACCCCAAAAACATTTATAATCTTACTGAACATCCCTCTTTTAAATAACACATTTCCCAGTGACAAAATATGGCTGTTTTAATCAAAAGTAAATCAAATTATCTTTTGCATACATTTTGTGTGTTTGTGTATATTTAGTGATTTCCACTTTTCTGTTTTTAGATGTGGTAGCAATTACTACCTTAGTTTGGACAGTACAAAGATAATGCTGTCAGGACAATGACAAAGTTCACATCAGGATATGTTTAATCACAAACAGATCTGAAAATTATTATAATGAGTACACCAGACCATGTCGAAATTATACTCAGTCTATACATGACTGAAATTCAGATTATGCAAAACTGCAGTGAAGGTTTTTTCCTAATGAAAAGCACGTGCAATGCAGAGTCTGAACCTGGTCAATTCAAGGTTGAAACTCTCCAATTAAAGCTTGTAAATTTCAGTCAAAAATCTCTAGTTTTGTTACGTTAAGTGTGGTACTTCAAAAACTGTAGAGATATAGAATACGTCTATTACCTCTACTAGAAGTCTTGTGTAAAGCATTAAATGTGAATCCGTTATCCAACATAAATAACTTAAAGGAAACTCTGTAAGTGTAAATTTGTGCCTGATTTTAAATTTTGAGCTACAAAACACTTTTTAAAAATTAACTAAATAAACTAAAAAGTACATACTAAGAACTGGTTTTTTTATGAATGTTATAGTTCTTCTGCTGCTTGTACATTAAAATATATCTATCATATATGGTAGATATATGATGATATACATGCATGATGATAGCTTTGAGATATAAGCTAAGATTTCATTGATCATACATATTTCTATTGAAATTTGTATAAGAATTTGGATATTAATTCCAGATTTTTGTTGTTGTAAGTTGACGTCAATGACTTTGATAATTTCCTTATTTTTTATTAATTACTCCAACTAATTGAAAAAACAGCTGGAGATTGTGATGGTACAGGATGAAGAAAGTGATAACTGAATGTGTTTGTTTGGGTTTTTTTAGAGTTTGTCACTTCTTCTAATCAATAAAAAACATTTAAATCAGTACTTCTAAAACTTCCGGTAACTGTTTGATTTACCATAGTTTGTCTGTCTTTAATTTAGATAAGTTAGAGGATGTCCAGTACATGTGCAATGTAGTACAAATACATAAATTTACATCAAATGTATTTCCACAGCTTGAGTTTTGGGACTAGTACTGGATTACCAAATCCCAAGATTTTTATAAAATGGCTGTATTCTAAAACAGTTCAATGTTCAGAGTAGTGTGATGAAGCTCATAATATGATCCCATCTACCACAACAATAGGTTTATTAATTTGAAAAGGTTTTCCTTCACCAGTTCTGCAGAGAAATGTGTAGAGAAGTCTAAAACATTAAGACAGTGAAAAAGATTGTAGTGCAATATTTTGTCATATTTTAAGTGATCAAATGTAACAATACTGAAATTTCTAGGGAGGTTAGGTTCATTTTAAAGGCCACTTAGTTACTTCCTAAAATTTAATACATTTTTAAAATTAAATGTGCCAAAGCTATTTTAATATTGACACTTGAAACATCTATGGTTTCAAGATATCTCACAAAAAACCCTAAACTTATCTCATTTGCCTTTTCCATTGAGCTTGAACTGCAAGAAATCATAGAATGGTAGAATGACTTGAGTTGGAAGAGACCTTAGAGATAATTTAGTTCTAAACCACGTGCTGTAGGCAGGGATGCTATTCACTAGATCAGATTGCCAGTGCCCCATCCAATCTGACCTTGAGCACTTCCTGGGATCATAGGAGAATTATTACTTTTCCATGGTTTTTAGTTTTTTGTTTTTTGTTTTTTTTTTTTTTTTTTGTTTTGTTTTTTTCAGTTTTTGAACTTTAGATGTTTTAGAAGACTGGTGAAATTAGCATAGTGGCCATGTCTCTGCTGTATAACTGGTTTGCACTAGAGTCCTAAAAAGACTGATTGATACTGCTGCTGTCAATTAGGGAGTTGTGGTGTTTGAAACACCCTGTACTTGTGGTTTGGAGCATTTCTGAGAGGTAAACAGCAATGTCTCCTGTTCTTCTCCACTCTCAATAGCAATAATACCCCAGAATATCAAGCACAGATACTTGTCCAAGCCCAATCCTCTCTGTACATTCCCTCTATCCTGGTCTTTCTTTCTTGAATGGGACCTATATTTCTTTCCGAAGAGCTATGAGTTCAAACTGGCAACATGGAGTTGGATCTCAAAAACCAATTTATTCTATGAAATTTTCTGTATTTTTCATAATTAAATTGTCTTTCATCATTCACAATTTGAATTACCAAGGTGGTCAACCAGTTAAGCAACTTAGTGATGTGTCTCTTTATACTGATGAAAAAATGTGTTCTGCAAAATGCTTTACAGTCCAGGTTATCTGCCTGTCCACAACAGGAGCCCAGCGAGGCCGTGCCACAGGCCACTGCATTTGTACTCCCTGCACTGTTCTATCCACAGCTGCTGGAGGGACGTGGACACAGGTGCAGACTCAGGAGGGCTACTGAGCCAAGAAAAACCTCTGATTTATTGCAGCCACCTCAGTTTTTCCTGCCTTGTTCTTGTTTGTTGTGGTCTTGCATTGCTTGTTGTTCCCAAGATGAATATTAAGACTGCTGGTATACAGTACTTTTGCAGAATTAATTTGTTTTTTAGAAGTTATATTGCTTAAATTTATTAAATTATCATCAGATTATTATATAAATAATCATAATTATTTTACTTGCTGAATACTATTTTCAAATAATTTTGATATACCATGAAGTGGTATTAACAATATGTATACTGTGATTCTGTATGCTATTTATTTCAAGATTTTAAAATAGAATTATTTGATCAAGACATCATCTTTAACTCTTGAATAAAAAGAACATCATTAGCTAGATAACATGGGGATTTTACTTCTCCCCATAGATAATTTGGAAATTTTATTTCTGCCCGTTTTTTTTTTTTTTTTATTTCAGGTCCTTTAAGTGCAGACACAGACCTTTCAAATCACTATTATGGTACAAACAGCAGTTCAGTTGCAGCTGCCATCCTGGTACCGTTCTTTGCTCTAATATTATCAGGGTTTGCATTTTACCTCTACAAACACAGGTATTGTAAATGTTATTTATTCAATAATTTATAAGCTTTTTAGTTTGATTTTGGTAGGTAACTAGAGAGCACAGTGCTAAAAGCTTTTAAGAACATCTTTGCTCTAGAAAGACAAATATTTCTAGGTATTCCCATGAAGGAGTTCAGTGAAGGGCAGTTCTTAATGGTGTAAATTTTGAAAAATGAGTTACTCTGTTAAGGAGCAAAGACCTTTCAGCCTTCTTGGTTCGTTAGGCTGAATCAGATTGAAATCTGAGGTCACATATTCTATTTTTTCATTTTAATGCTTTATTAAATTGAATGTATGCTACTTCTTTCAAAAAGCTTATTAGTATTAATTATGCAAGCTGAAAAATCCATAAATCCCATGAGGGAACAGCCCATAATGCCGCTACTTATAGTATGTGCTGAGTCAGCTAGTGATTACTATAAGAACTGGCACCACTACAGGTCACATGAATCTTTTATATGTCACTAGATAATAGAATAATCCAACAATGTTGTCTGAAATCTGGTTTGAAGGCTGATATCTCTATATCTTTCGAAATTTGTTCATTCGGTAAAACTATTTACAAAATAGTATATAACAGGAGCATGCTTTTTAAACTTTCGTTCTATAATCATGATACCAAGAGTATTTTGTAACTGCAAGAAATCACACAGAGAATCTGAGCTCCAGTGCCCTACGATGCAGTAGACTGTCTGCCCACCTCAGCATTAGATGGTTTGGAGAAACAAATTGCCGTGGGGATTGAACTTGGAAACTGCAGTTAAAATGATCCATGTCCTGAAATGTAGTGTAGCTTTTTGTTGACATAAACTGCTCAGGAAGGGCTGTCAACTATGTCTTCAAACTTGATATTGTAAGATGCTTTCTGATGCCTACAGGTCTACATGTTCAGACAGCTCCTGTTCTGCAGTGGTGGGGGGAGCTTTAAGAGCATCATGAATGCCCAGGCATTAGGATATGGAGAAGAGATAGAATGAAAAGGGAATATTGCTTAGAAAGAGAAGAACTCATAAAAATTTATTTTGTGACATAGGGGTACATTTAGTAGTTTATCCTGGGAAATTTGTATTGCCCTACATCAGCAGTATGTATTTAAGAGAGATAAAACTAATTCTTTAGACAAGCAGCTATAATCCCTCTGTTAATGGTATGGCTGGTTCAGCACTGCAGTTCTGCCAAATTTAAATGCATTATATTTGAGATAGGAGATGTTTCTCTTAATATTTCAAAGAATATTTTTCTCTTTCTTCTGTTTTTGATGAATTACTTACACTGAACTGCAGGTTTTAGAGGGGATGTCAGTGTCATATTACCATCAAAAAATTAACAAGTTGATTAGTGAGGTGAATTAATTTTAGGTCAAACTTTATTCTTTCCAAAAGAAAGGATATTCCAATAGAAAGAGAACAGAATCTATACATTTTGTAATTGCATTTTGAAATTACATTAATGATCAGAATAACAACATGAAACTTTCAAAATGATGCAGTGGTAGTTTTGCCCCTAGAGTCTCTCTGTAACAGAGAATTTGAAGGTCTTAGGGTACAATTTTATGGATGTTTCTGCTGTGCCTGTCTCACATAAACATCATCTAATTAGAACCAAGGTTGTTAAATCACACTGTTTTTACACAGTTGTACCTTTTATCTAGCTGACAGGGATTACTTCAGGAACGAAGACTGCATCCCAATCTTTCTGAGCAAAATTAAAATATATTTAATTACTTGTACCTAGGAAAGCTCCTAGTTAACTTCTAAGATTGTTTAGTAGTTATAAAATTAAAATAGGCATAAAAACATATTTATTAGTAACAGAATTATTTCCATGTTGTCAATTTTCCAGTAGTGATATCTTTCAGTGATAGCTTTCCCTATCTGCTATCCAAAAGAATAATTTTATAAGAAGAATTTGACTTTCAGGAACCCTTTTCTGAAGTTATATAATGAGATTCTAAATTGTTTTATTAAGCAACAAGCACTTACATTTTGTACTCTTTTCTCCTTTCTTGCCTTATTACAATTATATGTATAAAACAATATACTGAATTTATTATATTTCTTTAGATACTCCTAGATACTAAGAGATTTATGTTTAATATATTAAAGATAATATCATAGGATATCACTTTGCTAGATATATCAGAAAATATGTACAATTCCGGTTTATTTTCATTTAATTATTGGCTTAATTGTTCTAACAGAGCTTTGCATAAAAATGTGAACATTCTTGAAATTTTGATAAATCTTTCATGGTGAGAAAACAGTATCAAAAATAAAAAATTGGTTAGTGTCAGTATCATTTGATGCTGAATTGTCAACATTCATGTGAATATCAGTCAGGATTTGATCAATCTGATTACAGGTATTTGGACAAGGTATTTAGCAGTGGTTATTGTTGGTACAGAGGTGGAAAGACATGCTGTGTGAGATCTACCTGCAGTAACTGGAATTGCAGACACTTACCTGGAGGTTGCTACCACTAGCCGTGCAAGATATTCCGGACACTTGCTGTTGTATGTAGACAGAGTGGAACTGTTAGAATGTCTATTATTGCTAACGATAATTTCCTGTCTTTTTTTTCCCCAGAACAAGACCAAAAGTACAGTACAATGGATATGCTGGACATGAAAATAGTAATGGACAAGCTTCATTTGAAAATCCCATGTATGACACAAACTTAAAACCCACAGAGGCAAAGGCTGTGAGGTTTGATACGACTCTGAACACAGTTTGT
Source organism: Onychostruthus taczanowskii (assembly GCF_017590055.1). Taxonomy (NCBI): domain Eukaryota; kingdom Metazoa; phylum Chordata; class Aves; order Passeriformes; family Passeridae; genus Onychostruthus; species Onychostruthus taczanowskii. The sequence goes on along the minus strand of NW_024497629.1, from coordinate 15,452,316 downwards.
ACAGTGGTATAGCCTTCAGTGCCCAATATGACTGATTCATAGCCATACCTCTGATGGACAAGCAGTAATTCCTTTGGTGCCATATACCAGTTTCCCTTCTCTTGGCTTTGCTGCTGTAATCTTTAACATCTTCTGTCAGCCTACATGCAGCTAAATTTTCTGGTAAAAACGTGTCAGTCTTCGGGGGATCAGACAAAGAATATTTTTTCATCTTAAAGTTGGATCAAAATGCCTGGCTGCATCTGCTTCAAACCAAGGCACACTTTAAGGAAGACTGCCAAGTCATGCCAATTTGTCATATTTAATGCCTCAGACTCTCATATTTGTATGCGGCTGAATGCCTTTCAATGTGTTCTTCTGGGCACTTGGATAAATCCTTTGAGTACTGTGACAAATGATAGCACCACATATTATCCCTGCGAATATTCTGAAGAAATAAAGCTCTCTTGAAGGAGGAGACAGCCTTCCTTGAGGTTGCATACACTTGAAAATACTTTACCATTGAAATCTTGCTAAAATTAGGAAAACTTACAGTATATTTTATTCATAGGGCAGTTTTGCCAATTCCCCAATCAGCCATTAATATCGCAAAATATTAATGCACAATTTTTTTGCACTAGGGTATAATGGCTGACTGAGTAAGATACTGGTAAAAATATACAGGGTTTCTACACACTGTCCATTGTATATAGACATTCACTCACCCTTTGCCAAGCAAAACATTCCAGAATAAATTTACTTGGAGTATTAAATTGACCCCCACGTTTAGCACCAGTTAAAATCTTGTGCTATAGAGGATAATGTTTCTTATGTCAATTTTTGACTAAATTTCTTTGTAAACATGATTACAAGTCGCTGGGGACTTTCAGCCAGAACAAGAACCCATATCTAAGAAATTTTCATTGCCACTATTGTTTTCTTCTGAAATCAGTCATCAATCACCACTGTCAGTATCATACTATGTAACAGCAGGGGGGTTAGCAGCTATTGCTGCTTGCCATGTACAAATGTGAATAGTAATTTATTTTAGATAGCTCATAAAGCCTGTGAGCCTGTGCTCATAATACAGTCTTCCCTTTTGCATTTTTTTTCCATTTTTCCTTTAATATGACATAATTTTCTGATGTTACATGAAACTAAAACACATCACAGTAGCGTAGAAAAACCCAGGGCAAATTGTCCATAAAAAGTGGTAATTCAGTTTCTACCTTGAACAAAAATTCAACTATCTTTGCTTTCTGTTTATTTTAAATTTTTTTAAACACACTGCTTACTGCTTTTGTACTTACACAGTTTGACAGAGACGTTTATACACATAAAGGTTGAGTAATCATTAGTGTTTGCATAGAATTAGATGTTTTATTGATTGAAAATAAACAAAAATGCCATTGGGCAGATTAATTAAATTGAGTTTTAAAAATAGGAAATAATAGTAAATAATGAAGCAAAATCTGGTTTTAGTCATACACATTGAGTTCAAAAAACAGGAAAGTTGTTTTGCTTTTCTTCTAATTCAGGGCTGGTTTTTTGATGCTGTTTTTTTGTTTTAGTTTTCTGATTTCAAAACGTCCTATTGTCCTATTGCTATCTAAGCCTGTTGAAAAGTTTTTTCTGAACTCCATATGTGTTTAGGTCTGGCTGTTATACACAAAACAAAAAGGTAATATAAGACCAGTAACAGGTTTTTCAGCTAATGTTGCAGAATGCAACAAAAATTCCAAAGGTAACCCTTGGTCAGTTTAACAACTACATCTGTTAGATGAAAAATACCAGCAATATAATACATAATAATTGTAGGGCCTGCAGCTGTTATGTTCCTCATATGAGCAAGAAACTCTGAAGAAAATTTAATAAATAATCCTTTCCAGTCAGTTCCTTGTTCATTTTGTTTGTAGTTTTTTGCTTTCCTTTTTTTTTTTTTTTTTTGTTTTTCCTGAAGTTATTGTGCAGTAAGTTTCATTTAGTTGTCCCATCTCAGAGACCTTCACATTTTCAGAGAAAGAGCAGTCATCAGATAAAAGCTGTCCTGATCCTCCCCCGCATAGAGGAAGTTGCTTGGCAAATGAAGAGCTTCTGTAGGAACAGTGGGCCAGGAAGGAGGATATTGTCTGAGTAAAGTTTCTGACAGGTGTTAAAAATTGACATTGCTGCATTAAAAGTCTTTCTGTAGTGGCAATGACAGAAAAAAATGTTTTGAAAACAAAATACATAGCTTTTATTGATGTTTTTTAGTCCTGTCATTACAGTGTATGCTTCAGTGCCCTGTCTCACCACCAAGGAATGTGTTGGAGGATAAAAGAGAATATTTAAATGGTTTGGTCTTTTGTATTAGAGAGCCTAGATTCCATGAATCCATTATTCAGTGGTTCATTTGGGGAGGTAATGTAACAATTGCTTATCCTGAGTGAGTGCTCTTTGATCAGGGACACTCAAAAGGAACACACTTACAAAATATCCTAAGAAGTTTGCTGAGAGTGTTGATTAAACAGGAGCTTCACACTGGAACCCAAGTAAAACCAAAGTTTAATCAGTTCTACCCACACCTTTCAAATTCCTCTCCTTTTCCTCTGTGTTTGAGTCTTCTGTTCAGGTTGGATCTCCTCCTCCTGAAGTTATTACACAGAGGGCTGTGTATGCATGCACTTAGATATGGTGCTTCTTCAGAGTGAGGCTCTTAAGATGATGTGCAGTGACTGGGAAATGGCAGCCAGGAAATCTGGTTTTTTTTTCATATAAATGCAGAAGACTTTTCCCCCAGCGTTGACCAGATCATTATGACAGGCTAATAATACATGCTATATTTTTTTTAAAAAAACAGGTTATGTGCTTCAAAGCTGTTAAAAACTGCTGCTTGTATCACACATCTTGCCTTTCTCCAGGCTAGCTGCAATAATTTTTTTTCTTGTGTAAAATATTTTGTAAACAAAAAAAGAGTTGTTATTAAAAAAAATTTAAAAAAAAGTGGGAGGGTGGGGGGATTGGGGAGAACGCCGCATAATGACCAAGTCAATCTAATTTTCATTCCCACTATTCCATTCTTCCATTTCACTACCATGCTGCTGTGACATGAAGTAGGTGCAAAAGAACTTTTTGTACAGAGATATATTTTTTATGAAGAATTTGTAAAATTATTAAATATGATGTACTTTTTTGATTAATGTAGGTAAATTGTTAAAAATAAATGTTTTTACAATACAAAAAGAAATTGTAATTTTCCCAATAATGTAAAATTTACCATCTTTAGCTGATTTTCAGTTCTGATCCTATTACACTTGTATTAATATTAAAGTGGCCTGTTAAAAATAAACAGTATTCTCTTTGGAAAAAAAAAAAAAAAGAAACAAACATAAAAGACTGTAATATAGCCTGTGCAATGCCACCTACCTTGAAAACAAAATCAGAGTTCTAATTAAATATTTAATTTTAGATTTTCATCTATTGTGTGACCTCTTCTTATCAACTTTATTCCTTCTATTTCCTTTTATGCTTTTAAATCTCAGATACTGGGTTTTCATTATGTAATATTTCAACAGAATCTTAGCCTTGTTATCTTATGTTCCCAAGCATTTTGTAACTTGGGAAAAAAGTTCAGGAGCTCTCTAGTGAGGTGGGATTTACCTCCTGTTATGTTACAAATTCAGATTTTAAAATGGGACTTAAGCTTTTAGGTTGTTTTATAAAAATAACTGGTTTATTTTTCCACAAGCCTGCATCCTATCCATGGAATTGATGGATAACATGGAGCCAGAGGTATATCCAATTTTAACATCTGAGAGCCGGTTCTTCAAATGTACATACTTTGAATGCAACAAAAATGCTTTTCAAAATGCTTTTATACATAAAGTTAGCCATATATATTACTGTTTTTTAGAATCAATATATGAAATTCTGAGCATTTAAAAATATTTTGGTGTGTATTCATATTAAAAAAATTGAATTTATTTACTTGCTGACATGTTAACAAAGAGTCAGTCTTCAAGGATATTCTACCCATTATTCCTTTGGGAATTGGTGGTAGTATATGAGTGTGGTTCACTTTTAGAAAAAAGCTAAGATAGGCAGCAAGGACATGCACATTTCTCATCCTCACAACCCAGCCTTCTGGTAATATGATATCTTATAAACAGGTATTAAAATTCCCATCTCTCACAATGACCTGACTATCCTGACACTAAGCTGTAAAATGTAATCACTGACGCTATCAGAGCAGATATTGAGGCTCTATCTGACAGGGAGGCATGATTTTTACCTCTTTCGCAAACAGGAGTCTAAATATTCTAAACAAATGAGCTATTGTTCTTTTCACTATTGCCAAATTGCAGTGACAGCTTTTAAAAATTATTTCCCCTTATGATCTATTGGAAAACACAGCATAGTATATCTAATTTCAGATTCTACAGAAACCACTTACGGAAAAGAGATATTTTCTGGGTGTTGCGGATGCAGTTATGTAAGAGCCACTCTCAACTGAATCTGTAAAGAGCAAACATACTTGTTTTCTAGCTGGCATCTACTGTCTTTGTAGCAGCAGTGAGTTCATAAACAGTATCAAAGCATAACAATTGGTATGATTTACTCAAAATGGAAAATGCTTTTCTTAATGCTGCATTAAATTTTAAAATCCAATAAACTGCATTAAATACACTGCTGCCTGCTCCAGCATGATTACTAACTTGAAGCCACAGGACCTTGACATCATGTGGCTCGATGATAGAGGGAGCTGGGGTCGAATGGTGAAAGAAGATCTTCTGCAGGATATTGCCTTTAAATAAGTCAAATAAATTGCTTTTAAGCATGCATATGTAATATACAAAAAGAAAATAAGAGAGCAATCATAAAATAATAGAAGGGCCAGGGTTGGAAGGGCCCTTAAAGATCATATAGTCCCTGCCATATGCAGGGACACCTTATATGCTTGAGGGATTCAATCCAAAGGCCTTTATATTTTTTTAGAGTAAAGCAGTATTACAGTTTCAAAACCTTACTGATGACGGTGTCAAACACAAAATGGATTCCACCAAAGAGCACAGGATTATAGTCTGAACCTTACTAAATTTTTTTTTTTTTAATGGTTAACATATGCCTATATATACACCTAGTGATTAGTTATCAGAACTTGGTTATATATATATATATGATATGAGGAATTAGAAGATCTTCCTAAGGAGTTATAAATTTTTTCTTATATATAAAATTATAATTATACCAAATTACAGATATAGGTAGTAAGTATATAGAAGTATGAATAAGCTTGGAGTCTAATCCACTGGGGAATTTGGGCTCAGTTTTTTAGTGTTTAACTTTCAGCAATGTTTGTTCCTTTACAGAAGCTTCAGCAACAAGTTGTGAACCTACAGTCCATGAAAAAATGAGAGCTGTTAGATTTTGCATGTAATTTCCACAGAGCTCAGCAAGCTGAGCAGAGCCAGCTGAACTAAACAGTAGGAAATACTAAAGCAAGAAGAATGCTTAAGCATCTCAGCTTTGGCCTGAGGAACATACATGTTTTCACTGGGATTCATGACAGAAATTACTCAAAGATGGGCAGATTAGTCATATCATTTGGGGAATTTTTTTTGCCTGCAAGCTTCAAAACACAATGGAGTTATTGTTCCTTTTCCCCTTCACACCCAAGAGTATACTGGTCAAAGTGGTCAAATTAGGCATTTGGGGTCAGAGGTCAAAAGCTTCTTTAGCTTGAGGAGAAACACAGAGTTGTTAATCATAACTAAGATTGCTATAAGCACTCAGCTGTTAAAAGCAAGTCCTGGAAATTATTAGTACCTCTTTCTCCCTGCAGTGCAGTATTTGACATAGTAAAAATGTTGAAGAATTCCTTTTGGATTGTGCCTTGCAGAAAAATTATGTAAGGAGGAAGAATCCTTTTAACCATGATGTAGGTCAATTAGCAGGAAGAAGAAAATTGTGTGCCTGGTGGTCTACACTGGAAGAAATGATGGTTGGGTTGAATATCAAAATACCCTCAAAACAAAGGATTTTGAGGATATAAATTTTGAATTTAGGATATGAATGTCAGAAACTATAGACCTCTTTAACTCTTGGTGTATCAAAAGGCTGAATTTGCCCATGCTGTGAAAGAACACAAGGAAAATTCGTTAAAGGAAAAGATTACACAGAAATGAAGTGTTAAAGAGCATACTCCCATGCTCAGAAACATTCTCTGACACTGTTATATTTTCTAGTATAAATAGAGTCTTAAAAATTTGAGAGGCTCTAAAAGCAGAATTGCTCACCAAAAATGCTCATCAAAATGAGCTTTATTTTTATCCTTCTATAAAGGCTAATTACCATCTTATTTGGCAACTGCAACAAAAATATAATAGATGATGTACCTCAGATGAGGAATCTTTTCCTGTCAGTGTATAATAAGCATGGGCAGAATGTGTCCTGCAGACTGAAGTTTTTGACATACCTAGAAGAAAATCATGCACTCAAGTTTATTTATAGGTTAGGTGAGAAGCTGCTTATTCTAAAACAGCTCTAGACAAATCCAAACCTCAGATGTGCCAGCTGAGATACACTAAGATGGTGTTGAAGAGAGATGTACTATGTTCTACCTCCATGGGTGTGGTATCTGAGTAGAGCTGTTGGGACAGTGTGGAGACAATCTGTAACTTATCACAGTCCTATTGAAATCCTTTGGTTGCACTTTCCTCTTATATGTCTTTATCCATGCCCATAATATCCACATAAATAGAGTTAAACAGTGCAGGAATCTAGGCTGAAGGTAAAGGCTCAATCTAGATGTGATTTAGCAGGCTAGTGAAGAAGAATGTGTTCTCTGTCTGGCATTCTGAATGAAGTTGTCTGTTGATCTACGTCATTAGGTAGGAAAAATAGGTTTTGGAAAGGAAACAAGTAAATTTAAATCAGAAGAGGGGGACATGGAAGAAGAGTCTTCTATTATTAATCTCAAGGTTTTCACAGAACACAGCACTTATACTGGGTTACAGGGGTTATGGACTTCAGGGTGTATTCCATGTAGATCCACTTCTACAGCAGTATTCCATGTGTGAGCATACCAAGGCACAGGGAACAGACCTGGCTGAATTATTCATAGGCCACAGCACAGCAGTAGGGTGGCAACCTGATAGAGAGCTCTTCCACTAACATGAAGAGTTGCTCTTTTCCAGATGGACTTGAGATAAGACTCTGGAACCTTGCTCATACAAAGTGGCTTGCAATAACAAAGAAAAGACAATTAGAGGGATTAATATATTCTGTCTGATACGCTTCTTTCACTGAGACATTGAAGAAGACATCTTGGTCATAAAAGGGGGTTGACCTGAGAAGCTGTGCAGACGCAGGTTGTCAGGTTTGGCTGTTATGAGAGGGCAGAAGGATGAAGCACTGTTTAGAGCTCTTTGGAAGCAGAAAAAGTCAGGAAAAGTGGTAAAGGGTTGGCTGTGTTAAGGGGGTCAACTGTCATGCCTGATGGTTTTGTTGATAGAGTCATAAGGAAGACAAGGTGGAGGAATGCACCAACAAGCATGGGAACAAAGTTGTTCAAGAATCCTTTGGTCTGGAAAGGTTAGATGAAGAAATTCCTGGAGCTCCTGAATCCCTGAGAAAGGCTGAGGATTCCTCAAAATAGCCAGGTTTATGCTGATCATCTTGACATTACTGAAAAAATGAAATTAACAAATAGGAAGTTACTTCCACTTTTCTCCCTCTCTCTTCCAGCCCCAGCTATCCTTTCTCTGGTTAATAATCAACTTTTTTGTGTTTTCTGAATATCATCCATCATACCCTCTGATCCCCTTCTTTTTCTCTCTATTTTCTCTGTAACTCACTCTCCAGTTTTCTATGATTTGATGAATAAAATATGTAATTTGTAAGTATTTTGCTTGTGACTTTTCATTTCAGGGAACAGTGAAGTCTGGTTAAGGTGGGAGATGTATCTGAGTGATTGGGAGGGCATTTCAGAGCTTGATATGGTTAGGCAAGGGAGAAGAATAAACAAAAGGGAGTCAGGTAGTTTGGCAATGACTGGGAAGTAAAGGCAAAATGAACTGTTTAATCTGTTTCGGTGGTTTGTTTGTTGTTTTTAACTACTGCTGTAATACAACAGGCTTAGTGCACGGAGCTATCACGCCTGGGACATGAACAGGTGATCAAGCATGACTTCCCCATTGTGGGTCCATACTGACTACTTCCAGTCACTTTCCTGTCCTTCATGTGCCTGGCAATGTTTTACTGAAAACACTTGTCCTATCTATTAGCTGATCTTCCCATCTATTTGTTCCATCATTCTGATTTAATGCTGCCTTAGAAAAAAATGAATTAAAAACCTTTCCTTTGGCCACTCATGATTTAATCTTTTGTCTTTTTTATTTCTGCTCTCTTTGAAGTCTGAAGATGATGAGAATATGACAGCCTTTCATTTCCTGAGCAGCTTAGTACTGTGTCTTCTCAGGTTTGCTTAAAGTTCACTGTCTCTACTTTTTTTTTTTCCATATCAATAACATGCTCAAATTGTGACTTATTCACTTATTAACTTTCATTTGAAGGAAGAATTTATGTGTTTGCATTCATTCTCTCTTGCTTTGTCCTCCTCACATTCATATACATGCACATTTACTTTTCATTTTCTTTAGAGAAAAAAATCCAAACATTTTTCTTCTTCCTGTGAACTCACATAGGAGCAAGAAAGCATATATGCTGGTAGTAAGAAGTAAACCAATTTTTTGTGCTCTAAAAAATAGCCTTTATAAATCAGATAAAGTTTTTATGTTTTCAACAATATTTTTTGGTTTTAATAAATTTCATTTAACTAAAATTGCTACTCACCCTACAGAAATTGTTAATCGAAAGTTATTCTTTAAGGAAGTCCTTCAAGCAGGGTATCATAAGTACCTATTTGCAACTCCTGAAATCCCTTTTCTGGGTATCTTAATTATAACTGGCTTTAAAGTTTATTGCTAAAGCTAGGAATGGACTGAGAAATTGAATGAAAAGTAAATCTGGTTCCTCCATAGCCTTGCTTACTTTTCTTTTAGTCATGTTTTTAAACCAATTAATCCTGTCTTTTCAGGAAATTTCTACAATACTGCTGTTGTTAATATTCCAGCCCTTGTCAAAAGGCTTGTCTGAGACTTAAGAAATTAATATCATTTTCTAAAGATTCAAACCTTTCCTAAGAAGAGTATCATTGGGCTTTTACTTACTTAATTTCTTTTAGAAGTTGATTTTCAGGTGAACATCCATCCCTACCCAGACAGGATGTATGCATGTTAATCCACACAGACTCATGTAGGTTCCAGGAGACTCCAGAGGCCAAAAATGCCACCTTTAAGCAAGGCCAGTCCTCATACTGAACCAATATGTTGACTGTTTCTTGTCCTTCCATTGTGAGGAGGGTCTGCCTTGGCAGATAGCAGAGAGATCTCCCATTATCCTTCTTTAAGGCTCCTAAGTACTCCTGGCCTCTCCTCATGAGTGATATGCTCCAGATGGTTACTGAAAGTGGAACAAAAGGCTTCACCTGTGCTAATAATTAAAACAGCACCAAAGAGCACTCTCTGGTCCTGAGGCTAAGCTGTTTTAGTAAGGATTGTACATATATATCTGGAAACCAGAAAAGCAAATTAAAATCTGAGTCTAAGAGTGGAAAAGAGACATTTGGAAGAGTCTTTAAAATTTCTTTCAAAAATATTCATTAATTTATTGCTAGGAGAAATCCACTTGTGAACTTGAGAACATTCAGAAAAAATAAGACTTTAAAAAACTATTCCTTCTTAAAAAAATTCTGATCTTTAGTTATAGCATCACCTTTTTTTTTTCCCCTCCAGGTGCACTGAATGTTGAATCCATCGCTTCATTTCTCATAAATCTCATACAAGTACTATTTTTATACGCAGAAGAAAATATGGTTTTAAAGGTCATGTTAAACTGAATCATTAATCAGTAAAAATCCAGAAATGTCTAATATTTAGTGCACCTGCTGCATTTTCTTCCAGGTTTCCTCTAACTACCTGCACTAACTAACAGGTATTGCACAGAACAGCATTTTCATGAGATGCTACAACAGATGAAGCTATGATATGTACTGTACAAACTTTGCAGCAGCATATACTAATCACCACAGAAAATATAGAAAACCCTTTCAACTGCAGAAATCTTTAGAGCACAGCTTTCTTTATGCTCTCTTTATTTCTAATTATTTTTACTCACACTCCATAAGTTTCAATTTCTCGTTCTTTTAGTTCTTCATGTGCTCTTTGCTTTGTTATATAGACTTGATGTAAAGTTACGAAACTTAAGTGGCAAAACTATTTCACCTTCAGATTTGTTCTGTCCTTTTTTCAGTAATAATGAATAAATCTCCATTATAACACAGTTTCAAAAGAAAGAGTTTGCTGTGAAATATTTAATATATGCTTACATCTTTTTGATTTTGAATTATATTGAAGTAGCTGAGACATATGTGTAGAGATCTTATGCCTGCTTTAAATACTAAATTTTTGTATGAATACTATGCTTTTGTCCTCACTTTGTGTCAAGCTTCTCCATGAAAAAAATTCTTTTCTGTTACTAGCAACAGATTTGCACCTGGCTGACATTTTAAATTAATCCAGGCATTTTTTGACAAGATACAAACATGCTTCCATTATTATTACCCTATCAGCTTCCCAACAACTTCAAGCAAATAGTTCTGAGAACATTTTGACTATATTTATCTAAATTAATTATTTCTATATTTCTCTTTATTCTCTTTAAAATTCCTTTATTTTTTATGTTGTATTTTGAGGCATGTCTTTTAATGTAGAAATCAGGGAACTTGATTTACTGTGTTTCATACTGGCCTTTTTTTTTTTTTCCTAAGATTTATATGTCAATGTTAAGAGAATGAACCACAAGCTGTATTTCATCTTCAGAAACTTACTGATCTTCCTAGGAAAGTAATATTTTGGAATTGGGAATATTAAACATTTTTAAGTTCTGTGTTAAAAATATGTTAGAAACTTGTTGTCAAAAGAGATAATACTGGATTTAGACAAAAATCATCTAGAACAGTTTAGTTTTTTAAATTAATATACTTAACTAATAATGCTATTCGATAACTATTAGTTCCACCTGGTTTTTGCACCCACAAAATCTAACTATATTGTAAGAACAGGAGGACAGAATTTATCTTTTAAACAAGGTGAATACTTTTTGTTCTCGAGGCAATGCAAAGAAACTAGAAGAATTTTGATTTGTCTTAAAAGCTACTATGCAGGCAAAATAATTGTTGAATAATAAAATTATTTCATTCCATATATTTTGTCAAAATCTACTGCCCTGGAAATATGCATCTTTGTATGTTTCAAGTGACATTAGCAGGTTTCATCAACATTAACCCTCAGCTAAACCTCAATTTTCTTTCATATTAAACATACAAAATGCACAGTCCTCAGTCACAAAATCCTCGCTCACATGATCCTGAATCAAATATTTACATTTATTTTGTGTAAAACGTGTTTTCCTAAATAGGAGGTCATAAAATAATCAAATCTCAAGTTTAATTTGGGTCAGCTATTTGAGTTATAGTTTATTTTTGAAGGAATGGGTCCTAATTTAAAATTACATTGATGTCCAATGTGTGTGAGTTTCCATCAAACTTCTTTATTTAATATGTAGCTGATACTTGAGCAAATATCAAGTTCTGTTTAAAGGAAAGAATTTATATGGAGTATTTATAGTCTTATTTAAATCAAAATAAGAATTTTTGAACATATCATGGTGTTTTTTTCCGTTATACTGAATTTCTGATTTCTGCAGTTCTTGCATGCCAAGTAGAAGTAAACCCTATTTAAAATTGTATTTCACCTCATCATAGAGTTGTTTTGGGAAGCTTGTTCTAACCTGACGCTTACTTATCCTCATTATGACATGGTGAGGGACAGAAACTCATGTGAACCAACATCAATAGTTACTTTGTGTGTAATTATCTCTGAGATTTTATTTGATTGTATGTATAACTTCAGAGTTTTTCAAACAAAATTTTAATTTTCCCCAAAATGTAGCAATACTGTAGCCACCTGCAACAGAAAAAAACCGTCATTGTCCTAACCTCAAAAAGGCTTGCCTCTTAGGCTTATTTTTGGGGTTGTGTATTAGATAACATTGCTCAAATTGTTTTGAAGGCAAGAGTCTTGTACTCCTGTGGGGGGCGGGGTGGGGAGGGTGAGATTTGAAGTTTTTGAAGCAATTGTGTTAGGGAAAGCAGTAATGGTGCATGGCTTTGTGAACATTTAAAAGTGCTGACACATTGTTTTCATCACTGAGTGTGAAATTTAAGACCTAATGGAAATATCAAAGTTTCTGTTGCTGTATCTGTCAAGATGTCAGCTTCGGGAGCAGTCATGCCTTTCTTTCTGTGCACTGCAGAAGTACAATTTGAACTTGTGGTTGCAGGTGGCTGAATGCTACCTCTAAATCCCATCATTCTGGCTCACACATAATATTCAAGCTCACAACTTTGAAATATAAGCAGTCTAAACTCTCAGGCTTGAATTCTGTGTTACATAATGCCTTTAGTTGTGAGGTCTAGGTAATAAAAACATAGCTTTTCTGCCTTTGAATCCTGCACATGATTGAACATTTTTCTTTTGTGTATTTCTGTACCAAACCAAACCCAATCCAAATAAAATAATTTTGATGTGATCTAAATACTTGAAGCAAATCTGCTTTCATCATTAAGAATTATTGTGTAAATTGAGCTTAAACAACAATCTGTTCTTTATAAAGTATGGAAATTGAAGTCATGTGTAACTGTACTAGCTTCTTTATTTTTTCTTGCTATTTTCCTTGAAAATGGCAATACAAATTCAACTGATAATGTGGAATTATGTAAGTGACATAAAATCACAAATATTCCCAATTAATTGTTCCAAAGTGTGTTTCTAAAAAGAATACAAAAGTATTGAAAGGAATACACTGGATACAGCTTTATCATAAAAAGCACAGTGAACATTATTAATTAAAAATAATAACAGAAATTAATTTCTTAGGTAAAAATATGTGTGATGATTATTTTTCTACCATGAGCTGTCTCAAATGGGTCAGAGAACTACTGCCTAGTCTATTTTAGATATTTTTTAGCTGAATTCAATTAGTTTAGGACAGACATCTTCTCCTTAGGGGAAGGTAAAGCATTTGGTAGATGGGGCACTGCATGTCTCTATTGAGAAACTGTGGAGTATTTCCCTTCTCTGGCATTCCGAGAGGGGTCTGCTCTGATGACATGCTGACTGCAAAATCCCTGTGACCATTAGGGGATGTTCCAGTGCTGCCTCCAGTGCTGTAGTGTGAGCAAGATAATTCTTCATCTCTGCTCAGCACCCTTGTGTTACTCAGGAGTGATGGAACCAGTTCCAGATTAAACACAACCACAGGAGAGACATGGAATCGCTACAGCCCACTTAAGGGCCATGAATACCACAATGGGACAGGAGCACCTCTCATACACAGGGATCCTGAGAGAAATGGGAATGTTTAGGTGAAGGCAAGAAGGCTTGAGGGAATCTTATCGATGTGTATAAATACCAGATGAGAAGCAATAATCAAGACAAAGAGGCTTGAGCCAGTGCTTCAGTGATTCAGGATAACAGTGAATGTGTATAAATTGTGTTTAAACACTGGAATAGGTTGCTTAATAATTCTGTGGAATCTCCATCCTCGGAGATATTAAAATACTAAATGTACACCATTCCAGGAGCCTACCACACTTGTCCCTCCTCTGACCAGTGGTTTGGACTGGCTTATCTTCAGAGATGCTTTCCATCCTCAATCATTCTATGGGTCTGTGATTTTGTATTATGTCAAAAGTCACTTCAGAGAGCAGGGCTGGAAGGCACTCTGAAGAGCAACACCTTCCCTTCAATGTATCTGTAGACTTATGTTGCTCCAATATATGCCTACAGTTAACTGGCATGAATCCCAGCACCCAAAAAAAGTAGAATCTAGAGTTTTATGGGATATATTTAGCACTGAACTCAATCGGGTCATGGTGTATTTCCTCATGACCAGTTCAATTTTCCTACTTATTAATACTGTGAAAGACAGAAGATCATCAGTCTGGTTATGCTACTTTTTGTTGCAATTCATGCTATACCAGAAAAAAAAAAAATATATATATTGTAGATATATATATATATATATATATATACGTGTGTGTGTGTGTGCATGTGTATTTATTTGCAGCTGAAGAGTTTGGAATTCAGTGTGGCTATATAAAGACCTGTAAGTCGTCTTCATATGGAATGAAACCTTTGCTTTTGGTTTTTTGGGTTTTTTTTAAATGGAATTCATTGCATACTGCTTCCTTCTGAAATAGTGTGCTGTGAGTTCACAGTCTGTTTTATAATGTGCTTCTCTTTTCTCTCTTGATTCAGTGGCTCAGCCACCTATTGATCTTCACTGCTATTGGTATAGATGAGACAGTAAAACTACCTGTTTAATCTGGTGAAAACTGCTGGATTCTACCCCTTCATTTCCCCCAACAAAAACCCATCTGAGACATTTTACAGTCTTTGAATAAAGTGGTTGATACCATACTCACTGGGAAATAACTGAAGTAAATAAAATCAAAGACATGTTTTTTTTCTAATTTTTGTTTGGTGCTTCACAGGGACTGCTGGTGCTATAAACCGGGCAGCTTTGTGAGTGGTGGGACTGAAAAAGACTGCTGTATAAACATAGAAATTATATAGCTTGCTATAAGTTCCAGACATCTGATGTTTAATACTAATGTCTTGCAGGCTTTCCTCAGCTTGTCAGTCAAAAGAATAGTTTCTTCTTCCTTTCCATTACCTTCATTAATTTCATGAACTGTTGGACAGAAAAGAAAGCAAAGTTGTCTTTGTGCTTTTCAATTTACTTCTACTCCATATGAAAAGAGCATTCTGCAAATGATGAAGCCATATTGGAAGATACTTCCCCTCCAGGTACTGACTTTTCATTCAAATAATAACCTCTGGTAGTGCACAAAAATCTGTGGGTTAGCAACACTGTCATTTACAGACGCTGTCAAAGTAAGCATTCGTGCTTTAAGCACAGAATAAATTACACTCTTCAGTGGTTGCACTCAAAATCAAAGACAAGATATTCTATCTACTCATAAGTAAATCTTTCCTTTTCTGTCCTATCAGGTAGTTTTCACAAGTCCCTTCACTTCAAGAACATATCTCAATAGTAGTTTTTTTACATGTCTCATTCTCCTTCTGCTGTTTGATGTCATGATAATGCATCCATGTCATCATCTGGCTGTACAGAGCAGCTCTTTCTTTGCTTTTCCTTAGTTCTGTTTGTTTCCTTTCATCATCTGTGCAGGTGCTACCTGCACATCTTTCTTCCACTTCACAGCAATAGTGCTTCTCTCCACTCTTTCAGCCATGATAACTAACTGCCTTTTTAACAACTATTTTGACCTGAGCTACTTGAATGATAATGACTTTGTTGTGGTCTAATACCAAACCATTTTTATTCCTGCTTTTTTTTTTTAAATCTTTTTTGCCAGATATCAAAAAATAATTGGACTATTTCCTACTGAAAAATAATAAAAAATTTGTTTGCATCCACTTCATATGCTTAGGTCAGTAGGTCCCTGTAAATCACTGCTGACTAAATAGTCACTGAGTTCTTTTGCATCTTACTCTTTCCTGATAGTCACCGAAAAAAGTGAAGCGCAGTCAGGATCTCTGTTGACATGCTGAACTCAATTTCATTTCTGTCAACTTGGAAATTTTTTATCTTGGAAAATTGCTTAGTGAAGCTTCTCTGTGTAATTTAGATATGAATCTTCCTTAGGCAAGTTAACTTGATCCTGAAATTAATGGGAAAATAATCATGAAGTTGCTCATTTTCAAAGTGGCGTTATATATAAGTGCCTACTTATAAACATCAAAAATGAAAATGTGTACAGGTGCACAGATATGCACAGTATGTCTAAAGTTTCAAGGCTGAATATTAATGTTTACATATGTAAAAAAAGTGAAATGAAATAGATACAGTATTCTTAAACCTAGTAAGAATTGAAATGGTTTTCTTTAGTATCTGCAGATAAAAATTCTTATTTGCTTTTTTTGTTAACAATTTTAGAGTTTTTCTTAATTTTATACTATAAATATTAATATTACATATTTCAAAATATATCAACAAGACACAATTTTTTCATCATACTCTAAGACATGATGAAAAGGGAGCAAAGAACATCAACCCCTTCTGGTTAAAGCTGGAACTAGGACACCGACAAAGGCATAAAGATGTTTTCTCTCTGGGGAAAACAAAGCTCTTTATAATATAGATTTCCATAAGGTGTATTTCTGTAAAAATCTGATACAGTCACAGAAACATAAGAATTGACACCTTCCACAAGAAGTTTAATTTAGTATTTAGAATATTGGTTCAGAAAGTGGGATCCTTAGCTTTTCCTGCTTCCTTCACAGGCTCAACAATATTGAATCCCAAAATCATTCCTCCTTGGCAGATGAAATAGTCTTCCTGCTATAGGCACTCTCTCTTCCATGACAATATTAGCCAGAGATAAAGAAAAGAAAGAAAATATTTAAGGACAGAGAATAATCAATGGAATAGAATATATGGAAGTCTTGAATATTCATTCTATGTATTCAGCAACTTTCACAAAAGCATTCAGTGAAAAGCAGTACTTTTTGTTGCACTAAAGGGAAAATTGTAATACAGGTTCCTTCATGATTTTTTTTCTCACTCTTTTGTTAGCTTTTACTTCTGCCAACAAAAGGGTAAAAAAAGCAGAATGGCTATCACAGAATCATAGAACTGTAGAATCATTAAACTGGAAAATACCTCCAAGATCATCAAGTTTAACCTTTGACTGAACACACCATGCCAACTAAACTATGGTACCAAGTGCCATGTCCAATCTTTTCTTGAACACTTCCAGGGATGGTGACTCCCTTTCTCCAAAAGAAAAAACCCCACCTCCCTCAGCTGCTCCACACAGGACTTTTCCTCCAACCTCTTCCCCAGTTCCATTGCCCTTCTCTGGACTTGCTCCAGCCCATCAATGTCTTTCTTGTAGTGAGGAGCCAGAGCTGGACAGAGCACTCAAGGTGTGGCCTCACTAGGGCCAAGTACAGGGGACCATCACTGCCCTGGTCCTGCTGGTCGCACAGTTTCTGTTTTAATATTGTATCTTTTGGTAAAAATTATACTAAGTGAAAGACAACTTTAAAATCCTAGTTGTCCGAGATAGCATCTTACTCATCTTTTCTCCTTTTTATGGCCCATTTCTTCTTAGAGATCTGTTTCAACATGATTTGGTTCCCCAAAACAATACATTTAAAGCATCAGAACAAGTTGATCATGATTTAAAGATATAATGAAAATGTTTACAGCTGCAGTAACCCAAGGAAAAAGTTGAGTAATGAGTAGCACATAGAATCTTTGACAGTTTCAGAGTTAATGTTCTTGTTTCTACAATAAACATATCAAAAGTTAATAATTTTTCACCGTCTACATTAGATATTAAAATTCTCTGATGATTCTTCTTAATCTTAAAGTTTGAAACAAGAGCAGAAAATTACATTAATCCATTTTCAGGAGAATTAACCTAACAAAAGATAGAGGTATGTCTTGGCAGTGTAAAAACTATAGCAAAATTTGTGTCCTTGATTTCTAAGGCCTTAAATAATTTGACTGTTCATTAGGCAATGAGTAAAACCTTGTCCCTATTCAAGCCCATAAAATATTAAATAAACTGAGTTATTAACAAAAAAAAAAAAAATTTTTCAGTATCCCATATTTTGTTCAAAATTGCACTACCATTCTGTTCACTGTGTTGAAGATATAAAAACCTCTGTGCCAATTAAGACGAATAAATTTTCTGGCTAGTTAGGAACTATTCAAGCAGTATGAATCATCTTCCATTTCTATCTCCTTCCTAATTTTTATAGGTCTTCTGTACTTTGAGATGTAACATTTTAGGTGAAGCTCTTATGAAGTGTTAATGAGAAAAACTGTGAAAGAACACAGAAGTGCCCATTCATTATCTCTTAATTTGATTTGTAATCTATTTTACTTGTATATAACCATTATCTCTAAAAAAGTAACTTGTTTATGGAGGGAATGCTATCTTCCACTTTCTGCTGCTCTTCAGAAGAGGCTGTTTTATGGTGGGCTATGGCCTCCCCTGCCCCAAACCCAGCCGGAACTGATTTTCAGGAAAACTGCTGGGTTTGGTTTTCCTTGTGGATACATTCGTCTCCTTAGACCTGAGATAATTGGACAATAGTACCACCCTTATCTCAAGTTCATGTTAGGTGGCTTAACGCACAGTCCAGTTCCAGTCAGGAGGAATATTAGATGGGGAGTGTGCTTTGGTAGTCGCAGCTTCTTTATACAATTTTGGCACAGCGGCCAAGGTCCTTTTTCAATAATGTTTAAGCCATTACCCATAGCCTTTTAGCTTCTCACAAGATATTAATTGAAATGTATAAATTGAAACGTATTCTTGCATTATGAGAATAAAGGTACTCCTGGATCTAAATGTAGGGTCATAGTGGTGACAGTCTTCATACATTAGTTAGCAGCAGGATGTCCATGCCTTGAAAATGTGAGTTTATGATTTAAAGTCTGGACTACAGTCACTTCAAAAGATTGATTTATTTCTGATGCTGTCTAAACCAGCCATAAAGGGAGAAAGTAAAAATAAGAGCTGATTAGTTAACTTTTTACCCTGATCATAAATCCCTGAAGAATGCAAAGAATGTCCAGAAAGACCTATAAGAAAGCACAAGAACCCTTTTTTTTTTTTTTATTGTAATATATCTCATCAGGAATGAAAGCAATAAACACACTTAACTGCCAAGCTAAGGAAATCTAATCATTAGCTGAACTGCTTAGCAAATGGGCCATTTTAAGTGGTTCAATTCATAAGTCACTTAGGGATGACAACACAGTAGCAAATGCAGGAGGGATTAGGTAGTCTAATCAGGAGAAAAATGATCAGTGACACTTAATGGAGGCAAACTGATACAATAATGAATACTTAGCAAATGGACCTCAAATGCAACAATGCCTGCATGTTAAAATATGTTATGAGAAACCTCATAAATAGCATCCTCACTGTTTTCATATCAAGATTCAATGTTTATTTGCTTTCCATTATATTCCAACTTTCTATGGCAACAGAAGATTCATTCTAAAAAATGTCAGTGAAGTTGGATCTTCTAAATTTCTTGAACACTTTGAAAGTTACATACTCATAATGTTGGTGGTGTTTTCAAAAGGGATGTGAAAGTATTGTCTGGTTAAGTTATGGACTGTTTTGTTCTGTAACAGCATTATTTTCTTTGTATTAGTTTATATGTGTTGTTTTGGATTTGTAATAAAAACAGTATGGGTGATACAGGGATGTTTTATTTATTTATTACTGAACAGTGCTTGCACTGTGTATTGGGTTTGCTTGGCCAAAGCAGGGTTGTAGGGGTAGCTTTCGTGAGAAGCTGCTATAAATTTCTCCATTTCCAACAGAGCCAGTGCCAGCTGACTTCCAGATGGACCTGCTGCTGGCCAAGCCAAGCCCATGAGTGATGGTAGTAGAGCCTTTGGGATAACATCATTAAAAGCAAAGAAACCTCCTGTGCAATGGGAATTGCAGCCAGAAAAAGAAGTGAGAACATGTGACAGCAACAGCTCTGCAGACACCAAGGTCAGTGCAGAAAAAAGGTGAGGAGGTAATCCAGGAGCCAGCGCAGATTGCCCTGCAGTTCATGGTGAAGACCATGGTGAAGCAGCTGTGCCCCGTCGTGCTTTAGGAATGATACTCCTCCGCTGAGTGCCCCCACCACAACTCTCCAAAACCGTGCATTGGTCTCTTTCACTCTCTCTGACAACCTGTGGTGAGGCAGGATGGAGTTGAGAATTGGAGGCACAAAAGGCAAAGATCACAAGTGGAGATAAAAACAGTTTATGGAAACAGCAGTGAGATAAGAAAATGAAATAACAGTAATGATAAGTAATAGCAATTATATCAATAACAAAAGTATACAAAAGAGAGAGTGATTCACATGCAAATAGGCTTACCCCAAACCCCTCTCTCCTTCTCATATTTTTTGACTGAAAGGAATTTCCCACATGGCAATGACATAACATGGCATGGAATAACCTTACAGTCCTGGCCATTCCCCCTCCCAGCTACTGTAAAAATTAACTCTGTCCTGCACAAAACCAGGACACACCTGCAGCCATGAAGGTCCACAGTGGGGTAGATATTCACCTGCAACCAGTAAGGACCCCACATTGGAGCAGGGGAAGAGTAGGAGGAATACACACCCAGAAGGGGAAGGAGCAGCAGAGATGATGTGTGATGAACTGACTGCAGCCTCCATTCCCTGCCCCCTGAGCATGGTGGTGGAAGATGTAGGGAAAACTGGGAGTAATGTTGAGCCCAGGAAGAAGGGAGGGGTGAAGGGAAGGTGTTTTGATGATTTGGTTTTGCTTCTCATTCTTCTACTCTGACTTGAGTAGAAGATAAACTACTTCTCCAAGTCTGTTTTGCCCATGACACTAGCTGGGGAGTGATCTCTCCCTGTCCTTGCCTTGA
The DNA here is from genome assembly GCF_017590055.1 of Onychostruthus taczanowskii. NCBI lineage: Eukaryota > Metazoa > Chordata > Aves > Passeriformes > Passeridae > Onychostruthus > Onychostruthus taczanowskii. Next base: position 15,431,726 of record NW_024497629.1, on the reverse strand, counting down.
CCCATGAGACTTTATTTTTATTTTCTTTCCCCTGCCCAGCTGAGGAGGGGGAATGATAGAGTTGCTTTGGTGGGCACCTGGCATCAGCCATGGTCAATCCATCACCCAGTGTCCAGGATGTCTGTTTCTTGTAGTGCTCATCCTAGGAAGTAAGCTGGGAATCCACAAGTAGGGAGGGGTCACAGCTGACCAAATCAATGAATCAGATATAAGACGTTAAGAATGATATGGATCTGTTGGAGTGAGTGCAGAGGGGGTCATGGAGATGATCAGAGGTTTGGAGCACCTCTCCTATGAAGACAGGCTGCGAGAGTTGGGGTTCAGACTCTGTTGCTGTGTGTTGTCATTGTGTGCCTCAGTTTCCCCAGTCCCTCCCCTGAAGTTTTCTTCCCCAGGTGGTGTGTCAATCATCTCTCCTTTCCCCTACCCTTGATGCCTGCTGGGCACTGTCTATCAGCCCAGAAATTACAGGGGAGCATCAAGTGATTGACAAGTTCAAAGGATGCTCTCCACACCCTGGGGGGGCCATTAGCCCACGCAGGTGTCCCTGTCATCTGAGACCCCCTCCCCCTGTACCTGGTTGGTGCTCCCTGTGTTCCCTCCCCTGCCCCTCTCCCCCGGTTAAAAGGGCGAGAACACCATGCGCAGGGAGGTCCTCATGGAGCTGTTACTGGATTCAGAGGCCGTGCGGCCCAGAATAAAAACTCTGCATTAACCCTCCATGAGGACCGACTCCTTCTTCACCATCGCCTTAAAAGGTTTTTCCAGCACAGGGAGGCCTGAGGAGTGACCCTCTTTTACCAACAAGCTCCAGCCGTAAGCACTGGCGCTCGGGACATGCCTGCACTTGTCCTCACGTGCTCAGAGCTAGCCAGAGCAACTCTGGGGTGCAAAACACCACAGGTGGTGCTATTTGGCTCAGCAGCAAGGGACAAAAGAAGAGGCAAGGCATGTCCCATTAAATAATATTGGTAGAAACCAATAAGCCTGTAGAAGAAAAGGCTCAGAGCAGACTTGCCAGCAGCCTTCCAGTAACTAAAGGGGGCCTATGAGGAAGCTGGAGAGAGACTTTTGACAAGAGCATGGAGGGATGGGACAAGAGGAAATGGCTTTAAACTGAAAGAGGGTAGGTTTTAATTAGATATTAGGATGAATCTTTTCACCCTGGCATGGGTTATCCAGGCAAGTTACAGATGCTCTGTAACCTTAAACAAAAATAGATAACTTTTAATTCATAACATGTCCCATCTCTGGAAGTGCTCAAGGACAGTTTGGATGGAGCTTTGAACCTCTTGCTCTAGTGGAAGGTGTCTCTGCCCAGGGTAGGGGGCTCAAACCAGATCATCTTTAAGGTCCCTTCTAATCCAAACAATTATATGGTTCTATGACATTCCATTCCATATGACGTCATGTTCTGTAATTAGAGCTCTGGGCTAGGAGATGTTCATTTAAGAAATTTGTCTTTCCGGCAACTGTTACCTGTTTTCCAGCAACTGGCTAAACATTGCCTGTGGTTATGAAGTACTGAGTGAATTGCCTATTTTTCTTTGGCTGCAGGAGCATCTTTCTATAATTTTTTAAATATTTATTATTGTTTGTTGCATTAGCTCAAGCCACAAGTTTTCTCACTTCTGCCCTTTGAAATCATTTCCCACTCCCAGAGCAGGGAGTAAACAAACAGCTATGTGGACCTTAGTTGCCCATCAGGCTTAACTCACAGAGCTGTAAAATGGACACCTATTACAGCAGCACAACCTACATTTTTTATATAAAGCAGCCAGGTTGCCTGTATTGTTAATGGGTGTTTATGAAGACATTGCAGAAAACCTCTGATCTTCCAAATCTTTACAAGAGCTCTTTGTGAAAGCTTGGTGCAAGGGAGTAATCAGTTCCCCAAAATTCTGTTCTAGCTTTGGATAGTCATTTGGGTTCCACTTCACCAATGGTAAAACCTGGATTTCTGCTTAAAGTACTTTTTAGTATGTCCAATTAAATTTCTAAAATATTCATTATTCTTAAGCAGACTGCCCCATATAACTTCTGATCTTAAAGGTTAAAGCTCTGCGATTTATCTGAATTTATGGCAATACAATCATTATTTTTACTGAGACATGATCAGATTTGACATGTTTGTTTTCTCACAAACATACATTCACATTTTCAACATGTTTTCAGTCCTAAATTCTTTTATAGCTTACATAACACCATCTATTTCCTATACAGTTCAGAATGAAGATGGGAATAAAAAATGAAGGGAAAGGGGAGGAACAGAGAAGGGGAGAAAGAGAGAGACTATAGAAGAAAACTCAAACCCATATGTACAAACGATCAAATAGTGGATTTAGTATTTTTTCTCTCTCTGTCCAAAAGAGCTACTGCTAGAATGTTTTATAACAAAACAAAGTTCTATGCTTCAAAATATATCATTTCTGTCATGTCTTTTGAAGTCTGAAGGAAGATACATATGTAAATGAAAGCAGAGGGTATTCAATTCCATTCAAGACTATTTGCTGTAGAAAATGTTATTAATTTTCTTGACTCTTTATATATAGAGAGTGAAAAGTTAATTTAATTGCTGTATTTGAAGGGGGTATCTCTATTTTACTTCTTGGGGGAAATTTTTCACTAGCATTAAGTGATCAGTGAAAAATAAAACATCTTATTAAGGTATGATTTTAGTGCATGAATTAGTCACGTGCAAAATGAATAGTTTAGGAAATGTCTAATTAGCTGAATACCTAAAATATGAACCAGCTAACAGTCCAGAACATGTTTAATTGTCTATTTCAGATTAAAGACAATTACAATGCCAATTAGTTATGGATAATTGGACACTGGTTGCTACCATATGTAACACTTTGATTTATGTGTCACAGATACAATTATTTTGGTTCATCAAAACATCTCATTTTATGTATTTATTTTTCAATGCGTTGTAAATAGCTTTCCTAAAAGTTACTCTGCATTTCTCTTATTTAAATGACAATTTTTTTCTACCAAGAAAATGAGCAGGTGTTCTTCACTGGTTGATTGAAATTGTTTGGAAATTTCAATCTTCAGTGATTTTGTGACACTTTCAAAGTGGGAAATGGTAGAAAATGTCATTGAAGTGATTATAGATATTGTTATTGCTGGAGGGAAATCAAAATGTGGCATAAAGAGAATTCAAAAGTGAAGACAAACACCAGTAAAATAAAGGGGAAAATGTATTTAAAAACATATGAAACATGGATTGAAGCTGTAAGCAAAAAATCTTTTGGGATGTGTGGGGTGTTTGTTCTTAACTTTAAACACAAGATAATTAAAAACATTTTCTACCTTTTTTTTTTTTACTTACTGAATTGACATTTCTCATCATCTCTGTTTATCTTTAAAACTACCTTGTCATGCTGCCAAAAATACCAGCTTTGCAATTGAAAGACAATCTGTTTGTTTTTTTTAAAGTTACTTTCACAGAGACACAGAATATTCTGAGTTGGAAGGAACCCAAAGTGAACATGGAGTCTGACTCCTAGTCCTGCATTGGACAGCCCCAAGAGTCACACGTGTGTCCGAGAACATTGTCCAAACACTTTACTCTGTCAGGCTTGGTGCTGTGACCATTTTCCTGGGGACCACATTCCCGTGTCCAACCACTCTATGGGTGGAAAACCTTTTTCTAATATCCAACCTAAACCTCCCCTGACACAGCTTCAGGCCATTCCCTTGGGCCCTGTCACTGGTGACCACAGGGAAGAGATCAGGCTCTGCCCCTCCTCCTCCCCTCACAGGCAGTTTTAACTGCAGTGAGGTCTCCCTTCAGTCTCCTCCAAGCTGGACAGACCAAGAGACCTCTGTTGCTCCTGGTACAGCCTCCCCTCAAGACCCCTCATCATCATTGTAGGTCTCTTTTGGATGCTCTCTAAAAGTTTAACATCTTTTTAATATTGTGGTGTCCAAACCTGCTCCCCAGCACTCGAGGTGACGCCGCTCCATCTCAGAGCAGAACAGGACAATCCCCTGCCTTGCCTGGCAGGCGATGCTGTGCCTGATGCCCCCCAGGACAGGGTTGGCCCTCCTGGCTGCCAGGGCACTGCTGGCTCATGTTCAACTTTTAATCAGGTGGGAGATGCCTTTCTGTGGCACTGCTTTCCAGAATCTCATTTTCCAGTCTGTCCCTACACCCAGGGTTGTCCCATCCAGGTGCAGAATCCAGCACTTTCCCTTGTTGAAATTCACATGGTTGGTGATTCCCCAATTCTCTAATTTATCAAGCTCTCTCTGCAGGTCATAATCATACCAAAAGAACTGGAGGCCAAATAAAGGAAAGGGAAAACATTAGGGTCTTTGGCTGAATGCATGTCTGGTTTAAACAAATCCAGTTTTACTGCACCAATACTTAATTCTACAGTACAGAGGCTCAGCTATCTTAGATCAAAAGCCATCCTCACCACGTCAGGTACTGACTCTAACCTGTGGGCCCACAGGAAGGTGCCAGATGCTCAGGGCTGGGGCTGCCTCCGTGTCCCTCTGGCTGCCCTGCTTTGGGCTGGGAAGGCAGGAGTGGCCCTGGCTGCCCAGCCACCCCAGTAAGGCCTTGATGCTCTCAGATCCCAGGAGGCTGCCAGCTCCTGCTCCAAACCCTTCTCCCTCATCTCTAGCTCCTATTAAGTTGTAAGGAAGTGTGTGAGCTAAAGGTATGCAAGAACTTCAAAATTAGAGACAGAATTGTAATTACTGAGAATAGTCAGCAGCTCAAATGTTTAAGAGAAATAGTTGCACAGAAGGATACAAAACCTTAAGAATAAAACCCCAGGGCACCAGACAATGGTACCTCAGAAACCTTGAGGATGTGCTGACATAAAGAGCCCTCATAGAGTTTGGCTCGTCCTCACTTGATTGAGCACTGCCTGAACATTAAAGGCTCATTGTGTCTCCCATCAGGGGTTGTGAGCATATTAATATTACACTAACTCATTAGGCTGAGCTGTCAGTTGTGTGCATTAGCCGATAAATAACTGATTTGTACGTTTAATTTGTGTATTTCCAGTTTGTTGACAGTCTGTTTCCAAGTGGTATAAATAACAAAAAAAAAAAAAAAAAAAAGGGATTCAGAAATGGAGTATTAAAATATTTTCAAATCCTTAGGCATAAATTGAGACTGAACACTTGATGGTACTGTTCTAATTTCTATCAGCATAGCTGTTTTCATTACAACCAAAAATCGATGTGGGTGTATGAAAAAACTTTTTTTAAATCAGTGGAAAAATTTCAATCATTAATTATCATTAATTCAAATTTGTTTGTTTGTTTGAAGTTCTTTTTGTTTTCCAGAAACATTAAATTTCAGTTTCCATTCCTCATCAATTTATTTGAGATAAAAATATTTCCTTTTTTTTCATAATTTTAGGATTTAAATATGACTGGGTTTTGTGGTGTTTATATTAAGTCCATATAGAGTGAAGTAATTATACCTCTTCTGTTTGAATGTTCATAGTAAATTATGTAAGAGTTTTGACTTTGCTCAAAAAATATTCTTCATCTTGACAAAAGTCCCTATATTGCTTAGGAAACTTAGATATCTCAGAAGGTCTTACCCTGCTGGAAATTTTTCATCAGAACATACAACTGATTTGGTGAGTCTGGAAAAGTGAGTTAACTCCCTTCGAAGTATATGATTTTTTTAATAGTAGTGTGATAAATAAGTAAATTAAGCTCACATAAGAAGAGTCCTTTCTGTCAGTACTCTAAATGTGAGGCAGTGAATTAATCAAGGAACTCTGTTATCCCTTACAGAAATTTGTGTAAAAAATATCTTGCTTTTACTGAAGAGGACAATAAATATTACCTTAACAACCAGTATGAAATTTTCACTATACAAACACTAATGAAGAAAAACAGAGTTTCTTATGAGTAGTTTTATTTTTCTCCAAAGTTCAACAATAATTTAAAAATGTGAACACAAAAGACACTGGCTTCTTTTAATCAGAACCAGATCTCTGTCTAATAAAGTAAAGAAAGTACTGACTTCTGAGAGGCACTGAAAAACAAGTGGATTGGGAAAATGTTTACTGAAGCTTTTCTTAGGAGGACAAATGATTGAGTTGATCTAATTGCTTAGTTCATTTCTTTTAATGTTTTATTTGTCAAAACATTATTTTTCTCCTCTATAAAGGAATTATTTTTTTTAAACAGTGATTCTTGTAAATGATAAAAAAAAAAAAAACAAAAAAAAAAACAAAAAAAAACCCCCCACCAAATCAACGAAACTCACCCTTTTTCCTGGAAAAGAAAGATCTACTTGTCTCTCTCATTTTTTCACTGTGAAAGAGTGCGTCACAGGATTTATGACCTTTACCTTTAAAAATGCTGAGGATGGTTAACAGTCATACAAATAAAGTGAAAATATAACATTTGACATCTTAGGGAAAGATAAAAGTATCATTGAGCAGCTGTGGACTAGGAAAAGATCTGCAAGAAATCTTTCTGCAGCGCACATAAATCGTTGCCAAACAAATGCTAACTCAAATCTCAACATTTTTATTCTCACTAAGGTAAAAGGTAATGTCATTTGAAGTCCTTACCTGCTTTTATTTCGAAAGACGTTTTTATGTTGGCTTCACCTGACTCCTAAAAGACTGAATTGGGATTTCTAGTGGCACAGCTAGTGACGTTACTGAGGTTAACATCCCTGGCTCCTGGAAGGCTGATCCAGCTATGGCTCAGCAGCTTGATCCATGCCTGCTCCCAGTGTGGGGAGTGTGAACAGTGTGGGGCTTTGTGAACAGGTCAGCATGTGAGTGGGTGTCTGGGAGCATGTGAGGGTGTGAGTTGTCAACTCAGGGTTATAAAAACTCAGGACTACTAACTTTGTCAGCCTCACAAATCCTTAGGGAGACACCATACACAGAAATCTGAACTGGGATTTTTCTGTTTGAAGTTAAAACATTGGAATCTGGTTAAAGCTTGGTGCTGTTTGGTGATTATATGTATATATAGAGATAGGGCCAAACACTGAGAGATCATTTACTGATCATTTACTGCTATTATTTGCTATGATGCTGTTATTTTATACTTGTATCTCTATTTGCACTATTTCGTAATATTTTCCTTGAATAGCCGTCAATATTTTTTAGTTTTCTAAGTTATTTACAATAGTAATGGGTTCAGCTCTTAGGTGGCCACTCTCTGATAACATATGTATGCAGTTCTTACATTGTAGCTATCTTTGATGAAAGCTATTCTTAAAGCTGTACTTAAACTAGATATGCAATCATGTTTCTTGACTTGCTGCGACTTAATCACCAGTGCCTCTCACCTCACGCAGAGATTTACAAAGCTAAGGTTTAACAGCTGGTATATCTTAGTGTTGCAGGATAGTAAATTGATGGGACATCATCAGTCTGCAGTAGGCGAAGACCAGGACTGTTAAGTTTTGGAATTAGGATGCCATTGTAAATGTCTAGAAAAAGGGAGGATCAGTAAAAAGTCCGGTTCTATACAATTTAGAGATTTTTCACTTTCCTAATATGTTTGTCATTTTTCTAAATATTTAAATTAATTCTATGTTATAGTTTAAAGATTTTTTTACATGATGTATCAGTTTTCTTTTGCAACAAAATTATTTCTACAGGACTATTTAAATATTTTCTCCTAATGGAACAATACATGCAAAGCAATGTTAAACATATATTTTAATTTTGCATCAATAAATTGTTTACCAAGTTCATGATATTTAAAAATTATGTAAAACCTTAATCATTACTTTTTCTTGACTACAATATTTTTTATTCTGAGTTTCTCTTGTATCTGAAGTGAGGTTTATTTGGTACAAGTACCAGCATTGTTTTTCTGCCTGTTTGCTTCCAGTTGTTAAATGTCTTCCCACATATCGGAACTGGTAAATATTACCAAATGGCACAGCAATTTAATTATTCAGACAAAGGCTCATTTATTTTGATTAACATTTGGGAACTATCAAAAATATCTAAACTAATATAGGAGGGCCTTATATCCCTGTTATAATCAGTGGAATGAGATAGGAAACTCAAAGGCAGGTTGTCATCCCTTAGTAGAGTACTTTGCTCAACAGAAACAGGACCTGTTAGCCACTGACTCTGTCACTGGCTTCTTTCCCTTTGATGGTTTACTCTTACAAAATATTGTCTTTGTAAGGGCTTCAAATTGATATCACTTTTCCACTCCTCTGACCAATCTTCAAAATGCTTTGATACAGCTTCACTATAAATAGTTTTCAGGACCTCACAAGCAAAGAGCTTTAATTAATACTTTAATACTTTAATTTTTTTTTTTTTGATTAATACTTTAATCAGAAACTTTAATTCAAGAAGATACAAAACTCTTCAGAGAAGTTAGGTAAACTACCCAGCTACAGATCATGGTGTACTGTATTTTGAATTCACTTGTCACATAAAATGCCATTGTTCTGCTGTTTCTACCTATCCAGAGTGCAGATAATACTACACTCAATAGTGTACTCAATAATAATGAACCTCTCAAAGAGGGGAAACACTTGAAACTTGGTTCTCTTATGTCCTGAAAGACTCCAGTAAGTACTGAGCTATTCTAGAGGATACAGATTTCCTCCATGTATAAATTTAAATAGCTGTTATGTTTGTGGAGTTCTATCACCAGCTTCTGCCTGGAATGTAGTGCCACTACGCACAACACTCCAGCTGTGTCCATCCAGCTAATTCCTAATCCACTAAATGGTTCACCCTTCAAGTCCATATCTCTCCAATTTTGTCACCTATTGCAACACAGCATAAGAGCATGAGGGGACGAAAAGGAACTGCTACCTCCTTCTGTATTGTTCAACACCAGGGAAGTGTCAGGGAAGCTGATGTTTCATTTATGGTATTATATGTTTGTTTCCTTTAGAAGTCATCTTATGTAGAACTCTGTCCTGACCAGAATATGTAGGCTGGTATATGTTCATATGTAGGTTGCAGTTTTGTAGCAGTGCTGCTGCTTTGTTACTATAATTGTCTGTTCCCCACTCAATTTCAGGGAGACTGGAGGTCAAAGTGATCATAAATGCACTGCAACAAATTCCACTTACTTATTTTAAAAAATGTAAATGGGAAATGAGATATCCCTAGCAGAACATATGAGCTAGAGATTTTGAGGAGGAATATGTATTTTATTTTTTCCTTTGTTTTCTTACCTACATTTAGAAATAAAATCCAGAAATTTTTGTCAAGGAAAATTATGCCCTGCTTTGCCTCTTCTGTGCTCCCCTTATTATTACCTCTCTTCAGTATTCAATGACTGACACATTCACTAATTCTTATAATGTTTCAGGAAAGATAGTTATTGCTATTCAAATGAATGAGGTGCTTTCCTTTCATCCACTTGACCCTGTTAGAAAAAAAAAAAAAAACCAACCTAAATCTGGATAAAGAAAGACCCATAAACAGTAAAGAGAACTAAAAGTGTGGTTTTCTAAGGAACTCTGAAAGGTCTGACATCCAGTGGGGAATAAAAGAAGCATTCATTATACTTCTCTGCCTTCCTTTGGGCTAGTTCTGCCCTGCCAGATTTGCAGGACCTGTGCAGAAATTGTATGTACTTTTCATTTGTCTTCAGTGTTCCTGGCAGCAGTTTTGTCAGGAATTTCACTGATTTGTATGCATTTATAATCAGAAGCTTTTTCTTCTGGCTATATAGGGAAGACATAATATTAATGTACAGAATATGTTTTTCATTAACACAAAGTAAATATATTCTTGAAGGTAATGTATACTAATATCTCCAGGCACTGCAACTGACAGAGGGTGCTTTAAATTCTCTCTCATGAAAAGATGTATTGTACATGAAAAGTACAGTTGTAAGCAATCAAATGTTTTAAGACTGACAAAAAAGAGTGTATCGACAAAATAAATACTTTCTTTATTATTTGAAATGTTTATTATATACTGATATCATGAAAAGAGTATATTCTAGATAAAATAATAAAATAAGTATGTGGACATTTGGCCGGATTTGAAAATTAAGAAAAATATTCTTTGGGGATATTTTCCCAAGAATTTTTTCCAAGTAACCCTTCCTAATTATTAGCAGTGTTCCAGCTCTTCAAGTAAAAACCATTAATGCATTTGAAGGAGACAGATTTTTTTTCAGGCTTTCAAAGAAATACTTGAATTAAAATCTTATCTGGAACAAACCAATAATTAATAATTATATATTTCTTCTAAAAGTAAAGTAACTAAATATGATATGAAGCAGATAGAGTAATAAAGTTTCTTTTCAATGACAATATGATGAATATGGACTTAAAATTAATAAAGGTAAAGTAAAGTAAAAAGAGGTTTATATACAGTTTGACACAAAAGATAGAAAAGTATTCAGTAAATTAAAAAACCCTGATTTTTTCCTATTTCTTTTTTACACTGCCTTCTGTTAAGACATGTATTTTAGGTCTCAGTAATATTACATAAATGAATCAAGGACTTTTAACACCAAATGTTGAGAGACATATATAATGTTACTTCTACTTTGTTCACACTTCTTTGAACTCTTCAGACTTTTTAGCTCGTAACAGTCTAGATCAAAAAGTAACTAGGGGCAATTGCAATACATTCTCTTCAAGTTGTGTACACATTGATATAAATTCAATGAAAGATAAATTTTAACAGAGACTCTTTGAATGCCTTTTGTTTTCTAATATTTATTTATAGAACAGCTATTGGCAATAGATTTGTTTAACAAGGGTAATACAATACCAAGAAAAAATGTCTTAAAATGGGGGCTTTAAGTACTACTTATGTTTTATCTTTCTGATATTTTTTTCTTGGATTTTTTTTGCAAAGAAATGATGGAAGATTTAAATTCTCTGTCTCCATCTCCTGGCAGACAAGAAATGAAAAAAAATATTGACTAGAATCCATGAAGCTGAGGGATAAAATTTAAATTAAGCAATTGAGCAATTAAATTTCTGTTTCTTGACTTATTTGCAGATTTTCCCCATTTCTATAATAATTTCAAGCTACTATACCACAGAGAAACAGAAAACAATGGCAATCTTATGCAAACAGACTCAAATCACATTGAAAATAACCCACAGGAGCTCTTCAACACCAATTTTCCAGCAGAATCAAAAAGGCTACACCTTTTAATGTACAAGTCAGCAATAAATGAGGAATTGAGGATTTGATAATTAAAAGAAAACATGATTTCATTTCCATTTGCTTATATGCCTAAAATAATAACTTCTTTGTTCCAATTTTTTTTACTTCAAATGATGTTCTTTTTCATGGTGCTTACTGTAAGATAAATTGCTTTTACTTTATGTGATTGCCACGTGATATTGAGGACTTTTTACCTACTCACCTCCCAGTGTTATAGATATTATTACATATCATGCTCTAAAGCACTGTTGATAACTTTTTAAAATAAACAGTAAAATAAAGTTTAGAGGTAATTACAGCAAGTATGTGTGTCTTTTTTTCACTAAAAACATAGTTTTATACTGGCTTTTTTTTAATGTACTGATATAACTAACTCTTATATTAGTTAAGATAACAAGCAATGCCCTCTGTGGTTTAATGTGTTGCCAAAAGGCAAATTATGTATTTGCAAAATTTATGCACATTGTATATCTCCAATCTTTTCCCAAGTACTCTCTACCAATTTTCATTATTAGTTCTGTTTCAGAACACAGTATAAAAAAGGTGAAAAGAATAAGGAATATATAATTTACTACATTAAAGACCAAAACATGTATCATTATTAATATGCAGATTAACATTTATATTTGTATGTGAGGTTAGCAAAACAGGGGAATAGGGGAAGGTTTTGTTGTAGATTTTTTTTTACTTATAAAACATTCTTTTTGAAGACCAAAGAAAATGCAAATGAATTCTGTAACTGACCTTTACCAATAAAATTGTGGAGTTTGTTGTCTTAGAGAATATTTAATAAAACAAAAAACATGAAAATGTCACCTTATGACTTAGTTCTCCAGGATGCCTTTAACTCATCTCATTTTATATTCCTCCAGAGGGTAAAAAAGACTATCAACAAGACTAGAACTAGTATTTTATTCATATAGAAAGGAAGAATTATACTAGCATAGGTTTTACTACTGCTTATCTCAGTTCCAGCTTACACACAGAGTGATAAATAAGATTTATAGAGAAAGACTCCCCAGTTTAATGAGTGCTTTGAGATACAAGGTAGTAGAGGAAAGGTTGCTTTTAGAGACAGGCACTACTGATATTGATTTAACAAATAGAGATATACTTCAAAAATTATAAATAGGAGTAAGAAGACATTAGAAGTTTTCCACAGACAGAAGTTCGGAGTTTGTGTTTTCTTTAATATTTAGTCAGTATTGCAGTAATGAAGTTTAAGTCTTATTGTATTATCAAAAAGGAAATAAGTTTCCAAAGTCACATTTCTATTTATCATAGATAAACACATTCACAGAAACATACTATACAAGACTGTCACTGTCAGACCACTAATTACAAAATATTAAGGGTCAATTTTCCACATTAACATTAATGAAAACTCTACACAGTCATTGAGCAAAGTGTTATTGTGTGATAATAACACACTGAGGAAGACTCTAAATCATCTCAATGAAAGCCTATTCACACCTACAGTAGGTGCATCATTACTCTCTAGCACCTGAACACCTTCAGTGGGATTCTAAAACTCATTTCCACTATATGAAATAAAAGGAATTATTATTAACTCATTGAGAATATTAGAATATTTTCTTACCACCTGCCTTAGACACTTATTAAAAATCTCCCCTTTATTCATTTAATCACACTGAATGTATGAAATGTTCGCCGATAAAAATAAGTGTATACTTCTTGTAGCCTACTGTTTTTACAGATTCATGAATTTTTGTTATATTATTCAGTGTTTCACTGGCATTTCTTTTAACTTCCTATATACCTCCACTAAAAAACAAAATACATCAATCAACAGTGCAAGGTTTGTGAATGCAATGTAAAGAAAAAATCAGAGTAGCTGGAGCTCAACTGGGTTATTTCTCGCTCAAGAGATCAATGAGACTAGAATGAGTGTGAAGCACAGCTATTCCATGTAGTTTTCTATGAATATATATATGAACATAAATCTCTCCTATGAGTTGTGAAAAAGAAAATAAATTTAGATGCTTATTTAAAGTATAAATTGATTGTTTAGTATGTGACTTTCAAAGTTTTCACCTTAAAACTTGAAAATAGTTGTTACTGAGCTCTTCTGCCTCAACAAGGAACATACTTTGCGTGCAGAGCTGCACTAGCAAGTGCAAAATTCTTTTTTTCTTGTTTTCATCCCTGATTCAGAGAACCCCAGGCAAAAGAAAAACAATAAAGATCTTCTATGGCTAATAGAAATTAAGGTATGTACCTTAATATAGCTAGTATGTTTAATACACGTATTTTTCTGCTGTGTCACCCTCTGCTATATTTTTATATTTTTATAATTTAATGGGAGATTTTCATTTTATATTTCACCTTTTCACCAGCATAAATACATATCACATAGTAAGCAAATTGGGCAGTCACCTCTCCAACTTCATAACTCCAGAAGAACTCAGACTGGTTTTACACAATTTATCAGAAACAGACTTTTTTCACCCTGTTTCACTTACACCTAGCTACAGACTCATTCAGATGGTATAAGTGGATTTTAGATTTGTGCATCAAAGCATCAATTTGTAGTGAGTTTGTCACTGAACATGTGACATGACATACATCACCTGTCACATGCAAGGATGAATTTAACATGGGGACACAACACAATTCCATCTGACAGGAAAGAAATTTCACTTTACTACTCCTTCCATACTAAATTTTGTACTCTAACTTGAGTCTTAATATGCTGGGGTAAGTATCTCCACCTCAGAAAGATACATTCCCTTTTTTGCCTAAGAAGATTATGGAATAGATGCTTCTAGAAGTTGTGCTGAGACCCATGGAGGATAAGCAGGTGATTTGAGAGAGCCAGTACACTTCACCAAGGACAATTCCTGCCTGAACAACCCAGTGGCCTTCTGTGATGGAGTGACTGCCTCAGTGGATTGGGTCAGAATAGTGCTACAGATATCATTTACCTGGACTTCATAAAGCCTTTGACACTGCCCCCTACAACATCTTTCTGCATTAGAAAGAGATGGATTCAATGGGTGGACTGCTTAGTGGGTTAGGAATTGGTTGGATGGTCACATCCAGTGGTCAAAGGTTCAGAGTCCTGACAGAAGTCAGTGACAAGTGATGTCCCTCAGGAATCCATATCTTCATTAGTGACACAGACAAAGGAATCAAGTCCACCCTTAGAAATTTTGCAAACACCACCAAGCAGAGAATTGTGGTGACACACCTAAAGGACAGGATGTCTTCCAGAGGGACCCAGACAAGCTTGAGAAGTGGCCCAGGGGAATCTCATGTTGTTTATCATGACCAACTTCAAGATGCATGGCCCCAGTTTCAGTCCAGGCTGGGGATGAACAGATCCAGAGCAGCCCTGCTGAGAAGGACTTGGGAGTGCTGGTGGTTGAGAGGTTAGATATGGGCTGGCATCATATGGGCCAGGAAACCAATTGTCTCCTGGGCTGCATCAAAAGCATTCTGGCCAGCAGGGCAAGGGAGTGAATTCTGCCCCACTACTCCACTCAGGTGAGAACCTGCCTGCAGTGCAGCATTCAGCTCTGGGGCCCTTGGAAGAGAAAGAGCATTGACAACTTGGAGCTAGCCCAGAATCGCCCAACAAGATGGTCAGGGAGATGAAACACCTCTCCTTTGAAGGGAGGCTAATAGAATTGAGATTGTTCAGCCTGGAGAAGAGATGGTCTTTGGGTGACATAATTGCAGCCTTCCAGTACCTGAAGGGAGCATACAAGAAAAGCAGAGACTTTATTAAGGCATATTAGGACAGGAGAAAGGAGAATGACTTTAAATTAAGGAAAAGTAGGTTTAAATTAGATATTAGGAATAAATTCTTTACTGTGAGGGTAATGAGGCACTGGAACAGTTTGCTGAGCAAAGTTGTGGATCCCCATCCCAGGCCATGTTTAAGGCCAGGCTGGACTGGGCTTTGAGCAACCTTGTCTATCAGAAAGTGTCTCTGCCCATGGCAGCGGGGCTAGAACTTGATTATCTTCAAGGTTCTTTTCAATCCAAATCTTTCTATGATTATGTGATGATTCTGTGATCAGCACCATTAACAAATCCCTTTTTAAATTTGTGGTTTATACGAGCTGGTTCCTTCATTATATTGGTGACTGATGACCAGAGGATGGAATCAGTATTTTTGTAGTTTCAAGGGAACTTAAATTCCGACAGACCAAGGTAGGAACTGAGTAATAGCTTCAATAACATTAATGTTTCCCAAATTATGGGCATATATCTTTAAAGAGAAAAATAGCACCCTTTAGTATTTGAGGATCTGAACCTTAGTTATACCTAGGAAAGGCAGATGCCACTAATGGGTCCATGAGCATCTTGCATAGTATCTAGATAAAAGTAACATATTACACAAGACTCAAGATAACATGCTACCATTTTTCTTCAATACACATAATTATCTGCTCTGTAAATCCAAAGTTAATGTTTTGAAAATAGTTTCTACATAAAAAGAAAATAACGTTAGTTATTATATTTATGAATATAGTAAATACTTATGGTGTCATTTAATGATAATTATATTTTTTATGCCTTTTTGCCAAGGCATTGAGCTTACAGGGATTCTTACCATTTTTGTTTAAAAGGTGGCTCTGCAATTCTCACCTCTCTGCTTTCATGATAGTCTCTGGCACCCCTGATTACAACACGTCACTTTCAAAAGATGTGCAACAGACTTTCTATCTAGAGCTTATATCCAGGGTCTGCAAAGCTGTCAGAACTGCACAAAACATACAGTACGAGGGCACTTATCTCAATAACAGAAAACAAGAGAAAATGTTGGTCACATGACTGCATGAAAAATGACTGCGATAGATTTTCCTTCATTTTCTTCTGATGGTAATAGGGATATGAAGGTTGTACAGCCAGGTGACTGCTTACTCATTGCATAATGCAGTTAATGAGCTGCCTTTCTGACATTAGTATAATCTGTCTGGTTCATGATGTGCTGTAGCACACGCATTATTTCACTCAATGATTTATGGGATCTCTATTATGTTGTAAAGCATTTTCTAGGGGTGATAGATGAGATTGATTATTTTGTGTTTCCTAGCATATTGTAGTTTTGTACATTAAAAATGCACATGTGGTTTGCTTGTAAGACATCATATTTTATTAACCAATGAGAACAATTTTGATGACAGGTGTCCCTACATTAATTAAACTTTTCTTTTTCCTTGTTATACTCTTTTAAATATCTCAAAAAAAATTTTATTATTTACAATCTTTCTTTTTACTTAATTTCTATGCACAATTCTATAATACAATATTTAAATATCAGGTCATAAGGATGAAATCCTAGATTTTGAAGGAAAAAAGAATTAATGTATTTTGGGGATTTTTTAATTAATTCATTCATTCATTCAAGAACAATTCCTAGTCTAGATCAATTTCCTAAGGAAAAAGGTCTTGTTCTTAAATTTTACATTGATGTGTCAGTGTCTGGCAAGGACATAGGTCACAAAATTTCTAAATTTCTTCAAATTTTGTGAGTACTCCTAACTGGTGCTAGTTGAAAGGAATGACACCGTAAGTAATCTTATTATGGTAACTAAGTCTCTCTTTTTCCCTGTTGACAATATGACTTGTTAATTAGCATTATCTCAAATAGACAAATTGCATAATCTTTTTGTTGAGGAAATGCAGTGGAAGAGAGAGAGAAAGAATTGGGGAATTTAAGGGAGAAGTAGTCAAAGCAAGGGAGGGCAAGGGTCAATATGCAAGGAAAAGAAAGTGTTTAGGTAGCAGAGGCTTTTAGGAACATGAAACAGACCTCAAATTATCACACTGGGAGGATGTGATAGAAATCTGGGTCAGAGAGAGCTTGAGATACAACTGGATTGCTCACATGCTGTGTATATACCTAGAACCATAGAATCATAGAAAGATAGAGTTAGTATGGCTTGAATTGGAAGGGACCTTAAAGATCATCCAGATCCAAACCCCTGACAGAGGCAAGGATGCCACCCACTAGATCAGGTGGCTCAAAGCCCCATCCAGCCTGGCCATGAACTCTTCTAAAAATGGAATATCCACAGCTTTTCTGGGCAATCCATTTCAGTGCCTCATCACATCCACAGTAAAGAATGTCTTCCTAACATGTAATCTAATGTATTCTCATCTTTAAAGCTGTGAGTTTGGTTGTTTTAAATACAAACTTACTAAATGGAATGCAGAAACAATAAAGAGAGATCTTATAACAAGCCACCTGTCAGTGTTCTGCTGACTGTGGTTTTCCTTTTCAGTCCTGCATTCCAGTCCGAGCATGGTCTGAATCCAGTCATTGGTGCAAACTCTTGGAGAAATCCCACAATGGACCTTCATGCTACCAACACCATGCTTGTTTTTTGTTTTTTCTTTCTGTCCAGCATCAGATATTTCTCTGAATTACCCATACTCCTCTGGTTTTGAGGGAGACTTAGCTTTTGACTTCCTATTGACACTTCCACTTAACATAATAGAAAAAATTCATTTTGGCCAGTTATATTGATTTGATGAACCACTACACACAGTCCTTGCAATATAAACTACAGTGTTGTTGAAATGTGGTCTTTCTTAGCTCTGCTGCTTCTGGTTTTCCATTCTTTTCCAATGCATGTTACTGTTCACAGCAAGCTGATAAGTAATATTTCAAATAATTATAAGATTTCCATAAAACTCAGTCAAAAGGAGGGTCCTTTGAGGTACACTATCCATTTAAACTTACAGAAACCAAATATTTTCCCATAGTGTAAGTATAAAGTAGATTAAGTAGGGAGTATTAAAATGTTTGGTAAGTTGTTTAAATTATGTATGAAAAATGAGTTGAATATTTTTACATCCAGAATGAGACCAAGAAATCTAATTATAGTAAAAATGTCTCTGACCATGGGAAGGTGATACAAAACCAGAGGAATTCTAAAGGTCCCTGCCAACCCAAAACATTAAATGATTCGATGATTCTGTGATTCTAAGTCAATATCTAAGCCATCATTTATCATATAAGTGGACTGATAGCTAAACAAACATAATCAACATTCATTATGAGGACACAAAAAAAGTACAGCTGGGCAGTGTTTGGTTAATGGTTGGACTCAATGATTGCAGAGATCTTTTGCAACTTGAAGAATTTTGTGATTCCATTAGTCTGCAGACATATTTGGTAAATAGAATGGATAAAAATTGGGTAGCTGTACCCCAACTTGTCTCAGGTTTTTGTCCATGATTTATCAAATTAAAAAAAGTCACTTCTAGAAATTCCTACTGAGAGACTTTGGAAATGACAAAATATTTGGGTTTACGTTTTTAATCTTGTTCTGCTGCTTAGACTAAATTTGTTTTTAAATTAGAAATTTCCAGAATTGTTATCATATAGTGAAAATGCACAGTATCCTCAAGTGTTATGGCTTGACATGTGGAGACTATACAAGTTAAAAAAAATTACAATAAATATTTAATCCACTGAACTGTAGTGATATGCACTTCTAAAATAAATATAGCCTAAGTTTATACAATAATATAAATACTTTCAAATTTTAACTATTATGTCTCTTTTATAAGACATAAATTTTCAATAAGATAATAGAATAATTTGATTTCCATGACAGATTCAATTTATTTTATCTTAGAGAAGCAGGAAAAAAACCAATACAGTAAACGTAGCATAGATGTATGTAAATTACATATATGTCATTAGAAAATAAACACCCAAAATTTGCTCACATTTTTTCCCTTGCAAATTAAAAATGATGATAAGAACCACAGTTTATCCAAAATACCAAGTATGTCAAGAAATGAGATTCCATTTAATTATGACAGATTTTATTGTATATTTACAGACTGTGAAATCTTTTGAATCCTAGTCCCAAAATAAAAAGACACAAATTCATGCATTATCCATTTAGACACTTAGTAAATCCAACCTTGCCCTTAGTTTCCTCAGTACAACAGACAGAAAATGAGTTTAATAGTATTTCCAGAGGTTAACATACTCAGCCCTTAGTGAACAAAGTTATAAAGTGAATGAGTTCTAGAATAAAGAACACTCGCAGAGAATTGCTCTTTCACTTTACTTCTCTTAGAAAAACCTTTCATTTGGGGAGAAGCAAGTGGGGACGATTTTGCTGCAGAGAAAGAGGAGTCCAAGTTAGACTTCAGAAGCAACTTACTATCTGATTTGGCATAAGAAACTTTATTTTTAGATCTAAAACTTCTGGGAGCAGGTACTAACTTCTGTTACACATTTTCAAAATAAAAAGTGAAGAGGTCTTATGCTTTAATGGAGACAACTGCAGGCTCAAACTCCCAGGTGAAGTAAAGTCTTCCATTCTCCCACAAAAAGCTAGACCTCTCCTCGGCAGTATCTACTCATTTTCTATTGGTATATCTATGTGATTCTTCTCCTCTCATACTGGCCTCTTTTGTACTCAACTCTGAGGAAAGACACTTTTTCTTTTCTTAACTATATGATTTGTTCAGAGAAGTTTGATAGTAACACTGATTTGTTGTGGTGATTGCTTTTTTTGTTGGTTTTTGTTGGTTATTTTTTTTTAGTAAATATTTTATTTTAATTTATTTTCCTTGACATATCTTTCTCTAGGTAAAACAAAGTGAGATAAAAAGTAAAAAACCCTACATTCTTGAAATGGTTTTCTCTATTTTTTTCCTCTGGAATGATTTTTCTGAAAGACTTCTTAAAAGTAACTATTTTGAAACATTTTTAAAATGCAATTCCTTTATGAGACAACTGTAATTGGCATGCTGAAATGTCAACACTTTTTCACAGAAAAAAAGTGTTGGGGGTTTGTTTGGTTTTTTTTTTTTTTTCTATTCAGTAAGCAATCTGAGAATTTTTTGGTCTCTCTTTGACTGAATTTTCTAATCAAAATTTTATTGGTCTAACAATTGGTAGACTATTTCTCCATATGATGGAGACCTTTTTACCTTTCTTAAAAGAGTTTCTCTGATATTACCACTAAGGAAAAGCCCCCCATAATTGTATTAGTTGTCCAAATTAAAACCCGAATGATTGGATTTTCAAATAGCAATTGACAAGTATGGAGTAAATAGTAAAGGGCAATATATAAGCCCAATATTGGGTTAAAAATTTATGATTATGAATAAACTAATATTTTAGTCATTAAAAGACAGAAATAGGAATTATATGCCATCCACTTCTAGAGGACTCATGCCCAAATAATATGTTACTATTTTGTTGCAGAAAATGCTTTTTTGACTCAGCCTTGTGGATACAGTTCTAGGGAGAATTTCTTTGCCTTTAAAGATTGATTCAGATTCAAAATGATTCAGATTCAAAATGGGTTTTCAGCTTTTCAGTAGGACTTCATTTCTAAAATTCTGGTTCCTGTACATTATGTAGAAGACATTTCATATGTGAGTTTTCTCTGCTTTCTAGAAATAATATTTATTTCTTACTGGAATCTATAGGTTCTGCTTTGCAACTAGAAAGCAGAATAGTTAGCTAAAAGCAAAGGTTCTCATGTTAGGATGTGACTTTGGCATTATTGGAAGACTAATTTTTTTTCTTCCATGCTAGATGTCAATGATTTATTATATTTGTAGTATATACAGCATTAACATTTAGCCAGAGTGACAAATCCACTAGTTAACTAGTCTTCTGTACCTTCAGTGGGTTGAGTACTCTTCCTTGAACATTTCCTGAAAAGTAAATGACAGACCTAATACATATGATTGAAGTTTTAAAATCCACTGAACATTCACTGGCATGTACTGGTCTACTGAAATATCATTAAGGAAAGGGACAGTAAAAGGCACCTTCTAATGAAAATTTAATATACAGTGTCTTCCAAGACCACAACTTAAGGAAAGCTGCAAGTGCTGCAGTCACAACTGAATTGTTCATGCATGTGCACAGATCAGGAGCAATAGGAAGCCAGAGAAACTCATAAACTGAATTGCTTAAAACTCTGAAGATTAGATAGAACCCAAGGGTGGTTTTTTTCTTATATTTTTATATTCATTTTTTTTCTTTTATTCTTCATCTTACTGTGAATCGTACATATACACATTCCCTTCTTGTCTGGATTTCAGCCAATGTCATTATTCTGCATTGGCATTCACTTGTATCTGCTGTAATTGTCTTCACACTTCTTTATTCCAAAAGGAGAGTTTTACACTACCAGATCAATCAAGACATCGAATACATTGAACTTTGAACTTACACTGACAGTATTCTGTGGAAAACATCTCATTGTCTCCCAGATCTTTAAAAGTTTGAAGTTCGGATTCTCAATCAAATTTACAGTCACTTTTAGATTAGTGAAACATTTTGTATCATTAAGGCTTTGTGGAGTACTAGAGTTTAGAGATGTACTTAGAGAGATCAATTTTTCATTCTCAAACTTTTTTTGTTTTATATCTGTTACTTAGGCAATGATACTGAGAATAACATTTCTTACTTTTTAAATGACAGAAAAGAAAGGGACCAGTAAACAAGGGTAAGATGCATTTTTAAGGAGCTGGAGGAAATGAGAAATGTTCTTTCAAAGCGCAAAACTGTGGAATAATGAATCACAAGACTGCAAAACAAATTGAAGTGTGGGTGAATGCTAAATGGAAAGATACTGCAGCATCTGACCTTGAGAAAATTTGTGTGCAGTGGTGGAGAAATCCCTAACATCTTCATCTCAACTTGCCACTGCACCAAGTAAAACATGGGAGACACTAAATTGCATTGATCAAGAAGTACAAAATAGATCACAAAAAGTAGAGGTAGTGATGCACGAAGCTCTGACTACATCCCAGAAAAGATTTTCTGTGCTGGTCATCAGTACTACTTTTCATTTTAATCAGAGTAGTCTATTTTTTGAATTTTGTGTTTAGAAGACTATAATGAAAAACAGATAAAGCTGATGGAAATATGAGTAAGTTTTAGCTATGAATATAAATTGAAAATACAGCATCCTAAAAAAGAGACCAAACTGAAATAATTTAAATTTATTTAGCTAAATTCTAATAGTTTGGAATAATTGAAGGAATGTGTTATTTTTTTTGGTCAGACAGTAACTTTGTAAGTGATTCAAAGGAAATTTTCAGCAAAAAGAAAAAAATTAAATGTTAAAAGATGAGAGCGTATGAAGAACAATGAAGGTAAATTACTGGCAAAAAAAAAATTAGAATTCTTCTGTAGCATGCCTATTCCAATTAATTTCTGGGAGTTAACTTTTTTTTTTAAGAATGAAAACCTATTCTAAATATACCATCAAAGACCAACTCTTCTGGAAGTGCTTATCTGGCAAAATCAATGACAGCTAAGTCTATTATTCCTACATTATATATGTCTGAACTGAGAAACTGGTTTTACAGTTTGAGTTCAATACCTAACTTCACAATGATGGAAAGTCTGAAGGAAAGATTACTTACATGTATGATAAGATACAGTGAAGAGACTTTCTTTGAAGTCCTGCTGTATTGGGTTTGCATGACAAAGTTTGGGTACTGGGAGGGCTACAGGGGTGGCTTCTGTGAGAAGCTGCCAGAATCTTCCTGTGTCTGATGGAGCCAATGCCAGCCAGCTCCAAGCTGAATGGGCTGCTGGCTAAGGCTGAGTCCATCAGTTACATGTCTGCTGGTTTATGTATCTATATATTCGTTGCCAGAAATTCAGAGTGTATTTCCTTCTGGCTGAGGTGTTTGGCCTAATCCCTTCAGCAAAACCCTATGTGAAAGTTAGTTTTCTTAAATATGTTTTCTTATTTGTGAATAAAATTATACATTGTGGACACTGTGTACAAGTATAGCTGTGAAGAGTTTGGTCTTGCAATAGGCATGAAAATAGTCATTTAAAATGATTAATTGTTTCTCTCTCTTCTATTTTAATACCTCCATAGCACATGCAAAGCATGATTGGGATGGGTCTGCTTCTACCAGCAAAACATCATATTCCTAACTCTAAAGGAATCAACACAAGAGGAAGAGTAACAAAAGGAACAATTTTATGAGCAAACCAATGATCTGTTAGTACTTCTGATCAATCACACAGAAGAACTAAAACTTCAAGCTATCAGGGGAAAGCTTTTGCATAGTTGCTCTTTTCACAGTTCATATGAAATGACAATTTAATAAAAGTCATTGTTAAATATCAAGTCCTATTCTTTTCAACAAAATTCTTTATTATATTCTTTATTATATTAAAGTGCCCCAAATTCGGAAAGCAAAACCAAACTGACCAAAAAACACCCCAAAGCATAAAGAAAAAAAGTCAAGCCTTCTCCCACCCCTCAGAAGAAAACCAAATTGTCCTAGGGTGTTATGATGCTTGTATCCCCAATCGTGTGTTCTGTTCATGCTGGATATTATGTTCTGTGCCTTCAGGACTGGCTCTGAAGAGCAAGGTTTGTTTTGTTTTGTTATCAGCCTGCTTCCCCATGGCTGGTGAGACAGAGAGACGGGGCGGTACATAGTGCGGCTTTTGCTTTTGGCTTTGCTGTTTGCTGCTTCCTTTGCTCTTGCTTCTGCTGTGCTTCCTCTTTGCTTTTGCTTTTTGCTTCTGCTTGCTAGTTAGTTTAGCTAAGCAGTCCAAACTTTTCGCTGGACTGTTTTTCCTTTCCCTTTTTGAAGCCATTCAAACCTGCTCCGGACTGGGACCTGGGAAACACCGAGAGTTTGCATCTTGTGGCTGCAGCAGCCATCCCCAGCACCAGAGGGAGCGACAACAGAGCCACCACTCCCAGGAAAGACTTTCTCAATTTGTCATCCTTTTCAGATCCGTGAAAGAGTGTTGTCATCCAGTAGTGTTCAGTATTTTGTGTGCTGGGGGTGTTTTGCCTGTTAAATAAACAGGTTCTTTCCACTTCTCTCTGAGGAATCCTTCTCGAACCGGTAGGGGGAAGGGGCCATGTGGGTTTGCTTTCTGGGGGGGCACCTTTGGAGGTTTTCTCCCAGATTTGCCCCAGTCCAGGACACAAATTAAAACCAAAGATGGAGCATCTAAAAGTTTTAGCGGAAAGCAGCTTTTCGGAATGGATAGCAGATGAATTAGAAATTAGCTGTCTCTTGTCTGAATAAATAACCTAAACCCAAAAAATTTCAGAAAATGTTTTTCTTAAATTATCAAATGTGAGTATCCTGCTTATTTTTCTATGCTGCAAAACACAAATGAGCATGGCACTCCAAAAGTGAAAAAAGAAACTTTTCTTCAGAGTATAGTAGATATCTGCATGGTATATTCACAGGTATACACACACACACACACACACACACACACACACACGCACATACACAAAATGTCAACTGGAGCAATAATTTTTAAATCAAAATAATGTGGATCTATCTTTAGAAGTTTTGCCTTTGTGATATCAAGATATATATTTTACTCTTTTGGCAGTTACTCCATGACATTTCCTTTGGGTATGTGAAAAAATATTTTCTCTCCATAAGCATTAACTTTATTACCCAAGTAAAAGGTAATCCATATCATTGAAAGGAATATTTTTTACAGTCTAGTAATAATGCACATTTTTTGCATCCAGGACTTGGAGAATTCTTGTGCAGCACAAAAAAAAAAAAAAAAAAAAAAAAAAACAAAAAAAAAACAACAAAAACAAAACAAAAAACCAACAACAACAAAAAAAAAAAAAAAAAAACACCAGAAGAAAACTGTCTTTAATTGTGTTTCAAGGGATAGAGAAAGAAAATGGCGTAGTGAGAAAATTTAGAAGAGTATTCAAATCAATAACCAGAAATTAAGAACTATAATAAAAGTGGAATGCTTTGTATTCTTTTAGGCTTTGCTGACCCCTCACCTTGGGTCATCAAGGTGTTTGGTCATCAAGGTGTTTGTGCACCTGAGTAGCCCCATGTTGCAATCCTGCTTTGCTGTGCTGCATGCATTCTTTTTCAGATTTCAGAGACCTGGTTCCTGATCCACATCACAGTACGCTGACTTCAGGTCTGACTTACTACAACACCCTGACTTCTTACTGTCATGCAGCTTCAGCTACAGACAGCAGAGTTTGTTCTGGTTCTCATCAATGTAATAGCTGATCCATCTCACAGCTTTGCTAAGGCTGTATGATGCCTTTGCTTGCAGAGCTCAGTGTAATGCATTGCCTGCCATGGGTTTGTGTGCGAGTGTCGGTGTGCTGCATTTTGTCAAGTTACACAAGGTCTCAAATATCTGCAAGGTATTAAAGTACTTAATAGAGATTTTCAGTGTTTCTTTACAAAATAAATGAAAGCATGGTCATAGCAATATCCAGAGGAACAAGTTAAAAGAATTATGAACATTTGGGTATATAAATATTAAAAAAATGTGGGAAATAACAAGAGGCTGTATTATAGTAACAAACACAACCTACATGGAATCACCATTCTCTGTCACTGAGGTCAAAAACACGTGGAAAAGTCCATGTGCGTGCTGCTAAGTTCTGTCATCTGGATCAAAGCTGTATCCAAAATGCATATTAAGAGTAGTCTCTGAGGTATGCTACCTTGACTGTGCCTTGTAATTTTTTGTGTGAGTGCTATCTGGTCAACACCATAACCCAGTCATCCAAAGAATATAAGATAGGTGATTGGTTCCAGTGTTTTTGGAGATTCCAAGGATTTTTTGTTTTATTGTGATAAAGTATCTCTGTGATAAACTGTATATAGCTATACACAACATGGTGAACCACAATTATTATTTAAGGTCAAGATATTCTGACTCTTTTATTAGCTATGTTTCCTTCATATGAAAGAAAAACCCAACTAATAGTATATTTAAAGGAAAATGCATTTGTTTACCAGCATCAGAGAGAAATATTAAATTGAAAATATAAAACACAGTGCAGGGAAAGTTTGCATGCTATTGCAGCATTTAGTATACAGTATTTTTCAGATACTGTAATTATTACCTCTTTGCCAGATATACTGGAAAAGAGTCACCCATCTTTTTTTTGTATAAAATATAGAACAGGAAATAAGGGTCTGTCATAACAGTCCAACTATGACTGAATTAATAATTTCACTAAGCTAGCCTACCTGTGCTAGTCCTTATGCTGTGTCTTGCACATAGATATGTGTCATTTCTCTTGTATAATTTCTCCCGCATAAAAAATAATGGTTTAAATCACCATTTTTATAGAGATAACATCTCCTAGGACATCTCATCTTACACAAATATCTCCAGCACATATGAAACTGACCTATGGTGTCATCTTTTCGTTTGCAATTTAACATCAATTTTAGAGTGCATCCCACTACTGTAAAAGCCTTCCTTTGAAAATCCTTCTGACTTGTGGTTATCCTGCTATCAAAATGCAGCTACTGCTTCAGCTGACGCAGACTGAGCTACTTTTGACCTAGAACATATACTGTCACAACTATGGGGAAAGCTCCACAAAGCAGAAGAAATAAATAATTTTTCCCTTTGTCATTGCTCTGAGGCTGACTTTGAGTAGCTTAAAACAGACAGGAAAACAGCCTGTATAAAATTCAGTGTTTCCTGAGCTTTTTTTGAAAATTTTCTCAGTATTGAAGCCAGAGGTTCTTGACAAAAGTGGAAGCAGGCATCCAAAAGTCTTGTTCCTTTTTTTTTTTTTTCAGTAGTTCATGGAAGTTATTTATATTTTTCCCAACCAAGAAAAAAATTAAATTTTTAAATTTATTTGACATATGCTATTCTTTTGGTTCTTTCATTGTACATATTCTAAAGTGAAATTAAATGCTGTTTTCTTAATTTTTCTTTTTGCAGAGGCTCATCTGAACTTTTACATATCCTAATATCTTGTCAACTGTTATGTTTACTGAATTAGTCAAGAATAATAAGATTCTTCTTTTGCAGTCTTAGGGTTTGTAGATATTTTACTGCTTTTTTACCCTTTAAAATGGCTCAAAAATAAAGGTAAGCCTTGGTCTGTGTTTTCAGAATGTCATTAATTTTGCTTTTGTGCTTGTCTTGTAAGAAGATAGAGATAAAACTGTGTGTCACAAACTGGTTGAATCAACTACAGTCTCTGAGTGAAGCAGCATTACTCCTTTTGAAATGGTATACTTTTAATATCTTTATAAAATGGTTTTGAGATAAAAATCTCAGTTTGTGTTAAAATCTAAATAAATATCACCTAAGAGTCATGGTTCAAGCAAGGTAAATGTTGCTATATCAAAGGCCTCTTTTTTTTTTAGGAAAAATAAACAGAATACTTCTGAACATTAAGTTCCAGATGAATCCTAAATCATTAGAATGATAATGCTTCATGTTATAAAAGTGCATCTTTAAAAAGTGTTAGTAAAAAAAATTTTTTGGACAAAAAATAAGAAAAAAAGAACTCCAAATAGTAAGTGACTTAGAAAACAGGTAAAAATACAAAAGGATGAGGGTCTTATTTAACTTACAAATGTAAATTTTACATTTTCAGGAATAACAGCAATTAGATTAGAAGAACTGCACAAGTGTGAATTACAGGTCTCTACAAAATGAGTTTCTACTTTAGCAAGTAGGAAAATTAAACAGTTCAGATATATGTAGAGCAAAAAAACATCTGAATGTGATAAGAAAGATGACTCCCAGCTACCAATTAAGGGAGAAATAGGCAGACAGAGTTGTAATGAAAATAAAACATTCAAAATGCATGAAGACATTAAATAACCTTTTGAAGCATGTGATGCATTCTAGCAAAATATATTTGCAGAACAGGAAGATTCAGATAAGAGCAATAAAAAGTCAACATTTGTGAATAATCTCCAAAGTTATTTCAAAGTTAGACAGAACTTAAAACTTCAGTAGAAAATTTCAGAAATATTAACTTTTATCCTGTGGCTGAAAATCATACTGATACTGGAGATTTTTTTCTTTTCTTTTCCTTTCTTTCCCTTTTTGTTTATCTTACTTTTCTTTATTTCCCATCTACTTTCCCTTCTATTTTCTCTTCCTGATTTTAAAAGAAATTATCACCAAAACAATGCATTCCTCAATACATAGAAATGGATACCATTCTACTTGATCTAAAGGATCTTGGTTAATATGAGATATTCATCAATTGAATTAAGTATTTAACTATGCATTTTAAGCTCCAGCTTTAATTCTGCTACTAATTAGTGTTAATTTAATGACCTCACCGCAGACACCCTCATTAATGCAGGATCAGCTACTCTTGAGCTTCTTATCTAGCTTATTACTTTTTACATAATGCTTGTATGCGTAGAACAAGGGTTGTATTTAACTAATGGGAACCCATTTACATACCAAGATATAGATACAGATTGAACTAGAGGACTTTAAGTGCAAAATAACTGCGAATACTTTTATCTTTTGTAAATTTCTTCTTAGTTAGGTCTTCGTCTCACTCTTTCCAATAAATGCTGATACTTTCTGGATTTTCATCCTTTTAAAAATTATTTCTCTTTTTACACACACCAAAGTATTTAAAGCAGACTCATAAGCTTTTTTTTTTTGTTTTTGTTTTTGTTTTTTTTTTTTTTTCTATTCTCTCTCTAGGAAAGTCTTACAAGTCATATGTTTGAGTTTATCATCCCTTACTCTATTCACTCACGTCCATGTCACTATCTCCTATAATTAATAAAGTGTCCTGCAAACAGAACTGTAATCATATTGCTCATTGTTTTGGCTGAACATAAACACTGGTGGGTAGTTAGCTCAAGCTAAACAGCTGTCAAGATAATAACTATGTGAAAAAGATAAGACTATCAACATGTAAGCTGGAAAAAGTTTTATTATCCTGGCACTGTCAGCTTAATACTTCCTCTGATAGGACATCATTACAGACTTTTAGTGGTGATTTGAGCTTTTGGACAGAAATATTGGGGAAGGTCAGTCAGTCCCAGATAACATTTGGGACTCACTTTTTTTCCCAGTGAGCTGTCTGACTCTGTCTCCCTTATCAGACGAGTAAATATGCATTTCTCGGAACAGAGCTAGAGTGGGGGAATCTACTCATATTCAGAATTAGAGAGGAAGAGTGATACAAAATAAGTTTTCTTTGTGCTAAGTCTGATACAGGTGCTCTGAAAGTCTTAGGAAATGCCTGGGAGAACAAAACAGAGATGTGCAATTCTAATAGGAGGAAGCAAAGCTAACAATCTTTATTTTGGCACTGCCTGCCAAATTAGAGAAAGCCTCATTCAAGTAAGGTTTTTGAAAAGAACAGAAAAGTTTTTTTCAAATAACCTGGCAACCTTGTACAAAAAAAGAACTTGATTCAAAATAAATGTAAAGGAAGAACAAATAAGGTTAGACAGTTACAGTATAACTCTCTGGAAAAGAACATTCAGAGTTTAGGGAGAGGTAGAAGCATGCTGGAAACACTGACAGTTCCTACGGAAAGCAAAGCCAACAAGGGCAAAGTCACAAAGAAGAAGCAGCAGTGTGAGGTAAGAAAAGGTCAGAAGTTCTGACATTCGCCCTCAAATGAGCATACCTGGAAGGAAGTTTCCTTTGATATTAAAACAGATTGATTAGAGTTTGTCAGAATGTATGCAACAAAGCATTGAAGACCCAATGATGTTTCATAAGAAGGACTTTTGAGGTCAGACATTACAATACTACCTCTTTGTGCTATATACCTGACTGTAGAAATACAGAAACTGCTTTAAGCATGGACACGCGCTTTGGCTGACTTAAAAGAAAAGCAGAGAGAATACATGAAAAGGACACTTAAGATTTATGGTACTAATATTCTCAGGAAATATGTGCTTAATAAAGTAATACAAAACTATTGCATGTCTGTCATATAAATACTTTGATAAAATTAGACATAGATTTTTTTTTAATATTCTGATTTTTTTTTCCAATAATGTCTCTCTAGACATTCCTGAAACCAATGAAAATCAGGCTGTATTTGAGCTCAAAATATTTTTGACAGAAATCAATGCATATAAATTTTAATTCTATTCCTATATTATTGAAAACTATGTCTTAATTTAAAAAAGATTAAAAAAACCTGAGACACATAGAGTTGCTGTAATTTTTGCTCTACATGCTTATATGGGCAGCCTGTCTATTCCCACATTACCTGTACAGCAGCCTTGTGGATAAAAAGCAAACAGGATTGCAATGCTCTCAGGTGCTGCTCTTTCAGAACAGCAGACACACAGTCTTGATGATTCTGATTTTTAAAAAAATCAGCCTTCAATAGTATGCTCAATTTTTTTTTTTTAAGATTATAAGTCCTTGGCCCTTATAACACTTTTACGTCCATATCTGTTTCCTAGCACAGACTTGCCAACATTCAATGTGTTGAAACACAGGCAAGTGATGAAGCCATAGACTTGGCTTTACTTCCTTAGGAAGCAGGTTTCATGTTTCATTTTATTTTAGCAGAGCCAGTTAAGAGAAGCATGAGCTCTACTGTTGCTGAGCCTGTCCCTTTGGGATTCAGAAGATAACTACTTCAAGAGTAGTCTGTGCTCCTCCCTGCATAGGAATGAAGCACTGCCAGAGAGTAACAAAAGCTTTTCCCAACACCTATCACATAGGGAGACTGCATGAAATAAACCTTGATGGAAAGCAAGTGTATTTTTTGCTGCATTAATTGAGGAAAGGATGTCCTAATAAATTTTTGGCTAGTAATTAAAATATAAGGGTACAATAGTTGCATTGTATAAAATATATCTGTGGCTGTTACAACTGAGGTTGTTCATTTAATGACTTAAAATTTCTGCACTGATAATATTGTCTGATCCTTTTTTGCTTGCTGTGTCAGAGGCTGGACTGGTATATATTTCCTTTGCGTTTCAATATGGAAAATAAAGAAATACCTTAAAAACAGACAGTGCTACTGATGGTGATATTTAAATAACACCAAAGGTGAATAGAGTGAATCTGCAAATGTTACAACATTCTTTCTAGATGCTATGATGTTGGTTTTATTATTTGAAAAGCAAAAGATAGTTTTTCCTAGTGTCAAAACTCAGAAGGTCAACCTTTGTTTTTTTTGCTTCAAAAAAACCGCAATGTGTTTTTTTTTCTGTGACAAAAGTTCTGGTGCTTTTTACCTAGCTATTTCAAGGTTCTTTTTAGTAGCTATTCACACCCACAGCTGTACTTCGGTTTAATTAAACATTTCCTCCTTAGGATTATGTGGTCAAATAAATGATCACTGTGATTATAATCTGAGCAATCAATGTTTAAAAATAATTATCCTAATCTCTATCTTAATCTATGCATAAACTTGCACCTCTTTATCAGAGCACTAAATATCAACAACTGTTTGCACCCTCACAAACTGTACTGCATGTTATACTTGAATGCTACTTTGTAACTAAAATATATTTTTAAGATTATCATCTTTATTTTGTAATGCTTATTGGTACATTGATTAACTGTACTCTTTAAAAACCACCAGTATTTGCATACATTAAGCATATTTTAATCTCCCTGTACTAGAATCAAGGCTCAGATCTACAAAAAATTCAAATGTATGTAGATCAATGACAAAAAAAAATCATCATATCATACATTCAAATAAAAAAAAAATTGAGATGAGGTGTGAATAGTTGCATTGTGTATCTGGATAACAGCTGAATTTTGTTAGGTAATGATTGCATTTACAGGGAATGTTGTACATAGACTCCTAAATACCAAGACAAACCCATATCACTTTTTCCAGGAATATATTTATGAGACTAATAAATGATACCTTTCCATTTAATTTCGCTGCATGGAAAGAGACAAGGTTATTAAAGGATAGGGGCATAATATCTGTATTAGCGGATTGATAGTAACACTTTGGTTAAGATTCTTTATACCTATTTGTTTGATTTCTTAAAGATAAAAGACACTAACAAGATAAAAATATCTCTCATTAAAAAAATTAAATCTGTATGTTAAAAATTAAATATGACAGCATAGAACAGACGAGAATATCTGTAGTTGTCAAACATCTGACTGACGTATTGCTATAAGCAGTACCTACAGGACCTTGGGAAAGAGCCCTAGTTTTTTTTTTGAGAGAGGAAGCTACATTGGGAGTTGCTGAATCTGACAATTCAATATCCATGAGGCTACCACAGCCCCAGGTGTCAGCAATAGCCATGGCAATGACAAGCTTGAACAGAATACCTGTACATCTATCTACCTACATGTGGTCAGACATAGAGGTGAACCCTGACAGGGAACAGATCACTCACACAGACATGAAAATTACCGGCAGTCCCATTCCTGTCTGCTTGCTAAGGGTGAAAGCCATTCATCAAAAAGATGTACGGCATGGTTCCCTGCAAAAGCTGGGCTCAGGTTCTCAGTCTCCCTGGTTGATGGCTCCTGGGTATACCAGCCACGGAGGCCACGGCCCTTTCTTCTTGCTGGTGCTCATACCAGCCACGGACACACTCAGTAGCTGGCCTTACACAGCCCGTCTACCCTGTAGGTAGATCTACAGAGGCTCCCAAAAACACATGTGAAAGTGTGTCTGGTAGCTGGCCCTATGATTGTATGAACTTCCTCATGAGGGGAAGAGAAGGGGCAAGTACTAATCTTTTCATTCTCTTAACCAGTCACAGGATCTGAGAGAATGTCATGCAGCTGTGTCAGGGGAGGTTTAGGTTGGATATCAGGACAAGATTCTTCACCCAGAAGGTGGCTGGACACTGGAACGGGCTCCCCAGGGAAGTGCTCACACCCTCAAGGCTGACAAAGGCTTCATTTGACAAAGACTTCATTTGACTCTCAGACACATGGTGTGATTTTTGGGGTGTCCTGTGCACGGCCAGCAACTGGACTCAATGGTCATTTCAGCTGAGCATATTTTATGATTCTATGGTTTATTAATGTAAATTTTATGTCATGCATTTGTTAAAAAAATAATTTAAATAAGTATTTTATATTTAAAGAGCTAAGAAAAATTATATTTTGAGCTTCTATGTAATCAATTATTATATCAAGTGTATCATTATCAGTTAGTAGTTTATCATTTTATCACATCAATTAAAATATTATTTGACACACAGATTTTACTTTGTCTTCTGATGCTGTACCATCTTTATGCTGGAGCTGAATTTGATCCCATATTTGTAATCCATCTGAAGAACACAAGCTTCTATAAAGTCCACAAAAAGGTGCATTAACTTCTGAGAGATGATAGAAACACTGGTGAGAAAAGAATGATTCACAAGCCCTTGACTACTTTTCATCTAAGTAATGTTCTTGGCAGGACAAACACTTGTCTGATTTGGAGAAGCAACAAATTACTTTGAAAATTAACCAGGGTCTAGACTGCTCAATGAAGCATATATTCTTCCTTCCTATTCTCTATAATGGAAGAATTGCTGCTTGAATGGCTTCCTCAGCTTAATCAGCAAATATATCTTCCATACTTTTCCAGCAGCAGAACAATTTATATTTATACTTAACTTTCATTGTTCTCCAAAACTTAGATCTGCCTGGATTTTCTTTGTTACCATCATTACATAATAAATTAATATATATCATTAGTGCTTACATCCACTTTCATTTTGATTTGAAACTTGAGATATTTTTTAAAAGTAGCTATGGATATGATTTTACAGATAAACAAAGTAATCTTGCTCTTCAAAATAGGAACATATGTTCAATAACAATATACTTTTTAAGTATGTTCTTGTGTCTTTGAATAAACTATATCTTCTGGTAAAGAATGAATAATCTCAGCAAAAATGGATGTTTTAAGTAGATCTAAAAAGCAAAGAAATTTCAGACATTAGTTTGCAACAGCAGCTTAAACAGCTGGCCATTTTACAATTGCAGTGACAATGACTTAATTCACCATAAAGGCTTAAGAGCAATATTGTAGACTTTCACTGCATTTATTCCCTATTTGTACCTCAGAGGTACAAATGACACATGAAGGAAGAGGCCATCCATGTGATAGGAAATGATAATTTAAAGCTAATTTTGCCATAAAACTACAAATTGTTTGGGGGATACCTCCTATTATTATTATATTAAAAAATTTCAGGCACTGGATTCTGCTTTTGTTTCATGGTGGGGTGTTTGTTTTTTTCTTTTTTTTTTTTTTTCTTTTTTTTTTTTGAACTGGTTACAGACTCTTGCACAGCAACAAATATACAGGATGGGAGGATGTATTTGAAGAGACATAAACCCTTTCTACAACTTACTCCCTCTCCTCCTAGAGTCCTGTATGTTGCTAAAATACATAGGAGCTAAAAAAGATGGATATTCCTACCACAAAATTCTTTCTCATGTTGCACACTTCATTAGATGAAAATTTTAAAATATAATAAATTATTTACTAAAAATACTAAAAATACTGAAATACTAAAATTCCCCTGGCACCTATATGTCTCTCATACACAAAAGTACACAAACAGATTGCTAAATGATAACTTGCTTTGCCAGCCCCATTTGTTTTCCTTCATATTTATTATCCACTTAGCTTTTAAACCAACTCTCCATCTCATACATTCTAATTTTTCTACACAGAAGAGTTACAATGATTTTGTCTGTATTATTTTAATTAGTTCTAATTTATTTAATTTACTAATTCATTTTCCAGATTTCATTTGTCTGGTTTAAATTACCCAATCTTTATGTTTTTTAAAAAGTCCAAGAGGATAATATAAAGATCAGCTTTACCACTATGAAAGAAGAGCTTTTGCAAAAATACCAGTTTAGCAGCTATCTAAGAATTTGCAGTCAGCTTCTTATTGCTAGCAGATATTGCCTTCTGAAAAATCTTTCTAGGCTCCGGACATAGGCCTTAGCCCATGGTACATCTATGACCACACAAAGCTATATTAAATGTTCTTTAATGGCTTCAGTAATTGATTGTTACAGTACTGCTTCTAAAGAAGATCTTTTCTTGTTGGAAATCATCACACTCCAGCTCCCATTATTGGATCTTTTCATATTTCTTTATGATATACTAAAGATCCTTTATCTGAAAGCTTTTTCTCAGTATAGTGAATGCACTAAGTGACAGAAACAGGAATTATACCCCACAGCCATTTTTTGTTTAGACTTATCAACACAATTAATTTGTTAAATCAGCATTATTAAAAATGTGATTTGAATAAACGATGGAGTGATATCTGTCAATTAAAGAACATTAAAATATTATCCTAAATATGAAGATGGTGAGAACACTTGTATCACAAATATCTAGAATCTCTCACTCCCTTGTGAACAAAACAAAAAGTTAGAAGGATAGTCTAATTTAATTTCAAGAGATTGGTTATTCAGTGAGATTTTTAAATGAGTCTATCTTTACTTCATAAAAAATGAAAGAATGTGATCTTTCTTATTTAATTTTTAAAGTTTGTGCTGTACTCTTCCTTGTCTTTTTGTTTTGAATGCTAAATACGAACAATTCAAACAAAAGACACCCCCCCCCCACACACACACACACACACCCAGTATCCACATTTGTCCCTTAAAATTACATATTTTAGGAAAACCGTTAGTGATTCAGATAATTAGACTGAAAACAGATGTGCTGAAGAAGCCCATGTTAAATGTCTCATGGTGACCTCTTCAGCTATGATTAAGTGGAACAAGCTTTAAAATCTTTAGTACATGGAGTCCTTGATCTGTTGCAGCAGGTCCAGAGAAGGGCCACAGAAGTCATTAGAAGGATGGACCACGTCTCCTATGAAGACAGACTGAGGGTGTTGGGGTTGTTCAGCCTGGAGAAAAGAAGGCTCCAGGAAGACTTTGCTGCAACCTTTCAATACTTAAAGGGGAATTAGAGGTGGGAACAGATTTTTCAGTAGGACCTGTAGAAATAAGGCAAGGGGTAATGTTTTTTAATTAGAAGATGGTAGATTCAGACTAGATATAAGAAAGAAATTTTTAATGATGAATGTGGAGAAGCATTGGAATGGCTTGCCCAGAGAGGTGGTGGTTGCCCCACTCCTGGAAACAATCAAGATCAGCTTGGATGGGGTTCTGAGCAACTTTATCAGGTCCAAGATATCCCTGCTCATTGCAAAGGGAGGGGCACTAGAGGACCTTCAAGGGTCCCTTCCAACCCTAACTATTCTATGATTCTATAATTCTATGAAGATGACTAGAGTCAAGCAGGTTTTGTTTGGGTTTTCATTTGTTTTTCTTTATTTTTTAATCTGTTTTGGGAGACAATAGTTTATTTTATCTGAATTGTAAAATAATTGAATTAATTATAAAAAAAATCCTCTTAGGTGTTCTACAGATTTTTTTAAATTAAGATCTAATATGCAAAATGCACATTTATCATATCACCATATTTAACTGTTTATCAAACAGCATTGTCCAGACTGCCCTTCCTAAACTATAAAAAATTCTGACCACTATGAGATATGCAATAAATTTTTAGTACTTCTACAACCAAATTCAAATGAAATTTGTTCTAATATAGAAACTGATCAGTAGAATGAGTCTTTCTTTCTTCTTGCTTTTCCTTGAAAACTATGAAGTATTCACAAAAGGATGACTAACAAAAAAATGTATCATGATTCTTATGATTGCTATTACACATATTAGATTTTTAATTCCAGTTACAGCGAAGATTTAATTGTATTCTTTCCATATAGTTAGGCTCATTAGAACAGAATTTTAAAATAAGAAAATTAAGACAAATCTGCCTACTATGTGAGATATTTCAGACATATTCCGATGAAAAATTCAAACTGAATAAAATTGCATTAATCTGCATCCTTGGAGAACACCTCTTGTCATGCAGAAAGAAGAGATGGTATGTTACTCCCCAGGCAAATTATTTTTTGCCTAGAATCCTCTTATTATGTTACTTATGATAATAAGTGCCAGGCAGAGCACTGGGGACTGTTTCTAGGAAGATGCTCAAAGAGCAAAAGATAATCAAAAAACCAAAATAAACTTACTCTTTTCTGTCCATGTATTGGCAACTCAGTACAGCATGTCAAGAGAGAGACAACATACAGTATCTTAAACATCACAAAATTTGACAGTATGAGGTTGACTTGTGTCCTGGTTTCAGTTAGGATAGAGTAAATATCTTCTCAACAACTGTTACAGTCAAAACACTTTTTTAGCATATATGAACATTTTCAATCCAACATGAGATTCTTTAAAACATTTTTTTAATAGCAACTTTGAGTAATATACACTACTCAATTTGTAATGGTTCTAACACATCTAAGTGTAGATTAATGGACCACTTATAGTAGGAGAAATAAATTAATCAGAAATAACTGAAGAATTTATTTATTGTCTTACTTCCCTTTTTATTACATTGAGAACATAGACCTACATTAAGACATTCACCATTTGTGCAGTACAGAAATCTGACAGAAGTAGCTATATATAAAAAGGGATCTATAATTTAGATGGAGAAAAAAGCTCACACCTTCGTATAAGCAAATTCATTTTTCCTCTATAATGCACCTGCTGCTTCTTCTTCTGCAAATGGCATATCCTTTCCTGCGATTATTCATGAGCTGTATGACTTTTCCACTGCTTTGTCACAAAGTCTTGAAAGTTTAGTTTCAAGACTAGAATCAGTCTTGAAACTAAATGAGGCAAAATGAATTCCTGAGTGTGATAAAGAAATTCTTATATACAAATTAATATTACATTACATTATTATAATTATACAATATTTACTAAACTATACTAATCACTTTTTCTCACCATATATTTTAACACCTTATTTTATTTTTAAGAAAGAACTGTATCATCCACATCATACTGAAAAGCAGCACTTTTGTTGTATAGTTAAAATAACAAAAAGACATCCATACAAGGATTCTGAACTGGCCCTAATATAATTACTCTCAGAAAATACAGCTGCTACAGGGCTATCAGCAGTGACCCAAGAGTGCTGAGATCTTTCATTTCCACAGACAGTATTCGTCAGTTTTTTCACATTCTCCCATTCCTTTCTTATCCTGTAGCTTGGCACAATAAAGGGAGTTCTAAAATTTAACATTAAAATATTTTTATGGTATGCCTCCAACTCAAACTTCCAGTTGCAGAATCAAGCACTGAAACTCAGATCCATTCATAGTGCATGAGCTTAAAAGCCCAGGCATGAGAGAAAATGCAGACAACGAGGTTAAAGAAGTTCCAGACACAGGACATTTTTGATCCATAGCTCTGTTTTACATCTTCAAGTTCTGTGTTATGGTCTAGGACTCAGAATGACGTCTGGCATAGACATATTTGCTAGATGGCTATAGGATTGCCTGACACTATTTAAAAACTAATGTCAAGGTAAGGAAACAATCAGAAGGGCCTCTTAGTAACTGTTTCTTTCCTATTTTAATATCTGGTTATTTTCTTCATACAGTTCTCAAAATAGGTCCACAGTGGACTTACATATAAATTTAAATTCTATGTCAGGGTTTATAACATTAAGAGCTGTGTGAGTTACCCTGAAGATACACAAGTCTCACAGCAACTAGGTTTCCAAACCCTGAAGTGTCCAGATTCCTTTTTTGGCCATATAAACAAAAAATAAATGCTGTGATACCAAATTAGATAAGTATCTTCCTCATACCTGAGCCCATTTGGAACTCACGAGATATTAATTTACTGATTCACCTCAGCTGTGGCATTCAAGAAAATAATTGTGTTTAGATCATGATGTCATGATCCGTAGCCACTAGATATAGGTTTCACCTGAGACGCAGATTGCCTTACTGAGCAGTTTTTTAAATTACAACATTCAATAATACTATTATATGGAAAAAAATTAAACAGTAAAATAGAGGAATATTTTAATGAATTACAGATATCTGGTAAGAATTTTAAATTCTCCCATGTAATTGTTCTCAGGGAACTACTACCCATTCATGAATGACTCAACCAAGCTATTTAGAAGAGAAGCATTGACTGTCTTCTTGTTAACATTTATGAAATTTCATATATATTAGTTATTTCCCCAGGTTCTTATTAGTTTTGTACTTAAAAACTGTATTTCAAAACCACTTGAATTTCTTTTCTCAAGTCAAGTACAGCAGCATGGGATTTTCTATATAATATTTTCAAAAGTCTATGGATCAACTTCTTGATTATACCTAAGTAATAAGTTGCAAACACTTTTATCTTATGTATTATTCCAAATTATTTAAACAGCTAACTTCCAATGACATAATATAAATTCATTACAAATGACTTCCTGAATAGTCCAGTAAGTTTCACCACAAGACTAGAGTTTCAAATTTGCTCCAATTTCATTTAAGGAATGGATTCTCACTGATTCTAATGAGATTAAGAAATGGTAACTCTTCCCTTATGCAGCATGATTGTCTTTAATATTTAAAATTAAGTTGTTCATGTAGAACAAGTTCTTCAGTGCTTGTTTTCTTTATAATAATTTTCTGACTTTCCATTTTTGGAAGATGTCTAATGTAAAGAAGCTTAGTATAAAATAAGACAAACATCATCACATATCGCTGAACAGTCAGAGAAAATTATTTATGTAGAAAAAAAAGAGAAGCTTTATTTTAGGAAATAAAAAATGAGGGTGAGTACATAAATGCATATTGAATGTTCTCTTCATTTGGCTTTGCTGCCAATTTAGCAATATTTGTTAAAATATTGCTAAAACCTACAAAATATTCTTAATTTGTAATATTTTTCAAGCATTTAATGTACATACAGAACTTCAGCCTGGACTTGACAATTTCCTTGTCTAACAAGATCCAGTATGTTTGCACCTTTGACTATCTTTCACTGTCAATTTTCAGATTCTCTTGGCTTTCATTCTCTCTTCTCATCTCTGATACAATTTAATCTCTTATCAGACACTCAAGCTGTCTCCTTTCCTCTCTCCTTCCCTCTCCTCATTCCCTTGTTGCTCTTCAGCTTTAGATCAGTCACAAACACTTTGATGGTATCA
Source organism: Onychostruthus taczanowskii (assembly GCF_017590055.1). Taxonomy (NCBI): domain Eukaryota; kingdom Metazoa; phylum Chordata; class Aves; order Passeriformes; family Passeridae; genus Onychostruthus; species Onychostruthus taczanowskii. The sequence continues at coordinate 15,391,831 of NW_024497629.1, read as the reverse complement.
CCTTCCTTCTGTATTCTCTGATAAAAATGTTTCTTTTATGTGCATTTAATTTTCTAATGTAGTGCAGTAATGTTCTAATTTCTCTAACATGCTCTTGCAGCTTAGCTTCATCTGCTTGATTTGACTAGAAACTATTAAACACATCAAGCGTTTCAGGGTTAGCTATTGTGAGATATGATATTATCTGCTGAGTTTTACTACTTTGTGGCACATACCCGCTTCAGACATGGAATAAACTGCTGTTTAAATCTTGTCCATGTATTTTTAATACTACCATAATGCTCTATCCTTTGAGCATTTTCTTTACTTTGTTTTTCCATTCAGGATGTTTATAAAACAGTAGTCATTCTGCTAATGCCTTGTGATTGTTGAGAATATGTTATATCAGCACGATTGCAGTAATGGAATAAGTCTCATCCCATCTCTTCAACCTTGTCTGCCTTGCAACCATGTTAACAGGCTTTGCTGATACATAATGTTCTTCACTGATATGAGCAGACCTGGGAGACGGTACACTTACCAGGACTTATTGCACAGTTCCAAAAAATCACCTCCTAGTTGATCAAAGAGGAATCAATCCAGGGTGAATAAGTCAATTTATGTTGCAGTCGGACATTTAGCCTTTTTACTCAGATCACCTACACACTTGCTGCTACTTTCAAAGTTTAAAAAAAAATGTGGGGATTGTTCAGTGCCAGTTTAAGACCCAGCTAAGAGACAGAGTGACTCTATGTGTATTTAAATTCTAAGACAAACCTGTGGACAATAACCTAGTCCATGATGACTGTATTTTTTCTGTCAGATTGTCTTTCTTCGAGGTAGAACAGGCTTCACTTTCTCGTAGATAAAAAGTACTGTGATAAAGTGTCTATTTACATTGTGGCTACTGGTGATTGTACTTCCAGTCACTCCTTATCCATAGATATGTAGAATTCCTCAAATTTCAGATGGCTTCTGTTTTTATGTCATCATGATCTGGTTGTATCATTGCAAGCTGGACTTCATTTAGGATCTAATTCAATATCAGTGTCCCACAGTCTGGGAGAGGATGCTTGGGAGGACCTTTGTTTCACATGGGATAGCTGACTGTAAATGTAGCTCTTTCTGCACAGGTAGTGACCCTGACTGCAGGAAGGAAGAGAGGTTCAGAAAACCATCTACTTTTACACATTTTGTAATGCATACCTACACAACTATATACACTGCTTCTTTACTTCATTCATCAGCAAACAGGGCCTTTACATTCTCATCACGCAACATTTAATTCCTCCTTCTTCCACTAAATTTAGTTTATGTGATGCAGATTCCAAGAAATAGTTGTGTCCCAAATCTTGGGGTCTGGAATGCTTTGAAGCTTGCCACAACACCCTCCTGCAATGCTACAGGCTGGGGAAAGAGTGGCTGGGCAGGGCCCCGGCAGAAAGGGACCTGGGGGTACTGCTCAACAGCCGGCTGAACATGAGCCAGCAGTGTGCCCTGGTGGCCAAGAAGGCCAATGGCATCCTGGCCTGTATCAGGAATAGTGTGGCCAGCAGGAGCAGGGAGGTCATTCTCCCCCTGTACTTGGCATTGGTGAGGCCACACCTTGAGTGCTGTGTCCAGTTCTGGCCCCTCAGTTTAGGAAGGACCTTGAGATGCTGGAGCGCGTCCAGAGGAGGCAACGAGGCTGGTGAGGGGCTGGGAACACAAGCCCTGTGAGGAACGGCTGAGGGAGCTGGGGTGTTTAACCTGGAGAAAAGGAGACTCAGAGGTGACCTTTTATCACTCTCTCCAGCTTCCTGAAAGGAGGCTGTAGTCAAGTGGGGGTTAGCCTCTTCTCTCAGGCAACCACTGACAGAACGAGAGGACACAGTCTTAAGCTGTACCAGGAGATATTTAGGTAAGACATCAGGAAAAAATTCTTCTCTGAAAGAGTCATTGGCAACTGGAATCATCTGCCCAGGAGGGTGGTGGAGTCACTGTCCCTGGACATGTTTAAAAATGACTGGATGTGGCACTGTAGTGACATGCTTTAGTTGATGAGGAGGTTGGACTTGATGATCTCAAAGGTCTTTTCCAACCTAGCTCATTCTGTGATTCTATGATTCTGTGAAAAAGACCTTTCTTGTATCTACCATTTAAAAAGAAACTGTAATTCTAACTTTTGGATCTTTATTATGACCTTTTCATTCCAGAAGTATTTTTTTGTTGCTACCTGCATTATCTACACACTGTCATTTCTGGAGCTAGGTAAAATTCTATGGACTTGAAGTGTCAAGGGCTTCAAAACTTCTACATATTTATGTCTCTATTTTTTTAACAAAAGCTCTGAAAATGCCTAAACTTAGTTATATTTCACATAATCATGGTGTGGTTTGGGTTAGAAGGTGCCTTAAGGATCATATCATTCCTAGGCCCCTGCCATGGACAGGTACACCTTCCACTTGTATAAAGTTTACTTCAACCTGTCCTTGAACACTTCCAGGGATGTTGTATCCACAACTTCTTCTGCTGCCTCACCACTCACATAGTGAAGAAATCCCTCCTTATACCTAAATCTACTCCCTTCTAGTAAAGTACTGGAAGGTTGCTCTCAGGTTTCCCTGGTCTTCGTAGGAGGGGTGCTCCATCCCTCTGCCTGTCTTCGTGACTGCCTCTGGACCAGCTCCAACAGCTCCACATATTTCTTCTGTTGGGGACCTCAGAGCCAAACACAATACCTGCAGTGTAGTCTCATCAGAGCGGAGTAGAGGGGCAGAATCACCTCTCTCACCCTACTGGCTGTGCTGCTTTGAATACATCAGAGGATACAATTGGTTTTCTGGGTTTGAGCAGACACTGCCAGGATACCTTATGATTCTTCTCCACCAACACTCACTTTCAAGTCCTTCTCCTCTGGCCCACTCTCATTGCATTTTCCATCCAGCCTGTATTTGTGCTTGGGATTGCCCTGATCCACGTGCAGGATCTGGCACCTGGCCTTGTTGAACTTCATGAGGTTCGCACAGGTCCACTTCTCAAGACTCTCATAGTCCCTCTGGATGACATTCCCTCCTTCCAGTGGTGTCATTTGCACCACACAACTCAGGGTCATCAGCAAACTTGCTGAGAGTGCACTTGATTCTGCTGTCCCTGTTGCTAACAAAGATTTCCTACAAAAATATAAAAGAGATATTGACTGCTTAAGCAGATCTGTGCACACTGTCCTCTTACCCTTTCACTGCTACACATCATACACATAATTTTGGTAGAATTACAATGATGTTACCTTCCACAATGTCTCAGCCTGGGAAGAGGGGTGTTTGAGTCCTAAAGCAGTGACTGTCATAAAACCCTACTTTGGACAATGCTGTGGGGGTAATATTCTTCCATTATTCACTCCAGTATAAAATATTAGAATAAATATGAACAACAATGAACCATCAGCATATTATAGCTTATCTTCTTTATTTCTTAAATACATCTATATCTACTATGGTGAAAATCATTATTGGACTATCACATGTTGACGAAAATGATTAGACCATATGGCAGTGGAAAGGATACCAGATCTTGTGAAGGTTATTTCATAGGGTTCAGTCCCATAGTTCATGTCATTTGAGCTTCTTTCCTCTTAAAACATTCATTTTATGAGGTTTTTAATGATTTTTTTTAAAAAATTATTTTTATTATGATGTGTAATTTGTCATCTGTTGGTATGGAAAGTGAAATTCAGCAAGCAAGGTCACCATTCCAGCTAATTGCCCTCTGACCTTCACACTTCCTTGCTGCTATGATGTAATGCAGATATTTAATTTTTCTTTTGTGAAATATGTGCATTTAAGGGAAAAATATGTTCATTTTTCTTTAAGCTACATCAGTTAAGGTTTATTCACAGAAGTGGTATATTTTTGCTATAAATGTGAAATATAGGTTCAAGGTTATAATTCTTTGGTTTTTCCTTTATGTTTCAGTGTTGCTTTGTGAACAGCATTGTGAATTACTCTGGCTTATATCATCTTTTTCCTCAGAGACACACCCACAAAAAATAGAAACAAAAAAACCCAAGCAGAATGGAGAAGAATCACAATGCGGATAACCTTGTACATTTTATAGATAATTGGCCCTCTGGGGCTATATAATTCAGAGGCATAAAATGGACTGAATCTCAAACTGTAGGAATTCTAGAGAGCCTGAAGGTAAAAAATAAAAAATAAAAGAAGAAGAAAAAAAAAAAAAAAGAAGAAGAAGAAGAAAACTCTCATCTACTATGAGCATTCAGCTGTGAAATAATTACTCCACTGACCTCATTTTACCACTGACATCTATGAGAGCAGAGATTTATCAAGGCTGAGTGCTTCTGAAAATCTCACCTTTAGTGTCAGTGAGAATACCTGCTCATTCCGGATTCTCACTTCACCTGATACTTTAAGGAATTACCACGAAGACCTGTGATAGCCCCTCCAATGTTGGAGGGGCAAAGAAAGGAGGACAGCAGAGAAAGGATAAGGAGACCTAAGTAATCTTTTCTTTCTGGTGCCTATATAGAAAAGTTCTTCAGTTAAAATGTGCCATTCTACTTATAAATGTTAATCGGGTCTTTAACTTTATGCCTGAATATTATTTATGATTATTAATTCTACTTCTAACTGGTTTTAATATGTAAATTAAAGCATCACACTCTAACAAAGAAAGTGATGATGGATTTTTCTGATAGTAGTGCAATGACTAAATGAATCTTTTTATTTCCATTTTAATAATATATTGAGGAAAACTTCTGAATAGGTAGTGGATCTGTCACAGGCTTGTGGCAAGACTCTCACTAGCCAAATGAAACTGTGGCTCTATCTTGAGCACACATGAACAGGACTACAGCTGAGAATCGTTATAAACATACTAAAAGGAGCTGGAAAAAGGAGGTAACAAAAATTCACTTTTCCATACCCAGTGAAAAGTGGTAGTTGAGTAAATAGGATACGCTGCTCAAATAATTGCAAACACTGTGCAAGTACTTTGTATTTTCCTCATGAAGCATTTCAAGTACATATAAAAGGCATTTCTATAGAAGCCAGAGTTCCCTATTGCATACTGGGAAAGCAATGTCCTTGTGAATTTGGGCTGGGGTTAAGAGCAAGAGCCAGGGTGTGAAACTCATAGTGGAGCAATGGAAGTGACAGATAATATGAATTGGATCCATAGAGGCAGGCTTCACTCATATTAAGCATAAAATCAAGTAAAGGTTGTGCTTTATCTCCTTCTCTTTCTGCAAATAAATTTTCTCTTGTAAAGATATCATATATCAGAACATAATTTTTAATGGGTGTCTTACATATGTTTTCACAAAAAAATTATAAGCATAAGAAGAGAATTGAGAGTTTGTATGGATTTTAATTAATTTTCCTTACATCACAGTATTCCATAGAGTAGAATATTTTGGCCCACTGTTCTCTAACACCATGTCATAAGCAAGGAACATTCATTCAAAACATTATACTAAGCTAATAACACTTACTTATACAGAAATAATATTTTAATTATAGATATTCATGTCTTTTCAATGTTTAATCAGAATAAATCTTTATAATAAATATTTGTCATATTCCAGCTAGTAATATTTTTTATAAATATAACCAAAATTTATTGAAGACAACTAGAACTTTATTTTCTCATATTAGTCTAACCTGACCCATAGAGTCAAACCCCAAGAAATACCTATGTTTAAACAAAGCAGGTATATATTTCCTTGGATATAAACCTTGATTTTCAATTGGTCCATATTAAAATATTCTGGAAGTTTAAGCCTCCTAGGGAGTAAAAAAAACGAATCTGACATGTAATGCCACATTTCTGGTCTTCTCTAAATTCACCTCAGGGGTTAGTTTGTTCTTATTCTTCCTTCCCCTGATCAAAATGAACATTTAGTGATGTCAAATATAGTACTGTGGAAACCCAAAATATGCCATAAATTCAGAAAAAGGCACTGATGAATGGATTCATCTTTATAAGCTGCATTGTAGAGCACTATCGAGTGGTTTTAGGATGGTCCATTCTCTATACTGGTTTCCCTTGCTCACTTTTATAAAATAGTTGTGTTGCACACATATTAATTAATTGTCATTGTTTTCTGGTTTCATTTACCCATTCAATGTTTTGAAAGTGTCCAAATATATTGCAATATCTATTTTAAAGAATGTCAACACTTCTAAATGCCATTTTACAAGTCATGCTTTTGGGTCTCCTGACAAAAAATATACAGTGGTTTTTAATATACATATTAAGAGAGCATTATTTTTTTATTAAGTCACAAATGCAGGGTCTATTCTTTACTTTCCATAGCCTATGTACACTGTTTCAATTCTATTCCCTCAGCCATGTTATTTACTTCCGCAGACATAATTTCAGTCTTATCTTTTGCAGAGGTCATTGGCAGTGGCAGCTTATCACTTCTGGCATGAATTTGTATGCACATGTCTAAAAGAGAGCTCATCTTCTGCAAATTTCAGTGGAGGGTCTTCTGCATACAGAGGTCTCAGACATGACAATCCTGGTTATGAAGTGCCGGCTTGGTTTGAAAGCATTAGTTTTCTTCACTTTTTCTTGGTATTTCAGCATTCTTCAGCCTGAATACACTAGCAGTGAACCAGCAAATAGTATTTTTGCAGCACCCAAAGAACACTAAGTACTATGTGAGACAGGTATGCCCACAATGGACAGATCTGATCCCTTCTTTTTATTTGTGCAGCGCAAGCAAATAGGGTGTGTTCAAGTGGGGAAAAAATGTGAATTCTAACAATAACACCAGAAACTTCGATCTCTTCGATCTTTCCTACTTCGATCTCTACACTTTGGTATTTTGTGGGGAGTGCGTTCATGTTATTTATATATAGCTAGAGTGGCCATTTGCATGTGAACATGGACACACAAAAAGACATTGACACTTATCTGTTTCCTATGCACATATATATTTGTGTATGTGAATCAAAATGCATAAAAATTACACAATGTATTTCATGCACATTAGTTGTACTGGTAAAAAAAATAGCTGAGTATCATTCTGAATATGATAGGAACAAGAAGCAGTACCCCAAGATAGAGGTAATATGTCCATCTGATAATTTATGCTATGTTGTGAAGGCAAGCAGTTCCTGCATTTGCTGAATTCTAATTTACTGTCAGTGTTTTGTTTCTGTTAATGCTTCTTGAGTATGCCTTTCACATCTACCCCAAATAAAATGGAGATTCTAATTTAAGGAATGACGAGCTGCAATTCAGCAGATCACTGATATTGTGGTCTCTGTGATGCTACATCTTCCTAATTCCTACTGAGTTCAAAACCCAAGGGGAACCTCAGGTTACTGCCTATCACAGAAACAAGGTGCCCAGCTGGCTTCTTCACTCAACATTGGTTTCTCCTGCTCAGTGAAAACAGCAATCAAAAGTTTCCCATACAGGGGAGATACATCTACTCAGTTGTTGCTTCTCCCTTGTCAGCCTTTTATGCAAAGGAAGCAGTTCCCCATTCTTGTGAAATTCCTGTAGGTTCTGTTGAGTACATTTTCTTACACTAGCTAGGTCTTTACTACAGAAGTACTACACCAGTAAGCTGAACATACATATAATTGAAATTATAATACAGTCCTGAACTTATTTTACTGGGTAGATGGTTTTGCTCCACTCTTCTTAGCTGACAGTGCTTACCTGTGTTTCTTTTCTGATCTTCTTGATAACTTTCTTGATTATACCCTCTTCTGTTTTTTTTTAAGTTTATTAACAAAAAAAATCTGTAATTCTTAGCTCCATTTACCCTAAATAGCAAAGACAACAGAGTGAATTCTTCAAACAGTATAAATTGTTTTCTAAATGAGGAACTTGAACATAGAAATAAAATTAGCTCAAAAAGACTAGAGCCTAAATTTCATTTCTTTAATTAAATTTTAGTCATTTCTTCCCCTTTTTCATTTGAAAAATGTGTTTAAAATTTAATTTTTTAATTAACATTTTTAATGTTTTTATTCAACTTTCATTCAAATCCAAAGAAGTTTGGTTAAAAATATCTGTAACTGACATAAAAATATCATAGCTCATTTCTTCATGTTTCTTAATTTTTATGTTCAGCCTGATGCTGCTCTGCTAACATGTAAAATTCATTTGCTTAAACAAAGAAGAAAAAGACACATCATAATCTGATAACTGAAATCTTTCATATGCATGAGTATATGAACTTGAAGTGTGCTTCTATGGAATTAGTCGTTTTAAATAGGGGTAAAAGAATATAAGAAAACCTGGAAATCTTTTGAACAAAACAAAACAAAACAAAATCTCTCCAACACGATGAGGTCCTTCTGAAGGGCTTCACAGCCCTCTGAGGTATTGGCCATTCCTCCAAGCTTTGTGTTTTCAGTGAACTTGCTGCAGAGGCATCTGCCCCTTCATCTGAGTCACCGATGAAGAAGTTAAACAATACTGGGCTCACTGTGGGACCCTGGGGGACACTGCTCATGACAGACATGTTACACAGGTTTTACCCTTTGGGATCTGCCATTCAGCCAGTTGTTAATCCATTTCATTGTCTACACATCCAGTCCGCACTTCCTGAGTTTGCCTGTGAGGGTTAAAATCCTTGTTTGAAGTCAAGGTAGACAACATCTGTTGCTCTTCCATCACCCATCCAGGTACTTGTTTCATCATAGAAAGCAGTCTGGTTAGTCAAGCATTATTGCCCTTTAGTGAATCCATTCTGACTACTCCTGATCACTTTCTTGTCAACCACGTGGATAGAGATGGCTTCTATAATGAGCCACTCTATCAGCTCTCCATGGACTGAGATCAAGCTGGCTGGACAGTAATTTCCTGGGTCCTCCTTCTTGTCCTTTTTGAAGATTGGAGTGAGATTTGCTTTCTTCCAGTCCTCTGGCAACGCTCTTGATCCCCAAGACCTTTCAGTGATGATCATGAGTGGCCTAGCTTTGGTGTCCACCAGCTCTCTCAGCACTCATGGATGCATTCCAACAGGGTCCATGAATTTGTTGATATCAAGTTCACCTTCTCATAATTGCTGTCTGTTCTCTCAGCTTGGTCATGCTGGAGCACAAAGCTCCTCATGAGCCTAATGACCCTGTGGTCTCTTTTACCACAATTTTGTGAACTAAGTAGCTAAACTAGCCGTATGACTAAGGTACGTAAGTTCAGATCGGAGTCACTCTAAACAGGGAACACCTCCTTATAAATCCAGCCTGTTAAAGTTGGGCTGTTGTGAATCTAGGAATTCAAATCAATTGACCAAAGACAGAATGAAATGAAAGTGAACTTGATGCTGATGTGGGCATTGGGAGGGGGGGCTAGAAATCTAAGGAGCAGCGCCCTATCTTGTTTAGCAATATGCAGTTATACAGCACAAAAGAGCGTAAAATGGAAGGTTAAAATAATTTTTGCTCTTGCAGCCATCAAGTTGGGATGCACCTCAGATCTCCTTTAAGAAAAGTATCTTTATGAGTTTCTTTTCTTGTATGAAGCTTTTGTTTGCAAACTCCTTAGCACTACAGGAATGCCAATACCCAATATAAAAGTGACAGTCCAGTTAGTGTTAGCTAGAAACCTGAGATGATAATAACACTGCCTCTTATGTTTTTCTCCCCCAAGGTAGAATGATAGAATCTGGGTCATATATTAATTCATATAGTGAATGTCCGATATTCTGCCTGAATTAAGTTTTTATAATAGGAAATAATTTAAGATTTTAACTTTCAATTGCTAATAAAATATATGTATTTAGATGAATGTTGATATTGATGAATGGACATTGGTAAAATAAGCATTTAGATGGATGTTGATGGGAAAACATTTGTTATACATGGTCGTAGTCAGTTATACACAAAATTAATTCTACCAACTTTCAAAGGCCTTTGAAAGGATGCATTAAAATCAATTTATTTAACCAGATTAGATCAGGAAAATTGGCCCAAAGAGAAGAAATGGTGTCCTTGTGGGATATATTTGCATAGGAATATGGGTTAATACTTTTATATTCTATGAATAAGCTACAAGAAGAGGCCTGGCATTACAAAGAGGTGTAACATAATCCTGTGTTTGAAAGTTAGGACATAAATCTATTTCATTTTAAACTAGACCTGTTCAGCATTTATTATTTCTGTGAAGAAAGCTGTCTCTCTTTTGCATCTTTTTTTGGTGTTTATTTTTGGCCCTATTCAAAGGAGATACTTAATGCATAAGCTGTGTATGCAGACATAGCAAAACAAGGAATTAATTCACCACTTCCCATGGGTGGGTAGGTGTTCAGCCATTCCTAGGAAACCAGGCATCCAGTAGGCAGAACATCCACTTGGGAAGACAAACACCATTGCTCTTCTTCTTCCCCCAGCTCTATATTATGAACGTGATTGTTAAGGGTTGGGATATCCCTTGGGTCAGTTTGGGTCAGTTGTCCCATCAGTGTCCACCAGTAATCTCTTGTGCAAGAAATTCCCTACTTTCTGGCCAGATGGAGTGAGAAATGGAAAGGCCTTGACAGAGAGCAGGCATGGTTCAGCAGCAGCCGAAACATCTTTGTGTTATCAACCCTGGTTTATTTACAAATTTAAAACACAGACTAAAGAAGCTACTATGAAGAAAATTAGCTCTATCCCAGACAAAAGTGGAAGAGAAGTTACATATTAAAGTAGTAATCATCAAAAGTAAACCAATTACAAATTAAATATATCTGCTGACTTAGAGGACACATTTCGGTGTTTTCGCATCAGAAAAAGTTGAAACCAAGTAATCTAGGTCACAGAGTTTTGCCATCGCTCATTCAGTTTAACATCTGATTAAACCTCAAATGTTTCTGTTTTCACCATATTATGAATTTATTACAATTAAATGCTGTACTATCACTGCTACTTTCCTGTTTTCAGTTAAATCCTCAGTACTGTTTTCTGTGGGTCGAAGAGTTGAGTACATAAAATCTAACAGTATCTTCTGAATGAAATCACTAAGAATTCTTTTCAATTGATAAAATGTGAACTTTCAGTGGGTAAATATATGAGCTGCAAGATTTGAAATAACTTCTACTCACAAATTTACAAAGTTCAGCAGAATTGCTGACATGGATTTGAACTCTACATTTTATTTAACAGTTAGGGTGCAGAAATCTATTTAATATTAGCACCCTAATGAGATCAAAGAGATTGGAAAGTTCTTAGATCAAAGACTAGATTTAATCTTTGAAAGTGTATCACCTTGAAAACTTCAGCTTCCGTTGCAAATTGCATTTGTCTTGTTTTCAAGTATCACAAAAGCTTTTCCAGTGTTATCATTGAAAAAACAGTTTATATATGGTTACTCCCCCCCCAATCAAACATGAGTTCTGGCCTTATTGTTACACATGTTCTTTTCAGTTTTATATATTTGGGCCTGCAGGCCCTTTTTTTTTCCTGAACAGAAAAGTTTTTAACTCCAAATTTGCTGTTAAGTCTAGAATTGGTTAATAATGCTGTCAAAACTATGTAGCTTAATCAAGCTGTCACTCCTAGAGGCTGGAAGCTAATCTTTCTGCTTATTTCATGAGGAGAGTTTAATTGTGTCCTTTCTAGGACCATTGGCTAGTTTCAATGTTTGACAATTGAAGCTATTCTGTTGAGTTACATTGCCCTAGTTTTACTCCTCAGAGTTCTGTTCTCTTAGGAAAAAAATCTATGCAAAAGAAACGTGTTTTCAAGCAATATGTTTACATTCTTTCTTCTCTCCAATAAAATGCATTTTAAAATTTACCAGTATTACAAGATTTTCAATCCTGGGACGGGTATGAATAAGCACAGGTAAAGCAGGAGGAATCTTAGAAAAGATCCTTGAAATTAGAAGAGGTTAAAGAGACAGCTAAATGACCAAGGGAATAACATGTAGGGGAAAGAGAAGTGAGCATGATTTTTCCCCCTCAGTTAAGGATTTTCAGAAAAACATATACTGTGATGTTTATTTTATGAACTTGCTTTTCATTCATCTGAGCCACACCATCATTCCAGTGGCTAGATACACATATATGAGAAAAGATTTTTTAATTTCATATTTACTTATGTGAGGAATGTTGTAACCTATTGTTTAAAATAAAAATCATACACTGCATGAATTCTTGTTAACTGTAGCAATGTTTCATATAGTCATTAAGTTTCTTGCTTTCATGTTGTAAAGTTTCTCCTCCCCTTTATAAGATGCATACAAAAACCTCACAAAATGCAGAATATTTGCATCAGAGCAATCAATTCTGTACATGTTTCATGTAAATTTATAGGTAAGTGTATTCTAAACATTCAGAATGAGATAGACTTTAATACTCACTCATACAGGCCACAGAGTGCATACAGTTTTGTATAAAGCCCTTTGCTCCTTCAGCCTGGGAATTCAGTAAGAAGCTAAAAATGTATCAAGGGACATGAGGGTGAGTGAAAATGATGAGGCTACAACAGACATGAGGATAAACCAATCATACTTTTCAGACAGTCTGAGTTTCTCACACTTTGGAAATTTCCTACTTTTCCAAGGATTGGCTCTTTTATTTCTGTTTAACAGTCATGACAGTTTCTAGTTTATTGCTGAAAAATAGATGGGAAATAAATTGAATTTCACTCTCATTTCTTTCTCCATGTTCCTTAGGGATTCTGAAACCATATCCACACTGGATGTTTTTGAAGTATAAGAAATGAAGCTGTATGATTCCTATCTATAGTAAGCCTTTTCTTTTTATAAACTTCAGTTGTTAGTGTTAAAATACAAACCTTATTTCATTATGAAATTAACATGCATATCTTTTTTTCCCACCTCTTTATATCTCTGGTAGTCATATTAAAATGTTCTCTACTGAGGTAGGACTAGAAAAAAAGCACCTTCCCTCTCATAACTGCTTGGAAAAGATGAGCCTAGCAACTGAATAACACTTCTGTGATCACCAAGGAATAGTGCATTAAAAAAGCAAACAAAATAAGCTTCTATGTAAAGTAGCAATACAAGATGGGAGTGGAAAAAAAACCATTATGTAAATCTCTTTTTGCAAACCACTTCTTTGTGATTCCTAACTCATATTTTGAGAAACACAACCCAGCAGGCAAAGTCATAAGCATACAACTTGGTAACTGTTTTCTATTTACTGGAACACTGTGGGCTTAAAGGTTCAGATGAAATGTGAAACTTGTGTTCAAGCTCACTGAAGAAATGCTGAAAAAAAGAGGAAAGAAGTAGAGAGCAAGAAAGTGAATGAACCCAGAAAAGATTAGGTAAAAGGAAAATTGAATATAGAAAATTAGTGCTAAACAGCAGGAAAAAAGAAAGGAAAAAAAAAAAAAGTAAGAGGGAAAAGCATAACAGAAGCTCACGTTCCTGTGGTCTAATTAAATGTGACATGTATAACACAGTCCAGAATTAAAACACACTCCAGAATTAATTCCTGAGGCTTTGTCTAGATTACTAAATTAAACAGTGTCAGGGCAAACACTTAAATACTGCCTTGTAATCATTCATGCTACCAAATCAATAGCAGATCCTGTGTCATAGTTCTGGCTTTGGCTAGAGCAGGTTGAGGCTGGAGTGAGCCAAAGCCAAGGACTGTTGCTGCTGGTCCTGTAGAAGGACAATCTCAGTTTCTGGAAGGGAAGAGCAGGGGAGAGTGAAAAGAGATCTCAGCTGCACAGCTACAAATAGTGTTTTGCTACTTGCAGTCAGGGGAAAACTATACCCTCTGAAAAATGTAGTTTATTAGAAAGACATATTCAGTGTTCATTCATTGGGCTTTAGGAGTCTGAATTACTCAACCCTCTGCCCTTCTGACCCTAAACTAACAAAAACCTGGCTTTGTATGACTGTGAGAAATCTCAGTGAAGCAACTGAAAAAGCTTGCATTTCACTTCTTTAATATTATATTTTATATATGGTATATTATATTTTGCTCCCTTGTATTTTGCAAATAGATCTTAGTGTTTCTGGAGAGTTTATTCAGAAATTGAAGACAGCATAATCCCTCCATATTACAGATTCTGATTTTGACAAATTTTAATTATGCTGGATAAGGCCAAGTTATTATTTCTTTCTGTACATAATCTGTGAAATAATACTCTATTACTCTAGAAATAATCTATTATTATGGAGTACCAGTATTTTCACAATGTGTATTACAGTTTTCAGCATTATTGATGCCAATATTACTAGTCCCTATTCTGATCTTCTGATCTTAGGATTCTATATAGCATATAAATATTACTTATGCTAAAATGTTTTGAGTTGAAGGGGACCTTGAAGGCTATTTATGTTGATAAAAAGCACTGCCTGCATTACAGTTCTTTCATAATGGTAAGGAAGAATGCTACAGATGTAATGGAACATAAAATGCTTAGAAATTCATAGTTCAGAATGCTGCCTCTTATCTTGCTGCTTTACTGTGGTGAGAAAGACAAATGAGATGCTTGATGGAAATGCCCATATGTTTATGATTTATAACAGGAGCTACTCTAGAATTTTGAAATTTTCTGTGTGATTTTTGATTCTGTGCTTGTTAATTTACATGTTAATCCAAATTTATTAGGCTACTCTGAAAATTTCATCCACAAAATACAACAGGACACTTGTAAAACATCTATAAAATTGGAGTTTCTTTGTCTTATTTTGCATTCACCTTTGTTATGCTTTAATGCTATTTTAATCTTTCGCATTATCCATGAGTTATTTAGAAATAATGAATACATGAAAAATGTTAAGTCCTTCATTATCTTTTAATAAAACAGGGGTTTTTTTCTTCCTGTAAACACTGCTATATAAACAAGATTAAAAATTCCAGATTTCCACAGTACTTGACCATTTCACTAGCTACCTTCAACAGCAAATATAAGCCCCACAGGGACCAGCCCAACTTCTATTCAGAAGTGAAATGAAAGAATGCTGTAAGAATGTTTATTCTTAACAGCACCTGTGCTGGGTCCAACATGGTGTGAAATGATAGAGAGTTACAACTGTATCATCTCAGGAAAGGAAAGCTACAGAAAAACGATGGCTTTTTTCATGCTAGAAACCAATGGTTGATTTCATCCTCACTTTTTTTTTTTGGCCAAATATCAATGCTAATTATTAAAATTATTTTTCTAGTCTTATGTTGCTATGGTAGTCTTGAAAAACAAAAACTCAGGAATACAACCAAAAGCTTACAATAATTATTAGTATACAACACTATTTTCAGGTGGATAAAATCTGCTAGTGCTGGCAATTGTTGTAGCAAATAAAGGTGGGCTGCCAATTATTGCCATTAAAAGATTAAAATAACACATATAATAATATGATAATTAAACTATTTCTAAAATTATAAACACAGATTAATCTAAAAGGCATGAAGCCATAACATGTTGAAAAAATAAGATAATGAACAGAAGATTGGTCGGTGTTCATTGGAATATATTTAGAAATTTGAAACGTTAAATGTCACTGCTGTAATTTCTATGCCATTTCCAAATATCATAGACAGGTAATCATACTAACAGCTTTGAATTCTATAAAAGACACTGAACAGGAGCAGAATATATAAACTATGTAGAAATTAGAAAATACTTGGTCAAATGAGTATTTATACTTATTCAAATGTGTATTTAACCCTTGTCCATGTAGGGGTCCAAATTTCCTGAATAAATACTGTCCCTAAAGAAATAAATTCCCACGTGTACTCTTAAAATGAGTGCTCTACCAAAAGGACAAAAAATGAGAAAAATGAGAGTGAGTGACTGACTGAACAACTGAGTGAATGAGCAATCTATGAATCAAAAATATGCTATAAAATATTTAAGGAGAGAGAATAGTACCATAGCAATGCTCTGTAAAGCTGGTATATTTACAGAATTATCACTGAAGATTGTTGTTGCATTTTGTACTGAGTCCGTAATTCAGATTAAATACTACGCTATCAATATTTCAATTCCTTCCATATGTAAGGCTGTTTGGTCATCATATTGCCATGAAATATTTGAAAATTAATGAAAGAAAGCTACCTAGTTCTGCATGTTACAGCTCAGTACCTTACAATGAAAACAGAAGGACAAAACAAGCAAAATCTGAATCTATGTTTTTTTGAATTCTGCTAATCTCAGAATGAACCATTCAAATGTTCCTAAATCCAACATCTGTGCATTTCTAAAATAGAAAAAAGACATCATAAATATTCAAAAGCAGATTTTTTTTTTCTATGTTTTAAATAAATTCGCTTGGTAATGGCCAGTGATTAAAAGCTCAACTATGTAGCTTTTTTAGAGGCAAAACTCCCCTAGGAGAGTTATAGGAGAGCTTTAAAAATTGCTCTAGGGCACAGAGATCTGTGCAGGAAATATATCTTGGAAATCATAACTAAAGTTCTAATTATATAGAAGACCAGCTAAAAAACACTGAGGAAGAGCTCAAGAATATGTGAGAATGACATGTACAGATCCTGATGCATCACAGGTCACATATTTGCTAGCAGACTTTGAAGGAAGAGCTTATAAGGAACAGAAACAGCTACCTGTTTCTAGGTGTGCTGCCAGCAGCATCTCTAATAAAATAATTAGAAACAATTAAAACCAGTGGGAGGAGTGTCATATATTAGCCCAAATCTCAAAAACTGAGCAACAATGGTTCTTTAGGAGATGTAGGAGAAATATGCGATTTTAAGGTCTTTCTACCCATTCTGTGATAATTCAGAGCTTTAGAAAAAGATTCTGAAACCCAAATATTCTTCAATATCCTCATAAGTGAAATCAGATTTTGACCCAATTTATTTTTTGACTGAAGTGGAGGTTGAACCAGATAGACTCCACAGATCCCTTCCAACTAAGTCTCCCCATGATATGATGATTTCATGTTTTTTAATAACCTGACACCTGGAACAACCATGCTGTCCTACTTTTTAGGTGTGAATTTCTTCAGCCAAATATTAAGTAGAGTCCAATTATTTAAATTTTCTTGCATAGAGTAATTGTCTTTAAAAATTAAGAAGTCCAAAGGGAAAATACAAATACTGGAAGAAGGAGAGATTATAAAAATACAGCAGCAAAAGTGATGTGACAACTTATATTGTCCTGAGTATGTGGACAATTCTGGGTTTATTATGTAAAGGTGCTGTTCAGCTGCCAGCATCATGATGTCACTTTGCAGGCAGTCACCAAGGTCATTGAATTCAGGGGCGTTTGTTAGCCAGCTTTCACTCCTTTCAGACAGGAAAGCAATTAAAATCTCTTTGTCTAAAAATAGTGAAATTGCGCAGTCCACTTTCTGAGGTACCTGGAAAGACCGGAACAAAAACATGCCAGGGAAAATAAGCAGAATTTGTCTGGAGTAGTGCAGCGAGTGGAGTTACTGATTTTTAGGACTGTAAGTTTGTAAATAACAAGCTGAAAAATAAAAGAAGGAGGCAAGAGTATACAGAAAGCCAAGGAAAAATCAGAATCATGAGTGACAGTGGTCCAAAAAAGATATGGCAAAGATTGATACATGTGGTCTTGAGAAAGACTGGAAATAAGGTTGTGAAAGAAATTAAACTTCTTGGAGTGTGCTCTTTCTGTGCTCAGGACAGCAGAACTGCTCCTGTGCTGCTGTGAGTGAAAAGTGAAATAGTGTTACAGTTCTATGTCATCATTGCATTCAACTGAAATTTCCAATATGCACTTAATAAATCTGGATTCTATTTCTGCTCACATAGAGAACTGAATTCATACTTATTTTGGTATGAGGCCTTTTACTCACTTTTGATTTATACTTTGTGAAAGAAAATTCTCCCTGTATTGGCAAGACCTTCTAAACAAGTTATCTATCATACATGAGAAACCCACAACTAAACCTTTGCAGCATCTTGCCATGACCGCTGTACTTTCTCTTGCAAACAGGAATTATGCTGAGAGTATATATTTTATTTCAGTGACTTTAGCCCATGCTTGTCTCTGGACATGAACTAAGTGTTCTAATTAGTGTAAGTAAGAAAAGCAGATTTTGAATCATAGACTCATGCAATTATCACAGTTAGAAAAGATCTCTAAGATTATGGAGTCCAACCATTGACCTAGCAGCACTGCACTCACCACTAAACCACATTTGCAAGTGGCACAAGAACAAGCCTTTTGAACACTTCCAGGATGGTGATTCCACCGCATTTAGCTTATTATGTTCCTGATTTCTTTACCTCAAAATGATTTAGTTCTAAAAAATAAAGGTTTGAAACGAAGTGTTCTAACTTAAGCATATGGTTTCACAAATACAGCTTGTGTTGAACGTACTGGAAATCTTGAATAAATTTACCAGAAATTAATATATGAGAGAACTCTTCAGTAGGCATATTTTATTCTGTACTTTATTATATTGTGATCTATTTAAATACCTACAGTAGTTCCTCTTGATGATTTGGAATTTTATTAGTGATCTGTGCTGCATATTTCAACAGATAAATTTATTAGGAAAAAGGAAAATTGTGGATTAAATACTTACTTCTATTGTTTATTAGTATAAACTAATGGAAGTCTCCACTTATGACCAGGTCACCTGCCTGGTGGATGCAGGAAAGGCTGTGGATGTTGTCTATTTGGACTTCAGCAAGGCCTTTGGCACTGTCTCCCACAGCACACTCCTGGAAAAGCTGGCAGCCCAGGGCTGGGACAGGAGCACTCTTTGCTGGGTTCAGAACTGGCTGGATGGCCGGGCCCAGAGAGTGATGATAAATGTTGCTGCATCCAGCTGGGGCCAGTCACCAGTGGTGTCCCTCAGGGCTCTGTGCTGGGGCCAGTTCTGTTCAATATTTTCACTGACAGCATGGATGAGGGTACTGAGTCTTCCACCAGGAAACTTGCAGACAACACTAAGCTGGGAACATGTGTCGATTTGTTGGAAGGTAGGAGGGCCCTGCAGAGAGACCTGGAATGGTTGAATGGATGGGCAAAGTCCAGGAAGATGACACTTAACAAGTCTAAGTGCCAAGTCCTGCATTTTGGCCACAATAACCCCCTGCAATGTTACAGGCTGGGGACAGTGTGGCTGGACAGTGCCCAGGCAGAAAGGGACCTGGGGGTACTGCTCGACAGCCGGCTGAACATGAGCCAGCAGTGTGCCCTGGTGGCCAAGAAGGCCAACAGTACCCCTGCCTGTATCAGGAATAGTGTGGCCAGCAGGAGCAGGGAGGTCATTCTCCCCCTGTACTTGGCATTGGTGCGGCCACACCTTGAGTGCTGTGTCCAGTTCTGGCCCCTCAGTTTGGGAAGGACCTTGAGATGCTGGAGCGCGTCCAGAGGAGGCAACGAAACTGGTGAGGGGCTGGGAACAAAAGCCCTGTGAGGAATGACTGAGGGAGCTGGGGTTGTTTAGCCTGGAGAAAAGGAGACTCAGAGGTGACCTTTTATCACTCTCTCCAACTTCCTGAAAGGTGGCTGTGCTCAGGTGGGGTTTGGTCGCTTTCACCAGGCAACAATTGACAGAACCAGAGGACACAGCCTTAAGCTATGCCAAGGGAAATATAGGTTGGATTTTAGGAAAAAGTTTTTTACAGAAAGGCTGATAAAGTACTGGAATCATGTGCCTGGAGAGGTGGTGGAGTCACCTTCTCTGGACATGTTTAAGGAAAGACTGCATGTGGCACTCAGTGCCACGGTTTAATTGAGGCGTTAGGGCTAGGTTGGACTGGATCTTGAAGATCTCTTCCAACCTAGCTCATTCTGTGATTCTGTGATTCTCTGATTCTCTTTTATAGGTCTTGAAAACATGCGGGTGTACTTTGCTCTGAAACATTACAATCTTAGATTTCAATAAAATAAAAAGATAAAAAACTTGAAATGGCAGGAGTATGAATAAAACCAGTTATATAATATTTTATGTAAGCATACCCATGTACAGCATGTGTTTCTGTGGAGCACACACCTCACTATGATTTTAACATGGTGATCAAAATGAATGTTTAGGTACTTTTCCATTATAAATATTAAATAAATGCATGTACACACAGTCATATCTCAGTGATGGCACAGAAGGAGACAATACAAAGTCACTTACTTCTTCTTTTGTTGCTAATCTGGTTAATATAAATCCTCTTGATCAATCCTGCATGCTGCTGGGGCACAGGAAGGTTTAAACTTTAAGGTAAGTATTTACATTATCCCTTCAAAAAGAAGGGGACTGTATCAACCACATCTCTAAATACAGTGCTTTGAAGTATTCCCTGCAGACCTTGAAAATGTAGCGCATACTCTCAGGCCTCATGACAAAATAAATGTTGGCTGGAATCCGAGTTTAACTAATTTAGGCACCTTACTTGGCAACTATATTGGCAGTCATTTCATCTCATTTTTGCCATCTAAAAGTTAGATTGCATTCTCACCTGGAGTTCTCACACTTTCTGTACACACAAAAAGATAACCTTGAGAAGGCTAATTGATTTCTATATCGTACATGTCCATCAGTATTTGATGAATTTGATAATGTAGGACTACCAGTGATCATAGACTTTCATATGTAAAATTATTTTAATTTCTAAAGCCTAGATTTTTATTTCTCTGACACATCACCTCAAGTACTCTCTCAGTCCTCTTCTTATAGTACCATCTTGAAGGAGGAAATGCTAGATACTGTACAGTCATATAGCAAGAGGTGGCACTGACAGAGCTTGCATTTAAAACAGACAACGTCAAAAAAATGCAGAAAGAGATATAACCCCCCCAGTTAGGTGAGTATGGCAAGGAACAAAATTCAGAGAAGGGCAACAAGAGAAAATATAAGTTACAGTACAGACAGGATGACTATATGGAAAAAGTGATTTCAATTTGGGAAAGACTTATCTGAGGACATATACTTGGATTCTGAGTAGCATGGCTAGATGTATGAGGCATAATTGCTTTCAAAAGGAAACAGTAATTTTTGAAAGAAAGACTCTGAAGCAATAGCGAATATAAAGACAATAAACATACCAGAATCAGCTGAGTTGTAAGGGACCCTCAAGGATCATTGAGTCCAACTCCTGGGCATTCACAGGACAGCCCCAAGGATCACACCCTGTGCCTCAGCGTTATTCAAATGCTTCTTGTACTCTGTCCGGATTGGTATTGCAACCACTTCCCTGGGAAGCCTGTTCCAGTGCCCAACCACCCTCTGGGTGAAGAACCTTTTTCTGATATCCAGCCTAAACCCTGACACATTGGAACAGGCTGCCCAGTTATGTGGTGGAGTCACAATCCCTGGAAATGTTCAAGAAATGACTGGACACAAACAGCCATAGCTTAGTGCAATGGTTTAGTTGATAGGGTGGTGTTTCGTCAAAGGTTGGATTCCATGATCCTGGAGGTCATTTCTAATCTTAATGATTCAATGATTCTATGAAAGAGAAGGCAGCTTGGAAACAAGTGTACAGTGTGCCTGCTAAGTCTCCACCAGATGTGCTTTTTGAGAATGAGATGTCTCTTTGCACTTATTTTCTTCTCTCTGAGGAGAGCAATTTGCTCCTTAGGATGACTCTTTTAGTACACTATCTCACCAGGTGCACCTGGAGAAGGAAACTGCATGCACATGACATTAACTATGGAATAATCTCTGGTGCTGGAGCTCTAAGTGGATGCTTTCCAGGAATCAGCATCCCTCAGCTTACCTCATATTTTGGTAGTAGCCCAAACAGCAAGAAACTTCTGTCATGTGTGCTTCATGTCAAGACTGCTCTGTGCATAGGAAGTGAAATCTGTCACAACCCATGCTTATGCTGTCTGTATGGTGCAGACTCTTATTTTTCCTACAGGGTAAAGGTTTCCTGGGTAGGAGATATATCAGCATCATTCCAAAAGGCAACCTTAGAGCAAGGTAATATGTACGCACTGAGGGGAATTCGTGACAAGGTAGCAAACCAAGCTACTTTATCCTTTGAGGTGTTGCTACCTTTTAGTTGTATAAGAATAATTATGCTTAGAAATATAGTACACAATATTTTTGTGTGTACATGACATAGAAATGTACACATTTATATAAAAATATACACATACATGTACATATTTATAAATAATATAGAATAACAATGTACACTTGATTAAAATCAGGACCAAGTGTGCCAGTATGGGTAAGAAGGAAGTAAACAAATCAACCAACCAAACATAAAAATCCACAAAAATAAAATGTTGTAAAAGGCAATGAGGTATAATGAGATTATTCAAAGGAACCATATTTCAGCAATATATTGCTTTCCCTAAATCAATCTCTACAGCAGGCAGTGATTATCAAATTAATACTGTTAACACTCCTTTCAAATTTGTGGATTTAATATTTTTTTAACTGAAGCCAAACCAATTAGTCTACCCTCCCTTTAAGATATCACTAGATGAGACAGTTTCATGGTACCAAAATACAGATGAAGCATGTGCTGCAGACATAAAAGTATTTTGCTCAGCTTTGTGAAAGGTAATGAGATGAATAGTGTATTTTGTGTTGTTTAGTGATACCTTTAATTTGGATTCTGAAAATAGAAACTTCATGAGTGATTTCCTTGCTGGGCACTTTTTCTTTTTTTTTTTTTTTGCTGTCATTGGAAGGGGTTCCTTCTGAATGCACTTTGGGCTAATGAACCAACATAACTTGTAGACACTAAGAGTTTAAAAGTGGCTGTAGGCAAATTCGCTTTTGTGTTTTTTCTTTTGCTTTTTTCCCTTTTGTTCTATTTTATACTTTTTTAAAGACTCAGCAATACTATAGACTAATAGTTATGGCAGTCAGCTAATGAGTTGAAACTTCAGTGAGATAGAAGGCACACACAATGGAAATGTGTGAAAAATTGAAATGACAAGGTTGTTAAGGTAACCCTATCTTGGTTGTGTATTTGTAAAGCTTATTATAATGCAGTGAAATAAAAACTTAATAAACATATTCAGCCATTATGAAGAAAAAAAAAAAAAGACATCTTTTTGAACTGCAAGATGCATGGATTTGCTGTTGCAATTGTATTGTAATGGAAATGAAGTGACAAACAGTACCCAACTGCCCCATACGGCTAGCCCACGCAAACACAGAACATTAAAAAGTAATTTTAAAAACTTCCCTTTTCACATTAACTTTTTTTAAACCAGCTGACTTGGTGATTTTGCAAATGAGAATTTAAATGAAAATGTTCTGTCCATTGAGAGCATGTGAGGAATATTAACAGGGCTTTGGAATTACTGCCATGATGTGCTTTCAGTGCAGTTTTAGGTTGTTTAAGTATATAGGTTCATGCTTACACATATTTGCAAAACTTAACACCAAGGAAACTGAATAGAATGAGTGATTCATTATCCTGTCATACCACGGTTTATTGAATTACTGTTGTCTGTGATTCACTGGTACTCATGTATACTTTCTTCTCTTGAAGTTAAACTCTTTCAATGAATATTGTGTCTTAGGGCAGCACTGACCCTGATCTTTACTGTGCTTAGTCCTTCTCTAGTTTTCTTAAACTTCCTGTCCCTAGAATTTCAGGAAAAGCAGACAAAAGTGGGTTATTGAAAAAACAACAAAAAAAAAACAAAAAAAAACCCAAACACAAAAAACCCCACAACAACAACAACAACAACAACAACAAAAAAAAAACCAAAACAAAACAAAAAAACAAAAAAAAAACAAAAAAAAAAAAAACCCCACAACCTTTCAAGCTTGTGTTAATTTGTGGTGGTTAATGAGAAGGTTGAGGTGGGGACACCAACTGTGATTAGTCTCAGACCACCAGTGATGAGTCTCAGACATAACAATATAAAATAAAGGTATAGATAATAGACTGCAAGAAAAGGAGATGAGTGTGTTCCTCTACATACTACCATCAGATTATTAGTTAAACTACAAAAAGAAGGCAAATAAGAATCTGCTGATTTGTTGTTGCATTTTAACCTAGAACAAACATTAAAAATATGGACATTACAATTGCTGTCAGGTGTTTCCTGAGGATGAGAGCTGAGAATGCCAGCTGCAGTAGCTGAAGAGAGATTCACTCCTGAAGAGAGATACTCTCTCCTGAATTGGGCATCTCATCTTGCAACTAAATCCAGCATATGATACTTGACAAGCATGACTAATTTTCCCCCATGGATTTCAGGTTGCAATGCTTTTTGAAATAGGACCAAAAATGTTGTTTATATGCTGGTAGAATAATCTTCATTTTTGGTAATGAGATAGGCTGCCAACTGAATATTATATGCAACACTGATAATTTTGATTATCTTCTTAGTGGAAGAACCTGGCGCATGAAGTAACCAAGCCCAAAATTCACAAGAAAATACTGAGACAATTAGATATGTCTTATCATTGGAAAATATCTAATCATTACACCACTGGTAGATTTGTGAGATGTCCACATGATATGTCTGTTTTACTCTTTTTGTGAATTTTATTTTTTTTTCCAGGGGAGAAGAAAAAAAAAAGTACTTAACTGATTGGTCTAGGCACAAGGTACAAGGTAGAACTCTTTACATGTGTCCTTAGTACCACTAGTATCTAAAGAAAAGTATTAATGAGAATCTGATCTTTCCTTGTCTTTTTGGCAAAAGATTAAAGACTGTTCTGAAGGTGAGAAAGAGTACTTCAAAAACAATTCAAAGATGAGTTCTATAATTTTAGATTTACAAAGAAGCAATTGTATTATTTAATTCAATAATGGAATTTTGAATTAAGATGCTTCATATATACCAATTCAGCCTCCTTAAGAGAAAAATGAAATTGACCTTTTTGAATAACAAATTGCCAATACGATATAGTTCCTGTCCCTCACTCTATGGCTTCTGAACAAAGCCATGAAGTTTTGTGGTTGACTTTTTAAAAATTATATGCTTTTAGTAAGCATCAAATGCAATTGTTTGTTTAAATACCCTACTTTTTATTCCCTTATTCCACACAATAGCTATACTGCACCATGCATATTCAATACAGAAAAGTTCTTTATCTGTTATCTGAAAAGTTCTTTTAATCATTGCTTAGAATAATAATGAGTCAATTTTTATAGAATATACATGAAAAACTTTGAATTCATCAAATGGAAGACGGTTAATGTAATTCACCTTTTCTTAAAAAAAACCTCTTGTGTTCTGCTGATGTCAGACAGATTCATAAGATTTCTGGTTGAGACTTTCATTTTCAGCCACAAACTTGGCTCCTTGAATATTGCATGCTGAGTTACCAAGGTGGTGAAGAACAGGTAATTCCTCTGATAGTAAATCTTGTGGTAAATTGCGCATCAGTCCTAAGAGAAGGTAGTGGGAATAATAGGCACCTGATCCATAATTTTCAAGAAAATTTTGAACTCTGGATCAGTGTAGGGAGGACTGAAGCATGTGTAACACCAATTCAACAAAATCCACATAAAACGTTATTCTTCTAAGACTGTTTTATTTTCTCTATGTTGGTTGCCGAAGGAGACTGAAAAAGAAGCTCAAATACAACAGTGTAGTCCTGTGACTTAAACAGCAGAGTGGGCATATGGCTGACTCATGGCTGGTGTCTCCTCACAGGCAGAAAAAGGGATGACTATTCTGCCTGTATTGATATACAGATGGGCTCACTTGTTACAAATTACATATATTTAACTTTTGAATAAGATTATCAAGTACCTAGATTAAGCAGAATAATATAAACATGAAATTAACATTTTCAACTTTTTATAAATCAAATTTCTTTCTCTGCGTGTTCACACATTCTGGACATTAGCAGTATGGGCTTGAAACAAGTTGAGTCAAATTTTCTAAATAATTCACTTTGTATTTTTCTTTTGAATTGTTTGACAAGTACATATGTCCATGATTCATTCAATTTATGCTGTTGGTCAAATAACTTGTGTTTGTATCCATCCATAATTCATTCAAAAAATTGTACAAAATATTTTAAATAAGTACTATGAATTATGTTAGCTGAAAAAATTATGGCAGATGTGATTGTTTATCAAAATCTTTCCCCTCTTCTCTGCTTCTGAATATCCAGTCCAATCATTTGTGAATATTTTTAGAATACGACTATGTAAATAATTCACCAAGTTTTCTCATTCCAGCTTTTATGGAAAATCCATTATTGTTCATTTTGCCTCTGTAGCAAGTGACCCAAAGTTCAATGATATCTCAGACTGTTCTTCCATTACTTCATCCGTATTTGGATCAGTGACTTAGCCCAAGCATGGAAAGGGCTTTGCATAGAGGCTGCTTCAAATCTAACCACTGCATATCTTATCCCATTATCCATTGCTAATTTACATGCCTATTTGAAATCAAAGTGGAGCATGTCAATTGAAATGCAGTATGCAACTAGATTAATTTAACCTTTGAATACATTTATAAAAAGAATGGTGAATTAACCAGCAATTATAGTATTTACTTTCAAAATACTAATAATCAGATAACCTGGGAATGCTTAACCTTTTTAAATTGCACATGTGAATGTAAGTAACTATGTAGCTAAATATATCCAAGGTGTACTGATGTTTTTTTTTTTAAAAATGAGATGGGTGACTTTCATAGGTGTTAGCATTTATGTTGATTTCTACAGAAGACTGAGGTGGGGGTAAGTTGAGTCTGACTATGCTATTATATTTCTGCAAGGTCTTGCAGAATTTTAACAGCATCATTTTTGTTATTATACAGTCAATATGAATTCAGTCTTCTATTTTCTGACTCTGTGGTTTTGATAGGTTTCACTTGTCAGGGTCATGCATTTTTGTTATGTTAATGAATGAAGAAAGCTCATACAATTTTAAAATACCTTACTGAAAAGCTTGAAAGACAAAAACTGGAAATACATCAAAATTTAGATTTAAAAAGGTTGGCTGCAAAGAAAAAATATTCAACTTAAATTACACATGCAAATTTATTTCACAACTTCAGTTAGTGCTCAAAGATAATGAAAAACAGAGTTTTACTTTGTATACAAACATTGTTGATATTCTTAGTAATATCAATTGCACTGTGATCAGGAAAATGAGGCTAATTGCTTCCAAATATTATTTTGAGGCACAAATTATGCCTTCTACCTGCACAGAGGACAAAATTAAAATACCAGAATGTAAAGTATTTGAGTACTGTTCTGTGTTTGTAATTATGCTGCACAGCCTTTTCTTTAAAAACAGCAGTTTAATAGCAGTTAAGCAGCCTGAACAAAACAACAAACAAAACAGTTTTATATTTTTAATAAATATTTAGTTCCCAATTCTTATACCTATGCACTTTCAGACCATTTATCCTAGGACCTGAATTAAGGCAATATAAACACTCTAGCATTTTAGTTCAAGTTAATGATGAGGGAATCAGGTTATCTTATTCTCTACTGACGTATTTTAGCTTCTTGCTCCTTTTACAGTCAATGCAGAGATTTTTAATGATCTAGGTTTCTAAAAAAGACCTGAATTAGAAGGATGGGTTTACATGAACATGTATTAGCATAATATGTCATGCATATAGCATGTCAGCATGTATTCACCTGCTGACAGTTAAAAATATGTCACATACTCATAAAGGATGTCAGTCCATTTTGTGCCAATTTTAAACAGCAAAGAAAGCAAATCTGAATACCTAAGATAGCAATTTTTCCCCAGGCATGTGCAGACACACCCACAGACATAGGGGTTCTACTTCAGCTGCTATAAGATTGAAATTCTCTATCCAGAGTCAGTGTTTCTTTAGTTTAGGAAACTGATGAAATAACAGAAACTCTTCTGCTGTCATTCTCATCCATTTTGTTGCATGTTCCTGTGATTGTACAATACATTCATGTCAGCAATTTTTATTTTTGACAGAAATCAGAAATCTGTGTGATTTAATTTTCTTTTATCATCATATTTATTTTGCAAGAGAATACATGGAGTAGGAAGTATGACAGAAGAAGAAAACATGTGAGCAAAAACCAAATAAATTTGCTCAGTAACAGATTTTAGCCATATTTCTGGTCTTGGATACAGAGAGGATGTGAAATTAAATGGTAAAATATAATTTTTTAATAATGTGTATATGTACATTTACACATATACAGAGCTGCATATAAGTTATAGCTGCTAATAAACATGAAAAACCTGTGTTATACATTTTTCATACATTTATATACTCTGACTTTTTTTTTTTTTTTTTTTTTTTTTTTTTTTTTTTTTTTTAAAAAAAAAAAAAAAACCCAGGAAAATCTGACTTGATTCATATATATAATTTCAGAAAGCCTTTTTAGCAGCCTTTTTCTAACTTCTGGCTTTGGTATCATGGTAAGGCAATTCCACTTTTCAGTTTTAGATACCTCAGGCTCTGTCATTTTTGCATCTTGCTGGTAAGGTTTGGGTGCAAATATCTCATGTGATTCTGATCTCCTGAGAGGATGTTTTGGTCTGTATTTGTTTTGAATACTGCAAGTTCAACTAATGTAAGTATATGCTGACTGTTTACTTGAGAATTAAGTTCATTTGGTTGCCACCAGTTTCTCTTTTGCTTGAAGTTGCACTAATATTAGTGTTTCTAATCTGTAGAAATAGTTGGATGCTATAGGGTGTTCTTGAGTCCAAAAGAGCTCTCAATACTTGCTTGAAGCAGAACTTTCAGGATTGATTCTAGTTTGACCTGACAAGATGTGACTTTTATGGTGCTTTGAACAGTGATTGAAAAGACAGCTTAGGATATGGACAGACCCTGCTATCTAATGTGGGCACTCACTGGAGAAAAGCAAGAACAAACATATTGGGGCATGCATGATTGATTCAAATTTAAATATTGACATTTATGCCTATTTCCATGCATAAATGCATGGAATTCTTGTTACATATTTTTCACTAGTATTGAAAAGTGATATAGTTTTGTTTGAGAATGTAAAAAAGGTTCTGTGCATCAATTGTATGTAGCCTAAGCACAACCAGATTTCACTCAGCCATTTGTTTTTGATAACTGATCTGTGTATTTTTCAGGTTATAGATGCTATTTACTCATGGTAAGCATTTTTTGCTAGACTGTGCATGCATTACATAGAAGAGATGTATGAATAACCTCTGCTTTTTATTGAACAGTGAAAATAATCTGCAAAAATGACAATAAATGTTTCTTTCAAAAACACTGCTGTCATTGAAAAATGCTTTAGGCAATGCACTTATCAAACCATACAGTATTGCACATATGTAAAGATTTTATAACATCTAGAATAGTGATTTTTTTTTCTTAGTAGCAAACTTACATTACAATCAAGGATTTAAGCAATAGAAATATTGAAAAGCAAGCAAATAATGAATACTAAAAATCAGAAAAATCAGCATTTGATTTGTGGTTGGTTTACTATGATAGAAGTATAATAAAAGTACAATAATGTGCGGCAAAATCTACAATATTATTTTTGAAGGACAAAAACTCAGTGTTCATTACTCTGAAAAGATCTCATAGTAGCATATATCTGAATATTGAATTAAAATCAGAAATTTTAATGGTTAAAACAGACTTTTATAAGCAATGACTTTACAATTAACATATTAATTTTATAAGATTCAATACTCCCTTGCTCATTTATTCAGTCCCAAGATTGAAGATTAGATATAACTTTGCTAGTATTTATGACAAAATTAAATGAACAATTAAATGAACAGCTCTTTATATTTCTTCTAATAATTACAATTGCAGAAAACCTTTACAATTTCTGAAGCATATTCTATTATTTGGAAACAATCAAAGATTGACAACATGGGGCTTAATTACTTCAGAAAAAGAAGAATGGAGAAGCAAAACAATACAAAAGGAAATTGCATGAACTTGACAGATTCAAGTGTAAATGGGAGACATTAAAAACAGATGCAATCCAGCTCACGAAAGATATATGTGATAAATATGACACAGAAATAAAAAAACAGCAGAAGAGGCTCCTTCTAACTGTCTGGTAGTGAGGGTGGTTCTGAAGCACTTTGGTTAGTAAAGGCAAGATCAGACCAGAGCACAAAAGCTCAAGAAATAATCAAGGACCAGCAGCTTAAAGGAGCCTTAGGAATACTTTGTCCCGTTTGAATGGTAGCTGCAGGGACATGATTCAGCTGGGGAGAAAGTGGAAAATATCATGAGGAATCAGATCAAAATTGAAAAACATTAAGTCAGACAGCAGTCCCAAAGTCATAGCTCCTTGGATCTCTCTTAAAGAAAATCAGAATTCAACCTTCCCTAATGTGTGCACTTGAGCAGTAAGTTTGTACTTCCTCTCTTTATTTCCAAACATTTTTCAGTTTATTATGACTTGCATAATACTATGTTACTGTTACATGCATGATATGACTGTAATATTTTGATGATATTTGCTGTATTTGAACAATGCTGTTCATCAAGTGCACACTGCTGCTCAGCATACACTTACTCACTATTACCCAAAACTACAAGTGATATTAGTCATTTTACTGAAGATTATATTTGGGCAAGAATATTTTTCTCCAAAACATTGTTTATCTCTTGCACTCACATACTGAATTATTACAATGCATTACCTGAAACTCATCCCACTAAAAATCACTATATGGTAACTAACCACTGCAATAATATGATCACTGTGTTATAACTCAGCTGTTAACTCTAGCACTTTACTGCAGAAAAAGCATGCCTTACTGCTGGAGATAATTTTTTTTTTTTTTTTTTTTGCTATTCCTGGTTTATTCAGTCTCTGTAAGTTGGAAAAACACTGCATTGTCTAAAAAATTGCACAAATATTAGTTTAATTAATGAGTTTATTGTTTGGCTTCATGATGTTCAGAGAGGCAGTAACCACATACATTCAGGTACTTGTCACTCAACAAGAATATAGAATATCTCTAACTAGACTTACACAATGGTATATCTGTGTTTGCTGTAATGCAATGGTAAGCAGAATTCTTTCTACTTGTTTTCTTTGTGAAGAGAAATAATTTTTAACTTTTCTTCTTGAGAAGTTTCTTCTTGAAAGAGATTTTCTTCTGTCTATGTATAATTCTTATTATGCTTTGCAACTATAGAAATTTTTTTCTATGTGCACATAGGTCAACATCATTGGTACCTTTACGAGCTACTCCATCTAATATTGTTGCAGCAAGAACTGGGACTTCTTTTTGTGACCAAGGTGACTGTAGAATAGTTGTGAGAACACTAAAAGTCTTTGGTAAGAACATGTATTGCATACAAGTATAGCTGAACATATTAACGTATAAGAAATATGATAATTTTATGATAAGGATTAATAAACTCTCTATAAATGTAAATTTTAGGCTTCTTTTCTATTACATTGTCAGTCAGTTCTACTATGTGCTCATTTGAAGTTAGAACATAATGAAATAACTTTAAAAACAATGTGTGCATCCAAAACTTTCAGCAATCACTTATACAGAAGTTATTTATATACAGAACTCCTCAATTTTATAATCTAGCCCTTTAATTCATTAGTAAAAAGTAAATTATTTCCATAAGAGTAAGTTAAATAGAAAAAAAGATGACAGTATTTAATTGGAAAAATAAGAAAACAATTTTAAGTATTCAATGTATGCCTTTATTTAAAAAAAAATTTAAAAACCACAACAAAAAACCTCTATGTATGCCACAGATTTTTTTTTTTTTATTATTGTCTTCCTTCTATGTATTTTTCAGTTGTTTTCTATTTGACCTGGGAATTGTTGCACTAATCAATCATTATGGCAGACATAAGCTGAATAAGATCTGAGAAATACTATACCATGGATATTAGGAGATCATTTTGTCCTTCAGTCAGCTCCGAGGCAATATTAGCACTCTTCCTGATAGATATTTTTGCTTAACCTTTTCTTAAAAAATTTTATGATAGACCTCCCTAGGCATTCTATTTCTATGCTTTATAGTCCTCACCATTTGAAATACCTCCTAATCTGATACCTTTTTCTGCAATTTTACAATTTCTTTCTTTTTTTTTTTTTTTTTTTTTTTTTTTTGGCAGCATTGTTCCTTAAATACTATCTTGCCCTCAGTCCTTTTTCCTTCAGGATAACCATTATGTTTTCTATGTCTTTCTTTTTATCAGAGTCTTACTTTTCTGGACTTTCAATGAAAATCAGGGATTGAGAGACCTTAGACATCTGATGACCTCATTTATAGCTACCATGAAAGGCAATACTTGTGCCTGATTGCAAACCTCCATAAGAGAGCTTAATAATGCCAGAAGAAAGCGCGACAACTAAGTTTTTTATTCATTTTGGTATGAGTGCCATTTGTTTCAATAGAACTGAACAGACATCATAATTACCCTAACTTTAGCTTGTGAACCCCTATAACCTCCTTGACTGTGTGGTTGACATATATCGGTGCAGTTAATTATTCCTCCTTACAGGGAGGAATCTAGCAGCTCTTATCAGATCACTTGCTATTTTATTTCTTTAATTTTGTAAGAGTCTTTTGCAGTCTGATCATGTTTTGCCTTGATTTTACAGCCCCTCCTAGTCTAGTTTCATCTGTCATACTGTCATCACAGAGGTAATTTGTGAAAGTATCATCATACCTTAATGAGTCATATAAGCTACCAGACAAAGAATTCTAGCAGTGATTGTAGCTGTAATAATTTTATTAGAAATTCAGTTAGCAGTGATGCATAGGCATGTCATATTTGCTGGATTCATCTCAACATCCTGCACTCTTATTCATACACAGAAATATAAACACTAAGGGCAGAGTGTGAAACAAGGATTTTGGTAAAAACAAAAATGCTACAAAAAAAACCCAAATCAAACCAGCCACATATTTTAGACATCAACACAATTAGTTCTCAGACTGACTAAAATTTTGATCTTGATCTAGCTGCACAGCACTTCTGCCAATGACTGAATAAACACCAAAGCAGCTTTATAAATTTGCTATTAGTCCCACTCTCATTTTGTAAGATTTCAATAGATTTTTGGATTGCATTAGACCTCACCAAAGCCACAACTGCATCTATATGAAAAACTTTTTTTTTTTTCTTCTTTTGTTTTGCTACCTTAGGTACTCAGTCGTGTCTGGCATGCTTTGATCACGTATGGCTCTTCTTGATGAGATCTCTTGTATCACCTGTCACTTTTGTTGATATTTCATAACCATGCTGAGCACACCCTCAGTAAGGAGCTTTCCTTCAGGAGAAGCATTTACCTAGCCCTGAGAGCAGCAGTCAAGACAAGGCAACTAGCAGCAATCTCTCAGCAGTCAGCCCAGCCCTGTATTCCTTTAACCTTCTGGGCACTGAAGAGTTTTTTTGGGAAAGTGAGAAGAATAAAATATTAGCTTTCTAGAGAGTATCTAATGCAATCTTAAAGAGTTAAAGACATCCAAGATATCAGCAGGGAGCTGGCAAGAAAACATGGGATGCTTGGTTTTTTTCTTGAGTGTGATTACATGCCAGGAGGAAAACTGTGGCACTAGGGCCCTCTGTTTAGGTCCTTGAATTCCACTGAGGCTCTGTGAGTATGGCAGTTTCTAGTCTTAGTCTGTTGAGGCAGGAGCTTACCATCAGTCACTTACAGTAATTAGTTCCCTGATTACAATGATTTAGTTCTTGTTGAAGAGAAATGCTAATAAATATTTATAATATCCAAAATATACACTATAATTCAAAATGCTAATAAATACTGACATTCATTAAAAAATAAACTAATTTATATCAACAGCAAATTTGAAATATGACTATTTTCTTTTTCTTGTATACATAATCTAACTGCATGTTGAAAAGTTCCTTATGTAAAAATCTGATGTATTTTATGTCTTAGATTGCATTCATCTTAGGTTGCATTTATCAGAGAAAACCCTTTGTCTGTGAAGCATGTTGTCTTCTATAAGTAATCTCTTTTCTTGGGTCTTTCAGGAAAGCCAAACCATTTTTATCTCTCTTATGTCCATCTTTATTTCACCAGTTCTTTGGACTTAAACATTTCTAATTTATTTGGGAAGCATTATTAGACACCGCAATTCAAAAATGTTATTTCTTTGGAGATAAACTTGATGATCATAGATCATTTTTTCTGTTAGATATGTTGATTCACATCTTGGTGTCTTAAAAAAGGAGTGACACTCCCTTATATGTTTTTAACTTTGTCTTCACTGTTCAATGTGACATATATTTAATATAAAACTTGATACTGTTCAAATACTTGCTATAGGCATTTAAAGGGATAATTATGTGTAGCTCATTACCAGCCTGTGACTGAGACCAGACATGATGAAAATTAGCATTTCTGACTTGATAAAAGCTTGAGAGTGATTTTGGCTGCTTTTAATATTTTTTTCCTATGCAACATACTAATTTTTTACTGAAATAATCTTGACTGAAATTTTTCACTTATGACATACCTAATGTTCCATACAAAGTTTCTGGAATGTTATTTAGAAACTGAAGAGAAATTTTTGATATTTGCCATCCATACCTGATAGCAAATCCATATGTTTATGCTGGTTGTAGATGACCAACTTCTGAAACATTTTCATGAATACACAAATGACATGAATTGCAGTTTCACAGTAAAAAAGTAATTCTGGATGCTCAGGGCTTTTTCAGATTTTCAAATAAGAACTTTTAAAAAATTAATTCATTTTTCCGGCTGTTTTTAGCTGTTCTTAGATATTTTCAGTCTATTAGCCACATACATTTATAATGACAGTAGAACAATATTTACTTGCATTACAAGGATTTTTTATTCTTGATGAAAGTTTCTAAGGATGTCTTTCTCCTAATGTATTGGATACTATCATATTTGATTTTAAATAGGTTAACTTGAAAGGTGTTGCTAGTGAATTTGGGTGTTGTTTCTTTGAGATTATATTTAATGCTGGGTTTTATTCTGCAGGATGGCTTGAAGCCATAGGTGAATTAGTACTTCTGCCAAAGAAGACTTTCTTTCAAAGGAGATTGTATATACCTGACTGTGAAAACCAGTACATTAAATATGGTCTTCAGTAAAATTTGCTTCAAAATGTCAGTAGGTAATGGAGGGTTTTGTTTAGTGGGTAGGCTTTTATGCAACCCCTTCACATTTTTCCAATCTCACCCTTTTACAAATCCCTTTTAAAACTCATTGAAAAATGAAATCCTAGTGTAAAATTAAACACCTCCATTAAGGTAATGAGATTAGGAGTTTGTTAAATCCACACATTTTTTGAAAGCCAGGTACAAAATTAACCACAAGAAAATACCATCACTTACACTGTGCACTGTTCCTCATTCTGATTAAATGTAATGTTAATGTTAACTGCCATGTAAAAGCTCTGTGACAGTTTCCTAAAATGTCCATTTAGTTGAAGTGTTTCTTCATATGTTTGTTTGCTCTTAATAGAAATCAAAACATTTATGGAGAACTGCTTCTTTGAAGCCAACATGTTCTTCCTACCAAGAAGATATAAAATGCTAATTAGCTCCTAAGCTGTTCTGAATGATTCCATTACACTTCTTCTATATCCGAGTTCTGGTTATACCTTGGATTTTCTTGATGTTTCCTTTTTTTTTTTTTTAACTATAAAATGGCAACACTGACATCCAGTGTCTAGTTAAATTAATTGCAATTGACTAATCCCTAAGGGTACTCCAGGTGCAAAACTTCCATTCCTTATATATTTTTTCATATGTTTAAAGATAACAGTGCATCCTACAAGTAATAAAAACAGCCTTCTAGGAGATAATTGTACAATTCAAAGACAAGGGAATGAATAAAAATATTGACAAATATCATCACAATGATAAAATAAGTTACTTCATATGATGTTACAAGGTTGAATTACTACCAAAAGGAATGCCAGTTCAAGTTTACAGGAAGAAGAATGTAATTTTTTTTCCTTCAGATTTTCTTTAATTGACAAGATATCTTCAGCTTAGTGAATTTAAGCTTTTAATTCCATTTTTTGAAACATTCACTTTTTTTCCCCTCAAATAGTGTTTAGGTATTTTAAAGCATTTACAGGATGTAGGGAATGCTAAAGAAGGCCTATAATAATATAAGAAAAATGACAAAACAAAATTATTTTAGCCGTCCTGGGAACTGTGTGCAAATCAACTTTGAATCCAAAAAAATTATTTCAATTAGAAGCAAAATTACTGGGGCTTGTGAAAACAAAGGAAAACCTTGTCATATGTTTACGCATCAAAGGAGTTCAGCTTATTTTCCATTTATTAGAAGAGTATTTTACTTAATAATTCAAAAAAAAAGTTTAGTTTACATCTCTCTAGTATTCCTTGCTACATCTGTCTAATATTTTACAAAAGGTTTCCTTTTTATTGAAGAAATAATAAATCATGAGACTAATTCTCTAGGTTTGGCGGGTCTATAATATTTCCAATATACAGCACAGTTATATTTTGGACTTTGTTTTAACTAATCAGGCTTTCAAAATTGAAGAGTATCAAAAGAAGACAAAGAAAAACATACAACAAAATATAATCTAGTCTCGTTTTTTAGGACTAAATGGATTAAATTTATTAAGAAAAAAGATTTAACTCAAATCTCTTATTCTGGCTCATTGGTGAAAGAGAGGGGATATACACCTTGGCCTTAGAATAATTGTGAACTTTTTTTCCTTAAAAATGCATGTAAATCAAATGTTTCCTTTTGGATTAAATAGGAATTTTCAATTCAGATCCTAAAAGAACAAATTTGACCTTGATTTTTTTCAAAAAATGATCCTGTGGTCCTTGTTGTTCATTGGAGTATTCATGATCGAGTGCATTGAAATGACTGTATAGTAGTGCCTAAGAGAATTTTGTACTCATTGAAACTAGTCTGTATAATGGCAGATTTTTTTCAGGGGATTTTTATGTTATTTCAGCTGCCAAGCATTTGCATTTATTAGCTGGGTTTTTTTAATATTCTAGTACATACAATGTTTGATTTATTCATCCAATTCCAGAAAAGTTTGAAAACGTCTCAAACTTACTCAAGAAGTATTTCTCTACATAAAAAATGAGATCCTGAACACTTTAAAAGTTTCAGACAGAAACTTGGTAACAAAACCACATTATTAACTAGATAAAAGTAGCACAATTTAAAGATAGTATGTTTATGCATGAAAGAAGGCCTAGAATTGTTAGGAACTTTGTTGTGGTTTAACCCTCCAGCAAGCAACCACAGTCAGAGACAAAGCACCCAACAAGAGCTCCCTTACTTCCCCACCAGCAGGATCAAGAAGAGAATTGGAAGAGTAAAAGGGAGAAAACCCATGTGTTGAGACAGAGTCAATTTAAAAGGTAAGGCAAAAGCCATGTACACAAGCAGAGAAAAACAAGGAATTGATTCACTGCTTCCCATGTCAGGCAGGTGTTCAGCCAGCTCCAGGAGAGCAGGGCCCTGTCACACATAATGATGACTTGGGAAGCCGAACACCACCACTCCAAATATTCCCCTCTTCCTCCTTCTTCCCCCGGTTTTATATGCTCAGTATGATGTAATGCGGAATGGGATATCCCTTCAGTCTGTTTGGGTCAGCTGTCCTAGCTGTGTCTCTTCCCAGCTTCACATGCGCTCCCAGCTTCTTGGCCAGTGTGTCAAAATAAGGAACAGAATTTGTTTGGATGCTATGCAAGCCCGGATCAGCAATAACAAAAATATCTCTATATTATCAATACTGTTTTCAACACATCCAAAGCACAGCCCATATGATCTAGTCTGAAGAAATGAGCCTTATACCAGCCAGAACTAGCACAAGCTTTTTGCTCACTTATTAGCTTGCAGTTCCTAAAATATGTCTGCTTATGCTTGCTTATGTTATATCCTAAGTATTTTGACAAATGCTTCTAATAAATTATTAAAGAATAATTGTAGGTCATTCCAGTTAATATCTGGCTTGTTGGCACAATCAAAATTTTCTGAAGGGGAAAAAAAGCTAAAAATATTGCCCACAATTTATATTCACGACTTGAGATCAAAGTTTTTTCACTACAATTATCAAGAGGACAATTAGACACAGCTAGTGTCAGTTAATGCATCTAAATACAAAGATTAGATCCTCAAATGCTTTTTATCAACTTCTGAATAACTACAGAGGAATCTTTGTGTTTAGAGACACATAAAGCCTTATGCTGGTTTTATCAAAAATAGATGCTTAAGGAGTCAAGAACTTGCTAAAAAAATGTCAAGTTACCAGAAATAGTCTTTGTGAAAAGACAGAAAAGTCACCTGTGATCACAGTGTCTTACCTGATATTCTGTTTAGAATGAACAGGAGTTGTTATTCTTTGTCTACCATACCGCTTGGGTATCAAAGGGGCTGCTGAAGTGAGGAGGAAATTGCTCAGTAAGCTAAACTGTTCTTTAACAGTACAGACATCATTTCCCAACAATTCCCTGTGTGGATACTGTATGGACACCTCAGCATGAAATGTTTGACTCTGAAAATGCAGAGAATTGCTTCACACATAGGACACACTGAGTGCCTTTATAAAAAGTTAATTTCTTACAGTACAATGTAAATGGATAACCCCTAATGCTCTGGGCATGAATTTCCTCAAATAAGCTAGTTAACATACTACACTTTATTTCTGACATCTAGGGGAAGTGAGGAAATGGTTTTAGAATTGGCCAGTACTTTTCATTTCATTTTAAAAATCAATTTTGACATTCTGTAATCTAAGTTTCAGAGACAGTTAGGTACTTCAAGACAAGAATTGCGAAATATGTTGGTGCCACTGCGAATATGTTCATTGCAAGGTGAGAAACGCAGAAGGTTAGATGTCAAAGACATCATTATCTCTAACCATTAATTCACAATGTAAATGAACATGGAATACCCAATGCAGCTCTGGAATTCCAGTTCAAGAGACACATGGCAGAAACTGAAAACAAAGAGACTTCACAGGTGATCAAAGACATAGCTTCATTTTCATGAGAATATAATCAGGACCACTAATCTGGAAAAGAGACAAGTACAGTGTAGCAAGGGATGTGACAGAAGTTTTTAATATCCTCATATTGCAGTCAACAGAAAACAGCTGTCTCCATTAAGTAAAAGAACAGGATGTATCAAATAAAATCAACAGACTGCATATTCAAAACAAAGAGAAAAAGAAACTTCTTCACACAATGCATAGTAGAAAAATAACATCTCCTAGTGTTATCTAGATTTAGCAGACTCTTTTGGACACTGATAAATGATACTGAAGGTGTTTTGTTTAGAATCATGTAAGAGTTTATGTTGGAAGGGACCTTTGAAGCTGATCTAGTTCCAGCCCTTCTGCCATAGACAGGGATATCTTTCACTAGATAAGGTTGCCCAAAACCCCATCCAACCTGACCTTCAACACTTCTGTCATGGTTTAACCCTAGTCAGCAACTAACTACCATGCACTCCTCCATTGTGCTGGAAGGAGGAGGAAAATCAGAAAGAATATTTTAAACTCATGGGTTCAGATAAGAGCAGTTTTATAATTGATATAAAATGTGATAGTAATACTATGAATGATAAAAATACAAATTTTACTACTGCTACTGATGGTGGGGAGGGGGTGGGGGTTAAGGAGTGGGGAGAGAGACAGAGAGAGAATGAGAAAGAAAACCCAGGAGAAACAAGTGACATACAATACAACTTCTCCTCCCACACTGACTGATGCCCAGCTCATCCCTAAGCTGTGCCCAGGTCCTTCCAGCCAACTGCCCCCAGTTTATGATGAGTATGAGCTTCCAAGGAATGGAAAATCAGCTGTCCTGGCCATGCTTCCTCCCAGCTTCTTGTACACCTGTTTTATGGCAGAGCATGGGACATTGAAAAGTCCTGATATAGAATAAACACTACTAATAACAACTAAAACATATCTGTGGTATCAACGCTAGAACCATACTAAATGCAAACCTCAGCACTTTACCAGCTACTGAGAAGATGATTAACTTCCACTCTGAATTATATTATGCATCTGTGATCTAACTTTAGCCCTCTGAAATTCAGGTGTGTTTTCTATACTGTTTATTTGATACTAGATCAACAGAGACAGACACCACCTTACACAAAATATTTCCTCTTATCTATTTAAGGCTTCATTTTTAGGATGGAATGGATTGCCCTAATAGAGATATTTTTCCCATGTCTATATGTGAGTAGCTTTTCTGGACCCTTTTGAAAAGAAGTCCAGTTGCTTATGATATTTGGCACAATGATACAATTGAGAATGAAAAAAAAAGGAAAAAAAATAACAAGAATCAGAAAAAAAAGCATTTGAGAAAACACAGCTCCCTCCAAGCGATCTGCTTTTGTTTAGCTTAGTTTTTATAAGCAAAAATATATTCTATTAGAGCACATGGGTGAATATTTATTATTTCTTTGAGGTTGAGTGAATGACATTGCCACTGGTAGCAGTACAAGTTTTTATCCCCAATTTTAGCATCTTTTCTTTACTACCACTGGTCACAGAAACCCTATTATGGGGAATTTTATCCATATGTTCTTCTTGAGTTAGGCCTCATTTCTGACTGGCATTTTGGGCAGAGCTGTCCCTCCATTGCCCTTGTGTGGCGCTCATGAAAGACATTACAGTTATGTAGTTCCACAATCTTTATCCTTGGCATGCTGTGAAGGAGAAAGCTCTGCTATGGCCTTCTGCATTTTACTCTCTATCATCTTAAACATATTTTCCAAGATATGAAGTAAGGATTCTAATTATTTAAACTTCTTTAGAGAAAAAAAGGGATTTTGAAAGAAATCAAGTTCTCTGCAAGCCAAGTCAGCATTTCAACAAACTACAGTTACTGGATAGACATCTAATAAGTTAAGTCTCTATCCCTATGATGAAGACATACAATTTCAAGTGAGATGGAACTATGTCTAAAGTGAATTAAAAAAATAATCACTTCAACTGTCCTTAAGAACATATCATGCTGCTGTGAAATCCTGTCCTGAGCATGCCATGCCTTACACAATCTCACCAGAAGCAATCCAGATAGTCCAGATGGGAAAAAACACAAAACAAAAAAAACCCCAACCAACTAACAACCAAACCAAAACAAAACAAACCAAACCAAACCAACAAAAACAAACAAAAACCCAAAACCAACCAACCAAAAGAACAACCTGTTGCATGGATTTAAAGTAACACATAGGAAAAGAAATCACAGATGAAATATCTTGGCTTGAAGTGCAGTAATAAAGGCAAGAAGGAAGGTGCTCTTCAAAATGATACCACTTCTAGATTCCTTAAATTGGAGCTAGACTCCTAGCTTAAAAGACTGCTTGCAAGGTATAATGTCCTTCCAAAGATGACACTCACTTATACAAAAAACAAAAGGCAGAGAAGACATTATTTTTAATAATTTCATGTTTCAAAGTCCTTAGTCCTACAAATATTTTTCTGTTATTTTCAAATTGTGAAACAACAAATAGTCATCGCAAATATAAAGATATTAATTGATAGTGGGGAAGATTTTCATGATGGTCTACTCAGAGTTTTGATCAGAGTAATACCTAAGAAAATGGACTAAAACAAGAAAGTAATTTGTTTTATCTACTAGAAAAAAATGTTCAATTCAACCTGATAGAAAATTCATCCTTCCCATCCCTGCCCAACATTGTCCTGCCCTTACCTCCCCTCTTTTCCTCTTCCCTTCCCCCAGTACCCCTTAACACTTCTTCCTATTTTCTTTTCACCACCATTCTAATTGACATACACTTTGAAATGAGTCCTTATTAATGGAAAGCACCCATTAAAAGAAGATACTGTTTGCAGAGTATAATAACTCATCATTAAATGTAAAAAGCTATTATTTTTTTAGTCAAAAAACAAAGAAAAATTTTATTGACTTTAAAAGAGGTTATTTTTTAAAATTAGAAACAAATAAATTAAAAAATAAAGACATATATAACTTTTATAATTATTTCTATATATTCAATATAAAATAATGAAAATGTTGCAATAAATGTGCAATTAAATATTTCAAAATATTTATTATGCCTGTTATATAGTTTTTTGGTTTACAATAAGTGTAAATAGATAATGAAAAAACTGAATTCTATGTGAAATTAATTGGCTTAAAACTATGTAATGGGACATTACTGAACAAACCAAAATCCAAATTACTTGTTCTGACAATTACTCTGTGAAAGATATTGTAAAAAATAAATATTTCATAGCATTTTTGTGAAGAAAACATTTCTGCAAAAATTTTCATCCATGGTTGTGACTTTCTCTATCTGGTAAAGGAACTGATAATATCAATTTTTTTCTACTATGATATCACTACTCCTATTTAATCTTCAATTTAATTTATAGTTCCAGTCAAAATTTAGTAGAATTTAAAAGGGTTTTTTTTGAGTGACTGAAGACCAATATTTTGCATGAAGCTAGCATTTTTTCTAACTTTCTGGGAACATTTCTATAATTTAAATTATGGCTTGGATAGGTGCATTGCAGTATTCCATTTAAAACAATGTGTGTCTTGAATCTAACAAAAGTAGATAAAATTCATTCAAGGTTTAACATACTCTGCCTGCTCCAGAGTCATGAGAACTTATGAATCAGCACAAATCAGAATACAGTCACAGAGAGCAGCTGAAAAGGCAATTATGTTATATTTCAATATAAAAACTATTTAAGTTTACTGCTGTAAACTTTAACTGAAACTATCTTGTGTTCTGTACAGCAGCCTTCAAAATCTCTGAACCTATCTAGGATCAGTTTTCCTTCAAACTACTGTCCTTTTATTACAGTCTTTTTGAGATCAGTATAAATCCCCTTTTTTCAAATTGCCTTTATGCAAATTATAATTTTTCCATTACAGATATTACACTTTGCAGACAGCAAAATCAAACTCATATATGGAATTGCATTTAAAAAGTTGCATTTTTCCATAATTTTTTTTACTGTTGTTTTTAGTTGACAACAGCAGAACAAAAGCTATTATTTTTATTGACTTATCTTGGGTAATATAAATTTCCTCAATATTCTCTTTGGTTTCTGGGCAATTGTGGTAATAGGAAAAAACCTAAAAAAGGATAGCTAGAACATATCTTTTATTTCAGATTATCTGGTGTCACCTATTTTAAAACAGACTTAATGAGCTGACACAATTAGATTATTTCTTGTCATCCTCAGGATAATGTAATTATATAACTACCTCACAAAGTTTTTGGGTGACCTGTAACATTACTGAAAGTAGTCAGGCCCTTTAGGTAAATATATTGGAGTCTGCAGACCAAAAACATAAGTACTAACATCAACAATCACCTGAATGAGCTGTGCATTTCTAAAAAAAAAAAAAAAAAAAAACAAAAAAAAAAAAAAAAAAAACCCAAGATTCTATGGGGCACTGAGTAACAAGGTTATTTGGGCCGGCAGGCATGCAACCATGCAGTTAAAATTAAAGGGCATTGAGATGCATCTCACAGTCTTTGTTTCAGAAACGTTTTTCTTGAACTGATTGTCTGACAATATTTATCTGCTTAAGACCCCTCATGATACTGAGAACAATCAGTCGCCCCTAAACTTTCCTATATATGCATAGTTTAGATGAATTCTCCATCTATTTTATATGGATTTTGGTAGGGAATTGTACTGTCTCTGGCTAGAATGAGGTTAACTATTTTTTAGAGCACTACACTTGTGCTGTCGTTTGAAAACACCCAGCAGTACTTTGAGTATTTCTGAGCAGTGTTTGCACAGCATCAAGGCCTTCTCTGTTTCTTGCTCTCTGCCGCACTCAGTGAGTAGGATGGGAGTAGGATGTGAGTGCTCCAGATTGACCAGAAATAGAATTCACACCGTGGGATGCCATACCCTCCAACAAAAACTTAAGAAGGGATGTTTGTGGTTATGATTATC
Organism: Onychostruthus taczanowskii; assembly: GCF_017590055.1. Taxonomy (NCBI): domain Eukaryota; kingdom Metazoa; phylum Chordata; class Aves; order Passeriformes; family Passeridae; genus Onychostruthus; species Onychostruthus taczanowskii. The sequence continues at coordinate 15,348,191 of NW_024497629.1, read as the reverse complement.
TTCCCAGGAAAAGGTTACATGTACTGGGGTTCTGCTAAAGGGGGCTATACATGGCCTGACAGTGGGAAGTAGTGAATAAATTCCTCATCTTTGTTTGTACACTTAGCTTTTGCTTCACTTTTAATGCATGGCAGAGGGTAATGAGATGCTGGATGGTGACTACTGTTTGGTGCCCATCAGTGATAAAGATAATTCATAACTTGTATTTTCAGTGAGTGTGGTATGGTTGTTTGGGGAATTTGGTGCCATTATTGAACCTTGACTGCTGTGCAGCTGTGTTTGAATGCTACCAGATGGACACTGTAGCATGGTATTTTCTTATTTTCAAAAATATCAAAAGCCAGTTGAGAAGAAGAATGAATAAGGAGCTAGAGTAAGTGTCATCCAGTCTGTTTAAATTCAAATAAAATCCTCTGAGCTCAGAACAAAAACCCCAAAAACAAATCCAAAACAAAAGAAAAAAAACAAAACAAGAAAATAACACTTTGATTCACAGCAAATAATTTTATCCATAGTAGTTAGAGATCGGAAGTCAGTTCTCATCTCCAATACAGATCTGTGCAGTGTACCATTACAAAATTCTGAATGTGAGTTTAGATGGTAGGAGGAGAATAACCCTAGTGGAGGGAAATTTTCTGTTGAAACTCATCTTCCAGAATGAACCATCCAAACTATACATAATGCTTAAGTTTTATTTTATATCTTGACTGATATAATTTTAGGACTGGTAGAGTTTAAATAATGCTGAAATTGCTGTTGATTTTTTCCTAAAAACTGCATCTGTGTAAAGCCAGGAGTGAAGGAAAATATCACCAGTATTTTGTTTTATTTGACAAATGCATATGACATGCTCAACGGCCAGTCTTTGAAACTCCAGTCTACAGATGTCAGCCAAGACACCTTTAAATCAAAGGCAAGAAAAGAACCAGTTCTCCAAGGCACAGTTTCCTTTGTACTATGTGTTGGTTAAGGTTGAAATGTGAGCTCTCTTGTCTTTGGATTAATTTGAAGTTTGAGCTCTAGATCAGTCCCTTCTGCCTTCTCAGTACCTACTCACTTACTGCTATGTGCCATCTCTGCCCTAGGAAGATTTGTTCATGCTGCTGCCCAGGTTACATCTTTTGCAGATTATAGAAATATATAACTTTCAGACTTTTATGGCAATCTGACCATATATTTACATTATTCACTGAATTCTTAAGTTCTGTCTCAAATGCATATAAAAATCTTTTTTTCATAGACGTGTTTTTCACATAGCACTTGGGGTAGTACAGACTGACTACTTATTTTATTTCTGTAACATTTATGTCCCATGTTCTCAACTGCTTTAACCTTGTGTTTATACCTTATGTTCTTGTGACCCACACTTTTCCTTTATAGGAGTAAATACATTGCAAAATCTCATATTCCACAGTCTTACATGACCTTTTAGAGAAGAGGATGGAATTAATAAGGATTAAGCACATGGTATTTTACTTGGATTGCAGTGGTCAATTGTATAACCATATGATGGTAGGGAGCTGTTGTTTTGGTATTAATCTTAAGCAAATAGATCACAAGCTGAACATGAGATACCAATGTCATGCCCTGCACAAAAGGCAAATATCATTCTAACGTATTTAAATACCAGTTTAACTCATATGAAATGTGAATAATCCATCAAATCTTTTCAGCATTATTGAGATTTCAGCTAGCATAAGGTGGTCAGTTTGGGTTATTGTTGTTAAGCAAGATGTTTACAAATGGTATGCTGGGGACAGCTGTGAGAATGATCAGCCATAAAAATGAATGAACTAAGAGAAAAACAAAACAAAACAAAACAAACAAACAAAAAAAAAAAACCCTGGAGATCTTTTTTCAATAAATTGAAATTGAAGTTTTTTCCCAGAAATGGCATATTAATAGTTTTCACACAATTAATAGGGCCAAAGATTTAGATCACAGTATGAAAGATTCAGGTATAATTATTATTAACCTCTGCAAAGCTGGGTTTTCAGAAGCACTGAATTACATGGAAAGGCTGAAATCTGAACATTGGTAATGTTAGGTTAGTCTCTTTAAACTGAGCCTGCCTTAGTATGAAATTGATAGACTGGACAACTTTGCAGGGTCATTCTTTTCTACCATGATTTTATTAACAAAATCACATTTTGAAGATTTAATTTGAATTGTGAATTGATGGGATATATTTTATTCCATGCTAAGAACAGAGCATAAATTTTTATCATGGAAAAGGTAAAAAACAGCTCTTGTGTTTAAAAGGTTAAACATTTGGGACATTAAAAATTTCTGATTAGTTCTACTGAAATGTGTTTCTACTATCATACCAATAACTTCTTTTAATGCTGCTTCCTTTGTTAAATATCCCTCACTCTCAGGCAATGGGTAGCCATTGTTTTATACAAAAATGTGTGTTATCAATACAGTCTGTTACATACTTTGCAAAGTCCTGCATCAATCAGGATCTGTTAATACAATCAATCTTAAAAAATGCCTCAGTTTATTAGTTTTTTTCATCTTTCCTTACATTATCAGTATATTTAGAAGATGTTACATGGAATATTGGGTGATAAAACAAAAGACAAGCTGTGTATAGTCTTAAGGCAGTTATAACTTTTTAAAAGTCAACAGGTATTCATCTGTTCCCCGACAGACATTTGGTTACATAAAGGGATATTTTCCTGTCCGTTTCCTGTCTTGATCACTTTTGTTCAGTCTCTGGTGCTCCTGAAAATATTTTAAAAATATTATATGGAACGAAGATGTATTTTTCTTGGGAACTGGGTAGATTGCTGAATCATTTCAAAATGGTATTTTCTGGCCTGAGAATCAATCTAACAAACTGAATTCTAAAAGTTAAAACAGAGAGCCATAAAAATTAAATTGAAGGATTTATACAATTAAAATATGTAAACTATTGTCACACATACACAAAGTTTTGTTCTATCAAAACTTGTGTATATGCATATACATATGTACACACATAATGTTCAGCTATTGTATCTTGGGATAGATAACTTCCTAAAACTTTTAATAGGAATCCATGAAGTTGTTTTGTACTTTCTTGTCAATATTTTTTTTTTTTTTTTGCTGCCCTGGTGAATTTCTTTCATGTGTTTTAATACAAGCATTTTCATGCAGCTGTTAAAATCATTATTGCTGTTATTAAAAAGACAACATACTTTGCATACAAATCTGTTCTCTTTCAAATGCTTTACCTAAGTGAATCAAAATGGAACTTATTTAAATGAAATATATGTGTATATACATATATATATATAAAACTCATTTGAATTATGTTATCAATCATTTCTCTTTAAACCTGAACCCTCAAAACCTGTTTATGCCAATGATACTGTATTAAAGATAAATATATAGTTACAATAGGGGCATTTTACTGATTTATTACATTATTTCATCACTAGAAATAATTTTGGTGATACAATATTAGCGCAATGTCACAAAGACAATGCATTATTTAGTGTAAATAGGTTGCAATCCTTCCCAAATTATAATAAAGCACGGTCTTCTAAAAAGAGCTATTCTTCAAAAAAAAAAAAAAAGTTATATGAAGATGGGTTTGGTATGCTTCTCTTCTCAGTTTGTGGTCTGAGAAAATACTTGAATTCTTTGTCACAAGTGCAACCAATTCTAATTTTGTTTAAACAAAATTTTTAGGTGTTCCTGTCTCAGCTGCAGTGAAACGTGAGTTATGAGGACTGAAAAAGTTCACTTCTGATACATAGTGAAGACATAGTCAATACATTGGGAGTCATTGTGGTGCAAGGGTTCCCCAAAGCATAATGGCCTCATGGGTCAACTCTGACTTACACAGAGAGCTTTGAAATAACATTTCATAAATATTTTACAAGAATAACTAACACAAAAAAAAAGGGGGGGTGAAGGGAAGGTGGAGTTTGGTTTTTTGTTTTGGTTTTGGTTTTTATTTTCACTATGATTTCTAATCCAGACACTCTCCAAAAGAAAGAGGAATACAGTTTTCCAAGTCACTGTGTTTATGTATCAAGGTGGCTGTGGCATCTCCGTTAGGGGAGGCCAGGGCTGCCCCATCAGGATACAGCTGGTTCCATCCAGATCCAACCTCACAGCCTACAGCTGAGGCAGGGCAGCACTGGGGAAAAAGTGACGAAAAAAGGAGAGGAGGAAAAGAGAATGTGAGAAAAACATCTTTGATGACACAGAGGTGAGAGATGAAGGAGGGGAGAAGGTGTTGCAGGTGTGGGAGCACAATTTCCCCTGCAGCTTTTGGAGGAGCCCATGCAGGGCAGCAGTGGTTATTGAAATAGGTGATCATGCTTGCCATCTTATGAAATTAATGAAGAAAATCAAGTTTTACCATTCTTGGTTAGAATTGTTGGTAGCTTTGCATATTTTTGAAGGACAGCATTAGAAAATGTTGTGTGAGTGAAGCTTGACATGATGCAGTGGCCAACTAGGCAGCATTTTCTTTGTCAGTAGAGAAAAGCCATCCTGAGAAGGTATTGCATTCCACTGGAATAATGCCAGGATCCCACTCCTAACACCAATTAAGGTTATGATCCTCTAGAATAATACTAGGATTTGGTTATTCAAAGATGATTGCCTGAATTAAGAGACCTTATGCTAAAGTCAGTAGTATAGATTGCATTTAACAGTAAACATGAGAGAGAGAGGTGGAAATAGGAATGGGGCAGGAAGAAAAAGTTCACCACCATGTCTCTCCTGGTCTTCTCAGTGGTAGGATCCCCAGTGTCCTTCTGGAGAAACCACTTCTGTACAGTCCAAGTCACAGAATCACAGAAGCAACTATGTTGGAAAAGATTTTGAAATCATTGAGTCTAGCCTATGGCTTAATACCTCCTTGTCAACTAAACCAAGGCACTGAATTCCACATCCAGTCTTTTCCCAAACAACATCATGGATGGTTACTCCAGAGGTATATATATGCCATTCTCACAAATTGGGATGGTATGTGTGTAATCAGTTGCTTCCTCTCCCACAGTTTTCCATGATGGGAACTTTTGTCCATATAGATTACTCAGATCTGCCTCAACAGGTCTTGGATCTTCCTGTTGTTGCATCCATGCTTTTCCCACAGTCTTCAGAGTGTAATCTTGTCTGGTGTGCTAATTCCAAACATTTCACCTTCTTGTAGGCCTGAAATGAATGCCTTCCTGTTTGCCATCTGTGCCTGTTGTGGTGGCTTGTGAGGACTTCCTCCTATGATAGTGCTTTGAGACAAGTTCTCTGCATTCTTTAAATCCTGACAGAAGAATACTATAGAGACTAGTCTGGACTAGTCTGTATAAAGGAGATGGAAAGAGTATGTAAACATTCAGCCACTGGGAGCTGTGAAAGCAGGAGAATGAATGGAAGCTTAATGCACTATAGCAATGTCTAAATTATAGCAGCTTTCTTTGTCTCCATAGGGAAGTCCTACACTTGACTTTTTTTTTGGCCATAGAAAAATTTCAAAGCAAAGGAGTATCACTTTTGTTAACAGGGAATTTTTCTGAGTGATTCGGTATGTCCTCTGCAGTTCATTTTTTCCACATTGTTACACAGTGCCATATATGGACCAGGACAGATATTAATTATTCAACCTTAGACAAAGACTTCTGTAAGCCAAAATAACTGAAAACTGTGATGGAGCTACACTTGAGAGGAAATTTGATTTTATATAAGGGTAAGAGGAATTACTTTGCCCCAATTTCCCTAGTCTCTGGATCTTTTTGCTTTGCAATCTTATGCTATACAGTGAGTTTCCATGTGCTTGTCTTCATCATGATCCTCTGAAGTCTGCAAATATTAAGAAAGAGATTAGGCTGTTTTAGGGGAAAACAAATTATAAGTCACAATTTATATGCATGTCTAAAATTTCAGAACAGAGGTAATTGATTCCTATGTGGCTATTACCAAAATGAACAATATCTACATTAGGGGGTTTACGTTTGGGGTATATATTTGGCTTATTTTGTTTTACTTGACAATAAGAGTTGAAAGATTTTTCCTTTTTTCTTTTCTTTTTTTTTTGTGTGCGTCTGGCCTTTTAATAAAATATAACTTTGTCTGAAATAGCTTTTGCCAACACATGCCTGTCTCACATGCCTCTCACTGTCCCTCACTGAATCAATTCTAATTTGCATCTGCTCTATCATGTCCATAATATATCTTTCACAAAGTCATGGATCATAGCTTCATTAATCATGCCAAAATTTCTAACTTTCAAAGTTTCTGTGAATAGTTTGGGTGTTGATAGGGTGGATTTTAGTGTTGAGATTCATCACTTGTGTTGCAGTGTTTTTGAATTCTGGAGAGGCATGTTTGCTTTTCATCATGCAGACACTTATTCACTGACTTACTAGGAGAATGTCATGCATATTAACAGAAAGGAATTTCTCATCTTAAGCTTGAATGCATTATTTATAATTACTGTTATTATTGATTATGTCAATGTTATATTGTTGCTGTGGCTGTGAATATGGTTGTTATTTCCCCCTAAAACTGGAATAATAATTTTGGTGTTAGAATTGCTATTTTCTACACTTCCAGTGGGTGACTGTGGACACATTTCTTAGAACTTACGGCTCAGCTTTTTTCTGAGTTCAGACACAGAGTCTAAAGTCCATCTGGGCTAAGAAGTGAGACCAGGCCACTCAATATAGAACAAACATCCATCTACCATGATGAAATGGTCAGAAAAATATCTGATTTGAATATGCAGAGCATAATAGTTCTGTATCCTAATTTCCTGGTACTTGACTTTTCATGCTTTCAGTACTCTTTGTACCTTTCTCAGGAAGTCATTGATTTTTTAAAATGAAATTTGATTATGCATATCATATCTAAGTACACACAAACTCAAAGATAAGAGTTCTTTCTTTTTAGCTGTGCATTTCAACGGCAAAAGATCTTTGTTCTGTAACTTCAATAAAAGAGTACTAAGGAGTAACCTACCTTCTCCCACAAGTATTTAGGAACATTACATCAAGGAAAATACCTCTTATTAAAAAAAACCCCTAATTTACATGTTCAAATGAGACTGGTCTTCAAGTTTCTCTACTCACTCATCTGAAGGTAGAGGGAAAAATTCTGTACAATGGAATCTTGACTATTACTTTTACATACACAGGTGAACAGAAAACGGAAGAGTAGGAGATTATCAATTTGATTATAGAACATGATTTCTAGATTTTATTTATAAAGCCAAATTGAAAACAAATATGAACATACCAGTAAGAAATACAGTTGAAACCAAAGGAAGATAGAATAAATTTGCAGAGACATTCCTTAAGTTTCTATTCTCTTTTAAGACTTATTTAATTGCTAAACTGTTACTTAAATTTCAAATCTAAGTTTATATTTCAGGCACATGAATTGAAATAAACCCAATATCCATTAAATATGGTTTTCTGAAAATATGTTGTAGTGTTCATATTAGAAATGGGGAAAGAAAAATAAAACTGGGAAAGCTAATAGCAGGCTCTCAGAATTATTTGTATTATTATCTCATCTGTAATGCAGACTAAAACCAATATAGATCTCATGAGATATTATAATTGATGTTATTTAATTTATGAAATAGAAGTTATGTCACAAACCCTAAATTTTGTTCTCTTTACCTTGCTCACTCATATTGCATGAATTTATTCTTTATCACATCTGAAATCCATTACCATGTTACTCATAGCAAATACTCATAAATAGTATGTTCTATTTTCTCTCTCTGAAACATATTAAATGTATACGCAAAGTCATCCCAAATTTTAGGTTGAACTCCAGCATTTTTCACAGTTTGAAAATTATGTGTTCAAGATACAACTTATATTTGCTATGGAGACACAGTTCACATAAGCCATCTTTGTAAATCATAACATTTTCATTTTTATTTCTCTGCAGAATAGCAGGAAATAGAATGCAGACCAGTCCTTAAGGATAATTTTAATGTAATGTACAACACAGTATGGCTATGTATGATCACAAATTTCTTCAATGAGTTTTGTTTATGGGAAGTGATCTGAACTACAGCAGTACATTGAAAGTTATAAGATCTGCTAGATTTTATCAGAAAATAAAGGGTTTAATCTTTCTTAAGTGATAAAGATTTGCTGATCTTAGATTATCTTAATCTGTCTCACTCAAGTAAAGTTAGATAAAATGACATATTGGGTAGAAAGACTTACCAGGGAGAGTTCTAACATGGCATTTGGAAAATAATCATAACTAAACAATTCATCTTACATAGACTGCCAATATAATTTCAGACACTGTATTTACCCATTCTGATGACATGAACAATTTCTTTGGCACAATTGTTTTTTAACATCTTTGAATTTTAAATTTTTTTAAAAGAAAACGTATTTGATCTTCCTGGGTCAAAAAGAGCTTAATCTAAAACATGACTTTCTCACCAGTGGTATAAAGAATAAGAAAGAACAGTGGATGTGTCAGTAAAATTAACAGCTGCTATTATATTCAGAGAACTATAAATGGTTATCAGCACATAAATCAGTCAGAAAAGGACAGACTGATGTATGAATAACAACTTTTGATTTAGCTGAGCACTGCATAGCTAAAAATGTTTAGCATTTTTCTTGAAAAGAGTGAAGAGAGTGATAAAAGCTAAAGCATTTGTAGAAATTTAAAATTCTTCAAGGAGATATTTTTAAGGGGCTGGTTAAAATACCCACGAAAGGGATTTCCAAGAACAGTCTGAATGGATAGCCTTAGAAACAATGGACAATTAACTCAAGAGTTATTAGAGTTAATCAGAAACTTCTTCTATCTTACTTCAATTTTAACTAGAAGAGATTATCTAGAATAGAACATAATAGATTTATTCTGTCATACTATTAGAGAATGAAAAGGAGACACAGGGCCATATATTACTCTCAGTTTCCACCATTGCAACATGGTAGTGTCTCTGCAGAAAATATTTAAATGTCATTGGTTTTATACCAAGGCAACTAAATGGGCTTATCTAATTGTAAAGAATGACATCTGTGGGCTAATGCACAGGACTCATGTTTGTCAGTTTGGTGAACGTCCAGTAGTGGAATGCCATCAAAACAGCTTTTCTGAAGAGCAATCTCTTCATTGTAAATACTTGTTGAAAAACACTGACTTTAATTGTTGCATCCATCATTTTATTAATTATTGAATATTTATTATAGCTGCCCAATGTTTACCTTGGGAACACTTTATACGTGCTGGACAGAATAATACATGCTGGGTTAATACTCTTTATGTGTATTATTGTATGACCAGAGGCAGTTTATAATTCATGCAGGATTAAAGTCTTTATCAGGCATATGCTTTGTCCGTTTGGACAAAGGACTGAAAGAGATGAAGTTCTCTGGATATAAGTAAGAACCTAATTTCACAAACACAGGTCATGAACCTAATCCAGTTAAATTCCAGATTCAAATTTAAATTAACTCAGAAACAAATCATGATGCTGGCAATTTCTTCAAATAGGAAATAATCAGAGACATAAATAAAAGTAAATTGGAAAAACAACTTGAGAAAAAATATCTCCAGTGTACAATTTTTCAGACAATGAAGGGACAGAACTGGTAAGTAAAATGGAAGGGTAAAAAATTCCAGTTAGTAGAAATCTGAAATCAACATGATATATTAAGAATAACTTTAGAAGAGCACAGGCTGGCAAAATGTAGTATTGTTATAATTAACATCTAGGATAATAAAAGCAATTTTTAACACCTTTTAGGCTTCTATTGATCACAGAACTCAGCATGATGATACTAAGCAGAAAATACAAATAAAACTTGTTAACAATTCTAAGTGTTGATCAAACTATAAATTAATGTATGATAATGCCTGAAGTGTTTACATTCAAGGATGTTGGTATGGTAATATTTATCAAAGTTAATTAGCTTTGTCAGAGAAAAAGCAATATCCAACAAGTTTCTAGAACTAGTTAATAAAATGTCAGCCTTAGTGGGATTTATCTTCATAAAAATTCTTCACCGTTCATATATTAATATTACCCAAACGATCAGTCAAGACAGAGACAGCTCAAGCATAATTAAGAAGTGCTGGATAGATCTGTTAGTACTAAATCATACTGAGAAACAAGAAATTACAGGTATCACACACACCACCAGCAGATATTTTCAGAACTGAACCCCCAAAACTAGTTCAGCCATAAATGTTTAAATACAAATATAATGTAATGTCAAATATGCATTTTTCTTCATAAGACAAGGCTTTTCATAGGAAAGTAGCAAGCAGAAATTGAGGACAAGTAAAGTAATTCAGTAGATTATTCAGTAAATCAAGATATAGCATTTGAAAACATCTGAGAATCTTGCATATGAAATATAAAATTATTATATTCAAATCTATGTGTATTTTATTTTCTGATGCAGATAGAGATAATATTACACTGTTGCACAGAGATAAACATGGTGAGTAGCATGTAAAAGATGTCTTGTTAGTTAATGCTCTGTTTAAACAAACTCAGGGATTTGATCATGGAATCATAGAATGGTTTGTGTTGGAAGGGACCTTAAATATAATCTAGTTCCAACACTTTTGCCATGGCAGGTCCATGTTTCACTGCATCAGGAAATTCTTCCTCATCCCTAATCTAAACCTGTTCTCTGTCAGTTCAATCATTCCCCCTTGTTCTGTCACTACATACTCTTCTAACTATTGTTTATCTGTCTTTTTTGCAGGTTTCCTTCACCCCTAAAAAGCTTTCTCCTTTCCACGCTGAACAATCCTAATGCTTTCAGCCTTTCCTGAGTGCTGCATCCCTCCAACCATTTTGATTGCCAACTCTGGACTCACTCCCCAGGTCAGTATCCTTCCTGTGCTGGGACTCCTGGAGCTGGACTCAGTACTCAAGATGGGGGACTAGCAGAGTGGAGTGGAGGAGCAGAACCGCCTCCCTCACCCTGTAGCCCACAAAGCTTTTGATGCAGTCCAGGACACCTTTGTTTATCTGGGCTGAGTGCACATTTCTGAGTCACATTCATCCTCTTCACCCACCAGCACCCCCAAGTACTTCTCAGTAAGGCTGCTCTTGATCTGGTCATCCCCCAGCATGGAATGATACAGGGCCAACCCAAGTGCAGCACATTACACTTTGTCTTGTTAGACCACATGGGATTCCCATGGGGCCACTTCTCAAGTTAGTGCAGGTCCCTCTGGATGGCATCCTGTCCTTCAGGGGTGTCATGTGCGACACTCAGCCATATACAAAGCCTCTTGCGTATTGTGAAGAGGAGCCTGGAGGACTGAGGTGAGCAAGGATTTCACTTTCTAATATGAGCATGAACTACCCTCCATTCACTCCTTTCTTTACAACTGCTGCCTTCTTCTTGCTCAGGATGGATAGAAAGTCTTGATCTTGAATTTTTCTGCTGGCTGCTGCTGTTCAGGGAAGCCAGAGCTTGGTTTCAACAGCCTATCTCCCTTTCTGAGCTTACCTGATCTTGCTCCTAAGAGAGTGATAACACAAGTTGAACTCTAGAGCCGGTAGGGTATCTGCTCCATGCCTGTCTGAACTGCCACACCATGCCCTGGGCTGCTCCTGCACCCTGGGTGCAGCTTTTCTATGGACATGGTGGTTGTAATCCCTGCTGACTGACCACACTGCGGCACAGCTGTCTCTGAGTCATGGCTTCACCACTAAAGATCTATTAAATGAGAGAAATATTTGCTTCTTATAATTATGGTTATAGAACAAGTGGCAGTATTCTCCTGAAACTCTGAAAGTTTACAGAGCAGAATAGTTATGCAAGAGATCTCAGTGGCAAGAAGTGATCTAAGAGCAAAAGCTATTGTTTGAAATGGTGACTCATATGTACATTTCATTCAAGGATCTAAGTTAGTTTTCATAGGCTATACATCTGAATTGCACATTGCCAATAGATGGCGAACATCAGGGTTGACTAATTTCAAAAGAGTACAGAAATCTTAAAGGATTGTGACTTGACAGGTCACAGAAAATCTCAGAAATGACAGGAGTTTGAAAAAACTTTAACAGTTGTGTATTTAACAAGTGAGCAAGGCTATGGACCCACTCATATACATACTTTTTGCTCATGCATATGTATTTTTAAGTATATTAATAGTTTCTTCACTTCTTTAGAAGCTACTTGCTGATGTAGCTTCAATTAACACTTTATTAGTCCATAACCATATTAAAAACCTTATCTGCCCTTTAATGGGGATGGGTAAAGTTCAACTTTTAACTGTGGCACAATTTTTATTCTGTCATGCTAACATTAACTACCATAGTCCCAATACAAGCATTAAAGAAACCCCTTGGGAGCCTAACCTTTAACACAAATGAACTGTGAGTCCAGACGTAAAGGCAGAATTGTTCTCCATGACTTGAGATACAATGAGTATAAAAATACACTATGTGATATTTACACAGGGTGTAGTAAAGTATACTAACATGTCTCCAAGCAATAAGCGAAGAACACTGAGAAATTATATTCTAATTTTGTCTCATAAAAAAAGATGTGGGGAAATTAAAAATTCACCCAGAGAGAACTAAGAGACTGAAATTATCAAAGAAGCAGTGGAAAGCAGTTGATGAAACAAATATGAGAGAAAACAAAGGGGAAAATTAGGATGGAGGAAAACCAGATGGATCTTGGTTTTGCTTGCCACTAGACCTTTGGCCTCCAACTGAAAGGACAATATCTGTTTTGGCTATGTCTGCAATATATGATTGTCACGGCATCTTACATCTTCACCTAAGGTTTAATCTTTTCTGTAAAGATTAAACAAGAAGAAACACATTGTGAAGAACAAGCTGCAGTGTATATGGTGCCAAAAAAGAGTTGAACGTGACTGTGATAATAATATAGGAAGAGAAAAGTACACACACTTCCATTTTAAAAGACAGGACAGTAGAATAATTATTTTGTGGTTTTTTCATTTCCTGGAATCTGTACACTTTTTATTATTATATAACAACAACAGTGATGATGATGATGATGATGATGATGATGATAAGAAGAAGAAGAAGAAGAAGACTATTAATAAATTATCAAAACAAAAAAAGACCAACCTCCTTCTTGTCAAGTAGAGGAGTACTGACACTAATCCAAAGAAAGTATTTTAATTTTCAGATAAATGTTTTCTCAGAAATAGTAAGTTACAAGAGACTGCAATAGTGAAGTGTGAATCCACAAAATATGTCAAAAGGAGAAAAGGGTTTGGGTGTTTTATAAGATTATTTCAGTAGACTGCTTTGCAACCGAGTGAAGATCAGCAGAAAGTTTATTATAAATTCCTGATGAAGAATAAAGTTGTCTAACGTAGGATAAGAGGGAAAGAGTGTATGTACAGCAGGGCCTCAGCATTCCCCTGATGAGCTTTCTTCACCTTCATTTACATTTCCCCTGCACTACAAAAGCTTAATTTCAATTACTGAAGCCAAAATTCAACTATAGACTAGTAACTACTGATGCTATCTGAAAGAGAATTTGTATCATCATACAAGCAACTGACTAATTACATATGTCAAAGGAATGTTACAACCCATTAAAGAAAATATTCAGCAAGAGTTCAGTTAATCCTTCTTGCTACATAAATCTCATTAAAAAGATGGCTTAATCTGATTCTTGAAATACAGAAGAAAATAAAAAAAAAGCCCCCCTGAAAGTTAAAATAGATATCCTATTTTTCCAACTTAAGCTTTTATGTAGAGTCCTTTTACATACAATGTAAGGCATTTCAGATATCCATCTTCTATTATTATTAATGGGAATAATAGCAATCTTTTACACATATACTTTGGTTTTCAACCATGTTCACAAACTTGGGTGAGGAAAATTAAGGTCTTTCACCATATTTTACTTCTAAACCACAGAATACACTTACAGAAACACTAATTGTTCAGGTCGTATTACCAGGGAGGGATTGTCTGGAAGTGAGTTTTATACTCTCTACTGGTAAAAAAGTTACCTTGTCATGGCATACATAGACTCTCTGACACTGGAAAACTACTTTATAAGCTTTAACCTTGTTCTTTCTTCGATAGCTATTTTAAATCACATAGAATGATGTAATACAGTGCATAAAAGTACATAAAAGTACATCTCTGAGGACAAACTAGGAGTGTGATTCATGATGGAAGAAATGGCTACCATAATTACTGCTGGTGATTTAGGATTAAGTGTGGGATAAAACACATTCAACATAATGCTCATTGCCATCTCTTACTAATATTGCACTTTTCAACAAAATAAGTTTGCCAGAGTTTATAAAATCTGACTAAGGTTAACATGATAAAGAAGACATTAAACTAGCTTCTCACTGCAGAGCAGAGCACAGCAGAGCACAGCAGAGCAAAGCACAGCAGTTTCACCCACACTGAACAAAGAAATAATTTCAGAGTGAAAATTGTCCGGTGTTATTGTCAACTGTCAGTTCCAAACTGAGCAACTAGGACTTAAATCCCAGACCAATATGAGAAGGAAGCTAGTTAACTTAGCACTGCTAGATCTACAACTCTGTCATCATCACTAGCACCTAAAGCATTAGTATATTGTAATGGAAAATCACTCCCACAGTCAAAGATTAAAATACTGCAGACAAACAAATAATACACCATAAATACCAGATGACAATGAAAAAAAAAATCCTGTAAAACTAGATTTTTTTAATGTATCTGACCATTTTCAATGCTCCCACCCTGCTTCACAGCTGAACTATATAAAGACTTGACACTCTTGCACAAATTTACCATATATAATAAAACTGTGCAGTATATTCTATATACAATTATGATGAGCTGTGCCTTTTTCATATGTACAATACATGAGTTACATTTACAAATTACACCAAACTGAACCATAAACTCTACTTCTTTCACACAAACTCACTAACACAGAATCCTGGATTATTGCAATGACTCTTTAGATGGCCAAGATGAAAAAAGGAGTATTGTGCCTCTCACAGCTTTTACTGGGGCTTTTTTACTGCCTCCAAAGTCTTAGTGAATAAATAATGTCTAAGTTCAATAAAAGTCCAAAGTTTTACCAATCTTAATCACACAGTAATTTCCAAATGTAAGAATTTATAAAATCAATAATATCCCAGTTTTCCAAATTTCAATATATAAAGAAATTTCTACTTCCAAGAAACATAGAAAGCCTAAATTATATGGTCAATACTGAAATTTTAATAGAGAGTAGGGCCTATTTTTACATTTCATGTAATCTCTTGGATAAAAATATATGTTCCTAATAGCTCTTACTAATATTTTCAAATTACTATGTCAGTCCTGTAATATTTAGCCCTGCAAAATGCATGAAATATGTTATTGATATGCTACAACTTAGTCTTTTTTCATAGACTATTCTGATTTTTTTTAAATTAAACTATATCTTGGAATTTCATTACTGTTTTATAAAAAAATAAAGCTATTAATTTTGTAGGGACAACTTAGTAATAGAAAATTCTGCCAGTTCAGGCTTTAATCACACCTTTTCTAGTAATAAGGAAGTAAATATTTTATGTATTTTCCCTTCAGCTCTGTAAAATTTCCAGAATTGAAAAGAAATCGGTTTTGACTGAAATTACTTTGCAATTTAGTCCTGACTTTTCCCTTACAAGACCATAAAAATATAACAAATATTTATTTCTAGGTATATTAATTTATTTCTGTAGAAGTTTCAGAAAGAAAGCATAATATGCCACATAGTAAAACCAACCCAAATCAGATCAAACTAAAGCATGTTGCTCAGGGTTGTCCTAAGTTCTAACCATCTTCAAGGATGTATATTTCTCCAACATTTCCAGGAAATTCAGACCAATTTCAGGCTAATAATGGGGTTTTTTCCCTTATGTCTAATCAAAATTTCCTGTGTTGCAACTTGTGGCTGTTGCTTTTTTGTCTTGTGACTATGTGCTTTCAAACCAGCCTGTCTCCACCTTCTCTTTAGAATTATACACTATATATAATATGATCTTTCCTTAGCTTAGTTTTCCTATGGCTCAACAAACTCAATTTCTTCAGTGTCTCTTCACATAGCACATGCACCAGAACCCTAATCATCTTGATCATACCCAGCTGAATTAATTCAAGTTAATTCAGGATTTTCTGGAGATGAGGAGACCAAACTAAGTGCAGCTCTTCAAGAAGGTTCTCACAAATACTCAACTGAGAGAGAGAATTACTCTCTGCAACTGTCTAGCTACTTCTCAGTGATATGTGATGAGCTTTCTTCTTTGCTTGTGGCTTTGATGCCTTGTGAAGGCTAACCTAGAACAGAGATTAGATGGAGCTAAACAGTATAGTAGGTATTTATTAGGAGGCCTCAATAGATCCACCTTGGGCAGCACAAGAGCCCAGACAGGGCTACACCTAAGATGAACCTAAAATGGTCACAAAATGGACGACCAGTCACGGGTTCTTGCACTTTTATAAGTTTTGGTCCATTAGCATATTGGAGTTAATTGTCCAGTTACAGCTTTAGCCCATGAAGTTCCACCCTTGTTTTTCTCACTTCGGTCCACCATTTTTTATGTTTTTGGGCCTGAGATCTGAATTGGTTGTCCTTTGTCCCCAGCTAGAGAATCAGTTGCCCTTGGTCCCCAGCTAGAGAAGGAATTGTTTTGTGTACCTACTCTGTGAAGAGAGCTTACTATCCCTTAATATGAAGCCCAGAATCTGAAAAATATACAAACTGAAACCTGAGGCATCAGCTCATTCACCTTTGATTTGGAATTACCAGTTCCCTCTCTGCAATGTTTCTTGCTGTCCAGACAGCACCTAATCTGTCCTGTTGCACTGAATTACTTCATTCCAGATGAGAGACTGTGTTTTCTTTCATTGACACTCATGAGCTTTCTTTTGCTATATCTTCTACTAGGTTGGGTTCCTCTGAATAGCACTATATTAATTGCTCCCCCTAGTTTGGTATTGGCTGCTAAATTGCTAAGTACTGCAACCAGTTATGTCAACAAAGTTATGGAGCTGTATTGGTCTCAGCACCAATCGCTGAATAATGTCACTAGAAAGCAGCCAAAAGCTGGAATCATTAATCACACTCCCTTACAACTTATGACCCAGCTAATTTCCCATCCGCTGCTCTGGCCGCTTATCCAGTCTTTATGAAGCCAAGCTGACTGCAAGCCTTGCTGTCAAAGAGCACATCCACTGATTTCTTTTTACCCACAGAGTCATCTATCTCATCACAGCACACAGCTGGACTGGTCAGGCATATTTTGCATTTAGAAAAACCTGTCCTGTCTGTTCTCAGTCAGCTTGTATGAGTCCTCATGTCCTTTAAGTTCTCAGTTATGGCTCCCTGTTGGCTGATTAAAACTACTAACCCATATCCTCCTTCTTAATCTTGCTGAAGATGTGTGTGACATTTGATTTTTTTTCCATCACACTATAATAAGAATTTTATAATTTATCTACATAATATAAAATATACTTAATCACGTTTAGGAATATGTACTATTAAATAAATGATAGTTTGGGGGGTTGTTTTCTTTAAATGTAGGGACTCTGAATTAAATAATTTGGGTTTTTTCCCTTCATCTTTAACTTCACGTCAGTAATCACAATTTGTCTTATTGTCTGTGAAAGCAAGGATCAATACGATTGTTCAGAGAAATAGACAACAAAATTTTAACACTAGAGCAAATTGCAACATCATGAGCAAGTCAGCAAATGCTGGTGAATAAAGGCTATTAATTATTTCATTTGTCCCTTATATGTTTAGATTATACTTTTCTTGGAATAATGTTAGTCAGTCATTGAAATGCTGTTGTGATTCAGGCAAGTTGCAGCTTCTACTGCTTGTTTGTTTTACATTATATATTCATGAAGAAAAGGAATATGGTAAATTATACTGAATAAGAAGATAGACCAGAAATTGATTCAGATTTAAAAGATTTATGTTAATTTCATTGTTTTCTTAAAAGAAAAACAAACAAAAAAACCAAAGAAAACCCGCAAAAAAAAATCAAACAAAACCCTGAACACCTTTTTTATTATAAAGATATTGTTTTTATACAACTACTTCTATTTCATATGTTCTTCCAACAGTTTTATTTTAATTACTATTATTATCTACAAGACAGTATTTACAAAGTCTTAAATATTTTCTTTAACAATCTTCAAGAATTCTTTTACTGATCTATTACATGTTATTGCTATTGTTAATAAAGTATTTCTGTTACTCAAAGTCAGATATATTCTTCATGGTATAATTTCTAGGAAAGTCCTTTACAGAGATAATGCAAAGACAATCTCTTCTTACTTTTTGCCCGTCAAACTCTGATTCTTTGACATTTGTTTTCCTTTTCCCTGTTTGATAATAAAACACATCCACAGTTCATACTTATAATTATTTTACTAGTACTTATTCCTGGAGTCCTGTAAGCACAGCCAAGTTCTTATTTACTTAAAATAATGAGAGCTATATCCTTGGATTGCTTCAAGGAATTATTTTGACTGAAATTTTGGTAATTTTCTGTAGCAGTATTTGGAATGCAGGCGTATGAAACCATCCTCAGTACCCCAAACACAAGAATACAAAACCGTCTCTGAGATATTTAGCTTGTATTGGACTGTGTTTGTGAAAATGCTTTGGGGACACTTCAGCCATTTTTCCTTCTCTAAAATTAAAGTAAAGCATATTGAGAGGATTATTTGCTTTAGCTTGATTCATAAACATGTTTTATTTTCTTCTGCAGAAATAAAATATAGTAAAAATAAATTTATGAACATCTAGCCCAGGAATTTGCATCACACTATTGTAGAATTTACATTTTATTTTCTGAAAATGAACAACATAAAACACACTCCTGAAGATGTATTTTCAGAAGTATTTTAGATAGTCAATCAGCTTTAGGTTGCTTAAGAATAGATGGATGACAATGGAAAGTGCCTTTACTCTTTGTTGAAAATTCCTAAAAACAGAATTACGCCCTGCTCTACTCATTTTGATAGTGCTGTGAACATTAAAAAATTTTAAAAATTATAAATTATATTGTTTCATAAATACGGATATTCATGTTTACATGAAGGAAAAAGAATAGAATTGAAGTACATAGAAATTTAGGGCCAGAACCGAATTCATCTGACTGTGGTTCAGCTCTCAGGAGGGTAGTAAGATGTGAACCTTGTACATATGTTAGAGAACATTAATTGCTTTGAACTTCAAAGATCCTTGTGGAACCCTTCCAACTCAGGACATTCTATGAAAATTTTTGTATGATTCTTTTGCAAACTGAAATTATGCATTCAGGTTGAACAGTTGTGGTTGTTCGCTGGTACTTAAAAACGCTAAACTGTCTGTATTTATCTTGGTTGTTGTCCATCCTGTTTTGCACTCTGAAACATAATCTTATTACAATAATAAATATTTTAATACTGAAGCACACGTACACTGAGTAGCATTATATGTACTGGTCATTGTGTTGTAGACTTGCTTTTCATGTATGAACAAAGTACTGTAGTCTTATAAACAGGACAAATATTGCTTATAATGGTCACATTTATCAATATAGCAACAAGGATATTGCATTCCTAAAGTGCCAGTATAATTCTTATATCTATCTGTCGATTGGTTTACCAATTAGTGTTTTTCCATATTTTTATTATAATATCCTATTATATATGTATAATTAAATACTATTTGTATACTTTAATATATTCTAGTGAATATTCCCAATGTACTCAACATGCTTTCATTATAACTTTAAGTGTTTATAATATACAGCAAGAATACTGTAGCCTAAAATACAGTAATCTCTGAGGGTTGCTCTAAATAAGGAATAACCATCAAATGAACATTAATGTTGTTTTCTATTATATTTTGGAGGAGATGATGGCAGTTCAGAAGCATAAGAGTATTTTTTGTAGTAGAAATCATTATGTATACTTTGTTATAGTAAAAGACATTCAGAATGACATATTTTCCTTAAATATTAATATTTTGCTCATAGCCATTGCTGATTCAGGTGTCAGCAGTTTTAAGATATTTAAATTAAAAATGGGAACAGGTCATGTGATTGTTTAGTGTCAATGCAGGGCAGCCCCCAGCCAGGGAATAACGTGCAATGACTCCAATGGTTTGAGAAGGCTGAACAATTGCTTTATTAAGCTATACTATGTTACACTACATACTATACTATACTAATGCTAAACTATATCAAAGAAAAACCCTTGACCCTTTCAGACAGTCACAACACAGCTTTTACCTACTTGGTCAATCAATCCATATAACCATCACCAGACTCCAATTAACAAATCCCTTTTGGTAAACAATCTCCATAACACATTCCACATGTGTCAACCAACAGGCGCAGCAAATAGAGATAAGAATTGTTTTCTCTTCTCTCACTGAGCTTTCTCACTGCCTTCCCTAGGAAAAATCCTGCGAGAGAGAATTATGTCTCTCTCTGTTCAAAGACTATGTGAATACCACAGTTTACAATTGTAAACCATGGTTGTCAATGACATGACTTATTGCATAGTCATCTTTCTTGTGCATGTATCACCAAGCATCAAAACACCAAAAATTTTAGTTTTCTGAATTTCCTTCATGTTAGTGTGACAGTATCATATTATATCCCATAATTTTTCTTTACAGACTAGTATCTGTAGAAGTTTTGAAAGAAAGATAACTAATTCATCTGTCACATTAATAGTTTATATGTTTTTCTTCTATTACAGAGCTGAAAAGTCAGCTATTCATAGGAATGTTTTATACTAGAAACAGACAGATTTTTTTTTTATGAAGGAGGTTTTCTAGGGCAATGTCAGTGGGATTTGAAAAGCTGTTAATCTCTGACATACCTAGAACAATGCAAATGTAAAGCATAGGCTAGAATCAGTAATCTGAATATATTCTAAGTGTGGGAGGAGGACAATTCAATTCCTGTAGAAGGGCCTTCATTATTTAAGTCAAACTTTGCTTGTAGACACGGAGAACTTTTATGCTGTGTACCATGCCTCTTTCATGTGGCCACTTTCTAACTTGAATTGTTTGCCTATTGGTGACATAGCTCACAGGTGTAATTATTTCATGTCAGTTCACAGGGAGTCAGAAATGCATTCATTTCCACATAGACTTTCTATTTCTTTATCTAGCTATATGCCCAAGAGAGAAGATAGATAGACACATGAATCAGTGCAAATAGTTGGTTCACACCTCACAGTTTTTACAATTGAAAATGATCTAAAAGATTTAGTGTACAATGTTGAAATGTCACAGACAACAGATAAATTTAGTTGGATAAGACATATTTTCTCACAAAGATGTTTGGCTTAACACTAATCACAGCATTTCTTTGTCTATCTTAAGCAGTTAAACTCTCCATTAAATTTTACATGATTGTGCCTAGGACTGATGCTTAGATGGCAAGTGCCCACTTCCTCATAAAATAATCTCCATCTACTTTATGTATTTTATGGCTTTAATTTTCTCCTTCAATGTAAAAAAGATTTATTGGAAAATAACATGTTCTGGACAGAGTTCACCTTGTCTTGCACTTTCAAAGGTGTAGTAAAAATGATCCTGCAGATTTTAAAGTGTATGCTTTTAGAAATGTTAAATATTTTGCAGGGCTACTAAGAAATGAAGTATCCTCTTTCATTCTGTGTTTTTGAATACATAATTGGATTATTAAAATCTAAAAAGTTTTTATTGAACAATTCTAACTTTCACATAATTATCAGCACTTTGAGGACTTCCGTTAGGTAGCAGAAACTGCTACAAGACAGTTTTCTTTAGGGAGAGTATCTCTGGGATTCTTTTGTTGTAAATAACGTCATCAGTTTATTCTTTCTTATATCAATAAATTCCTGCGTCATCATTTCACATGGTTTTATGCCACTGTTTGTGCAGTGCACTGTTATCTACTTTCTTCTTCATGACTGCACTATGCTAAAGGTAGAGGTTAACAGAATTTTCCTGTACAGTGTTGCTACATTCAAACCCAGGACCTCTTCTCACCTATTTAAATTGCTGCCAACAATACCAATCTATTGTGGCATCTTTGTAGAAGCTCCCATTCGCCTTTGATCTAAATAATTATAGTAGAAGATATCAGTTTACAAGTACTTAAACAATTGCCACCAAAAAAAAAAAATCTATTTTTTCTTCCTATTTTGAGGCAACTACTGATTTTCATTGTTGTAGTAAGAGTATCTCGTATTTAGGAAAATCATTGTACACTTTGGCCATTTGGCATAATTATTATAAATAATAATTAACTTGTTCTTCACTGCCCACAAGCAGTATTCAGGTGTTACTATAAAAATTACTCTATTTCCTAGAATAAGTTTGGTTTTTTGTTTTTTTTTTTATCATGCATGCCTTAAACTGACCAAAGCCTCACATGTCTAAGAATTTTTAAAAATTCCTATTGTTTTCTGTCAGTTTTGTCCACTAAGGCACTATAGCCTGACCAATGTAGGAAAAATGAAAACTAGTTTACACTTAGACCACTTAAAAAAAAAATCTTTTGCTCTTATGGAATTCACCAATTCCAGAAGCTGTTGAGACGAAAATGACCTTAAAGAACTGATTCATCACCAAATGGTTGTGGAAATCTTCTGCCATACTTACTGTGATAAGAAAAACTGGAGTTCTTATAGGATAATATGAAAGCTTTTTCAAGGTATGCTGGTTTTAGCTAGAATAGAGTTAGGTCATTTTCTTCATTGTAGCTGGTATGCCACTGTATTTTCAAATTGTGCTGAAGCTGTGCTGATAATTCAGGGATAGTTTTGCTATTGCTGAGCAGTACTTGCTTCTCATGCTGTCCCACCAGCTAGTAGGCTAGGAGTGCACAAGAAGTGCTGTAGAGAGGGATCTGGACAGGATAGATTGATGGGCTGAGGAAAATTATATGAGGTTCGACAAGGCCATGGTGTAGATATGCTTCTTAGGGGCATGGTTTTGTGGTAAATATCCCAGTGCTGGGTTAGCATATGGATTTGAGGATCTTAGAAGTGTTTTCCAGCTTGAATGACACTTTTATACTAAGATGGGAGGAGACAAGGCTGCGATAGATGACTCCAACTGACCAAAGGGATTTTCTTTACTATTATGACATCATGCTCAGCAATAAAGGAGGGAGGTTGGTGTGAGTGTCTCTGCCTGGGGACTGGCTGGGCATCAGTAGCTTGGTAGTGAGGAAATGTTTTCATTTCCACCACTTGTCTATCTTGGGTTCTAAAATTATTATTATTAGCATTAGCATTATTAGCATTGTGATCACATAATTACAAAATCTGTAATCTTCTAACGTTGGAAGAGACATTCAAGATCATCTAGTCCAACTGTTAGTTTAGCACGATCAAAATCACTGCTAAACCATGTGCCCAAGTGGCACATCTAGACATCTCTAGAATGCTTCCAGAGAAGGTGAGCTACCACCTCCCTGGGCAACTTCCTCAAATGTCTGACTACTCTTTCAGTGATTTTTTTTTTCTTATATAAAATCTAAACCTTCTATGGCACATCTTAAGGCTATTTCCTCTCATTCTTTGACTTGAGATTTGTCAGAAGAGACTGACTCTCATGCCACTACAGGTGATTATAGAGAACAGTGAGGTCCCTGTGAGCTTTCTCTTCTCCAGATTATATAAGCACCATTCCCTCTGCTGCTCCTCATGGGACATGCTTTCTAGAATCTTCATCAAATTTATTGTTCTTCTTCATGGATTTATTTTATTTTAATTATTAAACTGCTTATCTCTGAGTTTTCTTATTTTTACCTTTCTGCTTCTGCCCATGCCACTGGGGGAGAGTGAGCAGGTGGCTGTGTAGTGCTTATTTGCCAGCTGGGGTTAAGCTATGACACAAGGGAAAGAGAAAAATGTAAGAACCACTATGTAATGACCTTTACAAAACCTTGCTTTGAATTAATCAAAATTCTGTTCCATGTTTGCATTTCCTTCAAGATCTACGCTGAGAAAGGATACCACAGAAGTACCTGACACAGGAATAGATGTACAGAAGAGCCATTAAAATGGATTTAAAAGTATTGTTTTACTGAAAATTGGTAACACAGTATCATATTAAACAACAGAAGGTTGGTTCCATTTCTGCAATCATCTCACATACATGAAACTCCCTCCCTTTACTACTGTGTGTCAGTACCCATCTGGACCCAAGCTACAAGCAAATTCCATCTGGTTGAGGTTTAGCAATGGCATTATCAAGCATGAAATACTGGACTTTTGCAGATATCCACAGAAAATATCTGCTACTCAGCTAGAATGCTTTAACTTTTGATGTCTTCTTCTGTGTTATTCAGCTATTTGCAATATCAAACATTAAAACAAGAGGCCAATTTACATTTTCAGCCTTTGAGCAGGTGCCTCAAATTTTGCAACTGTGAGTTGAATTGCAGGATATGATCTGAACCCTGGGCCCTTAAATTCTTACCTATATTAGCCAGTGTAGGGTTTGGTTTTTTGGTTTTTTTTTGTTTGTTTGTTTTAAGAGACTGACTGTCACAGGAGTATCGTTGGAAATGAGCTTATAACTGCAGTTATGTATTCCTTTCATGCTGCATAATATTTGAACCTTTTAGGTCCTGTTCCTGCAAAAATTATTGGTGTAAGTTGTCATAACTTACTGGTACTGAAAGAGGATTTACATTTTATTTAGAATATAGCCCACATATGTGCAATGGATTCAGCTGGGATGGATTTAAGTCTTCTAAATTGAAGCTTGTATGCTGCTGTATTTTAGATTTTTAACCAAAACAATGCTGGTAACACATCAATGTTTTAGCTCTTGTTGAATAGCATTTGCACAGCATCAAGGTCATGTATCTATCACTCTGTTCCCCCCCTAGTGATTTGACTGTGGATGTGCGAAAGTTTGGGAGGGAATAGAACCGTACAGATGACCTAAATTACCAAAAGAGATATTCCATGCCAAATAATATCATGCTTAGTAGTAAAATGCAGGAGAGCTTGTTTAGGGAGTTTGGGTATCTTTCACATGGGAGCTGGCTGGGTATCAGCCTGTCTGTGGGAGGTGGTGGTTGGGTTTGCATCATTTGTTTTGTCTTCTCTCTTTTTCTTCTTCTACTTTTGCTTTTTAAACTGTTTTTATCACTACCCATTAGTTTATCACTAGCCATGAGTTTTCTGGCTCTTGCTCTTCCTTTTCTCCTCCCCTGTCACACCTGAGGCCAGGGTGGGGCAGAATAAGCAAGCAGCTGTACAGAACTGTCTACTGGAATGAACCCACAAAAATGTGAAACAGAATATATTCAGAAAAGTACCAGAAGGTGCCATAGCATCTATACCTTTATGTTGAATCCTCTGGATCTGTTGTTTGGGTTTTTTTTTTTTATCATCCAGCAGAATATATATTAATTTCAAGAATTTGAGATAGGCACAGAACATAAATTATCAGCACTATTGCAGATGAAGATCTTACAGGTGAAGACATTAGAAGTTTAGTAATGAAGGTAAGAAGTTTTGATTTGAAAACATGAATTAGCCTTAACTTGTGTACTGAATGAACATACATTTGCATTTATGTTGAAATGCCTGAAAATAAAATACTTTTTTAATATCTACATGAGTGCTCAGTTAAGCTAAAATTACTTTCCATTTAAATAGAGAATAAATATATGCATTAATTTAAATTAAAATATTCCAACTGATTGAATATTCTTTTCAGCAGTTACTAATATTTCATCTATTGGAATTCACTTTTTTATGCACAAAAATTTAAAAAACCTCTCAGAAATGTTTTATAAAACATTTTTTGGGTTTTTTTTTTTTTCAAAATACTCTTGTTTAACATTCCAGCCATTTAGTGAAAAATCTCCTAATTATAGCACTACTGTACATGACACCTAGCAACCACAACATACTCAATGACAGAAAAACTATGAAAAGGATAATTTATTTAAATTAGGAAACCTTGTTTCACTAAGCATGCTCAAATAACTGACAGAAAATTAGTTATGCTATTAATCAAAGAAACTGCACTTTATATGCTAATATTTGCTACACGACATTTTGTTCAATTGTCAAGTTTTATTGCATAACTTTTTATCCCCTGTAGTAACCAAAACACTTGTGATTCACTGTGAATGTATTAAGATCTGATGTCAGTGTACTACTTGGGAGAATAAAATGAGAGTGGAGCACCTGACCATGATTAGACAGGCTCTCCACCTGTATGTTCTTGGCCTTGTGCTGCTTTTTAGCAATATATTGATACACATTAAGAGGGTATATTGAATTTGTAAATTAAATCAATTGAATGGTCTATATTTTTTCCATAAAGAGCTCTTATTTGTATAAATTGAAATAAAAACAAACCTCAGTTGCATCTATTCAAACCTGTCAATGCCTATAGAAGTTTCACAACATCTAGCTATATATGCATCTTTCCTCTATTGTTCAATATGGAAAACCAAACACTGACAACAACACCATCACAGATGAAGCCATGAGTTTAAAACTAGTCAATAAAACTTTTCCAGATAAAGGAGTTCATGCCTTTCATAGACGGATGCAACTGGCCATCTGGCAAACAGACTAAATGTTCTGTGAAGTTCATTTTTATCAGTGTGTAGGGAAAATACATTTAGAAGATTTTAACATTGTGCTATAAAGAGAAATTAAGGGTAATGAATTACTTTGCTGTATTTCAAAAACATAGGAAGCAGTAGTGTACTGGTCAGGCAGGAAAGTCTTCACCAAGTCAACCATACTTATAAGGACAGCTTTAAACTAAACTTACTAGGAGAAGGGAATTGAGTTTTGAGTAAAAAAATAACCAGGGAACAATGGTCCGTTAGGAACCACAGTAGAAAAAGCTGTGAAATGCCTCGAAGGAATTAGGTCATGTTCCTCTAAAATGGTGACACAGTCAATAACCCAACTGAAATGACTACACCAATGAAGTAGGATAAGTAAAAACAATATCAGGAGAAGATGAAAGCCACTGTACATATAGAAAGCTGGGATCTAATCACTAGTACTGAAATGTGGTGGGATCAATCACATGGCCTGGAGCACTGCAAGCAATCATTATAAAAAAGGAATTTATAGGGACAGGTAAAGAAGGAGATATTAGAGTATGGACTACATTCTATATTATAAAAAATGGATTGATTGCACAGATCTATCTTTGAAAAACAATGATGAACAATTTGAGAGCTTGTGGATGAAAATTAGAGGTCAGACCAACACAGCCTTGTGGTTTGTGTTTACTACCAGCTGCCTGATGAAGAGGAAGATGTGGACAAATCCTTCTTACTTCAACTACAGGAAGCACTGTGTTCATACATCCTGCTGGGGCATTCACATCTGCTGGAAAAGCATCACAGCAATTTGCAGGCAGTCCTTAAGACTCTCTAAGTGCATCAAGGATAACTTTTTAACCCATGTGATAGTCTGACAAAAGGAGTGGTGTTACTAGACCTGTTGTTAGCCAACACAGATGAACTAATAAGAGATGTCAAGACCACTGGCAGCCTGGGCTGCAATGACCATGCCCTGGTGATCACGTTCTTGATGGACATGTGAAGAGAAAGAGTAAAGAGTCTGAATTTTAGGTCTTTCAGTTCTTTGAGGAATAGGAATCTGGCCTCAGGGACAAAGAAGGAGATCAAAACTGACAGTTCTTTAAGGAAATCTTAGAGTTCAAAACCTCCAATGTCATGTGTAAGAGATCACAAAAGGAAGGCAGAGGACTGAGGCAGTTGGCTGATGTAGTTGCTGAACCTCTCTCCATCATATCTGCAAAGTCACAGCAGTCAGGCAAAGATCCCAATGACTGCAGAAAGGACTACATCCATTTTTGAAAATGGTAAAACGGAGAACCTTTGGTACTTCTGACCAGACAACCTTTCAGTACACAGAGGGGGGCTTCAAAGAAAAACAGAGAAAGGCTTTTGAACAAGGCTTGTAGTGATAGAACAAGGGGGAATGTGTTTAAACTGAAAGATGGTATATTTAGATTGGACGTAAGAGATTTTTATACGAGGAGCATAGTGAGACACTAGAACAGCTTGCCCATAGAAGTTGTGAATGCCCTATGCTTGGAAGCTTTCAAGGCCAGATTGGACAGGATTTGGATCAACCTGGCCTAGTGGAAGGTATCCCTGATCATGACAGGAACTAGATGATCTTTATGACCCATTCAAACTCAAACAATTCTGTGATTCTAGATTCTATTATTCCATCATGCTTTACTTTTGAGGGTACAACATGCACAACTGCTTTCACTTTGGATAAAAAAGATTAAGGAAGTTAGCAGAGAAAATGCCAAATTCTTACTGTGTACATGTATAAGTTGGCATATTGACTTTATAGCATTAAAAAGACAGGAAAAAAATGCTTATTTCCATCTTAATAATTTTGAATCATTATATTCACTGCTTGAGGTAATTTTTCATAATACTTTTAAACAGTAAATAAATATTGGTTGTGTGACTTTTATTTTAGAGTAATAAAAGGAAATAGCAATCTGTAGTTTATTTAAATAAATATTTTATGTTGCATATTCCTGTTAAAAATTTCATAGCAATTACCAAAGTAGTTTTTTGGCAATCAGATGCTTTCAAGAACAACTTGTATAACTAAATTTTTAACTGCCATTGGAAAATGTATTCTATTTAAAATAGAATACATACCATTACATACAATACATACAACACATTAATAGAATATTTTAAACTGTTCACAGCTTTATAATTACTTTTAGTACACAGAAAGCAAAATCAATGCTTAAGTATAATGCTTTTTAGAGATCTTTCAATACTAGTGGGGAAGTGTAGTAGACTGGAAGACCAGCAACACATTTTGCTTCATTATTGGTAGTTTTCAAGTAATTTTCAATAAATGTCTACTACCAAGAATGGTGCTACAAGATTCCCCAATAAGAGACACATTACTGTTTTTGACCCCAAAGAAACCAATATGTAAGTATTTGGTTATTTCAAATGGCTTCTGTAAATTTTGGCTGCCATCAACCTCTCTGAATTTACACATACTCTTGTTCCTTCTTTAGACTTCAAACACAAAACGTTCACCCTCTATTCTGCCACGTATTTTACATATTCTACATTTGAAATCAAGGGTTCTTTATGTGTAGAGTTTTTGCATTTATTTCACCTGAGAGTAACATCTGACTTCATATCAAGTATCATCCTGAATTATCGTAATGATTTTTAGAATACAAATTTATTACTTCTTCAACGTTTAATTTCAAATGTATTTTGATTGACTTCCTTTTATATATTTAGCATCAAAATTATCAGTCACAAAGAGGTCATGGTTATTCTGTCTCACTAATTCTGGACTTCAAAAGCTAGATCATTTCTCTGACAATAACTAACAGAAGGTCATTTTGTGACATTATAAGAATCATATATTAATTTTAGGATTTTCTGAATTTCCTATATAAAAGACAATCACACTAGCACACCTGACATTTGAATGCAATTAGTATGTAAACTGATCATGTCTAGTTATGTGCCAGTGTCAAATTAGGTATCTGAATAGTTGTCTATTGAAAATATAAGCATACAAAGAAAAAAAGCAGCAAGACACTTTATGCAAGGGACTGCCCTGGTTTTGTCAATTAAAAATAAAAAATAAATAAATATCAACAATAAGAAGATTAAGAATAACACTGGGTTACAAAGCATATCACTAAATTACTGTGCTGTAAAGGTACATAATAGCCTAGTGGTAGGACTCCATGATTCATTCATATTCTATAAACAAAAAGTCTGCAGAAGAAAATTCAATTCTTATTAATTCAGCTGAATCAATGCAGTGGTTTTAGGGGTAAATACTTGCAGTCTTTAGACAGCAACTATGTATGTGGTTGTAGATCAAATGAACCCATGCTTAGACAAGCTCTAGATACATAAAGTGCATAATTTTTTTTACTTAAATTCACTTATAATTAAAATTCATATTGTACTACTGTATTGTTAAGCTACAAGAATATAGAAGGAATAACTGATGATGAAAAAAAATTCCAGGTAAAATGGGGTTGGTTTAAATTTTTAATGTTCCAATTCTAAAATTCAGTTCTTGCTATCTATCTCATACACTGTCATTTTCCAATATGTTTTTATAGTAAGTATTAGCCAAATATTGGAGTGATCATCTCAGATTTTAGTGAAATAATAGTGCTTCTTTTTCCAGTCCCAGCCATACTCTATCCAATGGATTTAGAAACACACACTGGGACTTGCACTGAACAAATCTACTAAAGACAAATCCTGTTTCCTGTCTCAAGCAGGTAGTAATATCTGGGCTTCAACATACTATTCTAAACTATTAAGCTGTGGCTTATTCTATTATTGCTTTTGAAACATGCTGAATGAGTATTGTAGAAAGCAGAAAAAATGTCACCTATTGTTCATTCAGTTTTATGTCACAAAAAAACAAAAGAAACACAAGTGAGGAAGTGAAAAACACTAACTGAAGGAAGTTTTCAAGTGAAGTAATCAGCATGAAAGACAACTAGAAGTTAAGAGTTGGTAAATCAAATACAAACTGCATTAAGGTGACAAGCAAGATTGAGGCTGAGAGATGAAAGAAGAAGAAATACAAACTAATGGGGGATAAGGTTGAGTAATACCCAGTTTCTGAAGCTGATTCTTCTGATGATGTCAGTAGAAGTTTTGTTACAAATCCTGACAGAAGACAGATAGAGTTTTCTTTGTACTAACTATAACCTTGACAATTTTATACATGGCTCATAACATCTGCTTCAGTGAACAGCAGCTGGCTAATAACTTGCCAGAATACCAACTGAATTAGAAAGCTGTGAATCACTGAACTCTACCAATTACATGCTCAAAAGATTCTGTGGACTTCAAAGCTCTGTGTACACAAGTCAGCATTTGTGCCTCCAGTTTTCTGCAGAAATGAAATGCTAGTAGTGCATTCAGCAGTCTATGCCATTTTTCTCTGGTAAAAATGGTAAATGTGTAACTGTGTGCTTTGTGTTTGTAATTAGTTTTTGGTGGGTCAGTTTGGGCAAACTATTGGAATATATTTAATTCCTGTATTTCATAGACTAGCAATGCAGCTTTTAATTTGTTGTAAAGTTGTCTAGAGCTTTGGTGGATGTTTACCAGCAATTCACAAAATTAAATAGATTTGCAAATCAGTGTGACCTTTTTTGGACTCTTTTATGACTCAGGCCTTTGAAGCAGGTGCTAGAAAGCCTTTGTGAAATATTAAGCAACAAGTTTTGCAATTGGTTTTGTTTCTAATAAAGAATCTTGAGAAACTTGAATAATCGGACTGTTTCTCAACACATTTCATAG
This sequence comes from Onychostruthus taczanowskii, assembly GCF_017590055.1. Taxonomy (NCBI): domain Eukaryota; kingdom Metazoa; phylum Chordata; class Aves; order Passeriformes; family Passeridae; genus Onychostruthus; species Onychostruthus taczanowskii. The sequence continues at coordinate 15,316,898 of NW_024497629.1, read as the reverse complement.
GAGCTTTTGGATTTAGCAGAGTACATAATTGAATTCTTAGGGCTGTAATTTATGACTAAATGTTTGAATTAAGTATCTACATCAGATAGAGAAACCTCACTTTAATATGTCTAACACTGACTACCCGGTACAAGGAGTGGCATTCAGATACAAAATTTATGTACTTAGTCTTCTTATATGACATATGAGAAGGATGAAATGATGAAGAGTGATTCAGAAAAAATACATGATAATCATGCAGGAAAATTAATCTATCATTAGAATATTTTAATGCTTTCATCAGAATATTTTAATGCTTTCAATCCACAATAGCTGTAGGAGGATTTGCTGGAACAAAATTTTGCCATTTGCCCAAAGACACCAATGGAATAGCAAACCAATACTGAATTCTAATTTTAGCTTTAGGAAGCTGGAAGATATATTTATTCCTTTCTCCTCAGGTGACTGTTTTACTCACTTGACTACAAATTATTTCAACAAGGTACCAGTCTTGAGCAGAGATGGAGAATCACCATTCAGGCAAGATGTAATTATTAATGATCCAAACAAAGCAAATGAAATATAGACTGACTTTGAGCAGTCAGTGCACTAAACTCTGGGACAAGCAGGCAAAGATTCCTAATCAAAAGACTGCATCATATGTGGCACACCTTGAAGTAAGAAGGGAATTGAACTCAGACTCTTTTTCAATTGTGTTTTAGTCAAGTCATTCTCATGGAATATAGGAATACTGACCGCTCACCTTTTCCGTTTATGATTTTGAGCTAAACTGGAAAAACATTCTGTGCTAGTTTACAGTTCTAAATCAAGTCAACCTTTTGGAAAAATGTTATTTTTTCTCTGAATATGATCATCCTTGCACAGGTACTGATTTACAGGAGAAAATAAGGAAATTATAACCTGCTCATTCCCAGTCACAAAGAGATATTTTTGTACAATGCTTTAACTAGCAAGGTTAAGTAGTTAACTAGAGAATTTCTAGCTTTTGGTATCATGAAGTGATTGCCTATGCAAAAGCAGAACTCGGAATAAAAATGTCTGAACTTTATCTGCCCACCTCTATCTGATGCTGGAATAGGAAAGCAGAAGAGGTTATATGAAAGATTTGCCCAAATTATGAGGACTGTATCTGCCAGACTGTATTGGGCGCTATAACACTCAGGACAGTGAAGTCCAGAGGTACTTTTATATCCTTGTAAATTATTTGAGGTAGGAAGCCAGAAGATGATAGTAACCCAGGTAATGCCCACCTGGCTTCAGATACAGAGGAAACCAGAGACTGGTCTGGGTTGCTTTGGATGAATGAAGCTGTTGACATTTGACAGTGATAATCAAATTTAAAAAGCAATAAATGGATAAAGAGTGGGAATACATTCATGGGTGTCCAACAGCCTGCAGAATATTGTTTGTGTTGTAGAATGTAAGTCTTAGTCTAGAAATTGCCATCTAGCCGCTATATCCATGAATGTTAGGTTTTATGTCACTGAGTGGTACTGCCTGGTCTCTCAGACACTTCATCCTAAGTTCACCAAGACAATCACAGATGCATGATCTGTCTCATCATGTTCTTAGAGCACCTATCATGTTTCTGTTAAAATGAAATTTAATTTTCCAAAGTATTGACACACTGTGAGAATGAACACATGAATACTTGCTTATCAGGTAAGGAGCAGTAATGGTCTGTGAATGCAAAAGAATCATGTACAACTGTGCATACACAATCATGCTGAAGATTTTTTTCACTAATAATTTTATGCATATATTTTAAGCCTTGCAAATGAAATATTGTTTTTATCTTTTTTCCTTTTTTTTTTTTTTTTTCCCAGAAGACAATTGCACATATAAGAATAGTTTTTTGGTGGTATAATTTTCAAATCCAGTAATTTGAAAATTATTATATTTAAAAAATTACAAAATGTCTTAAGCCTGTTAAGAAGTTTCATTTAGGGCCAATCACTACCACTTGTAATTTAGCAGAATATGTTCCTGAAAGGAGAGAATGACCTTTCTTGATTGAACAACTCACGGTTATTCCTCTGCCAGCGGGATGAGGAATGCTTTATGTGATGCAGCTGTTGAACATCAGAGAACAGTAAATTGCTCTAACTACTCTATTTGGCAGAGAGTCCAAGGGGTTTCTTTTTATATGTATTGTTTTTTAATAAAGAATTATTGTTGAAACTCGCTGTGGTTGGAAATCTCCTGTCAACAGCCTTGGAAAATGTAAGCTTCTGACACCGAATAGCTAGTATTAATATAAGCGAATTCACTAGAACTGTGTCTAAACCAAGTCAAGAAAGGAGAAAAAGTTATTTAAATTCTGTGTTTGTTCAATTCTTGGCTTTTTGTAATGCTGTTAATTTGAAAACTGATACGTCTGGATTGAAAATGTGCTGGTACTACAAGTAATTCTTACATGGACAGTCCTTTTAACAACAGGAGTTGTAATTGTTGTTAGTGGGCTAGGCTGGAATTATTGAGACAAAATTTCCTTTAAATATTAACAAGATTTTAAATAATTTGGTCTCTGAAACAAAGACCCTAAATCCATCCTTAAAGAAACAGCTGGAATGAGAAGACATAAATAAATAAAGAAGAATTTGAGCAGAACCTAAGTACCCAATAACATGGTTTGGTCCTTTCTTTTTGCCCTTTCCTTTTTTTCTCTGAATTTAGTCTTACGTGTGCTTTTGCTATTCAGATAGCACTTCACTTGGAACAAACTTGAAGAAACCCTTTAAAAATTTCTTAGGACTCACTTTCTGCACAATTCCAGAAACACAATGCTTGAACAGACTACTGCCTTAAGAAGACACAGGAATTAAGACACATAGTCCTACATGCTCTGAGGACCTTAGTTTCAGATTTTCCATTATTCCCTTCAATTGGATCAGGTACCTGTCAAAATAAAGCCATATTCATGTGTTTTTAACAACAATAGTGATGACACTAACACCAAATAGAAAAGCCTTATCTAGAGGCTATAGAGCCCTCTCAAAAATGTGTAGACCTGGACTAAATTCTCTCATCAGATTCAAGAGGGTTAAAAGCTGTTTAGAAAATTAAAATTCTATGTAGAATTTCCTTAAACAGAGATCATTTTTTGGATTTCTACCAGTAATTTAAAAAAATAAAATTGGAATAGTTATACGACTAAATGCTTATGTATTTCATCATCATCATCATAGTATTTATTTTTCTTGTAACTTTTTACTACCTCTTTTTTATCCTGTCCCTTTAGGTAGAAAGAAAAAAATTCCAAAAATGTAGAAATGGTAGATTCTTCACTTGAAAAAGATTGCTGAAAGTGGGAATTTCAAAGCAGACTAAATTACTAGCTTTAGTAACTTTGCATGAAATACTTACTTTGTCCCTTAGGTACTTTTAAGAATCCTGTCTCTCATAATAATTTAAACACTTGCATTAAAGTGGTAGGGTTTTAGAAGCAGTGAGTAACAAGAGTTTCCACTGAAGCCAGTCATTACCTTGGAAAGTAAGGCCATTTTTTAATCAAAGTGTTGGAATTCCAGCACTCAAATATGAAGATTTAAAAGCTGAGGACTGAGAATAAACCTGCGAATTCAGAAAAAAAGACCACCATGAATAAATAAGAAGTCTTAATGTCACTCTTCAAAACATTTTGCAGTGTGGTGTGGAATGAGCAGACAAGGGTTTGTCACATGCTTCTTATGGGGGAAGAAAAAACATGAAAGAACAAGAATTGTGGAGCTATTCTGAAGGCACTATTCTGGTCTTATGCCTAAAAGTTGATTCTGTTGATAGGAGGTGAATAACAGAGGTTGAGTAGAAATAAGAATGTCTCATTAAGTAATTTTATCTGGATTTTCTCAGGAACTCAGACCTATGTGAGCATGTGTTATCTTGTCTGTTTATGCATATGCAATCCTTTTTTTTTCCAGGTAATTTAGCAAGTTCAGCTACAATTTTTTAGTAAATTTTCAGGCCTCTATGATTCATGAAATTACACAGCCTAATGAAGGAGACTGATTGCATCATTGTTCCTATTTAGGTAAAATATGCCTCATGCAAGAAGGACAAATAAATCTTACAAATATTCTCACATTGTAACAATTTAAAATCAAAATCATACTTTACTATACACAGTAGTCAGTTACCATGACCTATTAGTAGAATTACCTGTGAATTTCAAATCAGGGGTTAATACACACATAATTAACTGGGAAAATCACTCTGTTTAATCCATTAAAGAGAAGGCTTTAGTTAATAAAGATGGCTACAGACATCTCAGCCTACGTGAGAAACATTAGATTGTTTAGCAAACAAGATCTCAAAACTAGCACATGGAGACACTTAACAGGAGCACAGCCAAAACATGTTAATACTGGCTCTGGTACAAAGGGTTCTGCACAGACATGCCAAGGTGGGCACAGGTGCATCCGCGCTGGTCTCTCCAGCAGGTAGCTGCAGACAATTGAATTATTCAGATATTCAGACACTGCCCCACACAGCCACTGGTTCATTTTCCCCCGATAGAATGGGAAAAGAGAACTGAAAGGGTAAAAGTGAGAAAAGTGGGTTGAGATAAAACCATTTTAAGAGGTCAAGCAATTAAAAGCAAACAAATGAAAAAATTTAAAAGGCGTGGCTGCACATGGAAGCGAAGCAAAACAAAGAATTCTTTCAGAACTTCCCATGGGCAGGCAGCTGTTCAGCCACCTCTAGGAAAGCAGGACTCTATCACTCATAGCAGTAACTTGGAAAGACCAACACCACTCCAAATGTCCTTTGCTTCCTCCTCCTTCCCCCAGCTTTGTATGCTGAGCATGATGCCATGTGGTGGAGGATAACCTGTTGATCAGTTGGGGTCAGCTGTTTTGGCTCTGTTCCCTCCGGACTCCTTGTGTTCCCTCCCACCAGCCTTCTGACTGGTTGGGTGGTGTGAGGAGCAGAAAAGACTTTGGCTCTGTGCAAGCACTGCTCAGCAACAACAAAACTATCTTGGGTTATCAACACTGTTTCCGTCACAAATCCAAATCACAGTCCCATACCAACTACTGTGATGTAAATTAACTCTATCCCAGACAAAACTGTCATACCCATTGAGCTCATGACTTCTCAGTCTGATTGCTGGCTCTCAGATTTTTCACCCTACTCACCTGCTCGTCCGCCTTCACATTTGTGCTCACACAGAGGCTCTGAGTAGAGAGCACACTCACACAGGCAACATTCTACACAGTATTGATTCAGACTGTAGGTCAGACCGCAGTGATCAAGCACAAGGCACAGTCAGAGGAAAGCACACTGACCACATGCAACTCAGCCCTCTACCCTCTTCCTCCTTTGTTTTTCAACATTTTGTCCCCAGTCCACATTTTACTGCCTTGCGTGTTGCAGCCCAGCTATAAGTCTTGCACATTTCTGCCAGATTTTTCAGTTTAGCTTGGTTTGCTTGATTTAGTCAGGCAGCCTAATGAACTGCAGCCACCATAGGCATACCTGGTATACTTCTACCCTCAGGACGGAAATCAACCTAAAAACCTACCCTGTCTGTTACCTACTAAGGACAAAACCAGTACAAAATAGAACTTCTGTTGCAGGTTCCACATCAGTCATGAGTGGATGTCTATAAGAAACTGAGAAGCTGATGGAAAGATGCTATTCCTTATTTCCATATAAGCCAGGATTAAAAGGCAATTAAGCAATCAAGCAACTTTTTCCTAATTTCACTTTACATTTAAGCAATTTCTGCATTTCTTTCAAGGACAATATCTGATTGCTTTCCTACCCATTTACAATTTGAGCTATGGTTAGCAGGAAGCAATACAGTCTAATTAGAAGAATTTTGAATGAGAATGCAGACATTGGCAAAGGACAGAGTTTTTGTAGATAATCTAGAGCATTCATTTATTAATGACATATTTTCTTAGGTATAATTTGTCTAAAAGAAATTGCATCAGCACTTCAGCTATAAATTCATATTTTAAAACACATTTTCTGACTGATTATCATATCATAAAATACACCCATAATAAAAAAAAAATATTACACTTAAGACCCAGTTCTATTGTGAAATAACCAAAGTTTTAAAATACATCTGTCCTTTTATTTTATGTTAAATAGAGCACAACAATACCTACAGAAACTGAGGGCAGAAATAGGTGCTCAAAGAATTGAAGTATACATAGTTATCATCAGGCCTGGTAATGAAAAATAGCCATGGATTTGCCATTTTTTCAGAGCAATGTCATAATTATACTAAATTGCCATTGTGTACATAACCTTTCCCTTCAACCTTGTGGAGAAGTTTACATTTGACTTTGTAACCATCCCTAACATTCAGAAAGAGGAGTAATTCTATTAAAAACTCATGCTTAATTTTGTCATTATATAAACCCAATGTAATACATTTTTAAATATATTTTAATGAATAAAACATGCCCTCTGTTTAAATGAGGAATAATCTGTAGCAAAGCCTTCTGGAAAGTAGTAGTTAGAAAATTTCACAATATTTCTTCTTACCTTCATTTACCTATTGATATATTCAAATGATAACACCTTGTAAATAAGTTATTTCAGGAGGAGAATGTCAAGAATGTACTAGGCATTTTCATTTCTTTTGAAAAACTGAATAAATGTGTGATATATTTTATTCTTTAAATCAATGACTTTATCAAAAAGACTGCTTAACAAAGTGATAATTAATCTATTGCAGATTTTGAAAATTAATCTTTCAGAGAAGCATATCTTTCATAGAAGCATATCTTCCAGGTGATCCATCAGAAAGTTAGACCAGGAGGAGAAAGCATTTCTCCCATGCCCCAGTGTCATAGCCTACCAATCATTAGTTTAGTACATTACACCAAAAAAAACCCCAAAACACAAAAAAAGAAAAAAAAAACCAAACAAAAAAAAACCCCAAAAACCCCAAAACCTTGTGGGGTTCAGATGTACTTTTTTCCCTAGCAAAAAAATTAACATACTAATTAAAAATATCATTTAAAGGGGGAATCTTGGAGTGAAGCATGCATAACTCTGTTTCTGAAGAAAGACAATGTATTTTAGGCACTTGGCAGCACCTTTAGCCTTAGATCACCTTAATATATGTTTATTGTGACAGAAAAACAGACCAGGCTTAAAGATAAAGGAAAATAGCAAACAGAGATTGAGTGTTTCACCCAAGTTACAGACAAAACAGATTAATCATATTGTAGAAACCTGAAGTTATTTAGAACTTTTTATGGTGTCTTCTAATCTGGTTCAGAACAATTTCAGGTGTCAGCAACAAGCTATATATAATTTTCAGGAATTTGTGTAATGTATTTTTCCAAAGTTTTAGGTCCATACAGTGTGAAAAATAAGCATATTTTGCTTTATTAGAACTGAAATAGTCCTAACGATTATTTTTATAATCTGATATAGTAAGAGATAAATTTCTCATCAAAGGTATCAAAATCCATCTGTGGGAGGGAAGAGTTGCTTACTAGCCCATTAAATGCAGTAGATAATTTCTAATGAAAGAGTTTTATTTATGTATCCCTGAATTTAGCTAAGACTGTGTATATCTGTCTACATGCTGAAGAGATGCAGTAAGTGACTATAAATTTTACAACAGTCTAATTCCCTAGCAAGATCTTAGGAATGACATGGAATAAAACATGTTAAATACGTTTTAGGCATGCTGGTCTAAAACTACCAAGCTGTAGGTTTTTTTCTCATTAAAAAATGAGAAATGAGTACTGTATTTGTACTATTTTGACAGTGCAGGGTTGAAGTGGGTTTGTGCAGCCAGGCTTTAGTAATCGAGGGGGCTACAGGGGTGGCTTCTGTGAGAAGTTGCCAGAAGCTTCCCCCATGTCCAGCAAAGCCAGTGCCAGATGGCTCCAAGACAGAAGTGCCCCTGGACAAGGCTGGGCCAATCAGAATTGGTGGCAGTGCTCTGTGATAACAAGATGAAGGAGGAGAAGGAAAATAAAAAAAAATATTGCATTTATATAAATGCGAGCACAGAAGAGCAGGGTGAGAACATGTAAGAGGAACAGCCCTGCAGACACCAAGGTCAGTACAGAAAGAGGGGTAAGAAGTGCTTCGGGTGCTGGGGCTGAGATTCCCCTGCAGCCCATGGTGAGGCAGCTGTGCCCCTGCAGCCCATGGGGATCCACAGAGATCCATCCACCTGCAGCCCACGGAGGAGACCCACACTGGAGCAGGAGGATGCCTGGGAGGAGATTGTGATCCCATGGAAGGCCCGTGGAGAGAGGAGCCCACCCTGGAGCAGCCTGTCCTTGAAGAGCTGCACTCTGTGGAGTAGTGACCCGCACTGCATCAGTTTGTGAAGGTGGACTCATACTGGAGAAGTTCATGGAGAACCATCTCCCGCAGGAGAGACCCCAAGCTGGAGTAGGGGAAGGGCTCCTCTCCCTGAGCAGCAACAGAAACGACCTGTGATGAACTGACAATAACCCCATCTCCCTGCACTGCTGGGGAGGAGTTAGAGCAGGGAAGGAGGCAGAGGCAGGAAGAAGTTGTTCTTAAGGTCTTATTTTACTTGTCACTATCCTGCTCTGATCCAGTTAGTAATAAATTCAATTAGTATCCCTAATTCTAGCCTGCTTTGCCTGTGATGTTATTTGGTGAGTGATCTTTCCCAATCCTTATCTCAACTCATGAGCCATATCTTCTCTCCCCTGTCTAGCTGTGGAGAGGAGTGATAGGGAGGCTTTGGTCATTGTCTGGTCTTTAGCCGGGGTCAACCCACTACAAGGGGTTTTTTTCACCCTCAATGTCAGGGTTCAATTTTAGTTACAAATTACCTCACAAAGTTGTTTCTTACTTTAACATGACTTTTTCATGTTTGTATTTTAGCTTGTCACCTATTTTGTGTAATTTATCTACTTCAGGCCCTCAATTAATAAAAATTTCATTGATGATTGAATGAAATCAACTGATATCCTCAACTCATGTTTCACTTGACAAGTAAAATTCCAGAAGGTTTAATGAGTCAGGAAGAATAGAATATCCTAATCTGAAAACTATTTCAAAATCATCTCCAAAATTTAGAAATGAAACTTTTTATAATGGCGGGTCTAATTTAGCTTTACAGGGTCAGTTTTGAACAATGTCTGCCTTTGAGATAAGAAACTGACTATAACACACATATATAATTAATAATTTATGGTATCTATAAGGAAACTGTTTCATCAGTCCTAAGATTGGTTCCCTTAGTACTTTCTTCTAACTATGCTATTATCAACACCTAAATAAAGGGTCAGAGAATTTCAGGTATAGGACAATAATATCAGAATTTGTTCCTGACTGATCGTTATTATATGTGGATTCTTGTTAATGAAGCAAGAATTACTTTAAACTTCTAGTTTGAATATAAATTTTCTATTGACATTAACTTGATTAAATCATTAGAGATGAAATAATATCTTATGACATTTCACTAAGATATTAGAATAAGGTATAATACTATTTATAAATAAATCACCAAAAGTATATAATGTCCGAAGACAATAGTCTTTCTACCCTATTAAGAATTCTAATCTACTGAGTCTTATACTTAATAATTAATTGTTTAGCCTTTCTCTGACTTGAAAGAATCCATCCACTCTGATGTTGCTTTCACACCCATCTTTTTCTACCATTCTACCTTTCCAACATTTCTATAATAAGAACTATTTTTCATCAAAGCAGATTTTCACACAAATATGATCTATTTTTGCATTTGAAGCCAGCACAACTATATATGACAAGTAATCATCAGAGCTCAGTTCTGCATTCTTTCTAGTGATCATGTGTCTCCAGAAGAACCAAAATACTTGCCAACTATGCTACTAAATTGGGTTAAGTAATTTTAAAAACATCAAAGCTGGGCTTGTATCCCCCAAAAATAATTCCTAAGAAACTCATTTTATGATTCTGTGTAATTATAGCTTAAAAACATACACAGAAATCTGCCATCTTTTCCCATGTGATGCCTTCAGGACTTTGCAGTGATCTTTCAATCTTAAAGCTACTCTAATTTATATGAAGATGAAATGATTCAACAGATTTATTGTAAAATTAATATAAACACTGAGGTTTTTTTCTTTTTCACTGTTTCAGAACAACTTAGGGACTCAGAATTTAGAAGAATTATTGTTAATGTATTAAGGTAATCTGACTCACAGGAATTATCAAATATATTTCAGCATTTCTTCTACTGATATAATGCATTTTTTCTCTGACTTGCATGATTCTTCATAACTTCTCATTTTATCATTTTCGTTCAATATTTTGTGACTGATTTAAAATTATAAAATAGCCATTTCAAGCATAGCTGCATTACTGCCTCAAAAAATTGAACTTTTTCTGGTTTTATTTTCAATTTGTTTTCTCCCCAAAATAAATCAAGCATGCTGCCCCCTCCCTGCCCCCCCTACAATGTCATAGAAGCATAGAATGGCCTGGGTTGGAAGGGACCTTGAAGACAATCTATTTCCAACCCCCCTGCCATGGGCAGGGACACTTTCCAATAGACCAGGTTACTCAAAGCCCCATCCAGCCTGGCCTTGAACATTTCCAGTGATGGGATATCCACAACATCTCTGGGCAATCTGTTCCAGTGCCTCACCACTCTCACAACAAAGAATTTCTTCATAATACCTAAACCAAAACTACTCCTTCAGTTTAAAGTCATTGCCCTTTGTGCTGTCTCCATGTGCTCACATAAAAAGGATTTGTGTTTCCCATCTTTCTTGCAGGTTCCCTTCAGGTCATGAAAGACCACAGGTCATCTTGAAGCATTCCCTTCTCCAGACTGAGCAAACCCAATTCTCTTAGTCTTTATAGCAGAGGTGCTCAATCCCTCTAATATCATTGGTGTTCCTCCTCTGGACTCATCCAAGGTCAGTGTCCTTTGTGTATTGGGGGCCTCAGAGTACTCCTCGTGGGGTCACACAAGAGTGGAGAGGAGATGCAGACTCCTCTTCCTCAACCTGATGGCTCTGCTGCTTTTGGTGCAGCCCAGGATGCAGGCATAATTTTCCAGCAGTGCTCAGTGACTTCCAGGTTCTCCTCGTTACCCGTGCTGAGTGCATTCATGTCAAGGCACCTCAGCTGGCCTTTCGATTCTGTTGCCCTCCTACAGGAACACCCCTTAACTCCTTTGAGAGATTTCCCTGGTGTTTCTCTGTTGGCTTCTGTTATCTCAGGAGTCGCTGGCTCATCTCTGCAAGACTGCAAATGTCCTCCAGTGTGGCCAGCACATTTCAGAGTCAGCGGCAGAGGGTCCTCACTAGCACCTGTCCATCTAACCCTTCCAGATCACCCCACAATTTGTCAGGGACAGGCTCCCTGGGGTGGCTTTTGTCCAGGTGGGGCTGGGTTAGTCCCTGCTGGCTCCACCCATGCGAATCAGAGCTGCCTTTGAGTCACAACTCCACCACCTCTGGCGTGGGAGGTGAGGTTGGGGTGGCTCCCTCTGCTCTGGTTCTGAGGTCTTGCTGGGTAGGAAGGCTTACCTGCCTCCCACACTCCTCAGCTCCAGAGCACTTCATCTTTGAAACATGTACTTTATTACACACACACATATATATATGTGTCTAGGTGTATATATACATGTGTGTATACACACACACACACACACACACACACACACACACATATATATATATAAATATGTATGATGTATTTCTTCAAGAGATAGGAGGGCATCTGAAAAGTATTATTTTTTTCAGGAAGGTATAGCAATACAAAAATTAAGGGACATGCCTGAGTTAGAGTATTAGTTCTATAAATAGATTTAGATGGATTTCCACACTCTCTCAGGAAGTAAATTCACAAAAGTCCTTATCTAATTCTCATTCAAATCAATAGCAGCTTTTAGTAGGCTTTGAGACTAGTCTATTTAATCTTTCTTTATCTCAGTTATTCTGCTGTAAATGGAGGATATCTCCTTTAATCACAGAAGTGAAGTGAGCAAGAATGTTTAATAATTTATAAAGAATCAAACAGTGCTCAGAGGTAGGCCATAAAAGCAAGCTCCTTTCTATATCTATTGCTGAAAATACTACACAAGATCCAGCTCATCTAAGTTTTTTACCACAGCTGGGGAAAAAAGAACATTGCTCAGACAACCCTGAAAACTCCTAACCTTCTTTGATGGGGCAGGTAACTTAGGTGCATTACAGGCACCGCTTCCAATCAATGCCTAAAAGGAAGTTATGTGGTGACATGGTTCTCCTATTTTATGTCTACTTTATGTCTGACCATCCTTTCTAGTTATCTGTATACAGCAGAGACTTGAGTAATGCTCCCAAATACACCCACCCTCTGTTCAGCTAGTGCTCTTGTTCTATTGCCACTCATGGGACGGGAAGCAGAAAAGGCTTTGTTGACATTGATAAGCACTGCCAGCAACTATCTAATCTCTCTCTGCAAATAATGGGTGGTTTCAGTCATTATTCTTATTCAGTGTGGCTCCTGGCTTTTGATACCCTTTAATAGGACTGAGTATTATCTGGATGAATATGAGCAGGCACAGATCAAAACCAGCCCAGGCAGTGTGCCAGCAGTGAAATGGTGTTCTGCACCAAAGGACAGTGTTCAAAGATGTGCCTTGCTCCTATGCAAGTTAACCCACACAGCTGCACCCAGACTGCTCTCAAAGAAACAGAATGAGCAGCTTCTGGTCTAAACCTGGGTGTTACAACTGCTTAAGCCATGGGAAGACATTGACATACGGGTCACAATTCTCACAAAACTTTGTTTTGGGGGTCTTGATATGTTTGTGTTACAGAACAGATTCAGGACATCTCAGTGGTGACTTAGACTTTTTATTAAAGCTGCTAATACCACTCTTGATCTTATGCAGGATTCTACACTGGACGTTTTATTGAATTATGGAAAAAAACAAACATGCTTTCTCATCCCCTGGGATAAGAGTAGATAAAGGTAGTATAATTAAAAATTCAATGTTTAGCTAAGCAATCTATGAAGACAGTAAAAATAAAACTGCTGTTGAAAAATACAATTTTAATTATATTAAAATTTGCAGCTAACAGAGTAATTCAATGTAGAACATCTCATTATAAAATAATAAGGTAAATTGATAATATCTTTGCACTTTGATAGCAGATGCAATTCGATACTAAATTAGACTGCTTACATGAAATCCCGGTATCCCACAGTGCTTAGGGTCTGTTTAACATTTAAAACAGCTGTGTATCTGTAGATCTCTATCTTCATACATTTTTGTTCCAGTTCTTTCATTATTAGTTTTACTGCTTCTTTTTCAAGTACACTCCTGAGCCTAGTACCACATTGAGAAATCTACCAATACCACAATGCATCACTGAAAATAATAGAACCTAATAAAGAACATTTTAGAAGGTTTTTTATTTTTATTTTTTTTAAATACAAATAAAACAAGGGTAACTTGATAACAGTGTACTTAAAATGACTAATTAAGCTGGCTGAACATAGGTACTAAGTTGGCAAAAATTATTTAATCATCCTATGACTCAGTAACTGAAATTGTTATAATTAGATGTTACTTTCACAAAAAGAAACCTGCACTTACAAGAAGAAAATAAAATTAAAAACTGTTCAGAGTACAACGTCAAGCTTTGATGAAAAGATATTTATCTTGGGAGCTTTTAGTTAAAAATAAAATAAAATATTTCTGCACTAGTTTTATTAAACATAAATTTGCCAGTTACTGGTTTACAATTAAATTTTCTATCTAGAAGAGATTTTCTTTTTACATTTATCCGGACTTGAAAATGTACAATTTCAGAAATAATAAAATGTTTTATTAGGTACATTTTTACAGCTTGAGCTGCCAGAGTGAAAAAGGGTGTTAGAAATTTTAATTACTTGCTTTATTGCTCTGATAGTCCAGTATATATGTTTATTGATATATTTCATTGATATATTGCTTTATTTCCTGAGTTCTGGAGCAGCTGGAGCCTATACTGGTATCTGAAAATTAGGACTTCTCCCAGCATCAATAAAGAAGGGTAATTTCATGTAAAAATAGCCATCATTTAATTAACATGATGTGTTTCCCTTTAAATAATCAGCAAAGGTATCATTAGGGCTTTTTAGGGGATAAATCCAATCCTGATAATTGTGAAGTTAATTTAACCAAAATGGAGGTATCTGCATGCCAGAAAATGTTCTCTAGTTGTCTGTGCACAATAAGCTCTAAAAGTATAAATTTACATAAATCTATTGAGTTGTGGATTTATACCATCAAAGATCCTATCTCCGTGTTAAAACCTGCTGTTCTTCAAAGTAACATATGTATAGAATAGTGAATTATGGGAATAGGGCTATCATTGAAATTTCCATTCATTTGTTGCAATCTTAGTTTTTATCATAAATGACCAAGTATTTCTCAGACAGAAAGAAAAAGGCAAAGAATTCATACGAATACATATCCTAAGCCAAAATCAGACTCATACAAATATTTTCTGAAGCTTTAGGGGTAACAGAACCCTTTATTTAGAGCTGAAGGGAAGGGACGCTATCCAGAGGGACCTTGGCACACTTGAGAGGGGGGCAAATGCAAACTTCATGAAGTTCAACATAGCAAAATACAAGGCTCTACACCTGGGGTATGGCAATCTCAGACACACAAACAGACTGGGAAGAGAAGGGATTGAGAGCAGCCCTGTGGAGAAAGACTTGGAGGTGATGGTTGGTAAAAAATCTGAGATGAGCTGGCAGTGTGTGCTTGCAGCTCAAAGACCAATTGAATCCTGGGCTGCCTCCACAGGAATGTGGCCAGCAGGTTGAAGGAGGTGGTTGTCCCACTCTGCTCTTGTGAGGCCCCTCTGGAGCACTGCATCCAGCTCTGGCGTCCCCACCATAAGAAGAACATGAAACTGTGGCAGCAAATCCAGAGGAAGGTCATGAAGCTAGGGCTGTTCAGTCTGGAGAAGGGAAGGTTGTGTGGAGACCTCACAACAACCTTCCAGTGTCTGAATCAGCCCGCTGGAAGCTTCTGTCAGAAGCTCTAGTAATAGGAGAAGGAGTAATGGGTACAAATTGATCTTTAAGGTCCACTCCAACCCCTTACCATTCTATGATTCTGTGGTAAGTCTCATCCTTGAAGAGAGCCTTTCCTACAAAAAGACTGCATGGAACAGCCACTTTATTCACAGACACTGAGTTTAAGGAAAAAGCAGCAAACTCTTCTAGCAGCCCATAGATGTATCTTGCATTGAGATTGGCACCAAAATACTCTAGTCTCAGTATTTCCTTTTCCACCTTCTTATAAGAGGGCTTATGTGGTTTAATGCCCCATTTTTGATTTTTTTTCCCTTTGCAAGTGGAGCTGATTTGGAAGACAAGTGTATCAGTCTTCATACTACTTTCACACAGGACATTTTTCTCAGGTTCAGAACAGCATTATGTAAAGGAAAGGACTAGAAACTCAAAAGCAAAGACATTTTTCTGTGACTTCTTCCAATTCTTGAACTTTGTTATGTATGAATTTCATTAATTTTCTATTCAAATTGTTTTGCTTAGTTATGAAGGTCTTTGTTTGATAAAAAAGAACTCCTTTATAAGGAGCTCCTTTATAAGACTAGGAAGAAGCCATATAGTTATAGAATACACTCAACCAGGAATACTAAGTATAGCTTAGAGGAATACTATGTCAAGTCTCATCTTAGATAACTGCATGATTTTCATGACCAAGGTTTTCATTACTGGTTATGGGAGTTCTAGATTTATTCAAATTTTCTGCTTTACAGGACACATCAGAAATATTGCAAGGAATCCAGACATTACTAAACTGTTTAATAATAATTAAACTATTCTATCTGGAGAACTGCTTTGCTCACTCTAGATTAGAGCCTGGCTGTGACAAACACATCAAATGTGGACAGTTAAAAAGAGGATAGTTCACAAAAAAATAAAAGCCAAAAGAATAGCGGAGAAATATTTTAAGTCTTCTGTGGACAAGCTTTTCTTCACCCTTCTAATGAAAGAGGTAGACTAACAGATTAAGTTATATCAGCCAATATCACATATATAGTACTTGTCTCCACTTGATAATTTTGGTATGCATTACAAGTCAAAAATATGCTGTGGAGAAATGGTTTTATGTTTTGTCTTAACTATGATCTGCTCTATATTGCTTTTATCTGATAAAATCAGACAGCAGTTCAATAACCAGTTTAAATCTCATTTTCTGTGAATTATTTTATGTCTGATAAAACCGTAGTAATTTACAATTAATAAGTAACCTTGTATTATGCTCCAATGTAAGTATTGTTTTTTAAACTGTAAAATAATGTCATCTGTCAACTAAATGAAACAAAATTTACAGTATGTCACTCTCAGTTTGATCCATTATTAATTTACAAACCTATGAATTTACATATACAGTTCTGTAGTCTTGTAAATTGCTTTTTGAAATTGGCTTTTGAAATAATCTTATTTTTTTCTGCCTCACATTACTGCACTGACTGAAAATTACTTGCATCATGAGATGACAAAGGAAACTCATGACATCTGACCATACTGGTGTTGTACTTCCTTTTTTTTGCACAGATTTCATAATATAGATGCATCTCGCTGGCATCATTAGTAGCTGTCTTCATTGATACAGAAATTCTAGGACATGTGGTAGGGTTAAATTACTCTCACTTAATAACTACTTTTAGGTTGTTTCTTTTTTCACATACACACATTAACTGGTCCCTTAATGCATCATTTAAGATCTCTGAACTGTCAATGCTCTGTTAATTTTCTTAATTCAGCCACTTAAAAAAAAATATAAATGTGAAAGCAGTCTGAAGTCACCAGCAGCTGAGGGAATAAGTGATGTTGTGTAGTTTCCACAATCTATGTAAATGTTTTTTCCACTGGTTTAATAGGAGCACTTAGCTTATGCAGTATCTTGTAAAGGTTAACCACCATTACACTCACTAAAACCATGAAGTAGGGTTTGGTTTTGTTTTTTGTTTTTTTTTTTTTTTTAATTTAGGATATTAGGTAATTCATGTTATTTGAAGCCTGAGATAAAGGTGGGACAGTTCTCTACTGAGCAATCAAACAATTCCATTTCCCGCAAGTTAAACATTAACCTTTTTTCTGTTTTAAACAAGTGATTCACTCACAGTCCCAGTAACTACATGTTGCTTTATTCCTTATGTTTTTTGCTAGATTTTCATCCTTTTTCTTTTACAATTTTTATGGGAGGTAATTCTGTTCTCTGTGTTATGTTCTTTGCAACTTTCTTAATAATGGTATTTTGAAGAAATAATTAATTATATATGGTTAGTGACATATTTAGTTTTGATTATTCAGCTAAATGTATTTTGGACTTAAGAAATGGTGAAGTAGTAGTAATAAAATAATTTTAAAATAATTTGAGGACATATTATCAATATCTTTTGCACCCAGTATATAAAAAAACATTTAATTTGCATACTTTTCAACAATGCCTGAATGCAGTTTTATAGATTTCACACATGAAAATATGAGGGTTTGCAGCATATATCTTTCTATTTTCCCTGCTTATGCATTGTCTGCTTTACAGTGCAACATTTGGCCATGTGTAGCATAAAACCAAAATCTTCCTTCTTAACAAGAGTTGATGCCATGTGGCAAAAAAGGAGCACCTAGTCATGGACATTGCTGAGATCGATTTATGAAGTAAACCAAGCAGGGCTGTGTCAGGAATAGCTCAGCATTCACACACACAGCTACACACATGCATGTACTGTAGTAGGGCACCAAGGAAGACATTTTTACAAGTAGATTTTGATTTCAGTCCAAATATAGGCAGGGTATAATCATAGGCCTTGGCTGTAGAGACCGATATGTTAGTACCTGAGTGACTGCTCTGTAAGCTGAGCACGTACTCTGATGTCAGCATGTATTGCCTTTAATTGTGTCCTGTACCAGCTGATTCTTAAGGACATGTGTAAGAACACAGTGTCCAAAGTGAACCTCCATGTACCACATGGAAAGCTGGGTATTGAACAGGAAAAAGATTGATAGCTGTGCTCACTTGGAAAAATATTTTAAAAAGGTGAGAAACAGTGAGGATGATCACCTTGACCACAGGTGGGAACTCTGAGCAGCATGCTGTAGTTAAAAAACAGATTCTCATCCAGCAGTGCAACAGACACCATTCTCAGCATTGGGTGGGACATAGATTGCTGTCGTATTTTCTATAATTTCTATCCTTTACACAATAAAATAGATAAACCTATGTTTTTCTAATTGAGATCCCATAAGAACTGGTACCAAGAGGGAATTAGCTGAGACAGCTGTGACACCATTTCAGTGGATTGGCATAGAGGAAGGAGCCTGTGGAAACACAATGATCACCCCAGCCATGCTCAGTGTCAAACTACCCCGCAGCTCAGCCCTGACATGGACTCTCTACTTATATGCACTTTTTTCCCCATATGCTGTCCTTGAGGAGTGGGGGGTTTTTGCACATGTCATCAATCAAGTCAGACAACGGTGATATCACACTAAACCTTTCCATCAGTCTCAGGTAGTGTTGCTCTGTCACTGCTTGGTCCAGGGTCCCTGCCATGGCTCATCCACTCAGTTCATTTTTGTCTTGTCCTGTGTGCTGCATCTTATGCTGTTTGGTCATAACTCGTTGTCAAGGCAAGGTTGTAATGTTCTTGTGATAATCACCTGGAGGGCCTTGTCTATTAATTTTTAAGTATTCTTTGCAAAGCCTAAAAATACTTTGAAGTAACCTGCTTTCATTATAATCAAGTAATCTTTTTAATAAATGATTGTTCACTTGGCAATGAGAGCAAGTCAATGCAACGCCTGGTAACTGTCAGTCAGGTTTGATTGCAGCACCAATTTGATCAAATTGCAGTTGATGAGCATCTCCAGTTTAAGTCACTTTGCATGCCTGTTTCCAGTTTTAGAAAACTGTTTGGATGAGTGGTGGAATATTAACACTAAAAGTAAACAAGATGATTAGATGGGCAATGGATTTTATTCTCCTGCTATAAATACATTGATATACATTGAGCTTTTTAAGAACTTGTAGTAGGGAGCAGATTGACAGCTTTATTAGTTTTATGTTGGATTACTTAAGTAATAGTTCTGACAAGAAGAAATCAAAAAACCAAAATAAACTATTCATCCATTTTCAAGAACCTGTCAAATATACTTGCAAAGCTGATCTTCCCAAATCAAAATTAAAAAAAATTGTTGTCTATCAGTCACATTATTGTCTAAAAAATGAAACAAATTTGCAGCTTGAAAGCTGACAGCTGAGCAAACAAGCACTGTTACAAAATCAACAATTTTATTTATGTACTTGTAAACGTTTGCAATTGTGTGGGCTGCAGAGATTGTTCTTTCTCAGAGCCCAAATCTACTTAAAAAAACTGAATACACAAAACAGAGCACACACACACCTCAATAAACCCTGAGGTTTGTCTAGCCTACAAATTCAGCCCTAATTCTACACTTATATAAGGAAAAAATCAAAGAGAAGGTATGCCTTCGGGTACTGAAGCAATTTTTGTCTATGGATACTTAATCTCAGTCCTCCTCATTTGTCCTTCACTCCTCCCCCACCTCTCATTACAATTGCGCCAATTACTGTTTGACACCAATCAGGGCAAGAAATGCTTCTGAAGTGCTGGCAGCATGGAAGGTACACCAGGGGACCTCTCTGATGCTGAGGTCTAAAAGCTGAGATTCCCCTGCCTCTCCCTTCTGGGAGGGGAGATCAATATAGGAATCTCTGCTCATAGCCATCAATTCACACTAAACTTTCTGGTATATTTCCCTTTGAGACTTGTATGTCTTTGAGAAACTTAAAAATTTTGACAATGAATCACAAGTTTTTAGGCATAGAAGTAGTTACAGATGAACTACTTGACTTCAAGTGGATTATTTTTGCATGATCTTGTTTTCCATTTTCATTGAAATACTAGCAAAATGTTATAACATTAAATCTCAGTGACCAAATTCTATCAGCAAAGAACTAGAGACAGAAATTAAATTCTCAAACCATCTAACAGTTTGGAATTACAGCAATTGGATAAAATAATTTCTTCCCTCCCTAAGAACATTCAGAACAATTTCACAACTAAATATTGAAAGTTTCTTTGTCATGTTTCATTGGAAGCCATTGCTAATGATGGAACACTATGGATGCATTTTTTCACCATTGAATATAATTGCGGTTAAAAAACACCAAACCAAGTTTCTTTCATTTGTAAAACTTTTGGCAATTAGTTATGCGAAAGACTATTTTTATTTATGATATAATCCCTAAAAGATTCTGTGCTATTCTGTGCTAGTTGGTATTATTATTATTTCAGATCCATTAATGCTAAGTTTCATTTTTAAAGGTCTCTCAGGGCAGCTAAAATATAGCAAAAAATTGAAGACACACCACTAATGAAGTCTGTTTCATAACCTCAGAGCTATGTTCTTTCACCATTTTGACAAAAAGTAATTACTTTCTTTATTTTACCCAAAGGCTAAACTTCTAATATAAGAAAAAAAAAGAGTGGGAAAAATACACATTAAATTAAATGTGCAGAATAGGTAAAAATAGAATGACATAATGCTTAATAGTAAGCCTAAAAGTGCTAACTGGAACTATTCATATACCCACCAAAAACAATTTAAGAGTAGGATTGTTTGCTAGTTTGCCAGTAATCACTATTTTCAAGACAGAGAAAATGCACACATACACACATATATATATTTATAGGCTCATTTTTATTTAATCAGAGTGATTTATTCATGTCACTAATAATGAGTGTAGTTTTAGAGCAAAGTAAGCTTGAGTTCTGGTTAGTAATGTATATATTTTTTTCATAACAGGTGTTACAGTCTGATATAAAATTTCCCATGCTGAATTGTATCAGCACAATTTTGAAAGAAGTTTCTTTTCTAACTGTAATTACAAGTAGATGCGTTTTTTTCGTTTGTTTTTCTTCCTCACCTCAAAAGCAATTCAAAGATTTTGCAGTTTTTAAGAGGGGTGGCTACAAGAACAGTCCACAGTAATCAGCGATCTCTAATCCAAAATGCATTTGCTAAGCAGAATAGATATAACATGAGATTATTGATGTTTATTTTCATATTTCTGCTCTGTGACATGCGCAAAACAGCCCCTCTGGTCCAGAGTAGAGCAGCAATGCAGGCCAGAGGAGCAAACTCTCCCCCAGGGTCAATGTGCCAAGGCCTGGCTGATGGTTGGGCTCCTGTGCCAAACAGGAGTCTCCACCTTGGGCTCAGCTTTCCCCACGGTGCCAGATAGTCCTGTACGTTTGCTCCTGTGCTCCTGCATTTCATTTGCTGCATATTTCTTTTATTTAGATCAGCTCACTGGCTTAAATCACCATTGGTATCTCCCAATGAACATCACCAGATTTTTGTAACCTCCTGCCTCAAATGTGTTAGAAAAGTCTACAGTTGTTTCTTTTTTTCTTTTCCAGTCAGTTACAGGTTAATCTAGTCATTTTGAGATGGGCAGATCTAGCTGAAGGCTCATTACTTTGGGTTGTACTTTTAGGTAGGCTTCATTGTCTGAAATTAGTTCTAAAAGTTGTATTCTGCACAGTTTGTGGAGACTGCAGAGCATATTAGTTAGATGAGAGGCGTGTTACGAAACCACTACCAGACAATACTTTATCTGCCCGACAAGGTCATGTTTTTGTTCAGGGTGATGAAAATACTCCAAAGGAGCTGTGAGTTCAACTGATTTAATTAAGAAAATAATGAAACCTTTCTGTAAAATTAATTCCAAGCTAGGTCTATGTGCTGAGCTTTAAATCAATTTTAAATCGTCTAGAGCTATCCTGAATAAATAGGGTCTGTATCTAGCTGTGTTACTTCCACAGTATTCCCAGAGCTCAGATTACATTTTGAAGCATGAGGATATGTAGCATCTTTATTAATAAAAAGATCTAGACATCTTCTAAGGGAAACAAGTCCTTCAATAATTTGGATAGAATACTAGCCATTGATAGGTCAATTCCTTTACTGTTTTTAAAATATGATTTCATCATTGCATAGTATCTGCTAGGATACTCCAAAATAAGAGCAGAAAGAAATCAAAAGCTTTTTTAATGTGTTCTTTTCAATCTCTATCCAATCAAAACATTACTTTTGATCATGGCTTTCTGTCATCAGGTACCCCTTCTCTTACTTAGCCACATTACAGTACATATTGGATTAACAAAAAAGCCTACAACAAACCTCATCAACCAGCTCAATATCTTTCCATTTCTGATCTCTGTGTTGAAGAACCAAGTCTGCCATTGAGAGACAAGAGAGAAAAATTAAATAAAAACTTTTACAGTGAAACATAGCTATATAGCTATTCAACAATTTTTTTTCACGCTTCTGCTCAAATCTCTGTTTCTACCTTCTCTG
Organism: Onychostruthus taczanowskii; assembly: GCF_017590055.1. NCBI lineage: Eukaryota > Metazoa > Chordata > Aves > Passeriformes > Passeridae > Onychostruthus > Onychostruthus taczanowskii. The sequence continues at coordinate 15,294,533 of NW_024497629.1, read as the reverse complement.
AAGGAGGCTAAAAAATGTCAGAAAAGTAGACATCAAGAAGGAAATTCTAGGAAAACAAAAATTGAGGAAAATATCTCCATTCAGGGATGGGAGAAAGCAAAGAAGCACAATTCTCTAAAGTTTAATTATGGAGTCATTTTGGCATAAGTAAAATAGCCCAATTACAAAGATTGAAAAATAAAGAGGTGCACTTTGTTGATGCCTGGAAATCTGTGGAAACCGTAAATGTATTCCTGTTGTGTTTTGGGTTTTGGGGTCTTTTTGTGAGTGCATCACACTTAAGTGAATCTTCCAAATTGCTGTGGACATTTATGTAAGAGGTAAAAATTTACTTCAACTCTATTTCCTGAAAAGTTAGCTTGAAAGAAGTGGGGTTTCACGCGTTGAATTCAGGACAGATCTCTTTGCATTGCACTCATGTGAAAGGAGAGACATCTTACAGAGTTCCAGAATCAGAAAATTGATAGAGAAATCATGGCGATAACTAATAAACTGTTCTGCAGTCACAGTGTTTCAGGCAATGTTACTACTAATTAGTATGCTAAAAAATGATAATAAAAGTACCATATTATAAAAAATGGGCTATAGAAAAGCAACATAGCATTAAATATAAATATTTTTTTCTGATTGTTATGTAATCTAATGTTTGGAAGTACAATTTATTTTTTTTTACCTTTTCAAAACTAGATTCCTATGAAGATTATAGATTTTATGCATACTTGCCTTATTGGTAATTCTGAAGTTACATCAATATTGAGAAAATTAAGTCTGATACCTTCATATCATGGTCATAATTCCATAATTAACCCTTTAACAGACAATAGGTGGATTAAGGTGATAAAGATATAGGAATGAAACAAAACAGATTTTTAAACCCTGGAATCTGGATAAAATATTTTCAGATTTCTCAAGAGGCTGGACTGCTGTTTTTAAATTACACTTGTACTCTAGTTCCTCACCAAAGAAATTTTAAGAAAAGCTAAAAGTAAGTAAACTTCTCTAAAACCAGATGCTAATTAAGCATAGTTATTAATTATTTTGACTAACAAGCTCAAAGATCATCTGAGAAATGGCTCTAATAAGATCTTTAGTATTTCAAGAATAATCTGTAAGTGTATTAAATCTGAAAAGCATAGTAAAATATATTGCACTTGGGAAGGAGTATATGTCAGTATGAATGAAGATCAGGCAATATCCAAGCAAAGGTCAGCTGTTTTTGAAATATTTAGGGAAGTAGCTACAGGGTAGGCTAAGGGTGAAGTATTTAAATTGGATGAACCACAAAAAAAAAAAAAAAAAAAAAAAAAAAAAATCCAGTAGGAATTTTCCAAATTATTAGCAGCCACAGCATTTTCTGCTATTTGACTTTTTAAACTTTATCATTTTCCTTCCTTTACAGAAACAGTAGTTATCTTTTTCTCCAAAATAAGCAGGCAAAAAGTAGATAAAAAGCCAAATAATTCTTCTCTACCAACTCTTTATGTGGACACTGGTGACTGTTGCAACCTTTGCATTTCAACAATTCTGGAGAAAGTTAGCACACTTGTTTTCAGGACAGCCTTTAAATTTCACTGACCTTAAGTGATGTGGCATTAAATCAAGTTACACTAAGGAAACAGCACCGACCATTCTGACAACTGATTTCTCACTTGTGATGGATGAAGACATCTATGTACTAATTCTCTTAGATTTACAGCTGTTCTTAGGAACAGGAACCATGATCTTCTTGAATCTGAACAGTCTTGTATGAAGTGAAGGGATTACCCAAGTGAGTTGTTTATATTTTATATTTTTTTGCCCTTTGAGGATCACAAAAAAATTGTTTATCATTTCCAAAGACCTTTTGTCCGAATAAGAGACGTAGAAGCTTATGATGAGTGAGTAGTAGGAAAGCTTGGAAACATTACTGGACAAAATTACTGAGACAATTTATTAGCAAGTCAATGTAAGTGGTGAAAATTGTTTTTAAATAAATTGATTTTCAGTAGATTTGGTGAAATAAAGAGAGATGGATTAAAAAATTAAACTTTCCTAAACATCAAAAATGCTTCCAGCCTCTATAAAATGGAATCAATATAATCCTCATTATTCCTCTAGACACTTTAATTTTTAACCAGGTTGTATTAACTATTCCTGTTTTAGAAATATGTGTAGCTGAATACATGTCTGTTACCAAGCAGTTAATATAGATATAAATGTCAGTGAATACACTTTTTGAATACACTAGAGTAAGTTAATTGAAATATAGTACTCATCCTTTTGATTTTCACTATACTCCTTGGAAATTACATAATTTTCTGCATTTTCTCACCATGAAAGCAAATTTAAATAACACAGTATTGGTACTCATCCATCAAACATTGATTTATGCAAGTTGTTCCCCAGGACATAGCTGATACCAAAGGACTTGCCGGTGAAGTTCACCTGCACATTTACAGATTATTAAAGTTCTAATCTTTGATGTTCGTGGTGGTTATCTCTCTGTCCCTGTATTTATCATTCAAAATAAATAATAAAAAGATTAATTTGCATGGTCAGTTCTACAACTTGATGAAGTAAGCCACTAAGATTAGCTCAGTTGGTTAGAGCATGGCGCTATAATGCCAAGATTGAAGATTTGATCACTGGACTGGCCATTTATTTAAGCATTGGACTTGATGATCCTTGTGGGTGAGTTCCAGCTCAGAATATTCTGTGATTTTGTTAACATTAGTCACTATGAATTTCTAGGGAAATGCTAGGAATTCACTACTTTCTGAATAATTTGAGACTGGATTACTTAGACTTCATATTAATTCTCCCAGAATTCTCTTCAAACAAGAGCGGAGAACATAGGCACAAAGCTTTGTCTCAGAAAGATAATTGGAAATATCCAACCTCGCTTTGGATTAATCTGATTTTAAAAATGTTAGAGGAGCAGATATTTACCATCTTAGCTGTATTTAAGTACTTCAGAATATAGAATCATAGATTATGAAGCCTTGGCTACTAAATTCTTGGCTTATGCTTTAAAAATTATTGTGTTACATTTGCAGGTTTTGTTAAATAACCTTAGCAAACATTAAGAAATGTGGTTTTTACCCTCCCAGGATCCTTTTCAAAATAAATTGTTCCTTAAACGTAGAACTGCTGACTTTCTCTTCATGGACTATTCAGATCAGTTTTAAGTTTTCAAACCTTCAACTTTTATCAGAATTGCTGCTACTGTGCAAAGCACATCTAATGTACTAGCATTTATTGCTACCCTCCATTATTTCTTTATTATTTGAGCAATAAACCAGCACACTATTGCTTTGCCCATTGTAATTATCCACAACCGAGGATTTTTTTGGTTGTTTTTTTTTTTTTTTACCTTCAGGAAAGAAATGAGATGAAACAATATTGATTAGTAAGAAAGTAAAAATAGAATTAGTCCTTCAGCACAATTCCTTCTATAAAGAACTGTTTCAAATGAAGGTTTTAGCACCTGAACAAGGATATCTTATGTCCCTGGGATCAACACTAACTGCTGTTAGCTACATTGCTTTCATAAAATTGTATCATGCATTTGATATTCCTCCCACAAAATTGGATTCCAAGTGTTTTACAGCATATGAAGACTTTTTATTACATTCACAGTTTTAGTGCAATTTTTTGCAATTAAATATAGAAGTAGCAAAGTTATATATAGAGGCATTGTATCTGGTTTTGCTGTCATGTGCTATTAGTAAGAGTCAATTTCTTGCAGTTATTTAAAGGAATATCTATAGATTCTATGTGTATGTATTTATGCCAGTTTAAGCACATCAGGTTTATATATGTCCAGAGAAGTTCAATTTTATAACATTTTTGCCTTGATTCCTCAGCAGTCATTTCTTCTTAGACCTACTGTTGTCTTAGACCTACCGTCCGCTACTCCATCCTCTATTCTACTGCCATCATATAAGATTTTATAAAAGAACCAAATTAAAAGTCTTATCAGTTTATGGTTTTTTTTATTTCTCTAATGCTTCCAACACCCTTGATCTGCTGTCACTGAGCACTGTGCTCTGTAGCAATTTAGATAAACATTACAGAATTATAAACTTTTTTGTATTTCATTCACTCCTCAAGCTAACAATGAGACATGGTAATACCATTTCTGGCTTTTGCTTATAACTCAATAAATTGCTTACACTGCTTATATAATGTCACTTTTGGAGTTTTTCTATGCCTTTATATGGATAATTCTATTTCTTTTATGATACATTTTTACAGCAGTTACTTTCATTTTAAAATGGTGACATAGCTCCAGTTCCTAGTGCTGCAAACTTCACAGGAGGTATAATAAAAGAGGTTAGTATATGGATTTTCCCACCTTCTCTGGGTACTTTCTTCAATAATTGTAAGGCTTGAACTCATTTTAGTCCCTTGAGTAACCATTTTGCCTTCCCAATAATTTGTATGCTTTCCTGAAGGCACCTGACTGGAAAGGTTTCTGGCAGAGAAACTGGAATAACTTGGAATAAAACTTTGGAAACCTTGGAATAACATGAATTAAAGATCACACTTGTAAATAGTATGACAACTCTGAGCCTGGAAGACTAGGCTAATTCAGGAAAGACTAACTTTTCTGTTAAACTAATGGAATACTTGAGAAGAACTTACATGTAACCTTATCTTTTACCTGCTTAAAAGACTATGGGCTTTAAAAACTCTTGTGAATAATGTTCAAAATATTTTGGTGCAATACATACCTGTTATAACTGTCATACAATAGGGCTGCTGCAGCTCTGGAGGAAAACTGGGAGTTTACAGACGTGTAAGGATCTTGTCAGAGTACGCAGTTTTATGTTAATTTTATGTATTAAAGGTTGACTTTTTTTTTTTTTTGTCATAATGTCTGGTTATAGCTGGCATTAATAAATCAGATGACCAACAGAAAAAAAAATAAAAAACCCAACAAAAACAACAAATAAACTGAAGCAGCTACTTTAAGCAACAACCAGCCTTGTAGCCATATGAAAAATATATTCTTAGGCCATTTACTAAAGTGGCTCATCACCACCTGCTGGGAGAAAGATCTAAGCATTTGGCTATTATAACCCCAGGACCCATGATAATATTCAGTAGTTTGGGGGTCATAAGAACCCTTCACCTGACCTCATCTCCAGGTTACCCCAAAATTTAATCTCTCAATGTTTTATACCAAAGGGTCTTTCTGTTGGTGTTACATAATCGAAGGAGCTTTGCAACCTGCAGTCTCTTCAGGGAATTGCTTTGTTTCTGCAACAGCCCAGTGGCCAAACTCTTCTGTACAAATCCATGTATACATTTCTTACATTTCTTTCTTCTGGACTACACCAGAAGAAAAGGCAACATTTGTTGTTTGATACTGAAAGAAATTGCTAAAAATGTGTCATTAAGTGCAGGAAAAAAAGGAAAGCATCACTGTTTGAAGGACTGAAACGAAGCAATAGATAGGAGCATACTGATACAACTATTTTTATTTAAGGGCATGACTTTTAATGTCTACATTACAGTTAGTAATGTAGACATTAAAAAAGTAACCTCATATATACTGTCCTGCAACCATGGCCAGATGACCTCACAGTATTGATTTGAACCTGGTAAAGATGACCTTAAGGAGCTCGTCAGCCTACATCTATGCGGGGAGAACCTTGGAGAAACAGTTGGGAACTGTGAAGAGCTCAGAGTCCTTGCAATATACAGAGTATTTAGATACTGGCATCCAGGCAGCCACACAACTCTCATTTTGATACAAGTTTTAAAATGTAACAAATGTCCCTTACAATTAAAATAATGATTTATTAGGAATAATAATTATTTATGGGTAGTAACCGATAAGCAGAATATATGTAATTTAGCAGAAGTGATTTGTTTAACTATAAAATCAACTGAAGTTAGTGTAAGACAATTGAAAGACTTTACTATTCCCTTTTCATTTGCCCTCTCTCTTTTTCCTCTAGTTTTCTCTGGTGATTTTCAACTGACAAAAATAATGCCACTGAGATATAAATGTAAAGAAAATTATTTTTTGAGCATTCAATTTCAACCAGATCTGTTTTTCTAACAGTAGATCCTCCTTGCTTTGATCTAGAAAATGCATGCCAAATCTTGTCTTTAGATGGTATGTGTGCCTGTTTCTTTTTTCCTTATCTTCCAAAAGGTCTGGGCTGCAAAGCATTTATCCAAACAAATGCAAAGTTTGCAGGCACAAAAATCATGATTTGAGCCATGAGCATCACACCGCAACACATGACATCTTTCTTTTAGACTTGCCAAAAATACAAACTTTGAATTCAAATCTGTTTGCAGTCTTCATTCTAGAGAACCCTTTGAGAACTTCAGGGAGATGAACAAAAACACATGTTTATATGAGGATTAAAAGCTACCCTGAAGGTTAAGATAAACTTCAAGGGGTTTTAATTCTGTCTTAGTTCCTGCTTTTTTTTTTTTTTTTTCTTAGTGCACTTTTCTGTTGCCACTTCTATACTTTAAACCTGGAAACTTTTACTTATAATAACTGAGCATGTTGAAGTGTCTTCCAAGGTCTATTGAATGTTGTTGAAGCAGCTGAAACATTGTCTCATTTCAAGTCACTTTAACAAATATGACGAGAAGGCCAAGCAGGGGACAAAACAGATCTGATCCTCAAAAGACATTGTTCTCAGAATTCTACTTTCTGAACAAAAAATGTCCATTACAGGTTAATCAGTTCTGTAACAGAAAAGAAAAATTTGAAAGAATCACAAGCTGATTAAGTTTTTTTGTCCAGCTTTTTTCAGCTACAAAGGAAACTGAAAAAGCTCAGGGCACATAGTTATTCAGTAAACTTTTCAGCAGTGACACTGAATTTAGCCCTTTCCACAAATTCCCTTTTACCATTTTCTTTAGAATTCCTTAGTATAGCAATTTCTTCCCAATAATCTAGTTGAGTTTTTATTGATTAAATAGAGCAATAGTTGATTAAATAATGTATATAAAGAGTGATTTCTGAAACATTTTTCAGCTATGAGGGAGGCGCCTTGACTAGTCTTCCCAGATTAAACAGTCAGACATGCATTATTCCTGTAGCATAAACTTTCCTGAGCAGTTTTTTGATATGAGACAAAAACATAGACACAGAAATTTTGGTGAAAGAACTCTGAATTTTTCTTTGTCTTCTGGTACTACATTCATTTTACCTTTTCTCTTGATTGTGAAAAATATCATCACAAAGTGTTTCTCTGCTCAAAAGCTTTTCTCAATTGTCTTCTAAGGTAGTCGATGTAATCTTGTTGATTTTTGGCAAGGAAACTCACATTTTTGTTAATATAAGTGTTTCAAATTTATATTTATGTGATGACCATCACATTACTGGAAAGTTGTCACTGTAATGATATTTCCAATGATTACTCATTCATATTCTTAATGTTTCCACTGTTCTCTCAAAAAAGGTGTTTTTAAAAGATCTAGTAAAGAAAGCCTAAGAATACTGAAGATGTGACTGACCTAACAACAGCTGTCAAAAAAGGAGGATGTGGAAATTTAAACTAGTTGCAAATGGTTTTTCTGCATGTAATGGCAGGTGAATATCTCTCCATTCCATGGCTTTTGGTGCTTAATATAAAACATGATGAAGTGTTCAAAGGAAATAGGCTACTCCAGAGGTGATAACGAAAGCCTTGAAGACTATCCTAGACTATCAGTCTAATTAGGACTAACTGTGATTTGGTCAGAGAAATCTCAGACTTATGTTATAGATGTACTGAAAATCAAGACTATTAACTGGTTAATACAGAACAAAGTGTCATGATTCTTTTATATTCCTGATATAATAATGTGAAGGGGAATTTTGAGTCCACAGGAAATGCAGTCTTACAACAGACTGGACATTTTAGTATTTCAGAAGACATGATTTCACTACAAGTGAATGAGCTGTCTGAACCATACTGTTATACTGTTTTTAAATATAAAAATATGGTGTAATTTTATTAAATATTTTCAGTTTTGCTATTTGGGCAATGACAACTCAATAACCCCTTCTTTTTTATCTTCTATCTTCTAAGGCTAGACTGATCATGATGTTTAGTGCTCAAGGAAGTACAGATTATTTCTAAGGAAAATGGTGTCCTTTAAGAAACATTACATATCTCCATTCTACAAATTAATCACATTGGCCTTTAATTCACATGCTTTAATGTTAATAAAACTATAGTGTACTCATGACTCAGGATTTTTTCTAAAAATTCAATTGTATAAAATCCATGTATCTATGTTGATATTTATGTGTGCCACTTTATTTTTAAAGACAAAATTAAAGAGCTAAACTGGCTGTGTCCACTATCATTTTTGAAAATTTGGATTGAAAATAATTTTTAATTGATTTGGCTTTTCAACCAAATTCCACACTTTTTAAAAAGGCTATTAAAAATAATAACTTCAGAACTATTTTGTAAATAGAATCCAGGCTTTTCAAAACAAGGGACAGAAAATAGGCAGACAGCTTTTTATATTTTCTACTGCCAGAGAGAGAAAGTGACAGAGCAAAAATCTTCTTGTACAGCAGAATTTAAAATATAAATTTTTCTCTAAGCACGTTTACATTTTTACATTTTTTTTATATTTCTAAAAGATTACTCACTACTGTTCTGTGTCTTTCTCTTAACTCTTAGATTTTTTTTTTTTTTGGTAATTCAACTGTGTGAGTGTAATCTGACATTATATTCCAAATGACACTCTGTCTGTTGCATTAAACACTGTTAGGATGATATAAATATTATCCAGGAAGATTGAAGAGGAAAGAAATTATGAAGAAAGCAAGACAGTAAAACTACAGAGGTTGCAGTGTTTTAAATGACTGATAGTAATAGCATTTAGTTTTGGTTTGTTGTTGGGATTTTTTTCTGTAAAATATCTTTCTTCATAAGTAAAAGGGAAGATAGGCGAGAAAACAGACCTTACCTATGCTGTCCCTAAACTCAATGTCATTCAAGTAGCGAATTATTTTCTCTTACTGCCTTTGTCTTGTCTTGGACTATCTTTATCTTGGGAGTTCAACAGACTGTGAACTGCACTGTCTCTAGAGCTGTGTCTAGCTTTTCTCTCAACAACCCGTAGAAGGATCGATTGTATCCTTATGTTTGGGATTTCAGTCCCATCTTTTACCTTTTTTTTTTTTTTTTAATTAAATCACTTCTCTGGAGGCATCCTAAAGAATGTAGATGTGTTTTCCATGTTTTATGCTGTCCTTGCTCAAAGTTCCCTTAATATGATTACCCTGTCCTTCCCTCTTCCAAGATCATTGGTGGTCAGAATCACTTTAGATATTATTCAGACTTTAGGGATTTCTTACAGATTTTTCAGTAAAGAACTATGTGACAGCACATATAAATGATAGTGATGCTTCTGTAGAGAGGTGACTTATTTTAGCTTTCATCCTCCCAGCGATGTTTGAGTCTTTGTAGAAATGTCTATTATTTCTATCTCCTCTATGCTCTGCAGAGCTGGGAATATTTCTGCTCTGCATGCCTCATCTCATTTTAAATGTATTCCCCAGTATAAGAAGGGATATTTGTAGGATGTATTTTTGAAAGCAGCATTTAGAGTTTAAAGAACTATTTACTTTCATGTATATTTCCACTCTTGGAGTCTACATAATTTTTAAAATTGGGACAAATAGAAAAAAGACATCTTAAAAATAAAGCATGTAAGAAAAATACAGTAGGAGAGAAAGAAAAGTTATAATATTCCATTAGAGGTCAAGTGGCTGAATGGAAACCAATCCTTTTCCAGTGGCTGCTCCCTAAATTCCTTTGACTATTATATTACAAATTCTCAACAGCTTAGAAATGTCATAGCTCTCATCAAGCCAAAATTTTACCTTCTCTAAAGATCTCTCCTTACCTGTTGTGTACAAAACCCACTGTGCCTTGTGAGACTTTTCTCATTTGCTTTCATAGATTTTGAGCATTCATGCTCATTGCATATATATCTCCTACGGAGCTCCCCAGAGATGATCATAATTTCTTAAAGATAAGATTCTGCCCCCTGTTATCACTTAGAGGATATGAGCTTTGGGAATCTTTAGATGAGAGCTATCCATGCTTTTAAACTCAGTATATCCACTACTATGTGGAGTTTACATGAAGTTTATTTTTTCAGTATTGGAAAAAATTACTTAGCCTGTTGCCAGGAGTACTGGAGAAGTAAAAAAAAAAAAAAAAAACAAAAAAAACAAAACAAAAACCAAAAAAAAAAACAAACAAACAAAAAAAAACAACCTAAACCAAGAAAACCCCAATAGCTAAAAACCTTACAGCCCTAAAGCCCTGAAAGCCCTTTAGGCATTTTCACATCTGAATTGTTAGTGTCCTTTAAGAAAGGGATCCAACATTACTGGAGCTTTCCATGAGATGAACCAGATCTGAAGCTGTTATCCTGTTAACCCTGCTAAGGTTAACAGACAGTAGTACAACCAGGTTTTAACAAGTCTGCAGAATATTTGGAAGTGGGCCAGTTTTAGAATTTTCCAGAAACACAATTTTCCTAAATAGTACCAGTATATTTATATATAAGAACAGGTCTTTAAGGTGAACTTTGTGTGAAGAAAAAAAATATGCTTAAGCTCTGGGTAACCATAAAATAAATTAAAAGTTAGGTCATTTGGTTATGGTGACATCAGAATGAAATAATTTCCTATAAATATGCTTGGAAATGTGAAATATCTAGATGGAAGAACAAGCTCTGAGCTAAAATATATTCTGTAACCCCAAAAGGTTCTGTGGGCACAGACAATTAAAGTAATTTATTTGTACCTTTTCGCACAAATATTCTGCCAATCTCAGTAAGACCTTAGACATTATATTTGAAGGCTGTGTTTTCATCACAATTTTGCTTTAGTGTATCAATTTAGTGACTGAAATAAATTAGAAAGTTATTTGTATATTCTTCTTCAATATCAGATAGGGTACAGTTTCTAATAAATATATTATTTCTTTTCACTTTCAAATGTAAATGCCAAATCAAGTTTTATGTGACTTGACACCCACCTTCTGCATGGCTGTTCTTCAGGGCAGCACAAAACCCTTCTAAGAAATAAAATACCTCAGATAGATTTAACTGACAATTATCAAGTTGTTTGTTTTTTAATAAATCAGATGTTTATAAAGTGAGAATAAATTAAAATATTTGCATCAATTTAAATACTTCTGTTCCACTAACAGTCAGATCTGAATTACTAATGATTCACCAAGGGGAAATTTATTATTAGTGATAAGAGGATCACTTTTCAATAATCTTTTAAATTATTCAGAAAAACAATACTCTGAGAATTTTAATATATGACATGGTTTTGCAAAAGCATTTATCTCAACTATTTCTTTCAAGTGAATAGAAAATTTACTAAGCAACAAGCAGAGAAGCATTATTAGATACACATATGAATACAAGTGTAATCAAACACAAAGCTAGATTCATAAACTTATGATCTTACACAAGAGGAGTTTTGCTTTTCAGAAATTTCATCTTCAACATCTGATGGAAATAAACATGCATTTTTCCACATTTTGGAATCACCTTATTATAATGAAAAGTAAGTGCAGAGACTTTATGTCATAAAACATTTTATTATTAGACTTCAAGTAGGACTTATTTTCCCTCATTAAACCTGGTTACAAACCAGATGAAAGAGTATGATAGCTATAAAAAGTGAAGAAATGTAATATGCCTAACAGGCAAAAAATATTAGTTGGGGAATCTCATGAATAAATATAGACATGTTTATAGAAGAAAGCAAAAATTATATTTTCATTCTGTAAAAAAGTGTCAAATATTCAGATGTAATCATGTTCCACAGTAATTTGGGAGTTATATTGAATCTGAAGCTGAGTTAAATTCTAGTCACAACTGACTTAAGTGCAAGTATAGCATTTCTGCTATATATGCAAATATAGCATTTCTGCGTGTTGGTGTTAAAGGGCCATTTTCTCCCCTGAAGTTCTGATATTTACAATCTCAGAAGATTATTTAAATTTTATGAGAATGTTGTCATATATATAGTAGAGTAAGTAAAAGCAGAACATGTCCTCTTTGTGCTTCAACTAGAACTGAAGAGAAAGTAAAACATCTGGATAGAAGAAAATGTGTAGTCTTTTATTGTGTCATGACCCGAGGCATGATAAGCCTAGAGCAAATTAACCATAGTTAGGTGTGTGTCTATATACATTTGATCAGAATTAGTTCTGGTTTTCCTATTTTCTTATTTGCTAGATGACTTAAAAGATGATCTGCAGTTGAAAATTAAATTCACATTGGTACACGCCAAGAGTTACAACACGGTTTTATTAACAAAGGTGTCCCCATTGTAGGTCAGACAGAGAAAAATCAAAGGATTGAGTACTTTGTATAAATAATTCCAAGAAAAAGTAGAGCAGAACCTGGATAACCTGGATGCTAACCCAAGCCACTATCAAATAAGCAAATGTTCCTTTTAAGCCTATATCCCTGTGAAATTAGACTTTTGCCTTGGTAAATCTTTGTAAATACACAATCAGCCTTTTCCTCTGCCTTGTCTCCACCCCAGATCCCCCTGCCTTTAGATGTCTTTGCAGTCAGGACACCAGGTGGGTCAAAAGCTGGAAATGCACGGTGCTCCCGCTGGACTTTGGTTCCACATCCCATCACCTCAGCCCACAGGCTGTTGAAACATCACCCAGTATCTCTTCTGCTCCTCCTTTCCCTCATTAGGAAGGAAAGATTTTGTCACAATTTTAGAGATACCAAGGACAAGTACCATGAATTACCTAAACAGATTTCCCGCAAATGTTGTCTGCTCTGGCCTTCCACTTGAAGTTAGATCAAAGAACAGACTGAAACTCATTTTTTCTGGACAAGATGGTGTACACAGGTTTGGATTCCCCCGGGGGTCTGTGCAAGGAGTCTGAAAACCAGCTGTTCAGCTTAAGAAGAAAGTAAAAATAATAGAGACGTTACACACTTTTGCAAACATTTAATTTGTAGTGTATTATAAGGATCACTTTCTTTAATTGGAAGCTTAACAAAAGACTTCATAATAATGTGCTGCTGCCAAATAATATCCAGATTGCTGGTCAAGGAAGTGCAACTCTGGAAAATTAAGATATTACTTTAGAGCATTCTTTAGATACTTCATGTGCTTGTGTTCATAAATTCTTGGTTACTGATGATCACAAATACTCACTGCAGTTCAACTGAATTACATTATTTTGTTTTTATACAGATGGATGGATTAGCTACAAACCAAATGATAATTCACACAGCTAAAACTATTTTAAAGGATATAAATTATTTGATTAATCTCAGAAAACAAGACAGTGGAAAATAAGGTTCCAATCTTTTACACTCAGTGGAGTACTGCGAAGTTGCAGTGCCTCATGGGATGGTATTTTTAATGTATGGTATTTTAATCTTATATTTTCAATTTTAATCTTTGGTGATATCTATTGTTTTAGAATATAATTCTAATTTGTATAAGAAATACTCTGTAAAACTCTATTCATGGTAATGTCATCCTTTCCCTGCAGGATATGCTGTAAGGGAGAGCATCTTTTCCAGGGCTGATGGCTTTCTTCAAGGGTCTCTTTGGTTTGTTTTTGAGTTCTTAGCAGACATGTTTTCTCTAAATTTCAAAATATCACCTTTTCTCTAACTTCAGGAAACTTAGAGAATCATCCTTTTCAAGTAAATAAATATTTTTGGTGTGAACTTTTTGGGTTTAATGGAAATATTTGTTAAATGGACTGGAAAACAAATAACTTTTCCTACAATTTTGAAGATTGAATTTGTTCTGATATCAGTCCCATTAATAGCTACAAATATATAAAAAATTAGAATCTATTTTCCCTGTTCTCTTAAGGTTGTGCTGTTTGACTGAAGTTAGCTAGAATACAGTTTCCACTGGGTATAAATAAGTAATAAAATTTGTGCACCTGAGTCATTTCTGTTTATTGACAGTGAATTGATATTTTCTCCTCTAGTACTCTCACCTCTCTCTCTCTCTCTTGGCAGTTTGCTCTTCCCTCCAGGTCTCCATTTCATGTATTCTGTCAGCTGGTCAGTACAAAGCTATAGTTGATTCAGAGGAATACATTTACTTTTGGGATCTGATGGATTGACCCTGGTGAGTCAAACTCCCAACCTCCGTTTTGCTCACTTCCCTCTTACTGGTAAGGGAGAGAAAAATAGAAGTTAAAATTCGTGGATCAAGCTAATAACAATTTTGTAATAAATGCAAAAGTTGTGTTTGCAAGCAAAACAGAAGAGAAATTAATTCAGTTCTGCCCATCAGCAGGCAGAAATACAGCCACTGGAAAGTGGGGCTTTAAAGTGCATAGCAGTTGCTTGGTAAGATAAATGCCATACCTGTGAAAGTCCCCCCTTCAGCCTTCTTCCCCTGACTTTTTGTTACTGAGTGCAACATCATGTGATATTGCACATCTCTTTTGTCAGTTTGGGTCAGCTGCCTTGACCTTGTTCACTTCCAGTCTCTCAGCCACCTCCACTTTACTGCCTTTGGGAGCCAGTGGGTGGGAGGGAAAAGAAGGTGTTGATACTGTGCAAGCACTGCTCATAGGTAGCCAAAATATTGATGTGCATTATCAGCCCTGGTTTACCCACACATTGAAAGCACAGCATCACACAGGCTAACCTGAAGAAATTTTAAATGTATCCCATCCAAACCCAGTACATAGAAATACAATGAGCAATATATGCTGAAAACTTTGATGTTGTCTTATGAAATAGATGAGAGGTAGTGTTACAATTTACTTTCTGGCTAAAGACACTGATGTGTCTTTTTCATGTCCTATTATATCTGGTTTTCCTAATATTCATAGAAATTTTAAATCTTCAGAAATGTTGTCCCTTGTCTGAAAATAGTGAATGGACAGACTAGTTACTAGACAGGGAAGATAAGAATGAAGTCAAATACACAGCCCAGTCGAGCCAGTCTCGCTTTCTATTATGCCAGGCAGCCCTTCCACCTCTTCTTTTTCAGAATTATACTACATAACCAATTAAAAGGATTGTGAAAATAAAAAATTACTATGGGACTAAGCTTAGTGATAGCACAAAATCAAAAAACATGAGCAATATATAGCAAAGTGCTACAGACATTCCAATGCTCTACTTTTCTGCTTTTATTAGAACACCAGAGACTTGCTCAGTATTGCCCACCTCCATAGTCTCTTACACCATGCTACCTGAACTAATATTCTTTCTCTCTTCTGAAACAAAGGTCATGATACTGTTCTATTGCTTAGGAATGCAGCACAATAGCTGTAGAAAGAACCTTCTGGGTTCTCTAGCCCTATTCTTCTGATATTTCAAGCACGAAATAATAAAAGAATAGGTAATTTGCTCAAATTATCTAGAAGGTGGTTATGATAAATCATAAAAGGTTGTCTAGAGGTTCCTGTTTCTTTCTACTGACTAAAAGACAGTCAAGATTTCAAAATTTATTTACTAAGGCATATGGATACTTAAAATTAGGTAAAACTAATATACTTTAGATGCTGAGTGTGGAAGGGCCCACAAAACAATAACACCATAAAGCAACACCACTACACCCCCAAAGCCTCAACACCTTAAATAAATACAAAATGAATATAGTAGAAGACTACAAAATCCTACATCTCCAATGAGCTACAGAAAGGGAAAAGATCAAGGCTAAACTAGGTCAATTCAAGTATTTATGAATATAATTCAGAATAGTTTTACCTAAACTACTTACTTAAACTAAATCTTTCTCAACAATCAAGAATAAACAAAGGAATCCTTACCAGTCATTCACTATCTAATATTGGAAAAAAAAGCATAGTGACTCCAGATTGGAGAAGCAATTTGATCCACAGTGTAAACAGGCAATAGTTTCAGGCAGTGCACTCTACCTAATGCAATGAAACACAAATGGCTTGCAAAAAATTCTCAAAAATAACAACAAAAAAATTCCAACAACATTCCATTGTATTTTCAAACTGCACAGAGGCAGTAAACTAGAATTTTATAAAGTATTCTTGTCTCTAGGAATTTTTAACCCAATGCCACTACCGGCTTAACTGCACTTTAAAGCAGTTTTGAATCTCTCACCAAGAGATGCAGGTGATCATTTCAGAAATTCACTTGCCAAATGACCTGAAACCTTATATAATATCCAGTCTAAACATATTCCCAGCCATTTATCATGTACTGATATTACTCTTAAAATTAAAGGATTTTTCTTTCCTTGATATATCCCCTCTCAATGTAGTTATAAAAAGTCATTATATCCCCTCTTAACATTCTCCAGCTAGGCTAGGCAAACAGAGCTCTTCTTAATCTTTTCTATGTAAGGTAAATATTCCATTACTTTATTCATATTCCTTCTCTAAATCTGATCAAATTTAAATTAATCACTCCTCAGAGAAATTATTAGAGATGTACACAATGTTCCAGACGAGGCCTTGCTGATACTTTGTGTAGTGTTATTTACATTCCACTTTAACTTAGAAGAATGTGTCATTCAATGCATTCTACAACAGCCATAGCCTTGTTTCAAGGCTGCATCATTCTGGCTGTTCATACTCAACTCCAACAAATATCACCAGATATTTTACCCATTTCCTCACATCAGATTGACAATGTTCCTTTTGTATCAAGTTTTTGTTATTAATTCTTGAAAATACATATTTGAACTTTGTGGTGTTAAATTGTGTTACATTTGTGTGATTCTTTTCCTGGGAATGAACATATTCTCTTGATGCTGAACCTTGTAGCTTGTTCCTCAACTGTATAACTGGTTTTCATTTAAACCTCATAAACAAATACAGTATATCTGTTCAGTTCAAACACTGATATTTGCGAGATGTCTGTGCTTATTTTCCTTCAGCCTGTCTTGCTATTGGAGTATAGTGGGGGATGGTGTCCCTTCTACAAATTTTCACTTCCTGTCTTAATGACTGCAATCACAGTTTAGTGCTAATTTTCCTTCAAGGAATCTTATCAAATGTTTACC
Organism: Onychostruthus taczanowskii; assembly: GCF_017590055.1. NCBI lineage: Eukaryota > Metazoa > Chordata > Aves > Passeriformes > Passeridae > Onychostruthus > Onychostruthus taczanowskii. Next base: position 15,277,543 of record NW_024497629.1, on the reverse strand, counting down.
TTAAGTCTGAGTAGAGTAGCTTTACTTTATTAGCCTCTCTAGGAAGTCAGTTATCTAAAAAGATATTAAGTTAGTCTGTCACAATCTGTATGAGATAAAATCACGTTGTACTGTAATTTCGATTTACCTCTATGACCTGAATTAGTTCTTGTTCAGAATCTGCTCTAATGCTTTGCATAGCATTATAATCAAATTATCTGCTTGGATCATGAGCTTTCTTCACTGCTTTTTATCTTTATATTACATTTGTTCTCCAAAGTCACTACCACCAGATTTACAGCTTACTTTTAAATGGCTTCCACTAGATTCGCAAAACCATATCCTAATTCATTGAGTTCACCTGAACACATTATCAAAGCCTAAACCTTTCACACTTAGAAATAACATTTTTGCTTCAAACTTCCATACCAGAATTTGTCTTCACATTTGAATCAGGTAATGTATCTTGTCATAAAAATGTTGCTCAAATAAAGAAAAAAAAAACAACCAAACAAACAAAAAAAAACAACTAACAACAAAAATCCAAAACCCAACAACACAATCCCAAAACAAAATCCATCAATGACAGGATTAATTAAAAATTATGGCCATTTCTAGATCTTCTGTGCTGGTTTCTAATTCCAAGTAGAGAGAAGCCTCCTTATTTAGTTTCTCCTCTTTGCCTATTAAAAGAGTAATGTATAAAGATTAGTATGTAAAAAAAACAGTTTAAGTTTCTGATACTAGGGTAAAGCCTGTAAAATATTTACTCTTAGTGCCTTCAAACTCCAAAATATTATCTTTGCCCTAATGAATCCCTTTTCCCTATTCTTTTTGCCTCTCTTCTTAATGAATCCTTTTATACTTCTTTTTAATCTCTTATTAATCTTCTTAATCTTCTTATTAAATCCCTCTTCGCATGATTATTCATACTGAAAAGCTCTTTTGCACAAGTATTTCGTTTTCCTCTTTGAATATATGCTCTAATCATGTTGACATGATTTTTTACTTAAAAGTAAAGAGTTATTTTGGGTCCAGTGGAAGTCTTAGTTTTGAGGATAGGGAGACACTGGAAAAGGTTTCCCAGTGAAATTGTGGATGTCCATTCACCAGTGTTCAAGGCTGGGTTGGACAGCGCCCTGTGCAACTTCAACCTGGTCTAGTGAAAGATGTCCCTCCCCACAGCAGCGGGTCTGGAACCAGATGATCTCTAAGGTCCCTTCTAACCCAAACCATTTTCTGAATTCAAAACTTTAATTTTCCCAAACTAAGCAGCCTAATTAATTTATTTCCTGATCATGCAAATCCTTGATTTTTTTTTTAAATTCCAAGGATTATTTGGAAATTTATTTTTTTCTATCTTGCAGATTGGCTTCAACTGAGCTCCCTCCACTTCTCACAGGAGAGCCACCACTACCATAGTGGCATTTCCTGAACTCACTCTAGTTTATTCAAATCCTTATCCTTCCACTAACAGAAGTCCAAAACTAAATGCAATCGTCCGGATGTGGTCTAACAAATTGATTGAAACAATTCAATGTGGTTAGTTAATTCAACTTTGCTAAGTGTTAATTCTTTGTATCTCATTAAAGTACCCTTTTCCTTCTTGAAGGTATTGTTGAAACTTCATTCAGTGAGAAACACAGAGTTATATTTTTATAACTATACTTTTCATTGTTTTGAATTGTGGTTCTTCCATTTTGAGGGGGGGAAATCAAAACAACTTCCTAATAACTATAGGAAATCAAACTCTTCAATGGAAAATCAGGCATGGCTAAAAAGCCTCACACCAATAACAGTGAAGAAAACAGCAAATAGGAAAACAAATTTTTTTCTGAAGCATTCCATATGCGTGTATACTGATGATTCCAAAATTTCAGCATGCATTTGGCAGAAAAATCAGTTTGGTATCTGTCATGAATATTTGTTTCAAAAAGAAAAATTCTGGTGAGCTTATGCAATATTTTTGTCTTTACTACCTGAGAATGAAAGTTCAAGTGAATTTGAATGATTTTGAGGAAGAATGATGCAGTATTTGGAAACCAGATATTATGGACTTGAATCAGCAGTAAGATAAAATTCCATAGATAAAACTAACATCTCAAAAATTCAAGAAAAGAATGGATTACTCTCTTTATAGTGTACACAATTCAGATTTAATTGTTTGGAACCCTAAGCAGCAAATTTTATGTGAATGCAACTGTGCTTTATTGGGGTGGTATCTTTCTATAGATTTGGCATTTGCCTGCAGATTAGGGCTCTTCATTCTCTGCATATTGATTTGTTTAGAAATAGGTAGGATTTTTAAAATTAACAATAAACTATAGAGTTGGATTTAATATCTAGTCTGGAGTTTATTACTATTTTTTTGAATTGTATAATCTAATCCATTTGCATAACCACCTAGGATACATGGAAAAAAACCCAAAATATGTTGCCCTTCCTCAGTTAGAAAAAATAATCTGCTTATAGGGCAAAATTTGTATCAAATGGAAGGGTAACACTGCAAAAAATTAGAAAAGCATAAAACTAGTGATTCAGCAAAACAGATTAAATACCCAGTCTAACATTTTTTTTAGGGCAGTCAATTGCCTCAATTTCCAGAGAGGTCAGTATTGTCCACCTTGAAATAACGTCTGTGAACCTTAGTATACCTTAATATATCTCCATATACCTCCAAAGTCAATAAATTCCTAGCATTACAAATGGATGTCCATCTCCTTTTCCCCTTTCACACTACCATAACCCTCCATATACTACTGAGATTCTTTATGCAATACTATTTTCATGTAAAGGAAACATGGCTAACATTGATGCTTTTCCTGGATTTATAAGCTTGCTCTTGATTTTTATGACCATTGCCATCTCTGTTCTCTCCAGTTCCATTGTGTTTTGTGTTGCAATGTGTCATGTAAAACTTTCACAGTTCATTCATTTTTTGTGACATTCCACATTTTCAGTGGAAAACTTCCACAAGTTCCATCAAACAATTCAGATCTGAAATTTTATTTTGTTACTTTCATGCCATACACATGACAAGAACATATTATTTCTGAAATATAAGCATACATTTTTACCCAGAGTTGTTTGCATATAATCTGGCTACACAAGCAAAGAGTTTTCTGAACAGGCCACTCAGGGGACATTAATTATATTTTTAGTTGTTCATAGTTGCACTATTTTCTTATAATCTCAAAATCTGCATAAACTTTAGAAAGACTGACTGAAAAAAATTCCAAAACCCTAAATCATGCAATTGCCTGTGATATCAGCAGCTGCTCATTTTGATTTTTTTCTACCAGTTTTTAGGGCAGAATAGGAGATTTTCGTACCTTAGCCCCCAAACCACGTTTGCAAGTCCCTTCAAGGCCATTATAAAACACAAAGGAATTTTGAGTGGTTTTTACGTTTCAGGTAGTAGACATACAATTACATATATATATAAAGATATACATTGGTCTGCTTTCTTTTCTAGTTAAAGTCATCATTAAAAAACAGTGTAATTTTCTTAGAGATGTAGAATATGAATTCATTAAAATATTTTAAACACTCAGTATTCAAGAAAGGCTTTTGTTTTGCATTATCACTTTTCTCATTTTACCTTAGCTGCTAAGAGTTTTTTTTAAAGAAAGCTTCTTGTTTGAAAGTCTTTCAGATGGTAATAAAGATGGTAATAACTTCTTTTTCTGTCAAAATTTTAAAATGTTATAGTAGAAAAGGTCTGGAAAGGTCATCTGGTTCCTGCCCTGAGGCACAATCAGCTATACCCAATGGTTAACTGAGAAGGTCAAAAGTAGGTTTTACTGCTATCCTTGTTGAAGTCAGATCTTCCCTTCACTCAAGATTGAACAAGCCAAATTACACAAAAGGCTAGGGAAGAAAACAGCATGCACAACAGGCAGTCTTGGCTGCTCCTTTAAGACCCTGCAAACTCGTAGAGGATCGGGTGATTTAAGAGATTGCTTTTAGCTGCTCTTGTCCTGTGGTTCACAGCAGCACTGTGATAAAGATAGTCTTCGTTCACTAAACTGACTTTCTTTATCAAAAGACAAAAGGCAAAAAAAACCAGACAGAGAAGAAGAAAACTAAGGTAGAAAAAGAAAGCAGATAAAAAGGTTTGTAACGTTCTGCAACCAATTTTAATACTATAGATTATGACCAAGATCTTACCGAAGACAAAGAGAAATGTAGTATGAATAGTGCACCTTTGCTTTCATTCAGAATGTTTGATGCTAAAGATCAAACAGCCGAGATGGCTGAGTGAATGGAGATTGAAAGGACAGGTTTGTCACCAGATTTGCCCATGAAGACACTTCTAATACTTCACAAAAGACTAATAGATGAAAAAGCTCAGCTGCTCAGTGTTTTATTGAAAGTGCATTCTGGGGAAGTTTTTAACATTTTACTTTAGGTGCTTTGATTTTTGTTCCCTTATTCACTCTTTTATGATACATTATTTTGCTTAGCTCTTTTTCATTTGATCAGGTTTTTAAATTATTCTTAATGACATTGATTCAGTCTTTTTCTTTGACTCTTATAATTTCTTTCAATATGCAAAACTAGGATTTTGTTACTGTGGGTTTTGCAAATTTCATATGTAAAATGCCCATTTGAAAGGGATAGTCACCTCATTTGTCCAGCATCATGTTTGACGCACATCAGGACTGATTTTGCCCTCTTGGATGCCAGGGCACACCACTGGCTCATACTGTTCCTGGTGTTATCCAGCAGCCCCAGATTCCTTCTTGCAGAGCTGCTCTCCAGCCACTCCTCTCCCTGTGTATACTTGTACTTGCATAATTACATCCCACGTCTGGGATCCAGCATTTGGACTTGTTAAACTTCATCCCATAGCTCATCCATTAATCATAGCTCAATGCTCCAGTCTTTCTGGATCTCTCAGCAAGGCATCTTGTCCCTTGAGAGTCAACAGTGCCCCCAGTTTGGTATCATCAGCAGATTTACTAACAGTGCATCCAACTCCTGCATGTAGATCATTGATAAATATATTAAACACAACTGGTCCTAGAGCTGATCCCTGAGTAACATCACTGGTGACTAGTTAAAAATCACATGTAACTCCATTCTCTATAACACTTCGAGCTCTTGGCTAGTTCCTCACCCAGTGCCACTTGGCTAGTTCCTCACCCAGTACACTATGAACCTGCATATCTCAGTGCTGGTCAATTGTCCTGAAGGACATAGTAAGGAACAGTATAAAAACCTTTTTAAAATTGAGAAAAAATTATATCCACTTCCTTCCCTTTACCCACTAGGCAGATAACCTTAATGTAGAAGGACAGCAAATTACTTATACGGGATTTCCCCTTTGTGAACATATGTTGACTGTTGATGTTTGTATTGTTGTTTAAATGCCTTTCAATAGCACTTCTCAAAGCCAAGACAAAACACGAGGAAAATTTGCTGAAGGAAAAATGCAGATAGAAAAATATTTGAATGTAAATGGGTAGCCCTTGAAGAAGAAAAACAGAATTCACGAGTACAGTTTGTCTAAATATTCATTTAGGTTCATTACGAGATAAAAGCAAAAACGAAAAGTTCACATCAAATGGTTAAAGGCAAATAAGTATCAGTCATGTAGAAAACAAAAAAGGTGGAAAATCATAAGAATCCCATTACCTCTTTAACTATAGTGGGCATACAATATTTTACTAAAGATCATGGTGGTAGCATGTTATTTCTATCCTTTCCATGCCCTCTTAAAACAGGAAGAACATAAACATAATAAAACCAGTGCATGCACTGCTGTAATGTCAGAGCTATGAAAAACTCTCAGAAGGGATGGAAGTGTTGTCTTAGCCTGCTTAGAAAACCATAGAAATATTTTTTTGTCCTTTTCACTCATTTTAAATGGTAACAAAATTGCATGTCTTCCTTTCTCAAGTTAGAGATCTGAGATTCTACCCACCCAGAGTCCCACAATGCGACACACATCAGGGGCGTTTTCTGCACTTCTCCATCATGTAGTGTAATGCAAGAATTTATCATCAGTGTATGATCAGAGGTATAAGTCAATACCCTGAATTTGCATTAAAAAAAAACAACAAAAATCCTTCCACAAGCTGCAAACCATTCACTATGTCAGTGAAAAGCTAAAAAGACTCACTAATTATTTTTTTTAATTAGTTGCCTCAAGAAAACATTAATGATGTTAAGAAATTAACATGAAATTAAGAAAATTAAGAAAACTGTGACCCACTGTTGTTAGCAGAAGACAGAAAACTGTGTCAGTACTTAGAAAAGGTAAAGAAGGATGACTAGGTAGAAGTTGACTAGTTTGACTTAAATCCTCAGAGAGATACAAGAAAATTCTTAGAGAATTGGATTACTAAAAAACTGAAAGAAGGGTACAATTTGAATGATATTTTTTATGGCTCTTGTAAAACACAACAGATTTTATTATATAGGAAAGTTAAAAATTGGTAACTGAAAAGATATATTATGCTAAAACTTTTGGAGTACACTCATTATTATACCTACATTTTATTTGCATTAAGAATTATTGTAAATATCAATTAATAATATGTTCAAAGAATTTGGAAATCTGTTAGTGGACAGTTCACACAATACCCTACCAGTTCTGATAAGGCCTTACTAATATTGACATTGTACCTGATAATGTTCAGTGGTTGTATCAATTATCTAGACATCAGACTACTATCTGATGATGTTTTCAGATAAAGTAAATTGTATTGGAAAGCTAAATAATGCCAAAGGACAGCCAAAAGACATCCTGCATCAGAAAGACGAGGAAAACTTTCTGACTGCCCAGTGGCTCAAAAATGCACTATGGGTATACAATTAACTTTTCAAATTCTCAGTGAATTAACACATTTTATATAAAGAAATATGTAGCAAGTAAGATATGTAGATATGTAGCTAGTAAGACTATTGAAGTGATTTCCCTCTTCACAAGTCGTGGTGAAACTGATCCTGGAACGAACACGCAAAGCCAGTGACTGCACTTCTGATTTTCTTTTATTACAGCTGAAATATCAGCCAGTGTTTAGAAAACACTGAAGCCACAGCACTACTGTAACACTATAAGGTATTAAAAAAAGGTGCTCCTAAGTATACTGGTGATGCTTATAATATGTTTATATGATCTACATAAGTACTTCAAGCTTCCATGCTGCCTGGTTGCATGACAGCTGATCCTAGTGGGCTGCTATCATTCATACTAATAATATAAACTAAAAAAACCCCGTAATAATACAAACTAAAATATGAACTAATAATATAAAATTGTCAATTCCTAAAAGAATATAGAAAGTCTGTTGAGATATCTTAGACTAGTTTCCTGTTGCATGATTTTTTTTCCAAAGAAAGGAGTGTTGCAAATGGTCATAGGCAATCAAATATTAGCATCCTTGCCACATGATGTTACACATGAAGAGACAACAGCCCAGCTGGAAGGCATTAGAGTGCATGCAAAAGTACAGTCAAGTCACAATATCACTTCAAACTAGTTGTATCTAAATTGCTAAGTATCATGCTAATAAAATTGGACATGTATGAAATAAAATGGAAAAGATAAAGTGTCACCATATTATCAGGGATAAAACTGCAATGTACAGCATTATTTTGATATGAATGATAAAACACAAAATTGCCATTTGATATTTTATAATTTATTATGTAATGCTGAACAACAGAAAATACATTCAGCTAATGGATTAACTAAAAAATAGTATCTTCCACCTAGTATGCTAGCAGGTTATTGGTAAATGAATAAAATAAATCTTATTCTTGAAGCTATATCTATTTTAACATGAAAAAGTCTTAGTCATTGCATGTTTTCGGAAATAACAATGATGTGGAAACAGAAGAAAGAAAAAATTTGTCTGTGTTAGTTACAGTTGAAATACATTCATAATATAATGAATGGTTATAGGAGAACTTGTGTCAGCCATTCTGCAACATCAGGCAGAGTTCATCAAGTAACCTTTACATGAGATCAAACAGCTTCATACTTTTAAACTATTATATTTATCTCAGATTTTTCGGTGAGCAAGGGCTCTGTCTGTGAAATGCCAGCTGCCTTGATATCTAAATGAGTCTTAGGCCTAGAGTTTAAAATGATGAGGCTAAGGTGCTTTCCTAGAGTGTCGCATTCAGGTGCCCAGCTCTCCAGGTAGGCAAAATGTTTTGTCATGTTCTGTACATGCAGAGCAGACACAAAGGAAACATCTCAAAGAAATGTGCTACATAAAAGTCCTTTTTCAGAAAGCAATTCCCACTTCTTCAGTGTTGGCTGTCACATCCCAGCTGGAAGAGTGCCTGGTGTACCAGAGGGGGGGAAGTGGAATTTTTTTTTCCTTTACTAACCTGAGTACTCATATAGTAAGGAGTCTGTGGAGCATTGGTATGTCAGTAGCCAAAGGTTTAGCCATAATACTTGAGCAGACTCAGCATATATATTCCTGTTAGCTGAGAATGGAATCTGCATTTGTTATGCTATACAGACATTATTAAAATTCATTATTAATCACTTCTTAAGTGTTCATTCAGAAGAGGTCAGAAATTCAACCTTCATCACTAGGAATGGTTCAGGTATACAGGGTGCTTCTATCAATCTAAGCAGCTGAAAGAGATAAGAGAAATGTAAGGCCAAGAATGTAACAGCCCAGCCCACAATGTTTTTATCCCAGGGTAGGTTCTTTAAGCCTGTGGGAAACATGCTGAGCTACAACCAGGCTCAAAGCACATAATGAGCAGAAAACATGTAGCCTATGAAATGTGATAACATGCTCCTATTCTCACTGTCTCTTATGTCATAGTATGCCATGATATAGTACCATCAAGGTTTTCCTAACCATTATCAAACATGTCTTGCCTCACAAAGGAAAAAAATTGCAAGATACAGCAAACAAAAATCCCACCAAGTGTAAATCTTCTTGCCAAATATGAGCTAGTCCTCGCACCTAAAACATAATTACTTGAGTTGCAGGAGCAATCTGATTGTGAAGTACACATTGTTTACAGAAGGCAGAAATGAAGAGTGAAGATTAATAATGAATGAATGAAGATGAATAATGAGAAGGAAAACAGAAAAAGGAAAAGAAAAAGGAAAGAGGGAATTAAATAGCATGGTATTTCCAATAATAAGTTAATTTCAATTTGCCATTCAGAATTTGATGGTGACATAAGGTGGCAACTCAGACATTATTGTTCTGGAGTAGAAAGAATTACCACAGAGCTGATGGACATATATTTCAGTTGGATTGAAGCACAGAGCAAACAAAAGGAAAATTATCTGTACTTTTTATTAAATCTCATAGAGGACAGGAGTAAATATAATTTTCATCATCGTGTGCATTGAGGAAAGGGAGTACAAATTTACAGTGAGATGTAAATTCCAGTAATTATTCCCTGTTTTATCCTGGAGAATTTTTTTCCAAAGTGTCCTGTAGGAAGAATTTCTAGTTTAAATAGTGAATTTTACAATGGAAATAAAGTGCTTTAAGATTGTCTTTGTTGCACTGATTTCCATTACAATTTGAAATTTGTATTACAATTTAGGCTGCATCTTATTTAAAGGAGTTAATATAGCTTAGCAGATTCATAGTCCTGACAGAATTAAAGATGAAAAATATATTGAAAATAGGTTTTGCAAATTGTTTACACTTTTTGGAGGGCTCCTTATCTGCACCTTGACTGTTATTTAATTTATGCCCCTTGCCATAGAAATTGAAAGACCTTTTCTTGTTTGGATTAAGCATTTTCCATGCAAAAAATAATTTCTTGATTTAAATAAAGAGACAGGGGAAGAGAAAAATACTGAATGTCAAATAATTTGAAAAATAAGCTAAACCAATGAATCAAAAGATTAAAATGTGCATAGATTTCAAAGAAAGAAAAAATCAAAGGCAATGTAATTCTGCTAATTTTCCAGCAAATCATTGTTTCACACATAAAATAACATTTGCAAAGAAGTGCAGACTTGATGCTAGTCACAGTGGATTACTGTAGTTTGTGCAGTACGGGGTATACTGCATTTCATAAGTGTCTCTTTCTAGCCAGAAATCTGTGTGTAGAAAGACAGATTGTAAACTGAACATATTAATGCTTCCAGACAGAGCAATAACCGTGCCACCATGGATGCTATGTCAGGCAAGGTCAGATCACCTTTATTATTTACTTTGTGAAATGGAATTTTTAAGAAAATTGCTTTTCAGACATTGTCATGCTGAAATGTCTGCTGTAAAATGCAAGTCTGAAAGTTTCAAAGACCACGAATATGCACATGAACAGATCTAGGTTTGTTGGAGAGGAAAATTTGTCAAATTTACATTACATTAGTTTGATTCTACTAATATAAAACTGCAAGTCTTGTGCATTTACAGCTGAAATACTGAATTAGGTCTTTGTATTAAAAATTATCAAAGAGCAACAGTTGTTTTGTTGGTTTTTTTTTTTTTTTTTTTTTTTTTAAGGAAGTGCTAATTTATCATGCAAGACTAAAAAAGCTCTCTAGAGACAGCAGTGAGAGACAGATAATCTATTATGGCAAAGGAATAATTTCTGTCATTTCTGTAATAGGATATTTCCTAATTTCCTTTGTAAGTTCTGAGATTCTGTATCAGTAGGGAAGACAGAGAGAAAGACTTCCACAAGTTTAAACAAAACATAAAAGCTTCTTTTCTGTTTGGAGAGTGATTTACAGTCTTTATAAAACCAGCTAACATGACCCTGATTCAGAAAATTATTCTGAATACTTTTCTTTATAATCTCGAGGGCAGGAATATTTACAGCTATCTGACAATTAAACGAACCACATATTTTTAAACTATTGTAATTTTTTGTTCCTTTTTTTGGGGGGGGAGGGGAAGAAGTTATTTGGAAAAGCATATAATTTATTTCTTAAATGGCATTTCTATGAAGTACTAAGTTCACATGAAGAAAATAGGGAAAAGAAGTGAGCTAAAAATTGAATAAGGGGGAGAAAAATTAAGCAAATGGTAAGAAATCTTGTTTATAATAATTAACCTAGACATTTTGGAAGGTAGGCAAGAACCCAAAATGTAGGGTTCATGGACAAAATACATTAAACACCCTGCATGTGGTGAAAAAAGAGAGGACAGCAAGAAAGCATAAAGATCCTTAAAAGATAAGCATAAAGATGCATCCTACTTGAATGGGATTAGGAAGAATCCCTTTCCATATTGCTTCTCTCACTTAAGGATGTTGGGCTGATAAAAGTTCTTACTTAAAAGCTAGCAGTTCCATCATCACCTTTGTAATGTTCCCTATCACCTTTCCTAGACAAGAGAAAGCACCTTTCCTGCTTTTTTTGTTTGCCATTCACTGTATTTTGCTTCTGCAATTTAGCCATTATATGTAAAGTATTGTCTTTTACTCTATTATTGAGTTGAACAAATTACAGTTTTAAAGAGTTATATGTGGGATTGGCAAGTAAGTGGTAGGTAGGTGTATTTATATGTGTTTTTCTACTCTAACCTTCTCAGATGACAGTGATGTATAGTGGGGTGCTGACACATAATAAAATTGAATGAAACATTGAAGTCTTGAAATCTATAAAGACAGATTTTATCAGAGGAAAAAAAATGTTTCAGAGCATGATCTACAAATACTGAAAATTGAAATATTTTCCATTAGACTTGCAAATAAATATTTACAAATAAATCTAGTATGATTCTGCTCTCTGTTGCAGATAGAGTCTCTAGAATGATTGAACATGCTCAGGTGAGACTCCCTGAAGCCTGCTGTTACCCTTCTGCTCCCTTTTCTCCATGCCCATGGGACCCTGACTGAATACATAATTTCAGCAAAGACCCATGAGCCTTGCCCCTTGTGGCAGAAGAGCCCATCTGATGCACAGTTCAGCTGCCACAGATATATAAACAAGACAACAGTCTGCTCTGGTATCCAACCACATCCTCTCAAAATATATATGCAATCCATTGTCTTTTCAATAAGGTGTGAACATGTGAATTACACCAATTTTCACAGCTGACGAAAGTAATTCTTCTCTGTGTTGCTTATAGAACTTGACATATTTGTACGAAACCAGAGAAAGCTAGTAGTCTTGTGGAAGGCCCTTTGATTGTCTAGAAAGACAACTGCACCACAAACTGTAAGGCATTTGATATTATGCTAATCCTCAAAATGCTTGGAGTCAGCATAATTGCTAATAGTGAAGAACAGGCTGTGCTCATTTATGATGCACTTTCTGCAGTTCTTGAATTCCCAGGCTGGTTAATTCTGGTTACAGAGCTTTTTGCATGGTGCTTTTGGTAGTAATAATCAGGCCCTTATAATCAGCAGTTTCAAAATGCATACATTTTCTCATTTTTACTTTTTAGTTCTTTTCTTGTGTATTTCAAAAAGATAAATATATGCTTCATATGTGAGCTGGTTTTAAGTTAAATCTGTTTTCAACACTTCACAAAGCATTAAAAGGGATGAAAATCTACAGAATTTAACTCAAGGTTCATGCTAAACCTGCAGTTAAAACAATAACTTCTATTTCCCAGAGCATTTTCAAGTGTCACAGGTATACTAAATTCTGTAATTTGCAGTCGTAGGCCATTACTTCCACTTAAAGTTGAAATGACCATAAACAATATATAAAAAGAGCATTTATAATATTATGAAACTTTTTAATATATATAACTACATAAATATATTAATATTTTTTCCAAAACATTATTTTTGATACTATAGCTATATTTATATTTAAAAATACAGTATAGTACAAAATCTGAGGCATTATGGCATTATCTTCCATTGTATAGTCTCTGCAAGACTATTACAGTTTAGAAGAGTAATGATTTGTGAAAGAATATTTAGCATCAATAGGACTGAGCATGTATGCAACTGAGTTGGGAACTGCTATAAAAAACTGATCTTTGTAAATGCCCCTGGACCTTAAAACTTTGATGGCTTTGCCCAACAAAGTCCCTTTGTCACCTTAGTTCTTTTTTCCAGAAGAGATACATTGGGCTATTGCCTTCAAATATCAGCATCAGCCAAAGTTCTCCTTCCTCTGCCATAGCTGCCACCTTTGCCAGTCCAAAATCCATTCCAAGATAAAGAAAATTTGTTTCTTTAAAAGTAATTTGTTTGGAAGCTTTAAATTTTGGTAAGTGCTACAATTAATTATATAGACAGACAGAGAGAACCCTAGACAAGAGGAAAAAAAAACCTGTCCCCCTGCAGCTCGTGCTGGTCCACAATGAAGCAGAGATCCACCTGCAACCCATAGACAACCCCATGCTGGAGCAGGTGGAAGCTTGAAAGAAGGTATGACCCTGTGGGAAGCTGGCACTGGAGCAGACTCATGGCAAGACCTGTGGACGTGTCTCAGGATGTGGACATGGTTTCATGATAGACTTTGTAGTTCTGGTTTAACAGTTGGACTCAATGATCTTAAAGGTGTTTTCCAATCTAAATGATTCTCTACAGGAGAAGCAGAGCCATACCATCTGTTCCACTTGTCTAAATACAGTAGCTCAAGGGAACTGTACAGCTGCTCATTTATCAAATTTTACAAGTACCTGTAAAGCAAAATGTTTTGTCTGGATGAAATCCCTGTTTCCAGCTCTTTTTTTTTTTTTTCTCAAACAGTATTGACTAGTGTAAATAGCTGATCCCAGCAAGTCACACACAAGCCACTGAGACTTTAGGGACTTATTAGTGAAAGTAGAATTAATCAACTAACAATTTCCTAGTGTGTACACTCAAGCCAAGAACAGTACTATCTATCCCCATGACATATTTATCTTTCAGCTGGAAGATGTACTCAGCAACTCCCCAACCTGCAAGAAATACTTACAATTTTCTTTTTAGACAGGAAGCAGTATTCCCTCATTTTGTCTCATCAACTCTCTCAGACTGCAAATGGCATGATGATAATAAATGACATTATTTGCACTGCAATGATTTGACTCAAATAATGGAAGCACAGTCCTTCTGAAGAAAGCTGACAGCATTGAATCTTAGATGTTACTGGGAAAACAAACAGGCAATTACTGTCATTTGACAGCTGAACTTCGCAGCTGAACAGGAAGTATGAAAGAAGAATGCCTAAATCAGAGTCTCCAAATTATTTCTTAAGAAATCCCAAACACCACCACAAAAACAACAAAAACCTCCCAAGTATATTAAACATTTACATTTATAGTGTAGAAGGAAAAATATAGAAACCAAAAGGAGAAGACCAAGCTTGATACATTTGTAAATATAGTGGACACTGGGAACTCACAATGAGGGAGTCCCCAGAATAAGGACATCATCCTGTTGGAGTGAGTCCAGAGGAGGCCACCAAGCTGATCAGAGGAATGGAGCACCTCTCCTATGAGGAAAAGCTGAGAGAGTTAGGATTTTTCAGCATGGAAAAGAGAAGGCTTTGGGCTGACCTAATTGCAGCGTTCCAGTAGCTGAAGGGATAGGGTACAGGAATGATAGGGCAAGATTTTTACGAGGGCATAATAGGGACAGAACAAGAGGTAATGGCTTCAAACTGACAGATTGTAGGTTTAGATTGGATATTAGGAAAAAGTAAGGGTGGTGAGGCACTGGAACAGGTTGTCTGAGGAAGCTGTGGATATCCCATCCATGTCCCATTTTGGTTCAAGTTTGGATGGGGCTCTAAGCAACCTGGTCTAGAGGAAGGTGTCCTTGTCCACAGCAGGGGGGTTGGAAGTGGACTTCAAGGTCCCTTCCAACTCAAACCATTCTGTGGTTCTATGATTCTATGCTGCCATGAGCTACGGGCAAACCTCTGCTCCCATGTCTGGAGCACATCCTCCCTCCTTCTTCACTCACCTTGGTGCATAGCAGTTCCCTTCACATATTCTCATTCCTCTCTTCTCTGTCCACAATTACTTCTCAGCAACCACATTTTTTTTCCCTTCTAAAATATGTTACCACAGAGGTGTTACTACCATCTGTGCTCAGCCTTGGCCACTGGCAGGTCCATCTTGGACCCAGCTGCCACTGGCTCTGTTGGACATGCAGGAAATTTACAGCAGCTTCTGAGAGAAGCCATCCTCACATTTTGAGCAATACAGGAGGGTGGCACAAGGTATATTTCTGATGTGTCAGGCAGTAAATTTCAAGAGCAGTCCTTGGCACTGGAATAAATAGGACATCATGTTGGCACATAGGAGATTTTACACATTGGATGTTCCTTGCTGTTGGATGTGAAAGCACTCTTACTGACACATCCTTTTTTTCTGTTTTTGTCCTTTAGGTTCAACAACTAACAGCTATTGAGAAAATACAAATATCTTGAGGAAGGTGGATGGGTGGGATCACATTTACTATGGAACTACCCCGAATCTCATAAAAACTTGTCTTTATATGTAAAGATTCATATCAAGAAAAAGAGTTGGCCATTTAGAATAACTTTTTATCACCTTTCAGCTTTCTTTCAGGGATTTAAATGAGAGTATTATGTTATGCCTGGCTAATTGGACCTTTTGAAATACACAGTGCTCTATAATGGAAACCAGGTATATATCCTTAGAGTGTTAAGTAAAAAATAAAGGAAACTTTTATCCCACAAAAGGGTAATGATTTTTCAGACATCAAATAACAGTTCACAGTAATGATTTTGTATTGGTTAAAAAACCCCACATAAAATACAGGTTTAAATGCAGAGAAAACAGAAAATTAAACA
The DNA here is from genome assembly GCF_017590055.1 of Onychostruthus taczanowskii. Classification (NCBI taxonomy): domain Eukaryota; kingdom Metazoa; phylum Chordata; class Aves; order Passeriformes; family Passeridae; genus Onychostruthus; species Onychostruthus taczanowskii. The sequence goes on along the minus strand of NW_024497629.1, from coordinate 15,261,897 downwards.
AAGTCCCTGTTATCTCTCTTGCTGTCACTTTTCTTAGCAGACACAATCACAACCATTTTCTTCTTATCTTTAGTGCTGAAAAATTCACTGCAGTGTCATTTCCATTTTCTAAAAATGTTTTTTCTGGTCCTATCAGTCTTTAGGGATAATTTATATGGCAGAGTCCAGAGCTAGTTTGGGTCCTGATAGCAGGATAACTGTGAAAGGCCAGACTAGCAAATAGAACACATGGCAGAAAATTTATTTGTTGTTCTACATAGATATAATCCAAACTTCACACTTCTTTCTGAAATAGGACCCAGCTGAAAACCCGAAGCAAAATTTGTGAGAAAAAGTCTGACATCAGTGAAGCTTCCACACTGATGAATTTTATTGATTTTAGTATATAGTTATGATTTTTAAGTTTGTGTGGAAGTGAAGCCAAATTCCTCCCCAAAGAATTTCAGATTTCTTGATAGGAAATTTTCCCCCCTTTTTAAATTTCAATTTTGCACCAAGTTCCAAAATGAACAATTGTAATATATGGGATATGGTACAATTGTCTAGGTTTTGCTTTGTTCTGATTCTAATGTGCATATATGCATTTGTTAAATATGAACATAGTTTGTGAGATTTTAAATAGCAGACCTGAACTGTACAAATACTTAGTTATGCTCTGCATGACAGGTTGTAACTTTGTGCTTGTGCGGTGAAAATTCAAATACGTTGTAATACTTTTGAAAGTTTACAGAACACTAAACTAATTAATATATTAAACTTTTAGTAAATTCAGTATCAATGTTACATAAATAAAAGACTTAAAAATATTTCTCTAGTACCTGGAAAAAAATATTACCTGTATTTCATTTGTATTCATCTCAATGGATAAAAATAATCCATATTCCCTTTATAATGATAAGTTTATTTGAGCTGTCAGGTGAGAAAGGAAGAGTGGGGAAAGAAAAAGTAAGGGAATGCTACATATTGAATGTGGGCATTTGGTTTAGAAAAAATATATAACAAAAAGGGGAAAGCTGAAAATGGGAAAAGAACTCCTGGGTAGCAGCTGGTAAAGCAGAAAAAACAGAATCTGCTGTACCACAAATACATCTAATCTCATCCATTATTTGTATAAATTACCCTGGCTGCAAAAGTTAGCAATACTGAAGATTTTTTTCAAGAAGAACTAACTAACTATAAAATATACTACTTTGATTCAAAACTGAAAAAAAAAAAAAAAACTGAAGAAATGCTTATTTTTCTTTTATTCAAAATCTAGTGCATTTTTCCTTTAGGTCATGCCCTGGTTTTCAGCTTAATTCTGTGAGTCCACAAGAATTCTAAAAGCATAGGGAAAAACTGAGAACTGAGACATTGAAACATGTACCTTCCATCTTATTTATTAATTTTTAAGTACTGAGGGCTTGCATACTTTACATTTCAAAGCACTGTCCAGAGCAGAAGAAATTATTTATAAAATAATTAATTAAATCGATTATTTGATAAATTCAGCCTTATGCTCTCCATGTAGAAAATATATACGTGGACTTAATTTGCCCAAATTTTGCTTTATTTAAAATAAATGCAAATATTTTGTGAATATTTTTCTTTATTTCCTAGTTGTGAGACTTGTCCTGCATTTGTCTGAAAATGTGTGAGAGGGGATATTTCAGATTTCTATGGTTGTATTTCCTTACACTGCCTAATTTTTATCCCCATCTCTATCCTGATAACATAATCAAATTATACTTCAGAAGAAAGCAGGGAGCAGAGATAAGAGACTGAAAAGAGCTATTTAACAACCAGAACAACATTGCTACCAATAATTGTGAAGTTTAAGTTATATGCGGAATATGAGGGAGATTGCTCACGTGACTGCAATGCCACTGTCAATTACATTTAAAAGGTCATTGGGACTGGGAGAAGTTTCCAATAAGTGGGAGAGAGCAAATATTACTCATATCTTCAAGAAGGACAAAAAGAAGGATCTGGGCAACTGTTGGCTACTCAACCATACCTCAGTTATTGCGTAGATGATGGAGCAATTAATCACCAAAAATATTTCTAGACATATAAAGGTCAAGAAAGTGATTAGGAATAATTAGCATGGAAGGGAAATCATGCTTAACCAATATTACAGCCTTCTACAATGAGGTGGCTAGTGGTAGGTGATGGAAAAGCAGTGAATGTGTTTACCTCAACTTTAATAAGGCCTTGGATGTATTGTTCCATAACATCTTCATAGACAAGTTGACAAAGTACAGATTAGATGAGTGCACACTGAGGTGAATCAAAAACTGAATGAACTACCCGACCCAGAAGGTTATCAGTGGTACAGAATTCAGATGGTGGCAAATTACTAGTTTTGCTCCTGGGGCCAGTACTGGATAACATTTTCATCAAGAACCTATACTCTAGGACAGAGTGAACCTTCAGCAAGTTAATACATAATACAAAACTGTGAGGAGTGACTGACACACCAGATGGGTGTGCTGCCACTCTGAGACCTCAGCGTACTGGAGAATCGAGCCAAGAAGGATCTCATGAAGTTCATCAAGGAGAAATGTGAAGTCCTGCATCAGAGGATGAGCAAACCCAGGCATCTCTGCCCACTGGGAACCAAGTGGCTAGAAAGCTATTTCTCAGAGAAGAGCCTTCAGAGTCCTGGTGGACAGAAAGCTGTATCAGCCAGCAGTGCTTCGTGGTGGCTAAGAAGTCCAGTGGCATCCTGATCTGCATTAGGAGGAGCACCACCATTGCCAACAAGTGAAGTGTGTCACTCTTAATGTTCTACTCAATTCTGGACCAAACGGTGTCAAGAGATGATTTGTTACCTCAGCCATCCTGGTATTCTGTGCCTTCAGATATCTGCTATGTGTGTACTGTGGCTGGATAGAACTGATTGGGTGTTGGTATTCACTGTTTCTATAAAAACTGCAAAACATTTTGATAGGCAAACCCTTTTCCACTCTCTCATTGGAAGTTCTGAGCTGCAAGACTTTAAATGAAAAACAATACAAGGCCTTCCACAAAACTAATTGGAGGAATAAATGCTCACAAAATCAACTAATTAAAAGCAATTCCCTATAAAAATATCCTCCAATATTTTCAAAGTAATGCTCTCTGCACATACATAGAAAACAGCAAAGTACATTACTTGGTTCAATTCGGAAGAATTTTACAGGGAAAAAAACCTAAAACACATACATTAACACTTTTTGCATCTCATGGCTGAAAAAACAACTGCAAGCTAACATTTCATTGGTGCTATAAATTTTGAAAAGGAATAAAAAATTCATTACGCATAAATTCACTCTGCAATTAAATGCTTTAAGGAAGGTTTTTCTGATCTTTTAACCTTATGTTCCCCATCCAAATATTTTAATTACAATATTTTGCAATACGCCTTCTGTAAAAAGTGCAAAACCAAAATCAAAACCAAACTAACCAACATAATAACAAAACAACTTTTAAGTACTCATCAGAAGAGGATGGAAGAGAATAACTCTTGAAATTCATATTGTAAACTTCTTGGGACAGTAAAATCACTACAGTCCTTTTTTCTCCCTTTTGCTCATTTTCCCATGAAGTGATCTGGAGAAAGGAGACCCCTATTATACTGTTTTCTTCTCTGTCTTCTCCAAGAGTTGCTATGGTTACAAACTATCCAAGCAGACTGGCATTTCTGTGCACACAATCACTGTGCGTTGCCAAAAGGGAACTGAGGTCTCCCATATATTCTGTTCCTCCCCATCTTCTGTACCTTCTACCCCCTGCTTCTTTCAGAACTGTATCCTTTGAAAACTCTTAGGGAGGTTTGCTTAATTAGGGATGTGAAACATTTTCCAGTACTAGGCTAAAAATGATGACATTTCTCTCCTGTCTAAAGACATGATTTTGTAACTGCAAATACATGCACATAATTACATATGAGTATTAGTTCCTTGGGATTCAAAAGACCTACTCAAATAAAGAAAGTTACATGTGAATTTTTGTTTAGTTTATCACATTTTATTCTCCTTTCCAGTAAAGATCACTGAAAGATGATTCTAAGAGAGTATCTAGGACAATGTTTGATGTAGAAATTCTAGGCTTCATTTTAGTAAACATACTAATTATTATAAGATATATGCAAATCTGTTTACCCATTTAAAAATGTATTTGTTCATATGAAAGAAAGATTAGCATTATATTTATATATATATATTGTTTTGAATACTTTCTGTTTCAACAAAAAAAAACAACTTTTAATATAATCAAACACTTGAAACCAGAACAGGGAAAACAGGAAACTCTTTGTGAAATATACAACTAGTTTCAGTATCCCTTTAGGCCTAAAAACTTATTTGCACACCACTGGTTAAAGTTACAAAATCTTGTGCAATTTATTTGCAGTCAGTGCAAAATTTAAAATAGTTTCTTTGCCTCAATGGATTTCAATGCTTGTTATATAATTATGATTTGAATTTCATAGTTCATGCCATTTGGATACGGCTGATCTGGGCAATCTTTATAAAAAGTCATTGCAATACCATGTCCTATACTATGGTTGACTTTGGCATTAATTGAGAATTTTTGTTGCTTAGGATTTTCTTTTTCCTTGTAGCATTTGCCATTGTTTCAGGGCAGCAGCTTTGGGGTTTCTGTCATTGATAATCTGTTACTAGTTCTGATCAGTCAGGGAGATGGGTTACTTTAACAGAACTCCTGCGTCAAATTTGCTTGAGTTTTTCATTGCTGACTTTTACAGGGACCTTGTTGAGCAGTTCTACAATAACTTTTGTATCTTTAAACCTGGCATCAATATAAACTTCTTCCACATCAAAAAAAGCAATCTGTAGACAACACTAGCAATTGTATGTTGCATCCACCCTCAGTGGGCATTGCTATCTCATGGAAAGCAAACAAAAACTACATATTGATTTCTTCTACTTATCTATAATTGTTCTTTCCTCCTATGTCATTCGGGGCTTTGGGTCTTACAGTCATCATGAAATAAAATAAGGTTTATTTTTCTCCCCAAGCTTCTCTGAAAACTCTCTTAGTGATTGTGTCTGTTAACAGGACAATTATAGAAACCCATCATCCAAGCTTAGATCTGTAAAAGACAGTCAGTCTACATTATCAGATCACCACGTGAGTGCTAAATCTGGCTGTTACTGAAGAAATGAGGGATTTTCAAAACAAGAAGTTTAACAAAACTCTCCAGACTAAACTTTTTATTGAGTAAATTTTACTAGTGTTTCTCAAGGTGGAGATGTTCCCTATTTCTTATTGATTCTTTTGCCTTGTTTTCAGAAAATCTTTTGTGTATTGTTGTGTAACATAAGCACAGAAGAGACAAGAATTTCAGTCATAACTAGAAAACTATGAAACACTGAAAAACACGTGAATGCATCCATATGCTGTTAGCAGGAGAGATTTTTCTGATTTTTTTTTTTTTTTTTTTTTTTTTTTTTTTTTTTTTTTTTTTTGGTCAAGACTTTGGTATCTCTGTATGTATGTATGCATCTTCTATATATTTATGAACAGAAAGAATTCCCAGATGTTCAAGGTCTGATTTAGAAACAGCACTTGAAGATTGAACTGCAAAACCTTTTAGATAGAATCAAATACCAGTCTTATAAGCTACTTTTCTTTTACCTTTCTCCAAATATGAGTTCAAGAATGGGATAACTGTTTTACACTTGTTGACTGAAAATTCAATTCAGGCAACAAGGCTGCTGATAGGCAGAAATCTGGGAACTAATCAGACAACAAAAAATTGACTAGTCCCTTTAGACACTTACACTGGTTTTGGAAATAAAAGATGCCATTTTGCATGGGGAAAGGTCTTTACAGTTCTTTGCAGAACAAGAAAGACTTATTGCTAAATATTTGAAAATTGTTCTCAGCCAAAGGAGGAAGTAATAGATATAGCTATAGATCGCTAGACACATATATGTATATCTTACAGTTTTTATAGTCATGTTTCTTAGTTTAAGAAAATTCTGTGTGGCAGAGACTCTAAAATGGGTTACCTCCCCTTTAGTTTTAATCACTCCTCTTTCACCAACAAGGAGAGAAATGCAAGAAGATGTAAGTGAAAAAATAACAGTTTACTGAAAAGAAAAGCAGCAACAACCACAATAACAGCAATAAGCCCTACATACAATGTCGCTGACTCATGTGCTCTCCCAGCACAGAGAAAACAAATTGGCAGAGAAGCCCCTCCTCCCAAGATGGCAGCTGCCATGGCAGACCACACAGACTGAAAGACAAAGACAGTAAGATGGAGAAGCCATGTTCTCCAATGCTCAGGGATAAAAAAAGAGAGCTTCTTCCTTACACTGCTTCAGTTTCTTGAGTTGCAACTCAGAGACCTTCCCTAGGCAACCCTCTCGGGAGCCCAGAGTGAAACAAAAAGAGAGCTCTTTGTGTCCATTTCCTGTTTATGAAGGGATCCCGTACCCTCTTCTTTCTGGGAACATAGGGAAAAACACACAAATCCTATTTCCAGGGTTGCTGAGTCTTAAGGTGACAGTAAAGCAGACTGTATGGATTGATGGAGTAATATGGAATATGCAGGTTTGTTTTTTTGGTTTTTGGGTTTTGGGACTCAGCACTTTGCCCTGTTGAACCTTCTACAATTGGCCTCACCCATCAATGCAGCCTGTCCAGATCCCTTTGCACAGCTTTCTAGCAGATCAATACTCCCATCCAAGTTAGTGTTATCTTTGTGTTTACTGAGGGTGTACTTGGTGCTCTTGTCCAGATCATTGATAAAGGTGTTAAACAGGACTGGCTCCAATACTGAGCTTTGGGGAACCCAACTGGTTACTGATTACCAACTGGATCTAATACCATTCACCACTGCTCTCTGGGCCCAGCCAATTTTCAGCCTAGCAAAGAGGACACCTGTCCAAGGCATGGCTGCCAGCTTCCCCAGTTCTCCATTTTTTTCCAGCTCTTGCATTAGTAATCTGTCAAAGTGCAATAGAGTAGCACAGTTAGGGCATACCAGACTTTAGTACCGATATAATTTTTTCATAGCACTTCATTTTTTATTTTCTATAAAATTGTTTACATTTGTGTTGCACAGCAAATATTTCAGCAGGAAACAGAGGACATAAATAAAGGACCACTGCTAAAGAGGCACCAAACTACTGTATATTTTGTGGCATCAATTTACTAAAAGAAAAATAGTTTAGGTTTATCTTCACTTCATAAAGAACTCAAGAGTGGATGATGAATAAAAGATTTCTGGCAGTCATGATGGAAAAAAAATACCTGATAATAAGGTGAGTAATGCATACTGAACCCAATGAAAAAGATAAAAGTTCTTATTTTTGTCTAATCAATACATTGGTCGATCCAGATTTGTTTTTTGTACTATATTTATATCTATATCTATATCTATGTCTATGTCTATATCTATATCTCACTGTAATATCATCAGACTCTTCAGATTTCCATTTATAGAAATTAAAATTTGCTTTCTGAAGATATTAACTCCTACTGACTTCAATGTATGTAATACTGTTTCTTTGAGGATCTGAGGCAAAGCATATAACTAGCTGTAGCTTGGCATGGGCTGGGGAGGCGCAGAGTTCTTCCAGATAGTTGTTTCTCTGTATAGCTAAATGAAAAATAAAAAATAGAATGGTACTTTGTAGGCTTAAAAAACTGTTTAGATTATCTCTGTAAAACCTGAAAATTGATTTCTATTTTTTGTCTGTAGTCCATACCTTTGGCATATTATATGATTTCTGGAAAGTCAAGGTATTGGTGTAGCAGATCAATAACTTTATGTTAGCAATAAGGAACCCAGTTAGGCATGGATTCATCCTGCCAGTGTAAGTCATCAAATCATCTAACTCAGTCTTCCTATAGTCATCAGAGATACTATGAATCAACACATGATTTTGAACAGTGATTAAATATTAAGCTACTCCAATTATAAGCAGGTAGACTTGCCCTTTGAAGACCTTGTCCTCCTTCCCCCTCCCCCCCCCCACCCTTTCCTTCTAATCAATAAGGAAAATACCTAAGAATGGGCTTACATCTTAACTGAGCATCTAAAGCATGACTAATAGCTGCTGTATGTTTGGCTGTGGTTAAAGAAGTAAATGGAGACTGGGCACAATGGCCAGGAGTCCTCCATTTTCTGCTGCAGTTTATGCAATGAGCAGTTCTTAGATACTTCTAAGTGCAAACCTCAGCATGCCTATGTCAAGGGACATACACATAAAGACATGCATTTAAAAGACATGCAAATTGTCTTCCATGACAGCCATCGAAAGAGCTGTTTTTGCTGTTCACCCTAGGTAGACATTTACTTTGTCTTGGCTGAAGTGAAATCACGCCAGTGCTTTTCATCTCCACAATTTATTTTTATGTGTGTGTGACCAGCCTGACGATTCTGACATTAGAGTCTTTGCCAACTCCCATGCAGTGGATAATCCTCCTCCTTAATTGGAACTCTTCAGTGTGACCAGCAGAGTAAGAAACTGTTGCCACTGCAAGATGACCTGCTGGCTGAAGAGGCATTTCAGGCAGCCACAGGGAGCTGGGATCTAGCCGGTTTCACTTACTAAATCTTTGTTCCTGCAGTAAATTATTATCTTGTCATGTACTCGACACAGAGTCTACTGAAGAACTTCAGAAGGAAATTTTGTCCCTTTCAGACTTTTAGCTCTCAGATAGAATGATGCAGAAAGAATATTTTTTAATGTAAAAGGAAAAGAATCCCCTTTCTGCATCAACTTTGGTAAAACTATTAGGTAGTAGATCAGTTACAAGGTTGTTCATTTTATGTAGTCAAGCTTAATGGATATATTGTAGAGAGTTTACACTGAGCCTAACTGAAATAAAAACAGCTGAAAAATTATTTCATTTTGATCAAAAACTAAACCAAAATTTGGAAATAAATAATGCCACATTATGTTTAAGTATGAAGGAATAAAGAGATGTAAATAGATTTACACACATGATCAAGGAGAATCAGATATAAAATGCTTAAAAATTTAAGGCAACATGCAAAAAAACCATTTTCTCATCTTCAGAAGTCATGTGTGTAAAAAACTTGCATGCATGTGTAGTAGAGAATTTCAAGAATCAAGACCAAAGTTCTGTTGAGGAAAAGATCTACATAATGATCTCATTAATAACAATCTCATTGGTTAAAACTCTCCTTTCCTATCCTATCTAGCCTTGACCTGAATATATTGTGCAGGTTTTAAACAGCTCTTTTGGTTGTGTTGCTGAATAGATCAGCTTGCAGCACAGCTAAAGCACATGACCTTCAGATGCTTTTTCAGAACAGCATCAGTCTGTCAGAGAGACTGCCAGTAAAAAAAAAAAAAAAAAAAAAAAAAAAGAAGCAAACTACCCACACAATAATAGAACTTTTTTTGTTTTTCCATTTCAGTAGGAATCTTTTTTTGTTGTTGCTGGTTGCTGTTTCCAGAGCTGAAGTGAACCTGATTTGTAAAGAAACTTTCTAAACAGAATAGGAAATACGGCAAGATGAAGATTTTCAGTTGTAGTGATAAAACGTAATGGTTTTGATTACCATTTCCTGCCTGAAATTATATGTTCTTGGCTTACTGTAGTATTTGAAGATCTTTCTTCTCAGCACCCCTTAGGAAAAATTGCTAAAGTTTAATAAATGTTATCTTAGAATTTTTATGATCCATTTTATTTATAATCCATATGTGGAGGCATTGGAGACTAAACAAGATCCCTACACCTATCTAACAATAAATCTAAAGAGAAATATCACTATTTGACAACACTTCTGTGTTTTGTGTTTATTGCAGACTACACTGGGTTGTACTCAGGAATTTTAAAATATGCTTTCCTCAATAATTCAATAATCTTTTTCCTACTGCACCATATTAGACTAAATTATATTGGCTACCAGTGTGGCACTGTGTCATGTGTTTATCTTAGACTATAGTACATCCAGTCTTAAATACAGATTCTATTACCTGCAAAACTCTGGAATGGAAATGACTTCCCTTACCCCCAAAAAATTCACAGCCTGATATAAGAGATTGATATGAGATTTGCCCATTTTAGCATCTGGTAGAATTAGAATGCAAAACTTGGAAAGATGATGGACATACTAAATGTTTAAGTTTCTAATATAAATATAGCCCAGGTTTCTGCCAAAAATTATGGCTAGAAATTGACCACTTCATTCCTCAAAGAAAAGATCAGTGCTGGTTTTCCATCTCACATACTCACATTGACCTACTGCTGATGGTTCCCTTATGAACCGGAACTTGTGTCAAATTCCGGTTTGCTGGAACCCAAAACAAAAGGGAGTCATCTGAGTACAGCATTTACTTTAACTGCAGACATTCATAAGTATCTTGTTTGGCAGGACATTTGAGAAATTTTATTTGTACTAGGCTTAACAATGCATTCTTCTCTACATCCTCTCAGAGTGTAGCCATCTTCCAACCAGTAAAAAAGAAATTGTCTTCTTTTTCCTTTTCATTTTCATGGAACTACAACTTTTGTATGAGGTTGGACCAGATGATCCACTTCCAATCTGACCCATTTTGTGATTCTCTAATATCAATAATTTGATAGTGTTCTGATCAAGATCTTTAACATCTAGATCTGAATGTAAATTTTGGGAACATAAAAGATCTAAAGAATAGTTCTAAAACAAGCAATCAGGCACCAAATGTTTCAGTTTGAATCTGGAGTTCTAATGTGTATTATTTCAGTTCATATCCTCTTTCATCTTCCCTCACCTTTGAAGATAGATAAATATCTTGATTTTCTGAATTTTACACTTTAATCCTGGAATGACTTGCAAAAACCCAATAGTTTAGTAGGACTAAAGTAGTCTAAGTTGAACCAGGTTTCTCAGACTTTAGAGCAAAAAAATTTGAAAATCTCCAAGTGCAGACATTTCAGAACATCTTAGTTAAACCTGTTCCAATACTTGATATTCTTATTAAGATTTTTTATTAATTCTGTCTGGAAGAAATATCTCTTATTTCACCTTTGATCATAGCATGCTATATTAGACTGTGTTGACAGCCTTTCAAAGCTAAGGTGGGAAACAATCTACTACTTTCCTTTCATAGAGGTCTACCAAGTCAGGCATGATTTTCCACTCCCAGATCTGTTGTCTCCAAATGATTTTGCTTCATTGAAAATGGCTTTGTCTGGAATTTGGTTCATTTTACTCTCTAATCTTCTAGAGGACCGAGGTGAGGCTGAACATCCTGCAGTTTCCTAGACCCTCCCTCTTGTCCTTCTTAAAGGTGTGCAGTGCAATTCCTCTTTCTGGTTAGGCTGTCTATAGTCTGTAGTAAATGCTTAACACAACATTTCCCAGGGCTGGCCACCCCAGCCAGTGAAGCACATCACCAACGCATAGCACTGAATGGGAATTGCATACAGCCTCAGATGCTACCTCCATCTTCCCTGTACTTCACAGATGTCTGTATCTTCATCAATTTCTTCATTAACTTTCTAGCTTTTGTCTCCATCTCACAGCTGCTGGCACTCCACAAGTTCTAGCTCAGTAGGAGGCCAGACAGAAACCTGCTTTGCACTTCTACCTCCCCTGCACAAGATTTTGCCTGTCATGAAAGTCTTCTGCTTGATATTTTTAGCTCTTGGAAACAGCTCTATGACCTGGAGAACACCATTCTGGAGGTCCATTCTGCCCGCCATGCTGAGCTCTAAATCACTCTTAATAGGCTTGTGAATTAGGTCTTTGTTTCCCCACATCTTAAGAGATCTAGAGACCTGGAAGGACTCTGACAAAGTTCCCTGTGGGATCTATCTGGAAAGATTTCTCAGAGAGCACCTGACACACTCAGCTGGATCAAGCTGCATAAATATAATAGTTACCAATCAATTTCAGAAGGTTGCTTGGAAGAAAGAATGAGACCTGCAGGTCCACTCTAGTGTGTCAAGACTGCTGGTCTTCTGTGGGAGGACTATTGCATTTTCTCCTAGACTTAAGTTACCTTACCCGAGAGTGTAGGAAAGGACCATCAGCTTGATATCTCAAACTTCTATCAACCATGAAGTCAGGGGCCTCTTGATGATTGGCAAGGTATTTGCATTTAGGCTGGTGACTATTAGCCAGAGATACAATCTGAACAGCTGTACAGTTAGACCTTCATCTCTTTCTTATGGAACTGATGTGATTTTACCACCCATATTTTTTTCTAAAGTCAGGTGTTCACCAGACCATGCTGAATCTGCTGGCAGAGCCCAGCTTCATGGAGATCTAGTGCTGTTTCTGATAACAGTTCTCTGATACATTAGCGTGGAATCATATGCAGTCTAATCAGCTGGGTCAATAGAATATATAATTAGCCATACAGTTTCCAGTCCCAAAGCTCTCTAGTTCGGGTTTAAGATGTAGTTTCAGGTGTGTATGCTGTGCATCCCATGAATAAGCAGAAATTATATGGATAGTTTCTTCTTTTTTTCCAGTTAATGGACATAGAAGCTTCTCAAACTATAGAAGTTTGTCAACAACCAAGACAAAACCTCCTAAAATACACAGATCGCGGACAAAAGGAATTCAACAGTGGAGCTGAAAATTATTTCCGCTAGACCAGATGGGTTTATTTCTTCTTTATGCTAATCATCGTGGTAGGGAATCACTTTGAATACAGATGCCTTTTAGCAGCTTTCAAATCCTAAGAGTGCTTAGCTTAAGCTGTTGTGCTGGTTTGCATTCCTACAGTTAGAAACTATTTCATATATTCCACAAGCATTATTTCTATGTGATAATGTTTGTTTTCTGAAAGTATGGAGAAAATATGTGCTGTTAAACTGAGTTATCCTTTGCAGTGTTGGCAGATTCTGCAAATTATTTAAAAAACCATCAAAGCTGTATTTTTTTTTTCATGTTGGAAAGCTGCAGAAACAAGGAAAAGGCTTTCCTTCAAAAATAAGAACAAAACAAGGTATCTGGTACCTCTGACAAACACTCAGAAAGGTGTACTCCTCCACTGGTGTTTTCATATTTTCTTTAAAAGAACATTTTATGTTTAACAGCCCTATTTTCCTGAATTGCTTTCATTTGGTGTTAAGTGTGCTGTTTCCCAGTGTCTCAGGATGTTGGCCTGGTTTCTCTTGAGTTCAAAGACATAGTTTGTCTCTTCAAAGACACAGTTTAACTTTTCGTACACAGCCATTTGCTGTAAAACTAAGCTGTGGGAAAAGAATAAACAGAGCAATCCTTACTAAAATATTTGGTGGTATGGTCTATCAATCACTTTGGCAGGAAAATATCTTATGAACATACATTTTCAGTTTTTCTTTTTAAGAGATAGTAGACTGAATTCTGGCTTAGGACGTGGCAATGTAAGTAGGAAGTGACTCAACTGAAGCCAATCAACTAAAAGAAAATCAAAACTACATTAGTGGAAAATTAAGCAAATCCACTATATTTCTTTGCATTTCTATAGAGATTTTGCTGGAATACACTGGAGACTGTTTGCTTTAGACAAAGCCAAGTAGACCTGAATTGTGAAAGTGCTAAACAACTGCAGTATCTAAAAATTTACTTTTTAAAAATATCAGTATTTTTCCATGACCTCAAGGCTGAATTATTATCACAGAGATTTTACTGATTCCTGCTTCCATTAATGGTTAGAACACATAGAACATATAAAATAGGCTAGTTAACTATTTTTGAAAATAGCTGACACTTTGTAAACAGAGACCCAGTCAGACTCAGAGATCTCAATTACTTTAAAATATATATTAGCTCTCAATTACTTTAATATATATATATATCTTATTTAGTTATGGTGGATAAATAGAATATAAGCACAGTTAGTACTCCAAAGAGTATCAGATGAGTATCCATAAAAATGGAAGGATTCTCAAAGAAAAGTTATTAAAATTAAAAGCTCGTGGAATATATTTTTAATGAAACACTAGTCTGTCCAAATCTTCAGGTTGCCTTTTAAACACAGTATTATACAACACACTGGATTACATGAATGGCCCATAATGGATAACAACATAGGTCCTTACTTTCTGATCTCAGCCACTACTGGATCAAGAGGTAAATGCATCACAGTGTGGTAAAAACTGAGAGAGGCTGTCTCATCTCTGTGTCCTTTCCTGTTTGTTCTGCCTTCTGACTCCCAAACCACACATGTACAAGAATGCATATACAGAACTGCACAATAACATATAACAGAGAAATTAATCAAGTTTGATTTAGTCCAGATCAGTGCTCTGTGAATACATATGACTAATTGCTGAATTGTAATTCATAGAAATATTTTACTTTCTTCAATATTAAATATGTTTGAAAAAAGAATTGTTGGGGGTGATTTGGTTGGAAGATTCTATTTTCTTATAATATTAAAATATACTTATGGAAAAATTAATAATCAATCCCCCCCTTTTTTTTTTTTTTTTTTTTTTTTTTTTGTGACACATGGTCTTACCACAATTTCTGCTTGTGGATATGTCATTGTCCTAAAAGCTTAACTATTCTAGTCAGCTATATTTTATACTTAACTGATTTTCCAGAGAAGGAAGAAAGGGCACATAGAAGAGTATCCATTGAATACTGACTCTGCTTGTGAGATTGGAGAAAATACACATTTTAGTAAAGTCTCTATCTGTAAAGTAATTAGAACTGGAAGGGACTTAAAAACCATAGAGTTCCAACCTACTTGCCATGGTCGGGGACACTTTCCAATAGACCAGGTTGTTTAAAGCCCCATCCAGTCTGGCCTTGAACATTTCCAGTGAGGGGATATTCACAACTTCTCTGGGCAACGTGTTCCAGTGCCTCACTGCCCTCAGAGTAAAGAATTTCTTCCCAATATCTGATCTAAAACTGCTCTATTTCAGTTTTATAACATTACCCCTTGTCCTATCCTGCCCTTATAAAAAGTGCCTTTTCCAGCTCCCTTCTAAGCCCCTTTTAGGTACTGGAAGGTGCTGTGATGTCTCCCCAGACCATTCTCTTCTGCAGGCTGAACAACCCAAACTGCCTCAGCCTGCCTTTACAGGAGACAAGCTCCAGCCCTCTGATTATCCTTTTAGCCTTCCTCTGGTCTGTCTCCAACAGGTTCTAATCAAAACAGAGTCTTAGCAAGACATCAGTGTGTTCCAGTGTTTCTGTATACTTGTCATGAATACTTATGTCTGAAATATTTACATTCATGACTTTAGTTTGTTATTTCAGCTCCCTAATTGAGATAATGTTCAAGGGCAGCACAAAATTCATTTCTGACATGTCAAATTGAGTGGAAATAAGAACTAGATCCAGAAAGACAGAAATATTAACCAACACAGAAGTTAATTGTGTATTCTAGTAATCAAGACACTAAAAGGGGTAGAAATACCTGTAGCATTACTTAAATTTCAGGCTGGGATGCCTTTTTCAAATGTGAGAAAGATAATTTTTTTTTTTTTTTTTTTTTTTTTTTTTTTTTTTTTTTTTTTTTTTTTTTTTTTTTGTGAAATCCACATTGCTATACACTCTTTAATGTGATAACAATGGGGATTGACTGTTAGATAATTGATTTTTGGTAGGTGCTGTTATACATTTTGAGTAAATGCATCCAGAACTAATTATCCCAGAATGGATTTTCTCCAAGTTTTTCAGGTTAGTTGATTAAGAATTAAAACAGAGTAGTCAGAACAAATCCCCATCTAGGGTATAATGGAACAAAATGTATTTTCCATATTGACTAAAAAAATAAATCTTGAGAGTCTACAGAACTTTTCTTGAATAAAAGAGGGAATTTAATCATTTAGGATAAGAAAAATGTGACAAAAAATTGCAAACTTCAGTTGTCTCAGAGAAATGCAGGGACAGTCATTGTCTTAATGCTTGTCAGATGCAAAGATCTGAGTAGACCTAGATGAACTTTGTGAGACTTATAAATATATTTCAACCACCAGTAATGCAATTGATTTTGAAGGTTCTATAATTGTGAACAAGTTTGCATCAATGCAATTTTTTAATTTATCTGCTCATGCCTTTGAATTACTGTAAGGCAGTTTAATTCAAACAACACTCCTATCAATATAATTTTAGGCACTTTATACTCACCATCAGATATGTTATCTATATCACTTGATACCATCTATTTGCATTCTCTGTAAATGAAACATTTAAGGGGAAGAAAAACTTGAAAACAAATTGGAAGGAAAATGGAAGCAGCTGTGAAGATAGGTTGAGATTTTAGTGCTTTTTTGCCTCTTTGTTTCCCCGCCCCCCCCCCCCCCCCCGAATACATACATGTTTGACTTGTTTTCTGTGTCCTTATTCAATTATAGAAATAGTTGTGTGGGCTTTTTTAGCAGTTGATTTTTTTAAAGTTGATTTTTTTAAACAATTTAATAAGATTTAGGGCCATCTACTATTTTTCAAACAATAGCTTAAAGATCTCTGTGTAGTCCTTGTAGCAAAAGCTGAGGTCAGTGATAGGAGAATCAAAGACATGGACTTGACCTTGTGTGAACAAAAATAGTAGCAGATAAAATTCACAGGCTTCATAAAATACATTGCAGTAATGGCCAAAATGTATGTTTGTGATACTACTCTGGGCCTGAAAGCGAGTTTTAATATGACCCAAACAACTGTTAAATTTTTCAGAAGAAACATCTGAATGGAAAATAATTATTGGTATTATTTTAAGTGAGCATGTTTACCATTATATATTTCTTCTGAATTTATTTATGGTGCTCCTTATATTATCATCAGAGTGCTTTGGACATTTTAACTAAATTTAACTAAATTCTGACAAAAGGTGAAATACCTATGAGGCAAATTATGATGATTAATACAGTTTTATGAGTGAAGACATCAAGTGAGGAAATTAAGATTAAGAATGTCCAAGAGTTTTAGGGATTCAGTTTGATACAACAAAGATCTCAGGTTTGTGCTGTTTTTCAGTGTGGCATTTATTGTTTTTTTCAGTGTTCCTTTATTTGTTTATGTGGGCATTTTTCTCCTCCAAAAGATACAAATACAATCACCTTAAAATCACATCTTATTTAAAAAATATTAGCTTTAGCTATTTTTAGTAGCAGCGGGCACGAGTCATACAACCTTCAAATTTCTCCTCTATCACATAGCTTAGAAATTTGCTATTCTCTTCTAAGCTAACACACTTAAACATCATGCCCCATGCTTTCTAAAAGTGCACCAACCACGACATAATTTTTAAATTTTCAAAGTGAGCAGTTGTTTCTCACAGATATATATGATCTCAATGTGCATGTACATCTAAAAATCACTTCACCAGCCATCAACTGCCAAGAGGATGTAATTAGCATGAACGAAAAGGAATTTTGCAAATCCCTTTACTGGTCTACTAAGCTTTTCCACACAAAAGAGCAGGGAATTTTTCAATATAACTCAACAACATTATAGAACTAAAGTAAAATTTACTTGTCTTTACCATCACTGGAATAGAATGACATTTTTGAGCCTCTCGGAGTATTATAGCATGCATTTACAAAATTTGAGACTTCTGAGAAATAAGAAAGAATGTTTCTACTTATTGCAAAGTTTTAAAATATTGTTGGGGGTTAGGTTTCTTTCCTTTTGTTCCTTTTTACTTACAGAATCTTTCTCCGTAAGTTGCTAGGAAACACTAACAACTGGGTACATAAGGAAAAACAAAAGTGGCCAAGCTCAGAGGAAGAGGGCATTTGGTTGCACTTCTCTTATCCGGGAGTTTTCCTCTGAGAGGCAGCATGCCTGGAGAATTGGGCTGGTAAAAGATGTGGCTGGGGCAGCTGTTCCCTCTGTCTCTTGCCTTCAGAAGAGGATGATTGGAGCTGCTGCCTGGAGAAGGGAATTCGCTGCTGCTGCCAGAGCCCAGCGCAGAGCTGTTTCTTCTGCCATGAGGTGAGCCTCTGCTTGTGAGAGCAACCACTGCTTGTGAGAGCAACCAACTGGGACCTTATGAACACCCACCTCACTAAAACAGGGACTATCACCATCTGCTCGGGTGCCCGGGATCCTGAGCTCGCCTCTCCCTGCCCTGCTGGGAGCCAGGCCGCCACTGCCCTGCCTCGCTGTCTCCTTGGCTCTGCTCTGAGCTTTCGCTCCATTGCATCCCTGTACCCCCTGCCTGTTGAGACATCCTGCCATCCTAGTTTGATTCTTCTGAGGTTCCTGCTGGGGGACCTGGATCAGCCACCCCAGGGTTTGGTGAGGCAAAGCCTCTCTGCCGTCCCTTCCCATCTCTGCCAAGCCGCCATTGCCATGCACTCCCCCGGCCCGTTCACAGCGCCCCCTGCAGGCATGGGGGAGTCACCGCGCCTGCCCTGCCTGCCGGGAGCCAGCAGCGCCCCTGCTGGCTGCGCCCAGAACTGCACCGAGGGAAAGCACTGCGGCCGAGAGCGGCCGTGGCTGGGTTCCGGTTCTGTTCAGCGTTAGTGCTGTAGCTGTTGTTGTTTGTTGGCTTTGTTATACAGCTGTTATAACAGCTTTGTTATACATACTGTTATAACAGTAAAGAACTGTTATTCCTATTCTCAGATCTTTGCCTGAGAGACCCTTAATTTCAAAATTATAATGACTTGGAAGGAAGGGGTTTACCTTTTCCATTCCAAGAAAGTCTCCTGCCTTCCTTAGCAGATACCTGTCTTTCAAATCAAGACAAATATTTAGTCTTTTAGAGGAAATTTGCAATGTGCATGATACAAACATTGCACTGTACATTATTTTCTTGAGCCATTCTTCATGATGTTGCAGGCAGTATAAAATTTACATTTGGATGAAAAATAGAGTAGCCATTTGCTGCATTCCTGTCTCAATCACAGGAATGGTACTACAAGCTATATAATAAAGCAAAAAAGAATACAGGATTCTTCAGAAATTAAATAAAGCTTTGTCTATATATGTAATTGTTGCCTTCACTGGTAAAATGTTGGTAATAATACTTAAAACTCTGTCACTAAATGTTGGTAGAATTAACTACTGATGTAAGATAAAAAATAATACACACTGGTGGAGGATCATAATTGCTCTTTTAAAGGATGGAAATTAGATTGATCTGACCTTCTGAAATGGAACCGTCAAAAGGGAAAAAAAAAGAAGCTTGTTAAAAGGGTCAGATTTACATTTAACATGTAATTTCACAAGTACTACTCTTACAATACATTTCAGTTTGACCTTTTTGTATAATAAAAAACAGCATGCAACAAAGCAATTTTCCTTTAACAAATAATGTTGCTATCATCAAAAAAGCCACATTCTTAATACTGTATTTAATTTTAGATGTATCAGTGTATGATGACTAGCAGTTGTCTCTTACATGACAAAATATAACCAAATTTTTCAGCAAGTTATTCTAAAATCTTTCCAAAGCCTCTTTGAACTACCTTGTTTACTTTGTTCTTCAGTGAGTGCCTAAAAGAAAATCATGTTCTTTACTCAACAGATTAACTGCGCCGGGAGAGGGGAGGAAAACAGATTTATTAGCTGTCTCATTACAAAGGTTTAAATCCCTTTGTTCCCTTCACCTTCTGTTTTATCTTAATTATACTTGCTTGCATGAAATCAAAACTACAAATTCATCCTTTGGGAGTGATCCTGTTTATAAACTTGGTGGTGTTAAAGTTTTTCTTCATATTCTGTAGGTATTTGACAGATGGAGCTATACAGCCCACAAACTGTGAAATGTCTCACGAAATGAAGATTGTATTAAAACCATGACAATATTTCTCTCACATTAAATATTAAGATGGAGGTAGGAATTCTTGTAACAAGATCATGGGTACACATTATTAAATTATTTAATATTCATGTGTTTATGTATGGCCATCGGGCAAGGCTGTATCGTGCCTTCTGCTCAGCTGTGAGTGGCAGCTCTGTTTCCATGTGACTGGCACTGACAGTGTTATCTGCAGCAGTGAAAGTCATGGAGAGGTAATGGAGGTGCAGTGATAGCAGTTGGGTGAAATTTCTGCTTTTCTTTCTCTTTTGGTGGAAGAATGCAGAGGGAAGGGAAAACATTTGACAAATATAAGTAATTTGACTGGAGCCCACACACCATAACCACAAAAAGCAGAAAGCAAGGAGGGTTATCATTCTCTGATGGCCAGCGCTGGAGCCAATGAGTGTGGGAACAAACTTCTGGTTTGATTTACTCTTATAGTGTATTGCAGTAAGCTGCACTATCAATGCATTTTGAAAATGTTGGAGAAACTATCTGTAACATTGTAAGAATGTTTAATGTAAAGAGTACAATTAATATATTTCAAATTATTTTTAAAAATTATGCTTTAATTATGGCTATAAAGCCCTTGTTTAGTGTGTTCAAAAGAGGAGGTGTGAGACAGCAGAGAACTCTTCAGCTGCTTATTTTGAACTTTGCTAGCATGAAGATATTTCTTTCCCTGTTTTCTGAATATTAAGCAAGGATCTTGCTCTGTATTTTGAGTCTTTATCATAGGTGGACAAAGACCAAATGGTGAAACTGAGATAACAACATCAAAAGGGAATCACAGTGCACATAATACCAGAGAAGTGAATGAGTGGAGAAAGACAAAAAAGCACCAGAGGAACAGTGAAAATGAGAGGATAGAAGAGAAAAAACATGACAAAACAGAGGACCTTGGAGGAGTCTGCAAAGAAAGATGCATTTTGAGGAAACAGGTTTGCATTGATTCAATTTATACCCATTAAGTTTGAAGAAACAGAAGTGCACTGAAGAGAGGAGTTGAAAGATTATAATACAGTTTCTAGAGGAAAACCAGAAAGGAGAAAATCTGGAAGAGGTAAAAAAATGTGTGAGAAGAGCTGCTGTTCTAGTAGTTTGTTTACCCCAAGTATATGGAAGTTAGTCTTCTGGAAGTCTCCCATTTATATTTCTGGCCTACAGCAAAACTGCTATGAAAAATCCAGTCTCAGTTATTTTCACCTTCTTGCTAAGCCATTCTCATTACTCACTCAATGGGAGCCACACTGCAAAAAAAACACCTGAAATCATCAGTTTCACAGCATTTTATATTGATCCAAAAATACAAGTGTCATGAGAAGTTTTTGCCAGGATTAAAAAAAAAAAAATCAGCAGAAATTGGAAAGGAAGGTTGCTACCTGTGGATACTATTGGTGAAATATGACTTTGAACAGAGAAAATGTGCTCCACCTGTAAAGAAAACATGGCTCAAGTTTAGATAAAGAGTTTTCAATTTTTATGTTGCTCCATTTTTAGGGTTTTTTTTCCTTTTAAATATTTGAGCATCAACAGTGCAACAGAATTACACTTGAATTAAATTGAAAAATTTAATGAAAATATTCTATTATTGACATTCAGAATGTAAGTAAAAGATATAGAATGTTACTATATACTGCTATGTTTTAAGACAGCAAATTCTGTAACTTATTATTGTGGAAGCAATTTCTGAGGGAAAAACGTCATTATTTTCCTAATGAAACATGATAACACGGATATGTAGAGTCAGGAACAGATTAATATTTCATTATTTTGCAAAATTCAGATGCACTATAGAATCTTTTGAACACAGCTTCCACCATCTCAACCCCCATGCTGCCGCGATGCACTATTCCTGATTGGTGTTTTCTGTGTACCAGCAGACACATATTTATTGCTCAAGAAGCTTGACCTAAATTGTATTTTTCAATAAAGTTTAAAGTAACACAGTCCTTTCATTGATGCCACTCTGGAGATGAATTCAGAGATTTTCAGCTCTTTCACACATACCTTGAAAAATTTGCAAGCCACTGAAACATTGGTTAGGTTATTTTCAGAATACATTTTTCAAGAGTTTCCCAAATAATAAAGAGGTTTTTTTGTTTGATATTTGACATTCAACACGAAGATCTTTCAATGGAAACAAAGTACTTTGACTAGTTCCTCCAAAAGGGATGGAAATAAGTTCTGCAAATCTTAAATAATTTGAGGTTTTCTTGGCTAAATTTTGAAAATACTCAAACTTAAGAAGCCTTAATAAAGTGAAATATTAGTTTAGTATTTAACTTTATTTCCAGGTGCATAATATTATCCTCATTTGATATAAATATCACAGATCAAGTACAATTGTTTTTCTCCCTTTGTAGCCTCTTTGTACTTGTTTCTGTCACATATGGATGTTGAGTGTCTCTTTCCTGCTCTTTAGGAAGTAAGGGTGCCTAGAAAGTAGTTGCCATAACTGGCTCTGAAGAGTAAGCCATTAGCATATTGTCATTTCTTCACATTGGTAAGACATTCTAAAAGAGACCAACCACAAAATTAGGAGTAAAACTCTAAAGTGCTACTTAAATAATTTAAAAGTACAGAAAAAGTCATGTATCAAATACCTTCACTGGCTGATATCAGTGTTTAAATTAAAGATGGACTTGAGCTGTAAATTCCTGAATTTAATGCATTGTACAAAGCTTGTGAATTTCTGAAAGTAAGCTATTTTAGTCTTAGGGTCTTATTTGTCAATAACATATTGCTGAGCTGTGCATAAAACCCTGCAAAATCAAGTTCTTAATATGAAATTAATGTATGAAATTTTAAGTTAATTTAAGGTATGTAATGAAGTATTAAAAGACTAACTACATAGGAGTGCAAAGTGCTAATATTTCTTTGGGTTTTTATTTCAGTGCTTTCTGTTATTTTATCTATACTACAGTAATATGCGGACAGTTCTGCCTAGAATCTATCGAAAAAGATATTATGTTAATTATAGCAATAGAAGACCTTTCTTCCATTGAATATCCAGAATTATAACAAAAGTTTAAAGTAAAAGGAAATGAGAAAATTATGGAGAACTTATATTTAAAGATCATTGGTTTCACTGGACATACAGATAGCCCTCTAGGTCAGTTACGCCAAGTTAAGTCCTCGATTTGAGAACCAGACAATATTAGAAAAGTGCATTCTCTCTGTATATTAGCTCAAGAGGATGAAGGTCACTGAGAAAAGTGGTTCTTTTTTTCTTCTTGGGATGTTATTTCATTGTGATTATGTGCTTATGGTTATGGTAGATATGTTTAATAACAGTATGTCCTAGTAGATTAAGCAATCTGAGAATAAAAGGCAAAAAACTAGAAAGTTCACTTATTCACTGAGTGGCAGTGTTCTCTGCCACTCAGTCTTGTCACTCAGACATGTTTTCCCTTGATTTTCTCTGTGGACTCTACAGTGTAAGCATTGTTGCCTCTTCCAACATAATAGAGTAAATATTCCCTTATGCTGCCCACTGTCAAAAAGATAGGCACCGTTAAAAACAGTGGTTGTCCAACAGCAGGAAAATTATAATGAAGATGCTAAGTTATACTATAAGCATTAACATGACATCCTAAAGATGTGCAGATAGATGTTCAGTTTCAGGTGAATGCAGTCCATACCCACAATGGCTTTAATGGAGATTACATGTCTATAGACAGTATAGGTAACCCCAGATTTTGACTACAATTTTTATCACATGAGTTAAAATTGTTGTAGAGTAGGTCATATTTTCAAAATAGTAAAACAAATATTTGGAATTTTTTGTTTTTTTCAGTTTTTGGATAAGTACCTGAAAAACAGTGGATGTTTCTGTTTTAAGATTTTTAGAAGGCTATTAGTACTAAATGAGATTATTAGAGGCAGAAAACTTTTTTGTGAGATTCTCTGTTGAAGACATTTTTGCACTGATTTCAAATTACACCTTGGTTTTTCTCTTCACTTATATAAATTTCTGAGAACTGGATTAGACTATATCTGATATAACTGCTTTGGTGATAGCTGTTATCTGAACATTCACCTAGAAGAGTTTAACCTCAGTTCTGATATTATGTTAGAGAAGGTACCCACCAGTCACTGAAATCTCCATATTTTGAATGGTGTAACTATTAGAGCTCCTCGTTTATTACATTTTATTGTACTATTTGCCTAGTCCATGTCTAGACTGTATTTGACTTGATTTTTTTTCCTACTCCTTCAGCTACAATATTTTTTTCTTTTTTTGATATCAGATATTGGCTACAGATGTAGATATGAACAAATGAAGTGATTTCTCTGACTTTAAAAAGACAATGAAACAAATGTGGCAGTATGTTATTTCTTCATGAGCATGGTAGAGGAAGGTACTCTTCAAAGAGAGTCAAGAACAGTTGAAAATTAAAGAATATTTTTTAGAAAATCAGTGGAAGAGCTAAGGTTAAAAGAGGAAAAAATACATTAGCATTAGAATATTGAACTAGAATTCATTAGAATATTAGAATATTGAGTCAGATTGCTTGCACAAAGATACGTAAATATCAAAATAAGTAAAATCAATATGGAAGATTTATATTTTGAGAAATTTGGTCACAGCTTTATTCAAGTAAAATACAATGAATTTGCCTTTCCTCACTTTTAATCTTGAGTATGAAGTTAGGAAGAACTTTTGGAAATATCTCTATAATGATACTTTACTGTAAATATAAGAAGAAAAGGAAAGAAAAGTGAGATATCAAGAGAAATGTTCCATTTTTTAATTAAAAACATTTAAAACCTTGTTGGCAGATAGTCAAGTTTCTTATAGACTGCTTATAGGCAGTAACTTGGAGTAAATTAGCAGAATAATTTCATCATTTTTCAGCTGATCCAAAGGGTTGCATTCAAAAAAACAAACAAACAAAAAGTTCTCTGGAAGCTGTTTGACCTTGTGCCTCCTCTACTTCTAAAAGCTTTACGCTACATGGCATTGTAAAGCTTAGCTTGGTGAACTTTGTGGTGCAGACTATTGCAAGTTCAGTAGTGAAGACACAGATGGTTGTGAGTTAAACTTTTCTGGCTGCCAGGTGCCCACCAAGCCATATTTTACAAAAATGCATTACTTTAAATGTATTTTTGCAGCTGACAGATTGCAAACAGATATCCTTTGTCAATCTGAGCCAATCACATTGCACCGCATCATTCACTGGAAGAAAATCTTTCAAAAATAGGAATGGTTAATTGCAATATCATGAAAAACAATGTGGTGTGAAAATTAATAACCATTTTCTACTGCAGAGCATAGGGCTAGCCAAATATTTGCTCCCCAAATACATGCAAAATTTAGAGGATAATTTACTGAAGTACATGGTTCCAGACTGCATCTAACCAGGATTTTGGCATGGTGTCCGTGATATTCTGCCTGTGTTAGTATGTCATAATGAATACAAATATTTGAATATTTGTTTACAGTCTCACAAATCCTACTTTAAGATTCTTTAGTCAGCACTTTAATCCAAAACCAGTTCTGGATTGAATTAATTTATGTCTATTTTCATTTCCATGTAGATTATTTTAAAATTTAGATTCACTTTAAATTTCAAGATGTTAATGACATAAAACTTCTATTTTGACATTTGGTGCAAGTTCAGCTATTCAGATCTTATATACACACATTTACCTGGAATGTTGCAGGCAACTCTAATCCACAATTAGAACTTCCCTATACCTTCTCTATAATCAGGTAAAAAAGGATGAATATTTCACTCCTTTAAATAAGTATCAAGTGTGTCTTCCTTAAACCTATTCAAATGAATCCATCTGTTTCCTGGACTGTGGGAATCCACATCTATGATCATATAGATAATATAAAATATTTTCTTACTTCATTTTCATCTGTTCTAATAGAAAAATTTATTTAAGTCCCGCCTAGTATAATTCTCAAATTCTTTGCTTACTTTTGGGCCATTAATCTGATGTTTATTCTTTGGTCATTATTAATATTCTTGATCCCTATTGGATGAATTTTCATTTATCTGGATATAATATAATATGCTTTTTTTCTTGCTAAATATAAACCTTTATCAGTGTCCTTCTTTGGTTCAAACTGAGAGTACCTGATGTTTTTATGTGAAATATGTGTGTTGCCTCCTGAGGCACTTTTTTAGATGACAGGACCATATTGATGCTTTTATATGCTTTATTATTTTATATTGATTGAGTGCTGTTTCAATGTACTGAGACTGGTTGGAATAGGGATAATTTTCTTTCTAGAAGCCAGTTTGGGATGGTTATTAGATCTGTGCTTATAACAATGCTGCTGCTAAACAATGCTTGCACTGCATCAAGAACTTTGCTACTTCTCACTCTGCCTCTGAATAGCCTGAGAACAGACAAAAGATTTGGAGAGTCTACAGACAGGAAGACAGCTGATCTGAAATGACTAAAGACATATTCCATGCAATATAACATCATTCTCAGCTATAGAACTAGGCAGGGTTGTAATTTTCCAGAAGTAGTCTGTATTTGGGGATGAGCTGGAAACCAATCTGCTAATGGGAAGTGGTGAGAGGTGACGTTTGTAGCAATTTTTAAACTTTTTTTACTCTTGACTTATTAAATTGTATCTTGATCCAGAAGGATTTCTTCCTTTTGCCCTTACAATCCTTTCCACCATGCTGCTGGGCAAGAGTAAGCAAGCAGTTGGTGAGTGCATATTTTCTGGATGTGATCAACCCACTGCTATCAGTCATTCTATTAATGTGGTTCTGATCACTGTGGTTCATCTTTAAAGTGCTAACATAATTTTTACTTTTTTCCTGTTCTTAGAAACTCTGAATTATAACAAAACCCTTTATATGAACATCAAAAATTCTGAGGAAGTATTTAGTTATCTGTTTTGGGTGGCACGTGACAGTTAAAATCTCAGTCTTGATGGCTATAATTTATAAACAACTGTGTATTCTCTGTACATTTGTGAAGAAAAATTGCCTATTTTTATGCATCACCTCTAAGTGGAAGAATACAATGGCTCTGACTTTGATTCCTTCTGTCTGAAACCATGTTCCCATTTAAAAATTTCACTTGAAATATTCAATACTAATATGTTAAATCTAAATCGTTCTAAATATAATTTGGTCATTCAAATGAGTATTTGAAATACAATATAAAACAGTAATCATAGGAGCTATCAACATTTTAACAATTTTATTGTGGAAATGCTTTCTCCTTCAGAAAAACCTTTTCAATTATTCAAAAAGTTTTTTCAGTCACTTACTGTTTGTCCTCTTTTCAGTGTGCTTACTTCTTGGCCACACACAATTTTGCATTCATTCCAGGAAGAGGCATACCATGCACAGAATGAGAAAGAAGTTTATAAAGAACATAATTCAGTGACTGATGGGCCCAAAGGGTTACACCTGCCAAAATGCATTATCTATTGTAATGTGATGTAACAAACTGTGATGTGACTTGCTTGACATAATACAGTATGTCACTTAGGAATTAAATGAACAAATGAAAGTAAAATGAAAAAAAGTCTAGTAGGGAAAGAGTTGCAATTTTAATTTCTAGTTTTGTATAATAAGATGAAATTATGCTTACCATATAACAGATTGGTGTCAGGTGAAGTATGTAGAAGTTCAAGATAATTGGTGTTCTGTTAACTTCCAGGGTGCTGAATCATCCTGCCTAATGCTGGGCAGGAGGACCACCATCTTGTAGGAACTATGGCCAGAACAACAAATATCTGAGGTATTAATGAAACATACTATGAAAATAAAAAAATGTGAACAATACATAGCATATTCACAATGCAATTAAAAAATAATATACAATGAAGTATTCAGAGATATTTATCCCTGCCCCCAGAATACAAATTAGATAGTGAAATCTGTGAATTTAAATTATTTGGCCTAACTCTAGATGAAAGAGACGTTCCTTTATCCTTTGATCAACCTTGAGTAGAAAAAAAATTCAGACAGGTAACACTTTTCCAGGTACTGAATATAACAAAATACTCTAGATCATAAAAGTCACTGTTGGAAACCAATCTCTGCTGTATTTAGGCAAGAACGTCAAACATCACTCATGTTTATCAGAATTGCACAAACAAAATACATGGGAAAAAATAGATCAAAATACTCTATGCAGTCTTGAGCAAAACTGATTTGCACTAATTTGTATGCTTGGTTGTAAGACAAAGAACTTGGAAACTTGAAAGAGCATCTTATAATTACACCTTTCTGCTTTCTATTGTGATTGTGATTGTTGTTATTATTTTACATTGCAAGGGATTCTTTGGATGTTTTGGAAATCATGGAAAATTTAGGAATGGTCCATGAAAACTTACATTTTCCATTAGTAACAAGAGTTTCCTCCATTAGCTCTACTGATTTTTAGAATGTAAGCTTATGCTGAGGATAAGATTTGTTTTGGCACTGAGTCCTGACAATGTATTATTTTGGACAATGGACTGCTTCCATGTTCATCAAAACAAACTATTGAAACACATTTTTTACTGATTTCTGAGATGCAAATTGCATTTGTCAACTTGCGTCACATACTTCAGTCTTGTATTCTCACATAATTAAAAAAGGGCTTCAGACAATCACACAATTACTGTCAAAATGCAAAGAAAACCCTGTATATCATATGCTGTAGCATTTCTGATATACCTTCTGACAATGATGTATGTATGATGTATGATTTTTTTTTTAAATACGCAAAATACAATTAAAACATATTTTTGAACAGGAGATGGAAAACAATATGGAGTGGTCTGACTTTCTGTATATAAATTAAATTATGGCAGAGTGAATTGAAATATAAGTTTCATAAGCACTTTCAAAGCATGCTTAAATTTATCAACATGATGTATACCTTACTGATTGCATACTTTGTGTCTGGCCTTGTGTCTGTATTTGTATACATATATGCACATATGTATGTATGTGTGTGTATTTGATAATGAACCCATTTCTGCTTATTTCTTTTAGCTGAAATCTAGAATATCCTTTAAAATCCTTAAATTAAGTACCCTAGTACAGAGACGTATGAGGATTCCTGCCAATGTTTCCACATTCTAAACCAGTGACTATTAAAATTAATGATTTTAGATAAAAGGATGAAATGTGTTTCTTGAATCTGCTGGTCACATAGTCCAGAGGACTTCACACCTGCTGAAGCATCTTTGTCACTGTGTGCCCTGAGTGGGCCAGTACAGCCTTGCAAAGGAACCAGTAGCAGTTGCTTTCTGTATGATTGTCCAGCTTGTGAGAGCTGCCAAGCAAGAGTGTGTCTAACCAGGGGGAAAATGCAAAGAGGTAAGAACTGCTCTATTGCATTCTACTTCTTTCTTACTGCTTTGTGAATCTCAGCACAGGAGAAACTCTCACCCCAATTAGGACATCATAAGTAAGTTATTTTGAAATACAGTATTAATATAGATAAAAAGATAATGCTCTAGAGATAGGTGTGGAAAATGAAATTCTTATGAAAACTACTACTACACTCATGATACTCTGAGGGGCATAAGGGAGAAAATTATTGCTTGATGTGCAAGGGAAATATAAAACATAAAGACAGAGGGGATTGTGCAACACAGGCTGCAAGATATAGGCCAAGAATCCTATTATTACTTTTAATGGATAAATATAAGAATTGAGTGAGAGCTGCAAATACCTAATGTGCAGTAAGCTCTGGAGGAATGAAATAGTTGAGATGGGAATTCAGCCGCGTTGTCTGTTTGGCCTATACACTTTTGTTTTACAGAGTCACAAAGTCTGCTGGCATCAAAGCAAAGATGAAATTGTTATTTTAAGGGATTGAAAATTCAAAAGATTGAGCTGACTAGCATGTTTCTGTGGCAGCAACTGAGAAATAGTTACTTGTATTTTTCAAGACAGAGAAAGAAGACATGCCTCTGCTGTGTCTTCATGAATAAGTGAGTATACCTTTGATTCATTTCAATTGTTTGTGAACTGGAGAAAGATGGGATCCCTAGAAGCCATGGTGGGAAGTGCCAGAATGTTTCTTATTGAGCAGCAGCAGCTGTGAAAATGGCAGAGTATTTGGTAGTAAGGTTAAGAGGAGAAGCGAGCTCTGTCTACGAGTTGATAGGGTCTCTGGGGTCGTGGGAGCTCTGTTCTGTCTCATAACCATGGGAAAGTGATGATGTTTCACAGTGCTCACTCCCAAGTGCCAGCTGGGGTCCCAGAAGAATATGCCTCTGCCATTGGGTGATGGAACAATGAGGGTGAGCAAGCAGACACTCTAACATCTGAAAGAGAAAACAGAAAATTAAAAGATTCTTTGGAGTGACACTTGGAGAGGAAAAAAAATGTGAAAATCATATTGCATGCAGGAAAGAATAGTTAGAGGCTGAACTCAAACAGTTCTTTGGGATGAATGACCCCAAAATTGGCATGAGGAGGAAGGCTTTTTCTTCACTTCCAGGTGTGCATTAATAGAGTCGGTCTAGCCTGCTGGGAACAGCTGAAAAGAAACAAATTTTCTCAGGGAAAATCAGAGTTGTTTCAGCCTGATCCACCTGTCATCATGCACAGGAAACAATGGAAGACAGTGGACCAAGACATCCATCTGTCAACCATATTATCTGTCTTAGGTGGTTTATTATGTGCCAGGAATTCGGGTATAAAATGCTTGCAGAGGCATTGCCAAGATTTAACAGTTTTTTAAACTGATACTGTTCATTTTCTATGTAGCACCAACAATTTTTTGACAACAAGGAAGACCCTGAGCACATCACAAGAGACTTTAGAATTCGGACAAAGTACCCTTTGACTGCCTTATGGTGTGATATAGAAAAGATGGATCCAAACTTTTCTTAGAATGAAATTCTCACAATGAATGATCATGAGGCAATGTCTATGAGCTGCCAAAAGGCAAATTCCAGTCAGATATTAAAAATGATAATCTAGCATAAGGGTGATCAAACATTTGAATGAGTTGCTCAGTGAGATTATGTAATCTTTATCCATGGAGATATTAACAATTGGCTTTATATGATTCTGAACAATATTATCTGACTTTGAAATTTGATGTAATTTCAAAGTTGTCCTTTGCTCTGAGCAGGGTATGGGATAGGATCAGTGGATGCCTAGAGTTCCTTTTCAACCTAAACTTCTATGGTTTATGAGAAAAATAATTGAGACAAAGAACTTCAAGTTTTTAAGTACAGATTTATTTCTTTTTAGTGCTGAAATGGCTTAGAACTGAATATAGCATCTGATAATCATACAATACTGCTTATGCTCTTTAAGTGTTTAGATAAATAACAGCTACTGCTATAAGCAAGAATTTATAGTCGATGCTTTCTGTTCTCAACAACCAGATCTAGGTTCTTCTCCTGTAAATTAGATGGCCGAAGCTCAGTTATCTCTTTCATCAGGCCAGAGAGCAAACTAATCTGTTAGCCCATTGCTTGTTTCTTCCAACTGTTTTACTGTCAACCTAAATGACTTAATCTTAAGGCACTTAATTGTGCTTTACGAGGCACAATGAATCATTGTGAGTAAAAACTGCATGTTTAAATTGGCAGTGATAGAAGGACATGGCATATGAGCAAGGAAGGAAGGAAGATTAATTTTAATAAGCTAACAACCTTCCTAATTCTAAATGCCTCATACATGGTCTTGAGTTCAAAGTTTCAGAAGGAGAAGCGAGAAGGAGCTACCGAGTGAGATGCAGCAACAGAATGTCCTCATACCTGCCCCATCCTACATACACAAAATGGTTTATTGTAAAATAAAGAGAATCAAGTAATGCCTTCAATGGAGGATAAAAACTCTCCGAGAAGCCACAGTTTAGTGTCTATGGTAATACTAGCACAGTGGGGGTGATGAAAATCAATGTGTTCACTGTTTTTTGTAATAAATAGAATTAATCAGATACGAAAGACCAAGTGTACTTCAAAAATTTGAAGTCTTGAGTACAGTCTTCTTAGCAATGCATTGGCTTGGTTTTAGTTTTTTGAGGGTCTTTTTGGTAAGCTTTTGCAATAACATAACTTCATAAGTGTTGCAAAGAATTACTTTACAGGAAAAAAATGAAAGAGCAATAAATTTCTAGGAAACAAAAGTAATGATTTAGATAATAGTAAAAATTACTGGAGCACAGAAAATTGATGTGAGCCCAAATATTACAAAGAGATATTTTAAAAATAATTTTTGACTTACAGAAAAAAGTACTATTAAAGTTATTTAAATTCATCAGATAGGTGTTTGTAACTAGCAGAAAATCAACATTTCTTCAATTCTTTAAATAATAATCTCAAAAGTATTTAAAATTGCATGGTTGTCTTGTCTGTTTCGCTACAGAAATGAATGCCTTGACAGCTAAGAAGGAACCATACTCAGAACACATTCACTGTCATTTGTGTTTGATGTCACAACATTCAGAAAATAGGTGAATTAGAGGCCTTAAATAATCTGAGAAAGGTGGCTTCTGGAATAGCATGATATGAAGCTGTATGCAAAAGGATTAACATGATTTAATATCGTGAATGAGAGCAAATTGCTTTGGAGGGAGGTAATTTCATTAAAGTAAGACAGTTTAAAATGTAAACAAGGGAATAAGAAGTCAGGAAAGTGACAGAAATGAAAGAATATCAGCAGGCTTATTGGCTTCAGATTGTTGACTTTGTGGGGGAAAATTCCATTTTGATTTTAAATATGATCCATCTTTCTTTGATCAAATATGGACAGGTGAACATATGACAACAGGAAAAAATAATCAAAGCATCTATCCAAAGATGCAGAAACATATTTTAAATCTTTCTTTGGCCATCTCAGTTCCAATTCTCAACAACGCTGGCTGCACTGAAGCTTAAGCTTCTGAGCACACCCTGAAGAGTAAGCTTCTTTTTCAATCAAGTCAAACACAAGATACTCAAGATGTACAGATTGCCCTGCCCTGACCTGCTCTGCTCTGCCCTGCCTTGCCTTGCTCTATTCCTTCCCCAAAGTGTATTTCCTTTCTTCTGCAAAATAAATACTTCTGGGGTTTCACTGGTAGACATTCATCCTCTATGCTACTACACAATTTTAAATTTCATGAAGTGGAACACTAAGAAGGTATGATTTCTGTGAGAGTTCACGAGCATATTGCCCAGTGTTTCCAGATCAGGGGATGCTTTCAAGATTCTTATCTAAGTGAATGTGTCATGAATCCCGTCTTTCTTCTTTCTTTCTTCTTTCTTTCTCCCTCAGAAAGCATTATGGTTTCTCTTTAAAAGAGAAATAAAGGTTTATAAAGACTGGAAATTGAATAATGAAAGCATAAATGATAAGCAAATATCTAAAAGCTTTCATTCTTTGAGTGTGTTCTCATGTAGATTATGTTCCATCCAATACTGTCTCCTAGAGACCTCACATAAAAAAGCAGTAATTACACCAGTTTGAGGGTTTTTAGGGATATAAGTAAGCAGCTGTTCTAAAAAATGGCGAGTCTGCCATTTTTCTCCTTATTGAAGGAAATATTCTAAGGTTTCCAAACAGACACATTTCCCAAGTACTCTTTCAATCTGTGATGACACAGCTCTAACAAAGCATTTCTTTTCAATTTTTGCCCAGATAACATTAAAAAAAAAAAAGTCATTGTAAGACAAAAAGGAAATTTACCACTGTGAGACCTGTGAAGCTTAGAAAAACAGTTTTAATATTTTTCACTTTTGCTCCAATATAAATTATAAATTGAGATCTTCTAAACAGTCTTCATCACATTTTAATTAGTTTAAATGCTCGCTAGATGATTTGCTGAGTGTCCCATTTACACTTCTTATTGCCTGTGGCATAGGCAAGGAAATGAGATTGCCTGGAAATTCTCTTTCCACTCTGCAAAGCTTTAACTGAGCTTAAAGGTTGTCGCTGTTACTGCCTGAAACAAAATAACCAAGAATTCTGTGATTTTGCCAAGGATCTTTTATCTAGGAACCAGGATGAGCACTTGCACTCCATTAAAAACCCTAAACCTGACAGTTTATGAAGACAAGCAGTGACATTAGTTCAGATATAGATAAATTTTTACTTCAATATGAAATAAAATCTGCATCTTAATGATGAAAAAAGGGAATCTAATTTAGACACAGAAATAGCATCATTTATTTACAAGTAGAGTTTAGATGTATAATTTTTTAATAAAGAGACAATATTACTGATACTCTTCAGCATCAGCAATAGCAACAAGGAGTAGAGCAAGTAAGTTAGTTAGCAAGCAGAACATCTCTAACACGGGTAAAACTTGTTTTCATGACTTCTCTTGTGCAACTTTGCATAGTCAGAATTGGAATGGATATTATTAGGCACTCCCCCAAAACTGACAGGAACAAAAGAGGCTTTTTTTGTTTTATTTTAGTCCTACCTGCATGAGAATGATGTTCTAGAAGCAAGGACAATGGTTTCTCAATGAAAAGGAACAGATAAGAGTGATAAAGCATGGATGTATTGAGTCTGCTTAGCACAAAGAGAGCTTAGGAAGTTTCATCTCACAGAGTCAGAAAGGAAGAGATTTTATTCCTCTTGTCATTGCTATAGTATGACAGCTTGGACAATTCTCTGTTTTGCCTATGAAGTCAAATGTGAAGTCTCAAAAGGTGACACAGAACTTTGCTTTTGTGAAAGTGTCCTGATGTAAAATTGAACTCTAAACTGTGCGGGGAAAAAGCCCACCAAAACATGACAAGAGACCAGAAGGGAACAGTAAGTAAAATACAAATTTCAAGAAAGATTTTGAGTAACTTCTTTAAATATAGAAATATATCAGCATATTTTCAAGGGAATCTCATTATTTACACTGAGATAAGTGCATTATAATTCCACATGTCAGGGGAATTTAAATTTACATTCTTTTTACTTTTAAATTTTCCTACCATAATATTTTTCTTAAACAAACATGCTTCTCTGGAAACAGATTTAAAAAAAAAAGAAAATAATAAAAAGGACAATATACAAGATGACTGATATTTTATAATCCTTTTTTACATAAAATATTATCTGATCATCTGAATTCTAGTGAGATAACTCAGTAACAAAAGAAAGGCTGAAATAATATCAGTATTTTTGAGTTGTATAGAGTTAAAATGCAATGGTGAAATCAATAACACGCTTGATCAAAACCTTAGTCACTGCATGTCCACAAGTGACTTGTTGTCACATGAAGGGTGATTAATGGACAGATGAACACTCTACTGGGAAAACTTTCGCAGTTAAACCTCATCAGGTGTAGTTTAGTCTCAGCAGTAAATTTAATAACTCTTATAAAGTAGTTTGAATCAGAGCACTGGTCTCTGTCTCTCTTCTGTTTCTTGAGCACAAATAACTTTAACAAGTTATTTTTTCCTAATTCATGCTTTTTCCAGGCATATTTACTTATAAAGTCTTAGTCTTGAGCAGATGCAGGTCAGCAATTTGAAGTCCATATCAAATTACTACTCTAAAAATAGTGCTATAGCTATCTAGACCTGGTAATTAAGTAGAAAACGTAACTTTCCATATTTTTATATACCTCTGAGATTCTTCAAGTATTTTATAGGCAATAAATGTAAAACATGATATGTTTAACTCAGCATATCAGGCATTTTAAAATTGTTCTCTGATTCTCATTTTCTGAAATGCATCTAATCTCCCTTTACACCCCTGCTTTTAGGCAAAAGATACCAGATTCCAATCTGTTAGAACCTATTGCACTTCCACAATAATTGGTAACTATGCAGATTTCTATTTTTCTATTTTGTTCTCTTAAGACTTTTTTCATGGTGTGTTTTTGCTGAAGATTTCTACCTCAAAAGTAATTTATCTTATCTCTAAAATATTAAAATGTTGTATTTATAAAAATAATTTAATCCAGAAACTTTATGCAGAAAGCAGGTGTCAGAGTAGTGCACTTCTATGTTCTGAAAGGTGCTATGTCACAAATTACTGAGCGAAATGTATCTTTAAAGCAACATTTTAAAATCACATATCTGAGATGCCATTTCCTTCTGTTTTGAAACAC
Organism: Onychostruthus taczanowskii; assembly: GCF_017590055.1. Classification (NCBI taxonomy): domain Eukaryota; kingdom Metazoa; phylum Chordata; class Aves; order Passeriformes; family Passeridae; genus Onychostruthus; species Onychostruthus taczanowskii. The sequence continues at coordinate 15,226,252 of NW_024497629.1, read as the reverse complement.
TGTTGTTAATCCATAGGTTGTGTTCAAAAGGTCTGATTTGTGTAATTTGTCTAAAACTTTCCAATATTTGTGTTGGGCTACCAAAAGGAAAATAAAATCATGCTGGGGTATGGAGGGTAAGTGTAGGCTTGTAGATTCCTTTTAGTTTTATGAAGTACCCTTTGTGATAGAGCCTTCAGGATTCTGTCAGATCAGGATCTTCAGATCAGGATCTGCACTTTGTACTAAGAATAAGTGATGTCTGGTAAAATGGAAAGAGTCATCAGGGGTTATCAAAACAGAATATTCCTTTTCTGTTGAGAAAATGTGGTTAGTGTCACAGAAAGCACTGACTCTTAACACCTCTGGGACAAACAGCTGCTGACCATCTCCAGGACAGGGCATAGCGGGAAATTAATAACTTCACACAAGAATGGGTAGCAGATATGTGGGGCAGGGGGACAGGCTGCCTTCCATGACAGCCCTTTTCAACAAAGAAGGCCACAAGAAACACACAGTTTACCTGCAGAAGAAGGTCAAAAGGCTTTGTCTCATAAGTGAAACTTGCTTAGATTTCCTCACATGAAGAAGGCATTGATAGTTATGCATAGCAACCTAACTGCTTTGTAATAAATGTAAACTGCATAAATTCCACAGGCTTTGTTTAGCTTTGATTTCTCTTGAAAGTATTACAGTGTGAGTCAAAGCAATTAAAAAAAAATGGAGGCTGTGGATGCTTATTTATGAGCTGATTGATTTAAAGGCCTGTTTGGAGCAGAGTTTTGACTAGCTGACCTCCGGAGGTCCCTTCCAGCCTAGACTTTTCTACAATTGTGTAAAAAGTACAGAAAAGTCTTACTGAATTGACATTGGGCCAAAAATTCTGCAGAGGGAAGAGCTTAATCCTAAGGAAGATTAACACTGAATAAGGAATTTCAGACTGTGATTTTCAAGTATCAATATTCTGTAAGGGTCAGAATTACAGACAGTCTAGAATCTCTTAAAACCCAGAGGATTTGAATGAATATACGTTTGGTTTGATAACCAAAGTATAGACCTTGCATGATAAATGGATTTAGACAGAGGCTGAATGGCTGCAAATAGTTGAAGCTACATTGTTAACAGTTTTTCCATTGAGTTTGAATGTAATAGTTATCTTTATTCAAATATTGGATTCATCTTACCAAATTTAGCTATTTTTAGTGTATGATAATTATGCAAATTTTCCATGCAAATTTTTTTCCTTCTTTTTTATAGTGAGAGGTATGTCAAGATGAGATGTAATCTCATGAGTGGTTGGCACATGGATTAACTGGCCATTGCATGGCTTTGAGCAGCCCAGACCAGACATAGGCATATTCATACAGGTACATGAGGAAATCTACCCTTCTTCTCCAACGAATACTGTATGAGAAGAAAAGGACTTATTGTTTGAATAAAAAGGTTCCAGAATGTTTGCAATGTACTTATTGCAGAGCTGAAGATTTGAAAGATGAGAAGGTCCTGGAAATAAGTAAAGCTATTAAGACTTTTAACCAAATTAATCTGGTTCATTGCTATAACTAAGAAGAATTTTCATTTCCAAGTGTCCTGGTTCCAGCCAGGACAGGGGTAATTTTTGCAGTAATCAGAAGATGTCTGGTATGTCTAGGACCTGGATGTTAGACTGTAACACCTCTCACCATTGCCAGAGGCAGAGGGAAAGGAATCTCTTCTAGTCAAGGTAGCAGGGCTGCTCTGGGGCGTGTATTTTGCATGTTAATTTCTTTTATTTTCTTGCTGTTTCCTCCAGTAACTTGTTCCCATCTCAACCCCCTGATGTTTTTCTCTTGTGCCTCCAATTGTCCTCTCCATCCCACCACATGAAAGGAAGAGGAGGGAGAGGGAGTGAGCAACATATGGTTTGGAGAGTCTCAGTGGGAGTACTAAATTGAGGAATATGATTCCTCAACCATGATATGAAGATGATATTCTCACTATTATTTTTACCAAAATGCTCATGATGATTCTCTAATTCACAAATGTAATTAGCAGCTTTTCTCTGATACAAAGCTAGAAAAAAAATTATCTACTTTCAGAAGACCTAAAAATTTTACAGCTGTCAGAAACATGAAATTGAAAATCCCATAAGAAAATAACTGCTCTGAACACATAAATGACACAATATACTGCTGAAAAGCTGTAGTTCATTAGACTGTCTCCCTAAGCAATCAGAAAAGATGTCATTTTTTACAAGAATCAACAAAAGTCTATCAAGGATATTCATACTGCAATGATGAGGCTGTTTGATTCACAAGGAGTTCTTAGTACATCACTCTCAACATTTAGCTTACTTTTGAAGGAAACACTTCATAAGTGAATAAAATAAACTAACGTGGTCAAAGCTATTATGTCTATGAGTCCCCAGCCACAGAAACAGGATTAGGTTTAAAAGTCAAGAAGAAAACAATGGCTCAATCTACTGAATATTTTATACTCCTACATAGCAAAGCAAAACAAAAAAGTTGAACACTAAAAAAGAGGGGAAAAAGCAAAGCTAAATTAAAAGTTTAGTGCATAAGCACGATGAAATAGTTTTTTACTACTGATAGATGTTTTGTAGAATAAACTAGAATGATGGTATGTAGGTATCCAAAATTGTCTGTCAGAGACATTGGTGAAGAAAAAGAAAAAAGGAGTATTGCATCAGAATTGCATATTGACCCTGAAATCAAGGGAGAAATTAAAAACAATAAGCAGATGTTTTGAAGGGAATAGGCAAACCTTGTCAGTATCAGTATAAAGCCAATGAACTGTTCACAAAGAGGAGCTTTTCTCTCTCTGGGCAAGATAGGTTGCTTCCAAGTAGTGAAAATTTATAGTTACATATAGTAATTGCAAAACTCTAATGGATTCGTGTGATTTAAAAATTATAATACTGTTCCAAAAAATGGTTCCAGAAGTGCCAGAACATTCAAAAATTTTATCTCATTTCAAATAAATGTTGATATGTTAGAGGTAACTATGTATGTTTGTATTCCTTTGATTATTTTCCAAAAAGATTATTTTCCACACAAAGTGAAACAATATTTAATTCTTTTACCAAAATTTACCTTAGCAGCAATATATTAAAACTTCAGCTCTATGCAATAATTTCTGGGAATCAACATGACGATATATTTATACCTAAAAAATCCTCTCACATTATCAGTATTAGATGAAAGTGTGTTACCCAGATTTCCCTGACTATTTTTTCAATTAGTTTAATTGATTAATAGATATGTGAGACACAGGAAAAATCCCTTATTTAGGTTTTTGATCATACTTTTTTGCCTATATTAATTTATGTAAAAATATGCTTGAAAGTCACTACTGGGATGCAAAGTCATATATTGGTTGCTTCTTTTCCATTCAATTATATGTATTAATAAGAATATCCTTTTCTGAAATATTCTGTCCCCTACTGCCCATAGCAAGAGTGACTCTTGTGGTTTTCTGAGTACAATTATTAATTTTTATTAAAATGCAGTAAATCTCAATGCAGGAATTAAGAGACATTTTCTGATCTCATTCCAGACGCTAATCCACATGTGCAGACGCAGCTCATTTGTTCTTAGTAAATCCTTATTGCCAGCACTCTATGTATGTGTATGCATAGACACATATAAAATATTTTAAATAACAACATACTATTTATATTAGTGTTTCTTTGGAATTTTCTTGGAACACATGAATTATAGCGATCACTCTAATTTAGTGGTCTATGCATCTTTGGAAGCAAAGAAAAAGAAAAATGGCTAAACTCTTCTGGTATTATCAGCATCAATCTAGATTGAAGGTATACAATTTCATGTTAACTCATAGATAAAATATTTGCCCTCAGAGAAAATAAAATATCCTGTAGCTTTTATTTAAATTGTTCTCAATACTTGTGGCAAGGACTGTCTTGATGCATTGTTTTGGGGGGTTTTTTCCCTATTTCATATTTTCACAAAATTTAAGATGAAAACTGTGTTTAGTTGCTGTGATTTAATCAGAAATAATTAAAATAACTTTTTTTCAATTAGACAGAAACAAGATATCTCTAAAACCATATGTCATGTCATGTGTTCTAAATAAGGTACTTATTTGGTTTTAAGAACTCCTTTCATGCTGAGAAATGCAAAATTATTGTTGGACAAAAGTCCTGGATGATTGCAATCCCTGTGTCATCAGACAAGAGTTATGGCACTAGGAGAGTGCAATAAACTTATGAAATTTCCAGAGACAGGGGAAAATAAGATCAGAAGTCTTAGAAGTTGTAGAGATCTGATCTAGTAATAAAAGTGTTGCATATGCTCAGAATGGTATGTACTTACTCCCTTCTGTGCCTCTACTTCTTGCAGGAAGAAATTTAATTAGTAGCTTCATATTTAAATAGTTATGACTTAAGGCTCCTCTTATAATTCTGATATAGATGATGTAAATAATTTCTTACATCTTATAATGACTAGTGAGTAATACTTTCAGTAACAAGTCTGAAGTTAGAGATGCACTTTTAAAGTATAGTACAAGACTTTCATTTGTCATTCCTCATACTAAGTTTTGAATATTTTATGGCTACACTCAGGAACTGGATGGCTGCTTTGGAATGAATAATTAAAACTAATTTTAAAATAACTGTCTTTGGGGAATGGGTGCCTCAGTGAACTAAACAATTCCTATTCTCAGCATTATTTCCCTTTAATTTCCTGACTTGATTTGCAGTACATTCCTATATATTTCAAGAGAGAAATGTATGTTAGGGTATCATGAAGGAAAATAAAAATCCTAATACTTTTAGAATGCCACAGAGAATTTAGATGACTAAGCAGAAAAAAACCCCCTCTTTCCACAAGAGCTATCTCCTTAAATGTTCATCACGTCTGAGTGTAGTTTTAATCCCTCCTTTAAAAAGCTTTTCTGGTCTAGACAGACAATAAGTCACTGCATTCTAGAGTTTGCCAGAGACTTTTTGGGAGATTATTTTCCTGTCTAAAAATGTTGAATAATTGGAAGTGTTTTGTGGAAATATGCCAGTCTCAGACAATGTTCAAAGAGTGATGAAAAAGAGCCTTTTTTTCCATTAAGAACTGATTATTTACTATAATAAGCCAGAAGGAAAAAGCATAATTCAGCATTAATTTTTGCCAGTACAAATTAATTATGTATTTCATTTTTAATTCTATTTGGAAATTATATATATTTACTGGTATAATGGCATTGACTATGCAAAGAAACACCTAGTCTTAATACTTGCTTCTGTAGCATTCCCTAGATGCCTGAGCAAGCATTTTTCTAAAGGATACAAGCTAGCAGCTCAGGAAAAACTGTGATGGATTTCAATTCACTTCAAAGACTGTTTTTCTCTTGCTTGAACAAATATTGAAAATGAAGATAGTATTCTGTGACAAATATATACACCACTATACATAGAGATTATAAATGACATAAAATTTCTAACCACATATTTTGCATGGCCTTACAATGAGACCCATGACAAAATATGTCTGACTTAAATTTTGTTCTGGCATATATAAACATGGCACTCTAGAAAGAGGGTCAGAAAATAACAAATGTGTCAAAGTAATTTTTTATGTTCAAATCACAAGAGCATTCCAGTTATCCTGGCATTTATCACAAATTGCAATTGTATATCATGGGTCAGACATTCTGAACATGCTCAGAAAAAAAAATCCTAATTGCATGAACTGTAAGGATACTGCAAGATTTCAGGCTAGTGACAGACACTGCAATTTTTAGCCTGCTATCTTTGCTGCAGATCGATTATTTTAACAGTGACAGAAGAAAGAAAAAGACACAAAGAAAAATGTGGTTTTGAAAAAAAAAAATTATGTCTGGCCAGAAACCTCATTGTATAAAGAGAAGTCATAAATCTTTTTCTTTGTTTTTCTTTCTATCATGTCAGGCTCAGTAATAGTGAAGTCCCCAAAAACTTGAGCATACATCAGTGTTTTAAAGTCAGCAACCAAGCAAAATGTTGGATGTATCCATGTATTCATTTTTTACATTAAGCAGTATTTTAGAATGCTGTAGGTAGAAATAGGACTTCTGTGTTTTATTTTTGTTCATGGTGTTTTGAATGCCTTCTTTTCCAATTTCATGTTTCAGTGAAAGTTGGGGGCTTTCTCAATATTTTTCCCTGACAAATTAAGAGTGATTTGATTTTAGCCATATTTTTAACTTGCATGTGATGAAAAGCAGACCAAACCAAACAAAGTTATGTTGGCTGTATCATTTGGGGTTTCAGTTAGGATATAAAATTAAAAAGAATACTTAGGAAATCAAACAAACATCTATTATGTTTAAGAACTTGAAACATGTTTGCCTAAACCATGGAGACTGATTCAAGCTTTACAGAACTGTGGAGGAAATAAAGGTGTTCTTTTCTCTTGCTTTGACTGTGGCTCTAGTATCCAGTTAATGAAATGAATAGTCAGGTAAGCAGTCCATATGTAGGATCATGCAACAGGATACAAATTATTATAATTTCATTACAATTACAGATTTGTTTATTCACACATAGTAAGAGTAGTAGATGATAAAGTAATAGATAATATATAGAAATAGGTAACAGATAATATTATTCAAAAGCTAGACTAATAGGTCTAATTGTAATTTTGTAGATTTCCAAGGCACTTTCATAATTTTGAGTGATATCAAATGCCACTAAACATATTTTTTATACAAGCATTTATTTTGGAATGGTATATACATATAATTAGAAGTTATTTCTGTTGAGATTTATGATTTTTAAAAATAGGTGAGGTGTTGCAAATGTTAGGCTGAATTCTTAATCTAATCTTAAATTTTTTAACCCCACATTGTTACAAAAACCTTACAATATATCTGTTATCCTTCCTTGCCTTCATGTCTAATCAGTTCATAAGTAGATTAACAAGAGAAAAATTATGGTTGTTTGTGACTCTATTGTTGTGACTCCACTCATGTCTAATCAGTTCATAAGTAGATTAACAAGAGAAAAATTATGGTTGTGACTCTATTGTTGTGACTCCACCACTGGAATTGTAAAAATCTCTTAAAAATCGTCTAAATTTTTCAATTGTTATGACAAATTCCTAACATGTGCAATTTCAAGTAAGGAAACTGAAATTACCAAATTACCTTATTGTTGGTTGATTGGTTGCTGTATTTGTTGATTGTTTTTTTGGTTGTTGTTTGTCTTTTTTTGGTTTTGTTTTTTGGGGTTTTTTTTGTGATAAATGCATTGCTACTTGCTTTACTTTTCTAAATTCAAGCCATAGAACAGGTTTTATTTTAAGTTTTTGTGGTAAAGAAAAGTAGTATATCTATTGTATGTATGTCTAATACCTTTTCACTTTTAGAAAGGTCATTCTTGGTGCATAGAGAGGATTTATGGGATACATTATTTACACAGGTGACAATGCATTAAAAAAAAAAACAAGAGGACTTGAACTGTGTTTATAAAATTGTTATGGATTAATGGAAGAACTGTAACATAAATTTTAAGAAAAAATATTTTAAAACTTCCTGTCTTTCTAGTTGAATGTGGAAATGTTTAAAATATGATTGCATAATAGCTGTATCAAATGTTTTTGATCTTATTGCTTATTAAAATACAAGGTATATTTAATGATACAGAACACAACTGTGCTAAATTAAAACTGATTAAATTATCAGAAAACCTGACTGCATATCACTCCTGAATGCAGAAAACTACAGAAAAACTTAGGATATTTTTTCTTTTTCCACAAATTCCGTAAGACACCAAGAATGAAAATAATGCCTTTGACTTGCTTTGTTAAACTAACAGTGAATGGTTAAGTCCTTTTTCATGTTTATATTTTTTGTCATATCTGTAATTTTAAAAAATCAAAATACTTTAATTTAAGTTCTGTACCAAAGTTTCATAAAAATTTTATAGCCCTCCTTGATGCCCATTGACTTCAGTTTCAGTGGGTGCACAGAGAAAGAACGAACCCTCCTAATTTAAATTAACACTTGAATACTTTTCCTTTCCCTTCGCTTGAATACAATTTCCTTTTTTGCAAAATTATTTTTTACATGTGCCTCATTATTCTAATGTTTCAAACTTAATAAAATGTCTTCCATAAAAAAATAGGCAGCTTTAATTAACTTATTTAAATGTAAAGCGTTTGCCAACATATTGCATCTTAGACATAATGAACTTTTTTTTCAATTGTAATCCTAATGGTTTTGTAAGAAAGCCACAAAACATGAATGGCACACACATTTTATGACAGTTTTACAGAGACACAACAAATGCTATAATATAAAGGATATAATTTATGAGAAAATACCAAGTCAGTTGGTGCCATAAACCTTTCATTATTACATTGTGTGTGTACAGCAATACTGATTTACATTCAGACCTCAAACAGACAACTTCAGCTAATTATTCCATTTTACTATGTAGCATTTTTCCTTGAAAAAATAAAGTATTACTTTTTTTGTTTGATTTTGGCTTTTTTCCTCTGTCTTTGAAGTTCTTCAGGAAAGTAAACTTATAAGGTCTTTTTAATTCTATTTCTATGGCTATTTTTTGATATCTAGTAGGTATTTCTCCTTCCATTTACTTGGAAATAAAATTTTACAATATTCCTAAATATATGTAGTCCATGCTAATAGTGGAATACATGCCAAAGAACAAAATTGATTGATTTTTGTAAATTCATTATTACAGTTGTGATTCTGGGCAATAGAGATGATCAAGTATTCTTTACCAGGTACTTTCATTTTCAAATCTAATATTCATAGTGTTATTTCTTGATCTTTTTATCATATTCTCAGTCTGTAGCCAAAAAAGTTGTCTCTCTCTTCCCCCCCTCCCCCTTTTTTTTTCCCCTATGTGTCAGATGCACTTACTTCTTTCATTTACAGTACTGGTCTAAGAATATATTTTGTCAGTTTTCATTCACTCCATATATTTGTGCCATCCTAGACTGAAGTAATCAGACAGATTTCTGGAATTTTAGAGCACATTTCAGATGCTCTATATCCATCAACAAAATATGAAAGACTCTCAATATGAAAATATTGATTGTTTTTAGCAAATAAAATGACAGTAGGGAAAAAGTGATGCAACTGTCACTAGTCAATTGTGCAAGGAAAATTCTAAGAGATCAAGGACAAAAGTTGTTTGATTCAAAATATTGAGAGCAGGAGTATTTGAAGTGTCACAGTGATTTTTGGCATGCCTTGACATGTCATAGAGTCTGCTGTAACAGTTTGTGCATCATCCAAAGGGAGATTCATGTGCTGGAAGTTTGACTGGTGACAGATGCAAGTTTTCATGTCTTTAGTTTGACATTTGAATTCAGTATCATTAGCTTCTCCAGAAGCTTCTCCTGCATATACTGCAAAAAATTTGACACTTTGAACAAAAGAAAATAACACAAACTTAGATGGTAACTGATTTGCTTGGCAAATTTACAGGTTATTTATGAAAAGGTGGAATTGTACTGACATTATAAAACCCAGAGAGATTTAGCAATTATTTAAAGTAGCCATACAGAATATATATATTGTAGGACAGTACACTGCTGACATAGGGGTTAGCACCTTCCTTTCAGTAGGTAGCTGCTACTGTTGTTGTAATAAATATGTACTTACTTATTTACTTTTACACAGAACAGAGCACTCAAGATTTGTAGACGTGCCTGGTTGAAAAAGAATGACAAAAAGCTAAAAGAACACACACAAAAAAAAAACCACAAACAAAAAAAAAAAAAACCCTCATACATTTTTTTAGCAGACTGCACACTAGGCATGGAAATTGGTATGTATTTTGTCCCTATAATAATAGAAATAAAAGAATAGAAAGAAAGAGGGAAGAAAGGGAAGATGAAAGAGAGAGGCAAGGGGATCACCAGTTCTGGCTCCAGCCTGGCTCCAGCCAATAGGTGACCAAAGTCCTGGAGGTGCCACTCAGGCTTTGTGGGGGTGCCTTCCTACAGGTGAATTTTCCCCTCTCTGGGATTAGGATTCTCACTCTTCATGTAAATAAGTGAGCAGATGCACCCCAGTCTCCTGGACCTTCCTGGAAATAGGTTGGGATGCTTTGACGGTCTTTTGGTGGTCTTGATCCCCCTTTATTGGTCCTGACCACTCCCTGACCCCACTTCTGCACTTGCACTGTCTGATGTGGTCACCAGGATCTGAACTGGAAAAGTGGTTTCAGAAAGGTGCTGCTGTACCTTCCTGCAGCCCCCCTTTCCCAACAGAGCCTGATCTTACTTGCCCACTTGAATGGTCAGCAATACATGAGGTGTAGCAATGCATTAACTCCTTACTGACCAGGCTCCTGCATCTACCCAGAGATTCAATCAACCCTCTTTCTTAACAAAGGAGCTCACTAACAAATGATATGGTGATTGGATGAAAGCTTTTGCCACGTTTTCATGAAAAATATCCAGTAGAATTTTTAAATAGTTATAAAATTGAGAAATCCATTCATATTAAAATACAATAGATAGCTGAATTCTAGACAGCCTAAAATTCAGTCACTTCTCACTAGACAGGCTCTCAATTTTACTTTTTTTCTTCTGTTTGCCTGTCTGACTCCTGATCTTTCTTGCCCTGTCTTCCAAACTCTTTCTGATGCACAGATTCTTATTCTACTCTAATCAGTTGTGTGAGCTGAATATTATGGAATTTATCATTCTCTGAAATTTTACTGACATCTGATTATATTCTTGCCTCAAAATCTGAGCTGTCATCCCTTTTGCTTTTCCTGATTCCTCATTTCAGGTTAAAATGGAGATGATATCTGATATACCCACCATGAATTTTCACCATAAATCAATATATTCTCTAGGCTTCACTGCTTCTTTCCTGGTCTCCGTGGCATGCATAGACCGACTGATGCATGCTGCTGAATATATTTGGGTAGTTTTGCTGATTTCAACGCAGCATTTCCCTCTTGCAGGTTGTTGGCAGTCACAAGATTAGACTTTAGCTCAGCACCAGGAAAAGAGACAAACTAGCATTGGTAACAGAAGAGGCTGTGTCAAAGTGTATCATGTCATCACAGGGCTAAAACTGAGTGAAGAGATGAGGTAGATTGGAAACTGGCTGAGCTGCCTGATTCTGACCAGCAGAAGCATAACATCCATCTGGAGGCTGATCACATGTAGTGTGCCCCAGGAGTCCATCTGGATCCCACTTGTTGTTGTACATCTACATTAATGACATTAACAATAAGAAATGCATCCTCAGCAAGTTTGCAGACAAGACAAAACTGTGAGTAGTTGATACACCTGATGGGTTTGCTGCCAGCTAGACCAATATGATCCCAAAATGTTGGAGAAATGGGTAAAGAGAAATCTCAGAAATCTGAGCAAAGGTAGGAAATGCAGAGAATCAGCAGTGTCAGCTTATTTTTCACCTTTTCTCTGTTAGATATTTTTGTTATAGCTGGCAAATTCAGCTAGCCAATTTGATATTTTAGTGTGTTACCCCAGTACAATTCAGAGGGTTCTGGTTTTAAGTTCAAAGAAGCATAAATCAGAGTACATATTTTTGTGAAATTTATTCTGACTTAGGGACAACAAAATTATAATGTTTTCTGGGTTTTCTTCCCATTTTTATTTGCTTCAGCTTCAGTGTTCCTCCGCAATGCACTTTTATTATGCTTTCTGAATAGAATCTAAAATGGTGACTTCTGAAATACCCATCTGATTACCTTTTAAAGGTTTTACTTATAATGGTGGGTCCTTGATGTTTTTTGTAATGCAAATGGGAAAGGATGACAAAACCTCAAAAAGGTGTTTTGTGGAAAAAGTATAATTAATAAATCTCAGTAGTTGTCTTCATTTTGATAGGTTCTTTGATTTCATGCTACATTTTAGAGTGAGCTATAGACTGTCTAAACATAAAAGGACTGATTTCCCCAAAGAATAATGTAGAAAATGTCTTAAAGAAGCATCAACAACTTGCAACTGGGACAGAATCACCATCCACCGGCTTCTTCTTTAAGGTAACAAAGTAAGGATGTAACAGCTAACATGATGTATCAATGTATGACCTTGCAGTCTTGTCAGCTAGAAAGAAAAAGCAAGCCAGAAGAGTTACTTGTTCTCTATAAATATATGCTGGAAGGAAAGAAATCAACATTTTAAAATCATAAATGCTACTGAGTAACCCAAAAATGCAAATATAGATCAAATTACATTTTCTCTAATAATAGAAATCTCTTACAAGGATAAGAGTACAATTTTTTTTCAATGCAATTGGTTTCTTTTACAAATAGCATTTTAGACATTTTATCTATGTGACTGCACAGTATCCTAGTTGCAGCCACAGCTTACCAAAACTATATAAAGAATTAAGATATTAACTGTGAAACATTACAATTGCATTTTTAGAACTCAGCAATAATAAATTTTAGCAACAATAGATTTGGAAAAACATCTTTGAAAGATGACAAAAAAATCTACCTCAGTCTCTGGTATCTGTCCAAGGTCTTGTCTAGTAAGCAGGAATAGGTGAATGAAAACACTAAGCACACAGAAAAGGAATTTAAGTTCTCATCTCTCTGTGAGCTCAGGTTTCCTGGATGAGAACAAAGGGTCTGATGCTTCCAGTTACCTGAGACACACAGCACAGAAAATTCTGAAATTCCCTACAGAGAAGGGAATTTTAAGTCATGTTGGAAGGACCACTGTTTTCCTTGTAGCTAGTAATTAAGTCAGCAGAACACTTTCCTGGAGTCTGAGAGAATTGTATTTGAATTGCTACAGCTTGAAGATGGACTTGAACCATATTTGTATCTGTTTCTTGATTAAATAACTTGCTTTATGCGGATCTTCTTCTGCTTATTAATATATCAATTTGTGTGGACCACAACAGTTCAGTCTTCACTATCCTTTACAGCTCAAAAGCCAAGGAGTCTGTGGAATGGAGCTTTGAATTTTATCCCAGAGCTGTATTCATCATGTCTCCTCAGCTATATCAAGGAGCTCTTGGATTCAGCTAGGGATCTAGCTGATTTTTTTTCATTTTGATGTACTATATAATATAACTGTATTTTACCACAGTATGTTTATCATTGATGATATAGCTGTTTACTTAACTAAGAGAGTCAATGGCTTTACTTTATTACTTTTTATCACAGTGCTTTTCTTAGTAATCCTTTAGTGATGGAACTGTGATGAGATAAGCAATTGCTGCTTCGTAAGAGAATTCAAGCAAGTGACCATTAGGGCAAGGATCTCTCTTATTTAGAATTTTTCTTGTGGCCTGAAGCTTTAAAAAACTGAGTTAGTTATGATAATTGCAAGGAAAATTGTGATAACCATAAAGAGTTTTAATACATTTTTATATTATTCTCTAAATGGCTGTTATTAATGAGTAAAATTATTATCATCTTGCATGTGTTGTTCCTTCATATTTTCCTCAAAAAGAGGGCCTTGTGCCACATTTTATTCTAACAGGGATTTAATTTTTTGTGTATACTGCTATACATATAGTCTAAGGTTGTTGCATACAGTGCATATATAGCACTGTATATATTAATGAAAGCTCAGAGATATGTGTGCTACACTTAGACCTGAAATCCCTGTGGTGTCCTGAAGAAATTATATATCTCATTTCTCTTTCAATCTCCAAGGAAGCACCTTCCTAGCAAAGGCAGAGTAGACTTTTACCTTTACTGTGAAAAACTGTTACATGAGTTGCTCATTCTAGCATTTTCCAGAGTTCCAGATTGTTTAGTTATTCTGCATTCTAGTTTTAAATAGAAAAACATGTTTTGAACTCGACAAAAATCTAGTTCTTTGATAACTGCAATAAAGAAAGAAGAGAGAAAAAAAAATCTAGGGCACTTGTTCAGTGGGAAACAACTGGAATGAAGGAATGTCATAAAAGATATGTAGCTGACTGATGGCAGAATGGTCAGAGGTTCCAGTACTATGTAGAGGAGTGAGTGGCTACACACTGAATATTAAAGAGCAAATGTTGCTCTACATGGTACAGTTTTCAAGGTAGCAAAAGGAGTTGGGATAAAAAGCCTGTGGGACAAGAAAACTTGTCTATAGAAGGGCAACTTCAGATATCCAGTTATGGAGGAGAAGGTGTACAAAAAAAGGACTAAGGACTGACTGATATAAACACTGGTGAAATTATCAATGAAAGATCAGTAGCATATAATGCATAATGTGCTCACCTACGCACACAAGGCAAATGGGGGATTATTACTCTGCAATAGGATTAAACAAGAGAATAATAATTTGAAAATAAATAAAATTGAAATTATACTCTCTATCATACATTGATGCCTAACAAGTGGAATCTCTGAAAACTATAAAAACATCTCTCTAGGGTTTTTTCTGCTCACCTGACCATATACTTGTAAGAATTTAGTATTTTTCTACCTTTCATTCACTGTACGATTTTTCAAAGGAAAGGCAGATAAATATAAGAAGAGTATGAAATGTTGTTATGTAGCTTTTACAGTACTGGGTCATGGTCCTGATGCCATAGGCCATTTTTCTACAAGTATCCCAAATTACTTTTAAGGTATTTTTCCTTGCTGTCAAGGGAATATTTTCACTTTGGTTTTCATGTCATGCCTAAATGACATATCTAGCCAGATATTTAAATACTCTTAGGACCTTAGTTCAATGACTATTCAAATTGTGCTGTCAGATGATTCAGTTTCTGACTTTCTTGAAAAATTTGTTGCCAAGTATCAACCAGAAATTCTTCAGTTAAAGAAAGTGAAAATAGTTTTTCACATAATGTCACATATCCCTCTGTCTTTGTGTTGACTTATGCAGAATCTCTCTGGTTTAAACGTAGTTACAGCTGTAGCAGGACTTCTGCCCCTGCCACAGGAAAGCTTATCTGTTGCTTCTTAGCTGATACAATAACTCAGGGCATCTTGCTTTAATATAAGCCCAGCATAAGCCTTGGTGAAGGACAGTTTGCCTCGTAGTGCGTTATTTTGGCACCATGGGATTGATACTTTCAGCTGACAGTAAGCACCTTGCTGTGGAAGCAGATGTGGGAAGATAAGATGGAATTTCTGACTGCCAGACACTTCACTTTACAAAATATAAAAGTTACACCATATTTTTACAAAGCAGAAATCTTCTGCATATTTTCTGGAATGTGTTGAGTCTTTCATGGTGACTTTCATGGTTACTCTTCCAGAGGTTAAGTGAAAGGTCTCTGTGGGCACCATCATCAATTCAGTGGCAAGTTACATTGACTCCTAATCTATATTATTTCTGTGCTAGCCATAAATAGGTACCTTTATGTTGTGCACTGTTTAATGTAATCTACTAGCAGTTCTTTCGTTTTATACTGTGCAGTAAGTACTCTGTTTGAGGTCTATTTTCTGTTAATCTCCTGTCTATTCAATAAATAACTCACTTTATACAAGGCCTGATCTGCCATTCTTGAGAACTCATGAGCCAGAGCAATTTAGGTGCAGGTCACCCAAGCAGAGCTGTTGCCAAAATTGGGCCTAAGACAGGGCTTGTCTAAAGCTCTCAATCCATAACAACATCATAAGGTATTTGATTGCTATCCTGGACCATCATGCAAATACATTTTGACTGTTTCAATTATGTATGCAAAATCACTTCATTTTTTTTCAAATTCCATTACACAGAGGCAAACCCACTGGCACCAGTAGAGATATATCGATACAAACCAGAACAGAATTTATTCTCAAATGTTAAAGCTATTAAACAGAAGAAAAAGTCAAAATTATTTCTGTCAAACATTTGGGTCCTTCCTCTTATGGCCACTCTCCAACCTTATCATAGCAAAAGTACTCCTCACCCTGTTTAGGAAGGTAATAATTATTCCTTGTCAATTATACTCTCAATCACTGAACTATAAACAGCTGGTGGTGCATAACCGTCATGCAGTTTAAAATTATAGTACACTTTCTTCTATGTTTTTTTTAAATTTCCACATGTTCACTAAATTTCTTGCCATAAAAATATCTTATCCTGCCTTTAAAACTGCTAAATAAAACTAGGAGAAATGATACAACAGTCTGGAGTTATAATGATGGTTATGCATCACCAGCTGCTTGTAGCTCAGTGTTTTCATGTCTAATCCACAAGGGATAATTGCCTTTCCCTGTATAAGGTGAATTGTCTTCTCACTCTCTCAACACCTCTCCTGAATCTAAACATACATTTAAAAAAAGGAGGAAATAATTTTATTTTAATAATTTTCAGTACCTAATTGTCCCAAAAGTAAAAAAATAAACAAGTTATTAGTTTGTTTCCAAAGAATATGTTATTTATAGTAACTACTAACGAGAATATTTACAAATTTTAGAGTGTGGGCTAACTATTACAAATTAAGATATGCATTTTTTTTTCTACATATTTTATTCTGACTTTACAACACAAAATAAAATTCAGTGTTGATTATTTACTGACTATTTTGTAGAAAGCATGGTTTTTTGGACAAGACTGACAGATGAGTCATCTATAACACATCTATAACACTCTGCTGGTGTTTTCATTAGACTGGAAACTGCCTAAAAAACAACACAAGTTGCTTCATTACTATCACATCACTCTCCCATACCACTCACCCAAGGAGAGACAGGGGGATGTTGGAACCCAGTGGGGTGCCCAAACTGTGAGATGTAAAATTTCATTAAATGCCAAATGAAAATTAAAATATGGGATAAAAGCAAAGAATAGCAGCTGTGAGATGTAAAATTTCATTAAATGCCAAATGAAAATTAAAATTAAAATATGGGATATAAGCAAAGAATAGCACGAGTTGTGAGTGTAACTCTAGAGGCAAAGACACTGATTCTCACATTGTTTATACCAAGTTCAGTGAAGCAATGTAACAAGTCTCTCAGAAGCTAATTGGGCTCAAAGTCAGATCAAGGTGTTCATTATTTAAATAATCTGTTTTCTTAGAACTGATAACTATAAGACAGAGATAAATGTAACTCATTAATGTGATAAGAAGTTTTTTTCTCCAGAAACATCACTTCATGTATATCAGTGACATTTGCACAAAAATAGTATTCTGCACGCATGTTCAAGCATTAGTAAGAGAACAAACAACTAGATCAGCTTCTTGGAAAATCTTGTGGTCCTTCAGATTTTTGCTGGTTCTAAACAGGATCGTATCAACTAAGATAATGAATGATTTTGAAATCCAGGCTTTGCAGTAACAATTTGCTCTTAAAATACTTAACAACAAAATATTGTGTGGGGGTTTCCTTATTTGGTTTTGTTTACTTGCTTTTATTTATTTGCTTTATTTTGGTTATCTCCCATAGGGTTTTCCCATCTAAACACTAGTATAATTTTCCAGCAGCATTTTTATCTTACAAAACATGAAAGGACCACTGAGCATTTACCTTAGCTCCTTCTTATAAGATACTTTCTTGTATCTAGAAATATCCTCAAGCCACGAATTATTTCAGAAGTTTTGCAAGCTGCATTCACAAGAGATTTTTTTGTGAAGTAAAAATCTTCTAGCCCAATGCAAACCAGAGTAAAAGTTGCTGAAAAAGAAAGAAATAATATGTTGGTATTCTAGAATCTCTATCTGACATTTTGTATATTGCCTTTGAAAATATTTTTTCATTTTCAAACCATGTAATTACATGTATCCACATACTTAGAAGATACCTAAACACTGCTAATTCAAGTGGAGAGATTACAGCTGAGAAAATTGAAATGTATTACAGGTCACTGTCTCTTATCATTAACAGCTTAAATCAGCCTTCATATGTAATAATCACAAAGTATTATTTAAAAAAAAGAGAAAGGGTTAAACATAGAAAGCCAAGCACATTAATGTTAATAAGGGGGAAAAATGTTTCCTGGATTTGATATTTTCTTTAAAATCTTCTTTTGCAATTGTCTATGAAATGTTGTGTGCTTATCTTTCCCTAAGAAGAGTATCAATTTTGCCTCCATCATTAAAATTTCCAGACATAAAAATCTATGAATACATTACTATGCTCAACACCTACACCTTTTCCTGTAGGAAACTTTTTTCTTGACAATATATATTTCAAGGATTTTCCATTCCCACTGTGGCAAAATGAGTACATTGTTGTAGAAGAGATCTCCACATGCATAAATGCATATGGCTCACAATTCCTGATAACAACATCCTTCCAATGAGTTGTAGAATAGATATAGTCACATTTTTGCAAGTCAC
Organism: Onychostruthus taczanowskii; assembly: GCF_017590055.1. Taxonomy (NCBI): domain Eukaryota; kingdom Metazoa; phylum Chordata; class Aves; order Passeriformes; family Passeridae; genus Onychostruthus; species Onychostruthus taczanowskii. The sequence goes on along the minus strand of NW_024497629.1, from coordinate 15,208,090 downwards.
ATTTCTAGTTGCTTACATCAGCTTTTTAACTAGGGCTGAATGATATGTAAACCCAAGCAAAGGATAATTCTATCTAAACCATGTGCCCAAAATGTTGTTTAAATATCTATTTCTTGCCATGGAGGAAGAGACAGTGCAAAAATAGGAAGCCATGTGGAGTTTGAGGCAATGAGTATGTTGTGAAATACAGTGCTTTTCAAATTTCAACACTGTGTAGTAATATGCTAGTAAGCTATTTGATTTTTTTCTAGTTTTATATGGCAAAATCATGCAAGACATGTTGACATCAAGTGATTTAAGTACAGCATGTTGGAGAGAGGGTTGGTGGCACTGCAGAAGAAAAAGTAATTTGCAGGGCAGGGAACAAAGATGACACCACAAAGAGTAAGATATAAAAGGGTTTTATTGTGTTTTAAATGGAGGTCAGTATGCTAGTCTAACTGAGCCCTGTGCTTAATCATTACAATCTGTCCTATCTTCTTACTAAATTCTTCCTTTTTATCTTTGTATCATCTCACACCCTATCCCGTGTGTGCTGTTGCAAGAACAGAGTGGCAGTTACTGGGAGAGCCAGCATGTGTGACCTGGGTGCCAATTATTGGAGTCAGCTGCAGAAGTAAGTGGGATGCCAGAGCCAATGACTGGAACAGGAGGGGATCTTTTAACCTTCAGCCACAGTGGGGGAATGGTGTGTGTCCCAAAAAACAGCTTCTGGGTGTGAGGGACATGAGTGGCATGTGAGGAGCTCGGCACCAGTGGATTGGGGCAATGTACTGGGTTTGCATGGTTGGGTTTTGGGAGTGGAGGACGGGAAGCTACAGGTGTGCTTTCTGTGAGAAGCTGCCAAAACCTTCCTCCATGTCCAGCAGTGCCAGTGCCAGCTGGCTCCAAGAAGGATGTGCTGATGGCCAAGGCTGGACCAATGAGGAGTGGTGGTAATCCCTCTGTGATAGCATGGTTAAGAAAAAGAGGGAAAAGAAAAAATTTATTGCACTGATGTAATTGTAGCCAGAGAAGAGGTGGGGTAAGAACATGGGAAGAACAGCCCTGCAGACACCAGGGTCAGTGCAGAAGGAGGGGCAGGAGCTGCTCCAGGCACCAGAGCTGAGATTCCCCTGCAGCCTGTGGGGCAGCCTATGGTGAGGCAGCTGTGCCCCTGCAGCCCATGGGGATCCACAGGGATGCAGAGATCCACCTGCAGCCCATGGAGGAGACCCACACTGGAGCAGGTGGATGCCTGAGAGGCGGCTGTGACCCTGTGGGAGGCCTGTGCTGGAGCAGGGTCCTGGCAGGGACCTGCAGAATACATATTTCTATCAAATGTTTGAACTTGTTTAGATTAACTTTCACACAATTTTTTTTTGTGTAAACACAAATTTTCTCTGAGGACTTTTATATTACATGGCATGTACCTATTTCTGTAAATCCCCTTCTGCTTGCTGTCTGGAATTCATGGAATACACATCATGTGCATCAGTACGATCAAACACAGATAGCATTTCACAAATACGAATGACCAAACGTATTCTGCAACATATCTGTAATTTCTATTTGGTAATTTTAGTAACGTAAATCAGAAAGTCATCATTTTGGACTTCCAAAAGCAACAAAGAGGTTCTAAAGAGAGGTGTTTTTTTAAATTATGTTTATTAAATTTGGTTTCTTTAACTTGTATAAAACAATGCATTGGGGTTTTCTTCTGCAGAAAGCATTGAGGCTCAATCCTGCTAAACATTATTGGAGATAGATATATAAATATGTATTTGAATGTCAAAATATTTTTAATATTACTCTCACCTAGCTAGAAGTCTTCAAATAATTCACTTCTGATGAAAGAATTTGTCCAGGCCAACTTAAAAATGTGCAAGGATTTATTTTTTGGAGTAACTTTATTGTTCTCTATTCCAAAACTTATTTCATTTTTAAGAAAAAAAAACACCAAACAGTAAAGATAAGGCTTTATTATACTACCTAACTATTACCTATAAAGATGTGATACCAAATATTATTTTTAAATGTTCTGAAAATAAACTTCATTAATATTTCTTTTACTTTTTAAATACAGATTCCTAACATCACTGACTTTTCCATTTATGTTAGCCTCTATAATGTATTCCTTTTTTTTGGCAAAACTACTGTGTAGCTGTTTCTCAATCCTAATATATTTCTTCACTCTCTAATTCACTGAGTGGCTCAACTAACTGACAAATTTGCAAGGATTTGCATTGTAATGACACAATTACTTTTTAAAAGCTGTTCAGTCTCTATATTTTGATCACTTTTTGATCACCTCAGAGCTTTGAATAGCCCATGTGCCCAGAATACTTGTCACTAGCATAGAAGTTCACAAAATTCCTTTGCCTGGAATAAAAATGTCTCGGTATGCTCCTGAAATAGAAGATTAGAAAGTACTTTTTGGCTGGAAATTATCAGTAACCTAAAACCTTTTATATGATTCTTACTTTATTAATTTTTTCCTGCTTATTCAACATTTTTTTCTCTCCTTACAAATAAAAACTAATGTCCCAGAATAAGTATCATATATTTGGGTTTGACTGATTTCTGCATGGATCTCTTCTAACTCTTGAAAGTCCTTTTTAAATTGTAGACTTCAGTACCTGTGAAACAGGGACAAAAAATATGCAGAGGGATAGTTCCGTTCAACTAAGGAAGGTAGGAAAAAAGGCAACGCTGTCATAAGCATTCCTGTGAAGGCAGAAGCTACGTTGTAACATCCTTTCTCCTTTACTCGATGTTTGATTTTCTCAAAGCACTTGATGAGAGATTATTATTAGCCAGATCTTTCATATCCCGGTATTTATTGAACTCTTTGAAGAACTTCAAGGATTTTCTGGAGAAGTTCACAGAAGTCATGTTGGCCTTTCCCAAATACAAATCAAAATTTCCCGTGTGTCCATTAATCTTTAGAAGCTTGCAGTTATTTTGCTGTACACCTCAAGCTTTTCTTAAGATTTGTGTCACACTTTCCATCCTCCATTTTCAGACATAAATAGAATTTTAAGTGAGAGCTTCAAAACTGTTTTCAGGCCAAATGAATTCTTACTGTTTGTTCAGGATTTTTCTACAGCATTTCCACAAGGACTCTTATATCAGATAGATCTTCAGCTGAGTCACATCCTAACCTCCCCACTACCTCCCAAAAATATCATGCTTGAGATCCTCAATTTTTACAATTAACAGCTCAGAGGATTCCTTTAACAGTCTCTGCAATGGCTCTGTCTCCTCTGAGTGTCTTTGTTGGGTTCAGGAAACTTAATGACTGATCTCAGAGGACTCCAGCAAAGTGTTGGCCATGGCTACTCAGACAATTTTCCTGACTTAGCATTTTCCACTGTATCTGCTGCCTAGAATTAGAAACCAATCTTTCCTAAGGATTCTTCAGGAGAATCAGGCAGCAAAGTTTTGCTACAGGAATTAAACTAAGATATAAGAGGGGAAGGAAACTATGAAAAATATATGGGCATAATGAAGCAAATCCAGCAGAGGACCACAAAGATGACTAAGGGACTAGGGCATTGGTCATATGAGAGGCTAGAGAGCACAGAGAAAAGAAGGCCTAGGGGCGTTTATCAATCTGTATAAATACCTGGTGAGGGGAGCCAGATTCCTCTCAGTAGTCCCCACTGATGTGACAAGAGGGAATGGGTACAAAATAAAACACGATATTCCACCTGAAAACAAAACATAACCACAGAGTCAAGTTGTCCAGAGAGGCCCCTCTTCTTGGAGAGTTTCAATGACTGGACACAATTCTCAACCACCTACTCTAGATGACCCTGTTTAATTAAGTCTTTTGGACCAGAGGACATCTGAAGGTTCCTTCCAACACGAGCAGTTGTGTGATTCTGCAAAAAGTTGTTTTTAAAAAAAAAATACAAATTTTTATGTTTTCTTACTGTTGCAGACTTTCAATTTTACTGTGTAGCTCTCCTCTTCTTTCAAGTTAATAGAGTGCCTCTGATTTCTTTGGCATGAGTAACAGAGGTAGTTTAACAGTAGCACAGCATTATATTCAGGATGCTTGGTGTGCTGAGTTATTTCCCTAGATGACTGTAAGCTGAAGGAGACCTAACTGAACATTTGTGACTTTGTAGATTTATCTATAACTAGTTAGCCTGAAATTATTACAACACAGGCACAGTTTTACTAAATAGAAATGGATATATAAACTAAGAACAGTGCTGCAGCTGTCTGCAGCAAAGACTGTAGAGTACTGATGAATAAAACACTACCTTTTTCTTACAGAATATCTGAAACACTCATTTACATTTATATCAGTTCTATATCACTACTTATGATTTTATTATTCTGATTACTGTTATTGCAGTTTAACCTTGAACTTTGTTACTCACTGAAAATAATGCTAGCAAATAGCTTAAAGAAATTCTACCTTAGTAATTTTTCAATAGACAGAATAATAAAATATAAAATTATGGGAATTATGCTAAATTTCTTGTATCAACAACATCTACAGATCATTAACTTATGTTAAGTAGGTTCTAGTATCAAGGCCAAGTTTCTTCCTGCTACATGTTATTAAGCACTAAAGGAAAAAAACCCACAACACTTTTTATGCTTAACACTTTCAGATCTTAGCATATTCTCACTTGTCTGTCAGTTCTTTGACTTCCACACAGAATGCAAGAGAAAGTTCTGTACTGATGGACAGTTTCTGTAGTGACCCCACTCCTCTTTATCCCACAAATCAGAAGTGTGATGAGTCCTCATAGATTACATATCTAAGTTTTCAATCAGTCTTTCAATCCATAACACTGGTTTTATCTCCTGTTTTAGAGGATTTTAATATATATATATTCATTGCATTTACTTCCCTTACCTAAAGTCAAGCTTAAAGTAAAACCAGTAAAATAAGAACACTGCAATTTAAGTGCATTTTAAGAAGACACCTGTCTGTGTCATGCACTATTTTTTCCAATGCATTCCTGATGTTAAAATTATATTCATATATATGAATGAATAAGTGGGTTTAAAATCTATTTGTTGTCAGTTTTAATGCAATTAAATAGCAGTACCTTTTAAACCATTTGTGTGACTCCAGATTAATATTACCCTTGTACTTAACAGAAACAATAATTAGCAAATATCTCAATCTTTCAGTGAAAATACTTTAGCCATTATTACACCAGAGTTAATAAATGCCACTATTATCAAGAACTGGGTTCTGAAGGTAGAGCTTTTCCTTCTAGAAGACTATGGAAAACCTAATACATTGCCACATTCACAGCATTACTTATACAAACACTTTATTTTGCATATTTTTCCAGTTTCAACAATTCATTTAATAATTAATACTTTTAGGATTATTAATATTAGATTATTTAAGCCAATGATTTTTTTCAAAGTGGCCGAATTATGTTATTTTAACTTTTGTTTACTGAAATTAAAAATGAGATATAATAATTTTTCAAAAATAAATTGTAATACTTATTGAGATTACTTTTGATTATTTTTTTCTTCTTAGGATATGTTGAAAAGAAGAAGGTTTCCTACCAGGAAATTTGGATATCAATTCCTCATTCAAATATACTCTTCAGGGAAATTATTTTATAAAGTCCAGTACATATGAAGAACTTTGACTCTTCTGTATTCAGCTTTTAATTCTATATAAAAAAATTAAAACCATAAAGAAAAACAGGGAAAAAACACACCATTTTGAGTCTACTGAAAAGGAATTAAAAAGTATTTGCAATATTTGCAACATTTGTTCTTGTTGCCACCATTTGATATTGTCAAAGAAATAAAAACATTTACTTTTATATTCCTCATCTGATATTCAGAAACTATTCCTTACTGCTGAAAACCACATTTTCAGATCTTTTAACAGGAACATCCTTCAGTATTGTTTAATATTAAAAGATGGAAAAATGAAATAATGCATAAATATAAACCCTTTTAGAATATGGGCATAATGATTTCTAAATTTTTTACCCAGTCTCCAAGATAAAGTGTTGAACCATAAACAGTACAATTTATTTTATGATACAGACTAAAAAAAGTTGCTAAATTAGCTAGAGGAAAATCACTATTGAGCACAGGATTATTTCCTGAAACTGATATAAGAAATAAATTTCATATAATTTGATTTTTAAATATTTTCACTTTTTCAAGTATATCTACAACAATGTCTTTTGAAAACAGGCACACAATGGATTGTTTTTCTATGACTATGCAGTAATAAGTGACTTTGAAACATTTTGGAAATTCTGTATTTTCAAGTATTAGTGACATATATAACAACATGCCCTTTTTCATCTGAGATTTGTCTCTCCAATTAAAAAAAGATGTGATAAGCTGTTAGTGACACATGAAGATTTAGTGTTACCAAGAGATTTCACTTCAGCTAAGACTGAATTCTGTTTCCTGGGTTTGTTACTTGAATTGCTGTTATAATCAAATGGTCTGTGTGAATAACTATGGATAACGCAGTCATGGTCATCTGATGCTTCCACTGCAGTAAAGTTGTTTTCATGTTTCCAAATTTCTTATCTACATAATATTTCCAAGCCCTATAAAATATTTTCAAGCCTCATAAACCCTTGTAGTTAGTTTCCAGGTCTGTGATTTCACATGTATTTCTCTCATCTAGAAAGCTGACTTACATGAGGCTGTTCTCACTTCATTCTGGAAACTTGAAGTGCCCATTCATACCTCTACACCATCTTCTCCATTCTGGTAAAATTATTCATCTCATAGTGAATCAAAGTGATGAACTGGTTTGAATTGACCACAACCCTTGTTTTCTCACACAGAAGGGGAAATATGAAATTTGCTCCTCAGAAAGCTGTCAGAGCCAAAGGTTTTATTTCTTCAGCAAAATTTCATCACCTAGAATAATCTTTGTGTTCATGCTATCAGCTTCCACCTTTCGCTTACTTTTGTAACACACGGATGAAATATGGGATGTTCTTTCAAACCAAGGGAGTGAGAAGGAAACTCTCATTGGGCTCAAAAGGGAAATACTCCTAGTATTCATCTGAGTATGAACACTAGTACTATTTGGCTTTAATTTCTATATAGAAAATGCCTAATTTCATATTTTAAATCATATATGATTTGTATTTAACATCAAGTTTGAGCCAGTGTGCACTGGATCAAAATTAGTACTATGACAGAAAAATTATTAATTTTTAAGCTTTAGCTTAAAAATTATAAATTAAGTAAACATATTTTCTTTATGTTTAAATAAGACCAACTATTTTTTTAGTCTTTTTATGCCTCTTTTTGTACAACAGAATCAAGCAGACATTCCTAATGCACAAAAAAAAGGGTTCATTTTCCATTATTTTTTCTTAATGAAATAAAAAGTAATTTCCTTCTCCAAACATTTCAAAATCTAAATCTGCCTCGTTAATTTAGGTAAAGAGCATTATTGATGGAATTGTATTGAAAATTTCACTTGCACTGAGGCCAGGATTTTAGACATGCAGTGTTATTTTAAGAACTCTGTAACTAAATAGCAAAACATGTGGTTAAATGAGAAAAGAACCCAAATAAATTCATGGCCAAGTAATGGAGAGAATCAAAGGCATGGAATATTTCCTTCAAACATTATTACTGCAAAGGGTACTGGTCTTTCTTGGGAACTAGCAAAAGGGATATATTTTGTGGAAATATGATAGAAGGTATATTTATGATATGCTATTGAAAATATGAAAGACATGGCGAGAAGTATATCAAATCACAAGTGAAATGAAGAGAGTGGTTTAGGACTGTTTGCTCATTCTTTCATGTGAGACCTATCAGGCCTCAGACAAAGATAGTGTGTGAACTGATAGACGCAAGTTACCAAGGCGACCACGACTCATAGCAAAGGAAGAATAACTTTATTCCATCACCTCCTGGCTGGAGGATTTCAAAAAGGAGAGGGGATACATTGCTAAACTTATTCCATCTTAGCAGAGGCAAAAAGTGTGCAGGCTGCTCCCGGTCTGATCTCACATGTCAGTGTGCCTGGCACGTGTGCGATACTTCACAATGCTGTGCTTTCTGTGACCTCCCAGTTTCTTATCTCTCTTTCTCCCACTGTGAAGAATGCCTTTTCAGTCTTTGACAGCATTCTGTTATTTTCTACAGAAATTCCACTTCTTGAGAAAGACAGAGGACAATCAGCAGTAAATATATAAGGTTGCCCAGATGAATATTCTTAGCCTTCCCAGCTGCAAGGTCACCTTGAGTGGATCTATCATACTCCTCTCCAAATCATCTATTTTTAACCCTTTCCTCTTAACAGTTAGTATGAATCAAGATCCAAAAGAGTCAAAGAGAGATCTTGACTCTATCAAGTCACTGTGGAGTTCCTTAACTGAAGGTTTAGTGGATGGTAAAAAAATCTCATGAGATACAGTGAAACAAGATGAGTGAAACAGAAATCTTCTTTATATTGCTTGTGAAATATGTGAAATACTTAACACCAATGAGTGCCTTCTATTGGCCACTTTTGACAAGATACATTCAAAATATACTTTTTTCCCCTGATATATGTTGGTCATAAAGACATTCTTATAACTTCTAGAGTAAGTTGTTCCATTATAGAAAGTTCTGCAGACACAATCAAACTCCCATCTATTAGCATTCAAAGTTTTCTTTAAATCATGTCACATAGCATTATTTTCATACACATCATGGCAAGTCCTTCTTAAGTGGAATATGGAGTTATTGTTTAAAATATGTCTGCTCATATTTGCAATGAAATATTAAGTTTTGAAGTCATCTCACTAACTTTCCTTGGATGTGGACACGGTATGACTTCATAACCTTTGAAAAAAAATTACTTTGAAAAAAAATTACTTAAGTTATGCTCTTAAATTTCATGCCTATAAAGGAATCTTCCACTTTAAACATTTACTTCATTTTTCAAGATTTAAAGAGGAGAAACTGTAATTTTGGTATTGTTACTGTTATTTTTGATACCTGATAATGACTCCCCCAGGGACGCACTATAGTGAATGCTTTTCCTTTAGCAACTGCTATCATATAAAAACCCTTCATCCTGTCTGTATATTATTATAATATGGTGCTTATTGAAGCTGCTTTGGTGTCTTAGATCCAAGACAGATTTTGTGACCTGGAGTTATTAGATTTTCTCTTATTTATAAAAATGATGCCGTGCAATTTTAGATGAAAACAGTAAATAGTCTGTTACTGATATTTACAGCAAGCAGTAACAATGTGAAAGATACTATATCACCTAAGGCATGGTTACAATCCATGCTCTTCATCATTTACATAATGCTTGTACACAAAAGTGCCCTGTTCTAAATCATGCTGTGCTTTCAGTCTTGTACTCTGGAGGGTCACACTGCAAAAGACTTGTCAGATCTACAGAATCTATATTTTAGTATTCATCACCTGAATAGCTTAGACTACCAGAATTCTAATACAGTCTCTTCTAGGTCAAATTTGGTAGGCACTCATAGACAATGTGACAAACATGAAAAGAGAAATCAGAACCTACAGTAATGAACACTGCAGCAAACAGCTGCAGATGCTAAGCAGCGGACAGCCAAATATAACAAATTTATGTTCCATATGCCACAAAACTCTTTTGAGAAAATTTGTGACCTTAATATTTTCCCACTGAATCAAAAAAAATCAAACCTTGATGGTGAATTGCTTAATTGTCCTCACCTGGAATACATGGAATTAGTCAGATTTGCTACAGATGACAGCTTCTAGAAATAAAGCAAAAAAATCAGAAGATTTCCAGTGCACTGAGTGATTGCAGACTGTGTGGTGCTATTTCAGGAGTACATCTGTTGATGGACGGACAAGGCTTTGTCTGAGTACTAACAGTCAAGGGGCTGAAAGAGAAAACAAACATGTGAAGTCTTACCCTAGACATTTATAATGCCTGAAAAACTGATTTGCTTAGTTGGCTGGAATCGTGGAATACTGTACTTGAAATAATAGAATCATCAAGGATGGAAGAGACCTTTAGGATCATTGTCCAGCCATCAAGACCACCACTGTAACCCCCAAACATCTAGACCAAGCCCCAGGGCCAGATCTAGATGCCTCCTAAATACCTCCATGGATGCTGAATCCACCACCACCCTGGGCAATATATTCCAATTCCTGAACATCCTAAAAGTGAAAATGTTTAATCTAATATCTAATCTGAATCTCTCCCAGCTCAGTTTAAGGCCATTTCCTCTGGTCCCATCACTGCAGGCACCTTAGAAGAGACCAACTCCCACCTCACTACAACATTCTATCAGGTGATTGTAGATAGCAATGAGGTTCCCTCTGAACACCCTTTCTCCAGGCTAAACAACCCCAGCTCCCTCAGCCATTCCTTGCAATAAATATTTTCTAGAACCTTCATGAGCTTTGTTGACCTTCTCTGGACATGCTCCATCACATCAATATTTTTTTAAGTGAGGGGCCTAAAACTGAACATAGCACTCAAGAGTTTTCCCTACCAATGTGAAGTACAGGAAGAAAACTAGTTTTAAAAAATTGTTGGAAAACTCATTTGTTACTGCAGAGTGATCCATAGTTCTCTTTGGTCAGAGAGAGAGACTGGAATTTGCCTGAACATCAAGATAGTTGTACATTTTATTTACAAAACTGACAACAACACATCACTATAAATTAATACTATATTTCCTAGTGGGCACTGAAGATAACTGAAAATTGCGTTGCTTTTGATAAATACCAGAAATGAATACAACATTCCTCTTAAAGAAATTGGCTCACCAGTTCATTAAACCATGTTTTTTTTTTAATCTTTCATTCATTTTAGATCAATTATAATGTCTAAATGTGTTTGATTCTGACAGATCAAATCCCTACTGAAAACCAATCCTAAACTATATTCTATTTTCGTTGCTATGGCTGTACTACTCAATAAAACAGAGCAGGGCATACATCTGAGTGGTGAGCTATGACCACTTATACTGTGAATTGTTAGCACTTGGGGTTTTTTGGATTGGGCCAGCTAATTGTCCAAGTATGGCACAGGATAAAACATGTACCAGGGTTCAACTGCAATTGTGTATGTGCGTGCAGACTCCCTGTTCTGCACAATGAGAGTGTTCAGCTGTGTGCACACAAGCCATGCTCTGCCAGATCATCCCAAGGCAAGAAAGGGGCCCTTGAATATTTTATTTTAACAAAGACATAGTGTGCATGAACTGTTTTTATCACCATCAGGAGGAAAGCACAGGCTGGGTAGCTTTTTAATGTTGAATATAATGTCAAGATAATTTTGAAAGTAATTTTTAACCTTTTCAGTCCTGAACTAACCAGCATCTCTGAATTAGAAGTAAAAGTATTGGCTTTTCCATGTACCTGCACCTCAGTGCTACTTGTGACTCTCCTTTTGCACTTTGACTTTTCTCATAGTGTCTCCATCAGTATTGCCTCCCTAATCCTCTACTCCCTCATTTGTACATTGTTGGAACATCAAGTTCTACAACAAGTCAGCAGAATTTCCAGTAACTTGTCACTTCATGCCATGCCTGGCTAGTCAGTACAATCACAACAAGAATTAACACACCAACAAAGCCTTTTTTTAAGTCTGTGTGGGCTTGCAACTATTGCACATACTGAGTGAAAATGTTTTGTTAAATATAGGCCTGATATACCTGTGCCATTTTATTTGATACCATTGTAATTGTTGATACACAGTAGGAAAATGAAAATAATAAATTTCTCTTACAGTTCTGAGATATAAATGATGCTATGAGGCAGGGGTTAATCTCAAATACTGGGGCTGGTCTTCCTCAACAGATCTATGTAAAAACCACAGTACTTTTACAAGCATGTCATTCCCCAGTACACAGACTTAGCAAGAGTCATGGAACCTGGGATACAAGACTTTGTTTATGGATCATCATCTGAAGTCAGTTCTAGTGGGATCCTCTTCTTTACTGGTGCTCTTTTCACATATGATTTCCTACCTATGTGTGAACTGGTTCACAGTGGTATTAACAAGCAATCTGGAAATTTGAAAATTCAACATTAAATTATCAAAACTGAAAAATTGCCTTTCAAGTATCTTAGAAGGTTAAAGTCAGCTGGACATTAATATGTCCAGCTGTTGTGAAAAAAAAAAAAATCACAGTAAATACTGTTTTCTTTTGAAAATCTAGCCCCTTATAAATAATAAAGAAGCCAAAATTCAGTTTATTTTGTCCCCATCTGTACTTTCATATATTTACAGTAAAATATGTGGGTTTTTTGCCATGCTGTTTGCAAATTTCTCTGTGTTCTTACAAGATCAGGCAAACTTATTCCCTACACTTACAGCAAAGTGAAATTTTGTAAGTTAAACTGAGGTCTAGTTGACAGTGAATCTAGGGTGATGGCATTCTAGCTCCATTATCTTGTCATGTTTCATTCAGTAAGAAAATATTCATGTCATATTTCCATTGAGCTATTTTTGTACACATTTCTTCTTCCCTATCCTTTTACATCCTTGAAAGATTTTTTAAAAAACAACTGTATTTAATCTTACTATATTTCTTCCTTGCCATTTAAATGTGATGTCTGAAATCTCAGATATATTAGTATTTAGATGCCAATGCTGCTTATACTGTGCTCACTTGTTGCATTATTTTCAGCACCACAATTGTGTTCATTTTTAAATTTAAAAACCTATTTAAATTACCTTGTCATCTGCACTATTTTTGCAGTTCTACATGAATGACCAGTTTTCATACTGAGCATTACAATATCTAAATCTAAATGCCTGTGTTTTGTGCTCATACTGCTAGTCAAATTAAATTGAGGAAATTTATCTTCTCAGTGTGAAGCAAGACCCATCTCTATAGTACTTAAATATTGCTTGCAATGAAAGATTATTTCAACTTTTTTTCTGATAATATAGAAACAAATTTAAATGTATGCACTCAGGCTCATTTATGTATATAAAGACATACACATATATAGAAATACTTTGTGCTTTTTAAAGTTTTTATGTCCATATGACAGAAAAAAATTGAAAGAGAATGAGCAGAAATGCCAAACTAGCTTACATGATTATGTACATATTACAAAAAAACAAACAAAAACCCCAACAAAACAAACAAACAAACCAACCAAACCAAACCAGACCAAACAAAAAAAACCCCAAATTATGAACCATTGACTTGAGGGCTCCACTGGAATTTAGGAAACTCAGGTATCACTCCTAGTTCGTCAGTGATCATGTGATTGATCTCCAATAGCCCAGTGAATAGCAATCCTGTAAGCCTGAAAAGTTTGCCTTAACGTTTATGCATTGCTGCATTCCTATCTCCAAAATTATATTAAACAATTATATGCACAAAATTATGTTGGCAACACCTTATATTAACATGTGAAACATATCAATCTCTTCATAGTTAGTTTTTCCTTTGTTATTTTCCTCAACTATGTGAAAAGTAAAATGTTCTTTTTGGCTGCATGCATTAGAACCAGAACCATCCACTTGAAGTAAGAGAATTGCCTGGCTTATGGAATCTCTGTCCGTTCTAAAACAGTTTCATCTTTATATGAATGGTTATTTTCTCCTGAACTCTTCTAAAAGTAAAATTTAATTATCTCTTCCTCCGCAGAATGTCTTAGCCTTCCAGAGCCATGACTTCATTGGTGGCCTGCCCAGTCCTGGTGTCTTTATGTACATGGGCACAGCCACAGCCAGGAGGGTCTATCTGTGCCTCCACTAGTGCCTGTTGAGGGCACTAATAAACTGTGGTGTCCCCTACCAACCTCTCTGGGGCCTCCCTCTCCCTTGCCCATGGGCTCTGGAGCCCCATTTCAGCTTGGTCTTCATCCCTTGGTCGTGTGTTTGTGTATGCTGGTACCATCCCCTGCTGTTCCTGGCTGGACAAAATGCAGCAAACCATATCTGTTTCCCTTTTTTACACTGTGTTTTCCTGCTTAAAACTTTTGTATATCTCTTTTCCAAATTTATTGAGATTTCATGGCTTGGTGCAGTGTTTCTTCTTGCTATGATACATGCATATTTTATAACCAAGACAGTGGGTTAGAACATGTAGAAGCAGAAGAGCTGGCATATCTAGCTGAATTAATAAATTGAAAGGAATGGGAACATATCTTGCTGCTGTTTTTTCAATAATTTTTTTATGTTGTCATAAACCAAGCATATAAGTGAAAATGTTGTGTGAGAGAGGCTGACCAATCAGTTTTATAAGGAATTTACACCCTTTTTTTCTTTTCAAACTCATGTATTTTCCCTCCTGATTGCTAGTTATAATAGGCAAGATGATAGGAAGTTTAATAGTGAATGGATGGTGAATCATTGAAGGTGATACCAGATACAATAAAATATATGCTGGTTTTATCACACTAAGAGAGAATAATAAACATACTAAATATACTGTATGAGGTCTACAGTGTATATAAATCAGTTTCAGATGTGATTTTTTTCATATTACCATCTTAAAAACTAGCTTGTTTGGTGAAATGAAAATGGTCATTTAAAAGATAAAGGAAGTATAAAATAAGGAAAAATTACCTAAGGCATTATATCTTCAGTTTTCAAGTTTAAAACAGAAGGAAAACAAAGCTGCAGATTTTGTCTCAACAATGATAAATTACAAAGTAGGACTACTTCTTATGTCAAAGTTATAAGAAGACTGTATGGATAATAGATACAGTATCCATGCATATTAATGTGAATGTACATTTAATTTCACACACAACTGAAAAGGGAAATTTTCCTAAACTATATCCTTCATCTGTTAAAGAAGACAGTAATTCAGGAGTCACCTTTATAGATTTAATATGCCATTATCAGTGGGTAGATTTCCTCTTTCTAACATTCCTCACTCTATTACCCACAAAACCAGTTGTACCTCTCTGGGGTTATCTTAAAAAATATTAGTTATTATCAATATCATAAGCTATAAAAATTTATTTTCCTGTTTGCTTTTCTGAATGCCTGTTTTTTACCTTTGGAAAAGTTTTTACCTTCTCAACTGGAAAGATTTTCCATAGTAAAAAAGAGAAGACAGAGAGAGAGATAATTTCTAATTAGGTATCAGAATAAAGCAATTATCAGTTAATGTTTTTATCCTAAATAATTCAAACAATGCCCCTGGCAGAAATTCATCATTCCAAGGCAAAAAAAAAAAAAATGTCATTGAAAAGCAACAAGAGTATCAACAGAAAAAAGAGAATTCCAGTGCCAAAGAATGTTGAAAATCTACATGAAGTTATAAATAGAACAATTTGGAAATAGCACCCAGGATTCTACCTGGTATTCTAAGGGTTAAATGTCTTTATAAAGTTGTCCTGGTTATGGAAGTTTAGCACTATGTGACTGCTATTCTACTCCCCTCTCTAATGATAAACTGTTAATTTCCACTGGCTGCCCAGTGCACACACAACCCCTCAGGCTACAAGCTGGGTGTTAAATGAGAAGAGCTAAACCCCACAAGGTGGGGGTTCACCTTGAGGGGTCATCTTTGCTAATGGGCCATAATGAACTGAATGAATAAGCAGCTGCAGGATCAGCAAGGAATCCAAAAATATCCTATGGCTCATAGGACATCATTCCATTGTGAAACTCCCTGCCCTGGGGGAGGTACCACCTGATCCTCACCTCCTATAATCCTGAGGTTTATGGTCTTGGGACACTGCCGCTGCTGGATGGACCCAGAGGAGGACCAGACCTTCAACAGGACCAATATTTTAGACATGACTGTAGCCATCACTTCAACAGGACTGCAACAACCACTTAACTGGACCATAACCACCACCGTGACCAACAGCAGCCAGGTTGTACTCTGTTTCCTGCAGTTTTTCTGCATCATTGCATTCATTGTAATCTTTCTATTAAATGGTAATTCTGACCTAGAATCTTTCTCAAAGTGTCCATGTGGGTTTAATTTATCCCAACTTATTATACATGCTAGGGTGTTTCTGATATGTATGGCTTAGGAAAGCAGAAGCCCCAAAACTTTCATTTAGTGGTGGAAAAAATTTTTTTAACAATAGTGTGGCCAGAAGGACTAGGGAAGTGGTCATCCCTCTGTACTCAGCACAGGTGAGATCACAGATAAAGTGTTTGTACTCAGTTCTGGGTCCTTCACTATAAGACATTGAGGTACTGAAGTGACTCCAGAGAAGGGAAATGGAGACGGTGAATGGGCTGGAGTACAAGTCTTATGAGCAACAGCTGAGGGAGCTGTGGTTGTTTAGTCTGGAGGAAAGGAAGCTCAGGGGAGACCTTATTGATCCTGCATATATGAAAGGAGCTAGGCAACCAGTGATAGGACAAGAGGACATAGTCTCAAGCTGTGCCAAGGGAGGTTCAGGTGAAATGTGAGGAAGAACTTCTTCACTGAAAAGGTGATTAGGCTTTGGAACAGGCTGTTCGGTGTGATGGAGTCACCATCCCTGAAGTATTTGAGAAACTACTGTATATGGTGCTTACTGCTGTGGTTGTTTGGTAATGATGGTTTCACCATAATGGTGTTTCATCATAGGTTGAACTTGATCTCAGAGGTCTTTTCTAACCTCACTGATTTGATCCTATGATTCCATTTAAAAAAAAAAAATATTTAGAAAGCTCAGAACTTCAGAATCACACTGGATAAAGGAACAAAATATCAGGTTGCATAAGTTTTTTTAAACTTTGTTTTGTTTCAAAAGTACACCTTTTCACATACTGCAACAGAGTGTTCAGATACACGAAGTGAAAGGAATGAAAGAGTTCTACATGGCATGCACAGGTAATAAATCATTCTGCTCTTTCAGTCAACTCCTTCAAATTGCTTTGTGCATTCACTGAAACATGCCATCACTATTTCTTTCTATCTGGATGGTGTTTCAGGCAGATAGCCCCCTTTAAAGTTCAGCCTTAGCTAATCACTGAAGACATCAAGCAGCTGCATACTCAATGTCAGCTGAAACAGAGCCATAGAGTCAAGTGCCATTACTGAACATCTGGCACCAAAAGACAAAAAATTTCAGTATCTCTCCTAGTGAACATAAAGACACATCAAGTTTTTCTCCCTTCATACTACACTGTCACAGCAACTCTTCTCCAAGAACTCTACCTACATGTTGCACGCAAAATATTTTGTTTCTCAGAGTTACCTATTGCCAAATATGGTATGGAATATTGTTAGCTATTCACTTTTCTTTACTGAGAATACAATATTCCTCCTAATTAGACTGTTTTTCACTCATTTCTTTAGTCATTCTGATTTTTGGAGAGTAGAGAGAAATGAGGAAAAGAAGGTTATTTTTTCCTGATTGTTTTTCTTTAATTTAGATTGTTTTCTTGATCACTACACATCAAGTTTGTTACTGTAAATATCAGTCTTCAGCATCATACTGTTAGGCAGCACACTTATTTGAGTTCCAATCTTTTCAGGTTTCCATAGTAACTGGCGCTTAGTACAGACCCCCTGATTAAACAAAGACACCGTAGCTCTGAAAAACTGACAGATCTGGATTCTCTTTTATTATTAAAAGTATATAAAATAAATGTATAGATATACATATATAAAAATTTGTATATATGCATATAACATCATGTTAATATGACAGTATATATAATATGTATACATACACATATATATATACATGATATCATACAAATATTAACTGTCTACAGAACATTGTGTGACATATATACCACATATTAGGACTAAAAATAAAGAATAAAAGTACAAAGTATTCAAAAATATTAATTATAAAGACCTTTCCACCTCAAAAATGAGGACACAAGTTCAAGAGATGTTTGGTCATTTTCTCCTAGAAGCTCAATATCTGCACTGTCACTTGTCACTGAGTCTGCTGTTATTCATAATTCTTACTGGCAAAATAGTTCCAGCTATCTAATATACCCACACAAAACTGTAAGAAAGCAACTGTGGACTTAATACAACTAATTTATAGCATACACGAAATAAATTGGCAAATGTCAGTTCAATTATTTGTGCTGACACCAGGATACCTGTTGTATCAGATTTCCCTGTTGATTGCCTTAAAACACAGATGTTGTAGGAGGGGCATTGAAATCAAAATGCTTTCTTGATCTGGTCAACAGAGAACATCATCAAAATAGTGCATCAACCCTTAATACACTCACAATATTTTGTGTAGTTCAGTTTTTCCTTGCAAAAGGAAAAGACAAATTAAATATAGGATCTAAGAATGTCAGAAATGTCAGACATGGTGCAGATGTAGACTTATTCAGCCCAGACTGGTAAAAATGTGAGGGGAAATATACAGTTGCTTATAAAATCTATGGGTCATCCAGTGAAATGAGTGGGAAGCAAATTTAAAACCAAGTAATAAGTTCTCTGTCATACAGTTTCTGATATAGGTCAGGATGTCTTTGGCCTTCTTGGCCACCTGGGCACAGCTGGCTCATGCTGACCAGCACCACCAGGTCCTTTTCTGCTGGGAGGATTTCCAGCCACTCTTCCTCCGGTCTGTGGCTCTGCATGGGGTTGTGTTTATCAAAGTGCAGCATCCAGCACTTGGCCTTGTTCAATCTCATTGAAGAAACAACTGAAACAAGCCAAGCTTGGTATATCAAGTATCTGGCTTGTTCAGGGTTTTTTTTTAATTAAACTGAATTTCCAATAAGCTGTATTAAAACACGGATTCTAAAGTCAAGACACAGGCCTTCAAAATTTCCCATTATGAATTGTCAAATGACCTTATTTCTGCAGTTCTCTTATCTTTTATCGTTAAAACTCCCCAGGAATCTAAAATTTTACATGTGTTTGTACCTGCAGCATTTCAAGCCATGTTATAATGATAGACGGGGCTGCAAAAGCAAAGCAATCTCTCTGAGTCTCACTCATTTACCTCCTAAAAGGATTAGGCACATGTTTCAGCACAGTCTGTTGCACATTTATGTATAGAAATATGACCAGTTCCTTGAGCTGATTTCCAGTGTGGCTTTAGCATCTTCTTGACTCAGCTGTGAAAATGGTACGTTGCTTTACAGATGTGAATGCCTACCCATGATCAGGCGGTTGAATTCTCAAAAATATTTCCTGATTTTTTCAGCCTGTAAAACCTGTGAGTCCATCCATTCATTTTATAGGCTCAACTGATGCTTTAGTTTTTAGCTTTTATATTTTTCAGATTCTGTACTGCTTTAGTGTGTAGTTCTGAGCTTCATTTTAAAGGATAGTAACTCTCTTCACAGAGTAGCTAGACAAAACAATTCCTTTCCTAGCCTGGGACCAAGGACCAACTGACCCAAATTTCAGGCACAAGAGCATAAACAATATGGACTGAAGAGAGAAAAACGACAAGGATGGGACTTCATAAGATAAAGTTATAACTGGACAATTAACTCCAATATGCTAAAGGACCAGAACTTATAATATTGTGAGACCCAGTGACCAGTCATCCATTTTGTGGCCATTTTGGGTTTATCTTGGATTTAGCCCTGGCTGGGCTCTTGTACTGCCCAAGGTGTATCCATTGAGGCCTTCTAATAAATACCTACTTTTTATTCTTTAACTCCTTCTAGCCTCTGCCCTGGGTCAGCCTTCACAAGGCATCACAACAATTCAGCAGAAGTTAGTGACCAAATCTGGATGGATTGACTCTCTCACTCTGTATCTGAGTGGCTAGAGGGAGGAATGATTTCATAATGGATTCTCTCCCCATGCCAAAAAGTGGACATGTATTTTTCACAAAGCCTTCTTCACACAAAATTCATAATCAAGTTGAGGAACAAATATTGGACAGTCTTGTCCCCATCTTTTAGAGAATTACTGATTACTATCATGTTCAACCTTGTTTCCTTCTCTAGCCAAATTAGTTTTCAGCTTTTTTATACAAAGTAGAACAAGTTCAGTCAAAATCTATATCCTTTCCATAATAAATAACTTAAAGATGAAAAAAACTTCAGGAAAATGAGGCTGAACTGGGGTTTTTTAGCCCCACCATAAGGCAGAATTATCCGCAGATCTTTTACATCATAGATAAATCTTCTGTTTACTAATTCATTGCTTAAAATTTAACTTTGTAAAACAAAAAGTTCAAAGATAACTTAGCATAGCTATACAAAACAGACCATGAGTGCTCACTAAGAGTTTTCTTCAGTTTCAATCACAGTGTCTCCAAAAACCATGATTGGCTAAATGAATATTAAAGAGGCAAGATGTGCACCTTTACCTGCACAGCCTCCCAGCACTGTAAACTGTTCTGAGACAGACAATTTCTCCCATGCAATTTAGACATTTAATTAAGATATTGACTTCAGGGTGTCTGCCTTCATGACTGCAATACTTTATTTTTGGATGCATGCAGAAAACACTGCGGATTTGAGCAAATATGTAGCTAAGTATCTTCTTAGGATACTTGGTAGTATCTAGTTATATAATACCCTTAATTTCCTACTAGCCATAGAAATATCTGTTTCCTCTTTTACAAATCTCTTCTTTTCATTCTCTTACTTCCTGTAAAAATGCTTGATTCTTAAAAATTTTGTAACAAATATCATTAAAAAGAACAAAAGAAGAAAACACCTTTGCAAATATCCATTGCAGCTGATTCTAGTTCTCAACTTTTTGTCAGACTAAAAGCATTTTTGGAAATTAATTACATAGCAAAGTAATCTTCCACAAAGCTATGAGCCCTAGTTTTCTGTATACATTTTCTGCTAGCTATTACTTTGCACATCTATTCCCAGTAGTGTAAATCCTGATTACTATAGCTTGCTTCTAAGACCATATATATAATTCTGTTAATATTGTCAAGAATATTGCTGCACTCAGTTTCATGTAGCTTACTGAAACTTCACATTAAGAAGACAAAATTAATAAAATCATGCACCAACACATTTTATTTTCCATCTTTAAACAAATTTTCAGATCTGAAATCAATTGTGTGAGTACTGCTCTAGAGCTAAAAGAAGTGAAATATGTCTGTGTCCTTCTTGTCATAGGTAAATCTCAAACTGGGCAGTGAAAAACAGGGCTGCATTAGCCTGGGGGGAAAGTGTTAGATAAAAAGATGGCAACAAAATGAAGACCAAATGGTAGCAGGAGTGAAGAAGCAAGGTGCTGCTGAAATTTATAACAGCAGAGTGAAGAATTAAGACATCATGCGGCAGAAATATAGGCTTGGTAGTGTCAGGGTGCAGCCAGAACAGACTTGTCAAAGCCAGATAGGAGCCAAGGGTCTCAATGAGTCAGGCAGAAGCACCTGAATTTCAGTGTTCTCAGCACCAAAAGATGCAGTCCCGCAGCGTTTGAGCAAACATAAGATGTCTGGAGACAGGAACCTGCGCCAGACACAGTCCTGTAATAGTCAGGCAAGTTCACAGTGGCAAGGCAGGTCTAAGATCAAGCTGTGAGTCACATCAGCAAGCCAAAATTACAATTATTTTTTTTTTGCCACACATGGGCATAGGGACACACAGACCACAGCTCAGAGAAAGAACAAGGATGACTGAGTTTAACTGCACCTCCCAAGGGAGGTAAGGATACTCTAGACATGTTTTACCACAGTGTTACAACACTGCATCAACCACGCTCTGATCCCAGGTAATGTTAATGTCTCATCAAGATGACCTTGAGCCCAGCACAAACTCCTGAGAAATGAAGAAAGAGGTGACAAAGACCATTGCTGAAATTAGAGTCCTGACAGACAAACTTTCATGGTTTTGAAGGGAAATAGTAGAAGGTAAGGGGAGGATAGTATGTGATAAACAGTGAAGGAATTGAAGGTAGTTGTAGGGCTACTGTTGTTTTAAAGTAGTCAGACTGAGAAAGTAGTAATAAAAGGTGAAATCCTTAAACTATAAAGACAGGAGAAAAGGAAAGCTGATTTATTTTATTTTTAGATCCTTTGGATCCTGTCTTATCTGCTTACAATACTGATGTAAGGTAAGTTTTAGACAACTGTCAGACCTGGTTTACAAGTGGAGAAAAAATTTAAAAAACCCTCCTATATGTGCTGGGGTTTACCTAAATGCTATCTGAGAAAAGTGGTGTGGTAACTTTGAGATGAGCAAGTACTCTAGTTAGTTACAAGAAAGATAATGCTGATAATCTTAAACAAGAAGGAAAGATGGAAAGAGTTCAGGAAGACAGCAGCTGTAACACACCACTATTTCAGTTACAAACTGAAGTTGCAAATACATAGAGAATTAGTGAAGTTTATATATCTAAATGTCTGCATAGCCTCTTCACATTCAGGTCAAGTGTTCAGGCTTTCTGCAAAGAAAATAATTTTCACCAAAGAGGTCAGCTTAATCTGGTGATGTAAATGTGGTCTGCACATAGGTTCTGTACATAGTTCAGAAACTCATGACTTGTTAATCTTAATCCCCTACTCAAATGGTAGTTCATATGTTATATGTAATATATACAAATATATTAGTAATTATTTTTTCATTTTTCCAGGTAATAAATTAATGACATTACCTTAAACTCAATTCTTTTTCCTTCTTATCTTCTTTTAATCTCTTTCTCTTTTTCTCTTTCCTTCTTACCCATTTTTTTTCCCTTATATTTATCTTAATTATCCAGTTTTCCTAGATTTCTTGTTCCCTAAGACAGCAAGGGAACAGCAGTTTAATGTCTTTCTTTTCCTCTGCATCAGGAAGAAATTCTTATGATGACTGATTATTGGAGTTTAACAAAATTCAGATACACATTTAAAGACTTACTTTCTACTTATTTTCTCTTACCTTCAGCCAATCAGTCATGAACTGCTGCTCCCTAATTGCTTTTAGAATGTACATTGATATTGACTTTAAAATTGAATGGGGACCTAAGTCTCTTACTGAGTTTATTTACAATTTAAGGAACACTTCAACATGAATAAGTGTATCAGAACTGACATTAAAGAATTAGAGTTTTCTTTTTTATTTCTTGATCAATTATGATCATGGAATAAAATGTAACTTGTGGTACACGTGTAACTTTCTCATTTTATTTTGTCAACAAAAACATATTTTGTAGAAAGAAAACTAGCAAGAGCTTTCAAATTAGTATGATTAATTACTGTACAGTTTGCATTATTTACTGTTAGCTTTCAATATTATTGACTAGAAAACACTTTTAGACTAGCCTGTGAATCTAATTCATCCCACTAATGCTGCCTCTAAAGTTGTGAACATAGCACATGCATGGGGAAGTGTCACATCGGTTGCTTTTAAAAGGGTGTCTACATTTCACTTCTAGCAGAGATCAGAATCCAGTGGTCTTGTCTAAATTCTAGTCAGTGGAGTTATCACCTCAGTAATAAAGAAAGTTGATATAAAACAAATTTCAGCAAACAGCATTTTTAGCAAAGGCAATCATAGTACCTGGTTGAGTTTTACCTCTTCAAAACATGATACAAAAGTTAATTTTGTTTGTTAATATATAATTGATATAATAAATATCAATAGTATGATACAGAATATCTCCAGTCATTCCCTTTGGCTAAGCCTGAGAAGAAACATGTGCTTTCCAGCCTCTGTGTTATCTGTTCTGACACAAAATTTGGGCTACTGAGTTTTGTGGGAAAAGATCCCTCCATAGATCTTCATGCAGTTCATGAAACCCATTTTACCCCCAACCTCAGCAGTTTAGAACCAGTTTATATAATCCACCAGAATGGTGGAATGGAGTTTAACAAAATTCAGAGAGTCATTTAAATATTTAATTTCTATTTTATTTTTTTCTTGCCTGTTGTTAATCAATCACTCTCCATTCTATAATGGAGATCAGACAAACTAACTTTCAGAAGTTACATTAAAAACTTCAGTTACACTAAAAAATGCAAAATGAAAAAAAAAAACCAAAACAGGCAGATGAATAGTCACATTCTGATATGAAAACAAGTTCTTAGCCTTAACTAAATGCATTAACTTCAGCACTCAAAAATGATCAAAACTTGCTTGGTAGTTAATATGATATGAAAACACAAATGAGCTGTACTAGAATAACATTAAAATATATATGCGTACATATACAGGTATGTTTCTTTGGACTAAAGTTGTTAGTTAGTTGGTCATGTTCTGCAGCTTCTTTTTCATGAAATCTTTTCCTTTCAGCTTAAAAACAAAGAAAATTCTGCATAATTTCTTTAATACTATAGAGCTAATGAAGCATTACTAAGAATTTTAATGAAAGCTTTCAAGAAAAGAAATAAATGTAGATTACTTCCATATATTTGAGGGAAAATGAGAAAGTCCAATAATAGCTTGAATTTAAGATTTGAAATTTTTTCCCCAGCATTTTATAATCCCTTTAAAATTGCTTTTAATCTTTTCTCTGTTTACTAGTGAGCCAGAAACTACATCCTGAATTAAAAAGATGTGATCTCAAAATCACCTGCAAAAGTCTCAACTTTATTAGCATTCTAATCTTTTCTTCTTTTATAGAAATGCTCACATTGAAAATTCACTTTATTTACTCTTTGTGGCAAGGGAAGAGGTATAACTTTGTGTACTTGTACATGTGCAGTAATTTTTGACAGAGTGATAGGACAAAAATCCTGATTCTTAAAACTGAATGCAGAAATTACAGCCAACTGCGACCCTTTCCCCTTCTCCATCTGTTCTAAACAAACTTAAATCAACCCAGTGCTCTTTAGCCTTCTGGGAAAGTTGTTAGGGAGAAAGGACAGATTTCCACCTAGCTGCAATCTCCTTTCAGGTGGTTGCAGAGACAGACAAGATCTCCCCTGAGCCTCCTTTTCTCCAGAATAAACAACTCCAGCTCCCTCAGCTGCTACTCATCAGATCAGTGCTCTAGACCCTTCACCTGCTTCTTTGTCCTTTTCTGGACATGCTCCAGAGCACCTTAATTATTTTTTGGATTTCCACTCCAAAATCCTCATTGTTTCCTGGTTTCCATTAAAAATGACAAGAGAAATAATGACATACCTCTGCAAATTAGTCCGCTAATATTAATTTATTTAATACCTGTGTTTACCAAAGCCATCAAAAGAGAGATTTTTCTAGTGGCAAAACATGTAATTATGTCTGCAAGTGATTAATACTAAAAAATAAGCAACAACTGCACAAAATACTTTTTGAGCTATTCAAGGCTTGTGATATTAAAAATCAATACACAACAGTTTCATTCTTGTAATTAAATCCACTAAAAATAATAATATGATAGCATTTTTTTAAGCTGAATTCGGTAAAGCATATTATAAAGTCCTGTTTTCAGGTGGTTTGTTTTATCATAAATTTTGAAATGCCACAAATTGACAGTTTTGATTTCAGCCTGCTGAAAATTAAAATGCTGTTTATCTTACTGCCGTGTTCTATCTGGTTCTGTAGTGGAGTACATTTATATTATTTTCTTACTTCTGAGACCGAACAGTCTCTCAGGAGTCCTGCAGGAATAAAGTGATTCTGAAATGAGAAGGCTCACTCAGATATATTTATGTTACAAATGATCTGCAATTTTGAAATGTATCACTAGACTTTCATGCAAAACTTCAGTTTCTCTCCTTCAACAAGAGAAGGCTGAAGAAGCTGTAGAATTGTTCCATATGTTTTAGACATGTAGGCATAAGCAAAAATCAGAAATACATGGTTTTAGTGTAAGAATTAAGCAAAATAATAAACTGTGGATTTATAGCTATTCAAATTAGTAAAAATATTTTCTATTTTAATTAATGTGCAAGAGCTCAAAAATTGTGTCCTCTGTCTGTAATACATGTTATTTTATCAAAGCATTTTTATTATTGCTGTGTATGAAAGTGTATACTATATGTTTTATCTAAACTGTGTGTAGTGTAGTACAGCTAGCATGAAATATACTGATACAGGTTTTACTTAAAAATGTGTCACTGTAATCTTCATTAATCAAATTTTAACAAAACAAATATTTGAAACATGTGGAGTTACTTTGCCAGCTTTTAACTGCATTGTGTCTAAGAATTTTCATTATTTCATTGGAGAACACACATGATTTTTAAATCTGAAAGTTCAAATTAATTCAACAGAACAACACTCAAGATTTCTTCTCATTATTAGAGAAACAAATCAAACCTTGTTGAGTCCATGAACACCAGAATAACAAGAATTACTTTCAAGTATGAAGGAACAGAGAAAGTGAGAGAGGGAGAAAGGAAGGTAATGAACTCAAAGCAAATGTATGTCATACAGTAAACAGTATTGGTGTATCGTCTCAAAATCTATAGTATAAAATATATTTGATTTTGGTACCATATTGTCTTGCAGCTATAACACAGTACATAACTGTTACAGGATTATTTTTGAAAAGATACGATATTTGGCTTGCATTTTAAACAAATTTAAAATGAAATGTCTGGAATATATCAAAGAACTACAAGAGTAGTAATACCTCCCTTTTTAAGTGGCTTGGATTCCATATCACACCATGCATTTGCACAGCCAGTCTCTCTTTTTCTATTTGGACCCTAGTGTCATTCTGCGACTAAATTTTTTGGCAGTGAAGTCAAACTCATGTAACTCCATGTAATATCACTGCATTTCATCTAGTTGCCATGTTTCTGCTTCAGAGAATACTTCTTCTTCCTGTGGTGTAAGTTTCCTTGATAACTTTTGAACAGCTGTCAAGTAAAATTTTATTTCTAGATATTTCCTTTGCCTTCCAAATCAACTGTTGATTCCCACCTAGTGGGAGCAGAACATAAAATATCTCATACTCCCAGATATGTAAAATCAACTAAGTCATCCAACCAGCTGGTCTACTGGTACCCATGGTCAGCAACAGGAACTCAGACTTGGACTTATATTATTGGCAGCTCATATGAAATCATAGGGCAGAATCAAATTAGGCAATGAAAGAACAAACCATGCTGTGGTAGTAAACATACATATCAGTAAAGAAAAACTCAGCTGGGATTCTGCCTAACCTGACAGAGACTTTTGAAGTTTAAATGCATATTAAAAAAAAAAAAAAAAAAAGATAACAATAAAAAACAACAAGAAGAGTAAGAGCTAAATGAAAAAAGTTAATCAATCAGAGTGAATAAGAAATAACAACAGAAAACAGTAAATCATAATATCAGCTAGTTGGCAGAATTAAGACTTAATGAAATGATGACTCAATAGTCAAATTAAGAAGTGTCCTAAAAGGAAAGTTAGTTTCTAATTATGACTTTAAAATCACATTTATTTCTCAAAGAAGAAACTAAGTATTCACAAGGAAGGTTTAAATGCATGCCTAAACAAGAAAAACAAGCATAATTCTTGTAGAGTTAATAGATGAGAGGGCCTGGGAAGATGAAGAAAAATTAATGATTGCTACTGTCTTGTTCACTCTAGGTTGTCATTCATAGGAAAAAAACATACTAACAGAAGATAATTTTTATCCTCTCTTTGTTGAAAAACAAATTATTTAAGTTATATATCAGAAGTAATCAAAGCAGAGAGGGAATAAACTACACTTTACATGAAATTCATAGTTCCATTTTTATTGTCTTCACAAGATCATGACTTGTATGCCTGAATTTTTATTGGGAAGAGGAAAGAATCAACTATATAAGAATACATGTAATATATATTGAAAATCTGTTACCCTTTATCTAAAAGCTATAAACACTGTGAATAGCTCGTAGTATCAGGTTTGTGCATGATCAGAATAGAAAACAGTCATGTCTGAACTCTTATAGGCAGGCAAATATGCATACATATATGATATATAAGAGCATATGAATATAAATATATTCTCACTGAAAAAAATCTGGTTCTGGTAATTTTAAACAGGCTGTAATAATATAAAGTCACTATATAAATACAGCTTAATTGCCAGTCTCACTATATAGTATGCAACTTTCTGGAGATATATAAATAGAGAGAATATGAGGAAAATTCTTTAATTAGGCTTTATTAATAGCTTTCTTAACTTAGTAAATATTCCTTGATATCAGATCCTAATTACTTCTTTAACCAATGCAATTAGTTAAGGCCCATGTCCATGAAGACAATTGCCTGTATGGGCACATACTTACTCAAACCTCCTTGGAACATGGCTGCGTTTCATCTAATTGTCATATTTCTTCTTCAAAAATTATGACTACATTGATAGCTTCTGAACAGCTGTCATGCAGAATTTTGTTAGAAATTTGCTTTTTTTTTTTGCTAAATTATCTATTTTTTTTCTCCGCTAGACTCATTATCCTTTGTCAGTCTTTTGTTCTGCCACAGCTGGGCCCAGCTGCTCCTGAAAAGTCACAATTTTCTAGCCATATATGAAGAAGGAGGCAAAAGAGAGTATCCTGATCCCAGAGTTTTGGGGCTTTTCCCTGTATTTTCTGTGAGGAAAGTTTTCTAAAGCTAATTTGATTTAAATCAGCCCCCTATGAAATGAGTACTTCTGTTAGATGTCTGCCAACTGATGATATCACCAAGCAAGCTTTTAGCTTCCTCTGTTTCTTTCTCATTAACACTGGTCAAAAATACAGTTATGACTTAATAAGGTAGATATATAATGAATCATTAAAGTAAATAATGTAAATAATATTTTTGTTGATGAGCATACAAACTGGATCCAATCAACTATGAACATAATACTGCACCACAAACACATCACATGCATTAAATTAAATTATATACTGGAATAAGATAGTTTTCTTGATATCTCATACTGTAAGGATTTAAGTCTGGATTACAGATCCTTTTCCTCTTAACTGGTTCTTTAACAACCCTGATAGTTGCCAAGAACCTACTCTTCTTGTCAACCCACATCTTTCCTGAGCTGTAGAAAAAGAGCAACACAATTTTGTCCTGTAACTTATGCTATAAGTTGCTCCTTGCTGACCTATTACTATGGGTTTAATTTATCATAACAGATAAAGACTGGGAGTTAGCCATAAGGAATTGTGCTTGCTTATGCCTAAAGTCAAGCCAAGACTTCCCACTCTGCATTTAATTAATATTTTAATGAATGCTTTAATGCAGTGGAAATTCAAAGTAAGACCTAAACTTGTGAATAAAAGCACTTGTATGGCAACCATAGCAGTAGAGTGAGACTCTTCCCTCAACTTGTATGATATTTTCTAGCAATTTGGTATAATTTTATAATTAGAAATAAAACATGTCCATAAAAAGTAATTCAAAATGGAGAGATGAAAAGACAATAGGCAAGAAATATTCCAACCACATACCATAAAAACCCTTTGCCTTTTCCAGCCATTAATGACTTTCACTCACTAATAACCAGTAGTAAGTCAAACAAGGACAACCACACTTCCAGTATAAATCATTCAGTTCAAACACTGCCTTTGATTTAGATTTCACAAACTAGCTCAGGAGATTTTGTTTGATTAATTGTGCTTACATCTTTAGTTCGTTTAAAATGTATATATTTTGTAGCTTATGATGTAAACCCTAAATTGAACAACCCATTTCCATACTTGCCCACTCTCAAAGTGTTCAAATACAGTTTAAGCTTCTAGAATTAATGGAGAAAGTAATGCTGTCAAAGAAATACGGCCATATAGGACAATTTTGGCTGTGCTCATTCTGTCACTCTTTTCTCTTTTTTTTCATAACCATAAAACAGAATAAGACATTATTGTGCAAAAGATTGTTTACGGAACATAGATTTTTAAATATAATTGCCTAGTGTCAGGAAACTCAGAAATTAAATTTCTTTTCTGATTTGCTTCATGTTCTGCCTTTTCCTTCATCTTTTCCTTTCAAATATGATTTTACCCTTTGGTGAAGTTGATGATATAATAGAATTGATCTACTCTTACTGATATGTTACAATTCACCATTTGTTTCCTAAAGTTTTTATTAAGTGGTATAAGTCCTGTTTATCCTTTAGATTCATATCCAGCAAACATGGAAACAATCACTTGTATTAGTATTATTAGTATTATTAGTATTATTGTTAGTACTGGTTTCTGCAGAGAATATGATGCATAATTTTTTTTGAAAGACAGTAAAATATTATGTAATGCTCAGAAAGTATGTATAAAAATCAGCGTATATTTAAAGCATGGTTTGCAGGCATTAGTAGGAAAGCAAGAGAGAGTTTGGTAAAAAAATGATTTAAAAAAATCATATAAACTATGACACGAAATATGAAGGAAACTGTACAGTAATTATGAAGATAAGGAGGAATAGATACATGCTGACCTAGGGAACTGATGTCATCACAAAGTATATGAGAACAGTGATTATAGAATATATAATGAATTTCAGAACACAGATGCTACATTGTAGTCTAAATATATAAAATATTCCTTTTTCCAGTGATTTGCTAATTTAGATTACTCACAACAAATTTTTTTGTTTTTCAAGAAAATATAAAAGGTGAAATTGTAAAAAAAAAATTGAAAATAAAAGGTCAAAGGAAACATAATGGTTAAATACTCCCTTCAGTTGTTTTGCAATGCTGCAGAGTTTACCAAATCTCCCTGGTGTTTCCCCTGAAATGCCTCTGTTGTATTTACTACAAAGATTTGCTAGTGCAAAGTACAAAATATACTTTAGTTAAAGACAAGTTATTGGTACTGTGACTGTAAATGTAGTTGACTACAAGACATATGAAATGGCATTCAGCTGATTGAATGATTCTTCCAGTCTTTATAAATTTATGAGCTTTCTTTTCACAGCTTATTCTCCATCAGGACCTGTTTCATAGGGCTGCTGCCTAATCAGCCTGATTCCAGACTGTGGTGTAAGAATGCATATTAATCTTTGTTGTAGTACACTGGAATCTTGTTGCTCCATTTCTCCAGGCTTTTGAGGTACCCGTGGACGTCAGCCCTTTTTAAAGCGTTCCAGACATCTGTGTCAACTTGGTCTTACTTTCAAATGTGGGGGGAGGGTGCTTACCAGCCCGTTATCCATAGCATTGATGAAAATCATAATTTTTTTGCTTGTTTTGATGTTTTTGTTGGTTTCGGCATACAGGGCATATAGCTGAAACAGAAACACTTTAGAACAACAGTGAATTTTTAGAGCAGATTAATCACTGATACAATTTCTAAACCTGTATACTCTTGTAAGGTATTAAAGATGCTTCTCTACTTTTTAATGATTCACACTTATACTAGTCTGAAAGCAAACCAGTGGGAGATCCCACGTCAGAAATACAATTTAATAGGAAAATTAAAATACAATAATACAGAGACACTAACAAGTCAGAATACAACCTGACACCCTCTTGGTAGCAGTCTGATTGAATGGTGGCTGCAGTCCTGTTGAAACTATAGATGTGATTCTGTTGAAGTGGTGATTCTGTAGAAGGGTCTTGCCTTCCTCTGAAGGTCCAGGGGTGGTTATGTAGCTCTTGTCCTCTGGGAATTCAGTGGAAAAAGCCACTTGTGGTGTTCCATCTCAGACTATATCCAGGAAGGAATTCTTGGTTCCTCCCTCTGGGTGGAGCATCTCACATTGGGATGATTTAATTTTTTTTGAGTTATGCAGCGAGGCTTGATGGCCTGTTAATGGAAAATATCTCCCCAGAGAGAGTTAGGAGGGATGGTCATGGAAGAGATAAGGAACACTGCCCCACCTGGTTTGAACAGATGGTGATAGAATACATACTTTTGGTTACATTTTACACTGTAACCTAGGACAACAGTATTCTATTCATTATAAGACCAAGTAATAAAGAAGGCAGAACAACAGAATAGCATTTAAAAAGATTGTGTTTGAGCTTTTTCTTTAATAGAAAGAGGGGAAAAAATGCAAAAACTGTTAGAAAGGTAAAATAATTGGACAGAATTTGAAAGCATTATATCTGGTTTGTTTATTAATAATTAGATATTTTATTTATATTTTTTTGTACTGAACAATACAATTTTTTTTTTTTTTTTAATTTGAGGAGACCTATAGTTTGCCTAACAGCGTGTAATCTCACATACAAAAAAAATAGTGGTTTGGGTGGTTTTTGTATGTGTCTGTAATTCCGCAATTTCATTTTCTCTGCTTCCAGTTTCTTTCATGTCTCTAAGTTGCTACAGTACAAAAAGGTTTGCAACTTACAATTGCAAGTAATCAGATGGAAAATCTTAATTAATTTGCATGCCTGTACCACTTCTGTTTTCTTTTGGGACAGTAATGAAAACTGCTACCATTCTGTTAGCATCTCAAAGGAAATATCAGCATTTGAGCTAGTCTGTAGCAGTTCTGGACAATAGAATAATAAATTTCAGCAAATGCTCCACTATTCAATTGACAAATAGAAAACTGTGCCAACAGGATTTAAAACATCACATCCAAGCTGTAAATCCTTTGTCAAGCTGTGTGTTAACTCAGCATGAGGGGCATTGTGAAGACATACCAAAAAAGCTGTCACTAGAAGCTAAAAGAATTTTAGGTTTCACTACTTGCTTCTCACAGGGATATATGTAAAAGGTTGCTGTCAGCTCCTGCTTCAAATTAAATAAGGAATAAGATTTAGGCTTGTCTCCCACTTTTCTGCTTAAACCACTAAATATCTGCAAGTGTGAGTGTATCTTATAAGTGTAGTCAGAAGCCATGGGAATTTAGGGAGATTTTTTGAGAGCTGTTCTCCTAAAGCAGCCAAACAATGACTGACTGTCTGCCAATAGCTGTATTTAAACTTATTTAATTAAGTATAAGCTGCCTCTTCGACAAATACATTTATAATAACCTTCTTGTAGTTCTAATTAAGTGTTTTGGAGACCTGGTCTTACAGTATTTTAAAATAGTATTTGTCTCTTTCCTCAGATTTCCATCATCATTTTTCTTTTTTTTCTTTTTTTTTTTTTTTTTTTTTTTTTTTTTTTTTCTGTGTGGAAAAGCATAATGTACCTGATTTAGTAGAAAACTGATTAATAGGAATATATTCTAATTGTTTTTTTAAACCACTTATCCACATTATAGTTTGTATATCTTTCTTGTATATCATTGTATATCTTTCTTCACACGGTTTCAAACATACCTAAGATTTTTACAAACTAAATTCTCATAGAAATCATATTATGAACAGAGTATAAGACTTGAATCTTTTTAAACTGAAATATAGTTACTTCATCTGTTGCCCCCTTAAATATATGCATAAATATTAGTATGATGGTAATTAAACTTACATGATATTGCAGACACTCCACAAGAATTTTAGTATAAAAATTATTTCCTCTGCTTTCTCATATTGCCTAGGTAACAGAAACGAGATTTAACCTATAGCATTGGTAGCACCAATACCATTGCTGCTTTCTGAATCTTAAAAAGAAAAAAAAAAAACATATTACAGATTAAATTATATATGGTAAATATTTTCTTTTCAAGAGTTTAATATTTAGTAATCCTTACTAAACCAAAATCTCCTTTGAAGTTCATGCATGTTTAGTAGTGAGAATGACTATTGGATCCAATTTCAAAAGATCTGCCCAAAAGTGTCATATCAAAATACTGCTGATATTGAATAATTTTGCTAAATATAAAGTATTCTATTTTGATATATGCTGTTCATTCTTTTGGAATTCTATGTGAGCACAAGAATAGGGAAAAAACACCAAGGTTTTTGCAATAGTTTGCAATAACAATTAGATTATGTACTTATGAAACTGTGAATTTACCTTTAAAAAGGTTTTTCTGCAACAATGCTACCAATCCTCTGGAAGTTCCAGACACCACTTGTACACACTTAATGGAGAGTTATTTCAGCCTTGTATTACTACATCAGGTTGATGCGTCCTTACTCTACACTTACATTGCTGTTTTGAAGGTGTTGAGCTGGTCTTAATACTGACTAAAGTCACAGTAGTGATTGAAGTACAATAGGGTTTTTTGGGTATTTTTTGTTTGTTTTGTTTTGTTTT
The DNA here is from genome assembly GCF_017590055.1 of Onychostruthus taczanowskii. NCBI lineage: Eukaryota > Metazoa > Chordata > Aves > Passeriformes > Passeridae > Onychostruthus > Onychostruthus taczanowskii. The sequence continues at coordinate 15,174,373 of NW_024497629.1, read as the reverse complement.
GTTTTATGGGTTTTTTTGTTTGTGTGTTTGGGGTTTTTTTGTGTGTGGAGCTGAGCTTCAGTGACCTCAACAGGTGGGAGGGTTGTCTTTGAGACACTCAAAGACAGCCCTCAGTCACTGCAGGGACAATCAGGGAGCTACATGTAACACAAAGAATCAATTCAGCCTGAAGAGAGCTATTTGTTCTTTTGTTCTTTTTTTTTTAATCCAGAAAAATGCTCATGCAATGACTCTTTACCCCCTGAGTTCTAGCTGATACAATCTAAACAAATATGACAAGGCATGACTAATATTATTTCTGCAATATAACTTCAGATATCACTTCTGAGAAAAAAAAAATAGAGTAAAGGCTGTTGTTAGTTTTCCAGCTGCAGACACTATTTGTCAAGGTTAATATTTAGAACTACCTGCTCATGCTGCCCTACTAAAAGTCTTTGCTGAATCATTGGAAATAAGGCATTATGGTAAGTAAATAGTTTGCTCCATTCATATAGCTCTGCCTTTTGGGAATTATTATTTAAATTACAAAATGTTTATTGTCAACATAATGAAGATGTTTGTATGTTTGCATCTGGGAAGTTGCCCAACAATGATTTCAGAATGTAAGAGAGAGAAAAATTACACAATGGTTATAATTTCATCAGATATCTTTTCCACCCTAAATCCTTTTAAATTAAATAAAATAAATCTGAAATGCACAGCAAAGAGAGATAAATATCAGTGGGATTTTGGTACGTAGTGACCTGCTGTAGGAGCTGAGAAGGTATTAGCTAGCACTGGGTCAGGGTAGGCCATGAGCTCAGACAGCTCAGCCTCTCAGACACTTGTGAAAACCTGGGCTCCCACAGCAGTACAAGAGGTGTTAATCCGAGAGTTCCCTGGAGTTATGTGGTTCATACTCCCCTGCCTTTTTCATGCCACACTGATCTGAAAATAGTTGTTAGGCTTTGGCCTTGTTGAACAGCACCTGGTCTCAGCTCCTCCTGATCTTCTCAGAAACACTGTGTGCTCCCAATAACTCATGTCACCTAATGAGCTCCTGAGGTTTTTTGTTTGGTTGGTTGGTTGGTTTTGTTTTTTTGGGTGTTTTTTGTTGTTTTTTTCTTTGTTTGTTTGGTTTTTTGGGTTTTTTTTTGTTTTTTTTGTTTTTTTTTTTTTATGAATAGCTTTTGAAACTATATTTTTGCCTGAATGCCATACCATCCTTGTTTCCACATTTTCACAGAAAGTTGCCAATCCAAAACGTGGCAAGAATGAAACACTGCTATAACTAAAGCCCCTTCCCTTGCGGCCCTATAAACAGCGGTCCAAAACAAGACCCTTTGAGCTCCCCTGCACCACAGCAGACCAGCAGCCTTGTCTGAGCGGGACACCTCTCGGAGCAAACGCACTCTCAAGTCTGCCATGCTCGGAGGGTTGCTAAATGACAATGAATCCTGGGCCAATACCCTCACTTCTCAGGGCTCAATCCTTTGGCTTCGAAGCACAGGCATATGAAGTGAGTATTTCACTATTTTTAGGGGAAATTTTCACAGGTACCTTGCAGTGACTCCTTATGTCTGTGTGCATATGCTATATCAAATATGGGAGAAATGCTGCTCTCCTCGATGTTTAAGTACATTAGATATCTAAGATAGGCCTGTAATTAAGTTACTGTTGTGATATACTAATTCCTATATGAATCCTTTGCTAAAGTGTTAAGTTCAATTTAAGTTGTAAGTTAAAAAATGTTAAGTTTCAGTGCTCTTAAGCCTTTGGGCCATATTCTTTTTTATGCTTGCCCTTTCTAACCTTTCATCACAGACACAGACACAGACACAGACACATAGTTCTCCGTTTGTTTTAATTTGGTTTGAAAGACTGGATTTTTCTTGCTTTTTCTTGGTGTGCCTTTATCATATAGAATGTAGTAGAGTGACCCTTGCTAAGAGCTTTGTTAAACTGTTGCCTTTATGTTAAATCTGTTCTTACTCATACCTGTCCCAGTGAATCGTTAAGCGACCTAAACCACTAATTTTTAACAAATTACAGTGTGACTGCTTCTTGCAATAGCAGGCCATTTTGTGCAAGATTTCTCAGGCCTTGTCTTGTTTAGCATACTTTGTATAGAAAATCCATAATCTTCATTTTAGTCCGTTTCCTAACACCATTCTGTCTGTCTGCCTGTATGGTTTCATTCTCCCAAGCATATCTTGTAAGGCTCAGAAATGAGTTGTTACAGGAATGCTACAATGTTCACTACAAAAATCTCAATGAATATTCATTGCATTTTTCTTACATATAAGAATTAGAAAAAATAAACAGTCTCCACGTGGAAAGACAGACTTTGGGCTTGAAAATTCTAAATTATCAGAAAGCGTGAAAGACACAGTTTTCTTCATTTTGATCATGAAAACAGCTGTGCATATAGGCTGCATGAGTGTCTGAGAAGGATCTCTAATACTAAAGTGATGGATCAGGATGGTTCTGTTCCAAATATCCTTTAGATTTCAGGCTTTCTATGTATGTGGGTCCTACATCATGTGTAGTTAAGTGGAGATAATAGGCACTATGAAGGCAGTGAATTAATCACTTAACATTTAGAAGAAAGAGAAACTGGTGTGGGGAATCCTGAAGAAAATGGAGCCCACAATTACTGTTTTCATAGGCTTTGATGATCTAGTCCAATCATATTTTTGTCATCTCTAACTACTCTCTTACAAAACATGCTATGAACACTACAGAACTTGTTGAACAAAACATTGGTATGAGTTATCTAAATACCTCTCTGGTATCTCCAGTGTTAACTGCTTTAGCAGGAATGGGGTAAGAAATTCCATCTTACTTTAGGCAAGGGCCATGAATTATGAAACAATTTGGATATGTGCCTCTGTCACAACGATACTCCTTTGTTGCATGATATAATAGACCTTTTCTCCATTTCAGTTATGTCAAATAGTTTCTCACTTTTATGACCCTGTCTTCAAATATCAATCCTACCAGCAGCTCACCTTTTTGAAAATCCACAGTAAAAATATTTTCTCCTTTGCATCTAACTCTTAATTTCTCATTCCCTCTGCATTCTTAATCTAACGTCTGTCTAATGTGATTTTGGCTTCTTGTTTAGAATGTAGGATTTGCTAAGGAAATTATACAAAATGCCATATTTCACCAATCAAACATTCCATGAGGATTTTATTTTTCCCATTACTCTTTGTAAAAATTTTCATTTGGGCACTTAATCGCTCTTCATAACATCTGAGATGTTCAATTGGCTGAGCTACTTTCTCTATAATAATCTTTTTATCTATTTTAGCCAGCTAAGTGGTGTAAAATTAAAGTGTAACACTAAAATGTATTACTGTATTAGCTGAACCACATATATTTAAACTGATGGATATAGCACAATCATTCCACTTTTTAGATTTAGTAAGTTGCAGACTTACTCGTGTAAGTAATTCAGCTGGTATAATTAATAGTTAGACAAATCAAAGAATCACAGAATCACAGAATATGCTGAGTTGAGAGGAACCCATCATGATCATTGGGTCCGATTCCCGACCCTGCAAAGAACCATCCCCAAGAGTCACACCACATGCCCAAGAGAATTCTCCAAACACTTCTTGTACTCTGTCAGGCTTTATGCTGTGACCACTTCCCTGGGAAACCTGATCCATTGCTCGACCACCTTGTGGATGAAGAACCTTTTCCTAATATCCAAACTAAACCTCTTCTACACAACTTCAGGCCATTCCCTTGGGTCTGCCCCTCCCCTTTCCCAACAGAAGTTGTAACTGCAATGGGGTCTCCCCTCAGTGTCCTCTTCTCCAGGCTGAACAGACCAAGTGACCACAGCTGCTCCTCATACAGCTTCCCCTCAAGGCCCTCTCCCATCTTTGTGGCCCTCCTTTGGATTCTCTCTAAGCTTAACATCTTTCTTACATTGTGGAACCCAAGTCTGCTCCCCAGCACTTGACGTGATGCCGCCCCAGGGCAGAGCAGAGCAGGACAATCCCCTGCCTTGCCTGGCAGGCAATGCTGTCCCTGATGCCCCCCAGGACAGGGTTGGCCCTCCTGGCTGCCAGGGCACTGCTGGCTCATACTCATTGGAGCTTCACTGATTTATACATCTTAGGGTCTGACCTAGTATTTGTGAACTTTGAATAACATTCCTTTGTGTGGTAAATTTCTGTTTCAAAATACAAGATAGGAAGCAGCACTATTTTGCAGCTCAAATGTAATGTGACACATAACAGGACTTTACCCTTTTCTATTTGCTTGCTCTGCACTCTTCTGTAAATGAACTAATTCACAATTGATACAACCTATACAAGACACTACAAACCACAGTGAAAGTATGATGAGTGTTGTATGAATAATTTTGTTTATTCTCAGTCCTGCAGAAGATAATTTCTATAAAAACAAATAGCATTAATTTTTAACATTTTTTGGCTGTATATTTTAGATAGATATATACATACACATAGAAATAGATATTATGGATGCATGTATACATGCATTATGTACAATTGTGTATATGCATTTATATACAAAATAGAATGCAAATTTAATAAAGGCACTATATTGCATTATCAACATATGAGGCATAACAGAATATGTTGTAGATCAGACAAATGATACTTATAAATGAACCAGCTACATTAATCAACCATGCCTTATTTGATGGGAAGGTGTCAACATTGCAGAGAAACAACAAAACCAACAACCTAGCTAGCAGTTTCTACAGGAAGATCTAAAGATTAACTGCCTTAGAGAACAAAGACACACTCTCACAAAGTTGAACCTGTGGAGAGAAAATTAAGAGAGTGCTTAGCTTATGCACAGAGCATTTGAATACCAGTTCCCAACTTGCATTTTCTATAGCTGAAAAATAAACTACAGATTTAATTTCACAGTTGTGTCAATCCCACATATTTTATGAATATACAGGATACATGAAAAAGAAGGCTGTAGGGAAGACCTAGAAGAGTTCACTCCCGGCTATTTTGCTACTGATTTGGCAGAGAAATTAAATCAATCTATTCTAGGGACATTTATTTACTCATAAAAATGTTACTGGCAGGATTAACTATTCCTGATATTATTTTAACTTGAAATGGTATTAGAGAAGGAAATTAATAAGTAAGAAAATCTTTAGTAGGAAATTAATAAGTAGACAAAATGTTAGCCAAGGTAACCGCTTGCAAATTATACTGGCCATATCTCAATGCTGTACACATTCGTCAATAAATACAATGACACAGTTGAATATAAACTGATTCTGACAGCAGAAGAAGGTTCTAGCTAAAATCAACAAGGGCAATGTTGACTGGAATGACAATCAGCTTCAAACTCTGAACCTTTCCTTTGTTAAACTGAAAATGTGCATCAAATCTTGTCATTCTCAGCTATGGATAGAAGACTAAACATTCTCTGAACTTTTACTTTTGAGTTTATCCACATTTTTTGATTGCTTGGGGTACTAAATTTATTTATTTCAGTGCTAACACTGATTATTATCTTAATATTAACTTTCATGCTAATATGTATGTTTTATATGTGTGTACACATTCAAAGTGTGTCATGCAAAAGTAGGAGTACATCCTTGTTGTAGTCAAGGTGCAACTACCATTTAATTCAACAGGAACAGCATGCCTCATTTAACTTTAATAATTTAAGTATGTTTTGTAGTTGCATATTTTTTTATATGTCTGATAGAAAAGGCTTGCGTTCATAGTTGGTAGTCCTGTCATTCATAACACTGGAGTGGAACTCATCTGTTCTGGTTCTGTCTCTCCACCCCTGTCATAAAATATTTCTTCCCTAATTCCAACCTATTATACCGTCTTACAACTTAAAAAATATTGTCCCTTCTCCACTACAGACCTTAGCAAAGCATTTATTTGTCTATTTCTTTCTCATAAGCCCCCTTTATATATTAAAAACCATGATAAGGTCTTCTTGAAATCTTCTTCTCCAGGCTTAACAACCCCTAAACTTCCTCAACCTTTCTTCAGAGGATAGGTGTTCCACTGATCACTTTTGTGGCTCTGTCCTCTGGACCTGCTTTAATAGGTCCATTTCTGTTTTTATTGAGGAGCCCAGAGCTGGATACCTTACTCCAGGCCAAGTCTTATAAGAATAATGTAGAGTGGGAGAATCACCTTCTTCGTGGCCTAGTGTCCACAATTTTTTTTTTTTTTTGAAATCCGGGACACAATTGGCTTTTTGGGCTGCAAATGCATAATAATGACTCATATCCATTTTTACCTCTATCAGGATCCCCAAGTCCTTCTGCACAGGAATGTTGTCAGCAATTCAGCATCCAATCTGTATTGATATTGATGATTGCCCAGTCCAGGTAATAAGATGCAGCACTTAGCTTGGTAGAACTTCATTAACTCATTCCTCAACCTGCCAAGGTCCTCTAGATGGCATCTCTTCCCTCTAACATATCAACCTCACTCAGCTTGATGTCATCTGCAAACTTTCTGAGGTTGTACTATATGTGTCATTAATGAAAATATTAGAGAGTATTGGTCCCAGCATGGATGCTTGAAGGAGACCACTCTTCACAGATTTCCACTTGAACACTGAGTTGCTGGTTGTCACTGCAAACTTTCTGAGGTTGTACTATATGTGTCATTAATGAAAATATTAGAGAGTATTGGTCCCAGCATGGATGCTTGAAGGAGACCACTCTTCACAGATTTCCACTTGAACACTGAGTTGCTGGTTGTCACTCTTTGGATGCTGCCATCAAGTCAATTCCCTATCCATCTACCTGTTCATCTATCAAACCCATTTTTCCAATTTAGCAGCAAGAATGTGGTGGTGTACCATATCAAAGACCTCACTGAAGTCCTGATAGGAGTAATGAAATACTGAATCCTCAGTACAGTATTAAAAATAATGAAAATAACTAAAACAAAATTAGTTTCACAATAAGTAGTAACCTGCTGCTGAATTGGAATAGAGGAAATACAGCCACTGGAAAGCTGAAGTATGACATAGTCCTCAAATTTGATAGTATGTACATGTGCTATGGCTATACAGTTTGCTAAATACATAAAATATAGAGGTCAAAGTGCATCATGAGTTAAGACTTGAAGCTCAGACATCAGTCCTTTAGGGACTGCATGTATCATCTAGGGAACAGAGAGTATCCAGCAGTAACAGAAGAAGCACAGCACAGTGGATAGATAGACTTACTCCTAGAGGTTCCTTGAGATCTATTTTGAGGCCTTCATAGAACCATAGAATCATTAAGGTTGGGGGAGAACTGCAAGCTCTTCAAGTCCAACCATTAACCCCAGCACAGCCAAGTCCACAACTAAACCATGTCCTAGGCACTACACATCCACAATTTTTTTAACATTTTCAGGGTCAGTGGTTCTACCATTTCCCTGTGTCACATGAAAAGGGAAGATTTACTCAAGCCCTTAGTGTTTGATGAATCTGTCAGTACCCTAGGAAAGCTGAGACCTTTGTGCCCGATCAGTCTGTCAGTGTCCCATTATGGGAACCTTTTACTGAGCAGTTCACTAGATCAGAAGGTGGTTTGACTGACATGTTTATGTTCACACACCAAAAAGAGTTGTGGGTCTCACACCTTTACCCACTGCCAGCAACTACCAGTGCTCTTGGAGGACTCATAGTAATAGTTTATAGAATAACACTCTTTATCAATAAATTGTGATATGTTAAGGTTCAAGAATTGCCAGTGATATTATCTGACTGCAAAAATTAATTCAAAGAAAGGTACTTACTTAAAAGCTCTAATGCCCAGTGAAAGTTACCTCGAGGTAATCATTCAGCAGACACAGAGTATGCTTTTTACCTAATAAGCATCCTCACAGGAGAGAAGACAAGTTCAGCCCACTGGCTGATCCCAGGGGTTCCAATGGATTCTTCCATAATCTCTCACCATTTTCAACTCATTTTTATACTATTTCTTTGTGCTTAGATGGAGCTTGAATGACTTTAGTCACACATCTTAGTGGGTGGTGGTATATGTTGAAAGCAGGTATCTCAGGATAGTACCTGAGATAACCTTGGGATGAGGACATGAATCAGTCCAAAGACAGTGATTTCACCATGGTTGCGGATTCAAGATCAAGATGTTTTCCTTTATTTCCCTTGATGCCTTGGAGTGGCTGCTTAGAACAGAGGCCAGACAAGATTAATAGAATAAAATTTAGCAATAATTAAAGGCCTTCAATAGGTACCTCAGGGAGTCAGAAGCCTCCGAGAGGCGTTACAGCCAAGACGGAAAATGGTCACGAGTATTTCAGACAGGTATAAGTTTGGTCCATTTACATATCAGGGGTTAATCCTCCAATTAGACCTTCAGGTAATGAAGTCATACACCCCCAGTTTGCTCCTCCCCAACTCACTTTTGTTTATACTTTTGGGTCCTGAGACAGTAAGGTGCCCTTGAGCTTCAGGCCTAGATGAATTTTTTTGTCTGATCAAAATATGAAGACAGTAGCTAACACTCTATATGGAGTTTTAGAGTTATATACTAAAGCAGTACAGGATTGGAAAAATATAAAAGCTAAAATCCTAATGCATTATCCTTGGTTTTCAGCTGCTATGCAGCTTATCAGCTGGAAAGCACCACCAAGTTATTCTCTGCAAGCATTTTGACAGAGCCTGGCTGCAGTGTCTCCTCTCCACCCTCTGTTTAGTCCCCCTTAGGTTGTATTGTGTGTGGAAGGTTGGTTATGCTGACCACATTCTATTCAGGGAGTGGCAACTGATTTTTTCCCTATGACTTGTGTACCATTATCTTTTTACCCTCAGTCATCTTCCCACTCCTGGGCAGTCTGTACCAATGCTTGACTTTCAGTGAAGAAATTTTTCCTAATGTCCAATCTAAACCACGCCTAGCAGCACTTGAGACCATTTCAACTTGTCCTATCACTTGTTACCTGGGAGAAGAGCCTGACTCCTACCTCACTACACCCTCTTTTTTGGGTGTTGTAGAAAGAGATAAGGACACCCTTGAGCCTCCTTTTCCCCAGGCTAGACAACCTCGGTTACCTCAGACACTCCTCATCAGACTTGTATCCTAGAGCCTTCAACCCATTTGCTGCCCTTCTCAGAGATCAGCATCTATGCTACAGTATATATAGATATCAGTTTTATACTAACTACAAAAGTTGAGTTATTCATAGTAACTCATAGCCTCAAGAGTACAGTTTTATTAGCAATCACATCCTTGGTAAAAATGTAAATTTTACTTATTATACTTTAGTGAATGTGGGAGTATCTCAAAATACATACTCAATTAATCTGATACACTGTTTGCATACAGTTTATCATCAGTATCCATTACACATCCTTCACATTATATTCTTTTTCATGTTGGCAGACATTACTGAATGCCTTGGGTAACATTTTAATAAGTGTGACCACATAAAGCTGAATATGATTCACACCTAGAAGACCTAGGCATTCAAAATCTTTATCTTATCTCTCAATATAAGCACCTAAACAAATGTGATAAAAATCTCATGTTCCAATTTGACTTGTTCTTGAATTAGGGAGTAATGTTTATGGCTATCACAGGTTTTAGTCTAATTTTCCACTAGTATGCTAAACTCCATTTTTAGCCTTGGCATGTTCTAATCAGAAATAGGAATATTGCAGACTTTGTATATAAATATTAATCAAAGTGCTAGTCTCACTGCAACTTTCATTGAGGGCTCTTACTGCTTCTGTTGTATTCGGGCAAAGTATAAATAAATGCTTCAGAAGTTCTAGTCTGATCCCACTTATTCTGGTGTAAATCAGAAATAATTGCACAGGAATTAATGCAGTTTCATTAATGACAATGCTGTGTACCTCCTAATCTGGAAGTTTTATACCTGAATTATTGGGAAGAAAAGAAATTTAAAAAATGTGGTCTTCTTCCCTCACATGACAGTGAATATTCACAAAGTGTGTCAATATGTGAGCAGTATGAATTTCTAAAATATAGTAAGTATCTATCATAGTTCATGCCTTATGCTAATCTGAAAGTGTACTGCTTATTTTTAAGAATGAGCACACAATTTTAAACAACTCCAAAAGGAACTTCTGAAATTACAAACAATGCACCTTTAATGGAATCTATATTTTTAAGAACTTGAATGCAACTAATTTCACAGGTGTAGGTACACTACTTTTGATTAATGCCAGAGTATAACAAAATTCCAGTAATGTTTGGCAAATGTCTTTCATTGAGTGATGCAATTTCCTGTCTTTCCTGTCAGAAATCTCTATAGTAATGATACTGTTTGAATATCCTCCTAAATTTAGTTCATTCCAACACATATTGATGTAATTATTTCATATTTTTGAACAGCCTAATAGTATATGGGAATATACATAAGTAGGGAAAACAGATTGATTTTCCTCATCCTGTCTAAAAACAGATTCTGAAGTAATGTTCTGGATGAAGGATTCCCATAGCTAAACAAATTAAACTGATTTTCTTTCCTTCTGTATAAATTAAGACTTACATCATGTTTCTCATCAGAATATGAAAGGAAGTGAGTAAAAGAAGACAATACTCATATGCAAAAAACCCCCACAGGTGTGCAGGAGAAGAAAAAAGATGATCCATGTTTAAAGATGATACCTGAATTATTCCACTATCTGCTATTTAGGACAGGTGAATGTACCTTCTTTTTCATCATTGCTAATTGCTGAGTAGAAAATGAATGCTGTTTCTGATAGCTCACTGAGTAGTTCAAAGTTAGTTCAGGTACCTCTGCATGAGTGAATGGCATGTATCTTGTAGGCACAACCTGCAGAAGAGGTCTTCACTTGGGCTACGTTCTCTTCTGTGCCACCTGCTCTGCACATACATTCAGGCCACAAGCTCACCTTCAGGGAATGACCAGATGTTAAATACAATTACTTTATTTTACTGATTCAGTATTTCACACTTTTTGCTACGAGCTCTGTACTCCTACAGGTTTATTTCCTTGACAATTAATATCCTAGTTACCCTTTCCACTGCTTCTCGCTTCCAGAGGATTGTTTGGTCAAGTTATATTGCTTTTAAAAAAACATGACAAATACTGTTCTTTCAAGACCTTTTGAATACTCAGTTTTTGGTTTGCATGTCACTTCAGTGAATGTTGTTTGCACAGCATCAAGGTCTTTTCTTCTGGTCATGCCACCCACCCCACCAGCAAGGCAGCTGTGGGTGGGCAAGGAGTTGGAAGTGGAAAGAGCTGAGAGAGCTGTGCCCAGCTGACCAAGGAAGCGTCCCATCTCATGTGATGTTATGCTCAGCATACAGAGCTGGAGGAAGATTCAGGAAGGTGGGGGGACCACTATGTTGGAGTGACATCATTTGGCTTCACAAGTCACTGTTATGTGTGATGGAGCCCTGCTTTCCCAGGGATGGCTGAACACCTGTCCAGCCATGTGAAATGGTGAATTAATTCCTTATTTCTATTTGCTTGTATATGGCTCTGTTTATCTATTAAATTTTCCTATGGAATTGTGTTCATCTCAAACCATGAGTTTTCTCACTTTTGTCCTTCTGATTCTCTCTCCCATGCTGCTGGTGAGGAAGTGAGTGAGTAGCTTCGTGTGGCTTATTTACCAGCTGAGGTTAAACTATAACAGTTGTGGAATGAACAAGAGTTCCAAATTATATATTATTATTTTCTGTTCTTTTGATCCTTTTAGCCTATGACCTTAACATCTCTCAAAAGGCTTATTTTTGCTTGTTTACCTCCCTGTTCTCTGTTCTCATAAAGTAAATGAAATTTTAGTAAGAGAAAGGCACCACTATCAGTGAGTTAATATCTTTTGCACAACTCTTTGAAGAGGAAATATAAAAGGCAAGAGAGAAGTGAGGAGGAGAAACACAAGTGATAAAGAAGAGAAAAAAAATATAGTGAGAAAAAAATCTTTGCTAAGAGCAAGTACAACAGGGAATGATGAGGTAGTTGTCCAAAACGGAAATGTCGTAGAAAACATATGATGAGGAAACATAGTTTCTGAGTTTGAATTAATGAAAGGAACCAAATCCACAAAAACCTATCGACTTTTCCTTTAGACAATTTCAAAAATTCTGAAATTATAAAAAATAAATAAGAAAAAAATGGAAGGCAAAATTTTGTATGGTGATGATGCAAGTGATCTATAATTCTTTATTTTTGATGATTATGAGTTCACTGTAGACACTATGCACTTTAATATGACATTTGTAAGTCTGTGTACAAAAAGTCTACTTCAAATCTATGTAAGTTATTACATCTGGAGGCTTCAACAGTTCCTCCAGCTGTACTGATGAATATTTAGACCACAAGAAAAATGTGAGAGCAATGAGATATAACTTTGGGAAAATGTTATAGACCTACTTTATACAATTTATTCCCATATTTCATCACTAAAAGACAGCCTTTTTTTTTTTGCAGCAAACTCATGAACTTTCATAACAAAGTAGGGCCCGTTCATACTTTGAGAATGGAAATGGGAAAAGGACTTGAGGGAAAAAAAAATCAAATTTACAGGAATAAATAGGCTACTCATAGCTCCATCCATCCTGGTCTTGAACACCTTCAGGGATAGAGTATCCACAAGGGATGTGGGTCCCCACACCTGGACAGAATATTCCAGGTGGGGTCTCACATGTGCAGAGCAGAGAGACAGAATTACCTCCCTTGACCTGCTGCTCCCACTTTGTTTGATGCAGCCCTGGATGTGGGTGGTTTCCAGACTGCAATCACCCATCACAGAGTTGTGTTGATATTTTCATCCACAAACACCCACAAGTCCTTCTACTCAGTAAAATGAAAATTAAAGTAGAAAAATTACACAATTAAAAGAATGTGCGGTGAGAAGAAATGCACAAAACACATGGAGCCTAAAATCAGGCTTTCTGCTATGTTTGCAACTTCACAGATTCCCTAGAAATCTTACTCCCAGTTCTGCAGATGCATGACTTCTACACATGTGGAAATTCTAGGTTTATTGCACTTCCTTGTAATACACTTCTGCATTATTTATGTAACCCATCTTTAATCTAATATTAGCATCTATTATTAATAGACCTAATTACATATCTAGGAGTCAATATACATCTAGTACTGTCATTTATTTTGTTGTAAATCAATGGCCTACATACTTCTATTATTTATGGATGCATTTTCTATTTTGTACTAGGAATCCCTTTAAAGAATTTTCAGATTCAGTGAAAAGTCCACTTACTGAAACTTCAAGAAGAATGCAGAAAGACTAAAAAACATCTTTAGAGGTATTAATACTAGTCAGAAATCAGCAGCCCCATAGACAGTGAAAAAACAAGTAATTTGTATAATCTATTAATATAAATGTATAGTAGATAGAACACACAAATGACAAATCTATCTTACTATGAAATTCAGGAATATTTTTATGTTACATTAGAAAAGAAAATAAAAACTGATGCTTGGCAATTGTACATATTTCCAAAACTAATATCCGTCTGGAGTTGCACTAGACTTACCTGCTTTGATCTTGATCCTGCTTAATTTCACACAGAAGTAAAAGTACTAGAAAAATCAGTCAGATCGACATGGGTTTAATTCCGAAATATTTCAGATGGTTTTTGCATAAAAATGCACTCAGTTGTCTGAAGAAAAATGTTGTATTTTCATTTGAGTCTCCAAAATACTACTTCAAAGTAATTTTCTGGAGGAAAATGAAGACATTTTTCTGTGCTGATGTATCTGGAATGTTGTTTTTTGTCTTTAGAACTGTTTATCCTACCTGTCAAAGGAGATGTGAACTCCATTTTATTAATTGAAATTTGGTTTTAAAATAGTTACTGATGTTGACTAATTTTAGGACAGTCTTCCAAACACCTCTTATATCCCAAATAGTTGACGTGCTTCCATTCCAGATTGACATTGCTTACATTAAAAGGGGAAAAAAAAAAAAAAACAATAACAAGAATTAGGTATACAATCAATTTATTTATGCACATATATGCATTAATAGTCCTAAAATTCGAAGGTCCCAAATAGTACAGGAATAAAAGAAATTAGAGAATTTTCTTGATAACCCTGGTTTTTAATTTTTATTTTTTTTAATGTTAAGACTCTGTACAAATAGTTTATCTGGGGCATTTTATCTTTGTTTTGTTATGCTAAACAGCTTGGGTGCTTGTGGTCCAGTGCTTGAATGCCTACTCTAACACTATTTTGCTTACTACAGATCTACAGCTGAATTAAAAAAAAAAATCAATTTTTGAATGATTGTATACACTTCTGCCTATCTGAAGTCTTGATTTAGCCTCATTTTAAAGGCTAGTAATTCTTAAAATGCCTACTCCTAAGGAAAAGATCTATATGTCCTTCAGCCTTGTACATATTCAACAATATATTCTTGGACCAGGACTCATACCAAGTAACAGAAATACAAGCTGGATCTGTGAGCAGTGTATACCAATGCAATTAATTAATAGGAGGTTAATCATAAGTATGGCATTTGTGCCTGACAAAGTCTAAAACTGCGTAACAGAAATCCAAGACATACTTTAAATACCATTTCGAAAGGGCAAATTGATATTCGTGTGATAGCACAAATACTTCCTAAATGCCATGGAAATGGCAGTAACATGGTATATGTGTTCCAGGAAAAGGGTTGAAAGATCAGTCATTTATCCAAATTTAATAGAGAAAGATGCAGGACTGTTTAATATCATCTGTACTACCCATGTAAAGAATTACTAATAAATATAAAACTTCAGCTTTTTTGAGTAGGTAATGGTATGTCAGATCACAGCCACATTAATAGTGAAGTTATTATAAATCATCTTTAATTTGCTGCGGAATTTGCTATATCATAGCAATAATTTGATATTCTTATTTATTCTTTGGAAAAGTCTAATAGGCATAGATTAAGAAAGTTCTAAAACATTCACTCTCCAGGTCCTTTATGTGCTTTTCATTGAAGTAGTCACTCACATTTATTGAAGTACTTTGGTTTTTTTCTAATTTATTTGCCAGAACCTTATTACTGCTTTTTGGCAAAAAAAAAGATTATCATGGTACTATGGATGATTTGCAACCCTTTCTGGTGAAAAGCACCATATTTCACTCTACTCCAACAAAGTGGGGAAAAAAAACCAAAAAAACCCCACAAGAATTTAATACATATTTCAAAACCTTTTCAGTTCACTGACTTTGGAAGTCAACATAATTAAACAAACTCTGTGTGATCAGAAGAGCTTGAAACAAAACCCCAGAACTCAGAAGGACCATAGAAGAGATATCATTTGTAATTCATACTTGAAACTGTTCATGTATGTAAGACTGTGTCTGGGATAGGCTATGGTAATGCAGATCTCCTTGCTGTGCATTGATTAGAAAGCAAATTCATCACAGAGACACAACAGAAATTGCTTTAGGTATTGCTGTTTAATTTGAATGGAGAATTTTAATATCTACAGTAAATAAATAAAATAAAGTTGAAAACTAAAAACTATTTAGGAAGTTAAGAAAAATGTCAAGATGGTGACATAGACAATAAAAAAAGAAAAAAGGTGCATCTCTGTTCATTTTGTGAAAGCATTCAATCTTGAAACGTAAATAGTTCTAAAATATTTTTTTTTAATTCTTTAATTTTTTTTTAATTGTTTTGGTGTCACCATCATTTAGGGATTGTTAGAACTATCATCCAAATGTTACAGAGAAAAAAAATTAAATAATAGTCTGTATAAACAATAATAGAACTATCGTATTTGCAGGGTTCCCAGATGAAGGAAGGAATGATGCATCTGACTCCTTGTTCTTAGAAGGCTGATTTGTTATTTTATGATACTATATTATATTAAAGAATACTATACTAAACTATACTAATGAATACAGAAAGGATACTTACAGAAGGCTAAAAAGATAATAATGAAAACTTGTGACTCTTTCCAGAGTCCCGACACAGCTTGGCAGTGATTGGCCAATGAGTCAAAACAACTCATACCAGAACCCAATGAAACAATCACCTGTGTTTGGAGATTGGGCAAACAATCTCCAAACACATTCCAAAGGAGAAAAACACAGGAGAAGCAAATCAGATAATTATTGCTTTCCTTTTTCTCTGAGGCTTCTCATCTTCCCAGGAGAAGAATTCTAGGCAAAGGGATTTTTCTAGAAAATATGACTGTGATGTATAACTATTTGACTCCCTCATAAGAATTACAATTCACTAAATAAAAAACCCCCAAGTCTACCAAGCAATCAAGTATATACATTATGCTTTGATGCTTCTGACAACTTGATTCTTTTCAGAGAAAATTAACCCCCTCTTCTTTTAATCTTGAAAAACAAAGATTCTGTTTCCCTTTCTTGTTTTTCAGAAGGATGTGCTGTCAATCTGCTGTGATGATTGTGAGACTATTGTATATATGCCTATGATAGATACACTATGTGATGTCTGAATAAACAAGTGAAATTGTGACAGATATGAATCAAAAAGATAAAATTTTATTTAGCATGAACAGTACAATCAGCATTGAGTCAGGGGAGGTTAATCTTCAACTACCACTATTCTGATTTTCACGGTACTCACATATGTCAGATCTGAAAGCTCTACTGCTGTCTCATCAAATTTAATTTCCTTCCAAGACATCCTCTGAGAAAAGAATAACTATTACAATGCAATTAAAAATAGGTCTTTAGTTCATAGTGTCTTGAATCAAAAAGAGTAAAACTTCTTTGTGACAGGATCTTTGTCAGTGTGCGTGCCTTGGCCTTCCTAACAAACTCCCAAAAATTAAAATAAAGTCTTTTAGGTTATGAATTAAAAATGTTAAATTTTAAAGTAGACAAAATTCAAAGGATCATTCTGGAAATTTAAATAATTTTAAATAAAATTTTCTTCTGCCCCTAAATTCTCCTTTGTGAATCTTCTCATTCACTCAATGCAATGATCTTCATTCAGTGTATGTTGCTGCACATCTGTGCTGTGCCTGCCTCCTCTCTGCTCCTCAGTAACCTCTGACATGCTCTCTACCTAAGCAGCCCAAGAGATGCTCAAGAGAGATCACATTCTCCTTCCTGTTTCCAGAAGGGTCCAACTTGCCTATTGCTTCACTTGTTCACACAAGCTCAGAACAAGCCTAAATACTGGCAGTCAAATGCTGTAAAAAGCTCTAAAAAGTCTTCGAAAAGAGATTTGCTCCATTAGTATTGAACAGCTAGAGGCTACTTAAATTAATTACTTAGCCTAATGATTTAATAAGTCATTGAAGGACAAAATTAACTTTTAAAAATTGCTACTATCAAAATAAAGGAACAAGATGCTCTCAGACAGTTCTTGTGATCTATTGAGTGACATATTAGATGAAAATTAAGTACTCTACTTATGACAACAAATTTAGAGATGTGAAATTTTTTTGCATTAAATTTGACACCTGTAATAATATATGACATCACCCTAATAGAATCTGTGGCAGCAACAACACAATTGTAAAGTTTTTTTCAATGCTGATTAAAATGGAATGATTCAAAAGATATGGAATAAGATCACAACCAGACAAAATTCATAGTAAAAACTGATTTAACATTTAACAAAGAAACAAGACCATCAGAAAACACCTTTTTAATCTAGTCAATCTAAATCCAATTATCAATAAACAACATACATTAATATGCAACAACTTTAACTCTTCTGATGCATTATTTTATTTTTTCCTTATTTTAAGGAAGCGAAGGACCACATTGGGAATTTTTACCTTTTTAACTTAAAATCATATAAGAATTTCATGCCACTCTTAAAATTAGAAGTCAGTTCAGGAGACTAGGACAGTAACAATAAGACAAGTTATAAATAGATAAAAAAAGGCACTTAACCTGTGTTGGAAATTAGAAATCAAAACAGGAAGAAGCATCAAGAGGATAGATTTGTCGTATATTGGAAAATTGAAGGAGCTCCTTTTGGCCTGTCACAGACACAAATCTAATGTGTTGTATAGCAAACTAGAATTTCTCTAAATTATGCCTTACCTTGGAAAAGGAAAAACATGGGGCTTTTCGTTTGTTTATTTTTTAACACTCTTAAATGACAATGATGATTCTCATGGATGCCAAGAATTCCTTGTGCAAAATATTATACAACTCTTTCAAACTCTGAATTATGACCATTTAGGCTTGCTAAACCAGAAAAGAGCATTTTAAACGGCCTCAAATATTTCCTTATTGAAAATAATTTACAATAATTTCTTATCTTAAAAATGAATGTGCAATCAGATAAAAAAAAATTGTCTTTACTGTTAAAGTGCTGTAAATACTGGAAACTAAATGTCATGTAAATAGGTGGTTACGTAATACTGAGCAGCAGGTTTTAAAAAGTATCCTTGATGAATTTATCAACACAGCCTATTGACTGTTGCAAAAGAACATAATCTTGTGCTCTTAACATTGCCAGAAATCTGGACAGACATACTATTAACCAAAATATTTGGAATTGAAGGACAGTGCATGAAAACCACCGTCTAGGATTTGTAAAGAATCCCTTTAGCAGATCTTACAAAGCCACATCTAAAATGCTTCATAGAGTAAGACTTAATAATTATTAAAGATGGGGGGCTTATATATTAATAATAAGTTGTTTGTTGGTTTTTTTTTGTTTTTAATATGCTTTTGAAGTGTTTCTATATTTATCTGGAATTGTTTTTTTTCTCTGAGTCTTTGTTTCTGCAAAGTGTGATTTGGGTTTGTTAAAAAAGGAACCTTTCTATCACATAGCAATGACTGATGTTTTCTAAACTCCTTGAGGAACTAAGAATTTTCAAATTCATGGCAGTTGGTATTCTCAGACTTACTATTTCCTACCTCATTTTGTGGTCTTCCTGAGATACCTGCCTGTGTCTCTAGGGTATTTGTAAGTATCATATTTCATAATAGGTATAATTTCTACTATAATTCAAAAGCTTTTCACTAGTATCTTTTTTTCTTAACTAACTCATTATTTTGACCTAGAAAAAAAATTTCTATATGTGAAATCATATACAATATTATCTTTAAAATGCTAAAATAAAGGGGAAAAATTTTACTTCATGCATAATAAAACAAGCTTCATATCAGAAGATGGAATCAAAAAATGCAACACTAGGACCACCTTTCCCCGTGTCGGGGCAGAGACACATAACAGCGGACCCCGACAGGTAGGCAATTTATTTCATGTTAAAAATTAAGCAATTTTTGGAATGTAAAAAAATGTAATTCCTGTCAAGAAAAATTTTAAGAAGATTAAATTCCATTGGCTTTTATTGAGAAACACCCAAGGTAGGATGCATCTATAGACAGTGGTGTACAGCACCAGTACCAGATATCTGAACAAAAGGGATCAAAGGCATCAAAGTTACAATTGTCTCACAAGATCTCTATAGAGAAAGAGATTTAGTAATATGACATTTCCAAAGAGGAAATTGAAGTGATTGAGTTCCTTTTTCCTATAGGGAAAAGACCAACAAACAAGCCAAAGCCAGAACAACCGTAATTTCTGTCTAGGAAAGAATTCTTTACTAAGCACAGAAATAGAGGTAATCAGCCTAACTCAAAACAAAACAAATCAGTGGAGATGAGCACACTGTTCTTCAACTTGATAATCACTCTAGCTGTCAATTTACATTCTGATGAAGAAAGACTGAAAAGTAAACAAATGCGAACAAATATTGGATCCAAGCAACTTATCAAGTCAGATTTTTCTTCTTCCCTTGCCACTTGTTGTCTAACAGAAGCACTGTGCATATAATGCATTTCAAACACATACACAAAGGAAAAACACAAAATCAATTTTTTATTTTTTTTTTTAAGAAATCAAGGTAGCAAATACTGCAACAGCTCTATCCTGAAAAACTGGACTACTCCATCACATAGACCTTTCCAGAAACTCATGAAACCTAATTGAAAACAGCAGCTTGCTCTCACTAGCCCATGGAAACCTGTGTTTCAAACAGTGTTTAAGCTCAACTGGAATTTGATGTGTATGAATCAACTTTAAATGAAACACCTCTGTGAGCATTTGCAAAGATTACTGACTAAGCTTCACATGGATCTGGCGGTAAGAAACTCACATGCTGCAGCATACTGTCTTGTAGTTACTTATTCAAGTAAGTTAAAATCTCTAGAAATCATTTTTTTTTCTAGATGCATTTTTCACATATTAATATATAGGGAACATAGAGCTATAATTTCCAAGGTCTCATTTATATTAGATTCCATGTGGAACATGATAAATATTGATCTTGTCGCTGAAGTATGAAAAGAACTAACTAGGAAAGGGTCAATAGAATAGATTAATAGGCAGACACAGAATTAAAGGGCTCTGCCATCTATCATATTAGGGTTTTCAAGTATATGTAGAGGTTATAGTTCTGCAACATTGTGTGCCAATTACTCTCACAGTTTCAAAAATATTTAAAAATAGCAACGTTTTGCAATGGACTAGTAAGCACAGTTACTTTGTAGATGACTATAGAATTATACCTATAGCCATGATTAATCTTTCAGCCATTTATGTTTTATTAGACATCAAGTTAAAATCTTCTAAGGAGCAGAATATTTACTTTCCAAGTAGTTTTTTTTCCCTCCTAAAAAATAATTAGGGAGAAATGTGACAGAAGTGAAAATATGCTATACAGAAAAATATGTTATGAAGGACATTCAACAACAGGTCAGAATGTATGTGGTTCAAATAAACAGCAAGGTTTGCATACTATCTTTGACAACTAATAGTTTTTAATCAATAAAAAGGTATTTTCAACCAGATTCAACTTGAGTCTGTATATTGTTTCATAGAAATATTACTCATCTTATTAAATGGAATATGCCTCAAAAATGCAGAGAAATAAATCTCCATTATTCAACACATTTTATATTGAGGACTAAGACTAACAGGATACTCTCCTCAAGAACACATACTGGTTTTCTTGAAGAATCCATCTCTAGTTTGTGAAATATCTAATCTTTCAGAAAAATATAAAAACTCCCTTATGTTGTTTAGGTCACCCATAGAATTAGGCAAGTCAGGTTTTTTGGACCATTTTTAGATAAAAAATCCTAACTGAGAAACTTACACCTTAGGCTATAAAAAATTCATTAAGATTTTAGATTACAGTGCATATACAATTAAAATGTCATTCATTTGTTTGGTTTTCAGGGATATTTAGAGAGCATTTTGGTTTTACTGGCTCAGGAACTAGAGCAGATGAAAATATCTGCTCTGCTGGCAGGTGTGCAAGGGGTGACTGTTGTGGTTTATCCACAGTCAACAACCAAGTACCACACAGCCAGGCTCCACTAGATGTTCACTGAAGAAGAAAAATACCATCACTCCATTCCCTCCCCTTTCTTCTTCTTCCCCCTTTATATACTGAGCACGATGCCATATGCTCAGAAAGGGATGTGAGTATGAAATATCTCTTGGATCAGATGGGGGTCAGCTGTCCTAGTTGTGCCACCTCCAAGATGCTTGTGTAGTCCCAGCCTGCTCACTACTCACTGGCAGGGTGGTGTGAGGAGCAGAAAAAGCCCTGGCTGTGCAAGCACTGTTCAGCAGCAGCTATAACATCCCTGTGCTCTCAACATTGCTTTCAGCACAAATCCAAGATGCAGTCCCATAGAAGTTACTATGATGAAAATGGACTCTGCTGTAGCTAAAACCAGCACAGAGCCTGAGATAACCAATGTTGGACCAAAAGAAGACAGATATATACTTAGAAATAATGGACAGATATGTCTGGAAGGGAAAGAATACTTCAAAAGTCAGCTAACCAACCCTTCAGTTTTCCAGTAGGATTGACCATGCTTGCAAAATTCTTTACAGATACACTTGGTTTTTTAAGCTCAAACAATGGAAACTGGCAGTTTGGCTGTTTGTATTAATAACAAGTTAATTCATGCTTATCCTTTTCTCTCTGTTAGCAATGTGCATGAAAACAGATTGGTTTCTGCCTATTTGTAGCTATCTTTTCTGTGACTGTGCCCCTGTCAGAGTTTCTTTCAGCAAAATAAACTTTTTCACTCCTCCCTTGTGAATCATGTTTTCTGAAAGTCTATTATTCTCTGTTTTTCCTGGATTCTGTCCTAGGGCAGGGACTCAAATAAGAGCATTATGATTTGACTTCAACTAGTATGTCTATGTTGTGAAAATGGCATACTTGTGAATGCATTACAGTGCACACACTACGTTATCATTGCAGCAACATATTATTACTCACTGTCATGCCAGAACTCTCATATGGTCCCACTTGTTTTTAAGGAAAAAATTTTCCTGCCAGTTTCATTGTACTGTGAACAGCTTCCTCAAACCTGCTCTCTCTTTCATAATGACTGAGCTTCCTGAAATAACAGTCTTCCTAATCCCAAACTTGCTCAGACAGGAGAAAGACTATTACCTTCCCAATGTATCTCAGCAAAATATGATCCAAATATCAAGTTTCCTCCTCTAGCAGACCTATGTTCACAGTGGTACATAACACTGGGCTGAACCACATGTCATTCTGTCCAATACAGAGCTCCTCTTACACTCAGCACATCCAAGGAGTAAAAAAACCAAAAGAGTGTGTCCAGAGGATGCCATGAAGATGTTTAGAGGGCTGGAACACTGCACTTGTGAGGACAGGTTGAGAGTTCAACCTGGAGAAAACAAAGCTTCAGGGAGCAGCCTTCCAGTACTTTAAGGTGGCCTACAAAAAATCTGAAGAGGGACTTTTTACAAGGACATATAGGAATAAGACAAGGGGGAATAGCTTTAAGATGAAAAACAGCAGGATTAGATTAGGAAGAAATTATTTACTTTTAAGGTGGTGAGGCACTGGAACAGGTTGCCCAGAGAAGGTGGGGATCCCGTTCCCTGGAAATGTTCCTGACCAGCTTGGATGGAGCTTTGAGCTGCAAGGTCTAGTGTAAGATGTCCCTGCCCATGCCAGGGTCATTGAAAGAGATGATTTTTAAGTTCTTTCATACCCAAACAGTTCTGTGATTCTATGAAAAAAATGTTAAACAGAACAAGTAACTTTCAAAATTTCCTACAATAAGCATCTTATTTTAATTCATCTTAATGTAATTTTCTTTTCATTAGTATTGAGCAAGATTGTTTTTATTATATTTACAGACAGGGAACATATCTTAGTCTTCACTAACAATTTGTCACAAAAATGAAGCAAATTCACAAGTTTTACTCAGTTTCCCACCACATAACCCTGTTATTTTAATCATTCTATTACATGTCATTAATATTTTCTTCTATGCAGAAAACAAAGTAAATGTAAACAAATTACATTGTAAAAAAGTTGGCATTTTTAAATTTCTTTTTTTCCCTTACTCTTTTTTTACAGTTTCAGCCTATGGAAAATTAAACAGAAAACCTCCCTTGCTGCTGCATTCCAGATTATTTTTTTCATAGATTTAGAGTTCTTAGGGATTAAGAGAAGTAAAAGAGATATATAGCATTGATTATAAAGCTTTGGATCAAGAAAAAACAGCCTTGTAGGAAATCCATTACAATAAGGTTAAAGCCAGAAGATGTGGTAGAAAAAGGAAGTATTATGTTATGTAGATTAAATGCACACATAAAATTTAATATCAGGAACAATAACGTAGTAGTGAAAATGTAGTTTAGATGATCCCATTTTCATCTGAGTTTGACCGTCATCATCATCATCATCACTATGAGTGTTTACTTTTCTTATTTGATATTTAATTGTGTCTGGTCATATTTCTTTTGCTTAGTGCACAGGATGAAAAAATATCAGGATAATTTGCAGTGGCAAAATTTATTGAACCAAAGGTAAAATAAGAAGACCTTGAGCCTATAAAAGCTAGGTTTTATTGCAGTATAATCTAAAATAATTTTAAGTAGATTTTTTTTATATCAATAATTTAAAGGGTTCAGAAAGTGGCTTAATAAGAACATGGAAGAAAGATTCAGTGGTGGTTACTAAATATGCAAATAATAAAAGGTCAGGAAATTGCTTTACCTGAAAACAGCTGGGAGAATATGGGGTGTAAGTGGATGAAATATGTCACATATTCCCATTTATTTTCCTAAGTGTCTCTTGTCTGAACACTCAAAATGGCTAGACAAAGACTAATCCAAAAATATTAATAACAATTTTCTTTTGTTTTTTATTCTCCCCTCCCCCCCTTCTCTTTCTGGTGAGTTTTGGCATTTAACAGTTGTTGTAGTCAGGTTAGCAACATTTTATTTGCAATGAACTGCCAAGTTCTTACCAGATGCCGAAACTATGCTTAAAACAAAGCCTTTTATCAAAATGTGTGTAGAATCCTCTGCCTCACCCTGCAGTATCTCAAATTTTCACTAGGTATATTAGATTGCTTCTCCTCCTACAGGGATTTTCTCCTGGCCCAAGCTTCTTAAGAATCATAGCAGAAATTGAGAGTGAACAGAGCAAACTTACAGTCTGTATCACAATAGAAAGCTAAAAACCAATTTTTAGAGTAATGCTCTTATTTCAGAAATGTCTGGGATGGTATTTTGAATCTATCATTAGTGTGACACTACTTTTTCTCTGTTCCAATCTTTAGACCAACCTACAATGTAGTATTATCTTGTACTTCTTCATTAGATAAAAAGGGTAAAATTGAAGTGGCTCAGAGAGCAGTATAAGGTTGGAGGTGGTCTTGGTGGAGGTGCATCATTGTTCAGAATCAAAGCTGGGTAAAGGATTGAGTAAATGTATCAAACCAACCTGCTGATGTCATTAGTATATCTGAGGAATTCAAATATGAAATTCAAATACATTTCAACAACATAGAACATATCACTGCTGTAGCTTTATGTCCTGTGTTATATAGAAACTTATAGAGGTGGTGATAATCTTAAGTAGATATAGTCAAAAAGCTCTTCATAATTTTTTTTAATACTAGAAGTATTATTGAAACATTGGCATTTTAGAAATGGGAAGAAGATGACAATAAGCCAAAATATTGTAGAATAATGGAAATCCCTCCAGAGTTTATTCATCTTCGTATTTTCCAACTATGTTCAAGAGACCCCCATCTTCTTTCACAGACACATTTCTAAAAATCTTAATTTGAAAATGTTTTGCAATTTCTATGTAAATAAAATATTCCAGTGTATGTCCATCTTTGGAATGACAATATTTTGCATGACACCTAAATCATTTTTGATGAAAATTAAAATGATAAACTATTTTTGTCACCCTCAGGCTTTTCAATTTGTTTTACAACTTTCTTAACCTACTTTGCCCCAAAGTGGTTATCTGACACTTCTTAAGTCTTTTTCAGTATCAAAAGGAGTAGATCATGTCTTATTTATGATAACCTTTTTAATATATTTCAGAATTTTATCTAATATTTTTATTAGCATCACATTATAGCATCAAGCTCTGCTCCTATTGCAGCCTCTTCTGGAAGACCAGTCCCTGTTGTGGGGGACTCGTCTTTCTCCCCATTTTGGGTTGGGCACAGACACAGAAGTCTTCTCGGTGTCTGGAGCTTGATTTCTGCTTCTTCCCTGAACCTCCTGGCCACATCCTTGGGTCTCATCTTCCTTATCCTCCTGCCTCCCAACACTGCCCTGGAAACCTGACGCTTCCCAGCTGTCGGTGGTCCCCTATAAAGCAGCTGCTAGAAGTACACCTTATACCTCTTCAATTTGTAGGCCATTTTTTTTAACCATGGTGTGACTGCTTAGTCACTTATGCACCATTTTACATTTATGATCTGGATCTATTTTTCAGTAAGCATAGAACATACATTTACCTCTAGAGAATTTATTTGTGTTGATATCAGGCACTTTCCCAGAGTCATTCTGACCCAGCACTTCAAAACTCAAGGACTTTAAACGAAAGGATCTTGTTTTTGGCTCAATGATAGACCATGTTTTAGAGATTGACCCTGCTTTAGTGATGTCTTCTGTAAAGGTGGAATAATGCTAAACAGGAAGAAGGACTTGTTCAGGGACAGCTACTTGCAGTACATTCTGGAATAGCAGTGTTTGCCAAACCCTATAATGTTTGGACTACTTGACTCATTTCCATTTCAACATACTTGTTTCCTAGGCAATCTTTTCCTGAATGTTAATTATCACTTTGAGCACTTTTATTAATTATCAGACCTCACTCACTTTATTTTTACTTCAATGCATGCTAACTTATAAGCATTGTCTATTTCCAATGGATTGTAAGTGTTGGTATTAATTGAATACTAAGCTGATGATGCATTATTCATTATATCCTGTCAACAACTTGCATACATATATTCTTTTTTACTATCTAGGAAATGTGTACAAGTGCAAAGTAAGTTCAGCAGTATTGTCTCTTTAAATGAAAAACATTAACTAAACAGAATTGTTTACAGTTTACATATCTGAACAGCTTTTCAATAGGCATTGGACAAAGTCTTTTAGATAGCTCTTTTAGATAGCTGTTTTCTATGTTTTGTTTGTTCTTGTTATTGCCAATTTATCTGTTGCACTCTATTAATGAACCTGAAAGTTATCTAAGTTTAAATAGTGCATTTTCTATCATTCTGCAGTTAGTAAAAAAACATGTACAGCTTGATGTCCATAACATTTTGTGGAAATATTACTTTTTTTTTTTAAGGGAATTTACATGTAGCAAGTATATAAGAAGAAAAACACCAACCATCTCTTGCTTTACCTCATGAGGATTTCTAAACATTATTTATGGTTAAGCCAGCAAGCTGAGTCTGATTCCAACTTCAAAACCCAGGACATTAAATCCATAGACTTTCTTTGATCACCTTCTCTTGAGTCAATAGCAAAACCTCAAGATTTCAAGAAAGAAAAATAAATCTGAGCCAGCTCAAAAGTCACAGCTACATCACTTTCTACTAGTTTTGTCAAATGACATCTGAAGGACTTTTAACAATACAATAGTCCAGTCTCATCAAAATTTGTTTTCAGATTTGATATTTCTCTCACTGGATAAAGACCTAACAATCCAATCAATCTTTTTATTTGTTTACTAGCTTCCTCCATTTACATATTTTGCCTCCCTCAACCCCATTTTTTGATAGTGTACACAGTAGCATGCATTATTGTGCCACCATAAGAAGGATAAAGAGAGACAGGTGGTAGCTCAAGTACTGCTAGAAAAAACCTGAATGCTAATAAGGACAATATGAATTATGGTGAATTCCTCAAAAGTTCATACTGAAACTGTTCTGTAGACTAGGAGAACCATCCTCATGCCTTTGATTAGCCCAGCCAAATCCAACCCCAGAGAATTATGGAGAGATATATATTGTTTCATCATTCCTGGATGCCCACACTCTTCAACAGAACTGAGGGCTTAATGTGGGAGTTTTCATCTCAAACATCATAGTTCCATTCTATTTATATCCAGTTAGCAACAACTTATATTTCCAGTGCTCAGAACATTCATTAATCAAGATACATTGAACCCTTGGAAGATCCACAGCCTAAAATTTATGAGTTTGTCTTCTGGTTATTAGGAGACAGTCATGCATAACTAGGATCCCTCCTGAGAAGAAAAGGATACAATTTTCTGTTAAATACTGAGCTGTCCATCTGAAAAGAAAAACACCTTCCTTTGAAAATTTCAACTGTAGACAACTACTGCCCACAAGAAAGGTTTTAGTTTCTTATAAACATGCAAAGTATTAAGCTAGATTTAACATTACATATCAATACAATTAAAGCTAATATTGCATCCACTGTGTTATCTAAATTTGCACTAGGACAAAACATTGGAACCAACTCAGCAGCACTTATGGTTCAATGTTTTGCAAGTAGTCCTTATACAGCAAACTCTCCATCATATTTAATGTTATTTACCATGCACAACACTTTGAAATATTCCATTTAGCTGGTATGCAGCAGAACATTTCTTCAACAATATGGGATACAAGAGATTTGTGAAATCTGCTATCAGATCACTTTCTGGACCAGAATTTAGTTGAATTCCTTGTCTCAGTTTTATTTTTACTGACTTCAGTGTCTGGGGATCAGATCAAAGGCTCTCTATGGTTTTGAAATAAGGACTAAGGCTGATATTATCATCCTCTGTCATGACAGAAGCTTTCAACAGATATAATAAAAAAACTAGTAGATAGACTATTTTCAAGATGCATTCACAATTAAAAACCATGTTACCACAAGGTATTTCTTTGCTTCTTCAAGCACAAGATTAATTTCATTAGTTTTCTCTTATTTAAATAAATAGAAACAGATTCAAAACTAACAAAAAAAAAAAACCAACCCAAAAGCAAAAAGAAAAACAAAACAAAATAAAAAAAACCAACAAAAAACCCCCCCAAAAAATAAAAAACCCCACCACAACAACAACAACAACAACAAAATATAAATAATAAATAATAATAATAAAAAAAAAACCAAATAACAAAAAACAACCCAACACCAGGGAAAAAAGACCTATGCTCATGAGATTGAAAAGCTAAACATAGTGTAGGTGTTAGCTGTAACGTTTACTGCAAGACTAAAAAGTCTTAAGCCCTACAGTATTTAATGTAATCTATAGCTATGTAAAGAGTTATGTTCTTGTCCAATTATATAAATTTCTCTGGTAGTTATGAGATGGCAGATTGTTCTTGGAATATCTAGTGCACTGTAACTAATGTATATACTATTTAGATTCATTCCTATAAATTAAAACTCTACCTTCAACAACAGTCAACACAATCATCAGTCCAGGCATAGTTCTAATAGTATTTTTCAGAGGGCAGGAAGAAAACCAGGTTAATCCTGTCTTGTTCTTTCACTCCATAGGTACACATTTTGCATTCAGTGTGTGGTTATTTCATCTAGATATTTTTCTAGCTTGCACATAAAAACTGAACTATGGAAGACTTTTGAAAGTTAAGATATATCTTCTGCTGCTGTATTCACAAGGCAATTAATCTGTCATAAAAGTAACTGTGGTTCATTTGTTAGTGTTGAGCTTTCCCATGAAAAGTGTTTTGTTTTGCACAAGGAATTTGAGGTTAAAACAAGAATTTTAGTTTGGATGTTTACCTTGGAGGTCATCTGCAGCCCTTGATGCATTAGCTGTTAGATGAAAAATGTACCAAAAATAATTGAAGAAAAAAATTAACTCTGAAATCCTACCTTCTGTCCTTATCACAATAGTGAAGTTTTCTGTTTTTTGTCTTTGGCCCAATGAATCAATGATCATTTTATCCCAGATGGAATTGCATAAAAAGGAGAAAACTACAAGCCCCAATCCCCTTTTATTCTACCATCTCAGTCTGTTTTTACCCTCAAACTCTACATATTTTTGGTTTGGACAATCTTCTGAGAATTGTGAAATTCAGCAAAAAAAATGTGTATGTGGTGAGATAAGAATTGAAAAGGTTTTCTGTCGGTAACAGAACCTGCAAAAGTTGACTTTGAAAATACAAGGATTACTTTTATGCCTTTTATGTTTTTAGGTAATAATTTAACACCACTCTCTGCTTTTAATTGCATCAACCTAAAGTGGTGACTCCGGCACTTATCTTGGTATGCGAACTAGTTACAGGATGTGAATTAAGATATTTATATTCATCATCTATTTATAAAGTCTTCTGATCTCTACAGTTATCAATTACTGTTTATTGTGAACTTCATTCTGAAGAATGCATCATTTCAAACACAAATTGTTTGGAAAGTGGGCACTTAATGTACCACGGAAGATGCTGAAATCATAGCAATTAGACAATGTACATTATGTTGCTTAAAGACTCTACTGGAACTATACTTTTGTCTGTGCACCTTTTAGAGTTGCAAGTCTCCTTGGATGAATTAGTGATATGTGCAATAAATACGTGTCAAAGAAAGTTCCTGGAATATGAATATGGTGCCTAATTAAGACACACTAATTTATCTACATTTAAGAATAAATATTTGACTTTTACTCTAAAATTTTGTTTTTCTTTAGAGAAATAATGTTCTAAAATCAATATAAAATAAGCATTCATTTAAGTGTATTGTTGAGATTCATTACAGCTGGATTAAAGATTATCTGGTTTTGCACTCTCTCTGCACACCTAAATGATCACCAAAGTGACTTTTGGACTTTCTTGTTTTTAATGCTTCCCTGTCAAATAAATGATCATTGCAAGTCTTTTTGCAGAAAATTTGTCTTATTTGCCATGTGATTAATAGTTCTTATGATGTTTTTGTAATTCCTAAAGAAAAACTCAGACTACTAAAATTATTTGCTTGTCAACAAAATGTTCTTCAAACTACCAGCAGTTTTACGTGTTTCATAATGAACTGCTCAACACTGAATAGCACCACAGACAAGTAGGCATTAAAAAGCACAGCTCTGATGCAGTGCTTTTTCTTTCACGTATGAAAATATTTGGTGGAACACAGTATAGGGTAATTCTCAAATACCACATTCTTTCATGCTGCCTATTTGCTCTCCATCTCCTACTAGTCTATACCCTACTCTTTTGCCTTAGATACTTTTATTACATTATATTTTTTGCTTTCTATTAATATTTTAAAATCAATGTACAAATTGTTTTTAGAAGACTTTAAAATCTTTGAGATTTAAAAGATTTGTGCCCAGCCAAATGGAAAACACTGTGCAGAACTGAATACAAAATAAGTGCATGTTTCATCTGTTGAAATGCAAAGGTCTCTAATCTGATTGCTTATATTTGAGGTGGTTATCCAAACTGCTTCTGCACTCTGTAGCTAGAGAAAAAAAAAAAGCACTTCTGTAAGATTCATTGCACTTTAAAGGACACTTCTCCCATACATCTGATAAATCACACTCTGGAATTGCCTGACTTTCTCCACCAATTACTGAGAGGGCCTAGTGCAATTTACGTAGAATAGATGTCTGATGACAGATATACACAAGTGGTCAGATGCATCCTCTCCTATGAATCTGATTTTGCCATAACTGACTCAGAGGTAGAAAAATATATGCTTTGTAGGTTGAATGTGTTTTCTATAATGCTCTTCTCCATATATAATATTATAAATAAATACTGCATTAAAAATAGTCAGAGTACAACTCCATAAACTAAAAAATGCCTTCCTGAAATTCTGCTGTAATACAGAATGCAGTAGGAAAAATATTCCCTTCTAGAGGAGAAATTTTTTTTAATGCAGCTGTTTGTGATAGGGCTGTTGGGTAGAAGCAAGCAGTTGATGAGTTATCATCCTCTGCTTCAATGTATGCCAATATAATGTAAATAGATCATTGCATAGCAAAATAAATTAGTAAAGATGTTGCAAATGTGTGCCTGGCTAGCACAGAAACTCACATGTGTACTGGTTTGTCAGTAAACACTCTGTTCCTGTGGTGTTAGGTGGAAAAGGAGGAGGATTTTTTTCAAATATTAAAATCAGATATATTACTATGATGTATAGTCAACTGTAAGTTATCCTTGAATGAGATAGAAAAGCCAGAGAGGAGAGTCATCTTGGCTCTAAGCTAAAGTATCACTCAACACAAAGCAGCTAGAAGTGCTGGACTTTGAATACTTTTTTAAGATAGTACAGACTCACAGAAAAAATAATCTTTATGAGCTCTTGCTTTTCTTCAAACAAATTGATTTCTTTATCTGCAGAACATACTCACAGACAAGTTATGCAGATTCCCTAGTGATTTAGTTCCCATCCAGCAGTTCCAGAGCATTGTCATATAGAAAACACTGTCTCTGTATCCATAAGGGGATATCAGGTAAGTTTTTCAATGCCATGAAATCAAAAGGACTTTCTCTGGCACAGCATGCCTCTTCATCCATGCTGCTGGAAGGCTTTCTTACAAAAGGAGTTTTGTCTATTTTGGCAGATGGAAGAAGAGTGTGATTTGTATCAAGCCCTTGAACCACACTAGTACTTGTCTGGAGAGAGCTCAGTGAAACAGACTGCATATTTAAATGTATGCATGTTTACCTACTGCAGTAGAAATAGCTCCACATATGAGATCGAGACATATGGGCCCTTGGCAACCAAGTGCTTCTAGGGGCATGCAGCTGGTCAGTACTGAATTCACACTAATAAGCAATATAAAAAACCATTACATGTCTATTGCAGGGAGTCTTAAAAAGAATTTCAGACTTGAAAGATACAATTTACTGCTAAACTGCTGTAATGAAAGTGAATTACAGCTAGTACACAAGGGAAGCAGGTATAAAAGACTTTCATAAAACAAGCTACAAAACAGTTCAGAGAACATAATAGAACAGTCTATACTTAAGCTGAGCAAGATGCATACTTACAGGCCATGTCTGAAATCTAAAAGGGAATTAAAAATATAGATATATAAAGGCAAAGATGGTCTTAAGAAAGTAAAGGAGAAATAATTTGTACATTTCCAAGCATTCCAACAAGTGTTATTGAAATTCTGACAATATTTCACTGTTTAGAGACCCAGTCAATTTCTAATCACATGTACTTTAAATATTCCTTAAGATAAAGAAAGTGAGTAACACCATCTTGATTCATGAGATGCTTATATTTTTTAATCAGCCAGTGTAATTGCTGTAGTAAGCACAGTGAGCCTGGCTGGCCCTTGCACTGACAGCACTTCTACCTTTTCAGTGCAGTTCCTTTGGGTTTAAACCACATGGAACTCTAGACTATATGGTACTATAGACCATTAAATACAATACATCATTAAAATATTAATTCAAATATTGGAAACATATCACTCAATTTCTTGCAGCTCTTATTTCTTCAGAAAATACTGAGGGAGAAATGTCACACAGTCACACATCATAGAAAAATATTACTGAACAGGAAGTAGAGGCCCTGGGGTGCAGTAACATTATGTACTTATTTATGAATATTTCCTTATAATAAACCTCTTGATTTTAGAAATTTAAAATGTAGTCTGATATCACTGGTAACAACAGTAAAATACAACAGATCACACAAAGAATTCTGATTTCCAGTTTTAAAAGCAAAAAAAAAATAAGAACTCTGAATTATTACTCTTCAGCAGACAAATTATCCTTTATTTGGACACTTGCAAATCAAGGGCATGGGATGGTTTGGAACTGTGGAATTGGCAAAATGAAAACTATTCATGCACCCTTGACAGAGCAACGGTAGGGTGAGGAAAATTTCTCTTCTGCAGATTTCCATCCTAAAGGCAAAATCATGACGCAGAAAAGAGGGGAAAATACTTCAGATTATTACAGCAAAATTAAACTAAACTAATGCACCAGAGGCATCATCTGCCTAACTACCTTAAATATGAATTGAGTGATTTATTTCATTTAACTGCCTAAAGTATATACACATATATTTTTGAACTACTTGGTCTGGGTCCATTTTATAGTCGAGAGAAACAGATCTAATCAGTCAGACTTGAATGAACCTAGTTTAGATGTTAACTGTAGACTAAGATGAAACAATAGAAAGCAGAACCACAGTCACAGTTCCAATGGTTGTGGTTGAAAGGAACCTCTGGAGGCCATCTAGTTCCCCCACTTCTGATAAAGCAGTTTCACCCAGAGCAGGTGGCATAGGATCATCTCCAGGAAGATTTTTAATAGCTCCAGAGAAGCGACTCCAAAACATCTCTGGGTAGCCTGTTACAGTGCTCGGTCATCCTCACAGTAAAGAAGTTTTTGTCCTGTTCAAATGGATATTCCAATGTTCCAGTTTGTGCACTTTGACCCTTTTCCTGCCACTGGCCACCACTGAAAAAGAATCTGGCCCAGCTCCCTCAGACTCTCCTTATAAGAGACATGATCCTGTCCCATCATCATTGTCGTAGATCCCCACTGGGCGCACTCCTGTAGCTCCTTGTTTGTCTTGAGCTGAGGAGTCCGAAAGGGGACACAACACTCCAGAGGTGGCCTCACAAGGGTAGAGCAGAGGGACAAGATCACCTTCCTCTATCTTCTGTCAATGTTTTTCTTCAGGACACTGCTTGGCCATTTTAGCCACAAGGCACACTGCTGGTTCATGGTTAACATCCTGTCTCCCCCAGGCCTCCAGGTCCTTCTCCTTTCCTCTGCAGAATGCAAAGGTTGTCTATACAGGCTACTCAGATGTAGGAGTGCGCATTTAGTCAGATTACTACATTCTTTGAAGGAGCCCATCTGAAACAAAATCACTAAAAGGATATTATTCATACCACAAGAAGGCAAGAAACAAAAGCTGGTGGCATTGTTCTAGTATATGTTTGACAAGAAAGAACAAACTTTTCTCACTTAACCCTCATTTGAATGTTAGTTTAATGAGAATGAAATAAAAAAGTAATATGATATGCATATGATATAGATACTTAAATATAGATACTTAAATTCCCCAAGAAAATGTCTTTACTTTGCTGTAAACATGTATTTACTTTTGTTCATGTGTTTACTTTCATGTACACAACCATATGTAATTTCCTATATGAAATTTTCCATTTTATCTAGGACAGAAATTGTTCAAACTTCACTAAAAATACTTTTTTCCCCTGCTATTTCTTTTGAAATATGTTATCTAAGAGGCTTAATCATCTGTCACTACAAGGAAGAAATGCTAGTACAGAAATATTGTTAAATTTAATTCCCACTGCAGTACTTTACCAAAACTTATTGGTCTTAGATAGGAGCTAGTTTGAAATCTGAAATTGGATTCTGGAATAAATAATCAAAATACAGTTCTCTTATTATTATCTGAGTTGTGCTCAGAATCTAAGATAAAGATATCTTTATTAGATTTGAAAAATAGAGAGTCTTTTGATTAATGTCAGATGAAAAGAGCTTTTGAAAATATAGGAGTGACAAGGTCACTTGTGCTATACTTATTGAATAACCTATCTGGGTAATGGGAGGAAATGTTTCTATATACAAAGTATTCCCAGTGCCAAACTACATTAGATGCAATAATGGATAGTAAAGAAGGGCAAAATTTGTCAAGAAAATTAAGCAGGTCTGGACAGAAACCAAAAGTCAAGATTCAAGCACTATAATACGAAGATACAAGCACTATAATTAAACAACTGATTTATTTTACAAGTTCTATTTTTAAGAACCTTTAACAAGATTTTCAGCAAGAGACAAGAGATGCTTGAAACAAAACATTTTCAAACAAGGACATAACCTAAACAGCTATAGTTTTTATATGGAGTGGGAAAACTGTAAGAAGGAACTAAATTATTCTATTTTTGCCTTCTTACTCTCTTCTCTGACCTCAAGCATTCCTCTTCCCCCTCCCCAGTATCTATTAAACATTGTCTTTGAAAATTCAAAAATATTTATCTTGGTCCCCTCCTGCAGAAATCTTACTTAGGAATGACTTACTTTTAAAGGTTTGGAGGTTTTTGGAATAAGATCAGAACGTGTAAGATAGTAGTGGTTTTTCATCAAACAGCTGAGATTTTGAACATTTAATCAACTCTCAGAGAAAAAAATATCTCTGTAGATGGCATTTTAAAAAATATTTTGTTCAAACATTTTTTTCATTACTGAATTTTTAAAACTTTACTGTAGAATAACTTTTTCTGGTTTTCTCAAGTGTTATGACCTCATGAGAGCCATGTATTTTACAACTGAGGAATGTTTACACAGCACAGGTCAATTTTCAGTTCCTTCTATTCCTTCTTATTTACTGGACAACATCCAAAAATACTCAAGTGAAATGGGAAAAAAAAAAAAAAGTGAAATGCAAATTAAAAATTCTTCAGAACTCACACAAAGTCCAATAGAATTTCATCAAATTGCCCACAGCTGACTTCTGTAGTTTTTCCCTAATAATCCAGCTGCCCCAGGCCACCCATATACAAATTATGTAGCACAGCAGTAGATCAAACATGGTTATTGACAGAAGCAATGTTGATATGTCAAATCCAAAGAATTTAAACATAGTAAGAATGTGAGAAGGATGTCAATTTTAAGGGATTACAGCCACTACTAATAACCATCTGAAAGAGATATTTATATTTGTGATGTGAAATGACCAGAGAGGTACCATGAAGGAAAAGTTAATGGGAAAAATAATCCCTGGTATCTGCTGAAATGCTTCCTTCTGTCTTCCTGTGGAGTGCATGTGTTTCCAGAGCACTAGATCTCTTCTGTATGGTATATTAATATTTCAGGAGAACCTCTGCTTCAGCTGCTTTATCCAGAAAATCTATCAATCCAAATTCATACCTGACATAAATCTTGAACTCAGTTGAGTTTCACCACATTTTATTTTACCTCACAAAATTCCCCTATCTTTTACTATGCTCTGAGTCTCCTTTAGCTACATTAAAAAAAAAAAAAATCAAATAGGTGATATTCATAAGAAAAGAAAACAGTAGGGTAATTGGGTAGCATTTAATGAAACACTTTAGTGAAACTTCTTTAATTTATTTTTTAATTGGTTTACAGCAAATCTGCTGGCCACTAGAGAATTATATTTACTCAGTTTTTCAACAGAAAAAAGAGAATATGAAATGCACATCATCATAAATCACAGATTTTATGATGACATTAAATTGTTATTAGACTAAACATTTGTGTAATTCTGGAATTCTGTTGGAAAAATATGCCAGGTGATAGTTAAACTTACCTTTGAAACTTCTTGAAGGTCATTGTCAGTATGCTTTAAGTTATAAAAAAACTATATGAGGCTACAAAGTGCAAAACAACTCAGAAGTGCTTATGTTATGAGTGTGATTTTCCTAGAATTATGTCTAATCCATACAAAATGGTTAGTCTTTAACTTTTAGTATTAAAATTATTTTTCTATTAGAAAACCAAAACAACCTCCTGCTTATTGATTTCAACTACTTACTCCCAAAATACAATTTTTGTAGTGTTTGGGAATTTTTTTCTAGATTAGTAATTAAATTTTAGTTGTATCTAAAGATTAATCCTACTAATTGGTGATGATTTTATTCTCCACTATTTGAAGACACAAAAAGGCAAAATTTGCATTTGATATGCAACTTCATTTACCTCTGTATGCATTTAAAATCTAAGTGAAGTTCTATGACTCACTGAAGAACTTTGAACATACCCACCACCCATGGAGTTTAGACCAACAGGAAGACAGAGAAATGGAGTAAAAGCCTCACATTATTTGCCAGGAGGAAAAAGGTACACATGGAAATAACTAGAACACAGTCAAAACCATTTTACTTTCCACTTAGAATATTACTGTGCATAATATATAGGTTAATTTTTAACTTAAACAGAAAGTCCCACTAATCTGACACAATACACATAATAATACTCTGTCAGAGTGTTTTCAACTACATATCAGTTTACTTGTAGATGATTTTCACTACCAATACAATAGGTATATCTTGTATTTCAAGATGTATGTTGTCAGTAACTGTTGTGGAAGTATAAATGTATGGTACAACTAAATAAGAAATTATTCTCCTAAATGTAAAAAAAAACATACCTAGAAATTCCATTGAAAAAATTATTTTCCTGCATTTGATTTCTAAAAAATGCTTTCTTACCTCAGAATAATTATATAAGAGATACTGAAGCTGGTAATTAAGTATATAAGTTTGCAGAAGCAATTTTAAAAACCTTTTGCTAAAATAACCAGATCCAAAAGGAACATAGCTACATTCGAATTGCAAACATCTAAACTGTTCCGTGCTGGTTCCAAGGATTATACAAAGAGCGAGACAGTCAAGCTCCTTAAGAAATGAAACAAGTGACTTAGGCCCTTTAATGTGTCAAACAGAAACTCAGACTCTGAAACACCCTCTTACTATTTGTTTTGTTTTGGTTTTTATTTTCCTTCTGGTGAAAATGGCAGATTTGAAGATCTCTCTTTTCTTTGAAGAGAGAGCATGAAAGAGGCTTCACATAAATGCTCTCAAGTCCCTGAGGACAGTAATGGACATGACTGTCCCTGTCCAGCCTCTTTGGTGTCTGCCTCCACCCACCCACAGCCCAGGACTCTATTTCCTGTACTTATATTTCCTGTTTGCCTCAGAAGTGATTTTCATATAAAGGTCACACATCACTATTTCCTGTTTTGATCCTCTTTGAAATCTACTTTATGGAATTCAATAAGAAAATTAACTAGTTTTGCATCACCGTATTATGCAATTAGCAGTTCCCTACATCTACTGCATTTTCAATACTGACAGCCTTTTATAAAACCTTTTATCTTTCAATCTGCAAATAGCAAATGCTTTTGCAGGGAAATTTAGTGCGAGTCAAATGGATGGCTAAAATAACAAGGAGAAAATAACAGTACAATATGCAAAACACTGTCAACAATTTCGGTGAAATGCTGAATTTTAATTACTATAACTAGTTATAATACTGCTACATTTTTCTCGCATTACAAAAGTACACTGGGCTAATGTGGAATAAGATAAAGTGTTACAAGTAAACAGAGGCAAAAACAGGACACAATTTCATGTTTATAGAGAGAAACAGAGAACTTTTCCCTATTCTTAGCTTTTGACATCCCATTAAATGCCATGTCTTTAACTGAGTGACTAGTTCCATTTATAGTGAGCTACTGGTCCTTCAATGAATGCAGTAGTCAGATGAACTCTTGTGATAAATAAACATTTACTTAATAGCAATCTCTTTGAATTCTACTATGAAACATGGTTTATTGCATCATCACATTGCTCCATCTTCCCTCCCTCAAATCAATAACTTTAAAATACTGCTATGTTTTATACATTTGTTTTGTGTCCAATTCACATTCTCTGGAAAAATCCCTTCACCCAGGATTTTATCCTGGGAAGGTGAGAAGCCTCAGAAAAAAAAGGAAAACATGTATTTTCTCATTTGCTTCTTCTCTGTTTTGCTCATGTAGAATGTGTTTGGTGATTGTTTACCAACAGGTGATTGTTTCATTGGTTTTTTTGCGTTTCATTGGCCAATCAGTGCCAAGCTGTGTCGGGACTCTACAGAGAGTCGTGAGTTTTCATTATTATCTTTTTAGCCTTCTGTAAGTATCCTTTCTGTATTCTTTAGTATAGTATAGTACAGTATAGTATTCTTTAATATAATATAGTATCATAAAATAATAAATTAGCCTTCTAGGAACATGGAGTCAGATTTATCCTTCCTTCCTGCCATGAGGGTCCCTGCAAATACAATAAGTTTTGTCTTATTAAGGATCATTTAAAAATAAGTAAAAATCTCTACTAAAACAAAATCTTGGTGCTCTTGATAGCCTCTTCAAAAGATTAAGAAATCACTGTTACAAAAAATAGTATTTTACTTTCTAAGATTTTTATAAGTATTTTTTGCTGTGCTTTATCATTTCCTGCAGCTTTTCTCTATTTGGAAACAAACAAAATTATGGGTTTAGACCTTGTTTATATATTTAGAAATGCCACTCTTTCAGTTATGTACTTTCATCACTTATTAAAAGCTGTATACTCTATGTTGGACTCATTTTAGTAGTATTAATATAAGTTTCTTGAAATGTTTTTTCTTCATGTACATTCAAGTCTTAAAGAATAGTAGAGACTACTGTATCTGAAATTTCCTATTTTGGAATTGAACCTTCAGGACTTTGCTAATTCAAGGTATTACTGCATGTGTACTTTTTAGATGAGTATAATCTTTTAAATTAATAAAATAAGATAGATTTTCTAGAGTCTGTATCAGTTTAGAACTACCTGGAAGGAAAAATACTGCTTTTTAGGTAGTCAAAGAGAAGACAGATATCAAAACATCTTTCTTCAAGACATCAAAACAACAAAACAAATATTTTATTTTTTTATTTTCAATCATAACGTTCCTGCACATTAAATTGTAATTATAAGGAATCTTAAATGCAGGGTGATCTTATCAGCTTCAATGTCTGGATTTTACCCATGTTCTTATGATGGTTCAAAAGTGGAAGACAGTAATCCAGCTTTTATGTTCTGTGGAGAAACTGTTCCATTAAATATGGTTAATCTCACACAGAATATATTCAGAAAGAACATAATGAACACTCTTCCTATCATTAAGAGTACAATAATTAATTGGTGACATTGTTAATGGGGAAGTTGGAACTGAGCTATAGTATAGCAGCGAGTTATTTGGCAAAGGCTTTCAAAACAGAACAGTGAATTATGTACCAGGCTAGCATGTGGTACTAAATGCATTCTGCTCCTCATTTTTAAGAGTTCTCTATTCCTAAGGCTAAAAAAACTTCAAAGTTTATGGCTGCTTTACACTTCTTTGCTTTAGAGGGGTCCCTTTATGCACAAGAATTAAAACCTATGTTACAAAAAAAAGAACCAATAAGAAGTACCCCATTA
This sequence comes from Onychostruthus taczanowskii, assembly GCF_017590055.1. Lineage (NCBI taxonomy): Eukaryota > Metazoa > Chordata > Aves > Passeriformes > Passeridae > Onychostruthus > Onychostruthus taczanowskii. The sequence goes on along the minus strand of NW_024497629.1, from coordinate 15,134,238 downwards.
TCCTTGCCATGGTACAAGAAGTTCTGTATTCAAAGGACTGCTTTTATGTTTTCCACTTAAGAAGTCCTGGGCAACACATACGGCAGTTCTGGGAGATCACAGAATCACAGAATAATGAGGTTGGAAGAGACCTCTATCATCAAGTCCAACCTATGCCCTAACACCTCAACTAGACTATAGCACCAAGTGCCATGTCCGGCCTTTTTATAAATCCAGAGATTGTGATTCTACCACCTCCCTGGGAAGAGCATTCCAGTACTGTATTATTCTTTTGGTGAAAATTTTTTTCCTAATATCCAACCTATACCTTCCCTGACGTAGCTTGAGACTGTGTCCTCTGGTTCTGTAAGTTGCTGCCTGGTGGAAGAGACTGACCCCATCTGTCTATAATCTCCCTTCAGGAAGTTGAAGAGAGTGATAAGGTCACCTCTAAGCCTCCTCTTCTCCAGGCTAAACACCCCCAGCTCCCTCAGCCGTTCCTCACAGGGCTTGTGTTCCCAGCCCCTCACCAACCTTGTTGCCTCCTCTGGACACACTCAAGCATCTCAAGGTCCTTCCCAAACTGAGGGGCCCAGAACTGGACACAGCACTCAAGGTGTGGCCTCACCAGTTCTGAGTACAGGGGAGAATGACCTCCCTGCTCCTGCTGGCCACGCTATTCCTGATACAGGCAAGGGTACCGTTGGCCTTCTTGGCCACCAGGGAACACTGCTGGCTCATGTTCAGCTGGCGGCCAACCAGCACCTTCAGGTCCCTTTCCGCCTGAAAGACGGGAAGACCTAGATTGAGTATCTGACTTCCTGGGCAAGAACTCTGCACGGACTAATGTCTAAGACCACAATGTAGGGAAACAAATACAACCCAAGGTAAGAGATGGAGTCTGGCATTCACAAAGCTGGGAGCATAAGACCAAGGGAATTTTTAAACTCAGGTTCCCTAGACTTAGTAAAAAAAACACCAAGGTTTGTTTTCTTCCACTGAAAGTCTATTTCTATTGAAGAAAGCAAACTCTTCCAGCTCTTGTAGAGACTAGAAAGTTTATTAAAACAGATCAATGAAGTACTGCAAATTGCTTTGGAGGAGGACATTAAAATGGTGAAACATAAAACATCCGAGATACAGTTATATCTTCAGAGTGACTCTTGTATATATGTATGTCTTACTACTGGCAAAAAAAAAAAAAATTCTGTATAATTTCCTCCTCCATAGTGATGGACAATAATTTTCTAAAGCTGTTTGGGTCATCATCTGATAGGTGAATCTGGACAGGCTTCAGAATTCATCACTCTCCTCTTTATATATGATCCTTTGACCAAAAAAAAAAAAAATTGATGAGGTCTTAAAAGGTCTGTCACCATGTTGTGGTCCCAACAGCAAAACAATTTTAATTTTATTGTGGAGCACAAAAAGAAAAAGTCACTGCCTTGTCATGAATTGATATCTAGGTCTACCAGAGCCAGCTACAGAACCTTTTTTTCCAAGTGTTTGTGAAGTGCACATGTCTTTTGGACATGTTTGATACAATTAACAGAAGAATTTTGGTTTTTTAAAGACCTTCAGTACTATTTTTCAGCACTAGAAAATTTTGAGGGTGGGAAAAGGACCTAACTTATGTATTTAGAGCTCTCAACAATGTACTCCTAACAAGGACAGGATAACATGAGGAAACGTTCATGATGGTAGATCTGCACAATTCTAGAGGTTTTACTTTCTCTGAAAGATGTTTTAAACTCATTATGTGCCTTTTTTTAAGGATAGGAAGTTCACAAGCATTGGACTAGATTTGTGCCATTTAAAGCATACCACCATGGTCCTCCAAAAACCCAGGTTTGCTGAATACAATGTGTAAAGACTAATATTTTGCCAATCTCACAGCATTTTCTCTGCAGGATTTTGGGGTTTTGTCCGATAGATTGCAAGAAATCTACCTGGAACATGTCCACAATTCTACTATCTTGATTTCCCATCCTGTATCATTACTGCTATCTCTTTCCCACTAATAGATATGAGAAAGTCTCTCCCTGAAGAATAAAAATTTTAGTGTGGATGGCTGTGTTGCAGTCTGCAATGTACAAGACAAGTGACAGAAGGTCATTCCCTTAGCCTAAGGTAAATGAAACAGATATTCCATAAGAGTGACTTCAAAGGTTCAGTAGAAAAATATTCTGGATGTCATTGGCTGGATTTACAATTTATCATGATTTCCCCCTACAAAAAATGTAAACTTCTTTTTTTTCAACTATCATTTCAGCAAGCATAGCCTGAGGTCAGGTTTTCTTCTTCTCATTCCATCTGTCAAGTATATGGGGCCACAATCTCTGCTTACTTAAATTTTCCAGCCGTGCAATATTATTTGATGATTTCTGATTTATGATATTAGAATTTTACACTACAATTTGAGGTCGTCTAAGTTAAACAATGACCACATGTGCATTTTTTCCACTGCTTGTGTTTAACTGCGCCCAGGAAAAACCTCAAGTTGTCTCTAGAATCAAAAGGACAATTTAGTTCTTGTAACTGGCATTCATGAGGGAAAGGGGAAAAAAAAAAGGAAAAGGAAAAGGAAAAAAAAGGAAAAGGAAAAGGAAAAGGAAAAGGAAAAGGAAAAGGAAAAGGAAAAGGAAAAGGAAAAGGAAAAGGAATGCTGAGAAAATGAGATCATGAAAGACTGAAGTCACTGAGAGAGAACCCCAAGATGTAAGTTTTATAGTCAAATTCCAGACCAGAGCACTGCCTTAAGGAAGCAGTCAATAACCAAGATGTCTTATAAAAATGAGAAAAATATTTTCCTTTCTGCCTTTGATTTTCTGTGACTAGCCTAATATTTCTTTTTTATAGTGCTCTTCCTATTGTAACTTATATTTCTTAATCAAACTGAGAAGATAAATCTGTAAGAAAGTAACTCTGAATCAAGGCGATTTCTAAATAGCTTAAATGATATTTAATTACTGGTATTCTATATATATTATGGTGCTTTCAAAGAAGGGCTTTGTGTCAATCTTCATAGGAGGGTAAGGCTAGAAGGAATGCAACCTGTAAAATTCATGGAGGTGGGGAGGAAGCAGTTTTGTGCCCTACTCACTCCCATGAGAGTGTGTCTCAGAGGGTTCCTGAGCTGTATCAGATGAAGTATGTCTCTACAGTCCTTTAAACAAAAGTAAGGCAAATTACTGTGACTTCATTCCACCTCTTCCTTGACATATCAAAGAAGCAAAAGGGTTCTTGAAACTGTGTTAACCAAGCAGCATTTGCTTCCATTAAAAAATATCATAAACTGCTGATAGTATCCATCACCACTCAGGTCAAAGGGTTATTATTGAGAAATGTCTGCATACTCCCTCTGCTCATCTGATCAGGGGGCCCCAACAGAAACAAAGTCGTATTTTGCAAATCACTGGTTGAAACCTCAAATAAAATAGTTCAAAAAGTCCAAATTTCTTTAAAAAAAACAAAACAAAACAAAACAAAACAAAACAAAACAACAACCAAAACCAAAACAAAACAAAAAAACACCAGAGGAAAAAAAACAAAACCTGCAGGTGGAAAAAAAGTGGTGAGTCCTCTGATGGTAGATTTGGCTGTGTGCAATACTGTTCAGAAAATGCTGTGCCTGCTGTTTTTATAATAAGATGACCTTTTCCACTGCAAAGACACAGCCATCACAACCATTAGTAAAGCACTAATGAATAGTGTCCTATTCAAACAACAGCAGCAAAGCAGAAATCTCATACATCCTATGTCCCTTTCATTTCACTGAAGTGTGAACTCTAAAACCTCATTGGAAACAGAACATTTTGATGAGAGGAATAGCAGCAATGTCACACAGAATCATTCCTGCTACAATATTCAATTTTCTGGCTTTTATTGTTTTTTTTTTTTTTTTGGTGGTGGGGGGGGTCGGTTTTGGTGGGTTTTTTTTGTTTGTTTGTTTTGGGGTTTTTTTTGGTTTTTTTTTTTTTTTTTTTTTTTTTGGTGGTGGGGGGGGTCGGTTTTGGTGGGTTTTTTTTGTTTGTTTGTTTTGGGGTTTTTTTTGGTTTTTTTTTTTGTTTTTTTTTTTGACTATGAATATGTTTAACACATCGGTGCACAATTTACTATTTGTGCTCTTACTGTGCCTAGGAGCTGTGATCTAGGTTAAGGACTCACCAATTTACCTAATATTCAGCTGTGAAGATAAATGGCCTTGATTGATCTTGTGCTGCCATTTCTAGTGTCATGACTCTCTTCTGTCAGACTTTACCATTCCAGAGGGGTTTGAACCCTCAATAGGTGATATTAGATATCTGCTCAAAAGTGGTAACGACTTGAAATGTTACATTATTCAGACTTCCACTTTTTTATTACATGGGACAGAAGACACAGTAGCCAGATTTTAGAGATGGACATCATATTCTTACTTCAGTTGATAAAAGTAGGGTAATATATTTAGTTTGTGTAAAGTCTGGTCATCCAGAAATTGCTGTGGATTTGGCTGTGTACAGAAAAACTTTTCCCTATAATAAAAATACTGTGTAAAACAGGTTACAGAAAAACTCTCCTTTCTGAATTTTCACTATTGGTAAAGAAGAGTTTATAGTAAAACATCTGTGTTATATGAGCTGACTGTTTGTAGGCTCTGAGTTTTTCTTCAAACACACTTCTTCACTTAATGAGTGGTAAGCATTCATTTCACCTTACAAAGAAAATAGGAAGTGAGAATGAAAAGTGTATTTTCCAGGCTATGAGGTGATTTAAGGACCTAAAATATGCCAGGTAATTACTTTAGGAAACCCACAACTTGTAGGAGCTTATTGTTGACCTCCTCCCAAAAGAAATGCAGCTGATCATGCAGGAGCAGCCATGCCTGTGTTTCAAATACAGAAATTTTCCAGAGTTCTGTTTATTCCTTGGTTTCTTGAATGTAAATCATTTATTCCTGCTAAAAATTTCAGACATCAATAATGTACAGTAGTGCATGTATTAGTTTTCAACCTGTTAGAATGGATTCAGAAAAATTCTGTACACTTAATGGTACAAAAAATCCAGTTAAAATTTCAGAAACATCAATCCAGATGGAGTCACAAGTTTTCAGTGCTGTCAGTGAAAAATCTGAACCCTTTTATTTATTGTTAAGCATTTATATATATTCAGTTCAAATTTTAATATATATTTTAGTAATAAACCCCTAATAATTTGAATTAAAATCAAGTACCTAATTCCTTGTGAGAGAACTAAATTTCTGAATTACTTTTGAAAATAAATCTGAAATATTTCTAGCATAATACAATATAATATAATGGAATATAATATATATTATGTATAAGAGTAGATACTCTTGACATTGTTACACAAACAGGCTGGCGTGCTATAACATGTATGTAGAGATTTGAAAGTATTCTGAAGCTCAGAGGAAGTTATTCCACTTTTAACAGCTCAGTTGCATCAATTCTTTCATCTTATTGATGCTGTCTTCTTTTTTATCAACTTTTTATCTCATTTCTAGCACAACTGATATCAGAAGTCACTACTTTAGTCAACTGTCTTTTAATTTGCCTATAAATTAAGCTATAAAATGGATTTTAAAATTTTTGATTAAAAGCACTAAAGAATGTTTCCAGAAGGAGACAACTGTGTTAAGCTTCCTTCCATAAAGAAGTTTTATAAGTAGGTCATAAACCCCTGAAATTAAGTCAGAAATGCTGACAGACCCCAAACTTTTAGAAGCTCAGTAAGCTCCAGTCTAATCTTCTTCTCCCAGAGGGGGAAAATCTTTTTCTTGAGAATAAATTGTAGACTGTGAAATAGTTGTTTTGTCACGTAGAGCTCTGAGTATACAGTAAAGAAATGTACAGCAAAAAAAGGAATGTGTTGTTACTATAGCAACTACAAGTCAAAAAGATATCTTAAAATATATATTTCTTCTAAATTTATCCCATGAAACATTTCCCAGTCTTGCTTAATTATGTTACACAATATAGTTTTCATTTGTTAACATGGGTCAGATGAGCTCTGAAACTACACTGGAATTACTGGAGGTAGACAGATATGAACTAATGAGAGATTTGTCCCCAGTGGACCTTAGATATACTAGGGCATGGAAAAAACTACATAAAATTACACATTGAAAACTTTTATCTTAGAAGCTTTATCTATTTGTATATGTATGTGAACAAATTGTTTTGTATAATCCTCTTCTAAGGAAGGACCACTTGTCTTACAGTTTTGGGTTTTTTTTTTTTTTAATGTTTCAAAATTATTACATGATTGTTATGACCTTTATATGAAATGTTTATATTTAGCAGACAGCTTTGACAGAAGACATAGCTGTGCTTGCAAATTGCTTGTAAGTCTGGTATGGAATTTCTCAGTTATGGAATTTCACTTTTATGTGTTTTCATTTCATAAGGAAAACCAGTATAAAATAGATTACTGTTAAACATTATTTTTGCGTATTTCATACCATGAACTATACATTATGAGAAAATCAAGGTCTTTAAGCTTTTGTTTCACTTTGTTTTACATGAAATAAAGCCAAAACAGAGAATCCTGTTGTGGTGAAAAGTAAAAAGTAATAAGACTTACAGAAGCCCATTGAGGCTACTTTGCAGTAGAAGTAACAATTTTTCTCTGATATACTGATTGTTGCTCTAGTACAGCAGCAGTACCATGGAATTTCATTCTGTGCTACACTACGGGGATAAAAAAAAAAAAAAAAAAAAGGAAAACCACCAAAAACTTTCTTCTTGAACATATGTTAAGCAGCCATAACCTTGAGATTTCATTGGGATTCCTCCATTATGTTGAAGTTTCATAGACTTTCAAACTTGCTTACATGTGTGCATCTATATGCTGTTTTCATTGTACTTTACTGTTTTCACTTCACTAAATTTTATAACATGGTATATTTCATGTTATAATGAAAAATATTTTCTCTTTTCCCCTTCATTGACCATGTAGATCAGATGTGTCGTTGAAGCCCATCTCTTTGATGAGGTACCTATAATAAAATGGAGATTCTGTGGTCTAATCTTGATTAACAAGAAAGGATGGCCTAGCAGGGGCATCTTTTAGTGAAAGAGTGAGGATGCAATCAATTTTTGAAAATACAGTTAACAGCTTCAGATTACTTCAGCCAAAGAATCGATGTAATACATTAAAATTTATCCATATTTTCAATGCAAACAAATGTCTTTATTTCTTTCAAAAACTATTGTGAAACAGATCTGTTGCTTTTACATAGGCTAGTTTATGAGAATTATTTGGTGTCCCTCTTAGGCTGGTGTCCCTAGCAGCAAATCCACTAGGACGACCTTCATATCTTTGTAGAACCTAAAAAAATCCCCATCAGAAATCCTTCTTTCCCTTCCATGGCCACTGAGAAATTTAGTGGTTGAATTACTGTCCTGGTTTCAGCAACTTTAATATTTTTTTCCCTTCTTCATCTCTGTACCTGTAAGAAGCCTTTCTGATTTAAGTTATCCTGCTATTCTAAGTAGCATAATTTTTATTGTGGTTCTTAATCACCTTAAAAAATTGTGATGTAATTCTTTTGTGTTACATATGTCCAGAAATTTCCTCTGGAAAAAAAACTAAGCAAACAAAAGAAGCACAGCCAAACACATATAGCCATACACATACATACACCACACACACACATGCATATGCCAAAAAAGCAAGAAAAAAATCTCAAAAATCAGTTTTCTTTCCCCCTATGGAGCTACATGAAGTCCGAAGGTCAGGTCATAGCAATGTGTGGATCTGTTCCCAAAGCTGCATAAGTGAACTTTAGTGTCAATCTTGCAACAGCCCCCTGCTAATATCAGAGAACAATTTCATTACTCACAGTAAATGCAGATTTCTCATGCTCATTCTGGAACACTCAAGACAGAAAACAAGACTAACTATCATGGAGCAGAGGAACAACTAACTCAATGTGCAGTTTGGTCCCAGACAATCAAAACTTGTGATTTCCCAATCTTCCAAGCACCTCACTTAATGCTGTTTATTAATTTCTTTAGGAATTTAATTCTGCTTTCATTCTCTTGTATTTATATTATCTACTTTATTTACTTAATTTTCTCTCTTTAGGTAGATTAGTCTGCCTAGAAAACTCTGCCTATAAAAGTATGACTAATATGCTATTAGATAAGTAAGATGCCCAGAATATTAAGGAATAATTGTAGATATATAGTATACCAAACATACTCCTATTTCTATTTTGTGGTTTGCAGTGATAAGTATTAAAGATAATCCTGATTACTATCTGTGTATTGCAAACCATATAAAGAGCTTTGATCAAAGTTTCTGATAGAAAAAAAAGGCTTAATACAGAAACTATAAAACACTAAGGAATATCTTAGCATCAACAAGGTAGGTATTTTTACAGATAAAATGAGAAACATAAAAATTTAAAGCAAGCAGTCATTCAGGATAAAAAAAGCTGAGGAACGTAAGCCCATATAATATTAATTATAATTTTTCCTCAGACTGTTTTTAAAAGTTGTCATCTGTAGAACATCTTCTACACAAATCATCTATCAATCAAATTAAATATTATTAATTGTTAGATACCATAAATAATAATAGTACAATATAGCAGTTGTATGTTAGATGTTAGCAGAACATTTTCTGAAATTTGGGTGTAGCAAGCTTGCCATCTACTGATCAATAGAAAAGATCTTTGGTTATATGATGTTGTTGTATACCATATTATTTACTTTGAAACTCTCTTTATATGATGAATTAGTACTTGTGTATTTAAATAAAACTGTTTCCAGTGCCTCTGAAGGTCAATAAAAGACCTCAAATGTATTGTGCTAGTGGATCAAAATTGAGTTCCTGATACATAAGGTACTTCTTATACCCATTGAGGAAGTTTTTACTAAAAGATACAATATTTTTGAGTATTTGGGGAACTCATTTGACTTTTAATGAGTAATTACTAATTCACATATGTTCTCATGAAGTTAAAATGTTCTTTTATAACCAATATGGCAAAAGCAAATAAACATACTTTTTATTTCAATTCTTTCCATTTTACAAAGAGAAATTCACTTGTCCCATGCCATCTACCAGCTTTGCTCTCAGCCAAGCCTTGTTAGTGCATCGTAGGAAATTGCAGAAAATGCAGATGTCCAGAGTATTTGGTGTTGTACACCCTCATGTTCTACTCAAATGGGTTTAGACACGGAAGTTGAAATCCACAGTTATGTTATATGTACAATAATGAAAAGTCTTCACTCTTTTGAAAGAGTCTGTCTTATGGGTTAGCTTATTCATCATCATTATTGCTGTATAATATTTCCCTTTGCCACTCTCAATTAATTTCATTCACTGTAGAATAATAACAGTATGGATAATAAAGAATGAAAATGGACAACCTGCGTTAAGACAGTGTTTGTACTTTAAACAGTGATATTTTTCAAAAAACAATAGCTTTTAAATTATTTGAAATTTTGTCAACTTAATTTTACCACATACTGCCTTCAGAATGGGTAAAAACCTAAAACTTCTGAAATTTATGGACCAGAGCAAGATTGAGAGGAAAGAATATGCTCTTTCTAAGAAAACAAGAAAGTTTGTCTTTCAACCTAATTCAATCTATACCACCTAGACTCAGTAGCAGGTTATTTTTCCACACACTTGCCATGTAGATCACGCCTGTAACTTTTTTTTTGATATCTGCCTTGCTCCCCTGCTGGATAATAATCTCCTCTAACTTCATTATTTAAACTTTTATTCTAATTTCAATTGTACTGGCATAAATCAGGAATTATTTCAATTCAGTTAAGGAATTTAAAATTACCTCTGTTAACTCCAAATTGAATTAAGGTGTTTTGCTGCAGAACCTCCTCTAAAGAGGACTAAGATTTTAGATTGCATGGGAGTATAACCTGAAGGCAGAAAGTCCCAGAGACAGAATGATTTGCAGAGACTAAGGTATTTCAAGAGATTTGTCTGCAGAAATCAATAAGCTTTGTCAAATAAATTTCCTAGCTGGCATTGAAAATCTCTGCCACAACTGCTGTACATGGATTTGTTCATCTAGCAGGTTAAAAGTCTATTCTTTGGGAAGGGGTAGAAGGAACTCTGCAATGTTTGGGATTTTTTGTTTTACTGTTGTTTTTCTTTCTCCTCTTGAAGACTACATTTCTATATCTTTCGGAAGGTGACCTGAAAGTACTCTGTGTTTCTGGGACCAGGTGGGTCAATCACTATTCTGGGAAAGCTCCTAGTCTGTTGGGGCAGATGAGTCACAGCCATCCCCCATATCAGCAGGAATACATCACAGATGAAAGCTACCCCAGTTCTCTTTGCACTTTACCTTTCACAAACACTGGCTCACCTGCCTCATCCACACTTCAGCAAATTCCAGAGGAGAGGCACCCATGACACAGCTCTTCAACTTTGCTTTACTCTCCCCAGAGTCCAACAGGCCTCATGGTCCTGCTGCCACCCTTGGGAAAGGTGTTATTCTACAAAGCTGCCTCTAAAGCATCCAGAAAGGATCCACAAGGTGGGTCGGTTGTGAGTGAAGGTGATCATACGTGGTGGAACAATAGCACTATTATGTACACTGTTACCTATTCCATGCCTTGTGGAGTTTTGGAAGGAATAGTTTAGTTCACTACAAAAGTATATTTAATATTAATAATTGGAGTAGATGACCTTTACATAAAAGGAGAATAAACTAGTGGGGAGTCCTTTGAAAAAATCTAAGATTACATTTACTTTTCTGCGCCACCAGAATCCAAAGGAAGTTCATAAAGGACGACAGTCTTATCTGAAAAGGATTTACACATTACATAGAACATATCTAAGCTGAATGGCATGATCAGTCAGAAAATACTGCACTGTCAAAATAATAAGGCTGTACATATTGGGAGAAACATAAATAAGCCAAATTTTCTGCATATTTTAAACTATGGAAAGGTGGTGTGCTTTTTGTCAACCTAAATTTAAACAGAATTTGATATTCATATGTGTTTAAGCACAGGTATCAGAATCAGAGAAATTGGGAAAATATTGCAGATATATTTGATCTTTGGAAAGAAGCTTATTAAAAAAGGTCAACTTCATTTTTCTAAGAAAATATTAAGGCTTTAAAATAGGACGGCTAAGATGGAATATAGCACAACGATAATTAAGTAGTAGATTCTAGTTATTTCTGCAAAGTTTAAATAGAAGATTAGGTAAATAAGGGATTTGGTACTTTAGCAAAATTGCTCTAAAGTAAACTTTTACATTTATTAGGATTATAATTCCAAATATGACATTTCAGTAATACTTATGAGAGCATATTTAATTACAGTACTTATGTAGATATAGCTTCTTTAAGTTCTCCTTATGGTATAATGCTACATGCAGGTCTGTAAAAATCAAATCTGGAGGCACTATTGCCTTTTCTCCAAGCTCAAGTCCAACTTCAATTACGAAAAAATACAGGAGTAATTTATTGAATCAGTCCCTTGTCTCAACTGAATTTGTTGAAGCATCTCCTTATTGTAAAGGAGCATCTCCTTATTGTAAACTTATCCAAGATCAAGTTACTTGAAATTTAAGGGGAGTAGGGGGCTCAGGCAGCAATTCATTTTTCTGAAATTTGTTCAGAATCACTGCACCGCAAATCTTAATGTAAAATGCATTACAATATGCCTTCAGATAGATTCAGCCTATCTGATTATAACCCTTTTTTTCCTCCTATAAATTTGTTTCTAAATTTTCACAACTGATATATTAAGAATAACTGTAGTTTAACTGAAGTGGTTAGATTGAAAAAAATTATATTAGTCTTTTAAACATGATTTTTGAAGCAATTAACATTCTGCATGGTTTTAGTTTTCCACATATAATTTAATCTCAGACAGCTGCTGGTATTATTCCTGGGAAATACTTCTTTCCTACTGTCAGTAAGAAAGATGAATAGGTGGTTCTCTCCTTGCCTGTACAGTCTTATTCTCTGTGCCAAGTCTAGAAATTTACATCAAAACTACTCTGTTTTTTTCAAACATAACATGTGTTCATTTATTCAGTATAGTGGACTAAATCCAGCACTATGTTTTCCTGGCTTTACCTATCTGTAATTCATACAGGAATTACTTTGAGGAAAGACACAGAGTAAACAAGCAGTAACTCAAAATAATTTTATTTTTAAAAAGAATAGCAGTAAGAAAGCTGCCATGTGCAGCTTTCATTAATCACTGCAAGAGGTAGTTAAAACTGATGGTTCTTATGAAAAACATAAATTTTAGAACTGGCTTAAGACCAATCTCTAAATAAAACAAGGATGAGTGACAGATGCTGACCCATTCCCAAAGTGCTCTGCTGCTTATGTTGGTACAGCAATTAAAAATAACTCACACCATTTCTAGAGTATGAAGTATGGACCATGAACTTTTACAGCTCCTGTAAGTTATATCTGCTACTTCTAATCCAAAATTTATACTATATTAGTTTTTCTATTTCTCTTCTATTTTTTACCAAGCTTTCTATTATAAAAGAACTTATACATGAATTACTGAATTATTTACAGCTACAGGTTCCTTAATTTAACCTGCTAATTAATTAATGCAGTAAGATATTTAATACACTGGCCTATACCTAAACAAAATAAGACTAAAACGTGCTTTCTAGACATCAGAGGCCCAGTAAATGTGATAGCAAAAACTGAGCAAAGATAGACCTGCATTGTTTTCTGTGATTGTAAATATATATGTTTAGAAATCCTAGGGAAATCCAGCACAAATCTTTGCCTTATTGCAAAACTGAAGTGGAATGTGTTTTTAAATTATTAAGAATGCTAAAGTTAAAGCTGTACACTGTGTGTCCATCTCTGGTGTATTTAATGCAGATGTGTTTTTCTGTCAAACCAGAAGTGCAGTATTTTAAATCATAATGTAAAAAATATATGAAATGTTTTCTAAACTATATTTGATTTTATCTAAGGTTGTAGTATAATATTAGAGCACAGCAATTCCTCAGTTATGATGTCTGCCTAAACCACTGGGATTAGAAATTGGTTCCTCAGTCTCTAACCAAGGCCAATGAGTCGTTGCCCCCTCACAAATTGCTTAGGAGTGTACTCGATGTCCTGCTGTTTAACTGTGAAGAGCACCAGTAAAAAACATAGACTATAAGAGCACTTTCTCACTGAAGACTGATACTTTTGTCCTTCTTATGAAGCTGTTATGTACTAAAAGCCAGGTTTTCTTCGTTATCCAATACTGTGTAAAGCATATTCTCAGACTTTATGTAATTTGTTCAATGTTTAAAAATATAAGCATTTACGCCTTTTGGATGTGAAATAATAAATGTTTCACAAGGTGCAATACAGTAGAAAATTCTGCAGCTGATGTTGAGAAGGTTTCTGATTAATATTATGTAACTGCTGTTTATTTTATAGAAATCAGATGTATATTTGGGTGCCCAAGCAAATTTGTATGCTGTTTTCGGTGGAAAAAGCACTGGGTGAATATTGACCAGAGACTGAGCGCCTCTGAAAAATCATTTTTGCTTTTTCCTCATGAACAGATGGGGAGTGAAAACAGAATCAATGACAGAGGGTAGTCATATTCCTAAGCACCGAAGTTTGTTGAGTCTTAATTTATAGTGGATAGGGAAACACCAAAGGACCAGCATCACAGGAAATCGTTTATACTGCAAATGACTCCAGCAATTAATTCCTGAAGACACTAAATATTGTCCTTTTTCCATCTTCTAACATTTTGCTGTAGAAGCCTATTTGTCCTGCAGCTGAGCACCTGTTTCAGCATATATGGTTCAAACAATACATGTGCTTTTGTGTAATGAACACAGAAATGAGAGGTTAAGACCTCATGATATTAAGATTTTGCCTTTATCCCCTTATGATCTGGAAGAATTAATAACTCTTCTTGTCCCATGGGAATAATCTCTGCTAATTTCTTTCCCACGCTCTTGTAAGAGATCCAGACATTCCTGCTCCAAAAAATCTCCACATGGTTCTGTGTGTGTAGGCACAGGCATGTGCTTAGAGGAATATTTGCATGCATAGTTTATCAAGCCCAAATTTTAGGGTTGGATATGTCCCTTACCAAGTTAATTTCTGGTAGGCAAAGATTATATTCTGATATTTGTCATTTTAATCTTTCCCACAGCTGAGTTTTCAGCTTCTGCCTAAAGGAGTTTCTCCCAGTTTCTCTTCAAATCTTCCTAAAAATATTTCAGTTTTATAACCAATCAGTAAAAATCCAAGTATGACCATATTTGCAGTCATCTAATTTCCAAACCAGGTTTCAGTGCAATTTTCTTGTCTCAGTAATTATTTCTAGTTAGACGTGATGCAGCTGTAGAATGTCATGGGAAAAGCCCAACTAGAAGGAAATACTTACATAATTAACAGAGAGGAAAAAAAAAAAACAGGGACTGACATTCAACTTTACTGAGATGCTCCCAAAACTTTTGTATTAACTTTGACACCATGTTTATCAAGCTAAAATAATTCAACTTAATAAGGCAGACAATTTATGAGACAAGTTTCTTTTTTTAGTGCTGCTTTTGGTATCAGTCACATTTTTTTTTCTCTAAAAGAGAATGGAAATTGATAAATGTAGATATGGTTAATCACTATGGGCTCATGGAAAATTCTGCATTGAAGTAACACAGAGTAATACAGCAAATGGATTCATTAAATCGAATATAATTCAAATCCTTAAAACAAACAGCATGAAACATCAGACAGAAAACATCCTGAGGTAATGTAGCCATTATTAATTATCTTCATCAGTACAGCAGAGGATGCAAATTTAATCTGAAATATTTTACTGACATTAAATGTGATTTCATTTCTTTTCTGTTTTATGTCATCCTTCCCCAGATGGACATTCTGAGGTTTTATCTCTGTCGCAGATCACACAATATTCTGAGTTGTAAGGAGCTCACAAGGATCACCAAGTTCAACTCTTAAGTAAATGGTCCACACAGGGATCAAACACATGATCTTGGCACTACTAGCAGCATCTGTTCTAATCTTGGGGTGTTGTACACAGAGACTGAAGGTGGCCATACAGTGGGGCTGCTAACAGTGGTGAACATGCTAATATGTACTAATACTTACACTGGAAGCTGGCATTGCCAACACTAATGACACTGCAAGCTCAACTTCTTCCATATTAACAAAGAGAGGACCTTCAAAACATTGATTGACATATATTTTCTGTAAATGTAATTTTCAAAAGAGAATTTTTTAAATCGAATTTTAGCCTTAGAAGGCTTGGAAAAAATTGCATGAGCAATTCTATAACACAATAATTCTATAACACTTAAATTCTTTATGACTTCATGTGCTCATATTTTCAGAGTTGTACAGAGATTCAAATGTAAGCAGAAAGAGATGGGATATGTTGCTAAGGATTCTTTGTCGTGCCTGTCCACTGCCTTCACCCACAAGCCCTGGTGAGTATCCATTTGTGCATAAATGGATTCTTCATTATTATATGGCAACACACTTTTGGTCCTGTTTCATCTTTCTTGCTCTCTTCCTGGCCAGAAAATTCTTGTATCCAGCTTCACTAAAATAAAAGAAATGATTCTCCTCCCAAAATAAATAACAGGCTTGTTGTTTGGAATCACAACAAACACATCAAATTTCTTCAGCCAATTTGGAGGGTGCATTTCACTTCCTACATGAATGCTGTATGCATCAAAAAATCTGCATTCAAGCAACTCAAGTTTTATGCAATTAGCTTATGCTAAAATTACAGTTTACTGTAATTTAAATTTGTCTATGTTCCATTTGGGCTGTCCTTTAATTTGCATCTTATCCAGTGTCTCCCAACATTTTTAAAGGCAGCATCCCATGATTCATGAAGTCTATTTGCATAGCTCCATAGCTCCTTTCATCAGAGATCCTACTGCCTCCTTCTCACTCAATCAGCTCTGCTACAGATGCTGATACTCAGACAGCAAGTCAGGCTAGGATTGATTATCTCTGTTTCAGAATATTCAAGTATTTGCTCTGTCTTTCCATGCTGGTTGATCAGGGACAGTGCACCGACACCTGAGTTAGCCATGTAGGAAATTAACTCGGGTCTGGAAGAACTAGTTTTTGGAAGGACTTGCTGGTGTTGGTTCAAGAAGCTCAATATGGCCCAGCAATGTGCACTTACAGCCCATAAAGCCCATAAAGCAAATAAAATCCTGGGCTGCATCCAAAGCACTGTGCCCAGCAGGGAGAGGAAGGGCACTCTCCTCCTCTCTTCCAGTCTTGTTAGACTCCACCTGGAGTACTTCATACAGCTCTGGGGTCTGCAATGGACATGGAGAGGGACATGGTGCTGTAAAGTCCCCCTGGAGGGGCATTAGAGCACCTTCCATTATCTAAAGAGCTCCTACAAGACAGCTGGAGAGAGATTTCTTGCAAGACCATGCTTGTGGTAGGCCAAGAGCTACTGGCTTTAGCCTGAAAGGAGACAGGTTTTCATGAAGTATAAAGACTTTTTTCCCTGTGGTGAGACACTCAAACAGTTTCCCAGAGAAGCTTCCATCCCTGGAAGTGTTCAAGGGCAGATTGGATTTACAACCTGATCTAGTGGATGGCATCTCTGCTCACGGCAGAGAGGTTGGAACTAGATGATCTTTAAGGGACCTTCTAACCCAGACCATTCTAGGACTGCTTAAATCTTGTTTATTGCCTCATTCCTAATGTGCTTTTATCTCACAGAGTAGACACTTCTTAATAATTGGAACCAAAGTTTGTACATATATGAAATATACATTGAAGGGAAGCTACACAGCATCTTTTTTTTTTTTCATAATCTGAAAAATTAAAGTGTTAAATAAACTTCATAGTAACTTTTATTTGATTCTGGTTAGATTTTCTAGAGATGCTTAAGCAATACGTTAATGTGATTTTCTCAAGACTAAAAAAAATCTCAAAAAGAAATAATATAAAAATAAAAGAGAATTTTAGCTAAAGACAGTTCTGGAAATTATTTAATTATTTTTAATATATTTATATCATATCAACTCTTAGCTTATTGATGCTTAAAACATTTTTTTTACTGCTTTCTGCTTTTGTAAATAACATATTTGAGACACTTGATTTTGTAATTTCAGCTTCAAAGGGAGGAGATGGAGAAAATTCAGAGTAACGTTAAGCCCAGGAAGAAGGCAGGGAAGGGGATAGGGGGTGAGGAAAGGTGTTTTTAAAATATGGTAGTATTTCTCATTATGCTGCTCTGATTTGATTGGCAATAAATTCAGCTGATTTCTCCAAAATGAGTATTTTGCCCATGATGGTCACTGGTGAGTGACCTCTACCTACCCTTATCTCAACCCACAAGCTTTTCCATATATTTTCTTTCCTGTGGCCAGCTGAGTACGGGAGTGATAGAGCAGCTTTGATTAGCACCTGGAATCCAGCCAAGGTCAGCACACCACACCTGTAGTAACAAAATCATGTTGAGAATAAGGATGCTAGGTGAAAGATAGAAGACTTCAAGATTTTCTTCAAAGCCAATGAAAGATTTTTGGGGTTTGCAATTTTTTATTTCTAAGTATAAACAAGCGTATTTTTCTTTTTGTTTTAAATTAATCCATTAGCTAAAAGTCTTCAATTCTTTTTTTCTGGTCTTGTAACTTGGAGATCAAAGTGAGATCTTGAGTGACACAGAATCATAATTTTTGTAGAAATTCTTAATTTTTTGAAAGCACAAAATGGACTATAAATGTTTTTCTCTCACTTTGCTTTGGGTATTAATATTTTATAAAATTTAATTATAATCCAGTATGAAAGATGTATTGACCTCTGTGTGACACTAGTTATTTTCAGAATAAACTGCATTGGAATGCAAGGAGAATAAGAATGTGTTTTTGAGCAATACAATTATGAAGAGAAATTATTTTTATTATACCGTATTGTGCTGAAATTTGCAGTATCTAAGATTCTGTTGAGAATAGTTTGCATCAGATAACTGAAGAAAAATCTGTGGAAGTTTTAAAACCTTTGAAATTGCTACAGTGAAAAACTGTATATTGAGAGTAGACAAAATAATCATAATTTGGGGTAACAGGTGAATAATAAAGCCTAATGCATTTAATGAAGATCTGTGTACCGTATGAAGCATCTGTTTCCATTTCATCTTCTCCACCCAGTTTCAACTCCCTTAAATTGGAGACATTTTTGGGATCTTCTCTCTTCAATACATATCATGTAAGTTCTGGTTAAAAAGGAGAAACTCTTACTCCTAATCAAATAATAATGAGAAAATAATGACCAATATTCTCAATTTATGTTCCATGTCTCAACACAAGACTGGGGGCAAGTATGTCAGGTAAAAGTGATTATTAGGCTATTCAATAAGGATAAAAAGCTTTAATTCACAATATAAGAACTGTGAACAGTGTGCCACTCAAAGAGAACTGATTACGCTTTATTTGAAATTTTTTCCAATGATTTTATCAATTGCAGAAATCAATTTAACCTGCTTTTTAAAATTGCAGTTTTCCTTAATAAAAAAAATCTAAAGTTTTCTTTCTTATGTATTTTATTTCTTCAACTTCCTCTTTTCTGAATATATTCTTACTTATGTATCTAGTTTTGTCAAGATAGACAGTTCTAAAAACTGCTTACTACAATTTTAAATCTGAAGCTTGGAAGAGAATTGTTTCTTGGAAGGTTCACAGCTCAGCCCTGTGTTTAGATACTCAGAAAATGACATATCTGGGTCACTGTAGGAATGATGACAACTAAAAAGAGGATAATCTAAACCTGACATTTCCCATCCATTGCAAAGATTCCATGTTATAGGATATTTATTTTCAAATAAAAGAAAATAAAAATGTTCTCTCCCAAATCCACAAACATATTTAAAGTATTGTTAGACTGAGTTGCATACTTCTAATTATCTATTTTTTTAATTATAATTTAGTTTATGGGACTCCCTGGATAAATAAGAATTTGATTCTTAATCCATTTTGACAAAATCATGCAGTAATGTATTCAGTAATGCACACTTGAAAACATGAAACTTTATTGTAGTAGACAAACATGGAGCTGTGTGAACATGTACACAGGTTGCTTATTCAAACATAGATTCTTCTCAGATTTTGTAAAGGAGGTGCCATTTTGGATTTTTTGAACTGACATATTATTGACATGCTGCTATTCAAGTAACTGAGTGAAGGTTGATATGTCGCTCACAAATTTAAAATAGATTTCTGAAACTTGCTGAAACACAAGGTTGTACTATTCCGATGGTTCCAGTGAATCTGACTTTTTCCTGTAGTACAACTATATATTTTTATCAGTTTTCAAACATGGATTTGGGATGATAGACTTTGAATTGCAGATCAGTATCAAAATTGAAAACAAAGAGGTGCGCTATTAATAAAGAAAATATAGGAAAAATATTGGAACTCAAAGTTAATCAGATTTTTAAAGCTGATATTTTAAACAATTAAGATTTTCATGAAACATGAGTTTTTCTTACACTCAATGAATAGAACATGCTTGTTCCCAGAAAATTAAAATGACACTTCTCACTGGAAAGGACAGTAAATTACAGGTTTCATCCTTTCATGCAAGGAGAAAATTGCACAGCAAATTCCAAAGGATTGTCACCTAACTCTCTCATGAGGAATTAGAGGGATGGAATGGATAACACAGATTATTTTCTTGATCAATGTCTTGAGATTACTAAGAGCTATTGTTTTAGGGTTTGATTAGTTTACATTAGCTTACTAATGAACAGACAACAAAATAATTAGAGAAACACCAGAAATTTGATATTAAATGGCTCTCATCCTGTGGTCTTACCCAATGGCTAATATTATGCATAAGATATTTGAAATGTGTAAACTAAAAGTCAAAAAATGACAAAAGGAAAACATTTCACATAGGAGCAAAAGACAGAAAAAATGAATAAGACACTCAATATCTCATTATAAGCTCTTTCAGTTTTTGCAGAACTTTGACATAGTCCAAGTAGATCAATAGCTATTAAAAATAACAATAAAATATATGGAGTGTAAATAATTTTGTAAGATGATGCTTGAGTTCTAACCTTAGAAAAATTTGTAATCCAGACACATTTTTGTCTGTGGTTAGGTAGGAAAATTCTGACACAAGATTATAATTTCACGGCATACTTTCATGGCATTTATTCTAGTGCAGAGAAGCACAATCAAAATGATCAGAACTTAATAAAAACCCATCTACATAGTCTATGAAATATACATTTATAATATTTTTAATTATCCTTAACATGCATTAACTTGATAACACAGCACTTAATGAGTTAATCTCTTTCCAGATTCATATTTATACCTTTCAGCCACCTATGATTTTCCATCAAAGGATTTGATCTTACTTTACAAATATCAAGGTAGTTTTTTGAGGCATATATTAATTCCAAGTCTTCTTATGAGATACAGAGTACAAGATCCATATCTGAAAAAGGATGTTTGTGTATATGCACATTACAGAAACTCAACTGTGTGTTATTTTTCAGCATGTTGCAATAGCTATAATTACTAGAAACAGAGGAAGAAAAGTGTCTTTATGTCTAACACTAGACTGTAATTGCAAAGTTCCTCATGTTCAACTTGGTTTTTTGCATTTTTGTTTTCTTGTGAGCATCTGCCTCTTTGTATTCTTCCCTAAAATACTAAATTGATTCAAGATCTTTGCCATTTGTATATCATTTAAGAACAAATATTTTGAAAGAATGCCATCTTCACTGATTTTTTGGGTTTTTTTCATCCTCAATCTTAATGATGGTTTAATTCACAGACTTGAAGAAAAAGTATTTTAGTCATGACAACAGAAGAGTAAAGGTAAATTGGAAGAATCGTACTGATTGTATCAAGGTATGTGATTCTATTAATATTTTGCCTCAATAAAGGAAGTAAGGATGATATACAGAACATATTAAATATTAACATTTTGTCTTTTTATACATACTAATAGAAGAAACCAAACAACAAAGAGGTGAAGAATGTGTGTTTCGTTCACTAAAAATGGTTTTAGTGAACCAAACTAAAGCTTACAAGTATTTACTGGCCTAGCTCTCATCCCTTAGTAACTGGAAGTTTTGCAGCCTGGTTGTGAATCTACTACAAAACTGTATTCACTTCTCTGTGAAGAGAAAAAATATCTGATTACAGAAAATAACCCTTTCCTTTTGACCTTTCATTTTATGAAGGAATTTTTTTTTTTTTTTGTTATCTCCTTTAAGAAAACCTCCCTATGCCATGCTCAACTTCTTTTTGAAAGTTAGAGGTTAAAATCTTTCTCTTCACATTTTACTCCCAGACCTTATGCAGGATTCTGGTAGGCCCCTTATTAGCCCCATGGGCAGCCCCACTTCAACTTCTTTAAGTGAAAAGCAACATAAAAATATTTGGCAAGTTTCAGAACTGTATTGCAATATAAAATATTTATGCATGTAAATGCATAAAAGAAGAAGTTCTAAAGGATGGCAGGCATCTGCTATTTGTTTCAAGACATGCCATTTTATTTTCAGAATTTTCAGGCCATGTGAAGTGCTGCATTGATACATTTCTCTTCAGAAACCAATGGCTGTGCTGATGGTAGCTGGTGAGTGATCTTTTGCTGTTCTTATCTCAACCCAAAATACTTCCATTATATTGTGTCTCCCCCATCCTGCTGAGGGGGTGTAATAGAACTTTGGTGGGCACCTTGCATTCAGCCAGGGTCAACCTACCACACCTCAAGGGTCTGCATTGGGACCAATGTTATTCAATATTTTCATTATAACATAGTGCCTTCTCAGTAAATCTGCAGGTCACACTGAGCTGTATTGTGCAGCTGCATCTACAGAGAGAATGGATGCCATCCAGAGGGACAGTAAAGACTATGGGGTCTGCAGCAGCTTGGAAAAAGCCAGAGACCACTGCTTCTTCTAGCAGGATCCATCTTTATTACACACACTGTAGTATTTACATATTTCTACTATGGGAAAGTTTAAAGAAAGTCTTGGGAATGTGCAGAAGGAAAGACAAAACAGCCACACCAGCTGTGTTCACCTGGCAGGGCAGATTTTTCTGTCCTTTATCCGCCATTCACTCAAACAAGCCACCTCCCAGCATTCCAGGAGGCAAAAGAGAAACACTCACACATGGTGTTTATGGCTGCAGTCATTCCTCTGGTATGCATCTTTGTCAAGAGAGCAGAAGGCCTTTATCAAAATTAAGATAAGTGTGACAAGTTGCCCTTCCAAGCAGGACTCTGAGGCCAGGATGGCTGCAGCAGGTTGCTGCTTCTGCAGGGCCATGTGAACTCAGGAAATTTAAGAGGATCAAGTGCAATGTTCTCCACTTGAGTTGGAACAATCCCCAGTATCAGTACAGACTGGAGGATTAATCAAGAAGACACCTGCAGAGAAGGACTTGGGTGTACTGAAGAATTAAAGATTTGGCATGACCCGGTACTGTGTGCTTCTAGTCCAGAAAGCCAATCATCCCCATACATCAAAAGAAGCATGGCCCAGAGGTTGTGGGAAATGATTCTTCAGCTCTACACTTCTCTCATAAGATCTGATCTGTATTACTGCATCAAGCTCTGAGGCACCCAGCACAAGAAAGACATGGACATATTAGAGCAGGTCCAGAGGAGGGTCGCAGAAATTATCCCAGAGCTGGAACTTTCCTCTGAGGATAGGCTGCGAGATGGGTGGTTATTCAATATGGAGAGGAGAAGGCCCTAGTAAGACATTTTTGTGGTCTCTCAATACTTAAGGTGTGCTTATAAGAAGGAAGAAGAGAGTCTTTTTACCATGGCTGTAGTGAAAGAATAAGGAGCAATATTTTTAAACTGTAGAGTTAGGCTGGACATAAGGAGGAAATATTTTATAAGGAGATTGGCGAGACACCTGAATGGGTTGCTCAGGGAAATTGTGGCCGTCCCATCATTGGTAGTATTCAAAGTCAAACTGAATGGGGTGAAAGATGTCCTTGCCCATGGCAGAGGGTTGGACTAGAAGATCTGGATGGATATCTCTACCAATCCAAACCATTCTGTGAAACCTGGCCCAGAAAATGGCTGCTTGAATGTATGTTCTTTGAAAAGCAAGAGTTTAGTTCTTAAGGCAATCACAAAAACAGCTTTTAAATAACTGAAAGAATCTATTTTTTATATTTTAAAATAAGAAGGAAAGGATTGTTTGGACTGAATATCAGAAATTCCTAAGATGTGAAATACCTGGCTTTTGATAATGGTCTCCATAGCTTTGTTGATTTCTGCGAGCCTTGTAAATTCCTTCAGAGTTTACAGCTAGGCAGATTTAGCAGGTACAGTAGTAAAAGTTTCCCCAACCAATCCTTTAAGCAAAATGTCTATATATAACTGAAAAGTGTGTTGACAAATTTTGTTGATGGATTTGAAACAATATTATCCATAATATTGACACAAACAGAATAGTTTCAAATAAAGTTTGTGCCAATGTTTAAGATGTTTTTCCAGAATAGAATTTTGATGCAAATGAAAACACAGTCAAGTTTTACTGGGTAATATTAAAAGGCTATATAAAGATAAGCATTATTTTTGTTTTAATTATTTCTCATTCTATATATTTTGTATGTTTTAAAAAATGAATTGTTTTTATCTATTGTCTTCTATTGCAAATTAAGTTATTACATTGTTATTCACAAAGCACTGTGATAATCAAACGCTAATCATAGTGGAACTTTGAAAACTAATTGTAATTAGTAAGGAATAAAAGATTATGCTTCATTAAGGTGCACCTTTATAGACATAACTGATCATTGTGCAAAACATCAATTTCAGTTCAGATCTAATTACAGTGAAAATTAAACCCAGGTATTTTTACATTAATAGAACTACAATGACAAATTAAAATTACAGTCTTGTGAAAATATGTTTTATTTATAATTTTATTCTCATTTACAATAGTCTTCTAAGTTGAAAGGAATGTATTCCACAGATTGGAACTTGGATTTAACACAGATATGTCATAAATAAATAAATATATATAAATAAGAAATTATGTACATTTTTTAAAAATTAGAAATAATTTTAAAATGCAAAATGCTCTAATCTCTACTTTTATAGAGAACTCAAAGTCAAGATTTTCTTCTAGAACATCGAACCTTTTCAGTAATAAAATACTACATTCCCCAAATATATCTCTCTGTCTTATTACTCCTACTAAGGCCCTTATCCTGAAACAGTGAGTTTAGTAAATTGGTTTCCACCTTCAAAAAGGCTCTGAATGAGTTTTATTGTTGCTGTTACTATTCCTTTCATTATTGTTGTTGTTATTACCTTCATCATCATCACAGAATCATAGAATCATTAGGATTATAAAAGACCTTGAAGGTCATCGAGTCTGTCGGTTGACTCAGCACTGCCATGTTCACAGCTACACTATGTCTCCACATTCTACATCCACTCCTTTTTTTAACACTTCCAGGAAGTCTACAACTTCCTTGGGCAGATTGTTCCAATACCTGACCACCCTTCCAGTGAAGAAAGGTTTGCTAATATCCAATCTAAACTTCCTCTGGCCCAACTTGAGGCCATTTCTTCTTGTTTTGTCGCTTGTTACAAGAGAGAAAAGATCGACTTTCACTTCACTAGACCCTCTTTTCAGGCAGATGTAGAGAGTGATAAGGTCAACTTTGAGCCTCTTTTTCTCCAGAATAAATAACCCCAGCTCCTTCAGCTGCTCCAAAACATCCCTTGTAAACTGTAAATTAAGTAAACTTTAATAGTTCTCATGAAGAATTAATGAGAATTCTAAATTGAGGAGCAGTGAGAAAAAGCTGAAGATAAGTCCCTGTCAGCCAGCAGCCAATCTGACTCTACACACTTTAGTTAAACAAATTAACACTTTATTTCTCTATGCCAATGCTTCACCTTTATGGGTTTTTCCCTTTTGTTGTGGTGTTTTCACATACTGAGGGCATCAGGACTGAAACAGAAATAAGTTTTGCACCTCTAAATCCAGATCTGAGAGCGAAGAGAGGGGGAAGTGGTGACACGCAGTTTGTGTGTGCAGAACGTTCATTTTTCACTCCTCTGGAATTCCCTTTCTCTTGGTGCACGTTTTCTGCAACACAGACAGCAGGAGAGAGCTCTCATTTGCTTTTATTCAGTTTTTAGCTAGCTGAGGCAGAGAAGTTCCCCAGAGCTTGGCCTTTCTTTACTTGGAACTGATCAGTCCTGCTCTGGACTGAAAACCCAGAAAAATACCTGTGACCCATCGGGGCCCAGGACGCAGCATTTTCCAGCGTAGGAGGGACTGAGTGAGCCAAGTTACAACCCACAGAAAGGACTTTCTGAATTTGCCATCTCTTCAGAACAGTGAGAGGTTCCATTTTTAAAATTATTCATTTTTTCATGTTTCTGAATACTTTGCTCGTTGAATAAACAGTTTCCACTTTTATTGAAGGAGATTTTTATTTCCCGAACCAGATGGGGGAGGGGACACTTGAATTTGCTTTCTAGAGAGACCCTTTCAGAGGTTTCCTCCCAAATTTTCCCTAAATCAGGACAAAAGAGCAGTATTTTTAATCAAATTCTGCTGCATATTCTATTTTGGATGTTTATACTTAAGATCCTCTCTCAGAGTTCACCACACAATAAAGACTATCTCACTTATAATTCAGTTTCTGAGGCCTTAGATGTGCAATGGAGTTACAGCAGTTTAAAAATTTATTCTACATCCATAAAGCTGCAGTTACTTAACTGTGTCTCTTCCTTACTGCAGGAAGCCCATAGAAAACCAAGCTGGTTTGTCTTACATTTGCCATGAGCTGTGTTCACATATGCTGTCACTAAGATTGTTTTCACTTGTGGTAATGCCTCAAGTATAAGTAACTGACTAATGAGTCTGAGCAGTAATAAATATTCAGTTTCCAGTAGATAATCATATTAAATGTGTACCAGTAAATGGAAGAGACTTAATCTTCTGTCTGGTCACAATCCACCCTGAAGTCCTTGCTCCTGATCTCAGTGTCACAGTACATCAACTGACGTGACTTCTTTTAAAAATTTATTATTATTATTATTATTATTATTATTATTATTATTATTATTATTATTATTATTATTAATAATAATAATTATTATTATTATTATTAAGTAGTAATTATTATTATTATTAATTATTATTATTATTATGAAGTAGTAGTAGTAGTAGTAGTAGTAGTAGTAGTAGTAGTAGTACTATCTCCAAAGTGGATTCAGTTGCACGGCAGAGAAGGAACTGAGGTAAGTAAATTCCATTTTCCAGCACTGTGGGTGCAGTGCATAATGCTGTAACTGGTGGTGTGAAGTCCACCTAGTACAGAATCATAGAATCATATAGTAGTTTAGGTTGGAAGAGACCTTTAAGGATAATTTACTACCATGCTTCCAATACAAATCTGGGTGAGCTGTATTGTTTGAAAAATTCTCTTTCAATTCATAATCATGAATACACTTTTAAAGACTTTTAGACTGAATACCTCAAAGTAGTGAATTTCTTTTTCCTCTGCCTTTCCCTATAGGGTGTATGAACTGATTTGCCTTAAGTCAGAAACTGAATTTATTATTTGTGAATCTCAACATGGTCCCCTGTGTACTAGAACATTTTATGTGTTTCACTGGACTGACTTTTCCCTTATTATTGGCAGAATATACCCACCTTATGGATGATAAATCAAAGTCATTAGGTTACAAAAGTCTCAGAAATAATTCTGAAGACATATAAAATATGGTGGTGGGAAAATGAGGCTAAAGCATATTTGATAGTACAAGTGTTTATGTAAATAGGACAAACCAAAGAAAGGTAGTAGCATTTGTTAGATCAGCTGTTACAACAGTGTAAAACAGAAAAGCTTGATGAAAGCACTCTGCTGAAAGACATGCCAACATTTAGTATATTTATAAGATGGAGAAATACATTTTCTTTACTCCCCAAATATCTTCCTGTAATTCTTTCTTTAACATGGGTCCAGTTACAAGGGTTGAAAGCATGAGCCAAACACCTTTTCCAAAAAACAGTGTCAGGGAAGCACTTAGTTCCTTTCCCTGTCAGAGCAATGCCCTCTACTGTTCAAAGTACTCTGCCAATCACACCTTGTTGCCCAGACTCCTTGAGGGAAATTAAATTAACTTACATTTACATATCTGCAACTATCTATTTATCCTGTATAAAGATCTCCATAGACATTAGGGACATACAGACTCTTCAAAGCAGTCTGATTTTACTTGATTTTAACAGTCACTTAAGGACAAAATGACTTATCATCTAAAATTTTTTTCCCCCTCCCTCCTTCAGTTTTTTACAGGGAATCTAGATGATTGGTATGAATATTTAGCAGCAGACATCTAGGATGAGGTGGGATGAAACACCCATTCTTACGCTGTAAACTTAAGATATCAGCAATAACGATCAATAACTGTAAGAAAATGGCACCCAAAACCTGAGTTATCCCCTGGGTATTTTGGTTGGTTTGTTGGTTTTTATTTGCATATTAATGAGACAATTTTGCTAACTGGATGCACAACACACATTTAGAGATTCAGATCCACTCATTACTTGCTGTAACACCTTTCAGCCAGAGATCTTCCAATCCTATCTTGCATTCACTCATGCAGACAAGATTGAGTAGGCAGGCAAAATGTGGACAGAATCTTATCTGACAGAATAGTGACATCTGTCACCTTTTGCTATATTTATGCTTGTAGGTTAAATCCAGAAGCCATGCTGGATGCTGGATTTCAACTGATTACTCTAAAATTTTTCAGAATTTTCTTTTGGCACTTAGAAATCCCCCCAAAAATCTAGGCCACAGATAACTCCTGATAGACAATTTCTGTATATTTCCTATTTACTTAGAAGGCTAAGAATTTCCATGAAAGCCCTCTATGTCAGCTGGTCTTAGTATATCATATTTTTAAAAAATGTACTGGCAAGGTCAGTGCCATTTGCTAGAAGGAAGTGTTTGTTAGAGGTAGCAAGATAATAAAAGTATTCTAGAAGTGAATGACAAAAAGTAGGATATTTCACTTCTTTTTTGATCGGTGTACTATTAGTATGACAACACATTAAAATTGTTACATGTTGAATCAGATTTCTGCGGATCTACATCATCCTGTTCCCAGATATCATTGTCTCGCCAGCTTGATGTTTAGCAGCTGGCATTCAGCTTGCAGTATTTCTTTTTGAATAACATGCTAAAATACTAAGAATTCTATTGTTTTCCTACATTTACTGTGTGCCAAACTGCATGTATTACACCTTACCATAGGCAAATGCTGCATAGCACAAAAATAATTGAATGATAAATCCTAAAAAGGATTAATCAGACAGAGATTAAAAATAACTTCTCACTTTTCTTAAATAATAATGGGCTTTAGGCTGTATTGCTTCTTCCTTCTATGGAAAAAGGAAAAAGAATATATTTTCTATGGAAAATATAACTGTAAGAGAGGAAAACTTGTGCAGTTCACATCTTCATAGCCTCCTGGAGGAGATCAAATGCAGCAGATAAATTATACCCTTTTGAATCTGGTATGCTTGGGGATCAACTATGGTTCTGTAAGAGAAGCACTAAAATGTGTTTATTATTAGTTAGTTTAGGCCATTAGACTGGCCACAGAATTAGGAGTTAGAGACTCTTTAACTTTGTGATCTACAAAATCCTTAATAACCTTCTGCTGACGTCAATAGAATTTAGTTTTTGGTGTTTACTGTCTCATCTATAAGAGAAGGATAATACTTATCAGCCTCACAGGGATCATGTAGGATTAATTATTTAATAGTTAGACACTGATGTAAAAGGCAAAGTATTCTATTGCCTTCACAAATACTGAAATATGACACTGTCATCTTGCAGTATCTAGCTGAAGGTGAAAAGAGACAGTGTCTGTTGTGTCAGCAGTAACACACATGGGAAACTGCAGCATTTTGTTTTTGCTGAAGAAACACTAACTTTCCACAGCAGTAGCTTAACTCCACTTTAAGCAATTTATATCCTATGTGCAGTTTGATTAAGCTGGTCGTGGAAAAAAGACTGAAGAATGCTAAACAGAATTTAGGAAGAGCAATGCAAGTCATACCAAAAAAAAAAAAAAAAAAAAAAGAGACTCACAGATTTGTTCTCAAAGATATTTTTGAACCAGATAATGCAAGAAGGATATGCTAGTTGGTTGGATCATTGTATAATTTTTCTCTTCTAGTCCTGAATACTGAAAATGTGCTCAAATGTAGCTCATCCTTTCATAATATTTTACAGCGAATTATTTTTTGCTAAATCTTTCATGAACAGTAGCCATAATGCACAAAATAGATATTTAAGTTAAAAAAACATTACATTTCACTATAGCTGGAAATAGATTTTTTTGTAGTTCCTCTTCAACCACTTTTTGAAAAGCAGCTAGAGAAGAGACTAGTAATTTCTGAGATGTTTGATTGCTGGACAGCAGAAGAAATCTGATCAGAAGGATATTGGTGAAGGTACAAGCACACTTTTGGTATAGAAAAGTAGCTTTCCAGCACAGAAAGGAAGGCCAAGAGTTTTGTTATTTTAAAAATAATGAAACAGTAAAGTCTTGGACTAAGAATGAAATGTAGCCTGCCTACAGGTGACAAACAAGGTGTATGGCATAATTCTCTGTATGTAACTTGCTTTGTGCACTGGCCATTAGCATGGTGTAACTCTCCCATGGATAATCTGCAGCCAGCGATTGCCTTCCACACAGGTTTATTTTGCTTTACTTTGGTAATGAGAAAGGTTTATTCATATTTTCTAATATCAAAATGCTCAAAGTAAGACCAACAGGGAATTACAATCCTGACCCTGAATCTTCTAATATGTATGGGTAAATTTACATATCTGAGTAGCTGCATTGACTTCATTATGATTATTCACATGCGTAGTGCAAAATATAGATGCTTGCAGATCAACCCTAAGGCAGCATTTTCTGCTTTGTGCATTTTACTTCACTGAGTGACTGAAGGCGTAGTGTAAGTCAATAGTCCCACAGCTGCATGCAAACAGGAAAAGAGCATTATTACTCTTGTTTTTCACTTTCCTTTCAAAGTTATGTGAACACATTTTCAAAGTAGTAGTTGACAGAATTGTTTAATGCAGTTTTGTGTTGTTTTAGGTATTTATCCAGTACCAAACTCATTACCATCTCATCCTATGCACCCATAAGTTACAGATAGCTCTGATCAGATATTCACTAAGCTGTCTAAACAGTTTAAATGTACAAAAAGCAACAGTAATATAAATACTAATCATATTTTACCAGTAGTGTGTTATTGCACTCTTTCATGAGACAATAATGTAGTTCTGATATTGGAATAAAGTGTTCATTCTTCAGCCTCATAATTTGGGAACAGGATCATAACCTCATAAAATGGCAGAATCCTGCTATTATCACTCAATTATTACACCAGACATTCTAGTGTACCTGCTTACTATAGCTTTATTAGAATTCTGTAGCTATTAGCATTCCAGAATCAAAAAACTGTCCACACTCACTATAAAAGTACTTCCCAAATTTGTTATTTTTAATTTGTTTCATACCAGGGAGAAATCAGATTTTAAACACAAAGAAGTCTACACATATAACACCGATGAGAAATCTACTGGAAGCCATTCAATTAAGAGTTGGACTTGATGATCCTTGTGGGTCTATTCCAACTCAGAATATTCTGTGATTCTGTAAATTCTTATGCAGTTATACTGTCCGTAATCATTTCACCTGCATTGCCTAGTGGGATGTAGGATTAAAGCCACATGACTCCAGCTGATTTAATGAAAATAAGATAGCCAAAACCATTTGAAACTGAGACTCTGAGAAAAATGTATAAAACACAGGACATTATGATAATCCCATTACAAACTCACTTACCACTTCTACCCTTCTCACAAAGACGATTGTCATGACAATTCACAGTCCGGTCCCCTCTCTAGGGATTTACTGCTGAGCAAGCAATGCATTAATCAGAACCTAATAAAATTGCATTCAGTTTGCATTCACTTTGCACAGGTATAAAAGGCTACTCAAAATGCCATGCAACACAGAATTACAGTAATTGCTTTTAAAAGGTATATAAAGACAAAAAAACACACCAGTAGCGTGAACCATGTTATGGGGACTGAATCTAATGTTAAATGTGTCAGTTTTTATCTTGACTTTCATTCATACAATTTTATTGTCAAAATTTAAAAAAATATTGTAAGTTATGCAAGGAAAAGGACATTACAATGACATCTTAAACATCTGAGAGCACAAGCTTTTGGAAGGGCCTTTCATAATCTTACTGTACAGGCTTGAAATGTTCAATTTTGAGAGCCTCAGTACAGTGGAAATTCTCCCTTGTTTGGTAGTTCTAGATATGCCAGTACTACCCAAGATGAAAACACAGTTTAATATTGGTGGACCTCAGGTGTTTAGAGGCATGTACAAATTGCCTAAATGCTTTACTTAAAATTTTCTCTGACAGGTTTTGTTTGTCTCCAGATTTGTCCTGGAGTTTAAATGCTGCTGATATCATTGTTTCACCATTAACCTGAATCTAACTGATAATAATAAAGTTTATTCCCAAAATAATTGTTCTGAAAGAGAATCAAAATTATTCCACATATTTTATTTAGACTGAAATAAGGGAACTCTCAGGTTTTCATAAATTTACATGTCTTCACTTGCAGAATAAATCACCGGTGTTTGCAGAGTTTGGAGAAAAGCTCAGAGGCCTAGGCTTAAGTGAGATTTGAAGTTATGGTTAAGCAATGTCCACCTTTTTTTAATATATCCTTTATGTTGAATTTCACATCTTCTTCCATTGTGTTTACTTACATTAATTAAAAAAAAAAAAAAAATGGAAGCTGTTTCTTCTGGTTTCTTTCTTTGTAGTTTGAACTTTGAGATTAATACTTTGGATTTTCTTCAGGACTGCATATAATTGTAAGACTATAAAAAAATTCTGTTCAAGCCATTAATCTAGATTAAAGTTTTATGTGCACAAACCAACATGAGATTCTCAAAGAAATTGATATTTATATAACTCCATGAATGGTGGATAATATTGACTTGTAAGGTTTTTGTACCATATCTCATATATATCAGTTTTCAACTCTGATTCAAGTATTTTCTTGTTACTGTATTGTAGATAACATCAAGATTTTGTGTGGGCTTTTTAAAGGTTATCTTTAAGAATTCCTGGGGATAGTTCACAATACTTGGATATGTCTATAAAGAACTTAAATATTTTCTTTTATAGTGATTACATTTGGTATATAAGTTATGGAAAATAATTAAAGTCCATTGCATACTTTTTTAAGAGGCAAAGCTAATAACATCTTAAGAGCTGGTAAATTTGCTTTGTAACATTGTTCAATACTTTAAGATTTCTGGATAAAAGGTTTTATCTTGCAATCGCTATTATCTGGCTTGTCATAAATATATGTTAGAAATGTTTAAGTTATTTTAAGAGAAGTCTTAAAACCGTGGAAATCTTCAGCAAAAAGTTGTGGTGGGTTTTATGAGAGAGTTTTGGGTTTTTTTAACAAACATATGTGTGCATTTTATAACAAGTTATTTCTTGTCCAATGTTATGCTGCTTACATTTTTTTCACCTTTCCAAATTAATCAGCAAGTTTATTTTTTACAGAGAAAAGAGGATTACAATTCTGCTTAAAATGACTCATGGTAAACTAGCTGACAGAAATAAAAAGTACAAATATAGAATGTTTTTTGTGTCAGCTGAGAAATGTCTCATGTAATTGATATTGTTGCATGTACTCCCTTTAGATAATTTAAGTTCTTGCATAAGTCTTCTGAAATTGAGAAGTTTTACTGTCTATTCATATACTCGGTAAAATATACATATGTTGTGGTGGTGTAGGTCGGTGTGGGAAATCACTGCAAGAAAATCAGACTCACCAGTGAGCAGAAAAGGTTCTGGGAGCCAAATATTGGGGAGGCCGTAAGTGTGGGCTGGGTACGAGAGAGATCAGCACCTCTGAGAGTTCACTGCTGGAGAGACCAGGGCAGGAGGGGTGGGCTAACCTTGACTGGATAACAGACCCACCCAGCCACTCTCACTCTCACCTCAGCAAGATGGTCAGGATAAATAAGCAGGAAAATTCCATGAGCCCAAACACTCTTCAGTTAGTGTCTTGAGCAAAACAAACTC
Organism: Onychostruthus taczanowskii; assembly: GCF_017590055.1. Taxonomy (NCBI): domain Eukaryota; kingdom Metazoa; phylum Chordata; class Aves; order Passeriformes; family Passeridae; genus Onychostruthus; species Onychostruthus taczanowskii. Next base: position 15,101,101 of record NW_024497629.1, on the reverse strand, counting down.
AACTTGGGGAAGATTAATTTCATGTAGGTCAATAAAAACAGAGCAGGATAGTATGAAACAAAGACAAAAATAAAAATACCTTTCTCCTACTTCTCATTTTCCCCCAAAGTTACTCTTCACTTTTCACTCCTTCACTTATTTTTTGTCTCCTCCCTCTCTCCTTGACAAATGGCTTATGGGGATAGGTTATGGGAGTTGAGATCAGTAACACTTCACCTCTGCTATACATTCTTCCTCATGCTGTTTTCCTACTCCACTATGGGATCCCTCCCAAGGGACATAGTTCTTCATGAACATTCTCCTATGCCATATATAATTTTGGTTTTCCCTTAATTTGTTTATTGAAAAAAAAAAAAAAAAGAAAAAATCCAAAAACTTGTTAGGGATTTTATTTCTCGGCCTATTTTTTAAGCACTATATGGATGGCTTGCTTGCTGCTTTTTCTAACATTTAATATATTGTCTCACATAAAATTGTTGTTCCAGACAATACTGTGAATTTTGTCATCAATACCAGCATCATGTTCATAAATATTTAATAATGAAATCTCTGGATATATGCTTCTCAAAGTAACAACAAAAACCAGAAACAAACCCCACTGCTTAGGGCACCCTGAAGAAACCAGATTCTTAGACATTTAAACAAGCTGAGAGCATAATCTCAGCTTGTTTAACCCCAAAACTGCAATATTATATTGTTAGAACATTAGTGGATTTCAATTATATTAATATCTACTTGTAGAGAACAAAACAGTATAGTGAGATATGCTGGTTTAGATATGAGGTAATTTCCAATCTTGAACTGGGGAAGTAGTACACAAAAATATAGATAATTTCTCCCCTATTAAAGAATGTCTCAAGTTGCTGTATTTTATTTTATAGTCTCGACTGCAATGATTCTTCCTACACTTATTATTCTTGTTTATTTTTTCTTGATTTTTCTTCAAATCATGACACAGGAAGATATTGATAGTGGTGACTTCCTTGTACTTCTAAATATTAAGGTTCAGTATATGTGAATTTTTGTTTACAATTAAATTCATCCTGGATATTCTTCAAACCATGTACTTCAGCTGATCTGAAACATAATTATATTTTTTACCTTTGCATATTTTTACCTTTGCATTTATTTATGTTCTAGTTTACTCCATCTGAGGTAAACTTCACTGGCAACCTAGGCCTTGGCTTCTCTGGCTATTAGTTCCACCCTACAGGTACTAGGGAAGTTTATAAATAAAGAAAAGTTTTGACAATTAATACAGAAATCTGTAGTAAGAACAGATTCTCATTTATTTTTAACTTTATAATGTTTTTGTATTTTCAGTAACAATGAAATAAAGTAGTATTGTCTTTGGATTGTTTTACTGAATCGATCCACAGTCTGTTGGGTAATTCTTCTGCTACTGTTATTTCTTTTGCTCTATGCTAAAAAAAAAAAAAAAATAAATTGGCAGGAACAACAGATTTATACTCTTCATTTTCATCTTCTTACTTTTCATCTTCTTGTTCTATCTTTGGTTCGTACTGTGCCTGTCTAAGAAGTTAAAACCAGAAATTTATAAATTGGTGCTTATTAATTAATATATATATATATATATATATATATATATATATAAATATAATTAATACTGTTGTGTATCAGATTTTTTTTTCCTATTGTGAAATAAGGAAATTCTTCTTAAGAAAGATGTTAAGACTTGACAGGTACTGTTTAACACAGAGGAAAAGAGGGACTATTCACTTGTGAAATCATCCCACTCGGTGTAAATTTGTACATGCTGAAACCCAATGTCATTCAGAGTAATATTTTCTCAGTGTTTGTTACCCATGTAGATGTAAGTTTGTGTGCTGCTTTGAAATATTAGCTTATGGCAAAGTTCAGGTACTGTTGATCCTATTGTTTAAGAACTGTCCCACTAGATATTTTGGCGTGTACATGCAGGAAGGTGTACTTGTGCTGGTAGAAGATTCTTTTGCAAAAGCTAAGATGCAAAAGCATCTTTTTTTTGTTTTTTTTTTTTTTTTTTTTTTTTTTTTTTTTCTCATATTAATTTTACTTCCTTTGAACAGATCATGTAGTAAACAGAATTTCTCTGACTTCTTTTTAATACAGATTTTCACACAGAGAGCTGTTTTGGGATATTTTATTGCAATAAATTTAACATAATTACTTTTTAAATTAAATAAAACTCACACAGGGTTTCTAAACAAAATGACTTTAAAAGTAAATAGACATACCCTATGCTGTGAATCAAAAGCTAGGATGTCAATATCCTGCATTACAAGTAGATTAATTTTTTCTTCTATAATCCTCAAAGGACAATGGAAATTTATTTTTTTTTAATATTGAAAGCTTTTTTTTCAACCTATGTCTAAATGTCACTTCATCAGTTTTTTATCTATTGTAATTTTCTTGGATAAACTCACTCAGATTCTGTTTTACTTTGGGTGTCATTTGTCATTGATGTTTTTTTACCAAGTCATAAATCTGTATGAAAACTATACTCAAATACAGAGCTGTTAGTATGTATTTTTCTAATACTTTTTTAACATAAAATTTAGCTGTTTTCTTCTCTTACTGTGTAAGAATAGATAGCCTAAAGTTTTGAAGAAAACACTGATTCATTATTAATTTCTAGAGATTTTGACCTGGAAGTCTCAAATTCTTGATTTTTTTTTTAATTCCTTCTTTGTAGGAACTGTTTAGACATGAATTCCTGATTGATATTTCCTAACTGTAATACGAAATAGATGACATCTCTAAGTCCCATGGAAATAAGACTCTCAAGAGTGAAAGCACTGACAGCTATGGAGGCAAAAGGAAAGGAAAGGAAGTGAGAACAAACTGATATATCCATACTTGAAAAATAACTCCCATCTCCGGTAAAACAATAACAATTATATTGACTGCACTTCAAAAATCCCTTTCTTAATTAAAATTAATTTCTTATTTTTAAGACTGTTGAATAAAACTAGAACATATTCACTATGAGGAGAGGGAAATGATATTCCGCCCCTTGAATCCCCAAAAACTGGAAAATAAGTACTGTGAGGTTCAGACATGCAGGCAGTTAACTCTACTAAGACAAAGTGGGCTCCACATGAAACGAAACATTTTAAAACGGAATAAGTACTAATGCTTGATTTCTTTTTTTGCTTTAATAATCACAGGTATTAAACTGAGAAAAGCTCAGGGGTAATTATATTATCAAGTACAAATAATGAAATATAAACAGGATTGAAATGTTCTTCTTTCGTACAGAATGAATGTAACATGGGCAAATCTACAACATGGGTTTTAGAAAAATCAGTAATAAGAGAGGAATGTAAATACTCCAGAAACAGTAACCTGAAATTACAGGTAAAAAAAAAAAAATTAAGGTCCAGATTGTATTGCACCAAGACCTTTAAAAGATTACTGGGCACACTCATGAAAATCTACATGTTCTATATATTAGCAAAATTCCAAGAACCATCAAAAAGACGAAAAATGAGTATATTGAAAAATATTCTATTTATTGCACAAATATCTAAATGCAATGTTGTTTTGGTAAAACTATTTGACTTAAATAGGTGATGAAATAAGTACCTAAGACTGGAAAAATGCAGACAAAATATCTGTCTCCAGACAAAGAGGAAAAAACTCTCTAGGCAACAATAAGGTAGGCAGCTTTTTAATGAAAATATATGGGGCAAGAATAACGAGAGGAATTATTAATAAACATTTGTACAATAGTGATGAGATCAGCATGTTGCAACATGGAACTCTCAGAAATGGGTTACATTAAACCACTGTGTTATATAAAAGAATCAAAGACCTTATGGTTATTGAAGAAGAATGCAAAAGAGAAACCTTTCAGATGTCATATCTATTACATCTGAACTTTGGTAATGCTTTGGCACTATGTTACACAGCAGACTTAAAATCAAGGCAAGGTCCTGTAAACAATATTATTAGACATTGAATATGAAATTGTCTGTTAAAGAAAAAAAACTATTGGTTAGAAACATTAAGAATTCTATACACACCAAGCAAATGACCGGATTTTTTGCTAGAACTATTGGATTTTAACCTTACCTGTTGGACAAGTCGTTGATTTGATGTGTATCCCATTTCACTAGCTTTTAGCTCTTAGTCATGCAACTACTTATGAAGCTGTAAGAAGAGAGCTAAGGATGAAAATAGCCTGTAAAAATTTAAAGTGAAACAATTATTTACCATATTACACAATAATGTAGTAAAATAAACAATACACTACTGACTAAAGCATTATTTTTGTAGACTACTATTTCAGAGTTGGAATTTTAATACATTTAGCAACTTATACAATTTAAAAATCCAGGTTTGATTTGTTGAAATAAATCTAATTCATAAACTCCCTACCTACTCTATTATCTATTACCTATGAATAATGTGCATTAAATTTTTAAATTAAAATTTTAAAATTTATCGCTGCTGCAATCTCACAGCTCTGTTCTCTAAAACTTGTGGGTCATTCAGAAAAATGAACTAGTTCTTTGTTGTCTTATATTTAGTCTAAGAAGGTGTTTATTAGTTGTCTTGTAATAAGTCTATAATTCTTTTCCAAAGGGAAAAGAATAAGATGGTGAAGATTGTTTTCTTATAAAAGGTTTAGTTGTCATTGTGTTACTTTATAAAAATTTTCCTGTAAATTTATATTTGCATCAAGAAAAAACAGGCTGAGAGGATTTCAGAGATTTGTTTTTGCAGATTTTCTCTCTTCAGACTCTTCAGCTATGATTCTAATCCAAGTAAGACATTTAAATACTGTTTTCATTTGAGAAATAGAGATATTATGAGGTATGACAACAAAGGTCCCTTAATATAATTTGAACAACAAAAATGTTTCAAATACTTTCAGATGAAGATTTATAAACACATATACTTTGTTAATAGGTTGACGTTGTAAATTTTTAATGGAACAAAAATTATATTTAAGCTCTCCAACTGGTGGACTAAGTTTATCATTGGCCAATAAGTGCCATGACCTAAGAGATAATGTATCTAGCCATGTATGGAAAATTCATCTCAGTCAGAATAAGTATGGCTGCTTTCATTGCATCTTTGTTAGATGCTGAAGAAAAGAATGTGTCATAAAATTACAATTAAAAATGCAGTTTTCATACCACTTTTAACCCTTTGGTGTTGAGTCTTTTAGTGCAAAGGATATTGATATTTTATGGAGCAGACTGGAACTCTAGTCTTGTCATTCACATTTATGTCAGAATAAAGATCTTTCCAGTCTCATGACCATTGGATCCTTCGCTCCAGAGTGTCTCCATTGCAAAAGGCAAAAAAAATCTCCAATGCTTCTTTATATCTGCCCCATGCATTTTTATGTTGTCTTGCTTCTATCAGACTGCATCAAAACTTTGGTGAGGACTCAAATTATTAGATACTTATTAAAAAAAAAGTCAAGATGAGAATCTACTTGTGATTCAGTAGCTCTCTACCTTCAGAAGACAGCTAGCTGTAATAGACCAGGAGTCCCCATGGATGTCTAAAAGTTCCTGAACACATGCTGTAGCAATTATAGATAAAAAAAAAAAAGACAAAAACAAACAAACAAAAAAAAAAAAACCAAAAAAAAAAAAAACAAAAAAAAAAAAAAAAAAAAAAAAAAAAAACCAAAAAAACAAAAACCTCAAAAGGCTTTTTTGCCTTGTTTTCTGTTGATTTGAGTGAAAATTAGACAGTTATTTTTGGAGAAATTTGTTTTTTTTCCAATACTGAAAACATAAAATTCAAGCCAAATATTGCCTAAAATATGTGGTATAGTTCTCTCCTTGCAGGTTTTTAGTTCTTATCTTTTTTTTTTTTTTTCATATTTCTGTTACCAAGACAGGGATTTTGGTTTTTAACTGTTTTGCTGAATAACAGCTCTGAAACAAAAGTGGAAAGTACCCATAAATTTAATAGAGACTTCAAAGAGAGAAATTATTTTATTTTCATACAACTAAAGGGAGGGTCTGCAGAAAGATAGAGCCAGATTCTTTCAGTGCTGTCCAATGACAAGACCAGAGGCAATGGGCTCAAAGTGAAATAAGAGAGGTTCTCTCTGAATACCAGGAAACATTTTTTTCCCTGTGAGGATGACCAAGCACTGTCACATCTTGATCATCTGCTGATTTTTAAAATACCAACCCTTGAACATGCTGAAAAAGTGCTTAAAGATAGTCCTGGCCCACTGGCTTGAGCAGGAGCATTGGATGACATGATCATAAGGGGTTGCCATGGTTTAAGCCCAGCCAGAGCTCAGCCCCACACAAACATTCTCTCACTCCCTCACAGTGGGATGGGGAAGAAATCTGAAGAGTAAGAGTGACAAACTCATGGGTCAAGATAAGGACAATTTAGTAGGTAAATCAAAAGCCACAGTTGTATGTGAAATAATACAAGGAATTGATTCATCCCTTTCCATGGGTAGGCAGGTGTTCAATCAAGCCAGGGAAGCAGGGCTTCACCATGCATAACAATGACTTGGGAAGACCAACACCCTAACTCTGTAATGTCCCCTTCTTCTTTCCCAATTTTTTTTTTGTTGGGCTAAAACCAGCATACAGGTCCTTTCCTACCTAAATTGTTCCATAATTCTATGTTTTCTTTTATTAAAAGACGATATTATTTTCCAAAAATTTTCATTTAAGGGAGAGAATCATGTTTCAATACTTTATTTGTCCTCTGCCTATGACAGACAAAATCATTTAGCTTCAAAACTCTAGTTTTAGTAAAGAGATGCAGATATTTTAATTCCAGCAAGTAAACCTGTTGAGACAGTTCTCTACAGAAAATTAAGATGATATTTAAGAGAAGGCAGAGGGTGCTCTTTAAAAAAAAAAAATTTTTGATTTTATTATATTATGATTTCTTACAAGGCAAGACTGTCATGCCTTTTCACTGATCAAGCGGTATCTGAATAAACTGAATGCAGTAGACATTTAATTTCATGTAGGGGTCAATGCCTGTGTCTCACAGTGATCCTAGATGTAAGTACTACAAGACTAACAATGTGCCTCCATTCACCAACATAAACTTTATTAAGGTGTGTAGAAAGAAATTCACAGAGACATGTCCTCCAAATTCTTAAACAAAATACTCCGGACAGTGACTGAACACAAATTTCCTGAACCACCAGGTGTGCTCACTTTAGTTTAGGGAAGGGGCTACTGGAACCATGGCAAATTTCAATGACTGTAAGACCAGAAAGGAACATGTTCTAAATTTACGCTGTGCTTCTCGTGTTCATAAAGTCTAAATACACGCTTCAAAACTAAATACTGAGCCAAACAAGACTTTTGACTTACTGGAAGTTGTAAATGAACTAATAGAAAAAATAGGTAGCAAAACATGCTGAAGAAGAAATTTCCTTCAATCACAAAAAGCAGATTAGGTGCAGAATTTTGTATGATTCCATGCAGACCAGAGAAAACATTTCACCTGCTGAAGAACAGGAAATAAATCAACAATAGCTCAAAAAACAGCAGATGGGTCTCTTCTAAGATTGCAATTCATTAATAAATTCAACTCCCATGTCTAATATGGGAGGATTCAGATCACAAAGTAAACAGCAGATATATGCATGTTTACTGTCTTCAAATTCCAGTTAAAGTCAGGAAAGATGAATATGCTGAATCTTGCCTGTTGCACAGACGCTAAATCCACTTATTACAATCTTAGATAAATCAGCCAGCTTGTGCACAGCTGCAGATCCCCTGTAGATGTGGTGCTATATCTGCCAGCCACATGTGTTATCTCAGCTCTTTTGGAGCATCACAGACATTCCTATGTTTAGACAATTTAATTAAGTCTTTTACTCACATACTAAGTTTGGTTTTGTGCATCTCACATTTTTCCAAATGTGGAATAATTTTATATCCTTCTCTGAAGTGAAGTAATACTAGCAATTCCACCTCTTGTATGTTTTGAATTCCAAAATTTGAGAAAACTTAAAATGGTGTTATCAATATTGTTCCCAGAGCCTCAAATTATCTCACATCACAGTCATTGCTACCTCTAATAGAAGCAGAGGATGAAATAATAAGATTTGGTTCAAATAACTGACTCAAGGAAATAGTTAAAGATTTTGTTTTTTGGAATGGTACAGATGTTGGTATAAGAAAATATCCCTAACAGTATATTTCAAATACTCTTTACCAATTTGCAGCATTACATTTAAGTAGATGATATGAGAAAATATTTGCCATCTTTCCATATGCAGAGATTTATACTTATGAATTCCCTCAGAGCAATGTGGGTGTAGATGTCAACCAAGATATGAATTATAGATCACTGGTTAATGATTTTAAAAGACTTCTTACTTAGTCAGTGCATACTGATGACTTGATTAGATTTGCTAATGTACCTCTTCATGTTCTCTCTGGAAAGCTCCTGTATTTTGTCAGATTGTGAACTGAGTTTATTCTAAACTTTCGATATTATGACCTACAGTAGGCTGCTATTAAAACTGAGATAAGTGAATCTGATAATTTGCTTTTCTTTGTTTCAGTTTAGATCTAAGATGTATTTTATTTACATATCCTACATTGCAGTTTTACAGACAAGGTGATTGGTGCAACTATCTGCATTTTTTTTGCACAAAACTGCTGTAAAATGAGTAGAAACTGAGTAGAAAATTAGTAGAAAGCTAAGTTTGGGGGTCATATTTACTGTTCATGGAGAACATAGTAAGGAAACACAGGAACATCTTTTGAATTCATTACTATTGATTAAATTTTTAATGTTATAAGAATCTTCAAATAATTCCCAGACAGAAAGGATAACAAATGAGTTAAAGATTAAGTTACAATTCTAGCTGCTAGGAACAAGAAAAATTGTCTACAACTGCAGAAAGAAGAAAAAGATATACTGAAGAAAAAGCTTATGGTAGGTGCTTTGCATCAGAGGACTCATGAATGAGGAAGATTATGCTGCTGCAAAGAATGCAAATGCCCTTGTGGAATGTGTAAGAGTACAATCTAAAGATAATCGTCAGCAGTGATAAAACTTCTGAGAAACTGTGTCACATTTTGGGAAACTTATTACAGCTTGTGTGTTTCTAAGATGTGAACCAATTTTTAAAAGTTTGGAGAAGATAAATGCACGTGATCACTGTCCCAGAAAGTTTGATTTTTGACTAAAGACTGACAAAAGTCACTTTAAATACTCTAGCTAGAAACTAATGGGATTCTTTGCTACTTTTCAAATATGTTCAATACATTCAATAAAATTAACTGTTTTCCTTCCCGCTATCAACTTGAGAAGAAATACTGGGTTGCCATTGAAGCAAAGCAGATGAAGATCCTTTTTGCAGCATAGCACCATAGTCTTCAAGATTAAGTGGAAAAGAGTATTTTGCTGCTTCAGAGAGGAAGGGTGCAACCTCTTCTCTGTTACACTGAAAAGGACAATAGGCTAGGGTGGGAGAAACACACACGGGGAATGACACACCCCAAACATGTAGAAAATGTTAGAGAAATGAACCAGTGGACAATCTAGAGCTGTTTCTTCTTGTCTTCAAGAATATAACACTAAGAAGGAGACACCACCAAATGTTGGTTTAACAGCCAGTTGTCTATGGTAGGTTATCAGAAAAAAGCGCCATGTGCACTTTATGTAGGATGAAGAAAAACACCTTTCATGTAAAGTCTAGTATTTATTGTTAGTGAAATTAAGCTTTTAAAAATCCAGTTGAAAAATTATTGTTAGTCTTGTTACAAAGTTATAGCCCAAATTTTCTAATTATTGCTCATTTCCAATAACTATACCATTAAAATTGATGTGAAATTTTCTCTTTCCTCTTGTTTATGCACACACTTCCTATAGTCCTCTGGGTTCAAAGGAAGATAGAGGGCTTGAGTGAGTCATTAGCATCCCAAGCTATTTCTCAAAAGAGCTAATCCTGATAATTTCTTACTCCTTATGCTGCTTGGAGTATTTTCTCTTTATATTTCATAATATGTATTACACCTTAACCTCCCTCTTCACGGGTTTAGCACACAGTTTTAAATCCACATAGACTATGTAGGGTGTGATTTACTTATTATATTGGATATGTTTCTCTCTTTCTCTCTATTGTCCTTGAAACAAATTCTACTTAACTCCCAAGGTTGCTTTTCTTTAATAACCAGTAATTGATAATTTTTGAGGGGGCCGGCGGTCTCTGGATTCATCCATTGTTTTGTACTTTCAAGGTCTTTGCTACAATTTAATCCTGTACTTTTGGGGACCCCTGATAAATTCCTTTTTTTCTGTAATGGCCCTCAGCCTCTGGCTTTCTGATATTGCAGTTAACAATTATTAGAACAGCTTTGTCTGAAATAAATGTTTCATTAATAGTTAGTTCTATTCAAACAATTGTGTATTGGAAGTCACGTATGCTTACAGACATGTGTATAATTATACAATGCTCTGGTAACTGCTTGCCACCAGTATCTGGTGGTTAAAGGAATTTGTGTGTTATCAGAACTACTCTACAATAGTAATTATAGCTAATTATAGTAGAAAAAGTATTAAATGCATTTTGAAGGTGTCTTTTAACACTATAATTCTGTTGTATGCTCTGTGCCATAATGATGGACTTCTGCCTCTAGGTTAATTATCCAGGTGCACCAAAAAAAAAAAAAAAAAAAAACAAAAAAAAAAAAAAGTAGTAATAGGTTAATAATAAGGTAGTGTTCACTCTTATTCCAGCTTGTATTTATAATGGGATTTAGTATCTCTTGGAAAACCTATGATAGCAGGAAAAAAAGCTGTATGAGTACATATGTTATGCTACAGCAGGAAGCCAACACTGTCTAAGAAGGATTATGGTCCAATTTTACATTATTCAGTGACGATCTGTGAAGAAAATCTTATCTAAAAGAGATTTATTTCCATCAAAATGTTCTAAAATTTTACAGAACTAAAGTGAAAGATTTCATTTTTCTTTTTTTGTTATTGGTACATTCAATTAGCACTTTTTGTCCAACATATTGAACTTTTTTCCTATCTATTCTCATTAGAATGGTTACTTTATTGCCATGAATTAAAGCCTCCATCATCTTCTGTGAAGAGTAGGCATACGCAACAAACATTTTTATGAACAGTTTTGTGAAATGACTTTTCAGAGTTATTGCAGTTAAAGACTGTAGCACTTTGTGTTGATGGGTATGGACATGAATAAGTGTGACGGTGACATGGCACGCATTGCTGTGAGAGTGGCAGTAAGCCTTACGCCACTTCAGAGGAACACACTGTGTGTGATAATCTGAGATAAAATTCAAAGCTGTACTGATGCAACCCGATGTGAACCCTTAGAGAGCAACAGCTAGATCACCCATCTGAAAGGATTGCCAAGACAACTCAGATACTCTCTGGAGTATCTGAATTTTTGCCTATGAGACATCATGTACTTTCACATCAGCTACCAAACAGCTTACCAAAAATATGTCTCTCTGTGTGTGTGTGTGTGTGTGTATATATATATATATATATACACACACACACACGTATACATATAGGTTATACTTAATTGTGCGCATTGATGGGTAAAAGTCTATATCTATGCATATATATATATACACACACACGTATATATATAGGTTATACTTAATTGTGCACACTGATGGGTAAAAGTGTTGTCTGATTTATAAATCATAAAATATGCTGATTCCTTGAAAAATAATTTTGTTATAAAAGTGCAAAACCAATAAGAAATTAAAATCAATATTTATATTTATGAAATTTGTTTATCGTTAATGGAGAATTTGGAAGTTAACAGTGGACATGAATAGGAATTTTACTACCTTTTTGTATATTAATGTCTGGTTAGAATTTTCAAAACTTCAAAATGTCAACAATTCGTTGCCATAGATAGGATTTAACAGTCATAAACAAGTATAAATTATTACTGATACTCATGGCAAAAGAACAATGATGAACTGTGCATAATTTATCTTCTTTTTCACTCTGTCACTCTGATAAATCTTGTCTTTGTAAAACTTACTATCTTTGAGATCCCTGTTGAGTCGCTATCTATGAGATCCTTACTGCAAAAGAGGATTTGATTCACACTGTTTAATATTTAGGAGATTCTTTCAAGACACAGGGGGAAATCAGCTACCAGAAATGAGAAAAAAAACCAAAGAATTCCAAAAGTATATCTATTTATGGCCACAAAATACATTCACATAAAACAAACTTTTAAAACTTTACAAACTTTTTTTAAAGACATCTTGCTATTGCTATTTCATAGACTATGCTGCCTGAAAACGGGGGAAATTGTAGTTGAAGAATGCAGAAAATTTGCAACTTGTATTGGAGTGTGTACTTTTCTCAGATTCATCAAATAAATGTGATTGCATGTATTCTATATAATAATATTTCAAATTGGCAAATAGTTTATATGAATTAAAGGAGAAAAATGACTGACAAACATTGTTCAAATATTGTTCTGTTTTTAAGAAAGCAAGTAGTAGCAATTGTATTTGTATTCTTGAAGAGTGAGGGAGAATTTTCAAGATACCCAAAACCAGTATATGGCACAAATAATTAATGAAAAAGATAATTAAGAAATAAATATGCAGTGTTTTTTAGGTCAAGATGAAGGAAATTAAATTTTAATTTCTTAAGTATACAAAAAAATTACTCACATTTTTAAGCACTCAATAATTACAAAGAAGATCTGGAAATTTTATGGAATTTTCTGTAATGTATAGGGAAATATTGTCTACCAGAATTCATAGAAAAAAGAAATTAATCCAGAATTTCTCAACATTTTTTCAAACTCATTGGAAAAACTTGAAATCCTCAATTGTGTTCCGAAAGTCATAAAAGTATTGAGCAATCAGATAGTGAGAGATTGTAGGAAAACATAAAAAAATTAAGAAACTGGTAGTTTCAAATAGACAACCATGTTTAGTACCTCACAAATTTATGACATATTTTTAATTCCTCCTCTGAATCCTTTCAGAGAAGGAGGATTATCTGAGGTCAGATTGTGGGCAGAATTTTAATAATTATGATCTCATATAGTGTGAGTGCAAATGATCCCAGTGACAGCACTGAAATCATTAATATGAAAATTCAGCAGCTCATTTACTGCACCTAGAGTTGTTCCTGTTATATATCCAAGGATAAAGTGATGTAAAATGTTTCTTTGCAAAGTGTGTTGGCTACAAAAGGTGTAAAACTGGAAAAAGGCCTTATGTTAATCTGTTGTATACAAAACTGAGGAAAAGTTTTCATCTGCAAAAATCAAAGGAAAATCTGTTTATGGTTTATGTTTTCTTAGTCAAAAATTGAAAATATAAAGTAGTTAAACCCTATGAACCCTGAAAAAGATGAATAGTGCCTTTTCACCATATATTAATCATATTTGTCTTTTCTACACAGAACAGATTCTTTAGGTATAATCAGCAAAGCTGAAATTAGTAACTATATTTGAGTCTAAAAATAGTTTCAAAAATACTTTTTGACCTTCAGAATACTGATCCACAGAAGAAATATACTTGTCTTCTTTCCTTCAGTTCCTGGAGAATACTTTGGAAAGAGGATTGATAAAAGGCTTTCTGAATCATTTATAGTCATGAATATAATTTACAATCAGTTAGACTGAAATGCTTCATAATGAGGTAAAAAATGGAAAAATTATATCCCTTTTAGTTATTTGTAGAAAAGATATAATAGTGGTATATGATTTTATTTTCTCTCAGTCTGAATTTAAAGTCTGAGCAAGGCTGACTGTATTTTATCACACATTATAGAGCCTGTATCTGGTTATTTGCACATTTGTATAGGGCTGGCACTTGTCATGGAGTCAGTTGGGACCATTTCCATCACTCACCTATAACCCTCTGACCATGGGAGTCCCCCTTTCCCCACGGGACTGAGTGTGGATGACGTGTGCTGGCACCAGACATGGTGCCGTGAAACACCAGCATGGAAGTAACCAATACCTGCACAGCAGCCATCTCATCACTTTTAGGGCCACCACTTCATTGAATGAATTAGAGACCCTCTGGAATGTACTACACGTTCCACTTATTGGCATAATGGTATATAGATAATGAGGCAGCAAAGAGTTATAATATCTTCTTCACAAGTATAAATCACAGATTTATTAATGTGTTTTGTCACGATGCCTACATCACATCTTTTCCTTTTTTAGTTTCCTGCTGCTTAATACCACATAGAAGAGAATCACAGAAGCATAGAATCATCGAATGGTTTGAACTGAAATGAGCCTTGAAGAACACCAACTTCCAACCCCTCTGCCACAGTCAGGGACACCCTTCACTATGTCAGGTTGCCCAAAACCCCATCCAGCATGGCCTTGAAAATGTCCAGGGATGGGGTGCCTCTTTCAGTGCCTCATCACTCTCACAGTAATGATTTTTTTTTCTGATATCCAATCCAACACTAGCCTCTTTCAGTTTAAAATTGTTCCTCCTTCTGTTGCTATGCACCCTTGTAAAAAGTCCTGCAACTTTTCTGTAGGATGCCCTCAATGTTTTAAAAGTTCAGTAGGGACACTAATATCTGGTAGGTGTGCTTGAGATCAAGATGATTATATGAACCCATACCAAGATTTCATGAATATCAATGACAAGATAAGTGACCGTTTATTTGTGGTCAAACAAATAGAACAGCGGTAAGACTATAACATAACTATAATACAATCATGTTTCTCAAAGAAAATCTTTCTTTTTCTCACTGCAATTGTGTCATGTGAAGAAATCTCATTCTAAATTATAAAAATAGGGGTACAAACATTTTAGAAAAATAAATGAAAGAGGTTATCAATATATTTTAAGTTCTAAAGAGAAGTGAAAGAACAGGCATTTCTGATCAGCTGAAACTTCCTCAAAGTGAGCTTTTCTAGCTAACATTATTTTCTCTTTCATTCCTCTTCACACTTTAACCTTTATCCTTCTCCTTTGATCCATCTTACCATTTTCCGTCCCAACATGTTATTTCATCCCTTCTTTTCCTCATTCCTTTCTCTCACCACTTTTTAAAAAAATTCTTATTTCTCACTCATAGCAACAGTATATCTGAGTTCAGGGTGATCAAGTTGATTACTTTTCAGATATGAAAGAATTATAATATAAAATTGAACTGCAAAGGTTTTTTTGCTGAATTACTATGAGGACCTTTGTCAAGTTATCTATAGAGAATGCAAACACACACACACGCACACACAAATAAACAAGCAAACAAAAATAAAACCCAAAAAAACCAAAAACAAAGCTGATATCAAGGAATGCAACTGCATGCAGCACTAAAATGTGGAGGTTGGGAAAGAGAATAGACTGGGGTTCCTTTTCTAACTTCCTCTTCTTTTCCCCATCTGAAAATTAAAATAACAGGGCAATTGACTTCAGTTGGTTACTCTGCTGATCTCTGTACCCTCCATGCAGGACAGTAAATTTGGGTGTCCAGACTCAGTTTAGAAATTCTGAGAATTAGGCACCAAGATGTGAGACAGAGCATTGTGGGCACAGACTGGTGAAATATCATAGATTTTGAAAATAATGTTTCAAAATACTTCAAACACAAGCTGAGGGTCTTACCTGTGTAAGATACAGATTTTGATACTTATACCACCTGTTTTCGTTAGCCAGGTGAAACGAAGTTGTTAGTGAATGTTAAAAAACAAGTGATAGAAAAGTTGGGGATGATAGAATTCAGTAAATATTTACTGGCACGTTTAATTCTGAAAATCTACTACTGCTATGTTAACTCTATCTTTACTATAAGCAGTAGTATAAAAGAAGATATTTATTTTTAAGAATTTGGCCTTGCTGAATTATTGCCAGAATTATGTATGGTGGAGTTCAGCCTTATTTAATTTTTTTAGATTAAATTTAATGAGAAGGGATTGGTGTCTAGCAGCAACTCCACAGCTGATCTTGTGAAATTTATAAGTTAAAAAAAAAAAAGTGATCAAAAGAAAGTTCCCTGCATGCAAATGTAATATTCTGCTGTAAATCTGAAAATCATGGATTTTTCATAACATAAATTACTGAGTCGAACTTAGCAAGCAGGGAATTTGATTTCCAAGAACATCTATCAGAAGTGGGATCACTAACTAAGTTAATATACCCTTTGACAATTAATAGATGATGTCCTTGTTGAAAACAAAACTTTAGATTAAATATAGTGAATACAAATGTCAGAAGATGTACTTTTTTAGAATTAATGAAGTTTAAGTCAGAGGGAAAAGACTTCATTATTACTTTATAATATGTCCAAAACTAATATTCAATTTTTTAAAATTAATTTCCTTTGATGTTGTTTAAGTTCACACAATAAAATAATCAAATAGTAGCTAATACTCTCAAGTGCAAATAATTTTTCAACACATTTATGTTTAAAGAAAACTTTTGTCAGGCAGAGTAATCTGAAAAACCCCTGTTGAGCTTATTCTAGTAGCTGTATCAGTTGAGTCTACAGAAACAAAATGTTCATACATAACATACATTTTAAAAAAATCTGTATAGATTTTAATAGATATTTGTTATTTTTTCTTTCTTAACCTTTTAGTTTGAATGTTTCCTAATCTTGCATGAAGTTCATCACTTCCACACTTAATGGCATGCATTTAGAGCATTGCCTATATATTTCTCCTGTTTGTGTAAGCCATCTTGCCCTTCAAAGTGCCCTCATGGATAGTGGGACCTAGTATTCTTTTGAAAAACAAAATATTACAGAAATACAAAAGTTCTCAGAGCACAGTTAGAGGGAAGGGTGAATCTAATGGTTCTTAGAAAGAAAGGCAAGGTGGCTTATAACTGCTGCAGGTGCATCACTTCAGCAATTTCTTAGAGGATGTACAGGTGCCTTTTAGAAAATACTCTTAATTTGTTATGTCTTGGGCTTTGACCCGGTTAACAGTTGTTCTTCTCCTTTGTATCCATCTTTTTTTTTCTCTTTGTTTGTGTGCTTTGTGCTTGTAAGTTTTGATTGGGGTTGAGTTTAGTCATCTATTTCCTGTAGAGCATAAACTTTAAGAGAACTTAATAAATTTTCCCTATTTGGTCCTTAAAAATAATGAGTTTCTTCCTTTTTGGAGGGAAGCTTAAAAATAAGATCTTTTCTTGACAATAAAATTTGTTTCTGTCCCTTTTTCTGGAATAAAGTATGCTCCCATCTCTGTGGAATATGAATTTTTTGAAATGGTTCCAAAAATACATGAAAGGAGATAATTTTTTTTGTTCTTGGCTTCTCTTAGCTGCCACAAAGAACAGAACAATGAAGGAGAGATCTATAATCAAATTGCTGTCACTGAACACAAATTCAAAACATTTCAAGGAGAAAGGTTCTGCAGAAGGGATTTTCATGTAGGTGATAGAATGTGAAGAGAGTCATCAAGGGAACTAGACTTTGAAGGGAGCTAAGAACTTCAGATCTCAAGGTAATACTGTGCAAAAGCCCGTGTCAAAGTCATGCTCACAGGATTCTGATAAATTGCTAGGCATTATTGACTACAAGACAGAGCTGAGAAAGCAGATGCAGGATTTAGAATACAGTATATGTGGTTTATGCATTTTCTTTTTAATCTCTGATTTACTATGCATGAGGGATGGTTGAAAGAACTGGTGCTCTAGTAACGTTCAAGACCCCACCTTCCTGACATAATCAAGTTTATTTCCCATAAACTCAGGACTTCCAAGACAAGGAGTATGCCAGCTGTCCTTGTTTGGTGCAAGTACAAATTTTTCAATTTGTATATTTGTGGAATTGTGGAAAGCTGACCTATAGGACCTATAGATTACTTTTTGTTTTCAATTTATTACATCTTTGTCATCATCCTGACTTGTCTGTCCCTTCTTCCAAAGGGCATAAACTCTCCCTTTTCTCCCGAGTTCCAGCCAAAGCCCTTGGTTCATCCAGGCTGGTCTTCTTTCCTGCCAACTCATCTTCTAGCACATGGCAATGGCTTGTTACTGCCTCTATAAGATTTCCTTCTTGAAGAATGTCCAGATTTCGTGTATTCTTCCCCCCTTCAGGACTGTCTCCCAAGGGACCCTCTCACTGACTCCCCTAAGCAGGCCAAAGTCTGCCCTGTGGGAATCCAAGGTAGCTGTTTGCTGACCTCCTTCTTTAGATCCCTGAGAACAAAAAACTCATAACTTTTCATGATCAGCACGCCCAAGACTGCCTCCAAGCACCGTATTACCCACCAGTCCTCTGTAAACAGATCCAACAGGCTGTCTTCCTTAGCTGGCTCCCTCAGCAGCTGTGTCATCTTTCCACGTGCAGAAAAGCCCTAATTCTTATGTGATCATTCTCAGGCACTTCCATGGTTCCTAGTACATCAATAACCCTTGCACCTTTCCTGCCGTATGTCAGGTTCTATCGCATCATAGAATATTATAGTTGCTGCTTAGCTGATATGACAACACACAAATTTGTGGTTTACTCTGTGATGTGATATGACATTGTCTGATGAGATCCTAGAACAATTTAAATAACACTTGCTAGGATTTATAGCCTCTCTTACTGAGTGATATTTCATTTCAGCAGGGGATTCTACCTAATATATCTTCTTGAACTATGTTTGTGAAATTAGAGACATACTGAAAATTAATTAATAGTATTTTTAGGGCAAACAAATTATGTTAGCCTTAACTACAAATATGACAAATAATTTTCTCTTACAAATGTATCCACATCAAAGGTTAATCTTCAAATTCCTATCTTCCCAAAGTTCTTCTTTCTCTAATCTCAAATGTTTTTCTGCCATCTATCTCTACTAGGTCAGTCAAGGATCCTAGGATCTCTGGGAAAGTCATAGAGTGAGCCCCCCTAAACAGATTTCTGGGTGTAGGAGGAAGAGGAATAGAAAGCGTAGTGTTTACTAAGGGTAATTCATGTGTGGTCAGCCTGGTTTCCTTCTGGGATAATATGGTGGGTTTCACCCTAGCTGGCTACCATTCCCAGCCACTGCTCTCTCATTCTCCATTAATACGAGGAGAGGAAAAGAAGATGTAAAAGCTCATGGGCTGAGATAAAGACAGGGAGATCAATTACTGTCATGTGAAAAACATGATTAGGGGAAGATTTCTGAATTTACTGACAATTAATAACAGAGTAGCACAGTGAGAAAATAAAGACAAACATAGAAATACCTTCTCCAAGTACCCACCTTCTCCTCAAGCTCAATGTCATTCATTCACTCTTCTACCTCCTCTTGCTCTCATCATTGCAGGGTGTTAGGGAATGGGGATTGCAGTCTGCTTATAACACTTCATTTCTTCTGCTCCTTTCCCCTTAGGCCATTCCTTTTCTATAGCATAGGATCCCTCCCATGGGAGACAGTTTTCCATTAACTGCTCCAACATGAATCCTTCACTTGAAGTACCAGAAAGAGACAATTTCAATGTGGGTGATCCAGGGACACCGTTTGTACCAGGAAAACTGCTCCTGTGTAGACTTCTCTGCAGAGGATGCAATTCCTGTTGGGAGTCTGGTTGCACTTGGGTTACCCAAGCGCTGCACCTTCCTTCAGGATGTATCCACCTGCTGCAGCATGTGGTTCTCCATGAGATGCAGAGTGGATTTGTGCTCCACTGTGGTAGTTCTTAGGCTGCAGATAGAGAATGTCATCACTGTGTTCTCCCTCTTGGGCTGCAGGGCAATCCCTGCTCCAGGCAGGCCAGTCTCTGCAGCAGCAGCACATGAAGCATAAATGAGAATGAGATATTCAGACATAGTATAAAGATGTATTTCATCTTGAAGGCAGTAAAGCTTTGGAACAGGCTGTGAGGTTACGTAGTCTCTGGTGTAAGAGGTTTTTAAGACTGTTTTTACAATACATACTTATGCCTTCATAGAAAAAATAAGGAAAGTGAAGAACTGTTTTGTTTGGGTTTTTTTCTTCCTGTTTTCATATCTAGATATCTCCTGAAAGACTGTGGGATTTTTTTCCCCTGTTAGGCTTCAGAAGCAACCATCATAGACTGTGACTTAGGTAAGAGCGTAGTTCAGATTATGGAGTATTTAATGTCTCTTCAATGTAAAAAGGGATGTTAAGAAAGTCAGGAAAATACTTTTTTAAAGCCTGTGGTGAAAGAACAAGGGGCAATGATTTTAAACTGAAAGATGGCAGATTTAGACATAAGGAAGACATTTTTTTACAATGTGGTTGGTGAGACTTCAGATCAGGCCTCCAGGTCAGGCTTGAACAACAGCAACCAGATCTAGAGAAATATGTCCCTGCCCTTGGCAGAGGGGTTGGACTAGATGATCCATCTTTGAAAGTCCCTTCCAGCCTAAAGTATTTTATGATTCTATGATTCTATGAGTGTCACACTGTCAGAACCCTTTAGAAAATAGTATCATGAAATTCAGTGTCTTATATGAGGCAGGTTCCACACACATGCTGAAAATCAAATTTTTCCTTGGAATGTAAGACTAGAGTTCTCAGATACTACTTTGTTCATTTTCTGTTCATCTTTTAAAAATATAGCTGTCATTCAAGCAGGTTTATTACAGAGTAGATACATATTTCTGAGGGTAGAGAAGGGTTGACCACATTTTCATCTTACTTTCATCATGCTTGATGTTTATGATTGCAATCTTTTTATCCTCTTTCTCTCTCCTCCTTAGTTTTAGCATCCTGCATACATTTATTTATATATTCATTGTCATTCCACTAACGTGCTTAGACTGCTTTCCAGATAATTCACATAAGAAATAAATTTGGAAAAAGAAATGTCCTTGATATTGCTAGATATTTATGGGCATTCAACCATTCCTAATGTAAACTCAGCAATCTCAACAAATTCTGGATGCTTCAGATGTTTTCAAACACAAAGGAGTGGAGAATGATGTACACTGGAAGTGATGTTTGAAAATTCTTTTTATTCCTTTTCTTTTCTCAGATGTTTAAAAAAAAAATGTCGAGAATTATCTAATAATACTGTTTGAAATCCTGGTGCCCCTGAAGTCACTGCTAAATCTTTCCTATGCACAGCTATGAGATCAGTAGAAGGACACTTTAACAAAACCATCTTTCTAATATTTGAGATATGTAACCTCTGTGTTTCTGTCTTACGAGATGATGTTTCAGTGAAAAAGAGTATAGTGAAGCTTATTTTTCTGTGTAAAGCTTTTAGAAATGCCACATTACTATCTGTATGAAATTTTAGAGTTATAACACACCTTATCAGTCCAACAGATTTCTTTGAAGCTCACTGACAGTATTAGAGTAATTAAAATTCAAGTTGGCAGATATACTTTTCTCGTTGAAAACCCAAACCCTGTCATTAAGTTGTCTCATGCCTTACAGCTGAAGCTAAAGCATAAATATCTTAATTTGTCTGATTAAGATTTGCATCAACATCGAAACATTAGTTGTCTCTAATGAGCTATGGCTTCATGCAAAGAAGTATGATAGACTCATTCTGTTGACTTCATTGACATTAGTTAAGACCTTCTGTGTACTTGTGCTATTCTCTTAAAATAGACATGTAGTATGTAATGCATGTATGTTCTTGTCAGACAGAAAAATACCTTTGAGTGATCAGTATGAGAGTATTGAGCTAATATG
Source organism: Onychostruthus taczanowskii (assembly GCF_017590055.1). Lineage (NCBI taxonomy): Eukaryota > Metazoa > Chordata > Aves > Passeriformes > Passeridae > Onychostruthus > Onychostruthus taczanowskii. The sequence continues at coordinate 15,079,545 of NW_024497629.1, read as the reverse complement.
TTCCAAAATAATTTGGTTTGATTCCATCATTTCATAAAACAGTGTCTAATGTTTCAGAGAATGATGAAAGAAATTATGCACACAAGCAGAAGAAAATAAATTGTGAGGAGCATTAAATATTCCTGCAACATACTTATTTCTAAAAATGTAGTAAATTCTTTAGTTTCAACATGTTAAAAGGTATCTTTCAATATTTTTCTGTAGAAATATATATATGCCAATAATGGCTAAACTCTTGACATAATTTTAACTTTTCCTCTATCATTCAGCTGATGTATTTTGTATAATCCATTCCAAAACTAAAGAATGGTTTGGCTGGAATATGACAAATATATTAAATTGAAGTTCTTATTGTAAGTTTGGACTTCTGCTTCCAACATCCAAAGAATTAAAACGAGGCAAAACACGTATAATTAGGTTAAAGAATCTCAGTGGATGATATGTATCATATGCATCTCATGTTCAAGAGCATTTTGTCATTAGTAGGAGTTGTATCAAAGTTCTCTGGCTTTTTTTTCTTTTCCTCCTAGGTTTTTTTACTATTCTGATGATAGGTTTTGATTCCAATGATTTTTTTTTCTAGTGATGTTGTTATTTCAAATTTAATAGTCCTGCATGTATGAAAATTAACCACTAGATAATCTTGTTAATGATTTGTTTGATATTTGGTTATCTGCATACTTCCAGTCATCTTGGAAGGACAGTTATGAGGGTAAAACTCACTTTTTACCCATGCATTTGTGTGTGTGAGTGTGTGTGTGTGTGTGTGTGTGTGTGCATATATATATCATACATGCACAGCTGTACATGATTCTGAAAGTTGGTATTGAGAATTATTGGGAGTGATATTTCACTTCAGTTTCTGTGCTCTTCTATGCTCTTTCAAATGGGACTAAGGAAATTTCCAAATTATCTGACTTCATTAATTCCTTTTTATAAATTTTCTTTAGAAAAAGCTCTTAAGAGCATTCTTATAATTTATTTATAACTTTACTCATTGAGAAGATACCTTGAAAGATTATTTAATGTTATTTTAAGTAACCATCAGTATTCAAATATTATCTACAGTGTATTTTTCCAGAATTGTAGAAATATTGACCTCATAGAATTATTTATTTACAACAAAGTAAAAATACTTGAGGAGTGATCAATAACAAACCATTTAGTGATAAATACACTTGAAAGCAAGACTCTGAGACACCAGAGCACAAAAAATCCATTGTGGTGATATTCAAACAGAGCAGAGGGTGCAGCTAAGTAGAGAAAACACCAAAGCCTATGTCACTGTTGTGAATAGCAATCATAGATTCACAGAATCAAGCACTTTGAGACTGATCAAGTCCAACCTATGACCTAAGACCACCTTGTCAATTAACTAAGGCCCTAAGTGCCACATCCAGTCTTTAAGAAACACCTCCAGAGATGGTGCCTCCACCATCTCCCTGGGCAGCCCACTCCATACCCAATGACCCTTTCTGTGAAGAACTTCTTCCTAATGTCCAACTTAAACGTCTTGTGGAACAACTTCAGACTCTGTGCTCTTGTCCTGTCACTGGTTTCCTGGGAGGAAAGGCTGACCACACCTGGCTGCAACTTCTTTTCAGGCAGTTGCAGAGAGGGCTTCCACTGTAAATTAACAGCCTGAATGAAAAACAAGCCTTCTGATGGTTCACCAGAATAATGCAATCACAGAACCAGAAGAGTATCAGGAGGTCACCTAATCCAGCTCCCTACTCAAAGCAAGTCTAATCCAAGCAGGTTGCCAAACACCTCCAATGGCAGGGATCCCACAAGCCCTGTCTGCTGCCTGGTACAGAACAGTACTAATCTAATAGTTAAAAAAGAAAATAACAGCAAAAAAAATCATAATATGTGACATTTCCCATATTTCCAGGAAATAATATTTTTTATGACATTTGTGTTGCTTTTATTCCACACTGTTTTGTGGAGGCTTTGCTATTGTAATATTAGAAAATAATTATTTTTTGTCACATCTGTGGCTCCAGTGGAATGGGACTGGAATATGCCTCCTTCATATTAACAGAGATACATATAATATTGTCACTCAGACATCTGGACACTTACCTAGCAACATGTTTAAAAAGAATTTGAGTATTTTGTGAGTGCCACCACAATGGGTTTCTCAAACTTAGAGGGCTTTCACACTCCCTTTCTTGACAGATTTTTAGACTAGTTGCATTAGATAACAGGTTATATTTTTTTAAATTGAATATTATTTTAAACAAATTATTCAGTTGCAAAGAAAAACAATTCTTTAATTAAACTTCCAGTAATGGTTAAGCGAATTTAGCAATTTGTGCATTTAGGTTACAGAAAGGCTTTCTTCCAGTTTTTGCAAGTTTGTTATTCTCTTTGGGAAAGATTTTTTCTTCAGTGAGTCACTCCAAGTGCAGTCTTCAGAAGATGTTTGAACCACAGAAACACAGGATTCTACAATACATCTTTCCACTTCTGTGGGAAAAGTTATTTCTTGCCCAGTATTACTCCACAGATCAACAAAATTTTTTTAAATATTCCTTGCTTACTTCTTTTCTTTCCTTGCCTTTACAAGGTGCAGCATAACTCCTTTAAGCTCAGGTATATGTGGCTTGCACAAAATGATAAAGGAGATTTGTATTTGCATTATTTCAATTTGAAACATTAAAAAAAAAATTATCTGGAACACCCATGGTTCTCCATGGGTGCACCTCAAACTTTAGTTGCCATTAGGGTTAGGATTCAGAGATCCTCCACTTTCAGGGAAACTGGGTCTGAAATTTGTGGTGGAAGCAATACTTACGCAGTACTGTGCTTCCCTTGGTGTGTCTGTCCCAGTACAGAGTCCCTGGATCTAGAGGCCCTTCTGCTCCCTGAACCCTAACCATAGCCATAGCACTAATGACAGCTTGGGGATGAGTCTGAGAGCTAGCAGCTATTTGAGAACATTTTTCTGAAAGTGGAAGAGCTCTTCATGCTCAAGAATAATAATATGCACAAGGAATGCCAGAAACCGACTTGATTCAGTAAAAGTTTTCTGGTCAAACCTCTGCAGTTGTATCAAGTAGAGCATCAGCAACCTGAATGCTCAAGGCCAGGTTGGACAGGGTATTGAGCAACCTGGTCTCAAGGAAGGTGTCCCTGCCCATGGCAGGGTGCTTGGAACTAGATGGTCTGGACTTCAGAGGTCCCTTCCTAAACCATTCTACAGTTCTGTCATTCTATGATTCAAGTGTATGTATTTCTCTTTACTATTAGCCTTTAAAATATTTCTTACATAAATTTTTTTTTATACACAATATGTTTGCACAAGTGGAATATTTCAAGAATTGGACCCTACACGAAGCTACATATTTGAAAAATAATAAAGCAATTGTATATCAGTGAATAGGATAAAAGCATTTATTGTGAAACATAAAGATTTCATTTCTATAAAGATAAATAGATAAAGATAAATATGTAAGATAAATAGATAAATTTCATTCCAATAAAGATTTCATACCTATTTTATATCTATTCATACGTTCAACTATAAGTTGTTTAAGCCATCTGATATTTTTTCAGGAATTAAAAGTAAAGCAGACACATAGATTTTTTTAGGCAGAGCCCATTGTAAATTATTCTATATTTGCTACATCTAGCAAATTCTTCATGTAGTACAGAGCAGATATGTGTATCCTAAAATTTTAGCAGAAGGATAGTTTTTTTTCCTGTTACTGTTCTATTTTTCAGACTTCATTAAAAATTTGAATTACATATGATAAGATCACAGTTGTCTGAATGAAGTCCTATCTTGGCAAATTTCAATGTTTTATATTTAAATACGGATCATTGAATATTTCCAAGCACAGAATACCAATTACTTTTTGCTATAACCTACATTTTTGCTTTGTTTATCTTTAAAATTTGTGTCCTGATTCTGACAAAAGACATAATTTATACCAAACTTTAAACAATATAGTGTCCTAGCAGGAAAATTGTTTTTCTATTTTATTCTTTTCCCATCTGCTTGTAATTTTAAACACTATTGTTTCTGTCAGATTATGGTTTGTACTTAAACCTCATTGAGTTTCTAACAAAGTTTTCATGTATTTGCATATCTGCAATGGCTTTTAAAAACACAGTCATTAAATTAAAATGGATGGCTTGTAAGAATGGGTAAAAATTAATAATTTAAAGTGGCATCAAGTATCTGAAGTATATTAGTAATTTCAAGAATTATTATGTCAATTGCTTTCTTTGTAATAAAAACTGGAAAAAAATACCAAGAACACTAATACTGATAGTAGAGAGAGAAAGGATTTTGGCAATTTTTCCATGCTCTCTTGTCCTGCCTACCAGAACCCATCTCTCTTATCAGCAGGCCATGCATTCACAGAGATTTACTTTCAGTAGAAGTATTTTTCGTAAAAAAACTGCAAGTTTCCAGGGAAAGAAATATGGATAACAAAGTCATGAGGGGACAGTTTCTTAGTGCAAGATAAATAGTATCTTCTAGAGTATCGTCCATCTACATGAGCACTAGCTAGTGCATACTGGAAGACTTAATACAATCCTTATCATCTGAACATTAGAAAGAGTCTTTAAATTACTGGTTCATCTGTTAGCCTCTTCCAAAAAGAAACCATCTAACTGCATTACTAAAATACACTACTTTTTATCAAAATTTTAATTGTGTGTGGTATTCAGGACCAACAGGGATGCTCCACTAAGTGGGTAGGATTTAAAAGCATTTTAGACTGTTATCAGAAAAAAGTGGGATTAGAGTGTGATAAGGTTTATTTTTACAATTGGAATTAAAATACAGGCCTTTATAACTGCCTCATTATTATTAGTGTGAATTAAGTTTGTAGTTGGAGCTGATATTTTTTAAACTTCAGAATAGTCAGCAAACCAGATGTGTCATTTTCTGTAGACTGGACATTATAGACTTTTGCCTTCTTATCTACAAAATGTTTGAAGGGAAACATAATGAAAATCATAATTAAATACATCAATTAAAAACTTTGGATAAAAGATCTTAGATTCTTAATATCAGCTACTCAAAATTAGAGATAATTTTGAATTTTATACTTTTGTATCTAAGTTTCCATGTGTAAACTCTCACTTTTAAATACACTGCAGTCATCACCAAGAGCCAAAGGCTTACAAGAAAATAAAATATCTATTGTCATGGAATGGTGTGAATACCAGCACATTGTCTTCAATAGAGATGGTAAAACATATTATTTTAATAATCTCTTATAAATTAGGTGCTTTAATTTCTGTATAATACGTTAAAAATTAAATACTGTATCTAGAAACATTTCATAGTGCAGTTGCAGAAGTTCGAACACGGGTTGCACAAGTTCAGATCATTAAAGGAAAATTGAGAGCTGAGTAGTGCTAGCTTAAGGTAAACAAAGATCATGCATCCAACATATGCAAACTTTCTATATTTGATGAAAATACAGAAGCATAAATGGCAGATCCCTGGCAGATCCCGTATAAGAAGAAAAACCAAGGGAAAGCAGAGACAGTAGCTGCCACAGTTGCTTTTCTCCTGGTTTAAGATGCTCTGCCTGAGCAATGCTGCTGTTTCTCCTCAGTAAAGCCTCCCTTTCCACTTGGTACAAAGGGAGTACTAGTTTTAGATTTGAAATTCACTAAGTTTTGCTATTGCAGACCATCAATCATAGTAATTAATCTTTGTTATATTTTTGCTTTGAGCAATTTAAAATTTTAGGGAAAGCTCTAAGTGTGTGTGATATTTTCATCCTCCACTCTTCCTGTACAAGTTGACAAAGTATGGGACAGAGCAAGAGAGAACCTGCACACCACACCAACACCTCCGTATGGATCCATATGGATCGAGTAATAGCAACATGATCCTGGGACAGAGAAAGAGCAACGTAATCCTGGCCTGGTTTCAGAAAAAGATGATGTGATGAAATTTTGGATTTCCTCATGAAACAGAAAGAAATGAGATGCAGTCTCCATACAAAACACCAAAATCAAGAAACACCAATGTCTTGGAAATTGCTTGCCTCTCAAATGCATATATGTATTTCCCAGTACTCTCCTCAAATATAAAATTAGTGCAATTTAAGACTTCCTGTTCTCATCATGTGCCATTGCTTCTGTGTGGATCCTGCCTAACACACATAAGTGCAAGGTCAGTGATTTGGTTATTTCCATTACTAGCTAAAGTTTGCAGAAATCTCTTGCATTAGAGGCATTATAAGAATGTCTTGCCCTCAGTGTGTCGGTCTGACTCGAGGTGAGATCAGAGAGACATTAACAGGGTGCAAAGAGTTCGTAACATCAAATTAGTGTCATCACTTCTGAAGCAGCAGTCAGAAAACACAGAAAGTGGGAGGATAAAATAAGACCTGCATAATCTGTTGGCTTTTATATTTCATATTCACTGGCTTCCTCAATAAGACAAATCAGGTGTTTATCAATCTGACTTAATGATCTTTAAGCCCATTATGAAATCTTTTGTTTTATATTAGGGTTGGATAAATATGTGAAATAAGAGAATTTTTATTGTTTTTAATTCTGTAAACCAAATTGGTTACAAAATAGTCATTTCAGAGGTTGCATTACAGTAATAATTAATAAATGTCTTTGGTGCTCAGCAACAGATATTTAAGCAATTCAGCTGGAATTCTGCTAGGTTTTTCTGTGTAAAAAGTTGCAAAGAAGCAAGAATTTACAGTGAAGGTGTCTAAGAAAAGGGTTTTAACCTGCATTATGGATTTTAAATATTTCCGCAGTATTTAGCATTTCTGGTGCAGTTTTATGATGTCATATAAATATTGAAGACAGTTCTTTCTAGACACATTTTAAAAATTAATCACTTTATTAATTTTTTTTCCTCAGCTTCTGACTACTTCTTAGGCCTAGTGACTTGGTGGCTATTTTGATCTTTCAGTGTTTGAAAAAAGGGACTTATATACCAGATGTATCAGTCATGCTATTTTCATCAGAATTGCAGATAAATTAATATTGGGTGGTCGTGCCTCTAATATCAAGGCAAGAAAGTATCTTTTTTTCTCTTCTTCATGCTGAATGTCAGGTTATGGAATAATGTGTAGGCCTGCAGATTTAAACAATCTCTTGAAATGGAAAATTTTGTGACAGCATAAAATATGTATCATTAAATATTACTTTTTTTATAAAACTATGTTTTTCTTGTCCTGAAACAATTTTGAGTCGTAAAGCACCATTTTTTCTGCCCCCATGCACTTTACAATCAACAAAGTCAAAGTAAAAATAAAGTACTGCATTTGCCTGAAACAACAAACCCCATTTATTTCCCTCCCAAGAGAAGAATTAACAACAAAAGGTTAAGCAAAAATGTTATTCCTCTGCCCTCAAGCAAGTTTATATCTCATTTTGGATACTCTTTCCATTGATATGTGAATGCTTTCTTGTGTATGACAATGTGTGACAATCCCCTGCATGTGTATATCTCTAAACAAACACTCTATGCAGTCACCTCCCCCAGAATCACATAGCTGGAAAATATTCATCAGGCTAATGGTAGGTAGTTGCACCTAAGACATAAAATTTTATCAGGTGTTAAGACATGCCTAATATACCAGAATTCTTCTGATCATTGAAATTTCTAAGTATCTAGGTGTCACCATGAAAAAGGGAAATATGGGGTCTGAAAAAAGGACAGTTTGAAGCTGGGCTATCAGAGTGGAGCATGGTTAACCACATCTGTACAACCTTCACAGACTCCTTACCTATCGACATCTTACAGGCCAAACAGTCAATTTAGCCTGTCATTCAGCAGAAATCCTTTTACAGTCTACTGTACACTTTTATGAATCCCTCATTCTGCAGAGATCTACAGAAATCATTACTGATTTCCACAAAGCTACAAATTTTCATTTGTTAAATTTATTTTAAACCTGGGATTAGTGCAAACTTGTAAATATAATATTCAGCTTATCACAGTCTTCAGTATTTCTGTTAGGTTTTGACTGGCTATGTTTTGGTGTGCATTTGGAATTTTTACAGGTGTGAAGATATTTAGAAATAGCTAATCTTTCACTTAGTCCTTCCTATGTGTTCTATTCAAGTGAAGTGATAGAAAAACAAAAAAATGAAAATAAGTTAAATTTTGTCTCAGAGTTATTCAGAACACTATGACCCTGCGTATGAGTACAGGATAGATCTTCTACCATCCATGATGAGAAAGTATTTTCAGTTTCAGGCAGAATTTTTTATGCTAGTCCAGCTGGATTCAATGTCTATTTCTGTGTGCTAAGTGAATATTCAGACTATTCCTAAGGTGATGCAGGACTGAAGACTAATGTCTTAAGGAATACAAATATATATAATCTGCAAAAATATTTGTATAATGTTAAGTATAATACTTCATATTTACAGATGTCCAGGGTATATTTGACCAATCCCTTAGCCTAAAGTCTACCTGATAAGAAAAAAGAAGCCATTCACAGAACAAGAAAATTAGGAATCATGACAGCAACAGTTTTAAAGTCCTACTAAGGATATATCTCTTCCTTAGATGCCACACTTCATAAAAGTACAGTGCAGCATCTTCTCCTTAACATTTCTTCCTGCCCTCTAAAACTTCCTTTTCTAAAGAACACTGTGATATAGCACAAGTTGAAAGTTCATCCTTAAGTTATTCTTCTGAAGTGTATTCTGCAAACTTTCTTAAAAAGTGCTTAGAATAAGGGCATACGAAGTGTCAATCCTTTTGAAGGCATAATCCAATTAATTAACTGGAGCATGAGAACTGTCCTTTTTTATACACAGTGTACCAGTCAAGTTGCAGCATCTAACAAACTTGTTCATCTGTGCTACTTCAGAAAGTCTTATGATAAAGATTATCGTAGACTGCAGAGCTGGAACAGCAATTAAAGTAGACATCTGAAAATTAAATTTGGACTAAGTAATGTTTACTTTCTTTGATAGCAATTGATATATCATAGTCAGTGGTGATAGTGAGCTGACTAATAATTAACCAAGAGAAGCAAAAATATAAAGCCATAAGGACTTTTTTTTTGCTTGGTTTCTTTCCATTCTGTTGCTTTGTTTGTTTTGTTTGGTTTTTTTTGGTTTTTTTTTTTTTTTATTGTTGTTGGGTTTTTTGTGTTTGTTTTGTTTGGTTTTGTTTCTTGTGGGTGGGCATTTGTTGTTTTTGGGAGTTTGTTGATTGGTTTGGTTTGGTTTGGTTTTTTGTTTGTGCACTCCTTTTCAGAGTGTAACTCACTTTGGAGAACTGGCAACATTGCACACTTGAAGGAGAAGAAGGTTTATTTTATTTTATTTGTCCTCAAAAAAAACTACCAAAAAAACCCTGGAGATCCCTCACTGCAAACTTTTGACATATTATTAGCAGATTAAAATTTCTTTCTCGGAAAGTAAATTCCTCTTGCAGCACTGGTGTCAAAGGTGAAGGGAATCACTTCATTAGATCAAATGATGTCAGCAATATGACTAGTGAATTTTTTCCCTTAAGAACTGAAGTGGTGATGCAATTAAAACTTCTCATGTATTTATACTAAAGACAAAGTAATTATTTTACATTAATAACAAAATAAGAAACACATTTCTTTAATGTGTTATCTTTGCTCTACCTCTGAGAGTTTGTCCATAAGAACCCTTTAAGAGAAACTTTAAAGATTTTTTTTTCAGTTTCAATTTATTTATTTTTAAAACTGTCTTGGCTTTATATATATATATATATATATTTATATATATATATATTTAGCTCTGTGTATTTGGGTTATAGCCCTGCAGTCATCAGTTATGTTCTATAACTGTCATGTAAAAGTAATATCACACAAACATATGAATACCTTGGTTTGATAGTGCTGCTGTTAAACTAATGAGAGATGCTTTGTTTCAGACACCTATTGGATTTTGCCAAAGCTTCACCTGTATATTTGTATTAATATTTGAAGAATATGCTACAAAAATTAAAAGTCATCCACTGCAATTTTGACCTTTATCAGAGAAGTTAAGGAAGAAAATGTTTCTCTAGTTATGATACTAACTTCTCTATGATTTTTATACTGTACTTCTTTTGAACACTTCAGTATCGGTAACCTCATTTCCTAGGAGTGTCAGGGAAGCTGTAAATTGGTCATAGAAATAACAAAGCCCTCCTTTCTAAAAATTCAGAATATTATTTCCTTTAGTAATGAGTATTGTCTGCTTTTGATCCAGTGGAAAAACAATATAAAGATTGATTCTGCTGTAGTCTGTTGCTAGAGTTCTCCCAGGATATGGAGTGACTGCGTGCCATAGAGATCACAGCTCTTCATGGTTTATTTTTATTTTTACTATTGACTGCACCCTGACAGCTAGATGACTTTTATAATAGGATGTTAACCTCTTTAATACTGTACATTCATATTTCAATAATATGAAGAGATATAAGTGATGTTTGAGACTAAATCTAGTTGAGAATTTGCATTTCTATTTCTGATTTTCAAATACTTGCAATAACTTTGTTATCCAAGACCTAACCTTCATTATTAGGTGTCTGATGTCTTATACTCTTCTTACACTCACCATGCATGTATTGTTATAAGTGACAAAGCACTTCTATCAAAGCAATCCATATCTGAATATTAAATAGAACATCTCTTGAGGTTTTGTTTCTTATCTCAGAAGGAATTAATGATTTTTATGACCATTTTCTTTAAAGAAACAGGTTTACATTAACATTTTAATACCATCTCCCAATAGACATTTGGAAGACTGAGACTGAAATGTGGACAGCAGAGAAATTAACTTAAATATCAAGGAGTAAAATTTAAAATGTATATTTATTACAGCATGGCATGTTTTGATCATAGAGACGCAATGCCATTTCAAAGTGAAAGTAGGGGCAAATCTTATTTTCTGATACAGTAGAAAGGGAAATCCTGAACACAGACCAAAATCTAAATTAGTCTGGTATTTGCTTTAGTTCAAGTCACAGTTTCCAAGGCACCAGGATGTTGCTCTGTCCCGAACTGCCCTCTGCGCAAATGCAAGAATAAATCTGCTTAGTGTCATTTTCTACCATTTCATACAGAGATTAACAGTTTTCTATATGAGAGAGACAAACGATTGATTTTGACTTTGGACATGGCTGTGGGGAAACTTCTAGGACTTGATGGAAATGATTTAGTGGAAGAACAAGGTATTGCACTTGTGCAACCTCCATGCGAAAATATTTCCCACTTATTTTCATGTTTTCAAATGGCAAAAACAAAACCAGTGTATGGGACAGCTCCTGAGAAATGAGATAAAAGCCAGGGTAAAACCAGGCACCAAATAACTTGGTAAACTTTGTTTTAGAAGAAGGTCTGTAATCAGAAAAAAGATTATAAAGTACTAACTGTGGTATTGCTTACTCTTGGTCTTTTTCTAGGTAAAAGAACTAAGAATTACAAAATTACTCTCCCTGGAATTGTTCTTAAAAATTAGATCAAAATAAAACAAGAGAGTTAATACATGTTTCCTGTGCCAGATCAAACTGAATTGATGCTGTTTTGTGAGAAGCAAATGCATGCAATAGAATAATTCATGTGATATCATTTGTTACTAAACCATACTATAATATATATACACACAAAAGGAAAATTGTTAAACAGTTTAAATAAAATGTACCTTAGACCAAATAAAGCTGGGATGTCCATTTAGCAGTTTAGGCATAATCCAGACAGAATTTGGAGTGTTGTTCGTAACTAGAAAATAGCTGAAGATATTTTTGGAACTTTGGGAGAGTTACTATTTTCAGACAAACTGGACATTTATTATTTTTAAATGCAATTTCAGTGTATCTACCCATAATTTTTTTAAGAATAAAAATATTTTAAAAAATAGGATAAAAAATGTTTTATTATTTACTCCATTGTGTCTGTTTTGACTTTTCTCAGTATATCTTCTATAAGCTTTGCTTCCTTTATCTGTCATATCATGTAAGAAATATAAATAATTTTGCTGTACATGCAAAATTTTCCTCATTCATCATATCTGAGAGCAAACAAAATATTTTTCTGTCAGAATAAAATAGGTCTATCCATATCACAGCAATGAAAATTAATTTTATAAACTATTGAATTTAATATTTATCCAAATATCATAAACCAGACTCATAATGCAAACTAATTTCAGTAAATCAGTATATTAAATTTGAAAATCTATTTTGTGCATAAATTACAGCAAATTCTGAGTGACTAAACAGAAAGAAAATTATCTCAAAATCAGTTTTTCACTAAAACACAATTCACTGACCTACTCACATGGTGAAAAAAATGATGGCATTTCATTACTGCTTGATTTGTGATTGGGTAGTATTTTTCAGTAAGTCTTTCTCAAATGTTAAGAGAATACTTAAATTTATTTCAATAAATTTTGGATTTGGCCTTAAAGCACATAAATTCACAATGTCAGATACACTGCTCCATAACCACTGCTTCTCATTCCCTTTTTCATTATAATGGCTTCAGAGTTTGTAATTACAGCAGCTAATACAGCAAAATAGGCCTATGATTTAACAAATGTGATGCAGGCTTTTTCAAGAGTATTTTGTACTAATTGGTTACACCCTTTCTGTCATTTGCTATGTCTAATTACAAGGGTGGTAGAGGAAGAAGAGTAAAGGTTAGTGGTGTCTCAGATCCTGTATTTGCTGTTTCTCAGGAGAATGTAGCTTCTGAAGAAGCCAGACCCTCTTTTAATGACTACTGGACCATTACTGAGTTAATTAATTTTGGAAGAAAGCAAAGTCTCTCAACAAGTATTAGAAAAAAGAAAACATATCATCTCTCACAATAGATCTTTCAAGTCTCTATTTCACAACCAGTAGATCTTTGTAAATTACATTCATTTCCAGTAAATTAATTTGGACTAGTACATAATTTACAATTTTCATGTCTCATTATTTAAGCTATGGCAGCCATCATTGTGACACATTTTGTCCATAGGTGAATAATCAGGAGTTTCTGGGAGAACCAGGGTAGTTTTGTGTGCTCTTAGGCTCATTTATCAATGCCTCTAACAAGGAAAGAAAAAGTAGCAGAACACTCTAACTAGACATGGCATTTTTTTCCACTCATTCAAGCTCCTGAAAAAGGTAGCTTAGTCATTCTGGACTGTAGTGGAGACTCATCAGAATTAAGCAAATAAGTAAAATAAGACACATTGAAACAATACTGAGCAATGAAATCTTTTCAAGTATGTGTGTTTTGCTACAAAATGATGCAGTAGCTGAAAGCTGGCTGGTTTTAGAACATCCTGCATTCACATAAATTCCTTTGTACTTTGGAGGGCCAGATTCACAGAGTAGTTACGGAATAAAGTGCTTAAAATCAGTAAATATGTTCCAAAGGGGTTATTTATTATCATGATTTAATAGAATGTAACATTTTGACAATGACTGGCCATCTCAACGCTTACATCATACTCATTTCCAGAAAAGACACCACAGAATTCCCTACTAGAAATATATTCATTCATTAGCTTTGAGTTACTTCCTTTACCTCACTCATGTGCATGTATACCTGAACAGGTGTGTTACTTCTTAAATATGCAGCTAAGTACAGCCAGGAAGGAAAAATTGCACCACCTCATCTGTGAAAATCAACAGGACATGCCATGCAGTACTCCTATCCCCATCAAACAATAACTTCATATGAGCAGAATGAGGTGAAAGTGTAGGTTTCCAATTTTTAATAGAAAATAGGCCTGGTTTTAGCACAAAATCACAAATTTAGTCTTAGAACTCCACATGCTTAAAAATTGCTGTGTACAATATATTGTCTTTTTGAAATAGATCTGGGGCTCTGCTGCATGTGAAAAGTAGATTTTATTCCATTTTAAAAACTGAAACTATAATTCCTCGTTAGCTCATTAGAAATTTATAAGTGTTTAATTGGACCACGCTACTATCAAAATACTGGCTTGCTCGTCCCTACAGTAATTCCATGGAGTACAGTAACACAAGTGATGAATTTTCCGTACTGTACCAAAGATAGGTGGCTGTATTTTTAAAAGGTTCTGACCTATTTCATCACTATATCATAAGGGTTTATTTAGTGTTTCAAATGACAGGAATGAAGCAAGTGGTCAGAAATTATGCTGATGGATATTTCTTCCATACCAAAACTCTGTAGGTCATCCCTTTGTTAGTCATGTTTATTGTCTTCAGGTATAGCTGTAACCACAGATGCTATCAATTTGTCTGACCAGGCTGAAATGGTTGGACTGAGGTTTTCCACTTGTAGGTAGAGAAAATGTTGCAGATGTTCATCCTGCATCTGGTCAATATTTCTGCAGTCCTTGATTGGACTTCATGGACTTAGCCTGAGACTAGGCAGCTACAAACAAATCACAGAAAAATGCCATTATTTCATGGTAAGTCAAATTACTCTTTCACAGTGTCAGGGTCAGTGAGTAGGTAAAACAGTTTTTACTTTCTTGTGATCTCATAGGGGTGCATTTTGTGGTTACTTGAAATGCAAACCCAGATTTCTCAATAGCAGAAACCCTTTTAATAAGCATGCATGGGCAACCTGGATGATAACACTTCAGTCTGACAAGATGTTTTCCTCAAGGGTCTTTAGCACACTGTGTACTGAAGGGGACTTCTAACAGCTCATTTGAAAATTAGTAATGATCTTTCAGAGTGTAGTCAGCAAACAGCAAATCATCAAAACATTATGGTATCAGCTTTTTGTCAGTCTCCTTTCTGTCTGGAGGCTGGAACAGACCCACACAGTCCAGTACTTCCCACTCAGATCTGCCGAGCTAATGGGTCTCCTGTACCTTCTCTGCACACTGGAGTCCTTTTGTATCAGATTTTTTTAATTACAGCTGATAATAAATCCATTATCTTGTAAAAGCAGGACTGTTAGCCAGGTTAATAGATTTTAGGACCTAGATGGCAAAAAATTCTTTGTAGTCTGGCTAACAAGATAAAACCAACATTTCTTTGTCATGATGGCCTGTTCTAGCACCTTCAAGATTTCTTCCTTAATGTTCATCATTCCTGGACCCCTTTGTTTTTAAGGGCTGCTTTCTAAGGGACTTTCTTAATCAGTGTCAGGGCAGACCAAAGTCTGCCCTCTGGAAATCCAGGGTAGAGGTTTTATCAACAGTCCTCATAACTTCACCAAGTATTGCAAATTCTATCATGTCGTGGTCACCGTGCCCAAGGAGACCTCTGACCATGTCTCCCACCAGCCCTTCTCTGTTTGTAAACAGCAGATTTAGTGGGGCTTCACCCCTGCAATGCTCACTTACCTGTTTATATCTTTGAATATTGTTGATTCCAAACTATCTGATATTTTGGTTTTCTTACCTTAAAAATAGGGTTTAGTCCACATAATTTCATATATTCAAGCATAAAGGTATGCTAATCCGACTCAAGTTATTTAATGTCAGCCATTCACATGGCTGGCACACAACTTTTGCTTTCTTAATTAAAGTATCCTTATCTCTGCCCAATAGTACTCTTGCCTATCTTCTGTTTTCTCCAGGTCCCACAGGAGATGGGAGTCAGTGAGAAACTGCATGAGTGCTGTCCACGATAGAGCCACTACACCTATATAATGCCAAATTTGAGAAAGAAGATAGCAAAAGAGCTGGGCATTGGTGTGCATGATGTGACATGTTTATAATGGTTTTTTTTTGTTTATTTTTTTATTAAAGGAATTCTGTAACTGCTGAATACATTCAGATGAAAAATTGCTAGTGTTCATTTGTCAATGAATCAGAAAACATTGGTCGTCTTTTCAAATCTGCATCTTAGTGCACAGCTTTAGAAAAAAATAAATTACAATAATAAATTTTTACTGTGAAAAAAAATCTAGTCACATTAATACAGTAAGAACATATTCATTTCACAAAAAATCATCCTCAGGACAAGAGTGAAAACAATTGAAGTGTTTCATGAAAACCAGCTTTCCAAATGACTTAATCCTACCTGAGATGAGGGTTTAAGTTGATACATCAGTGTAGTCCCCTTGAGTCCAATATTTGCTAGATTTGAGCATATGCTATGTAATTCATGATACATCTAATAACTCTTGACCTCACTTGCTATTCACTGCATTACTAGTTTTCCTAAAAAACCACAAGTGCTCTTTCCTATGACACATGAATTTCTGAAAATATGCTGTATTTTACAGAGCAGAATTCAGTTAAGCAAATGAAAATCAAAGCATGTTTAACTACTAAAGTGCTACCAGAAATTGCTTGGTTTTCTCTGTTCTTACAAACCATACACATTCTCTTGTTCATTCTGGGAAAACAAAAAAAAAAAAAAAAACCAAAAAAAACCAAAACCCTAAGTTATAATGTTTAGTGAGATATCTTCACATTTCAGGGATTTCATTGGTATTTCAGAACTAATATTTTCTTTGCCAAAGAAAATGCACTCCAGGCATAAAGCATACCATAAAAAGAGTATGCTACTGAGAAAGAATACTATTAAATTTTTAAAAGAAATAAGTCCTTAAGGAAGGGCTGGTCTGTTCATAAGGAATAATACACACTTTCCCATACGAGGATCACTTAGCATTCCAAGCTGAAAGTCTCCACTATATTCTTCATCATTAGTCAATGCATGATCGACACCCCGTTGCTGAAACACACAGCATTGCTGCAATCTATTCCAACTTGCATCTTACAGCACTTTCTTGACAACTTAAGGCCCTTCTCATCACATTGTCACTGTAATTATAGTGTTAATTTTATACTATTATCCAAGGACATTTTCAAGTTTATACACAGCATATACACCCTTATAGTTTGACTGTATAATCAATTTATTTGTCTCATTCCTTATTGCAAAAGTTTCATAATCTCAGTGTCATGCACTCATATTTTAAATACTTGGAAAAGCTGGGAAAGTATAGAGTGATTAGCTTGCCTGTATATATTGAGTCAAAAGGTCATAAGATATATTAAAATATTAGGGTTTGGTTCTACCAATGCTTGTAGAGAGAATGTTTTAGAAAAGTAACCAAATAGTATGATACTTGTTCAAGAATTATTCAATATTTTTTTCAGAGGAGGATATGTTTCAAAGATTCAAGAAAAATAAAATAAAATCTTCCATATTCCACAGTTGATTTTTAACATGAAGCACAATGACATGATTGTTCCCACTCCCAAAATCTCATCAAATTTGTCAAGAATTAGTCAATAGCCAATAATCAAATTGAATGCAGCTGCCTTATTTTCTTCTTTGCACTGGAAAGCTCAGCTTCAGACTTCAGTGTACTCAAACAGAAAATTAGGTTTTTTGACAATGTTCTACTCTTCTATAAATAAATTTTAATTTCCTCTTGAGATCAATAAAGTGATGTGTTTATTGGCATAAAGTCTTCTCTTACATCAAAGAAATTAGTATTCTGAAAAGAACTTCTCTTAAATATTTCTCTTCTAAGTGTTCCAAAGAAGAAGTTAAGACATGGAAGTTATGGAGGATACACGCAAGTCAAAGAACAGGTTTCTTCAATTCCACATTAATAAGCTGAATATGGACTAGCTTAGGCGACTCTAAGATTTTTCAACATGCAGAAAGTTAGAGTAGATGATCCTCAATTTCTTATGGTCTTGAACTCTCTAATGAATAACACTGCACATCTGATAGGTGTGATATTTTCAGACTAGTCAGTTTGGGCAGGAGTGTGTGCCATTCTACAATCAGCCTATGTATACCCCAGCTCTTTGCCCAGCAGTAATAAGCCCTTGCTATTTATTGCACACTAATAATGCATGATGATAAGCAAGAATTGCACACAGGCTGTTTTTTTTGTTGTTTTTTGGTTTTGTTTTTTTTTTTTTCTTGTTAGGTTGTGCTGACATGTTTCCATTGCCACTTCAGATATTTCTGCATTTCAGAATTTCAGTTTAGTTCTACCCTTTCCCTATGTTGTTGTTTAACTTCATCCAGTAGCTATGCCCCACACAGGCACTTGCTCTCTCCCACAGGTGGGATGGAGGAGAGAATCAGAAGTGGAGAAAATGCATGGGTCAAAATAAAGACAGTTTAACAGAGCAAAAGCCACGCATGCAAGCAAGCACAACAAGCAAAACACTGCTTTCCATGGGCAGCTATCCCTGGGACAGCAGGGCCCCACCACATGTAATGGTGACTTGGGAAGACAAACTGCATCAATGGTGCTCCCTTTCTTCCACTTCCCCCAGTCTTATATGCTGAGCCACATGAGCTATAAGATGCCATATGGTCTAGCTATGGGGTCCTATACTTGGGTCACAACACCCCCATGCAGCTCCACAGGCCTGGGACAAAGTGGCTGGAAAGTTGCTCAGCAGAAAAGGACCTGGGCGTGCTAGTTGACAGCAGCTGAGTATGAGCCAGCACATGCCCAGCTGGCCAAAAAAGCCGGTGGCATTCTGGGCCTTTGTCAGAAATAGTGTGGCCAGCAGGACAGGGGAAGTGATTGTGCCTCTCTGCTTGGCACTGGTGAGGCTGCACCTCAAATCCTTTGTTTAGTTTTGGGCCCCTCACTACAAGGAAGACACAGTGGCACTGGAAGGGTCAGCTTTGGCCTTCAAAATAAGGGCAACAAAATTGGACTCGATGTTAGAGGTCTTTTCCAATTTGAATGAATCCGTGATTTTATGATAACCCATTGGGTTAAGCTGTCCTAGCTGTGTATACTACCTGCTTCTTGTGCATCCCCAGCCTCCCTGATGGCTGGGTGGTGTGAGAAGCAGGAAAGACCTTGACTGTGTGTGAGCACTGCCCAAAAACAGTGAAAACTCTCTGTATTACCAACATTGTTTTCAGGACAAATAAAAAAAAAAAAAAACAGCCCCAGGATTACCTAGTATGAAGCAGATTAAGTCTTGAAAAACCCAGAACACACTCATAGCATCGTTTCCTGCTGTTGCCCAGGTTTACTGTGAGGGCTGTTATAGTGATCAATACAGCAGCTGGAAAGAGTATGAAGCAAATGAGACAAATCTTTCTTTTAATCTTTGTTCTACAGCATGTCAGTTATCCCACAGAACAGTAGACTTATTGCATTTTGAATTATTAGTAGAATTAAATATCTAGGTCTTGAATTTCACCTTAATCCTATTGTTAGATATGACTTGAATTAGATTTACAAAGATAACTGTATTCCTAACAGTGAACAGGAGAAGTTACAAAAAGATAACAGCTGAGATCCAAGAAGTGCCAAGAGGAATAAGTGTGTTAGGAAGATGAGAAAATTATTATATCATAAAAAGAATAGTAAAGAGACATCTACTTCAGAGATTTAATTGGATATAGTGATTCTCTGGTTATATAGCACAAAGGTTATGTAGCACATCAAAGGTTATATGGCACATCCAAAGGTTATATAGCGCATCAGTTGCCTTGAATTGCTAAAAGTAAGCAAATTAAAAAGTAAGAAAATAAAACCAAAGCAGGCATACTCAGTGAAAATTCTAACTATAACTCAATTGAAAGTCACTCTTGATTGCATCTCAAAAAATACCTGGAAAGCATGTCTTTGCTTCTGTTAGTGGAAGTAAATTCTTTCTGTCTGCTTACATTTAACTTTCTCCAGGGAGTTATAAAGTTTTGACAGCAACTGTCTGAGTAGCGGAATGGCAAAACAAAATGCAGTTGTCATTTTAGACACCAACAATAGGAAGCTCAACTTCTTTTTCATAAACCACTGTTCTTGCAGTCAAACTCTGCTGTCAGATAAAAAAATGGACTTTATGTCATGGCAGCATTAAGGCCAAAAAAGAAAGTGAAAGAAAAGTTTACCATAAAATAAAATATATGAAAAGTCAACACAAAAAAATATCATTGCAGGATGCAACAGAAGAATTATAATCATCCTGCTACTCACATTCCCACCAGACGTGCATCATATTTGGTACAATAATATAATGAGTGTACTTGAAATACTTGAACTTATGTGTTTCAAGTACTATGTTAGGAAAAAAGGCAGTAATGAAACTTGATGCAAATACTGCACATATTGTTAGATAAGATAGTATTTCCTCTCACAAAGTCTATGCAATTTTTAAAATATGTTTTGTAATATCTTGTATTAGGTTATTATCTGAACAGAAATGCCCTTTATGTGAACATGACATGAATTTCTTTTAGTGAGAAAAAGGAAACAAGTAAAACTACACTGCAATTATTACAATGAGTTTTCATTACTTGAAATAGAAACTAACTTTAGATTAGTTAGTAAAAAATAGCAGATTTCAAGGCTGATGATAAGAAAGATTAAAAGCATGCAAAGATTCATCTGTGAAAGAAAAAAAAGGGGAAAAAAATATTAATTTGAAAATTACAGACAAATGAAAATACTTTAAAAATGTTGAATATTGCAATTTAAAGGATGACGCATTCTCCTTATACATTCTAGAAACAAAAACCACAAGGTATTTCATGAACACAATAGCTGAATTTTAGACCTAACTGTTTCAAGATATATCTGAAATAAAGAACTTATGGTGTCTGAACAAAAGCACATTTTAAATATATAAAAATTATTTTTGTAGTAGTACAGATATAAGTGACTAAATCTAACATTGGTAATTTATATTATGACTATATATTATGTAGTGCATTGTGTTATAAAATAATTCTGACCAAAATGGAGTAGAGGGGAAAATTTATTGCTTGCCTGATGATACCTTTCATGTTTTTTACATACTGCTGCACGCTAATCAGGCCCAAGTAAATACTTTCTTTTCAAGACTGGTTGAAATGTTTCTTGTTTTGTTGTGATTAAGAGGGAAGTGGCAGATGAATCAAAGACAGCTATCAGTATGCTCAGCAGAAGGTAGACTACGGAGTCTGAGAAAGACAGATTCCAGCAACTTTCAGCATGGTGACAAAGGCAGATGGCACTGAGAAGGTTCTCACTCTGCTCCTCCATTGTTTTGGCCTTGCTATAAACGCCAATCTAGGAAACACTTCAGAAACATTTCACTAGGCTTATGCAATTTTGAAAAAGTTCAAATTTTCTCATCAAAGGAGCCAGTAAGTCCATAAAAATAATCACAAAATAGTTCTAATAACTTCCAGAGAAACCTTTCATATTTTTAGAGTCTGTTTAAGCATAAGACATACAGTTCAGATAACCAGAGTATTTATTTAAATCTTCAACTCAAATCTTTTTCTGTCATAGAGACTCTGAGAAAACACTTGTTACAACAGAAAATTATTGTAGTTGCTTTCTGTGGTTGTATCACTTCTTTCTTCCAAATACACTTTTTTCATTAAGAGAATCAAGATACTGGGATATATGTAGCATTATTTTGCCTTTCTACAGCAAATGTGTGTGTCATGTTACACCACTTGCATTCTACGTTAGATACTACTGGCAGTTCTACAACATAAAAGGCTGGGGTCTTCTGTATTTGGCAGAGGAAAATAAAGTGGTCAATGCTGTTGTGCAAGATTTTAACTCTATTGAGTTCAATCTCAACAAGAGAAACAAAATAAATCAATACCACACTCCTGAGTTTTTTGTTTCAAATATCTATCTTGTGGGAGCAAGCAACTATCATTTCTGGGTTAATCCTCTTCAAGAAACAAAGACAGGCAAGATTTATCCACTTATTAAAAGAATTCATTTTGTTTCAAAATTTTTGATGTGCCTCCAAAAATCAATCTCAATAAATGTCAAGGAACATGGAGAGAGAGGTTATTTGTCTGTGATCAATTTTTATGTGACAAACTAACGAAATTGTGAGAAATGAATTTTTTTAGTAGCACAAATCATTCTGAGAAAGAGATAAATGTTCTAGGTATTCTGGGTCTGTATGAAATTTCATTATTTATTTAGTGAAAAACAGAGTGGTGACAATTATGACTAGTCTGTCTAGCCTTGGAATACACATGCTTGTTTTTTCCTTATTTGCTTTTATACATCATCTTTTCCCAAGGGTTTGCCAAATTTTTAAATTGATTCGCAGTACTCAAATCATCACAGTGTGTCTCAATTACTTCAATATATAGTAAGGAAAGGTTGAAGAGGTTGTATTATTTTTCCCTTGGTTGTGTTTTTCTTTCTGTATGCTTCACCATGTTCTACATTTCACCAGTTATGGTTCAGAAGAGATATAAACTTATAAACCATAGAGCTTAGAAGACAGTCAGAATACAACCCACTGATATTCAGAAACTACTATGAGAAAAGAGAAAAGTGAGTTGATTTGGTTAATTCTTTGATCTTACTTTGCTTCCAGAAATCACAGAGTTATTAATGCTAACTACCAGCTAGACATCTCCTTTTTCTTTTTTCATCTATTATATCCCTGAAATGGAAACTTCAATATTTTTGTCCTTAAATTGAAATTTTTTCTATTATCTTTGATTAAGTTTATATTGTTGCCATTATTCATTATTTCTCTAATGCATTTGCCACAATTTTGGATTCAAAAAAGTCTTCCCATTTTTTTTTCTTACATGTTGCTTTATTTTAATTTTAAATAAAGTTAATTTTATTATAATATGGGGTTTTTCTTTTTATATTGTTAAAACTGCATAATCTAGAGGATAAGAAAGAGTAACTCTTATCCTAGCAAGATCTGATATATGTCAAATTAATTTCTTCCTAGGATGCAATATGGTTTTGGTTAATCTGTTAGTGTGTTGCTTTTTAAAATTAACTAACTTAGACTGAGTTTGTTTTAGTCAGGCTAGCTGAATCCCACCATTCTGAGGAAGGTAGAGTTAAATATTTTTAGCCAAGTTCTGTGAAAATAAAAAAGCAAACAAATTAAAATCATTTACTAAAGCAATTTTTTATGGATTACTCACTTTAAATCTCCCTCTTTAAAGAGAAATCTTGAGAAAAATTACTATAAATTGTGGACAATAATTTTAGATTAAGCCTTTTTGTTTGTTTGTTTGCTTTTGTTTTGTTTTGTTTTAGATAAGTTAACAAATGCACTGTAGAAGAACACTAAGGTTAAAAGGAGAAACAACTCAGTGCTCCCAAGAACACATCTCTGACACATTTAAATGGGTTTTTAAAAAATATTCTAGCTCCTTAGTAGTGCTCGATGTCATGCTGGATGCAGAAATTTCAATTATATCATCATGTAACATTCAATACCAGCTTGTGAATTGCTGGGGTTTTTTTCCAGCATTTTTTTCCATACACTCTTCTTGTCTCCTAATATAACTGGTGGCACTTGAGATATTTTTTTACTTCAGAATGATTTCAAATTTGCCGTTTTTCTCAGTGTTTCTTATTTTCCTAAGTCTATTGAAGTTGCTTAAACAATGCTAGAAAAATGTACATTTCTCAGGGAATATAAATAATTGAATATTCATATGCCTTTTTAGCTTAGTAGAATGGTATAGCATGGTTCATGCGATTATTCTAACAGTAATTTCTAGCAGATATATCATGAGTTTATCCTAGAAACAAGATATGAGGGCATGCCCTGATTTTCAGTGAGTGTTTAAATTGGCTGTTTGGCATTGACCAAGTAATCTCCATTATTAAAATTATGTTAAACATGTTCCTTAGTGAAGTCTTGACAGAGCACTGTTTTCAAATAGAAATGGCCTTTTAAGCCTCTGAGGAGGGAAATCTGTATGAATGAATACAACCTTTCCTTTCTTCCTGGCATTTTATCCCTCTGAGAGAATGTGTTAAGTAGTTAAAGCCAATGTTTACAGAATCCCAGAGTCATTGTACAGCTGTTTGGAAGAGATCTTTGAAGATCATCAAAATGGAGGAGGGTAGCTCATGAAGAAGCAGACAGAAAATGCCAAGATACTTAATGCCTCCTTTTCTGGTAATATTTGCCTTCTGAATCTCAGGTCCTTCAGGCCAGGGGGAAAAATTAGAGATTAGAGCCTGATGGTAATAATGTGAAGGTCATGTGTTTGATCCCTTTGTGGGAATTTATTAAAGAACTAGACTCAATGATCTTTGTGGGTCTCTTCCAACTCAGACTATTCTGTGATTCTCTAATTCTAAAAGCTGACCCTTAGTGGAGGAGAATCTGGTTAGTGGAGGTTTAGACAACTGAACTCACCCAAGTCCATGAGGCCTGATACCTTCAAGTTCCAAAGGCCTTGGCTGGTATCATTGTGGGGCCGTTCTCAATTTTCTTCAAAATATAATGGTGACTGGGGAAAGTTCCTGGAGAAAAGAAAAAAGCAGATACCAGCCCTACCTTCAGGAAGGAGAAGAAAGAGGTCTGAGAAACTGCAGAGCTCATCTCAGTTTCTGGGAAAATGATGAAGCAACTGATCCTGGAGGCAATTTCCTGGCATTTCAACAATACAATCATTGGAAGTAGTAAGCATGGATTTATTAAAAGGAAGTGATGCTGGACCAACCTGACAGCCTTCTATGATGAGATCGCTCACTTTACAGATGACGGTGAAAGAAAGGCCATCTGGATTTTAGTAAGTCTTTTAACTTTGACTCCCATAATATACTCATAGACAAACTAATAAAATACAGGCTAGATATAAGGAAAATCAGGTGGATTGAAAGCTGAATGAGCAGCCACGCCCAGAGGATTGTAATCAGCTGCACTGGAGGCCATCCACTCCTGCAGCAGAGCCCCATGGGTCAAAATTTGTGTCAATATTGATTAACATCCTGATTAATGGCCCTGACTACAGACACAAAACTGTACCCTCAGCAAGGCTGCAGACAAGACAAGACTGGTAAAAGTGACTGATACACTAACTTATTCTTCTGCCATCCATAGCAACTTTAACAGTCAGAAGAAATGGATGCAGGGAAACTCTCAAAGTTGAATTGAGGGAAATGCAAACTTCTGCACCCAGGGAGGAATAGACGTACAAGTATGTTCTGGGTGCTGACTGACGCGAAAACAGTTTCACTGAAAAGACCCTAGCAAAACTGGTCAGCACCAAGTTGAACATGAGCCAGCAATGTGCCTTAGAAGAAAAGGTTAGCAGTTTCCTGAGCTGCATTAGGACGAGAAGAAAGGGTTCAGTGGGACTCTCTCATGGTGTATCTAGCAAAGTGAAGTAAAGAATTGAAGAAATGCAGCCAGAATCATCATGGTGGCAAACAATGAAAACACAGGAGGCAATGAGTACAAACTGACATGCAGGAAGTTCTACTTAACTTACCTACAAGCTAACCTCTCATCCAAATTATCTATACTTAGATTCAGAGCTTGAATGGACACAGCCCTGACCAATTTGCTCTAGCTGATCTACTTCAAAAATTATGTTGAACCGGATGATCTCCACAGGTCAATTCCAATTCTGTGACACTTCTGTTTTATCTTCTTCATTCTACTTCAAAACTTCCATTTTCCCTTTTCTTCCCTTTTATTCTACTTCACTTTTTGAAAACCTCTTCCAATTTCCTACTGTTTGTCTCCCACATTATGTATATCTTTTACAAGGCTCTGATTTGCCACTGATTTCTGTGTGATCACTTGCCATCCAACAAAGCATAAAGAAAGCTTTCTGGCAGAACACAACTCCATAATGTGCTGCCTCCGCCCGATGATGTAGTGCACCATAAAGCTGTGAATAGCCAGTGAAGCTTAGAGCAGCCTCAGTGCGCCAGTTAATTGCTTGTTCAAGTTCCAAAACAAAGCTGACACCTGTGAAAACTTGGCTTGTGTTTCTTTGTCAACACATATATATCATCCATAAATGCCTTGTTCATACGTAATTGAAGAGATTCATCCATGGAATATCTGTTGCATCTTGCCTCTATTAGATGTTTTAAAAATAAAGAGAGATTGCAGCACAACAAGGATCATTCCTTATGAATTGCAGTATGTCTGCTTTATGACAAAGAGTCATAAAATTGATATTGATGATTGATCAGTGTCATTTTAACTGCCTAACAAGAAAAAATTATCTGACTGGTAAAGGCTGTAAAGTCATCTTCTATAGTGTTAGCTCCCAGTGCATTCCAATAGTTTAATAAACCTGTTTATCTAAGTACTTTGCAATGCTTAACTAATTTATTACTGTGTCAGTAATGACTTCATTACTCTTAGCTCCATAGGTATTCCTTTACTTTAGGCACATTAATGTTATGGTAAACAATTGAAAACTGAAAATTTTGAGGTAAAGAAATTAGAAGAGAATAAATATTTTTCTCATCAAACCCAATTGCTTCTCAAAAAACCCTCTTTCTTCTGTAACTGGCTATTGAAAGAAATATAAAGAGAAGAAAGGAAAAAAGAGAAAGAAAGAAAGAAAGAAAGAAAGAAAGAAAGAAAGAAAGAAAGAAAGAAAGAAAGAAAGAAAGAAAGAAAGAAAGAAAGAAAGAAAGAAAGAAAGAGAGCCTGCGGTTGCTTTTTGAATAAATAGGAGGAGGCAGAGTTACTGACTAGGGCTGAAAGCCAGGAATTATTATTCTGCCACTAACAAAATATATTAAAGTTGTCCTATTGCTGTGCACAGTGTTTAAAATTTTCAGATGAGACCCATTAGAATATATATGTTATCTGCTTGGTATGGAGCCCAGCAGCAAAGAGTTTTAAAAAAATAAGAGGATAAATTTGAAAAAGCAAATGTGAAGAGGACTTAAGAGAAGGTGACTCTTGAAGGGCACAATCCATTGTCATATTGTGTTTCTGGAGTAGCTTTGCCCAAAATTGTGTTTCTGGAGTAGCTTTGCAACTCAAAATTCAGTTTCAGTTGCATGAACACGCAGCTCTCTGGAAAACCTCCATCCTGTGTTTACACTGTTCTGCAGGTTCTTATTTGAAGGTAAACCACTTTCTTTTAGCATTGTTCTTAAAATGTATTCAACTTCATAAATTAGTCCCTGCAATTCAGTATAAATAACAGTAGCTGCCTTTCTGAATATGGGTATTTGTGCTCTACAAGGTCTTAATTTCTAAATAATTTGCATTGATTTTTTTTAACATTTAATGTGGTAATAATGTGGTTAAAAAAAAAAGGAATATCTGTTAAAAACAATAATTTATTAGAGATGATAGGGAGGGTTAATTTCATAGCCAGGATTTGACATGAAGTCCAGATCATTATTTAAATCATAATATAGGAATGTTATTTAGATTTTTTCATCCCAAAATTTTTGACTTACAAATTTACTATTATTTGTATGTCATATAGTATTTATTAAAGTGAAAGAAGTGCATCAGTTGCTCTTTAGCATGTTTATATTGCTAATGAGATAAATATATTGCTCTCAACAGTCCACAAAAATACCCTATGGCCAGGTTGATATATATTTTCCAGGTTATAATGATTTTTTTTCTCCTTTTCTTTATTTTTGTTCATTTTCCATTCACTGTTTCTGCTCCTCTCCTTTCAGAAAAAACTTGCAATAATTAAATGAAATATAAACCAATGCAGTGGTCCAGCCTGAGACCAAAAATAGCCTGAAACAAAATTCTATAAGGTGTTAACCACTCCATTCATCTCAGCTGGGGATGTGAAATTAGGCATGTATCCATGGTGGAATAGGGCAAATTTTGTGCTACAACATTTGTGATTTTCTTTAGCCCAACACACTACATTAATTTGTTTCAGTAGTTCTACAGGGAACAATATGATTCCTGTAGTTCTCCCTTTGTGTAGCTGCAGAAAGCAACCCAGATTCCCTGTTTGGGAGAGAGCAAATATATGTATTTGAAATTCAGATGATGGAAAGGACTGTATTTCATTCTCAGATGAAACTTTTAATAACTAGTAATAACTGAGGGCTCTTCAGTCATCCAGTGAAAGGAGAAAGTGTTCAATCATGTGGAGTATAAGAATCCTGCCACAGAGAAGAAATACGGATGCATTTAAGATTTTTATTTTTTTAATTAGAAGCAAATATTCAGATCATTAATGTTTCTCCTCTGTGGCATCACTACATATGGCAAAAAAGGAATCAATGCAACTAGAATGACATTTACTGTCTATATAACATGATTACAGGAATAACCTCTACTTTTGCTACCCTCCTTATTTTTCTGATCATTGTAGATTACACTTTCTATGCTTGACTTTATCCCAAGGCAATATTAAAACAAAATAAATCACCCTACTTTGAATGTCAGGTTTGCTTTTTGGAGCCAACCTGCCTATTACTTGTTGTTTTTCACACATAATATAAGCATGAAACTCATTTCACAGAACAAGCACAGAAATTAGAGGTATAAGAAGTGTAAGGTATTTTATTTCATTTAGTTTTTGGTTGGATTTTTTTTTTTTTTTTTTTAGTTTTGCAACAGAACCAATTAAGTGACACTTCTAAGCTGCCCTAGAAAATGAGTGTTTCAGAACTTAGATTCACATATGCAATTCCCTTTTTTGGAGACAGATATAGAGATATACCTGGTTTAGCTGGTATAATACAGAGGTAGGTGTATGGTAGCTATAGAAGAATAAGTCTTTTCCTCAGATATGTGAAGCACTTTGTAGGTGCTTCCTCCTGCGCAGACAATTTAGGCAATTAAGTTCCTAATTTCAACACTTTGATTTTGATGCCTAAAATTAATGGAATCAAACAGACCTTCACATTTATATGCGAAGGGAAACCAGCCCCACAGCCTTAATATCTTCAATACCTGCTGTTTTAAATGTTATATTAGGATCTGCTGTTAGCAATCAAATAAAAGTAATTTATTTCCTCAGTGACACAGTCAACTTGAAAATCCATGATATGGCTATACTAATTTCTGATCCAATTGTCCAGTAGGTTTTTGGAAAGTTGTTGTTTTTTAAGACAACCAAATGAAATTACAGTTATATTTGTCATTAACTAATCTCTTCATAGGAGATGTCAGACTGTTTCACAGTACACTGACACAATGTGCAGAGAAGGAAAACCAGAAAAAAAGCCCTTTGAATAATTGCAACAGCAATTTCTCTTTCCCAGAACCAGCTTGCATAATCATTATACTTACGTGGATGGTGCATGTAGTATCATAGTGAAAAAAACACTAAACTTTAAACAAGAGTCCATTCACAGTCATTTTAACACAGTTCAGTTTTCATGAGAGTATATAATATGCCAATAGAACAGCACAAAGTACTTTATAGGTTCTTGAAACATAGAAAGTGCTTGGGGTTTTTTGGCTGGTTGGTTGGTTTTGGTTTTGTGTGTGTGTGGCTTTGGTTTTTAACAGTTTATCCAGTGGAACTCTTCTCTAGATTAGATATCAGACATCCCTGTGACCCAAACAGATGCTCACTGCCTTCTTGCTGTTAGAAATACTGTGTTGGAGCACAGGGAAAAGACTGTTTCCCTGTTGCATGAGGCTTGTTCTTAAAAACCACTTCAGTGCCCAGCAGAATGGTGGGCTTTTTTCAGAGATATTCTATTCGAGGTAGAATACAAAGCTTACTCAGCCCTTCTTAATACTCCCAGTCTTGCAGTAAATTTCTAAAGTATTTATCAGGGAACAGTTTCACACAGTAAAGATTTAAAATCAGTCTTAATTGTGGTAATTAAAAATCACTGCCTTAATTCTGTAATACTGTAGAAATGAGTTATTTGGGTTATTTCCTGCAGCCTAATTAATGAAGAAGAAGTTCAAAGTGGAGTGTTTTGCTAAGTGAACAGTGCAGTGTATGTAGAAAAAATGATGCTGTGTCTATGGCAACTTATCCCTAAGGAATGTATTAAATGGAAAAGTGCCAACAAATTACAATATTTATAGATTGACAGAAAAATATTGAAAGATTCTGCAGATCTGCAATGTGAACCAGAATACATTTAGTATATGAGTAGCACAATTATTTGGCAAATTAAACACAAAATCATTTAGTTTGACATGATTCTGAAACATTGATGAGAGTTAGATAAGAACATATTTTACCTCATGGTGTTGTTTACTCTATGTATTATTTAGCACTTAATTTAACTTATTATTGATCTCATGTTTTTCTTCCCAGTAGCTTCCTTCCAGTCCTTTCTTGCTACTTCATATTTTATTTAATTGCCATGTCATAGTAGCTCTGTGCCAGTGTTGTGCATGTGATGTCACACCAACAGCAATTTGAACGTGGAGTGGAAGTGTTAAATCAGATGTAAAAACCAGTAATAGAAAGCAATGGTAAATAATCTGGACATATCCTTTCCCTTTAAAAACAACAACAGAAAAAAAAAACCAAACAAATACTCCTTTAGACAATATTAAGAGCAAGGAATGGAGATAGTAATTATATTTAAAACAGTATAATTATCACATCTGAATGTTGAGCTAAACATGGGTTAAACATGCAATTTGGGTTTCAGAATATGTCACCTTACATAACTCTTCTGAACATGTTGCAATTGGTACAATTCCAGGTACTATATTCTTTACACTCTCTTTATCTCATTTTATTCCATTATTCTTCAGTGTGACCTAACATTGCCTCTCTGTTCTTCTCTTCTTACTTGGTTTGCAACCTTGTCAAATTGCCTTACATAGAACAGGCTTTCTTTGTCACGCTATTCCTACAATTTTTTCATTAGTTCAATCTAAGAGAAACATTTCATTTTGTTCTTTCTGGGAATAATCTGGTATCTATCTTTCTGGTAGTCATCTATGTTTGTGAGTTCTTTTAAGTTCAAAGGATTTTGATGTG
The DNA here is from genome assembly GCF_017590055.1 of Onychostruthus taczanowskii. Taxonomy (NCBI): domain Eukaryota; kingdom Metazoa; phylum Chordata; class Aves; order Passeriformes; family Passeridae; genus Onychostruthus; species Onychostruthus taczanowskii. The sequence continues at coordinate 15,049,028 of NW_024497629.1, read as the reverse complement.
CAGCATAGCATTTCCATCCTTAAACAAAACCATGTGGATTCATACTAACTCAGGTGTTAGTCCTGAGTTCATGCTTCTTAAAAAAGGTCCATGGTTCATGGTTCTTAAAAAAGGCACATTGTTTATTTTTGTCTTCTCAGCCAGGCTATTGTTACCTTGTATTGGCTTGGGCAATAGTGACTCACTTTCTCATTTTCCATTAGAAGATTACTTTTATTCAATATAAAATAAGTAAAATATTTTGTGACAGATTATGATATAAAACAAATTTAGACCTGATCATTTCATACTGATTATTTTACTTCTCCTTTCATATTTAAGATGCTTCTATTAAAAATGTTTAAAAGAATTTGTAAGGCACATGTTTTTAACCATATATAACAAAGTAGTACTATATGGGTAATATCTGGGGGAAAAAGTACAAATATTAATGACTGCAAAATTTTCATTTGAAGGGCCAGCATAGAAATGTGGGGTGACAGAATAATGTCAAAGAAATTTTAGTATCTGGTCTGTAGCTGGTAAAATCAGATCTAAGAAAAGTACCAGTTTCCTGATGAAAAGATCTTCTAGAGCAGATGAGATGAAAATGTTCCAAGGAATAGAAAATTACTAAATTTGTGTCCTCATCTAAATTTTCACACTGCTGCCAGGAGGTAGGAAAAACTGTCATTTTCTTGAAAACTTTTTTCCCCTGCATTCCTCTTGGAACACTGTAATCTAAAAAAATTAATTACTTTGGGAGCAGACAATGGTGAGAAGGATTGTTTAATTGGGAAAGTCTGTGAGGAAAAAAGAGGTACTGAAAAAGTTCTTTGAAGTCCAGTTGGGAGATACTCTCCAGGGTGGGGGATGTGAAATTTTATATAGCTTCCTGGACAGTATTGAAAGAATGCTTTTGGACAGAAGGCTGCTATGAATTTTTAAGTAGACTAAATTTAAATTTTTGAGATCAAATCAGAAGGGGTTTATGAACATCCATAAAGCTCAGACCATACTGCTGAGCATGTTCATGTATCTACGCTTGATCCTAGCAAATTTACACTTCATTAAAGTACTAAATTGCACTATTTGCAACAGATGTACAATCAATACATGTACTCTAGAAAAAAAAAAAAAACAAATGTATAACTTCTAACTATATTGTACAGCAAACTTGATATTTCCATACTATACACTTTTTATTTTCATATTTATAGACCAAACAAGAAAGTCACACTCTTTCAAGGAAACACTCTTCCATCCTCTCTTGCTCAGAAAACAATGTACAATACCTACAGTACAGCACATATATTAACTTTTGATTTCTTTCACCTTTCAGATTTCAAAAGTGTGTTACAGTTTTCAGAATCTTATGGATGCTGCTCAATATTTCCTCCTGCACTACCTTTCTCTCAGTACTTCTGTGTTTCATAATTTAAAAATTCCTAATTCATTAATATTTCTTTCTTTGTTCAGGCTGGGAACTCTAGAAGAGAAGAGATGTTTCTAGCACTTTGTGCCTTAAATGTATCAGATGGCCTGAGAAACTTCCTTATGCTTTTTTTTACAACTATGCATTGTCTTCCTGCATAGATACACAGGTTGATGCCTGCAAATACTTCAGTTCATCTGACCTTTCATCAAAACTTGGTTTCTGTCCTCTAATTTTGATGTACTGGTCAATGGTAAAATTGGCCTGAAATTTTATAGCCAATTATGCTTAAAATAGATTTATTCAGAATTCAGGCAGGCATCATAAAAGGCCTAAGTAGGAAACACAACACAGGATAATAAAGCATGAATTAAGGTAGTAGTACCGTTTGAATGCCTTGATGACCTGGCTCTGCTGTCTAAGAGGCTTGGATGTCTACGTCAAAGCCAGTAATCCTTTGCTGGCTGGACAAACAATGGATAGTCATGTCACTCTGAAGTATGTAGCAAAGACAGATAAGAATTGTCCTCTTAAAATGCTTGTATTTCTGGAAGCATCTCTGTTTTTCTCTATTTCTGTCAACAGTGAAAAATGCTCCTACTCATTAATTTATTATTAGTTTTATTAATAGTCCAGCTATCTAGATTAGTATGATACCATATATTAAGCAACAACTATATCAGTCATTTTGAATTTTGGAAAACTGTATATATATATATATATTTGTACTGTTTTATTTTATGAAATGTACTTTTTTACGGAAGAAAGTCTTGTCTGAACCACAACATTTTTTTAAATAACTATAAATAGAAAGAATATCTCATTATGAAAAGTGGTTTTGTACTTTATGCACAGCACCACTTTTCTGCAGGAAATTTGCCTTAATTAATCATCTTATTCCAGCACACACAGAAAAGCATCCTCAGCTCCTTTTTTTTTTCAGCCAGTGGAGGTGATGGTGTAAAGCTTCCAATTCACAGTCAGAGGCTAAATGTACTGTCATTTAATACTTTCTTAGAATTCTTAGGAGGAAATAATTTTCCTGATGCAAGTATTGATGCAGAATGGCTGTGTTTTTACAGCAGAATCAATTTATGATGTTATTCTACTGTATTTTTGTAGCTTGTTTCTATCCTCTGTAAGGGTTATGTGGCCAAAGCAGCATCATCTGAAAATAAGGTCACTCTCAAAGATCAGTTGTTGCACACCCTCTTCTTACCAAGCAGGGATAGAGGAGGCCAAATAACCAGGCTATTTTTATCTACCATCACTGAGGAGTTTCTAAACTAGCAGAATTTTCATTCTGCTTTTTCTATTGCACTTCTGGCTGCCAACTGTCTTGATGTCTTTGTGAAATTAAATAAGTATCTGAAAATGATCTTCACTCCTTTTTGCAAGGTAGTGATATACAATTTATGTAAAAATGAATTGTTTTCCAAATCATTCTAATGGAACAATGACAATAGGATACTGTCTAAATCTGTGATGATACAAATTCAGACATGGGTTTAAATTTTTGATGCAAGCAGATGTTATTGGGAAAATTAAAGTGATTTGTAAATATGATAATTTTAATCAACACTGTTTGTCTGGGGGTTTTGTCTACTTTATCATTGTGACTGTCCCACTACAAAGGGCAAAGAAATAGCTATTTTTTAATAAGTAAAATTTAAAAAAGAATAGTATTCTAGAAATATGACAGCCATACTTGTCTTTGTGAGAAGTTACAGACAATACACATTTAAAAACCCATAGTAAACAAGATCTAAAATTCAGAAAAGAAATGGAAAAAAATCACTATGAAGATGTCTGTGGCTGGAACTTGACCTTGGTATCCATGAATAAACCTGGAAAATATGGAAATACTCTGTCTTTCCTCACTAACACTTTTCAGGTCAGATTCTCAGTTCTAATTTTAGTTGATGTGGAAAATGTAATGCTTAGATGATGCTTACTGATTTCTTCCTTGTTGTATTGATATCTACAGAAATTGGACATATTTTTTCTGGCAAAATGAAAAAGTTATTGTAACACAATGCATGAAATTCTGTACTTTATTCTGTATCAGAATCAAGAAATACAAGAGAGTGCACTCTTTAATTCCTTTCCCTGCTTATAACTATAGTCATTAGGCTATGAAAAGCATTTTTCATTTTTATATTTAATTCAGGACTGACAAGGGTAAAATTCTTCAATAATTGCATTAGAAATAGCACTTTGAAAATTCAATTTTATAGATCAGATTTTTAGTAGTCTCAAATCTACCAGTTCCTATCTAAACACTTATCTAATTAGCTGTCTTTCTGCTTCATTTTCTTTATTCTGCTTTCTTTTTTACCCTGTAATAAATTTAGCCCATTTGATACCCTTCCTTTGTTACACCTGAGCATTGCATAATATAAGCATACAGTAAGAAGGTCTGATTAATTTATAAGTCAGTGCAGATGGGCACTCATGACTCATATGTGAACATAGGGGAGTGCTTGCTACAATAAACACCACGACTTTCTATTACATGTTATGCATTTTTGCTATTGTCACTACTATATCAATCTTGCATTTTCAAACCAATGTAAAAATGTTTAAGAAAACATCTACAGCCTGCAGGTAAGTGCACAAAGGCAATTAAAATAGCAAACAAATAAAACACCCCCTTTTAGTGTTCCCAACATCTGAAATAAAATAATTTTTATTATGTTAACCTAAGCTGGCATTAGCTTTGTCTTCTGAATGCATAGCATAGAAAAAAACATTATGCAGAGAAAGGAGCTCTTACAGTTTTGTTTGTTTTGCTGCACCATGGGACAAATGTGTCAGAACAGAAATGCTGTTTCAGCTGGGTAGACTATTACACTTACAAAGAGAAATTCAGAAATCATAACATGTCCCTAGGCTGAGCCTAAATAAATAAAAGGATACGTACACAAACAAAGCCAACACTAGAGTGGTGGGGACTCAGTGAGTGGACAATGATATGCACACCTTTCTGTTTGCTGAGACTGAAGATTACCAATATATTTACTTGTTATTTTTAACAACTGAACAAACAAGACATTTCACTGCTGGGAATTCTGCCTGAAAACTGCTCATTCATCTTCATGCACCAAAATACATATGATCAAAGTGTTAAACACTTCCCTTAGCAGTTTAGGATAAGGTGTGACTAAATGTGGTCTTCCAGTATCTGAAGGAAGCTTACAAGAAAAATAGAGAGGAAATTTTTACCAGATCACCTGGTGAAAGGGTAAGTGGTTTCAAACTGAAAGAGGGTAAGTTTAGATTAGATATTAAGAAGATGAGGATGGTGAGGCACTGGAACACGTATCCCAGAGCAGCTGTGGATGTCCCTGCCTGTAAATGTTTAAGGTGTTTAAGGCCAGGCTGGGTGGACCTCTGAGCAAGTCTAGGAAAAGATGTCCCTGCCTATGGTGTCAGGATTGGAGCTAGATAACCTTTAAGGTCCCTTTCAGCCCAGGCTGTTCTACAATTCTGTGATAATATAAATAATAAAATGTTATGATCCCATTATTAAGGGATGCCACATCCCGAATTAAGATGCAAGCACCAAAATCAATCGTACAGATTTTATTTCACTGTAAAAATGAGAAAGAAATGGGAAAGGGGGGCAGGGGTGAAGAGGGAAAGACAGAGAGAGATCAAGCAGAAGATAGTCTGATCCACACCTGTGGATCCTATGCCATCCCCCCTGGAAGACATCTCCCTGGTCCTTCTTCACTCATGTCCTCTCAGTGGTAGGGGTCCCAGAGTGGTTCTCCTCAGGCAACACCTTTATATAGCTCAAGTTCTGGGTATCCACAGGGCATAGATATGCACCTCATAACTTAGGGTGGCATGTGTATAAGCAATCTCTTCCTTTCCCACCGTCTGCCATAGAGAGAATTTTTTGCCTGGAAGCACTAAGTAAGATGTGTTTACACGACCTCAGCTTTACTAGGACTGGAATTAGTGCCTTCCTGCTGCAGGTTCCTCTCTTCTGTACTTATCTCAAGTTTCTGCTGTGGTGGCATATCTTATGACAAGTTCCTTCAGTGGCCTTAACAGTCTTTAAGACAATTGTGTTAAGTATGTTACACTTAGAGGTAATGATAAAAAATAAAACATCATATAGAGGATTTTTTCTTATAAGCCTATGTTTTCTCAGGGATTGTACACAAAAGATACATCTGATGGCTGATGATATATCATATAAATAAGCTCTCTGCCTTCATTTTCCTCTACATAAAAAAGGAATGCTCCATTGCAGGGTGCTGAGAGCAGTGTCTGAGTCATGCCTAGGGACTGCCTGGACAAGCATAGGCTCATTAAATTGCAGAATATCTTTTTGTTGTAGAGAACCCCTGAGCTTACCTCACCCACTGCACTGCTCAGTGCAGGGCAAAATGAGTGTTCATCCCTTCATCCTGTTTATTTATTTCATATTCCCATAGGAAACATTCTGGCAGGACTTGACACATACTTGGAAAACCTCAGATGATGATACCAATGTTAAATATTACCTATATAATACAGTAGAAAATTTCCATTTCCAGGTAAATCAACCAGCATTTTTCAAGAGCTCTGTATATCCACTACCTGTGTCTATTGAATCCCCAATAAGCACTCTATCTTCTGATAGAAAAACTGTAGTAGATGACTCTTATCCCTCAGCTGGAATAGTCAGAACTTAGAGCAACAGGAGCAGATATGATCTCCAGAACTTTATTAACTATTATTTCTGGCCTAGAATTATTTGATAATGGCCTCAATTAAAATGTAAAATGAGAACTGAGTAAGACTATCAATATATGTTGTAGACTCTAAGGCACTCCCATTATTTTGTAGCCAGCAGACAGCTCAAAATTGCTACTGTTTGAATTATTGCAGAATGACATGTAGAGCTCAAATGGCTTAATAATATGTCTACAAAAATTCTGTCAGTTACATCTCAGATGTGCATGAAGGATAAATAAACCAGCAATCTCACTCCATTTTGCAAAGATAAATGAAATGTCTGGTTTATTAAAGGTATGTCAAAATTGAGGTATTGTTCTTTGGTCTGAACACCGACAATGGGCTAACATTTCCTGAATTTTAATCAAGGTCAGACAATGGATCTGTGAAAACGCCATAATAATCTATGCATAAAATAACAAACTAACACCTAATGATTGCTTGGGGTCCTTTAGACAATCACTTGGTATATGTCAGATAGCAAATCCTAGTGTAAGTGGCAGGATAACTGCATGGTTCTTGGGAGCTAAGGTGCTTAGGAGATTTGAGAAAAGAAAAGTCATTTTACTTGTAGCTAAACTGTGAAATTGCAAAAAAGTTATTTTGTTCTCATTTTGTTTTGTCACAGAAGGGCTTGGTTAACACATTTGTGTGTTTCCATATAATGTACTCAACACTAGTCACTGAAAATGTACTCCTCTGACAGAGGCTTTTCATTTGGTCTTCACACTCTTCCTTCTACAGAGCACAGACACTAGTTCAGCTCTGATGGTTCTGTAATTTTGTTAGTGATAACATTCACAAAAAAGAATAGAAACTGTATCTACCTCACACATTGAATAAGACGGTCCTCCATTTTCATACTTAAAACCTTTGGACACCTGACATCAGAAAAATTATTCACTCTTTAGTCAAATTCAGGTTTTCTTATTATGGTATATGTCTTTTGTTGATTAAATATGATGCATCTTTAAATCAATATTTATTTAGAAATCTTTGAAATTATAAACTTTTTTTTCCTACAAAGGGTTTATGTAGTAAAGTAAGGAAAAGGAATCCTTCCATTTTGACTTATAGATTTTAGTTCAGAGCACTGAGCTTAGCCTGCTTCAGGTGCATAGTCTAATATGAAATATTAGGAGGATAAAAGACAGATAAAATTATTTATATCAAATGGATCAATATGGCATTAACATCTGATTTAATTTCTGCTTGCTTCTTATCTGGAAATAAAATCTAGGTAATATTTTAAAAGATCAACAAATATTTAACCACTTATTTAATGTCAGGTCTCAGATATTCAATTTCAAAATAATTTCTTGTAAAGTAAAATTAATTATTCTCTGGATAGTTATAACTTATATACCAAATTTATCTTCCTCAAAAATGTTCACTGTCAAAGAAAAATTATGCTAAATTCTCAAACACTGAAATGTTAGAATGCTTCTGTTGTTCCTAAACTCAAAGACTCATTAAAAAACATAAGAGATTTACTTCACATTTACATATTCAGCATGCTTTTACTGTGCTTGCAACTACTCTTATATGATAGATGCTATTTATCAGTGTATCAAAAGTAGAGTCATATGATGAAACTAAAATGCATCATGAAAAAACAGATAATTAATAGTAGTAGAACCTTTAGAAGCACCATTATCATTTAAATATACTTGCATATCTAAAAAGTCTCACTGACTTACCAGATTTTATTCATTTAACAAATAAGTTTGATTAAAACTTGTGATGGTTTTGTCTGAGATAACTTTCTTCACAGTGTAAAGTATGTGGCTGTGTTTTAGATTTGTGCTGAACACAGGGTTGATAATACAGAGATGTTTTTGTTATTGCTGAGCAGGTATGCACAGAGCCAAGGCCTTTTCTGCTTTTTCTGCCATGCTGGTGATGAGGCTGGGGGTGAGCAGGAGGGAGGCTGGGAGGAGACAGAGTCAGGACAGGTGACCCAAACTGACCAGAGGGATATTCCAGACCATCATGCTTAGTATACAAAGTGGAGGGAAGAAGGAGGTAGGAGGACTCATTTGGAGTGATGATGCTTGACTTCCCAAGAAGCAATGGATGTGATGGGGACCTGATCTCCTGGAGAGTGCTGAACAGCAGCCTGCTCTTGGGAAGCCAGGAATTAATTTCTTCTTTTGTTTTGTTTGTGTGGGTTCCTTATCAAACTTTCTTTATCTCAACCCATAAGTTCCACAACATTTACCTTTCCAGTTCTCTCCCTGATCCTGCTGGGGGGAGTGAGCAAGTGGCTGTGTGGGGTTTCGTTGCTGGCTGGGGTTATTATTCACTCTCCCTTTCTAATGTCTAGTTTAATGTTTAAGATCTTTGCCTGACATGAACTAGCTATGACAAAATTATATTCCCTAAAGTTTATCAGAACTGAGAACATTTTTTCTAATACCTTGGCAAATACTCAAAGTGAAAATAGAAGGCATTAACATTAAAATGCACAGGAATTCCTTCTGGAATAAAATAGTACTTAAATATCTTCTCGACTGCTTCTGAACTGTTGAAACTTGTAAGCTGCAGCTCAAGCAAAAAGGCAAATTCTTGAGATTAGAAGTGCAAACTACTAAGTTTAAATACTGATTTCTGTAGGCATCCATGGGTAGAAGGGTTGACTTTGTTGTCCAGAATGCAGCCAAGCATCTCAAGGCTTGGCATGTCTGGGAACACTGTCTGAATGGCTGTCTCGAGCTTAAGTATTTGCTTTCCATCAGATTTCACTTTATAAGCTACACTCTGAAACCTAAAGTATTTGATATTCATTTTCCCATTACCCTGAATCATGTTACAGAATGATTGTCCTGCAGTTAGTGTGGGAGGAAAAATATATTTCACTATCTTCTGTTGATATCTTTCCTAATTGTATAGATAATTTTAATATTAATTGGGGAAAAAGGATCAAAAAATGGTTGTCCCTCGCCTCAAGAATTTACTTCAGGTAGGACAACAAAAGACATTTTGTTTTTCCATCTTTTTCCACAATAAGAACTCCAGCAGAACTCTCTTCCATATGAAGAGATTACTTTTTATTGTCATCTCACGCCACATCTGAGACATCTTGTCACAAAAATGATCAGCATCTATTGCCTCATGATCAAATTGCTACATCTATCACTAAGCAAGATAGCCAGACCTAATTTCATTTTTCTTATTAAATTGAGTTATTGTGTTTATGGTCTCTAAAAAAATGTCAATTTTTGTGTGAAACTGAATTAATAAGGATTTTGGAAATCACTGTTGCTAATAGTACTTCCAGATAATAACCAAAATGGATTAACCAATGAAGTGTAAAAGCACCATGTAGATAAAGTAACAACATACACAGGAGAGCTGACATTGTATATAGATCTATTAGCCTTAAACAAAGCAAACAATCAAAAAATGTAACAGATGCCCAAATTTGTGATGTAACAAATGGATTAACTGATGTCAGCATTTTAAGCACACTGAATAGCTCTTGAGGATATTGCCCAAAGAAATGTCAGTGTTAAAGTGCATTTATTACCTCACTGGGTAGATACAGATTCACTTAGTTACCCTTTGATTTTTGAGCTCAATAGCCTTTATAAAAGCACAGCCATTATATAAGTTATATGTTTAAAACTGTTTCACCTTGATGAGATTAAATAACTCTTTTCACGATGTTTATTTTAGCTTTTTGACCTACCACAGAATTTCAAAACAGGAAATTAATATTAAAGAAAAATAAGAAATTAAGGCAAACTTCAGAACATTGATTTTTTTTCTGGTGTTATATTTGCTTGAATGCTATATTTATAGTGAGCAGAAGAAAACACAGTTATTTTAGAATGATTTTTTTTTTTTGTGCCATAAACTGTTGCCACAATTTACTCTCACTTGTTCCACTGAGATAATATTTGCTTATCTGAAAGTTTCATCAAATAATTTCTTTAAATTTTGGAGAGGAATAATATAATAGATTTATTTTCTGACACATGCACAACACTCTCTTTACTTTTAAAGTGCTAATCTAATTAAGAAACTTTCTAAAAGTGTCTGCACTAAGAAATTTTTTAGGAAGGCACTGAAAGATGAAATTGATGAAATTTCACAATTGCTGTTATTAAATAGTAATGGGTTAGAGCAAGACATTCTGCTCTTCAGGAAATCATTTGAGTAAAGACTGATACTAATAAATATGTAAGGCTGATTACTTTGAAATTAATGATTAAAACCAAAGGAAATTACCAGACCAAACAGATAATTGGAAAAAACTTTAATGTTGCTATATTAGGCTTGCATGGCTAAGCTTTGGTAGAAGGAGGCTGTGGGCATGGCTTCTGTGAGAAGCTGCCAGAAGTTTCTTCCACGTCTGGCAGCTCCAAAGTTGGACATGCTGCTGGACAAGGCAGGGCCAATTAGAAATTATGGCAATTCCTCTGTAATAACATAGTTAAAAGGGAGAAAAAAACCCCAGTTATTGCACAGTTGTTGTTTTGGCCAGAGAAAAGTGGGGAGAGAGCATGTGAGAGGAACAGCCCTGCAGACCCCAAGGTCAGTGCAGAAGGTTGAGGAGGTGCTCCAGGTGCCAGAGCTCAGGTTCCCCTGCAGCCTGTGATAATGTTACCAAAACCAGATGGCTAGAAACTTTCTAACAAAGTTTTGAGTATTAGACAGGCGGCATTCTTTATTGCAGTGTGCTGATCTCTCAGGGAACCCTTCCTTCATTCGAGTCCCCTGAGCAGCAAGTGAACAGTTTTTATCATACACACTGATTTCATATTCATTAGCTATCTCCACTTCCTTTGACTTTATTTGACGTAGTTGCACCTCTTATCAGAAGTCCTTATTTGATTATTTGGGGTCTGTCTTCACGTCCAGTGTCCTTTTTAGGGAGCTGGTCTTTGACTCAGGCTTCTGAGTAAGTGCAATATTGTTGTTTTGCTAATTTCTACTTTGTCAGTCTTGCACAGTCTTGAGCTGGCATCCTGCTTGTGTTTTGGTGACTTGTTTGCTGAAGTTACATCCTTTATCTATTTCTACATGGCTGGGCTGTTCTGTTCTACTGATCCTGATAAGAATAAAATGTTGTTCTCTTCTACTATCCTTATGCTGTTCTGTTCTACTGTCCTTATCATCAAGGCAGCTGTGCCTCTTCCGCCCACGACCTCCATGGGGATGCAGGGATCCACCTGCATCATGTGGAGGAGACCCATGCCAGAGCAGGAGGATCCCTGGGAGGAGCCTATGACACTTTGGGAGACTTGTGGAGAGAGGAGCCCACACTGAAGCAGCCTGTCCTTGAAGGACTGCATTCCATGGCAGAGTGATCCACACTGCAGGAGTTTGGAGAGGACTGTTAGCTGTGGGATGGACTCACGCTGGAGAGGTTTATGCAGAACTATGTCCTGTGGGAGGGATCCCGTGATGAAGAATGGAAGGACTCCTCTCCCTGAGCAGTGGCAGAAGCCATGGGTGATGAACTGACCTTAACCCCTATTCCTGCTTCCTTGCACAGCTGGGGGAGAAGGTAGATCTGGGAAGGTGGTAGGGATGGGTGGATATTGGTTTTAAGATCATATTTCACTTCTCACTTATCTCACTTCTCACTGCCCTTGGCAGTGCAAGTCAATGGAGAAACTCTTTTAGGTGCAAACTAATTTAATCTTATACAATTTTGATTTTTTTTTTTTTAATCAACCATTTATGCTACTTCTGGACTTATTGACAGTGATGGAGAACTCCTGTGCTAAAACAAAACCATGCTGTGTGCCGCCCATGATACAAACTGAAAAAAAAAATTTGAAAGTGTTTAAAATTCACAGGCATGGGTCATATCTCTTTCAACAGGCATACCTGGAAAAACATAACTTAAAATGATTACACTTACATGATTACACTTACAGAATAAATACATGAATGAAATTATATGAGTCAGTATGGTCAAAGATTCTCAAAAATATTCACAAGGAAAAATAAGTTAGGCATCAAATTTAATAACATAAAAAACTGTAATGAAAGAATGAGGAACCATAAAATATTCACACTAAATATTTTTGTGGACCAACAACTTGCTGAAAGGGCTTTACAGAGCTTCCTGTAGTCTAGATCAGATGCACAGGAAAAACACCAACCACATATTCTCATGAGGTCAGGAATTTAGCAAAAGGTTTTGTACAACATCCAACCAACACAAAACAATTTTTGCAGCATTAATTTGGCCTACTCAACTCAGCAAACTTTAAACCTATTTGATCTTCAGTTACTTGAATAGCTCCCAGAAGATGGAATGAAAAGAAGAAGAAAGAGAGAAAAGCAAAAAGATAAAAAATATATAGAAAAACACACATATAGCTACTAACTAACTCCTGAGTTCCAAGCACATTCAGACAGAAAGTCCATGGGCAATGTAGGATCAAGACACCTGCTTGCCTCATGCTTAGCCTTAAAAACCCTTGTGGCCCCTTGGGCTCTCGCCCCAGGTGGGACCGCTGGTCACTCAGCTGCTCAGGAGCTCGGGTGGGCGCGGGAGGAGCCCTGCCCTGGTGTGCCCGTGGCTCAGGGCTGGCAGCTGTGCGGGGCTGGATGCAGGCTCTAGAGGCGCTGGACACTGTCTCACCAGGACAAGGCCTGACCTGCCTTGGGCAGGAATCAATCCCCCCATGGGCATCCCAAAATGTAATGAGATCAGTCTTTCTAGTCTCCGACAAACACGGTAACAAATGTTAGGTTTAGTGATAAGATTATGCTCAAGACACGGAGTTGGATTTAAAATTGTTACAGATATCTCTACAGTACCTCCACAAAACCATTTCCTTGTGCCAAAACATAATAAATGGTATTTTAGGACTAACAACATAGCATATATTTTTTGAATGGTGATAGCTATATCAATTTTCATTGTATCAAATATATTATCAAAGAATCACCTGACAAACAGGAGATTATTTTCTAATGATGGTTCTGGTGGTGATAGAAATTTAAACTAGACTGATAATAACCTTATTCAATTGAAGTCATGTTATATACAAGCTTATAGTTATCTAACAACAGACATTACTGATTTCCAAGGTCTGCCTTTACAAATATTTGGTAACATTTAATACTTCTAGTCAATGAAAATAAATTACATGGGCTATATTTTAATTTTGTAAGGCATATGAAAGGCTTCAGTTAAAGGTGCAAGGCCTGCCTGCCTTCAAAATGTTTCCCAGGAAAGTTAAATTCCACAGCAAAGTTGTTGGGGCCTTTCACTGAACACTAATCAGGAAAAAAAAAAGTGAGAAAAAATCAAAAGTAGAAAAAGAAAAAAAAGAAATTAAGATGAAAATGAAAAGATTTTATTTACATAGGTAAAGCCACAGCACAGATGGGAGAAATTGAAATGACTAATTTAAATTACATTAAACATTCTCCAAGATTTAAATAAAAAATTAGCATTATTATAACTGTATAAATGGTCAGTACAAGGTGGTTTTTTTACTGTATTTTTCCAATAACAGTATGGTGAATTACAATGTTCTTACGATGGTAGGTAAATTTGGTGTATAGCATTTTTTTATATCTCGGATCTGGAGTCAAGCACAATGCCATAAGGATCTATTAAGGTGCTATAGTACTATAGTATGAAATCAGGAAAAGAAACAACTCTGACAAAAGATGAAGGAGTGAACTTTATACAAAGAGAGAAATCAGCTACAGCAGTGGTCTTTGAGGGATCAAAACTTAAGAAATGTCTTGATATTATATGAGCTGAATTTCATTGCTTATTTCACTTTTAGAGAAAGTGAATATATAAAAATTTTGCTTTCTAGGGGAATTTAGGATTCATAAAATTATTGGTGATATAAGAATGGCCTAAAAATAAATTGAAATAAATTAAAGAAGATTTAAGCATAACCATCAAATTGTAGAGCAGAGGGAAATTAAATAATCAGATTTAGATTTTTTGCTTACTTTTCTTTTAACTTTTCACTGGTCTTAATAGCACTTAGAAAAATCCCATACAAACAGTAGATTGGAAAATATTCTGAGGAAGCAAAAAGCAAGAGATCTTCAGGCTCAACTTCAATTAAAGAGTATGATTCCTGAATAAATATGAAGGATTTAGATAAGAGTGACTAGAGACTAAGTAAAAATTTCTGAAAGAGAACATGAATAACAAATGAGTGATTAATGTAAGGAAATAAGAATGAGATATTCAGGATTTTATTGGTACATAGCATAAGTATTCAATATAAAAGTTTTTAATAATCTCTGCAGATAAATAAGAAAAGAAGAAAGGCTTTGTGTCTCTCATGTCCTCTTTCCAGCAGTGGCTGTCAGACAGTACTTAGACAAGAGTAAACAGCAAACATAATTCAGATTAATGTTCTATTTTCAGCTCAGCGACTTGCTGATCTAGTCAAGATTTCTATATATTTAATGATGTGTTTCTTTCTCTAGACATGCAACTTCATATTTCCTCTGTGTCCTTTGATGAAGAATTCCATTCTTCAGAGGAACAATCTTATTTCCTTTGTTTTGATCTGGCTTTTTTAATATAGCCTCTAATATCTCACTGAAAGAAATTTTGAATCCTCAAGACCTTTGCGCACATGTCTGTGGCATTCATACCACTCTGTTGTAGCCTTCATCTCCTTTCCAGACTTTCATATTTAGTTCTTTGCAATGGAACTGAACCATGCTGCTGATCATACTTCCTCCAGTTTTCAGTTCTACATCACCCTTTCAGATGCTGAGGAGGCCATCTATAGACAGCATTCAAGATGTAGATTAACAGTCTTATAGTAAAGCTTTTCCATGCTCTCTTCTTTTCTAATATTTTTGAACACATATTTCTCACTGCTGCTGAGAACTACACTGGCATTGTATGGAGCAAAGCCAAATAGACATACCGTATCCAAATTTGCACTGGTTCAGTAGTACAGAAACATCCACCTCCGTGTTTGGGAAGGTTTGAGCAGAAGCATACACATTAGTCTTTAGTACGCTAACCTACTTATCGTGTGTCCTATAGTGTATATGGTTGCTGAGCTGCAGAAGCAAAATGTGAATGCTATTGCTCCTTTTACCACTGAGGGTGTGGTGACCTGTCGTAGGTTACTGGCTATGTGCATGCCACATGCTAAATGAGGAGAGGCACTGATAGTGCAGTCCACCTCCCTGCTCTTCCTTTCTTCCTCTTCTCATAACAGCGCTGGTCTCATCCTTTGTTTGTACTTTCTGCTACAGAGTATTAAACAAGTTTCCCTTATCAGCATGATTATGGACAATTTTGGAAGTTTTGTGAGACTGTGTTGAGTCTTTTCAAGCATCTCATATTCATTCATACATGCACTGGTTCTAGCTCTTGCAGGAGTCTTACTCCATAAAGGATTAACAAGAATATTCTAGGATTCAGTCATAACAAATGGATCCAAAACCTGTGCTAAGTACCAGTGTACTTAGCATGGCCTGATTTTCAGTAGCAGGGTGGCCACAGAGGAGCCTTCTGTGAGAAGTCGCTGGAAGCTTCCACCATATCCAGCAGAGCCAATCCCTGATGGCTCTGAAGTTGGACATGCTGCTGGCCAAAGCTGGGCCAACTAGAGATGGTTGGTAGTGCCTCTCTTGTAGCATATGTAAGAACAAATCAAAACAAAGGTGGGGGCACAGCTGTAATTTTCCAGCCAGCACGAGAGTGAGAACATGTAAGGGAAACAAAAAAAGAGACACCAAAGTCAGTGAAGAAGGAGGGGGAGGAGGTATTCAAGGTGCCAGAGCCAAGATTCCTCTGCAGGCTGTGGTGATGACCATGGTAAAGTAGCTGTGCCCCTGCAGCCCATAGGGATCCACAGGGAATGCAGAGATCCACCCTCGGCCCGTGGGGAGGTGCCTATGTCATAGCAAGTGGATGGAGGAGGCAGTGATCCAGTGGGAGAAGGCCCTGGGTTCCAGGCTGGAGCAGTGTTGGGAGGACTGTTTGCCCATGGGACTCACAATGCAGCAGTTTTAGGAGGACAGCTACTTGTGAGAGTGGACCCATGTCAGAGAGAGAGGTTCACAGAGACCTGTCTCCCATGGGAGGGACCCCATGGTTTTACTGGGGAAAGACTCCTCTTCCTGAGCGGTATAAGAAAACCTCAGGTGCTGAACTGACCAAACCCCCATGCCCTGCCTCCCTGTACTTTTGGCAGGAATGAGGGAGGGTTTAGGGGGGAAAAAGGTTGTTTTAAGGGCTTATTTTACTTCTCATTCTACTGCTCTGATCTTGTTAGTAATAGATTCACTTTATACCTTCAAGTTGACCCTAGTTCACCCTTGGAGTATTTTCTCCTGGTCCTTATCTCAACTCATGCACCCTTCATTAGTTTTTCTCTCCTGTGCCCAGCTGTGTCAGGGGAGAATGAGTGAGTGGGTTTTGTGGGTGCTTGGTGTTTGGCTAGTGTCAAACCATGACAGTGCCTTTCTTACCGAACTAAGATAGCAATGGTAAGACAGTTTGGTGGTTAAAATAATTCAGACTGATGTTCTATTTATTTTTGATAATCGGTCAGATGGAGGTTTCTAAGTGTGCTGGTTTGACCCTGTCTGGATGATGTCTGGATGGGTGCCCACCAAAGACACTCTAGCACACTCCCTCCCCAACTGGGCAGGGGGAGAAGGTATAACAACAGACTCACAGGTCAAGACGAGGATAGGGAGAGACCATTTACATTAACCATTACCAATCAAATCAGAGTAGGGTAATGAGAAATAAAACCAAATATTTAAAACACTTTCCTCCTACCCCTCACTTCTTCCACAACTCCATTGCTGAATTCTCTCCCTCCTTTCCCCTGCCAGAAGCAGGGGTGGCAGGGAATGAGGGTTGTGGTCACTTCATCACATATCTCAACAGCTGCTTCTTCCTCAGGATGAGGACTCCTCACATTCTTCTCCTGCTCCAGTGTGGGGTCCCTCCCACAGGAGACAGTCTTTCATAGACTTCTCCAATGTGAGTGCTTTCCACAGGCTGCAGTTCTTCACAAATTGCTCCAATGTGCATCCCTTCTGAGGGGTGCAGTTCTTCAGGAACAGATTGCTTCAGTTTGAGTCCCCTGTTGCATCACAAGTCCTGCCAGCAGATCTGCTCCTCTATGTGCTCCTCTCTCCAGTGGTTCACAGGTCCTACCAAGAGCCCACTCCATGGCATGGGTTTTCCATGTGGCCAGCTGCCACACCACCCTACACCAGCTGCTCCGGTGTGGGGGCCTCCACAGGCTGGAGGTGAATAACTTTGTGTAAAGGCTGTTCTGAGTGTATTGCTTATGTCAACCAAAATTAGGAATTCCATTCTATGTAAAGTGTACTCATTTTGACAGACCACATCACAAAATACTGTATCCAATCCCATAACTCCCAGAGACAGAGGTATTATAAATCCCAAGACTTTAAGACAAAAGATCGGGGTTTTTTGTCCAAGAATTTGACATAAATGAAAATTATCAAAGAAAATAAGGAGGAAAAATATATAGGTAACAACTGGAAGCACTGGTGTCAAGTTGTTGGCTATTGGTTTTGACTCATTACTAATGCAAGTAGTAGTAAAATAAGATTAAAAATAATAAGGGTGGTTTATTATGACTTTGTTCTGGGAAAAACATTAAGGCCATAATTATGTGTAAATAGGTACTATAGCTGTAGCAAAGCATGTGGACTGCAGCCATCAAGACAGTGGCAGTAAAGCCATCTCCCTACATGAGTTATTCCCTGGTATTTTATGAAGACTGAGTCAAGGAGAAAACATTGCAATCTTTTCTGAGTCAGCTAATGGAGATTCATGGTATAACTGACTGTTCACTATTCTAGCAAACCATTGGTTTACACTCATATATTAAGACTCTATGTGTAAAGGAAAAGAAAACTTTTAGTCCTGAGATATCCATTAAGTCTGTCATAACTAGGAATTTTAAAGAAATTAAATTGAACTCTGGGATGAGCTTTGAGAATAAAGCTATTTCTATAACCTAGATCTTAAATAATTCACAGAATAGTGTCTATAGGAAAGATGTTGAAATTTACAGTGCATATTATTTGTGTGAATTACTCAATTTAATTGGAAGGACTTTTAAGGAGCATTTGGCTTTTTCAGGGCAAGGGGGTACTTTGCATATTGACATTGCAAATGTTTGGAGAATAGTGTTTTAAAGGATTAATTGTGTAGTGCACTAACAAAAACCTGAGCAAGGCACAAACATGAATGAGGAAGACAACTATATTTGAATCGTTTTCACACAAAGTTCCTGTTGCTAGGGAAACCACCTCCTTCATCTGTACCTCTTCCAAATGTGTGTATATCCAGGTCACTGAAATAGTGGAGATCACAATCTGGTGTCTTGTGAAATTGTAAAAAAATAAGTAATATATGACTGTTACAGAGTAATTAGTGTGCTTTTTAATAGTCTGCAGAAAGTGTAGGAGATTCATATCTGCACCATCATTTTGAAATTCATTGTACTTTCATTTTGTTTGTAAGTATTTCTACCTTTTTCATTGTTGTGTACCTAACCTCTACTGTCACTGTTTCAACCTATATTTTAAATTTTTAAATAACAAATGCTAAGATGTCATACTTTTTATAATTACTTGCTGAATTCTTCAGCTTGCAACATATTATTTTGCAAAGAAGAATGAATAAATCTGGAATAAATCTGTCTCTGCATATATATAACTCAAGGTTTGACCTGAAGATCTACCACAGTTGTGGTACAGGCACACTGACAGCATCAAGCTTCAACAAGCATTTCTGTCATCACTCTGCCTCATATAATCTCCTGGTTCACTGGAGTAGAGAAGTTCACGTAGAGAACTACGCAATATTGTGGGTTGAGAGATCTGTCATCTCCTACATAAGATCGATGTATATGTTTATTCATATTCTTCAAAAAAAAAAAACATAATAAACTACTCCTGCCCTTATTTTTAAACATGAAGGGCTTTGTCAAACTAGAGTGAGAGATAAACCTGTTATTTTGAAATTGTTTCTTGAAGAATAAAAAACAGTAGGAACAAAGAATAGATCCTGCATCAAAATGAAATAAAAGAAATTTTAATTTCTACTTTCTCTATATATCTATTTTTAAATTTTGATTGCCATCAAAATCACATTGGTTGTACAGTAATAAAGGAAGACAGCCACAGTTGAAGGACTTTACATTCTTTTTCTAAAAAACAATGATGTTTAAGCCAAATATTTTGTTAAAAATAAAATTTGCTTGAAATCCCAAGTTTTGGAAAACAAAATCCAATTGTTTCTTTGTAGACTGTAAGAAAAATTATAAGTGCTTTGATAGTAATAAGGTTTTTTTAAGGAAAATAAGTTGCAAGAAAAAGGAAAGGTTTTTTCCAATGTCTACTTATTTTCAGAGCTGGTAGCCTTTGATGAGACTTATTCCTCATTACTCACTCCACAATGTCTATTTCCCATTTCTAAATTAAACACATATATGACATTTAGGTATGCCAAGTGCCTGAAATTATGCAAGACAGAGTAATTTGGATTTACCTCAGTGAAATTTCTTCTGATGCTTGATAAGACTGAGTTTGCCAGACTCGTAGCAGGAGCTAAACTGTCAGCTGGTACCACAGCTGCCACAATCAGCACACCAAGCCTTACAGTTGTTGAAACTAATCTGTCTTCCAAAGTCCTCTATCCAATTTTACTACCACAGTAACTAACTTGTTGTTATGCAATTCAAAACCTGTTTGTGATGGCCACAGACAGGAATGAGGCAGTCACACACTACATGGAAGGGACAAGCCTGTCTGTCAGTATGGAAGAGCCTTTCTCTTCCACTACCTCCAAACTTTCTTCTCAATCTCACACTAAGGAAATTACTTAAGACAGTTGGATTTGGCATGCTGGATGCAGCCCAGACAAGGGATCTTTAGTAAATCAAGCAGTTATCCCTGAATTTGTTGTTTTTTTGGGTTTTTTTTGGTTTTTTTTTTTTTTTGGTTTCAGGAAACCGATAGATGCTGAGGTGATAAACTAGCTATACCTTATCACTGCTTAACAAAGTAGCAGCATTTCCTAAATGGCATAAAACATAAGCTCAAGAAGATGCAGTGGAGAAGGTACCTCTTAAAAACTGTGATCAACAACTATTCTAAGGAGGGTTGTGACCAGGCATATATCAATAGGCCTTTAATGTTTAAATGTTCAAAAGTTGTATATGTCCGCACTATGATTGTGTGTTTTCACCCATCTAAAACAAGCTAAACCAGAGTATAAATATCACACCATTTAGTTAACATATTTTAGTAGGATTTTATGATTATGATTTGAAACTGCTATTTTTTAAAAAATAGTGCCATGTTACTGCTGCAAATTAATACCTTAAATTCGGCATAATAGAAAAGCCATTCTCCAAAAGCTGATCATTACTTTCCAGGTAATGTATGGAAAGGAGGATGACTTCTCCATGGCTGTATGTTATATAAGTACAAAGTATCAGTAATGGAAGAAATTAATTTACAGATTGGCAATTCCCAGCAATGTCCTTGAGTGGAAGACACAATCTTCATAACCGTTGTAGCTATGATATTTTATTAAAAATCTTTTCTTAAGATTTTTCCCCTCCTGAGGAGCTGGGAGCCTCAGGAAAGAAATGTAAACAATAACTATCCACTGCTGTGGAATGCAACAGGTGTATCTTTCATTAGTCTGTGTGGATTGTTTTTAATTGATGACCAATCACAGCCACCTGTGCCGAAGCTGTGAGCAATCACAGAATTTTGTGATACATTCTATTCTATTCCTGTTCTTTATAGCCTTCTGATCTTTCTTTTCTCTCTGTTCTTTTAGTATAGTTTTAATGTAGTATTTTAATATAATATATAAGATAATAAATCAACCTTCTGAGAAAAATTGAGTCAAACCTTGTTTCTCCACACATAGGGTGTTCGCCTCAACAACCGTAAAAGTCTTAAGGAGGGAGTCAGTCATCCCCTCTCATCCTGAAACGAGGTACAGAAAGGGTGGTTATACAATGCCCAACATGTCCACATAACCCTGCCTTTCCTCTTTTAATAACATCTCCAGCATTGCAGGGCATGTCAAGGAGGCCCAGAAATAAATGCACTAACATGAGACAGATTGCTCCTGAGGAGAGTTGGCCTAGGATCGTGACCAGTATGCCCAGCTTCTGTGCTCCAGCTGCAGAACTCTGGCGAAGGGGAGCAAAGTCCAAGACCAAAATCAGACTGGGTACACGGTACACAAAACAATTCTGAATCTGTACCAGCTGCCCCCCAGAAAATGAATCCTTCTATGCATAAGCCAGTGGCATTGTTCTCCATCCAGAAAACAAACTGATCTCAAAACTCAGAGCTGATTTTAGCAAACTTCAGAAATGTGCCAAAGTCAGTGCGGCATTTGTCACAGTGACAGCTGGCTTTGTGAAGACTTGTGACACTGATCTCATGGCAGTATGTTAATGCCACTTCCTGGAGTATAAAATAATTCCTCTGAAATCACTTTAAGGTCATGAGGTAGCTTTTTGCATCAGTTCTCAGGAGTGACCTCACAAATTCGTATAGGCAAATTGCTATGCAGATTTCCTATATTATTTTTATTAAATATTAATACATTATGATAAATAAATTATAATAAAAACTTTACTTATCTCAGCAAATTATTACTCCAAATGCTACCAGTCTTAAACTTTGAGTGAATATGCTTTCAAAACTATGGGATCTCTATAAAGTTTATGGTATTTGTAAAACATAATGAGGTTTGGATTTCCTACTGCTCAGTAAATATTCTGAATCTCAAAATGTCAGCAAACATAACATCTAAAAAATACACTACATTAAAGAAGTAAAGAACAGAATGACACCATATCTCAGGATAAGCATTTCTCGTTTGCTTTGCTATAGGACTTATTTAAAGCTCTGCTTTTTTTATTTACTTGTGCATTCTTATTGCAGTATTTTATATTGATTGCCATCAATTGTTCAGATTGCCTCTGAGCTCACAATAAGCTTTTTTCCTTCTCTTTTTTTTGTTTTCTTTTTGATACCTTACTTTATGCTTTTGGTGCACTTGTACTTCTTTTTGTAATAATCTTTCATGATAATTGAAAAGAATGATTGATGGTGGTTTTTCCCAAGATACATTTAATTGAATGTCTGACAGTTTTTTATTCCTCTAAACACTCTGTCCCTTTCTGAGCTTAGTCTCTGTCTTCATTTCATCTATCTTGTCAGTCAAGGTGGAGGGGAAGAAATAGGTATTTGTCATCAAGCTTTTAAAAAGAGGAAAGTTCTAGGGACAGCATTTTTGGTCTGTTATACATAGACTCTACTGGGCAAAAAAGCACAACAAAATTATTCATATATTAGATATTAGCTTTATGTATGAGCCTGATTTTTATTCATATAATAATAAATTTAAAAATTGTAATTCAGCAGATTCCTTCCTCACATATAATTCTCATGAGCAAATTTCTACGGTGTTAAGCAAAGTTAAGACAAGAATTCTACTGCACCGGGGTGTTGGTTTGCATTCTTTTCTCCACCTCCATAATATGTATTGTATATTCACAGCATTAAAATTTAACTACTGCAGGCATCCAAACAGCAAGTACTACTTCAGCAGAAAACCGTGGATGGTTTACAACTTACCTCTTGAATGAAAAATATCTTAAAATACTCCTTCAGACATTTTAGCAGTAAGAAGAGTGTTTCTCATTGCTTGACAGAAATGTATTCCATATTCCCTTGAGTTTTAACATGAAAGTGGAGAATAAAAGCCCTAAACATTTGTTTTGAAAATATATTTGAAACATTACTCTTGGAACATGAAATTTCATAAGGAATATCTGTTTCCACGATCCCCTGACTTTGAGATAAATGCAGAAAAATTCTCAAAATAATTCCCAAATTTGAAAATGCATTATTTGCTTTTAAGAAAATGTGTAAAATATGTGAATTGTATATTCTGCAAATAATTTTCTTTAAAAAGGGAGGTTTTAACCAAAAAATTAAAGAATTATCTAGGCAAATATATCTAGTCAATGATAATAATGGACTAAAGAGTTCACAGGTTCATAAAGCAGAATAATAAATCACTTTGCACCTAGCTGAAGGAATGGAGTTTATTTTTTTTTTTTACACTGTGGGATTCTTTCTTTCTATTTATTTGGTCAGGAAGAACAGTTGTGTTTATATAACTCTTTTGTGACTCCAAAGGCAAAATCTATAAACCTGGCCCCTGTATCTCACAGTGAGCATGAAAAATACAGATGCTACATGAATCCCCTCAGTTTCTTCCAAAACTTCTGTTGCCAACACTTCTGAAAAATTTCAACTTTAAGTAATAATAAAACAATAAAAAATAAATAATAAATTAAAATAAAATTTTGTCTTTTCACTGTGTTTGAAGTCCATCAGCAAATGGGCCCCAATATGTTTTGTAGCTCAGTCTCTCCTTAAGTCATCTTTTACTATCTTGCATTGGAAGCAGAACTAGCATGAAGAAGACTTTAAACAGCACTCCCAGCTGTTCAGCCCAGCACAGCATCATCCTGGCATCCCATCCTGAGCCTCTGGGGCTGTCTTATAGTCCATACTCACTTGCGGCTGAATTGAAGAGCTCATCTCCAGGTTGCAGTGCACCCCTTAAACACTTCTCAGATTTTCATTAGGGCTCTGCCAAGTGGCTTCTCTTGTGCACCTACTTACCACTTGGCAAAGCTTCATAGGGTGCTTTTTTTTTTTTGGTTTTTTTTTTTTTTTTGGCCTTTTTTTTTTTTTTTTAAATGATTGGAGGTGAATTACTGTAAAGATTCTGTCTGGAAAACTGAATACTAACAAACTTTCCATTCAGCATTTAATAGTGGACTCCTGTGACCTTTAAAGTTGTGAAATTATGCTTCATTTCTCCTTTATATTTCAGTCCGATGTATTAACATACAATGAGGGCTTGATCCTTCCTTAAAACAAAACTGATGTATTTTTAATTAGTTTTTAAATTAAATTAGTTAGAAATTTAATAGTTTTAAATTAAATTAGTAAGTAATTTAAAAGTTTTGCAGTTTGGGACAGCCATTGTCCACGGTGTCCCCTGGACTACCATTAAAATTAGGCGCTGAAGTTTGGAATATCATCACCTTATAATGACAGTTTGGGGCTTGTTGTATTTTTACATTTAGTGGACTACATAAGGAAAAATTTTGAAAATTTTTCAAGAAAGAAAAAGAAAGCAGCAAATGATATTGTAAAAAGGAAGAAGGGAAGGGAAGGGAAGGGAAGGGAAGGGAAGGGAAGGGAAGGGAGCTTCACTGAGTTAACTGATTGATTGACTTCAAAGGGAGCATCAGACATTCCTGAGGACAGCATTGACAGCAGGACTTTAAGTCAAGGTCTCATTTGACACATGCATCAAAACCAGATAATTAAATTTGTGTGAGGCTGCTGTGTTGTAAATCATCTCTTTTTAGACAAAGAAGCTAGTTTTTTTCAGAGATACATATTATCTTCCATTAAAAATATTCTCTAATCTCCAGAAAAATTCTGATTATGTTTCATAAGACAAAAGACGGATCCTTTCATCAGTAGTTAAATTTCATTGTTCCATGTCTGTCTTACAAAATCATTTGTCTTTCTCACATACCTTATTTCTTTTTGAGCTACATACTTAGGAATTATACTCCAGCATATGCTCTTCAGTCTGTGTACCTTTATGCTGCTCAGCCGTAATGGTATATAGTGTCAGAACTCAGTCATACACTCTGCTAAATTCTGATGTCTTGTATTTCATGCAGACAAACAATTCTTTAAGTAACATTCACATCACTCAAAACAATGGCAATGAAAATCCATATTTTGTTACTGTACCTGTGTCTTGTAATGATTCCTCCTACATACAGATATGCAATAGTGCTGCAGAGGAAAGGCTAGGGCCATCATTTCCCAACACCTCTTTTCCATGATAGCAGGACCCCGCAGCCTTCTGGTTTAAGATATATGGATATCTAACTTGATTAAGTATTCTTCAAGGGAACAATCACAGCTATGCTACCTGAAATGGAGACACCTGCTGAATTAACTGATATTAAATAGAGAGAGAAGAAAGCAGTAAAGCTCACTTTCTAGGTCTTCCTTTCATCATTGCCTGTGGAGCTTTCTGCAAATGACCTGAGAAGTAAGCAACAAATTTACAAATCTGTCAACTCACTCAAAAAGAAAGTTTAAAAGTGGGAATGGTCCTTTGTTCAAAACAACAGGGAAATATGACAAAGTCTAAAGTAAAGTATGGATTTGATACACTTTCAAACACCTGTGTATTAAAAATGCAGAGTATTTTGGAGTAGGAAGGCAGAAGAATTATGATCATATATTTATAGATTATTTTCTTTCTGAATCATGATCAGCAGAACTTAATGGGTAAATGAGGACAAAAATCTTTCTTCTTGACATAAAATTTATCAAAGCTTCCTAAGCATTAAACGCATAAAGTGTATTATTTGAATCTATCTTGATCTATTGAAAAATTGTATGCTGTTCTGGCTAAAATGTGTGTACAACAATTTTGTTTGACCTCCTTTATGCAGCTGGATTTTTTTCTCATATACCAGAAAAACTCT
Organism: Onychostruthus taczanowskii; assembly: GCF_017590055.1. Classification (NCBI taxonomy): domain Eukaryota; kingdom Metazoa; phylum Chordata; class Aves; order Passeriformes; family Passeridae; genus Onychostruthus; species Onychostruthus taczanowskii. The sequence goes on along the minus strand of NW_024497629.1, from coordinate 15,023,285 downwards.
ATACAAAGGGCAGTCCATCTTGTTATGGCCACTCTTGTAAATATGGACTAAAACTAGCAAAATAATTACTTCACATTAGATTTAAAATTAAATCAGAGATCTGTTTCTGGTAAGAAAAGTTTATGTTTATTGCACTACCTTGAACATTCGCTCTGGAGGAAATGTTTCAGCTCATATGCTTACACTTTGCTCTTAAGCAGAGCTAACCCTGAAAAATATGACCAGATCAACATAAAATTCTTTTTTCCTATTCTTTTAATACATACTGATTGATTAGTGAGAGAAATCCCTTGTAGCCATAGTTCTGTCAGAGTTTTAATCCACTGGGATTAATATTGCTCTTAAAAATTGGTGGTAAGTCCTTCAGTTCACAGCACTCATATCTCTATTAATTCATACTAGTCAATTTATATCTAAGTCAGAAGAAAGATATTTTTATTTCATTTCCTTTCATGTAAATTAGTTGGACATTTTTTGATTTAAACATATTTAAAGTCATACTACTAGGCATGTCAGCCACTTTGACAGAAGTGGGCAGCTTTAATCTCTACCTCACTGGGGTTTCTACATAATTTCCCATAGGAGAATGCAATAAATCACTTGATCTCAGCTAGCTGAGATGAAATTCTGAGGCGGAGAATACTATATTTCACATCACTGAAATCCCTCCAGGTGATTTACTAGGCACACCTAGCTTTTTCCTGGTGTTTTCTACTGGTTTAAAATTAATCTTGCCAGAAAGTAACCAATTGTTTCAAAAAGAAGCAGCATGTTAATTTCTAATCATGCCTTTATTTTTTGCTTTACAGGGATGTCTGCTTCAGAGATAATGGAAGAAAGTGTACAAAAAGTGCAAATAATAGAAACACATACGCTTATAAGAGCTTCAAAAAAAAGGGAAAAGCAGTGCAAGGATTTAAAGACACATTCCAGGATGGCAATCAATTTAAATTTAAAAAAAAAAAAGAGAAATTCTATTGCAATATGCCTTTTTTGTCAGTAGCATATTTTTAACTTCTTTTCTCGGGGATACCTTTCCAGCCCTTATTGCTCTTTAAACTCTTGTAAACTGGTCAGTAATACATATTAATTTCTCCTGATGAACTTGGATGTTTGAGTTGAACATTTAGATAGATTTCTTTCTTTAAATAATACATCACTTTTGGCAGTGTCAGAGGCTGAAATGTTATGGTTTATGTCTTCATAAAGAAGGATTTTTGCCTATAATAGCAAAAGTGTAAAACAAAACTGCACTAGCAAAGGGCGCCCTGAATGGGCTCCTGACTGATACCCTGAACTGTGGGTTAAACCCCCTAAGGCAACTTGAGATGAGGAAAGTGACACTATCGTTCAAAACATCTGGAAAAGCATCCACAGCAGCATAGCCCAGCACCTTCGGGGTGCAGCCCATAGCCCCAGGTTTATCTGCTGCCAGGCTTGCACCGACCTGCACACCAAAGGAGGAGGAGGAGAGGTTTTGGGGGTGTGCACAGCCTCAGGTCTGAGGCAGTTAACATCCATCCTCCCCTGTGCACACCAGCCCGGGGAGTCAGGCCCCCCACCCTGGGAAAGCCACATTTATGGGACATCCACATGAGGGATGACAGAGGGACTGTCAAAGACCCCACAAAGGGGTTCCCAGACACTGCACCTGAGCCCTCCACGTGATGTAACATGATGCAACACATCTACGTTTCAAGGGACAGTGTCAAACCTGCTCTCCTCAATGTATATCAATCCATAGGATTCTGTACTTTTCAGTGGGGGATCCTCACTACCAAGAAGACCAGACAGAGGGAAGCAAAAAGACGTTGTTGGAAGCCATGGAGGGTGATATGTTTCTACTTAATCTCTGTCACTCTCCCTGTCCCACCTCAACACACCTCTTTTTTGTCTCTATTTCTTTATTTTCTCTTTCTCTTTGCCTCTTTTGCTATTAAATAAAATATAACTTTTTTATCAACATCTAACCTCATTTGGTTTTAATCATGTGTTTTGGATATATTCAAACCTTTCAGGGTTTGATGTATTTTATTCACAGAGTTCCTTTTGCTCTTATATGCTTAGAATGGATTACAACAGGCAGCATTTTTTTCATTGCAATTCCCACAATAGCTACGCTACATTTTTCTGTTACTGAGAATCTTGAAAAAAGTGCAAACTATTATAAAGAGCCTTGCTATTTTTGTTATTATTACTTCCCTAGGCTAGCCCTAATGTAAAAAAGCAGCCTGAAACCAAAATATTTGCACAAGTAATCTTAACAGTCTGGACAATGTCCAGTCACGGAAGTGAATTTGTAATCTAGTATTAAGATGCCTAAAGCTTGCTGATCAGCAAATACTGTGAAGGAGATGTGAAAAGCTACAGATGAACAGTTTGTTCTCTCCATCTGTCTAGAGAGATCAATAGATGTTGTCTACCTGGACTTTAGTAAAGCTTTTGACAGCATTTCTCACAGCATTATCTTGGAGAAACTGGCTGCTCATGGCTTGGATGACTGCACTCTTTCCTGAACAAAAGCTCAGTGGGTGGCTGGGCCCAGAGAGTGGTGGTAAATGGAATTACATCCAGTTGGTAGCAGGTCCTCAGCGATGTTCCCCAGGGCTTAGTACTGGGACCAGTTTAATATCTTTATCAAAGACCTAGATGGGGGGATTGAGTGGACCCTCAGTCAGTTTTCAGGTGACACTTAATTGTGTATTAATGTGTAAGGGAGTATTGATCTGCTGGAGAGTACCAAGGCTCTGAAGAGGGATCTTCAAAGACAGGACTGATGGTCCAAGGCCAATTATTTGAGGTTCAGTAAGGCCATGTGCTGGGTCCAGCAGTACAGTCAAAGCAGCCCCATGCAGGGCTACAGGCTGGTTGAAGAGTGGCTGGAAAACTGTCTAAAAGAAAAGACCTGGAGTTGTTGGTTGACAGCTGGCTGAACATACCTAACAAGACATCCAAATTGGAGACACATGGGTGACACGGGTGAACTATGCAGTGGATAAGGAATTGTCTGGGTGGATACAGGCAGAGTTGTGGTCAATAGCTCTATGACCACATGTAATGATTCATGTTCCTCAAGGCCCTTTTCTTCATACTGCTGCTCTTCAATATCTTCAATATCAACGATACAGTGAGATCCAGTGCACACTCAGCAAGTTTGGAGATGACAGGAAGCTGTGATGCATTTGACACAACAGAAAGAATTCCAGCCAGGGGGACCTGGACAATCTTGGGAAGTGGATCCATGAGAACCTTATGAGGTTCAAGAACTGCAAGGATCAGGACAATCCCAGACATGAGTACAGACTGGGAGAAGTCATGGAGAGCAGCACTGTGGAGAAGGACTTTAAGGTTCTTGTGGGTGAAAAGCTGAACCAACAGTGTGCTCTCACAGCCCAGAAAGTCAACCACACCCTGGGAAGCATCAAAAGCTGCATGGACAGCAGGGAAAGGGATGTGATTATGCCCCTCTACTCTGCTCTCATGAGATTTCAGCTGGAGTACTGCATCCACCTCTGAGGTCCCCAGCACAAGAAAGACTTGGACTTGTTAAAGTAGACTCAGAGGAGGACATGAAGATGCCCAGATAAGTGGAACACCTCTCCTATGGAGACAGGCCAAGAGCTGGGGTGTCTGCAGAGACCCTATTGTGTCCTTACAGTACTTAGAAAGGGTTTACAAAAAAAAAGTGGAAGAGAAACTCATTACATAGGCAGAAAGTGGTAGGCAAGGAGGAACATTTTTTAACCTGAACAGATTTAGATTAAATGTTAGGAAGAAATTCTTTACTGTGATGGTGGTGAGGCACTGGAACAGGTTGCACAGAGAAATTGTGGATGACCATCCCTGGAAGTGTTCAAAACCAGCAACCTGGTCTAGCAAAAGATGTCCCTGCCTGTGGCAGGGGGATTAAAACTTTCAGGAGCCAAACATTTCTGTGATTTTATGAAACATTTTCTTTCTGCCACTGATCAGTGGCACAGCTTGCTCAGAGGTGCTGCAGAGTCTCCATTCTTGAGATATTAAAATGTTGTTTGGGCATGGTCCTGGCCAAGCATCTCTGGGTGGTCCTGCTTGAGAGGGGTGGGGTTGGACCTCCAGAGGCCCCTTCCTATAGCAGCTTTTCTTTAAATCTATTATTGCTGATGCAGTCAAGAAGATACATGCAAAGACTGCAAAAGTGCTGATATTGTGCTTGTAAGACAGCAATCCTCAATAAAAGACTAATGTCAGTCCCTAAAAAAATAAGATAAAGATGACAAAACTAGATGATAAAATAGTCAAGTTCTAGAAGGTAATTACAGACCACTAAAGCTTTATATAAACTAGGTTTTTTCTAATGAGTTGAATTTCATTTCTTTATTTAGTCACAGGTTTGACTATAGTGCAGCTAAACACCACATAACTGTTCCCTTTCTACCCCACTTCCCAGGTGCAACTGGAAAAAAAACCAAAATTTGTGGGTTGAAACAAAGAAAGTTTAATGAGACAGAAAAGGAAAAAAAATAATTATAATAAATAAAAATATGAGAACATACAAGAAGAAGAAGAAGAAGAAGAAGAAGAAGAAGAAGAAGAAGAAGAAGAAGAAGAAGAAGAAGAAGAAGAAATATGAGAACATACAAAAAAATTATGCACACTGGTGGGATGAGAAAAGAAACAGGAAAGGCCTTGACTCTGTGTGAGCCCTGCTGTGAGTGTCTGTCCGAAATTTTCTGCATTCTTTGCCTCTCGATCGTCATGAAAGTCTGAGACCACCAGGGAAGGAGAAGATCTTGTTCTGAAAATCCAGGCCTGATTGGTCCACTAAGCCAAATTATTGTCTACAGGTGTGTTTGCTCGACTCATGGAACACTGCACCCGAGAAAGGGCAGTGTGCTCTCCTTCGCCTGCATCACTTAGCAACGCTGGCCCTGGAATTTCTCCACCCTACTGACTTGGCTGGACTTTCTCTGGAATGACCTTCTTGGTGGTCACCACAAAGACCCTCTATTCACCGTACATCACCGTGACAGAGAGGGGAGAAAGTTCTCACCTCAAGGACTGAGACACACGACCCCCATATGGAAAAGGCCCCCCTCTTCTTCCCTAAAAGACTGAGACTGAAATCCCTATCGTAGGGTGGGGGAAGGCGTGTGCTGGAAAGGCCTCGTAACCAAAGCAAGTTTGCAAGTGACTACTGGACTGAGAAGACAATGGTTCTTGCCTGCTGCTGATGGACTTTCTGTACGATGCCTACTGCTGACGCCTACTGCTGACGACGCCTTCTGCTGATGGATTGCTGATGGACTCTTTGTACCCTTTCTCAATAGACTGTTTTGAAATGTGTGTGTCCTTCCCCCAATCGAAAGGACTATAAAAGAGATTAAAGCTGACTGGTACCCTTGGAGATCTCCCCTGATGTGAAGACGACAGGCTCTTCGTCGACTGGACTTCGAGGAACCTCGTCATCCGCACGTCTGGTAGCTATACACCTCTCTTCTCTCTCTCTCTCTTTTTCCTTATTCTTTCTCTTCTCTTCATTCCCCTTCTCCTTAATGCATTTTTTGTTGTAGTTATTCAATACAACGTAATTTTGCTTTGATTTTTCTGCAAATCCCCTTGTCGTGTCAGTTTTTTGCACCCTGAGATCAATGAAAAGAGCCTCCACGAATCTTGTCCTCTAGGACGGATCGTGACACCTGCTCACCAATCCCAAAAACATCAGTATGTTATCAGTATTATTCTCATCCTAAATCCAAAACATAGCACTGTACCAGCTATTGGGAAGATAATTATCCAAGCTGCAACCAGTCCACTGTTTTGATTTGTTTGGATTTGTTTTGTGTGTAGCATTTTATACAGTTTGACACAACATGCTGAGGGGAAAAGAACCATGTATATTAAATCACTGTGGTTTCTATTAAATGGATTAAAAAGGAGTTAGATTGTGATGTTAAAATAAAGTGATATTAAAGACAAATCAGTTCTATTCACAATGATAACTTAAAACCTCATGGCAAAATACATATAAATGAGGACAGTTTACAGTGCTTTTTAATATGGGGGTTAATAACAGAGGCTTTAAGAAAAAATATAGGTTAAGCACATAGAAATAAATTATATATTCAAGTTATTTTAATTTTATAATTTATAAACCCCTGCAGAAAGTTTAGTTTTCTAAATTACTACATAGCATATTACTTAGAACACATTACAGTAAGAGCATTTTAGATGGACCCAGCTACCTGGCAGCTACATGATAGCAAATGACAGAATGAAAGGCAGTGATGGAGTTATTTCTATGAGGGAGGTTATTTTAAATGAATCAAAATTAGGCCTAAGACCATTCATAATTGTAATCGATTATGTATCGAAATAAACACAAAATTATTACTGAAAAAACCCTCTAGATACCACATCTAAAATTTCTGCAGAGTTAAACAGTGGTGAGGATAAAATATATTATAATCTTTAAGAGAGGAAAATGCATAGGTATTTATAAAGAAATAAAGACAGAAAGGATCACTGAAGTTTTGGAGAAGTAGCTCTGGAGAGAATCCATATCTGTAAAGTATTTGTAGCCATAACCTGTCATGTAAGTCTTAAACATATTTCTGCTTTCCTCATGAAAACAAATCTGAGAACTGTCTCAATGAATACCATCTTCCTACTTTCAGATCTAGTGGCAAAATTTATACAAAGACATGACTTCCATGGGAAGGTCCACAAATTGAAATATATATGACAATAGTTTTTTAAGAAAGAAATTGTCAGCTATTAAAAACTGAGTAGTAATGGCAGTTGTAACAGAATACTAATTAACATAGATTCCATTATTAAAGGCTTTCGTCTGAAAACAGTTATTTTCCAAGTAAAATATACTTCAACAAAAACAGTTGATGCTCTGGGCAGTACACAGAGAGGATGCAATCTGGTAGACTATTATGTAGGAAATGAGTTAACTTCCTCTGATTTCTTCTGGCCTTAGCTGACATAAAAAATGATAAACTGAGGAGATCTAATCTAGCTTACCTTTTTTTTTTTTTTTTTTTTTTTTTTTATATCATTGTGTTTTACTCATTGTACAAGTGAGAGCAGAAGCCCAAGAGAGTCAAGGATTTCAGATGAATTTTGGAAAATCATCTTGCAGCCAATGTGGAAATACCACTGCCAGTGGTCCAGAAAGAAAAATCTCTAGAGTGCCTTATGCCTGAGTACTAGAACCAGTCTTTTAACAGTTTGTGAAGGAACTAAATGGTGATCTTAGAGAAGCCAAGCTTACTCAGAAAAATTCTGAAAGAGGGAAGTTTTTCTTACAGTTTGTAGTACATAACTAACATTCATTTATTTTCTTTAATTTGTAAAATAATGTGGAATTAAGGTACTCAGGACCTTTCTTTTTCTCAGTGTGTTTTTCCCCCGTTATTGATTAGTTAAATTTTTAACTGATCTTATCTAATTGAAGAAAATAATTATGTATTAGCTTCTAAAGAAAGCAGAACCAGATACATTTTCCCCCCAAGTGCCCACATAATCCTAGTCTTCATTCTGTTCTTTTAATATTTGCATGTTCTTATGTTGAGAGACTAGGACAAAAGTGTGTAAATGAGATTATGTAGTCACTTAGGACCCCTCTGTTTTTAATAGCTTTTGCATCAGGACTAGTGCCTCAAAATTTACATGGTACCAAAGAAAGTGATCTAATAAATGCAAGGATGGCAAGGTTCAGTAATGACAGAAAATTCTTCGCATCTCAGAAAATAAAGGAGAAAAAAAAAAATTACATGCATCACAGAATCATAGTGTTTGATATTGAAAGGTACCATCTGTTCCAACACTCAACCCTCAGTACCTTTAAGGATGGAAACTCCACAATCTCTCTGGGCAACCTGTGCTTGATCACAGTGAAAAAGTATTTCCTGATGTTCAAATGGCACCTGCTGTATTTTAGTTTGTGCCCTTTTCCTCTGGTCCTGTCACTGGCACAGCTAAAAGAGCCTTGCTCCTTCTTCCTCCTTTGTGTATTTACATACACTGACAAAATTCATCCTCAGCATTCCCTTCCTTTCACTGAATATTCTTGAGTCTTGCAGACTCTCCTCACAGGAAAGATGTTCTGGTCCAGTCCCTGTAACATTTTTGTGGCCCTTTGTTAGACTCTTTCCAGTATGCTCATGTCTCTGTTGTACTGGGGAGCTCTGAACGTTCAGAGTTTTTGAGTACTGAACACAGTACTCAAAGTGTGCCCTCTCTGGTGCTTGATAGAGAGGAAGCATCACCATTCTCAAACTGCTGGCAATACTTTGTTTATATCAGTCCAGGATGCCATTTCTCTATTTTTGCTGTAAGAAATTTCTCACTTACATTTAACTTTGTGTCCATCGGAACCCGTAGGTCCTTTTCTACAAAGCTGCTTTTCAGCCTCTTGGACCTCAGGTTGTATTGGTGCCTGGTGTTACCAGGTGCAGGAGTTTGCACTTCCCTTTGTTAAATTACCTGAGGTTCTGTCATCCTATTTCTCCAGCCCTGCATGACAGAGCTTTACTCTGGCATGTCAGCCATACCTCCCAGTTTTGTATTCTTAGCAAGCTTCCTGAACATACACTCTGTCTCATCATCCAGGTCATTAATGTTCAATAGGATAGGACTCAATATTGATTCTTAGGGTACACTATTGGCCTCCAGCTAAATTTCTTTCAGCTAAATCTCTCTGCTCTCTGGGCACAGCTATTCAGGCTTTTTTCAAGGCATTGTCTCATCTAGCCCACACAGACACAGCCTCCCTGTGAGAATCTTATGAGAGACAGTGTCAAAAGCCTTACTCTTTAAAAATACTTCTAGAATGTCCCTCATTGATTATATTTAAGGAACTTACTAATCCTACAGGAAAAATTGTCTGTTGGAGTTTGGAACACTTACGTACCATAACTGTAATTTGCAAAGTGCAACTTTCTTTCTCCTTCAACACTGGGATTCCAATTAAAAATAATTCATTTTGTATTTATTGTATTTACATATATTTATATGCATGGCTAATATGATGATTTCACTTTCTTCTGTTTTGCCTCACTCATATGAAAAAACTACAGCTCAGTATGCTGAAAGTGCATATCTGTTCTTACTAAATCTAATTACTATAAATGATGCACTGGACTCGGTAAAAACTAAAGATCACTTTAAAACAATGAACTCTTGAGTCCTGTTCTACAACTACTTTCAGGATGCATTTCCTTTCTAATTTTTATATGTAGCATTTACAGCTGTCTACAAACAACACAAGCAATGTCAGCCATATGGTTTGGAAAAGCTTAAGGCTTGCATGGAGACCAGCAAGTCTCCCATACCTACTCTTATGTACTACAACCTGACTGGGAAAAGCACTTTAAAAGACAGGTAATATCAGTAACAGAGGCAGATCCATTTGTCCTTAGTTTATTTTAGGGAGCTTTGAAATCTCCAGGTCTTCCAAGTTATTTCTGTTGTTTCTATATGATCATGTGAGTGTTACAGACAGAATGACTGTTCTAATTTACAGACTGCTTAAAGCCTAGGCTCATTTCTTTTTGATAGCAGCCTTGCAGTTTCATCCATGCCTTGGTCACTTCATGACTAAAGCCATATTGCTGCAGCAGAAAAGGGCTACATCTTTCTGGTACTAGATGCAGTGCATCATTTACTAAGCAGTGCTTTTTCTTTATGAATCATATTAGGTGTGTGTTCTGTCATCTATATTAGCTGCTGCAGCTGTCATATCAATATTACAGTTTGGGTTTGGGTGTATGAGTGTTGGAGACCAACACATTCAAGAGTCTTACCTATCTTTCATCTTCTGCTGCATCTCTGCAATTCTGAGATGAGACAAAGCTCACCTGAACTTCAGTAAATATAAGAAAAAGAAGTTTGTGTCTTTTTTGTTACCATTTCTCTGTCGCTGGTATGTTTCTTGTCTTCATTTGTAACATCTGGAATCTGCTTGCTTTTTTTCAGTGCACACCATGAAAACAACCTTATTTTGTATATGCTTACTAAAACACAGCAGTTAGTTAAAGTTTGACAGCAATAATATAGACATAATTGGAGAACAATTATTTTTGCTATATTTCTGTGTGATTGTGATCCTCAATGTGACTGACGCTGACTAAAATGCATTAATATGCTACTCATGTGATTGTACCCAGATACCAGATGCTTGTTTTTCATTTTAAGGCTGAAAAATTTAGTTAAACAAATAGATGGATAAAGAAATAAACATGTAAAATTTTCCATAGACTGTAAAACATAGTAAAGTACCAATTTAAAATTTATAAAACAGTCTGTTCTTTTATGTTTAGTTTCATAATGACTAATTGCTTAGTCTTTTTGCTGCTCCAATAATTTTTCTGATTTTATTGTAAATCAAATATTAGCATATCATATCTATAATAATTTCAGAGTTTTATTTAAGGTCTTTGCTTCCAAATTTACCACATCTAATATAATGTCTAGAATGAGTAGAAACTGATTGTCATTTGCATTACTTTCCTTTCTGAAGTAATTGGCAGAAACAAAATATGCATTTTTACTACAAATTATTTAAATCATCAGCTGTGAAATTAGTGGTTTTTATCAATCTATTATCTTGAATAACTGGTTTTTTTGGGAGCAAAAAAACCCCCACTTAAAACAACTATTTAAATATACACATCAAAATATGTTTCTGTAATTAAAGTGAAGGGAAAAAAGATATTCCCATGAACACCTTTAGTTCACTGACTTGGATTAAATGAACACCGTTTTAGGAAATAAGCTGCAGCTCAAGTAAAAATTAGGTATGTTCTCAGTATTATGACATATTTCTATTACTGTGGTATCTTGGATCTTAAGCATAATCACAGTGGAGTTTACTTAAATTTTGTAAAAATTCTGGATAACAAAAAGACTTTAGAAGATTTTCATATCTTAGAAAATAGGTAAATGTATGAGACTGGGAATTTCATAATACAGCACTTTTTATTTTTGGTTTAGAAGTTGTTGTCTGTAGTCCTATAAAACTGCCATCACTTTCAAACAGGGACTTCACTGAGATAAAAGCCACCATAATTTTAATCCTTCAGATTTAATCAACTTGTTTTTCATTTGTAGAGAGTACTTAGTCTGAAACAGAATTTTCTTCTAGAAATCCATTAGATTCTATTTTCTGGTTTTACAGTATTAGAAGAATATGAGGAAAATGTGAGTACCTTGAACAGTTTGTCCACAGGTCATGAGAGGCACACTAAGTTTCATTCTCTTCCTATATCTCACATCACCTCACAATGACATTAAGAGACCGTCCTCTTTCATTGTATTTGCAATAGGAAGAGATGCTAAAGGAACTACAAATTGTAAAGAATACAGATGGTCAAGAAGATTTGACATTTTTCAAATAATTACTTCAAGGACTCAGGTCACATCAAAACATCACCATTATGTGTCACCAAACAATTGCAAGACAAGGCTATACTTGTTGAAGACAGGAAGAAAAGTGTAGGAGTTTATTTGAAATGCCTCAAGGTAATTGCTGATATTTTTCACGAAGCACTGCAAGATAACAATGGCCCATAAATGATAAATTTAAGAGATATTTTCAAAAAGTCACTAGTTAAATTTCCAGTCCATATGGACACAATGGGATTTTGGGTTAAAATTTTTTGAGAGCCTTATTTTATTTTGGTTTTTTTTGGTCTGGTTTTCCCATTACAGAAAAAAAAAAATCTGAAAATAGCAATTTCATGTAATTCCAGGCAGTCCTATGTTTTTCTTTTTTAAAAAAAAACTTTGGGAAAAAATTCAACACAAGATCATAATGCAAAGCTAAATTTTATCCTTGTCAGTGGATATTCACTCTTTGTAATGATGATCACCAAGTAGTACCTTTGTTTGTCTGCTGCTTGAAGAGTGACTACAGAAAATCAGTCATGCCAGATAAGAAAGACCCACACATCATTCCTCCCTCCATTGTTTGTACACTCTGCATTCTTCAGGCATAACAAAAAGATCAATATGTTCATCACATTTTAGTTTCTTCCTGCTATTCCCAGGCATTTTCTCCAGGGCCCTATGTTGTATCTTCCCCTATTGTTTTATTGAATTTATAATATTTTTTTATTTGCTTTCCATTACAGCACAGATAATAAAAATGCATAACATGATACTGGGCATATATACAGAGCACAAACACTGAGTGAGAATACCAAGTGGTTTTTTTACCTCACAAGAAGGAATGGATGATGGGAAATATGATCTATAAACTCTCATGAGGCAGTGAGTAAATAGGAATTGCAGTTAGGGTTCAATGCTGGATATTGATAGTTCTCAGGCTTCGTTTCTTCATACAATCAGTGAATGAAATTCATTAAGCATTTTCAGTTTCTGCTGTGCATTTGGTTGCCATGTCCCAGTAGGTATCCTATTATGTCTAGGGACAGGGAATGCTCTCCACTGAAGTTATAAGAATTGCCATTATCATAAGATACACCAAACCCAGAGGGACCATGAATCACAACCATCTCTGGAGTTTAGGAACCTAACTTTGTTCTCTTGGGATCCAGAGTCTGGGTGCATCAACCTGGAAGAAAAAAAAAAAAAAAAAAAAAAAAAAAAAAACTGTCTAAAGAAGGAAGAAACAATCTGCTGTACCATTCCTTTTACATGTGCCTGGCAGTTGTATCATTCAAGCAGAGACTGGAAATTTTTTGCTAATTTAATTCTCACATTGAGCAGTTTCAAATTTTATGTCTTGGTTCAAGAAACTTGATGTAAGACACTCAAAGCTGAAATATCTTTCACCTTTTCAATGGAAATTCTTTTTGGCTATGAATGCTTTAATGAGTAGGCTAACATGTAAGATGTGAACAGCACCTATGGTGATTGTTCTTCAAAAAGTGAGCACATCACATTTCATGATGGATGTAGAAACACCAGGGTATTAAATCAGCTTATGGTTGTCACAATGGTTTCTCAGGTCTTTGAGAAATATCATGTCTTCTAATTCCCAAACTCACTTTGTATTCAATGCTACACTTCACTTTGTAAAACTCTTGAACTGTCCCAGAAGCAGAAAACAGGTCTCTTCTGCCATGTACACATAGCCCATTTCTTCTCTTTCCCATTTTATACCTTGACACCTGGGAAATAGGAAACAGATTTAAATCCTGTCAGATATAAGAGGAAATCAAACAAGTATCATCCACTATTGGCCAAATGCCCCCAGTACGAGTCTGTTACTAGAAATGGCAGGTGAAACAATCTGTTTCCCTTATAGCAGAGAAAATTTTTCTCCATATTATCCCATGTTTTTAAGCTCTAAGAAGTTCTGTTAAACTCAGATTCTTGTGTTTGAAAAGAAGGTGCTAAGAACTGCTAGGATGTAGCTGTTTAGGTCCCTCTCTTCTAGATTGCAGCTAATTTCTTTTTCAGGCTGCTGATCTTTAAATCCACTCATCAGCTGTCATCTGGAGTCTAGGGAGCTTAGGCAGGGCATGTCTGGGTATTTATTTTAATTTTAGTGTGTTGTCTAGCAGACCAAAGTATAACACATGATGTAATTTTTGTACCATTAAAACCTGCTGGCATATTTTATCATGTTTGGACTTAAAAACTTCCAAGTAAAGAGTTTCAGGTCATCGTTTCAATGCAGAGTATCACATTCTGATCCCATGATTACGGATATCTAATTCCTCCTCTTGATGTCAATAAGCCATAATTTAGACCATTAATATATTTTTAAATAATTATCCAATATTTTGGCTAAATAATGAGAATTATTATTCCAGTTATGATATAATGTAATAAAAAATTAGTAAAAATTGATAATCTTTTTGCATTTTTATTTTCAGGAGTTGTAATCATCTTGATCAAATGGCTTCACTGTCCTAATAATCAGTAAAACCCACTGCACACAGTCCCTTGGGACAAACAGGAGCAAACTTCAAACGTCATCACATGGGCACTCTCCACAATATTTACTGCCATGAAGGGTGTTAGAAGTTTCTACTTGCTTGTTTTAAAATTCTGACACAGAACAAGTCCATTGTACTGAAGAATTATTCTCTCTTATTTTGAGGAATGAAGGAAAAGCATACAAATTTTAGGTCATTGTCCTGCAGAACACCCTTCAGGCCACTTAAGCTGATCATTTGCAAGGGGCAGGAGCACAGTGCCACTTGAGAAACAGCTGTGCATTGCCCAAAAGGGGACTATAAAAAATAAATTAATATATTTGCCTCCTGGTTTAGAAAATATTATAGGATATTCTCACTGGCATGCTCAAATCCTTGATATATGTGCATAGAGTTGGTATTTTTATTATTTTTATGATTTTTATTTTGATTAAATTCAAAATATTAGAACCACCCATGCAGAAACCTTAATCTGAAAGAGAAACACTTTGAGATAGAGCCCCTTGAGATAGCAGTGTTAAAATAGTGGCATCAGAATGAGTTTGTAATTATATGTAATGCTGTGAAATAAATCTGAATGTACTATGAAACAGTTATAGCTTACAGTTAACAGAAAATATACTAAAATACAGAAAATCTTTAAGAGAGGAAGCATACATGCACTGGAGAGTCCTGAAATAAAAATAGTCTTTCATGGCTGGCAGTTCTGTATCTGACAATTGGATGTTTTGCTGAAGATTCTAGCTCATGAAGGACTTAAAATAACAGTATTTGCATGTTACTGCTTGAATATTAGGGTGAGGAAGAAGGTAGTAAGGGAAATGCAAAGATTTAAGAGAATCACTAATAAATGGACTGTTTTGTTTTACTTGCTTCTGTTCTACTTCTTTCAATTTTATTGTCTTTTTGTCTTTATAATTAAAAAAATTATTTCAATTGTTATTATCTCTTTGTCTTTATAATTAAAAAAAAAAAACAACAAAACAGATGATACCCTTTCTCAGGGCACCTCATAGTACAAGTCCCACCAGCCTTAGAACACACCATCAAACCAGAACTGTCTGACGTATAATTTGGCATAGCTTTGCTGTCAGAACTAGCTACAAAACTATCAGCAAGCTCGTTAGTATTTAACCTGCATCTGTATGAAATATTTTTTATCTAGCAATGGTGGACAATAGTCTTGCACTATCAAGCTAATACAAGATTTTATATCATTGTGAATACAAGAATAATATTTCTGTGACTGTATTCTACCATAGACTTTTCTAAAATATCAGTTGTATGTACTGATGTATATAAGCATTTCTTACATGTGCAAGCTAATCAAGGTATTTCTAAATTCACAGGACCACATCTAATCTAAATTCCTTCTTGAAGCTGGGTCAGCTACGGGTTAGACCAAGCTGGTCAGGTTTTGAATCTCAAAACTCTCTAGCTACAGAGACTGTACGGTCTCTGGGCTGCTCAGTCTCCACAGTTAGCTTTTCTTATGGTGAAAATGGCTTTCCTTACACCAAGCCCTGCTAACTGATGTTGACCTTGTTCTCTGTCACAGCTTTGATGTCTTGTTCAGCATTCAGACAGTCATGCCCCAACTGATGTCAGTTCCTCCTCTTTGCTAGGCAAAGGACTTTTACATTTGCCATTTACTGAATTTCCAGAAATTCCTGCTGGCCCATTCTTCCAACCTGGGTAGGTCCTTTTGAATGGCAGCTCTGCCATTGAGCAGAGCCAGTTCCCTCAGATTTGGCATCTTAACAAGAAGGGGACTCTGCTATTTCTTTGAAGCTATTGAGGAAGATCATAACAGGGCAGGTCTCAGGACAAAGCCTTCTATTTTTTGATTTCTTACCAAGCTCCAGACAGAATACAGCTGATTAATCATGAACCCCTAAAGGTTATTCTGTTCCTTCATTTAGAGTCTACCCTTCCAGACTCTAACACCCTAACTCAGGTACAAGAAGGAGGAGGAGGTTATTCTTGCCTTGAAGATCTTTCTCAGGAAGTGAGCTTTTAGAGCCATCAGGGCAGATCAGAAAAGAATCACAGCAGAGAAGCGGTCAGCCTGAGGAACTGCTGACAGCAGCAGGCAACAGGTATATTAGCCAAGAGACAAGGAATTTTCTGAGCATAAAAGAAATAAACTGGTTATAAACTGAAGGGTGTCTGATAGTGTGCCAATGTGTACAGGTGAAATATGGCTCAGATAATTAATTGAATTTTGTTTCGTGTGAAGCTGTATAACTTTCATTTTTATTATAAAGCAACAGCAATGTGTAAAAATCACCAATATAGATTTTAATTTTTAGATCGATAAGAACTTAGTTTCAAAGAAGTGGAATATAAACAATTATATTCAAATGGATTGCTGTGATTTATATGCTTAATTAAAGGTTTATGAAAATTAATAAGTTAGACAAATTGCTATTTTTTTACCAAAAAATCAGTAACATTTAGGCCAATTCAGTAGAACCCAAAGTTGTAGTCTGTATGCCAACCCAGCTGTGCTTAAAGTTTTTAAAAACATGAAAGAGGTAACTGCAGTTCGGAAATAAAGGCCGGTATTTTGTTTTTCATTAAACAAATCATAAAATGTAGTACATGAGCCATTTATTTCCAACCAAATTAAAGCACAAAATTAGTCATGAAGTATTCTTGACCTATATGGCTTTGTTAAACAAATTATTTGGATTGTCAAGAAAGCTTGTTACATTTTTTATTTTGACAATGCATCATATGAAGTGGTTCTTATCAAAGCCATTGACTTCCCTCAGCATATTTACCAGTAAATCCCTGTTTTTACAGAGCTTCTTTGCTGGCTGCTTAACAGAACTCATGAAGGTATGTGCACCTTTTTTGAAATTGTTACTGAGGAGGATCAGAGAAACAGGACCTTTCCACTGAAGAACAGGATAATGCTCCTTTCATCTGCATGACAGTTTGGTGCTGGTTTTAAACACGGTTGTTTATTGTTATCAGAAAAAAACTTAGTGGCATCAGGGTCATATAAGGGGATACACAGTGTGAAGAACGTGTGCAGTTTCTATCCAAATTGGAGGGCTTGCTACTTTATGTCATATAGGGGCAGTGCTTGTCCCCCTCTAAACTTCATCTCTTTCTTCCATTACTGCCATCTCCATGTGCTTTGGATCATTTCCCGTGCTGTTATTACTGCTGATAGAAACACAGGGATAAAGGTCATAAACCCAAAAAAGCTTCAGAGAGTTCAATCATAGCTCATATTTATACCATTGGAAATAGAATAATGTCTTGAGTTTCTTGCTGTCAACAACATAACTATTATGATGATAAAATACATATCTGAAAAGGTTTCTAAATATCCAGCTCTACAGAAGTGAGAAGTGGCTGAATATACCAAGAGTAGTGAATATGCACAACAGAGCCAAAGCAGGACCAAGAATGAATGTAGAGTGTTTTACCAAGTGTGGTAAATACCTACATTCTAAAATAAGGTTTTTAAAAGAAGCAAGAAGTGGAGCCTGACATCTTTCTATACAATAAGAGCAAGAATCTATATTTCACAAGTTTGGTTATGGCTAAGAGCAAGAATCTATATTTCACAAGTTTGGTTATGGCAAGTGCTATATTCAATTTGCAATAATAGGACTTTACTGAAAGAGCATATAACATGCTAAACATGGAACAGAAAAAGTAATGTCTGCTTGCATATAATAGTCTGCTCTGGGGACCAGAATATAGATGTAGGTACAACACTGAATGTTCTTCAATAGTGCTTAAAAATACAACAGTTCAGTTTCTACCAAGCAAGGGAGTCTGATATAGGTTTATATTAAACCCAGAAAAATAAAGTGTTTTTCTTAAACAACTGGCAGAGTTGTAGCCCAGCTAACCTGACACCCAGCTGGAAAAGAAGAGATATATACCAAACAAGTTGTTGAATGTACTTTTGGCCACAGTTGGTGGAGATAACCATCAAAGAGACAAATTCTCCAGGTTTCTTTTCCCTTTCAAACTCTATGATGCTGAGATGGAACAAATCATAAGGTAGAGAAAAATATTTTTTTTACCATAAAAATGTGCAAAGTAAAACTAATCCATTTCAGGAAAGAAGACCTTAGTAAACTCAGAGAATTGTTGCACTGCATATCCTGAAAGGTTAGTCTGAGTAGAAAAGATATTTGAAAAATCTGGCAGTTCTTTTAAAAAGGGACTTAAAATGCTCAAATGCAAGCAACTCCCCTGAAGAGGAAAGACAGAAAATATTGTAAGGGACCTACTTCTCTAAATGAAGAACATTCATAGATTTAAAATGAAATAAGCAAAAAAGAAGTGGAAACTAGGCCAGACTAATGAGAATGAACGTGAAAGTAAAGCATGAACTTATAGGGACAAAATGAGAACCATAGTGAGGGAAAAAAAGAAAAAGGAGTAGCAATTAGCAAAGGACAAAAAGGATGTCAAGTAAAAGACAAGAGAAAAAACAAAGGAAAAGGTCACTCTTCTGCTGATAGAAAGGCTAATACCTTTACTGCTCTTCTGCACCAATTTTCAAATCATAGCTTGCTGCAGCTAGGAGCTATGATAAGCACTAGTGGCAGACATAAGAAAATAAGGAGGTGAGTGACAAGTTATATGGATTTGTCATGAATGGATTGTGTCAACCAAAACATAATTTCTCTCTAGTAGAGAGCGGCAGGCCTTGTGAATAGAAAAGAAAAAGTAGATTACATATATCCTGACCTGAGCAAGGCTTTGACAGACATTCTCATAAGCAGCCTTGGGAGACATAATCTAGATGAAAATAATACAGACTAGAGACAATATTAATGTTTTGATGTCAGAATGAAGGCTGTGTCAAGTAGGGCTTTCCAGAGTTCTGTCCTAGTTCTAAAATTATTCAGTATTTTCATATGCTTCTTAAATTTGCTGTTCAGTGGGGACAAATAAAGAATACTAAAATCATGCAAAGATACACTGTTGCACAAACACAAGTCACAGTTCTGATACAAAAAAGAATAAATATTATCCTATGCTGTGAGCTGAACACAGGATTGCAAAGTCATGCTGTTGTGCAAGGAAAAAAATCATACTTACATGAATAAAATGGGATACAAAACCCATTAAACAGCCTTATCATCTACTAGGTACTAGCAACACATCATTTGAAGTGGTGTACTGTTTTAGTCATTGTATTTCTAGAAAGACAGGATGTAACATCATAGTTTTCAGACAAAAAAACAGGATTCAGTAAACAAGGAAGCTATTCTTTCTCTGTGTCCATATCAAACAGCACAAAAAATAAAGCAGCGTGGAAGACTGCATGGAAGCAGCACGGAGAGATTTTCCCAGTGACAAAAACTGAAGCTGAATTTAACTGAAGCCAGCTACAGCTGCAACACAAAGTGAGTTATCTTCATCACTAGAGCTCATGTAAATCTGGGTTACCATGTGTGCCTTTATGTGTCTGTTTATATATACACATACATACATTGATGGTTTGTAGATAGATAGATAGATAGATAGATAGATAGATAAATATTCCTGCCTTGAATCAAGGATAAGAATCTGTGATTCATTGCTGGTTAAAAATTAAAAGAAAACATACAAATTATCTTAAGTAGTTTAAAAAGTATTTGTTTATTGTCATGAATATCATATAATTCTTTTATTTTGCTTGGATATTGACTACGTTCATTCAGAAGTAAAAGTTTAGCTTATATAATGAAAGAGTTTGTCAAAATCATGGACATTTGGATTATATATCACTGGAGATTCCTAAACACGTTTTTAACAAAACCCATAACTAAATAAATGTAGATATATTTCTGGTTTTTCATAAAAGAGCTGCTTTTTTGAGCTCTTCATGAACACATGTGATTATACAAGTTATAATATAAAGTATTACATTTATTCAAAAAATCTACTGAGCCATATCTACAGACAACATATACAACAAGAACAATGACAAAAACAGAAAGTTAAGTGAATAAAAAAAGCAAAGTTGTTAACACATTTTAAACCACACTAATTTTCAAGAAAAAATTAGTTTCTTGACTTTTATGTCAACCAGAAGACATAAAAATTGTCAAACAGACAGGGAGAAATATGGATACATTGACAAAAGCTGAGCCGCAAATGAAATAGCCATTGAGGGCAGAATTCTGAAAATTAACATCAAACATTTTGGTCAGAATCCTGTAATCTTATAATTATAGTCAAATATAGCAGAGATGTATTGCTAACCTATAGAGACAGGAAATTCTGCAGATTTTGTATGATGGCATTTTAACCTCTTTGATTCTCTTTACAAAATATTTTTATCAGGCAATATTCATTTGAAATATGTCATGGAAAAAGCAGCTTAATGAATATTCATGGCATGTAGTTTGTATTAGGGCAAATGTCCAAAAGAGAATTGTTCTTTTTTGCCATTTTAAATGCCCTTTAAGCTTGAAAAACATCCAGTCATAGAATAAAAACAGTCTTGTGTCTTAGCATTAGCAACAAATTTGGGATGCAGAATATGCAAAATGGTTTTTGAAAATTGTTCCCAAGTACTTTGTATGCTAAAAGAGATTTGTATTTCTGTAATTATTCAAGTTACCACTGAGTAATTTAGAGTGCTGAAATTGTCCATGAAAACAACTGGACTCAAACACACAGCCATTTTGCCAATATGGTGATCTAAGGTTTTAGCACTGCTCTTTTGCTTGTTGTTACCCTTTGGAGGTTATACCCACTGCAGCTGAAAACAGTGAGAAAGAACAAGGGAGCACATCCTGGTGTCAATTACCCATGAGGATAATTTGAATATGGTTGATCTAAATTCTGTCAAAATCTGATTCTGACAAAGTAAATAAAGATAAAAGAAGAGCATAACAAATGCAAAAGCAAACGCAAATGCAAAGTAGATCTGTGTTTAAATTTTTTGAGATCCTTCGTAATGCATAAATTGCTTTTGATTAAGCACAATTAATATGTTCTTTTGAAAATGGTATTTGAAAGAAAGAACCTACTTAAGTCTAGCTGAAGTCCAATTTTTCCTGTAAGGAAAGAGACAAAACAAGCAAATAACACAGAAGGAAGGATTCTGAGAAGTGAAGAACCTTACATACTTAGAGTTACACTAAATGCCAGAAAAACAAAAGCATTTTTTTGTCACTGATGTTCCTTTATAAGCAGTACATCTTTCCTAAAGCACTGTCAGTGCTGACATTAGCTAAGTTCACAAGCTAAAAAACAACCTAAGAATGATGCAGGAAACAAAAGAGATAAAAATTATCAAACACCAATATACCAATTATACACCAATATATCAGGAAGTAGGATAGTAAATAATAGACATTGCTAGACTTAAATGCAATAAAATATTGCTGCAAAATCAACACACAATATAAAAACTATGACCATAATTACCAATTTTAAAAAAAGGCAACTTAATAAGCCCCATAAAATTGATAAATCAAGATAGATCTTTTCTTTTTCTTTTTCTAAGCAGCAAGCTCAGCATTTCCATTACTTTTTTCAAATTTTGTTTTGCTTTTCTTGAAGGATGACACAATAGAATTCAGAATTGCTTGATCTCAGAAACAACTTTAGAAAATTACATCAACATACATTCTTTCCCAAATATTTATACCATTACAACATGAACAAAATCCATTACATAATAGGAATCTACTCAAGTGGCAATTGATTTAACAAGGTAAAAAGGTAGTTCTCTGAAATATTTTCTTTAGTTTGCTAGAACTTCAAATTTTTTTGCCTTTTATATTCAATACACAAAATTAAGATTCTCTTTTAGAATGTTAATCTTTAATTAGTACTGTGTAGAAAATATATGGGATTCTCCTTATTTAAGAATTAATCATTTCTCAGAAGACTTATATGATTCATATAATATTAGGATGAGTTATTGCTCACAAATTCATTTATATATGAATTTAACTTATGACTATCATAAAGCATATACACAAAATGGGTGGTACATTCAGCCACCCACCAAATGCTATATGTGTTTTGCATATGAGACACATAGTAAGAAATAGTATGGTTTTGTATATCCATGCACATATGGATATGCTAATATTTATTCCACAAATATGTACCTTGATTTTTGCTGATTTAAGTATAACAACGAGGGCTAAAGAGAATATTCAAAAGCATTTCATAAAATTGTAGAAATATTGAGGTTGGAAGAGGCTTTTAAGATCATCCATTCCAAACCACTGCCACCACCAGTAACTGCAAACCCACTAAACCATAACTTATCACCAGATCCAGGCACCTCTTGAACAGCTCCAAGGATGGTGACTCCATCACCTTCTGGGCAAGCTGTTCCAGTGCCTGAATACCACAACTGTGATTTTTTTTTTTTCCTAATATCTAATCTGAATCTTCTCTGTCTCAGCTTAAGGCAATTCCTTCTGGTCTTCTCACTGCACCCATGTAGAAGAGACCGACCCCCACCTCGCTACAACCTCCTTTCAGGCAGTTGTAGAGAGCAATGAGGTCCACCTTAAATCTCCTTTTCTGAAGACTAAACAAACTCAGCTCCCTCAGACATTACTCATCAGAAACATTCTCTATTCCTTTCATGAGCCTCGTTGATCTAAACTGGACACGCTCCAGAACCTCAGTGTCTTTCTTAAAGTGAGGGGCTCAGACCTCAAGCCTGTAGCACTGCATGGAGTTTGCTGTGATCCAAGTGGAGGAGCCTTCACCTTATTGACCCCCCTGCAGCTGTCCTCAACCCATTGACTGAGTTTGTCCAGGTTTATCTGCAGACGCTTCCCACTCTCAAAAAGATCAACACTCCCTCCAAGCTCAGTGTCATCTGCAAATTTACTGAGGGTATGCTCAAGTCCCATGTCCAGATCATCAATAAAGATATTGAGCAGGACTGGGCCCAAAACTGAGCCCTCAGGATCACTGGTAGCAACTGGCCACCAGCTGCTGGATTTTGCCCTGCCCTCATCCACCAAGCAGTTCACCTTGCTGTACAAGGAGATCAGGCTGGTAAGGAAGGACCTGCTCTTCATAAATTCACCTTGGCTGGGCTTGATGTCCTGGTTGTCCTGCATGTACTGTGTAATGGCACTCATGGTCATCTGCTCCATAACCTTACCTGGAACCAAAGTCAGTCTGACAGAACTGTAGTTCTCAGAATCATCCTTCCAATCCCTCTTGTAGATGGGTGTTATATTTGCCAATTTCCAGACTCCTGGAGCTTCTGCAGTTAATGAGCACTGCTGATAGATGACATAGACAGTACTTTCAAGGCCTCATAGCCTAGAAACTGAAAGTAATTGCAGCATTAAAATCAAGGGTTATCCTGTTGCTTTGTATTTGAACTTTTAAGTCCAGATACAAAAATACTATTTTTACCTTTTTGAAATTCAAAAAGCTATCTGTTAGGTCTTTCAAAAAATCCATGATTTTTACAATAGGCTTCTTAAACAATTGTTTTAAATAGAAACCTTTTAACTGCCACCTGAAGATGGGAAATTTATTTATAATCACAATCTTTAATAAGTGTCTTTATGCTATCCTATAATGTATACTCCTTTCTGTAAAGGTATCAAATTTGAATTTCATCAATCAGAAATACTTTGAGAAGTGTATTTTAAAATATTTTAAAATTTCATCTTTATTCCACTTTATGTGTCCAAGTGCCAGCACCAAGAGGAGGCCTTTCAGGTTTCTGCAAAACTTGGAAATTCTTTACTGCTGTAGCTGAAGTCCAGGTGGGATAACAAGTAATTTAACTAAAAAACATCCAATTTCTTTCTACATTTTGCCTTCAGGCTTCTTTTTAGCACTATTCATTGTAGTAAGGGGACTCTGATCCACTGTTGTGACAGATGCAGACTTTAGTCCAGCAAGATTTTCAGCGCATATATTAACAATCCCGCCAAATGCAGACAAGCACTCAGGAAGATATTCACTAACTTGAGACTTCATTTACATGCTCATTTCACTGCAGCTTTCAGCAGATCTGGTGTAATGCTACTGCAGATCAGACACTATACTTTGAAACCAATGTCTGCACAGACTTTCTACAGCATATTTATAGTTGCAGTGAGACAATTCAAACTAAATTTCTTTCATTTGTATAACATAGGTGGAGAGAAAAAAAATAAAGAAAATACTTCCTTTAATACTCCATATTATTTAGTTTAGCTAAAGCAGCAATATTGCCACTACATCAGTAATTCTTATACTCTGTAACCTTTAAATTCTATAAACTTGGCTGCCACCACTGCTGCTAAAAGGACACAGATAAAAGAACAATATACCAGCTGTATGAAATTCAAACAGATGCAAGAATAGCAATGCTTCAATAATGTTTCCAATCACAAATATTAGGAACTAATAAGCAATGAGGGCAATGGACTGCAAAAGCTTACTGTATTGTGTTTCCTTGTAGCAGACTATTATGCAATACACATAAAGCAATGCAGAATGACATGAAAGCTAGAATATGAAGCATTGATTTTTTCAGCCTTAAGACATCAGCCAAAAACTGCATAACCAAGCAGAGATAGTATTTAGGAGACTTAGTTGTACATAATTATGATCATCTCAGATCAGTGACTCTGCAGTGGGCTTAGATATCCTGATGCTTCAATGTACTAAAAAACCCCAATTTCATATTAAGAAATGGAAATACTGTAGAATTCTAATGCCTTTGAAATGTCTACAATGCATGTCGAAAGCAATAATTTTAAAGAGATCATAGGCGAGATTTAGATTTCAAATTAAGTAATGATTAAAAAAAAGTTTTCTAATATAGTAAAAAAAATTACATATTGTGGGGTGAAGATCAAGGTTCAAGCCATGTCCCTTATCATACATACTGCTTCAGTAATGACAAGGGACACCACCTTTTATGTCTGAAATCCGTAAAAGTGGGAGTTGGCTGTGAACCAATGTAAATAGTTTAGTAGCCCCCTGCTTGACACCCCTACCTGTTACTCACCTAAGCTGGTTTTCTTTTTGAGTCAGTGCTAGACATCAGCTTGAAAGTATTCATTCCAAATTAAAATCAATTTTATAGGATTTCTCAGAATGTGGGTTTTGTTTCTTAATATTTTAGAGCTTGCAGCAACACTGTTGGAGAGAGCCCTGTGCATGTGTTGAGATAGAGATTTTTCAAGCTCGGAAAACACTGGAGAAAAACACTAGTGTAAGAAAAAGCAGAATTGCCTCAACATTGCTCATGATACCCCAACATAGCTGTTAAGCAGTCATAATAAAGACTTCTCCATGACACAAAAAGGAAGGCAACAAGACTAGATTTTTCCTACCAGAGCAGAAAGAAGTTGGTCTGCTGGAAAAACTGGCAACACAGTAAGAAAAACTGTGAAAACAGGAGCATCATGGGAAAAGAAAATTTGCAGTGAGATTGACATTATGAGAAAAATAAATGGAAATAACCTTTCAGACTAATTTTTCTCATCTCCACGAATGACTTAAAATCTCCTCACAAAAGTCTTCTGCCCTCTTCCCCATTCCTCTCATGGTCTCCTTGCCTTTCCACCTCACATGTGACGGTAGAATTTTTTGGCAACTTGGAACTATCCTTCAGGAATAACTTGGAACTCCTGTACTGGTTCCCCACAGCCCTAGGAGTAAGCTGGATCCAGTTTCCTTCTTGAGACTGGACACCTCTTATGAAGAATCTCACTGTGAGTGTGAACACATTTGAAAAGCAACAGGTGTGGTTTCTGTGTGGAAAGTAAGTCTGAACTTGAAGGATATTAATTTTTAGTAGTTGCCCATGTGTTGTTTTTTACCTAGTTTCATGTTACCTGCAAAGAAACTTCTTAATTTTCATCCTGAGTGGGAAACCTTTTGGGGCATGACTCAGCTTATTTCAGGCATGCACTTTAGCATGAGATAAACTGCCTCCTCAAGGTGTCTATTGCTCTTTATTGACAGTAATGGGAGTCCCAGGGGAAATAACTGTAGATGACATATACTCTCACTGTAGTTTAGTTAAATTAATCCTACCTGAAATGCACCCACACCTTTTTCATCATGAATATAACTCAGTTTAATGCCCGTACCCAAGGACAATAACAGCCAATGTTCATTTAATTCTCATACTGTATTTAGCATGCCACTCATTCAATAGGGGCCCTTTTTTGCTTGCTACAGGTAGATAAGTGAAATTACAGGTTCTTAATTAAATTATGTCATCTCCAAGGCCACTTGGCCCTTTCATCCAAGGCAGTTCAAAACACTTCATGCCATAGTTATCTGGAAGGAAAGGCCAAGCATAAAGCAATCTCTGTAGCAGTGAGGTTAAATGTCTCTGTTTATTCTAGGTAAAATCTTACCTGTGAAAGATCTCTCAAAGACAAATCTCACTGAACAGCAGCATGGAATTCCATTACTGTCATGGGCCAATCCTTTTCCACCTACTTGCTACTCACAGTTGCTCCTCCTGCAGCTGGCAAGATATGCAGAGGGTGAGATATTGCTGCTCAGCTCAGCAGAATTTACAATGCACATTGTATCATCCATTTTGCTACTCCTTGACAGGTGACAGAGATGTGCAACCTAGTAAAGGGAATTTAAACTCCATTTTCCATATGTTTCTCATTTCCACTTCACTGATGGAACTCCAAATCAACTTGATGGTTGTCGTTATTGTTTGTAGCGTTCTTAATTAAAAGTATAAAGCGATATTTAATTCATACTATGTTTTCATTGTTGGGAGTGAATGTTCTTTCCAGATGATTACTGCATTGAAAAAACAAACCTCTATGCATAACATTTAAGAAATAAGCATACCAAAATACAGAAGAATTGGCAACATGTCACTCCTAATATGTGGAAGTGCTTAAATTCAAGCCAGGCACCTTTTTAGGTATTTGTCCCTTGGGACATCTGCATTGTGCCCAAAAATTCCAGCATGTCCTGCAGATGAAAAATCTTTGCCTCTGACATGGCCAGATAAGAGCCCAAGTCATTCTGAAGCCATACTACATAAAGGATACACTATATCACCTGATGGGGCATGGTTTCAGGACTTGTTTGGACTTGTCCTGGCACATATTTTTATCTTGGTTTAGCTTTCAAAAGACACATGCAGCCACACACAAATTGTATTTCACTTATAGTACAAATTAGGTAACTATAGACCTTTGAGGTCCTCCCTGTGTTTTAGACTCCATATTCAGAATATAAGCACTATAGAAAACTTGGCCATTTGCCTTTGGCTCACAAAAAAAAAAGGGAGAAAGCTTCTGTACATGCAAATACATCAAATACTACAAAATTAACATTAATGGTATACTATAAATCTTCCTGTTATTTATAAATTCACAAATGCCTCTCTAGCATGGGAGACATATTTCCACACTGTGTCTGTACCCAAGTTGCAATTTATGGCCTGGATGGGTAGACAAGTAGGTTGTTAAAAGACTGGATTACCAGACTGAAGATTCAGATGATCATCTTTAAAAGATCTATATGACCTTATGACAGGTATCAAGCAAAGTACTGCAAGGGACTGCCCTAGAATCATGTTTTTCATTTTCTTCAGTACATCCTTCCTTAAAGTAGGATGTAGTTAAAGGAAGCGTATAAAAAGGATTCAGAGTGAATTTTTACATGGGTAGCTATTTATAGAACAAGGGAGAAGAGTTTTAAACTAAAAGAGGGGAGTTTTATATTAACTGTTAGGAGGAAATTCTTTACTCAGAGGATGACAGGGCACTAGAACAGGTTGCCCAGAGTAACTATGAATGTCCTGTTCCTAGAAGTATAGTCCCTGGAAGGGACCTTAAAGGTCATCTAGTTTCAAACCCCCTGCCACAAGCAAGAATGCCACTCACTAGACCAGGTTGCTCACAGCCCCATTCAACCTGGTCTTAAATACTTCCAGGGATGGAACATAAACAGTTTCTCTGGGAAACATGTTCCAGTGCCTCATCACCCTCAAAATAAAGAATTTCTTCCTAATCTACATCTACCCTCTTTCAGTTTGAAGCCATTCCTTCTGTCATTACATGTCCTGGTAGAAAGATCCTCTCCAGTTTTCCTGCAGCACTCTTTAGGTTACTTAAGGTCTGTCCCCAGACCTTTCTCTTCTTCAGGCTGAACAACCCCACCTCTCTTCATAACATAGGTGCTCCAGCCTCATGATCAACTTTTTCATTCCTTCTTTAAACTCACTTCAGTGTGTCCATTTTCTTCTTCCATTGGGGATCCCAGATTTGGACAAAACAGTCCAGACAGCGGCTCATAAGAGTGGAGTGAGACCTTCTGGCTACATTGCTTTTGCTGAAGTTCAGAAGACAGTTGGATTTCTGGGCTGTGAGCACGCACTGCTGGCTCATGTTGACCTCTTCATTCAACAAAACCCCCATATCATCCTCCTCAGGGCTGCTCTCAATCCATTCTTCCTCCAGCCTGTATCTGTGCTTATAATTGTCCCAAGTTCAGGACCTTACACAGACTATCATAGACAGCTGAGTCTGATAGGTATTTTATTTCTAGGGGTTTTTTAATATTCCTTAAAACTTCCCGGAATTGATGTTTCTGCCACTTTTAGCACTATTCCCAGTCCTCTACTGCTCTATGATACATTTTTCTTCAGTGATACATTATCAAAAGCAAGAGTTAATCTAAACTTGTCACTTGAAACCCACTTTTTTCATATCAGAAAATGCATCATATCAGAAAGGGTCCTTCTCCATTCACCTTCCAATACCCTTTAGAATATTGCATGCAAAGGGAACTTTAGACAAAATCATAAGTACCTTATGTAATCATAATATTTTCATCTTAATTTGAGAAGACTAATAAAGAGAATATTCTTCCATGCCATGAATCACACTTGATTATGTTGATTGCACAGTTGCTGTATTAGCATTATTGTTCTGACAGAGAATATTGAAAGTTTGTAACATGAAATTAACTATTCAGTTGCATCAACAAAAAAGTTATTTGATGATTGAACAGCATAGAATCCACACTGAAACTGGAAAATCCCCCCTTTTAAATCTAACCATGATGAAGAAAATATTTCACACCTGCATTATATATAAAAAAGCATAATGTGTCCTTTTAAAATAACACCTGGTTTTTGGTAGTGAGGGGCCACAGGTGTGGCTTGTGTGAGAAGCAGCTGGAATCTTCCACTGTGTCCAGTAGAGCCAATCCCTGATGGCTCTGAAGATGGACATGCTGCTGGCCAAAGCTGGGTCAGTTAGAGAGGTTGGTAACGTCTCTGGGATAACAAAGTTAAGAAGAAAATCAAAACAAAGGGTGCACAGTTTTTCTTCTAGTCAGAAAAGAGGAGGAGGTGTGAACATGTGAGGGAAACAACATGGAGACACCAAGGTCAATACAGAAGGAAGGGGAGGAGGTGCTCCAGGCACCAGAGCTGATTCTTCTGCAGGCTGTGGTGATGACCATGGTGAAGTAGCTGTGCCCCTGCAGCTCATGGGGATCCACAGAGAATGCAGACATCCACCCTCAGACCATGGGGATCCACGGGGGATGCAGAGATCCACCCTCAGTCCATGGGGGAGGTGCCCATGCTGGAGACGATGCCTGGAAGAGGATGTGATCCAGTGGAAGACCTGAATGGAGAGAGAGGGCCCATGCTTCCAGGCTGTAGCAGCCTGGTTTTTGGAGGACTGACCCCACAGAAGAGTGACCCATGCCACAGCAGTTTTGGAAGGACTGTTGCCTGTGGGGGAATTCATGTTGCAGAAGGTGCAGTAGGACTGCTGCTTATGAGAATGGACCCATGCTGGAGAAATTAATGGAGAACTGTCTCCTGTGGGAGGGACCCCACGGTCTCACAGGGAAATTATTTCTCTCCCAGAGAAGCAGAATAAAAGCTTGGGGGACAAACTGACCAAAACCCCCATGCCCTATTGTCCCGTTTTTGAGATCACCCCCAAACACCTGTCTCCCTGCACTGTTGGTGGGAAGGAGAGAGGTGCTGGGGGGAAAAATATATTTTAAGGGCTTATTTTACTTCTCATTATCTTCCTCTGATTCTGTTACTAATAAATTCACTTTGCAACTTTCAGTTGAGCTTATTGTGCCCTTGAAGTGTTTTCTCCTGGTCCTTATCTGAACATATGAACCCTTCGTTAGATTTTTTTCTCTCCTCTACCCAGCTGTGGCAGGGGAGGATGAGAGAACAGCTTTTGTGGGTGCTTGGCATTGGGCGAGTAGCAAGCCATGACACCTGACTACTGCAAAAATTAACCCTGTCCTAGCCAGACCCAGGAGACTTACTAGTTATTTCAATAGTAATTTACATTCAATTCACTTTGTCTACATAATTATTTTGTTCATAGACATATGTCTGAGGGAAAATTTAAGCAATGCAAATTTAATGCTCATATAAGGTAAAGGAAATATCATCTCATCCCTTCAGTAAATCTTATATGAATAGCCAAACAACAGAGCTAATTAAACCCATCACAACTAGTGTCCTATATCTGAAAACAACAGTTTTATTCTAAAGCTTTTGTGATGCCTTGTTGTGGGGAATGGATATAATTTAAATTAATACAATGCAATTCAAAGGTATAGCTATTTTATGGGGTCATTGCAATGCAGAGTTTACATTGTTTGGACATCTTAGCTCCATATCATCATATCTTGTTATATTTTTGATGTCTTTGTGTAATTGTAAAATCACTTTTCCTGAATTTGTGTCTTGTTATGATGTTGTCATGCTCAGATAGTGATGCAGTTATTCAATTCTGTTTTTCCAGAGCTTTCTATGTTAGGTTTTTTGAGATGCATACACTGTATTTGTGTTCTTGTCAGCAGCTGTGAAAAGAGAATAGAAAAGGAACATAAGCAGAATCAAATCAAATCATTTTATGAAAAAATCTGATTTAATTTTTCCTGTGTTACTCCAGCTCCGCTTTGGAGTTTGATTAGCAGTGATGACAATAGCTTTATTCTGAGTTGACCCTTTACTAATTTAAAATGACATTTCTAATATCATACTTTGTGTGGCCACACTATTATTAGACAAAAGTCTGTCTGAACTGGGTCCTCAGATGTAAAACACTACCAGGGACCATTTTCTAAATTGCGATATAAAAGATGCATTCAGCATCAGAAGGTAAAGAGGCACGAATGCCAGCACTGAAGGCATATCTAGCAGAGGAACTTGCTGGCTGTCTGATTTAATACGATGTGACCCTAAAGTTTGCAGTAGCAAGATGCTGCAGTTTTAAATGAACCTTTTACTGAGTCTTCTTAAGCAGGTAACATACATTTTTCCCCACATCCTGCTATTTTCAGGGATGAAAGCAGGATACATGACTCATTATGTAGTGTAAATTATTTTGGGCTATAGTTTTGATACTGAAGAACATTTTATTACACTCAACAGTTTCAGTCATATTTTGTATTCCTTCCTCTTCTGCATGTTAGACATCATATATTTTTGCATCTATCTGTTGATAAGGAGGAAGGGAAGTGAATATCTACACATTTAGGTAACAGAAAGTTCTGAGGCTGCATTTACAGTCCATTTCAGGCAAGGAAGGCAGGAGACTGGCATGACTGAGTAAGGAACTGTTGGTCAAACTAAAGGGCAAGGAGCATCGATAGTGGAAACTAGGACAAGTAACCTGTGGAGAATACAGAGAAGTACAATTCTCTAGGGAAGGGGTGACTAAGGCTAATGCAAAACTGGAACTGAACCCAGCAAGAGAAAGCAAAAAATAACAGAAAGGGCTTGTACATGGAGGTTAATCAGAAAAAGAAGATCAAAGAAGGTATATGCTCTCTGATTAACAGTGCTGGTGAACAGGTGAAAACAGATGAGGAGAAGGCTGAGGTACTTATCATGTTTTGCCTCAGTCTTCAATGGAATCCTCTCTTCCCACACATCTCAAGCAGATGACAGCATCACAGGAGAGGGGAGAGCAAAGGCCCTCACTGTACGCAAAAATCAGGTTCATGGTCGCCTGAGAAACCTGAATGTGTAGAAGTCTATGGGACCCAATACTGTGTATCCTAGAGTCCTGAAGGAAGCTGATGATGTACTTGCCAACTCTCCATGATATTTGAAAAGTCATGGCAGTCAGGGGAAGTCCTGGGTGACTAGATAAAGGGAAACATAGCACCCATCTTTAAAAGGGTAGAACTACTGACCTGTCAGTCTCACCTCTGTGCCTCCAAAGGTCAAGTAATAGATTCTCCTACAGTGCTAAGGGACATGGATTAGAGACAGCCAGAATGGCTTCACCAGGACAAGTCCTGCCTGAACAAGCCAGTCAATTTCTATGATGGAGTGACTCCATCAAGTGGTCAAGGGAAGGGTTACAGATGTAATTTTTCTGGTCTTCTGTAAAGGCCTTGAAACCAAATTCTCTCCACATTGGAGTATGATGGATTAGATTGGTAAACTGTTACATGGACAAGGCATTGTTTGAATAGTCTCATCCAGAGGTTAGTAGTGAATGGCTCAAATTCCCAATAGGCATCAGTGGTATCAGACAAACGGTGTCCCTTAGGGGTCCTGCTCTATCATTAGGGATAAGAGTTATTTAATACCTTCATTAATGACATAGACAAAAGGATCAAGTGTACCTTCAACAAATTTGCAGATATCACCAATCTGAGTGTTGTAGTCAAAACACCCAAAGTACAGGATGCCATCCAGAGGGAGCTGGACACCATGGAGAGGGACCTGGACAAGCTGGAGTAGTGTGCCTATGCAAATCTCATGAGTTTAACAAGACCAAGTGCAAGGTGCTCCACCTGGGTCGGGGCAATGCCAGGTATCAATCCAGGCTGGAGGATGAAGAGATTGAGAGCAGCTCTGCTGAGAAGAACTTACGTGTGCTGGTGGATGAGAGGCTGGGCATGAACTGGCAATGTGTGCAGGGTATTCTGCCCCTCTCCTCTGGTGAGACCCCACCTGGAGAGCTGCATCCAGCTCTGGGGTTCCACTCGCCCCCCCAACTCAGGAAGGACATTGACCTGCTGGAGTGAGTCCTGAGGAGGACTCACTTGGTTAACCAAATTGATCAGAGGGATGGAGTGCCTCTCCTGTGAAGAAAGGCTAAAAGAATTTGGATTATTGAGCCTGGAAAAGAGAATGTTTGAGGGTGACCTAATTGCAGCCTTCCAGTACATGAAGGGAACTTGCAGGAAAGATGGGAAAAGACTATTTACAAGAGCATGTAGTGACAGGAGAAGAGGAATGGCTTCAAACTGAATATCAATAGGTATTAGGTTAAATTAGGTTAGAAATAATTTTGGTTTTATATTGGAAAAAAAATAAATTTCTTTACTGCGAGGGTGGTGAAGCACTGAAACATGGTGCCCAGGGAAGTTGTGGATGCCCCATCCCTGGAGGTGTTTAATGTGAGGTTGGGTGGGACTCTGATTGGAAGGTGTCTCTGCTCACAGCAGGGGGGGGCTGGAACTAAATTATTTTCAAGATTCCCTTTCAACCCAAATCACTCCATGATTCATTTCCAACAAAGCAGCAGTCCCAAGACTGTGAAGGAGGTACAGGTCCATCTGACAATACCTTGAATAACTGGCCTTAGTCAAAAACAAGGCAAAAAAAACCCCCAAGCTGATGAAGTTCTCTTGCTTCTCATCTGTGTCATTGGTCTGTGTCAAAGCTCTGAGTAACTTTCTCAGAGTTATCTCTGAAGAAGGCAAGGGCAGAGGGAAGGTATTTTAAAATTTAGTTTTCATTTCTTGTTATCTAAGTGATAATGAGAAGGGAGGTGATACTCCTCCTGAGACCACATCCGAAGTATTGTGTTCAGTTCTGCTCTCCACACCTTAAGAAATACAAGAGTCCAGCAGAGGACTGCAAAGATGATTAGAGTTCTGGAAAATCTCCCTTATGAGCTATGCCTGTTTAGCTTACAGAAGAGTAAAACTGAGAGGGGATCTCATCAATACACACAAATACCTCAAAGCTGGGTGTCAAGAGGAGGGTGCCAGATTGTTTTCAGTGGTGACCAGTGACAAGATGAAGAGCAACGACCATAAACTCAAACACAAGGAGTTTCACCTCAGCATGAGGAAGAACTTCTCTACCCTGAGGGTTGCAGAGCACTGCAATAGGCTGCTCAGGGTGGTTGTGGAGTCTTCCTCTCCAAAGACATTCAAAATCCACCTGGACATCTTCCTGTGTAACCTGCTCTAGGTGCTCTCACTGGAGGTCTGCCCAACACTGCAATACCTCTGGCTTCCCTGCATCAAAATGTTTGTAAGACTTTATAAGTTTCTATCACCTTTTCCATCACTGTATCAGTAAATAATTATCTGTCTTGAAAGTGGGTCTTTCTAGTTGGTATTTGAAAGGGACTGGAACCTACTGATTCCACCATGAAACGAGATAAATTCATTTTACTTACTTTCCCCTTTTACCTTTTGAATGATTCTTTTACTGAAATGTAAGTGAAAGATAGGTGGTAAAAGCAAAGCCATTTGGTTTACCAAACTGATACATTTATAATTGATGATAGGAAAAGTACAAGCATTTTGAATGCTTGATGTATGTATCTCTAGAATCAGATTTAAAATCCAAATATTTAACAAAATATTTTTGAAATTGCATGACTGTTAAAATGGGCTGTCAATGACACTTCATGTGTTACTTTCATAAATTATTTATATTAAAATTTATTTCTCTTAAATGTCTTTGTTTACCATCTTAATTTTGATTAAAATATGGGGGTTTTTTTATCGTTTTATTTCAGAATAATTCCATTCAAATTTGAAGATACAGTTTAGATTGACCAAAGTCTGTCTTTGCAGTTGCAATAGCTTCACATTAAGATGAGATTTCTGGGAAAAGTGAGAATGAAAATTGCAGTTAGATTTGTGCGTCAGACCAGCTCCATTTACTGCAAAACATCCTTTTTAAAATATCATCAGAAACAATGACAAAAGTTGTCCAAGGTGGTGCTATCACAATATATATATTTTACAGTGTTTCTTATAAGGCACATTATTTCTACAATGCATTGAACATACTTTTGAGTAAGAAACATTGCTAACAAAGATGCCAAACTGTAAAGGAAAATATCGATTACATGAAGACTTTTCTGTCTCCAGGCTGCCTCAGCTCAATAGTACTTCAGAAGAACCAGAATCTCTTTTTAATGTAAATGTTGCTTCAGACTGGGGGACATAACTAACATGAAAAGTGCTAGTTACCTTTATGCACTGAAAGACCTGAGGAGGCTGGCTTTTTATCTTATCTGGTATAGCTGCACCCTTCAATGTGTCATCAGACTTCCTGTCTGTTGGTAAGAGGATATTTAGTTGATAAATTTTAGATTTTATTTTTAAAGAGCATTCTCCACCTCTTTAAAGTTCTTTCCACCTTCCTGCTTCAGTGGAGATATCAAGAATATAGTCACACTTTCAAAATAAAAGAAAGTAGGATAGCAGTTACCACTAAAAAGTTTCTCAAACAGGATTTTCCTTTTCAGATAAACTATTTTGCCCCACTATACATCTTCTGCATGTAACTATATGTCAATTTTTCTTGCCTCAAACTCAGAAGTTACACCCACAGCTGCCACCAAGGAAACATGCACAAACAGCAATGAAATTATTGCAGAAAACATTATATGCCCTAGAATTTTCTAAAGGAGGTTTTCTTTGCAATTGATTTCTGACAAGTGAGACTATCTTATAAATTGCACTGGCTGAGGAGCTGAGAGCTGGCAGTCACCAAGTATGTCATGCCAGGGAGAAGACGTGTGAGTTGTGACTCTGACTTTTGTCATGACAGGCTACCCTGGGCACCTTCATGACACTCTGAGATCCTGAATTTGCTTTGTCTAGGCAAAATCCCACTGAAACCAGGGGACTCTTCCTTAGGTATGCAAAAATCAATAGCCCACAGATCAATAATCTCAAATACTTTTAAGTGACTTAAAACCTAGTATCAGTTTTAAAAGGGGAAAAAATATTATATATGAAAGAAATTATTACCGTCTCTAACTATCTTTATAGCTTAAACATCTGACCATCATTTCAAGAATGAATGAGAAAAAGCTTTTTTATTAATGCTCTGAAGTGTTGTTGCCTAACCCTGAAGACAATACTTAGAAATTTGTTTTTCCATCTGTAAAGTGTCCTAGACTTACCAGGAATACACTGAAATAGGTCAGACCTAAAAACCCTCGGAAGTCTAGAGCCTAAGTCTAAAATAATGTTTTTAATATCATGTGTATCTACACCACAAGGATGGAAGGGAAAATGTAATGTTGTGGCAGGCCATTCTTTCCCACACAAGAATCCGTTATTTATCCCATCCATTTGATCTTAGAAAACCCTTCTGCTGTTCTTCATGTGTTCTGAATCTGGTGCTTTTGAAAATAATGACTTAAAATTAAATAATTAAAATAAACTTTTGAGAAGGTTCACAAAATAGTTTAAGTTTATGCTCCCTTTTAAAAGAGATTCATATAGACTACTACTCATTTTTCAGGGATATTTGTCTAATCCACTGCTGAAGTTCTGTGTTTCTAGAATGTCTGGGCAGGGTGTTTCAGTGCTTCATTATCACTTTTACGTGGATCTTTTTATTTGGATTTTTTTTTTCTCTAAAATAGAGCATATGTTTTCATTGTTGGAATAAATCCTTTAACTCCTTTTTTTTTTTCAATTTCATACTAGGTTGTTTTCTTCTTCTTACAGCATATTTATACATATCTTACTGCATAATTATCTTTTACATACTTATAAGTTTGCTACTACATGTCCATCAATCATCATTCTCTTTCTTCAAATAATAAACACTAGATATTTCAATCTCTGCTTACATATCAGGCTTTGGAGTGTTCCAGTTATTCTCATTCCTCTTCTGTGGATACTTCTGTAGTTCAGACTCAAACTGGTCACAGCACTCCATTTTTGCCCACCTAGTTCTAAGTGGAAATTAACATCAACTGGCAGCAAAAGCAGTAGGGAAGAATCCTATTCCAGAGAATCCAAGCTTATTTGCCGTTTATTGGGATATATAACTAAGCTGTGTAGCCCCCTGTGGCATAATAGTATGAATTTCATCCCATATTAAAGTGTTGATTTCACTATCCTAAAAACATCTAGATTTGAAAGTCTCATAAGGCATTAGGAAATGCTAAACTAACAGCCCACTGGATAATGTCATGCTCTATATTTAACAAGATAAGCCACTTTTTATTTCCCCAAGTAGAGCAGAACTTCACAGTAATGTGAGGATAATGCATTCATTTAACTGTGATAGTCTCAGCAGTTTTCAAATTTGAGGGTTTTTTTAGAAAATAAATTTACAAAAGAAAATAAAAACAGAATTTCAGACACAAGATTTGTCTCTTAGGATGAATCAGTAATTAATTCAGTTCTACCAGAAGCACTATAACAAAGAAAATCGATAAAATCCTTCCAGAAATACAGACTATGAGTTTGAAGTTTCTCTGTTTTTATTATGTTATTCCTGATAGACATTCTTTTCCTATGATCCATAATGAATACTAAATTAAAATAACTGGTCTATAAATTCACAATAGCAAGACTTCTGGCTTTCATAATTTATCATTAAAGCATTTTTAACTGTACTATGCCTGAGATGAATTCTTTACATGCTGTGTGCAGTTATTCTGTGCAACAGATGTTCAGACAATAATTTCTTACTTAGAAAAGTCATTGTTGCTTTAGATACACTGAGACTGTTCCTCATTGTTTTACATGTTGCAGAAGGGAAACAAGTATTTATTACCTTCAGAGCAATGGGAAATGACCCTTAACATTCTGTCTGGGGAGAATATAGTATTTTCACAAAGCTTTCACTTTATAAAGCATTTTTTCCATAACCAAAAAGGCCTTTGGGTCAGACTGCAACAAAATAAGAATAATAAAAAATTGGTTATAAAGAAAATACAGAGGTTTACCTGAACAAAGCAAAAGCCTTCTTTTATCTGCAGTAGAGAAGTGAGAGAAAAAAAATGTTTGTGTACTGTGGTACTCACTTGTGATTCCATCCTCAGGCAACCTCAGCTCAACCTCTGGTGAGTGATAATGGCTGAGTCTGCAGTTGCCTAGGAAGTTGAATATAAATTGCCTAGTTTGTACTAGTTGTTAGCTGATATCCATGCAAATGTTTTCATTTAATTACAGATTTAATAATAAGACTCAAAGATTTAAGCTAAGCTCTGATCCTGTTGGGATCATATACCTTTTCCTAGTAACAGCAATCCCAGAATTGGCATCTGGGAGTCAATCAACTATCATTATGGGTTTCCTAGATCCAGGATTTTCATATCTGATTAGTCAAATGGGCTTTTTGTTGCACTCTGAAGTAGAAGGGAACAGGTGGGTAAAAGAATAGGGCTTCATTCCCAAATAGGCAAATGGCGATGTCAGGGGAGCATCATGACCTTGACCAAGAACTGAGGAGTGAGCATTGTCAGCCACAGCTAACAGAGCAACTCAGAGAAGAACTGGATGGATTGGGCCTTGGTAGGGCTGTTGCAATAGCAAGTGACAGAAAAACAACACCTGAGACCACTGAAAAGGAGCAATGCAAAATCACTATGTACAGGTGGACTGGTTGCCTGTGCCAATATTTGCTTACAAATGTCCCTCCAAGAAAAAAAGCTGGGGGAAATATTACTACATAGACATCTGGCATTGTCTATGAACAGAGAGCCTCTGTCAGGGTCAAGTAACTGACCAGATCCTGACTGTGACAAGCACCATGTTTCCCCAGGCTGGATTGTGCCAGCCCACCACAATGGTTGTGGTGAGCAGGTCTTGGCTAACCTCAGCTCTCCCCCCATGTGTGTGTGTGTGCATGGACAGACACCAAGCACTTCCTGACACACCTTCTCTCTTGCTTTTTCCAATTCATAAATTGAGCTTTGCAGTATCCATGGACAGATGTTCCTCTTTGTCTCATTGCAGTAGACATTTGTGTCGGGACTGTAAGCTACCTAGCTGGGTCAAGCACATAAATTTGCCCCTCTGTTGGAGAAATTGTGTGATGCAGTTCCTTTGAAGCATCTACCACCATTTACTAAAACATATTACAAGTTATTAACTGTTTCATGGATCGAAAATATACCAAAGCAATGTCCAATTTTGGGGTAAGTACTTGATTTCCTTGATCTTCTTTAGTGTTCTAAGTAACATTTATTATGTCATATACCTAAAAATTCCTATCCAACATTTTTGTACAGGTTCCAGGTAAGCATTAGGCTATGCTACTAAAAGTTATCATATATTTAATTTCTCCTCTTCTGTTTATTCTTACAGGTTCTTGTCCTTTCCTCTATTATCTAACAGTACCTTTGAGAGTCAAGGGACTGGGATTTCACGTCTACTTGAAAAAGAGGGGCAGAAATGAGGAACAGCTTGAAGAAAGTGCATCTTTTTCACATTTATAATGGAATTGACTGTTCTTATATATAGTATGTATTTAAGTAACTGAGTCAAAATAAAAATCCCATTATAACACTCAGGAGCACTTTTTTGCTTGAAAGAAAAAAAATTGAAGTATCAGAATTCAGCAAATTCCATTAGAATCAGGAAAAACAGGTATTTGATTTAAGATATTATCAAAACAAGGAAATAAATAATACTGTCTTCTTCCTAATGGGAGTCTGAGACAAGAATTATACATGGAATTATAAATTTCAGATGTTGTGTTTCATATTAATGTATTGATTTTATAATCAAACCATTTTTTATGCAATGAATGTATACATATCTCTTGATCAAAAACATTTTGAGTTTGACTCTTTTTAACTACAGATTGGTAAAATGTAGCAGTGATACAAGAGGAAGGATTACTAGTTGCTCTTTTGTTATTTTTCTACTATATTTACATCATATAACATAGATATATGTTATATAACCTTTGGCTTAGATATATGATATACAACCTTTGGCTGTGCAACTATAGAATATATATGCCTACATCTAATAATGGTAAATGCATTTTCTAATTATTGTTTATCTTTTTAGAGTATGGTTTTATAACTCTTTCCTTGATGCATTTAAATGTCTATTTTTGCTCTATTTAAGTTATGTTAGTGAGAGCAAAATGTTGCTATTTTCCCCACTGTATTGGTCAGTTTGATTAATATTGTTTTAATGATGTCTGCTCTTATAATGGTATATTTTGCCTCTCATTATGCTGTTGTACTGCCTCCAGTATGAGTTCCACTGTACCATAAACAATTGGTTACTCAGTTGTGATTTTCATGACTCATATTTTTTCCAGGTTATACTATCCAGTTATCCCTACATATAAAATCTTCTTTTTCTCAATTGCCTCCCAATATTCTCAATTATATTAACAATTATTAACATCATTCTATATTTCTCCTTTCTTCTCTACTGTATATAATTCCTCCAAACAACATATAGGGTTAATATTTTTTATACAGACAGGGATAATTTCACAAACTGAATTCTTGTTATTTACAGTACAGAACAAGATGATAATGAACACTGCACTGCATTACACCTTTGAGTTGTTATTTGTCTCACTGTTTGAATAAAAATGGACTTGAAGTTATGATCTAAGAGAACACTTCTGCTGCATTCAAATTGAAAAATAATGGCAGGAAAAAAAAAAGATATAATGATTTTATACCATTCAAAACCTCCCAGGTAATACAAAGCCATTTTTGTGCATGAGAGAAACACAAAGCAAAACACCAAAAAAACCAAAACAAAACAAACCCCACTAAAAACAAGAGACAAAATGAAACCATAACAGATGACAAATATTTCCTAACATGAGGAAATATTTCCTAGTGTATACAATTACTTTTTCTGTTGAGTTCCATGACACCCATTATGAGATGTAGTATTACTTGGAGAAGATCTGCATTGTCCACTTATAGAATAATTAAGCTTTCCACTGCTCAGTGGATTACACCTGAAAGCAAAACCACAGGTATAGATAACAAGGCAGGAAAGCTAGCTTATACCAAATCATACTGAAATCATAAAAGGGGAGGAAAATAGGAAGACCAGCACAATTACTTTTAAAATATGAAGTCTTTTTTTCTGCTCAAGTCTCTTGGTCATCACTTTTAAGTGACTTGTAAGTCACTTTTTAAATTTAGTTTTGAGCAGCAGCAATGAACTGTAAATTATTTATTTGTAAAAGGCCACTTTAGTTTTTGAGCACATAAACCAGCTTTAATGACATAGTATGTTACTTTGCACAGGAGAATAGTCTAGTTTAGACAGAACTGTCCATAGACTTGTAAAAAATCCTGCATCCAACATCACCTTATCATTGTTTACAATAAATCTTTGTCTAAAATTTTCCCAAGGCATGAATATACACAAGTTAGGGACTTGTTCAAGCTTTGGTAAATACAACTAGTATCCATGTGAATTCCTATCATTGTCCACTATATAAAATAAAGTCACTGAATCATATCCTGAGACATAGATGCCTAGCCAATATTTAAGTAGTTTAATAAGAAAGTAATCCATTAGAATCTTGCCTTACCTGAAAACTTTTGTTAATTTTTTCTCCTGCACTATCCCAAATTCTGCTGCTGTTCAGATTAAAACCTGACAAGTTTGATTGTCTTGCACTGGTACTGAATCACAATGGATGGAAGCAGAGAGAAATTATAGAGGTTATCTACTCCATTGCATGACTCAAAATCAGATCAAGTATAGCTGTGTTATTCATAACAGATTTTTGCAATTTGGTGTTAAAGAGCTGGCTTTTCAATAACTAGGAGAGTTTAGCTCTGTCCCTCTGGACGTAGATATCTAAAACTCAATGAAGTCAATCCCAGGTTATGTGTAACACAAATGTGTAAATATAATGAGAGGACAGGGTGGTAAAAAAATTGGTTAAAAACATAAGAACTATAGTATGTGACAACTGTGGGCCTGAAAATTTGGTGAGGAAAGTTTTGATGTGCTATACTAACAAGTTGTAGACAGATGGTCAACAGTCATGTATTGGTTAGCAATCATCAAAAGATTTCTGCCCCAGCAATTGGAAGAACCTAACTGAAAACAGCAGGATATAACCATTTGCCATTTTAGAGATCACTTCTAGGAAAAAAAAAAAAAAAAATTGAAACTCGGGAAATAAAAAATAAAATGGAGTTCTATTAAGCGCTTAGTATTGGGTCCCTTCACTCCCATGCACGGTGGACAGGAGTTGGATGATTAAACATTCTTTCTGTTCTGGTCTAAGTTACAAATACAAATGTTATAGGACTTATAACACTTCTAAAGGGCAGCATTTTTCAGTCCAGCCGTGGAAAGTACTTCTGCTGAGGAATGAATTTTCACACTTTGATACTGACATGAATCTTATGAATTCTACTACAAACAAAATGCCTTTTAAGCTCCAAGTGAAGTTTTCAGTTGAAGCAAATGCAGCAGAAGCGTAAAAGATATTTAGACTTTTGAGTTAAGACCTTGCATGAAAAGTGGGATGAAATGGAGACTCCTGGATTTCAGCCTAACTCTACTCAAACAATAAATCTAAGAGATATTTGGCAAACATGCAAAGTATCCCAAAGATATTTGGATTTTTCAGCGCTTTTTCCTTCCTCTAATCCTATTTTCAAAGAATAAGGCTTAAAAACACAAACAAACAAACAAAAAAAAAAAAAAAAAAAAAAAAAAAAAGAAAAAGAAAAGAAATAATCAAACTAAGAAACTGCCAGGGTATTTGAAAGTCTATATTCTTAAGAGCTAGGGTGAACATTCTGCTGTGCACCACAAATGTCTGTGTC
This sequence comes from Onychostruthus taczanowskii, assembly GCF_017590055.1. Lineage (NCBI taxonomy): Eukaryota > Metazoa > Chordata > Aves > Passeriformes > Passeridae > Onychostruthus > Onychostruthus taczanowskii. Next base: position 14,980,651 of record NW_024497629.1, on the reverse strand, counting down.
AGTTTATTTGGCATGTTATTCTGCCTGCCTAGAAGAGGCCACCTAACCTCCACACAGAAATACAGCCTGTTTGTTTTGAAGAATCATAGAATCAGAGAATGCTACGGGGTCAGAATGGACCTCAAAGATCCTCCAGTCTCAGCCCCTCCTGCCATGGGCAGGGACACCTCCCACCAGACCAGGCTGCTCAAGGTTTTATCCAGCCTGGCTTTGAACACTGCCAGGGTTGCAACATCCATAATCTCCTTGGACAACCTGTTCCAGTATCTCACCATCTTCACAGTAAAGAATTTCTTCCTAATATCTAACTGAATTTTCCCTCTTTCAATTTGTGCCCATTACTCCTGGTCCCATCACTTCAGCTCCTGACAAAGCATCCCTAACTCCCCTGTAGGCTCCTTCAGACACTGGAAAGTTGTTGTGAGGTCTCCACACAACCTTTCCTTCTCCAGGCAAAACAGCCCCAGCTTCCTCAGCGTGGCTTTGTAGGGAAGGGGCTCCAGTCCTCTCATCAACTTTGGGGCCCTCCTCTGAGCTTGCTCCAACAATTCCATGCCCTTCCTATGCTGGGGACACCAGAACTGTGTGCAGAACTTCAAGTGGGGTCAGAAGGGCAGATTAGGATGGCAGAATCACCTCCCTCAACTGCTGCCCACATTCCTTTTGAAGCAGCAGAGGATTTGGTTTGCCTTCTGGGCTGTGAGTACACACTTCCAGATCATGTTGAATTTTTCATCAACTGACACCTCGTCTTTCTCTGTGAGACCACTCTCAACAACATTGTTTAGCATTGCAAGTACCTAAAATCACACATATGCTTGTTGCATGGGCACCTATCATTACGGAAAAAAATGTCCAATACTTTCTGCTGTGACAAAGAGAGATGCCACTCCTTATCATGAGCTGGTTATATTCTCTGAACACAGCAAAAAAAGAAGGGGAATAGAGAAATCCCCTACCATATTTTTCCCATCTTTTCAACATCCTACAAGCCTGAAGTACCATACCTGGAGGTATTCTGTGCAGAAGCACTTTCCCTGCTGAAAGGGAGCAGGAGAATGCAGAGCAGCAGAAAACTGGCAGGAGCAAATCTTATGCCACAGTCATAATCAGAGCACCTGGCCAAAGGAAAAGGGTTGGGATCAACACTCCCCTTCAGGAATGACTGCTGGTCATTGGACAATGGTTGCTAATGAAAAATGCAGCAAAATTTTGTTTCATCCTCAATGAGAGTCAAAAATATTGCCTCCTCTCTGGCCATGGAAACCTAACAGTACTAGCTGCAGCAGGGCTTTGCTGAGTAGGATCTGATGCTCCAAGTTCTTACTCTCACTAGGGAGAATTATTTAAAAGAATAGTTAATCAAAAATAAGAGTGATGATAATGATAATAATGGTGAAGAAGAAGACAAAGAAGAAATTTTTTTTTTTTGGTTTTTTGGGGTTTTTGGGGTTTTTTTTGTGTGTTTTTGTTGTTGTTGTTGTTGTTGTTGTTGTTTTGTTTTGTTTTGTTTTGTTTATTTGTTTCATCCCTTCATTTTTAATAGAGCAGCATTGTAAGGCTATCTTCAAAAGCCAAAGGAGAGTGAATCCTTGGTAGAGGGAGCTTTCTGATCACTAATTTCTACTGTAATCTTCTATAATCAGTGGAATATAATTGAGCCTGACCCTCACTGATTTTTATGCCTTCCATGGGTGCCAACTGTTGGCACAACTACACAGTTCTTGCCAAGTCATGGCCAACACATACTCTGCTTCTCAATTTAATGTTATGGTTACATTCAAAACCTCCCCGAGCTCCGCTGACCAGGTTGAAGTCTTAGTGAGACCAGAATTACCTAACACTAGCAACAACAACTAAATATTTTCAAATTAGTCAACATTCCTCACAGATTTTAATTGCATTTACCTTAAGATCAGAAAATTCCACATCACAGCTGGATAAAATCCCTGGGTAAACACAATATACAGTAGGTATTAAGTCTTCTAGTAAAACTTTTCTTTGATTTTTTTTTTTCATGAGACCCTTATGATATTTTGCATTTTCATAATATGAAGCTCATAATAAAAGCATAGACTTTTGATCACTAGATTTTTGTGCTGTACTTTTCAAGCTGTTAATAAAGGCTAAACTTAAAACTGTATCCTGTTTGTTCAACTTAGTAATACAAAGCGTAGGGACACTTGTTTAAGGATTAAAGCTATGTTGTGCTTATTCAGTAAAAATCACCCACCATAAATAACTTGCAGAAAGTATATAGCCTACTTAAATGTCAGGAAAGCTTTATTTTAATGACTTAGCAGCTACGACAAAAATGAGCTTATGAATACTCTGAACACATAAAACACATAGAGGAATAAAACTACCTGTGTGCTTTGTTAGATTTTGTCTGAAATTTAAGTATATTTACTTTGTTCAGAAGACTACACTGATAATGATCAAATAAGCACCACTTTTTGCTATTGATTTTTTGGCTTAATCAATTTTCAATACTATTCAGTAAAGACTGTCAATATGACGAAAAAGAAAAAAATCAGACTCATATAACTCACTCATTTGTGGAGCAGATGAATAGTCCTGTGTATTGAGAATGTTTAAAATAGAGCAAGAAAAAGGCAGAGAAGCAAATATTCCTGAATTAAGGAAATACAGGATTATAATAATCTATTTTATTAAACTTGTTGCTATTCTGGACAAAATGGAATGCACAAAGTCAGAAAAGCAATTATGGTCTTTCCCTTTGAAAATTAAAATTTAAGAATGAAAATAAGTTTTCATCCATTAATGAGAAAAATCAAATATATTTATTTTAAAATATGGCATTATATTGGAAAGGTTTCATCAAATTAGGGCAAAAAGTACCTGCTATAAGTTAGCACATGATTAACTACTGAATAACGAAAAGTTCCAGTTCCAAAATTACATAAATTGTATTTTAAATGACAGGAACCATTTACCCATCTCATATTGACTGGAACCACAGAACTGTGCACAAAGATTATAGGAATATGAGTGAGGGCAAAGGCAATGATACACAAGTGAAAATAAAACTGATTCTATAAATCTCAGTTGTCAAGACCAAATACACAGTCAAAAGCATCTATGTGGTGTGCTAAGGCATGGGTAGTTACAGAGGAAATGTTGTGGAAAAGCTCATGGCCAATAAAGTTCAAATTCCATCTTTCCTTGGATTTAAATAAACTGTTCAAAATTTTTCTAATAAGTTTTGTCAATTGTAATAAATTCTGTCAAATGGTGGTAATTTGCAGCAGACCTCATGAGTCATATGTAATACCACAGCATCATACTTGCAAAGGTAATAAATTGAACTTAAGGCAAAATTCATGCCCCTGTATAGAAGCAAAACCTAATCAACAACAATCACAACTGTTTCACTCAGTTTTTTCTCTCGATGTATTCATGTATTCTTTTCAGAAAAAGAAAGCTTCCTGGACATATCAATGAATTATTCAGATGCATATTAGAAATCTTATGAAAGTTACATGAGTTACATGTTACATGAGTCAAACACGTATGATTTTCTGATAACATCTACAGAGAAAGTTTTCTTTCATATGGGGAATTTAAACTAAATGAAAACTGGATTTTTTTCCTGAATTCTGATTACTGTATATATTTTATGTGCTGTTTATTTAGGTATATTAAACTGACAAAGAAGAGTTTTATTTAGCAAAACAGTTCAAATAAAGTTAATTAAAGCAGTAGCTAAGGAAATTTTTAAATATTTGACAGTATAAATGGCGAACACCATGGTTGGCTATGGAGTGGTTTCACTGTACCCCAACTGCAGGATGTTGTGAAAGATTATTTCATTTTTTTCATACACAACACTCAGAAGTATGCTGGGTCATTTCCAGGCAGAAAAAAATTCCTCTCTCTAGGAGATCTCTCTTTTATTCTTCCTTGTTTGGCTGTTACCTTTAATCTAAAATAATAATGTATGCTTGCTTCTAGTATATAGAAACAAAGCATAGACTCTGGTATTCAAGCAGGCTGCAGGATCAAAAGCTTCATCCCTACGTGACAGGCTGTGAAGTAGCTGCCCCTGGAGAAGGGCTGAACTTCTGCTCCTCGCTCACAATCCACGGCTGAAGAGCCTGGCAGACCTCCTCCCTTGCACAGCGGTCTGCTTCACAGGCAGCTTGCAGGGGTGAAGAAAACAGAAACAGCAGCAGCTATTTGCCTGCAGGCTGTAAGATTCATCATTTCAAGCAACTAATCTCCATTAAGGAGGCTGTAGTAAAAGACCTACTCTTGCAGGAATAGAAAAAGGTGAATACACTTCTAATTAAGTCCTGGTATTATGTGACAGCAGAACTGCGACTATGTAATAATATTAATGACATTTTGAACTGCTGCAGACAGATCTTAGTCTGTGCTTCCAGCTGAAGCTTACTTCATAAAAATGGGGCCCCGAGGCTTGGTCTGCCCAGGTGCAGAGTTTTCTCACAAGGTACTGAGTGTGCTTAACTGACACACAAAACAGAGAGACTTGTCACACTCAGCCCCCCACCAAAATGCTTGGAATTGGCAAGATCAAGTATATCTTGAACTGTGAACAAAATGCAAACAAGTACAAAACAATCTTCTAAAAAATGTTCATCTTTTTTCTCCACCAAAGTCCCTTCATGGCTGATTAAAAACACAACAAAATTATGCAATGTCCACCATTCCTGTTAATGATGCTGATTTTTCTTTCTGAACATTTTGTCCTGTACTCGGCAGCACCTCAGTCTGAATTTAGCCTCTAGCTACATTGTTATATCCTTAATTTATAGCAGGAAATCTGACACAGATTTCTACAGCATTGTATTGCTCTGCCTGCTTCCTTTGAGACTGAGATTTCAGTCTGCTACTTACATTTAGGTGTATCTGTCATTTTTCATTTCATTGCCTCAGATGCTAGACGTACTTTGCTACAATTGCTGGTACTCTGCTATTGATTGGCAGTGACTCTGGCTTGTCCTTTAAACCTCCATCTGTCTTTGCCTTCCCCTGGTCCTGCTGATGTCAGCTGTGCCAGTAACTGGACACCATTGCTGGAACATTGTCTCTCTCCAGTTCACACTCTTTGCAGAGGAGCTCAATAACCATTAAAAAATTAAATAAATAAATAAAAGGAGCTCATTACACCAAATGTTACTCAGTGGTTCCAGTAGTGATGGCACTAGTACCTAGAGCCCAGCAGCAGTGCTGGGACATAGAAATCCAATACAGAAACTCAATAACTCTAAACAACATCAAAATAAGCAGCTTACCTGATGGTCACAGAACCAGTATCAGCTACACTAATCTGGTTCAAGGTATTATTGTATGTAAATCTGAATAATTTTTAAATATTCATTACAGGGTCTATATGCCTTTTTTTGCATGCAGGCCCAGAGGTGAAAAGGATATGCAAATGTTCTGTTTGTTTTTAAGATAGCCACTGGCCCTTATATATATTTAAATATGTGTGTGTATATATATATATATATACATGCACACATACATATATACACATATAAGATATCTATATATATATATGGGCCAGTAGCTATATACATGTGTATATATATATATATATAAATATATATATATATACACACATATACATATGTATATGCATGTATATGGATATATAATATAATAAATCAAGTCACAAATAATGACCCACATAAATAGCCACTGGATTTTTAAAGATAAATGAATTTCTGTTTCTCTTGTTCTTTACTGCCAGTTGTTTCCATATGAGAAGGTATTTATGTACACTCTTAATGCTAATATGATGTTGATCCAAGACTACATTAGCATGCCTTTTTGTGTGTGAATCATGAATGCATCCATTTATCCATATTACTGGATTTCTTTCTGATTTAAGAGAGGTCAAATCCAGGTGATGGTTTTGAGCTGAATGCTACACAAATATGAGATTATCATTACATGTACTAATGGAAGATCTATTCTTGGTTATCCCAAGTGAATGTCAGTATGAACTTCATGGGAAACATCATGCTTGTGGGCTTACTCACTCTGAAGTGTTACAGAAATATGATTTAAGGATCCATTTATTTTTATACTTTTTTTTGATGGTAGTGGCAATACTGACCTTAATCGCCCTTTGTCTATAAAACCAGCTGCAATGCTTACCAGATATTCAACTACCTAAGACAGTTTCATAAAAGTCCTTAAAAGAGTCTCCATTAAAATGTCTCCACTGTGATACAAGCTAGAACTACTGTTTTCTGAGTATAAGTGGAAATGTCATTTGGAAACTAGAAATCTCTCCCATCCCTGATTTTAGATTATGGGCTTAAAGCTCTGACATTCTGCACTACAACTTAAACTACCACATGCATAAATGCATACACTGCTCTGCAGACAAGCCATTTTTCCAAATGAAATTAAATCAACATCTGCTAAAAACATAATGCTGCAGACACTTGTGGGCAAGAACAGTCTGATTTGCCAGTTGCATGAGTATTGATTTTTGATTGCAGAGGTTATTCTTCTGATGAAAAGATCAAAATTGCTTTTTAGATGCTTTACTGAAAACTTGCACTCTACTAAACAAAGTGTCAAAAACCAATTCAGCATATTGAATAAAAAAGTAGCAATAACTGCTATATTTGTCCTTTTTTCCAGGACCCTGCTCTAAATGACCATAAATTTCTGTTCATATCAGTACTACTCAAACAGCCAAAAAGGGAAAGCGTAAAGTTGGGCAAAAGAGAAGGAGGGAAATGAGACATGACAAAATCTCTCGTCAAATCTCTTTATGCACGAGATGAACTTGGCCCCAATTCTGCTCCATCTTCCATTTCAGAATACACAACTACAGGTAGTGAGGGGCAGGCACTCAACAGGTAAGCGAAAAAAGAAAATCAAATAGAACTCCTGTATTGTAGACAAAAAAACAATTAAAAATACTCAGTACAAGAAAGTGCATAGCTGCAGATCTCTGTTCTGGAAGCACTTCAGGGCCACAGGCATATCCCTTTTTGATGAGAAAATTCCTGAAACACTCCAACTTCTGCATCAGTGCATGCGTTCAACACCCTAGGAAGTGGAACTTCATTATTCATGTCAGGATATGGGAGCTGGATTCCCACATGCCAATATCTCATAAACCCCTAATGTTACGGTGCTTTTGTAGCACATACAGGTTGCAAAAAAAAGAAAAAATGCAGGTGAAGCTTCTGCCTTCTTCAAAATGAAGAAACCGTGGTTCTCCTGCTAACCTTTGGTATTATAGTTCCCTGATCAGAGCACTCACTCTGCAAACAAAAGACCCAAGGTCATTTTTCTGCTCAGCATGAGTAGATTTAACCTCACATCTTTTACCTCCTGTATGAGTGTCCTAAATATTAGACTGCAGACACTTCTCTGCATGTGACTAGGAAAGTATCATCCCCTCCTACTGAAACTGCAGCTTTACAGCAAAACCTGAAATTCTCTGGAAAAATAGCAGGATATAGAAACCCAAAGAAACTGTCAACTTCACTCCTGATTTTCTCTACCTCCTGCTGCCTAAATACTGGGGACTGAAACTGGGGGTTGTGGTCATTTCACCCACGGGAGGCAGCCCTCCACAAACTTCTCCAGGGCAAGTGACTCTTCCCACAGGCTGCAGTTCTTCACAAACTGCTCCAGTGTGGGTTTCCTGCAGAGCCAAAAGTCCTGCCAGCATATTTGCTCTATCCTGGCCTCTTCTCTCAGCAGGGCCTCTGGTCCTGACATGACCCTGGTCCAGCACGGGTCTCCCACGGGGTCACAGCCTCCATCAGGCTTTCACCTGCTCTGGCATGGGATCCTCCATGGGCTACAGGTGGATCTCTGCATCCCTGTGGATCCCCATGGGCTGCAGGGGCACAGCTGCCTCACCATGGGCTGCCCCACGGGCTGCAGGGGAATCTCAGCCGGGCACCTCCTGCCCCTCCTTCAGCACTGACCCTGATGTCTTCAGGTCTGTTCTTGTCACATATTCTCAGTCCTGTCTGGCCACAATTGCTATTGCAGTTTTTAGCTATTCTATGCTCCTTTATCTTGTCATAAGAAATTTTTTTGTCTTTCCTTGTTCTTTATTCATCATTTTGGTCAGTTCTGTTCCTTCTGAAGTACATACCATTATCTTCTCAAGTTACTACAGATTTTGTGTGAATAAGAAGCTTTTAACATAGAGGAACTGCCTTTATATTATAGCTGTGTCCATCTAAAATAAAATGAATTCCTCATTCTCTTACTTTGAACATAGAAAACAACTTCCTTCACATTTATTTGAATAACCTAAAAAACGGCATTGACTTTGAGAAAAAATTCAGTTGAATCCATATTTATTTATATTTCCATTTTTAGGAAATTTAGTAATATACTTTGTCTCTATCATCTGCTTTAAAGTACATCACCTCTAGATAAAAAAGATAAAAGTCAAATATAGCTTATAATTTATGAGTAGGATACAGGTTCTGGGTGCACATGGCTGGAGATGTGATAGAGCTACTTTTTAATCTCCCAGTGCTTGACTTCATGATGTTGCTAGATATTCTGCTCCAGAAGAAGCAGCTTACTGGTGAGGAGGAAGATGGGCAGTTTTTCATTTCCACATTTTCTAACAGTGTGACTTTCCTGAACTGGTGCTAATAGTATTTCCACTTCTGTTTGAGAAACAATGGGCCAAAGAGTTGAGTCATTACTAAAATATAATGTAGAACACAGAGAAAAAATGTGTGTGAAGTGTAGGATTATAACATTATTAAGGGAATGGCTATGGTTGATGGAGCAATTTGAGCTTTGTAACTCAAACAGCAGCGGCAGTGTGTTGTGAAGTAGAAATGTATGTACCAGCATGCCTCAACAGAACATGTCAAAACAATATTTTGGGGTTTTTCCCCTGCCACAGATCTAGCTGCACATATCTTTGTCTTTTAAGTATCTCCTAATACACTCCTGAAATGCTAGATATCTTTAATTGTCTTTAGAGAGAATTTAAATCTTCTTTAAATCAGTCAGAATGAGCATAAAGCACTGACACATCCAGTCATATCAAGGTACTTCAGCTGGTATTCTATGCCCAGCAGTGCTCAAGAGAGGGAAAAATTATAAGAAATGGGGCATGCAAGTGACTGACACAGTCCCACTCTGGCTTTAACAGTCTGTCAGCTTAACAGTATCTCTAAATTAGAGGCTCAATCTTGAACATTTTATCTGTGTCTCAAAATAGATACAGGACTTTTTTCTTTTTTCTCATTCATATAAATCCTTACCCCTGTGATTGCCTCCGACACTCACATTCTCAAATTCCACTGCCACAGTGCTGATCAGCAGCTATTAAAACAAAGTTATTTGTTTGCTTGCTTGCTTGTGTGTTCAGCAATTGGAAAAAATGGCAGGCAAAGGGCACTTTAAACAACCAGACTGCAGACATACCCAGCCTCACCTTATGCCTTCCTTCAAGCAGAGTTAGATAAGCAGGTTAAGCTAGATTCCTCTTGAGTTATGGAAATGTAACCAAGTCAAACCAGTTCCATGACAGACTGCTTGCCCTAGTGGCCTCTGCCTTCCTTAAGCTGCATATATCTGCTTCTAGGAATCCGTCTATATTTGACAAGAGTTTCTGGGCATAATCATCATAACAATCAACAGCTTCTTCACTTCAGCCACCAAGTATGAAGTTTCTGGGGCTTGAAATTGTTGTTTTGGCTTTTTTAAATTTCTTGGTGAGAAATCCATACAGCAGAAATGTGTCCAGGAGGCCATCACATAATACTCAGTGGCTTGGAAAAATACGTCTATAATATTCTTCTTGTGAGCTGCCTAGAACTTCTGAGGGTTTGATGTCTCCTGTCAATAAGAAATCACTGCCATTTTTGGTCTTATGCAAAGTTTTTTACTTCTAGCTAAAACTGAACAACCTTAAACACAATCTCAAAATGTATGATCTTATGAATAAAATAAGAAAATAGAAGGTATAAGAGAAATGAATTTTCTGGTTTACCAGACATCAAGCTAACTGAGCTGACTAGTATAGGAGAGCTGTTATCTATCAAATGACCAGATTTTTTAAAATTTACTGCAGTTGTTACACTTTCCTAGTTTCCAAGTGATAAGTGGCATGAGTGAAGAATGACTGTTCTTCTGGGTTGTTATAACATACAATTCATTCAATAGACACATTGGATATATAGAAATTCAACTATAATAGACTTAACTTATTTTATAAAGACACTTTTGTACTGAGTAACTGTAAGGAATGGAATAGCTTAGGTATGGGGAAGTAAAGGGAAAACACAAAGGGAATAGAAAGCAAATACTCTTCTCCAGGAAACAATGAAATTAAAATTAGAAAATGAAAGAACAAAAATTTTGCATTAAAAAAATTGAACTGGAGACAGAGACAAGGCTGCTGTTTGTGTATTGGTACTGAAATTCAGACACAGAAGAGGATTCTGCATCCCCTGATTCACTGTAATTGGGCTCTTAGCAGAGAGGTTCAGAGCCAGCATCAGGCTGTTCTACTTAATAGTCAGTCCTGTTAATGTACCAAGGAGCCTTTCTTGGTACAAGAATGACTCTACAGTTCAGAAGTGTTAGGCCATCCCAGATGTATTTACTTTTCAGAAAGAAAATATTCTCTTACAAAAAGATCCCAACAAAACTTGTTTTCAAGTCCCAGATAGTAAAGATGAGTCACAGATGTTTTGCCAACATAAGAAATTAACTGCACAAGGAAAAATACTGCAATGTGGAAGTTGTCTCTGGAGTTATTATGGGAAAGATGAGGGACAAGGGTGGAGGAAAGGTAGTTTAGAAGAAGAATGGTAGGGTAGTAACTGTTCAGTTAGAAGTTATCTACAAGCCATTTACCATTGACATACTGCAATTACCATGTAAACTATCAAAAATTGAAGACATTTTCCTCTTTTTTATTTTCTTAAGTAATAAGAATAGTGAGCCTTAGAAAAATTCTTATTTCACAGTGATTAGTTTTTCACTATCAGAATATTAGCCTGTTGAAGCAGTAGACACTTTACTGCCATAGTTAAATGCAGGCATTGTTATAATGCAAAAAAACCCAACAGCAACAACAAAAAATACCCCAAAAAGTTTTTCAAACTGTTTGGAAACTTTTCTTCAGGTATACCTCTTTCCATAACCTGAGGCTGTTCCTTAATTTAGAAGTTAGATCTTCTCTCTGCTGGAGTTCAACAGCAAGCTTGAGCACATACCAAGATTTTAGTTTTATAGTACACTCATTGACTTCACCAGGATGTGTCAAAGCCCAGATTTGTAACATGGATCAAAACATAGCTTGGAGACAGAAAGTTTGGAGTAGGATTAAATGATCAATTTTCAGTCCTAGCTAAAGGTCAATAGTGGCCCTCAAGGCTCAAGAGTAGGTGTCACCATGCTTAATGATCTGGGAAGGGGATGAGTAGTGGAAGAAACTGGCAGATGCCACAAAGATGTTAAGAGGGTCAAGCCCATGAGGGACTGTTAGTTTCTTCACAGGGGCCTAGAGATGCCAAAAGGATGGGCAATGTGATGATAGTAAAAAGCAAAGTAAAAAAGTAAAAAGGTTTTTTGTTTGGTTTTTTTTTTTCCACTTGAGTATTGATAAATAGAAGCTATCTTTGAAGGAAGAAGGAAAGGAAACCCTGCACAAAGTCTCAACAAGATTCGGAATTAATTAACTGATCATTAAGAGAACTTGGAGAATTATCTAACCACTACTTTGAAAATTAAAATACTTGGAGATGCCTAATTTAGACCTACAGTTGGAAAACCAAAATGATAGGAACTCATGACAACTGGGTGATTGCAATAGATACTGAACTAGATAAACCTTGGGTCTGGTTCGGTACTGTGAAGTCATGCTCCAAGCAGATAAGGATCCTTAATAAGTGTGTCCAGAAATTGTTTAGTAAGGAATTTCAAAGTGCTGTGGGATTCCTTAATTTACTATAAATAAGATTTAGTTAATTGAGCTTGATAATTCTTTTGTTCACTTGTGAATAACTTTTCAAATTTATTTCAAACAGTAAGAGGTAGAATTATCAGTTCTGAAATTTTGAAATAAGTTCTGTATCTTTGAAATAAGATACACCTGAGTGTTTTGGGAGGTGCGGCTCTTAAGCTGAAGACCAGATGTTTTGCAGAATTAATGAGCCAAAATGATAACTTGATAGCAAGATAACTTGATAATGGGAAAATCATCACTACTATACCTACCAATCATTTGATGCCAAACACTGGATATATCAGGGACTTAAAAGTGAAGGGACAGATTCTAGCTAGAAAAAAGCATCCTCTGGAAAGGAGGAAATCACTGAGGCAGAGAGAAGCGAAAGGCCTCTCCAGTTTGCGTTGATGTCAGCCACTGTGCCACTGCTCAGTGATCACCAGGAGTACGACTGTGTTCCTAGTACATGTCTTGTACCAAGCTACAGGAACTGTCTTTCACCTTCTTCTAAATACTATATATAGGGTAAAGAAATTGTACATGAAGGAATCGGAAGCCTAATTGCCAAAAAAAAAAAAAAAAGTTTGTGTTTAATGAGTGCACAAAAATCACAAAGACTATAACATTTTTGAGAACATTTTACAGAGAGATACAAAGGAACATGCGAGAGCTATTATTGCTTTTGAAATACAGCCTCCCTTATTTTATAATTTTTCTACATATGTTTTATTCAGAACTTTCAATAAGTTCTGATTATATTCAATAGACAACAGGAAGACTTTCAATTAATTTTTCAGTAGTTAAAAAAATGATTAATGTTAAAGACAGTTTCTAAAACAACTGAGACATAAACATTCAAATGTATATGTGATTCGCTTTCTTTAAACGGAAGATTAATTTCTGGGGTTTTATCAAGTGAAATAAAATTAAATTTATCAAATTACATTTAATCCAAAATATGTTACAAGTATTAATTTGGCTGACTTTCTTGATTCAGGGGGAAAAAAAAAGTAAATTCCTTTTTATGCCCCAGCTCACAGGCCATCATCCAGACAGAAAAGGTCTTTAGCGGTGAAACAGGACAAAATCCACCATTTCTGTTGCAAATGAGACATAACATAGCACTGAGACTGTGGCTGGCGCTGGCTGTTTTCTAATCTTCCTCATAGTGTTATTGCTCTTCTGGGACCTATTATCAGATGGAGCCTGGTATAAATCTGGTCCCCAAATCAGGGATCAACAAATGATACTGTGACTTGGCCACTGTAGGTGGTAAAAAGCTGTGACTGCAGGACTGAAGCTATGACTGATACCACAAGGGATACAGCAGCTGTGTGACAGTCACTGAAGTATCCTTCTGAACACAGTCTTGTCCACTGAAAATTCTGAATTCTTCCTGAAATCTGTCATCATTTGACCCAACCATATATGGGTGCCTGATTACTTATTTTGTGGAGCCAAAGGCAGTTAATTATGATGCTGTCCTTATCACACACTTGTGTTTTGCTGGCTAGAAAACTGGTATGCCTGAACCAATTAAACCAGTGAACAATTTGGGCTTAGATGGCTCTTTGACCTCTGACTGTGAAGGAAATTTAGTCCTGACATCCATCAGTAAAAGTGTTGTGGGGCCCATTTAGGCTTTACTCTGCCATATCTGCTAATACAGTACAGATACCTGCCTAGTTTACTTTTCACTTACAAAAAGCTTACAAACCTTACTTTAGTACAGCCTTGAACACACTGCTTTGTACCAAAAGTTTGTTGTGTGGTAAAAAAAAAATATTTACTTTTCATTATATGTACCAGCTGCAGAAAATCTCAGATCCTCAACTTCTCATTTCTCTGATATGCTATTCCTTGTAATTATTTACCCATCAGGCTTTCCAGATTTCTGGGCTACTGCTCCAGTGGATGGTATTTGCAATGCTTTCAATCTTTGAATTTAAAAACCCTCTGTAAGCTGACGTGATCATCCAAGTGTGTCAAAGGCCATCAGAGGATGCATATAATACTTTGTAAAGTCTGATTCTCAGACAAAAAAAAACAAAAGGAAGAAAGAAAAAAAAATTCCCGCAGAAAAGGATAACACTAGCAGTTAGCACCATTTTTCTGAATACATCAAATCTCCCTTGTTTTTAGATGCATATCTACTTACTTTAGTGACAAAAACAAACACCTTTTTGTTTGTTTGTTGATTTCTCTTAGCCCTGCAGAGGTAATATAACTATTTGAGACAGCTGGATACTATTCCATCTTGAGCATCATCGGCAGAATTGCTCACTAAATCCCAATAGTTACACCTGTTCAGAAACCTTACAGGCAAAACAATCACACAGGTACCACTAAAGGCATAATTTAGCCCTTGGAAACTTTGTTACTGTTGATGATTTGTGATGTGGAAAGAAGCCTGCCTGCCTTTTGGAGCCTGGACTGAGTTTCAAATACTGCAACTAATGAAAAGGTCATTTCTCTCTTTAGGCAAGCTCCTGGGCTGTGAAAATGATTATGATGCCTGAACAGAAGAAGACCCTCACTCCATAAAATGGGCTAGTTTCACTGGTGGTCCAGCAGAGGAAGGGCTGGCTCAAATTTCACAATGACTACTGGCAGCCCTAGTTATCTCTGTGTCAGTTTGACAACTCACCCAAGCAAACATGTGAGCTGATGATCTGAAGGTAAATATTATGACAGAAAACTTGCTAGGAAAAGGTATCTTCTCTAAGCAAGTAATTTAATATAGGAGATTACTATTTCTATAACATAAACTATATTAAGTACTTGGTGTCAGCAGTTTCAGTATATCCTTCACTGGCAGCAGTAAGTAAGCCTCAAAAATCTGACTCACAGGATTAAAGTGGTGAAATCAGTGGGAGACAAAAATTGTTTAGTGGCCTGTGTGCTGGAGTATGATGTACTTAACACCCATCGCCCTCCAAAAGCCATCATAATTCCCGCAGTGCCACCTACTGGTCCAGATCCCAGATGGACCAAGATCAATTCATTTACATGCCTATCTGTTGCAGAATAATGATGTGATCCTTTATTATGATACAAAGAAAACAAATAATTATTATTACTCTAATAGCTCTTTTTGTCTTCTATATTTTTTAGTTAACATTCCTGGTTTCTTTCAAACATTAATATTTAGTGTAAAGGTTGCCTTATGATAAAGAATGCTTTTGAAATAAATGTGTGTGGTCTATCTGAGCTAGAAATTAACCTTTTTAGCTTATCTAAAAGGTTATCTAGCAGAGATAAACATTTCCTGCTTCATTCAGATATAGACATGTATTTTATTTTTACAGAAAACAAACAGGTATTCATGTTCACTTATGTGTACTTTCCAAGTTCCACAGCTCAGTTAATGTCTAATTTTCCTACATTTCATACAAGACTTTAAGAAATTTACATGGGATTTCACACAATATGAAATAAGTAAAGGATGGTAATTACAAAAATTATAAATCTCTAAAATTTTGTGAGGGTGTAAGTGTAAAGACTTAAAGAATGCAGTTTTTCATCTCAAAACACTGTCAAAGCCACAGAAGGAACTTCCCAAAAAATAAGCCACGAAACAAAGAATTCCCACAGTGGGAACTTGAGATAAACACAGAGAGCAACCACAGGAAGATGCAAATTCCAGGCCTGGTAAGGCAGATTTATAATCCAATCTTAACAGCAGGTCAGATCAATTCTTCCACTGCAGGAGCTAATGGTGGAATCCTGTGGTTCTCATTGTATGAGACCTTCCCTATTGTTTAGTAATAGTGATTGATAGATATTTTGGCCCCACTTCTAAAGCTGCAGGAAAGCAATGAAAGACTAATGTCACAGCTTTTCTCTAACTTATCTTAAAGTATTATTATAGTAACAGTTCTCCCATCTACCTTCTCAACTATGGAGCCCTGTAAGATTCACTATTACGTAATTTTATATCATTCTACTAGTACTTAAATGTATTTTGGGGCAAACAAGCTTAAACACTAGAAACATAGTGATAACTGAATAGTTATAAAAAGCCAAAATCAGGATCTCAGCAACTAGCTGAAAATAACATCTGTATGGAAAACAACTGACAGAAGTACAAGCTTGGTGTAAATAAGCTTATTTTGACAATATGAAGACAGAATATTGTCATTTTTACAATACCCATTTCTAAAGTCATCAGATACCCTCAGAGATAAAGTGGCTTTGCAACACTAATTGCCCAGATAATCAGTAGAGCAGAAAATAGAGACTTCTGCACCTAGTCCTAAGATAACATTTTCTTATCTTAGAGAAAGTTTCACAGTCTCCTTCTTTGATTATGGGTGTTTATCACAGGCAGGAATGCAGCCTGTGGTCTACATTTAAGTCCTCAAAGGAAGATTCTCAGTAATATTTAGTAAAGTACATTAAGAAAGTCAGGTTCATCTAATTCTGTATTCTTTGAATGTGTGAGTTTCTGGTTTTTACTTTTACTAGACATGGGACCCAGTAGTCATATATTCTAGTATCAGTCATTTTCAATACAGTATATCTTATAAAACAGGGTATTTGAATGCATACACAGTAGAGATTGTTGAAAAATATATTTGTACTTCCCAGTCATCTTCAAAATGACTTTAGTGATTAACCAACAATGTGTCTGGACTGAACTATTGCATTTTCTTTTTTATGGTTAATACTCAGAAAGAGGCTTTTCATCAGTCTGCTTCCCCTCAATGTCTGTCGCTGACCTCTACTTGTCCTCACACCATGAGGCTTCATTATTTATTTTGACACTGTCTTTCCTCCTTCTTGACCACACAGCTTCATATTCTTTCTTAATTCATTTATTCATCAAATATTAATTCATTGCTCAAAAAGCATTACTTATTTCTCTTTTATTCCTTCCTGGTTGGGTATACATGCTTAAAGTAAATACCTCTAACATCTGTAAGTTTCATTAGCTTAAGTGACTACATATCTCTCAGTCATTATCACTGAAGAACACACTGGCTTTTCTTATAGTTTCAGTGAGTTTTCCTAGATAAATAAAATAATTCTTATCAGTGTCAGATATTCTACCTCCATAATTTTTGTTGCTCTTCTCAAAAACTTCTTGCATTTGCATTTTTATATTGTCTTTGCTAAAATCTGCTTAAGTGCAGAGATGCAGCCAGAAGCCTATTGTACAAGGAGGTAGTGATCCACATTCTTGCTTTCTTCTATGTATACAGGTGTAATTTGAATGATGTGTGTCCACTTACCGACCATCTATGTCAGAGAATCCATGACCTCACAGGTGTATGCCCCAGTTTCATGGATACCATGGGAATGCTCTCTAAAATGGCATAATTACTCAATATATGCATAAGAAATGCATAGTTAATCAATTTACATGTATTTAGTGTGTATTCAAGTGTAAGTACATTGTATTGTCTCCTCAAAATGAGATAAGTGATTCTTTGAATCACTGAATCATAAAACAGTTAGGGTTGAAAGGGACTGTACAGATCATTTAGCTCCAACTGCCCTGCCACAGGCAGGGATGCCAATCCCTGTGTCAGGTTTGTCAGAGACCCACCCAACCTGGCCTTGAGTGTTTCCAGGGATTGTGCCTCCACAGCCACTCTTAGCAACCCGTTCCAGCACCCCTATGACAAAGAATTTCTTCCTAACAACTTATCTAAATCTGCACCCTTTGTTTAAAACCATTACCCCTTGTCCTGTCACTATCTGCCCATAAAAAAATCCTTCTCCTTCCTTATATAAGCCCTCTTAAGGTACTAGAAGGCTGAAATTATGTCACTCCAGAGCCTTTTCTTCTTCAGGCTGAACAATCTCATCTCAGCTTGTCTTTATAAGAGAGGTGCTCCATCCCTTTATCACATTCATGCTCTTCCTCTGGACCTGTTCTACCATGTACACATCTTTCTAGTTCTGAGGACTCCAGAGCTGTATTCAGCACTCTGGGTGGGATCACACAAGGACAGAATAGAGGGGCAGAATCATCTGCCTTGCCCTGCTGCCCACACTGCTTTTGATGCAAGCCAGGATACATTTGGCTTTCTGGACTGTGGGTGCACATTGTTGGCTCATGTCCAGCCTCTCATCCATGAGAAACCCCAAGTCCTTCTCTGCAGGGCTGCTCTCAGTGAATTCTTTTCCAAGGCTGTACTCATGCCTGGGACTTGCACCAAATTGTTACCTTTTTAGTAACTTTATTGAGATATGGGCATTGTTATATATTGTTCAATGGTGTCTTCAAGGCTCAGTTTACACTCCAAACTTGGTTGCTCTCAGTGATCCATGGATGGGAGCAAGATGCTATAGAAATGCTTGTTAATTTAGAGCTGGAGAACCTCACCAGAACTGATAACTCTGTGCAGCTTGCCATGATCCATGAGGAGGTGTTTGTCCAGTGCTGCAATAACTAGGATTCCCATCATCAAGAATGTGAGGCTACTACCATCTTTTCTATATTTTCCATCTTTTATTCATACAATAGTTAAGAAGATTTTAATGTTGTTGTCTTTCTGACTGTGTGCCCAAAAGAACTGTCACCTGCGTGCAAAACAGTAGGAAATTACTATGCCCTCACATTGCACAAGGAATGAGGAGAAAGCTTCCTTCCTATAAGAAAATCTTCTGAACAGACTGTAAAGATGTGAGAATAGTGTGGAGAGAGGTCTTTTTCCAAGGACTATTAAAACAATCAAAGGAGGAACCACATTGAAGAACAGTCACTAAGGAATGATCATTCCCTTTACATCATAAAGTAATTCCTAATTCAAATGAAAGCATGTGACGTTGTATCTTTGTGACATTGGTATCTTTGAATATGCCTTGTCATAGCAATTTTACAAATTTTTTATGAACCTAAGAGCTCTTATCAGTCCACTTCTAAGCCAAATTTTTACTACTACAGTTTTTTAACTGACATTCTCTTCTCAATTTAAACATAAAAGAGAGAAATCCTATCCATCCAAGGTGAGTAAATACAGAAAGTGAAGTTATGCAGAAGACTGCGCCCTGCATTGCTGCAGATGCTGTTGAAAATGTCTTGATGAAATATAAAAGGCAAAAACATTGTGTGCAAGCCTATGAATCAGAAAGGGAAGGTGGGGCTACAAATAAAGGAGAAACTTCTGTCTGAAGTGCAGACGGTTCACCGGACATGGAGATTTTTCTGTCTATGCTGCTTGGCTAAGCTTTCTGTTTTATTTACATACCATCCTCTGAGGCACAGATCCTTTCACGCCCTTTGTACTTAGGATCAGGGCTTCTGTCTAATTGGGGAGAAACTAGGAATAAATCCATCTTTCTCTACAATATTAGGGATTTCCAAAACTGTGCATCTCAAATTAGATGTAATTCATATATGCAGGAAGAAGGTGAAAATATCTTGGATTCAGGAGAGGAAATAAAATTAAGTGGAAATGGAAGACTTCTGAGTGCACATGTAGCCATGTGATCCCTTCTAATTCACCTTGGTTCAAAGCCAAGCAAGTAAGTTTAGACCACTTCAGCAGCTGTTTAATCTGTTTGATTTTGCAGTTGGAATCAACTAGTCAATATAAACATGAGACAGTTTAAGGATATAGCCTTTATTGTCTATATTTCTCAGTCATTCACTTCTGTGGATGCTTCTAGCTAGCAGGGGAACAGTCAGACTGGTCAGATTAAGCCACAGCAGTTTAAACAAGTCTCTTTGATTTTGTCCAGTAGCAGAAGAGATGAGCACTGAGGCAATCTCATCAGTGACAAAATGACAAATAGGAGCTCAGGCTAGTAATGGCTATACCTGACTCAGACGGTTCTGCCCGTCCAGAGTGAAGCTCAAGAAGCTCAACAGATTAACGCATCTGCTGGCAGTGTCAGCTGTGCCTTCATTCCCTGTAAAATGCTCTGTCCTAGTTGAGAAAACTCATGGCTTAAACATACACAGTTTCATAGCTGTACTGCCAGGGAACAGAAACTGTTGCTCAGCTATTTAACCCTCAGCTTTTTTGACATGTGATGAGTTACTTAGAATGATTTTGACAAAAAAAAAAAAAAAAAAATCAAAAAAACCAGAAGGTTAACCTGCCCAAGGTCCTGATCCATATCTGGATAAACAAAAAAAAAAATTCATCAATTCATCTCAAAATTGTCTGACTTATTTCCTCAGTGATATCTGAGAAATGTCACTCACGATAATAAATTGGCATGAAGGAAAGAAACATTTTTTACACATATTTTGCTATATTATAAATTTTTGACAATAGACATAAAAGAAAGAGCAGATTGAATTCTGTAACCTTGAATAACTTTGCAGGGCCTGCTGTTGGGGGTCATGCAGACTCTATGTGCAAACTGTTTAAATTTTATATGAAAGTTGTTGTGACACAATGAATATGGAACAGTGTCATTGTTCAAATCAGGAATGCCTTAAACTTTGACTCACAACAGCCTTTTTACTCCCTTCCCTAATTACAAATTCTGCCATATGAAAGGTCATGAATCTGTGAGGTAGGACAGCCTGTGAGAGAGAGGGATAACACTTCTTTGGTTTGGCTTTGACCTAAATCAAGCTGACAAGTCAGCCAGTCTTTTTAACTCCAGGATGTTTCTGAGTAAAGGCTTCCAAACTCTAAAGCAAATTTCAGAAATCAGTAGGCAATGAGTGGATACCAAGACATTAGTCTTAGACCATTGAAATCATAAATGTTTATACTCATAAATGTGTATAAGGTCAAATAGATGTTAATTTAGTGGCCTAGTAATATTACATTTCCTGAGGTAGATTCTGTTCTATTTTAAAATCAATTACAACCCTTCAAGTTATTCTAATTTTAAAAAAAGTTTTGGTTTTAAGACTTGAACAGTTACTGTTATCACAATTTTCGTTCATTAATCCTCTAACACTTTTTGAGAAGGATAAATGCAGTAATTCCCAGTGACTATCTGTTGATGCAGAGATACTCAAGACCCAGTTATAGCAGAACTTAGATACCTAAGGATAGGCACATATTCATTGAAGTAACTTGTTTTCTCTTGGAAGACAGGCATAGAACCAGCACCAAACTCAGGTTGTTTTCAAACCCAAGGACAGGATCTAAGCTTCTGCCATTAAATATTATCAATATTCACCCTTGTTTTGAGATTTGGGGGTTGCTGAATTCATTAGATGAATTCCACATGACAATTTAGCAATAAAAGTGACCTTGTGAAGAACCTATGAAAGCCTTAAATTTCTCCAACTGTAGTTCTCATAAGATAACTACAGCTCTAAGAATTACTGCCTTATTGCGTACTCTTTTTTGTCTTCAAAATTGTTTAAAATTTTCTTTTTGTTTTCTCCATCACTCATAAAAAATATGGGAAGTTCTTTTGGAATGTCACTATTCTATGTTTGATAGGTATACCACAGGGGCTTGTACTTTGTGCTCAGACCTTCTTGTGAAGAAGGATGGGGTTTCAAGAACAAGAAAATCATGAAATATGCATCAGAGAAAGGAAGGTTTTAAAGCCGAGCAAAATTCATATGCAAAATCCCCTGCTGAAAAAGAGTCTAAATTGGATATAAAATAATTCAGAGGAAATGGGGAAAAAAAAGAAAGGGAGGGGAAGAATATGTCAGACCACAAAGTTCTTTTACAGGTGAAATTCAGAGGCTCATTAATCAATTATAGAAAAGTGCTGCAGGCTACAAGTTGGAATTCCAGCTCCTATATTTCAATCAGTATATGTTTGTTTGATTGCTTTAAACACAAACATGAGAAAATTGTTCCTTTTTTTTTTTTAAATCAGATGAGTAATGGTAAACATACTCACTTAGGCTCTTTTTTTCTTTTTCTTTTTCTTTTTTTTTTTTTTTTTTTTTTTTTTTTTTTTTTTTTTTTTTTTTTGCATCTACAGTACCTCTTAAAATGAAACTTTAAGTCAATAATTTAAGAATTTTAAAATGTACATCTTTGTAGGAATTGTTGCTCTTGGGTCAAAGTCTACTTTTTAAAAAATACTAAAATATTTATATTTGCATGATGAGATATAATATTTTATTCATGGACTGAAAATACCATTTAAATAACAGTCTGAATTATTTTTTCAGACTCGCTGAATTAACATTTTATACCTTGGATAGAAGGCCTCAATACAAGAATACCCATTCCACTGCTGCTACAGGACCACCAGCTGAAATGCTGCCCAATACCATCTTTGAAGCACTAGCAAGTCTCTAAAAAAATCCAGAAATAGATGGAAAAATTATCTTCATGGAGCGAAAATAAGATAATCAAAGGCACTTGTTGAGTCTTGTTGACTACTAGAACCTATTGAATAATATAAAAATAATCCTTGAAAATTGCAAGGGACATCCTCAAAGTCAAAAAGGAAACAAAGACGGGCATGGTAGGGTAAAGGCAGAAAATAGGCATGTTGCTACATTCAAGGCAAGTACCAGACAGGAATCACTGCATCCTCACATGGGTCCTGCTTCTACTTCCTGTGTGTAACAGCACATGCTCCCCAAAATAGATATTTCCATGTGGCAGTAGCTAAATGCTGCTATATTAACAACCAACCAGAAAAAGGAGCAAGATAACACAGAGGACTACTTCATAATTCAGATAAGATATCTGTGGAAGAAAACCAGATCACGTAAGATTTCTGCTACTAATTCTAAAAGTCATGGACCTCATTGACCTTCAGATGCTGAGCAAAGCACATAGACTGAGCACAGTCCTCACTTCAGGTTTCAGTCTGGCACTCTTTTATCAGAGTATCCAGTTCTTCCACAATGCCTGAATCTAGCAGTAGTGCCATGGCAGGCTCAGATGTGTAGAAGCTGCCAAAGAAGAGATGAGCTGGCAGGACACAGAAGGATGTTGTATCAGTGCTCTTTTCCACATTAGCAGCTTAGCCCTGGCACGTGACCCATCGTGTAATCTGCTCTTTCTCAGGTACATACAGCATGTGTTTTATGAGGAGACCTAAGATTTCAGGAACACATTTTATGTGCCAATACGTTAGGAGGTTTCTGGGCAGTCTATCTTATTTGTCTATTCCACTTATGACAAGTAACCTCTCTTCAGCAGGCTCAGAGGACACTTAGGATATCAGACACTAATGGCAAGATAGAAATTCTCCTGCCTACATTGCAAATCTTGTTCCTAAGGCCCCGAGGGTTTCTACTTGTGCTAGGGCTCTCAACAGCTCATTTGTTGGCAGCAACAGTTAGGCTTCTATGGAAATGCCAGCTGTAGAAGCATAGATGCCTTAGGGAGCTTAGGCGTGCAGGGAGATGAGTGCCAGCTCTGAGTATGTTACTGTTGCCTACCTGGTGCACTTTGGTGGCTATTTTCTTGTTCCAGTGTCAAAATCCCTTTTAAAAGCCTGGCCAGAGGCTCTTAGTGCTCAATATGCAAATAAGCCTGTTAAAAGGTTGCCACTACAGGACTGATATTCACACCAGGGTTTCTATGTATGCAGCCAATAAAGAAGTAATGGCAAGAAAATAATTTCTGCTCCGTATTTGATTCTCTAATATTGTTCCACAGCACTGTTTCCAAGAAAGGCAAATGAGAGTGAGAGTACTTCAATTTCATCTATTTCTTAAAATAAATAAATAAATAAATAAAAAGTTAAAAAGAGAGAGAGAGAGAGAAAGAATTGGTCTGCAGAGACAAAAATAAAATATTCATTTCAGTCCTTGCTTACTTGGGCTGTCATGTCATCTGAACAAAATTACATATATGAACTGGATTATTCATGCATTTACAATTTATGTCTATGAAAACAGCAATTTAGGGAAAGTATATAAAAGCACCTTAAAATACATTAAAATTTAAAACATTTTTTCCCGTGTTATCTATACCCATACCAAATACAGCTCTTTGAAACAGTCGCTGTGCAAAGCAAACAGGAAACGTCTGTAATAACCTTAGACTCTTCCTTTCATTCTGCCTCCATGCCCTGAGAAGGCAGCCCTGATGCAGCTGTGGCACTGACACAGCCAGCTTCCAGCACAGCCTCTGCTGCTTAGCAGAAGTAGCCATGGTGATAGTGGAGGGGAGAGGACTGGGTGAACAGTATTAAGTGGATTCAGATACGTTCCCTTGGAAAGTATTTATCAGTTAGGACAAACTGGGGCAGCTCTTAAGGTGTTTTGACCTTCTATGGGTAATTTGGACAGGGCATGGTACCCTAATTACCGTGACAAAGTTCATCCTTTAGGCTGTGTACAGCACTATGGGCTGAGCACCAACAACCCTAAATAATTAAATTCCACTATTAATATTCAGCAGTGGCACCATCTGATTCAATGCATATGAAGAAGCAGGCTACCTAGATGTCATAAGTATGGATGAATATAACTTCTGCATCCCAAAGCAGGAAATGCCTGATAATCTTATTCTGAACTGCAGCTTCAAAGGTCAAGAAACTCTTAAGGAAAATGCAGCAGGGAATATGGCTTGTATCCCATAAGAAAGAAAATCTGAAATGTAATGAAGAACTTTGAATTTAAATAACGTTAATAAGGGGATAAATTAAAAACAAAAGATGTAAAATTAAACTCCTAAACATATATTTAAAGAAGAGAAAAAAGTGAAATCTTAGATGATAGTGGGTCCTAGAGGATACAAGCATTTAAAAAAGTCATAAAATATGACCCAAACTAAGGGAAAATGGGAGTAAACTGAGAGGAAATAAACCCAATTTAAACTGAGTGCTGAGGCATTCACAGACCAGAATAACAGATTTGTAAGGAGAGTTTTTACTTTGAAACAAACTGGTACACTGCTTGAAGCAAATGCAAGCAGAACACAACCTGGTTGTTACATTTATTTTTCTCAGAACCTGCAAAGCAAAAGAAGGAACATGGCAAAGAAGTGAAAGGACAGTGAAAAGCAACGGAATAACATGGCAAACAAGTGAAAAGAAACAAAATAATGTTTCTCTCTCTCACAAATAGGTCCTTGCTACTTTTCCAAAACCAAGGTGTTCCCTCTTATTTTTATCCCCTCTACAACCTTCTCTGTGTGTTATTTTAAAAGAACAATGAGTAAAACCAAAACAAAAATAATCAACACCCAATCCCCCAGAAAATACACACTTACATATCTCTTGAAACGTTCCTCACTGGTCTCCAGTCTATTCAAAGTGCTCATCCCACCATTCACAGTATTTCCCTGTCCTACCCTGATGACAAGCAGCAATTGCATAGGGGAATCAAGCTCTGGGAAAGCTTGAACACTGAGTTGTGCCAGGTAGCAAAAGGCTCATACATGCCACTATGCAGGACTCTTTAGAAGCCAAAAAACACCACAGAGTGGGAAATAGCATTGATGAAAAGGAAATAATCTATTAATACCACCAAAGCAGCATGTCAAAATCAAGCTACTAACTGAAATATAATTAAGTTTATCTGATGAACAACATAGTAGTACAATGAGCCATTATAATAATCTTGGGAGGAGGGACAACTTTTTTTTTTTTTTTCTGACAGTAACTCCAGGAGAACAGATTGATGTAATAAAGAAAACATTTTCGGGGATTCTCTGAGACAGTGTAGCACAGTTAAACTTTATGCCAAAAGATGACATTGAGAAAGAGAAGAATGAGGAAAATTAGGATATTTAAGCATCCTAGAGAAATTTATATCCAAATTTTTATTCTTTTACAGTCCAAGAATTAGGGAGTTCCTGATGAAATGTGCAGACAACATCACCTGGCATGTGATAATGTAAGATTTAGTATTCTTTTTCTGTTCCTTATCTGATGTACCTTTCTCTGGTCAAATATTTTTTCTTCAGCTCATTATTCTTCCTTCTGTTTAAAAAAATTTCCATAGCCAGGCAAAAGTGCCTCTAACTGTGAATTTGTACTAAAAAAAAAGCAGCAATAAGAAGCAACCCTAAATAGGAACAGTATTTTAGATCTTTATTTGGCCAATGGTACTGTGTGACTTGCCTGCTTGTCCTTAGTGCAGATATTAAAAAATATACCTTCTGTAATCTGTTTCCTATCTGTTTCTCTGTCTTCATGCTGAGTGGACTTATTGTTGGTCTTTGAGAAACCATTCCTGTGACAGATTAAATTTTTCAGAATACCACTTCAGTTCAACTACTTTTTCTTCATTTTCCAAATATAGCAGAAATCTTTCACCATCTTTATTATGGTGACACAAAGAGTTTCTGAAACACTGGAACTTATTCTATTCTCTCCTAAAGGAAAAGCAAAGAAGGGATTTAAAATGTTAGAATGAATACCTTACTCTGGAGTTCACATTTCCAACTTTTTACTGTCCTTTTTAAATTTTAAAAGACTTTCAGCAGTGACTTTTTGCCATGAACTAACTAAATGTTAATCACCACAAATTAATTCTCACTCAAATAAATGTTGCTTTAGATCTCATCAGTCCTAGTAGCACTCTGGTAAAACAGGGCAAACTGCTGCTATAGACAGTTAAATATCACTACTAAGGCTTTGACAGATTTCCACTGATATTCAGTGATGCAATTTAATATTTTTAACTCCTATTCATAAAAACAAAATAATTATACTAGGTACAAATATACTGTATTTTTACCTCCTTTCATGAAACCCTGCCCACTATGTGGTTTTTGGTTGGTTTCCCTATCTCTTCAATTAACTCTTTTCTCTCAGCTGTAAAATCTAAATAGTTTAGGCAACAGCAATAGCATATAGTCAACAGTAGGAAATTTAAAATATTCATATAAAACCATTATACAGGAGATATTCATCACTAGCTGCAGTTTCAAATGAGACAAATATTCCTGCCTTGTTCTACACTGTCATGGAATTTGGGAGTGCCTGTTGAACTGTGGTGTTTCAAGGACTTGATTGCAGCTGGGGTCCTTTTTGTCTATATATGGAAAGACAATTTTGTTCCCCTAGATAAAAGCACCAAAATTTACAGTCAAACTTCCAAAATTTAGGCACTGTATTTTACAACTAGTTACAAGTGTTTTCTGGTTGGTTGATCTTCATTTAAGTACACAAATTCTAAATTTTCCAATTGAGTTTTAAAGAAGTTTTTAGACTCTTCCACTCCATATTTCTAAGAAGCATGTAAGAAAGTAGAACAAGGAAGGTCTATGTTACATCCAACGCAAAGGCACCAAGGCCAGATGATCATTCTTTACATCAGTGCTCTTAGACTTATTATTGCAATTATGTGTTCCATTTCAGTGAAATAAAAAATAACACAAGCAGGCTAAAACAAATCACTTTACCTGTCTTAAAAGTAGAAGAACCCCACGAACAATTTTTGTTTATTATTTCCCAGATGCCACACAGACTGAAGAGCCAGTTCAAAGTAGTTCTTACTGGTATTTCATATACCTTTTATTCTATGTTTACACCATATCACACAGCTGGGTGTTACTCCATCACTCAGCACACAATTGATATTTCTGTTATTATAAAATTAATTGTATAAACAGGATTATCTGCTTAACATAGAACTACTTTTTTGAAAGATCTTGAGAACTTTTAGATAGTACTTCTACACCATTGATTTCCTATATAATCCTCATTTTGAAGAATGGTCTATAAAAGGCAACAAGTATAGTTTCCAGCCCTAATCTATGTTTTTTGGATGGCAGAGGAACGGAGAACAGTGAAGATTGCCCTTTGCAATACTACTGGAGGGAACAGTCATCAGGGAACTCAGAGTCAAAGAAACTTTCTCACATGAGAGAGTTAAGCTGTCAATTACTGTCATGATTCATGATCCAGGAGAGTTATAAGCACTAAAAGCCCTCTCCAGCAAAAGATGACTCAGGTGAATTGATCAATGTAATTTTTTTTTTTTCTTAAACTGTTTTTGTTTTTCTGTTTTTTTGGTACCTCTTCATTGATATTCTTTATATAGCTAGCAAGTGATTTCAGCTTATAAAAATCAAACTCAGTCTGGGAAATTATTGTGCTGTCTCTCTGGAGAGAGCATGCTTCTTATTCTAATAAATACTACACTGCATTCATATGTAACAAAGTATTTAAACACAGTTACTTTAAAGACTGTTATGAGTTCATGAGGATAAATCTGCATGGTGCTCCACTGGGTCCTAAGTTAGCAATCCCTACAGTAGATGATGTGGTGTTTACAGTTTTCCTTGCAGATTCATGTACCAGGTTAAAATTTGGTTTACCAGTAATCACACAGAAGCTGTATATCATTCTGTGCTGAGATATGTGAGTATTATTAGTCTTCACTAGTTCAAATAGAGAACATCATTATGATAAAGCAGGGGACACACTTCACAAATGGCTCTATTCTTGCATGGTTCTATTTTCTAACTAGTCTTTTAGGAAAATAAAGAATAGAAATCAAAAGAAGAATGGTCCCTAGAATATTCACTATGTGAGGATTAATGAAACCACCCTTAAGAAAATAATTTTGGAAAAAGAACTATAAGTCAATGGAACTCAAACTTTAAAAATGCAAGTAAAACCTAAAATTAGTTTCACTTTGAAATATTAAAAAATAATACTGTGGTATGTATAGTTAAATAGTGATAAAATGACAGTTTTTACTCTGAATTACAGCTTTTAACCTTCAAAATATTTAAACATGTCCTTTTATAAATATTTTCTAGGTTTTATAAATTTTTGTTTATAAATATAAACTGCATCCCCCTGAATAGGCATGCAACTAAGATACTTTGAACATCTTTTCAGAGGCTTAAATATGTAGTATCAGACAGTGAAAACTTGCTTGATTTATATGAATTGACATTTTCAAAAGCATTGGAATGCATTTATTGTTTTAGCTAATGTAAATTATTCCTATGGCAGAGTTGTGAACTGAGAGTTTTTATCAGGGTAAAGCTCAGAGCATTCATTAATGATTTTTATTTTTCTGTAAGATTCTTTATTGTCTTATGAAATTTCAAAGAAAGGATATAAGTTAAAACTTTAATTCTATTCCATCTTCATAAAAACATGAACTTATTCAGATATCCCCAGGTTTCATAAGCAGATGCTGATGACAAAGCACCTCTATTTAATTATTCATGTTCAGCTCCTGCCTGAAGTTCACGATCAACCTTTTTCCTACTTATAAAACCCTTTTTGTTTCTTTTTTTTCTACTTTTTTCTAAAGTTATTCTATCATGATCTGAAATGAGATTCAACTTTGTGATGAGCGCTACTGGAAAAAGCAGCAGCAATGGAGCTACAATATTAACAGTTCTTGAACTTACAGTGTTTTAAGTTGCTGTTTGTATGTACATAATATTTCTTAATGCATTTTTAAATATTATTACCTCTATGTTTCTTGTCAAGCATCACATCAGCACAATTTAAGGCCATATAATGATATGTCAGTAATTATGTCACTGCAAATAAAACACATTCTCCTCTGCTCATGTTACAATATCCTTTACAATATTTTCTTAGAGCGACTGTTCTGGAAAACTCATTTTAGTAATTTTTTATAATAGTTCCTGTGGTGGTGCCATGTTTGGGAGAATAAAAAAACACATGTTTTGCCAAAACTGTCAGCCAGTATCACTGTGATACTTCAACATAAAATGTTGATCTTGCTGAATATTATCTCTATAGCTACTTGTTGTATGGATAACACTGTCACCATTGCCTGTGTAACAGCACTGCTATGAATGGTGGCACATTCTGGGTTAAACTTTGAAGCAAGCAGACAGAAAACTTCTGAATTCTTCACTGTTTATGAATCCTTGGCTAGCTGTAACAGACATAGAAAGATAAAATGAGGAAGCACATAGAAAAAAACACATCTTTTTTTTTGTTAGTGTGGCATCTTTCTCCTCCTTGATAACAGAAATATGCCCAGAGGAAAAACAGCATGAACTACAAAACTTTGTAGAAATAACTAGTTTTGAATACAAATTCAAGGCCTGAAGACAGATATGAGGAGTGCTACATGAGCATTGGAAGGAGCAGGAGTTACTGTTATGTAAACTGGAGGAAGCAGGGTAGGTGAGGCAGCCTGGATGATTGGGTTAATTGACTCAGTTGTT
Source organism: Onychostruthus taczanowskii (assembly GCF_017590055.1). Lineage (NCBI taxonomy): Eukaryota > Metazoa > Chordata > Aves > Passeriformes > Passeridae > Onychostruthus > Onychostruthus taczanowskii. Next base: position 14,950,720 of record NW_024497629.1, on the reverse strand, counting down.
CCCTTTCTATATTATTCCTATGCTTGGAGACAGAAATAGATGGCTAGAACTCTGTTAATAGGGATTTTTGGTACTATCTTCTCCTCCTCAAATATTATTGGAGACACTCTTCAGCTCATCACACTTAAAGAATCACTTCAAATTAAAATGTGAAGAAATTATAAGCAGGTTTTCAACACTTGAAGTCATAGCAAAAAAACAAGTTTATTTATTTATTTATTTATAAAAATAAATTAAACCCCACCTAATTTCAAAGTGATTATATCTATGATGTCCCAAAGCAATTAATTCTGTTTTAAATTCTTAACATTGGAGGAGACATTACTAAATAGAAAATAACTACCACTGGGTTGAGAGGAATTGTTTGATAAAATTAACTCTCAGGGTGCATAATTTATGAGAACTGAGCATCTTTCTCAGAAGTCAATGACTCAATGAATTTTGTAAGCTATTCTTCTGGCAAAAAACCCACTGCCTTTCCAGAACCTAATATATACTACTATATATCAATGCCACTTATACGCCTAGATATTATCAGTTAACATTAATATATTTGTAGGCTACTTTAGGTCTATTAGGACTTTCTGATTATTTAGTTAGAATTTTTTTCTTAATCAAAGATAATGTTTTATAAATATCACACTGAGAGAATCCAGTCCCACAAAGCAGTTAACATCTCCCACTGCAATTAAAGCAAATCAGAATTCAGGCTCATGAGACCTCTGAGGACTGGGCACAAACACCAGCAAGATAACTTTTTTCCCACTTACCATCTAAATTCATTACAAACAAGATTCTCTTCTCTTGAGAGGACAGTTTCTAATTTAATACCTGATTATCATCTCATTAATTTTAGCTGGTAACTTAGCCTTAAAAAAAATTCTTAAATAGTTCTTTATGTGTTTTATAAAAGGAAGAGAATAAAGGAAACTATATTAAATTGGGAATTAGGGTTCATCATTGGCATTTGTACCAGTGTTCTTAGTTTTCACATTTTCCCTTTTTTCCCACTTTTGCTTTCCTCTCATCATTCTGCACCTAGTCTTCCTCTGTACCTATCTTTTCTGGGTGCAGTTTCTAAAGAGGAAATATTTTAATCTCGAAATAATATAAACATACATATATATATAAATATATACACATTTATTCAAATAAACAATGCCAATATGTGAATTCCTACAACTTCAATCCATCCTTCCTGACTTCACCCAAATTTACACTTCTCATCAGACTGTATATTAGGCAATGAATTATTTTCTTCCTTATTGTAGTCTGATTTTCTCCTATCACTAACCACTACTAGGAAACAATCTGAATTCAGTTGTATGTATGTATGTATGTATGTATTTTTGCTCAATATTGTTACCTAATAATCATAGTGTTTTATGAAGGCTTTAAAAAAATCTCTGCAAGTATGGCATTAGTTAAAGTTCCAAATTAGAATGGAAAATACAGCAGAATAAACAGCATATTTGGCTGGGGTCGTAGCTACCACTATAGATTAAGGAAATTAGAAGAGCCCCCTCCTCTCTACAAGATTAATTGAGAAAGTGTTGCTTCAGTAGAGTAGATGTTTTTCAAAGAAAAACACCAGCTTAGTAGAAGTTCAAAAAGGCTGTTGCAGTGTAACACAATAGCTGATAAATTTGTGCTTTGCTCCTGGACTTCCCCATGCGCCGCTGGCATCAGTTGCCTTTCCTGCAGCACCCAAAAGAACTAAACCTGAACATTACCTTTTCTTTTACTTGTACAAGATAGGCAGTGTAAGAAGTCAGCTCTGACAAAGGGTAAAATCATGTTGTCTTCAGCTTTGCAGTCAGGATCATCTTTCCCTGGAATGAAGAAAATGGGTATGCTGTAACGAACTCTGGAAGTCTGGAGCTTCTCAAAGCACAGCAGAGGGAGATCACATTGCCCAGCTCAGAGACATCCTGTCTTCTTTCAAATATATGCAGAGATGGAGAATCCACTGTCTCTCCGGGTAACCTGTGACAGGGTTTGGCCAATCTCACCATGAAAAACCTTTCCTCCTCTATGTCTAAGCTTTGTTTGCTGCCTCTTCCCGTGACCAGGCAACACCGTGAAGAGTCTGTTTTCACTACATCCCTCCTTGCACTGGGGAGTTCCAGGCAGTATAGTAAGATCTTCTTCAGACTGAGCAAACCCAGATCTCAGCCTCTCCTGTGTGCCCCAGATGGATTGCTATTGGATGTCTTGTAAGAAGCCAACGTGATAGAGGTGTCTTTGCCCCCACCATCTGTATGGCTCACATACTCTAGCACAACTAAAGATTCTGAAATTAAAATCCTCTCACTAACAGCTTACCTCAGGAGAAAGGACAAGATACAGAGAGACTGAAAAAACTTGAATTCCTTTCCCAGTAGATTCTATGCTATAAACCGTGTTGCCATTGTGCACAGACTTTCTTCCTTGTGCATGTCAGGATCTCTTCATTAATGCTTCATTAATGAAGAGATGGATCCTGACATGCACCCATAACAAAAATTTCTTGTCACATTTTTAATCTAATTAATTACAAAGAAAATAAACAGTATCAACTGAAAGCAAAGGAGAAAGTTTATTTAACTTGTAATATCTGATTAGTAACTCTTCAGGCTGTAATGTTCAGTTACAGATTTGTAACTGATTCTGATTTCTGTCTTCTTGACTGCTGTTGGGTATCTTAGACTTTTATTAGAAATGGGCAAACAGATTTTTTTACTTGCACCTTTATGTAATAAGAGATAAAGTTACTCAGTATAATAAAAAGGTTGCATTTTACCATTTTAATAGTTTAAGAATTACATTTATAGACAGTCTTGAGCATGAATCAATTTAACAAAATGTGAGTAGCATGATGGTGGCTTGAACGTTTAATGGAGCAATATGTATGTGAGAGGGAGCTGATGAAAATATCAGTGACACAGAGGGTTCCTTATCATGGTTTAGTGAATTAGATAATTTCCTTTCATATCCTTTGTATCTAGCTTCCAGCATTAAACGTTCCTTTCATGCAGTGCTGCTGATGTAAAGATCTTCCATAGCCCAGACTAGGCCACGATCTCTCCTTTATGTGGGTTAACCAAAAATTATTACTATTGAGTCCATCTGCTGTCTTTGTTAACAGCTATTTGTTGCAGAGGGAACCCCGCTGGAACAGAAAAGACAGATTAATGGGGAAAATGAAATGGCTCTTTACTGCTCTGTCATCTGTGCCTGCTGAGTCCTGCTATTTCAGCTCACTACCCAGGCTGGGATGACCTCCACAGCTGATGCAGGGGAAGGGGAAAAAGCTGAGTGAGAGCAAAGGGAGATAAGAGCATATCACATAATGGAAGCCAATTCATCTTGTTTAAAGGAATGATGTGGAAAGTCGTGTGGATTGTATTATGGATGGAAGTAGTTGTTTGGGGAACAAGAAGAGATCCCTGTCTTGCCCTTAAAATCTTAACTCCTTTTAAGACAGAGAATTTGTTTTTCTCTAAGTTGTTAGACCTTTCAGAGAACTTAGCAATCTTTTTGTAATATTTACATTAACAAATCAAATTAGGGGAGAAGCATTCATGACAGGGCTCTGAAGAGGGTCCAGTTACTTCCAATTTACTGTACAGAGAGGATTGTAAACAATATCTTCTAATTTCAGTTCTTTACATGTTAAAAATGTGCCCTGAAATAAATTAATGACCTTAAAACACCATTACAAGACTAAATGCCCTGTGTATTTTTACAGGTTTGCACAGTAACTTGGAAAAATTAGTCTGATGTATTTTTTGTTGGCTTAGATGGATATGTTACAGCTGATCCTGATGACACAGAGGGATCAAGTACTGATTAACCTGTTCTTTTGTTGTTCATTTTTATCTCGCCCTGAATATGCTCATTTAAATAGCAGGTGGCATGTTGCTGTGCTGGAGAGCATCTAAAGCAGAGAGGACATGAATGACTGCCACCATGCAAGACACCCCCACAGAGCTTCAAGTTGACACCACAGTCACATGGCCTTAAAAAGTCTGACCCCAAATCACAGCTTAGACTACATTGCTGTAATGGATATAGTCTGAAATTGCCTGCAAAGGTTGATTGCCCAAGCCATACTGCTTGTAAAACTGAGAAATTCAACTGGAGTTATAATTCTCATTTTTCTGGATTACTCCCAACTATTCAAAAGGTGCAGGGTTTGGGGTTTTTGTGAATTTTAAATATATTGTTTGTCCATCATATTCGTGCTTCTTCATGATCACATAATGAAGTGGTTTAAAATCTCTAAAACATTTAACCTCAGACCACACTTAAAAAGCATACCATTGTCTCCATTCTCAAGGAAATTCCAAAATGGAGGTTACATTTATAAATTACTTTGAGGAGTTATACCAGTACAAAAATTTAACAGATCTGTCTTGAGTCTCAAGTCAGTTAATTATAATTTGTTTCTTTTTCTCAAAAATGTTAGGCAACAGATAGGAAAAAAAAAACTCAAGAAAATTACAATGAAGTGGAGGCAATAGATTTTACAGATACTAGTATTTTCTTTAGTTGATGGCCTGTGTACATAGAATTAAGTACACTCTGATTCAAAAAGAAATAATTGAGAAGTGAAATTCAATAAATTATGCAATTTAATACTTCAGTAACTCTAATATCTTGTAGATTGTTGGATCAAAATTTATATTCTGGGCATGTTAATTTGGGGGTTGCTATCTAAAGGTTTACAATTAGAAAGTATTTTTTGTTGCAGACAGCCTGACAGACTTCCATTTAACTATTCACTATTCCTGACCTCTTACTAAGAACAACTTGCACAATATACTTCTTGGCTTTTTTTAAACAGTGGCTTTCTAGCTGCACTGAAAATTTTCCAGAGTGTCTTCTGCCTGGCCTGTGACTGATGGGTTTGTGAAGGTTTTTTGCTGAAATAAACACATGCAAATACCAGCTTCTTCAAGGCATGATGACCTTTTACACAGGATTTCAGTAAATTAAAATTTTAAACCCCAAATCCATAGAGCTATCTCTTCAGTATTGCATGTACTTATAAATATTTCAAAAACTAATATCAGAACAAAATCAGGTTGACCTGGAAAGATGTAATGCATATATGAATGGGATTAGAAATGTTATAAAAATAAAAAAAGAGTATCAACTTCTATGCCTAAGTGTGAGGTAAATTATCCTCATCTTAGTTCTTTCACAGCAATAAATAGACAGATCTAGCACTGGTGATCTTTCCTGGGCACAGAATTATTACAAAGTCTTCTACTAAAGGGTCCAGCCACTATGTTTACTGTGTGACATCCATGAAAATGACCACACCAGTCTCAGAAATAGATAGACTTTAAACTTAGCATTTCTGTATTGTTGAATGCAATGTTTTCATTTTTCCTGAGTCCTTTTGAAAGTGATATCAGGACTGGATGGAAGTCTGGTTTTGGAAATGGCTGTGGCTGATTAAGTAATACTGAAAGCTGACACAGCTCTTGATATAATTCTAAGCATTTTCTTAATTCAGGAGAAAATAAAATGGGATTACTATCATTATATATATATATATATATATATATATATATATATATATGTAATTAAACTGCTTTTGTTATGAAATAATTTTGCATGTTTTGGCTTAAGGATGAGAGATTTCAAAGGAAGTTGAAAAATTAACAAACGTATGATTTAATGATGCTCAGTTTAACCATGAGAGCAATGCAAAAGAAGTAAAGGATCTAAAACCAAAATGCTGCAGAGAGGAAGTTGTCTGTCTTGGCCAATCCATTTTTAGGCAGCAACAGTATTAAAGTAAACCAAATGCTTATCTGAGTTTCCTGGTACGCTTATATAATCTGATTCTTTATATATCAGCTGAAGAGCAAAGCAATCAAACTGTTTTCAAATACTTAAGGCAGAGTAAGGAGATGAGTAATGGCCAGTGGGGATTTGTTATGAACCAAATATGTCAACCCAGTCAGATGTCCTCCTGTGACAGGCTTCCAGCTCTTTTGGATAAAGGGAAAAGTAGGCAAGTTATGTCTTGAATATAATAAAGCTTTTTGATATTTTTTTCAGATTACATTCTTATGAATAACTAAATTAAAGGATTAGAAAGTGTATGCAAACTGTTTGGAGAACTGTATCCTGTAGGATCTGCTGTGTGAGATCCTAAAGAGATCTGCTCTGGCTTTTGGGAATAAACAAATATTCATTGTAATAGAGACACACCTCTATTTTTCTATATTTTTACGATACCAGTAAATTTGCACTGAATTCATTGTTCTAACAAATGAGAAGGCTGTTCTGTGTAAAACCATGGTGCTGTTCAGTGGGGTTATGTGTAAGGATCCTAGTCAGAAGCAGTTAAACAAATAACAAACAGGAACAAGTGGCCAGTTGTTCATACAGACTGAAGGCAAGATGCTGGAGAGCAGCACCATGGAAAGGGACCTGGGGGTTCTGGTCAATGACAAGTTGAACATGAGCCAGCAGAGCCCTGGCAGCCAGGAGGGCCAACCCTGTCCTGGGGGGCATCAGGCACAGCATTACCTGCCAGGCAAGGGAGGGGATTTTCCTGCTCTGCTCTGCCCTGGGGTGGCATCAGGTCGAGTGCTGGGGGGCAGGTTTGGACACCACAATATAAGAAAGATGTTAAATTATTTGAGCGTCCGAAGGAAGGCTATGAAGGTGATCAAGGGCCTTAAGGGGAAGCTGTATGAGGAGTGGCTGAGGGCACTTGGTCTGTTCGGGCTGGAGGAGACTGAGGGAGGCCTCACTGCAGTTACAGCTTCTTGTGAGGGGAAGAAGAAGGGCAGACCCTGATCTCTTCTCTGTGGTGACCAGTGACAGGACCTGAGGGAATGGCCTGAAGTTGTGTCAGGGGAGATTTAGATTAGATATTAAAAAAAAGTTTTTTCACCCACTGGGCACTGGAACAGGCTTCCCAGGGAAGTGGTCACAGCACCAAGACTGACAGACTTCAAGAAACATTTGGACAGCAGACTTGGGTATGTGTTGTGACTCTTGGGGCTGTCCTGTGCAAGGCTAGGAACTGGATTTCAATGACTGTTGTGGGTACCTCCCAATTCAGGACATTCTATGATTCTATGACCAGGACTCACACAGAAAATTAATTCTAGGTCTTGCGGAGCACAAGATAGACCTGAACTAGACACTTACATAAAAAAAACCACAAAAAGTGGACAGTTGCCTTAATACCATTCTAGGCTGTGACCCAGTAGTTTAGCCTACAAAATATATGATGCAAGACAATGCTTTTACTGGCTAAAGCAAAAGGAAAATATTATTCCAGGAAAGATGTAGATTTCTTGAAGTCATGAGCAATGACAATATTCAAGATATCTTGAAAATGTGATCTATGATGGAAAATGGAATTTATTTCTTTTGTTTAGCATCTATAAGGGAGGAAGATAGGAAATAAGGCAATAGATTTCAAGTATGTAAAAACAAACAAAAAATATTACTGCAGAGAGAAAAGAATAATCTCTTTATGATCATGATGAATAGGACAAAATTCATAGGTACATATTTCAGCAAGAAAGATTTAGGCTAGATATGAAGGAAAATATTATAATCAGAAGTATAATGAAGCACTGGGATGGATTGCCCGGCATTTCAAGAACTGGATATCTTTATTAACATGTTGGCAAAACATCTATCAGGGTGACACAACACATAGTTAATGTGGCCTTGAACAGGTGGACTGAGTGAAATATAGAAATTCTCAAACTTCTGATTGTGTGCTCTGATTATTCAGTCGTGGATTATTGTCTGGCCTATGACTTATTTAAAATAATATTGTCTTTAACTCATCCACACAGTTTAATCATGACTTTCACTTGACTACAAAACTCTTTGGATGCTTCTTTTTTCTTTTTTTTTCTGTCAGCATTGCTCTGGAAAATCTGTAGGGTAACACCTGCTTGCTACACCCTTTTTATTTTTTTGCATTTTCCATAAAAGTTCACCCTGCATTTGAACAACTGGAAATGACTGGAATTCAAATGTTAAGAACAGAAAACACATTTTAATTATTTTAAATCTGTCTCTTTATTTCAAATTTTTTTTTTTTTACATAACCTACATGAATACATCAGATTTTTCATGCAAATGTGCATTTGTCAACACCATATGTCTTTTTTACCCCCTTTTTTACAATTCCTTAAAATTCCTCACATTCTGTTTGGCTCTTGATTTTCTTAAAAATTGTGAAATGTTCACATTTTTTAATCTTACTCCAGATTTTATAGAATTCCTGATTGATTATATCCATAAATATGCTTTCATGTTGATAAACTGGAAAAATCACATAATAGCCACTTTTCTTAGGACTTCACAACACTTTCATGTTGCCACCTTAGTTACTTATCAGTCTTCTTTTTCTATCAAGTTATTTCCTTTTAAACAATAAACTCAATATTTTCACTGTTTTCTCTGTTATACATAATTTCATAGTCAACTTGGAACCATCATACTGTGAATTCCTGATTTCTATTGGTCATCAAGTCAATAAGAATAGCTCAGCTTTACCAAGAGTCAAGAAGCCTCAAATAACCATTCTCTTAGACTTATACACATTCTGCTACTTACACATACTTTTGTTTTTGTGCCTATATTTTCTTTTTTGGCATAGAGAGCATTGAATGGAAAATAATTGGACTGAATTTTCAGTAAATAATAACGAAAACGGTAGAATTAGCCACCAAACTAATGTACATTAAGACAGGGACATAATGCATAATGCATACTTTAATAGACATGACAACAGAAAAAAATCACAGGATTTCAATCTCTTTGCCTTTAGTGTAACATTGATACAGAACTGTAAAAAAGTAATTGCATTTTTTCCTCCATCAAATTTTTTTCAAGTGAGTTCCAGTGTAAAGAACAGCAATTTCCTCCCATGTTCATTCATGATATATACAAGTGGCACATCACTAATAAATATGCAGTTCCCATATAAGCTAAGAGAGTAAGGTTCCTCCTTTGTTATACTGACACCAGAGTTTCCTTCACATTTGTAAATGATGGATTCAGAGTAGCAGTTGAGAATGGCAGGAGATTTTAGATTCTCCTGTACTCTTGATCAATTTTGATGGGACTGTGACATGCTGTATGAAATATAAACGATTCAGTGCAGGGAAACTACAGTCTATAATGGTGCACAGGAATGCCGTTTGAAATTGACAGATATGAAAAAAGTCTTCCCCTGAGGATAAATTGAGAACATCTTAGCATTGTCAGGCAGAAAAAAAATTTATTTATTTTCTTTTATTTTTATTTTTTTCTCCAGAGTGTGTTTCCATTACTACAAAACTAAAATCTAAACTTAACTATATGATTAAGTGGAGTTAGGTTCTATGCCCTGAAAACATCTGAAATCAACTTGTTCTTTGATTTTGTGGGGACCAAAACAATGATGATTGTTTAATAGTTTCCCTAACTAAAAAAAAACAATAATGAATCAATGCTTATCTCACCAAATGTGTTTCATGTTTCATCTGATTTCCTTCTAGCAAGATATTGTCTCTGCTTCACATTTCATCTCAAATTTTGTCTCAAGTCTGTCAGTCCTCAAAGTTCAAAAGAAAAATGGTAACTTTTTCTGGAATTGGCTTGAACTATGAAAATTATAAATTGAATTTTTTCAATTAGGTGTATGTCTTCTAATCTTAATTTTAGTTCACTGTTTCTGATATGACAAACTCTATGACATGGTATTATTTCATTCATGTGAATATACTTGTATAACGTAAAACAGCAAATAACCTATACAGTGTTCATCTGCTGCATCACTTCAGCGCAAAATTAATGCAAGTGGAAACAAAATCACTTCTGCTATGTACTCTCATTTTAAAATTATCAGAAAACTCAATTATTGCAGATTGTCAAATATAAAATCAAGTTATTGCACAGTCCTTCAAAGTAACAGTGAAAAGTTCTGATGAGTAACATATTCAGACTCAACTTCATGCTCATATATTTAGTTCTAATGTTAACTCCATCTTGGATAAATACTACTGACAAACAGGAATTTGTTAAAAGAAATCCGAGGTTTGTCTGAGCCTAGGTCCAATCATTCTATATTCATATACAATACTTCACTTCTTTAATGTTATCTTCCTCCAACAGGTTTTCTTAATTATGCAGTTATCATTGCCCAAGCACTCTGACTCTGATAGACTTATGGTCAATATTTTTTTATTAAATTTGCATACAGATGTCACATCACATGGTTCTTTTGCACAACTCAGTGGCAGAATTTATTTCCAGATTCGTAACTAAATTGATGTTCAGTGGCACATTTCAGCTGCTAAGTGTGCAGGTGGGAAAAGGTTGCAAGTTGTAAGTTTAATTGAGATTAAAAAAATATAATTATGTAAATGCATTTATGTAATGTAAAATTAAAACAGAAAAACAGGATATAAGAGAAAAGGAAGAGAAGTAAATTTGAATTAAGCTAGAAAATGTCATTATTGGAGTAAAATTTTCTTTGACCAATATTTCAGAGTCTCTCTATCAGCATCTGCATTAACAGGCTGGCTGTAGCCTGTTGTCTGGGTTGGAATAGGTTTGATGGAAAAAAGGATTTTCTATCAGGCAGATGTGGCAGCAGATAAGGAAGGATACACTGGAACTGGAAGCCACTGGAACTTTCAGGGTTTTGAGGCAGAAACATTTCTTTAACTGAAAATAGCATCCTTCTGCGTCTGAAAGTCATGCTCTCTCCCTGCCTCTCTCCCCTGTTCTCTACTGTTAAATTACTGGCACCTGAGAATATTGACCCATTACTTATCTTTGGTCAATGGAGTGGAAACAGAAATATTAGTAAGGAACTATTGGAGATGTGAACATGAAAATAACAATTTCAATTTTGGTTTTGGTGTTCAAATGTGTCAAGAAGAGTGTATTAATGGGAGTGGAATCCCTCTGACTACTGGCAAGAACCTACTTTAGTTCACTCAGGGTGAACATTTCTAAATGTGATAAATTCTATTTCTCATTAATCTTATCCCCAAAATTACAGAGATAGAAATCATCAGCAACAAGTCTTTTGAGAGGCCAAACCTTCCTCACATTTCCAGTGACAGAGAATTTCTGATTCACACACCCAAATATTTCCTGCAGAGACATCATACACAATGCCTATACAACTGCATCAGTTGCAATTATTGTTTTGTCTATTGGGTTTTTTTCCCTATATTAGTGTCTGATTTTTCATAATGGTTGTTTAACTGCAAGAGAAATTTAACACTTACCTTTTGCTTGATTTTTTTTTCCCACCAGGTAATTTACCCATTTAAAATATATTTGCTAATTATATGTGCGTGATGGTATTTAAGATGAAAAGATCTCTTTATTTGGTTGATAGTAATTAATTAGTTTTCATTTGAGTGTTTTTCTAGCTGTGATATTATGAGATGTTGAAAATAATAATTGATAGATTTGGTTAAGTATATTTCACTAATTATGGTGCTCTGGGGATTTGTAATTGATTTAATTGAAGTTGAAGGAGTTAGATATATGGGTAGCATGTAAAAAAGAACACATGAGACTGTGGGAGACAGATATTTGGAAACAGAATAACTGGCTGAGAAATTATGTTTTAGCTGTTGACTGTTCAAAAGGACTTGATCACAAACATAAGATTTCCTAATTTTCCTAATTTTTGCATTGCACGTTAACTTACAAAATGTTATTCTGTAACACTGCAATTTAATACATAAACATTTTTTGTATATGGACATTTGTATATATTTTGTATATGTATGCATATATGTAAATATATAAACACACATATATACATTTTACATGCCTATCTATTTATAAGCATTTTATTTTTTAATATCTGGTCTCTTTCCTATTTTTACTTTGTGCAAGAATATACTTATATGTACAAACTTATTCAAACATGCTTAGGTCATATATGCAATTTATATATTCCCAGAAGGTAATGAAGGCAAGGGAGATAGATAACTTCTTTTCAGAGAAAGAGTAAGAAGTAAAGTGATAGCACAAATTTGACACAGAGGAGCAAACATTAAATATATAAAAAATCTGAGGGGTTTATGAGAGGAACAAAGAGGACTGGAGCCAAAGCTGCATGCCAAGAATTGCTCAGCCACATGGACCAGGGAAAACAATATGAACTTAATTGACCTTTTGTCAGTCTATGTTGCTGTATCTCTTCTGATCAGAGTTGCTGTGTCCTTGTGGACAATGTCTGCAAAGGAAGTCATCGACATTTGTTGGCCACAGAAAGAGGAGCAGGAAAGGCACCCTGATAGCACAGCACATGCCCACATCACTGGGGTTGACTGCTGTGTGGATCACTATCAATGGGCAGTGGTCCTCCCATCAGGATGACTCCACCTGGTCTCTCAGAGAGATTGCTAACACTGCTAAATCACTGGAAACAAAGATGCAGGCAGGTCAGGAAAATCTGTCTCTCTTGTCTCAGTCCTGAAACCCTGTAAACTCAGCACAAAGATTATGCCCAGATACCAACAACACTTTATTTCAGGGATACATAACTAAAATCAAACCATATAGCAAATATCATTGATATAATTAATTGTTTTATAATACATCTTAGTCTTGCAGCCAAGATATGAACACTATCATTTGTACCTTATAGAGTAAAATCCAACAACCACAAAACCTAAAAGAGCAACCCTTGCAGTTTGAAAAATGTTTAAAAAATATATTATTTCAACATGTTTTTAAGGATTAGTGCAATGAATAGAATTAGATTAAATATAGCACACTGAAACTAAAGAAGTTGCAAGAATGTATAACTGAATTCATATCTTGAAAAAGCTGAAATTCTCAAGGCAAGTTGAGAGGAATAATAACATTATGAAAATGCAGGGAAGGGAATAGAGAGTGTTTAAGGCTAAATTAATGAATAACCAAAGGTTATGCATGTCATGTAGTAATAAATACTGAAAGAACAAAAAAGGTCAGTAGGGATGTACATGAAAGTCTAAAAATAATTGAAGCAGGAAAATAGTGTATCAAAGTTATAAAATATCCAGAAAGAACTTAGAAGAACTTAGAATGAACCCTGACTGAGAATAGTAATATGGAAAATAATAAAAGAAAGAGTCAAAATGATGTAATGTTAGAAGCGCCTTTAAAATATTATACCATTTCTTCTTAGTATGAGGTGTGCTCTTTGCAGCAATGAAATCAGCTCCTTCATTGCTGCAGCTCAGAAGGAAATAGATGTAGATTATTTTAAAAGACTAATCATGAATGAAATAATAAATGAAAGATACTTTAAAGACAGTTTTATCTGCATTCAAGTATGAAAGTATAAAAGCTTGAGGGTACTACTTCAACTCCTTTTTCCTATTCTGTTCTCTCCTCCACAGTATTTTTAATTAGGATTGAATTATTCATTTTTTGAAACATTTTGATTCATGTTTGAGCACCAGGCAACAGAAAATTTGCAAACAGTGACTGTGAACATAAATATAAAAGGGAAATTATCTTATTTCCCTCAACAGCCTAAATCTTTCTGATTTCAGTTCAATGATGGTTAATACAAAATAAAAAGTTGGAATGAACACTGGGTGTCCAATCTGTACTCAAAACAGGAATGACTTTGAATTCAGATCAGCTTTTACAGAATCTTCACACATTTCATGTACCACCAAGGTTACTTTGGTGACTTCACCAGGCAATCTCTTCTAGTGTTTCCTCACCCTTGTGGTGAAATAGTTTTCCTTCTAGCTCCACAGAATTTCCCTGTTGCAAATTCCACAGCTTGCTGTCCTTTCATAATGTTCAAGCCTCTGTTCTTTCCTTAAACACTTGCTAGTTAAAGACAGCATTAGATAATTCCTTAGCCTTCTCTTTAAGTTGAATGATGTCAACTTCCTTGGCCTCTTCTCATACATGCTCTTTACTCATCTTGGTATTCTGGACTTTCTTGTAGGGGGAAATGCAAAACTAGACATATTTCTTCTCAGGTTGTCTCAGCAGAGCCAAGGAATAATCCTTTGATGAAGTGGCTTCACTTTGTTGATTTGGCCCAGTATCACAGAATCACAAAATTGGTAAGGTTTGAAAGGAAAACAGTGGGTCATTTGGTCCAACCTCCCTGCTCAAGCAGGGTCATCCAACAGCACATTCCACAGGATTCCACAACCTCTCTGGGCAGTCTGTTCTGGTGCTCAGTCACATGCACAGAAAAGTTTTGCCTCATATTCAGGTGGAATTTCTGTGCATCAGTTCCTGCTCCTTGTGTCATGACGTATTACTTGGCACAATCAAACAGAGACTGCTCCATTGTCTGACCCCTTTCTTTGGATACTGATAGACATTGTTCATGTCCCTTCTCAGTTGTTTCTTCTGGAGGCTGAACAGGCCCAGCTCCCTCAGCCTTTCCTCATGAGACAGACGCTCCAGTTCCTTGATCATCCTTGTAGTCCTCCACTGGACCTTCTCAAGGAACTCCATATCTCTTTTAACTTATGGAGCCCAAACTGTGCACAGCAGTCCAGATGTGGCCTCACCAGGGCTGAGTAGAGGGGCAGGATCACTTCTCTCAACCTGCAGGCAGTGCTGTCCCTAATGCTCCCCAGGACAATACAAGGGTCCCTTACTGACTCCCATTCAAACTGCAGTCCTCTGCTCCTCCCTCTTGCTTTGCTCTCCAATACCTCTCTAAAAGTTTCAGGTGCTACTGGCTAACTTAGTAAGGCTGTGGGCAGATATGCTCTGCCTCTGCTTTGTTATTCTGCCCTTGTCCAGAAGTCCTTGTTCCTTGAGGAACTGGGAAAGTCCAGTGAATGGAATGGGGAAGACAGAGCCATGCCTTCAAGGTGACAGAAAGAAATATTTCTTAGAGTGGAAATCAGAGGTTGATGAAAATCACTGAAAGTCCTAGAAGACCTTCCTTGCAGAGACATGAAAGACAAAAATAGACATTTGTGTAAATGTTACATTTCTCTTTTTTTTTTTTTCCTGAGAAAAACAAATTATTCTAATGTACACTTTATTAAAAGATGCCTTTTTGAGGTTAAAACCTCTTAAGCTCTTCTGTGGAGTGTGCACCAGGAAGAAAATGCTTAGGGAAATTCACTTCAAGATATAGATTACAAATTATCCTGTTGTGGCATTATGATACCACTATGAGTCAGCTACTTATTTGAGCGCTGTTGCAAAAACATGTTCCTCTCAGTGCCTCAACACACAAGTGTCCAAAAGAGGGTTAACATAAGCATGCCTCTACTTAGACACTTTAGGAAAGCCTGTAACTCTTCTTCACCTCTGCTTAAAACCAGATATTGCAGTTGACACTAAGTTACTTTCCTCCTATGCATGTGTTTCTTAGATATTTTGAATTATCAAATCATGAAAGCTCAAGAAAAACTTGGGATACTAAAAAGCTTTTAAACCTAATCTTATTCATCTTTGCAGCAAAAATCAGTGCTCATTTGAAAAGGTGCATTTTCATTTCTTCTCGGTTTTGAATTCTCCAGAAAGATAGACTGAAAATAAGTGAAGCAAATTTCTTTCACAGTTTTTTTGATTTTTTTTTTTTTTTTTTTTTTGCAAACATAGCCAGTCTTCAATCCCCTGGCACAGAGATCTGCAGTATCTTTTTGTAAGCAGAGGAAAGCATGCTTCCAGAGTGAGCACCCTTGGCCTCCCAGTTCCTCTCTCATACATTCACATGGCTTCTCAAGAGACCTTTACCCTTTTCACACTCTTTTACCAGTTTCAAAGACTAAAAGTTGATCAGATCCATTTCCATGCTAAAATGAATGTATAAAATCTTTTTGTCTTTTTTTGCTGTAGGTTTCAATGTTTTCCTCCATCATGAACCTCTTTATTGCAAATTCTGGCAATGTTTTAGATTGTAATTTTTTCCCTACACAACAAGAATCTTCCCTGTATCTCATACTGGGTGTGATAGCATTTTTGTATTTTCTGCTTGTATTAAAAAATTACCTCTTTTTTTTCCCTACACAACAAGAATCTTCCCTGTATCTCATACTGGGTTTGATAGCATTTTTGTATTTTACTGCTTGTATTAAAAAATTACCTCTTGAAAATGTTTGATAAGAGAGATATTTTTGAAAAATATGACTGACTTCACTTATTACACCATCATAAAAC
Organism: Onychostruthus taczanowskii; assembly: GCF_017590055.1. Lineage (NCBI taxonomy): Eukaryota > Metazoa > Chordata > Aves > Passeriformes > Passeridae > Onychostruthus > Onychostruthus taczanowskii. The sequence continues at coordinate 14,934,586 of NW_024497629.1, read as the reverse complement.
TCTTTTATTTTTCTCTGAATTCAATTTATACCAGTATGAACAAAGCAAAATTTAATGTCAAGAATCTACCCTTCATTTTTTTTGCTGCCTCAATGTAGCTGAATGTTAAGGGCGTGAATACTGAAATTAATGTAAATATGCTCTTCTGGAAAATCATCTCCTTGTTTTTTGTTTTCTGCCAGTGTATCCCTGTGTCCTGAAGCCATTTCTCTTCCAGTTTGTCAGTTTTTTCGCCTTTAGATTTCTCCACTTCTCTGGAGGGTTTGTTCTTTACCTTCTAGGCAACCAGTCTTAAAGAATCAATGTGACATAGTTATTTGTTGTTTTTATCTATGCCATCTTGCTTGCCCTTCTTCGTGCAGTTCTGGCTTTTAAATTAACCTGCAACCTCTCTCCAGGCTTTTACATGTTCCTGCAAGGCATAGGAAGAAGAGAGCTTATAAGCTGCAGGCTGTAGCTGTCTGAGAATTATATGTTAACAACAATTTTAAGATAGTGTTCTCTTTTATTTGTAAATGATTACTCAAGTTCTAATCTCATGACAGTGTAAATCCAACCCTATTACTGGCCTATAGTGAAACCAGAATATTTTCCTTAATTTCTTCCTAGTATGGATATTCTACAGTCATTTTGGTGTTTTGTCTAGATTTAAGTATGCAAATGACAAAGAAATTTTTCAGTATTCCAAAATTCTAATAGGAGGAATTTTTACTTGCAAAAGAAAAAACTGCTACATCCAATCCATACAATGAAAAGATTTTGTATGCTTAACACTGATCTAACTGTTGGTGCAAAGGAGATGTCTACAGATGCCACAGAAGTGGTCAAGTGCACCCCAAGTTAAAAGATGGACAAGGTGAGTGGGTAATCTCTTTGTGGAAAAGCACTGGTACAGAAATTTATTAACACTAGAAACAATTAAACAGTTCTGTCAATGTGCTGACTAAAAATTCATCATTTAAGCCCTGCATGTGCTCACTCTGAGTGGAAGATTAACATTGAGGTAAAAAGATACTCATGAAGAGGAGTGAGATTCCATAGGACAGGGTGCCATCAGCTAAGTGCCTAGGTCTCACACTATTATGTTATTTCTTTCATTTCCAGATTCCATTTATAGGACAGCGTTCTGTAAATGTGTAACATCATCTTACAAATTCCCTTCTCCATAAAATTTGGGCACATTCTCCTGCGTTTCTGTTGATGCACAAGTATTCACATTAACTTTGGTGAAGGAGATATTAATGCTGCAGTGAGCAAGCAGTTCCTCTCCCCAGTCACAAAATAACAGCAGCAAACAAAGGATATTTTCTATGTGCCTGAGATATGAAGTCCAATGAAAAAAGTCCCTCCAGGCTCTCTTGGAGGGTAGAGAATACAAAAAAAGCCTGAAAGCTACCAATATTTAAATTAGCATAATCCAGAGGTGTGTTTTTATTATTTTGTTTATTAACATGAGATAGGATAATCAGGGAGAAAAATGTCATTGCAAAATTAGAACAAAAATAGCACATTTAAGAGCTTGCTTTCTTTTTCTCAGTGTTTTCTTCACTGAGTTTAATTAAACTCTCCATAGCCTGATGAGAAAACTTCCAATTAAGTTCTCATAATAAAAGAGTAAACATATAAAATAACTGCCTTCATGGGTTAGTGCATTTGAAAAGTAAATTCTAGTATATTCTAGCAAATTTTAGTGATATGAAACAGCTGTGTATGTTTTTTTTTCAAAGTTGTGGGTTTAGAACTGGTGTATTCACATACCTGAAGCGCTATTCTAGTGGAAATGAAAATAGAAAGTAATAAGATTACATTTTTATATTTATAGTACTCTAATTCTCACAGTATCATTATGCAACATGTTGATGATACCAGCAGCATTTTCCAGATGCAGTAGTTTGGATCAGTCAAAGGGTCAGTTAATTCTCACTGAAAATTTTGTACAAGGAGTGTCAGAGGGGTGGGGTAGGAAGTAAAAGGCTTGAAGGAATTCAGAGAACAAAAAGTTACCTATTGTTTTCAACCAGGTCAGGGAGCTACAGATTCAATAGTACCCATCCAGCTGCTAGAAATCATGAGACACTAAATAGGGTTGCTGCTTGGCCTCAGAGAATGCTGAGGCCATCCATTGCAGTTATTAGATGTCTGTGTCCATGGTATTCTGCTTCTGGGAGAAAAAAATAAATAAATAAAAGAAAGAAAATAAGGAAACATTCTGTGATATAGTCAAAATCAGTATCTGATATTGAGGCCAGGAGTCATGACACTTTGAAGAAGATGAAACTTTGAGAAAACTCTTTCAGATAGTAGATAAGCACAGCACCTCAACTGGGTTCAGGAAGTGATAAGAAAAAATTTCAGACTTTGATGTTCATGGAGCATGTGTTGGTATCTTAACAAAATGCAAGATGACTCCAGATAGTAGGTGTGTTAATGCACCAACATCCACAAAATTATCTTCCTGAAAAACTAAACTTCCTTGGAAAATGGGAAATATTTCAGCTGTTTCTATAGGTAGAGGAGATTTTATCTGCAGTAGTATTTTCATTCACAATCACACCATTCTGGTCAGCTCCTAAGAATAATAATATCGGAAAGACAGATGACCTTCTGAACTTCACATTCCCACAGAGTTCACGTTCAATGACCACAGGCAAGGTCTTCATTAGCTTTTTGCTTTTCTCTTAGTTTTGTTTTTTTGTGTTTTATAATTTTTTTTAGATATTGAAATTCTATATAATATAGGACCTTAAAGAATATCATAACAACCTGAACAATGACCTACCTTTCCCATGTCCTTTCATTTTCACCTCTAACATGGAGCTCATCCTTTCCAGATTGTGCTCTGTGAGGAAACTGCTGAATATTATGCTAAATGCAGATGCTGCAAAATATTAGATGCTAAAGGTTATATAGTTTCAAATAATATTCAGTGAGAGAAACTGACTATGAATTTATGATGGGCTTAAACAAATACCTGAATATTTGCATTTTTAAATATGTTTGTATCCTGACTCATAATCCAGAGTTCTCTGATTAAAAGGAAATATAAACATGAGATTTATATGGGACTTTGAAATTGAAAATTCTTAATTATTTGTCATGATACTGTTGATACACCTTGTCTATAGAATTACAACTTACTGGAAGTTTTCCAACTAAAATGTTAACTAAAAGATCAAATACAGTTTGTTATACAAATGAGGCTTATTTTGCCAAGATCAAGGCAGTAAATAAATGTCTGTTCTGATACGCACAGTCCTGGCTTTACTACTGTATGTAGCTGTGTGTCCTAGCCTACGAAACTATTCACAAGTTTATAAATAAACAAAAAGTTTACTTTATTGTGGTGATTTTTATGGACTTCTGCAACCTTATTCTTTACAGCTGTAAATTCTTGCTGATATTTGCTGTATTTCTGTATCTGCATAAGGTATCTACAGAGCAAGTCTCAATAGTAAGGTCTGATGCAAACTACTGAGGTTACTCATCACCCATTATTCAACTGGCTTTTCAATAGGTCACAGATTTAAGAAAAAAATACTTAGAGAATAGAAGTTACATTACCGGCTTGGAAAAGTCACTGAATGTGCACTTCCTTGATGCGAATTTCTAGTCAGTTAACTGCTAATGGGAGTTGATGTGGTTGTTCAGCCATTTCAAATAAACTTTCTGTCTGAAACACCAATAATTCGACACTATGCCAGAAGGAATGATTTCCAGCAAAAAAAAAGTTCTTCATTTCCCACTAAACTATCTTACCATTATAATTGGTCCAACAAACAGTGGATGATGCATCAAAAGTTAATTTCCTCTCAAACTGTCTTATAAGCTAAATTTCAGAATGAATATATCAAGTGACCTAGACTTCTTGTCCTTGGGCCTTTGTAGTTGAATCACCTTGGAGGTGGTTTACATCTTTGAAGTGAACATCCCAAACATCTCTACCTACTTTACTTTGGTTCACATTGACAACTGTCTTGGGACAGATGAAATGGATTCTTTTACAACAAAACTAAACTTGAAAATCACTTCATTCACAAGCTTAATCTTGTTCTGAAGCAAATCATCCTTCCAATAATGAGAATGGGCCTAGAATTAGGCCAATGGAGAAACCCTCTGAAAACACGCCATGACCACTCCTTATTTTGCTCAGCACATCCCTACTTGTTTCTTAGCTCTGTTGGTCCTGTAGGTGTAGCATCATGTGGGATGATAAATTGTTCCCATCTGAAGCCTTGCAAAGAAACTGGTTACCAGTGTCTCCTTGCTTTATTTTTATGACGTATATGTGAGTCCTGATGTGCTGGGGAATTCCATGCTAAATAGTTTCCTTTGGGTCATATATTTGTTTCCTCTGAAACTAAAATAAATGCAAAAAAACATGAAAAACCAAACCAAAGAAACAAACAAAAGAAGAACCCGTCAGCATACTTTGGACCAACAAGAGCTCTTCAGCTCTCCCATTTCTAAACAGCAACAAAAAAGTGATTAAGAGAGTTGATTTAAAAGGCTTAATCCAGTTACACTGTAACAGGAGAGGTTGTTAATGAATTTTGTGATTTGTACTTTACATTTGGGACTGCTAGACCTATCTCAGAGTTCCCCAGTATAAAAGACATGGCAAACAGGACCAAGTCCACCAAAGAACCACTAGGATTTTGAAGCATCTGATATGCAAGGACAGGCTGAAACAGCTGGGACTGTCCAGCCTGGAGAACAAAAGGACAGAATGATCTTATCAGTACAAATACACAACACACTGGCGATGCCATTTGAACATAAGAAAATGTGTGTTTTCATGTGAGAGTGACTGGCTGAACATAGAAGCAGGTTACCCAGAGAGGTAGCAGAGCCTTCTGTATTGGAAGTATGAAAACCCTGAGTAAACTGCACTGGGTGATCCAGTTTTGAGCAGACACATTGGACTAGATGATCTCCAGAACTCACTTCCAACCCCAACCATTCTCTAATTCTGTGGTCTGAGAATTTTAACCTGTAACTTAGTAATGTTAAATGCTTAACCTATACAGTGAGTAGAGCTGAACATTTTAGGGTCTGTGTAATCACACTTTGAAGGATACATGAAGAAAAGTGAGTTAAAATCAAATGTCACTGTGTTTCTCACTTCATCAAAAAATCTCTTGGTATTAAAAATATATTGTCATTCTTTATTTTTTTTCAGGTTTTCTTAACTGCTAATTGTGTCCTAGAGATGCACTGTACAAGAGAATATGCTAATATAAAATCATACCAGAGCATCTTTTATTTCTCAAGTTTCTCAAAATATGATTGAAATTTTGTAAAAGAAAATACTATATTTGGCCTGGTTGACAAAAAAAGCAAGCCTCTAATGCATTATAAAGCCTGTAAAAATCTATCTCATTAGTAATTTTTAGATGTTTTGCTTATGTATTACTGCAGGATGTACATGATAGAAATTCTGAAATTTATGTCCCATCTCTATATCAATGTTTCTTTAAAGAGGAAACGAAAATATTAAAAAGTAAATTTTTCATGAGTGTCCCACTAAATACAGTAATTATTAAGTAAGTAAGCTGAATTGTGTAGAGTTGTTAATTGGCTTAGATTTCAAAATAACTTTCACTGATCTAAAATGAGCAATGAATGGCAAGATGTTGCCATCATAGAGTACAGTGAGCCAGAATTTTCTGCAGCAGTAAAACTGGTAAAATTCTAAATTTTTCAGGGCTTCTTATATAAGTCTTCAGGGCTTGTATAATAGTAAAGAATATTTTCAAGGAAATAAAAACACTGTATAAAATATAAATATACAGGAAGAATTTAATTTTTCTTCTAACTTTCCCTGAATCAAAGAAATATGATTTGTTATGGGATTAAAAGAGGCAATAAACAGAAGGCCTAGCATCATGGAGATGCTTCAGGAGAAATTTATCAGTCATCTTGGAGGCTGACTCTTCCTAATGGATTTTGTTCTTAGAATTGTTAGCTAATGCATACCCAATGGTTTATCTTAAGTAACTTATGTATCTAGGAATAAGCCAGTACAGTAATTTCCATCAGGAGGGTGAAATAAAGCTATTTCTGTCTTATTCTCTATCCTTTAATTATGAAAATAATAACCACAAATTTAGCATGTCTTCTAAATTGCTGGAAACTATGCTTTCTGGAGATATATTTTCTGCTATGTGACAGGTAGGAGATAAGATTTCTGGTAGGTTTTGATTGTCAAGTACTTATTTGTATATAACTTAATGCACACACAAGGTAGTAGGTTGACCTTCATGGTCCATCTCTTCACAAATTAGAGAGATCATGCTCAGAATTCTGTCCATGCCTCCACCATATTCCCACCCCAAAAATAAAGGAAACTAGGTTGTTTGCAAGACCACATCACTTTCAGTGCATCTGTTGACCCTGACAGCAATATTTTCTTTTACTGCAGAATCTGTGTGGCTTAGAAGGTGCAGGAGCAGATTAGAGATAGGCCTAGGCTTAAAACTTTGTAACTAACCATCACTTATATTTTGCATAAAGGAAGACAGAGATTTCAAATAAAAAGGCATTTGGCTACTGACTCATTGGTCAGAACTCAAACTAGAATCAATTGACCCTTACATGTCAATATAAATATCACTAAAATTGTATCACAAGCAGTGAGGTTGGGTTTTCTAAGCTTTCACCTTAACCTTCCCTTTGTTACATCTCCAACAGTAAGTATTGATGAGAATAAAATTGATAGGTAAACTACAGAATCATATAGTGATTGGATGGGACCTGCTATAATCATCTGGATCAACCTCAGTGTTCAACCAGGGCCACCTAGAGCCAGTTGCCCAAGAGCCTCTCCAAAGGACTTTTGAGCATCTCCAAGAAGAGAGAGCACACAGTCTCCCTGGGGGAACCTGTGGCACTGCTCAGTTACCCTCACAGTGAAAAGTGTCTCCTGATGTTCAGATGGAACCTCCTGTGTTTCAGTTTGTGCCCACTGTCTCTAGGTTTGTTACAGGGCACTACTGAAAACAGCCTAGCTTAATTTTTCTCAGCATCCTCCCTTCATGTGGATATATATGTTGATAAGATCCCTCTGAGACTTCTCTTACTGAGCATGAACAACCACAGATGTCTCAACTTTTCCTCATAGAAGAGATACATCAGATCCAAATCTGGAACAAAGCCATCCCTGGACTAAAGACCTATTTGTCCAGCTACAGTTGTGAGTAGGGAAGGAAGGAAGGATATAATAAATCCATTAAGACCCTGCCAGTCTTAATAGTGATTATTAGCAGTTAGTTTTGTAATTTGGGCTTAATGGCCTCACTTAACACAAGTTCAGCACACCAAAATTTGTTGTTCTAATTTCAGTGGAGATAAAATGTTAAGCTTCTTTTGAGACTGTGCTATAGATTCGGCTAACAGTGGAAAATTGGCTGCAAGTAGCTCAAAAATATTTTTTTAATGTTCAATTGATTATTGAACATTTCTGTACAGTGTTTTCTAATTAAAGGCTATAGGCCCAGTAGATCTCTTCAGTATTAATAGACATTGTATGCTCTATGTTTTGCTTTTGTTTTGTATATATTTCCTTATACAACCCCAATGAGCATACTTTTTTGCATTCAGAACAAAAGTGAACTGAATAATATTTTCCCTTTTTCCCACTTCTGTCTCCATGAAAGAACTACATCTTATAAAATGCATTTTAATTTAGGCAAACATTATAGAAGAAGTCTATTTTTCCCACAGCTCTTTCTACTTTCCTGCAGATCCAGAGAATTGAACATGATTTCACTGATATGACAGTTGCTGAACCACTACCCACAGCCTAATGCAAAGTCATATAGCAAGAATAACTGGAGGCAGAAGCAGAAAATCTCTGGCAGGAATAGCTGGTAGTTGGTCGTTCTCAACTACCATCTCACTCTCAATGAGAAATGGAGACCAGACTACAGCAATTAAATTCTAGACACAGCAAAGGCAGAGAGTCAGAAAAGGAATTTGAAAAGATGGAGCAAAAGCTGCAAGAGGAATATAAAAAAGGACAAAATTTAGGAGAGCGTATATTGATTGTACATCTCTAATTGTCAGAAACTAAACATTCTAAATTTTGTATCTTTAAATATTATATCTATTTTCAAGAGATATTATTAAATGCTATTAAAGTTTTGCCCTATTTTACTAAAAGAACATAAGCACCTGAAATTCATCAGGTCACTCCATTCTTTCATTTCTAACACTAACTTTACATATTGCCCTACAGATGACAACACAGACTGTTCAGAGTCCATAAAGCTGGGAGTATATAAAGTAGTCCCTGATTACCTAATGTGAAATACAGTCACTATAAGGATACGTATCCTCAGTCTCTGGTTTCCAGCAACATTTCAGCTTTTAGGAGGGGTGTGATGACATAATTACACATGCTTGAGTCTCTTCCTGACAGACAATTGCCTTCTGTCTCTATCTATGACACATCATCAACACTTCTGTAACCTTCTGTTGCCTTTTCTATATCTGCCTCCAGGAAATCTCATCTCAAATACTCAAAAGATTTGGTTCATCAAAAAAGGTTCACAAAAAGTTCCAATATTTTTATTTGCTAATGTTACACAGCTTATACAAGCAAGTACATGCCAGTCCGTACAACTTATTTAAGAAAGACAGTAGGTTTGTACCTTACTAAAACTTTAATTTAACTCCTTTGAGACTCAAAAGTAAATTTATTACAGAAATAGAAAGTTGATAACCTTCTACTTGTTTGCAAGTTGTAGGTAACTGTCTTGGACACTATGAAGCAGGCAATTCAGTCAAACATCTGTCCATGTTATGCTCTGCTTAACTAGACTAAATGTGGCACAATTTTAATTATTTAATGCTGAGAAGATGTCAAGTATCACAGAGATGAATGTGGTTTATACAGATAAGTACCCATTGGAAAAGGCTTCTGGATATGTGTATCTTTAAAGAGCAAATGTGAGCTGACAGCATACCTTCAAACACACCGCCACAAACCAAAAACTTTACCCTAGCCATCGTATAAAAATCTTCAGTAGCTGATGTAACTTTTCTCCACCAGGTCAGACTAGATGATGACTGAATTTCTGCTTTCTTCTGACTAATTGTATAAGAAATTATCTTACAATGACCAAGTTTTATTAGTTAAAGAGCATGTAATTAACTTGGGTTTTACCACTTAGAATTTTGTATGGAAGGTTGCTCATCCATACTAAGATAATATAGAACATAATTCCTATAGAATGAGGACACCTCATATGTACAAAAAGCAGGCAGATTAATTAATGGAGCACCTCACATTCCAACTAAAAATTCTGCAGCTATATGGCAAGAGAAACAGACAAAAACATGGCACTCCCTTTGCCATGCACTGTATTCTTGGAAGCACATTGCATCATGACTGAATCTTTTCTAAATTTAGTGGGGTAAACAGAATTGTGAGTGTACCTTGTGTCAGAACTTATGACAGACATGGAGTTGCAGCTACAGAAACATTTGCATCAAGCAGTGGTCCACCCATACTTATGATGTATACACCTCCCACAAAAAGCCTTTACTTGATATGGGTGCCCCAAAACCAAATTACAAAGATGATCTAAGTAAGAAGAGGTACAAGTAAGTCACCATCAGAGACATATGGTCTGTATGGTATGTGTCAATCTTTCATACATGTGTGGCACAATTAAATAGCACCTGTGTTTCAGTTTTTAGATACTATTTTTTAAAATAGTGTCTCTGTCATTAAAAAAAAGAGACCAAATTATGAAAATTGTGTCTTTTAAGTCTGACGTACAGCATGTGTTCAAATATACACTCACAAAATGGAAACCCATAAATGGCTTTCTAAGTGGAGCAGTGTTATTCATGAAGAAATCTCATGACCGGGGACCTGTTCACAAAGACAGACCTAAAGTTCATTCTGGACTCCTTTTTTTAACACATTTAAAAACAATACCTCAAAATCCATGTTGAAGTTCACTTAGAATATGAATGGGTTTGTTTTCTTGTGGAATTGGGTAGATTCCAATCAAAGTAGACTAATGAAGGCATAGCAGAGAATAGATGAGGCTAAGTGACCACAATTTCAATTCCCTTCAGTGTTCTAATGAAGTGCTTTAAACCTGATAAGAATGCTCAGTCTTAGAGTACAACTTGTTCTACTTGTGCTTATTCTAATAACAATCTATCTATCTTCATTTTACTAATAACAACAAACAAAAGTTAATTTCTTCCTGTGGTAGTTATTTCCAGTAAACCAATAGAATTGCAATCCAAGTTACCCAATACTCAGTATTATTCAGCATTTTGTATTCCAACTAGCTTTATTTCACTACAGTTTTGAAAAACAGACAGTAGATCTAAACTAATTAACTTTGAAGGAGCAGGTTTTGAGTTTTGTTTACTCTCTCCCTTTCTCTGCTCCCTGCCAAACCCCCTCCTTGATATTCCAGGGCTAACAGCTATCCTTTTCTGCAATAGCAAAGAGCTCAGAATATATATGAAATCATTTTGCAGTGTGGAATACCTATAGTAACTTACCATTCATGCCTCTAAATGTACAAAAATCATAATGGAACTATAGAACTAAAGTGTATGTTCTTCAATTTGCTGGATGTTATCAAATGTATGTTTATGCCATTATTAAGAATATCAAGTAGATAATTTAAACCTTAAGGGATGTCATGACAGTCTGTAAACAGAACACATGCAAGCAGATTATTTCACCTGGATAAAACACTGTTGTGATTTCCCTTAGAAAAGAAATAACTGATGTGTCAGAAATGCATTTTTAAACACCCAAAAACTTCTGAAGGTCTAAAAGGCATCTTAAGTCTTTTTATCAGCTGTGCATGGATATACAGGAAGAGAAGCCACCCTAAACAGTATTCAGCTTTTATCTAATACCAGGATGTGGTTGTTTTCCTTGCAATGTCATTTTAATACCCTGTCATATTTGTCTAATTCCATGGCAGGTATAACGTCCTGCTTAAACACTGAATATTGATGAACCTTAGATGTAAATCAACAAGGGAAATTGAAACTAATGGAAAAACAGATACCTAGAGACTGGCTTAAAATAAGCTAAATGGAAAAGCAGAAAACCCTAAAATTAAAGAAAGTGAAGGGACAAACCCTTGGGTTTAAAGCAACTCGATTAAGGTTTAAATATTATGGCATAATATACTAAAATAGTTTTTAAAAAACTTTAGCCATTTACTTAGGAAACAACACATAGAAATTCTGACTAAGCATCTTGAATTACACATTATTTTTATCAAATTACCCAAACATTATTTGGAAGTATGTAATGAAATGTAACACGTGAAAACACGTGTTAAGGCTGCCAGTACTTAACATTTCATACACAGATAAGGACACTCACAGTCAGCCCAAACATGACTACTGTTTATTACAACATTTTTGTTTTAGAGAACTCATGAAAGCATCAATGTTAAGGTGATGACTTTTGACCAGAACAATAGTAATCTGTGGGCTGAAAGAAAATATATATTGCAGTGTAAGCCCTAGTGGACAGTAGTGCACATAATAAAACTACCAGACATAAAATGTTAGGGGTATAAAAACTTAAATTTTTTAGAAACTCCCTATTGACTAGTTGTTTGACATATGGCCAACAGGAAACATGGAACAAGAATGACACCTAGTGGTTCCATAGCCTTTCCATCAGGGAGGTTTCTTGTTTCTCATCATTTGCAAATATACAGTCACATATATACAAACAAACATACTTTTTTTCTCAGTCTTCTAACTGATTTTACTTTTCAGTCTTCTAAAATCAATGTTCATCATCCCCACATTGTCCCTGATTCAGCTTGCAATCTCATGAGACAATCTATAAATACCAGGTAAAGGAGAGATGCCCTTAACTTTACTCCATTTATATTCCTCACGCCTGACAGCTGCAGAATGCTGATGTGCAGAAGCAAGTGTATATACCTTTTTGACTTCTTTTTGATTGACTAAATGGTCTTTTTTTATCAGCTGACCCCCCTCAGATTTGCTTTCATTAGCTATTAATTTTCTCTGAAGAATTCTTAGAAGAAATATTAAAAAGAGAATAAAATATTTCTGAACTTTATTGGCTGAACAGGGATCCATCTTCCACTACGACCAGATCCTTGAAAAAGGCTGAAAGATGGATTAGTGGAGAAACTGGCAAGTGGAACTAGCAGTTGTATGTAGATGAATATATTGAATAAAAAATCCCAGCCAAAATTAAAATAAATTATCACCTGGTTTTTTTAAAGATAGTCTTGACATAAATGTTTTGTAATGCTCAGTTTAATTTTAAAATAACAATGTCATGATCCTTTCTTAATATTTACCTGAAAAAAACAAATGCCAAATCTTATAAAAATCCATAAACAAGCAGAGAAGAAAAGATTGGTTTTCCAAAACCATGTGCCTTAAATAAGCAGTAATGCTTTCACTGTTCCCTGAAATATTCTACCCTGTGCTCTCCTCAGAAACACATGAATACTGTTGATTGACAAAAGCCTGCAGAGATATGAATCAGAACATTTTAATGTTAATTTATATGAAGATGTAATGATATTCTACTGCATATTTTTCTGCTTCTGAATCTATTTCTGGACCACTAGTAATAAAAAGGCACTGCTTCTTTCAAAGGTCTAATTACAAACCTCTAGAGAATACAGTGCAATGGAATTTAAACATTGTCACAGTCACTGACCTCGAGCTGAACAGAGAAAGCACATCTGATACAGTCCTTCACTGTATTTTTCATTAGTGGTAAAAACCCACATCTAATACTGGTTATATTTATTTACATGCCATGCTGCATTATAGCGACAAGATGTAAGAAAATATCTAGATTAATTCTAGACAGATAAAATGTACTCTGCTTTTCATGAGCTTATCCTTGTGAGTCAGGCTTGAGAAGTGCTATGAGCTTTTCTATATGATAAACAAAGATTTTCTTTACGCAGAAAGCATGATGGACTGTGTCATGGTGTAACCCCAGACAGTGGCCAGGCATCACACAGCCTCTCAACTACTGCCCCTGCAGTGGGACAGAATTGGGAGGGCAAAGGAGAGAAAACTCCTGAAACAAACACAGTTTAACAGGGAAAGAAAAAGGAAAGCAAAAGTCACACTTGAAAGCAAAGTGAAACAACAAATTAATTCCTCATTTCTCATGGGCAGGCAGGTGTTCAGCCATCTCCACAAGACCAGGGATCCTACAGTTCCCCCTTTTTCTCCCAGCTATATATACCAAGCATGACACCATCTGCTGTGGGATATGCCTTGGGTCATTTGGGATCACTACTCCCAGCTGTGTCCCCTCCCAGCTCTGTGTACCCCCAGCTCCTTGCTGGAGAGTTGGGGGGAGAGGCAGAAAAGGCCTTGGTTCTGTGTGAGCACTGCCCAGCAGTAAAGAAAACAACCCTGTATTTTCAGCACTGTGTTCAGAACAAATTCAACACATAGCCCCATACCAGCTCCTATGAAAATAAATTAGCTCTATTCCAGCCAAAACCAGCACAGACTGCTAGATAAGTGTCTTAATATGCTGGCCACTTTGTTGAGGATGAATGCTGATTCCTGAGAAATACTATATTTTCATGTTATGAAAATTGCAGTCTAATCTAAGCCTTACTTGTGATATGCTCTTGAATGCTTTTGGTAGACTTTATCAGAAAGACAGCTTTCAAAAAATTCTAATATAATGGGTGATATATTAAGGTTTATTATTAAAATTATGCAGGAGTGTGGAGGGAAGAGTGCAGGGATGTATACATGTTCTGTTAAAAGATTTGTGGGTTTATCATTGCATTATAGCTGTAATTCATTTTATAGCAATGAATTTAGTCAATGCATGTAGCAATTGTTTCCTCTTCTTTTTCAAGAAAAGCTTGGTCATCTAATTCATTTGCTTGTGTAGAACTGAGATTTTTGTTGTTAGGTTCCTGATTTCTGTTTAGACTCAGTCTAAACAGAACTTCCTTGTGATTTAAGTTCTCCACCTGTAAAACTGAGAAGGTAATTTCTGTCTACTCCCTTTTATTCAGCTCTGCCTGTTTAGGTAATAAAGTATTTGAGAGAAAGCATGTATTCATTTATTTTAATATATAGATTTTAGCAGCAATAGAGCATTTTTGCTCAGGTCACCAGAAGGATCTAGACTGATTAGAATTAAAAAACAATGGCTGTTGCCTTGTTGCCTTTTTCCCAACCTGGAAATGAAACTCAAGGGAATTTTAGTAAGGAGGTAATATAAGAGCAGCTCTTTATTTGAAGGCCTTCAGGGGCAGTTATGGAAAGATGTCCACAAAAGCCCACCACCCCAGGTTTTAGGAAATTAACATAATTGATAAAAAGCACCAATTAAGAGGACAAGTGGTGATGCAGGTCCCCTCCAGGTCAAGCCCTTTCTCCGGAGCCCCCCTCAGCACTGGCTGTACTTTGCCCATGAAATGTATCTCACAAGAGTCGTCCTCAGCCTTGGTTCTCAGGAAGAACAAAGACAGCATGGGGCCTTGTACCTCCCGGGGCTTGGAGCTCTGGAATTTGTTTTGTCTTTCTGCCATGGAAAGGCCATGGAAAAGTACTGGGAAAACTAGCCATTAATACAGTAGGCTTACAGAACTACTAATATATGTGCAAAGAATACAGAGCACTTATAAAAGCCAAAAAGGCAAAAACCAAATGGCATCAGCCTTAGATCTCAGGTCAGAGGAGCCTGATGTGTCTCTTGCCCTGTCCTTCACATTCTTCATTTGCTGATGTATATTTGAGTCTACCACATCTCTGTTGTGTCTTTGTTCTTTCTTCTTCCTCAAGGAAGGCAGCCTTACAGTCTCCCTTAGTTGTATCTCTGTTGGTAGATTTGAGAGTTCTAGGGAACATTCCTAGGCATGGAACTCTATTATTTATTGGGGTAGATTGCCACATTTTCTCGCACTGTTCTAAGACAGAAAATTGTCCATTTTTCAAGGAATGCCTGGGCATGATTTCAGTTTCACAGTTTTCTTTATGAAGTCTTCTGTGGAAATGGTAAGCTATAAAAGAGGTTACAGCAAAATATGTGTGGTATGGTCAAAGTTTAAAAAATGTGTGACCATAGTGAATGGTCACCAGCAAACAAAATGGATAATTTCTCATCAGCACCGTAACATCTGGATGCCTCTTTGGAGCACATATTTCTGAAGCTACCTGAATTACAAACTCACCACAACATTTTGTAACAAGTATCTCCATGAAACCTTCCTTAAACTTCTGGCTTATTGCTACTCCTTTATGTTTGTTGCACAAATACTTCCTGCGTTCTTTTGAGGCAGGAGAGCTCTTCTGAAAGGAAAATTAAAGGAAGAAAGCAAAGAGAAACTGCGTAATTTTTCTCACTTATTAAATCTTAATTTAAATAGTGTCTAAATTAATAATTCATAGCAAACACATTGTGTGATTAATCAAGACCCCTTTTGTATTATGGTATTATTTGCATTACAAATATACATTATTTATTTTCTTAGTGCAACTGCTTTTAAAAGTATAGTTTAAAATAAAGCTGGGGGTTGACTATATCTGGGAGAGTAAGCAGAAAGAAATTATTTTAAATGTGTTTAAAATATTGATTCTGTGTCCTATAAATATTTTTTAAGTTATCATCCCTGGAATAAATTTTCTACCACAGTATTCAGCAGCCAGCTGCAGAGTAGAAAATTAAGACCTTAGTGTAAGTCCTAGGAAATTACTTCAGAGAACTGCATTAGTTTGCTTGCAGTTCATACATTCTCACAAGAAGTTCCAGCTTATATGTTAGATCTTTCTCTGGCTCATTTAATTTCTTCTGTATCAAGCACATTGTAAGGGGAAAGTGGACCCTGCCCTTTGCGTCCCACAAACTCCCATATTTCCTACTTTCTGTTTATTTTTGAAAGTGAGAGATATTTCCCTCCACTCTTTGTGAATAAATCTCAGATTGCCTCTCTTTTTATATTCATACCAGAAAAGCATCCTGCCCTGAATACTCATTTGAAAGGCATCGTGAAAAGGAGGCACACATAGTGAGACAAGTTCATTTGAACAAAGAGTCACAATAATCCTTTAAACACCATCTTCAAGTCTAGAATGAAGGTTCAGGTCATTTCTTGTTCTGTCTCCACATAATAACGGAAAATTCCAATTTCCTGTTACAGCATGTGTGTAGAAAATCCACTTTAACAGCTGAAATAGCTAGAATTTCGAGCATGTGTCTCTAACCTACCCAGGTGAGTCTTCATATGCTTTGCTTGCTCAGGAAAGTGAGGAGACTATTTCATCACACTTAGAGTCTGTTGAAGGAATTAAACTAAGCAAAAAGTAAAAGCAAAAGAATACTGTCAAAGAGTTTTATTCACTCCAAGGTTTTCTCACTTTCTGTGCAATGAGTCTTGCTTGGAAAAACACGGCCTCAGGACGATGTGATTAAAGACTATTAAATACTCAGCAAATGGCCATGGCATCAAACAGAAAGAAGAGGACTGATGAGAGAACAAAAGGAAATCTTGCACGTCAGACCAGTGTAAAGAGCAAAATGTAATCTCTTACCTTATCACCTTCATTGTGTATACAACTGCTGTAAAAAAATCCTTTCTAGAAAAATGACTTTTCCAGAAAGTTATCAATAAATGAGAGTTCAGAAGAGAGAACAATTTACTGATATTCTGAACCTGAATAGTCAGTTGCTTGTGTAAGCCAAGCTTTGTTTTCTTTTGCTTTAATTTGTTCTCAGTTTTATTACAACCCCTCAGGCTCTGGAAATGGGTATCTTCAATTACAAGTTATTTAAATCACTTGTTCCAGAAAAGTATTTGCTATTTTGATCAACTTTTGAATGCTAATTAGAATATTCTTCCTACTGCTTTTCTCCTTAGGAGCTAGAAACTAAGCTGTGTAAATCAGCTTTTGATGATGTACACAGTGGTATGTTTGACTCTGAATGTTTAAAGAGAAGGAAATGTTGCAATAGCATATTTACCACAACCGTATTTGATTGCTCTTTGTCAAGAGCAGCGAAGAATGGCAGAGGAAAAACAGGTTTTATACCTAAGTGGTTAGACTGCAGTTCAGGAGATCAGTTATTTTGAATTAGTTTTTATGAATGAGTTTCTTAAAAGACTAGGTTAGTTATTTTTCCACAATGCTTTTCCTGTCTGAAAATTAAATCCCAGTACCTTATCTCAAAAATGGGACACAAAATTACCTACCACACCAAAATGCTTTGAGGCTGTTTACAAAGCTTTCATCACCCTCCTCAAAAATTATAACTACTGCATATGACCTGGGAGTCATATTTTTTTATTTTTAAACAGCTGAATATCTACAGGAAAACAAGCAACATTTTCTTCATCACTCTCCATACTACCTCTTTCCCAAAAGGTATTTTCTTCATAATTAAATTGTATAGGATGCTAAATAGTAGCCAAACCTAGTCTAGGATCCTGCCAAATCAGCATGATGTGCCTAGTGAGACAAACATAAGTCAGGTAAATTTGTTTCAATGGACTGAGAGGAGAAATTAAGACCCAGAGTGCTCACCCCTGGTGTGCTAGGCACGAAGGTGCTGCGGTTCCTGGTGCCCAGGTCCAGCCTGGGCACTGAGACTGACCACACAAACACACTCTATGTACACACTCTGGACTAAAGCAGCAGATCAATTGCAAGATGAAAATAGTGCCCTTAGAGCTGACAACACAAAGAACAGTCACATAAATTTAAAGTAGCTTAATCAGGATTGGAACTAAATGGAAGAGGCTCAAATGGTCCCATCTTTTTCTTATTTTCTAGCAACCCAGACTGAAAGATTGCTAGCAGATCTCATGTCCTCCACACACACACCTTTACACAGGGCACTGTGTAGCAGGCCTAGCCTTCCCTGCAGCTAGTGCCCAGATCTCATGCCACACCTACTGGCTAATCCAGATGGATATGTGCTGCTGTCTCACAGGAACACCTCATTCTCTACAGGAGCTGGCCCTCAGGGCTGCGTTCTCCTCCGTATCTCCCGGGCTACCTGAACTGCTTGGCAGTGTGTCTGTCTTGAAGCCTGAAAGCTTCTTGTACCGAAATACACGCAGAGTAGAGATCTGTGCATTCCCACAGCAAAATGTCTAGTGAATGTATAATCTAAGCTTACATGTCTGCCCCTTTCATTCCCCTTTCTCTCGTTTTGCTATCCTTGTTCCCTCCAGATCCAGCATTTCTCTGCTCATGTCTCTTCCCAAATAAACAGCCTGCTTCATATTACTTTTCCTGCATTCAACCCAGTCTTGCTCATCCACACCCAAGTCTGCTATTTTTGAGGGAGTGGAGAGAGGGCTACAGGTTTGGCTATGTGAATGTTTTGTGAAACCTCCTTAAGGGAAATCTATCAGTGTTGTTTGGTCTGTAGAGTAACATCTGTGCCTGGATTCTTGTCTACCTGTATTCTGCTCTATAAATTTATCTGGGCAAACTGTAAGGCTTATCTCACTTCTGTGCATAATTCTAAACTAACCAGGTGTTAGATGTCAAGACAACTTAAAAATAATTCAGAATTTACTCAAAGTTTATGATGTCAAGACTAAAGATGGAGGAGAAGGAGGTATCAGACGGACAGCAGTGTTAAGATTTTATTTCATTAGCTAAGCCTTTTGAATATCAAATATCACAAGCTTTTGCAGCCTGGCTCTTCTCTTTGTGTAACTGAATATCTTTCAAAGCTAGAATTAACCACAAGCTGATTCTGAATTACAATCAGAACTCTGGCTTCACACGGATAACTGAGACTTGGCTGTATAACACTCCAGGGATCCAAATGGATATCTATAGTTTGTTCTGAGGGAATAGAAAAGCAGTTTGTTACAGTGGTATAGCTACAGTCTTTGTAATAATTTTGTTCTTGAATTTCAGATTTGAGCACTTCTGAAGCTATCTCAGATGTGTTAGGTTTCCAAGTATTCTAAAATGCTTATTATTTGCTGTCTGGACCTGGAAAATAGTGGATTTGTAAGTGTGAAGTAGAGAATAAGAAGGTTTTCTAGTCATTAAAAAAAAAATTGTTGGGGACGGGGTGGTGTATAAATAGTTCAGAACTCATCCATATTTGGTGGTTCTGGTTTGGTAGTTGTGTGTCTCACTGTCTGCAGGGGTATGTAGTGCTTCAGATTCAGTGGAAATAAACAAAGGAAAAAGATTTTTTGCCACGGTGTATTTATGAGACTATTGACAGCAGCTCACAGGAAAGAGCATACTAGTACAAAGATTTCCACTTAATGTGATCACTAGCTAATTTGATCCTCCCTGTTATTTGATTTGATCTCCAGGAAATAAATCATTTCCATTGATTCTTACTGTGGATTCTTATTGCTTATTTTGTTCACGTCCACTTCAGCTAATCCTAGATAATTCAATCAACATTTATTGAATCTGTCATGGAAAAGGGAAGAGTAATCATGTTGTTTACAACATAAAAATAGATTTGTATCATGTGTCTTTTCTATTCTGCTTTTCAGTTTTCCTGCATCAGTAGATTATGAATTGAAATTGGTAGTTACCTTTGAGAGAAGCTAGAAATTTACATTTTATGACACCTGCAACATGGCCAAGCACAAGATAAAATTAAAAATGTAAATGCTATCAACACGTTTCTACTTTGATTTGTACTGATGTATAAAAGGGTCCACACTGTTGAAGTCAGGAAATCTACTCTGACAGGAAAGCAATCAAGCCAAGAGATTACATCTTTGGTCTGTTTGATCATTAGGTAATAACATGCACAAAATGTTTGTTTTAAATTGAATTTTCAATAGTTCTTTTTTTCCTCAGATCATTTTATCAACATATATTTTGGGTGCTTTTTAAAGTCCACTGTAGATAAATTATCTACTTGCTTAATATGATCCAAGTAATGTGAAAAAAATAGCCAACCCACAATAAGAATTCAGTTGAGTCAGTGGCTGTGAAACATGTGGGTGGTAAAAATTAAGTTAATTATAATGGGAGCATTAATTAGTCTTTTGAACCACTATTGCAAAGGGATTTCCTACTAACTACTACTAATAACATGAAGGGGCGCCATGGAAATGATTCTCCCCCTCACTGACTAGTGATCATATTCCCTCAGCATCAAGTGTGAAAATACATAATTTTCTTAAACACAAGTGCTTTCTGCATCTTTATCTCAAAATATGGAACCCCAAACAAGTTCCCCTATTGACCAATGGATAATCAGGATTGGATTTTAGTTAATTTTCAGTGTTGTGACTGCCTTTTTTATGAAGATACCAGCAAGCAGTAACTCAATAGAAACTGGAAATGTTTCATATGCAAACAACTGCTTCTAATTGCATCTCTGCTCTAATTTTATCATGCTTCATTTTTATGATCAGCCACTCAAAGAGGGGTAGATATTTTTGTTGCATGACTGACAGGTTTTTGTTGTATCTATCAGCAAATAAGTACAATTTTATTATAAGGAGATTGTGTTTATTTTAAATAGTCTATATATATATACACACACATATATATATATATATATATATATATATATATATATGTTGCAGATTACTGCATTATAGAATATAAGACAGTAGTTAAAAATCTAAAGCCCAATGTATATACATTTTAGAACATGATTTTAGTTCAGGGATAGGTATAAAGAAATGCCTGAGCATGATCACTATTTTCAGATCTGTGTTAAGGACCTACTGAATATTTAACTCTAGAATGTTCTCTGCTCCAAGGAAAATGGGGAAACCCATCATATAAGTCTTCCTTTTATAAAGTTTTCTTGGAAAGAGATGGTCATCTTAGTGAAATGCAAATGAGTGTGCTAAATATTGAGCTAGGACATTGTCACTTGTCTAAATCATGTCTTTGATTTTGCAACTGGAATTACAGTAAGCATATATTAATGTAAATTAAATTCAGTACTTTTCCATCTCTTTAAAACTTTCTAAAATATTTAAAACTTTGTCGTGTAAAAACTCTTGAAGAATTATCTTTCATTAATCTATCAAAATGCTGTTATATGCTGTTATATCACAGGACAATGATAGCTATTTTTACAACTAAATGCATTTATTAGTTGGACGTATAATTCAGCATATAAATTTGTGCATTATGTGCAGAGACTGGAAGATACCAATACCCCAATTTCCAAGAAATCAGCGTTCCAGTATGTGGTTCCAAGGCTCATAAACTTGACTCCTCTGCAAGATACATAAGACAATAGTTGCAGGTTTGATCTTGTCCATGCTGCATAAGAGAGAAACTTGTGAGAAGCAGGCGATTCTGATCTGACAGGAACTGGTTTCCATCCCTAAATCTGGACAAATCCATAATCTTTAAAGAGTAAGCAACATACAGTTTTTTTAAACAAAGAACTCCTGCAATAGCTGAGGGCAATAGTCCATTTTGACTAGTTTCACATCTCCAGCTGTGCTCCATCCCCACTGATTCAGAAGGAACATGCAAGATAAAACAAATGGCATTGTTCTAGCTAATTATGCATCATAAAAACCCATCTTCATGAGGTATCACATACTAAAAATTACTATTCCTTCCCATTAAATATGAAAGAAGCCTAAGGTGACAGGTCCAGTTGTAGATAAGTATATTTTGTAGGTGGATGAAGTCTACCTACCATGCCTGTAGAAGTTCAGGAAAATAATGAGCCAAAATAATGTGCTGGTTTGTTTCAAATTTCAAGAGTGTATTTTTTCATCATAACACTTTGGTATTTTTGTATAGAGGTTTCTGGAATGAGCTCAGACTCCCAATCTCTGTGCAGTGGCTGTTCATTTTCTTGCACAGAAGAGAAAAACACAGGCAAGATAACTCTAGCCCAGACAGACTCCATATCACTTCTGGAATTAAATGTAGATCTTGTAAGAGCTACAACATCTTCTGGAGAGAGGAGACACTACCTTCTATTGCCTACAAGAATTTAGGGTGACTAAGTCCTTAAATGTATTTCTTTCTCTTAAATAGCTTAACCTAGGAGGAAGAAATCTGGGGTTTTGTGTCCCTGTAGAGATTGGTGCACTATTTTCATGGAACCTTGGAATAAGAAGAAATTAGTCTTGCAAATTCAGTATGATATTAAACATCTATTGGGTAAATGTAATAGCAATGCTGTGTTCCTTGCAGGCAAATTGCACTAATCTTGCAAGAGTAAACTCTAGAAATTCAAAGAAAAGACAGCAATAAAGGTATATTTAAATGCACCAGTACTGATCCAACCATCTGTAATGGAATAAAATAAACTAATGAAAGCCAAAATAAACCAATGATGCAGTCAGTTTAAATTACTAATTACTTGAAGTTGTGTACAAGCCTGTAAGATAAAAAAACAAACGAAATTTCCTTCTGAAATTAATTGAAAATTCAATTCAGTGTTACTGCAGGAAATCCATAAAGCTCAAGTATCCTTGCCATGAATTTGTTGATAGGCAGGAAAGATAAGTCACTGGAATCAATGGTACTGAACCAGGATCTCTTGCAAAGGCAGAAAAATGTTTTGTCTATGTCGAAAAAAATCAAAATATCAGATTAATTAAGTTCTCTTCTCATTATTCGGCAACTTCTCCTTCAGATTCAGAAAGATTTAGAACTGATTTCATTTTAGAACAGTTTAGATTTAGAACTGTTCCCTGTATTTATATGCTACCATTTTAGTACTAACCTTGCTGCAACTACCAGCAGGTTAAGGTACTGCATAACAGCTGCAATCCAATAAAGGCTGACCAAAAGCTAACACAAAACTCAGTATTTTTCACATTTTGATCTTAAAGTGTGAAAAGGAAGACCTGGACTTTAATTTCAAAATGAACATAAAAAGCAACAAGTACTAAGGTGCAATGACGTCCTGGTTTTATTGTTGTTGAGAATCCAGAAAAGAAAAGTTATTTTGATTTAAAATAAGTAGTGGCTTATACAACACCATGTCTTAGTACCATCATAAAGATATTTATCTAGAGACACAGGCATCTGATGACTGTTATTTAAAATACTGTGACTACACCGAGTCTTCAAATCTAAGAAAAAAAAAAAAAAAACGCATCTGTACAATCACAAGTCTGATGGAAAGAGTGGACACTGTGTGATTTTCTCCTTTTAGAGTAAGAACACAGTAAACCAAAGCCATTAGAAAAGTTTAAAAATGGCCAAAGGGGTGACTCTCCAAGGAAGTGCTTGCCAGGATGTTTTTTTGGATGTGGAAGGTTCACAGATTCAAAGGAAAATGCACAAATTCATTACAGTAATCCATTGTGGTTCAGTGTGGAAACCAAATTCAACTCAGACAGTCACAAATCTGCAGAATCATTGAACAGTTGAGGTTGAATCATGGGGATCATCTAGTCTAACTTTCTGCTAAAAGTAAAGTGAACTTCCAAATGTCTCAGGTCCAAGCATGAAGATCACACAACCACTCTCACCAAGCTGTTCTATACTCAACAACTATTTACAGTAAGAATATTTTCCATGTACCTACTTGAAATTTCTCTCACTGCAAGTTGTGATCATTGTTCATTACTTATTGCCAATGCACGATGCATCTCTGAGAAAACTGATGTCTTTTTCTAACTCTCCATTAAGTACAACAATCACATCACACTTTAGTGCCCTCCTTCAACCACACAACAAAGCCAACAAACCTCTCCAACATGTCCATTCACACTGTATGCTCTATTTCTCTACCCCTTTTAGTGAGGTAATTTTCTGGGCATCACTTCCTTGGGCAATAAAACACCTGGACACAAGCTCTATGTGGAAAATTACTACAGACTGGAAATTGGAGATCTGAGTGCAAATTGCTGTCCTTACATCCTTTTCTAGGCACCTGTTTTGGGCAACTATGGAAGAAAGAATAGCAGGTTAAAAGGACTTTGAATTGACCCAGCATGTCTGTCTTTATATTCATTATTATGAGCTTATTATTTTTTCTTTTTTATCGCCTTTAGCTGTTATTTGTATTACCACAGTGCTTTTGATCAGTTATCCTGTTCTCAAGAAAGAGGATCAGGGCCAAGTATAACTTCTTCTGAACATTTTTTACCTGTCCTCAGCCAATATCAGGTCTCCCTTTTGTGCGTTTCTGTGGCTTATTTCACTTTATTCAAATGAAATCTTGCCTGGCAGTGGTTTAATAATCAAAGACTGTTGGTTTTACTGTATTTATCATAAGTTAAATGCCAAAAATACTGCACCTAATCATCTGCTTGAAATATGACTCCAGAGAAATAAAAAAGTCTAAATGGACCATTTTCTGCTAAAATAAAAGAGAAAGTATGAATGTCTTAATCCCCTTTTAATATTTTAAATGAATAAAGACATTTTTAAATTTTACTAAATGACTCTATTGTATTTAAACTCCACATTAAATTTTCTTTCTGTAATGCTAATCAAAATGGTGATTATCAGACAGTACACTGTTTGCCTGGGGTAAAATTTATTTTTATAAGAAATGTAATATTTTCTATTCAAATATGCCAGCTGCTCAAATTTTCTTCAATAAAATGATATCTAAAAAAGGGATGATGTGCTTTTTTCTAATCTCTGCCTTTCATACTCTCATCCCATAATGAATAAATTCTTTCACTTCTTAAAGTCAAAACTCTAGTGAAGCAGGATTCCGTAGTGAAGATTTTCCAAGGCTTATGAAAGCAAATAGAGAAAAGAAAAACCAATACATTAATAGGTCACAGCCTCATTTATTTTCTTAATCAGAGGAGTAAAGGCAGAATGAGAACCATACATTTGCTCAAAATCTAAATATTTAAAGTGTGTAATGTTATCTAGTGACTTGCTGCAATTTCTCTCATGGTGCATGGCTTGCAACAACCACAAGTCTACAGTCAGGAACAAGCCTGGTTGTGCCTGTTTAAAGGAGGAACAGAAGACAAATATTATTTGTTTGCCTGGAGTCTAAAGAAATCATTAACAAATTTGTGGGGTTTTAAGTTATCAAGTGTGACTTCACAGTGCTTCCAACACCATAAAAGTTGAAATCTCTTCAGTCTCAGTTCATATCCACTTTTTTAGCTGTTCACACACCTTCTCTGGTATATTCAGCCTCCAATACACAAAAACTTGCAAACAAACTCGTGGCCTAAAAACTGCATCTGCTGTGGAAAATACTTATTCTCTAATCAGGTCCTGTCTAATTATCTTCTGGCAGAGAAGAAAGTTCTTTTTTCTAAGAGAAGTCACAGAAAATGGGGGTTGGTGCCCCCAGTTGGACATTTTCTCAGACATCTGCCCTGCTGCTCTTCTACATGCTACCAAGTTGTTCAATTCTGCCATGCAATTCTCTTGTACCAGCATTCTCTACTCCATTTCAGCCAAAGTAAGATGTATTATCAAAGGATGTTTAAACAGCTCTAGGGTAATTTATTAATATTTGCTTAAATTTATAACTTGGAATATGTCAAGGCCCACCAGTACAGGAAGACAATGTACATAGTCCCCCTTCTGTGTGGCTTACATATGCCTTTATTAGCTAAAGCCTAAGAATTAAAAGATCAGCCTTTAGACTGATCTGTGTATGTTCCCCAGTCTACCTTTTCACTGAAATTAGGGTTTCTGATTTCTCTGATACAGAGAGAGTTTCCTTGAATATGGTGGATCAACAAATATGCTTTGAAATTATACTTTCTAATTCATCAAACGACTAGGTGACTTTCCTTTTAATTTGAAAACTGTATTGTTCAAGACCTCTCCCAACTAATTCCTCCTACAGCAGAAAAATATCTTTCTTATTTTAGCCACATAGAAAGAATAACACAATCCTTAACCACACCTTTAAGCCAAAGAGTACATTTTCCAGGTACTGCAGCTGTAATTCTCTGTGATCCTCTCTTCTCCAGCTCAATGCCTGAGACATTTCTATTGCTGGGATTTGTCTCCACTGTTTATAATGTTTAATTCCATTTACTCTCAGAATCCTATCCTAGTCAATACTGCATTCACCCCCTTGTTTTAGTCTTCTACTTCTTAACATTGAGGTTGTCCTTGTATACTGCATTTCCTCTCTGTTTTAAATACTGGTTATGTAATCTTCCTGATTATCCAATGGCCATTGATTTTGTTTCTCTCATTCAGCTGTGGTCTGTCATATATCCACACTTGATATCGAGGAGACAGCTTTGATCATCCTAAAAAGCTTTATATGGGTTGAGAGCATCTTTCTTCTTATCACAGTTCTAAAAAATAAGGGTCAGCAGTGATTGGACTAAAATCATCACCTTACATGAAGATTGCCTTTATGTGGAATGATTTAGGAAGTCAGCTGTAGACATAAAGCACTAAGATGCCATTTAAGAGGTATAAGCCAGCTTGGATGAGATTAAAAACACATAGCAACATCTATATGACTAGATCTAGAAATACTTCTGGTTTCTCAGGTTCAAGGGTTCGTTATGACTCTACTCCTCTACATGATAAAATCCAGGGAAGATTCTTGTCTTCACATTTCACCACATGCTCTGGGTTCTACTGAAAGTCAGACATGTATTTGGTATATACACCACACTCTATGGCCCCCTTTCTAGATGAAGTATCTGGGGGTCAGTTATGCAATGGTACAATGCAATACTTTACAACCAGTAAGTGGCAACACATAGTCTAAAATTTACATGTCCTTGGAACACAGGTGAGATTATGTTGTCTTCTCAGCACATGCAAGTTTAAAACTACATAGCATTCATAGATGAGAATGCCCATCCTGGAATGTGTAAAAAGCTGATAATACAGATAGGTTAAAAAACTCTTCTTCATTCTGGCATATTTTTTGCTAAAAAGATCATTATCTTCTCAGTGAAACTAAATCCAAACATTCCAATCAAAAGTTCAAACTACTGCTCATTTCTGAGGATTTCATGTGTTGCTACCTGCCAATAATGAAAAAGCACATGTATTCTCTCTTTTAATGTCTGTGTAGGATCTATTGCTCCTCCTCATTATTCCAAAAACAATATATCTTGCTGGTGCTATATTATTCCTCCCACACTTCCTCCCGTGCTGGTTTTGGCTGAGATAGAGTTAATTGTCTTCAGAGTATCTAGTAGGGAAGGGGCTATGTTTTGGATTTGTGCCAAACACAGCAGGGATGGTTTTGTTATTGCCGAGCAGTACACAGAGTCTTTTTTGGCTTTTTCTGCTCCTCACACCACCCAACCAGAGGGGAAGCTGGAAGTGCACAAAAAGTTGAGAGGGATCACAGCTAGGACAGCTGACCCCAACTGACCCAAGGGTCCTAGCAAATAAAAGGCCTGGGCAGTAGAAAGCAGAAAAAGAGCAGGTTAAGACAGTAACCTGGGTATACTTTTGCTAGGAGATCTGAGAATTCAGCTCACTCCAGGAGCTGGTTGAACACACACACTTTACTGTACACAGATCTTAGTTCTGGAAGCACAAGTGCTTTTTCACGCTGGAGGCAGATACCCAGGTATCAGAGGAAGAGAAACCTTTGTTTCTCTACTCCAGGACCAATTTAAACAGGCAAGTTTTGGCTGTTTGTCCTGCAGGAAAGGTAAGTATGCTGAAACCCATTAGGACAGTCTTCATGCTGTTCTTTTAACAGACCAGAAGCATTACATTACAACCACACCCCTCTTTTCTTTTGATCACAGTGCCACTGTTACTGGGATCACACTGAACTGATTACACCCTTGAAACAAACTGAAAGATGGTCCCTCCCCCACAGTTTGGCACAACAATGAGAATTCTGCAAAAATTTCAGAAACAGAAAGGTGTAAGTGGAGCATTTCTTGACTATAAATGAGCTAGTTCACACCATTCTTATTTCTGGAACAGACACTTTTCTAACAAAAAGATTTCCTGATAGTTTCAAGAAGTGATCCTATAAGATTTCAGAGTAAGATTGGTTTGGCCTAATGGGTGCTGAATGCTTAGTGATAAGCCTCAAAAACACTCAAAAGAAGTACTGCCTTGGCTTTCTCCTCAGTGTGCTGTTCTTTTTTATCCCTGTTCTTCACGTCATGTTTGAGTCTGGGGAGCAGCTTGTTTGCCAGAGGCTCTTGATCACGGGCTGTGACTAAAGCACCACACAGGGAATTCTGTTTTCTTACTAACACACAGCCCAGTGGAGTCTGCCTGGAAAAAAAAAAAAAAAAAAATATTTTTGTCTATCCTCTAGTCAAAACACTCAGCAAGGGCTAAATTGGTTACCAATTTTGTTAGGATTTAACTTCTCTCTTTAAAATTTCCTGAGGCTGCTCAGAAATATGTTCTCAGTAAC
This sequence comes from Onychostruthus taczanowskii, assembly GCF_017590055.1. NCBI lineage: Eukaryota > Metazoa > Chordata > Aves > Passeriformes > Passeridae > Onychostruthus > Onychostruthus taczanowskii. Next base: position 14,906,328 of record NW_024497629.1, on the reverse strand, counting down.
CTTTTCTTTGATAGGAATGTCTTTCTTGCTCTAACCCTTTCACAGAAAATCACTTTCCATTTCAATTCTTACTGTGCTACCTCAAAAAGAAATGACTTTTATAACAATCTTCAAAATATTTTTGTCTTCTCCTACATTTGTGTCAAAGGCTAAGATTTTTCTCCCTTTCCAAGATTTTTCCTTCACAGATGCGCATGGGCCTAATTAGAGCCCTTGGCTGGATGTTTCTAATGAAAGTTCACATTTAAAAAGCTGTAGTATTGGAATGCATCTCGTAAAGGAATCTGGAAGTAAGCAGTTATACTTCAACAGTGAATATTGCTGGTTTTGGAAGAGTAAGACCACTGGGAACTTTTTCCTTAATTGGAGGGTAAAATTGTCTGAGGATTAAAATCATGCCTAAGTTAGGCTAAATCTGACCTGAAAAGAAACAGCTTCCTTTGTCACAGAAGGATCCTTCACAGTCATTCATTTTGTCACACAATTTCCTCCCTCTGGGAAGGACACAACATCATCTCATAATGCAGTGAAGTACTTTGTGTGTAAGTGTCTGTATCCTGTGGTGACAAAACTGAGCTACTGCTGTTCAGCAAACAGACTACCCCTTGTAGCACCTGAGCTCCTGTGTGACACACCATGGTGACTGATGGTGCTCTGCTGCACTAGGTTTTATTTCTTCTGAGGTTAAAGGCATTGCTATACTATTTTTTAACAGTCACTGTCCTCCACAACTCTGCTTTAGCAAACTGAGCCCATTAAAGTCTCCCTAAATACATGGATCATTAAGCTTGATGACATAGGAGCTGAACTTTACAGTCACAAGCTTCCCTCAGAATCACAGAATTTATAAATCTAGATGGTAAGTGCCCGTTAAGTAAACTGTATGGTCACAACTATTCTGCAGCTAATATCTCTGGCACAGATGGATTTCAATGGACTGAAAAATCAGAGTGAAAAATCAGCAATGTCTTTGCAGAATGTATCTAGTTACAGGACTCTGCAAGTTCTACTCTCAATGGGTACTTTGCATCTCATCCTTAAGGATACAGACTGAGAAAATATCTCTCTGAATGGTCTGTGGATTTTGTTCCATGACTTATTTGATGTGACACTGTAATTTTTCCATTTTCCCATCTTATTTACCTTAGCAATACTCACAACCTAATATTTGCACCTCATTTCAGTCATGTTCTGTCTCTATGTGATGAATGTTATGCCTTTGTTTCAGGTTTCAGGTTTTAAAAGAAAATGTTACCTACCAATCACTGTCAGGATGGTCAAGGGCTTTTAGAGATAACCTCTGATTTTGCAAGTGTTGCTCCTAATTCTCATCTGCTTCACTTGCCTTACCAAACACTAGGGGTGATTGTAATCCTGTGTGTGCTAGTAACTCAGACTCCAGTATCTGTCTGATCTTTTATTAGCTGATATTCTTCAGGTGCCTGTTCATTACCTCCCTCTTATCCCATTTTTTTTGATAATTTCATTATTATATAGCATCACTACCTCTCCAACCCAGAGGTCCAATGCTATTTTTTCCAGTTTGGGCCAATAGACCACCAGACACCATGTTCCTTGTCTGAGCTGTGTTCATCATAAATGCTTTTGGATAACCAAGGTTTGCCAGTTATACCTTCTGTGTAAAGATTTTGGCAGCCATTTTTGTGATACGGAACAGTTAAAATTTTCCAGAGGTTTCTGGCATCTCTGACTGTACAAGCTCAGGTGATTTTCACCCTGTTTCCACAATCTTATCTTTAGCTTTGATTAAATATATTAACACGCTATAACATATCCTCATAACAAAGAGCAGACTCATAAGAAAGAGTAAAACTTAAAGGAAGGATTGTATTTACTTTTTGAGGCAAGGTTATTCTTTTCATGTGATAACTGGTCAGTGTTACCAGCTTTTAGATGTCTGGGAATCATCTGTTCAACTTCTAATCATTGCTAGACATTCTAACAACATTTCAATGGTTTTACAAGTGAGTTTTTTATTCCTCTCAGACAATTCTGGATATACAGGTGAATCTGTCAGAATTCCTTCTTAATTTTAACATGCTTCTTATGCCTTCTGTCCAGAAAGTCTCTAGAAAAACCTTATTTTTGTCTTAATTTTTAACTTGCATCAATTTTTGAGAAATGTGTCCTCTGGGAACAAAATGGGATCTGACATGCTCAAAAGACAACTATTTCCTCAGCAATAGTTATTACAAACTTCTGCAACCCTGCCCACCAGGGATGGAAATTAGGACATAAGCTTAATTTACCTAACTGGATAATGATGACTTAGGGACCTTAGTGATGCAACTCAGACTTCACTGAACTAGGTACAAAAGGTAGAGCATAGAACAACTTCCCTAAGTCATATTTCTACCTCTCTTGAAAATGTATTAATTAAGACACCTGCTTGCTCAGGAGTTCAACAGACTGAAGTTAAAATGCTGTGTCTTTTCAATGATTTACCGCATATCTATGCTTGCCAACTAATTGCCAGCTATCTCTGCTCAGACCAGAGGTGGTTTTGGAGTGTTTGTGTATGTGTGTGTGTGTACTTCAGTTCCCTCCACAGAAGAGAATTAGCATATTGAAATCATGGAGACTGAAGACTCCTTACAGGTGGTTCCACTGTGGACACTGTGATTAAAACTTACTAAAGGAGGGTGACAGCAATGAATTCAGCTAAACAGCCATGCAATGAGGAATAAACTAATTCCAGTACTCCATATAAAGGCAGTCTGGGTTAGTCATTTATAAGTCAGACCTCCTTTGTTTGTATGTACTATTGTTAATTATTACAGCAAGAGTTTAAATAAGCAACAGGTTGATCCAATCTAGAATATCCTCTGGGAACCTAACCAGGAAATTTTGTGCCCTGGTTTTGGGCTTCTTGCTCTCTGTTCAGAGTTTCTACATGCACATATGACCACTGGTTGCATGACATGCCTAATCTACCAGAGGCAGTCAGGGAAATGATAAAAGATGTCATTGTTAAACCAGGAATCCATTTGATTATTGCAGCTTCAGCTGCATCATATTCAGAGTTTCAATGGATGATCCCATTCTTTGACATTCTTCATATAGATATGTGGCTCCACCTAAGTTTGAGAAACTTAAGTCTTCAAATTCACTAAATGTTTGAGATTTTCTAACGTGAAACACTCACAGATGTCCTCCATGTCCTTAAAACATTAGAAAATTTTAAAATATTCATTGATGTGTCTATGTAAATCCTAGTGAGTGATCTATTGCTTGCAATAAAAACCTCAAATAGCTTCCCTTGCAGTTGATGTCAAAGACCATCTTTTCAGAACAGGTGATTTGAAAAAGTATTCTCATTATTGTTTACCTGTAGAATAACTTTTCCCTTGAGACTTTTTCCCCAAGAATGTGTTCATCCTGGTGCTAATGTCACTTTCAAATAGCATATGAAGGCCAGTCTTATTAGAAAGATTTCGTTTCATTCTGCTAGTCAATGTGGCACTTTTATAGGCTGACAATCAACTGGCAATCAGTCTATGAGTGAGTGAGTCTACTCACTTTTTTGAGTAATGAAGAATTTCTTAGTGTCTAGGTTCCCAATTTTAATAAGACAAGCAAGTACTTTGCTTTTTATCCCAAAGGCCAACAAAACCTCTTATGTTAATCAACCCAGTTTGAAGCTATATCTACTTGACTGATAAAAGATTTTAAGCTTTCAGAACTATGTTTTGGAAAAAAAAAATTTAAAAAAAAAAAAAAAGTGGCCAACATCCATTTACTCTGAAGGATTATCCTGCATCAAAAGCATCTCCATAGAAAGGGATCTTTTGCATTCCTGCCTGAAACTAAACTGAGACTAGTCAATTCATTCAAAGTACAACAGAATCTTCTTAAAAACTCCTCAGACTGATTAAATTATGAGGTTGTAGGGTGGAGGAGACATATTTATTAAAATAATTTCTGGTTTTCGAAGTTCAGATTGAATTTGAAAGTAGTTTGTGAGTAGCAGAGACACAGTGAGAAGTGGGAATATTGTCAGGGGTTCTGCACAGATGGATGAAACTTCTGTTTATCTATATCTGGCAACTGGAAAACTTTGATGAGCTCCCAGTATTTCCTGTGTCAAAAGTAGTGAAAGACCCCAGTATTTCCTGTGTTAGAAGCAGAGAGAGGAGCAGTACAGGTCTATTGCCTATTCCTTCCCTGTTATCTCTCTAGGCAGAGGTTCCAATCCAATATTTCTCAGATTCTGCAGAACTCAAAGTCAGAGACTAATATAAGTTTGAAACACTATAATCAGGAGAGAACAACAGTCATCATGATCCTGTTAAAGGGGATGTGAACAATCCTGTACTTGTCTGGAAGAAGTCAAGGAGGAACTTAATAGTGCCACAGCTTCCAGAGCTGAAGAAAATCACTAACTACACCAGGGCCCTATTTTTCTGACTCCTCACCATTTCAACAAGACCAGTAATTGTTATCCAGGTTGAAACACTACACAGGAATAGATGTGTCCTGTTAGATGTGTAAGTGCATGTGAGAAAAAAATGTTCTTCAGACACACCTATCTGCTGTGATATCTGAAACATTTCTTACATATTTCAACAAGCTTTTCTAATTAGATTTTTTTTTAATTATAAGCATTCAAAAGTCCATGAAGTGCCTGTGATTGCACCACAGCTAGGAAGGACTGAAGCTGCCCTTATTTCACATACCTGAGTCAGCTTTGTAGGGGGTGTAGGTACCCAGGTGTTAGCAGTGGGGGCTGAAGGGGACTCTGTGAGGAGAGGCTGGGACTTCTCCATGCTGGATGCAGCTGGAGCCAACCCACACACTGCAGGGCACAGCTGAGCTCATGGCTGAGGAGGGGGCAATTCAAGGAAAATACGTGTAAGAAAGGAGTGAGGGGAAATGTCATTGTCAGCGGCAGCATTGTCATCATCATCATCATCACAAGAAAGATGTTGCCGCATCAGGAAAGATGTTGCTTTAATGTTTGCCCTTTTGTTTCACTCTAATCATGTCACTAATTAAATATTTATTTTTATTTGTAATAGATTAACTTCTTTTTCTCCAAGTAAAATCTGTTTTGCCAATGGTGTTACTCATAGGAGAACTTTCTGTCTTTCTCTCCACATGGACCTTTCTCATTCCCATCTTCCTTCTTTCTCCTCTTTGTCCCACTGAGAGTGTGTGAGAGAGCACATGGGTGGTATTTTGGATTCTGACTAAGGCTAGTCTGACACAAATGGTAGAGACTCAGGTTATTTTCCAAAATCTAGTCTGGACACATTTCAAAAAATGTTACCACATGCACGTCTATGCAGAGCATTGAGTTGTATGCTGTAGAGCAACACATTGTTTGGTTCTGACTTGCTTTTTTCTACAGAGGTGGGAACAAGTCACACTAATTAAAACACTTCCTTGAAGAGTGTTTTCCTGTTTTTCAAGACATTCTGAATTTTTGGTACATTCTGAAATGAATGTCCTTGCCTCTTATCTATCTTAGGGACACATGATTCCCCCATGTTTACCCACCTGCTCTCCATTTTCCCCTCTATCAGAGCTGTGCACCTTGTACTCCACTCAGCCCATTCCCTTGGGAGCAGACCAGTTGTTGGTCACAAGCTCTATGGAGTACACTCTAAGAGCCCCATGAAGTACACTTTGAATACTGCTTTAGCAAAACCCACATATAGGCAAAAATGCTAAACATCTCTTCAGCAAGGTGTTTGTTATGTGTGAAACATTCTTTTGTCCCCCCTATGTTTTATCTTAATAGAAATAAGCATTGTGGTTTTTATCTTAATAAATTAATTTAATAAAATTCCCCCAGAGGGTTTTACCAAGTTGCAATGCTTCCTCCCAAGCTAGCAGCATCACTTCCAAATGCACAAGTTGTTCCTTTCTTGGATACTTAACTCTATAAATAGGAGGATTAGATTCTGTTTTCTCATTCCTCTGCTCATACATACACTTACCTAAAATTGAGATCTCTTACTTTACATCTTTTTGCTAAGAAATTAGGTCTGTGAGTATCTGAGAGATAGGATGAGAGAGTTTATAGTGCTTGATACTTGTCAAATTCTAGATATAAATTAGACTCTGTAATACTCTGTAATTCAAAAAAGAGTCATTTAAATACCATTGGAATAAAAAGTCTTAGCACAATCTAATTTGTATATGCAGCCATGTAAATTCAAATAAAGTAATGAATAACAGTTCTGCTTAATCTGCAGTATTCTCTTTTTTTTTTTTTTTTAGAAAATAATCTTAAAGAAGCACAAGATATTCTATATTCACAACTTTTGATGAGAAGCAGATTTTAGTAAATAATATCATTTATAGGTGATAATAGCTTTAAAATCTGATTTCTTGGGAGGTGTACAATGTTTCTACTTCTTGTTTGATAAATGTAACTGCAACTAAATTACTCTGCAAATTTATACGCAGGAACTGCAGTCACTAATTGGAAGCTGAAAGCACCAGACGAGCTCCACTGGCCCTAGCCTATTTCTGTACCAAGTAATAGGATTATTGAAAACTCTGTCCTTATATATTGCATTCAAGGACAAAAGCACTGAAAAATTCAAAGGTTTAATTTAGGCACCGTTAGAAATATACTGCAATTCGTGGACTATTCTGTGCTGATAGGCAAAATGAGCTACTCAGCAGGGAGCAGGAAAGAATGCACACTGAAAAAAAAAATTAGAATGGCCTTTACATTCATCTCACTGTATGGCATGTACTTTGCATTACTGCTTATATACATTTTGGTTCATAAAATTTAACAGTATAAAGTGCATATAAAACATGCATAGTGTTTTCAATTCAGATTACTAGAACAGGCCTCTTAATGGAAAGGTACTAATATGAGCTATTTCCTTCATGTATGACCCTGAAATAAAATAGTTCGTCAATTACTTCCAGCTAAATCTACCAGTTGAGAAAAAGTAATAGACTCTGAGAGGTCAAAATATTGGTTGTTATAAATGCCTGGTTCACTTCCTAACAAGACACATTAAAGTTTCACCAAACTAGAGCATTGTTTTTTTTTTTAAATAAGAGATCCTGTGCAGTCATCTATCCCATGACTTTAATTGACAGATATTTACAAAGAAGCCTGTTTGAACATTAGCTTTTGTATTATTCACTCCTAGCAAAATGTAGGAAGGTTTTATCAATTCTCATATGCAAGAAAATACATAGTTTTATATATATGCACCACTTCATTCTGCTCAATGTAAAGGATTTGAAGACTCAGTGAAAATCTGTTTAATAAGATCCCGTAGTGTTGTCAGTGTGGCTGTTGATACTTTTAATATCTTTCTTTTCATTGTATTTCATGTGCATGCATATCAAAAGCTTTGTTTTCAGGAATATTAGTTACAGAATACCCCAAACCCCACCATCAGGCTGTGGTGATGTAAGGTTTTGTTCTCCCCCATCAAAACAAATTTTTTTTTTTCTTTTTTACTTTTTCTTTTTTTCTTTTTTACTTTTTCTTTTTTTTTCTTTTATTTCTTTTTCTCTTTTTTCTTTTATTTCTTTTTTTTCTTTTTTTTTCTTTTATTTCTTTTTTTCCTTTTTAAATCTTATTGCTTAAATATAAAATTGGGTGTGTGTCATCCTTTGCAAAACATGAGAATTCAAACAAGATGGCATTAGAATTCTAATTTTACTCAATTTCATTCCAACAAGGTATTTCTGCAGGCATTAATCTCTTTGCAGCATCACAGTATCACAGACTCCTTGGTTTAAAGATAAATTCTTCAAGGGTGATGCAAGTATGATTTTTTAAACATTATATTAAAAATAACTTATTCACGGTATAAGGCACAATTTTCATTTCTGATTGATTTATATAATGTAATCTATACCATTCCAATTATTTCTTTGGGTTTAGCCAACTTTTCTATCTGAGGATGATTTTAAACTCAATATTTTAATTAAGATAGACCATTAACAACATTTAATATTAACAAGTTACATAGTTGAGCATTTTTTAAACAAAAGAGAAGATTAGTAGAAAAGCCCGGATACTTGAAACATTAATGGAAAAAGAGACATCTTTGAATTTGTTTCAACCCAAGAGGGTGAAAAACAAATTAAAATTAGATGATTTGTGGAAACTAACTTAAATAGGATTCTGCATGAGTGAAATTACAGTAACTGAGAATATCCTACATTTACATTTCAGAAATGTAAAGGTTACAGAATTCTTATTAAACAGTTTCTTCTTTCACCTTCCTAAATGAGACACCTATTTACCTGTAATGATGTCAAAGGATTTTTAGGTTTGTACATATATTTTTATGTATTTGTAGCTTTGTAAATTTTTTATATATACCTGTATAGTTTCTAGCATTTTCTTACACTTTTGAATAGCAGATTGCCCTTTCTAACACGTTATGCCACTTTCTTAAAATTCTGTTTGGTCTTATTTCCAAAAAAAGGATTGCTAACAAGGACACCCTTGCACCAAGTTTTGCACCAGCACCTGGGAGACATAACAAAATACAGGGCTAAGCACCTTGGAGAGACTTAAGCAGGCCCCAGGGTGGGTTACCAGGGCATGTTGTCTCCTACTGGATGAGCTTGCTAGATATGCTAACTAATTAAATGTATAACATTTGTGAAAATCTGATGCCAGATGTGGGCATAGCTATATTTTGAGCACATGACACATTTCACTTAAGGACTGCTCTTTATATGTTACAACTTTAATATGGTTTGAAAGGTTTGTCTTTCAATTCTAGGCAACAGTAGCATCATGATGAAACATGTTAAAGATTTCAAACACCTTCTGAAACCCCGGACTCTTCTGAGGGGATAGATGACCTCAACCTCTAGAAAAAGAGGCAAAGAAAAACTTTGACCACGTGCTGTCTTCTCTTGCCTTCCCTGTTGACCATATGCATTCTATTTCCCTTTTACAGGTGATGCAGCATATAAGTTCTTCTGAATAAGAGCTCAGGGAGCCATAGCACATGGTCAGATCTAAATGAAACAGCTTGAGCCTGCACATTACCCACAAGGAAGATAGCACTGAGACAACACAGGCAAATTTCAGCTTTGTTTGCTCAGTTCCTGCCATTATCCCTGGCCACTGTGTGGATCTTGCCTCACCATTTTAACTATTTCATAGTGTGGTTGTGTTACGGAGCGGTCTCTGCAATCCTCCAGAGCATTCACTAGGTGTATATTCATCAAGAGCTGAATTTTTATGCCAAGTGTTGCAATCTGTTCCTCCCATGTGGTTTCTTTCATGATAAATGCTAAGGGTAACTCTTGATTCAGCACCTTCTAGTTGTAAATAAATGGTTCTATTGGCTTTTTGGATCTTTAAATCATGTGAATAGCTGCTGAGATGATTAGCACTATTATTTGGTAGATGGGGATGCAATTTGCTCCCCTTTTATTGCAATATTTATTATGGTCTCCAGACGAGAAATGTTTATTCAAATAACACAAATAAAGAAAAAGTAGAAAAATTAGCTATTAAAATAAGAAAGATTATTTTCAGGACACACAAAATGAACAATTACTTGAAATTGAACAAAAGAGCAAGATAAGCCAGGAGGAAAAAAAAAATTAAAATTTATAAGTTGGATGAAAAAAAAAAAAAAGTTGGACGAATGATTTTCCATAAGCTTATAGTGAAGCTGATAGGCCAAATGCAGGATTCACTCTAGGTTTAAAAAAAAATATATACTAGCAATGTTCTAGCAATGTTTGGTTAGAAATTAAAACTATATTGGTGGTACAACAAGATGGAGATGGCCTTTCTAAAATAGCTGCCAATAACAGGGTTTACAACAAGAGAGATGAATCAGCAGCTCTCTTTTGCTGAATCATGAACTTCAAAATGAATACTTTTTCCACTTTGTTTTGTCAAACATTATTGTAAAAGTTCCAGGGAATTTTGGGAAATCTTTTTGCAGTAAATTATATTGGAGAGATGAGAAAAAGGCTGAAATTAGCTTTACTAAGACAAGGAATTTACCACTGAGGAAACATAAATAAATTACTCCTTTATTTTGGTTTTCCTTAGATAATTTTAGAGAGGTCTGAACCAATGGTGATAAATGAAGTAAACATATTTCAAAGAAATTCAAACCAATTCCATCAACATTTAGTGACAGAAGTGGTCTCACTAATATCTGACGACTGTTGTATGAACAAACACTTCATGTATTCAGAATACTGATTCACTGGGCCCCATTGAACAGAAAATAAGCATATTTCATTTATACTTTACCGATGAATGTTATTTTTTGTTTTTTTTCCATTACAAGAGGTGCAAACCTAAATAAAAAAAAAAAAAAAAAAAAAAAGATTCCTATGAGGAAATTTTAGGATACCATCTCACAAATATTTTCAATCTTTCTAAACAGAAGCAATCTGTTACTTCTGATTTTTTTACATTTAATGTCAAATTTTATTGTGTTTTTCACTACATAATGCACATGGTCCTAACTGAATATTTTCTCTCTTTCTGTTATTTTTAGCCTTTTTAAAGGGTGATTCATTCCAAAGATTAATCAGCTATCTTAAAATGGGGTTAACCTCTTTTTGGAAGTGCCTCTCCCTCCTACAGGTACCAACAGTTATATTTTAGTAGCTCTTGGTTGCTGGGATGAATATCAGTGATAGAGTTAAGCATATTTTCAACTTGCTCCTGCAAGTAATATGCCAGTAATGGCCCCACCCTCAAAAAAATAGTTTATTCTGTGGGAGTTTTTAGAACCGTTAATATCATTGCATTTTCCTAACTTTCAAGGCCCACATTGTCACAGTTCCAGAAGCAATGCTGAAATCCTGGGGGGGACACATACAATTAACTCATATTAATTCTTATTAGTGTGCATAATTATGTTTTATGAAGGCATGCTATGTCTGTTAGGATGTATGGCAATAAGTTCAGGAAAACTAAAATATTTCCACTGCCTTCTCTACCAGTTGACTTATGGTTTGCTACAAAATGCTTCTTGAGGCTTATACTATGAGAGTGTAATATGTTCTCATCACCTTCAATTGACACTTCTGTTAGAGTCCAGAATTACAATGGAAGCAGTTTACTGTCTGCTCTTTTCAAAGTGCTCCTTTGGGGCCAAAACACAAGAACACAATTTGGTTAGAAAGTCAAGAGAGAATGTATACAGTGCAAATCTTGGACCCAAGGCATTCTTACTGAAGTTGTGTGTGTACACTGTTACATGACAAACATATCTTGACACTATTTGTCTTGCTTTTCCTCCAGGCATATCGGGTTTGTGTGGCAAAATTTCAGTAGCAGCAGAGTGGGGAACAAAGGGAGCATTTCAGCAGTGGTTTCTGTGAGGAGCTGCCAGAAGCTTCCCCTATATCCAGTAGAGCCAACGTCACTGGCCAAAGGTGAGCCCATGAATGGCAGTGGTAGTGCCTCTGGGATAACGTATTTGAGAATGGGGAAAAGTTGCTGAGCAGAAGGAAAATGCATCCAGAGAAGACAGAAGTGAATATATGTGAGAAAAACACTGAGGCCAGTGGAGGAGGTGCCAGGTACCAGCCCAGCAGCCCATGGTAAAGACCATGGTTAGGGCAGCTGTGCCCCTGCAGCCAGCGGAGTTCCATGGTGGAGCCGACCTGCAGACCCTGGAGGACCCATGCTGGAACAGGTGGATGCCCAAAAGAAAGCTATGACTCTGTGGGAAGCAGGGTCCTGTCAGGATCCATGGCCTTGTGGAGAGAGGAGTCCATGCTGGAGCAGGTTTGCTGGAAGGACTGGTGACTCTACAAGGGACCCACACTGGAACAATCTGTTTCTGAAGGACTGCAGCCCTCAGGAAGGACTCATTTTGGAGAAGTTGTATGCTCCTGCGGGAGCAATGCCACATTAGAGCAGGGAAAACATTCCTTCTCCTGAGAAGGAAGCAGAACAGAAACAGTATGTGACACCCATTCCCCATCTCACGGAACTGATGGCAGGGGAGAAGGGAGAGAAATGGGAACAGGGAAGGAGGGATGCAGTGTTTTAAGATTAACTTCCCTTTATCCTACTCTGATTTTGATAGGTAAATTCAATTACTTTCCCCGAAGTCAAGTCTGTTTTCTCCATGACTATAACTGCCAAGTGATCTCCCTGTCCTTACCTCAATACATAAACCTTCTGGTATATTTTCTCTACCCTGCCCAGTTGAGAAGAGGAGTAATAAAAGGGCTTTGGTGGGTCCCTGTCATCCAGTCAGGCCCAGCCTACTCAACAGGCATGAATTCCTCTTTGGTTTACAATCCTGTTGAACATAGAAAAATGGAATCATTAAGGTTGGAAAATACCTGCAAGATGCAAGTCTCCAAGAAACTGACACAACAAGGCTTTTAAAAGGGCTTAGAGTTTTTAATGTACTCTGAGTTATAATCATAGGAGAAATACTGACAAGATATTCTCAAGAGGTCAAAACGACAAAAAAGACCTTACTGGCAACCTCAGAAAATCAGAAAACTTTAGCAAAAGGTTTAGAACAACATTGAATCAACATAAACTCTTCTCAAAGCATTAATACAGCCCATTCAGCTTAGCAAATTCTAAGCCATTCAATTGTGAGTTACTTAAAAATTCTAAAAATAAGGAATTAGAAGAAGAAAGAGAAAGATAGAATGACTAAAAACCAAGCAAAAAAAAACCATCACTTCTGGCTCCAGCAATGTTCAGCTGACAGAAATTTTAAAAGGAGGTAGGGTCAAGTCATGTGCTTTCTCCTGTTCTGCTTGGAATACCTGCCTTGGGCCCTTCCCCAGGTGGGACTTGCAGTCATTTGGACACTTAGGAGCTGGGTTAGAGGCTCCAGAGGCAGGTGTGGAGCATTGCCTCCAGTGTGCCAGGGAGTGGCAGCCTCTGCAGGGCTGGGATACAGGCTGGGGGAGGGTGGGGTGAAAGGGACAGTTCATCACCTCACCAGAGCAAGACCCAGGCTGCCCCTTGCCACACACATGCTCCTGAAATGTTTGGAGCCAGCAATATCTCCAGGCTCTCACACAAACTCATTGAGTCCAGCCTTGGGCAGAACACCACCATGATAAACCACAACAATAAGTGCCACATCCAGTCATTTCCTGAACACCTCCAGGGATGGTGAATCCAACACTTCCCTAGAAAGCCCTTTCCTGTCCTTGGCAGATCTTTCAGTGAAAAAATATTTCCTAATGTCCAACTTACAGCTCCACTGGCACAGCTTGAGGCCATTTCCTTATTATTCTATCTGTTACCCCATGTTTCCTGCACTGTTTATTTCACTGACTTACATTCAAATTAAGAATTCTTCACAGCAGGCATTATCTTTCTGTTACATGTTCTCCCTATGCTCTATTATAATGGGCCCTTGAACTTTGCACCACATTCCAAGACAATATTTGAAAACAGAATACTCTTAATAAATCTCTAAACTCCATTAAAAATGAAATTACGAATGACAGGAAACCAGTTAGCAATTTCTGTATGGATGAATTAAATAGAATTTATGTACTTCTCATAATATGCTAACAAATAACAAAACATGCTACAAACTTGGGAAGTTATTAAAGAGGTACACATGTCAAAACTATATGCTCTTTACTCATAAGTGGAAGAAAATTTGGAAGATACATTTCTTCTGGGCCAACTGCTCTACAATTACCTGAGCTAGGTCCCAGTCTACTCCAGCTCCAAGCCCTACAATGCAATTACCCCAGGAGCACTGCAGGACACCATCAAGAAGCTGGGAAGGATATGGGAAATATCTTCACAGTGAAAAGATAACAGATGAAAAGGCAGGATACTGTAATTAAAATGTAGCTAAGAGCTACAAACCGACATTTAAACTCCTGAAATTCTTAACGTTCAGAGAAATGAACCAATGACCCAAAGCAATCCTGAATTGATGAGAACAAAGACACTGTTATATAATTCAGTTTGTTTCCTCTTTGAGGAAGTAAATACATCAGTGGGCTTTTGCTAAGAAATATTTTCCCTGAATTACTTTTTAATTATGCACTGCAAATATTAAATAGGAGCACAATACGGATAATTGAAGTGCAAAGGAAAAGCTAAGAGTTCTATTTTACCACACACAAACAGGGCACTGAAGGCTGGTAAAACCTGATTATCTACGTTAGAAAAAAAATCTGAGATGAATGATGCATCATTTAATAGCAACTAAATTCTAGCCACCCACTGAAATGCTAAGCAGCATATGCAGGAGACACTTTTGTCACTACTGCAAGAAAAAATATGTGTTTACTGACTGTTAAATTTTGATGCAAACAGCTATGCTAAACTGAGCAAAACTTATTTCAGAATCACCTGCTTAAAGTAAGTCACAAATATGTAACCATATCAATTCTCTCTGCATCATTTTCTGCTTCAACAGATGAAGATGAGATTCCAGAACAATTTGTACTGAGAAAAACAGCCTGATATTTCAATGTATAGTGAAAGTCAATACATAATTAAGCAGATTCTTTACATACTTTATTCGATGGCATGCTTAATTTTCACTTAGTTACAACAGTTCACTGCAGAATTGGGTATCGTAGACAAGTGTTTATTTATTGCATCACATATTCACTAGATCATAAATTCCTAAAAGCAATATTGTCTTTGATTTTTTGAGTTGAGAGAGTAAAGACAAATTTTTGGTGTAGCTTCCTTATTTGCACAATTTAATATTTTCTTTCAGAGGAAAAGATATTAAGAAGTACGTTTCTGGGAGTAGAGAGAAACATTCATTCTGCCACTGAATTAGGAGTTCTGGAGGTTAGATGTATTCCATTTTGAAGACAAGGCATGAGACCCAAAATTGTCCTCCTGTCCTCATTTCTATCTTTTGCTCTTGCTCTCCTTCTCTAAACATCTTCATTCTTCTGCTTCACAGCATCTATGTTCTTCCTTTGTCTTGGCCATTCTACAGCTGCTGCCACAAAGGATGAGGAGGAATATTATATTCTGGCAGTGGGGAAGCATGAGAGAATATCCCTCCTTGGAGAACTGGCTGTCATGTCCTCCTCTTTCCACATCACTATTTCTACCTCTTAGTTTTAAGAAGATTTTCTAGAGTTGCTGAAATGAACCCAGCTGATTGCTAGCTGGAAGGTCTTCAGGAAATTTCTCAGTTTTCAAACTGTGGAATAACTTCTTTTGTTGTTCCCCATATGGATCCAGAGGTGAAGTAGTGATTGTTTCAGTGTCTTACAGAGCTGGAAACATTTTTTCTTTTGTTGTACAGTATGGAGACAGACTAGGGTGATAGATTCCAGACAGGATTTTATCAGTTCCTGAATGTCAACAAAATCTGACCTTCTCATACTGCTTGAGTTTAAGGGTCCATGGGGCTCTCTTACTGCAGGCAGCATCTATAATGCAACAATCTGAAAAGAAACTTTTGCTTTTATTAATGAGATTTATTAACAATGGGACCTTTCTCTGCAGCTTACTGATTATGTTATGTTTCATTATCTCTGAGTCCTCATCATAAGATGAAGTAAGGTGGGAGTTTATCTGAGCCATGGATTATACAACAGAAAAAGATCTTTCCAAGCAAACCAAAGTCAAGGTCTTTTCTCCTCAGTTGCATGTGTTACTTCCCCAGCAGAAAACATACTTTCTGTACAGACACAACAGACTTGTAGATGTACATCCCAACATTTAAAATAAAGAAAACTAGGAGTCAGGGCAAAAATGTGGTGATGATAAATCTGAGATGGTACAGAGATTTTTGCCATCTGCCTCTCAAAAGTGTTAAAAATGTCCATTATTTTAATTTATTTCTTAAATATTGAGAGAATCTAAATGGGGAAAATTACTGTCATTATTCGTTAAGCATTTTGTGAGACACACCTAAATGTTTGAAGTACATAGTCAAATCTCCATCTTTATATTGTAGGCATGCTTGTCATCTGTATTTATGTTATTACACAATAACTTTACCCTTCATAATCTACAAAGCATTTAACCATCAAAAAATGGCAGGGTAGTAGTATTAGCATTCCTTTTGTATAGAAGCAGCAGCAGGAGTGGTAATAGCTGCACTGTTTTAGTAGCATTGTATATTTTAGTAGGAGTATTGTGTTGTACAGCAGTGGTAGTGTTATATATGTGACTGGACAGACATATAGTAAAGACCAATATTCTGTAAATATTAAAACATATAGTGAAGTAACTAGAGGGCTTTTCAGATTTCAAATTATTTGAGCTTTTGAGTTTTTTCTTATTTGCATCTTTATCCATCCATATAGTTTTACTGTTCCCTCAACAAGCATTCGAAAAGCTTTATTTACATTACATTCAAATATTTTGAACTGTTCTAGCAGCTGCATAATTCATTCTCCACATCCTAGATGAAAAAGGAAAAATGATGGTCAAATTTAGCAGAAAATATTGCAGATTGTGCAACTCTGCAAATTATTCAAATTTCTTAAGCCTGTGGTGTTTGTTGATTCTGACTGTACGCAGCCATGACTCCCAAATGCATTACAGAATTTTCTTTGGCAAAGTTCGAACATTGAGCTGTTGAAATCTACCAGTTCTCTAACTTTGTCCATATTAAAGATGTAATATGGATAGTTTTAAATAGACAATGCCTACATAGTTTTTGCTAGTTTTACAACGTTATTACATCAAAATAATCTTTGCCCTACTATTAAGGGACAAGAGAGGCAACAAACCTGTAGGGGGATAACACCTGGATGTCTGTGGTAAAGTGGTACAACAAAAAGAAAATTCTTAATTTCCACATTTCAGAAAGACTGCTCCTCTTCATTAAATTGGTGAAGTCATGTAATAACTCATGTGATTACATTCTTTCATAATTTCCGAATTTTTTAGAAATACTACCTAATGAAACATTATAATACACAAAATGACAGGCTATGGTAAGGGGCCATAATAAGTAGAAATATAACATCAAAATAGTGTATGTAGGATTTTTTTTTAGATTTTAAATGCACAATTTAAAAACTGTCTCCTTTATTTCACTCCATCATACATCAAGATCTATTTTTCTCTAATTACACACAAAGTAATAGTATATTATAATAATTTAAAAATCAGACCTGTTTTACATCAAAACAAATTTAGAGGTGGATGAGAACTGATGCAGTTTCCTTCAAATGACCACCATTAAGTAAAATTGGTTTTTTTGCAGCTGACTATACCACTGAGAGCCATAGTAGCAAGCAGGTAGATTAGATGAGATTATTTGGTTTTAAGTTTGTCCCATGAGAGAAAATCATCATTATCTAGTACTTACTGGATGATTTATGGGATAAGAAACTATGACTTGCATCTTTTAGATGGCTAAATGCTTGTTAGATGACCAAACAGGGAAGTATTCCAGTGTTTCTGCTTTTCTGGCTTAGGACAAAGGTTAGTTCAAGGATAGTTATGGTGATGCTCAGGGTGGTTATGGTGTTTCATCTGAGTCCTTATCTCCCATATCACTGGATTCTTGTTATTAGCTAGAGTCCCACTAACTGTCATTACTGATTTGTACTGAAATAAAACACACCTCTAAATAATATCTCTAAAGCAATTTGCAGCTTTTTAATTACACTTTTACATATTCTTCGAATTAAAATATCTCAGGCTTCCAGAAATTCCTGGGGCATGAAGGGTATACCTCAGCCTGTTAGAAAAGAGAACTCAGAATCATTTTTCAATGATTTCTAACAGAAAACAGCTTTTGATCCTAAACTTTTCAATTTGAAGGAAAAAAAGGCTAGATTTTACTTAAATTATAATGATGCTTTGAGGTAGAGCCTTCATCTCCCAAAAATATATGAATATATGAGAGTGTCTAACAGGAACAATATTGGGTGAAAGTCAAAATAAGAACGCAGCCTAAAAAAAAAAAGGCTTTATCACTTGGACAAGAGCCTGAAAAGAGTGGCTTCTCTTCTCTATGGAGGAAGACCTGGATCAAATGGAAGCCAAGAAACAGGACTAGAGGCATGGTGCCAAGCAGCAGGACTACAGAACCAGAGGCAATGGGCAGAAACTGATGCACAGTTCTGCCTGAATAAGAGGACGAATTTCCTGTGTGGTCAACTGAGCACTTGAACAGACTGCACAGAGAGGCTGTGGAGTCTCCTTCACTGGAGATATTCAAAAACTGTCTGGATGCAATCCTGTGCAATGTGCTCTAGGACAGCCCTGCTTGAGCAGGAGGTTGGATTAGGTGACCCACTGGCATTCCTTCCAATCTTACACATTCTGTAATTCTGTGATTCCAAGGTAAATGCTTCCCAAAATGGTGTGCAGCACTTACACGGTATCCCTGCCTCCTGCTGAAGGTTAACAGCCTCAAAGCAGAAATGAAATGGAGCTTTTGTTCAGAAAGACACCGGCATGAATCAGCTTCCCAGTCTTCAATAACCTAGGAAAACAATCTGCCTGGTCTAGATACAAGCATTGTTGTATTTCCTATACAGTCACCTGCTGCACACTTGCCCAGGGGTTTTACAAAGCTCAGTTCAGCTCAAAATAAATATTGATAAATGACTGCAGGAAATGGTGGGCTGCCAAAATCAAAAATCTACATATATCTTTTCCAGATAGTTGCAATATGTTTTATTTAAATATTATGCCACTTATTAGGTGTGAATAAGTTCTTTTCTATTGAAGTGATATTTTAAGAGAGTTTGCATGTAGTTTAGTAGCACTAACAGTGTTGCTCAATGCAGTGGAATGAAAATGGTAGTGAAGGGGAATTTTTTTCTCAGCATACTCCAAGTCAGTCTATTCTGACAGGCAGAAAGAGCAGGTAGTGATTTGAGACTGAAGTCATATCAGACTTCAGGCTTTGGAGTGTATCAGAAAATGCTTTCTTTGAGTCTTATCACTGTCCATTCATCTCTGAGCTATTTTTCGAGATACTGTGAAAGCAGTTTGTTCTCCTTCTGTGAACAGTATTAAATACACTCTATGGGTTTACTGTGATAGTATGTTTATAGAGATGCTCACTGCTTCATTTTAACACTAATCTACTAAGATATTGGTTTTACGTGGTTCCTTGAAAAACACTATGGAGTCATGGTCATGATGGAATAATGCACTAGCAATACTTATCTTCTAACTAGCTCTTCTTTCTCCTGAAAGAAGGTATTGAGCAGAGTGCTTCTTTTCTTTGACTATACAAACTTCATCATTCACTGAGTTCAAATTTCAGCCACTGTTGTTCAAATGTGAAAAAAGAAACAACAAACCCCCCCAAATTAATTTTGCAGTTATATTTAGAAGCCAGTAATTGTTTCATAAGATTGATTTGTGTGATTTAACACTACTAATGAAATTTTATGTTAACTGTGATTTTTAAGTTTTGATCAATGTGTAGTAAAGTTTCTTTTTTATGCATATAATATGACCAATGAAAATGATGAATTTTTTTCATCCTAAGAATAAGAGTATTTTCAGGATATTAAAAGTCTCTATAATTGGTGGGTAGTCTTACCAATTTAAAAGATCCAAAATTTTCAATCACATAAGCTTAAACTACCAAACTGTTGATACAAATAAAAACTTTTAAAAAATATTCTGTTATAGCCATGTATCTGTCATGGCAGACAAGGTTAAATATCCACAAAATTCCACAGCAACTATAGGTTGGTCTTGAAACCATGACAACACTGTGCCAGAGGAATTGAAGACTCCCCACAAACAGAATACTATAAAACCTTATTTTGTTGACAAATAATTGTTCTGTGTAGATTGAAGCAGAAAATCTAACAGAGAATAAGCTTAAGTAATAACTTCATGGTACCTGATAGGATGGAAATATAACCTCAAGTTATCTTAGGTAATTATATTTCTAAAAAACACACCCCCACAGAAATTTGTATATGTAAATGAGAGTATAATGAACTGTGCCAGACCACCACATGCGCATTAGGAATTTTATTATATAAGTATGAGTGACTAATCACCTGTTTCTGCATCATTCTTTCTTTTTTATCTCTTTGTGTAAAAAACTGTGCTTGTTTTCTAAAAGATATCAGCTGTGTTTGGTGCTTGGCACCCTATTCTGCAGAACTGTAATAAAATCAAGTATCTCAGCTCAGTATGTTGATTGGCTCTTGCACACTGGGTAAAAGAATTCATATTTGGAACAACATGTGTAGTATTTCAAATTACTCTGCTGATCTGTAAGGTGTGTGACAATGACTCACACTCACCCACACACAGAAAGGTAAATTCATCATCCTCCCCACCAAACTCCCCCATTTCCTACCATTCCTGTGTACCCTGCTCAGTGACAAAGCGCTCTGCCCCCATTTGCAAAACACGTCCCTTTCTATCCTTCTTTCATTGGTCTGATTACAAATTCTGAGTGGTCATCAGCATTTATCCTTTCAGAAGTTTAAGTTCCTCTCCCAGCTTTCCCACCTTTCCTGACTCTGTATTACTTTGATCCTCTTCTCCCAAGGATGGGGGTATCCACATGGTACAACTGCAGCAGCAACGTGTTCTCTCCAGACCTAGTCTGCCAGAGACACAAACAGGAAAAAGGAAGACTGGACAGCAGTCATTGCTTCTTCCAATACAAAAACAACATGTAAAATTATCTTGTACTTGGAAACAACTCGTTGTCCCCTCTGAGGTACGCTAAAAGGTATAAATAGGTATATCTAATTTCAGCCCTGTTCTTTTAGGCAGCTTTCATCCACAAAGTTTGGCAGATAGGGGAGGAAGCCAGATCAATGGGTAAGACCGCTTGAGCTGGGAGGGACCTGTGCCTGTGGTGCCAACCAGGACATCTGCTTAGGCAGGAGTGAATATGTCCATTGATTCTGAGTGAGTTCTGACTTCTTTTTTAACTGCTCAGGTCTTTCTAGAAAGCCAGGTCATTTCATGTGATGAAAAGTTAGTCAGCTAGGTAGCATAAGCACTAAATCAGAGGTCAAATTTGCCACATTCAGTTCCATTTAGATGAGTAAGTAAGCATCAAACGTGAATCAGAATATAATATAAAAGCAAAGTAAACACTTTAAATCTCAATTCATTCAGCTGATGAATTAAAGACTCATTAAAGGCAGTGAGTCACTTTTTAATAAAATCAATCAACAGAACATGAAAAAACCCCTGTGGTTGTCATGGTATTTAATATAAAATGTATGGTAAGATAAATGGCTGGTTTTTAATGAATAACTCCCACTCTATAAAGGCAGATATGTGTGGCTCTTAAGCCATGTAGCACACACAGTAAATTGTGTGGATCCAGGGTTTTGCTACTGGAATTATAATTAGTCTGTCTGCAATACCATGTGTAAAACGATTCCTTGTCAGACCATGCAGAGATTCTGTTGTGGCAGCAAAGAAATTTCATAAATAACAGCAAGAATGACAGCCACAATATGGGAATATTTTTAACAAAAACAAACAAACAAAAAACCAAACAACAAACAAACAACAATAGATGCTAATCGTTAAGGACAATCTTAAAATAGAAACATCTCAAAAGTGAAAAAAACCCCAAACCCAATGAGATAGATATTTTCTTAGGCAGGAAAAGGTATCAGGCTCTTTCTAGAAATCCAGTGGAAATTTGCTCCTGACTCACAGGGAATGTATGAGTTTTGTGAGTTGTCTCTGTGACAAGCAACAAAGAACAGAGTAACTGGCAAGTTATGCTTATTTATTAGTTTTCCATTCTTTCATTTAACACTACTAAGAATCTTGCTTAAAACTCTTGAGTTAAGGGATGCTAAATGTTATCTGTTCACTAAATTATGCTATTTTATTTGCCTCTTCTTTGTGATTATAAATACTCCTTTCTATTACCTGAATTATATATCACTCATAAAAGAAACTATGATAGCCACACAATACTTTGCAGGGTGAATGATTCCATACTGGCATTAAGTAGGTATTCCTAAGTCTTGTTAAAAGTGAGCAGACATGAGGATCTCATGAGAATGGAGAGTATCTCACATTGCTAGGACAATGGGGCACACAGGAATGCTTAAGAATAAATGTGTATCTGAACAGGTTTCACTACAAGTGATGTAATAGGATTAAAACTGGGTCAAAGCCAACTTCCTAATATAATTCTTGGGTAAATAAAGAATGAAAATGTAAATATTTTTGTCTATAGGAGCAGTAATTCATTAGAATTATGAAAAAATATTAAAATATCAGGTTTTTTAAGCCAGAAAATATAAGAATCTGTAGGAAATTTAGGTAAAAATAGAGATCTTGGAAGAGGGTCTACTCACTGAAGTGTGCATTGTTTTCTGTGATAGAAATTTATTTTAAACTCAACCTGTGTATCCAAGTTTAGAAATATTTCAGGCGATTCCTGTTGTGTCTACACAAAGTTTGCCCAGGACTCCAGCTTCAGCCCTAGGACTAGGCGGGTGCATTGCCTTGTTCTCAGCTCTGTTTGTCTGACCAATGATTTATTCTTTCTGTGCACTGGGATGGGACACCAAGGATAGACTACAAGTAATAGGAATAAAACCAGGAACTGCAACACTGCCTTGTTTGGGGATCATTACTTGTAAAGTGCCTTTGTATAAGTACTAGACTACAAAAGAGGCAGAAAGAAGAAGATTCCATTATTTCTTTATCATATTTAAATACAAGTAAAATAGTGTAGCAGTTAATGGGAAGATTATTTTGAAAATTTGTAAAACTAGAAATTACATAATTTGATCAATTATACTGATTTAAAATTAGACCTTAAAAAGACAGTACACATATTGATTTTCAAGATCTGTGCTCAACAAAAAATTCTGAGATGCATAAAGAAATCTGAAACAGCTCCCCTCCCACTCTCTAGTCTTTTCTCCCCCGAAATCTAATTTTTCTTTTGGATTTCTTTTTCAACCAGATTCCCCAGGTAGCTCTCAGACATCAGGGAAAAATAAACTATATGGGAAGGAATGATACACCCTCTGGCACCTGATTTCACTGTCTGTTTAAAAGTGTTCAGAAATACCTTCATATGCCCTTCATATGTACATATTGTATTCAATCATCTGGTAAAAGAGTAACAAATTTTCTTTGTTGCAGAATCTTTGACCAACTTCTCTTGCAGACAAGCAGGAAGCATCACACCATTACATGTTTGTCAGGAGTTCTAATATTGCTAAAAAGGGTCAATTTTCAAAAGCAGAGATTCAATAAAATATAACTTAGGTTACATTAAGACATGTCTAGATTTTATGGTTTCCCCTAAAGTCAATAATAAATATTATAGTGCTGTTTATAGGCAGAAGTTAACAGTTAACTGTTTTGTGACCATCCTAACTTATAGTCCATTCTTTCAGAAGGCAGACTAAAACCTGTGGTTTAATAGAGTTTTGAGCCCACAACATAAACGTCTGATGTTATTTAATAATTTTTGACTTAATAATACTGCAAGACGGTTTAAATACATAAGCCAACACACTTGTAGTTAAAAGCTTACATCAATACTATTTCATTTCTCTATTGCTTGGCAAAAAGTGATTAAAATTGAATGTCTTTGTATTTTACTCTATTCTAGATAGTCTTCTATTTACTGTGGCTGGAATACAAACTGAGGACATCCTTATTGAGAGCCTCTTATTAAATTAGTTAAATTAATATTAGTATTAGACGTTGTCTGACCAAAAGTGCTGCTAGTGACTTGTGATTTAGGGAGAAGAGAGTGGACAATAAAAGATTTATTTTGTCTGCCAGTTTCTGAAGAACATGCTGTTTCAAAATAGTCAAACAAAATTTAATGCATCTTTAAACTGTGTGAGATAAGGACTTCCTGTGCAAAGAACTTTAATTTTCCATTACATTATTACACTTTTTTTATCAGCAGAAAAAAAAAAAGAAAAAGAAAAATTAATAAATTGACAAATATACTTTTTAAAGAAAAAAAAAAAAAAAAAAAAAGAAAAATTAATAAATTGGCAAATATATTGACATGTCTAAGCTAAGTTACTATGCCACTCTGTTGCAGCATATAGTGGCCTCACATCTGCTTTCTGTACTTTCAATCTTTTTTAAAGAAGCCATGTGTTTCAGAGCCTTCTTTGAGGCATCCAAATTATTTTTGGGTGCTGAGATATCAGTTATCATACTTAACACAAACAAAAGATGACTGATCTCTGATGGTTAATGTGCTAGTGAATACTAAGAAATTAATAGTTTATGACATATGAAGACAATAATTGTGATATGTAACCTAAAAATGGTGTAATAATCTCCTTTCATCACTGTGTAAAGTTTATGACCAAAACTGTGATGTTTTCCTATCCCAGCATGTGAGTTTCCTCTTTTAATTCCATGGCTTATTGTTTGCAACTCAAACCATGGGGACATGCACGAGTACTGTGATTTCAGGGGAAGCTTTGGGATAGAGACTGAGTCTTCCCACTTTTGAGCAAAATTTCACTCCATCAGCATGCCAGAACAGTTTTCTCTTCTAGACTTTTCATTTTCCAGGTTCTTTTTATTACAGAATCGTAGAATAATCTGAGTTGAAAGGGACCCACAAGGATCATTGAGTCCAGCTTCTGACCCTACACGGGATCGTCCCCAAGAACCACACCATGTTCCTGATAGTACCCATTTTTCGGTGTATCTTTTACTTCTCTTTGAGGAATTCTCTTCCTTTGCTCTCTTAAAGGGTTTAATTGATGGTTTTTATTTTGTTGCCTTTATTTTTCTTCTTTTCCTCTTTCCTTGCAAGTTTTCTCAAGAGCTCTTGATATAGACCACTATACATTGTTTTATATAAAACCAGAAAGTTGTGTTCAGACAGTAAAACTGGCTATCAGTCAAGTCCTCTGTTAATTTTTATATAATTACACTCTTGCAGAAGCTGCCAGAATATCGGTGAGGTCTGAGCAGCCGTCTGACTGCAGTAGTACAAGTGTGGCACAAAACTGACTCTAGTCCTACTCACTTAAAGCTCTGTATACCTCTGAATAAGAGTCCAGAAGATCTCAACTCCCCACATTTTTATGTTAGGATATGAATGGGGTCTGAAAATCATTCATCAAGAGTATCAAGTCAACTGGCAGCCATGGTAATCTTTCTCCTTCTTTCTTCTGGCAATTTAAAATATGGTGTTAAAGGTAAATCAAGCTTTTTAAAGAGGTATCATTCTTTGAAACCTAAGCAAAAAAAGAAAATCTAGCATAATATAATATAATTTGCTGCTAGGTTTAATCAAGTGATTATGTGTTTCATTCAGTCTCTAGAAATTTCTTTATGTGTTGCTGGAGGTTTTGGGGTTTTTTCCCAGAATCAATGCATCTAAACACAAGAAAATCCGAGCTTTTTGGCTGAGGCTGTAGTTTTATTTAGCTTTAGTTTGCACAGAAAGAAAGATTTACTAGTGTAGAAACATAAATCTGAAGAATGGAGGACATGACCTATGGGAAACCTACAGGAAGCAGAGATATGGAAGGGTTTCTAAATGATCTATCAACAGAATTATTAGACAGGTAAAAAGAGAGACATGGTGAGAGCAGTTGCAGAAGCAAAGACAGAAAATTATTTCAAGCAAAATAAAAGGCAGTTTAGAGGTCAAAGATGATGAAGAAATATTGTGAATGTCTAAGGTTTTGCTAAAATGGCACTAAAGATATTAACAAAAATAGTACCCTTCAATGTAAGGGATAAATTGAGCATAAATAAATGGGGAAAACCAGTCTGGATTTAATGAGCTTGAAGTAAAAGGAATGAACAATACAGGACAACAAATGAGAATAAATTTAAGATAAAGGTGGGATATCTTTCAAAGAGCAAAAGCTGCCCTTTTTACATTGTTAAATAAAAGATCCAGAAAGTAGTCAGAAATTATGTGGAAAGAGAATGCAGAGATAAGAGCTGTGTGGAAGAGTTTCAGAGTTAAAGAGAGGTCACAATAACAGAGCAAAGCTGAGGGGAGAACTGCTAGAAAGTATGCAGATCAGCAGGGAGAAAGGAAAACTGAATGTCAGGAAGAAAACAGGGAGGCAAAAAAAATATGAGAAGTTGTGCTGCATTTCAATAATATCTTGCAAGAAACCAACAAGGTCCTACATGAGGAAGAAGAAAAGAGAAAAGGATGAAGGGAGAGACAGAGAGAGAGAGAGAGAGAGAGAGAGGAGCAGGGAGGGATGGAGAAGACAGAGGAAGGTTTGAAGTCTGAGTCAATGGTGGGGAAAAAACAGATGGAACTAAGGAATTTTAAAGTAGCTGGAAAATAGTTATTTAGGTAAACAGATGGTAGAACTGAACAGAAAAAGCAGATTTGAAGTGAAAAGAGACAGCCATTACAAGTACTTAAGAAAATATTCCACTGTGTTGAGGAAAGTGTGAAATATGCAGATTCAATAACATGAGAAAATAGTAGTTAAATGAAGTGGTGGAACCCCAAGGACACACTGATCAGGAACCAGTATGAAGATAAAAGAGAAAATAAGAGAGATGCTAAACTCAAATGCAATCTCAAAGCTCAACAGAGAGTGAAGGCAGAGAAAGAAGGGTGTTCCATGAGAGTAAAAAAGCATTTTTTAAATGAAGTAAAATATTTTTCAGCTACAGCTATAAGCCAGTGGTGTGATGGTGTAATGAGACTGGGCATTTTTTTGAATTTTAGAACAGGATTTTTGATTCACATCTGGAAATTTTATCCTTTTTAATAAATGAAACTTCTACAGAAATCTATTCAACTTTTATGTCAAATACGTGTGGATCAGGGGGTTTTATGTGTTTTATTTTTCAAAATTTTCAGAGAAATTATATAGATCCTTTAAAAAAGCATGAAAATCTGTATTATTCAAAAGGTGGATTTTTTTTCTGGTTAGCTCTTCAAGTTCATGAAAAACTGAAAATGTATGATGAAGATTACTGTCTATGATGTTTTTTCTCATCTCCTCACTGCTATAAGCTTTTGTGTCATCATTCTTTCTATGCAGATATGTGTAGTTGAATCCCACAAGTCATTTTTTCCATGTTTAGCTTTTTTGTCTATTTAAACTTCCTGATCAATTTATTACCTATTCTCAAAAAGGGTGCCATAGCTGCCATAGCTCTCCAGTTTTCTTTATTCAAATCAGTTCTGAAAAGCACTTATAATTTTCTCTTACTGCCTTTTTAAAATAGGAAGTTAAAAGTCTCACATTATTTTTTGACTCCAAGAGATACTCAGAATATCCATGGGCAAAACGTTCCACCAGCTCTGCTGCCATTTTTCCTCTGAGGAAGTGCAAAGCTGGAACATCAGTAAATATTCCTTTTTGCCTAACCTTTCTCCCTGACCTCGTATTGACTTAACAGAATCTTTACCTCCTTAAGGGACCAAGAGCTGGTCAGGTCCACAGGAGCAGCAAATGTTTTCACAATGGTAAAGAGTAGAACAATTCCCATTGCTCTAATATAGTTCATTTCCAAAATTCTTTATGGTTTGTAATGACAGATTCCCTATGCTGTAAAACTGAGCACTAAAAAAGCCACAATACATACAAGACTTACGTGCTTGAAATGGCCCAAAATTAGAGGAACTCTGAATATTCAATCCAGAATAACTGTTCTATAAATTACTCACAAAAAAAAAAAAAAAAAAAAAAAAAAAAAAAAAAAAACACCTTTCATTTCAACAGTGACCTTGGTCCCAATCAAGAATTTAAGGAAAAAAAACCCAGCTCTGGAGGGTTTTTTTAAATGCACGCCTCATCAAGTTATCATAATTAAATCATCATTTCATCAAGCAGTAAAATGTGACCAAAGTACCATGCAAAATTATTAATCACAGCACATATAGAATTTCAATTGCAAACAGTTTAAGATGCATTTATTAAAGTTTTCCTAAGGTAACAATGAAATAAAGTCATGTTAATGTATTGTTATTGGAGGAGGAGCTAGAGTTATTTTAGAAAGTTTATTATTAAAAATATGAAATCCCAAATTCTTAAAATTACTGATATGGATAAGGGATTAATTTTGATATATGTTTCTAGGACTCTTGTATCATCAATTAATAAACTGAAAAAGTTAAGCATGTTCTTTATATGGCTATATACACTACAGTTAAAGTTAATGCCAAAGTCAGCCAGAAATCCTTACCCATAGATTTAAGCCCTCTCTACTTTAAATTTCCACATTCTTAAAAATATTTGGTGACTTTTTTATAGAAATCAGAGGCATATTAATACACATAAACTATCTGTGCATGCACAGAATACCTCATGGGAAATAATTGTATTCAATTATATGAACATTTAACCTGTTATAGAAAACTAAACAATGTAATTTAGAGAACATAACTAAGATCACTTTAAGACTCATATTCTGCACAAGGATGCAATATGCTAAGCAAAACTTAATCCCTGGTCAATGACGTTTTGACAAAAGAAGAAATAGATATTATAAAATTTCAAATTCATCACTCTAATCTTTGTAATTTTTTTGAAAGAAACATCCCATATTGTCGGAACCCAGGACATCTCTCTGGATGCCCAGGATGGCTCAAATTCCTGGCAGGGGCTTGGAGATCCTGGCAGGAAGCCAAAGACACTTGGGAATTCGATCTTAACCCACGGAGCAAATTGCTAACCTTATATGAAGAATTACAAGTGACAAAAGTTTAAGTAGCATAACAGTAGTTGTCACAGGGTGAAAGGTGGAATTTTGAAGAATTTTACTATGGGGGTCTAGGAGACAAGATGGAGGGATTTGGGCATCGTCCTGTTCTTCTTCCTAGCCTCCATCTTCTTGGGTGATGGTGAAACTTTGGGATTGGTTTAGGTTAGAAAGTCACAGTCTAACATAGGCGATAGGTACTGGGACATAACTGTAAATGTTGGATACGTAGTTTGTAGTATAAAAGACAGCACCAGCCCGGGGCGGGGCAGTGTGCCTTGGACTGACCTGCAGAACAGACCTTGGCAGGCCAGACAGAAAATGTTTTAGATAAGAAATAATGAACAACCTTGAGAACGACAGCTGAAGACTTCTGATCTAGACTTCGACAGCTGGGTTGGGGAAAAGAGACTTTCAACATACCTCAGGATCATCTCAACCAGAGGAAATCCTGAGACCATATGATTTGCCAGAACACTGTTCTGTGTTGGTATTCTTCACTTCCCTTCACATGATATTGCATGGTTTTTATACTGATGTCACAAGTAGTGAGCAACCTTCTTATTCAGAAATGATGTCCAGTTGGCTCAGCAATCAAGCTCTGACAATTAGCTCTACCTTTCTAATGATAATCAGCACTGTTACAAGTTCATATATCCACATTAATTCCTTATTTCAAGGTATACAAATGTTTTTATCTTAACTCCACATGATCCCTTTTTTTGGTTGTCCTTTCTTCCTACTGATCTCTCTTTGGTTTAGTTACAATCACTCTGGCAAACACAGAAGAGACAGCATCTTGTCCATTCTCTCTTCTTCTGTTCTGTTCCTTTCTTTTGGGAGGGAAGTTCCAGGGACCTCAAGCTACAGTAATAGCAGTTGGGCCAGTCAGAGAGAGCTCCACACCCTGATATATCTGCTCATTCTTTGCCTTCTTTTCAGAGGAAAGACTTTCCGTTATATGAAGTGTCCTGAACCACCTCTATATTTTCTGAATGTTTTTTGATCATTGAGGAGTCTCCTTGCTGTCTGCTTATCCATTAAGTAGATTGCTTCTTATAAAAATACAGGGGGTAGAAATGTTTCTGATTTCTGAGAGAGTGTTCCTTCTGGCTTGGTCATATCTGGTGTTTTGCTGTTCTGATTTATGTTCAGATCTCTGAACTAAGTTTTCAGTGGTGCATTTATCATATTTATCTGAAAGAAATACGTGGGAAAAAACATCCCACTCCCAGGTGCTATGGCTACATCTGCACTGTAATTTTGCTAGGAGGCCACAGATGCTGCCTGAAGGTTGTGAGAGACCAACTCCACCTACCTTCACTGCATTTGTGAACAGCTGAGGCTCCAGCTGATTCTGTAATAAACAGTGCCAAGGTTATCCTTTCTACTCAAAATCAGCCAAACCTCAGGTAGTTAGGTTGCAAAAGGAAGACAGCAATCCCAAAGTACTTTTCTATTCCAACACTATGAAACGTTAACAAGTTTAATAATGAACTATAAAAATAGGTGTGCTTTACAGCTATTAGTGTACTTGGAGATATCTTCCCTAAGAAAGAATACAAACTGTTTTACCTCAAATTCAGACACAACTGGAGTTCTGAAAAAAACAGAGCTGTTATGGAAATTGTTGACTTGAAGAGGACTAGTTTTATTTTGTTTGCTTTTTTCTCTTTATTTTAAATAATGCGGCCAACAAAGACAATAGAAGGAGCTTAATAACAACAAAGATTGTTATTGGACTTGACAAAAAGATCATCTTTAAAATTGTAGGTTCTGGATTTAAAAAAATGTCACTTTTTCTTCAATTTATTTAGATAGAATACAGTTTAGGGAGATTTTCCTCTGATGCCCTGGTTCAAAAAGAGGGTCAGCCAAAGCAGTTTTCTTGGGTCTATGTGCCATCAAGTTTTAATCTCTCTAAGGACAAAGAATCCACAACATCTTTCTGGGAAACTTGTGCCAGAGTTCAGTTAATTTTAGAGTAAAAATGTTTTGCCTTTGGCATGTGTTCAGATAGAACCAACTGAATTTCAGTTTGTGCTCATCGCCTCCCATCCCGTACTTGAACATCCCTGAAAAGAGGCTGGCTTTGTCCTGTCTGCATCCTCCCTTCAGGCATTTACAGACATTGCCAAGTTGTTCCTCCTCAGGTGAAAGAACTGGTATTTCCTTTTGTTTAGTTTAATGAGGTTCCTATCTGCCCAATTCTTCAGCCCACCCAGGTGAAAGGCAGCACAACCACCTAATTTATCAGCCACTCCTCTCAATTTTATACCATCTGTGCACTTGATCAGTGTGCACTCAGTTATGTTTCTCATGTCATTAATAAAGATACTAAAGAGGATTTCACCCAGTATTGACCACTGGGGTACCCCACTGGTTATGGCCTCCAACTAGAGTTCAGTCATTCAACCAGCTCTAATTTCACCTCATTGTCTGCTCAGCCAGCTCATACCTCATCAGTTTCTCTATGAGAATCTATCTCACAGGAGACAGGGTTGAAAAGGTTACTGAAATCAAAGTAGATGATATTCACTGCTCACCCCTCAAATACCAAGACACTCATGCTTCATCATGTAAGGTTATCAGCTTGGTCAAGCATTAATTCTCCTCCTTGAACTCATGCTGATGTCTTGTACGTTGTAGTCACCTCCTTGATTACATGCAAATTATTGAGGCAACCCTGCTTCAGCTGTGCTTCATTGTATTTACTTTCCCTTTTTTTCACATTGCTCTAGGCTCTTTGGGCATCAAAGGTGTACTTCACTACCCCCACCAGGATTTCTGGCAACTTAATTTCCTCTGAAATTCCAACTTAAGCCCTTCTTTACCTGGTCAGCCATTCTGCTGGCAAAGATACTTTTGCCATAGTTAGTCAGGTGGATCCCATCTCTCCTAAGCAGAGGCTGATCTTCAAATAGATCATGGTGAAAGAAAACAAAATCCTGCTCCCAGCACCAGCTCTGTAATCAATTGTTATCACATTGAATCATTGCTCCCCTCCTTATACCCTTTGCCCTTACCAGCAGAATTCTGGAGAACACTATCAGTCTTTTACAGCCCCAGCCATCACCCTCAGACCTCTGTGGTCATTTCCATACTCACCTGGGTGCTACTAGCATTCCCACTGGAGCCCACACAGAAAAACAGGGGATTTTCAGCTGGGGGTTTGCACAGGGCTCAGCAGTCTCTCCACAACATCCCACAACACACCCAGTGGCAAGCAGCAAACCTTTCTAGGCAACAGGCCAGGTTAACCTATCCATATTATTTATCAGCCCATTTCTTAAAGAATTTCCACTCAGGCCAAGATTTCCCCCTTTAAAATGCCCAAGACTAGTTCAGACAGAATAGGCATTTCCCAGCAAGCAGTAAAGACAAGGCCATGATGCTTTTTTCCATCTGTTGGGCCAGGGAAGTTTAGCCATATCAATCCATATGTCATGCTGTTCTTCCTGAGGTCAGCCTAGGGGACCTTAGTCCATTCTCTCTCTAGAATAAAACAGGAAACTGAGGACCTGGAATGACAGACCCCGAGAGGAAAAGCTGTTTTTAGTTTGATGAAAGTAGAGAAGGAGAAAATGTTAGTGTCAAATAAAGAGAACATGAGATGGAAAGAGAAATCATCCAGTGTGCATTTGATTTATGAATCTTAATACAATGAGAAAGAGATATTTTATATAAGTCACAAGTGGTTACTTGGAATTGAAAGGGTCACATACCAAAAGAATTTGAAGAGAGGATGACTCTTTGTTAGTGGACTGGTTTTAAAAAAATGAAAAACATTTTCCAAGTTGGTCATAGCACAAAAAGACAAACACAGCAGGATAAAGCAAAGGAGGAATACCATAAAGGGGTTGATAGAAATAAAGATAAAACTCAAGTGTGCACTCAACATAGCAATGACCTAAAGAAGAGATTAGATTTGAATTTATGGAGACTAATAAAAATGGATGTAAGCTCATTAATAGAAGATTACTAAAGTCCACCCAGTTATCTGCATACAAATAAATATGTGATATAATGACCCTAAGTAGAATTTTTTAGAAGATAGCAATAAAAGTATATTAATATTATGGGAAATAAATTGTCTTTAGAATAGCCTGAAAATGTAATAATGCTTGAGCAATTTAAGACAGAAAGGAAGAATGAGAACTGTGATCTATAGGTAGGAGGATGATTCTGCTAATATATCTCTTGTGCATTTTTAGAAGTAATTCAGTTGAACAGTCACCATGCGGGCTGTATTCAGAGAGGAAAAACTTGGACTCCTTACATAATCACAGGCTCACAGGCCAGACTGTGTACATTTGAAGATGGAGAGGAAGTAATTAAAGTACTTATCTCAGCTGGGAAACAACTTATGTTATCTTATTTTACACATACTAGTGTTTGTATAGGTGGTGGAGGGAATGTTATTCCAACCAGATACTTAGCTGCAGCTGGACAATTCTCCATAAAACTTTATGTCCTGTGTCCAAAATCCTAGAAGCTGTGATATAATCCTGCCTTTTTTATTTTTCTTTTCCTTTTTTTTTTTTAATTTCTGTTCAGACCTGTGCACTTGTATTCCTATTCACATTACTTTTTTTAGTTGTCATTTGCAATTGAAATTATCTCTCCTAATTCTTAAGGATAAGCAATCTTAGATATTGGTTAGGATTATCAATAAATTTAGTTGGTTCTCCAAGTGCCCAGAGGTTGGCAGGATTCACAAAAATTTCAAAAGGAGGTTGGGACATACAGCTAATCCACTAGAATACCCCTCCCCTTGGAAAGGGTTAATGAAGAATTTAAGAAAGAATTTAACATCAGCCAGTTAGCAACAACACAGCACCAAGAATTTAAGCCACTTGCTTTCCAAAGGGAAAAGGAGAATTCATGGTAATCTTTTCACATGTGACTTGAGCACATGTACTTTATTCCTTTTTCCAATCTATTTTAACACATTTATATGCTCTTTTTCCATCTCTCTTAGTTCGATGTGTTTCTTTCAAAGCTGGTGCATATCTCCTTGACAATAATAAAAAGTAGTTAGATGCCTTCATTTGTCTGTGATTCAAGACCTTGGGTCTTTGAATATATCTGTGGCTTTGCATGCCTTTTCAGAGGAATTTTCAACATCCCTCACACAATACAATGCATTTGGTTAATTGTTTTCATAACACTGCTCAGAATAAAAAAAGACAAAAAGTTAAAACATGTAATAAACACAAAAAATATCTTTGCTGCAGCCATTACTTATTTGTACTCAATATGGCATGAGATTACAGACATGCAGCAGGATTTCACTGGAGTTTTACATTGCTTAAATATGAAAAGAGGATTCTTTTAAGTTCTTCTAAGAAATCACACTTTAACACATTTTTTTTTTCTAAGAAATTAGAATGGTTTAATTCAGCAAGTGAAGACTGGAATATGGCTACTGTGTTGCAATATGAATGGGGGAGCAACAAATGAAGGAAGCAAATAAATTCTAACTTTGCAGATTAAAGGAAGTTAGTCTGATATAGCCATGAATGAATGCTGAAACTCGATGGATTCTTTTTCCAAGCTATAAGATTAAATTGGAAGGTTCTGGAACAACTTTTCTTTAGACATAGAAATGTAAATAGCAGTTTTATGGTGGAGTTTAGTGAGTTTGTAAAGTGTTTGGCTATTAAGTTTCTTTTTCTTGGGCCAGGTCTCATAACCCCTCAAAAAGAAACTTAATACACCCAAGGATAGCTCAGCTATTACTTTGGGGGCATAAAATAAGCAGGATGGCTTCTGCTGCAGTGTTAGAAACAAAAAAGGTTTAATAAAAGGCAAAATAACAAACATAAAAACTCTAGCCAGGTGCAGAGGTCTGCTCCTGGTAAAAACACCTCACAAAAGCACTTTAGTTCTTTTGTTCACTTCTTTTCTACCTGATGGGCCAGGCGAGACTTTTTGGCTTCTATCCAATTAGATGTTCTCTAGTGTTTGGTCCCCTGAGTCCCTGAGGTCCTATGAGGTGACTTTTCACCTAATCGTTGAGAGAAACTTCTGGGCTTCTTTCCTGTTTTGGGGGACAAAGGTTAGTTTTGCCACTCTGTCATTAGAGGATGCTTCTGTCTTCTTTCCTTCCTTTTGGGGGACTAAGGTTAGTTTTGCCACTCTATCATTAGAGGGCACACTCCCACATTTGGGCTGATAAATTTCCAAGATTTCATTCTTGGGAGACAGTCTGAAATTAATTCATCTGGAGGAAAAGATTTGGGGCACATGAATGGAAGCTAGGCCATATCACTTGGTCTCAGAAGCAAAGGATGGTCTCTGGCCTGTTACATTAGTAATCAAGTTTGCAAGTCTTCTCTCCTTTCTATTTACTTTCTTGTCCCTGGATGCATCTTATTCTGGAGTTTGATATTTTTCTTTCTTTCATAAGCACCATTTCTCCTCACAAGCATCCTTATATCACCTATGACTTCTTTTTTTTATTCAAGTTCCCCACTCCTACCTTTTCATTTTCCTGGTCTGGGGCTCTGACCTGACTTGGCCATGACAGAAAGTCTGTGTATGCCCATTCTTCTTTCTCCCTTTGGCTTTTGTTTACAGATGATCAGAGAAATGATCTGAATCAAAAATATTCTTAATGACACCTCTACTGAATAAATAGAAACAAACTCGCATATCTCCTCCCCTCTAGGGTCAGGCCAAACATTCTTGGTTCTGAATTAGACATTTGTTTTGAGATCTATATCATGCAAACTTTAGTTATCATGCAGACTTTATGCACTATTTTAAATTAAGGAAAGAGGATTAAGCAGGTTTCAATGGCCTTGTGCACGAGTTACAAGAAAGCACAAAATGTAGCATTCCAAAATCATGATCACTTGTTCATCAATATTTATGGAGATATTTCTGTTTATTTCAGGAATGACAGGGGAAAATATATTATTCTGTGGAATGAATTTAAATAAAAAAATAAATAGAACAAATAACCAAATGTGAAGCAGGGACAGATAAGAAACAAAATTTGGCTGCACTTCCACTTTTATGATGGGGAGATAGCTTCACTGATTTAACTTTTTTGCCAAGAAAAAGTACTTCAATGGTATTCTTCTAGTGAAAGACAGAAATTTGACATAAAGGTACAAAATGGTTGACATCAACTCATAAAATACTTTCAGCATATTGTCTGATACTGGAGATTTATATCCTTCAGTAAAATTATGTTGTCAGTCTGTGCATTCCAGTGGAAACTTGGCTAACTCATAGATTATTTTAATATATGTAATATATCAAAGATTCAGGTTGAATCAAAAACAGTGAAAATCTCAAAGAATAGAACAGAGGGAACATTTAAAAAGCCCAGATATTCCCTTTTTGAAATACAGTCGTTACTTATGGGAAGATTTAAAATTAAATTTTAAACAGGCTATCAAATGCATAATTTAATTTTGACTCAGTAAATTTACTCATATGGTAAACTGGTATTTAGAAGAGAAGAAATTTTGCCAAGATCTATTCAGATGTTCAAAAAATGGTGAAGAAAACTTTAGGCATTCTAGGGAAACCCAAATAAATTAGAAACCAAATTAAACACAAATATGAATAGAAATCATAGAAACAGAAATAAAAATAGAAATATTGCAAAAAAACCTGAGTAAACCCAAAATATGCCCCATTTCCCAAGTGAATAATATAATCTCTAAAGAAAATAAAAATGTTGTTCACAGTAAAACAAACAAAAACACAAACAAACAAACACCAGAAACACTATCTAACATAGCTGGTAAACAAGCCCATCTAAGTGGCTGAACTTCTGCTTTCAAGAAATTCGATGCAGAAAGAAAATACTTCATCTACTTGTTTATCCCAGACCTTTAATTTTCATAGTGATTAAACTAAGTTTAGTTTATTTTAATTAACTAAAATTTTAATTTAGTTTAAAATTTTTCCTATCACTGGGAACTCATATGCAGCACAGTGAGATCAAGCTAGTATTTATGGTAAGAACACTTTTGTGAGAAACAAACAAAAAAAATCAAAAGCCCTCCACAAACTTGTGTGTAGTTATCTCCTATCCAGCCTCCCTGAATTTCCTTCTCAGCCTCAGCTCCATTGACTGCTCAGGCTAGAGCCAAGGAAGACCCATCATCTCCATGTTGTCAGAGACTCAAATAGTTCATGCCTCAAACAATGACATAAAAGATTTTTTTTCCCATTGTAACAAAAACTATAAAGAATATATGTATAAATATATTGTATAAATATAATGTATAAATATAATGTATAAAGAAGCTGCAACCAAAGAAGCCTCCCTGAAAATACCTGACTATAACTTTGGACTGTGAGTTAAACCACCTAGATAAGATGCTACTGTCCAATCGCTCCAGCCTAGGGAAAAACAAACAAGGCTGAGGCAGAGAAGTGCATCCACAAGTGGTTTGTTGTGAAAGCCAAATGCAGCAGAGATTCTTCCCTGGGTGAATTTGGGGTGAGGGAGACCACAGCCTACAGAGATCAGGAAAGGGAGGAGGTTTCAGGTGTAACCTCTGGTCAGAGGCAGTGAACACCCAATCTCCCTTACCCAAACTGGCCAAGCTGTGGAACCCCCAACCCAACAGGTCACATCCATGGGACATTCACATGAGAGGCAGCTGAGAGGGGTCACAATCCAGCAAAGAACCTCTGAAGTGCCTCCCAGAGTCATTCCTGAAGCCTTGCACCACAGGACTGCACACGATGCAACAAACCCAGAGTCTGTTGTATGAGACAATGGCAAACTCCCCTCCACAGGGAGGTGCCTGGCTTTTCCTACATAGATTTAGCATATATTAACCCATTGAATTCTGTGCTTTTTGGGGGTGGACATTCACCACCAAGGAGATGAGCTGGAGAGAATCAACAGAGCATCGTTGGGATCCACAGAGTGCTGATATATTCCTTATTCTGTCACTCTCTTTCTGTAACCCCCACCCATTTTCTATTTCTTTATTTCCATCTCTCATATTTGCTATCAAATAAAACCCATACTATTGTCAGTGGCATGTGGTCTCATTTGCACCCTCGTTCAGGCAGAGGCATTTCTAAGAACTTCAGTAATTGGATATTGGCATATGGTCTGGGGAAGGTGCATTTCCCCTGTGCCTCTGACAGCAACTGGGCACAGCGCAGAAGGCAGGTGGCCCCACCTCTGGCATTTTACTCAACACCCGTAGCCTGAAAGTCTGCAAACAGTCAGACCTGAAGTTAAGAACATCTATTAAGGCAGAGCTAGAGGTGTCTATTGATGTTAGTGTAGTGGCTCATATTCTCCCAATTAAAGAAGGAAAAACTAGAATGATTTGCTGCTAAATAAATGTTGAAGACAAAAACCATCACCAGAGCTATGCAGACTATCCTGTTGTATGTGCACTGACCACTGCAAGAGGCTGAATGATAAATAGGTTTGAGCCCACAGGATGCAGAAGATGACAATCAAACCTTTTAGAACTGAAAATGCTGATTTTCGTAATTCACAATTATTTTGTAATGATACCTCACAGCAGTAAGAATCCAGAACCAAATAAGGAAAACAGCAGCTAGATATTGGTGAGTTTTTTTCAGTTGTGACAATTTGTTTCATATTTTCAGTAAAGGTGTGGTTAAAAAGAAGACATTTCATAAGTGTTTTTTTCTGAATAATGATTTTTCACTTTCCAGTCAGCTACATGTAAAATAAAGAGTAAAGGAAAATAAAGTTGATTGAGAGAGAACAAGCCTTTTGATCCCTGAAAGACTCACCTCATTATATCTCTAAGAGACTATCACCATTATATTAATAATCATCATCTCTAGGATGGAATAGATTTTATATCTAAGAAACGGAACAAGCTTTCAAACCCAATTTCTCCATTTCCTCCACTTGATATACTTTTTTCATGGTCTGAGAAGTCCTGGAGCATACAAACTCAATTACTTCTGGATGGAACTAAATTTCCTGAGCACACATAACATTTTTGAGTTGCAAATGTCCTTGCAGTCCACAGGAGCACTCTTGAGCTGCTCTAGAAGGAAACTCTCAAAAGAGCACTGTGGAGTCATGTTCTCAGCACCAGCCATTTGATTGTATCTCTCCTCTGATCATACAACATGCTTGCATACAACATTCCTCAAATCAATGCTAGGATCAAAGACATATAAATACTTATCTTCTCAGTCAATACATGTTAGCTGCCTCAGAACCTCTGAGTGTGCAGGAATGTTCTGATATAAAAGTTTAAGAAACAGAGGAACATCAATATCTAGTGTCAGTGCAAAACTTTAAACACCACCCAGCTGCATTCCTTGCAAACAGTACACTGCTCCATGTTATGTTTTTAACTTTGCTTGCATTTAGTCTTAAATACTTTGACTATAATTATGGGGGAAATAAGATATAATTATTGTAAATTATAAAACAGCTTGGACTATTAATTTCAGTTTAATGAGACTATACTGTTACTCAAAACTTGGGTATGCAATTTGATTTTGATCTATTTTTCATTTTAGTCCAATGGCTTTTAAATCAGGTCACTGACCAGTACATTTGCACATCCCCAATAAAAGCAAATCTACCCATATTATGCTTCGTAGAGCATTTTAATGTAGCAGCAAGCTCTAAGATTGTATTATAAAATCTTGCAGATAAGGGCATATAATTTTATCTGAATAGCAATGCTAGTTAAACACACCATGTCAGTGCAGTTCTTCTCACTCCTCTTCTTTATCATTTAGCAGCAAAAATTCCTGACTCAGTTAAAATAATTGCCTACTGAGATCTCAAGAGTTAAGCTGGTTAAGAAGTAGGACCAATTTAAAAAAAAAAATCTTGAAAAAGATGCAACAGTGTCTGACTTCGGGATTTTTGCAGCATTTGCTACATCTGATTACTTTTCAGTTCCTAGCATTAGTACTGACACAAGTTGCTACACTGAACCTAAATTAAATTTCTTATTAAATTATTCTCTTTTTTTTTTGCTATGACACATGGTATTAGGTTGAATTCTTCATTGTCAGATTTTTTAGGATAGACATTTTTTTATTTGTAAAGTGGTTATTATTATTATTATTATTATTATTATTATTATTATTATTATTATTATTATTATTATTATTATTATTATTTTCTACCTGTTATAAGACCAGCCAGAAACCCTTATATTGTTTTATAACCTATGTAATATCTCAAAGGAGAAAAACTTTTAAAGGCACATTTAAATACCTTTACAATTAATTCATTTAAACATAAAAATCCTAAAATGCTTGTAAAATAAATAGAGCTTTTAAGTTAATATGAAAGAAGTCTTTGGAAAGACATGAACGTCATGCAGTGAGATGTGATTCTCTACTATAATGACCAAAGTGGAATTGAACTTAAAGAAATCTAACCTTTATCGAAAAATTATTCAGATGAAGAGATATCTGATCTAGAAAGAAAGCTCCCAACAACTATAAATTGATACGATAATTCAATAGTAACTATAAACATGTTCTTTCAGTTGAATAGCTGGAGCTAAAAGAAAATCCAAGTGCTTAAATTTAAATATTGAACAAGACATAATTTCCAGTATCTTAAGTATCAGACTCTGAAAAACAGCATGCCAGTTGTCTGCTATAGAAGAATTTTTTTATAAATATGAATGATAAAATAGAAAGCATTTTGCATCTCTCTTCATTTTATTTCAAATAAAATAAATATTGCTGACACTGAGGGGATTTTTTGTTCTAGCATAATTACATGTCATCTTACTACCATATGTTTTGGCATTAATCTAAGACAAGTAAGTTGTGTCCAATATTTTGGACTTCAAACCCAAACAGTTCTCTGATTTAGTGATCCATAGATCCCTGCTTCTCAGTGGTGGGCAGGATGTGTGCTGTGTCTCATCTCTTGCCTTATTATTCGCCCTCCCAGTGGGTGGAGGTGGTCTCTGCTCTAAACCTTCATCCTCACATGTCTAGGGATGCTGTTTTTGATGATGTGGCTCAATGTGGGCAATTAATAAACCCAAGTAAAAGAACATACAATAAAATTATATTTTTCTTTGAGAGAGGCAAGCTGTTATATACTTTTCAACGTTCTCAGCCTTAGGCAAGAGAAAGCAATCTATAAGGAACCACAAGTACTGCAGGATGAAGAAATTGTTTGAAAACCATCTTTTTGTTACCTCATAGCCCACATATTAAAGGAGATTCTCGTTAAAGAAAAAAAAAATATGCTCTGGTCATAGATATAGGTGATATAAGTAAATTCAGGGCTGTAATATAGGCAATGCCTACTGTTGCTCCAATGTGCTCAAGCTCTTCTCTTCAAGACCAGGTTGGATGGGGCTTTAGGGTAACCTGGTGTAGTGGAAGGTGTCCCTGCCCATTGCAGGGGGCTTGCAACTGGATGATTCTTAAGCGCCTTTCTGCCCTGACCTATTCCAAGATTCTCTTATCTATAAACATCTTGAGTGATGCCTGAGGAAAAAAAAAAAACAGGAGAAATAATATTTATCAATAAATATGGGACCAAGAGCCACAATATAAAACCCATTTCTTTTCCTTCTAAACTTCCTCAAATTCTGGGAAAAGGACATAATGCTCACATATTATACAATAATCTGACAGTTGAAATATCTCACGGCTGTTTTAATATGCAAAGTAATTTTTACTTTTAAATGGTCTTTATCTTTTCCTAATAGGAACCTTTTGAGGGGAAATGGATGCAATTATGCAAAATAATATTATATTTTCTCACATATATTAATCTATTTTCTATGACATTAATAGAGATTGTCAGGGCACAAGGGAATGATCTGGTTACAAAAGAATATTAAAATTTGAAAATAGGTTCATTAAGGATTTTAAAAGAAGGGAAACCTAATTTTGTTCTAATTACATGATGATTGATCAGTAGTCACCATTGTCTCCTGTCACACGCACTAATAAAAATCTCTACCAAGTGCACAATAAAGTGCCACAACATTAACTGAATTACATAGCAAGTAATTTTTGGTTTAAACATTTTTAGTACTCTTGGTTGCATTGTTCAGACTTTGGTTTTGATTTTTCTTTGGTTATAGTGATAGGGGGACATTAGAGATTTTTTTCCAAAATATATTTAAAAAAAAAGAAAACAAGTAAAAAAAAGAGAAATCTAGCTTATTCACAAATCTAATTTAATGAGATTTAGTTAGTTACTAGACTACTGCAGTAGCCTCAGAATAATCTCCAGCAGAATGGGGCCATGGGCTGCGATCTATGCACTGGCTTGGAGGAAATTTCCACTTCTCTCAGACAGCTCTGACAGGGAGTTTAGAACTGAAATGCCATAGAATTAGTAACATTCCAATTTATCAAACCTGCAGATGATTATTTTTTTTCTCTTCTCCCCTTATTGAACAAGTGATACAGATTTTATTGATGAAATGGTCATATGATAGTCCATCACATAGAGCATTCCAGGTCATTCTGTAATTTATGCTTTTTGCACAAAGAAAAAAACCCAAAAACTCCAAGGTACTTTCAGAGAATGACAAATGTCAACATTTAGCACCTTGTGATCAATTTTAATTCCTGTATTATGTAAACACACATGTTAATTTCCTGTCATTACAGTAATTTCAGTAAACATAATTAAAATAAATATGGATCTGCAGTTAATTTACAGTTGTACCTTGAGCTATTACTGCTATTTCTGATTCTAAATGTGTGTATCTAGCTGTAAACAGAATATAGAAATTGCACAGCTAGTTTTTGCTGCACTGAAATACAAAACAGTTCTGACAGTTTGGGACTGGAACTGAACAGTCTCCTGTATTAAATGAAAAGATGAAGTGAGGAGAAGGATTTCAGAAGCAAGACATTCTCATACAAAAGCAAATGGTTTATATTCTTTGTGCCTGCAGAGATTTTATTTACAAAAGATGTTATCCACATAAAGGTTAAAATAAAAGTCAGAAATTGGTTGCTAACAGCTATAACTGTATATCAAAATTAGGAAACACAACTTTTAACAAGTACATATAATTTCGAGAAAAGCAGCATATTAAACTTTTATTTTGGAAAAAAAATTACAGGCTTCCATTTCTTTTCTTTGAAACACAAACATAAGGACAAAATTCCCATACAGTTAATAAAATTTTACAAGACCCTGAAAAAACATGAAACAGTTTTTCTTGCAGACCAGATTAAATTCTTTCTTTTCCTTATAATCAGTTTCAGATACATTTTTAATTCATTTTGTTGGAGGAATGAAAACAGCAGGTTTAAAAGAAAAAAAATTGACGCTTTAGATTCTGAGTTTTGACCGGAGCTGAGAAAAGGCTGTGACATAGTGAGAAGATGTAAAGTCTTTCTGGCAAACTCTGCAGCTCTGCAGAAGAGTTTATCAGCCTTGTAGGGTGCACTTGGACTCATAAGAACAGTTTTGGCTGTGCTTCAGGACCTTAATTCCTGACTGCCATGGTTCTTGCCTGTTCTCAGATCAGCACAATAGTGTTTATGCTGCAGAAGAGCCAAACTCAGCAATGCCCAGCTTTACGCTAGTCATTCTACTAGCAAACTAGCAATGAAAGCACCTTCTTCTGTTTGCAGTGTTTTAAAACAGATATGAGCCTCTATTGCTTAGGATCCATCGGGGCTAAAATTAGCTTAAAAGTTAGCAAGATATAATCTCTTTGATAATTTCATGTATTAGAGAAATCGCATTATGCAGCAGCCTCATTACCTAAGGCTACATGGGTTTATATTAGAATATTATTTGTTTATATTTACACTCAAATTTACCAAATATCAAACTTTCATAAAGTAATTTTTCTGACTCTGTTTTGTGCCCAAGACATTTTTGTGTGTCACGGGTAAAAACACTTCTACAACTTTTAAGTACTGTGAGCAAAACAAATACTTTGTCACCATTATTTAAACATTTTAGAATAAATTTAATACCTCTGGTTTGCAATAAACCCTTGATATTTGACAAGAAAACTCTTGGAACAATAAAGGAAAGCCCACATCTATGTGTAAACTAAGCAAAATGATTTTTAAATCCTGATATTCCCAAGTTTTCTTGGTACCAGATGTGCACCTATAACAAAGGAACTGAAATAAGAAGGAAGCTGTTAAAAAGTTTTCAGTGATTATGTTTATAGGATAAAACAGGAATTTATTTCATTCATCTAATCTGAACAACCAAAAGACCAACA
Organism: Onychostruthus taczanowskii; assembly: GCF_017590055.1. Taxonomy (NCBI): domain Eukaryota; kingdom Metazoa; phylum Chordata; class Aves; order Passeriformes; family Passeridae; genus Onychostruthus; species Onychostruthus taczanowskii. The sequence goes on along the minus strand of NW_024497629.1, from coordinate 14,862,606 downwards.
GAGAGGTAATGAAGGGCTTTGCTTCTCTTCTGGAGGAAGGCAGTATAAAAAGTCTCTTTGGCTTCTTTTTCACTGAATAAGAATTTCTCTTGGAAAAAGTGAAGATTAGAGTCCCTGGCTGTGAGTAGTCTTTGCAGACAGCAGGGAGAGACCCAGAGAACATTTAAGACCATGACTTTACTAGTACACAAGATATGCCAAGCAAGAATCTTCAGAATGACCTGGCTAGGCAAAGCACTTTTATAATTCCTATTAAGTTATCCTCCAATACATAAGATATCTGAGTGCAAGTTGTCTAGTGAGAGTGGTCCATAGCCCATGTCAATCCTGAACCATGCCAAAAAAATCTTCTGAGAAAGTATGAAATCAAAAAGCATGTCATTAGCTGCTCTGGCAACTCATAAGATGAAGTTCCCGCATGCAGAAATATTCCTTGACATTATCATGTTTACTAGCAGAGTAGCAAAAAGATGTGGTTAAACTGTAGAATTTTACACCTTTCAGCAGGATTCATGTTTGTTTAGTTAGCTGTTATTTTCTAATGGTCTCAGAGAAGGATTAAGCATCTCAGGAGGACACATGATCAATATGCAGTGAGATATATGGCAGAAAAGAGTTTGCTTAAGTGTGTTACCAAAAAGAGCTAGGTTTGACAACAGTGTCAGTAATGTTGGCTTGAACCTCAGACTAGTCCAAGTTTCCTGCTCTGTATCTCATTTCTGAATCTGTATTTGATGCTACATAGGGTTAGTATAAAATCCAGGAATAATGCTGTGAGCACAGAAAAGGAGGCACATCATCCATCTAACAGGAATTTTCTTCCTTACAAAGTCATGCTTATTCTTGTATGGTCTTATTTTCTGGCAAATGTTGTTACCACATTTGCACAGCATTGCAGAAAGTGCAATTCAGTGGAAAGACAGCGATGTTTTTCTGCCTAGAAAAGGCCATTTTCTCACGGTTCAAATACTGTCACATAGAGCACGGGCAGGAACACAGAAACTGAGAAGGGAACTATATTGATTTGGAAGAACTTCAAAAGGAACTGGTAACTGCAGGTGTATTGTGTGAGGAGCAAGGTACTATTGGTGTGAGTTGAGATACGCTCTGAAAATTCAGCCTAACCCATGTTTGTGTTGGAAAGGGCCTAAAAAATCATCCAGCTCCAACCACCCTACCACAGGCAGGGTCACTTTCCACTAGAACAGGTTGTTCATAACCCCTCCAAGCTGACTGTGAACACTTCCAGGGATTAGGCTTGCACAGCTTCTTTGGGCAACCTGTGCAATTGCCTCATCACTCCCACAGAAAATAATTTCTTCCAAACAGCCAATCTAAACCTACCCTTTTTCAGTTTAGAGCCATTCCCCCTTGTCCTGTCACTACATGTGTTTGTAAAAAGTCCCTCTCCAGCTCTCTTGTAAGTCCCTTTAGGTACTGACCAAGTGCTAAAGGCTGCTCTAAGGTCCCCCAGAACCTTCTCTTCCCCAGGTTAAGCAGCCCCAGGTCTCTCAGCCTGTCCTCACAGGAGAGATGCTCCAGCCCTCTGATCATATTTGTGGCTTCCTCTGGACCCGCTTTATCAGGTCCATGCTGTTCTTGTGTTGGGGGCTCCAGAGCTGGACACAGCACTTCAAGTGGTGTGTCATGAGAGCAGAGTAGGAGGGTAGCATCAAATTCCACTTGTTTTATCTTTTTCCTCATGTATGCTTTCATCACACTTTGATACATTAACCTTTCACTACAGAAGAGAAGGAAACACATGAAGAGAATAGATTCTTTTTTCTGATGCTCAATTACCAGCCTTATAGATAAATTCACATGCTTTAAAACTTCCCTCCCCAAACAGGTCATCTGTAGGCATGGAGAAAGATAGGAAACAAAATAATATGCTCCACTTACATATTCTATTTTCTGTGTAGCTTTATAATGTGCAAATTATTCAAGAGAAATAGTTTCTTGGATCAAACTGAGCTGAAAAAAACATTAGTGATTGCCTAAAGCAACATAAATAAAAGAACAAAGTTATGGTTTTTATTCAGTGTTTGACTTTTGTTCTTGTTTTCTTTTCCATTGCTGAACCACACTTCTCAACAAAAAAAGACCCTGGGTGTTTGCAAATCTTACATAATTTCACTTGGAGACTGTAAGCTTTAGTTCTCCAAAATCAATGCCAAATACAGTCAAAAACACAAAGAGAAAGATCCAGCACCAAGTAGCACTGGAATGTTTCCAATTTTTAATTTTGCTGTAAAGGAAATACAAACTTCAGCATATAGCCATAAAGTCTTTACCCTTGTAAATAAGTCCTCAAGACAATCCATACAAGACTTCAATAAGTAAGAAGTAAAATGAAATTCACATGAAAAGGTAGTACTAATAAGAACAGAGCAAGCTTTTAAAAGAAGGGTCTTCTCAGCTGAGGTCTTTACAAAACCTGTACACATACATCACCTGTAGCACTCATGAAACTGAGGGATTTACAATAATTTACAGGTCACACATCTGAAAATATGGTAGTGATTATCTGTCACAACTTGCCAAGCAACAAACAGACCACCTTATCAACTTTGATTTCCATTTTCATCAGCGTAACCTTGAGCATGCCCTAGACCTGTATAAACAGACATTCTATTAAGTATTATAATTCTTATTTAAATGAAGTGAAAAAGTAATAATTCCACATATTGCAAAGCAGTTAGTGATCTCATTGTCCCCGTGTGTTGTATGCATATTTGTTTATCAGCATGAAGCAGCTTCTTATCTCTTTTCAAAACCCAAGGCAAACAAAGTAAACATTTAATTAGAAACATCAGTTCCTAAACTTATTGACATTTTTGACTTACAGTGAACTCCCAGCTCATTGACAAACACCCAAACAATACAACTTTCTCTACAATTGTATCTACTGGTGTGGGAGAAGTCATTATTAATATCACTGATGCCTGTTCTACACAAGCTCCTTTATTCCAATATCATTTGAGGAAACATTAAACAGACATGGGTTGATGGTTTAAACAGATAAAACTTGGCACTAGTTTTTAATACCCTGAATATATATGCAAATGGATGATGATGACTTTAATGGAAATTTTGCCTACACAAACATTGCCCTCTAATGGGAGAGGAGGAACAAGAGCTACTCAGAATTTATATCTGGATCCCATGAGTCATAACCATTTTAAAGGAATGGGTCTTATTGTGCTTCTATGTAGTACTTTGATTAACCTTCCATCGCTCCATGGAGTTTGAGGCTTCAGGGATCTTCATCCAGACTGATTTCCTGGGTAACACAGACCATTTATTTTCACCCAGCAACCCTTTAATTAGTACCAAAAAAAAAAAAAAAATCCCAAATGTTTTATGTTAAAGCATTTCACTTCATAGAGGCTGAGACTGTTGCATAGCACTGCAATGAAGCAGGGAAGCTCAGTATCACTTCAGGGCCCCAGAGTAGCAGAGAACAAAATAGATATACACTTCAATAATCCTGCAGGATACTCTCTGCTTTGGGTTGCCAAGGAGGAAAAAAAGAAGGAACTCTGCAGCCCTGTGAATATGAGTGGCAAAAATACTTCTTTCCACTTCAAGTCCTGACAGTTGTTCAATCTGTATTTTTCTTAACACAAATGATTGTTTTATTCCCCAGCCAAGTGACATGGTTGGCCTTAGGGCACTGCCTTACACTGTCTTGGTCACCTCTGAGGTAAGAGTGAGCAAAACAAAACAAAAATAAATTTAAAAAAACAAAACAAAAACAGCAAAAAACATCCCTCCTAAACAACTAAAATACCACACAAAAGCAAACACAAAAATCCCCCAATCTCAACATATAAAAAAATCCACCAAAAAAAAAAAAAAAAAAAAAAAAAAAGGAAAGAAAGAAAGAAAGAAAGAAAGAAAACTAAAACACACAAACAAGCAAAAAAACTTCCTTGATTTTGCCTAGAGGAAAATTTTCCTCTGACTCCTGGAGAAAATATTTGAAGTGGCATTCTCTAACACCATGTGTCCTAATTCTGAGTTACCCTTCTTTGGGCAGTACCCTTCTTAGGTGAAGTAAAGTTTTTTTCTTTCTTTTATTTCCCCCTTTTTTTATTCTCCAAGCTAATTTATATTTCTCTGAACTATGGTGAGTCCAGCACCTCCCCAATGTTTAATTATCTGCACAGCAAGTAAAAGTCTTCTTACCTTAAGGCTAATGTTTTCTAACATTAACCACCAGTCACTGAATCCTGTTCTGACTTTTTCTAAGAATGTTATAAAGTTTCCACCCATCAGATTCACTTATGTGTGAAATGATCTTTCAGGCTGCTTTTCAACAAGCTCGAAGGGTTGAGCACTATGAGTCTCACATTGTTTTGCAATTCATAGATCACTTTGAGTGCCTTCCTTCAAGCTGTCTCAATACACCCTCCTTGAATTACAGAGGCAGATGCAATGGATTATCATTTCAGCCTGCACAGCAGTGCAGCTAAAGGCAAGCTCATGACCCTATAGCTACTCTTTACCTACACAAGGATCACATTACTTCTTCTTGCCCCCAGCATTACACTGTGGAAGACACGAGGAGCTGGATATTCTGGGTATCTTGAAGCCTTATTTTCCAAGATTTACATTCTTCCCCAGCAGACTGTCTTCATTTCTTACCTAGACTAACTTATTTTTCAGCATTTAAGTGCCTTTTTTGGGGCATCTGAACACTTACCCTAGTATTTCTATTTCTGCATGAGAATACGCAGTTCTCATTGCTTATTTTTCCATCAATAGTTATGTCATGGCTGGACTTGCCTGGTAAATTACTTCATGATCATAAAGAAAATGTTACATAAATAAATACTAAAATGATAGACCAAGGGTAAACTTCTGTTATTTACAAAAAATAAAAAGTAAATTAAAAGATTTACAGTAGACAAGGCTTTAATTAGTCTGATAGGACTCCTGTTATTTTTAAATATTAAATATTAAATTTAACAAATTTATTAATTAAATTAATTTATTAATTGTTATTAAAAGTTATAATTATTTTTACATTGGTTACCACACTATACCACACAATATAAATAATCAATATAAATAAGTGTAATGCATCCAAAAGCAGTTCTTACTATAGGGTTATAACAATATTTTTAAGCATTAAATTTCTTTACTAAGTTCTAAGTCTACAAAGTCTACTAACTTCTAAGACAGCCAGTGTGCATGAAATATTGAGATGTTGTCTGATTGAGCAGGGGTGGGAAACAAGAAAGGTATGGACATGATAGGCTAAATACACCTCAGAGTCATGAAGATGATTGAATGATTGAAGCATCTGACATATAGGGAGAGGCTTAGAGATCTGGAATGTTGAGAGGGACCCCAGAGGAATCTGGGAACTCAGGAGAGATCTTACCATTGTTCATAAATACCTGATGAGAAGGAGCAAAAACTCTCCTCAATAATTTCCACTGGCAGAAAGAAAGGCAATGGGCAGAAATTGAAACACCTGAGAATACACCTGGGCACAGCAAAACTCTGTTTTACTGCAGGGATGGTCAAACAGCTGAACAGATTGGCCAAGGAAGGTGCAGAGTCTCGATTCTTAAACCCAACTGGATATGGTCCTGGATAATCTGCTTTGACCCTGCTTGAGCTTGGAGTGCATTATCTTCAGCAGACCTTTCCAACCTCAATTGTTCTGTGCTTCTGTGCTTCCATAAATATGTCATACCACTTTAGTAGTCTTTAGTCTATCAGTCTCTAATATTTCCGTGAATCTTCCTCTTTTTAGCCAATAAGAGCAATTATATATAGCTTATTTAATCTATTTTCAGGGAAGATGACAGATTGACTGACTGAATACTGCCAGCAGCAGGTGTTAACATCCATAGCTCTGAGGTGATGGAAAGCATATTTTCTTAAAAATCCACAAATTTCTTGGTATTAAAAAAAAAAAAAAAAAAAAAAAAAAAAAAGCCACTGATAAAAGCTAGTTTGGAAAGACTAGAGGGAGGACTCTGTCAAGAAACAACCCAATAAGTAGGAGTCAAGTTGCTCAGCATATCTGAATTTCTCCATGTTTATAACTTACCTTATACCAGAGTTAATTCACTTTTAAAGCACTGGCTTCAAGCTTGGAACGTTGCAGTGTCATTTGACAACATTCACTCTGAAGTTCAGCTCTGATCTCAGTGCATCAAGACACCTTCACCTGCAGCTGTAGTAGAGTGATTTCAAGATGAGTGGTAAACACTAAAGCATTCAACTTCTATGCATTTCTATTTTTAAGACTGGACTAGAAGTTCGTTCATACAATACTCAGCATCTCAGTGTCCTCAACTGAACTGCAAACAGGAGACTCTCCCACTAACTTTTAAGATAACGTTGTGTGTAAGTATATGTGTGTGTATATTGCATGCCCAGGCTGCAGCAGCAGCAGAGGGTGCAGGGGAGCTCTGTGAGGGGAGGCCAGGACTGCCTTGAGCCAGAGATTCCAGCCCATTCCAGCCAGCTCCAACCAACCCACTACAGGACACAGCTAAGCCCCATGGATGGGGTGGGAGTGCTTCTGGCAAAGTGTATGTAAGAAAGGGCAAAAATGATACAGAGGTAGTGAGGATTGAAGGGGAAAAGTCAGAGAAACAGCCCTGTGGGATGGGGGACAGGAGGAAAAAGAGAGAAGAAGCAGATATTCCCAAAGGGACTTCAGCCACGGAAGACCTCCAGGGCAGCACAGATTTATCATAAACACCCAAACTTCCTTAGTTCGTTCTGCAATTATTGCCAGCAAAAGTATTTCAAAAGGCTTTGTCACCAGAAAAAAAAAAAAAAAAACAACAAAAGCAAACACAAAAAAAAAAAAGGTTGAGAAGTATGAAGTGGCAAAAAAAGCCCTAAAATATCCAGACTACAGACCATCCTGCAAGCCCTATTCTGTCATGGGAGGAACAGAGGGTGCCTGCTGCAAGAACAAGGGGGAGAAGAGAAGGTGTCTTTTGAACCTGGGGAAGGAGGAGTTGTGTGCTTTCTCTCACTGCTTTAATGTTCGCTTTTTTGTCTTGTTGCTAATTTTCAATACCCAAATCAATAATTAAGTATTCATATCAATTGGCAACAAACAAAATTAATTTTCCCAAGTCAAGGCTGGTTGGGTTTTTTTTCCCACAAGAGTTTGCCGGTGTAAATTATGTCCCTGTCACTATCTCAGCCCATGGATTTTCTCACTCTTCTTTTACCCATTTGCTCCTCTGCCCCATTGTGGGGGAGAGGAGGGGAGTGGCTGGACAGGGCCTCGGCTGTCAGTGGAGGCCAGACTGCCACAGACCAGAACCTCCTGAGATCCTTAAAACATCAGATCTCCCAAGTGTGCTACAAAGGCACTTGGTCAGTGACTTGACTGTTTGTTCACTACATTTTGTTGGGAAAAGTATCAGTAATACTATTAGGAGATGCTCCTATTTTATGCAGAGCTATTTTTAGTTTCTGTCTCAGTATAGGAAATCTGTGCTAAAGAGTGTATAAAAACTACAGCTGGTGTTGCCTTTTGACAGTGTAGTGTATGTTAGCACACACAACCAACTGGAGAGATCTGGCATGGTAGATATCTAGCTAATCCTGATGAACAGAAGCAGTAGAGAGGAGTTCAATGAAGCTTCTCTAATTACACCTTAATTTATGTATATATCTTTTCTATAAATATTGGCCCCTTTTCTTCCCACAATACCATTCTAAGGATCAGCATTCTACTTTTAACCAATCAAATAATCATGGTCCATAAAGGGCAGGAAACCAGGAGCAAGAGATCTGCTGTTTGTCACTTAGCATTGTAGTGCTTAGAATTTAAGGAGTGGGGCTGGATGGCTTGCAGGCAAAGCCTTGCTCTCAACCATGGCCTTTGCATCATCTCCCTGAACTGCACGCATGGGTTAAGCTCAGAAGCTCTTGGAGATTGCCTGTGGGTCTGGGCTTAAAGCTGACCTTTTGTTTGAGTGCAAAAATTAGTGTGCATTGCAGCCTTGGTAATGCTCAAGAACTTTTTTTATTGAAGTACTGTGAATGGAAAAGTTAGCCTTCTTTGTTTTGCAGTTCATTTTCAGGGAAGTCACTGTTGTTATTGTTTGTCACTTGTATTTCATTGGCTTTCAGAAGAAGTACAATACACTGGTCCTCAAGTTTACACAGTATTCCTAAGAGATAGAAATATTGCTGAAAAACAATGAGGACTCAAAGGTCCCAAGACCTACTGTCTTCAAAAATGTTAAGATTCCTTCCACAGAAATAACTCTTTTAAGGGTTATTGACAGCCGCTGATTCCGAAATACATTCAATAAAACAGCTAGTCAACTCAAAAAAGTGGCAGTAACAAATAATGAACATCCATTTGGAATGAGAACATCTAGTCATCCTAAGATGTGCATGGTTAAAAACTACAGCACTTAAGGCCAAGTTCCTATTGTCTTCTGAATATTTTATCATAAACATCCAAACTTACTCAGCTTTTTCTCTAATTAATGTCAACAAAAGTATTTCACAGGGCTTTGTCACAAGGTAAAAACACAAAAGCAGTTAAGTGCATGAAGACGGTAATATATAACTGAAATAATGACTATAAACAAAAAGAGAATAAATAATTTATAACCAGACCTGTCCAACTGTCTTAGTAAAGCTAAAAAGACAGGCATATGTTTATCCAAAAGACTCCTATTAAAAAAATACATTCATACATTCTACCACAAAAATAACACTAAATCTCAGATGTTGCTTACAGCAGACACAATAAACCATGATAGGTCATCATATATTTAAAAGCATTGTGGAAATACTGTGTTGTTCTGTATTGCAGCTAGGAGGTATAGTGACTTGGTTTGCCTCTTTAATTTGATGCTGTGGGATAAATGAATCTAAATAAATAATTTGTTTCAACAGACTCTGCCTGCAAGTGCCAAACAGCATGCACATGTTTGTTCTGTTCAGGCTAAGAAGATTGTGAGGACTTGCACATTTTTCAATATGCCTATCTGTGTAAAACCAGTATATACAAAATAAGTAATGCCAATACCACTGTTCTTGCCTAAATTTGATTAAAAGATTAAAAAGGAGATGAGCTGTGGTAAAATTAAGCTCACAGATAATCCACAACACATACTGCATCTGTGTACTAACATACTCTCCTTCTCATTTGAGTAAATTAGCGCTCATTTAGTGATATGTTGTGCTGCCAAACCACTTCCAAGCAGTTTGTTTTATCTCTACTTAATCTCACAATTTAGACATCCCATAAAAATTACACATGAGTTCAGACTTTGAAACCACTGAACTAGGAAAGGAACTTTAAGAGCCTGCTCTTGTGGCAGAGAGAATTCATCTCTATTATTAATTTAGCTGGGAATGAACAAACACAAGGGGCCAAATAGGAAAAAAAATCGGGGCAAGGAGGCACTCTATGAGCTTATAATAGAAAAAGAGGGCACATTTAAGAAAAGGCACTCCAGAAACATGGAATCCATATTCCAAAGATTATTTCTAAGGGTTGAGTATAACTAGCAATACATATGCGTGGTTTACTTCTTTTGTACAGACCTACACACCATTTATACAATCAAATTAAAGAGCAGTTGTCCTATAAACCTTTTGGCAGTCCTTCTGTTTTGCTGCTGTACTACAAATTGACCATGAAAAGGTTTGTTTGATGACAGACACCCACAGAGCAGCCAAGGTAGGCACCAGCACCAGGCAAGAGGGCGAGCAGGATCACAAACTAGAGTGCTGAGAGGACCAGATTTGGAGCCTACAGTGCATGACAGTGAGACCAAAGAAAGGTAAACTTGTGGAACCCACTGGTACCACAGGAATTGTAACAGTCCCCCACAGAGAGAATCACAGCAGATATGAACATGCTGGAAATTTGAGGCTTGCAACTTTTAAAAAATCTGCCTGGTTGTTTAAGGGTAAACTGCAGGGACAAGAATGCCTAGCATACATTTGTGTATACAAATTTGTGTATACACAAATACACAGGAACAAATATATTTCTGAAATTAAACCCTCGGGAAAATCTGTGATCTGTGGGAGTACCTGGCAATCCCATGATTTTGGTACAACGGCATGAAATACTGAGGAGCATGAAACAGCATTTAGCTGTGATATTGGTTCACAGTCCTAGAAGAGAGGAAAACTCTGGGCTGAGAGTTAAGCTTGCCATGACTCATTGAAATAAGAATAGAAAATGGCTCAAAAGTCATCCTCATACCTGTATTATCTTCCTTCAAATATTCTTTAAAGGTTTTCTTTGCCACAATGGCTACAAGAACCTAGAGCACATGACACCTATTGATGTTCAGGGTTAGCTGGGATTCTCTCACAATCTTCTACACTCTCAGGTTTTCCTGTCTCTCTGCTGACTCCAAATTTTCAATTCTGCACGTTAAGGTCTTCTGTTCTGTGCCCTCTTCGTACAGAATATAGTGTCCATTTCATGCATTTGATTCCTCTATATTGCAGTAAGAATGTACTACAGCAGAAAGCCAGCTTTTCTATATAACATGGCATATTGCAAAGATTTTCTTCGTTCAAGAGATTCACAGAAGGTAGACATTGTTATGGGGGTTTTGTTAAAATAGGACTGTATTTTCCATACCTCTACAAATCTCCAAATTTACATTTGATACTGTTACAAGTTCTGTTTTACTAACACCTGCTTTTTCTGTGTTCGATTTATGTAGCAGGTTTATGTGGTAAATTTTACTGTATTTTTTTACTAGAGTCCAAACCCTTTTAAAACAATTGAGATTAAACTAGGCTTCTTGTTGGTTTATTTTGTCTCTTTTATATAGCTCCAGGGGATATTCTCCATCAAGCAATTGACATAGATGCAGAGTATCTACCAATCAATTTAAAAATTAAAATTATTATTCCCCTAACTATACCAATAGAAATATTGCATAATCCAAAAAAATGCATAATCCAACAAAGAGCAGAGGAATTAGGTTGTTTTGTTTTTTTTGTTTTTTTTTTTTAAAGCAAGGGTTCTGTTCATTGAACAAATATTATATCTGAATGGAGCCTTGAAAGAACTTTCATATGCTTTCTTTAATTTCATTTTAGACATGTTTAGTGAAGAGAAGAATTCAAATAATTTTAACTATCCTTTAGGAATAAAAAGTCTGAATCTAACTGATAGTAAACTCCATTAAACTTCTAATACCTTTTCAATGTGTTATTAGCTAAGCAAACAAAAGGCTCAAAAGGAAAAAAAAAGAAGTAAAAAAGCTGGTTTTATTTTTACCACATTTATGTAAAATCACTACTTGTAAATCAAGGCTTTTTTTTACTGTTGGATATTCTTTTAATTTGTCCTTCAGACAGGAAAATATAATTCATTGCAGACACTTGTTTCTACACCTGTGGTATAAATACATGTCTTGATTGTTGGCACTTTACTCTATGGAACTCTTCTACCCTAGCAACAAGAAGACACAAAGGTGGTGGTGTATTGTTCTGTAAAATAGTGTCATGCATTTGTCCCTGTCATTGAACGCATTGTTTACAAACACAGAATATCTGAGGTTGGAAGAAGCTTTACATAATGAAGCCTGAACTTAATTGGTGGGCACCAGGAACACAAGCTATTTTCAATAGAAACCAGTGTGAGGAAAATCAAATATTGGTCAAGTGTTAAAAATATACCCTTAAAAACAGAGTAAACTAACATAATTCCATTTTTTTTTGTAATTTCCTTATGTGCCCTTGAGTGGAAGATTATTGCTTTCTGCTTTAAAAGTAAATACTGTGGTGATTTTCTTGAGCCAATAGCCTGTGAACAGCTTTTCAGTGGAGGAGAGAATGAAGTGGATGGAGGACCACTGCTCCTTTTCCCTTACAGAGAGCAAAGCCCTTCTGCTTTGCAAATAACATCTTGAATAACATCAGCCGTGGTTAGGTTTATGTGAGTGGGATGACACACATCACTCTAAGGAAATGAAAGGGAACATCAGCAGGCAGCCTAAATGGCAATGTATTTACTTCTACACTATTCATATATTCATAAATTCACACCAGCTGAGGATCTGGCTCCTGAAGCTCCCTTTCAGTCCAAGAAAGCAAAGTGCCTCATCACAGAGCAACAAACTGCTCACAGTTGGTGCCATTCAAGGTGCAGTTTGCAAAAGCAGAAGTACTTTGGAAATGCTGGAAAAATGAAAGGATGGTGGTTTCATATCCAGTCCACTGAAATACTCTGTTCCCAGATTCAGTGGAATGAGCAGAACAATATAGTATTTACTGTTAGTTTATAAGCCTCTGAGAAAGCAAAACCCTGAATAATTATGTTTGAAAATTAATAATTCTTCTGTTAACATGTATATCATATCATGAATATCATAGAGAGCAGTTTGTGGACATGAGATTTTCTCATTTTCATAATTCAAAAACTCCCTTTCTCAAGCAGGCAAGCCACCCAGTCAAGAAAACATACAAACCTGAAGGAGGCAGACCTCATTAAGATGGATGTTGTTTAACAGTGCAGAAAATATGCTTTGTTACAGAAAAAAATAATTCTCTAGTAAATTATATGAAAAGTGAAGTAACGGTATTGGATTTTTACTTCTTTATAAGGAATTGATTTAATTTACAAGGTAGGTCCACAAAATGCTTACAGAAGGAACATTGATCAATTATATTCTGCTCAAATTGTCAGTGTATTGTTTGTTCAGGATGAGTTAATTACTTTTGCCTCATTTTCTGTGCATTCTAACATCATCATTCTAGAAAGGATATTTTGACACAGGTTAGATTTTGGAGAGATGGCATTGAGCAGGAGGTCACTAATTAGTAATAGTGCCTAACAGCAGTTTTGCTGGCTCAAGGAGAAGCTTTTTTAATAACAGCCTAACTTTATACTACCTCTGCATGGCACATTCATGTGGAAGAGAAAAAGAAGCAGAATAGAGAAGTCTAGCTGAGGTAATCGACATCTCAGCAATATTTTCCCTTTGCAGCAGGCCAGTGCAGAGGCAGTTAGGGAAGAGCTGCAGAATGTGCTGCTGTGACCTGTGCCAGCAAATATTTCTGAACAGCAGAAATGCCGAGAACCACCGAGGTGGTTGACACAGTGCTTGTAGCAGTTTGCAGTGGACCAGTGTTCCGTGCCACTGAAAAACTTGCATTTGTCTGCATCTCCTCACATTCTAGCCCTTCCTTATATAAGGATTTGCACTTGATCTAATCAGTTACTTGGCAAATACTCTCATCATTTATGCTTTTTTTTTTTTTTTTTTTTTTTTTTTTTTTTTTGGGAAAAAAAAAAAAAAAGAAAATAAGGAAAAAAAGTAAATGTATAAAGGATGCAGAGAGAGACCAAGGCAGAGAGCTCATAAAAGCAACTGAAAGTGACAGAGGACAGTATGCTAAGGTCGGCATTCATTTAATTAGAGAACTTAGTTGTGCATCTTTCTTGGCAGAGATCTTCCCTCTATTCCTGCAAAAGCTCTGCAAGCAGGAGAAATTTTCACCCATAGTGAACATGACAGAGCTTAAAACATCCACCTGTTCAACCTGTCCATATTTAATTTTTTTTTTATTTTTACTTTTTTTTAAGGTAAATTTACACCCAGGTTAGCAAACTCCTTTTCTAAATCACCACCTCTGAAATGAGGGGCTGAGAGGATGACAAGAGGAGTAAAATTTTCCCCAAAATGGGGCGACTCATAACTAGTCTGTTAGAAACAGCACAAGTAACAATTTTACTGCATAACTTTCTCTGGCACTGCTCCTACCAGTGGCAGGCTGAGCTTTAGGAATGAGGAGTCCAAGACATTGTGAAATGTTCCTGGGCTGTTGAGCTTGACCATTACCCTTCTCCTCCATCATCCTATACGCCATCTTCAGCAAGGGCTTTTGTTCCACCCATTTCCCTCGGGTCTGCTTTCATATAACTCCAGGCAAGCTTGTATTGGGCAAGCAATTTCTTGGGCAGAGCACTTGGAACCTGTTCCTATAGGAGAAAGGTTGGAGTACAAGCCTTCCCTGGCTGAACTTGTGCCAGGGTCTGCTTGTGCATGGGAATGGAAATTCAAACAGCAGATTTAAAAAAGGGTGATAAAGCAGGATCTGGGAAAAGGGGGAGGGAGGGGTGCAGTGAGTGGGCAGCAGCATGGGACTAGCTTTAGGAAATTGAGACAATCTAGATGGGTTTTTTTGGAAGGCCATTTTGTGTCCAGATTCTGCATCTTACCGTGAGACTAAATATTACATGTCACCATTTTTGTTATATTCTCAGCTCTGTTCTGGAATCACCAGTCTGGATACACTTTCAAAAGCCATCTGTACACAATATAGGTGATCAACATGCTTTCTGCATGGCCAAGATCTGTTCTTTATCAGCTGTAAACAGTGGAAATAAAAATGATTGAATAGCATGCACTTATCTCTGCAGCCAAAATAACAGACCACTGCCTGTGCATAACCCATATATTCACACTTTAAGGTACAAGCACAAATATGACAGATTAAAACTTTCTGTGTTCCTTGTTGCCATATGTTCAAAGAATAAAAAACCTAGACAGAATCAATCATCTTTTATATAACCCAAGTATTAATTGGAGTGAGACTAATTAGTTGCCTACCTTTGATGAGAAATGAGAAATTAGTTCTCCTCCTCCTCTCTTTTTTAAACTGAAAAATTTATTACTCAATTTTAATGACATTTTAAACATTTCCTCTTTTTTTAATCTGTGGTACAAATTTAAGAGAGATACCTCTGCAGCAAAAAAACTTTCTGCAAACTGATTCTGATATATAAGGTGAAACAAGACCATTTTTCAATAAATTCTAGGAGACGGCAGTAAGTTGAATATAATGCTCTGCTGCTGGTCATAATTAATTAATTTGGACTATGGATTTAAAATGTCAACATCTGATGTAAACTCTAATAAATTATATTATCATTAGTATCACTGACTATAATATCTCAATTCCAACCTCTCTTAAAAGTAAACAAAGTAATACACATTGCAATTTGGTGCGCTGACCCAATAAAGCCTTACTCATTATCACAAAATGAATAAATGTGTCATAAATACTTTCATTGGCTTAAAAGAGCTGTATTATATGTAAACTGTATGTTAATGGCAAAGAGCCTTTCTAGTAAAAATTTACTCAGATCTGCTGAATGGAAGAAAAAATATCTGTACTTTTCAGTGTCATTTGAGGAATGTTACTCTTTATTCTCACCGTTCATGACATTGGCAGTACTAGTAAAGCTACAATGTATTGAAATATAAAATTCTTGTTATGAAAGTATTCTTTGCTAGAAGTTGATGTAAATGAGAAAGCTTGACCTCCTGAAATTTTTTCTGTCAAGAAAATAAATGTACAACAATTTTCCCTCACATGATAGTGGATTTGAGAGGTTCTAACACAGCTAGTAGTCTGTTCGTACATCTATTTCATCAGTTAACGGATGATAAATTCAAGAGAAAATGCTTAATGAAATCTTCATGAACTACCCCAGGTCTCCTGAGGCTTACGCAGAACAATTCTAATCTTTCATAGCATGATTTAGTAAACTGCAGCAGTCCCATGCGTTTCTAGCATATACAGATTTAGTGAACAACTTAGAATTGAACCAAGGCATAAAGACATGATAGATAGAATTTTATCAGCAAAAATTTACCAGAATCCAAATGCATCCTCAGGAACTTATCTTGAATACTCATTTTCTATTGAGGAATTCTCCTTCCCATAATAATACACTCAAAGTTCATCAACCCCGTGGGACAAAGTTTTCCTTACATAACTTTATATTCACAGGGAGCAATAATAGTAGCATTTCTCAGTCTCTGTCTTTTTTACTATTTTCAATTTAAGTCTCGTGCAAAAATTATGTTTGTATACACATAATGTTTTCCTTACATAACTTTATATTCACAGGGAGCAATAATAGTAGCATTTCTCAGCAAAAATTATGTTTGTATACACATAACTTTATTTAATTGGAAAATTTTATAATGTTATATATGGGATGAAAATATTGCACTCTAAAAATACTTTCAAAATAGAACATTCTTTATGGTGTACAATTGGATCCTTATGCATATTATTTTTTATTAAGAATGAAAAATTTTGATTTATGAAGTGCATTTTTTCATAATATCTATACTGTAATTTGTGAAATACTCTAACTAGTGTATATTACTACTTAGGGAAATATGCTGAACTTTATCAAGGAATGTGGTTTCAATGGAATTCTGTGGGTCTGTGTTAGCTCTGGGCCTGGGTCTAGGCTGTTTCCACAATGTCTAAGTATCAGACAATTCATCATCAATTATCTAGCTGCTGCTTAGCCTTCCTGAAATATTTGTGAAGGCAAAGCCTTCACAACATCTATATTCACCTAGTAAAGGTCTGAATTAGTATCCTAAGGTTTTTTTTTTTTCACAAAAGAAACTAATTTTTGAGTCTATGTATGTAGTGACACAAGAAAGTAGAAATGAGCTGAAGATAAAACTGGGCAGTGGGTTTGCTTTAATTCTTCTAATGTTACTACATCATTCATGTTGGTTCCCAAAATAAGTAATTTTTTCTGTTAGACTTCCCAAATCAAAGACGATAACAGATCTTGTACGATTTGCAGAAAACTTTTGATTTACTACTACCTTACACACTCAGTAGCCAAGACAACGTTCAGCATGCAGAAACTGCATGACAGAGAGGACCCATAAATCCTCCACTTATTGGACTAAAAGTCTGTACTAAAAATTAAATATTGGTTTGCTCTGATAGGATTTTGCAGTTAGAACATACCACCACACTGAGATTGCAAGCAACAACTCTCCTGACAACCACCCTGACCATCTCTGTCGTCGGTTCCATCCTCCCCCTTCTTCTGTGTGACCCAATTTCCTTGCCTGCATTCTTCATTAAGTGCCTTTCCTAATGGGAAAAAATGGCTTTGGGGGAAAAAAAGGGAAGCCAGGGGCAGAGGTTACCCCAGCAGCAAAGATTGCTCTTGGTAGGGAAGCTGAACACACCGGTGTATATTTCCTGGTCCAACCATCAGTCTCTCTTGCCTCTCTGCTTTCATGTATCTCTTCCTGACAGCTGTTCAGTAAAGACACATCCAAATTCAATTAAAATGTAAAACATCAAAATGTTGAAAGAGGAAATGGAGGCAGTATAAGTCTCATGTGTGCTTGGAAAACCAAATGGAAAAAACAGCTTATTGATTGCTGAGAAAAAGAAAGCTTGTCACGATTAGTGATTTACTTGGAAAGAAAAGAAAAAGTCATTTTTTGATATATTCCTACAACAAAAGGCTAACATAAATTCATCACAAACAAAAGGTATTTAAAATGTACATTACATGAAGGTCCAAAAATCCACAGATTATTACATTCTCAATGATGAGATAATCAAATTTATCAAAGTTTTGTTTATTCTTGGATATAGAAGAGATACACAAACATCAAGCACTTGCCGTTTTGCTGAAATCAAAGAGGAAAATAAAAGCCTCAAATAGCACATACCATGAAATTTTCCACCTTCCTCCTCTCTTTTACAAACTATTCATTCCAATGCAAGGGCATACAGACTTACATTTCCCCCTGCAAAACACACTGCACAGTTGAAACTAACAGCAAATTCATCTTCTCCCAAGAAAAAAGGGACGTAAGAAGAATAAAGTGACTTGCTTAGTAACTGTTGAAACATTATCTTAAATGACTAGTTAAAGGACCCTTAAATGACTACTGAATGAGGAGGTCTAGACTCTGGTCCTTGCATCCACCCAGAATCCTGTCCTGCTCTGCTGGGAGTCCAGCTAGGGCACAGCTGGCTGAAAGGTGAGTCAGAGCTAGATTTATGGCTTAATTTAGATGCAATCATTTTAAGAAAGGAGAAGTAAATTCTCATAAGTATTAATCAGTCTCAGAGCTCATCAAGTGCTTTTTAAATTTTAGTTGGGAGACTGACTAAAGTGAACCAGAGGGCTGTGGTCAAGCGGAGAGATTCAGAGAAAATGTTACACCTGAGTGAGCCTGCTAATACAGGAGAAGCTTAAAGCATTACAGTTAAAAAGAAACCCAGTTTGAAAAAACTCTGATTGGTAGCAGAAATCAAGCAACTTCAATTAGACTTGCCCTTAAGGAGATGTCTGGTGCGGCAATATGGGTACAAATTGCATTGCATTGAGGAAATACAGAAACTGTCTCTTTTAGAAACACAAAAATCTACTTTGAACAAACAATAGGCCTGCTAACATACCAAGTGGAACAAATTAAAACTGTCAACATCACAGAAACTGTTTAAAATTGGTAACTGAGCATGACCCTAAAGTGTAATAGAAATTAGATGTTCTGATAATGTTCAGAAAAATGAAGGCAGAGATCGGCAGCCTGCCCTAGGAAACAGCAAAGTTGTAACATGCAGACCCCTTCAATGAAGTGTTGGCTCACCCACACAAAACACAGCTTTAGAAACGTTCATAGGTTGTACAATTATCTCCTACAGAATAATCACCCAAGGAAAAGAAGTCATTAGCACTGAGCAATCACCAGATGGGTGATTTATCTAGTCTTCTAAAAAGTCAGTCATGATGGTCATGAAAATGTCATTAAAAATGCTATGGAATCAATATATAATCTCTACTGTAATGTAATGTGTAATCAATAAGCATGTGGAGGGTCTAGTAACATACAACCCTCTTGTCTTCTTAGTGCTGCTGTCTGGTTAAAAAAAAAAGTATGTGCACATATATGCAAATTGTAGCAAAGTAAACACCTGTCCCTGGCATGTGTTTTTCAAATTCAATTGACTAATTGACTAATTTGATAAACAGATAAGAAAATTAAGACTTCCAAAGTATTTCCTGTATGCACAGCAACCAATCCCACAAGAATTTAGGAATCAAACTTTTAAGCAGTGCTTTACCTAGCCTTTAGGCATCCCAATGCAGGACAACTAGACCCACAAGAAACACTATACCAGGCACAGAGCAGCCTCAGGGGAAGAGTCCTGAAGAAAGGGTTTACACTTAGTAGGTGTCCAGTAGTACCAGGCAGCACAGTCTTCCATTTGGGATTTGCAGCCTGGAGAGTTCTTAGACACATTCCTCTCTACCCTCAAACCAATCAAACGAGTTCTCTCAAGTTACAGCTTTTTGTAGGTGGAATTGTCTAAGATAAGAATCAGCTCTCTGTAAATGCTTTCTGAGGACACAAGAGAAAAAGACAGAATCTGACAGATGCAAGTTTGGCCCAGGAGCTCCCTGTTCCCACTACAGCTACAGTGCTACCAGGTAACTGTGATGTTATATTCTAATTATTTAGCAAATGTAAATTGTGAAGATTAAAGAGAAGCTGGATGAAGGATTGAGGATCATGGGTTTGGTGTTAGGTGTTTCCATTCAGTCTAAATCCCCCATCAGACAACATGGCCTTTTCCTAATCTTTGAATGAACAGCTTTAGGATGGCCTACAAAAGCTGCTTCATTCATTCGGAGTCAAAGAAAACAAAGCATGAGGCTGCAGCACATTTAATGCTGGCCAGATAAATGTAATAATGTGGTATTATGCTGAACTGATGTGCTTGGCTGGTTTCTTGCTGACTGGACCACAATGTGCTGGAACTGCACTCTAACCTTTCAGGGGTGAAAGTTGTTCCACGGTGCTGACATTTACCCAGGCTTTGTGAGTTTCTGTCTCCTAATATAGTGACTGCTTTATGAGAGGTCTTGGCATATTCCATGGGAAAAAAAGAAAAAAAAAAAAAAAAAAAAAAAAAAAAAAAAAAAAGAAAGAGAAGATGGTTGCGTAGAAAGGACTTCAGCAAACTAGGTTACCAGGAAAAGGAAAGGAGAATGTAAGAAATCTTACATTCATATAACACATAAACTTACTATTATCCCCAGGGAGTGGCAGCTTACCAAAGCTCCATTAATTTTACAGCTGTGGCTTAAAGTAAGTGGGTTTTACTGCACAGATGAACAGTGTCTGTTCCTTGCTAGGTCTGTCCTAGTTTCACATGATTCATTTGCTACCTCCAAACTTCTGTTTGCCGGTGTTGCTGCAGATGTGTTTTCCTCTTCTTCCACTTGAATAATATCTGTTTGTTTGCAGCAATTATCTGCAGATGATAAAACCTGAAGATCTTGAGATATATTCAGAAAACTGCAAAATATACAAGGCTTTGACCAAAAGTTCCTGCAACATAATAGATAAAACTTATCACTAAAAAGCAGGCAGCAGAGCAGGCAGGCAGCTTTCACATGCACTAATAACATCACACTGTGAAAGCTGCAGAGGGGATGCTGTTGCCCTGACAGATAATTTTGTCAATAACATTGCTTTTCTGTTACCATTTTTACCCAGGTGAATAGTTATTTGATATTGTTAAAAGTATTTTCTTGGATCCAAGATTTGCAATTAAAGCAAAATGAGTGTCCATGCTATTACAATAAAATATAATGTAAAACACAAAAATATGCAAAGCAAGAGAAAGTATATTGTCTTGGCTTGTCTTGTGCTCAAGATGACTTACAGCATTTTGCTGAATAATAAGGTCCAGCAGCAATGGAAAGATTATTCAGGGTGGGATAATTCCCTAGTGGGGCAGAAAAAATGCAGCAGATCCTAGGTTGCCCTCAACCTTACAGCCAGAGTAAGGAAGGAAAAGGAAAGAAAAAGGGACTTATGCGTGACACTGGCATTACGTCTGCCACAACAGCCACTCGGGATTACTCACAGCAGCAGTTGTATTATCGTAACCTATGCCACCAGTCTGGTCTGATACACAGCTGGCCCAGGGTCATGCTACTGGCATCCAAAGTAATTTACAGCATCTGTGCACCTCCCCCAGGTCACACTGTGTGCCCCGCAGCTGCAATGAAGAGTTTGCATCATTAACTTTAGAGGCATTTAACTTATGCTTGCGTTATGACTGCTGCCTGATGGCATCCTACTACTCTCTCTTCTCAGGTTGCCATGACAAACTAAAAATCTTGATGCAACGACTAGCTAGTAAATCAGATAAGTTCCATGAGAACTGAGAGGATAGTAGCTCTGCCTCCAATATCTTAACAGATAATAATTTTCATGGCCACTTGACAGTGGCAACAGTTATGACTTCTGCATATTGCCTCATTAGCATTTCTAGGATTCAGCATTTTCCAAAGATGCAGCCATTATTTGATTCATGAGCACTGCAGCACTGCACAGAGGATACACATGGCCAAATATTCATTAGCCTGGATTTAGGAACCTGTGTATATGACCTGCATTTTGTCATTATGGGTAACGTTTAGCACATCTCTTGGCATCATGAGCATGTTTCTACTCTTATTCTGATAAGAAATCAGCTCCTTTTTCTCCCTTTTGTCTTCACCCATAACCTAAAACATTTGTTTCATGAAGTATAAATGATCATTTTAGATGTTGATGAGTTTGGGTTTCTACCTGTGCATGAGTTAAACTGCTTGATTTATGCATCTTTCTAATGAGGACATGCAGAACTAGGTACTGCCTAGACCCTAGATTTCCCCTCTAAACAGTAAATACTAAAGATCAATGTGAATTGAATTCTGGATAATCTTAATTTTTATAAAAGTACTTCAAGAATATTGGGTTTTTATTCAAAAGCTATGAAAAAGAATGGCTTATATTGCTCTTGTCAAGAGCAGCAGTATTATGTGACAATTATGTTAATAAGCATACAAAAATTTTCTTTAGAGTAGCAAGCTGCCATTATGAAAAGAACAGCATACTTGTTTGTATAAAGAATTTATTTAAGAGTTTATAGATAAAGATAACAGTTCTGTTATGTGAATCTTACATTGCATTATTGTATATTGCAGTAAGTAGACTATTATGTGAACATGACCAAGAAGGCACAGATAAGGACATTGCTGTACCTGGAAATCAAGCTCCCATACAACTAATTGTTTTGGAGTTGATTTTAAGCAGTTCCTTTTCTAAAAAATCTTGATCCTCGCACCATTTTAATTCCACATGACATAAAAGTAATCTTATTATGTTCATACATTATTAACAGTCAGTCTTGAGGTTTATGATAAAATTACAAGCCAGGGATGCTCACCTCACACCCAGTGGGACTTTCTGCAGCCCATCAGAAAGAAAAATTCAGTGTACAGCTGCTTTCAGCATCCCTTTCTCTTCAACCAGTTCAGCAGCAATCAAGAGTAGGGGTTAAATCTAATAAATTGATTTGCTTCTGTCCTGTCATGAGGGAATGATCACAAGGGAAAATGGTGGTGAGGGGCAGATTGCAGTTCTAACAAGGACAGTTCATGTAGCCAGTCTTCCCTGACTCCATGACACCTCCAAAGAAAGGGGCTCCGTAGCAGATAGTTTGCCAAATTGCTCAGGTAGTTTGCTAAGTTGCTCCAGTGGCAGCAACCAGAAGATATTCTTCTTTGAGTGCATCTGGGGAGACCACACTTGTGAATGATGTGGTTAAAGTGGACAGTTGGACAGTGGGAGTCCAGTTCTCTTGAGAAGTGTTAAATGCACTTGACTTCCCCCTGGCCCTGAAGGGCAAACTTTTCTATTTGCTGCCTTTTCTAGTTCAGGTTCTTTAGT
This sequence comes from Onychostruthus taczanowskii, assembly GCF_017590055.1. NCBI lineage: Eukaryota > Metazoa > Chordata > Aves > Passeriformes > Passeridae > Onychostruthus > Onychostruthus taczanowskii. Next base: position 14,840,038 of record NW_024497629.1, on the reverse strand, counting down.
TTTTCTGCACAACAACCACCAGATTAGAATTGAATTCATATGTTTTAAATGAACACTGAGGTATTAGCATCAGTCTAGGACTTCCAAGTCCTAGAGGTCCATGCTCCATGCTTCACCTTTATGAGATGATGCACTGGAAATTCCAGCTATTGGCAATATTACATCTCATAGATGGATATGAGGCTTTTTGTACATCTTCTGGCACCATTCAGCCATGACATTTAGCAGAAATTTTAATTTTATTGTAATAAAAAATAATTAACATTTGCATTTTTACTATTTTTGAACAGGTTTTATCCATCCTTTATCACAAACACCACTTGAAAGATAAATCATCCTGCTACTGAAATACAAAATGATTTAATGAGACACAGTACTGTAAACTCTGTCTTTTTCTCATCAGCCTTTTTCATTATCAAGGGAGTGCAATATCAAATTAGTTTAACTTCTTGACTCACAAGAGAATGCAAAGAGCTCACAAATTAAGATTTACCTGCAAGAAAGTTTCAGCACCAAGATTAAATATGAATGCCCAGTTGGCTAATAAGCAGATTTTAGCACAGGCGAAAGTCCTTGGGGACCAAACCTTGCCAGTGCCCAACAACATGTCACTTCATATGACCCCATTTGTTTTAATAATATGACAAGCCTGAGACTCAACATTTCAGCCTGATGCTACACAAAGGGCTGCATCCAGCTCAAGGTCTTTAATGATCCCCATTTCTGAATGCAAATACAACTGTACCTGTCACATACCTTTTACAGTGACAAAAGCTTCATTTTTCCTCCCCAGTAAGGGAAGAGATGCCTCATTGCTGTTGAGTTGTACACCTTTCAAAATGAGAGGGTCTCATTCTTTGATTCAAGACCTTGTCCCTAAATCCATGATCTGGAGAAAGAATTAGGTTTCACTTAATGTGGCAAGACTACATGGGACTACTGCAATAGCCTTGTAGATTTTTACAGCAGGGAGAAAAATCAGTGACCAGCCTGCACAAAAGAACTGCCAGCCACCTAGACAAAAACAAAAACCCTCTTAGACAAAAACAATACAAACAAACAAAAAAATCAGTTGACTAGCAAGTATTAAATAACTTGTAATTTAACAAATCTCAATCTATTCAGAAAGACCCTCTCTCTCTCAGCTGCTATTGAAGTTATGTCCCACATGTTAATTGAATCTCACTGTTGAAAATTAGCAAGTTCCTTCCAATTCGAATTCTGTTGCCCTCAAGGAGGGTTGCTTCCTCATAATACCTGGTGTTGAATGCTTATCCATTAGACATTTATCAAGCAACAGAAGGATGGCTGGACTATAGCACTGCGCATATTTTCACACATTGTTTTTTTTCACATGCTTTCATGCATAGTATATCATGTAACACAGAATCATCTGTCTGTAGAGGTATGTGTGCTGTAGTCCCTCTGAAAAACATATCCCTCTAGGGAAGGATACCCCTGACAAAAATTAGGATTTTTGTGGTGGATTAGTCACTGTGTAGAAGTACTCAAGTTCTCTTAATTTTTTTCATTTTGATTTCTTTAAATTTTGAAAGAAGTTAGGTTGGAGGGGATCTTCAAGTTCATCAAGTCCAATCTTTGATCAACAACCGCTCTTTAAACTAGACCATGGACTGAGTGTCATATCCAGCTATTTCTTGAAAGCTTCCAGGGATGGTGACTCCACCATTTCCCTGGACAGCCCATTACAATGCTTTATAACTCTTACCATGAAGAAATTCTTCCTGTCGTCTAACCTAAGCCTCCCTTGGTTCTGCTTGAAGCCATGTTCTCTGGAAGAAAAGGATAATCCCCAGCTTGCTACAACTTCTTTTCAGGTAGTTGTAAAGAGCAATAGATGGGACAAGTTACAATACATCTATTTTTTCCATGCTGTGTTGTCAGTTTCCTACATTCCAACATGCTAATTTATTCCAGGTCACAACCTCAAATTTTTAAGAGCCTCGGTTGTCCAGGACATTTCTTTCATGACATTTCTTATGCCTGAAATGCAATACTTTTTCCCTGCTATCCTATCCTCATAATTTTGCTTTTCTGTGAAGAATTTGAACACTGATCTATTAACATTTTTTACTCTAAAATGCACTTCTAGTAAATGATAGCTAAGGTTTTGCCATTCTGGGCTGAATAGGAACACTGCTGCATTTGTTACCAAGATTCTCCAATATGATTCATACTTCGCAAGAGTTTATGCACTCAATCAAATACTGGTAAAAAAAAAAAAAGGAATAATCATATCCCATCTGAAATTAGCCATCGAAATAAAATAGAATCTATAAAAAGGAAAATAAGAGCTATGTGAAACAGCTTCTCCTTGTCTTTCAAATTAGATGTGGGTTCATCACTGAATATTTTATTATAATTCAGAAAAGTAAAGAAAACAAAGCAGAGCTTACAAATCAGAAAATGACAGTCAAAATATGCTTTTTTTCCCCTTTTTAAACATTTTTTAAAATTTTTATTGTTTCAAAGGTGGAGCTACAACTCCTCACAAAATAACTTATGGCCCCAATGACAAGGTAATGAAAACAAAAGAGAACTTTGAAAGCAAAGTACTTCTAGAGATGAGAAAAACATATGCTAGATTCTTGAGGTTTGTTTTGTACCATAAGAGCCATAAGAGCAAGAGAGACGTAAACACCAAGGTTATGGCCACAATGAGTCACTTAATCTGTGTACAGAGAACCAGGGACACATCAGTGAAACTGGCAGGTCATGGGATCCCTTATTGTTTTGTTCTGTTAAAGATTTTGGCTCTATAAAACCAAAGCAAAAAGCTGTATGCAGCTTGACAGATGAAATCATTGCAGAGAGAATACTGATAGCTGTGCAGCTCCTGCTCTGCCTTATATGATATCCATCCCACTGCCAGTCAACCAGAAATGAACATTTAATCAGGTTATGTAGCCCAAATACAATCTTTATTTTGTGGCACCTCTGTTATTGGTATCTGAGCAGCTGGTATGGAGAAGAAAATCTTCAAACTGAAGAATTCCCAGCCAGCACCTCCTCAGATAGAAAGAAGAGAGAGTCCCACTTTTCACCATGAATAAATGTTCAGGTCACCCTATGTATTAAGTTTATCAGGTCCAGTGCTGCTCAGAGATCCTGAGAAGGGAACAGCTAGGGCTGTCTATAGCTTGATCTGTGTGACAGAACCATCAGACACTTTTACCACTAGGAAGTCTCTACTCATGAGCAAACTAAAATTTACCAACTTGGCCACATTAACATAGGTTTTGAAGATAACAGAAAGAGAGAACTTTCTCCCTCATATCCCCTTTCCTGCTCCTCCTCCATTCAACCTGTCATGAATTTAGATCACTTAAAAGAACTGCTGTCAAAGGTATTGGCAAAAGCAGTTTTAATATGATGCTGTAAAGCTGTGGTGTAACAAAGTTCCATGACAAGGTTCACTTTTTTACTGTAGAGTACAATAATTTGAACTCTGATTCAAATCTTATCAAGACAAAAATCTGAATCAAATCAAAGTAACCATACTGCAAGTTTATGCACAATATTGATTGCTACCAAAAAGCAGTCACTGGTAAAAGCTCTCTTTGTCACAAGTAGAAACCTTGAGAGGTTTCCCAACTCCAGGGGAGATCACCATCATGTAGCCATGCTGCTAATCAGGGCTAATTACCAAAGAATGCTCATTTAGGCTGTCAGTGTTATGTAAGGGTCTCCACACTGTGGGTCAAGCTTGTTACCATGTGAACCAGATTCAGTTTATGCTGCAAATGATTACTCCTGCAAGAAGGATAAGCAATCCTCCAAAGATTAGCCCAATCTCTAGGGAATGTGTGCTGGTATTATTCCCATTTCATTCCTGAAAGAGAAAAACACTACGAGGCTTGGCTGCATTTTTCTGGATGGATTACCACTTAGAGGCTCAACTTGTTTAACTGTTCAGACTAAAGACAAAGGTCCCTTTGGCCACTCCCAATGGAGTCTCCATGGAGACTCCAATCCCTGTCTCTTTAACATCAAAATACAAGATATCTGAAAGAATAAAGACAGATAGAAGCAAGCTGCCAATCCTGAAATGCCTGTGGAGCATCTTTAATTACAGTCTGAGGCCTCAGGAGGAGACTTGGGAGCACAGTTACTGTAAAGTCATTAGCCCATGGTATTTTCAATTAAAGCCTGTCAGGCCCAACGAGGTGTGCTCTGATGGAAGGGGAATTACTAGCTATGTTCTTTGGAATGAAATAGTCATATATTTTGGCATCAGATGGACATGAGGCCTGATTAGAGCCCATCAGAATGTATTGTGCAGAAAGTGATGTTTCTCAATCTTACTACTATCAGGTAAGGATAAGTTTCTGAGAAGGGAAATCATGGCTAATTAAATGGGTTACAATACAAGTGATTTGATGTCCTGATTCCAGCTGGGATAAAGTTAATTTTGTTCTTAATAGCTTCTAAAGTTCTGTGTTTTGGATTTAGTATGAGAATAATCTTGATAACACACTGATGTTTTAGTTGCTCCTAGTACTTACTCTAAATAAAGGACTTTTCAGTGTCTTGTGCCCTGCCAGTGAGCAGGTCTACAAGAAGCTGGCAGGGAGTGTAGCTAGGAAAGCTAACCTGAACTGGACAAAGGGATATTCCACACCTGGGAACGTCATGCTCAGCCTATAAACTGGAGGCAGTTGGCTGGGGGTTGCTGATTGTTGCCCAGGAACGGTCTGGACATTGGTCAGCATGCAGTAATTGTATTGGGCACCACTTGTTTCTCTTGAATTTTATTCCCCTCTCTTTATCTCACCCCTTTCATTACAATTATTATTAGTAATAGTGGTATTTATTATTTTTAATTATTAAACTGTTATGATCTCAACTCCCAATGTTTGCCTTTTCTTTCCCTTTCTCCTCCCCACCAGGGTGAAGAGCTGGGGGAAGTGAGCAATCAGCTCCATGGTGCTTAGTTGCCAGTTGTGCTAAACCATGACACTTAATGATGTAGAAGACCGAGTGGTCTGTAAGAGATATTCTCTGATTTGCAGCAGGACACTTCAGACAGTCACAAAATGATGGGACACGGACTTACTTCATATGAGTAAGCCTGAAGAAATAAGATTCATAAGAATTTAACTGCCTTTCTAATAGGAGAGCTGTGCATGTAAAACATGATCATGTCTAAAGAGAACACAAAAGCAGATTTAAAACCTCACAACAAAGTGAAACAGGTTAGCATGTCATGCTTAGAGGAAAAGAGGCATCTGAGAAAAATTGGAATCCAAATGCCAGACTGCAGCAGCAGGGGATATGCACCAAGATAAGCAAAAAAGATCACACAAGAAGCCCTAACTGTTCCTGAAAGGTCAGAACATAACCTTTAACAGCCAAAGCTGCCACAGGTGTTTACTGTACGTGACCTGGAGGTCTATCCAAAAGCCAAGAAAATCAGGAAGTATAAGGTTTAAGCCTGCAAAGTTCTGTTATCTTGCAGATGAGTTCAAGTACAAATGCACCAATTAATCATAACACATTTTCCCCTAAGTTACCCAAAAATTAGTGGAAAGATAATAATTGGTGAATGATAATAAAAAGGCATCACAAACAGGAAAGGGTCAACATCCAGAAATGCTGGGTTTCTCTACCAACATTACAAGATTCACAAGCTGCTGAATCAAACATTTCATTTTCATCAGGACAGGCTTGCTTACTGAAAAGTGGTTATTAGAACAGTAGGCCATGCAGCCCCAATTATTTACTTACTAATAAGTCACTAAGTCTTGATGCTATCACATACACATTTCACATGGCTACTGGTGCTTGGACACCTCAGTTACAACCTCTGAGAAAATTAACCAGCACTAAGGCATCAGCACTGAACTTAATTAGTTAATACTTTTATTTGTTTAGACTGAACTTAGCAAAGTTTTGGTGCAGGTCTGCCCACACACTCTTAAAGAGCTCTTGATCTGAAGTTAGGGTGGATAAGTACTGTCTCCAGTGGGAACTTCTGATGACACTGAAGTTTATGGTGGGCACTATAAGAGGTAAATATGATATGTACAGGTCTAGGGAATAGAAAAGTAAGCCTTGTGCTCTTTTATTTCTTGGGACAGTTTCTGCCATTAAAGCAGGATTAAATGACAGAGGAAGACAGATCATACCAAGAAATCACAAAACCTAGAGAGTAACAGAGCTGAAGAGAAAGACAACCGGAACTAGCCAAACAGAAGAATAAAGCAGACAGATTCTAGCCCAGAAGCAGGAATATTCAGAGCCTCTGCCAGTTACTGAGCTGCCTTGGGCAGAGGAATTTGGACTTATCAGAACCACAGAATGGTGCTTCTCCAGCCAGAGGGTGTGCTTTGCCAGCACAAGAGAGAGACTGCACAAGGCACATCTTATGGGCTTAGCAAAAGGACACACACAGACCATGAAAGGCTTGTGGTGCCCATTGGTTGAGAAGTTGCCACAGAGAGATGGCACTGAGAGGAGCAAAGGCAGAAACAATTCCTGCACTAACAGCAGCATCACAGACAACCAAACAGTGGGATGAAGACCTAAATATTTAAAAGTCTTGAAGACATTATGAAATGTCTTCAGAAAGGCCAAGTGATAAGAATCAGCTATGAGATGGGACCAAGTGACTGATAGAAAACAAATGCTTCCACAGAGCCGGAAATAAGATGAATATCACAAAAAAAGGCAACAAATTACAAGAATTCAGTAGAGGAAGACAGCCTGTAAAAAGAGAAAAAACCCTCTGGTATTAAAAAAGAAATCTTTAAATAGATTCTTCAACTAAAGACCTAAATTAGAGAAAGATGGTGCAGAATTTGTCACACCTGACTTCAAACAACAGCCAAGGCAATGTGTCCCATCCAAGTAGTTTATACAAAACTCCCTTTAGAGACACTGGGAAGAATATATGATTCATCTCACTTATTTGAGAGACCAGCTTTAGAATGACATGACTTGTGCCCTACTGGTACTTGTTTCTCTCCATTTCCAAGACGGGAGTTTCAGTGATTAGCTCAGATGGAGACATCTGCATGTGGCCTCATAACTCCCAGCCAGGGAGTTGTCTTGTGTTTTACCTCCCATTAAGCACCATGCAGGAGGTTGATTGCCATTTTCATATGTGGAAGGAGTTTTTTTCCCAGGCTGCTAAAGTGGCACATGACTATATGGGGTTCTTTTTCACATACTACCTTGCAATCAGGAGGCTGGCTTTGGGTTGATTTACAATTGTTGGATTGGCTTTTAGTGCACTTCTTTATTCAAAATGGTCCAGTGGAGGTCACCAAGCCAGCAGACTAAAATTTTGATCACCATTTGTACTGTGATTTAAAATGGTAAAGAGCTGCTGAGCACAGGCTCAGTCTTTAACAGAAGCTGTAGCTCTTTCCATCTGCCTCTCTTCTCCATGCTGTGTGCACCAATGTCATTGGATGGATAATGGCTTCCCACAGAGGCCCTCAGCAGGGTGGAGGGCAGATTCACTCCTGGGATGTGATGGTGCCTGTGAAATCTGCATTGGGTAGCCTTGCTGGATAATTCAGAATACCATGGGAAAGGCTTTAGCTGCAGCTCTTAACCATATCACTTCTAACTGCAGTAGAGCATCTAAGTCTCTTTGTCCTATCAGATTTCAGCTGTACAATATGAATGTAACAGAGGAGAAACAAGAACATAAAATGAAGTTACATCAACCTAAAAAATGGCACATGTTTATTACAGGTTAACAGTCCTTTACTGCACCCACAGGAAGTTGAAATGTTCACAAACAAAATGATGTGAAGATGTGCACTTCTTTTAAAATACAGCAGTCTGATAAGCCTTGAGCTACCTGAGGACAAAGCTAGTACTGAGTTACAGACACATTCCAATGAGGAATTAATATTAATCTAGAAGGCTAGTGGTAGTTTCTTACAGGTCTTGACATCACTGAATCTTGCAGAGGCAGTGCTGAGAGCCAGACCTGTGCTCCTTGCTCACACATCTCACGTTAATTTTAAATGGAATAATCCCTTCATAAAAACAGAACAAAAATTGTAGGGCATGGGTCTTACAGTATTGGAAACAGTGTTTTGGAAACCTGTGGAAGATGCTAAGTCTGAGAGGCTTGTATTCAGAGCTGGAACTCAAATCTTCCTTCATAAATACAGTTGATACTCCGGAGTTTTCATATCCTAAGGAGAAAACTTGATCTAAAATGAGTCTTGCAATATTTTACAAGGCATGCTTAACCTCCTAATGTGTGTCATGAAAAGATTAAGAGGCAGTGTTATTGCTTGCAAAATCACCTGCTATTTCCAGGAAACAGTCGTTTGCTGGACCTGTCCTTGTCACTGGCATAAGTATAATGCTTTTAATAATCTCCCATTGCCTAAGTGATGTGTTTGCATCAAAATGATGGATATGCGATAACTGGCAAAACTTTTTAAGATCTACTTATTTCTACCTTGTTCTTCTGCTGCCATCTAGAGGTTTTATTCTTAGATTTACCAAAAAAAAGAGAATAAAGTGCTTTATTATATTGCAAAGTTGCCTTTAAAAATTGTATGTACCTTAACATCACTTAAGGTGCTATTATCACTGAGCCTCTGTCTCCATACAAGAGCAGATTAATGAAGTGTGAACAAGTTTTTGAGCTGTGGGATGCAAGTGAACCTTACGGGCTGAAGTAAGATTTATATGAGAGACAAACACTGTCATAAAAAAAAAAAAAAATCATTTTCCTCATAAAAAGCACCTGTAAATTGGCCTTAGGAGGAATTTTCATAAAACCTGTTTTCCAGCAAATAAACAGTAACATATCAAAGCAGCCTCAAAGTAAGCAGGTGCTTGGAGAAAAGGCAGCCTTGCCAACCTTGCAGCAGAATGCCAACATGACAGGCACAGCTACGACTCTGGCTCATCAGCACAACTGGCTGACATCTTATCTGCCTCCTGTGACAAGGCAGTGATGCTCCATTTCAAACTAGCATTGCCCAGAAAAGCACAACATGGAAGTCAGACAACACAAAACTCACCAGTGAAACAGAAAATCATTCTAATAGAAACATTTCTTCTTAAGAGTAACAGAAACAGCCTGTTCACCATAATGGGCTCCTGGCTTTCTAAATATAATAGATTCACATGCACTATAAATGAGTCCATCTCCCTTGACCTCAGTGTGAATATGTTAATTTGACATCGGACCTTCTCGAGCAAATCTCACCTTCTTGTTTTGTCCCTTCAAATGTTTATTAATTAAACTAATGCTAACACCAGGTCTGTGGAGGGCAGGTGCAAATGCTAATATGCCTCACCATGTATTACATCTGAATAGATTACCAGAGCATCATTTTTGTCCCTCTGATATCCATCTGATTGTATTGCTTGTCCTGGCAACCAGGTGCATGTTGACTCTGAAAAGATAGTAGTCCCTTTTAGACAGAGTTGAACCAATTCATTTCCTGGAACTGATAACAGTTCCAGGAAATGAATTGGTTCAACATTTAAGATTCTTAAATGTGTACAAAGGAACCAAATGTACACTGAACACTGACATATGTGAAAGAGTTTCTAGGAAGTCCTTAGCCTTTAGAATACAATGTTCCTGTGAATGATAATTTCTGTACTTCAGCAGAGGATTAGCTGTCATAATAAATTATTTCTGTTTGCCTGGAAGGAAATAAGTGAAACTTCCTTAACTAAGAAGGCCAGCAAAAGGTACAGCAGCGGTGAGACTAACCTTGTCTCCTGTGCCCAAGGATGCCTCTGAAAAGCTGCCATAACATGCAGTAATTTGATAGTGTCAGCTAAAATTAACCTGTGTATTGTAGAAGGAGATAAGAATAATATTAAATTCCTGCGGATACTCACTTTGTATGCTACAGAGACTGGCTCTGATGTTTTGTGAGCCTGCCATAATAAGATTTTGAAAATCTTAAATACCTTTAATATGAAATTAGAATAGAAGAAAAGATGGTTTATTTTGTTGAGTCTTGCTGAAGTTCTTGTGATGACAGATTCCTATAAAAAAATATTTTCTTATTTTGACAGATACTCAGATGGTAAAGCCTTATTTTCTTTGTGTCCTAAAATCTCCTAACTTAACTACTTCCTGTTAGTACCCTGTTCTTCAGTCATTAAACATCTTGGACACTTTCATTCAATGACCAGGTGCAGAACGTGGGTACCTAACCACAAGTTTTCACCCCAAAAAAAGCATTTTTTATCATCATTCAGTATAAATCCTGGATATTTATACTGTACTTAAATATAAGCTCACAGCTCATTTGCTCTGGGTAGAAAAATATTTCAAAAATATTTTTATTTAAAATCAAATAATCTTTTAATAAAGTGTGATCAAAGGCTATTTCCTTTCCAGAGCTGGCCTATTGTTTTGTATCATAACTACTTACAGATATCAATGAGTTGCAAAGGAGGTTTGCAGTCTTTGGAGAATTTGAAACTACAGTTAATCCATCGTCATCATTACTTGGTTCAAACCATTGAGTTCCTAACTAGTTTACACTACCATGCCCTCGATCCCTCCTCGACTACTGAAAATTAGGATAAAATTCAAGAAAGGGAGAGAACCTCTCAAATCTAGCATTTAACAAGCTCATGTGAGAGGCCGGATGCCTAGGTCCAGTCTCATTTTCAGTCTGTTTACCCAGACAGGTAAAGTCAAAAAAAAATAAAATTCATAAATAGAAGCAGCACTTCCAAGTACAAACAAAACTCAGCATTAGTGCACTACCCTTGACAGAAAAGTGGTTCAAATATCCATGGATGGGAAGGAGGAGGAAGGGGATTGCTATTGTTCTGTCTCCCAGCTGTCTCTTCTGCTCCAACCTACTGCAGCTGACAGATTGTAAGTTGCTTTCTCATTTCATCTGCTTTTCATCTTTCTCCAAAACAAAAAATATTGTGGTTCAAGTGAATTGGGTTCCAGACAAAGCAATGAAAGGTCTATGTCACTGAAATGAAATTTGAAAAAAAAAAAGAAATAAAGGAAACCCTGAAATTACATTTCTTCCAAAACTGCCCATTTTCTTGTTTTTTTTCAGTTTGTCTGCTACAGGGGGTGGGGTGTGGGGGAGAGAAGTCAGAACAATTGTTTCTATATTTCCCACACTTAAGCTCAGAAGCTGAAACTCAGAGTGAGAGACTCAGCATCAGCTTTCAGCAGTGACCCCAAGCACAAATTTCTAGTCTGTATACTTGAGCCAAACACTTTAATCCAGTTTCTTCAGTGAAGATTTTGCAGTGCCATTTCTTCATGCGACCCCTCATCCAAGCTCCCATCTCCCACAATGCTCCCTTTTCGTCTCATTTATCCTAGGGACTGCAAGAAGTCACAAGAGAGGAGGGCTGCCTTCAATGTCTGTCACAAGTGTTACTTACCATTAAAACTCTTTTCTGGAAGCTGCATAGCAAGGAGCGAAACTTCTTCTGGGTACATAGGTGGTTTTTTATTGAACAGGGAACCTGATCCCAAAAAGCCATTCCCGCAAACACTCAATTATGTATTGTATGAGGGATATGTCAGCAACTGACGCCCATCCTATTTGAATGTTTCACAATAAGAATGTATTGAAAATTTTGCTTAGAAGAACATCACTTCACCCATGGAGGAGTTCCCGTGTTCTTTTCACTGAGAGGAGAATCAAAGACATAATTATCTTAAGTGACTGAATTGTATACATATCTTCTGGTGCCAGTTTAAGCTTGACCTGTATTGTAGAAAGTAAAATTAATGTTGCAAGTGCCACCCAGTGACTGTGATTAACCATAATTTGCATTCTTTATTGAAAGTCGATAGTTTGCATGCTACCAGCTGTGAAATTGTGCAATAAGCAATAATTCAACGATGAAGAAGAGTAAATAGAACTAGTTAGGCATGATTTGGAGTAGTGAGTAGCGAAGGTGACTTTTAAAGTTTTATTAGCACAAAGCAGGAAAAACAAAGTACAACCATGTGAACTATGGTGAGTCAAGAGTGAACATTTGTAGAAGTCTACTAAAGTCACACTATTGATAGAACAAGAGTATCACTACTGAAGCAAGACTATTCACTGAACTTACAGGACCAAGGACTTCAAAGCCAAAAGGACCATCTCTGAATAGCTATCTAACAGCAGTTCACTACCTTTACTGATGGGACATTTGTTCTCAGAGGCTTGTTGGATTGCTTGGACTTTGGAGGTTTTTTGCAGAGGATTGACACGTGTGAAAATGAAAGTTTACTGTAGGTTTGTAGGTTTTGAAACTTGCCATTTCATATGGGAACGCCTGGCAGGAATTTGTCTTTTAACTGTTTGCAAGTCCTACTCTATTATATGCATTCACAATGAGATTGTTGCAGATGTGTACAGCACCACAGCACAGCTACCTCCCTAAGCAAATTTAAAAGTTCAGTTTTCCTTTGGACATTACCAATTAATTTTGTGTGGCAGTAGCTGGAATACAGCTCATGTATTCTATTATGTTTGTCAAACACAGGGTGAAGCTTCACTTGTTACAGAGTCTTCATTTGCCCTCAGGTTTGAGGACTTCTTCTGATGGTGGTATTGGCCTGGGTTTAGCAAGTTGACCAGGCTTAATTTCAGGCATTTTTTCACCATGTCTGTACACACTTACAGTGACATCCACTGTTTCCCCACCATACTTGTTCTTGACATGGATGCTGTATTTGCCTGAATCTTCTGAAGTCACCCCCTTGATGGTTAAACTGGCGTATTTCCCTTGTTCCAGTGAAAACGCATAGTGCTCATCAATTTCAAAGGCCTTGTCATTCTTGAACCAAACCACTTCAGGGTCAGGATTTCCAAATACAGTACAGGTCAGATTCAGTGTCTGAGGGAGATAAACAGAAGTAATTTTGAGATCACTATTTGTTTAACCTCTGTATTTTTTTTGGGCATTTTTTGTTCTTAGCTAATTAAACAAATATATGGTATCATATTCTTGAAGACTGAAAAGTAGAGTCCCTAATATTTATTTTTCCCTTGATTCAGACTTTCCACCATCTCACCAGTAACTGTGATACAGTAATAGCCTCAGGGTTGCAGTGTCTGAAGATGGTAAGTTGGACTGGCATTGCAGTCCTGCCTGCAGGAGACTCCTGACAACCCATTAGTCTGACATGAGGTTCAGACAATGATAGTTTTAAAAACATCCTTGAAGCTTCCCTGTACACAGCAGGGAGGAGAACTGAGCAAATCTTTTCTGACCAAGGCCTCCTGAGGTTATTGCTTGAGATGATTAAAAATAAAATCACTTTAAAGTAGAATACATAACATGAATCACTGGACATCGATTCCAGGTGTGGCTGACTGGAAAAGTGGAAATATTTTATGAAGAATAAATAATACATAAATAGTGGTAAAGTGCTCTCAAAATCATAGAATGATTTGGGTTAGAAGGGACCTTAAAGATCATCTGCTTGCCATCCCCCTGCCATGGGGAGGGATATCTTCCACAGGCAGGGACATCTTCCACTAGACAGGGTTGCTCACAGTCCTGTCTAACCTGGCCATGTGTTACATGCATATGAAGCACAGTCAGAAAATAGCTGACATTATCTAAGGAACCATCCTGTCAGCTTAGCATTTCTCAATGGCTGAACTGAGATTTAAGGAGCTTGTAAAATTTTCATGAGCATTCTTCTAAATTTTTATAGATGTACTGCTGAACTCCATTTTGACCATCCTCTAAGTGTATGTGTGCAAATTTCATGTATTTAGGCACAGCGATCACAGAAAAAATGAAAGAAACATCTGAGAAGATGAATTGCTTAATCCATACTTTGTTTACCTTTGCTGAAAACTTACTGCACAAAATTTGGCCCTACATAAAGTCACCTTAAGAATTTAACATATGCAGCATTGTGTTAGGAAAGAAAAGGAAAAAATAAACAGGAAATAATAAAACAAAGAAAAACCCTACTGTTAACAACCCCAAACTGACAATTTCTACCAGAATTCTTCCTTATATTCCCTCCACATTCCCCTTCAGGGAATGAACATTTTTGAGGAATGTTTTTCTTGACTGACGATGATTGAACAGGTGTGATATAAGTCAGAGTAAAAATAAAACAGGAAGAAATTTTTGGTGACCAAAAGCAGCATATGTTCACAAATAGAAGTGGTCTTGCACAATTCATGCATCCAAAGTCAGAATGCTGAAGGAAGATTTACATACTATGGGTACAATCTAGTGGCAAGCTACGTCAGTGGGTATTCTTGAGGTGATATTGTGTAGGAAGCAAAGTTAATAAATAGCATACAGGAACTAGACTTACTATAAAATATTTAAAGGAATGATGAGGCAAACACAAAAATAAAATTTTGGGAAAATAACCTTGTGTCTAATAGTGTGAGTTTTATTCTTTCAGTTCTTTTTGTTACATGGGTAACATTTAATTACTATTGCTTTCAAAAGTGATGTCATTCAAGAGAAATTAGTAATTAAATCATAATAATCAATCAAGCTTTAATGCATTAGTATTAAAAACTTACCAGATCTATTCCACAGTCATTTTAGATAATTTGGGTCTGTTCTACTTATGAAATTATAGATTTGAACTAAAAATAAAATTATTCTCCTTCTGCTTTCAGTTTTTATGAAATCATTTGCATTCCCTCACCTTTTGACATCAAAGCAAACCTCTTACTGGTCAGCATGACAAAAGCTGTCCTTACCTTCCCATCCATTATAGTAACAACATCAGGCAAACCACCAATGACTTTACCACGATCTAGAAGTTAAAGAAAAATATGGTGACTATATGAAGTTTAGACCTCAAAATTACTAATTTCTTAATGCTTTTGAAGTCATGACTCACAACTTTTTTTTTTTTTCCTTTTTTTTAATCTTAAAAAAAAATACTATTTTTGTGATACTTTGGGAGGGGTTTAATGTTTTGTATAGTCCCTTTAAATTTTTTTGACCAAGACTGTGCCACAGCATTCTACACTGATACACATAACAAACTTGAAGGTACTGCTGAGCTTGACAGTTTATGCTTTGGGCCCAGAGCAAAGTAAGGAGGGCGCTTTTAGCATCTTGGTGGTATCCCAAATCTAACGAAAAATTTGTTCTGCCATGGACTTTGTGGGCAGAAGCACCATGTCATCACCAGGGAATTGATATAATTTCCAGTACTCCTACAGTCACTAACTGTAGTGAGCTTCCCCACAGTCTGGGTCTCAGTAAGCAGTGCAGAACAGGCAGCAGCAGGCTGCTGATAGATAGATCTCAAATTTCGTATTCTCAGCAGCTTTCAGACTGAACACTTCCTTGTATGACACACAATTCACACTTCACCAAATCTCTGCATACCCAAGAAGATACAATGGAGGCTTAAAAATATGTGAAGTGTTTAGTGTGTTTCCATTGCAATTAAAGACAACTAAATCCACAAATTACTATTGTTATTGCAATATTTTGTGCTAACAGAGGATTTCTGTAGCCACAGAACTCAGTAAGGTATGGCAGCGTATCATGATGATTGTTTTAAAAAGAACACTAGATCACATTGTAAAACACCTATGATAAAATGTAAAATAAACTTACTCTTCTCAGCAAAAGCAGCTGCCCTAAAGTTGTTGAGAAAGAAAGAGAAACATATAATGTTATTGATGAAATTAATAACATTTTGACACTCCTGTCACTGTTGTTACAGCATTAAAATACAACACATGCAGCACTTACTTAAGTCGCTGGAACTCTTCATATGCCTCATCAAAAGCTGTAACAAAACAATTGAGAGGGTGATTTGCCATGAACATAACATGCACTGGGGCTCAATGAACAGTTAAACACATACCCATGTTAAAACTCTTTTACAACCTGTACAGTGTCACACAGTAGCACAATGAGAATCCAGACCCCTGAAAACTAATGCAGCTGGTGCTAAAAACAAATACAAGACTAAAAAGATATAACAATGGTTATAAAACTTACCTATGACTGGTTTTGATCAAAGACTTTCCGTTTTTACTGTAAGTCCTCTATTTCCAATAAAATCTGCATAATCTATGAAAAGGCACAATACAAACCTGATCTTATCAATATACCTTGCCCAGACAGATCAAGTGTGCGTTTGTAGGATTCCTTGCTACCAAAGATTTCAAAGGTGTAATTCCCCTTATCCTTTTCAGTGGGTTCACTTATCTGCAACCAGGCAACATCTTCTCCACCTCCAATCTTCATCTTTTCACCAGAAGAAATCTTAGATTCCCTGAAGGGGGTAAAAAAGGATTCATAGAGATGAGTTTGAACATTATTTTCCTGTATGTTGTCCATAGGTAACCATCTATAAAAAGTTACAAATGATAACACAGTATTCCTAAGACATAGATAGATTGCAACTAAAGGGCTCATTTTTCCATAATACACTTTGCTTCCAGGAGGGAATATGAAACACTTTGAAAATATTATCTTGAACTTTCATTTCTAAGATTCATTTGTTCATTTGTTCCCTTTTCTCCTTCTCCTGCCCTCCTCACACAGATATGTGAGGATATTAGCTATGCTTATATCTTTATGCACATACGTGACTCTGTGTGAAAATGCTTAGGGTTCTGTACACTTCATACACAATAAAATATAATACATAAGGGTTGTAAATTACGGGCAAATCACCTTATTTGATGAAGGAAAGATATCTTTTGTATTTCATTAACTTCAAAAATCAATTAACAAAATGTTTGCGTAAAATTACTCTTAGGTGGTAGAATAGAATGTCACTTTTAAAACTCAAGCAGATACAGTAAAAGGCAGAGGCAATTTTTTTTTCTTTTCCTAGTATCACAGGATACTTTGTAAATACATAGTCTGAGATATAAATACAGGTGCCCAGCCTTGCAGAAGTGTTCTTGAGCTCCCTGAATGTGATAATTGATGCTCTGATTGTGTTCCGGTCTTCATAGAAAGCATTGCAAATCTAGGACAACACACTGATAAGCCAGACTATTCCTGGCTGAGTCAGACCAGTTCATCAAGAAATGTGGAAGTTGAAACTTTCTGAAGAGTTTTTAAATCCTTTCAAATATTAACTGTAGTTTCAAACAAGTGAGGACTTGACATAACAAAACATTTGAACACATATTTAACTGTAAATACACAGATTATTTGACTGCCTCCAAAGTCAAAGATTAATGTCACATGAAAGTGTAAAGCTATTAGCAACTTTAAAGCTCATTTTCAGCCATATTCTCAACTCTGAGGGTTATTCTCAAGGTATTCTGTGCCCCACTGAATATCTTTTCAAAGAGGAGTATCAAAATTAAAATATTTTGGGTTACTTAAGACTGTATCAGTTTGAAAAAAAAAAATCCTAATACAGGCTTTTATTAAACTGTGAGAGCAGATCCTTGGTATTCACCTAGAACTGGATGAGAGTTTCATGCACTTTAGAAAAAGGGCAGCCCTGAATCAGAAACTTTGAATCAGAAACTCCAAATATTTTGCTATCTTTTAACCAGACAGATAATACATTAGAAGACAAACAGCCTTGTGTTGAATAAGAGAACACAAATCAGTAGATTCCATTTTTCTGTCTGTTACAGCCCTCCTGAGGGTGTTGGATGAGCCTTTTAATATTTATTTTACCTTATGTACTTTCTATGTTAAAAGAGAATATATTGTTCTGGAAAGAGAAATGCATTAATATGTTCCCATTTATAAATGAATGCCACGGAATAGTAAATATTAAATTGTAAAGACAGCATTTTTTCTCAAGTAAAATTGAAAAAATATTCTCATCTACCTGTGGCACCAGCTGACTTTCATTTCTTCATTGTAGTATTTCAAGAAGCATTGGAGCCTTATTCCTTCTTCAGTGCAAAGAATCTTCAGTGGAGAGGCTGACTTACCTAGATTAAATAGAGCATATGTGGATCAAATAGGAGAGATAGTGGAATGAACAGGAACTGGAGGGGTGGATTATTTGTGCTGTCTGGACAAAAGAAAATTCAAGACCTGGGTCATGATTTTCAAGTATCACAATTAAAGAGACAATTGTCATACCTCTCAGGGAACAACTGCTGATTTATATCAGGCAAAAGTTCAGTATAAGTTTATGACTTTACTGTCATATACAAGCATCATGACTGGCAAGATCAATTGTGAAATAATAATCTAATCATATAATTGCCATGAAAGAGTAGTATAATGATTCTATTTGCATAAAAATTTTATTCTTGTGCAAACCCTGTTCTTTAAGTGGAAAGAACAGCTTCTCATTGGGAACAGATTCAGAACCTCCTTTTCTTTATATCAAGGTTCACTTACTAATGGAAAGTAGGAAGAAAATTATTGCTGCAATTTCACAGTATCTAAACCAAACAAGCCAGGTGGAATAATACTTTGTTCCCTTTTAATAGTGACAATTAGCAAGGTCAACTGCCTGTTCAGAAAATTAATAATGTCCATAATAATATACCATTGGGACTCTCAGAGATTTCTCACTTACAAGTTTTCTGTCTCAGCCTCATGTGACTTCAAAATAAAAAAAACTACATGAAAATTCAAGACAGGCTTTACTTACCACTCATTCCACTCAATGCTAGAATTATATCATCATAAACTGCAGAGAGAAAGAAAAAAAAAAAGGAAGAAAATGTACCATCAAGTTTCAATCAGAATATAGCTTTTATGTTCAGTTTAATTAAAGCAATATGGGAAATCTTCATATCCTTAAGCAAAGAAAACCATTAAAATTGCAACAAGTGTACAAAACAAATTGGGAACTGTCTGTGTACAGCATATGAATTCTGTGCTATATCACTCAGTATCTCAGCCTTTTGTGGAGTCAGCTGTCTGGTGCCAAATCTTTGTCTCTCTCCCTTAGGCCAGCAAAAAGAAAAAAAGGTCATTAAAACTGAATAGCTCACATTCAAAGGAGAGTGCAGGTGAAAAAGAAATTATCTCATTCTTGGTGAAAACAGTTTCACCTTCTCGCTGTAGGGTGGCATTTGACAGAAGTGAAGTCCTTTAACAGCAAGGGAAATAAAGCAGGTATCATATCAAGCTTTTGAAATATCACAGAGCTGATGGGTTTGTAGCAGGAGAGAACCCCGGAGACAGGGGCACTCTAAGAGTGAGGGACCCTTTCATAGCAGAAGAATCATATTCAGTGACACCGTGTAAGATGAAAAGAAAGAGAAAGAACCACCGCAGTCTAAAGAATGCACAGTCAATTCTGAAGGATGCTTATTCAACTCTGATGAATTTTTATAATAGCGGATGACAAATAAATGTGTGAAGTTCAAAAAATACTACTTTTATATTTGTTCTGTATTGATCTATATGTGCACATTTTTGTCTCAGCTAAAAAAGTCATTATACAGTTCCATAATTCTTTGCAACCTCCAGTATGCTTCTACTGACACCTTGACATAAAGACATGGATTGCTTATTATATGTATCTTACATTACAGATGTCTGAGAAGGTAGGGTTATGTTAACCATACTGTCTAAATGAGGCTGGGTTCTTTTTTTTCGGAGAGAATAATGGGCAGAATTTATGCAAAAGAAAAACGCCTGGGAGACTATCAATTGATAATACAGCCTTCTGCAATAAACCACAGCGTAAGACTTCAGACTGATACTCATCTTTTTCCTCTTGTTACAGATACTTCCTCCATCTGCTGAAAAGGACTGTTAAGATTTCTGTTAAACTGAGTTAATTTTTTAACATGTCATTCTCCTCCTATTAGGAGCCAGGCAAAAATTATTCATTATTTAGAACAAATGTCTACATGTGTTTGGGATGAATCTAGATTCACTTTGGCCTGTTTGGTGTGACCTAAGCAAATCCAGGGAAGCACTCTTCACCAAAGTAAGTAAAATTCACTCATGCTGGCAACAGATCGGTTTTTGATGCACTCAGAATCACAGAATATTGTGAGTTGGAAGGGACCTACAAGAATCTTGAAGCCCAAGTCTTAAGTGAATAGCCCATAAAGGGATCAAACCCACCACCTTGGCATCATTAACACTATGCTTTAACCAACTGAGCTCATCTCAGGGTCAAAGTAAACAGACATTTTTACGTGAAAAATATTAAATGTAAATAGAATTGCTGTATCTCACTGTGATATCTGATATCATGCAAAACCTTTTCTAAATGTCTATCATGCATCTATTTTAGATTATAGTCTCTTATTTGCATTTAACTTCATTTGAATGTCAGTGGATACTGAGCTTGAAGTAACCTGCCTCACAGAATAAGCAATCTTCCCTGCTCCTGGCTGACTTCTCTTTTTATCCTTTATGTTTCAAGGCTAACTCTACCATTTAGGAGAGCCATTGTTTCGTTTAATAGTGCAGTTTTCATGGGTTTTTCATGGCTTAACATTTTCAAAGCCTCCTGGATCCACAGAATTAGATACTGTGAATTTTCTAAACAGGCATTTCACTGTACATTTCAAGTACAACACAGTTTGCCATGCCTGAAGCATAGTCACTGGAAGCCCTGACCATACGAGGGAGACCTACTGAACCTTTTGCTTATTCCAGTGGTCAGGATACACATACAGAAATCCACAGACTAAGGGAATGATATCTGTGTATATATCAAAGGACAGGAAGGGAGGAAGTGATTAATGAGAGTTAAATATTGCAAAGTGGGACCTGAGCCTGACATAAATGGTATGGAGTAAGGGACAGAAATTTTGCTGGTTTTGGCTGGAATAGAGCTAATTTTCTTCATAGCAGCTTTACGGTGCTGTGGTTTGGATTTGTGACTAAACCAGTGCTGGTAACACAGGGAGGTTTTAGCTGTTCCTGAGCAGTGCTTGAACAACGTGGAAATCTTTTATTTCTTCTCCTCAGACTGCCTCACCAAGAGGAGGCTGGGGGTGCACAAGAAGTCAGGAGGCGACACAGCCAAGACAGTTCACCCCAAAAAATCTTCATACCCAAAAGACATTTCATACCATATGATATCATACCCAGTATATAAAGCTCAGGGGAGAAGGAGGAAGTAAGGAGTATTTGAAGTGATGGTGTTTGTCTTCCCAAGTCACTGTTACACGTGATGGAACTCTGCTTTACTAGAGATGGCTGAACACCTACCTGCCCATGGGAAACAGTGAATAAATTCTTTTGCTTTGCTTGTGTACACAGCTTTTGCTCTACTTATTAAACCACCTCAAGCCAGGATTTTTTTCATTTTTCTTCTTCTAATTCTCTCCTCCATCTTACTGAAAGAGAGTGAGCAAGTGGCTGTGTGGGGCTGAGATGCCAGGTGATGCTAACCCACAGAACAGTTTTATGATTTAGAATCAGAAGCACTCTCAGGCCCCACTGAGAGCCCCACAGGAACATAGCACTTGGTTGCTTTAGGGTTTTTTGTAGATATTAAAGCTTAACAAACCTGAAGAGAGTGATCTGCCATAAAATGAAGTGTCTGTCTGGTTAGAAACATACTTCATCTCCTGCCTGTCAAAACGCTAGAGATGAATCACAACAGTGCCTAGTGTCACCCCTCCTAAAGTGCTGATCTGCACTTCAGGTCCCTATAACATAAGAGAAATGAAATTTAAAGAATGCTAAAAATATATGCAAATTTGCCATTTGCAAGGATAGATCTTTGACACTTCTGGAGAACGTGTGGAGATCATTATTCCATTACAGTAGACTGAATGTTACCTTTTCCTGCTAATTCAAGAGAAGATACATCATGACCTCTATCATCTGACAGTGTCGCCTTATAAACTCCTTCATCTTTGCGAGACAGCTGCAAGGAAAACACAAGATGTTTACTGACAAACTTGATAGTACTACATAGTACTAGATTTGCTCAACACCTGCACAATTTTCTAACTAAAACAACATACATTGTATGGTCTTCTGAATAAATAATCTTATCAGAGACGAGATGGAAGCTATGAATGGCTGGTTCATGCTTTTTTTATGGAGATGCATTTAGTTCTTAAGTCTAAAACCTATTCTGATTTCAGTTCAATTTCCTCTAGAAACCATGAGCTTTTTTTTTTCGTGTTACAAAAAGACAGGATTGATCTTGGTCAATAGAAATTACAAGCACTGTAGTATGATGTAACAAGGCATAACTGCAATCTACACAAACTTTAGAAATCTAATTTTTCTTCAACAAAAATTATTATTTTTTGAATTATGTAAATCATAACAACAAATATATATCCTGTAATATCAGCCCCTTCATGCTGCTTGTATTCAAGCAGCAATTGTATTCTAAGTAAATAATTCATTTATTAACCTTGGAGTGTTTATATTCTGAAATCTATCACAGTGATACTGCATTAAAGGCAGTAGGGATATTTGGGGTTTGTGGGTTTGTTTTAATTTCTTTTAAAACCTGAAGGAAAATATACAAACATTTATATATAGATTGGAGATGACTTAATGCTTAGACTTATACAAATCCAGAAGCACATAAACCATAACAGAAATATCATAAAATTTAATTACAAGTAACAAGAGCAATCCAAGAGACGCAGAAACCACCCTTCCCAAAAAAGTCTCCTCAAGAAAAATGAAGTCAGTATCCTCTTTCAAGTGAAATGAAGGAAGGAAATGAGAAGAACATGAAGCCAATAAATAAACAATTTAGATGTAATGCACATTACTGAAAGCAGAAAATCTCATTCTGGGAGGTTTTGTCACTTCACAAAGGCAGCAACTATGTAAGTTAAGGTTTCAGATAGAAGTTGGGTTATCATGTTTGCATAAAGATAAATCTTAAAAAGACATAAACTTCAAACTCATTCATTTTAGGCAATAAAATTGAAACACTGTTAAAATGAGGTGCTTGAACAAGTTGAAAAATTAAGGAGTAATAATAAAGAATGAGGTACAGGTCACCCAAGGACTCCGAAGCAACTTAAGCATGAACTCTTGAGCTGATTAAAGAAACACATACTTTTTGCTAGCAATAGTTATTCACTAGCTAATCAAAGAGTAGAAAATATATTTTTTCTTACAACTGCTCATAAGAATCATGATAGCTGGCTTGCTGCTTTGTCTGGCTAATCTGTAGTATGTCAAGCAGAAGCTGTCATTTGTAACCGGCAGGCGATACAGTACCTTGGGAATACTGAGGTGACATTCTCCCTTCTGCAGATCAGGCAGCTCCTCAACATCAACCCCAGAACCATCCTTATACCACTTAAAATCAGTTTCCTTCTTTGTGTTTGCAACCTGTACAACAGAAAAGGCCCATAAGCCTGGCTATGTCCTGAGGAAATGTATTGCACTGTGGGAAGTCACACAGGTACTTTCAACATATGAAACCATTTTTTTATAACACATATCAAATAAAGATAAGAAAAAAACAATTTCAACCAAGTCTTACTAAGCAAGTCTTAGTCTTACAGTGTTTCTTTGCAGCACAGTATACAGGTTACAACTTCAGAGCCCTGTAAAATCCTTAAAGAAAATCCTAGCAATCTCTTTCCTTAAATGGTTTTGTACCTTTGCTCTGTGCTTTTAGTTTGTCTAGAAATAGCTGTGGAAGAAGTATCTTTCAGATTAGAGCTTCTGAACTCTCCTTTATCTTTCTGTGTTTGCCCTGTGACTCCAGAGAGTTGTAACACAGAACATAGGCCCAATCTTAGTCTGGCCAATTTGGAGATTTATCCCAGCTACCTAAGCAATGTCTCCCACGGATAAGCTTCAGGAAGCAACTGAAATCACTATTCTGAAAGCATCCAAGACTTCAAAATTCTGAGCTGCATCAAAAAACCTTTTTTATTTTACCTTCTTCATTGAGTCCTAGGGGGCATACAAAGACCTGAGGAATCCTACAAATTGCAGTCTTTCCCAACAAAAAGGGGCTTAACAACATAGTGCTTATGCAGAGCAGCCGTTTGACAGCAAGAATTTTGCTGTAGTAGCAGCAAGTACTGTTCTAATTTTGTACCTGAAGTACTGTTCTAATTTTGATATAAAAAACTGTATATTGGATATACTTCAAGTATCGCTGGATAAATTACCTCAAACTGTGAATTCAAAGAAGCTAAAACTGCAGGTCTTTTTAGAAACCCCATATTTTTATACCCTCACTTTCAAAAACACTATGGCTTATTTGACATCACTATCCCCATACCCTTCTAAAAGTCATAAAATGCAATGGTATTTTTATGTGTAGCCTGAATTCCCAGTCATTGTGGCTTTGGTAGAAAGACAGAGTTGGCAAGATATTTTTCAGTCCCCAGGCAGTTGCTTTAAAAAGTCTCCTTAAAGAAAAGGCAAAAAATGGAACAAATGGCTGGAGGGAAGCCAGGAACTTAATACAGATCTGCAATAGTTTTCAAGTGGCTTGCTTGGAGGAAAAAACATGCACCAATTTCTAACCCTTTTACATTAGAGAAGTCATTCCATAGACGAACAGCTCTATGAAAGCTCTCTGTAGAGGTGACAAATAAGAGGGTCTTCTGTACTGATTCCTAGACATCTCTATGAAACATGCTCAAATTAATCACATCTGTTCTTGCTAAATATCCAGCATGGTTGCTATGGATCTCTGACAGTATTTGAGATCACCACCTGGCCCAAAGCAATGACTCGCTGAAGAAAAGTGAGCAACATTTTACATTTACCAGTAACTACAAAGTGGCTGTTCCTGTAGTCCTATGACATGAGTGACAATTTTGTTTGAACAAAGCCCGAAGGAACAAGTCTTTAATGCTTTTCAACAATTTTTCATCAAAGACTGTTAGCACTCAATCTGACAATAAATAGACTGAGTTTCAGACACATGCAATTTTCAGTGCTGAAGTTATTTCATGTTGGCATTTACTATGAAATGTTACATTTTTCACTATTTAGCCACACACCAAAAATCTTGCTTTTAACAGACACAGTACAAATAAGGGCCAAAGTTGTGCAAGAGCAACTAGCTTCTGAATGTTCTGAAATTTAGAATTACTAGAAGCAAAATGACAGTAGTTGCTGGCATATGAAGAAAAATAAACAGAAAGCAAAAAGCAAAAAGCAAACACCCTCAAATTATCTTTCAAATGGACAACTGTGTTCCACTGACATTGAGGGGCTACAATACCAAGAACATGGTCATCAATCCCAGCTATTTCAGAATTAAATACTAAGTCAGTCAAAACTCAGCCAGGCCAAATCATACAGAAAATAAGGGATATGTGAGATAATATTTGATATACTCTTTTATAACACAATCTGGATTTCTACATCATTTCTGTTATAGACTAGGATCATACATCAGTTTGTTGCCCTACACAAGCTTCCCGTTGATGTGATTTCCTAACTTCCCTGCACCATGAAATGCATGAATTTAAAATAGTCAAGGTAAAATGCCCTCTCTTACAGGTATTCCTTCACATTATCCCAGGCTCTTAGAAGAGGCAAAAACTTCCTTGAAAATTTTTTTTGCAGAGGTGCAGTAAACAGAGCCTGGTAGAGACCTGGGTCAAGTATTATGATATGGCCTGAGATGGCAGAGATTATTCCTTCATTGTTTTTATTACCACAGAAATAGCATGGAGTGGCCATATTTCTAACTTGTTTGTTATGTATCTAGAGTTTGTAGGACAAACCCAGGCTTTGTTTTTCAAACTCTTCCTATGTATAAATACAAGTTAAACAGCCATAAACAACAGTTCCATGTGAACCTACCCACCAGTCACATACTAACAGTAACAAACATTATAAGGTCAATAGCACAGTTAAAATGATGAGTGTGCAAGCAGCCCACATCCTAGATTTCATTTACATAAAATGTTCTGACCTTGTGAACAAAAAGCACACTGGTGAAAAGCAAATAATCAGATGCTCAGCCTTTCACAGCTTCAGTGCTATAAACAGGCTTGACAGTCAGGGAAAGAAGGATAATTTCAGATTAATTTGTAGAGAATTAACACTAGCATAACTGGTTCAGCAACATTTAATTCCCCATGTGAATGAAAGGATAAGCAAGGTTCATGCCTGAGGCACATGCATGTGGAGATTATAAAGTACTCCAGCAAAGGTACTGTGTTAACTAATGCGTGTTGAGCCCTAAAATGTGAGCACATGGAATGGCAGCTTCAGCACCAGGTCAGTTCTGCTGGGAATAACTTGAGGTTAAGGGTGTCCTAGTTAATGAGTAGGAAAAAAAAAAATCCAACAAATGTGCATGCAAATTGCTCATAATGATTCAAGTTAGTCTAATTATAAGCCAAAAGTTTTCCAAAAGAAGAGGAGAAAATTGATACAAAATAATCCATATTAGAAGAAAAGAGAATGAAGAAGAGTTTGATGTCTGAATTCAATTTACTTAGTTTTTCAGACCTCTAATTAGTCACCCTAGAAGAGCAAAACAAATGAAAATTTATGTGTTCAGAAAGGCATTTAAAGATGTTAATAGCAGAAGGCACACTGAAATCCATACACATTATCATTATTTAAGATTCAAAAGTCATTAGCCAAAAATAATTTTAAAATCATCTTTTATAACCTTAATTCTAGAAGTCTTTGTAGCAACAGACTCTTTGTTAGAGAAATAAGAAAACAGTAAAGAAAGATTTTGAACTTTGCCCTTTTTTAGCTATTTTTCAGGAAGAAGTAAAGGGATACATCTTAAGGGATGAATATTTGTGTAAATTATTTTTATGGTTCACAATTTTTATAAAGAATTGGACCACCTAATAATACATTTAGAAATTTCCTATATTTTTTGTCTTCATTAACACTACTGCTGAAGAATAGTAAGTGAGAAATTTTCATATTCATATTTTCCAAATAATTAAAAATAGTTTTCATGTGAAACTTTTGTTTTTAAAGGTATCTTAGTAATTTTTTACATTTTTCTACCTCAATTCTTCATCAACATATTCTAAAAAATAATTTCAAATATATTTCCTTACCTTACAAGAAATTAAAACTTCACATTCCTCTGTAACCTTCCAATACAAAAACTCTGAGAAGTGAGGACCTAAGAAACAAAACAGTCTTAAAGCAATGTTGTAGTATGAAGAGTATCAGAAAAAAACAGTGAAAGAAAGAAAAAGGATGACAATTTCAACATCCTTACACAAGAACAAGAGGGAGCTCCTGAACTACCCATGCACTGGAAGGAAAATCCTGCAAGTTTTTATCACACTTACCCAGTGTCTACATTACAGCTTAGAAACCTGAATCTCATCTCTGAATCTGTATTAATTAAATAATATTCCAAAATATAAAATGGTGAGTGAGAAAAATTATTTTTTTGAATACCTTTGTGCCAAATTGCCAACTAAGCAGAGGAAAAAAACAAAGTAGATACAAACAAGCATAGAAATAATGTATTTAATGTAAAAACAACATGACAAACATTGTTTTCCCAAATAATCGAAAGGTTTAAAACCTTTAAATGTTAAATATTACAGGCAGAACAGAAAATATTCCTTTTCCCCATGAAGGTCCCAGTCCTGCAAAGAAATACATCCTGATGAAAATTTGCTAGCCTAAATACCATTTTTAAATTATTGTGTTTACTTGGACATGTACATGTCTTTGTGTTGGCAGGATCAGAGGCCTTAATTCTGATACCCAAACCTAGGAAGTTGCAAAGTCCAAGACTTTGACTTAAATAATTCAGTATTGAAAGATTTTGTCAGTTTATGCTGTAAATGGTATAATTTCTTTCCTAAATCAATTTCAAACAGCCTTCAAAAAATAGAATTACATTGCTTCTGTACAGAATCTCACCTATTTAGGAAGAAAAGCTTTTGATTATTGTTGTTTCATTTGGAATGCCAGCTGCTTACAAGTGAAAATTATAAACTAGAGCTCAAGTTCAATTTTTTAAGGATTTCACAGGGACAGAATTCTGAATTAGGTATCCAATTGGAATTTTCTCATTCAGCTGCAAGCAATATTGGTAACAAGTATAGAACAAACTCTACAAATGTACAGCAACTATGCAACAAATATACATTTAGTTCCTGGAATTTTGCCTCAATAGAAACCATAGGGTCAAGCTTTTAATCTTCCTCATCTGGCACTACTTGTCTGTCTGTCTACTCTTCTGTCAATTATATTGAGCAGACAACTTGTATGCTTAAAACTAAATGCAATTAAATGCTTTGTTGGACCACAGCCTACAGCAGGCACATTTCTTATGAATATTGGGCAAAGACAACCTCTTGTAAGAACTTCTTTTTTCTCTGAAGGTTCTGTCACAAATTGACAGTGTTGGAAAATAAGATCCACCAAGGTTTCAAGTGTCTCCTAAGACTGAACAATATCTTCTAATAAAGAACGGAAGCTGTAAGTGTTTAGCAGTCCCCAGGGATGAATCATTAGCTGCAAACTGGGTCTGAAGTCACCAGTCTGCTCTGTCTCACCTTGTTTTCTGAGATATTCCTTTCGTTGGTGCTCAGACTCAGCCAATACTCCCTTGAATGCTAAATTTTGGAAGAGGTGAATGAAAAATGAGTTAGTCACAAAACTACTCGAAGAATAATTGAAGTTCACTTGTTCAGAGTCAAAGTTTCAGCATTTCAATGTTTCAGTGAACATACCATCTCCAATGAGAACTAATGAGGACTGGTTTTTGGCCTTTCCATCCTGAATCTGTACTGTGTAGGTACCTTCATTGTCAATTGTAAATTTTTCCATCACCATTTCTATAATGCCATTTGAACGGTCACAATTTATTTTATGCCTCTGAAATAAACAAATAAGTACTTTAGTATAGTGTAAATTGCTTATGATTCCTATTGAATAAATTATGAGTTATATTCCTTCCCCCACAGTCAAATTTTTTCATGTCCTTTTAATTGTAAACTAAGGGAAGAAAACACTAGTTTTATTTACTGTTGTACAATAAGATCCCAGTGGTGACAGAAACCTCTGTGTGCAGCTGCATTTTGAATCCTCAAGTCATCATCATATAGCTGGTTTGTATTTGAAAACAATTGTTTATGGCACTGTGCATATTTGAAGAGCCTACCAGCCAGCCTTTAGCTGCATTACAGCTTCCAGTTCAACAAGGCGGTTTGCTAGGCAGAAGGACTATTCCTTGCAGAAACAACTGGAAATATTAAATATGGATCTTCAAATAAACCCCTCACACCAAATCCAAAAGGTCACCCCTACTAAATATCTGAGACATACATAGTAGTCAATCGCGGATCCTATTTTCTCATTTAATGCTAGGTGTAATTTTCAAAGAACACTTTTAAGAAATAACCATTAGAAAAGTAACTTGTGCAAATCCCAGAGAGTTTCTGGGATCCAAAAGGGATTGACCAAGTCCAACAAAAGAGAGGTATAATTCTGTAATTCAGGATGTATAGTTACCCACTTAAGTGGTTGCAGAATACACAAAACACCAAATATTGACTTGAATTCAAAGTTAAATATGCTTTTCACTGTTTGTGTCCTTTATGTGTTTGCTTTTTATTAAACATTCCAGAAATATAAATTACTGGCAAGCATCATCATGGAAACAGAAAATTACAAGCTAGTGTTGGACGATCTTTGCCGAATATGTGTTTACAATTTTCAGGTACTGTTTTAGATACAACCGTGTTTTACTAATATCCTCTTTTATTCAGTGAGTTACAACTATGAGAACAATGTCCCCCACTAACAGTGATGTTTTTTCAATCTCAACTAACAAATTCCTAAAGCTAAGTAAAAATAACCCATAGAAGTTTCTTGGTGAATACTTTTGGGTAAACGATGTGGCCAAGGATATTACACACTAACTTCCAGTCACAACTGCACAAAACAATAAATGACACCATCTAGGAGTTATATGCAGTGAATTACTATAGACCCTGTTACTTTTAAATTTACTGTTACAAGGAGACATGATGTCTTATAAACAGAATGCTCTGATAAACCTTTTTATTGGTCTCCAAAAGTAAAAAATGGTACTAAAGTAATAGATAGATAAAGTTTAAGGGTGAAGAAGAAAGAAGAAACATAAAAAAGCTAGTAAAAATGCCACTTATTAAGCTCTCTAGAATCTTATTGAAATGGAAGAACCTCTAAGTCCCCTAAGATCCAAAAGTAACAGAAATGACCCCACAAATATATCTGCTTTAGCTTTGAGGAATTCATCTTGGCCAGCCTCAAAAACAGACTTACTGTTGTATGGAAAACAAGTCTGGAAGAGCAATGCCACACAGTCCAGATATTTAACATTCAGTACTGGCATTTTCAAATGTATAAATCTTTTAAATCTTAATGGGACAATGGAAGAATGAAGAAAAAGAAAAGATGTGGAATTGACAAAGCAGTCAGCTCACAGATTGATCAGAATAATAATTTTTAAAGGGATACTCTTTAATTTGGATACACAATTTTCTATACATACTACAAAGAAAGATACAATGTCAAAGAACAATTCCCAAGAAAAATTAGTTGGGGAATTAAGCAGAAAAATCTACTTGTGTTAGAGTTCTTCTGTAAGAATTAAGGTGATTGGTGAGGAAGGTTAAAAAGAGCATTAATAAACTTACCTAAACTATCAAAAAGTGCAAATTTCAATGTGCAAAAGTCAAATTCTTGCTTACAGCCTCTTCCCCTCAGAAGCCAAGGACTACACTGGCATTTACTTCAAGACTTCCCAGGGAGAACATTAAGTTAAATTTTGCCAGAAGTAGAAAAGTTTAAAAAAAAAAAAAAAAAAAAAAAAAAAGCAAGATGTGTTTTAATCTGATTCTTTATGACACTTTTTTTTAATTTTCTAGTTTTGGTAAACAAAATATTAAAATATTAAAATTAAATACGACTAAATGGGGCTCAGTTTATTCCATTTTAAAATGGAAAATTATTTTGAAATCTTACCAAAACCACTCCCTGTTAGGACCTAGCAGGAAAAATTTATCACTTCAGCCAGTGTCATGAATCAGGCCGCAATTCCCCAGCATAATGGTCTATTGAACATGTTCAGTGACTGTAGCCCAGTCTCCAGACAGGTTTTAGAGTGCAATTAGGCTTCTAACTATTGCCATTATGCAGCAAGATGAAGTTCAATGATTTTATGGGCATCATAAATATTAGGCTTTTATGTGACTTTCCACAAAAATATCATCTGTCTCCAAACATAAATGTCACCTGTGGGTTACTAATTAAAGAGGTGAAATAATGCAGCTTCATTTCAAGACTCTTTCTGATGTCAACACTTCCAAAACATATGCAAACTAAAAATAGCTCATTCTGTTCCATGAACATTGCCAAGACAAGGTACTGTCATTTCAATACATCCTAGGCACAAATATTCTGGTTTTCAGTGCTATGGTTTATTACTTCTTAAAGAAAGAAAAACAGAGAATTATTTTACTCAGAAGTACTTCTTCTTCCACTTGTCAATATTAATTAAAATAAATGCTCTTTACTTTTTTATGGTATGAAAATGCTGATAAAGCTTTTCTGATCCAAACCAGGATTTGCATTCACAGGAATAAACCTAATCTTTCAAACAGCTGCACTGGAGATGAATTCTTCACAGGAAAGGATTTCCAGTGCTGTGCTTATGGCCTGTAGATGAACCATACTCTTGCCCTGCAAAGGCATGACCTTGCTTTCTTCTCAGCCCAATCTTTTTTATTCCCCTTTATATGAAAGATCTTCCTAGAGCTATAAAAATGTGGGGAGCTGGTGGCCTACCCTTTCATCTCTATGTAGCTGTTCAATGCACGGTTTCTAATCCAAAACTAAAAAACCAAAAGTGATACCATATAAAAATTTAAAGTCTATGGACACTGCTGCATTGTCAAGTGCCTCCCATATTATACATAAAACTATTAATATCAGCCTCAGAGTGGCTTTGGGAACAGCATGTCTTTTTGGTTTGGAATCCAAAACTGAAGCAGCCATTTTCTTGAGGTATTTTTCTAAAATATTTGTGGTTAACACTGGTCTGTGTGTAAATTCTTCTTCTGAATAGACAGAAGTCCAACTCTTTTTCCAGTACGAAGAGGCCCACTCTGCAACAGAATTCTATACTGCAAAAAATATTTGAGTTATAGATTGGCCTTCTTTTCAGTTATTATCACACCTTAATAACATGGTACTAAGAACCTATAGGAAGCATGGAACTACAGGCCTGTCAGTCTCACCTCAGTGCCAGGGATTATTAAGAAGTGGGTACAACTTGAGATACACTAAGCAACATGCAGAGGACAACTAGGGGATAAGGCCCAGCCAGCATGGGCTTGTGAAAGGCAAGGCTTGCTTTACTGACCTGATAACCTTCAGTGACAAGATGACCCACTTAGTGGATGAAGGAAGGGCTGTGGATGTTGCCTACCAGAAATTAAGTCAAGCTTTTGACACTGGATCCCACAGCTTTCTCCTGGAGAAACAAGCTGCTCATAGCTTGGATACAAGTACTGGCTCCTGGCTGGATGGCCAGGGGCAAGGTGGTGGTGAATGGAGTTAAATCCAGTTGGTAGATATCACAAATTATGTTCTTCAGGGCTCAGCAGTAGGGCTGGTCCTCTTTAATATTGTTATCAATGATCTAGAGGAAAGGATCAAGTTGGGTGGGAGTGTTGATCTGCTGCAGGGTAGGAAAACTCTGCAGAGATATCTCGACAACTTGAATAGATGGCTCGAGACCAATTGCATGAGGTTCAACAAAGCCAAGTACCAGGTCCTGCCCTTGGGTCAAAAACAAGTCTTGGGGAGGAGTTGCTGGAAAGTGGCCCAGTGGAAGAGGACCTGGAGGTGCTGGTCAACAGCTGGTTGAGCATGAGCCATCAGCATGTGCCCAGGAGGTCAAGAAGGCCAATGGCATCCTGGCGTGCATCAGCAACAGTGTGGCCAGCAGGAGCAGAGCAGTAATTGTACTCAGCACCGGTGAGGCCACATCTCAAATCCTGTGTTCAGTTCTGGGCTCATTACTGCAAGATAGACATTGAGGTGCTGGAGTGTGTCCAGAGGACAACGGAGCTGGTGAAGTGTTGGGAGCACATGTCCTGTGAGAAGCATTTGGGGGAGGTGAGCTTGTTTAGCCTGGAGAAACAGAGGCTCAGGGGGGACCATTAGTGTTCTCTACAACTGCCTGAAGGAGGTTGTACCCAGGTTGGGAACAGTCCCTTCTCCCAAGAAATAAACAATAGGACAAGAAGAAAACGCCTCAAGTTGCATCAAGGGAGTTTAGATTGGATATTAGGAAAAATTTCTTCACTGAAAGAAGAAGGCTGCCAGGGAAGTGGTTGAGTCACCCTTATTGGAGGTATTTAAAAGACAAGTAGATAGATGTGGCACTTAGGGACGTGGTTTAGTGGTGGACTTGGCAGTGCCATGTTAACTGCTGCATTCCATGATCTTAAAGGTCTTTTCCAGCTTAAATGACTATGATTCTTTGATAACAATAGAAACCTGCAGGTTTCTTAAACAAAATCACTTACATATACTACTCATTATATACTTACGTCACTGTTTTCGACTTCTTTATCATTAATGACAAATCTGAAAGTAGAATCTGGAGATAAGCTTTCAGCCTGGATCCAGAAACGAACTTCTCCTTTATCAAGAACCTCATAAGCTAATTCTGATTTCAGTGGTATTGCTACAAAAAGAATCAAAAATCAATAGTTATGAAACCTTGTGAGAAATAGGAATATCAGAGTAAAATACTAGCAATTCCCTATTATTTATGGATTTTTGGGTATCAAATAAATTATACACCGGTAAAAGTCCTCTAATGCAGTTTTTGTCTGATTTTTTAATTAATTTCTCAAAGGGAGGAGAGAATTTACAGCTTACTGTTTGTACATTGTGTAAGGATTTTGCTAGTAACAATCTATAATGTATTGTCAAAGTTAAGCTTGAGACATTTAGGAACGGCGATTTTATTTGATGTCAACTAATATTCTTCCAAACAAAGTAAAAGATAAGGAAACAAGGTGTTCCATGCTAAATGAAGCCGCCATGAAAAATGAAGCTGCTATGGTCTCAGAAAGAATCTTTTTGGAACTCCAGTCATTAGTATGTAATTATATTCCTTCTAGAAGTGTCTAATAGATTCAAATCTTCAACTTACTTGGATTCTTTATTTCATAACTTAATGCCATCAAACGTTCAAACTCTGAAAATAAGAAAAATTATCACATTTTAATTTATTCTGAAAAGTACAGACAGCAAATGGGTGTTGACAAAAATAAATATCAACGTCAACAAAGTTATCTCCTCAAAGCTTGTATATGAATACACAACTCTTTAAAAAATGACTGAAAAATAAGATTTATGAAACTTAAATTTTAATACATAGATTTAGCAAATATTCCTATCGCATGCATTTTAGTGCACACTCTCTTATGCAAGGGAATCTAAACGAAGGCCAAAAACTATTTTATACTTTAAAAATAGCAATATAAAAGAAAGATGGGAAACAACAGCTTCTAATCAGTATATAAGGTTCCATTGTCCCCTGACTTCCTTTCTCCGACTGTTCCTGAAAATTTTGTTTTACTGTGGCAGGAAATAACATTGAGTACAGATTAGACTGAAAACAGTACAGAAAGTTCTACTTAATGCACCAGATCCTCATGAAGGCTGTGTGAGAGTCTCAAATTTATTTTTTTCAGGTTTTCATACTAATCCTATTTATCATAGTCATTACCAATAAAGATTTGGAAAATTAACATTACTGTCAATTCCAAATTTAGAGATAATGTAAAGACCAGAGAAAATTAGAATGTAGTTATGACATGATAGAGGATTTAGCAAAATTACAGGAGAATTTATAGCCTTTGAGAGAGTAAATGGGCAGTGAAATGATGGTTTTCAGTGTTAAGATGAAAAATGTGATACTTGTGCAGGGATCCAGTATAAATAAAATTGCAATTTTCAGTGATATATGATCAGGAAAGACGTAGGGGAAGAATGGGATGGAAAACACTTTTAGTACTTTATACAAAAAAAAATTTCAAAACTAGAGCAGATGATGACAAGATCATCTTGAGATTTCAGAGTGATGCTTCAAAACTTAGCTAACAGGCAGTTCTCATGATAACAGCTCATAAATCTTCCATGTCTGGAGAACATTTTTTTCCCCCCCTGAGCATGGATTTCTTCTCAACACCTACTTGGAAAGGGTGGCTTGACATGTTTCTCACTGTGATTCCTTAAATGGCTTAGTGGGTTGAGAAGCAGAGGGATTTTAATACTTGAGAAACTGGGCAGAGCAATTACAGCCGAGAACTGGAAAAGCACCAAATTTTTATTTTACGCAAAATAGCAAACACTACTATTTGTTTTTTATGTCAGCATTTCTCAATCATAGAACAAAGTGA
Organism: Onychostruthus taczanowskii; assembly: GCF_017590055.1. NCBI lineage: Eukaryota > Metazoa > Chordata > Aves > Passeriformes > Passeridae > Onychostruthus > Onychostruthus taczanowskii. The sequence continues at coordinate 14,804,813 of NW_024497629.1, read as the reverse complement.
GACTGAAGCAAATTAATTGTGAATCCAATGAAAAAAAAATAGCTACAATAAATAAAGCAAAACTAACATATATGTAAGCCAAATGATAATTTGACCCAATGTATTTAGACCTTGTTTAAGCATCATCATTTTTCTCATTAATTTCCTGCATCTTGGTTATGAGAAACTGCATCTAAAGCCTCAAGCACAACTGGAAGTTTAAGGGATATTTACAAACATCATTATAATCCCAGCATAATGAAAACAATTCTAATTTATCATACATTTTATCTTTATCTAGAAAATGTTGCCTGAAGTTATCCCAGCTTTCATTATTATGATAATCAGAAAAATAAGTAATCACACAAAGCCTGTTGTGGGCTCTTTTTTGTTTTTCTTTAACGCGTAGGAAATAATGTGAGAGTTGTAGCGTTCTGTTCTTTTTCTTCCTTGGGCAATTTTTAGTGCAGTTGATGTGATCCAGTGAAGAAAGATTTGAAATTGTAAGGACCTTACCTTGATCATCCATAACGAAGCTGGATGAAATCCCATCTGTGTCACTAACTGAGATAGAGTAAGTTCCCAAGTCTGATTTATCAGGATTTTTGAAGTACAGCTTAGAACTAAAAACACCAATTAAAAAGAATATAGTTAGCTGCGTATCACATTTTTAACATGACTTACTGATTTCCTTTGGTAGATTGGCATTACTTACTGATTTCCTTCTGTTTCAATCTTAAACTTATCAGAATCATCAATCTCCTCATAAGATTTACCCCATGCAAAATGGGATGCATCTGTTGCTTCTTTGCACTCAAAAGCCAGGTAAATATTACCCTCATCATCCACACCTGAATAGATTTCTTTTGTTCCTGCAAAATAGGAATCAACTCAAATGTCAAGACTGCATTTTTCTGTCAAGTTGAAATTCATAAATTACTAAAGCCCATATCTATTTTGTCCTAAAAGATACTGATTTTATTAGCAGATCTTAAAGCAGGTTTATGTCATATGCTGACTCAGCATCACATGCCATTAATTTTCTTACTCTACATGCAAGAAATGAATGATAATACTAATAAATGCTTATTGAGAAACAAATTAATAAGATATAACTGAATGTGAGAAGATATGAATATTTAAACAAACCAATTTTATTATCATTCCTGAAGCTTTAATAAATGTGTTTCACAGCAAGTAGCACCTTTGTTAGAATAAAAACCAGAACAACTGATTATCAAATAACTCCTGAAGTAAGTAAAGGAAAAAATTCTAATCGCTGTCTCCACATCCACATGATTATTTCTTTAAGTTTTAATGTTAAGAGATTCTTAATTCTTTAAATACTTATAGTGATATAATATCAAATTAGGTTGATTAAATGCAATTCCAAGTACTTTAGAAACAGAGGAGATTAAACAGTTCATTTTACCTGGCCGTTCCTCAACAAGCACTGGTTCAGATATTTCAGATGACTTGCCTACCCCAGCATCATTCACTGCACGAACTTTGAAAACATAGGTATGACCCTCATGTAAATCAGTGACCTTAAACAAGATAAAGGGCAAAGCCAATTTAAAAAACAATCTAAACTATTTTGTTTACTCATATGAAGATATTAGCAGAAGCTGAAGTTCAAATGCACATCATTTTTATACTCAATCAGAACTTCTAGTACTCAGTTTTATATTAATATTAATCAAAGAAAATGTTACCTTAAAATAGCGCTTTGAAGTAGGTTTTTCATTAGCAGTGATCCAGTCTTCTGCATCTACTTCTTTATAGTCCACTAAATACCCAGTAATAGGGCTTTTGCCTTCATACACAGGAGCTTTCCACAGAAGAACTAGTGATGTATTTCTTACTTCACATATCATGAGATCATAGGCAGGACCTAAAATATTTCAAATATTGGAAATTCACTTCAATATAATAAAATTTTGCAAGCAGTTCCTGTAGAGGCTGAAATGTATCACTAAAATTTTGACTCTATCTGCTTTCAAAAATCTCATATTTTAGAATACACCTGGTGTATGTGGTATTTAGGCCATTTCCCCTTCATGGCTGTATACAGCAATACCTGCCTCATACACCAAGTGACATTAGTATTCTGAAGCATACTAGCTTAGCTAGATCTCAGTAACTCTATTTTAAGGTTAAGCTAATCATGTGGAAAATCCATGCAGTTTAAGATTTTCCAACAAGAAAGAGAGGCTTCTTGTCTATTATTTAACTCACCAGCCTCACATCAAAGTTGCTTCACTGAGCCTGATTCAGGTTCATAATTTAACATCAGGTTTTTTATCTTTCCATTAGCATACATGAGCCATGATCTTTCAAAGTAATCCAAAATCCAGTGGCACCGAGGGACTTTGGATCAGGCTTCTTGCTCCCTGACAAAAGAATTTTTATTGAGAACTGGATAACTGCAGCCGAGAGGAACTTTTCAGGATGAATGATATCTGTTAGGAGAAATATTTAAACCAAAAATATCCTGATGCTCTACAAATAAGTGAGAGTTTATGTTTGCAACTACCAGGTTACGTTCTTCCTACTATACTTTCCTTCTCCTTCACCTAACTGTTGAAGAGCCATTCAGTGTAACTTATAGCAATTGTTTTTACTATACTCTTGATATTTATTTACACTAGTAAACAAATATAAATGTAAAGACATAATTATATACGTTTCCTACCATGGTCAAACACTCATGACAGAATTCTCATATTCAGTCAAATTATACTGCTTGCTTCTTGTGCTTGAGATGTAGAAAGCTGAACGTTTAAGGATTAACTTGAGACTTTAGGATTTCCTCAGTTTTCAAGATATTTATTTTCCCTACAACACATTTTTCCATTTAAAATAATAATAAAAAAGGAGTGGAAAGCCTTACAAATAAATATAATTGCCATTCCAGCCCACACGATGTTAACCAATGATGAATGAACATAAAATTTGTAAAGGATGCACTGGGGGAAAGATAAAAATTAGAAAAGTTTTTCTCCGAAGTGGATAAATACATTTCAGAAAATAAACATATCAAATACCTGTTAAAGATATTAACAGGTATAAAGATAAATATTAGATTTCTCCTGGAAAGAATGCCAGTTTTAAGGAACCTAAAGCCTTCCCTCATGGCTTTTTAAAAATCCCAGTCTGAATGTCCATATATACACAGATAATTAAAAACACACTGTCAAATGGACCCAATAGAAATCTAGACAGTAGAAGGAAAAATGTAATGAAGCATGTTCTATTCTGAGGAGTCTGAGACTCCAGACATTTCTTTTTATTTAAAGCAAGGTAAGATAATCTATTAACTACCTTTGCTAGCACACAGAAACTCACAAAGACACCAAAGACTGAAGTTCTGTGGAAGGATGAAATAATTATGGACTCTGGGCAAAGAATCCATCACTTATGCTGGAAATCCTACAAAATATTTTGGCCTTTCTAAGGAAACCTTCCTTCTACATCAACTATTCTATATATGGAAGAATATTTTGTTGACACTGGGAGTACACTGCAGTCACATCACGCTAGTCCTCAGTACCTTCAGTAAGTCTGGGAAGACGGTCAGGCTCTTTCTCCCAGTCTTAAATCTCAATTATTCCTTTTCATTATTGCTAAACCATTGTTTAAAAAGGTATTTTTAAAAAGGCTTGTGAAATATTTAACAGGTTTGGAGATTTGAGTTTTTTTGCAGGGTGGGCAATGTTCTTTGCCTGTAGTGGGTTTTGTTAAGCAGGAGGAAAGCAATACTGTCTATTCAAGTCATATCATAATGAGAACAATGTAATCACCCAAACACTAAAAAGGTCAGATTGCTCATTATGGAAATTTCCCTCTCTCCATTTCCTGAAAATACATTTTATTTTATTTCTTTATCTGTCATTTAAAATGAAGGATAATTTTCCCTTCTTTACGCACTACCTAATTTCAATATTGTTTTGAAAAAACTGTAGAGAGCACAAATTGTAGATAATTGTGGAAAATAATTGTTCAAATGATGATACATTTACACTAAATATCACAAGACTATAAGAAAATGCAATTAAAGCAAGTTAAGGTCAGGAGATTAACTGTTTTGTTATTGACAGTTTGGTCATGTCATTAAATCCATATGGTAAGATTTTTGAACTCTGAACAATTTAGCTACAAAACATAAAGACAAACAGCTTTTCAACAAAGAATATGGGCATTTAAAGGGGACAACTTGGAACTTAATAGTATAATTTTTGTTGTAGAAGTTAAAAAGAGGGGGATTTGTAAGCAGGGAAATGACTTGCAGAAGGTAGTTACAGGTGCTCTACTCAGCAATGAAAAATACTTATTTGGAGTAGTGTCTCCAGTTTTTGCACTGCCACTACTACTGTAGGTTTGCTAGCACATTTGTTCTAACACCTGGCTAATAATAATCTCTCAGATAACACCCAGGTACAATCCAGGGGAAACACACCTACATGTTCACTCTGCTGGAGAACAGAAGACTAGCTGTGCCACTTGTCTCTACGTCAAGAAACAGACCCCTCTCATGTGTTATTTATGACTGAAAGCTAATGTAGTTTTGGAGTCTGAAACTCCAGGAATATTACTAACAGACTGCATTTATGGCACAGGTGGTGAGTGTGAGGTGGAGCTTGTAGGTCTTAAAGAGGTGATAGAGATACAAATGTAGACTAAAGGCTCAACACTCGTCTGAGCTGGTGAGAGCACTGAAAGAAAGGGACACTCAACAAGCTAAGTAAAGGTCATCTGTTTCCCAGGAAATAGATGTCATCGTTGGAGGTGTGGTGGTAACTTTTAACAGATCTCAGAAGCAAGGGCAATCTTAACAGGAACTATGGAAGAAATTAAGCAAAATATATCCTGCAGAGTTTGGCTGTCCATGTGTTTTAAGGACTTTAAGATTCACGAAGAACGAATATACTTACCAGGTTCTGGCATAGTCCAGGCTTTACACTTAAAATGCTCACTGGGATCTGAAGGTTGACCTATTCCAACCAGATTTGCAGCAGCAACTTTGAATTCATAGAAGGCATCTTCAGTCAAATCCTCTACCTTTTTTCATTTGAGAAAACAATTCAATATATTCACTTAATACATACTTGGATAGAAACATTAGTTAATTGATTATCAGGCCTTATTGCCATGCTGAAGGGTTGAATTTGAAGACTTTCCTCAAACCAAACACACTGGAGAATTCTATATTATATGTCCACATTTCAGCCACATAATCCTATGAATAACATCACTCATATTCTGGCATGAAAAGTTGTAAGAGTTTAGAGCAAAGATTTGAGGAGCCCAATCTATGAATGACCACCAGCAGATACTTATGGGTGAGTGTTCTAAAATTAAATACCTTCTTGCATTGCTTGTGAATGGCTGTTCATAAGCCATTCACTTAAGAGAGAGTTAAAACTGTGTTTTGCTTAAAAAGGTCACAAAGGACTGACCTAGGAAGAAAAGGAAATTATAGGAAAATAAAAGAAAAAAACAATTAATTCCACAATGTTCTGATGTAACTCCAGGAAAGAGCCTCTCAGTAGTATTTTGTGGCTTTTATGAATCTTTTTTTTGATGTTACCTACCATTACAAAATGAGAAAGTAAGCACTGGTAATGGGATGAGCAGAATCCCATAATAATCCTCTGCAAACATCCCTGGTAAATGAACTCTGATTTATCTAATGAGCCCATCCCCACACCAGCATCTCAGATTTTGAGATCAAAGTAGAGGACTAAAAGGCATGAATGTCTTGACAGCCAAAACACCTCATGGCAGCAGCCCTCTTCCATCCTTCTTCCAGGACACCTAAATACAAAAAAACAGGTCTTCTACATCTGATGCCTCTGAATAATTTTCTCAGTTATATTTAATCATATGTCTCAAGAGACACAGCTAAGAGTGGTACTCCTAGTGGAGATACCAAACAGTTTTAGATTTTCATGAATAAATAATTTTCGTTGAAAATGTGAGATATAACAAGGATTTTGGTTGATTTTTTAAATGATAAAAAAAAATGTGATGGTAACAAACGTATGGGGTAGCATCAAATACAAGACCAAAGCAAACAAGGTAACACAGAAAAGTCAGGCACTAAAATAATTTAGACATACTTTCCTGAAGACAAGGAGCTATATAGTGTGGCCCAAAAGATAGGAAAAATAGATCAGTCTGTAAAAATTATTTTCAAATCCAAGGTTATTAAGGGAAAGAATTTGTGGGGCTCCTATAGAATCATTTGAACAGAGAAGATTAAACCTTTAGTGATTTCCCAGTGCTGTACTGAATATCTCAAGCATTCTCAGTTTGGAGAACGTCATAAAATATTTTGTGCTACTAAAAGTTGTCTTGGTTTTGTTTACCATCAGTATTTCAGATTCTAGACATTCAAACTAATATATGAAGATGCACCTTTAGGCACAAATACAGTTACTGGCAGGACTGACACTTAAATACCTAGTTAAATTCTCAGTGGTAAGCCCTAATTTACATTACTCATTTGTTTACAAATGCATTAAAAATAAAAAATATGTGGAAAGCATTACTTAGTATTGCCCTTTCATGCCAATCCTTCCTGCCCTTTTTTATTTCTCAGCATCCATGGTCCATCTGCTATGTCAGAGATGCCACTCGTGGGATCAGTCACAAGTACACAGGCACCTGAGTATTGCTGCCTGCCTTCTATGCATGAAACACTCTTCCTCAGCTCATCTGCATTATTATCTTCTACTTCAGTGTCAAATTACCTGCAAGACTTTCTTCTGTCCTAAGGTTTACAGGAAATTTGCTGACTTGCAGAAATAAAATTTTAGGTGTGAGTAAAATCTGATTGTTTAACTTAATTTAAAAAGCATCACATTGATTGATTACTTGCTATATCCCATCTCCCTAACTTTTCTTCATGGAAGTTTATGTCAAAATTTTCCTATTTTAAGAAACATTTCATAAATTGCAAGTGCAACCAGAAGTAATTTATTTCAAAACTATATTCTGTGAAGGAGGTGATGAGACATAATGCTGAGTTCATTAATAAACATGCCTTTACAGCTGAAGGCAGATTTTGAGAGTAAGAACAGAGACAGCTATATTTTTTCTCAACTCATCTCCATTTTGTTTGCAAGTCCTCAGTACTACAGAGAGCAGTTGTTTGGCCTGCAAAATGCTTCCATCCTTTCTCTGTATGTTGTTACAATGATGGTGCATACAGTGATCATTAACAAAAATAGCTTGGGGAACATTTTATAGCTCATTCCTCTTATTCCTTGTGAAAAATGTGCTTCAAACTTTTCCCTCCAAAATTTCCATATCTCAGTGGTCTTATTTGTATTAGAATTTCACAGTAGGAGATGGCAATGATCTTCTAGCCCAGGTGTAACATTGCTGCACTCTGAATGGAAGTGCCTAGTTTTGTTGAAGTAAGTATTTAAAGAATTTCTCTGTTAAAAAAAAATCCAAAGAAAAAATTCAAATCAACTGCAAAGATATAATGAGCAAAAAATACTAACCGTGTAAATTGTCCGGGTAATAAGGGAAGAATTGACTTCATGCCAGTTTTGATGGTTAGCTTCCCGTTTATCCATATAATAACCAAGGATTGGTGAGCCTCCACTGTATGTTGGTGCTTTCCAGCCAAGGGTCATTGAATGCCCATCACAGTTCAGAAGAGTGATACCATGAGGATATGAAGGACAAGCTAACAAGGAAATAAGCAACTTGAGAGTTAGGACAGAGTCTAAAAACACTGCAGTGTAGAAGTTGCTTAGCATTTTTGATATTGCTTCTGTTTTCTGCAGCATAGTGCTCTCAGCCGCACAATGAGAGCAAAGTAGTTGTAAAGTTGCTAACCAATGTTCATTTTATCACCAGATCTAAACATGGGAGGTTTTAAAACATCTGCCAAACGTTTTGCCTTCTCAGAAGGTAGCAAGGAAGAATAGATGACCTTTGCAGGGAAATAGTAATGCCAACATCTCCAAACCAAAAATTATGCTAAAGTATTTAAATGGGTCAGAAGACCTCTTCCTAGGAAGAAAAAAAAAATAAGCTGCTCAAATACTTATTGAATACAGTAAGACTCATCCAGTAAAAAAAAGAAAATATTAATTTGAATGAAATTAAGTCATGTGACTGACTAATCTATGGCCAGCAGTTTTCCTGTACTGTCCTGATATTATATGCTTTATTCAGATTGTCACTGCTTTTTGACCCAGAAAGAATAGAAGATATTTAGACTTTCAGTAACTAAACCTATGTTGAGGCAGAAAAGTAATGTCCTTCATGAGGTTCCTTGCATGGGTTTACTCCCTTTTGTAGCAGAAGCAGAAATGTCACTAAGGCACCTTCCTACAGATGAAGAAAACCCTTTTTCAGGACTTTTTAATCCCATCCTACTGGCAAGCACCACTTGTAGCAAGCAGTTTTGCATTTGTCATCCATACTTTAAAGTCTGCCCAAAGACACCCCTGTCTTGACATTGGAGTGCTTCAATCACTACATCTAAACGCCTGTCCCTAAAGCTGATTTTTCAGTTGAATTACCAGTATAACTTGAGAGAATGTAACTTACCTCATTCAGGAGGGAATACGTCAGCAAAGACCTTAGCACAGTCCCTGATCTTGTAGCTGTACTAGTGATCACCATGAAAACCAATAGTAATCAGCAGAGCTGTCCTTTCATACTTTTTCTTTCAGAAATGGTGCTATACTCAGAGGTCACAAAAGCCTCAGTGTTTACTGCCACTTCTTGGTAAACAAGAAGGACTGTAGCAAATTCCTGTAAATAATCTTAAAGTAATACTACAGAAAGATTCTGGCCCTGCTAATGCTAGGTCATCTATAAATAGTCCTGCTGAATTCTGTAAAGGCTACAAAAATGGATAAAAGCTACCCACATCCCATAAGTGTGTGTAAGATCCACGTGCTCTGTGTTTGATGATATACCCCATGCAACCCTCATCTCCAAAGCACACAGTGACAAACAGGTGCAAGTGCATTTACGACATTGTGGTGATAGATGTACAAGTGTCCATGCACCACCTACCCATATGAGACACACTTCCTCCTAAAAAAGTCAAATAGAGTAACTTTGTCAGTAATATACAAATTTACTTTCTATTGACTACACTGACTTATAAATCTTTTAGAGAATTATTTCTCACAAATATGTCTACTGGTTTTCTCCTAGAGGTTGAGAGCACTCTGCTGGGGAAAACGTGTCCTATTTAATTTTTTTCAGTATGGAGCTGACACTGTCCCTTAATTCAAATTGAACTATGATAGCCCAGACCTGTGCATTCTTTGTTGTAAATACTGATTCAACCCTTCACTCAACATGTACCATTCCCACTGAAGGCTACACAGCTGATCTTACAGAGAAATTTTGTTTGTGGGACACCAGAGGAGGTAGATTGTGCTCCAACCTGGTGCAAACAAAGTTTACTGAAACTCTTATAACTGAAGCAGACATCCTGCTAAAATGTTTTGCACCACTCCAAGTCACTTAGAAACTAATTGTCTAACTTACTCACTTTTTAAATTTCTTTGATACAGCCTAGGTGCAAAAGGCAACCTGGTCATTAAAGTGGATCTTACCCAATATTTCTAATAGTCATTGTAAATAACTTTTTTAAATAAAACATTGTCTTTTCTCTGGAATAGACACATGCCAGAGAATAGACATCATTAAACAGATGTGCATGACGGCTGTAAGGTATACTATTATAGTAAATCAGACCAAAGAAGGTGATTGCTGAAGATATGAACCTCATTTGGGAAAGAAGAAGCTGAATTGCACAGAATGACACTTACTAAGGGCTGCCTGCACTGTTACAGCCTCCGACTCCTGTGAGTTTTCACTCAATCCTACAGCATTCGCAGCTTTCACACGGAAGACATATTGCTCTCCAGTTTCCAAACCATGAACAACAAACCTGGGTTAAAAACGATAGCATCACATGTTAGTGTATATTTTACAGGAATCATTCTGTGCTGTAACATGAAATTGTTGTATCAATTAAAAAGCTCAACTTCATGAGTGCTTCACAAAGGAAAATATTTCCAATAGGGAAACTGCAATAAAAGGCATGATGTAGTACGATATAACTGGGAGGGACGCTGCAGCAAAAACCACAGTACTCATTAGATTGCTAGTACTGATCTAGCAGGTGAAGTCAGATAAAATATATTATATTCCCTCTGAACTTTGCCTTGCTAAATTCTAATCTTTTCTGGGAAGGAACCGTGTCTTTCACGGTAATTATATATTCATTGTCAAAAATAGTTTTCAGTTTTGATCTGAGTTTCTTAGGTAATAACTGTACTAAACTGTACTAAATATCCTATTGCAATATATGTTCACGTATGAAGAAACGAAATGTTTTTTTCTTATTTTTGTGCTTTCTCAACCCCCTTTGACCAAGAACTAGTCTCTACTTTTTTTGATCAAATTTCTTGACTACTTGAAAAAAGGACTCATCAGAATACAAAGTCACTCAGCTAATGACTGACGTAATACACTAAACAAAATGATGTGCTTGTTATAGAAAATACAAACTAAAAATCTAATCTTTGCATTTGATTATTGATTCCAATAAAAATAAATATGATTTTTCACAGAGGAAATTGCTTGAAGAACCTCATAATAAAGTCTGATATCTTCAGGAGAGAGTAAGAAATCATCAGAAATTCTAGTGCTAGTGTCATGACAAGGGAATTAGAAACAAGGTCTACTGTTCTTTATCCAGAGATGTAAGAGATCAGGGAGATCTGATGTTTCTGGAATGGGACACCTGGCTTTCCTGCACAATAATGCCAGCTGCCAAAGCACTTTTGGCACCATATTTATAGCAGAAATGGCCTGACCTTTTGCTCTGTTATTCATGGACTATGATAAGGCTTTAGAATTCACCCTCCTTTCTCATACTCTTCCTCATCAGGTCTGTTTACTCCACAACATAACTCATACTTTAAAAGGGCATATTCTGCACTTGCTCATGTCCCTGTCATTCCAAATAAAGTCTCTAGAATTTGCTTTTAAAACTCAAAGTCATGGAATAGAAAAATATATGAAAAAAAAAAAGGGAGGAGAATTGACCTAATTTGGAAATCTTGGCTCTGAGAGTCTGCAGACTGTTTTTATTCACATTCATTCAACATTCTCCTTCAATCATAATCCCATGGCTTAACACATAAATTGTCTTAAAAATATCCTGCAGTTTTCAAACTTCCCAAAAATACAGGAATGTAATCAATACCTGTTATATTTAATAGGTTTATGGTTACTGGGTTCCCAGCGATTTGATCCCACCACAGAATACTCAATGTAGTAGCCATATAAATCCTCTTCATGTTTTGGTTTATCCCATTGAACTACAACTGATGTTTTTGTATTCCTTGTGGCCACCACCTGACCAGGTGCAGATGGTAAAACTAAGAAAAAGAGATAAAACATATACATATTAGAAAATGCATAAAAATAAAAGTAATTTGAACTAGATGAAACACTGTATAATTTGATCATATGTAATCATTACAGCTATAACCATGTTGATATTGTTATATGATATGTATTTTAATATATTTCTTTAAGTCTGGATACGTATATATATGTGTGCATACAAATATTTTTTTTTCTATTTTGTTTTTTTCAAAAAGCTCTGTCAGGCTCCTTACCTATATGATTTTATACAGGTTTTATGACAGTCAATTATAGAAGCACATATTTTCAATTATGAGTGTGGATAAAAGTATACAGATATGAAAATCTTCACTCACTAATTTCTCTCTCAAATAAGAGGTTGATGTATAGCTTATGTCCCTGTAGCATTACTGTGTCAGTAAGAAATGCACATAAACTGTAGAGATATTATATCATGAGGATTAAGAAACACTGTTTTACAGTTAAGCAATAACAGTCCCAATTCCAAAAACATGAGCTTTTCAGGATAATTTAAGCATATATTTGAATGCCAAAAGTTTATCAAAAAGTAGCTAGATGAAAGTCATAGAAGCATAGGAACACTGGTTGGAATGGATTTCTGGGGATCATCTAGTCCCTCTACCCTATCACTGAGAGTGGGATCATCACCAACACTAAACCAGTGTGTCAGTCATGGATTTGTACGAGTCTTGAAAACTTCTGACAACGGAGATTTCACAGCTTACCTGCACAACATTTTCCAGCACTGCACTCTTACACCTTGCACCTTTCTCATTAAAAGAGTACGTCCAGAATGAATTTACTAAGCTACAATTTTTGGCTCATGCCTCTATTTGTCATTTGACAATGCTGAGAAGTTTGACACCATCATCTTTGTTAGTCTTCAAACTAAGTAAACACCTCTCTTCATAGGTCACAATCTCTAATGCCCTGGTCATCTTGGTTGCCATACAGAGGACCTCTCCACTTTACAACCATCCCTCTAGACTACGGAAGCCAGAACTGGGAAACAGCACTCCAGGACCAACCTCAACACCATCAAGAAAAAGAGGATAAAGATTTCTCCAATTACTTGACTACAGTTCTCTCAATGTATCATAGCCTACTATGCAGTTTACTTTACATGCAAAGAAATTTCATTGTCAGTTTACACCCATCTAAACAGATGAATGTGCATAAATAGAACCAGAAATATTGAGATCCAAATGGAAAAAAAAAACCTTAGTAAGAACCAGCACACAGTCTGTACACTATAAAATATCTATCTGAGCTTTCACAATGCAAGAAACTAAAGCAATGTCTCAGCCTAACACGACAGGTTAAGAGAAACACCCAGCACTCGCTTTTTGAAGATATTTTAGTTTCCTCAGATTGATACTGAAGGGAACTGCAAGCAGAACGAAACAAAAGAAAGGCAGCATGTTTTCCACTTAGTCTTTCAATATAAAAATAAAAAATTAATACTTACATACTGCTATACTTTATTCACAAATTTGTAAGATCAAATGGATTCAGTCCAATAAATGTACCTACATTTAGGCTTTTATGTGTGTCTACAAGCACATATTCTTGAGCTTCCACTATAGTCAAAGAGCTAGGGCTTAACTCAGTTACACAAATTAATTTAGGGTAATTTTGGACCATCTGTCACTTCTTCATGGACTTGTCACATATGACTGGGGAGATAATACCTACAGTCCTCTGAAATGGCAAACTGAAAGCATTTGAAAAGGATGTCACTTTGGCCAGTTAAACTGAGTCTTCCATCAGTGCTCAGTAGGGTCCTAAAATTTATTCATCTCACCCCAAAACAGACACTCTAGCTGGGTGACATGGGGCAACTTATGACAATGTCAGCCAGCTTATATTCCAGGCTCCAATGGACACACTTAGAGCAGAAGCATCTACTGCACCTGTAGATACCTATATGGAAACACCTAAATTCACATTTTAACCTCAAACTGAATACTCCTTTACCACTCAATTAAATTCCATCATTTTAAGTGTCATTTAGAATGGTTTAGGATACCCCAACCATTCTTTAGTTTCTGCTCATAAGGTACCAACACTCACTGTGTAATGATTTCTGTCCCCATGAAGGTGTCCCAGTTACCCTTAAGAATATCAAATGACACTAAGCGCAGGCAACTAAAAGGAGCCAAGTCTTTCTGATATATTGTAGCTCAGGTGGCAAACTCTGTCTCTGAAAATAGTTCTGAAGTTTCTCTTTAAAATAGATTCTTCTGCATTGTGCTTAATTTGAAGCCGTGAGTTATGCAGAAGGTGTTGCACTAACCCCTAAGGGATAGCTTATTTTCTGTACTAAGTGCAATAAATACAGTGTTTTTCTTCCCTACCTTGGGAATACTGAATGGTTTAAATACTTTATATACATTAATGAGACATCAAATCAAGAATATATGAAAGCAAAAGATGGTTTTTTTTGTCATGTAGTTACAGCTCAAGCTGGAACTATGGATTATATTTTTTAATTTGGTATATCAGATACTGTAAACATTTTGTATATTACTAGAAAGTGTACTAGTAAGATATGTGCACTTAAGGTGACAGTTATCAATACATCAAAATGCTATGTGTGGCTTCTGCAAAACTGCAAAAACAAAACAAATATTTCGAAAACAAGACGAATAACCACTCTCTAAATTTTGATTTCTGTTTTTGAATGTGACCCCAAGATAAACACTTCATTTTTGTAAGGAAATATGTAGTTGTCTCTTTCACTGAATATGTAGTTTTGCCTGTCCCTGAAGTCTACTCATCTGTATGACAGAGGAATAGTGCAGTAGCAGTAATTTGCAACTCAGAATACTAAGAAAGAAATCAAAGGTTACCTTATCTAGCTGAAACTGTAGGGAATTAGGTAGTATATAATTACCTGAGCCAGAAAATATAATTATCAAAGATACTGATTAAACTATTTTTTGATGTCACATTACTAGAACACTGAAGAGTGAATAACTAAAAATAATTATACTGATTATTGTTTCCAGTAGCAAGGCTTGTGATCACTAGGAAAATTCAGGAAAGTCTCTAAAATTTAGCATCTTGCTCTTTTTTAAATTATTTACAGAATTGAACACAACCACTATTATTATAGTTATACTCTAATGAGAGTTGTCTATTTCCAGTTTGCAAAATATCTATTGTTTTTTATATAAATGTCTTGCAATTAATACCTTACCAATAGTATCTTGTGGTTGAATAGGTTCTGTGATTTCAGATGGATCACTGATGCCATTTTTGTTTGCTGACAACACTCGGAAAACATACGGTTTTCCTTCTGCAAGGTCAAACACTGCATAGCGAGGAGATTTTACTGCAACCTGTGCATTGACTCTTTGCCAACTTCCACTGCCAACCATGGACTACAAAAAACAACAAAAAAGCCATGAATCATTTCTGTGAACTGTCAAAAATTAAATATATTGCTGTATTGCATCCTGTCATGAATTTATTTAAGAGCTATGAGAGAAGGATCACTCTCAAATGCCTGACTTAAACATATGCAAATTCTCATTGCTGGTGCTTTCCATTACTCTACAAAAAGGTCTGAATAGCTCACTGTCTCCTTGCCTGTCTCGACATCAATACATGCACACTTGTACATACAGCCAGCCTTCTTTGAGGGCTGTGACTGTCAACTGTGATTGGCCCCAAAGAATTACTTTCATGTCCCGTAAAACTCACATGAACACCTAAAGGTTTGGAGTCAAGCAAACAAGCCCTAATCCAAATTCTGCAGAAAGGTAGGGAGGGAAATGTTACTTTACTCACAGCTTTATTTATTCTGTTGAGTAAGGTCATGTCCCCTAAAAGCATTCATCAAATGAAGTAATTACTTTTGTGTATTCTCAATACAGCAGCTGAGCTTATCATCACCACAACTGCACATGGAGGAGAGCCAGAAAATCAGTACTCTGAGAGAAGTCTGCTGTCCATTCGATTTCCCACATTAAATATTTAACCAAAAATTAGTCATGGAATCTTTCAGAAATTTCAGTAAAACCCAAGTGCCTAATAAACAGATTAAAGAAAATTTCCTTGGCACATAGATAGGTGCATGCAAATATATGTTTATAAAATTTTGAAACAGAAAGTCTGGGAGAAAAATCTGATAGACTGTGAATTTCTTAGAGAAGGAGCAGTGTTTCATGGGTGCTTGGAAACTACCCTGTATATAATGACACTGACAACAGACAAATAATAACAATGTAAACAGCTGGATTCCATATATCAAAATCTTTCTCATAGGTACTGAACCCACCTAGCATTCTCAACAGAAAAAAATAAATATAACATCAATTTTCTTTGTAGTAAAAGCTGTAAAATATGAAATAAATATTATTTTGCCATATATTTTACTTCTTGCCATAAAAACATTAATTTCTTCTTTCCACAAAGAATCAGCATCACATTTTCTTCTGCAGTTTGATTTGATTTATCTGTTAAAAAAGTATTTTAAGAGAGCATAGAAAACCCATTTCCATTTTGTGTCTCTTGAAGGTTTTACAAATACATTTTTATTCTTCGGGACTGAATCTTCTTTATTTGAAATAAAATAATTAGAAGCTGTTGTAAATTAACAGATGACAGTGGAAAGCGAAAAACAAACATTCACCTATGAACAGACTAAGCTGTTCATATATATCAGTTATTTATGCAAAAATATTTTAGATTCAGGTATTAATGAGTACAATGAACCTCTTTTTTCTAATAATAGCCTTTTAGTTCTCATTCTCACTTTCCTTCAGTAAGTCTGGTCTTTAATTGAGACTACTTTTTTCTATTACTGTCACTGCTCTGTACCGTTTCTGGAGCTACATATATATTTTTTATAAAACAAGAAGATTATGTATCTTTTCCAATTCATTCTTAGAATGAAATTCAGCTAACCAAGTGTAAGTGCCCACTCAATTGAAATCTACCTCTAAGCTTTTTATCTGGACTATTTCTGCATATTCTGGAACTAATAAGGTGTTTCCATGACAAGAGCTGGTACAAAATCCTTACATTGGTATTCTTAAAATGTATAGATAAGCAAAGACATATGTAAATGGGAAAAAATGCAAAAAAGGCATTATATTTTATTGCATAGAAAGAAAAAGTAGATACTTATTTCTATGAAAATTTTCATTACTTCTTTTGAATCCATAAGGCAGAGTGGGAGAAATGGTCACGCTTGCTGGAAAAATTAACCAGTGAGTGGTGTTTACTTTGCATCAATTTTTTCAACATCCAGTAGATTATTAAGAGTGTAGAAATGGCCTATGGAGTTCTTTTGAAGTGGAGGGGTTTTTTGTGTGTCTGAGAGGGAAAAGACAAGCTAGGGGGCTGCAAAATAGAGTGACAGGAACAGGACAGCTGGAGAATAAACTGTGGAGGAATGTGCAGAATTTTAGATGTGCAAAGAAAAAGATTGCATAGTAAGGGCCTTTGAAAAGGCTGTTACAATATTCATGGTGCAAATTGAACGTGTGGCAGTTTTAAGAAGAGGTTTAGTGTTTGTGGATTGGTAAGAGGGTGCATGTGCTAGAGGCATAATTTATAAAAACTAAGTATAGCTCGACCTATGTTTAGAGGTCAGGTATGAGGCCCATTTTACCTACTAGGAAAACTGTAACAACTCGCTCAAATCTAATAGAATTTAGAAACATGGTTCAGGGATAGATTTATCTAAATTTTATTCACTTATGTGGATGAAGAACTAACTTCTCCTACTGTGAACACTGAAGGCCCCTTTCAGTTCAAAGAGAGCAGGAAGGCAGCCATGAAGAATACCAGGGACCAGTGAACCTGAGACAGGCATCTGCCTCTTTGATGACCTTACAGGGGATAAATTGGAAATGTCAGTGTATAGTAGATGCTGCCATTAGCCTGCATAAAGTAAGGATCAAATTATGAGTTACAGTTTATTCCTTGTTCTACCACAGAACTAACAGAAAGTTCCCTTTTTTACAGAGAGACTGAAAACTTAGAATCGTGACTGTAGGATTGTGAAAACAATAGATGTTCCTTTTCACTTTTTTTTTTGTTTTTAACTGCTACTTTACATATTTCTCATTTAGACAGCAGTAAGCAAATAGCATAGGGGAATCCTTTTCTCTGGGTCTTGAATTTCAATGCTCATTAAAACTTGCAGTAAGATATTTGATTAACCATGCTTCTCTAATATCCCACTTCCAAATCCTGGAAGACCACAGTTTTATTGCTCATTCTGCAGTTCTGAAAATGGTTTGAGTGTAACTGCACACAGCAATGAAGCACCTTTCAACAGAACACCACTATACAGCGCAGTACCTTCTCAATGAAATACGTCAGTGGCTCCCTGCCACGAGGAACAGGTGGATCCCAGCTGAGTACAACATATGTTTTGCTGATTTCTGAAGCATGTACATTGGTGGGAGGGCCTGGAATCTGAACATCCCCTGTAAGATTAATAAATGTAGCAAGTGTTAAACAGCAGATTAACTCCTGGGTCAGCATTCAGGGTACAGCTCATCTTTCTTATTCAACTTTCCCACCCTGCACTGCAATGCTCAGCTATTAGGGGCTGTGATATCGTCTGTGCAGTTCACCTGATCACTTCAATTAAATGTTGATAAATAAAACTTCAATATTAATAGCTACTTACTTACTCTTTCAGTAAAGGTCAAATGTGCTCCCTGAAACTCTGTGCATTTGTCACACTGTTTTCTTTGATCATATTTGGATTACTTCAATCTCTTAGTAAAAAGCCTACTCACTATATGCAAACATTTTTTGATCAAAGATGGAGGTCTAAAGAGTTATTATGAGAAATTAGAATTTTAAAAAATAGCTGGAATGGAAGTATAATCAGAAAAGAAGCTTTAAAACAGAGGAAAGCAGGAAAAGAGCAGAACCTGTTAGCAATATATCCTATAAAATAATGGTATTATCAGCTGTATAGTCTAAAGCACTTCTAAAATCTATCAATCAGAGACATAAAAATATGTCACCAGCCCTCTGATGGCTCCACCACATAGTGTGGCCTGATCAAACCCCTCTCCCCACTCACTCTGCAGAATTACCAGCAGTGTTAGAGCCAACCTGCCTACCCTGGGCCAGGTAGGAATAATTCAGCTCAGCCTTTCAAGGTCCAGCTCCCTGACTGCAACATGAGAAAAAGCTGGTTCAGCTATCCAAGGAATTACAATAGGGTAAAACAGCACCAGATGGGAGAGTGACCTGTGATGGACCTGTGATGGATCTCTACACAGGAACAGCTACACAGCCCTGAAGAGGCTTCAACTTGGTAGTAGGTCAGAAATTATGACTCAGCAGACACCTAAAAATTTTGTCTTTATGGCTTGTGATAGAAAAAGAAAAACATCTTTGTTCTTTGAAAGTAAATTTTTTCACTGCTCAGGCTACTAAAAGAGCATATACCCCCTAAATGTATGTCTTTAGGAAAGAGAAAAATATTTCAGTAATAATCTCTAAATCATGGCAGTGATATTTTAAATGATTATACATATCTGTAGAATGAACCAGACTCAAAATTTACACATATTATCATCATATGTATTTACCAAATCAAAACCAAACCTTTTTTAAAGCAAATTGAAATATCCAATGAAAATTTATTTTTCATAGTACTTTATATATTTGATTTCCTACAAACATATTTTTTCTTTCAGAAAGGCACATGAATCAGCTGAATTTAACACGAAACTGGTGACATATAGTTAAGAAAATTACAATAATCCTTCACAGCATTAAGATAAAAGGCTTCCAAGTGATTTCAGCTAACAAAATCTCAACATATTTTCTTTCATTCTTGAAAAACAAAAGCTCCCATACTTTGGAATGATATAACATAGTGGTACAGAATGGTCGCCAGAATGGGACATCAGCCTGCACTAAAAAGGAAAACAATTTGTGATCTGTGAGATTTTTCTTTCAGGAATAGTCTTCAATCTTGGAGATTAAAGTAGTGATCTACATAAAGAGTGATATTTGAATATCCATACTCTATTAAATATGCACATTCATGTGACAGAAATCCAAATATCATTATTTATGACTATTCCAAAGTGGCCATTTACTGGACCTGATCATTCTAAGGCAATCCTGAGAGCTGAAAAATGATCTATGAAGCCAAACAAGACAATTACAATCTGATATTGTGATGTGCCTCTGATCCTGTAATACTCATATCAATTTATTTAGGCTACTATTATAAAAATAGAGAAACTTCATCTGTCCTGTCCATGCACTGGAAAAGCCATTTAATGCCTGATTCTCCTTCAAACCACATTTTTTCTGAGGTGATATCTCTTTTACTAGTTATTTTTGGAGTTACAACTTCATAAGCTTCATGGAAAAGAGCAGACAGACTTTTTTTTTCATTTCGAGCCATTACAGTTAATAATTTTAACAGTTTAAGTGTAAAGAAGGTCATTATTCAAGTATAAAACCCAAATCATTCCACAGAGAAACAATCAAAACCAGAAAAAATTCAGACTTTATTCCAAAAGTCACCAGGGATCTCTCCAATTCTCTTGAGGGAAAACATTACTTAGTCTAAAATCTTAAACTTAATAACCTCAGTATTCAGGTAGATATATTAATTAAAGAATTGAGATGGACTGTGAAAGTTTTTATTAGAATTGAAATAACTTGCTCAGATAGTCAAAATCAGTCAAAAAAAACTATACTTAGCTCCCAGAAAACTAGAAATAGAGGAAATATAGGCAATCAAATGCCCAGTCAAATAGGCAATAAAATGTTCAGCCATTTAACTCAGCACTAGTAAAAGCAAAAAGGTGAGAAAATGTTTTCGACATATAAAAGTTTTGATGTTGAGAGTGTGTTCTCCATCATTTTAGACCTCACTCTTCACTTGTGTTCTTTCAACCTTGCAAGTCATAATGTGGCTTTATTTCTTAATATAGAGATTTTATCACTAGATGGATTTCTTTTCAAATTATGTTTCTAATTATGATGCAAAATTCCTGGAGTATAAGCAGATGGACTGAAATTGCAGAAATGCTACATACCTTCAAGGTTGTCCTTACTGATCACAATCTTCCGCCCTTCATCCACATGAACAACTGTTAATAAAAATATTCAATTAGTTTCTCAATTAGTTTAGAGATAGATTTGTATATTTATGAAAGATTTGTATATTTACAAATCTTGCAAATTGTCACGTGTTCAAAAGCCTGTATACCTCTGTTTCTGTAATGTTGTTATTAAATCTTTCCCCATATAGAGTCAACTTGAATTCATACACTGGTTTATTCACTTTCATGAGAAAACAGGGCATGATAAGACAGTACCATTCAAAGATGTGCTAAAAAGCAAAAGTCATTTTTACAGTAGATGGATTTGCTTTTGAGGCAGATTAGTAATCAATTGTATCATGAATTGTATTTTTTTAATAGGAATTAATCATAAAGCATACACACATACATAAAACACATGTAAAGGAAACTGCATATTTCAGCTGCATAGGAAACTGCATATTCAGCTCAGATTTCACAGGCAACACTGCAGCAGTGCTTTAAGGTATTCATAATTACTTTAATTCCCCTCTGACCAAAAGGTAGACATGAAACAGAAGGTGTGCAAGTACATGATATACAGAATCTGCACAGGGGTTTAGGACAAGGCTAAATCAATAAAACTACCCCCCAGGGCAAGCCGGCTTACTCTATTCATGGAGAAGCTCTCATAACGCTACTTTGCAGTCTGTAGTGAGATATTCAATCAAAGGAAGAAATAAACTCTTCTCCTTAAGTTAACTGGGTAAAGAGATCTTTTCTTTTTTTTTTTTTTTTTATTTTTAAAGAAGCCTTGAATAACCTACTTTGTGTTCTCTCCAGGTCAAGGGGGTCAAGTGCTGCAACTGGTTCCGAGGCTCGAGAGGGCCGGCTAATGCCAGTGCTGTTCACTGCTCTCACGCGGAATACGTAAGACCGTCCCTCTTGAAGACCAGTCACGGGGTACTTGCAGACTTTTACAGGAGCATCATTGCACTGGACCCAGTTTTCCAGACCTACTTCACATCTTGGAATAGCAGAAGACAGCATTTGTCAGTATCACTACACAATAAATATGCCCCATGCTACCCACACCAGGTCAGAACCACAGAAGTCACCTTCACTAGGCTGAGGAGCTAAACCATACATCTCATTAATGAAAGTCACACACTTTATACACTCTTCTCTGGTCAGAGATCCAATTGCTACTCTGTTCATTTTTTTTTTTATAATGCAAAGGTCATTTTTCATCCCTGGTTTTCGGCCTTTTCAAATCTATCTGCTTCCCTTCTGTTTGGTTCTCTTCCTTGCCATGTAAAGAATAAATTATTCAGTTTCATTTTAATATTCATCTCCACAGAACATGATGCATTTGTACAATTCACCTCATCATTTTCATTTCTTCTTTGTCATATTTTCAAGTAAACTCCTTTGTGCCCTTCCCTCCCAAAATGACTGGGCCACAGACTATAAGAGTCATCAAGAAGAAGAGTGATGTTCTCATACTGACTGCTTTGTGTGTACATATATAGTTTGTGTCCTACTAATACAAACTTTTGTGTAGAAGATTGTCTTTTGCCCTGACTGCACCCAGAAAAAATCATGTCATGACCAAGGGCTCCTTGGCCCTGCAGTGACACAAGCAACATGTCAAATGGCACATCTGACTAGATTATACACAATATAGGTGAAATACTCCTATGATCTATGTACTGCATAAATTGGATATAGATGGTTGAGTCCCCAGGTCTCAAGTTAATTTCCTCATACTGACTACCATTCATAAACATCCATTTTTCCAGCTATTCCCAGACAGTTATCTTTGAATTACACCAAATGACACGGTAGCAAATAGCAATGAGCTGCAAACATTGCTTTTAAGTGCAGAGCAGTACACATTATGAAATCATTTCAGTAAGGCTTTGCTGACTGACAGTTTCAGACACTAAGGATCAGATTATCTTCTCTGGCTACAAGGAGCAAGTATTCACTTCAGTGGAAGAGCAAAACATAAAAAACAGTGCTTGGATCCCCTGCTCGCCAGCTGCCTGCACTGAGCTGAAACCCCAGCAAAGTGCAAAGCTCACAAAAGGACAGAGGCCTGCCAGTCTGATTTAAATTGCCAGCTCCCAGGAGTCCAGGACTTGAGCTCCTGATGTACTACATTTAAGAAATAAATAAAAAGATAATGTAATAACTCCCAGCTTTCAGCTTTTGCAGTATAGAGATTAAAGAGATTAAAGAGATTAAATCTAATTCAAGATGCCTGTGGATTCTAGCTTTTATAAATTAAATACTGTCAGGGCTCATTCTCTGATGTGCCCACATCCATACTATTGAACATTTTAAGTGTATGATAAAATGTGTCTGCCTGCAAATATTACTTGGAATGGCCTCCAGCCCCTGCTAATTCCAAGACTGTGCCTAGAATTGCCTGTGAAAGTACTAAATCATCTGGCCAAAAGTTTGCCAGGGAACAATCTTGTGATTTAACACAGTGTGTAACTGAGTTCCAGTGCCAAGTATCTGTAAAAATACCTCCAAAGAACACACACACTGAAAGGATATAATGGTATTTTTTTCTCTTCAGTATATACATATTTCTGGCAATTAACAAAATTAAATAAATGCTAATGGTTACATACTTGTCAACAAAATATCCAATAACAGGGCTCTCACTGGTTGTATTCGGTGGTTTCCAGGTAACAATAACATAGTCTCTGTTAGCATCATGGCATTTAACATCCATTGGTGCCCCTGGTGCTCCTGCGATCAATGCATCAGCATCTGGACCACAAATTAAAATAAATTGGTTTTGACCCCAACTCCTCTGATATACATCAAAAAGTCAAAGGGAAGACGTTCAGTTCATTGTGCTACTTGTTTATATGAATGGAAGCCCAAATGTTTCATGATGTACTAATTCACTGCAATGATTCAGGACCATAATGTCTGTATTTTTATACAGATAAAATGTTCAAGGATATTTTTGAGAACAGAAAAGCTTTTTAAGAACAAAACACATCTTATTTTTCATGAGAATTAAAAGCTTAACCTACCCATGTGTTTTTGATGCTCTGTCACACTGAAAGCTGCAACTCAATGTGTTACCAATCAGACCAAGGTACTCAGTAAAAAACATGTAGATCAGGAAAAAAATATTCTAAATGAAAAATTTGCAATCTCCTGGAACATTTATAATGCTATGTTTTATTTATAGTCTTAAATATCACCTTTAAGACACCCTTTTGTGGCTTTATTTTGAGAGATATTGACTAACCTGGACCCACAACTCCTAATAAAATCTCTTAACAGGTAAAGTATTCTCCTCCAAAAGATTTCTGTAACAAAAAAAAAAAAACACCCTGTAGAGAATCTAAATTTAAAGAGTCTAATCCCAATCAGTTGTAAAGTAGTTTGAGCTCAGTATCAGATCACAGCCTACATGAACAAAGGCAAGAGAATGGCCAGCAGACAACACTAGAGACTCCAGAGGACATAGCACAAGGCCAGGGTCCTGGACATGCACAGGGATTAAACAGAGTACAAAATGGACAAGAGAGATACCTAAAATTTACCCATCACTGCAACAAAAACTTCTAAGAAAGTTTTTGTATATTGGTGAGTGTCTTTCACCTGAATAATGTCTTTCTTGGAATGTAACCTGGACAGAAATAGCTTTAGCAAATTGTTTCTAATGAGATTAGGATGCCAGAGTGGTTTGTTCAAGACATACTGCAAAGCTGATGAAGCCCTTGCACTAGTCCTGTGAGGAAGTTGGATTTCAAACCTCTGAAAAAGACATTCACTCCCTCTACCCCACACAAACTGTCTGGATGACACTCCCACAAACTCTCACCAGGCACATATGTTTCAATATGCTTCCAAGAAGAACAAGGTTTAAAATTAATACAGCTACAGTGGCCTCAGTGGGGCTGTTCCAGTTTGCCCACATCAAGAATGTTGTCCAATGTATTTAAGAAAGAACTGCTCAACCAGAAATATTTTTATCTTTCAATGAAAAAAAATATAAAACTGAATACTAAGTTCTGCTCACAGGTACATATAGACGTTCATTTTTACTTCACTGATAGCTGTGCATGGAAATGTGATGAAAAGTTCTGACCTTTATTCTATTTTAATAAATTTACCTTATTTTATCTATGTCTCTTGTGAAAACTGTATTTCTTCAGTCAGCTAGTTTCTTACTTTGTTTCTTTTCTCTGGTTAATGACAAGACTATGACTGGTATAGTGGTGGGAATATTTCTTTTGCTTTCTCCTGCACGTATCCCTGAGACAGGTACAAGATACAAGAAAGCCCAACAAGGCTCAGTCCCAGTGTCCAATCTCTAAAGCCAAAACCATTGCAGTGAGAACTGATTGTATGCAAACATGTTTATTTCCTATCAGGAAAGGAGATGAAAAAGAAAGAAACAAGCTGTTTCTTCACAAGCATGGTTTCTCTGGTTCTCCAGGAAACAAAATGTCCTCAGGAGCATGGTCCTCTTGAAGCTCCCCATTCATGTAAGGTGACTGGTTTTTAGTACAGGCTACTATATACAAATAAATTGCCATGAAATTCCACAGGGATAAATTTCTTTCACACTTAAGTTATTACATGGGATTTTTTTTTCATAAAACTAAACTGTATAATGTTTTTTAATTTCTCCTCAAGAACTAGATTAAAAGTTTACCTCTTACAAACAGGTATGCACTGCATTCACTGATTCCACCTCTTGAAACCATGCGCAGGGTGTATAAACCTTCATCATCTTTGTTCAGATGAGTAAAGGAAAGAGCTGCCTGGCCTTCTCCAAAATACAGCTTTGTCCACTTGGAGTCCTTTAGCAGCACATCTGGAAGAGAAGACCCATCAGACATGTTACTGTGCTACTAGAACAACCTGCATCCTACTGCAGTTCCCTGCCAACCAGGGACACAGACTAATATTATGCCAGTTTTATTCAGAATGATACGGCTTTGGATGCCATGAAAACTCTACAGAGAGTAAGTTGCATCTCTCTAAAATTATTCGAGCGCTGACATTTAGAGAACATGAGGTCTAGTAATACACTATGCAGTGCCAACAAAATTCCTATCACTATTCTTTTTAATACAAAACTGTTACTCACATTTAGAAATATTGACAAGAAAACCTACCATACCCTATAGTGAATGCAGGGTGGGACCTCTTTTCATTTTTATTAAGTTTTGCTTCCTGTTCAGGTCAAATGTCAGTTTACTCAAGTTTTTCTTCCAAATTTAAAAAAATAAATTTCAGTTTAATCTGAAAACTGCTATAAATATACACCAAACTTAAATTTTCAAGGCATGCCTGTTGAGCATTGAATTAAATTAAATTTAAACCTCTCAAAGGTGAGAGGTGGTGACCCATGATTAATGCACATTATTCTGATTGCCTAGTGAAACAAGAGCAAAAGAGTGAACAAGATGTTTTATGCAAGGGGCTTTCTCATACCATCCTTTTAAATAACTGATTGGATTATTTTTGATTTTTAACTCCCTAAGGCCAATCACATACAAATTTATTGTAATCAATGCAGCAGAACTGTATTTAAAAGATCTGAATATCTATGAATGCTCATTATTCTACAGCTTAATAGATTTTGGAGCCAACACTCAAGCATTTGCAAAGGAATCAGTGTTCTCACCTACCAGCTGAGTTTCTTAAGTAGGTATAAAACACGACACACTTTCCGATAATAAAGCATGTGGAAGACACACACTACTAAATCTTACAGCAGTAAATTGCATAATCAGCTAAGCATGTAGTAGTTTTATGAGAAGCACACAAACTAAATTCAATCACATTCCTTCCCATGAGATCCTTAGTCATGAGATCCTTACCTAGAAAACCTGAGTGTCCCCTTTCTGTCATGCCTGCCACAATGGTATTCAGACTTTGTGTAGAGACATTATGTACTTTAAATTAAATCAGAAAATATCTTCACCTAGAAACTTTAACCAATGCATGAGCCCTGTGGAAAATTCTAAGCATAAAAATATTGATTAACTAGCATCTCTGAAAAGCTGGTCACTTACTTAGACTCAAAGTTTCAGTGGATTAGTATATATACAGACATTGAATATACAGAAATTGTAGGCAAGTCTGTAATGCTCCTAAGGCCAGAATCCCCCATTTTCATTCTTTATGTGTATCTGATAGCAGAAATTGAGGAGGCAGTTGTGTTTGCAAGAGCAGAAAAACTTCTCTTCCCCACACAAGGACAAAGATCCACCAGAAATTAACAGAAGCCTGCTCTTTTTTAATGCAGTTCGGATGAATTACTTTGTAGGCAAGACAATTTAAAAAGTTTGGACTTTAAATATTTAAAACATATTTAAAAGTTCTAATAGAACAAGTATTCATAAACCTGCCACCACAATAATATCACAAGTTCTCACCCTTCACAGCCTATTCACCTGTTGCACTATGTTATTTTTCCCAGAACTTACTTGCAGAAGACTAATCCTCACAAGCAGTGTGTCTCAAACTCGCATGCTGTTTATAATATGTTAGATAATTTTCTTAATACATGGCTCTGATTAAAAATCATACAAAGAGTGGGGAACTACTATATACTGAAATCTATTTTCATAATATATTTTCTGTTCTGCTGAAATTTTAGCTGGATTCTTCACTCCATGATTTTTCCTTCTGAAGTCAATTTAGGTTACAGTATAAATGGCTGCAGAATGCTGATCCATAAAGCTTAATAGTGTTTCTATTACTTTAGAGATCAATAATGGAAAATTCCTATTATCAGCTGAAGTAATGTCCAGATTAGATATACACTCCTGAAGCATTATTTTGATTTTGTTCTTTCAGCATCTTGAGTGGTTCTTTCGCTATACTAAGTTGTTCTAAGGGGGCCATGAATAAGAGACATCATATTCATGTTTGTGAAATCCCAAATCAATTCAGAGGATTTCATTGAGCTGACTTATATGCCCCTAGGAGTCTACTAGATACCCTCAGTAAGGCTCACTAGTGTGAAGCTTATTTATGCTCGATAAACACATATTTCTCCTGTGTATAATTATAAGTAAATCATATGTACCCATCTCAGGGCTTTAGTTACTATTATTTGATTAACATAAACTGAAAGATTTTACAAAGAGTGCTGTTGGAATTAAGGAAATAGAAGCCCCTCAGAGAGAGAAAGGAATGCAGTGATTGAATTGGAATCTTTAGAGAAACTGGAATATATTAAGCCACACAGACATGAAGTAGGCACGTAAGTTTCAGTTTTAAGTAAGTAGAAATATATCTTAAGTTCCTTAAGAGATTGTGTTAGCTAGTAAAAAGCCCTAAAGCCTAGTTTAAAGTTCAGTAGTGTTACCTTTCACAAAATTAACTAAGCTCCAGATATAATGAAAATGTAGCAGAACATTTCTTGCATTTCTAGATAGGACAGATTTGCATGAACAGACAGAACTATATGAGTAGATTTTGTGTAAGAACTAACACTACCTTTGAACATTAGAATTAAGCTCAGATAGGTGTAGGAAGAATGCTTTAGAATTGTGTTTTTAGCTGACTGGATGATTTATGAATAAAATCCCCCTGTATTGGGATGCAAAGGAGGTGGTAGTAACTTCTGCTAGCTGCTGCTGCTTCTGATGGGAACATCGGGACTCTATGCCAGAAAGCTTTTAGCATGGACTTTAATACTCTCAACTCTTCACCTTTGAGGCTGATGTATTCATGTAATAAACAACTTCACAACAACCAACAACTGCCCCTGTCTCCTCAAAGACCCAAGACCCACTCATAATTCCACAGAGTACAGTCTTAATGCAAGAGTAGAATTAAATATCACCTCTCTAAAGAACCAGAATGTCTAAAGCACGTGATGTTGGACAAGTTATTAATTTCTCATTGCGTATGTTTATGCACTGCCTCCAGCTCTCAAGGGACTCAACACAGGGAACTGTAGCACATAATGAAGGTTTGCAGTGCATGAATTCCTGCTGTGTCTGGGAAAAAGTTCTGCACCTGTACACCTCTTGGAAATATTGTGATTCGCGCACTTGTAATGAAGGAAAAATCTAAGCTTGTTTGTAACATCCTATTTCACGTAACAAAAGTAGAATGATGCGATGAACACCTAGCTGACTCCCTAGAAAAAGTCTATTGGCTTAAAACAAAACAAGTTTTCATCTCAGGTTTTCACAAGTTAAATAAGGGGAGAAACAAAGAGCATAGTATTGTTATGTATCAAGAAGGAATTATCTCGTCATTATGAAAGAACAAAGAGAAAGGGTCATGAGCTTTGGTTCATAGTGCAAGAAAATTTGAAGTCCAATGAAAAGTGGAACAATACTCTGCATTCCTTGAAAATTAGAAGTTTTTAGCTGCAGTTTCGAATTTAGAATTTGAGAGATTTGGCACCTTGAGAAACTGCGCCCAGTAAGAGACAAAGTAAAGGGTACCCTTGAAAATGATGGTTCATCTGAGAATGAAGTGAGAGTTTATTTACAGTTATTAAAAATCCACTGAAGCATATAGCAAAAATCCTGTATGCTTCAGTGGGAACAGAATCTGAATTAAAGGATCAGCCTTAGATTTGAGGTTATTCACCAAACAGAAAAAGCCATTTTTATTATCTCATATTTTTTACTTTAGTGACATCTAATAGTTCATCGCAAGGAAATATCAAAAATGATAGAAAAATAGGAATGAAAAATTAAGCAATAGTTTGTTCCCTGAAGAATCAGATGTGAATCTATGTAAAACTATGATGCACATGAAACAAAATGCATAAAAAGCAGTAACAAAATAATTCTTTTTCTGATTTTTGTAATCTCGAATTTTCTTGACTGCCTTATTAATCTCACTGTCATTTCTTAGTTTATTCATCACATTTTGTCCACCATGGAAATTTTTGCCAGTTTTTTTGGGACCAGTCCAAACACCAGTCGTGGAAGTCCACCACTCTCAAATGTGGTCCCTTTGGGGAAAGGTCTAACCATTCAAAAATAACCTAGGCTTTCCTTAAATCCTCAGGTAGAATAATTACGTTTAGAGTCCTACACAGATCGTGGTTGGTGAAAAGTGGTGGAATAAATATCTACAACAGACTGCTACCCTAAGCTCTAAGCAGATAGTTTTATGTTTCAAAAACCTTCTCTGCTGCAGTAAACAAACAGTACTCATTCAGGGTTTATGTACCACCAGTCACCCCAGTATATGATAAGTTTAGTGATGTTATTTTGAGTGCTTCATGGTAAGACTGCTTCACCTGGCATAACATAGGTTTTCACAGACAAAAGAGGCAAGATAAGAAACCTACTAACATGGCACATAAACAGCAGAGCAAACATATGTGTATCAGGCCTGGCTTCTATAAGTATTGCCTAACTATACATTGATGTCATTTTAATATAAAATTCACAATAAATGCTGGAGCAAGACTAAAGTGGAGAGCCATACCTCAGTACTTCAAACTTTAATTTACTGCCCTGTGAGTACCCTTCAGCTCAGTGATCACAGTATTCAAATATGAGTCGTGAAATCTAAGAACTGACTTTGGATCTCTTCCAAGTAAATTTTCTAACTATTGTACTATCACAATAGGGGTTACCTTCTGGTGCTATTAATGTGTGCTCAAGAAAATGCTAACCAAGTCACTTAATTGAGAGTGCAGGACTATAAATTCTAGAGATATTTCTTTTTCTCTATTCCAAATTCAATTCTGAGAATATGATGCTCTAATCGTGACCTGTATCCTCAATCTCTCACCAGCATTTTCCAGGTAGATTCTATTCAATGTAATAACTTACCATCTCTATACCACTCAGCACGAGGTCGTAGCCTTTTCAACTCTGGAGTGATCAACATAGAACACTTCAAGGTCAGTGTTTCACCTTCAGTTGCAAAAGTGACTCCAAACTTCTCCAGAAACTGGACATCAATGTGGGTGAAGCAAACGTCGTATGACAGGGGCACTATGTGTGAGAAAATGAAAGCGTTCTTGAGTACAAGTAAATTGTACTTGGCACAGATTAGTGTCTGATCTGAGCAGGAGATGGAGTTTTCTGTTATATTGTATGCTGATCTAGAAATTCAAATGGGAAAGCAAGAGCATCTGGACAGCTCCTACTGTAACTCAGTGCTTAGAAAGCAAAGTCAGAAGGAGCAAGTTGTATCCAGTTTTCTCATCTGTAAAACATTGCCCTGACAAGAGGACATAAATTATCTAAGCAAATAGAAGAAAATGGCTTACAGTGGAAGGGCATTATCGCAGCTGGGTGAGGCTCTTCCTCCTCTCTGAACCCTATGAATAAACATAAAAGAAACATTCAATTACATGAGAATTATATTTATTTATTTATTTATTGTTTTAAATATAAAGTAGGACTTACTTCGCACAATCACGGCACAATTAGTTGATGCCTGACCGTGGACGTTTGTTGCAACTGCTGAATAGGTTGCAGAATCATCAAAGTCAGCTCTGAAAAGGGGAAGGAGAAAAACAGATGTCCCTTTATGCAAATAAAAATTCTCTTCATGATTGATATTGCAAGCCAAACTATGTCAACCATAAGGAAAGTGTATAAAGCTCTGTACTGGTAGGGAAAGTGTAGAAAGCTCTTTGCTGTCTACACAGTGCAAGACATGAAAGACAATCAGAAAGCTGCTACTGTTTTTAACTACAGTTTTATCTCAGCTTAGTGTGCAGGCTGCATTAACTTTAGCAAACTGGAAATGACCTTTAGAGCATGATCAAAAGGAGATAGCTGGACAATGCCAGTCTGGTTATTCCCTTTCTGTATGTAACCTTCTTTAATCCATCTTGCCTCTCTGCCATGTTTTAGAAGAGAGACACAGAATAAAAGTACATGTCATGCTTGCTAAAATTGTGCCTTCTATGGCTATTCCCATCTGGCAGACACTGTTATATCTCAGTCCAGGAAAATGATAAAATTTCAGGAACGCTGCTCAAAATTGTTTATGTGCATACATGGCTTGGTTTGTTTTATTTTTCAGTGAGAAAAAAAATCATTATGCAAGGACAGCATAAACAAATATAAAACAAAAAATAGTTACCTGGTGCAAAGCACTGATAGATTGTCTCACTTAATACATCCTTCCTTGAAGTTCCATGAGCACATATATGACCAGTTGTTAAGGTATAGGTACAAATCTTGATGCCCCAGTTCTTTTCTTATTTAAAATGGAGTCTATCAGGAATAGTTCATTTAATATTAAATTTAATGGAGGCTACGCAAAAGTTTTCAATTATGAGATACAATATTGTATCCATTTAGCTTCCTCTCAGAAGAGCAAATTTGTGTCTTGTTGGCAAATGAAAAGTGATGAAACTCTGATTGCACTTGTCCTCTAAGAGGTCATATATCCCAGATGTGGGAGAAGGAATATGTAAGGGTGTTTTATGGAAATTGCAAAACAGTATGTCAATTTTGGAGTATGTAGCAGCTGTCACAGACCCATCAGACACCTATTTTTCACTTCTTGCATATGTTCTGGACAGTGTCATAACATAAAAATGATACTATCAGTACTGTGATGGCTAAAGTACAACACAATGAAAGTCCGATTAAATTGCAATTTATCTCTCTAAATTTACAGGTCTAACAGCTCCTCCTGGAGGCAACCCTACAGCCACATATTTCAGAAAATCAAGAAATCAATTACAAAGTCTATCATACAATTAATTATCAAAGATGTAAGGGTGAGTCCTGAGACTAGACTACAGTCAACCAAAAAGCCTGCAGCTGGGTAGGAAACCCTAGTACAGTCTGGACAGGCACAGTGAGACTGAAAAACAACTTAAAAGAATTGAAATCATAGAATTGCTAAGGTTGGAAAAGACCTCTAAAATCATCAAGTCTCACTGTCAACCCAGCACTACCACCACATTAAACCATTAAACCATGACTTCATGGGCCAGAGCTACACAACTTTTGAAAACTTCCAGGAATGGTGAATCAACCACTTCTCTGGGCAGCCTGGTCCAATGCTTGACAACTCTTCCAGTGAAGAAATCTTTCCTAATATCTAAACTAAACTTCCTCTGGTGCAATTGAGGCTATTTTCTCTTGTCTTGTTACTTGGGAGAAGAGCCTGGCCCCCCTGGCTACAACCTCCTCTGAGGCAGTTGTAGGAGCAATAAGGTCCCTTCTGAGCCTCTTTTTCTGCAGGCTAAACACCCTCACTTCCCTCAGCTGCTCCTCACAGGACTTCTGCTCCAGACCCTTTACCAGCTCCATCACCCTTCTCTGGGCATTCTGCAGCCCCTCAGTGTCTTTCTTGCAGTGAGGGGCCCAGAACTGAACACAGGACTTCAGGTGTGGCCTCAGCGGTGTCAACTACACTGGGACAATCCCTGCCCTGCTCCTGCTGGCCACGCTATTGCTGATACAGGCCAGGATGCCATTGGCCTTCTTGGCCACCTGGGCACACACTGGCTCATTTCAGCTGCTGTCAAGCAGCACCTCCAGGTCCTTTTCCACCGGGCAGCTTTCCAGACAGTCTGTGCCCATCTTGTAGCCCTGCCTGAGGTTTACTTTGATCCAAGGGCAGGATTCATCATTTTGCCCTGTTGAACCTCACACAGTTGGCCTCAGCCCATTGATCCAGCCTGTCCAGATCCCTCTGCAGACCCTTCCTACCCTCCAACAGATAAGCACTCCCACCCAATTTGGTGACATCTGCAGACCTACTGAGGCTGCACCTGTTCCCCTCATCCACATCACTGATGACAGTATCAAACAGTTCTTGCTCCAGCACTGAGCACTGGGGATCACCAGTTCTGACTGGCCACTAGCTGGATGTAATCTCATTCATCATCATTCTCTGGGCTGGATATTATTTAACAGTTTGTTTTCATGAAGGATTTTAAGGAAATTACAATACTTGTTCCCAGAGCTATATAAAGCTTAACTGATTCTGGACTTGTTTGAGAGATGTCAGACTTCACAGCACTTTGCAATGAATTTTTAAAAGCAGAACTTTTTTTTCACTATCCCAGTTTTACACTATTTAACACACCCGTGTAATAAAATGCCAAAAAGCAATATAAAACTGCAGTTCAGGACAATTTCCTGAGGCATGTTATGCCTCTATACTGAAATGTGCACAGTTCATGCATTTATCACAGTCTAGTACAGTATCTTACTATAACAAGGTAACAACAAATGAAGAAGCTCAAAAATTTCTTACAAGGGGCATTGCAGAATTAACTGTTCTGAAGCTTCAAGGCATCTTTGTCACTCTGCTATATCCCTAATTTAAGAATCTAAATATATAGAATATATACAGTAAATAGTGTAAATATAGGATGTAGTACATTTAATAACATATATTGCATATTAGCAAATTAAACAGCATTCATCCCCTGAAACTGGATCTTGATTGCCCTAATGTTGATGCTTTAGAACACCCCTTGCCAAGCCTTGGTGTGCTCCAGCTCACCAAAAGGATTCCCACACACAGCTCAGGAGACAGTGAGGGACCTTTTCCAGAAAGCAGTCTGGATGTCTGGCAGCCCTGTCCTGAAGGGTGGGAAAATTAGTCTGTCTCACACCAGGAGGTCACTGTGGTAGAGCATGTCTTTAATTTGCTGTGCCAGGCAGAGCCCAGGAGTGCATTTCCTAGGCACTGGTGTCAGGTGTATGTCACAGCATGCCCTGCAGCCCTTGTCCCCAGATACCTGCCCTGTAAAGGCTTCCTGGCCTTCAAGCCATGACCCAACCCACATCCTCCCAAAGACCTACAGAGGTGCACAGTGTCTTCCTACCACCTGCAAGCCCAGGCTTCTCCTGGATGAGCTAGACCCTCCCAAAGGATGGTGCACACTTACCCCTGGCAGGACACTGCTGGGAGAGCCATCCTGTGTGTGCTGATCAGGCCTGATCCCTCCCTGGCCTGGACATGATTTAGACAGCACACAGCACCCAGCTCATAAATGAGTGATGAACACTACACCAGCACTGCTGCACTAGGCCATTTCCTCACACAAACAAAGCATTACTTCAGGCTGCTTCACTTCTCTTAAATGCAACTTAACTGCTCTCTAACACTGTTGCTCCTATAAAGATAAAAAATCAGCATTGCTTGACTGAATTAACTCTGATTAAATCTCACTTTAAACCAGTCATCATCTGCTCTCAATGTTGACTTCATTTTCCAGTAGAACACCAGGTAAAATTGTTAAATACGAACCAATAGCAGTAAGAATTACATAGGACTTAGGATCTAAAGAGAGATTTATGGTTAAAAAACAAGTGGCCTAAAAGTAATCCAGAAAATAAAGAAATATGTATTGTGGACTAACTTGGGGTCCCAAACTGTGCTAAACCACTCAAAGTGTCAGAAATTTAAAGGTGTAAGAACTGCAAAATTGTCTCCCGAAAATGAAGTAGAATGGCAGATAACTGATTAAGTTTTCAAATGGATATATATCTGTGTTCATCTCAATCTCCTCCCCATAGTTTTGCTCTCCTAAGGAACAGCAAAGTACATCTTTTGATGAGCTCTTTCTGTTTGTGATGGTGTCCAAAGTAGGGAAAACAGAATATTATCTTAAATTTCTCTAGAACAGACAGGAGATTCACAAAAGGGTCATATCTTTAGCCAAATGAAGCTCAGAATCTAAAAGCAAATATTTCACAAAAGTTAGTGATAGAGTTATAATTAATTTTCTCAGGAGGAACATAAGAACTAACTGACCAAACAGCTGACCACATTCTTACAGCGTCCTTTGTTTCTTACGAAGAGCAATGAGGTCTTACAGTTATTATGAACACACAATTCCACAGGCCAGGCACTTCTGCTATTTGAGGTCATAACAACTCTACACATTTTCTGTAGCTTACTGCTTTGAAAGCAATTTCTGTGTCTTTGCTATGATCACTCCTCTGACTCTCCAGAAGAGAAATAAACCATGTTAGATAGCCTAGTACTCACTGAGACTCCTTTAAATCTTATACTGGAAATGTAGGGTTTTAGTGGCTAGGAGCTAGACAGCACTTTTGTTTCATATTCACTATGAAGAAAGTTGGACAGGATGGCAAGTTACATAATGTTCTGACTTTTCTTTTGTGCCAGATAATGCTCAGATGGAGGATTATCCTGGAATTTATCTACTTCCTTGTATTTCCTTGCTAAAAAAATCTTAGAAGATTTCCTAAATTGCACTGTACAGTGCACAGAGTCAAGACCAGTTAGAAACTACATTAGAAGTACCCGGGAGGCAAGGTGTGGTCTAACAGTTATTCTTGTTTTATGATGGAAAATGTGTTTTTCAGCCTTTACAAAGGTCAGATAAAATATGCATAGAGTACATTTAGATAGCATAAAATGTGACTGCAGAACTGTATCTGTCCCAAGGTACTAATACTTTTTTGCAAATATTAAATTGCTCTCAATCCACATGAGATTCTGAAGTGCTAATACTTGTGTGGGGAATATTCCCCAGGCTCATACATCTATTTAAAATGCATATATTCATCCAACTGCCTAGTGTACATTTAAACACAGGAGTTAAGAGTGAAATAGCATCTTTGCCTGAATTAGAACACAATTCAGTGCATGTAAAGAACACGAGGCAGTACATAGTAAATTACAGAGTTAAAAATTACTCCTTTGAATTCAAATGACAACATTTTCAGTGTTATGTGACATCAAATCGTGGAAATACTCTGCAGAATTGCCATCTCCTGCCCTGATTCTCCAGTCAGAATGAGTCTGACTGATTCTTTTTGTTTGGTTGGATTTCATGTTTAGGGAAGAGGGACCTCTGTTATAAGGTGGCCATTTCCTCAAGCCCCCAGCTACAGCAGCTTACAGGGGACAGTGACTGACAAGTCAGAAGATCACGGATTTGGGGGCTGTCGTTTCCCTTTCAGCAAGGAAAGGAGAGCAGCACACCATTTTGCCGCCTGTACTGATACTGCATACCTGCAGAACGCGGGGAGCTGCACTCCAGCACGCACCCACCCGGCGCAGCTCAAAGGCGCGGCGGGCTCCGCCGGAGGAGCAATGCCTTCGTGTCAGCACCTCTGCTCGGCTCTGCTCCCCGTTCCCCGGAGAAAGGGCACGCCTCGCTCTCTAGCTCTCCAGATTGAATCATCTCAAGCCTTTTGTGCCTAATCAAACTAAAACAGCACTCTACTGACCGCAGAGGGTCATTTGTTAAATGAGAGCTAGAAGAGAAGGTTCAAGCTTTCCCTTTAGAGGCGGCGCAGGCGGCGCTGCGGGCAGGCCCTGCCTCTGCCGCAGGAGTCACACTGCACTCTGCTGGCCCTGCCGCACGCCGCTGCCGGGGCAGCCGCCGAGCGGCTCCTCTGCCTCGGTTTAGCCTGCATTAAATAGGAAAGGGAAAAGGGCCTAAGAAAAGACAAAATGCTGTCAGAGAGTATATATGTATGAATCTGTGTGGCCACACCACACTGACAGCGCCCTGGAATGGCGATGTCCTTCCCTGCTCCTCCCGCCCTGCTCGCTCGCCCTCCCGCTCTCTGAGGGGTGGGAGTCAGGAACGCCCGGGGGAACAGCCTGCTGTCTCCTCTGCACACCGGCCAGCGTAGCTGGGAGTACAACACAGTCAGCCACAGCGGGGTAAAACCAGGTAATCCGTTTAATAAGTCTTCAGAGTAAACAAAGAAACAAAAAAGCCCAAATCTGTTGCTGAACAAGTATTAGCAAACAAGAAGTTAAAAATGTTACAACTGTTAATCACTAAGATATTCACTAAGAAAATATTTTTCAGCTATATCATAAAGCAATGGCCACCCTCATGTTGACTACCACTGATACAGAAATCTTTTCTTGTACTATGTGCCTATCCATAGTTAAGTTATGTGAGATAAAAAATACATTTTAAACAAACCTGCGCATTCTCAGACACGTATGATTTATTTGAACTACCAGGAGCTTTTCTCCAAGGATTCCTCACAGTCTCCTCCTAATAACCTATGAGATGTTTGTTGAAAGATGGGATGAGCCACTACCCCAGTGCATATCACTTCTGCAATCATTATGAGATCTGCAAAGAACAGAATTAAACTCCAAACTCTTTTTCTTTACTGCTCGAGGGAGATCTTGAGCTCAAACTCCCATTTGAAGAAGTTTAAAAGGAGCAAGAAAGAGACACCATATGATCACGATAGCACTGAATGCACACATAAAATGTGCTAATTGAGAACATTGCATCATAAAAAATATGAGACAGAGAAATTAAAATTATCTGCTTACTGTATAGGCTTATGGGTTCTGGAGAATAGCAAACAGTGGGGGATGAAATTGTGTCCAGTTACTACTTTAAGACAACAAGGTGACGGTATGGTTTCAGTGCCTCAAGAATGTTTCCACTGGGATCAGGGAATACTCACAGGAATAAATATCACACTTGCATCAGAAGGAAAAAGTTCACTCCCTGGGCTTCGCTGAAGTGCTAGAAAAGTAGCCAAGAAATTCCAAGGCTGTTCTGAGCGGTTGTGGGTAAGATTACATTCAGCTCAGCACTTTAGTATGAACAGCTGAGAAGAGCACAGAAGTGGATAGGAAGGAACTCCTGATGGCCCCACCTCCCGGAGAAACAAATTATTCATAAAATACAAAATGTAAGTGCACAAAGATATTAATGGAAGATACAGAATTAATTGATATGTTTGTATAAAAGCATTAATAACTTATATATTTTAACCATTATCTATACATCTATTTCTTTCAATACAAAATACACTTAATTATGCGCTAAGAAAATGTTCTTCCACTTCCTGCATGTCCATTTCCTGTGTTTTTAGGACAGAAAATACAGCTGATGATCAAGTTTTGAAATAAAATGGGTTATCAATAAAAAATAAATCTAATTAGAAATTTTAATTTAATAAGCTCTATAAATCATAACCATCTCCCAGTATTATTTTAAGTGTAGAAGGGACATTTGTGGCAGAGCAGCCAGGAATCTTTAGGTGGCAAAAAGACCACACTGGCAGACAGAATGAAAGAGAAATGGAGCAAGTCTCTGAAGATGACAGCTTGGCTGAATGTGAGGGAGTCTGCATGAGTACATACAGGTCTGGGACTAGCAGACAGGAGGTGGGGAAACCTGAGTGGGTGCCAATAAATGACTCTGTGGTATGTCTGAACTTGCCTGAAATACAGCTGGGTCTGAACACTCCCAAAGCTGGTTGTGCCTACATGGCTGATAACCAGTAGAGAAAATAAATAAAAATCACCAAGGGGATGGAAGCCATTATTACCTTCAGCCTCATGGTTACAGGTGCTCAGAAAGCAGCATCAGCACTGATTCTCATTTCTTCTAAAAGCTATTTACTCCCAAAATGTCACAAGGGGACCCACTACTACACAACTGGCATCTGGAGTCACCAAGCAGCTCCTCAGGAGTGCTAACCATGGGAAATAAACAGTCACAGTCACTTGCCATCAGGAAGTGACCAAAGTTTCATCTCCTGACTGGCACTCACAACTATCCAGATAAAGGAGAGAGTTTTCCATTTCTCTGCTAAAAGGGAGAGGAGTGCAAAGCGAAAAGCTGTTTTTATATTTTAACCTCCTGTTATTATCTTCAAAAGTAATCTTGGTAGGAAGGAACAGTGGTATGGACAGATTCCATGGGTACAGAGAGCAGTTAGCAAGCACGGCCTGGGGGTAGAAGACTGAGTGCCTTTGAAGCACCTTAGGAAGCAACAACCTGGCGATTCTTGCTGCCAGGTTCTGTACAGGGATGTGTTTCTCCCATCCTGAGCTATGAAAAGGTTGAGAGCTGAGCTGGACATGGCTGCAGGATGACAAAGGCAAGCAGTCTTTCCCAAAGGCAGAAGGAATGATGCACTTATTTTCTGTACCAATGCCACAAGGCTGTGCTCAGGGCTGCTTCCACTGCTGACAGATGGAGACAGGGTAGAATATTAAATGTTTGGCCAGCCAAGTGTTAGCCACAAATATTCCAGCTGTTTCAGCACAGCTGATGCTCATGTTCTGGAGAAATTAAAAGAAGGAGTTTCTATCTCTGCTCTAGATATTAATTTTCTATTTAAATATTGCAGCCATTTCTTCATTTTTATTTGGGTTTTTATAGTTTTTAAAAAGCATACACCAAGTCACATGTAACATTTCAATTGTTTCCAAAAGCGTGGCATTAGTTTATGGGAAGCTGTTATACCCAAGCATGTTCTATATCACAAAGATAACATTTTGAAAAAATAAAATTAATTTAATTAGAACCTTTAGAAAAAGTGATTTACATTTCCTTACTTTCTGGAAGAAAAAAAAAAAAAAAAAAAGGAGATGAAAAAGCAAGAAGGACCTAGCAAATAGTAAAACAAATATAGCCATGTATCCCTGCCCTGCCCAGCTGTAATTTTGTTTACCAAAAGAGCTTCATCATGACAAGAACGTATAATTTTCCACTTCAAATGCTGAGAAGCTATAATTCTAATAAAAAAAAGGAACTACCATTTTTTTAGCTACTTGCCTCTTCTTTTTATCTCATAGATTGCTGAAGTTAATGAATACAAATATCTAATTTATAATTTCATTTTCATAATCTAATATTCAGGTACTCAGTGAACCTTCTCCAGCCTAAAAGTGAGTGCCAGCAGAAAAGCGTGTTGAATTTAGCAATTCTCTTTCAACCTTTGTGTGAATTTTTTAATTTATTTTATATAAAATAGTTTGTATAGACTATAAAAAGCTGGTTTATTCCCCAGAAAGATTTACCTGTTTATATGTAACACATGTACTCCATATTTGCTTTCAATTATGTATTTTGTTGGATCACTTGCAGGAGAAATCAATTCCTCATTTTTGTACCTGACAATCAAGAAAAAAAATAAAATTCATAAATGTCAGCAACTATTCCTTAATCTGGTAGATCTTTGGATCAAGATATCATTTGCTATCATCTGAACTCTCTCTACTTGCACAGAGTATTTTCCAGTATGTATGGGTAGATACACATTGGGCCATGAAGGTAAAGCAGGACTATCACAGCAGCAAGGAAGTGGAAAGAGAAGATGTGCACTCAATCTAGAAGACGAGGAAAAGAAGTAAAGAGAAGATGGTATGGGGCTTTGAACTTTCAAATCCACTAACCCTGACACAAGATGGGAAGCAAACTTTATCCTGCACCACAGTAAAACACCTCAGCACAAGAAGAGGAGAGCAGCAGCAGAATTATGCCTCTCGCTAGGTCTTTACAGTCCAGCCTGAGGCTTTCATATATACAGGACAGCACCTGTTCAGAGAGGAGGGCAGCTGAAAGGACCTTTATGTCCTCCTCAGTGTCCACAGATACTGTGAGTTCTGTGTATTTTGCCACTTGCTACTTTGTGTTCAGGAAATTCAATGGCCAGAAAGACTGGAATGCTTTCCAGTGTCTGCCTTCTGAAGTGCTTGAGTTTGTTTCTCACATTGCATGGGGCCACTCAGCAAGTTTTCCTCCCACTCCTTCCATGCAGTATCAACTGCTACAATCCAGCACATCTAGGAGGATTATAAAGGGGATTTAACAAAGCCATTATATACATGACACTTATCAGTTATGGCATAACTTTCAAATGAAAAAAGCTTAACAACATTTTTACAGGGCTAGGAAAGGCCAGTCTCTTACCATTGTACAACAGGCGTTGGAAATCCTTGCACAGTAAAGCAAAGGCTCACAGACATCTTTTCCCAGATGGTGTGAGACCTCAGGCGCACTAGAATTTCAGGGGCTCGACTTATTCTTTCTTCAATGATATGTCTTTCCAAAGCCATATTTTCTTCTACCTATTAAACATGGGAAAAGAAAAGAAGCATCTGGCACCAGACTCAAATAGGCTAGGAGATCCAACCTTAAATTCACAAACAGATGTTTAATCACTACTTATATTTGAAGCACAGGCCTAAACTTCAGTACATCTTTAATTATTTTTGCATAGGAGCAAAAAGATT
This sequence comes from Onychostruthus taczanowskii, assembly GCF_017590055.1. Taxonomy (NCBI): domain Eukaryota; kingdom Metazoa; phylum Chordata; class Aves; order Passeriformes; family Passeridae; genus Onychostruthus; species Onychostruthus taczanowskii. The sequence continues at coordinate 14,763,411 of NW_024497629.1, read as the reverse complement.
CAGCAGGTACCATTCTTTGCACAGCAAGTCTATCCAGATGTTCTCGAGCACGGTGCCTGGCAGTGTGAATCTCTTTTTCCAAAGCAGACAACTCACTGGCAAAACGGATTCTTTTCTCATCACTTACATGAGACTTTTGCTCATGACTCCTGTGGGACAAGAAAAAAAATTCAGGTAACCACTGTGAAGCTTTAAGTTTGTCACTCATACACATCAGGGCACCAAGGGCTGTGAAAACATATCAGTGAAAACATATCAGTAAGATGTAAAATTTAGGTTAGGAAGCATTCTTAGCATCTATCTGCATATCCTGAGTATGCAAAATCATTTCTTCATATTCTTTCCCCCTGTATTTTTGAGGCCACACGTCTAAGTCTTGAATTCTGCTATGGTCACATTGACATGGTCCCCCACAGTTCTCTGGTAATCAAGATCAAGAACCTGCCTAGACTCCTTCTGGCCCCCGATTTTCCTTCCCATGGACACAAGAAGGCAGAGGAGTGAAGGCAAGTTCTGTGCCTGTTCACAACCTTTGAAAAGTTGTGCCTCGCTTACATACCCTTAGCTTTAGAAGCTTTAGAACCTGGGAGCTCTTGTAGCTCCATGGGCTCTATCATCTGACCTCACCTGAAAGATACAGACCAAGGAGTTCACAAGGATTTGATGGACAGTTGCATGTAAAAAAAAAAAAAAAAAGCTGTCCCTTGACAAGGAGGAGCAGGAAGTATTATATAAACTACCAGGAAAAATATAAAGTTTGGGAAAAAATTGTGAGTTGTTCCCTGAAAACCTAATTCCACATATTTTTCAGAATTCCTAAAAGTACCCCAACTCATAAATGTTCTTAAGCGGAGCTGGCTCAGTTTCCTTCATTCATGCTGATTCAGTAAACACGCTGATTCTCTTTTCTTTCGCAGGACAAAAGAAGGTACTGAATATCAGGTATTTCTAACATGTCTGTCAATATAGTCAAGATATGGCAGACTCTGAAAACATAACCCAAATAAGAAAACTTCCACAAAATTCAGTGAATGAAGATATTATTTGTCTGCTACTTAAAAAAATTATTTGTACCTACTATTTCAATGTACTTTAAATACCAGCCATGTCTTGCCATTTTTAATATTGCTGAATTTTAAAACTGTTTTTAAAACCTAAATTAAAGTATACAAAATCATTTGATTTTCCTAGAGATTTCTGTTCTGAAGTTATATATTTCAAACCAATCCAAGTACAAGAACCATATGGATGTGTGTGATTTGCACAACATATTTTCTACAAACACGGCAGAATTCCTTCTTGTAATGTAAATCCTCTATGTCTTTGGTGGAGTAACTGTAGAGCAAAGCAGAGCAGAAACAGTGAAATTTACTAAGGGTAATGTTGTCATCAGCATGGTTACTCTGGGACATCTTATCAAGGCAGTAACTGAGACATGACAGTAAACGCTTTTGATATTCAGGAAAGAATTTAAAACATTTGAATTGATACAAATTAGAAATTTGGGAATAGTAGAGTAGCTCTCTTCAAAATGAGTTCTGGGTACCAGGTGGATTCTAATTTATTTTTGGTTTAAATCTGTTTTCAAGGGTGAGAGTGGGGACCAGGGGAACAACTCTGGGTTGAAATATGAGACTGAAAGTGACACTCAGTCATTTAGTGTTCCAGCCAAAATAGATTAGTGAAGAACAGTGACAGAGAAGCCTCCAGTCTTGTCAACTCTGAAAAGAGCCCTGGCAAAAGAGTTGGGACCAGAGCCACTACACAGGTCAGAGTGGACCAACAGAGCTTTACCTTTTCCTGGATTCCTGCATTGCCTCATGAGCCAAGGTGCGTGCCCTCCTGGCACAGAGTCTACATGTGGTTTTGCCCAAGCCAGAGGATTCATAATAAGCAGCCTGCCTGGAAGCAGCCCTTCAAATATAAAAGAGATTGTTATAACCCAGCAGTTCAGGTAAAACATGAACTCACAAATGTCAGAGAAATTACTTTGAGCTCAATGAGCTGAACACCATGACTGAGCACTGTTCAGCGAGAAACCTTTGCATTCTCACTGACTGCACTAAGTGGTGATTGTCACTTGTCCTTCCAGGGCTTAATGCCCATCATCTGTCACTAGGATCATTAGGCATTTTTATTTCATTTTATTAAATTTATATTTATTTCAGTCTTCAATCATTCAGGTGTGATGATAGCATTTCAGTGAACCCCAAGGGTACCAGACTGTCTAATACATAAATCATAAAGATTCCCCATAGCACTGTCTGTTTCAAAGTATTCCTGCTTTTCTATATTTCACAGATCTTTCTGCAACTTTCCTCTTTCTTAAGGGAAACTGGACCAGCTAGACAGCTAGGTAGGCATGTTAATTACTAAGTAGGGAGAACGGTGACTCTGAAGCAACCACAATACAAAGTTTCAGGCTTTGAGATAAAAAGAATGTGCATTTTATGGTTAAAACTCTGAGATTTCAAATGAGAAGTATTAAGCTTTCATTTAAGTTTAAAAAGGAAATTGAATCACAAAAACTGTAATTAGTTATAGCTAACTTCAGGAGAAGGAATATTATTATGTCATACAGAAGATTGGGTAAAAAGTTGTTTCTATGACTTACAATAAATTTCATGTCAATTTTTCTTAAGTCAGTTTCAATTTTAGCCTAAAAGGAAAAATTTTCAGTTTAGATGTACCAAACAGGACAGATCCTAAGCTAAAAGGTCTGTGTAGGTATCTTGCAATTCTGCTAGGAAGTTTAGCTATGCTGCTGGACAGACTACAGACAAGGAGCATGCCAATGGAAGGAAGCAGAAAACTACCATTCTGTATAAATCATATTTTTTGGGGGGTGGAAGGGAAAGGTAAGTATCTTGATTCTAAGAACTGAGTACCCAAAACAGAAACCTGCCTGTGCTCAAATACACATCACTTACTTTCTTGCTGCATATTCCTCAAGTATATATCTTGTCTGAATGTTGCGGTAGGACTGGTCAAAGTGCTTGTGCCTCCTCTGGTAAAATGGCACTGCTACTGAAGACATCCTTCCTCTGTGACAGCCAGTAATTCCTGCAGAGAGTGAAGTTAGCCATATATTTAGCACACATTTAGCCATATATTTCAGACTCTTTGGTTTGATATTTTTTGATATGTAGACATGTGTGTGAATATGTCCAAATGTATAAAATTGCACCAATTTGTGACAAATAGAGCCATCAATCACACACGTGGGTACCTAAGGCTGTATCTTATCAGCTGTGCAGTGTGAGCTATGGAATCACAGATGACAGCCTAAAAGATATTTCACCAGATCATTTTTCTCCTTCTTTGCAGATGTCATTTAACGCCTCCAGAGAAATTTCCAGGGATGGAAATTTGACAGTTTCTTGGCCGTTATTAGACATTTCTAGCTCTCTGCTCTTCAAACCTTTCACTTTTTCCACTTTGGCAATTTATGCTCACTATGTTTTGTTCAATTCACCATGACAACAAATAGACAGTGTTCGCTCACTTTTGTAGCAGCCTGTTGAAGATTTTCTTTACTTTTCTTTCCTGCTCTCTTCTTTAAACTCAACAAAGCTGGCTCATGCAATCTTCCCTCATGGGTTATTTTTTCTGGACTATCAATCATTCTGGTTTCCTTCTTGTGGACTTTCTCCAAAGCATGGCATAGTTTTTGATCAATATTTGGATAGAAGATTCTAAGAAACATTCAGGGTGCCCCTAGAAGCAGTGTGGGGGACAAGAGCACGTTTCCCACTGAGTTAGAGTTAAGCAGACTACCAATTACATGATTAAAAGAACATGGACTTTTTGTCCCTTTGTGCCTATTTTGTCCCTTTGTGCTTATTAGAAGTATGATGACAACTTCTTGCAAAAGTGGGGAATATCATGAGCCGTATTGTGAGTAGGAGCCAGCTTGTGTAACTGCAGTCTCAGTGGGGTATGGGGTTCTCTACTCCTGGGCCATTTGTCCCAAACTGTGGTGAGGGATTCCAACTAACAGCCAAAACCTCCCCCACAAGGCACCTACACTTCAGTGACAACAGAAGCAAGTTCCAGTATAAGTCTATAAAGCAGATGAAGATTTATTCAGGTAAATTACTGCAGTAACATCCAATACCCTACTAAAAGCTGAGGGGAGCATTCCTTCTGTTATGCTTCCTGTAGGGTGCAGGCTGCCAGCTCCATGCCAGCACCTCTTGTATTTGTGGGGTTCCCAGATGAAGGAAGGAAATTATGAATCTGACTCCATGTTCTTAGAAGGCTAATTTATTATTTTATGATCCATATTATATTAAAGAATACTATTCTGAACTATACTAAACTATACTAAAGAATACAGAAAGGATACAGACAGAAGGCTAAAAGGTACTAATGAAAACTCGTGACTCTCTCTCCAGTCTGACACAGCTTGGCCCCAGTTGGCCAGTAAGTCACAAACAATTCACATGAAACCAATGAAACGATCACCTGTTGGATAAACAATCTCCAACCACATTCCAAAGCAGCACAACACAGGAGAAGCAAATGAGATAATATTGTTTTCCTTTTTCTCTGAGGCTTCTCAGCTTCCCAGGAGAGAAATCCTGGTGAAGGGATTTTTCCAGAAAATATGACGGTGACAAGCACCCAGGGCACAGGCTGAGGCACAGCCTGGCATCCACCTCAGGGCACCCATGGCAACTGAAGCAACACCAGCTCACCCAGGGAACACGTAAGGAGTGTGTCAGGGTCCTGCGGACAGCAATGGACCTGACTGTCCCAGCCCAGCTTCCTCCAGAGTTCCTCCTACCCTTCCTACCACCCAGGACCCTATGTCAGTTCCCAGGGCCATCAGTTTCTGTCCCAAAAATGACATAGCAGAGCCAGTCTCCAGCTCCCCACAGCCTGGCCCTGCCTGGATGTAGACCATGCAAGAAGAACCTGACTCAGACCCGCACCAAAAATCCAAACTTGTAACAAAAAGTCACTTAAATAAGCAGCTTCATGATGTTTATCAAATAAAAACTCAAAGGGATTTGAAAAGAAATCTTATAAACTCATTTAGATAAAACATTTACAGGTTAAAATGACAGTTAATGTAGACCATATTTCCAGCATATAGTATTTATCAAAAAAAGGAAATGCTAGTAGTCATTGGTTAAGTAGAATAAAAATCTGTAACTGTGTCTGATTGTTACTTGCAGATAGTCAAAGGCAGAGTCAGAATATTATGATATTCTCATATCAGCTACTTTTGCTTTTCCAAGAAAAAGTAAGGAGCAAACAGTAGGTATATTTAATAGAAGTCACATCTTATTTTAAAATGTTAGAGATCTAAAGAAATTTTTACAATTTATAACCTCATAGCTGCAGCTTCTGCATAACTTAGAGTTACCTTTTCAGCTCTTTTTCAAGATATGAGAATGACAAGTCACAGGTTCCGTAACGACAGCTTTAGGCAAAAGCACAGGACACTGCAAAACAAAAATTAAACAGGTTTACAACATTACTGTGGAGCATTAAAGAAATGTATTGCCACATTTACAGAGAAATAAGAATATTAGCATGACCCAAGTTAGTTCAGCACCTCACAGAGATGCTGGCTCAGTAAGACAAACTCATACAATGCTGAGCTGCCATGGAGCCCTCACAGACCTATTAACCCATCATATGACACAATGTCTTGGTTACATGAGCAGAGTTGCACAGATACAACTCTGGAGCAGTCTTGGCTTGTCCTAGTTTTGATATCTGTACATTATGTGACTCTACACCTGCAGACATTGAACACTGGTTTTCTTCCTGCTGTCTAACTGTGTGACTATTGTGTATATGATACTGGATTCCACATTAATTCATATGTTAATTGAACAAATAATGGTATCATTTTCCCTTTTTTCTATTTTTAATTAGCCTTTTTGCCTAAATGAAGGTGCAAAAGACAAACTCAAAAGGTAAAGCTCACTCCACTGTTAAGTGCTACTCATGTTCACATGTGGCCAATTTAAATAATTCTGTGAATTTATCAACATGCAAGGTGAATGTTGCTACATATATAATTCACACTGAGATCCACTTCATAAGGACTGCAGAGTAATGCCCATTTATCTGGATACATCAAAGTTATTTTCATTTTTGAGAGAGGAGAAAACACCATTGTCATTTACAGTCCAGCCTTTTTCACTAAATGTAAAACTTAAATTTTAATTAGTGTATTTTCTTCTATTTGTCAGCACCCAGGAGTCCTCAAACTTTAGTTCATATATTTTTCACATTTACCCAAATGCCTTTAGTATAGAAACAAGGGTAGCCATCCACTCACAGCCTTCATATAAGAAATTAACAGAGCTTTTTAGCAGCCAGACTCACTTTGCCTTCTGTTAACACAGAGGGGAGCTGCCTGGCAACAATTCCAAATGTAATAATAATCATCAGTTAATTACAACTACATTTGCAGAGTATGTATTTAATACTTAATAGTGCTGCAAAGACAAGTACAAGAAGAGCAAAATCAAAAAAAGCCCTACTGTCAAAACAGCATATAGGGTATTGAGCTCCAGATAAAAGAAGTTTATACTGTATTCCTAGGAGCAATATGTTGACTGTTTTACCAGTTTTCCACTGGTACGCATTTATATGAGATTTTTGAAATATATTGTAATATTTAGACAATCTACCGCTAAAACAGTTAGAGAACATGATATGCTGATGACAGCTTAACCCCGGTGAATTTATAGATTTAGATGAACCAAAATTTTATTAATGACAGTATCTGGAGGCATAATTATATTGGCAAGTGAATTGGTAAAACTGACTCAAAAGTGAGATGAAGGAAGTGGTCTGGCAAAGAAACTGGGGGGGAAAATCCCAGTGGAAAATTGAGAGCCCAATAACAACAACAACAAAGCAAAAGTCTGGAGAAAGACAAATTAATTATCTGAATGATTATAACAAAATAAAAAGCAAATCTCAAGTATTATTTACCAAGTTCTACTGCATGAATTTTGGAGGCATTGCTGAAATACATGGCCTGTGTGTCATAAACAATCCTTGAATTGCATCCATGCACATCCTATTAATGACCCTGGATTTCAAGAAAAAAAAACTAGAATTACAGGAAAAAGATGATCTTAAAACATTGGTATCTCATGTGACCTTTATATTGTTAGTGCAATGTAGTATCATTGTACTCCTTTCTTCTTCTTCTTCTTCTTCTTCTTCTTCTTCTTCTTCTTCTTCTTCTTCTTCTTCCTATTATTATTATTATTATTATTATTATTCCTATTTGTTTCTATGACTGTAAATGCTGGGGACATCAAAATGACCTAAAGTGTTCTAATCTATGTGCTGTATAAACCACTCAGAAGATTATTAAACACAAAGCAAAATATTACCTCAGCCAAAATGTCCTTAAGGATTAATGACATCAACCACAGGTGAATTAGTCTGCTCAAGTCAGTTTACAGAAACATACCTTTCTTCAGCTTTGTAGCACGTATATAACAATTTTTACTTGACCGTGGGTAAAAGGCCAAGCTCCCAGGTCAGGATATGCATAGTTTTGTGACACAGTAATACTGATCTGAATAGAAAGCCATAATCTAGGACCACGTGACAAGGGGCCACATTCTTGAGCAGAGAAGCCAAGGGTCTGATATAAACATTGTTAGTCTGATAAGTGAGTCAATTTAAGATTTAAAGGACAAGCAGTAAATTGTAGCATGATCATTTACATTGCCTCAGAGAGCAAGCATACAACCAACTAAATTGATGGATGGCTTGACAAATGCCTTGGGAAGAAGAACATGGCTGCACTCACCATAGATAGACAACTTGCACTCCCAGGTTCAGAAGGCTCATGTCACGAGCAATGCACTGTACAGCATGTATTTTCTCAGCCTGACCTGACAGTGCTATACCATTCAACATGCACTTCTGTGCTCATCTCTGTTCCTGGCCATCTGCAGAAGTGCCAAATATTATTCACAAGTTCTTGTCTGTCCTCACGTAGACAGAAATTTCTTTGACCATTTGCACTGATTTGTGGGCTTGTCCTTTTTTTCCCACAACTTAGACTTTTTTTTCTCTACCTGTCCCTCTCGTTCTGCTAGCTGTTCTCCACATTGTTCAAAGTTAAATGTTTTCAGGAAGCTGCTAGCTTATAATTTTATGGTGCATAAAAGCCCTTGATATATAACTGATAAAATATATTTAAATCCATATCACCTACATGCCATAATGAAAGATAAAAAAAACCACCTTCTATTAATTACTCCTAATGGCCAGTATAAAAAATTATCATATTGACTCAAAAAATATGCAGTCCTTTCCAGATGGTTATATCCATGCTGTAGAGATTGCAGACTTAATAACATATTATCATTTTCTCCCATAAACTGACTTTGCTGGAAATCTTGTAAAACCATCATGAGTCATTATGCAGCTCTAGACACTGCAGTCTAAACAGAATGGTATGTAGAGAATCTGGTTAATTCTTTTCCATTTTGATAAGAAACTAATTTGATTAAAAAAGATTTGACAAAATTTCTAATATGTCTCTCTAGTCTTTTTTCTCTGTACACATGTGTATATTTAGATCATAATAGAAAATTATGTTGTGTGAATGAAAAAATCTACTCAAATATACTGTCATTTTAAGATGTTTCAGGCCTTCCATTGAAGGTCTTGTTCAGTCCACATAAGAATTCAGTTTTAGCTTTTTTGACAATAGAACAAAACTGCTCATCATTAAAAAAGAAAAAAAAATGTATATGGAATTCTCACTTGCTTACTCTGCTGAATTCCAGACATCATTCAGTGAGCTTGAACACTTTTTGTGTTTTTCTTTTTGATTTCTTTAGCTAAATCATATTAGGTCTTATGTTTTACTGATCTCACCTCCTTTTAATGGAAACAGTGTTTTCCTCATTTCACCAATTGGTTTAAACAGATTCAAATATTCCCCCAAAATTCATGTATTACTTTTGTTATTAAACATAATAACAAAAAAAAAAAGATAAAAAATAGTTCTCTCCTGTATTTCTACTTATCTGAGTACCCAGCAAAGCAACATTTTCAAGCAGCTGACAGTGCCAGCCATCACAGATCTGTCATTTTTATTAATTTCTGAATATGTTCTGAATAAGTAGACTTTCAACATTTCCAAACATCAAATGATACTATTTTCAATTACATACAGGTAGATTCAGCAGTTTAATGCAATAATTTGGCTGTAGCATATCTATGATTAGTTAGATTGAACACCTTGAGTTTGTAATAGTCCCTGAATGGCTTGGTTCACTCTCTAGCCAGAACAGTTAGTGTGGAGGTAATTTGAAATATATAATGGGTGGTCAGAGTCATGTCCACAACCCTCGATAGGGACCTTGGCTCTGTGTAGGGGAGCAGCAGGCATGGTGCAGGGGTACCCTTCCCTCCAGCAAGCTAATTGCTGTGGAGGGAAGCACCAGATCCTGTATTTTAGTGAGTCCTAAGATAATTTAATTTTGCATTTTCTGACTCTCATGAAGGAGAGGAGTGGAGCTTCCAAACTGAATTTCTTTCCATATCTCTACTAGAAGCTGAGCAGTATATATCCCAGACAGGGTACTAATGTGGATGTTACCTTGTGAATTCATCATCTTACAAGACTGGGAATTACATGAGGCTAAATTTGTCCACATTGACTTGGATCCTTGCCACCCTAACATTCCAAATGTTCAAATATGTTCTGATAAAGTTTGAAGACTTCCCTTCACTTGGCAAATGTATTCTATACCTTCAACTGGACACTAAGAACATTGGACAGTGAGATGGTAAGAAACATTTTCCACCATCCCAACATTCATTATCCTTCATTATGGTACTTTTATTGGCTCATAGGCATTATCAACACACAGGCATAATTTCAAGAGCATGAACTCGGTTTCCCAGGACTCTATCAGTGCTATTTAGCTGGAATTTTCATGTGACCCAGAAGATATCACTTAGTTTAGAGCAATACAGACACCAGAAACATCCTCTGGAAACATGTACTTGAAAGCATGGCAGACACAAAATAAAATAAAATAAGATTTTTTTTACTACCTACATCCCAAATGCATGGCAGACACAAAATAAAATAAAATAAGATTTTTTTTTTTACTACCTACATCCCATTCTTGAGCAGGCCAAATAGTTTTGCCAGCTACTATAGGATTTTATGCTTAATTATTTACACACAGACTTCAGAAAAAATCATACAGCATAAGCACACAAGAACGTAGTTCACACAATGTAGTTCTTTATATGCAGAAAGAAACAGAGGGAATGTAATACACAATAAAATCAAGGTGACTATGGACAGGACAAAACAATCTTTTGTTAGTTTGTTTGTTTGTTTTGCTTTTCATGAATCAATTTGTGTCCTACTTATTGCTTGTTTTCCCTGAGGAGAGTATTTTTATTTTTTTTTTACAGGAAAGCACCCAACCTCCTCCTACAAGCACTCTCATTTGTTCTGTGCAAGAAAAACATGGATAGAAAATTGACTTACCTAGGGGTATCGAAAAACTGTAAAGCAGAGAGGAAGACCAGCCTTTCCCAGCTTAGCAAACACTGCCCAAGGAAAACAAATAATTCTCCTCTCTAAAGGCTACTGCCCCTTCTCTCCTATTTAAGGGCAGATGCAGTGCTATATTTAGAACTAACCAAGTGATTCTCCCAAAAGTGGGGTCAGCCTGATACATAATAAGGGAGTGATATAAAGGCAAAAGAAAAGCATTAGCCTATATGGAGTTTAATACTGAATTTTAATAAAAGACAAACCTTATTCCTTAAAAAAGCAGTTGTCCTTATTTTAAAAGTGGGATTTCTTTCCCCAGCAACACCAAGCACATGGGAAGCAATTGAATGCCAGAAAACAGCTTAAATTTTTTATTTAGAAAAGTTTGAAGTTTTAAAATAATCGGTAACTTAGAAGACCCAGTGAGGAGACACGAACTCCAGAATATTATTAGTAAAGACATGAGATCCCCTTGGTGCTTCAGGCTGTAAAATGAGCTTCCCTATTGCTTCCTTAAGAGCTCTCTGGATGTGAGAATGTCTGCAACATATGAAGGCATACCAGTTGTATAAAACCCCTATTATTTCCATCTCTATTACATCACTAGTCAATCTGAGAGATATTTCTATGTCTTATAGGTAAAGTAGGAAGAATTTAATATGCATAGAGACATAAGCATGCAGGGAAAAAAATACAGCCAAAGCAGTCAGCTCTGTGAGACCTTGGTGGTCCCTGATGGTTCCTGATTATTGCTAACTAAAACGGATGCTTGCTGCCCATAGGGCTCCTAGGTTTCTGCCCAGAAGCTACAAGGCACCACTGTGGTGGCTCTGACATGTCCAGATGGCAGGGGGTAGCAGCACTGGCTCTGCAGAGCTGGTAGGCTTGGGATCAGTCACTCTGCCCCGTTCTGGTGGTAGACAGCCCCACAGGGATTGCATCCGTATGGGGGAAGGGAAGGAAGGGCAGGACCTCTCACAAGGCTTTGTGACAAGGATGAATAATTAATCACCTTCCCCTTATTCTGTCTGGAAATAGGACAACATGCCTGAGAAAACCTGGCTATGTGGCAGACATAATCACACCTCATGACTTAGCCCACAATGACTCAAATAATCAGTGAGTCAGCAACATACAAATGGTAGGGAATTAATTGATCTTAAAATTATTTGAAATAACAAGATCTATTTTCAATTTACTTATACAGAAATCCAGTCATTGTCAAAGTCACTACATGACAATCTATTCCACTGCTTGGTATGTGACACTTTGATACATGAACAATATTATTTTTAAGTCATATATTCTTATGTATCCAGGTAGGGAAGCAGAGCAAGAGGTGGAAAAGCCTTTAAATCACTGATTCTTATCCCATCTGCAGTGTTCATCCAAGTTTCCTAAATAGCTCTGGTAAGGATCTTTCTTACTGTTGTATCATCTAGGGCTACCATTTGCTTGAAACAGACTTCTCCCTTCCTCCCATTGATCTTGAATTATAACTCAGCCTGACAGAATTAGATCTACAGAGACAGACAGAGTGGAATGACTGCATATGCCCTGAATGTAGATGTTGCTTCAGAAGCAGCTGTCAAAGTAATTAGTATGTAATAATCCAGAGCAAACCCACTTTACTTACCCAGCTCCATCTCTTCTCTCCTATTGAATTTTCCTGTGGGAGGTAAAAGGTCATTTTTTAGGAAGACTTTAAAGTTCTCACTACACTCTGCTTTTCGTTTCTCATTCTATATTTATTATCTCTACAGAAATGGAGGCATTTACAGCCTGCTCTGTCTGCCTTTACACTTGAGCAGTCTTCTATTTTAAGTTTTGTTCAGGGTGTGGCTGGATGACAAAAATATGGAAGTGCATCCTAAGGACTGTGGGAAAAATGCCAAAGGCAAGAACAAGCAAGGCAGGAGGGCCAGTCCCAGGCTGCTTCTAGGAAAGACAATAAATACATTCTCCTTCTCTTCACAGACATTACAAAATAAGACAGAAGAGAAAACTGCAATATTGTGTTATTTACTGCTGGTGAAATTTAGTCAGCAAAGCACAAAAAATTGTCTAGCATTTTAACTATGAAATAATTTACATTATATTCCTACTGCCCCCCTAACACAGAAGGTGCCTTCTCCTGATCCTTCCACTTCCCAAATTAAGATCTTCCCTAAGAACTTTTCTAAAGCAGAGGTTTAACAGGGTATCAAAAGGATTACTCAAGCATTGTAAACTTAGCATGTGCTAAAATCCTTCTGTGAATTTGGTATTTTAGAATTACTTCTTTATTTTCTGCTAGCCCCTTGATGTGGGCTGCTTAACTGATACAGGCCTAAGTAATGTCTCAACTACTTCAGCAAAGGGAAAGACAAAGAACTGAAATGGAGCTCGGGAAAAAGAAGAGTTAGCATTTTAGCCATTGGATTAAACATCAAAACAGTAATGAAATGAAATGTAATAGTGTTAGAAGAGGTATGTTTTTAGCCTATAAGGGTGCCTTAATAGTGGCCTTGTGCTTTTATCTCTCTCCAGTTCTGAGAAAGCCTAATGCATCTTTGTATGGCGGCTTCTGAAGCCCAGCTGATATGTTAAGTGCTGATTTCTTCAAATGCTTGTTGCATATTTATAGCTTCACATAGATTAAAAGATTGGTAACTAGCAATGAGGTTCATCATCTCTGCAGCAGTCCTAATTATTCACTCAGCCCTGTGGTGAGGCTTCTAAAGCCATGGAACAATGGATACTGTGCACTGGTGATCTTAGAGCAGTCTCTCTTCACAGTTACCCAAGTCCCAGCATCTCCCTTGGTATTACAAAGGAAAGACAAAAGAGTGTATGCAAATTCAACCACATAACAAATAAATCATGTTCTTTCCTCTTTTGGTGACTTTGGTCAGAAATTCAGGATTATCAGTTATGGGCTCCTCATACAAACCCAAAAGTCAGAGGAGAGTACCAGCACCTGAAAGAATGAACTCAAAACAATTTTGGAGGAACTGCACCTGCTCATAGGGATGAGGTAGCAAGAGAGCAGTAACAGATGCACTTGACTGCTAACAGCACTGTAAATGTGCAGTGGAGCACAAATCCCCAAAGGAAATACACCTTGCTTCTTCTTTAAGTGGGGAGAGAACAAACCCATACTGACTTCTAAGAAGCCTAAGCACTTCTCTCTCTACCTCCTCTTTTCTGCTTATTTTCTAGTTTTTTCCTGATGCATTTTCTCTTATTCTACTAGAACTTCCTGATTTTCTGTTTCAATGCCCAACTTGCAAATATTTTAAGGCTGGTTTCATGCAGCTGAAAACTGTCAAAAGCTTCTACTACTCTTCACCAAAATGAGACTATACTGTGTGGAGATGAGACCAGAGAACATTTAAGTAATTTGGAGGAGGAGGAGGAAAATACACTTCCAACTAAGGGAAGGGTGTACAACTCCCAGGAGAGAGGACAATGGCAGCTGAAGGAAAACAAAACAACAGCTACAAAACCCCATTACAAAACATTAGATGTAAGATGCTTTAAACAGCAAGACAAGGATTTTCAATCAGCAATTCATCTGCACTAGACTGAACTGAATCCAGAACATCAAACAATTTTAGCATAAGTCTCTGAACAAACACTAAAATACCTGAGCTTACAAAATGCGGGGATTTTTTCCCTGCAACATAAGGCAAAATGAATCTCTTAGTGAGTATCCTCATTTATATCTAAGACAAACACACCACTGAGCTACAACTCACTGAGTTACAGCAAATCAATTATTTTTTAAGATACCTAAACAGTAATGTGTCCCCCTGCTGCCCAAGAAGCCACTATAAAGCCCATCAGAGTCAGTGCTAAGGTTTTACTGACTCAGGAAAGCTCAGATTCATATCCTTCTTGATTTAATATCAGCTCAGTGGCATCTCTTCATTTACCTTTCCAATGACACCTGTACAAAGACAAGGATCATAAAGATGTCTGTCTTATCCTGGTATATTTATTCCCGTGTCACAAAACACACTTGGCAGATACCTGCTGCTGCAATAGTTATCTTTATCAACTAACCCCAGGATGACCACCAGCACATTAAATCTAGAGAGAACCACAGGCTGTAAGAAGACAGAGACAGGGATTAACACTGCAGTGGTGTGGCCCAGAGATTTTGCCACACTTGGAAATGAAGGCAAGGCAGCTGCCCTCCAAAATCTACCATTAAGCAGCACCATTCAAAGCCTGTTTTAAAGTCCTCAGGTTTCAGTAGTTGTCAGCTGTGGGGGTTACTTCTCATAACAGCATTTACATACAGGATTGACGTCAGACAAGCACAGACAACTGAGGCACAGAATCAGAGAATGTTTGAGGTTGGAAGGGACCCCTGAAGGTCATCTTATCCAGCCCATTTCTCCAACAAGGCTACTTGGAGCTGCTTGTGCAGGACCACATCCAGATTTTTAATATTTCCATAGATGAAGACTTGTAGTTTTGGCTGTGGTAAAATTAATTTTCTTCCCAGTGCCTGATATAGAGCTGTGATTTGGATTTTTTCTGAACATAGGGTTGATAATAGACATTTTTGTTATTGATGAGCAGGGTTTACACTGAGCCAAGGCCTTTTCTGCTTTTCATGCTGTCATGCTAGTGAGGGAGCTGGGGGTGCATGGGAGGTCACAGCCAGGACAGGTTTATAGTCTGGAATATTCCTGACCAAAGGAATATTCCAGACTATAAAACATCATGCTCAGTATATAAAATGGAGGAAAGAAAGAAGGGAGAAGGGGGGGACATTTGGAGTGTTGACATTTGTCTTCGAAGTAACTGCTGAGTGTGATGGGGCCCTGCTGTCCTGGAGATGGCTTAACAACTGCCTGCCCTTGGGAAGCAGTGAATTCCTTGGTTTGATGTGCCTGTGTGTGCAGCTTTTGGTTTTCCTGGTAAACTGTCTTTATCTCAACCCAGGAGTATGTTTACCCTTCCAATTCTCTCCCTGATCCTGCTGGTGGGAGTGAGCAAGCAGCTGTGTGGGTTTTGGCTGCTGGCTGGGGTTAGACCATGACAAGAATACAAAACCTCTCTGGGCAACCAGGGCCAGCTCTTGGGTTCTCTCACAGTGGGGAGCGGAGACAGGGGGGAAAGTTTTCTAATGTTCATAACCTCTGTGTTTGAGTTTGTATCTCTGACTGGAACTGACTCTGGTTCTTTCCCCTTCTCTTGAGCTGGCAGAAGCTGAAGGTCACTGGTGAAGGCACAGACATGACACCCTCCAGGTTCACAGGCACACACACATTTGCTGTCTGGTTGCCTACTCTCTGTCTGTGTCAGTGCTTGCAGCAAACAGATGTACACTCTCATGATGGCTGATGTTTCAGGCACCCCACACCCATGGGTGCCCCCAGATAGCTATTTGTAGAGTATAAGGGTATCTAAAACCCCCAGTCTGACACCAATATCTGGCATCCAGTCCCCCCAGTAACTGGCAGTCAGTCCATGCAGTACTGACAAACATGGATGAAGAGTGAGATAGTTAAGCGAGGTTTGAATGAAGACAGAACAGACTCTGGTGATCAGGCACAGTGCTCATTCATATAGGTGTACTTTATATGCAATCAGCCCCTTGATAGCCTTTTCTGGGTGATCCTCTGTTAGCTCCTCTGATTTCTTCCCCTAAACATTTCTTCATCACTTTATGCAGGTCTACCAACTCTCACACCTCTGGTCCAGCACTCAAGATCTTCGCTTACCCCATCTCAACATCTCCAGGTATAATCTTCTCACATTCCACATATCCTCACATATTTCTCAAACAGATAATGAGAAATTATCTGCTCCTGTTTCACAGAGGAAAAGGAGAAGGAAAGGAATACATACAGATCACACAGCAGCACCTGCATTATGAGTCCAACATGAAGCTGACATCAAAGCCTCAAATGGTATCAAGTTCAGGCATATCCTTCTATTCAAGGTCATTGAACTTTTTATGGCATCTCCACAAGTTCATGTCACTGAAAGCTCATAGCTGTGATGTCCCATGCCACACAATATACTGCCTGACATATATGATCATTACTGTACCTTAGAATAATAAGCTTTTACTGTATTCCTTGGTAACTCTCATTACAAAAATTATATTTTTTTTTTATTTCAGAACTAAATTACTTAAATCCACAACAGCTCCAAAAAATGAAGATCTGACAACATTTCCCTGTAAATGGGCAAGAACTATTGCAAATGCAGATCAGAAACAATTTTCTTAAGGAGTTATGTCAGCTGGACCCCTTAATTCCTGTTCCTCACAATTGCTGGATATCTTTGATTCTGTAGTTGCTATAAGCAAAAGAATGAGCTTACCATAGGTAGATATAACAAGAAGTGTGGTAAGACTGATGGTCTCAGGCAGGCCCCAAATTTACAACTTGGATAGATTTTTCATATTTTTAGTAAGAACAAATAAAGAAACCACTGTTTAGCAGGAGTGTTAATGAACCACACTGATTCTTCTCCAACTGCTCAGTAGCTGCTTCTCCAGGTCTTCAAGAGCAATGCCATAGTGGATAAAAAATGAAGCAGGACTTCATTACATCTTCATACTGAAGAGACCTACTTGATTATTCCATCCCAATGTGCAACTACTGTTTCTGTCCATGGTCCATATAATGGTGCTTCAGGTCAAGCCACCTTTGGAGGTCTCCAGTTCTCTCCATTACTGCTGCTGCTCCTCCTGCTCAGCAGTGAGTATTCCTAATGGGCAGGTTTTGCTAAACTCTTTGTCCATGCCGTTTCACTGATTATTTAAGCTTCTCACTCTTTGCCATTAAGTTGTCTAAATCAGTCATCCACTATTGTCCTTGATTCATTTCACATAGAGTCAAAGACTCATTTCATTTCAAAGGGTGCTTTTACCCAAATAAAAACTGTAGAATTCCCCACTCAAACACTGTTCACATTAAAACAAAACTTAGAAAAGTTATTCTTAATTTGTTCTCTTTTTTTCATCATTCATCCAGACTAGGTCTTGTTTCACATACTGGCCTGCTGAGTATTCCTCTGCAACTGTTTTTAAATCACAAGGTAATGTTTACAATACTGATTGAAAAAATTGCAGATATAAGTACCTATATTTTGATTTCTACCTTACTGATATCTGAATCAAACAATTTTTCTTTTATTGTTAACTTTAATCTGAGATATATATGTGTTCCAGATACACAGATAGCTTGAGATGGCAGTAGAGTTTTTTTGCACCACCTGTCTCTTTTACTCTGATTTTCTACTGCAATTAGGCAGCATTAGGTACCACCAGCATCTGGTATCTACTGTAACATATCCTAAATAAATGCTAGGCAGATTCAGAGAGCTGCAAGACCAAAGCAGGCTTTCATCCAGCTTAATAAATATCTTGAGGCTTACGTCACATCAGAACGGCACAGAATGTAAAGCTCTGAATGCTTAGGACAGCTGTCCTCCTTCCCTGCCTCGGTGGCCTTTCTGATTACACTTGTACCCAATCCCATCCACTGGCAGTGTTTCCCAAGTGACACAAATACTGCAGCAGCACAGGAGATGAAAAAATCTTGAGCTGAGTGTGGTCGTCAAGATGTCTGGGTATTTATGACAGGGCAACAACAGCAACATCACAACATCACAGAAACCATTGAGGTTGCCTAGAATCCCAGTAAGTTCAGTGACTGATAGATTGCTGTTCTTTATTTGACAAAGGAACCCAAATCAGCTACCTGGAATTTCTAGTGCATAGGAACTCTTGACTGGACACCACACAATTGATAAAACATAGGGTTAAAACACCAGCTGGCTGAAGTACTTGTACTATAAAAGGAAGTAGGTCCTAATTTGGATGTATCCAGGAATTAATCCTTACTTATTACTCACACTTTTCTCCAACTCTTATGTTTACCGTATGTAAAAAAAAGTGCCTTTTTTCATTTAAATTTGCATAGAATTACCTTCCACACAGTAGTTTTTTGCTGCCTTCTGAGATTTTAACACAGTATTTTCTTCCTCTGAAGGTGCTCACATACTAACCCTCCTCAAACTTCACATTCCCACTGCTATTTCACTGCAATTGCTAGACAGAATATTGGCTTCTGACTGTATTCTGTCATTGCAGCCTACTAGCACAAAGAAGTCAGGACTTCTGTGAACAAAGTAGAAAAAACCAAATTAAAACAAGTTTGAGTTTTACATGTTTATATAATTGTAATTTTCCAGATGTGTGAAAAAAGAGAATGATTCTTTGAAGATATTGCAAACAGGCAATGAATTAACAAGGAAATTGGAACTATGTGTTGACATAATAGTGAACAGTCACCTGGAGATGAGAGACAGACATAGGTCATGGTAAACATTAGCAGTGAAAGAAATAGTTTGCAGTGGCACCTTATCAGAAGTGTGCCTTTGTGCCTTTCTCCAACTTTTTATTATATTTAGTGTAAAAGAATTGTGCTGTTTTTTCTAGAGTTGAGATTTGCCTATCATTACCTTCCATGCAATAATTCATGTCAAAGAAGCAGTATGAACTTTCCAGCAGTGTGTCTTTCTGGCCAAGAAGGCCGGGTGTATTAGGACGAGCATTGCCAGCAGGTCACAGGGGTGATCCTGCCCCTGTGCTCAGCCCCGGTGAGGCCACGTCTGGAGTGCTCTGTCCAGCTCTGGGCTCCTCAGGACAAGAGAACCATGCAGCCCCTGGAGCAGGTCCAGCAGAGGGCTATGAAAATGATTAAGTGCCTGGAACATCTTGTACAAGGAAAGGGTGAGGGAGCTGGGACTGTTCAGCCTTGAGAAGAGATGACTGAGATAGATATAGGTATCTGAAGGGAGGGTGTCAGAGGATGTTTCCAGGCTCTGGTCAGTGATGCCCCGCAATAGGACAAGAGGCAGAAACTGATGCACAGGAAGTTCCACCTGAACATGAACTCCGCATGAACTCCTTAACTGTGCAGGTGACTGAGCACTGGAACAGATTGCCCAGAGAGGTTGTGGAGTCTTCTTCCCTGGAGATATTCAAGAACCATTTGGGCACTATTCTGTGCCGTGTGTTCTAGGATGGCCTTGCTTGAGCAGGGAGGTTGGACCACAGGATCTACTGTGGTCCCTTCCAATGACCCATTCTCTGATTCTGTGATTCTGTTACAAAAAAATAATATTCCAGAAAGAAGTGTGTAGGAAAAGGAAACTTACCAAAAGGACACTTTAGGATTATGATATTTTCAGAAGTTTTCTGGGAAATGCTAATTAAGCAACCTGCATTGCCTTCCTTAACTGTAATATAAAAGCTTTGACTTGAGCTTCAGCTTTGTGTCTATAAAAAGATAAATATCCTTTGTAGAGTTTTTTTTTTCCTGCTTAATCCCAGGTTTAATTAATATAAAGATGTAAAGAGGATAAAGCTGATTGTGATAGCTGCTGCTGAAGACACTTCCCAACAGCTTGGATGATCATGTCTTTGCAGGAGTCATGAAAGAAGAGAGTAAACAGAGGCCTGTGTAAGAGAAGATAAGAGCTCTGTTCTGGACTTGGTGAGTTCAGATGGGCAACAAAATATGATGTCTGGTTTTCTGTGCACTTTTGATCAATAACACACTTTAAACTCATATATGATACATGAGGAACAGAAATACTGCCTTCATTTTTCAGCTGGAAAAAAAAAAATACAGCACTGAAAAAAGAACAAATGACTTCACATGTAATCTCCCTAACAGCAGAAGGGAATGTATGTGCAGTGTTACTCCCTTTCTAATGGAAGTATGACAGGAATTTCCTGATGTGCCACATACCCTGGGAAACAATTGTGCCTCATGACAGCCACATAGAAATAGTCCACTAAAGCTCAGTTCTCAGGTTATTACCTATAGAGCAGCTATCTCAACAGTTGACTTCTGATTTGCTGTGTGCCTTATTCATTATTATTGTTTGCTATTCCACCTCCTCCCACTTCCCCATACCTCCCTTAATAATTCTCAAAAAGAAAGAAAAGGGAGATTTCCACATGTCCCATCATTAGTGCCAGCCCAGAAGATGAGACAGTGACCAGGAAGACAATGCCACTATCTCTCACCACTCAGACATGCAACAAGCAGGGTAACACACAACTTACCAACATATCTAATAATGACATCCATCAGTCTTCTGATGGGTCTCTCTACAGCCAGTCAAACCTCCTGCTGATAGAACTCACAGCCACTTGGAACCTGGTAGATGGATTCTGGTCCTGAAAGCAGCCCTCCACATCCAGCCCTTCTGAATTCATAGCTGCAGAGGTGCCATATTCTTCCCATACAGGACTTGACCTAAAATTGGGTAAGAGGATGTAAATTGCTCTGGGGAACAGCACAACACATGCATTTGCTTTGTTCTTTAAATCTTTCCTAGGGACTTAATATTTGCTGTAGACAGGGCAAGGACACCAAATGTACCATTAGGGCTGGTATAATAAAGTCATTCTTATGTTAGGACAAAACTTATGAAATATGCACCAGGGACGTTAAGGAGGAAAAGGCCAAAGTATTGATCTATATTCCAGAAGCTAATGAACACTTGCTTGGTGAATGTAATCTGTTGAAAGAAAATAATAGAAAACAGCAGCCAAGTAAGGAGGAAAGATAAATCATTGTGTATGACAGAGATCTGAAGAGGAACCAAGTACGATGACATCTTTCTAGACAGATACATTATAGCTAAAGATCAACACCAAAGATCAACAACTTCCTCCAGGAAATAATTTGAACAGCAGCTAAACAAACACAGCTGCCTGTAAGAGTTCTTTAAAATTAATAATATCCAGAATCTCCTCAGATTTCTTTAAAACATTCAAGGGAGTTTCATGATTTGATAATTCTGGCCACCATTTACAAGACTACCAACTAGTATTTCATTTACCATACTTGGAATAATTGTTATGTGCATTATTAAAATTTGCATATGTAAGTGTTTTCACTGACATACCATGACAATGATTAAGGGATTAGAGCAACTGATATACAGGGAGAGGATGAGGAATCTTGGCTGCTTATCCTGGAGAACAGAAATGTCAGGGGATTTTATGAATGTGTATGAATACCTAAAGGGAATGTGTAAAGAAGACAGAACCAGGTTCTTTCTAGTGATGCTCAGGAATGTGATAAACTGTAGATTGGCCTTGGGGGACTGAGATGTGGCCAAGGGCAGGGCAGGAGGAGGCTCTTATTAATTCCAAGTTACATTTGGGAGGGAAAGTTGGTGAAAGTCTCCTCCACACATCTGACTTTTTTTCAAACACATTACATTGTGTTGGCCATCAGTGAAATTGCTTTCATCAGGAAATGTCTACTGCCTTCCTTATACCACAGAATGTAGCATTTGGTGAGTAAGGAACCCAAAATAACAGAGCAAGGTTTCCATGATATAGTATTTGCCTTTAGTCAACTGGTCCATTCAGATGCTGGATTTTATTTTAAAGCTTCATTTAAATTCTGCAACACATTATGACTCACAAACTCCAGTTTCAAATAGGCGTCAGTGATTTCAATATTGCAAATTATTTAAATTTTATGCTGTATTGTAGTGATAAATATCAAACTTCATATTGAATATCGTATTTATAGTATATGAAATATTAGCTTACATTCAACAGATAAGTACATCTGTGGATATTGAATTGCTAGCAAAGGTTTCTCAGGTCCAAGGAGGACTTTCAGGCCACAATGAAGTTGTACTTACATCGTTTATGAATTCTTAAGATACGCTTCTGTCTTCCCTTTGGCATTGGGAAAGTGCAGGACAGCAGATCAGCCATGGGTGGGGGGCCCAACCCGTACCATGGAGCTTGAGGAACAGATGAGAGGGCAGCCATGGGCCAGGGGAGTGTCTGGATGTGAGGCTGCTCCCACCAGCCTTGTACTGCTATTGCCAGTGGCTCTGAGACCGAGGTCAGAATGAAAAAAGTTTTAAACCATTTTCCAAAGGTCTCCTCAGAGACAGCCTGCCCTCTGAGCTGGAGACAGCCACAGCCCCTGGCCGTGCAGCTCCAGGTTTAGCACTCTGCCCTGCATCTGCCCATCCCCTCCTCCCTTTGCTGGTATGGGGGGTCTGGGGCTCTGCTCCTCTGCTGCAACTCCTCCTCTTTGGTATTGACTTCCACATGGAATAAAAAGGGACTGAATTTTCCCTCTCTGAATGGCTATTTTTGACACTGCTCCCAATCTCTTTAAAATTTGAATATTTCATCTGGAAATAGCTCACCTAGGAGACCATACAGAATAAACCAGGGATGTGACACTCAATACAGGCAACAGAAAAACATTCATTTATCATTAGTATCAATACTGTTTCAGTTCAAGGACTTTTTCTGAAATTCAGAAATCAGAGTGAAAAAGACATTTGCTATCTAGTGGAATATATATATTTGTGATACAAAGTTTCTCTCACAAACAAGATCTATTTCCTAAAAATCGTATCAGCATTCACCTCTGTCAGACCTTCATGCCTTTCCTGGGGAGTTGAGCTAGGTCAATTTTTGTTCGGTGTAATGGGACTTACGAGACCATTCCAGCTGCTGTAACTCCAGCACTGTGCTTCAGATCATTTATTCTGAAAGTAGTTTTTTCCAGGATCATTTATTTTGGAAACTATTTTAGTCCTTACAGGCTGAGAAACACAGTTAAGGAAAAAAAAATAATTTGGAGCTTCTCCAGGATTTGCACAGAGATAAATTTACACAAAGATCTTTCCCACTCTCCACATGACTCCTGAGACAGCATAAAACTAACCTAGGCTAACAAAATAGGTAAGCGTGTGTTATTAAAAGGATGCTGCCAATACAAGCTAAAGAACAAAAGAAAGAGGCTGAAAACCAATAAAAATCGCTATTTCATACTAAAACACACTCACATACCGTATTTGGAAATTTTCCATCCTTTATAAATAGCAGACCAAAGAGTCAGATTTTCAAGGCATGGAAAGCTACTCCATTTGTCTTTTCCACACACATGCTGAATTTAAAAAGAAAAAAAATAGGCTAAGAAAGAATAACTGAGACAAAGAGATGTTCAAGGTCAAGAGTCAAAGTGTGAAAAGGCTTCTTTCTCAAACATGGTCTTTTTATTTCAGCCAGACTCTCATTTATCTTCTGACATTTCTACCTTGGGAATTTCATTCATAGTTTAAATAACCCCACTAAGCAGCTTAATAAAAACAATCAGCCTAACCTTTATAAAATAACTTTTTTGCAAAATAACTCTGTTACACAAATGCAGGAGTACCCAATCTCTGTCCCTTATGATGCTCTCTGAAGATACAGATAGCACAAAAACACTTCAGAAAGTGTTTTATTTGGGTTCATCTTAAATTGAAAGACTACTAGCTATATTACAGACACTGTCTTCAAAACAGCTAGTTCTGTAAAATATATTTGCCAGAGAAAACAGCTTTGCTCTTACCAGATAGGTTAGCTATTTCCTTCTTTCTTTTTCTTTTTATTTTTAAAAGGCAAAATATTAGACAGCTGTGGCCACATATTTTGTCTAGCTACTCATCTTACTCCCTTGGGCTACTCTGAATAACTTAACTGCAATTGAAATCCAAATTTGGCTCACTAAATTCATTTGACAGATGAACTAGAAAAATGTCATTTGTAAAAGTAACTTGGATATAGCCATAAAACCTTTTTTCATTTATCAAGACATTTTCTTTTCCTAATAAATACATATAACAAACAGGTCCTCTCTGAACATGGTTACCCTTGTAGCATCTGGCATATGAGCACTTCTGTCAAGTCAAAATACAGATTTTAAATGTTTGGCTCTGACAGACCTTTTAGTGTGATTGGAATTTTTTCTATCTTCAAGTTTACATAAGAAGCCTCTTAGCTTATGGGTAACTTCACAGAGTAATACTCAAATCTTCATGTCACCAATGGCTGCAGCACACTCAGTGAAATAATACAGCCATTCCATTAATAAAAGAAATGCAGGACTACAGAGAAGGAATTGGTGATTTCTCTTCTGTCCTCTCCTCTTATCTTTTCTTTTCTACTTTTTTTTTATTCCCCATAATTAGGGTATGCCTCCACTATGTTATGAAAATCCCTTGGCACAAAATGCAAAGTAACATTGTCTTTGTAGAGAGAAATTTTAAAAAATTACAGCAGGGCCAGAATGAACAAATAATAATTTCATTTGTGATTATTAAACTCTGTAGGGAATTTTTGTATCAGCTAATTTTCCTGCTTTTCATTTCTCAGCAGCACAAATAAAGTTGTCCTTATTGCTGCTCAGTAGAAGCCACTACCCACTAGATGGGGCCCCAAGGCAAGAAGTTCTCAGCTCCCATTGCCAGACTCTGAGAAGCTGCATTTCCAGAGGAGAATTATTATAATAAGGGCAGAAGGGTACTTAAATTCTACTAGCACTTATACCAGAGGGAAAGCACAGACCCTCTACCACACAAATTCTACCTAAACCCACCATTATTAAAAGGTGGGGGAAGGTCCCTGTATTTCACCAATAAAATCCAGAAGATTTTTCACATAACTGGATCTGACTACACAGAATTATGGCTACACCTAGTCGCAGGGGAGAACAAACACAAAATCACCTGTAACAAGTAGCAGCATGTGTTTCCTCCCTGTTGGTCCAGACAACAGCAATGCCACCATCCCTTACGAAAATATATTTCCAACAAGCTACAGTCCTCAGAGACACTTCAGCTCTATCTTGGTCTGCTGGGAACTCAGCCTCTCACAAAAATGCATAAGCTTCCCTGCTCAGATTCTGCTTCACAGATCTGCAGAAAATGTTGACCTTTGCATGTTTAGTGAAAGAAGGGGGTCACAAAACAAAAGTCTCTGCACTTCAGACCCAGAGACATAACCACTGATCCAAGACAATATTGTTATTTCTATTCACTTCGATGCACAACTGTTTCTCATTTAATCCATTCAAAGCTGATTCTCAGCTGATGATTTACCACCTTGAATGCAACTGTCCTATAATAATGTGAGTGCAGACTGCTATTATATAGCTTATCCCCCCTGCAGATGTGCCTGAACGCATTACCATGGACTGTCTATACTGTCAGTGGAGAAAGCCTCTCCACAAATGCAATCCATCCCATTCCAAAGTAAAATTTGTCCTCCTAGGATAAGTAGTTCAGACATAGGTGCCAAAGTGGCAGAGATCTTAGAGGTGTGCAAAACCAGCCCCTGCATCTACTTCTCAGAGGAGACATTATTCTTAGCTTTGTGTTTACAGCACATGCAGTAAGAACATGAGCTTTTTTCTCCGATTCATCAGATTTGCAAAGTAATTTTATTTTTTATTTTTGTATATCATCGCTGCACAGCAGCAAGTGCAGTGATGGGCAGCAGCCCCCAGGCCCGTGAAGACAACTTAGACTTGTTCATGCCAAAATGGATAACAGCCAAGCTGAGGCTTCCTGAGTTATTATCCTGTATATGTCTGCCTGGATCAGACCCTGGAGTGGCAGCCTTCTCTAAAGGCAGCTTCTGAAGCTAGAACACACTGGCTACTCATCAAGCTTCATCTGTCAGATGGATCATCACCTCTAACATTAAAAATAAAAGAAGGATAGTCATAGAGGGTGACTCCCTTCTGAGGGGAACAGAGGGCCCCATATGTGACTCTCTTCTGAGGGGAACGCTGGACCCACCCCACAGAGAGCTCTGCTGCCTCCTTGGGGCCCAGGTATGGGATATCAGCGAGAGACTTCCTGGGCTGACTCACCCCTCCAATTATTACCCTCTGCTGATACTCCAGGCTGGCAGCGATGAGATTGAAAAGAGAAGTGTCAGGACAATTAAAAGGGACTTTAGGGCACTGGGTCAAGTGGTTGACAGGGCAGGAGCTCAGGCAGTGCTCTGCTCAGTCCTCTTGGTGGCAGAGAAAACAGTGAAAGGAATAGGAGAGCCTACATTATCAACAAGTGGCTCAAGGGTTGGTGTCATCAGCAGAATTTTGGGTTCTTTGATCATGGGGCAATACTGTTGGCTCCTGGCCTGCTGGAACTGGATGGGCTCCATCTCTCTGTTAAGGACAAAAGGATTTTAGCTCATGAGCTGGCAGAACTCATTGAGAGGGCTTTAAACTAGGTTTGAAGGGGGAAGGGGATGCAGCTGGGCTGGCTGGAAGGAGGCCCAAGCGTGGTAAGCCTGCCCAGCTGAAGTGCATGTACACTAATGCACACAGCATGGGTAACAAACAAGAAGAGCTGGAGACCATGGTGTAGCAGCAGAATTGTGATGTAGTTGCCATCACAGAAACGTGGTGGGATGACTCTCATGGCTGGAGTGCTGCACTGGATGGCTACAAGCTCTTCAGGAGAGACAGGATAGGGAGAAGAGGTGGAAGGGTGGCCCTTTATATTAGGGAGGCGTTTGATGCCATTGATATTGAAACTAATGATGACAAAGTTAAATGCCTATGGGTGAGAATTAAGAACAAGGCTGACACCCTACTGGGAGTCTGTTGTCGTCTACTCAGCCAGGGAGGACAACTTTCAGGAGAGACAGGATAGGGAGAAGAGGTGGAAGGGTGGCCCTCTATATTAGGGAGGCGTTTGATGCGATTGATATTGAAACTAATGATGACAAAGTTAAATGCCTATGGGTGAGAATTAAGAACAAGGCTGACACCCTACTGGGAGTCTGTTGTCGTCTACTCAGCCAGGAAGGACAACTTCTGTAGCCATGATATTATGAAAAATCCTTTGCTGGGATTTTTCCTCTCCTGAGAAGCTGAGGAGCCTCAGGAGAGAAATGTAAACAATTACTATCTGCTGCTGTGGAATGCAACAGGTGCATCCATGATTGGTCCATGTGGATTGTTTTCCATTGATGACCAATCACAGCCACCTGTGCCAAGGCTGTGAGCAGTCACAGGATTTTTGTTATTCTATTCTGTTCTCTTCTAGTTGTAGCCTCCTGATCTCTCTGTTCTTTAGTATAGTCTCAATGTAGTATTTTAATATAATATTTAACATAATAAATCAGCCTTCTGAAATGGAGTCAAGCCTCGTGTCTCAACACGTGGAGAGTCCACAACAAACTTCCACCACAATTGTCCACCAACCAGGTGGACAACTTATTCTATAAGCAGCTGGAGAATGTTTCAGGGTCACCAGCCCTTTTTCCTTTACGTGACTTGAACCTACCAGACAGCTGCTGAGAGCTTAATACAGAAAAAAATAGGCAATCCAGGAAGTTCTTAGTGTGTGTGGAGGACAGAATGTATTTTGGCCACAATAACCCCCTGCAGCATTACAGGGTGGGAACGGTGTGGCTGGACAGAAATATAGGTTGGATATGAGGAAAAAGTTATTTACAGAAGGAGTGATAAAGTAGTGGAATTGGCTGCCTGGGGAGGTGGTGGACTCACCATCTCTAGATGTATTTAAAAAAAGACTTGACGTGACACTCTTTGCCATGGTTTGGTTGAGGTATTTGGTCATGGGCTGGACTTGATGATCTTGAAGGGCTCTTCCAACCCAGTGATTCTGTAATTCTGTGGTTCTGTGAAGCTAACAGGAGGTTCCCAGGCATGGTAATTGAGTCATCAACACTTTAACAGTATTTAAATTCCTCTCTTTTGGACTATAAGACATAGTGCTTTCCCAGATAATTCCTGAGTACAGGCAGGATTCAGCCTGAGCAAAGCATCATTGCCCATGGTGGTTTGGTGGCAGTCCTCCTGCACTACTAGGAGGTAAAATAGCTTTATAGCACAGTATAAAGTAGTCCTAGGGATGCCAGTAGTTCTAGGGATCAACCATGACAGCCATAACCCTGTTCATTTTAATAGTATATAGACATATATATGTATGTATGTATCTACATCTACCTATCTATCTATATGTCTGACAATACCAGAATCTGGTAGACTTAAAAATAGAGCAGTTGCTGAGAATGAAAACTGCTAAGCAGTATTGGAGTGAGGGCAGGGAAGAGGCAAGTACCACAGGAGCAGTATAAAGGTGAAGCAGCGTGGGCATACTATGGCAGGGTCACTAACCCTCTTGAAAGTCTGTAATTGTAGCAGAGGAGAACAGCATACAATAAGGGAAGTGACAAATTTCAAATGAAGGAATGGAATCATTAAAGTATAAACTCAGGGTTTAACTGGAGCAAAGAAACTAAAACAGACAAAACTTGTCTATATTCACACATAGGCTGGCTCAGGAGAAGGAACATGAAGTCCAGATAAAACTGTATATTTGTGGTGACAAAAATAGGAAAGTGATTCTGAACAGGCAAGCCTGGAAGAGCCACTCATTCCTGATGACAGCTAAGCCTTCTTCAGGAGCTGTGCAGAGTAGCACGCTGTGCAGTGTGCACACTGAAGAATGCCATCTCTGCTTTACAGCGCTTTCAAAACAGACTCTCCTCCCATCCAGTAATATAAGGAAGGGGGAAGGAGATCCATTACTTCATCCTCATGTATGTGGCAGCTTTTCTTTGCTGCCTCCTCCGCTTCATCTGCCACTGCTTTAAGTCTGCCCACTCTCCCCCTTTCACATGGCTCTAGTACAGCTCTGTGTCAGATATTCCTTCATCACCTGCGTGCCTTGTTTTGCCAAGGTCACTTTCTCACATGACATTATCAATTGTTCTTTCTCCTCACATCCTTTTCATGAAGCATTTAATCAATCAATCAATCAGTCAATCAGTCAGTCAACCATTTTCCATGTTTGTTATCCTCTTTGCGGGCTTTTCAGTCTCCAAGTTATTTTTCTCCTGTGCTTTATTAGACTACAGTCTGCTGAGCTCTCTCCAAAGTTCAGCATGAGATTACATGTGAGTGGGTGAGCCCATAAGCTCTCAGACTGTGCTCTCAAGATAATTAGAAGCATATATTGTTAGAAACATGGCATCATTGCTTAGTAGTACATACTTAATAGTACTGTATGACCTAAAGACACTTCTAGAACTTACAAAATACAGAGTAATGCATTTCAGGTATTGAGATTTTTAGTAATAAACAAATAAAAAATAAGGAGGTGTTGCAACTTTAGGTAGATTAATGGGACTATTACTGCCTTAACACATTTTTCATATTATCCAGCCTGAATATTTCTAGTAGGAGAGTAAGCAAAAGTTAATCTGATTTCTTTCTGCATTTCCTAAACAAAGAGCAATTATTGATAGTGCTCTTTTACATAATTAAAGACTTTACATGTCCCCTACTCAGAGTTTCCTTTCCTAAATCGAACACAGCCAGTGCTCTGAAACTTCCTTCATTTCCCAAAACTCATGTTGCTTCCCTCTGAACTCCCTCCACTGAATGTACATTTCCACTTGAGGGCAATGCCTGAAAGTAGGTGCAATATTTCAGCCAATCTCACCTATGCAATTAATCCTCATTTTACAAATAATGCTCCTGTTCAGACTTTTAGCTAAATGGCAAATTTCTCCTTGGTGTGTGACAAACTCACATGGTAACCCAATATCCTTTGTTTTCTCATACTATCCTGAGGGACTTGATGGAATTCTGTCACCTGGACAGCTGTACCCTACCTCTATTTCACATTTAATTCCACATTCACAAGAGAAGCATTTTGTGTCATTCATTACTTTTGCTCAGGATGTGAAGGGAATGCCTTTCTTTTTCACTCCATTTAGGAATAGCCCACATCTTTCTTCCTGTGCTGCAGAGCCCTTGCTTTTTGCAATACCTGCATTACTTCATCCCCAGAAGAAGATGCATACTGAGCCACTCTGTCTGATAAAGCACTACTGGAGAGCGCTCCTCCTTGTTCTCATGAAGCTCATTTTTATTGCCAGCCGTGGCATATGGGAGGAAAGACACACTCAGGCTCCATGTGGGTGACACAAACTGTAGGATCCGATGAGGAAGCAGGAGGAAACTGATACATTTGTTACTACAGGGCCAGGAGCAACATGACACAGACCAAATGGCTACACCAGGAATAGTGTCCAGGACCTTGTCCAGAAAGAAGAGATTAAATAGACTATATGGCATTAAAAAATAAATTTAAAAAACCCCAAACCCAGAACAAAACAAAACCAAAACCCCATCAAGCTTATTTCAAGCATCACGTTGCCTAAATAGTCTGGGAATGGGATAAGAAGAAAACCAACCCTTCATTAAGTCCAGGAGATTAACGACTGAATTTTGAGTTTCTTCCCTGAAACCACCAGAACAAGATCTGTCAGAGGAATAAGATGTTCAGATCAACAGCCTGAGCTCACTCTGGGCACCTGAAAAGCCAAACGGGGCATATGAGTTACTTGCTGCCCACCTGGACCATCATGTACCACACAAAGCAGTCTCAGGTGAGTCTCCCTGAAAACTGCATAGCTCAGTCATAGCCTGAGTGAGGAAAAGCAAGATCTGCATCTACCAAAATATTCACACCTTTTGTTACAGTTCTGGATATACTTCACTTTCTAGTTAAGAGACTTCGCATCTTCTTGTTGCTGCACCTTCAGTTCTATGATTTACTATTTGCCATCTTTGTGCTGCCTTCCTTTTACAGCATTGCAGTCAGTTTCTCCAACACTGTTCTGCAATTCCCTATATATTTTCAAAGCTTCTTTCCTTGTGAAAGAGGAAAAAACCATAAAGCTAAGGCATTTCATTCAGTTCTAACCTGTTGGAGCAAAGTTATCAAGAAAATACACATTTTTAATATATCTACAAGTCATTAAATGAGATTTTCTCCCTGCAGTATTTCTCTTTCTGTGCCTGTCTGCAAATATGGCACCACTGTGGCACGGACATATGCTGAGTTTCCACATGGAATAATCTAACTGAATCCCACAGGTGACATTTGATCAAATTACACTAAAAAAAGACCTGTTCTTCATTGTCTCACCTGGATACAGCATTTCAGCAGTAAGACTATGCTGGCACAAACTGTTAAGAAAAGCACAAGCATCTGCTGACACAGCAGCTATTCTACTTAATGTTCAAGGATATTTTATATGTATTTATGAAGAAAGATAATGTGTGTATGGTAGTATACAATACTCTTTAAGCATTGGTAAAGCTATTCAAATGCAGAAAAAACCTCAAGGTCACACAGAATAATGACTTTGATGAATTGTTTAAGGTTTTAAAGACAATTTTTATGTAAGATGCAGTGACCGCTCTGAACAGCAGAGGACATTTAGTTACTGCAACTTGTGTCTTGAATGGTATCCAGAGAGAAGAACAGTGGGACCAGTGAGGAAACTCAGTCTGGGCACAGGCAGAGAGAAAGGCTCTTTTGTGTGGCAGCAGAGGCAGAATCCCAAATGCTCATTTTCACACACGGACAAAGGAGGAAGGGAAACATTTATCTCTTCTTTTTTTTTTTTTTCTAATTTTTTTCCAAGGTCTGCAGCACAAAATCCCTCCTAGGCAAGCTGTCAACAAGGAGGAAGCATCCTGTGTGCAGGGGCCCAGCCTGGCAGATTAGCAGTGTCGCTCACCGCAAACCTGACGCAGCAAGAGAAGCTGCTGTGAGAGGACACAGCAGAGGAGAGCTCTGAGAGCTGTGTAAGAAAATAACAGATACAGCTGCCACTCTAATCATTGCACCAAGTTTCCAGTGATGGCCTCATTTTGCCATGCCAGTGACCCAATGTGGGATGCCACAGGAACTCACAGCAGTCAGTGGAGAAGATGGTAGGAATTACAGCTGAAGGAAAGCTAGCGTAGCAAAGCTCAATATAAGCTTAATCCTGTATACCACACTGTGTTTCTGCTGCATTTTGACTTCGCTTGTTAAGCAAGACATGCACTGCAGCAACTGGGCTTCTCTGCTGAGAGGAATACAAACTCTAGATCAGAGGGATGACAAGAGACACCATTGCCTGCAGTGCCTGTGGCCTGCAGCTGAGCAAGAATCAATCATGTTGGTTTTTATTCCAGATCCTGGGGCTCTTGAGCCTTTTGCATTAAAACTCTGCTGCATAAACAACTGAGAGAGGGACCAGATTCTGAATCTGTCTGCAGCAAACAGCAATGTCCAGCACACTTTTATATGCTGTCTCTCATGCCCTAAATCTCTCAGCATCATCTTACTGTCATAAAAAGATGAGACGCTCTTCAGTTTGAAGGGTCTAGGACAATGGGGTTTTAAACTTCTTAAAGTACAAAAGGCACTAGGAGATATGTTAGTGACAACACTTTTAAGAAACTGTATGGCAGAACAGTGCCACAGATTTTAAAGAAACAGAGGCAGTGTCACATTGAAAACAGTCTTTTTAGGCAGCAAATACAAGGTATGAAGGTACACAGTAAATCCCAGTGAACCGGAGTACTCCTTTTCCAAATAGAGACAAGATTTGTGACAAACCCAGTTTTGTGCTCTCTGCCCCCCCATAAATATATCAATCACTGTGATGATCTTAAGGTTCTTTTCCAATCTTAATGATTCCATGAAACTAATTCATCAACATCATATCTTTTCCAGGCACACAAAACTTACTCATCTCCACTGCATCAGAGGATGAGTCCACATGCCCTGGGAACATAAATGCCTCCTTGGGCACAACTGAAAATGTACAACACTGACATACAGCTCCACATTTGCATTATTTCCCAGTCCACCAACTAGGCCTATCACACTAACAATTCAGACAGACCTCTCAGAACCTCCTTTGGGGTCAGGAACTGCACAAAATGCAGGGAGAGAGATTAATCCTGTGTATCAGAGGCAATTGTCAGTGCTTTATTGTATGTGAGGGATGAACAGCTTCATCCCTTTTCTCTGCCCTGTTCATGCAACCAGCAGTCTAGAAGCATTTCTAAATGCCTTTCTAAGTCTTTTTCTGAGCAAACTGCTGCATATGGCATGAAATAATGAAACATCTGATGGCCTGTACAAGGGAAATAACTCCATAGTCTATTTTGGAGAGTAAACATTGGAGTTAGGTATTAGTGACTCCTTCAGGATTTTTAAAAAATAAT
Organism: Onychostruthus taczanowskii; assembly: GCF_017590055.1. Classification (NCBI taxonomy): domain Eukaryota; kingdom Metazoa; phylum Chordata; class Aves; order Passeriformes; family Passeridae; genus Onychostruthus; species Onychostruthus taczanowskii. Next base: position 14,729,988 of record NW_024497629.1, on the reverse strand, counting down.
CTGGAGTACTGGCATATCCAAGCATTTTGGTGACTTAAACTCTAGAAGTTTTGCTCATACCATCTTTCCTAGTTAGCTCTGCCATAAAGACTCCCTAAGTGAACTGCACCTTATCCCAGCAGAAAAATTGTCTCAATTACAGTGTTACCTTTCCCACTGATCACAATCAGTCATACAAAAAGATAAACTTTCTGCCAGTCTGACTCACTCCATCTTTACCAAGCCGTTCCCACAATCAGCTGACTTCTGCTTCACAGATGTCCATGTTACCTCTGCATAAATCCTGAGTCTGGACAAGTTACCCAGCTAAAGGGGTAGGAAGCATCAGAGTTCTCCTAGGAAGACAACCACTGTCCAGTATGGGCTTAAATAAGGGTTGTGAATTTGCCATGAAGAAATGTAGGAGAGATGGAGGTGATGGGGACGGATTGAGGCTGTCAGGGGTTCCCAATGCCACAGAGAGCTGCAGCCTTCTGCAGAACTGGGTGCTCTAGGCATGATTATAAAAGCTGATCTGCTTCAAATATAACCCAGAGAGTGAAAACAACACGGGGCCATTAGGCCTGGCACCAGAGATGTCCTCCATCCTGTAAACACGATGTAGAGCTGTAACAAGGACCATGTGTTTCTGTTTTCCTGTGCAGGTGAACAAGCCCACACAGGCAATGCCTCTGCTTCTACAACCTCCTCCCTCTCCCTGCCTGCTCCCCTCAGCCTCCCCTGCCACTGCTGCTGCTGTGGTGGGGACAGCTGGGAGCAGCCCTCCAGGCAGCTAAATGAATCCATGAGGAAGCAGAACCAGGACAAGCAGAGCCCAGCTCCCAGCCCCCCTCCCTGCTCATCACAGGCTGCTGGAGAGATGGAACCAAGGCTATCTGACAATCCACTTCAGCTCTGGATTTAAACACTCTGGATAGACTGGAGGTAGAGACAGGACAGGTTTGACACCCTCCTCCCACATGATTTCTGACTGAATGTTACTCCATCAGTGTTTTTAAATTTGTATTAAGCCTACAATGGATAATGCTCAATGCTGTTTTGCCCAGACATCCAAAATTACAAGATCTTTCAAATCTTAAAAAAGTGAAAACCAAAGCATTTTCATTTTTTAAGCATTTCACATTTTCCTCCATATTCTGATCTGAAATTACAGAGTGTTTTCTTGTTTCAAGGAGGCACAATAGGTAACAGCCAAATATGTGACCCAGGGGGCGCATTTGAACAGGAGCTGAGCACAGCTCTCAAACAGACTATAAACCTTTCATCCCTCACTCTCAAGCCTCTACTTTGTTTATGCCAGGTGGAATTTACTAGAGTAGCAGTTAGTAATGCTAGTGAAGGAAACAGCAGGCTGGGTGTGAGAGCAGGCCTTCTGTCAGAGCACAGTTCTTATCTTCCCTCAGTGCTCATGCTCACGTCACATCTCGTGCTGTGAGAGATCATTATCCTCCTGCCTGTCCTAGCACCTCTGCACTGCCACTATCACTTCATTATTTGTCATCCAACCCACCAGCTTGCATGTTTATGCACATTTAATCTGTTCTTTGCTTTACTACTATCACCTGCTTCATTTAGGTTCATATGCCACCCTCCCTACTCCTACTAGCAGCAAGGCAATAGACCAGTTTCCTCCTATGTGAGAAACTGAAATCTTATTGTTAATGGCTTAAACATTTTTTAAAAGGACTTTTCCCATTATGCAAAGTTGTATAAAGAAGCAGTGACCACCAAAGCCTGCTCCCTGTCTGACTATGCCTCCTGGCTGGAACTGGTCTGAGTCAAGCCACCTAACAGGAACGTGAAGGGTGGTACAATTATCTTGTGTCTAAGGCGAATGTATGCACAAGGAAAGCCAAACCCAGCAGCTGTCCTGAAAATCAGTTTGGGGTGGGTTCGGGGTAAGGGAGGCCATACCCCACAGAGTATTTGCTGAGGCCAGGTATGCACACACTTCCCCGAGGCCAGGGTGGGAAGAGGAGAGTTTTTGGATGTGTGGTGTAACCCCTGGTCAGAGGGAACACCCACACAAACTGGCTCGGTTGTAAAACCCCCCCACATCAGGAAGGCCACATCCACAGCTCATTCACGTGAGAGTAGCTGAGGAGGGATCAAGAACCATCAGAGACCCCCAGAGCACCCCAGACTCATTCCTGGGGCCTTGCACCAGAGGACTGCACGTGATGCACAGGGATGCAACCAATCCAGAGTCCATGGCAAGAGACCTGTAAAACTTCCCGGCCTGAGGAGGCACCCGGGTGTTCCCAGCTAGCCTGAATACTTATTAACCCTTTCAACTCTGTGTTTTGTGGGACCTCACCACCGAGAAGACCAGAAGAGGATCAGGGGATGCTGCTGGGATCCACAACTGGTCAGTTTTCCACTTAACCTACCTCTCCGTCATTCTTTTGCTCCCCCCACCCCTTTCCTATTTTTCTCTCTCTCCACCCCTCTTTCTCCACCCCCCCTCACATGGACTGTTAAATAAAACCCATGCTATTGACTTTCAGCATACAGTCTCTTTTGCACCTTAATTTTGGCAGAGACATCTCTGTCACAATAACCAGATCTTAACATCCCTAGTAAGTAACTTGTCTCTGGAAATACTTGATTTTTTAAACAGAAAAACATTCACCAAAAGACTCAAAATACTGTTTATCTTGAGATATTTTTGACTGATTTTTTCCCCTCTTTTTTCCAGTTTTGTTCCACTGATATTTGCAATGGTCAGATAGATGACCTAACTTAAAATACTGCCACTAGTATCCAAATTCTGTCTTACATAGATCTTTGAACTGCATTAAAACCCGGTGTTCGCAATCCCAGTGGTCTTTTGCAGCTTTTTTGGGCTAGATATCAAACCCTGCTACCGTCATCATATTTCAACTAGTGATTGTAACCATGGGATATTTTATTTTAAATTATCATGGAGTATATGCAGTCACTGTCACCTAGGAGATGCTGAATGAGTAGGAGTTTAGCCACAGATGATTCTGAAAAGTCATATTTTCCAGGATGAATCAGATGATCCTTTCTTTAGCTGAAAGGTGTCCCTGTGACTAGTGAAAAATAAAACATTTGCTATAATCTCTTCTGAAAATACAGCTGATAACAACTGTGATCACATCTGGCATTTTAAGGAGTAGTAAAAGGAGTTGTGTATGAACGGAAAAGAGAGGAACAGTGAAAAATGGAGAAGTAGCACAAAGGCTAAGGAAATTACTGAAATCCCAGTTACTTAACAACAGACAAAGAAGTAAAATTTATGTTTCCTATATATAATTATGTAAAGTATTACCATGAGTTCTGAGCTCATAAACCCACCAGTGAATAAAACAGAAAGAAAAGTGCAAAAACCAGAAAGTCTGCCTGGATACAAACTCTTGGAAATGATGGGAGGCATCCTTTAAAACAGGGAAAATTATAAGTTTTAAAAAGGTCATATGAAAAGTGTCTTGCTTTTCTAAACAGAAATTTCTTTTTCTACAGAATAAAAAGGTGGAGGAAAAAATAGAGCCTGTAAGCTTAGCTGTGTGCATCAACACAAGTATTGCCCTGCAGACAAAGCTTTGTCTACTGCCCCTTAATTAAAGGAGCTGTCCTAGAATTTTCTTAGATCAAAGAGAGAAACAAACAAACAAACTATATGGGTAGAGCGAAAACAATAATGTCTCTGTTCCCTTCTTCAAATTTACTAGGGCAGCCACCGTTTTTACTGCAGTCACAGGCCTTTTCTATTTACAAATTCAAAGGCCAGTGCTCAACTTTAAAAGATGCTTGTGCCAGGCTCTGTTTCCAATTACCTGCACACTGTGTGGTTTCCCAAGTGGGGTTTCTGCTGAAACTGTAATCAGTCTAAACTAAGTCATATCCACAAATGGCAGCTTGGATCAACAGGCTGTGCTCCACGTCCCCAGCAGCCCCATCCTGCCTACAGTAAAGACAAGAAAACACTGCTTTTACTATCACAAGAACCCAGCTAAACTTATTTGGCTTCAATTCAGATGTAGGCCAGCTATTCAGGAGAAAACTGGTGAACGGATATGAGGGGAAAATATTAACAAGTATGCTTTCTGTAGCACCTCTTTTTGAGCTTTCCCTCTTCTCAAACAGCTTGCAGTGGTGAATGCAAGAGGCTACACAGGATGCTTGAGCACCCAGAAGAAACAATTTGCCCTGTTTACTGAACCCACTGGGGTATCTGTCAAGTATTGCCAGCACAGAGACATGCAAGTCTCCAGCTTTGAAAGTATATGCAGAAGGACTGCTGGAAGCAGCTCTTTCCGTAAGCAGGTTGTGCCCTTGAAACAGAACAAAGCTCTCCTGCTATCAGTTTGGATGAAGACAGAGTTACCACACTGATAAAAGGCACTGCTGAATATTTCTCCATACTTTGTTTTGCAATTTTTAACCAGACATGTTGTGGCAATCACCAGCAGCTGGCAGAGGCAAGAATTGTTACTGCTGATCGTTGACTGTTAGTGACCTATACCGCCAGAAATATTTAAAATGTCTTTAACAGGGATGGCTTGTGTATTTTAGATATCCTTACAACTGCTCATGGAAAGACACTGGCAAAGGTGTCCTAGAAGCACAGGAAGCACAGATCAGCATTGTTTTCTTGACTTCATGTATCCAGATTTGCAGTCCATGGCAAGACCTATGAAATCTAACGAAAATGCAACCCTTTCAGGGAATGTGCTTGGTTGATTCTTCTTCTTCCTTGTATTAGGGATTTATTACTTTTCTTCATTTTTTTTAATTTTGCTTTTCTAACAGAATCATAAATTCTGTGAAGTTTACAAAAAGAAATACTTCAACACTGTAATGAGATATTACCCTTTTAGGATTTCAGAAGAGAAAAAAAGGAAGGTCTTATCTGTTTTAATTCACGCAAAGGACTCTAATGAGATGCTCAGTACTTTTGACACAACTTTTGAGAGTTAAGATAAAAACATAATCTCATCCAAAATCTTCAAAATTTGAAGTGAAAAATTGAAAATTGATTTGTAACCTTATTCATGGGCAGATGGCGAGGCACTGAACATTATTTCAGATAAAGTCTTTCAAAAAGACTGTGAGGAAGAACATCACACTTCCCTCAAGGCTATATGTCCTTCCTGATATAAAATACAGAGGTAAGGGATGAAGGTGGAGGAACAGGCACAGCAGAGGTACTGCCATTTCCAAACTGTCTGTGTTTTTACTCACCTGGTTCCTCCACTGCACGTATCTGTGCGTCTACAGAAAGGCAAGCATCCCGCTGCCTTTCCAGAGCCCAGGAATGATGCTGCAAAAGGCCACAAACAGGGATAAAAGTAGGAACAGTTTCCTTTTTTTATTCTAGTCAGGTTCCCAGGAAGAAAATATTCTGTTCACATGGAGCAAATACAGGAAAATGCTGAAACAGTAAAATGCACTCCACAGTATTAGCCAATATTCCCAAAGTCCTTTACTGATGAAAAAAACCCCTAACTTATTTCCAATACCTAATCTGTTGAATCACCTTTCTCTCCCTGCCCACCCCCACTTTTCTTTTTGGAGAGAACTGAAGCTTTAAGAGATTTTCCCCAGTAATAAATGGAATTTTATGGTAGAACCAGAAATAAAACTAGGTCTTCTTGATTACTTCCTAATACAAAAGCAGCAGGAACTAATCATTCATTGACCATAGAATTATCTGTCTCTTTCTTTTTTAAACTATGTGCAAGTATATATAAGTCAACATTAAGAGGGAACTGTTTTCCCAGGTAGCCTGCACCTGTGATTTCTTCTCGCTAAGGCTGCTTCACCCAAGCCCTCTTTTGCTCCCATGTTCTCTCCTCACCTGCTGCCATCCCCACAGGACAGCAGTGCAGAGTCCCTGTGCAGCACTGAGGAAGATGAACTGCTGCAGACACTCAACTGGCTCCTTTGCCTTTTTTAGTGCCCCAGAGAGCTGGGAGAGGTCAAAGAAAGTGAACCTATTGTCTGAATCCCTTCCTATTTAAACTGTGCGTGAGGAAGCCCTGGATCTGATGAGGAGACCTACACTCCAGCTGTTTCAAATACAGTAGCAACATCAAGGGTAGCCACTGCAAACCCTGATCTTTTTACTGCGCCTTCAAAAATAACTTTTACAAGTTCTTTTTTACCACAAGTAAGCTGAGCTTTTTTCTTGGCTCTTGGGAATGAAGGGCAACCTTGTAATTTGAGTAAGAGGAAGTCTGGAAGTGTGCTCTCCCCAGAGACCTACAAAGGAGTAACAACCGAGCCGCTGTGCCTCTCTTTTGCTCGGGAGAGAGAATATACAGCTTTGCTCCCTTCGGCAGGCACTGAGCCAGGCAGTCTGCTCAGGAAAGCAGTGTGAGCCAGAACAAATTCTGTTCTCCATGGCCTTCCAGTTGCTGCTTACAAGACAGTATGAGGTGAGCAGACTTCCTCTTGCCTGGAGGCACAACGCCCCTAGCTAGCCTGGGATAAAAACGTGTTACAGGCATATGCAGTGATAGGTAGTCTGACACACACCTGTACACCAACAACCTGCTCATAAAGTCTGATGTAGCAATGGCAGAGGTATGATGAGTTAAATGTCAGGCTGGGCTCCTTCCCATTAGTGTGTCAGCCAGCTGAGTAAGAGCCAGCATGGGCTTTTTATGGACCAGGCTTGTCCAACATTCCATGTGCGCAACCATCATACCTTTATACTCCAACTCTGTCAAAGGCAAACCAGATTTGGACACAGACAGAATCTACATTTAAATAACACTGGATTAATTGAAGAAGCACTTAAGAAGGAGATGGAGAGGAAGCTGATGATTAATTAGAGGGTTTCTCTCAATTTTTCTTTCAGTAAGTGTTTTGAAATACCCCACTTGCTTTGGAATAGGGTGACAGAGTACTGCACCTCCAAGGTGTTTTACTGAATCAGTCAGAATCAGCATTTGCTTTCAGTAGATACACAGGAGCAGAGAACTTCAGTAAGAATGTAAAGCAAAGAGGTTCATCTTCTCTTAATTAACCCATAGAAGTTCCTGCACCATGCTGCTCTGAACCCAGGAACTCTCACATGGACCTGCATTATTCTGCATTTTCCTAATAGTTTAAAATGTATTTTTAAGAAGACTTTCTGCCTGTCTAGGACTTCATTCTAAAAAGAGACTGACAATGATGGAAAAATTTTATTTGCTTATTTGCATTCCCTAAAGTCATTTTTAATCTCAGCTTTTATTTCTCCAGTTCTAATAAAGATCCTATGTTTTAACTAGAAAAATATGGGAGAGACAGATGATCCATCACTGAGGGATGACAGATCCACTTACCTGTGCAGAATAGAAAAAAAATCCTATAAATTTTCTACTGTCAAACTTTGCAATGATTTTTCACATGTGCAAAGAACTGCAAATCAGCAGGTCAGGGAACAGAATGGGATGAGACACGGAGGTGGGGATCGTGATGACACAGGAAAAAACAACCACGTTCATCTGTAATGCATGAACAAGTTGTCAGTAAATTAGTGCCTAACCACTGAGATAATGGTTTCTAAATGGTGTGGGAATTAACTTTATTCTGCTGCAGTTTGTGCTCTTACTTTGTTCCTCAAAGACCTCCTAGCTGGTCGATACTTTAATGCTGCAGTTCCTTTTTCCTGTAGCTGCAGTTCTGAGGTGACTAAAAGCTCAGGTCAGCTTAACAAAAGGTGCCAAACTCTTGCCTTTAGTCTGCATTATGACTAATTTAACTGCTCACAACTTCCTCTGTTTCCTTAGGAAGTGAACAGCTCGTGGTTCCATTTTTCCAAAAAGCAGATGCATTAAGTCTTCCACACTTCATCTAAAATTTTAGGGCTGTATTAGGGGAAAAAAATCATCAGGCTACGGAAGGAAAGTTTGCTTCCTGAGGAAAGGAGTTTCAATGATTTCCAGTAGGTAATTTTTCCAAATTCACAGACTCCCTACTGAAATGTTTGAGTAGAGAGACAAATACATACGTCTAACGCAATGAAAAAAAATTATGAGAGAGATTAAAAAAAAAAAAAAAAACTACATAACAACAAAAGACAAAAGAAAAAACAGGCAAAAAAAAAAAAACAACCTATAAAAAAAAGGATAAAAAGTCATCACCTTCAAGACTCTCCATGTATCCAAGCTGCTCAGCAGGGAATTTGAGAACTGGCACTGCCAGCACAGGGAGAGAGCGGAGCAATGAAAGGCATGGCACAAGACAGCCCAGGCATGTATCATTTTCTCCCTCCTTCCCAAGGACACCAAGTTAGGACAGCTGTCATTCAGAGGATGCTCATTCAGCTCCTTCTGGTCACTGCTCACCACCAGTGACCTGCCAGGCAGGTGTCACTGCTGTCAGGCACAGTCATGCTCCTTTCCCTCTGCCTGAGCTTGCTCACCAGCAGCTGTTCCAGTTGGGATTTATGAGACACAGATCCTCTTCACATCCACTTTAAGAAGAAGCCTGCAGGTACTGCCACATTTATTGCTTCCTGACCTTCTTTTAGCCACATGCTGTTATTTAGCCTAGGACTTCTTTCTTCTCTTGACAGCTGCCTAGACAATGCAATCCTGAAACAGGAATGGGGTTTGTTTCTAGGCGTAGTCCCAGCACTAATAGCTACTGATCTGAGTTTCCTTCACCCCCACCCATGACAGATACGTCTGTCCATAGGCTGTAAACATATGTTTGATGACATGTTGTTCACTACTAGGTAATTACTCAGTATGACATGGGAGTTCACAGCTGTATGTGACTTCCCTGTTTGCCCAGTCTAGCAACTGAAGATTTGTCTTTCCAGCAACACTTCTCTGCCTTCAGGGGAATACAGGCCAACACCATCTGCTTGAAGATGTTTTTATATGAAAACTTGCTGTGAATTTTGAATACATGGACTCAAGTGATGCATTATACCTGGAAACAGGTAACAACAGGGGATTCTGTGTGCCCAGATTGAGAGATCTTTGAAATCCAAATCTTTTGTTCTGTAATTGTTTGGTTTACCATTTTAGAACTGGAAAATTAACCATGGCACAGGTTATTGGACCCAGCCACACAATTTACTAGACTGCACCTGAAGTCTGAGCCTGGGGCTAAGCACCCTGAGAGATGTAGGTGCAAAATGTTCAGTGAATCAAGCAGGAGTATAGGCTTGAGATAAAATGTCATTGCCGTGAAACTTCCCAATCTGTAGTTCATAACACAGAGAAAAATTAAGAGTTAATCATTTATATTCCAGTGAAGAAAAAAAAAAAACCTTTAAAACACATTCAAGTGACTGACTGCTTGAGTCTTATTCAATCAGAACTTTTCTCTTTGTTTTCCAAAGGAGGTCCCCAGTGATTTTATAACAGACTCAAAACTCTGGGGCTGAATGGAAAAAAAACCCCTGGTAATCTAAGATGTTGGGTTGAGCTATTCCAGATTTACCCTGGTTTAATCAGCAGCAGAATTTAGCTCTTCTTAAGAAAATATAAGAAAGCTTGCATGTTGCAACAGGTAAGGAAGTAACAGAAATTACATCAAGTCCAACCCCATGTAATCTACGAATACTGGAGTTTTCAAACAGGTCATATGATCTAGTGTCAAGCAAAATATCTGATGAGAAATTAAGTGGGAGACAAAGCAGGGAATTTAAATTGTATTTGATTCTGCTTTTACTTACGCTGCTGTAAATCTACACCAGCCAAAAATCTGACATGTGGGACATAATACAGGAGAGTATCCTGGAAAAACCTACATGTAACTTCAATAAATGAATAATGCACTTTAACATACTGACAATAAAAAAGACAAAAAAGGAAATAAAAGTTAAGTGGAGTATATCCTAATCTGCGTTTAGGAAAAGAATATTTTGCAGAAATATTTTAAGTTCCAAACACCCAGGGCATTGTGAAATGAAAATATTCCTTTTTTTACTTAGCCTTAGAAACATTTCCTAAATATTTACTTGTCTGATAAATGTATAATTTTGTCTCTGCTTTATAAATAAAATACAATACCATTTACTGATTGGATGGATGACAAACAACAATTACCCAGAAATCCCTAATGGAGAGCATAAGCTTTTTTTGAAGTATTTATTTCATTACAACATAAATTGGGAGTACATAAAAAGCTTTACCTATACATGATTCAAAAATGAAACTATTAATACATCAGTTACACATATAATTCACCTGAACTGTGAACAGTGTCTAAAGAATTTGCATTAATCTGTTGAAAGTGGCAGCATTAACATTGTTATTTCATGATTTCACAGATTTGTTGAGGGTTTGTCCACTAAGACTTGAAAGCAAAGCAAGAGACTCCTGCAAAAGGTAGCTTATTAAACACTGTGGTGATTTGAGAAGCATTGCAGGTGTAAAATGTTAAGAAGCAGCAAAATAATTGGTAAAAACCTAGCCTGTTCAAGAAATATTTGGAAAAAACCTGGCCCTGTAGTCATCACTGCCTCACGTACATGTGAGGTTTCCCTTCCCTGCTATTTGTTTCAACTGGAGATACAGTAGGTACTTTTGACTCTGAATTCATCTCTTCCCTCCCATCCCTCACTCCCATTTCTTTCCTTTGAGTAATTAATGAAAGTTAGTCTCCAAAATTGTATGCTGTTGCAGTTTAGCCCCAGCCAGCAGGTCAGCCCCACACAGCCGCTCACTCACTCCTCCCAGTGATTTGGGGGAGAGATTCAGAAGAGGGAAATTGAGAAAACTCATGGGTTGAAATAAAGACAGTTTAATAACCAAAGCAAAAGCTGCACCTGCAAGCAAAGCAGAACAAGGAATTCATACACTGCTTCCCATGGGCAGGTAGGCGTTCAGCCTTCCCCAGGGAAGCAGTGCTCCAACACACATAGAGGTGACTTGGGAAGACAAACCACATCACTCCAAATGTCCTCCCTTGCTTTTTCTTCTCCCAGCTTTATGTGCTGAGCCTGACAACAAATGGTCTGCAATATCCTTGTGGTCAGCTGGGGTCAGCTGTCCCAGATGTGTCCCCTCCAAAGCTCTTGTGCACCACCAGCCTCCTTGCTGGCAGGGTGGGGTGAGCAGCAGAAAAGGCTTCGGCTCGGTGTGAGCACTGCTCACCAACAAAAGCATCTCTATTATCAGCACTGTTTTCAGCACAAATCCAAAACACAGCCCCATACCAGCTACTGTGAAGAAAATTAACTTGACCCCAGCCAAAACCAGCACTCCTGCTGATTCCCAATACAAGTGGGTTCATCCTAGCAGCTCTCAGTATTCAGTAGGCCAAACCAAATGAAACATGTGTGATCGCATGCTCTGAGCGCTCAGTTTTACTGAGCTTGTGTGTCAAATCTCTGCTGTTAGTAGCAGTAACATAAAGTCAGAATAGTTCCAGTAACCTAGTGAATGCACGGAACTATTAAAAACTTGCACTACATTACCTCAGAGTAGGAGCTGAGGCAGGACATAGGTAAAAACATACTTTGCTACAATAGTGCTCAGACTCATACTATTGGTAAGAGCCAAACAGCTGTTCTGCTAAACCAGTACCAATTCAGTTTGCAAAACAACAGCAGAAAAAACACAAATTAATAAAATGCTTTTTACTACAACTGCTCAACTGTACTACTGTTTCCCCTTCTTGTGTTTTCTTAAGTTTCCCAGGAGCAATGCTACTGGGAAAAAACAAAAAAGCCCAAAGATAGGATTATGTCTAGATCTGGATTAATTCCAGCAGAAAACACTACATATCAGTCCAGACACTAAGCACCAGCACCACTGTTTTGTGATAATGAAGGCTAACCCATTTATGGAGCAGTCAATGGAATACATGATGTAAATCAGGAAAAGCAATAGCCACTCACTAATAGTGGTAATTGGGATACAGCACTCTGAGAGCCAATCAAACAGCACAAGAGAGGTATGGCTTTCATGTGAGTAATTTATTCTTTCTTATCACTTTAAATTTTACCAGGTGTTTATTTACAAAGAAACTTTCTGTGGATAGAACTTACATCAGCAACTGCCCATTTTTAGCTGTTACTAGGGTATGACTAACATCCTCCCCATGTTGCTTAACAGAGCCAGTTTTGATCAAACAGGATTACTCTTTTGCCAATTACTTTTTTGACTTAGTTTCAAGTGTAAACAGAATCTGTACACATGATTTTGCTGCAATTAAGATTTCTATTTTACAGAACCAGTTAGTAGATGGAAACAGAAAAGTTTCACCGGTTAATAGCATTTCTTTATTGAAATCAGGATTTAGTTTTAGTTCAATGAAGGCTTTAGACATTTCATTGTTAGGTACTGCAATGCCTCTTTACTAAGGTGGCACCCCTGAGAAGAATCCAAATTACCTGTTTGGCCTCCCAGTACAGCCATAGAGTAGCTCACCTCAGACTGTTAACCCAAAACACAGAGCCTGTCTGCAAAAGCTCTCCAAAGAAAACATGTCTGATTGTATCAACTCGTACTAAATCTATGCTGAATTACCTATCCAGGAGGTGGGGCCTGGAATGTACTCAGAACTCTGTGTAGAGGTGTGTGAGCTTCTGGAGGAATTGCAGGAAGCTCAGCCCTGAGGAAGAGCCACAGGTGGTGGTCCCATGTACCTCTCCTGAACAGCCATCGAGGTCTGACAATGCACGCACACTCAGACACAAACTGCAAGGCCCCAGTTCAGTCCTCACTAAGCTTATGGGAATTCAAACCTAAATTCCCTACAGACAACCTTGAAAACAGAAGTAGTCTAGGGAGGAAAAATTACTCCCTGAAAAATTAGGGCAACTATCTCCTGTATGTCTCATTAAAATGGGAGGACTGAAAGATTCAGGGCAGGGCAGACTATGTCTCTAGCTAGTCTCAGATCACGCACTGAGGATGACTACCGTGACTAGCTCCAAGAGTTCCTTTAGTCCATTGATAATCAGAGGGTGGGAAACGTGGACTGAATGCTTGCAGGCTAAGGAAGCGCACACAGGTCTTCATGTTCCTACGCAAATACGGTACACTTCAGGCTACTCTAGAGAAAATGGCTGTTTTAAAAGCAAAACACACAGGCAAACACACCTTGAGGGTGACCTGGCCTTTTAGTCTGTACCTAAGTTAAACCCTATTATATCAGTGGTTTCTGGATATCCCACTTGGTAGGTAGGTGTGGAACTGCTCTGAGCAGCTCCAAATGGGTGGAGGGGAACTTCTCAGCAGCTCCACACGTCAGAGAGACTGTTGTTGCTAGGTTTAAGTAAAACTGTAGAGTTCTGGAATGACATTTTCAGTCCTTACATGCCTGAAGACTATATAAATTATGCTTTTAGTACCCAAGTTTGGAGGTGGGGGGAGTTTTTTTGTGAAGATAGAACTGGGGGAGAAAACAATTCTCAGCAAACCTGCCTCAGGCCTACCAGGGAGGAAACAGAGGCCACAGAGTAGGAAGTCTGGCTAGAAACACGCCTCTGTTGTTAATCATCAGGCTGTGACTATGCAGTGTACAAAGGAAACAGATTTGACAGACAGCTACTAATGAAGCCCAGACTCTCCCCACTGACACTGTGTACACAGTGAAAGCAGGTAAGCACTTGAATCAACTTTCTTTAAAAATTGGAGCTAGCAAAAACACAAACCACTGCAGGTTTTTTTAACACTTACTACTGTAGAAATGTATTTCTTCATAGTGTACAGAAATAAATATTTGAAGAAAGGATATGGTTCATTCTATCCCAAAAGTTTGTGGATTATTGTCACATCTTAAACCATGGAAACTTCTCAAAATTCATTCAGGAGCACTTTAATGCATTACCAGGATGAAAATGCTTTATTAATAGAAATGCAAAACCTGGCTTGATACCTCACTACACTGTAGTATAAGAACTATACTACGTAAGTCTTTGAACTATGAAATTGCCTCGTATTACAAGATAAAACAGATGTTTCCTTGTGTTCCTGGTGATGCTACTATTTCAAAATCTGGCCTAGCACTTACATCTCTAGTTTAAGTATGCACCTAAGCCTTGCATTACACAGCTTTAAATACTTTCTACAGTTAACAAAAAATTATGCTGAAAGCAAACATGTAATTTTTCTTTCCGGCTCAAGCTACAATGCTGTAATTTAATCTAGAGTCAATATTTCCAAGGATTCTCATCTGAGAATTAAATCAAATATTCTGTGAAGGATGTTAAATTCCACTGCACCAGCCTGTACTGAGGCTAAGATAAATGTCACACTCCACAGGCCTACAGCTCCTGCCTGGCTGATGCTTTAATTAGCTCACTAGGGAACAGGCTCACTTGGCTAAGAACTTCTAGGACTGGACCACTGTTTTCTATAGAATGACTAACCAGATCAGCTGCATTAAAATCCTGTGCAACAACGAGAAGAGGAAAAAAACCCCAAACAATAAAGAGAAGGAAAGAAGCATCTATGAAGGTCACTATTCTCTTTTGTACAGATGGTGTCTCGTGGGACAGAGCCTGCTGCCTTCCTTTGGAACTAGCAATTATGTGTAGGAATGCTAAAGTCCTGTTTAACAAAAACATCTTAATAAAACATAAAAAGATCTGCTTTTTTGGATGCAAGGTCCCTATGTCTTTCTAAAATATGAATCTATACTAGAGCTTTGAGTATAAACACTTCTCTTCCACAGTCTATGCGAGTTCCATGCTGAATATACAGCATTGTACCAGTAAAAACACAGGTCCTTTTTTCAGAAAAGGTTTCCCAGTGATTTACTATAAAGCTACAACATTTGCCTTGCCTACCAATTTTTTAAAAATATAAAATGTATAAAATAAATGCATGTGCCCTTTTCAATATAGTCGGTCTGTATAGACATTTCATGTTTTCCAGTTCTGAGTAACATGACAAAAAGTGTGCTCCAACTTCCCACAGGCAGGAAGAAGTTTTGTACGGTTTTGCCTCATTTGGATGCTGCCCCACAAACAGCACTCTTGGGCAGTTTAGAATCACAATGACAGCGTACGCCATCAGCAGGTACTGCAATTAACAAGGACTTATTGATTACAGCAATCATTAGTTCAAAATAAATAAAGCAGTCTCTCAATCAGGAAGTAACATCATGCTAGAGCACAATATAATCAATATGTGTAGCACATTCCTATTTTCCATGTCCCCTCTTTTGATGGTCTTGAAAATAAGTGGGAAAGGCCTTTTGCCACAGGTTGGTTTAGGTTAACCTTCCTTGACCTGCAGTTAATTAAAGAGCATATGAAGTACAAAGTTTTTCCCCAGCTCTAGTGGCATACATGGTCATGTCAATTGGTTGCAATTTGAACAGCTTCAGTTCATTTTTAATTCAAAATCTCTGATCAAGAAAAGTAACAAAACAGTATCTTTCCATACAGAAACATTGCCTTTTTCAATTAAAGAACATATCAACATTTCATATCTACCACAAAATGCCACACTTTAGAAAGGTAACTTGACTTTTTTTTTTCTTTTCATTCCAAGTAAAACATGTGGCTCACATTTGTGTTACTTAAAACATTAAGTTTGGTATCTGTTAAATCATCTGTGGTTGAAATTCCTGGGACTAATACAGTGCCACAGCTTCCTTAAACCATCTATTGCACCAGAAATGAAAGGCTGTGATGGAGATGTTCTTCCTATAGTTTTTAAACACAGGAAATAGTTGGTTTAACATGAAAACCAATGCAGCTAAACTATGTTGCCAGCAATGTTTATCCCTCAGTATCATCCCAGAGGGGAAAAAAACCACAAATGACAGAAAAGGCTCCAAGCCCAGATTGCAACTACGTGTAAACACACAAGCAACACTCATGTCCCATTATGACACTGTTGTCAAGAATATTTTGAAAATTCAGGTTTAAAAACATTTTTCTCAGATTGGGGATTGGCACAAACATAATCCAGAGATTATCCGTTATAGCAGCTTTTACTTTTGTGTGCTTGGCTTTTCACACAAAGCCCAGCAAACATGTGAAGAGTTACAACTGAGTTAAAACCAGCTCAACATCTTGATAGCAGAGAGGAGGAAAGGGGAAGTCCTTTTTCTCTGCAGACACCACAGAGAGGGTACCCTCTATAGATGGGAGTTTGTGGATCTGCAACCCAACTCCCCTGTCAGGAAGCCAGAGCCAGGCTGGCCACCTTACAGTGGGAGGGAGCCCTCCTGGTCCCCTGTTTTGTCCAGCCTCTCAGGCAGGGTAAGCACGAAGGGTAGGAGGACACCCTTGGCATCCAAGGGAGCTTTAAGAAGCTCCCCATCAAAGGTGCCCTTGAGCCCACCATCTGCTTCCACCTCACCGTCCTGGGCTAGGCTGAAGCGAAGGGTGCCGGTCCGGTTGACGCAGTAGATGGTGTTGCCCAAGGGGGCACAGCGGAAGGGCTGGATGGGGCCGCCGCTGGGCCGCAGGCTGGCGCACTGGCTCCAGCACTTGGCCACCGTGTTGTACCGGAAAACTTCAACACCGCCGCTCGTGCCGCCGCCTGGGCCCTGCTCCCCACCACGGCCACTGCTCACATCAAAGCGGTAGATGAAGCTCTTGAAGGCCACCATGTCAGCAGAGCGCCGGCGGCTGCTGTTGTAAGGGCACTCCTGCCACTCGTCACGCTTGGGGTCGTATTTGAGCAGGCGGTAGAAGAGGGAGCCCCCCGACACATAGATCTCCCCGTTGCAAGTGGTGGCCTCGTGAGCCACGGCAAAGGCACCCTTGGGCAGAGGTGCCACGGGGCTCCAGCGGTCGGCCCGCGGGTCGTACCTTTCCACAGTGAAGAGGCACTCGCCCCCCACAGCATAGAGGTAACCATCCAGGGCCAGCAGCTTGAGCTGCGAGCGGGGCTGAGCCAGCGGCCGCACCTGGCTCCAGGTGTCAGTCAGGGGGTTGTAGCAGAAGACCTTATCAGAAAGGCGGGCCCTGGGTTCGCTGCCCACCGGCCCAGTCACAATGCCCCCTGCAAGGAAGAGGTAGTTGTGGAGGACACACATGGCACAGCCCTTGGCATTGGCCTCCTCGGGCAGGCGCGTCAGCACCCTCCACTCACCGCTGCCCTCCTGGTAGTAGTGAATGAGTGAGCCACTCTCCTCCAGCGACACCACAGAAGAGGGACTCTGCGGCCGACTGCTCTCGCGGCTCTGTGGCCGGCTGCCACCACCCGGCCGCTCGAAGGCGTCGCTGACCTCGGCCACCAGCAAGCAGGGCCGGCCGGCATCCATACGCTGCTGCAGGATGAGGTCCCGCTCAGCGCCACTGAGGCGGCCGTAAACGCTGGGCTCCCGCAGCACCTCCAGGTAATGATCGCTCATGAAGCGATAGGCAGCCTCCCGCAGCTCCGCCAGCCGCTGCTTCTTGGCCAGGCAGAGGAGCTGGTAGCAGTTGCCGAGGCAGAGCTGGGCGCGCATGGCCTCGGCGGCACAGTGCAGGGCACAGGGCATCTGTAGGACGCGGGCGCCGCTCACCACCTCGGCCAGGTTGTCGTGCCGCACCTCGCCCATGCGGGCCGTGTACACGTAGTCGATGAGCAGCCGCAGCGCCCCGTAGCTCACGCCCTTCACCCGCAGGACGTCCCGTGAGGCGCGGGCACGAAAATAGTCACTTTTGGCCGCCAGCACCGACTTGTGCGCCCGAATACGGCGGCCCGACACCTCGATCACCAGGTCGGGCTCCTCCGGCGGCCGGTCCCGCGGCCCCACCACCTCCTCATCCTCCTCCTCCTGGCAGGCGGCGTTGTTGATCTCCCACTGGTTCTGCACCACTCGGCCGCCGGCCGCGGGCGGCTGCGGCTCGGCAGCGGCGGCGCTGAAGCAGAGGGAGGAGCCGAAGCCGCAGGGGGCGGCCGGCGTGGGCGGCGGCGGCGGGGGGGGAGCGCCGTTCGCGGCCCCGCTCTCCTCCTCCTCCGGGGCCGCGCCGCTGCCCTCCATGGAGCCGCGCTACCTGCGCCGGCGCCGCGCCTGGTCCGTGCGGAGCGCTGCCGGCCGCCGCGGCGCGGCCATCACCTGCGGGACAGACACGACAGCGCTCAGCATCCGCGCTTCTTCCCCCCCGCCTCCCAGGATTACTGTTCGGGGCCGCCGCTCTCGCAGGCGGGGCCGCCTCTGGTTTCCGGGGCTAAACCGCCGCTTCTCCTTTCCCCGGGGAATCCACCCTGCGGCTCGGCCGCCTCCTGCGCTTACTGCGCTAGCTCAGCCCCCGACAACCTGAGCTCCTTTGGTGGGACGGGGGATCGCCCCGATGAGCACCTCAACAGCCTGAAAAGTAATCCTGGTTTTCCCGTTGCTCTGCAGAAATATTAAGCAGTCTGCAGGCACTGCAATCCTTTTCATGACAACTGGTCCCCACACTGCGCTGGGTGATGCGCAAAAGTCTCCTCTAACGGCAGATACTTAGGAGTACAATCATAATGTATTCACCTTGTGCAACTGTTTCACTGGAAGGCTGAGGCTGCACTCTATTCTGGAAGGCGATTCCTCACTAGCCAAATTTGACTTTGCATGACCTTCAGGAAGTTCTCTTCATATCAGTGTTCCTCATATGCATTCCCCCTGTTTAAAACAAAAATATTATTTTTAAAATCGATAGATTCTCCATTTAGTTAGAAGTTTGGGAGTCTTAAAATTATGTCTCCTTTAATAATATATCTAGAATATCTTAAAGACACTGTAAGTATGCTAATAATCCTAAGTGTTTATGAAACACATGCAAGTATTTTTTCTTTACTCAGGACAAGAGCAATCTCACATTTGTGTAGCAGCATATATAGCTGTAAAGCATTAGCAAGGTGTTAATCAGACTTCACAAAGATTGCTTGTCAAAGATTCTGTTAATAAAAAGTAGAAGCAAGGGGAAAAAAATCACAATAGATAATTAGAACATGAAGTCTCTCGTGGGAAAAGGCAGGATACAGGGAGGGCATGGCTGTAAGTAGGTTAGTCCCTGTCAGCACAATCACCACCCAGTTGTACCTTCATTTCACAAATACAGTTTTTAGAATTTAATCAAGTGCCATTTCTTTGCCTCATGTTTGTTTATGAATTTCCCAGACTTGGAACCAAGCATCAAAACTTGGTTTAAGTTTTGATGAGTGATGCATAAAAATTGTCTAAATGTATTTAATATAATTATCTGCAGCCCTGATTCTATTTTAAGGAGGTTATTAATTTCCATTAAAATCCCCTTTGTCGGTTTTTTCACAGTCCTCAAGGAACACTCATTTCTATGTAAAATATGCATTGTGGCTTCCTTTTAGCAGACATGATTCATTTACCCTGTTAAATTAGCATTAGGGAGATTTAACTTTTTAATATTTTTTTTTTTTTTACTGAAAGCATCTCATTTCTATGTAAAATATGCATTGTGGCTTCCTTTTAGCAGACATGATTCATTTACCCTGTTAAATTAGCATTAGGGAGATTTAACTTTTTAATTTTTTTTTTTTTTACTGAAAGCAAAATTGGTAAGTGATATTGTCTGGAAATCCCTGACACAGACAGGAAATCTAGAAGCCTATACTTGCAATGCAAACTTTACTTAAATGATAGTATCAGTCTTCTCTTGTGATGCTTTATTTTGTGCACTTGCCTGGTAAAGTTTCTACTACATTTGATCACATTCAGTTATACTGAAATCACTGCTAAGGTTTGATTTTTGGGTATTGGAGAATTTCAAACCACAACAACAGCATTTTAAAACTTACTAGAATTAGTAGATCTCACCAACTTTGTATTTCTCATCTGAGTGTTTAAAAATCTGGGACTTAGGAACTTTCTATGACTGTATGAACTTTGGCTAGCTTTAGTGGCAGACTTCCTGCTGTCCAAAACCAAACTGTAAGTCAAGCTTTACTGAGTTTTCTCAGTAAAGTCTTAACTAGACAAAAAGAAATGCAGTGATCTGTGCGCAGTCAGTGTGTCTATGGAAGATGTACTGGGCAGCATCCCTGCTGATGTGATTATGTTTTTCATCTAGTCTTAACAGTACACAGAGCAACTACTGTAACTAACAATATTCTGGCCATTCCTGACACACCTCACTTCTGACACCACTTCTCCTAACTTCTATTTATATACCCCCCAACAAGAGGGACTGAGTAGCTTCATATAGTTTCATCTCTTGGTCATGGCTTGATTTTGCAAGTGAAACGATAAAGAAAAAGTCAAAGAGAATGCTACCAAAAATTAGAAGTATGGGTGATTATATGTGAGACATCAACTCCAATACCAGTAATATCTCTCTATGGTGAAATATATTTCTTGCATTATGTCCCAAAGGAAAATCACCATTTAGAATATTCAAAGTAGTTAAAACAATAACTGGGAAAACTTTTCAACTTTCTCAGCTAATGAAAAAAAAAAAAGGTGAGATCCTCCTCAAGCACAGTAATCATACCTTTTCCCATATTCAAATATCTGCTTGGTTTAGAAGTATGATTTGACACATCTGAAATGTTATTGAGAAAGAAGCTTGTAACAAAACACCTGTGTTAACCCACTACAATTCCCTTGAGGAATTGCGAGGAGAAGGAAGGATTGATGGCATTGCATGCTGATGGGAAGCAGCAGAATTCTGAAGAAAATTATCCTCTGGTATACCCAAAGCTAATTACCAAGAATATGCTGAATTTCATACTGAGCATGAGAAGGACTTAAAGCACCACATACAATTAAGGCAACAAGGAACTATATGGGGAAGCTGAAGACTTAGAAAAGCTGAAAGGGGGTTTGGAGGATTTTACCATTGACAGCAGTGACCATGACAGCAATGACCACTCCAGCAATCCCAGCACCTCTGTCTAGTTGAAAACAAAATACAAGAACTACACAAAGATGAAGCTGGAAAAACAATTCAGAGAAGTAGTGGAACCTTTCCATTATTGAGCAACACAACTGATCTGAGTTTAAAAGGTCATGGATTTAGTATGAAACAGGAAGATGCTGAAAGGGCCTGATGGAAATACAATACTTAACTCCTCCTCTGTTCTTTTCTTACCTACAGTGATCAAAGAGTTGTACTGCTGTTCTGGCAATACAGAATATTCAAAAAGTACAGGATTGCAGAAGATACTTGATAGCTGTGATGATTCAGAAGAATTTGACCACCCGACGATCTCATTTGGCTTAAAATAAACTTGGCTTTAACATTTTTTCAAAACTCACTAACAGGATAGGTACTGGAAAAGGAAGCAATCTATTGAGAGTACATGGTGCCTATGAACTGAAGTCACCTTTTATACTGAGGACTTTTAAGTCAGAAGCTGAATTACTTGGTCTGAAAATGTTTTCATTATCATGGGTTTGGTCTAGGGATGATGTAATGTTAATGAACAGAGGAGCTGCCAACAAACATGAACTGTATTTACAGACTTGGCAATGACACACAATATCCTGAATGTGTGGCCCCAACCTCAAATGCTGTGAGACACTGCTCAAGTAACAGCACAGATAAGAAGGCACAGTTTTTCTGACAGAGAAACTGTAATGAAGAGCTGCAGGTAAAGTTTCCTGGCATTGCATTCATTTGGCAGTCCTTCTGATAAAATCCAATTAAATGCTTGTATTGAATTGTTCTCTCCTCGTTTTTCTTGTGCAGTGCCAATACCCTTTGATCCAAACCACCTCCTCTAGCAAGACCCACTTTCTCCAGGGAATACATGCATTGGAGGAGGAGGAATTGGGTTACTTCTCTCCAGTTCACAAATGGGAATGGCTCTGACTCAGTCTCATGGTAAATAAAAGCAGTGCTTTCCCTACCATATTTACATAAGGAGGCTATCTTCCCCAGGAAACTTACCAGTTCAGAAATGACAGAATACCATTCTGCTCCACCTTAGTCCAGAAAAAATGCTTTTATAAAAACTTGGACTGCCAGATTTTTACTTCAGTAGAGAAGTCCCTTGGGATAGGGGTGTAATCTGATTGAGATGATTAAGGCATCTAAAGAGGCAGGATCATCAAAAGAGAAATAACATCCCTTATATTTATTTTAAAAACTAAACAATGACTTGAAAATAGAACTGGCCAGGGTGAAGTGTATGCAGTGTCAATGTAGAGTGGTTTGCATACTTATAAAAATAGTCTGCAACACGCCTGGTCACTGAGTAGGTCTGTGAAATTTGGAGGAAAAAATGTTCTTTTTGTAGACGGGGAAAACATCTAGAGTATTTCTCTGAAAGGTCCTGCACTGTTGGAGCCCATTACAGATTTAAACTCAATCTTTACCACTTGATTAACCTCCTATTTGTAAGAAAAAAGTACAATTATCTTTCAGTGTGCCACCTAAAAAAAAAAAAAAAAACAGCATAAAGAGTATTTTTTTTCTCTCCCTTTTTTAAAGTTAGGTATGTTACAATCCTAGTGTCTTGCCCTGACTGCTGGATATATGGCTTTTATAGTATTGCCTTTACATTCACGTGTGGATGCTAATTCTGACCTCTCAAGGTGCTATAATTTTTTGACAATACCTAATAGAGGTATGAATTGGTCTTTATCTCATAACTACAACATTTTCATACAACCACAAAGAAAAATAAACATTTAAGAATTGCAGCTTTTGACTACAGACCACACAAGAAACATTTGGACAGCAGTTCCTCATCAGAAACTTAGGGGAAGAAAAGGCTGTGTGTGTTTGGGCAGGGAGGAAGAGAGAGAGGAAATAAGTCATAATAAAAATATTATCAAAAGCTTGATTAAATCGATACTATAGCTAACAAATCTAAACCAAAAATATACAAGTTCTAAACAGTCACCATGACCAGAGAAAAGGTTTCCTAACAGTGATATCCATAGAGACAAACATTCTCTAAAAAGGAAACTATCTTTCTGAGTTCCTTCCAGTTTGGACTCTTAAGAAATAGTTAGGGAGGAGTAGTGTCTCTCAGGAGTTCTCACAACAAAAAGGAAATAACACTATTACAAAAGCATAATCTAGCAAAGATTAAGTGCAAGTTCTCTCCAATATCCCTCAGAGTAAAAAAAGTCTAAGAAAAAAAAGAACAATCAGAAACAAATTTTGAGTGATTACAATACCTTTGGGAAAAACTCCAGGGCTGATGTGGTGTTTTTATCACTAATGCACTACAGTATGGCATGGCAAAACCATACTGAATATAACAAAACTGCAAAGTTGCTGCTAATTCTACACAGGGGCTCACAACTACACTTCTAAATATGACAGCATGTGGTCATGTCTGTGATAAACTGAAGTTTGGTTGCTTTCATCATATCTGGGCACAGCTAACACTACATTAAATTGACAGCAGTACCAAACACACCAGTGTGGTGCTACAGCTGAAAGGATGAATGCAGTCCTTGCATGTGTGTACTGGGAAATACAGAGTACCCAGAGGGAAAATGTTACCTTTCCTCTACAGCATTAGTAGGTTTGCAATGGAACATGGTGGTAGAATGGATGGAAGCACGTATGCTCAAGGCTTTACATTTTGGAAGTAGCATTTAAAAATCTGTGAAGACAGAGAAGAGTACCAAATTATTTCAGACATTAAAAAATCCACTTTAGTGAGAGACTCAGAACAGCACTCTGAAACCAGACAAAGGCTTACTCTGTCTCCATGCTGCACACCAGCTCCTAAGCAACAAGGTGATACCTAGCCTAGAAACGCTCTAACAGCCACACAGCTTTGGAGAAAAGGTGGTTTGTGCTAGTAGCCTGGAGAACTAGTACAGCGAGCCTTAGTCAGCCTGAGAAATGCAGAGCTGACACTTCTTCAGGGCTTGGTATGTTTGATCTGTGACTTGATGACTGTGCACAAGTGTAGGCACATGAAAATTCTGTATGCTGAAGGCTTTTTTTTAGGCTGGTGAAGAAATTTTAAGCAAACGAAGTGTAAGTGTAAATAAAGCGAAAGATTTATGCTGCTGAGGGGAAATAAAAAAAGACAGCTAGAGCATATTGTGCTTAATTAAAGTTTTATTGATGAGGAGAGTAAAGGATGGGCTCAAGGAAACCTATAGAATAAAACCCAAAACGTGCATTCAGCTTAGAAAGATCCTGAGTGAGAAAACTGTCATGGTATAAATATTCAAAGACAAAGAAGTAACCCATGGAGAAATACACATTTTTATCCTGACACACACTTCTGTCAATACTCGGTTATGGTTCATGTAGGAGGCAGGATGCTGATCTACGTGGACATTTCATGTGAAATGGGAAGATCCTTATTCTGATTTGATGAAAGGGATCTTGAGTATGTACCTTGCTGGAAGGCACTTGGGAAGCAAGGGCAAATAAAATTTGACAAGAGAACACTAGTTGATCTAGAAATCCTTTCTGACCTTAAATTCTGAAAACTGCCATACACAGAAACAAAGCAAAGCATCAACTTGTGATGATTAAAAGCCTCATTTAAGCATTAGTGTGTAATGTACTGTAATGTGGTAATGTTGACTGCATACATGCTTTACAGTATTAAACTGTATTGTCAACAAATTGCAAACATATTCAAAGTCTCTACAAACACTTTGGCAATGTTCATGCTAACAAACAAGGAGGAGAATATCCACTGAGAAGCCAAGTCAAGCAAACCAGCAAGTTAGTTTAGACAGATTTTTGAAAATTCAAGTAGAGTCAGCCTTGGTTTTTCATTCCAGATCAGCACTTGATCTCCATAAATGTACTACACTCTGCCAACACACCTGCCCTGTATTGCGTTTAATACAGAAGATGGGGCAAAAATTTTGGACGAAATTAAATTCCTGCTCTAAGATAAAACTAGATTTTGATTTTATATCATTATGGAAAGGACATACAGATTGAAGAGCCCAAAGCACCAGAAATAGGCCCAAATATGTCACCACTGTGCTTGAGAAAGACCAAATGTGAGAGGTAACAACAGACTTCAACGAGAAAGAAACAGTCCCATTTTTCTGAGATTTATACCTAGGAAAAGAAAGTAAAAGAAAAACTTCTAGAGAAGACAATAATGAAAATACTTTTTTCCCAGACAAACTCTAGATCTGGTACTTAAGAGAAAAAAAATCCTCCACTTTTAGAAACTGAACAGTTTCACTGGTTTATTGACAAATTAAGTAAGTGATGTTAAGAAAGGCAGAGGTTCTTTTAGATACATTATGAATGGCACCCTTCCCATTTTTGGAGCTCATATATGGTTTCTCTGCCCAGATACTTCTTCAAACTTAAGGTTTAAGTCATTCTACTTGCAACTAAAAATTACATTACAGGCAGTTTGATTTCAAGAAAAATTCCAGGTTCCTGCAGACATTGTCTCTACACAGACTTTGGACTGGATTCAAACACGGAGAGACCCGCCACAGTGCTAAACAGCAAAGGCTGACTTTGAGGGCAGGTTTATCTGGCAGCTGGCAATGTAGCAAAGATGTAAGACCTAAGACAGCCAGATCAGATAGCAGAGCAAAGCCTCCACCATGACAGCCCTAATCTGAAAGAAGGAAAGTAATCAGCTTGCACAGACTTCTCTCTGCCATGGCAGAAATGCTGCTGGTATACTTTGCTGTTGGTCTTACAACTGTGACCTACTAGGTTGCCCACAGGAGTTTGACTTATTTTATTTCATGAAAATCAGGCCAAGGCGGATAGACATAGGGCCATATTCCCACACACCTCCCAGGATGCACCTCCCAGTTCTCCTGCAAGAGAGACTGATGCTGTGTGTCTGAGCTGCACAGCACTGCTGTAACAGCTCCTGGAATGGAATCTGGAACATATACACAGGTTCTGCACACATAAGCATGGGTGGGTACAATTACATGCCAACTGACTTGGATCCTCAAAAATAAGTGCATGAGAGCTACCAAGGGCTGGCCAGTAAAGACAATGGTGATGAAGTGCTTAGCTTGTGCAATCAGGGGACTTTAGTTCTTGCTTTGGGTGCCTCAGCCCAGAATCCTCTGCAAAATATACCTGAATTACTTTAAAAGATAGCAGTACTGACTTTTGCTGCTACTTTGCCTTTCTGTACAATAATTAGAGCTCTGACCAAGCCCCATGGGAAACTTGTCACTACCCCTTCCTTTGCCTGACAAGACTAAAATCCCTGAATATCAACCAAGTGCCCAAACCATCAAGTCTATGAAAGAAGGGTCACTCTTCTTCAGACTAAAGCAGTTATTAGTTTTCAGAGAAACAATAAAAAATGTTTTGGAGGGTGAGGAAGAAGAAGAATCCTGGGTTCTGCTCCCTGCCAAAACAAAAGCTTCTGTACTTTGTCCCATTGCCTTTAGTGGATTTGGGCTCAGCTATATTGCCTGGAGATCTAAGCCATTCTGGCTTGTGCTAGGATTGAAAAACACTTGTGCTGATCTCAAAGCAGAAACGCATGTGCAGTCATAGGTACTTTTGCAGCAAGCCTTTACTATCAGGAGTACCTGGAGGCTGTCAGCCCAGATTTCACCAAACAATGGGAATGCTTTTAGCAGCAATGATGCAACTGAGGGCTTAACAAAGTATGAAATGACTTTTATGTAATCATTGGAATTAAAACAGGGAAAGAAGAGAAAATTGAGTGTAATGCATGCTGTTTACATTAGTAGAAGCTAACACTTGCTGACCATTCTGAGCCAGAAATAAAACAGGTTTCTATTAAAATACTCTTATTATCAAGGGCTGACACTTTCTGACTTTCTGCCTTGGGTGCATAGCATTTTTACTATAATGTGAATTTCATATGCTGAGCCTGAGTGTTCAGGCAAAGGTTTTCCTGGCACTAATTTCTCTGACTAGGGCTCGACTTCTGCAACAAGAATTTAGAGGAGGCAATTCGGTATCTCCCACTATAATGTTTTTTTCCACTGAATGAGGCAGACAGGTATCTAAATTAAAGGGACAGAAAAGATTGCCTGGTTATCTAATCCTATTCCTGCAAGAACAGGCCAAAGAATTTTACTCCCGTACCAAGCCAGTAACTTCTGGATGAATTAGGTCAAAACATTGTTCTGTTCAGATCATTCACCTCACGTCTATTCAGTTTCTCTGTTTTGGCCAATGGCCTTGATGGAAAAGCAGGTGTCAAATAGATCATCCTGAATACCTTGAAGAAATGTACATGCTGCTTTTCACTTTGGAATTCTCTCCCCAGAACGATTCTTGCTCTTTCTGAAGAGACATACAGACCGGCAACACAACCATGAAGGGCAATTATGATCACGGGACTGTCCCTGCTGCTTTTGGACTTTTTGACACAGAGTAGAGGTAAAGACTGTAGTATGTCTGACTACTCCATGACTCAAACTTATCATTTTCAAGTGCTACATAATAAAGGGTTGCTAATGCATGCAGTTAAATATACAGCATGTTCAACAGTCACAGTGCCATCCTTGCATTTATTAGTTTGCAATCTGGACAGAGGTGTACAGCCAGGACCCGGAATAGGAAGTAAGACTTTTATATCAGAATGCTGAACACAGAGAGATGTTTGGTTTTATGGTTATGATTTGGGAGCTGTGAGAAGAAGCTTAGATTCAGGGATCCTAGTTTGTGGTTCTGACCATTTAGAGATTTTGATGTTTCAGTCAGAAGTCTAAACTTTGGTTGCTTCTGACTAGAAAGATTTTAGATACATATCAGCAACATCTCAAAGCAGATCCTGAGGCTTTTCAGCCAGTGTCATGGGAAAAGCTGCCTGATTTTGGAGGTACAATCCAAGTGTTTATTTCCCACAAGGCTGCAAAATGTCTTGGCAGAAATACTGCCCAGGTATTGGACTAACAGATTCTTCCAACTCTCTTGCCTGCCTCAAAGGTCATTCACAGAGAATGAGTGGTACAGACCTCATCCTGAACAACAAGAAGCAGCAACAGTGAATTTTATCACATGAATGCACATGAACAGTCTTTGCCCTCATTTTCCTTAGATCAAAATTTAAAACTTCTTGGGACACATGGCACTGACAAACTCCAAAGCTCACAATACAATACACTCAAATGACATTTACTTTTGCTGTTTCTGCATCTACTGTGGAAACCAAACTTCAAAACTCAATTATCAATTGCCATTGAAGAACTATGTTTGTGTACTGCTCATTTCCACGGCTTTGAAGAGAATGAAGCTTGTGATAGTAGCCTGGAACTAGAAACTGCCACCTAAGTTTCACAGAGAATTTTGATAAAGCCAGAGTGTGACATCACCTTAAATCCCAGCCCCACTGCAGTCAAGGAAAATTCCCATTAACTTCATGAGCATCTGGATTTCTTACACTGTTGTTCTGGGTTTGCATGGCAAGGTTTTGGCAGTGGGAGGGCTGCAGGGGTGGCTTCTGTGAGAAGCTGCCAAAAGCTTCCCCATGTCTGACAGAGTCAGTGCTAGCCAGCTCTAGGACAACCATCCCTTGGCCAAGGCAGAGCCCATCAGTGATGGTGTGGTGGCCTCTGGGATCCTAAGAGTTAAGAAGAGGAACAAGTTACAGCGCAGGAGCAAACTGCAGCCAAAGAAGACAGGAGTGAGAATATGTGAAAGAAACAGATCTGCAGGCTCCAAGGTCAGTGCAGAAGGAGAGGGAGGAGGTGCACCATGCACTGGAGCTGAGATTCCCCTACAGCCCATGGTGAGGCAGCTCTGCCCCTATAGCCCACAGAGGTCAATGGTGGAGCAGAGATCCACCTGCAGCCTGTGGAGGATCCCACACTGGGACAGGTGGATGCTGTGGATGCCACGATCCTGTGGGAAGCTCACACTGGAGCAGATTTTCTGGCAGAGGGCCCATGCTGGAGCAGTCTGTTCCTGAGGGACTGTACCCAATGGGAAGGACTCATGCTGAAGCAGTTTGTGAACAGAAGCCCATGGGAAGGACTTATGCTGGAGAATTTTTAGGAGAACCTTCTCCCATGGAGAGACCCCTTGCTGGAGCAGGGGAAGATTGTGAGGAAGAAGGAGCAACATAAACAGCTGACAGATGAACTAACCACAATGCCCAGTCTCTCCCCCTGTACCACTGGGGGAGGGGGAAGGGTAAAGAATTCAAGTGTATAGTTGAGCCTGGGAAAAAGAGAAGTATGGTGGGAAGATGTTTTTAAGATTTTGGTTTATTTCTCATTATCCTACTCTGATTTCCCTAAGTCAACTCTGTTTTGCTTGTTACTTGTGAGTGATAGCTCACTGTGCTTATCTTGACCCATGAGACTTACACTTTATTTTCTCTCCCCTGTCCAGCTCAGGAGTAACAGAGCAGCTTTAGTAGGCACGTGGCATCCAGCCAGGGTTAATCCACACAACTGTACAGACAAATGTAAACGGTAGCTTTTTTTTGAACTAAAGCAATGCAGGGAGTTGCAGTAAAAAGAAAAGATGAAAGAAAGCTACAGGATAAGAGAAAAACTCTCCCAAGAATGGATTTGTCTTTGACTGATGGAATCAGAACATTTGTTTCACATGCCACTCCCATAGCATAGGGTTGGCTTTTAGTTCTTACTGTCTAACACCTAAATATGGGCTGCAAAAATAATAGTCCATTTCCAGAGCTTAGGTCCTGTTTTTTCAATCTACTTACAATAAAGGGGGAAAAAGAAAAAAGCAGAACTGCTTCCAAGAAGAAAAAAACAAAACTATTGTATAACTCTGACAGGTTGATAGTTTGAAATGATTCAGAAGTCCAGGAGCCTGCCAGCAGGCAGATCAGCAGAGATCCAAAGCTGAGATGCAAAACTTACCTAGCTCCTTAAGTACTCCCACAGGAGTCAGTGCCCAGAAAAACAACTAAGAGCTTGTGCTAAACTACGAATGCATAAATGTAAAATAACTTCAATTAATGCAAATCATGTTGTGACAGACAACGTAACAGCATGGAAGCTGCTTGACCAACATATGCTGATTTGTATAGAAAGATTGTGGTTTCTGGCGTGTTTCCAAGTGAATTAAAAAAGGCTGTCAACCTGTCTGTTTCAGCCAGAGGCACAGCAATGGCAGCTTGTGAAACATCCCACCTGAAAAGCATTCCACCACTTCTTCCCCTGACACATGCTGCAAAATCTGTAGAACCACTGGATTTTTTCTCGTGCTTGTTTTGCATTAAATAAACTGACTTAACCAATAATGAATACTGCCATCCTCACTGAGGAGGTATAAGAAAGAGACTGGGAAGTACCAAATGTGCAGTGCAGAATAAAAACACCCAGCCAGCTCTTTTTTTGCATTAACATTCAATCACCCATATACAATACTGACCCAGTCTTGTAATCCTTCCAAAGCCAAAACTGCCAGTTAGCATCCAAGGAGCATTTTAGGATGAAGAAAAGGGTGCAGCATTGCCAATCAATTGGTCCTGATCCTGCAGAGAGTTACACACAGATTTAAACACTGCTCACAGGACTAGCCCCACTTGTACTGCCAACATCTGCAGTGTAAACTGAGTGCTTGCTTAATTAACTGCAGGAGGAAGGCAAAATCTCTGCCCATTCACTGTGTTGTCACATGGGGAAGAGTTCTGGCACAGGGAATCCGGCAGGAATGTATGGCCAGGCTAGGGAAAGAGCAGGGTCCCTTCCTGCTCAGTGAGAGCTCAGTCACACATCAGGTTAAACTGGTTGTCAAATCCTGAACTGCTATAAAGTAATTCTTCTTCAGTGAAAGGAACTAATCATGCCTGCTTGCTGACAAAACAACACTGAGACCAAACATGAAGCAGAAACAATAGATGATGACAATTTCACTGAAAAATAAAGCACCAAGAGTAAAAATGTCATGTCCTGAGAAGGCTAATGAGATATAATACAATGAAAATGAGCTCATTTTTTAAATGGGTATTTTCAAGGATGTGAAGTGGCATAAAATTACTTCTCTGCTTCTGTTCAGAGGCAAGAAACAAACACCCAACTGCAATGCTGTACAGTGTCAGTAGGGATAAACAGAAAAATCCCTGCAAAATCTACAAAGTATCCCAACAAGAAAAAAAAAAAAAAAGGTATTAAAAAAAAAAGTTTAATTCTATCTTAAAAGAAATTGCAGGATTTCCTTTCATGTTTTATTATACCCTTCTTTAGCAGTCAGCTGCCTTTAATATCCTCTTGCAACAGGATACTACAGGATGCTGAAACCCCTGGTAAGTAGGATCTGGATGCAGTCATCTCACCACATCGTAGTCTCTATGGTAACCTAGGCCAGCCCTAAATACTATAATCCTGCTTTACTACAGTAAAGCCAGTTAATGACTTTAATTGAATGTTCCTGCCAAACAATGGTGCTCTAATATTTATTGATATTTCAAGTCTGTCCATCTCTTTGGACTATTTGTTATATGGAAAAGTGATGCAAACACAGGTTTTTTAAAAGAAAGGAAGCTACTACAGATTTCAGCTTTTTGGTATTATCAAGGTGCAGTCCTGCAAACTCACTCCAGCTTCTAAGTGGCACCACTGACTTCAGAGGCTCCACTGGCAGGAGCAAGTCCTGCAGAGCACAGAGGAGCTGGGGCAGGCATGGGAGCAGTCCTTGGCTCTTGGCAGGTTCTCATCAGACAGTGCCATTAGCAGTGGATGACCAGAGCATCCCACTGGCATGCACTGATGTCCTAATTAAAGAGTGAATAAATGCTGTGTGATGGGTCCTGGGAAGAGGAGAACACAGAACAAGCAGGATGGGCCAAGCAGTTAAACAAGGGAGGAAATATTGCTTTGTCAAAACCACTGACAATTTAATTATTATTTTCCACGAATATTCCACTTAATTCCTTTTTGGGAGACAGATGGTTAAGTCCCTGGAAAACAGAGAAGCCCTTTTGCTCCTCAAATCATACAGAAAGATTGTTCTATTTTATTGCTATTCTATTTTTTTATTGCCCTACTTTTTTTCCCTAGCTTTTTGCTCAGGTTTTCTATTGTTTCGTTTAATTGCTGTGGAAAAGCTTTACAAAATATTATTATGTCTAGAGGGTTTTATTTTTTTCCTGATGGGTGAAAAAAGCTAGCTATAGGATTTAATGCTATCATTTTCTGTACTACATGTGTGTAAGTTTGGGCTCAGAAGTCTGCTTTTTGTTGCTTTAAATCACCGGACATAAAAATCTACCTACTGAAATTCAGTACAAGTTTTTTTGAAGCATCTTCCACCCTGCCAAATCCGGCACGCGTATGTTCACCCGGGCTTGCGTGTGCTTTTAGTAGGATGGGGTAGCACGCCATGAAGAATTTATAGCGGGAAGCAATCTCCTGCTGTTACACATCCATAAACGTAGTGTAGAGAGTCATTTAGATTTTTAATAGGTCAGGATAAAAAAGAAAAAAAATAAAATACGCAGGCATCAGGGTTGGCTCCTCTGCGACATATGGAGAAGGGATATGGGGGTACGCCCGGCCTCCCCGCTGCCCAGAGGAGGTGGATTAAGGGGGCCAGAGGAAAGAGAGAAGAAACACGATTTAACCTGACAGTGCTCCAGCAGCCCCTCTCACACACACGCGGCTACCGTGGCTCCACGTCGCGGTCCGTACCGCAGATTTCGGCAGATGCCGGCACCAGCCCTCCCCGCAGGCTCCGCGACCCCGGCCCGCTCCCGCCCCGCTGCCTCCCGCTCACCTTTCGGGGCGGCCGCCGAGCCCCGCGCCGCTCCGGGGCACTCCCCTCCCGAGCGCACGGCCCCGGCGCCCCGCGCACGCAGCGGAGCGGGAAGGCGGCTGCAGCGGCGCCGCGATGCCAGGCGAGGCAAATGGCTGAAGCGCGGGGGCCGGGCTGGCGGAGGGGCCGGGCGGGCGCGGGGCCGCGCTCAGCCCCTTTGTTCGCCTGGCAGGCGGAGGGAGGAGCGGGCACGGACCTGTTGCTGCTGGCGGCGGCTGCGGGCGAGGGGCAGCGGCCGAGCCGGGAACGCCGCGGGCTGCCCGCGCTGCCCCGCGGCGCTGAGGCGGGGCGGCCCCACCTGCCCGCGCTGAGGAGAAACTCCCCCCGTGTGGCGCCGGGCGGGGAGCGCCGGGTCCTCCCTCACCTCCGGGCGGGGCCGGGGAGCCGTGCCGGGGGTAAGCGGGGCGGCGGCGCCGCTCCTGCGTGAGGCAGGGCCGGGGGTTTGCCGCAGGAGCCGCAGCGCAGCGCCCCGGCTGGAGCCCCGCGGGCCCGCGGCCCCGGCACCGCCCGCCCGCCGGCACCGCCCGCTGGCCGCGGGAGGCGGCGGGGACGCTGCCCGGACCGAGCTCCGCGTTAATTCAGGTGCCTGCCGGCGCA
Organism: Onychostruthus taczanowskii; assembly: GCF_017590055.1. NCBI lineage: Eukaryota > Metazoa > Chordata > Aves > Passeriformes > Passeridae > Onychostruthus > Onychostruthus taczanowskii. Next base: position 14,696,927 of record NW_024497629.1, on the reverse strand, counting down.
GGTCCCATTTTCTCTTGCGCGTCAAAGCCGAGACTCTCACCAGGATTCCCAGAATTAGACCCGCTTTTCAGTTTCTTAAAAAACATTTCACATCACGTTATTTGTACTCTGGGTCTGCTCCCGACACAGGCAGTGGTACCTATCCCAGCTCAGGTCCCAGCGCAGGCTGCAGTTTGATTTCTGCCGAGACAGCAGACGTGCCGCCCTAATCCCTGACCCATTTCTGGTGCTGGGATATATCGTATTGTCTTTGTAGCATATAGTTTTCCTATGATGCTGCTGTCCCAGAACACTGTTCATCTGCAAGGTTTCTCTTTTTCCCTCTCCACGGACTCCAGGGACCTGTCAGACTGGTTCCCCTGCAGTGCCCAGTGAGTGGCTCCTGGCCTTGGGAGACACTCCTGAGCAGACTTAAAAAACTACCACCACCTCCTGTCTCAAATTAACCTGACAATTAATTGCTTCTGTGCTGGCAGTGTGGCCATTGCAGCTATATATTATTCCAGCATCATGGGTGTGATGGCTAAGCATGGTTGGGTGTCTTCTCCACCATTTTGTCCCAATGCTTCTACTTTTTAACATCAGTTGTGCTAAAAACTCTTATGTGTTGGCTTAGCACTTAATAAACTAAAGTACTTGCATGCAGTGCTGGGTAACTGTAACCACTTGAAACCCTTGGCTCCACTCACATTGTGCTCTGACTTCAGAGCAGCTCTTAACCAGTGGGCTGGTGTTCAAGCAGAGGTCGTGTCTCATCTCCACTGAGAGAGGCAGCACTCTTCTGGGAGCTATAAAATAGATCAGCAACAATCATAAAGTGTCACCAGGGTTTTAGAAGATACAGTAACCACAACATGTGGCATTAGCATAACTGTGAATTTGTCACTATCCCCTGATTTGGTTCCATTACAAGGTTAGAATGTAAGTTTTGTACATGGGTTTATTCCTGGCTAGCTGGAAGAAATTTCCATGTGATACAGAAGATCCATTAAAACCTGCCAGAAATAACTCTTCTCTCTGACATCAGGAATTAATATTCTTGCTGTTTCATGCTACTTTAAATACTATATAATTCAAGATGACACTAAAATTAGACAACCGATACAGCTATGGGAAATTATTTTCACTTTTAAAATCTCTATTGTTCTATTTCTCTGTGGAGTATTGTCTCTCCTTAAGGTGCCTCTCTTCTGTTCATACTGATGAGAGTTATGTGGCTGTGGCAGCAGTATAATATCTGAGATCGTATAATTCTGACTCATGCTTTCTGAATACATAACGATTTTAACCACTACTGGATTTTCTTAGCTTCCCTTCAGGTTTAATTGCCACATCACATTCCAGCATGAGTGTACACAGAGGTGCCTGAGGTGTAGTTTGTGGAGACAATTTGAAAACCTGTGGTGGGTAGGAAGTAGCATATTGTGATTTTATGGGCCATACTTGCCCCTGTGGATGGAGCCAGCAGAAGACCTATTCAAAATCCAATTCCATGGAGATCCTAGCCTGACGAGTCAGGTAGCACTTGGCTATTGCAGACTTTATCCTCTGCCCTCAGTGAACATTGCCAGAAGCAGATCAGGCAAAATGATCTCAATTCTGCTTTGTGCAAGTTCAGCTTTGTGCAGCAATTCCCTGACTTTGTAACTCAGTCTACTTTCTTCCCACCAAGTTTCTTCACAGCTCCCCATGCTCCTTTATCATTAAACCCATTAGTGAAAACAAATATAAAGGAGTTGCTGACCTCTTAGCATAACTTTTGCAAAATACTGCTGCTCTGTGGATCATAGGCCAGGACACTTGCCATGGAGAACAAGGCTGCTCATCAATTAGCCTCACAGTTTCTCACAGAACTGGAGGTGATGAGAAAACTGGGACACGCATTGTGGAAACCATCTCAGTTTTAGTTGCTTGATTTCCCTACTTAACCTGAGTTCCCAAGGCTCCATTTATAATTGATGTACAGGAATAACTATGTCTGAAGGGCAATTTTTCTCACCTATCTTTGACATCTTATCTTAGGATGAGGTGAATCATCCTTTGGTATTTCTTATTTTTCTCCATTAGCTGTAAAATCAGACTGGTACAGCTGTAGACAATTTTTAAATGTCTGAATTACGTGAGATGAATCATTGTCCCGGTGTAGAAAAGACCTTGTCCTAAAGAAATCAGGTATCACACAGTTCACATGATATGTATTTTGGTGCTGAAATGCATTTCTGTAGCCAGTTGATGCAACAAATATTCAAGGGGACTGATAGATTATTGTAATCCTGCAATGTAATGGCCATCAGGACTTGCTGAGATCCTGTGTTCTGCAAGGGGCAGTTAGCCTGGGGCAACAACAGCAGAGTGCTGAGTAGAGGCAGGAAGGGAAGCATTTGCTGTGCTCTGTCCCAGAAACCTCAGGTGGCCCCTGCCCAGTCACACACAGCAGACTTCCTTCTGGACATGCAGCCCTTGCTCTGCCTCTCTCACGTACCAGCAGTGGCGCTCAGTAATTAAAAGGAAATACAGTTTGAAACAAAAGAATTTTATCAAGTGTTTCTCTGGTTAAAAAGAAAAAAAAATCCAAATGAAGAAATAGTAGTGGGAAGGTTTTATTGTCTCACACACCTCTTTAATCTGCATCAGGCAAAACAAAGTATTCCTTCTAGAAGGCATAATGCTGCAATGTCTCCAGCGCAGAAATAAACAATAGTGCTGAATGTCTTTCTCATGACAGGGTCACCAAACAGCACCCTGATCCAGAGCACATCTGCTCACAGCTTATCAGGGCCATGCTCTTCCAGGGCAAGGTAATATATTCCTTTTCTTTCTCCCACTGGCTGCACCAGCAGCTGCATTACTGCCATTCCCATCTCGTGGGCTGTCTTGCAGGATTGGGCTATCATGGTAGCTGCAGCAAATGCACAGCTCCTCAGCCAAAATTAGCCAGTAGGTCATAACAAAAATTAATCATCCCAGTCTCAGGTGGTTGATTCTTGGCATAATTTCTCATTTAAGTAGGTTACGAATAATTTAACCAAATAATTATTTTATCCAGATGAAATATTCCCTCCACATCCTATGACTCAAGAAACGTTAGGCCTTCCTAGATAACAGGCTCAGTGTATAGCTCACAGCATATGCAGGCTAGCTTCTGTAAGTAGGCAAAGTAGAATCCTGCAGGTAGTGCACCCATGGCAGCATGGGACTGCATATGGGTCCATACTCAATTATTTACCCAGCTAATTAGGTGGGCTGTGCAGCCTTTGCTCAGAGTCCATCACATTGTGGGCACATGTCCCGCACACTAGGCAGAACTGGTATGTCTGCACAGACTTGCCACCAGTGCCTTTGCGCATGCAAAGCTGTTGGTAGGCAATTTTTAGGTTTCTGCGTTGGTTGTTTTGTTGGGTTTTGGGGTTTTTTTTTTTATGATTTGGATTGGCACAAGGATGTATTGAAAAAATAAGTGTTGCAGCATCAAAATTCTGGAACAGATAATAGTTGAAACTTCATGGAATTCCTTCTGTGAATAGATTACTGGAATGTCAGATATTTAGTGGTAGTAGCAAATGTCTATGCTCCCTACAGTGCCCAGGCTAGAAGCCAACATGTAAAACCAAAACAAAACAAGGAGAAAAGAAAACCTGACTTCTTTTGCTCATCCTGTGTTTAACAGCTGAACACTCCAGTGTGAAATGCTTCTTGGTGTTGTAATACAACAGACTCAAGGATTGGTTTAATGCTATTGCTGGAACAGACCAAATAGTTATTGTATTTCTGCTGAGCAAAGATGCCTAAAATACATTTTTTCTATTTGGAATACATAACCTGTACATGCTGTATACATGTTACACGTGATATGTTGTATACATCTGATGCAAGGCCAAGCTGATCTGCCTGTATTATTTTTCACACATCCCTGTAATACACCCAGATAGTAGAACTGGGAAAAAGTGCTGTTTGTTCCATGAGGGTTATCAGCTTGTAGCAGATAGAGCCTTAGAGTTGTAAGGAAAAATAAATAATAAAGATTTCTTCAGTGTTGGTTTGCATACTTCTGTGCTTCAGAGACAAATTAATATTGTTTTTAATTTAAGAAAAATCAACCGGCATTAAAAAAAGACCGTATTAACACAGACTTCTGCCACCCAAAAGAACGTTCTGAATAGGTGGGGCAGCTTTTAATGAGGTTGAAAATATCTGATAAGGTTAAAAGATGGGGAATACACATTTACTTAGATGAACAATTAATAAAATGTGCACATCAATTTGCTAAAAATATAACCCAAAAGAATTTGGAAAAAAATTTAAAGCCTACCCTTGCTCTTTACATTGCTGAATTTATCCAGTCATTTCTTCCCAGCCATAATTAGCCACAGATCGTTCCCATCACGTGTCTCATCTACATATATAGAGCAAAACACCTCATTATCTGTACATTTCTTCCCAAATGCCATATGGAACGTTATCATATATTGGCATAGGCTATAACCAGCTTTGCTTCCCTGAAAGGCAAAGGAAGGACAGGCACATGGATCCCACCTGATACAGCCTTATGGTGTCTGTAACCTCTGCAGTGCCCTGCACTTCAGCAGTGCAGATGCAGCTTAAGTTAACTGATGGTGTCAGTTGCTTTTGATCAGGATTAAAAGCATCACAGGTTGCTCTGAGTAACACTGCAGAAGACTGGTTGCTCTTACAAATCTTGGGAATAATCCTCCTTATCAAAGCATGCAGTCTGTGCTACCCAACTCGACAGAAAATAAAAATCTCCTTAGAAAGGGAACACTGAAAAGCATTTAGTAAGTGTAGTGTGCTGCAACTTGAAATGCACACAGATGGAGCAAACCAGAAAAGCCTACAGGAAACAATTTAAACAATTTGATTTGGAAGGCGTGAGCGAATGCAGATTTTGTACCCACATTAAAGGTGATCCTGATGCTCAAGTTGAAACCCACAGAGTTTCTCTCCAATGTTGAATAAGAGAAAGGAAAAATGAAACTTCTGCAGCTCTGTAGCTAATTTTTTTTTAATTTAAATCCATTCTCGTTATCTGCGTTTGGGCATTTAAGATACAGAGGTTTCAGTGGAAGTTAGGTACTTCAGTGCTTTGAGAAAACTCTGCTGGAGTCTCAGCTGAACCTTTTGATGTCAAAATACTCCTGAAATTGTATTTCCAGTAAATTCTTACAATGATTTCATCTCCCCCAAGGTTTAATTTTAATCCTAGGTGTTCTGGCTCATCTTGTAGGTTTGGACACACACTAATGATAACTGTGATTATCACTGGATTATAACAATAAGTACAACAGTAGAACTTGCAGTTCTTCTGTCAAGGCCTGTTTTGCTGGAGGAAAAAAATCCCTTTGAACACCTTTGAAGGTCATGCTGTGAAAGACTAACTGCTTTATAGCGTGGTTTATGGAGCTTGGCCAGAGCACTTGAAGCATGTTTGGTCATATATCGGCATTGTTGCATTTCAAATGGAGTTACACAGTAAATCTTCGTTTGCTAGGAAATTTTCTGATCCTTTCATCTGAAGCTGTTTCAGTGTTGCTTTGTTGACTCTTTGTTTTAGGAGGAAAAAAGCGTTTCTGGCAATTTGGTAGCTGGGCATGTCTTTAAAGAAAATGCTATTAAATAAGCACAATTGCAAGGCAGCAGCAACTAATTCTGAAAAATCTCAAGCTAGATTTCTCAAATTGAATAGCAGATAGATCTGGAAGTGTGCATGCTGCATTTGTGAGGAAACAGGATGCAGATTCTACATACAGCTATAAAGCCCCTAAATCTTAAATGGTATAGGAAGTAGACCAGAATATTGAGCTGTGGCATGGTGCAAGCAGCTGATGAACCATGCCAGATTAACAGTGGCACTCTTCATACCAGCTTGGTACCTGTGTGGTACATGTCAAGTCTATGCTAGCAGGTATTTCTATCTCCTGACAGGTCCCAAGTTCCAGACTTTTAGCCAACCATCCCACAGAAATAAGGTTTTATGGATACATGCAATGCTGCATCAGTATCAAAAAACAAGAGGCAGAAATCCTGTTGTGCAAATGGCACCACACAATTTACACGGACATAGTTAATCAGTTCCTGAAATGTAGCAGCTAAGTGGCTTTGCCAGTGCTGTCTGCCGGGAGCAGCCCAGGCCAGGCTGAACCCCAGCCAGCCAACTGCTACCTGTGATCACAGCTCAGCGCTCCGGCTGCCGCCCTGGTCCTGGCCAGTTTACTCATACAGACATTTTCCACCACCACATGTACAGGACACCTGCAAGGAGGAGATTGTTTAAAGGGCTAATCATGGGCTTAGGGGGCAGCAATGGCTTTAATCTGTGTGCTTTTACAGACTCATCATATAGCTTCAAGTCAGGCAAATGCTTTTCAACTTATTTTCTTCCTAGCTACAGATACTAATCTGCCTTCTTAACAGGACTATTATTATGTGAAGTATTATTACTATGAAGCTATGTAAAGCAATCTAAAAATACTGTTATCAGCTCCATGGTATACTCATTGCAATACAGACTAGCTCATGCAGAACCCTCCATTACAGCTGCACCTTTCAAATGACTGATATTCACCTGCAAATGCATTTTACAAAACCCAATTTGTCTATATGCAGTCAGAAAATTAAATAGGACAGAAGAGAGAGGAACAGTGAAGTTTAAGCACTGACCCACAGTTCAGGAAACCCTTCCCAATATTCAGGCCTCTCTCAAAGAGGCAGTAAGCAATTTTAGCCCTCAGATTGTCACCATAAATAATGAACTGTAAATTCCCATTGGGTCAGAATCTGTCTCCAGATGTGCACAGGTATCCTGTACTCATATGATTTGATGTATTTCAGAACCATGTATTAAAGAGAAGTGGTATACAGCCAGGAGCAAAAAGGCAGGCTTTCCTAGCAACCAAAGAATTCTCAGTAAATCCTCTTGTTTGTTTATTCTAGCACAGGTACACTCGAAAAGGCTATTGCTGAGCCTGATAAATAGAAGTCTCTGTATTTAAACACAATCGTGGGATTATGTATGTATCCTTTAGGGCAAATTAATTAGAAAGAATTGCCTGTTAGCAACTGAAAATTAATTTCCTCTCTTAAAGCCTTTGCTCTGCAATACTCATTTTCAAAATTAATGCTTCTCATTTTTATGCAGCATGCATGCTGCCCAAGTGCTGATGCTTACTCCACACAGCACAGTAAAAATTCTTCTGCTTAGACACTATTTGGGTCCATTGATGCAGTAATCAAACCTTATAATAAATGACTGCATAATTTTCAGAAACTGCATTTTCTGGCGTTTAAATTGTGGAAATATAAAACTAAAAAAAAAATTAATCTTTGTCATCCTAACTACATATCCTATTTTCTCTTGCATGAGTCCATTAATATATATATTATTCATTAATGCATGACCCAAATTCTAACCTTCTAGTTAAAATGACAACCCAAGATGTTCTTCTGAAGTTAATTTTTATCGTATTTTTTATTCAACATTTTTCTCAAATTATATTTTGAACATAAATACACAAGTTTTATGGCTCATGTTACAAAATACACTACTATGTGTTAGAAAACATATATAGAATATATCGTAGTGGTTACATTTGCTCCCTTTTTTCCTATTATTTTCATAACTTCTATTAATCTAGAAAAGCAGTATCAGAAAGCAAAATCCAACCTCTGAGCAGCACAGTCTACAACAGCTATAAGGACTATTTGTCAGCTGTAAGAGAAACTTTGGTTCCTGCCTGTTTTTACAGTAAGGTAATACCAGCAAGTTGCATGTCAGAAAGGAACATTGCCCTTTGTTCTCAGTTAGTTACTAAAATCTAGTTTATGACAATATGTATTTTTAAAGACTGACGTACAGCTTCTCTTTTGCTTTACACTTAGCAAGATAAATAGATAGGTATTTTCAAAATAGGGGAATTGAATGAGGGACCCATTCTTTTCTCACAGAAGTCACTGGCAAAACTCCAACGTACTTTCAGAAGAGCAGATTTGTAATTTGTTCTATTGACAGAACTGAAGAAAATTACATTTCAACTGACAGGATAAATGTCTCTTTACAACTCTCAAGATACTGCTAGAGGACCCTGTAATGCATGGATTTCCAGCTGAGTGTGTGGTGGACTCTACTTACTGCTCCTAGTGATCAAGATCCATCAGGGAGTAGATGTGATTCTCCAGTCCTGAAGGCAGGGACGTGGAATACCATGCCCAAGGAGCATGTGAAATAAAACCTGTGGTCTTTTTGCTGCAGTGTAGCCAAGGGATACTAGATTATATATGCTTTATACACAGAAGAATCTCTTAACTTGCTTTTCAGCATACATACATTAAACTGTACAATGTAGTACTTCCACACAGTGGGCAAAGAGCAGCTCCCAGGGCCATAGCTACGGAAGAGTATAGAAAATGAAACTGGCCTTGATCTCTCAAGCCAGGGGAGTCTAAGCAGGTCAGGCAGGAGAAGAAGAAAAGTTTGGGAAAATGTTGCCAGCTGCCTGGCTTAGAGGCACTCTGCTTTTTTCCATTTTTTTTTTTTTTTTTTTTTTCCCCTACCAGGACTCAAGCCAACACTAAGCCTATGCCAACACTGACAGTACCCAAGTGAAGTTGCAAGACACATAGCAAAAGTCATGGAAGAAAACCACATAACAGTAATGAAGATCCTAAGCCTACAATCCCATCTATAACAAGTAATCCTTTGTGACTCATTGAAATCCATGCTATTATGGTTCAATGGAAGATGTGGGCAAAACTTCTGAAATCAGGATGCTATTTTGGTGCCACTCTGCCTATTTTGGTGCCACTTAGCAGGCAAAGACTGCCTTCACCAGCATTCCCTCTGTCCCCCTCACCGGTGTCAGGCATCAGGGCAGTCCTGATGTTAGTCCAGTGCTCTGTCAAACTTGCTCAGCCAGCCTACACACCAATTCTGGGGTCACCTTGATAGAAAAGACTGAAAATTTAGACGTACACAGATCTGATGCAAAATTAAGAAAATAAATTTCAGCATCATTTTAAAAACACCAACCCTACTACTATATCCAACAAAAATACCTCAGTCTCTAGTACTGTTTGCCCTGAAATGGCACATGCTGGGAAACACTGTCCTTATGGTTGACAGTGATTTAAACTAGGCAGATTGAAACAAAACATAGTGGAATCAAGGCTTTGAATTAGAAGCAGCAAAAACAATTTCAGGGCAAATCACCCTCTTACTAGGACAATAATGGTACCAAAGTAGCCATAAATTTTATTCTATTCTAGTCAATGCATACATCTGATAAACGTTCTACTTCAGATTGCATTTTACTGAAGTGATGGATAGAATTAGAGTTCTTCACAAAATGGAAATTTAATCATTCTAATTTCTCTGTATTTCAATGTACTGAGGAAGGAAAAAAATGTTCCCAGCAACTCTGTTCAACAAGTTACCTGCATTAAACAGATTTTGACTGAAGGATGTGTCTCGTCACCATTTCTGGCAATGTCTTTATGAGCTGAAGCATTTGTCTTGTATTTCATATGTGCAGAGATATTCTTTTCATATGTGAAAAGAAGGGCTTGCCACTGGCATTGTCTTTATGAGCTGAAGCATTTGTCTTGTATTTCATATGTGCAGAGATTAGTGCAGCAGGCATTTTCAGTACGAATCCCAAATTCAAAGTTTCCTTTGGAAATACATAAATTCATGACTAAAATGTTGATCAGGTCCCTACTTAGAATTCATCCTTTTAACAGTACCAAAGTGACAACTTGCCCATCTGAGGGAATGAAGCTGCATCCCACTTTTCCAATTCCCATTTACAGGGCCGTGCTTTGCTGAAACTGGGTGAAAAGGAGGGCTCGTCATTCAGGTATGACCATATCTCTGCTGTTGCACTGTGACAGTATTTGATAGATGCTTGCCTGGGGACACAGCACAACTCAGCTAATGTAGGACTCATAGTGATTACCTGTACTTGCTATAGATATTCCTATATTAGTATATATATCTTCCCAATTAATTACTTAATTAATAACTTTGTTATTAATTTACTGGATATTCATGCCTCCTTAAAAATGTTACAATCCATGTTTAGCTTTGATATTGAGTTGCAGAGGGAGGATGCTAGCAGCACTACAATGCACAGCTGTCCTGTATCTGTATTTTCTATTTGCCCAAAGCCACCACATCCCTGCAACTTTCTGTATAACAAAAACAAGCTGCATACACATCGCACCTACCAAGAAAATTAATGTGCCTTTTGTACTGCAACATTTCTAATAACACTGAGCATTAGAAATTACTATTCTTAAAAAAAATCTATGTTCTACGTTGAAATAAACACTGATTAATTAATTTAGCCAGTTTTGTTCCAACCAAACTCTGGTATGTGGGATGAAGTTTTAAACTATTATAATTCTTGCAAAATTAATACTAGCTCACATTAGATTACTTATGATTTAAAAATATTTGTTAATTTGTTAAAATCTACTCTTCCATGCAATGTGTCACTTTGGAAAAAGTAGAAATAACTGATTTATGCAAGAAGAAACCAGCATGAGACATGGCATATCTTCCTTGCCTTCCCTAAGTGCTATAGAACATAATTAAGATATTTATAAATGTGAGTATAAATAAGGTAAGAGATTCTAAAACCATTTTAAAGTCCCTAACATTCCTTTTTTTTCTAAGATCAAAGACAGCACCAATAGCTAAACATTTTCCAATACTCTAACACTGCAGAATGTTCTAAGTGTGTGAAGACTGTCTTGCACCCTTAATCCTGTGATCCAAGCCTACTGAAATTGCTCCCAGGTGTATAAAGCCTATCTGCTTGGGTCCTAAGTTGGCATTAGCCACAAAAGGATATCACATTTTTTTTAATAGCAAAAACAATCTGGGTTTAGTTCAGTTAGATATTTAATAGTGGGATTTGCCAGACCATCACTGAAGACACTAATTCATCTTGTCGTTGCTGCTTGGTCTTCTTGTTCACTCTTCTGTGTCCTTGGCCACCAGAAATTACTAGTACTGAACTTGCTTTCATTTTCTTAGATTTCTGTCTTTTACTTTTAAATGAGATATTTTGATCCTTCAGAAGCTCATAAATGTTGCTGTCCTCTGGTCTGTGTTCTAGGGAACTTGATCCGTGAGACAAAGTAAGGGATCCAGAAGATGATGACAAGTCACTTCTTTGTGCAATGGACCCTGCTGAATCCCCCAGCCAAACTGCAGTGTCCTGGGTGTTACTAAGGGAAGAGCCCGGTCGTTCACTGTGCAGAATGTTCTTTTGGTCATCGTCCTTAGGTTCTGAGCCAGGAGGGAGGCTGTTTCTCAATTTGTTTCTGTTCTTTTTGTTTATAGATGTAGCTGTTACAAGAAACTTGACTGGGCTATTGTGTGCATGGTATGACACCATTCCTCTTCCTGGAGCCAAAAGAAAAGACACAATTAAAGAACATTATTTCTCAGACCACAGTGTTCTACCATAATTAGTTCATGAAATTTGCTCAGAATAGCGTAACTCTTAAAGCCCTATTATGTGCATCCAGTCTTTTGCCTTGTGTGGACACAATTTACAGAAAAAAAGTAGTACAAAAATAATGTTCTACCACAAGTGTTTTAGGACTAATAAGTCAGCTGAAATATGGCATATGAACTTTAGATTATGTACTTTTGTGCTCTGGTCTCACTATGGCATGAGCACAGAAATACTGCTGGCTTTTTAGCTGGCATCAACACAAATGTAACACTGTGTTTTCTCCAGTAATCCCCACATATTTTGTGTACCCCAAATCAATCCTGTTCTACCTCTGTACCTTTCCAGAACAGTATAAGAACATCTGTTTTATTGCAACAGACCCATCCACACTGTAGAACAGGAACTAAAACTCATCCTTCTGGTTGTCTAGTTACCATTATAGATTCATAAGGAACTGACTGAACAACCATTTCTTCTCCTTTTTTTTTAAGTATTTAATCAGTGATATATTGGTGGTACAAGGAAGATTTACACAGTGCAAATCATTAGAATGTATGAAAAACAAATTGCACATAGCCAAATTGAGAAGCTGTAACAGAATGAATAGATTTGCCTTTTACAAAAAAAAAACAAAAAAAAAAAAAAAAAAAAAAAAAAAGGAGAAAAAAAATTGAATTCTACCAAGTAAGCTACAATATTAAAAAGAGCTAGGGAGCAAGGGGAAAAGACCACAAATCTTATAAATCACTACATCCATCCCTAACTCCCAAGTGCATTTCACATTTTAAGAAAGCAGATTCTGCTTTTACAGGAAGTACATTCATATAAAGATGAATTATCGCTATTGGAAACATAATGGGGAAAAGCCACAGTTTTTAAATTCAAAATACAGTTATCAAAGACTATAAAAACAGATCTCTAAATGTAATGTTTCTAGGTCTGTGATACCTGGCAAATCTTGATGCCAGATAAATGCAAGAATATATGATATAAGCCAAAATAATAAAAACAGAAAATGGAAGAATGAGAGATTTTTTGATTCTGCAACTATGCCTATTCTTGTAATTGTATTTTTTTTCACCTAAGATAGGTTCCAGATTTTTACAAAGCATTCATCCTGTGTCATACCAGATTATTGCTGCGTATTTTGCTGAACACAGAGGATTTAATTTTCATTTTGTTAAGTTACATAAGCTTTTTTTTCCCCCTGGAGGAAGCTGCAAACAGCTTGCCTCATAAAATCTGCCAGCTTCCCTCTGCAACACAGAAGCCTGAGCAGAATTCTGAATCCAAAACACTGGGGAAAAGCCCCTATTAAACACACATTTAAAACCTTGCTTCTAATAGTAGCCTAAACATTTGTATAGTGATATAAGCATTTGTGTGCTTGTATTTCAAATGGGGTAATATGAAACTAACTCATAAATACATCTCTCCAGAATGCAAAAACCTTGATCACTGTTGAAAAAATTAAATATATACTCTCATATATTCCTAGTCTCCAGTTTGGGGGAAAAGGGAACACAATCAATTTATTCAAAAACCAGTTAGACAACTTGCTCATTTTTAAGTATCTGTGTCTCTAAACCTAATGCATCTATTTTCCCTAAATCTGGAAATAAGACTGTCTGCATTCTCTTCTCATCCCCATATATTTGGCTGTACTCCAACAGGATTAATGCCTATCTCTTAAAGAAAAATAGTTGTCCCCTCTCAAACAACTGAGACAAAACTAGACAAGTATCTGGATAATACTGTAAAGCTTAGAAAGAACAACAAGTGTAATTTCATCACACAGCTCCAACTTTTATCTAAACAATACATATAATTTGGCAGATTCACTTAAGTTACTGGCAGAAGAGAAGTGACATCTTCAGTACTCGATCTGTTTGAGAAATTTCACTCACCAGTTACTTTGGGAATCCCCTGCAAGCGTGGCACTGGTAATGCTACTATAATGCCCAGGTTTGTTCCAACCAGCAGCAGTCCATGGCACACCAGGAGGCTGGTCACAGAGACACGCTGCTGCCCTGTGGAGTTTAGCAAGTGCTCCATTACTGAACAGTGATGACCTTTGCCTAGATCAAAGCAACTTCAGGCAAACACAATCAGCTGGACCATCTCAATTCAGCAAAGCACTCATTGTAAGGTGAATATTTTGTTGGATTATGGAATTACACTTTACATACATGACAATTTAAATATTATTGAACATGTGAAACATTCTGCCCTAAATTTCTGAACCACAGCATCCAAAGGTAGACACAGACTGTCTCTATAAACATGCTTTTATGAACAGGTTATGTTTGTATATTCCCAATAATAAAACAGAAAAACATTTCACTTCACAATACTCAGTAACACTCTATACTCAAAACTCAAGGCTGCTCATGATTATTTTTTTTTCTCCTAGTTTTTAATCTGTGAAACTCTATCGGAAGTGCTGTGTCCACCTGTCTAAGTTTGGGTCCCCACATACAAGAATGGCACTGACATACTGGAAGAAGTCCAACCAAGATAATCAGGGGACTGGAGATATTAAAGGAAGTGCTGTCTGCACCTACCTGATGGAAGGATGCACAGAAGATAGACTCTGTCCACATGTGCACAGTGATATAGTAAGACACAAAACGCTCAAATTTAGAGCATGGGAAAATTTTATTATACACAAGGAAAAGCTGCATCACCATAAAGGTGGTCAAAAACTGCAATGGGTTGCTCAGAGAGGTGGTGGGATCTCCATCCTATGCAGAAGTATTTAAAATTTGGCTGGACAAGACTCTGAACAACCAGGTCTAATCAGTCCTTCTTCTTGAAGGATGAACAAGACTGCCTCCAGAGTAAGTTCCTACCAAAATTACTCCATGATTCTATGGTTTTCTACAATATTATTTATAGGATTGCTATTTTTCTAGCAAAAATAAAGTAATTTTTGCTTGCAATGGTGGCTAAAAATATGTTTGATTCCATTTAAATGGATTTTCAAAATGTCCTTGCCAAGCTTCAGAAACTGAAGCTATGATCTGCCCAAACTTTTGCCCAAGTTTATGGGGAGGAGCATTTAAACTCTGCTCGAAGCTCAAGAAGTTTCAGGTCCAAAACATACACATTCTTGGATTTATTATTAATTCTACATGTAAGAGAGCAGTCATTCCATCTTCATCATAGCTCTCAAACTGTGAATCACTTCATCAGTAGGTCTAGAATTTGAGTTCCACATTTGACTTGACTTGAGTGAACCCTCATGTTCAACACTCTGAAGAAGGATCTTAATTATGGTGTTTCACAAATGAATGCATTTTCTGTCTTGTCCCTTGAAGCTGAGCTAATTTACATCCAGGAATATATGAATTACAGACTCACTGGGAAAGCAGGGAAGGAGCAGCTTGACAGTCACCCAAAGCACTTGACTGGAAAACAGGAGGCAGACCACAGTCCAAGTCTTTCCTCACAGAACTTTACAAAAACAAATACTAACCCAGCAATGGTGTGTTTTAAGAAACTGACATAGGATCAGATCTGGAATCCAAGGTCTGTCTATCTAAAAGCACATCCTAAAACACCCTAAAGGCACAATGATTAGGTCATCCCGGTCAGGTGTAACAAGGACAAGTTTAAAAGGCTCCATCTACTTGTGCAGACCTTCAGAGACTACTGTTGAGTTCCATGAGCTATACATGTTTATTCTGGTAGGACACATCATCCTTCCTCAGCTAAATAAGCAAGAATAGTCTATGTTGTACACAAATTACAAATCTTTTTAATCTTTTTTGCCTTTTCAATGGCTTTGTTGTTTAGTTTGGTTTGATGTTAAGGTTTTTTGGTTGTTTTTGGGTTTTGGTTTTTTTTGTTTGTTTGGTTGTTTGGTTTTTTTTTTTTGTTTTTTTTTTGTTGTTGTTTTGTTTTGGCTTTTTTGAGATATTAATGGGATTAATTTAGTTTCCAAAAAAAAGTATACAAAGGCACTCCTTCCGCACAAAAGAAGTTCCAAATAATGCCCAAACCTCTGTGCTCTGGAGTTTACAAAAATCAGTATTTGAATTCTGTGATTTAGAGCTCAGGCTTGCTCAATTTATTTGTGACATGTGAGCCCTCTCCTACCACCTGCAGCACAGCAAGTGCAAGCTAAGGTACAAGCTTAGCTTAACTTAGAGCTTGTTCTACAAACTACACAAATACTTGAGCACAATTTTTTAGCTTTTAATATTATCAAAAGCTCCAAGTGCACTGCTGCCTCTTAATCCCCTACAGAAGCAAGATGCTCCTGTTTTTAAACAATAGAACTTCGATGCTTTTTAAGCATTTAAAAGACAACATTATATTCATGATTTCATATTCCAAACCTGAAGCAACTTTTAGACAGTAATTTTTACCTGGCAAATATGTGTTACTGTTTCCATAGGTAAAACCAGCAATTTATCAGCCAGCAACTTAGAATATTAAACACTGACCACAACCTAAAGCATGAAACAGCTACAGCAAGGTCAAAACAAAAATTGCTTGCTGTGAAATCTTGGAAAAGCAGGAAACATCTGCATCTGAGAAGATACTTTAAACAACATAAAACAACTAAAATATATATATATATATATACACATTAAAAATACACTAACTTAAAATATTTATGTATCTGCTAGCCAAGATTTGAATCATATTTGTCTTTGTTATTTTCTGACTTTTTGTTTTGATGTATTTCAAATTCAGAGAGAAATAGTCAATCCAATTCCCCAGAATATATTATGCAATAAGCAGACAAATTAACCAGTTAAGAAGGGAAAATGATAAACATATTCCAAAACCAATAAAATACTCATCTTTAAATAGCAACTTTTACATCACACTGTCCCAATGAGGAAAAAACTGTTAAAACGTGTAAAATAATCTGACCAAGATCTTGATTTTACAGGAATTGAAGCCAATAATTAAGTGTATGGTTTGCTCTGTGTTCACCCTTCTCAGGTCTCCATTACAACAACCACCAGAGCTGGATAAATCCTCACAGATCTGAATTCAACCTCAATTAGGTGCAAGGACATTGCTCCATATCCTCTTACATGGCCATGCTGCTCCTACAATGTAAAAAAACAGCCCACTGTACAGATCTGCTGGGCTGACCTGAAGTTTTCTCATCTTTTTGTCATTTCCCAACAGCAATCATAAAGCAACTGCATTTCATGCTCTGGCACCTGGCAGGGTGGGAAAAAAGCAAGCTGTAAAGCCTCATAGTAGAGTTGGTTTTCTGTAGAGAGGAAATTATACCTTTTTTCCTTTGCTTTTGCCATCTGTTTCCAGGAAACACACATGCCATGAGAGGACATACGGATATAAACAGAATATGGCAAGTTAAGCAGAAATTGTCTCTTTGTTAAACAGGTAACCTGTCATCATCCATATGAGCAATGAAGTATGAAGGCCACTGTAATTACAAGTCTCTTCAGAAGGGCAAATTCTTGTAGAACTGAGAGCAAAAACATGTTTAAGGATGTTCTTTAATAAAATACTGACTGTGACTATGACAAACAAGTGGTCTGTTCATGTACAGTATGACTTTTTTGGTGGGCTGTAACAAAGGCTGGTGAAAAACGGATCCTTCAGTTACAGATCACAAAATTTAAGCATAAACATTCTCTACAAATTATATATGTTGCACTAGTGAAGTGTGAGTATTTGTCTTCAAATGTTAATAGATTTCTTTGCTGCTCAGTATGCCTCTGTTAAGATAATAGAGCTGTGCTTGGGCTCCTTAAAAGCAATACAGCTGTACTGTGAATCCACAGTGAAGAAGACAGTGAAATAAACAGCTAGCTGGATCTATAACAATGATTATGTTCTTCCTCTCAACCATTCTCTTCCTTTCTCACATGGCATTTGGTCTTTCGATACAGAACACAAACTTGTTATATATCATTAAGAAACATTTTTGATGATATATGAAGTAAAGGTAGTGCAGACTGGTCTAGACTAAATGTCTATCCCACAGTCACCTCTGTGATCCTGGTTTCATTTCCAGTCCTGCAT
This sequence comes from Onychostruthus taczanowskii, assembly GCF_017590055.1. NCBI lineage: Eukaryota > Metazoa > Chordata > Aves > Passeriformes > Passeridae > Onychostruthus > Onychostruthus taczanowskii. The sequence goes on along the minus strand of NW_024497629.1, from coordinate 14,679,432 downwards.
TCCAACACACAAACTTTCCACAGCTCCAGAAAGTGAGAGCCCTCCGATCTCCAAAACTCAGAAGGGGACTGCCACAGATTTAAAATTACCTCCAGCAGGTAAAAGAATCTGTCAGACACAGTCTGTTTTTTCTCACTACTAAACTTCACCAAATCATAAGGACAATTGCCTTCTGTGCCATTTCACTCCCCTGTGATTCTGTCCTTTACAAGACAGAGAACTGTGATACTTAAAACTGTCTTCTCCTAAGAACAAAATTGGGGAAATTTACTGCTATGAGAACTCAATATTAAGGTTAAGACCCTCCTACTCTGCTGACTGTAGTTATCTTTAAAGTACTGTAACTCACAGTAATAATTCCTAACAGTGACAGTAAATTTTTCTTTTACTTGTACAGTATAACAACAACAAAAAAATTCATTAACCTAAGGAAGCAACATTCCTCTTATTTACATTACTTTTAAGTGAAGACATCTCTAGGTAGTCTATTGGGCTAGTAACACATCAGTTACTCCTAAAATCCAGGGAAAAGAAGCCCAGCTTCTTTAAAGCTATACAAAGATCTTACCTTTTTATATCTCTCTTCTTAAGACTCTTAGCAATATTTTTACACAAATTTCTTCTCTCATTTCAACACCACTTGAATTTTTACTTATCTGTTATTTCTGCATATTAAGGAACTTCTACTTAATTTCAGAAAGCTAATAGAGCTGTTTACTTTAAATGTCATAAAAATCTCTCATGAAGGCAAATACATATATTGTAAATATACAGCTATTTCACCATGTTGTAATTCAGTTTCACTTTGTTGTTTTTTTTATCCTTTTTTATCTTTATACTATACAGAACTTGGTAACTTGATTCTTTAGCTCCTTTCAATTCCAAAACTGCTGCTTTGTTATGTAAACCTCCTACTACTCTGTCTTTTAACTTTTGTTGTTGCAGCATTTTGAGATCATATAAACAGGCCAGAGAGCTGCTGCTAAATAATTGAAATTCAGTTCATTTTTAGAAAGGAGTCTCCCTTTGAACATTTGCTATAATAATGTCCTACTCCCAAAATAGCCTTCCATTTCCATTCACTGGTGTGCTTTCTGTGAAGACATTGAGGAAAAAAAAAAAAAAAGGAACTAAAATGGGTAGGAATGACACCAAAGAGCTCTAATTAGCTAAAACTCTTTTACAAAAATAATAGTATGTTACATCAGCAGTTTTATTGCCATGACAATGAACACAAAGCTAAATTTTTGACTATTTTTACATGCAGAAAATATGTATATGGGAGGTTTTACTTCCCTTTTTCCTCCTGCTATGAACAGCAGAATATACTAAAAGTTCATTTAAAGTTCTTTTTACAACTGATCTTGATTTCTTTGCACAATTCTGATGAATTCAATCAAATTATCTATGTAAAGGCAAGTGATTTGCTGCTGTTCAGTGCTGGACCTACGGTCAAACACCACATGTAAAAAGCACCCGGTCTAGAACATAACAAATAGACAAAATTTATAATGGAGTTTTATTGCAAAGCTAATGTAATCTGAAAGAAAACAAGCTAAGAAGAAGACATTGAAAAAGTGAAACATTTTTGATGTAAGATTCGTACCTGACTCCTGTGAGAATATAAATATAATCTCTGTGTGGGAAGAACTGGCTTCAGCTAGAAAAACTAAGCAATAAAGCTGGCACACATATTGCCCATAAAAACTGCAGAACCTTGGTCTATTCCAGTCTATGAACAGGGAGAGACAGAAAGAATGGTTGTCCACTCATGGATACCTCATGCTCAGCCATGCCAAGACCACTTTTCTGTCTCTCTCCTCCCAGCACAGTCCCAGCTCCCACCTGATGTGTTGCTGATGCTGAGGTCCTTGTCATCCACTTGCTAAACTGATACAAGCCATTTCAACTTATTGCTTATTGAACAGCTTCTGTCTTAAAACACGTAAAGAGTTTTAATTTTTAAATTTTTATCCTAACAACCACAGGTTAGATTTAAAACTAATAATTTCATTCACCAAATTAGAGCTCGGGTCAGCAAAACACTGAACACACTCCAAAATGGCAGCATGTGAGTGGTTCAGCTGAGTTCCCTGGATCTACTGATATAACTAAAAGTAAGAAAGTGGTTTTTTGGTCCAGATCCTAGGCAAAATGATTCCATCATGTACTAGATTCTAAGCTTCCAAAAGCAAATGCTAATCTCTGCAAAGTAAACACAATTTCATGATAGATTACATTGTCCAGCTGTTTCAGAGTCACACAAAAAATATGACCAAACAGAAGAATCCACCTGCTTATCTCAACCTGCTGTTACTCGGCCAGCTCACTGCACACATTGTTCACCAGGCAGGAGATGGACTATGACTTACTGTAGTCAACAGTCAGGAGACACTTACCAGACTCAAAGTCTGAGATGAATCTTGTGATTCTAGCCTAATCTACAGCACCAAAGAACAACAGTGATAAAACAAAAACGTTACCATGTGATGCAATTCAGCTACCTGGCAACATATTGTGAACAGGTGTGGCAATGTTAACATCCTGGAGGTGTTTCAGCGTCTCTGTGTGGAACAGTCGAAGGGCAGATCCTGATGTGAAGGCAATCCAGACTCCCACTCCAGCCACAGCCATGTGAGAGATAACCATCCCTTCCTCTTGATGGGCTTCAAAATGGTTCTGCAACAAAATGCAAGTCAAGGATATCACTCAACCTTTCTTACCAGCTTTTCAGTGTAAGCACCGTATCTTCATCCTCTTTGACAAGGACAAAGCTTCCTCTGCCTTGCTCAGTATATGTTCTGACAGAAAGGTATGATGTGTTAATTTCCCTGGGACTTTTTTTGGAAATATATCATCATTAGTATAGAAGGATTCTCAGCTCTTGAGGCAGGGTTCCACCTAACAGATTAACTCAGATTTTCTAGTTTTTAAAAATATTGCATCACAGGGGCTGGCAAGCCCAAAACAGCTCAGACTTAAAAGGATTTTGTATTTCTTTATTTATACTCCTTTGAGGAAACTACCACAGCTGTTCTTTTATCTACAGCAGAACTTATATTTCAACAATATAAAATACTTTTCTTTTGTTCTGCTGGGGATCATTTCATAACAAGAATAACAATGTAATAAAAAGTCATATTGAGAAAGTAGAGTGTTTAAGAATACAAACACACAATTATTTGCACAATTACACACATAGCAATGTCAGCCTTAATACGGCAGTTTGGTTTTTGATGCTTCTGAATTTCACAAGTATTAGCTATATTGTTTTCCTGTCCTTCAAAGAATTGGTGCTTCTCTTTCTAAATGTAAGTAACGCAACACTTTGATGATAGACCTTTTTCCTTGATCTAGAGCCAGTCTCTCTCTCTGTATGTCTCTATTAACATGTGCGATAAAGCTGTAGTAAAGTTTCTTAATCATTAATAAGAAGGAAGGATTGTTTTCCCTCCAGTTTTGTCTTGTAAGAAGACTGTCTCTGAAGTTGAACACAGCCTTTTATTGTTGTGCCAGCTATTATCAGAGAGCCAGTCTGATAAACACAAAATTTACTTAGCTAAATAAATGACAAACTGTTCCTTGGATAAAAATCTCTCACTGAGGAGTATGGAAGTAATAAGTGCTCTAATATTCACTTAATGTATTATATATTATTTATTACATTTGCAGATAAAATGCAGAAGTACCTCCTCCTTCCTTGTGAAATACACTTAAATTTTTTCAGGTGTTACAATTAAGTTCCATTTTGGCATTTTTTTCATTAAAATTTAAATATAATAAGGTTATAGATATATTGTCCAAATTTTCCATCAAAATTCAACTAACAGGCTGAGATCAGAGACAAAGAATAACTTTTGGTATTATGTTTACTAAGCACTTAAATTTTTTTTTATACTTTATTACTGCATCAACTATTATTTTCACAGAGAAATTTGCCGTTTAAAGAGGATGGGAATTATCTTTTGTGTTTTTCATTTGTTAACATTATTCTCCAAATGTTCAGTTTTAGTAAATAAACAGAATTTTCTCTTCAGCTGTCAGGCAGTGGTTCAGTTTTTGAGTGCTACTGTATTACCTTTTGATTCTTTGAATAACAACACTGCTGAATGTAAGGCAATCAACTCTGGCAGACACATTTATATTCACTGTTTTCCTCAGGTAACTAGTATTAATTCATTACCAAATGATACACACAGTTTGAAAATCATAAGATTTATTATACAGAAGAATTTATCCATTAAAAAATCTTTCAAAGTCAGAAACAGCCCTTATGACTAGATTTGCTGATATTCTAATCATGCATGTTCCATTGCAAAAAAAGAATTCTAAACTACTCACTTTTTTTAATAGATTCATACATCTCTACACTGGTGACTAAATGGCTTTTGAGAACTTCTAGGGGACAGACCCACAGCTGCTGAAGAGTGCTGAAAAGAGTGCTGACCAGCACTTTTTGAAATTAGAAGAAAAATGAAGAAGATTGTAAAAAACTAATTTTCTCTGGAGTGATCCAACCACAGCTGACAACTATGTTGGTGCCACTGAAAACAACTTGCACATGCATTTTTGTAACATTCCATTTTTACTAGCCAGCTCATTATACTCCCACTTAAGTCTGTCCTGCCATTTGTACAGCTGCCTGCTGGAACACACAGACCCAGTTGAAGTAAAACTGTATACTGAAAACATGACAAGGCCTGTAGAAAGAACTATTCTTCTCATTGAAAGGGTCCTCTAACATGGAGCAAGAACATATCCCAAAACTGCACCTTCTTATGCATAAATTTTTGCATAAAGGATATCTTTGACATCTGTTTCAATTACACGTCTATCTGAAAACCTGTGAGCTGGTCTTCTAAGTTTCTTTTCTTTTTATAAAAAGAAATACAGATACAAAGGAACAAAGATGACTTATTCCTTTTGTTATCAAAAGAATTGAATTAAATTGCTTTTTCTCTTTTAGTTTTCATACCTACATTCCTCTTGCCTGGCTTTTCCCCCTCAGGCTCTCCCATTCTAACTACAGCAGCACGGGAGCTGCAGAAGGCACCGGGGATGCCACAGCCCAGTGCAGCTCACCAGTGTTCCAGCAGTGTGGGACACAGCAGAGCCCTTCTTTTGAGGGAGTGCTCACTTACACCAAACTGCTGCACCAAGAGATGAACCACAATTTCTCCAAGTTTAGGTGAAGAGGACAATGGATGCCATTACCTTCGACATCAAACAAATGTCTTTCACTGCTTTAAAGAAGGTACAACACTTGGGCAACACACATTCATGCACAGGGATTTCCATATTTTTGTTTACTCAGACGAACATTTCAGTGTAACCCCTGTATAGATAGCAAAGTTTTAAAAACAAGACAAAACAGACTAGGATAGAATGACGCTCAACCAGTGACTTTATTAAATACTCTGGCACTTTCTGAAGTTTTGAAACAGGAACAAACTGCCTTTGCAGAGTACAAGGAGCTCCAGGCACAGAGACCATTATCGGACATATGTCTGTACCCAACTGCAATACAACTGTCAGATCTGGGGTCAAAACTAAGCGACAAATTTCTTCTTCACAGAAAGAGGATCAGAGTATGTAATTAATATATAACAGCAATTGATGCATTTCTCATGTGTGCCCTGCCAAAGATCTTGAGGCATTGTGCCAGTTTGGGGCATTGTGCCAATAAAAGACATTACCTAAAACATTCTATTACAATAACATATCATTAGAACAAGTGAATCGAGAGTCTTACCCACATCAGAGGGGGAGAAAAGCAGAAGTGAGTAATATCCAAATCCAATATACACAATGCCAAACCTGCTCATTTACTAAAAATTATTTAAGAAAGAAAAAAAATCGTAAATAAAAATCTTAGCAAAGCAAGAAGGCATGGAATGAGATTTGTCTTCAAGGATAATGTACTTTGCACTTAGCAAATGCACACACAGTTAAATATGAGATACCTGTGAAGCAAAAAGTGCCTCACAAGGACAAGTTTAAAAAACAGACTTGAATATGCTCATGGACTTGCACAAACATGGCCTTAAAATCTTGCCAGATGCCTTTACAGATAAGGTACATGACACAGAGCACATAGTATACATGCACGACAGTAGCAATGAAGTAGCAAGCAGCTGCATTGCAGTATACAGGGAGTATCTCCACATTATGTATATGGAAATACAAAGGAGTTCAGTGAAGAGGGAAGAGTAACAGGTGAGCCCTGTGCAACAACTGGATTCCTGCTGATGGAGTGAAGATCAAGTTTATGCAAAAGATATTGAGTCAGATCATTACAACTAACTTTCAGTGAGTGAGCACAGAGGGAGAACAAACATTTCCTTGCTCCTGCTTCCCCTCATAGCAAATATTCTGCTCTTCACAGTATGGAAGAGGCAGCTCAGATGTTAAAATATTTGATATAAACAGAGTTTAAATTGCTGCATATATTGTATAATATCAAAACAATATTGCCAGTGAACATGGGAAGGACAACATAGCAGATCACTTTTGGAAACATAAACCTAGGAAGTTATCAAAACAAGCCAGGTCACTAAGTAGGCAGCAACACTGAAAACATTAGAGAACTGTTTAGTCTGGTGAGATGATGAGAAAAAGATCAGTATGTCTTAATACCCATAAAGAAGCAACAGAAAATCATCACTCATTCACAATTCTATGAAGAAGATGACACGCTATGCCATGGATATTTGTGTGAAATTAAAAAGATGACCCTCAGCCAGATGTACAGAAAATCATCATGTTCTTGAAGAAACTCATTTATATTGAAAAAACATTATTCAACCCATATGCACCATTTCTTATCTGTTGCTTGCTGCAGCACTTATTGTGTGTGCAACAGACCTATAATAACCTGAGCTCTGAATACAACAGATGGCTTAGCTGAGAAATGAGAAGAAACCTCCTGTGATGCTTTTGTAGGAAAATCTGTAGTAACAGCTGAAAAATGAAACTGCCATGTCTGAGAGATATTGGTAGAGTACTTGTTATTTTATGTTTCCAAACTTCTGTTTTCAACACTGCAGTCCATGACATTTTACTGTATTATGACAGAGTAAGCTTTAAACATTCTTTAATCCTCAAAGTTTGTTTAACTCTGGGTTTGTTCTCCTCTGCCAAAACAGCCCAGCATAGCCCAAACTGCAGCCATACCACCAGACTTAGGGAGAGCTGTGTTACAGAATTAGGCCAGACTTGCCAAACCTATTTACAGAGATCTGGCTGTATGTATCCAGCCTCACACAGGAACAACCTGGCTGTGATTTCTTACCATTTTCCTAGTGAGAATCTGAGAGATTTTACTAAAGACTGTAAAATAGCAACCATGTGTCCCAGAGGCTGTGAAACTAACAAAAGTCCATTTCAAGCACCTATGCAAATCACTCATCCAAAATCTTTCCCTAATCACACCATTCAAACTACCAACAAAACAAGCCTTAAAGAAAAGCAAAGTAGGAGAGAATATAAGATCCATCTTATTAGATGAAACAAATCTCTCAGAAAACACAGAAAAAGACAGAGGAAATTAGGATGTTAGCTATTTCCCTGCAAACCCATGACAGTGACTCACAGAATCAATTGTACCAAACAGACAATTGTTGGGAGAAAACACTATCATCAAAGAAAAAAATGCAGCAACAAAGCACACAAAGAAGGAGGCTGTGAGCTCATCATGACTCCTGTTTGAAAAAACTTCATGGCTGTAAACATCATACAATTCAGTGACACTGTTGTAGGTTGAAGGAGAGGTTGAAATCGTGATGCTTCATCAACTCTTAACTTTGGACTACTAAGATATTTTTTGGTGAAAGCTGCAATTTGGACAGAAATAAGGTCTTAACATTTTCTGGAAAATGTGGTCACAAATGTGAGTTTGAACCCTTAAGACTCTTCTCTCATTCTGAAAAAGCCAGCTTTTGTGTGACTATTCATCAGAAACTGCTCTTATGCAAATAAAATTTTTGTAGGCCACCGAGAAGCAAAACTCTGCAAAAATATATTATGAAATTATTGCAAGGTACAAGTAACATCGAACTGTATAGAGGCAGTCTCTCAGTTAAACCTTCTTCTGTAATTAACATAAAATGTGCCTATAGGCACCCAGTTCTCTGCTGCTTTACCTCAGATTTCATTTTAAAGTAAATCTCTTGCCCCAAATACTCTGTCATTTCCAAGCACCTTATGGAAACCAGTGGGTAAATGGCAGCAAGGTCTGATGAGACATCAGCAGAGAACACAACTGCAGAATTACCAACTAAGGAAATGAGATTTAAAAGAACTGAAACCACATTCAATAAAAAGCTTCCTGAATCATGATGCTTCTTAAACACATTTTCATCTTTAAAATTTCACCACTTATACCCTGAAGCATAATAGGTGAGCAATGCTTTCAAAAGTGTTTACCTCTATGGAATGCGTCACAGTGCTGATTATAAAAATCTGTCCACCACATGCAGCCCAAATGGTCTCCTCCATCACAAGCAGACTTCTAACAGGTAGAACACCCAATTTAACTACCTTCTGAGGTTCTGTGTTCCATGTCCCATCTTCAATAAAAAAAAAAGAAGAAAGGTTATACACAACCAAATCTTTGCTTTAGAACAGTTCTGAAAAGTCCACTGTTTGAATTTCTGCAAGTTGACACTTCAAGCCACACTGTGATTTGTGTATGATTATTTTTAGCTTCCAGAGTAAATTTGCAAGGCTAAAATAACATTAAGGAGAAAACCAAACCTAAGAACTCATATAACTGTCAACAGAGTAAATTTTACCTAGATTAAATGATAATGCAGGAATACCACATTGCTGTTCTGATACAACTGCTTTCCCTTCCAGAGGAAATACAGTCAGAAATCCAAGGCTAACACAATTGTCTCCAACTCAGAAGGAGCTCACAGCCAACTTATTTCAAGATGAATCAATTTCTAACTAGGACAGAATCATCCTTCATGTGCACAGTCGTCAGGAAGATTTATACTGTAGGCTGTAAGGAGTGCAGTTCACTCTCTAAGAGCATTTTGATGGAATGGACCTTCCTACTACCAGATGCTTCAATTAAGATGGAAATTAAGACCCAAAAAAAGAAGAAATTAAAACCTGGTCTTGTGCCATACCTTCACTTTTCTTACTTTTCCCTCTAATTATAAAACCCACAGTGTTTTCTTCGGACTGCTTTTAGCAGTTCTAAATTAAATTATGCATGTGTATGGGGCACAGTTATTCACAGAGGTTCTGCTAAGAACTGCATGCTTCCTCCTACTGCTATGGTCACTCACAATTGCCATCTCTTTGAAACAAGGCCTAGGAGATTATTTATCCCCAAATTTAAGAACCAGCAACACAGGCTTCTTGAAACAGTTGTGGCTTTCTCTTTTATACATACAAATTGACATGTTAAGTACATCAATAATAATTTTAATGTTTTCATATTAGTCTGTATATTTTAAGTGCTCACTGAATATAGCCTCAAAGATGACATTTCTATACATTATGATTTATTAATAATAAAAAGATCTGCTAAAAGTAACTGGGTTTTACCCTGAGATAAAATATTTCAAAAAGCTCCATTTCTTCTTCATTGAAAAACCTTCTTCCTGCACAAGCTGCAGAAAAGTTTACTTTTCTGACACTGGTTTCAACTCAGTAACCACTTAAATTTTGATTGATGAGACCAAAGTAAACACATCTTTAGGCAGACACTTAAGCACAATTTTTTTCCTTTTCCCTCCTGAAAACAAGTGCATCTTCTATTATTTGCTTAGGGAACAGGGGTACAAAATTTCCTGCTTCACCAATCACAGTAGCAACAACAATAATGAGAAGCCTCAGTTCTGGAGTACTTCTCAAAATTTCTGTCATCTGTGAGATACAACCTTCGCTGAGTCATTCTCAGGATGTGGCTCTCTTCTGAAAGCATCTTTGTAGAAGTGACATTTAGTTTTAGGTTGTCAAAATAATTTTCATTATTTTAGTTTGCATTGAGAAGAGTGCTTCCAGTTATTAGCCTGCAAACTCTCCCAGTAATGTCAGAGTCACTCCGTGTTCTCTCTGACTCATACATACTATTAGTAATAAACAAACTTCTGGAAAAGTTTCCATTCTTTAGCAACCACATTACCCACAAATTCAATTCCAAACTGGAGGCTGTCCATACTCTATGATTGCTGTAAGCACTGCAGGCAGTGCAGAGTCTTCAGAGAGTGAAGCTGCACACGTGTGTCACAATTTTCATTGTGCAAGGGATGCTGACTACAGAAGTTTAACAACTATCTGTACATGGCACCATTCTTAGGGATAAACCCAGCATAATTCTGGTACATTCTTCCTGTCTTTTCTGAAGGATAAGGACTATGAGTTTGGGCAAAGAGCAGATATGCTGAGCAAAAAGCTATCTTTTCTAGTTATATTTTCACACTGGAAAAACAATTAATATAAAACAAAAGTCACAGAACTTGACAAGTCTTTCTCTTAAATACATTCAAGGTATACATTAATTTATATATAAAGCATAGCTGATACTGAAACAACAGGAAAATAAGGATTTTCAGGATCTCAACTGTGATTCATTGCCATTTTGCTTAAATTAAATTTCAAACATCTAATGTGTTTCTTTTTTTCATAAATCTGGACCTTTGTGCCCTGAAGTTCCATGTAACTCCTCAGATGACTAAGCATTAAGTCTTACTAATAATCTCCATGTAACGATCTCCAATGTAAGAAGCTGATTTAAATACTATCAATGTTATAAATACCATCTGAGCAATGAATATCTGATTCAACACATATGCCTAAAAAAACTCAGTTCTCACAAAACCATTTTCTGTGGGGTGTGTGTTAACACAGTAATTGACAGTCCAGTTTAAGAGTTCCATAGGATTGGGCATACAAAGAAGGTGAGATAGAGGCTTCATGTCTTTCATGTTACCACAATTTCTTGAAAAAATATGTCTGAAATCCCACTTGATGTATCAGCCCAGGAAAGATCCAAAGCTATCACTCTACCCTATGACACTAGTCATGTGATAAGGCTATACTCTGGTGCTTTCTTATTTCCTCCTGCAAAAACTTCTAGATCAGACAGCATCTGAGATGAGGGGGAAAATGGGTAGGGGGACACTCTCTGGTCTAGTAATTAGAACAGTATTCAAAGGATGTGTCAGCTGTGTCCTGGACCCTGCTTCAGTGAATGATTCATTAATTATACAAAGTGGAATGGCACCAGGACAAATTAAGCCCTGTGCATCTCCTTTCATTTTGTGGCAGCCAGGGAAATCTCTTGAGAGTGGAAAGTATGGGTTAAAATCCACTCAAGCAAGGCAAGGGATTAAGCCTGATAATCCAACATACTTCTGTAAATGCTTTAACCACAGGCTGCTGACTAAAAGTAAGATCACGAATTCATTTTGCTGACCAAGAATTTTTATCACCCATTTCCAAAATTACTTAGCAAGTCTGTGTCTAGCTCACAAGTGGTTTAACACTATCAAAATCACACTTAAAAGAAAACTTAATACTCTTCCTCCCTCTCTCTCCAGATCTCAGCAGACCCTGTTCAATACCTGCCTGCACAGACTTCATATTTGACACTGGCTGTTTCATGTTATCTGTCTGGTCCAATGTCCATTGCTTCTAAAATCTAAGGGAAAAGAAGCATTATCTCAATCTGCCTTGTGTAAACACCTGCAGATTCAAGACGTGCTTATGTAAGTAGTTTCAACAACTCGCACTATCCAGGTACTCAAAATTAGTCACAGCACTTGCAAAAAAGATAAGGAATAGCTTCGTTTGATGCTATAAAATCCTTTGTTAGTTACTGATTAAAATAGGTTTATTTTTTCCTGGCAAAAGAGAAAAGAAGCAAGAAATAGAAGCCAAGATAAAACTTTTGCCAACAGAATATCAAGGTGTACTATATGAATTGCAGGTACAGCTGTTTGTAGGAAAGATGTGTCTACAAAATCTGAGAACAGGGTCAAAGATAGAAATGAATCCAGGGGCTTCTGGAAATTAGCTGTCATATATTTATGTTGTATATAGGATGTCTGATATTTGCATATTAGACAAGTATTTTAGAAAAATAGAAGATGGATTTTTTTAAATACTAATAGATCTGTGTTATGTCACTGTGTTGTGCCACAATTTTTTATACTCTTTTTAACTTATATTTCTCCAGAAGTTACATGCCATAGTTTATACACCAGTGTTGAACAGTATCTTGCAATGCATATATCAGGCTGTTTAGCTGCATCAAAGTAAGGTCTCTCATGCTCATAATATATTTCCAAGAATTCAGTGTAAAAGGGCATTATTTCCATTTGTGCATTTTGCTATTCGTCTTGTGATTTTTTTATGAATTTGAAAAATTAGTTATCTCCCTATCTGATTAAATTTGAGTGAATATAAGAAGTTTTAAAACAATGTCCATTTTATAGGAAAAGATTTAAAACCATGTTCATTTTATCCTTCTGTGGATTGTTTCCAGAAAACCCAATGAAGGAAGTAAAATTATTTCACAATAATTTATAGGAATAGGCTTCCTATTATTAATTTGTAAATATTTTAAATATTTAGTACTTTTAAAAATTGTAATTAGTTGGTTCACTCAGGTCTTCATGTGAGATAACCTATTAACATATAGTTCATTTCCTCAGAAACTCTTTTCAAAGTTTGCAGTAGTCTTCCCTTCCTTTATATTTTCAGTCAAGCTGAACCCAGCAAGCGTTTTTGTTGACAGCTTCCTCTCTTGCTTAGCAGCACTATTGATGCCTTCAACAGAGCTGCCAACCCAGCCCTGGGAACAGCAGGTCTTGGTTAATTAGTGCACTGGAGCACAAACATTTTTTCCATCACATGGTACATAACCCAGCACTGTGGTGGAGTAAAATGGTACCTACAGAAGTCAAAAGTTTAGCACATTCCTTATAATTTGAAAATAAGATGAGACACTCAGGCCTGCTCTTCTAAACAATTTGTAACTAGGAATGTCCTACACTGTGCATGCATACTCAATTTTTCTCCCACATGCATCAAATTCTTCAAGCCAAACAGCTGACAGAGCTCTTCCTACAGTTATACAGGGGGTGGTGCTGAGGTCCTGGCATGAGATACACAAATAAGACTGAAAGCAGTGTCAACATATTTCTGGTGATGAGTATAATGTGACACTCCAAATGGAGTATTTTATCTCCATTTCAGTATCACTGCTCTAGTCCTCTCCCTAACAGCTAAATACCACTGTTTATTTTTCACAGCAATACCTCTCACAATGTCTACTTGAAGTGGCAATCACATGCCAGAAATCCACTCTTCAGACAAGCTAGAGCAATACATGGATCCACTCAAGCTCTGACTTTGACATCAGCATTTTACATTCCACATATTCTTCCTTTCTTCCATTTCTCGGAGGACACAAGGGCCTTACCAAATCCATCAAGGTACCTCACCAGTCAACTGACTTGCTACCCCTTCACTGTTATAACGGTTTCCCTTACTCGTGTGTTTCCTTTCAGGTTTTTTTTTCCATTTTCCTTTATATTAATCCTCGGAAAATGCTCCATTGATTAGTGTCACAAAGCCTCTATGGACTTCCTCTATGGGAAGTAATCAAAACTTCTGACCAACTTCAGTGCTCCCTAAGTTCTTACCAGTGAAGTCTCTTCTGTTCTGTGCATGGCCAAAATTGCCTCAGCTATTATTTCACTGGACCAAACTCTTAATGAACTACTTAAATATTAATTATTCTACTTTCTGCCACAACAATTCTGAGTTTTTATTTTCTTTTTCCTGTTTCTCTCCTGTACTCTTTACAGGACTTTATGAAAAGGAAATGTACATCAATGTCCAGCAGAAAGGAAGCTGGAACTGACTACAGTGTATCAGGAACAATACACCTATATTATATAAAGATTGTGATTTCCCTTTCCTAAGATACTTTTGTGAATGGAAGTCAAACACGCGCTGACCTTTTTTGCCATTACATCACTCAGAAAACACATCTGCTGGGCTGTCTGCAATCACCACAAAGGGGTTTTGTTATGTTTTTTAAACAAAGACAGTACAACACACTTTTCCCTTAACCTCTTCTAAGCATGTTTTTCATGGAAATATTAACTCAGCCAGAGGCAAACACTAAAGGCAGAATTTTTCAGACTGATAACTGTGCAAAAGAGAAATTTTGCAATCTGCACCACTCCCTTTCCTATACAGAACAGAATTTAATTTACTAGCTGTCTCACAGTTCCCAAAATAAGTCTTCACACACACATAAAATTAAGGATTAGTGAGGATAATTATCAGGGGTACTGTTTTTACAATTAACATATAAGCTGACCTGCATCCTAGTGTTCTGTGATATTTTCACAAATCACCATGTTAGCTCACATTTAAGAGCCAAGTAGATTTTATGGTATCAGCACCTCAAGACTTTTCTTTCCATTTGTGTTCAAATACATTAAATTATGTCTTTTAAAGTACTTAAAAATACGTAAAATACTAAAAAGTACTTAAGTACTTTTTACCTCATATGTGAAAGTATATGGATACAGAGGTATCTCAGTAAAATATGACTACCCTCCAGAAAGGAAGTTGTGCACCTCCTACTGTCCCACTAAAATGGCATTTGCTCCTTAGTTTACTGTACAGACTTCTCAGTTTCCATTTTTTACTACTTCAAGACAAGATTTTCTGCAGCCAGAGCACTCTGGATGCTGTTGATCTGACATAGTTCTCTAGTGAAGAAAGTCAGAAGAAAGCACTTGCTCTTTGTAAACAAACATCATGTATATATATATATATATATACACTGACCTCTCTGAGAACAACTGGAGAAATTAGAGCTATTTGGGTAAATGACAAAAATGACACAAATCATGGGTCTCTGACTACATAGAGTAAGGCATTGAGCTTCAGTGGCTGAACTGATCCACACAGTTGCTGCCCAGGGAGGAAGACAAAAGGACCTCAACTCTGTCACAGACTGTGAGATAGATTTTCATCCTAGAAGAAAGGTTATCCTGTCTCATTCACGGAATCCTGTAACAACCATTTTTTTCCCGTGCATCTCACAGCACTTGTCCTCCTCAGGCTTCAAATCAAGATGCAATGCAGTGATATATTTCACATTCACTTTTAAATCTTTACTTGATCTCTTTTATGATGGCAGACCAAAACCCAAGCTGAAGTGGCTGAAAAGTAACCTCCTCTGCAGAACAGAAGGCAGCCCTGATGAATTGTACAAAGCTCCTCAGAGGTTGCATTCCCCCTCCCTCCCATTTCACTGCTTGGATTCCTTTGTTTGGTAAATAGGTCAGTGCTCATAAAAACACCCCTCCAGGGCTGAGTGCCTCACATAACCACAGCAGCCAACATAAGGAAGATGGATGTTAACATGGCAGCAGCTCAATCACACAACTTCCATGGACCATGGAGAACTGAAATAAGCCACACTGACCAAGCAGTAAGGAGAGGGACTACAAGATTAACTGACAAGAGTCAGAAAAATGTAATTATTTCCCAACTCAAAATTCCAGTGATCATGACTCAGACTGTGACAGGCTCTATGAACACCTCACTGCCCAAAAACTGTGTCTTCAGAAGAAGACAAACAGGGGATCCTGGTCAATGCAACAACCTTGATCCCATAACCAGACTGTAATGCACTCTGGTTAACAGCTCTGCCCCACCTTTAACATTCTCTGTAGATATGCAACCCATGAATCCTTTCTTAGCTATACTGCCAAGGATGTCAGTTGTGTTTTTGAAGTGGTCTTTTCTGGAAGAAGTTGAGTGATAGTAATTGCAGTCTTAAAACAGCTTAAATACACCAACACCTTTCAGAGAAGATGACAGATTCACTTTAATACCCCTCCCAGGTATGTAGAGAAACTGAAATACCAAAAATATTATTAATCTAGGCTCCAGACCTCATTCCTGTAGCACAAAAGCAAAGTAAAAAAATGCTATTCAGTGATAAAAACCAATGTTTTAAAGGGAACTGAAATTTAATGCCTGGCTTTGGATCAGAGACAACAGCTTAACAGGAAACCTACTGGGTTGAAGACAACAACTGGACAAAGGAAGTTTCTTTCCCAGCACTTTTTCCTAGATCCTTTGTTGCTTGGGGAAAAAAAAAAAGGCATCCTGTACCTTTCCCAAACAAAATCTTTATATGATCTAATAGTGAACACATAATTTGTTCCAAGATTACAGATACTGATTTGGTTCCTCAGTTAGAGACTGGTAGGATTTAGTAGCCAAGGTGCAGTGCCACACAAATGCAGATGAACTGTTCACAGGGCCCACCTCATTAGAGAAGCATGACAACCACCATTACTGCAGCTCACACAAACAAGGCAGGTCTCTGCTGGCTCTCTGCTTTGCAAGGTTAGGAGTCTCTGTGCTAACATTTCACTTAAAACATTAAGGTTTCAAACTCTGAGCAAAGCCTCACTGATTTTGAACTGAATCGCTATATATATGCAATACTGCAGGGAAGTTAGTGAGATGTACTGGAAGCACCTGAACCAGCTCTGGAAAAGACAGCTGTGGTTCAGAAAAACTGCCTGGGATTCTCCTTTATTCAAATATTTTAGCCAACTATTTAGCTAGATACAAAACAACCAACTGTGATACTAATAGAAAAAGGAGGCCTACCATAAAATACATGAACTGCACACATAGGAAAGACTTATCCCATCTGTATAGTAAAAATGGAATGAAATATACAGAAAATCTCTACCAACAGGGGATTTCTGCATTTCATAAACACCAATACTTGGTAGTTGAGAGAAATAAGCACTGTGCCATGTAAAATACTGTGTACTGTTGTTAGCACATAAATTTCTGGACTTTTGCAACACTGAAGACTTCAGGGTTCGAGCGAAGGGGGAAAATCAATTGTCATATGCATGTATGGTAAAAGTGGGAACAGTATCAAAGTTCCTACTATCCTTCAAAAAGAGACAAGTCTCTTCAGACATACCGGAAAGAGCAGAAATCCCAGTTCAGCAGTTTTGCAAAGAATTTTCAGAAAATACATTAGTGGAAAATTACTTCTGCCAAAATACACTGACATGTCAGTTCCTCAGGATGCCATCAAATCATATCACTATGCAGCATTACCTTCTGCTTTTGTGTAGATTGAGACGTTTCCATTTACCAAGCCAGCAAACAAGTACTGAGACCTGTATGTTAAGCTCATAACAGTTGATTTTTCAGGAGTGAAGAAGTGTTGAAGTCGAATTTTCTTTGAGCCTTGGCAACTTTTGTAAATAGAAATGCTATAGAAAGAAGCAAGAAGAAACAGACTGTGAAATTCTGCTTTACATAGTTCTTGCTAGAATATGCAAAAGAGAAGTTTAAAATAAAATATTGGGGGAAAGAGGATTTTCTCCTTCAATTCTTGACACCCCAGAATGTCTGTGTAGACAACTTGTAATTACTTAACATTGACATATGACAACACATTCATATTATCCTGTCTGCAGAAACAGTTATTCAAAAAAGAGACATAATAAAAATTCTGCTTAAAGTCCTTATTATGAGTCTATCTAAAACTTTAATTAGTTAAAAAAATATATATTACGTGGAAAACTAGGGAGAAGAAAAGAAAAACTCACTACCAGACATCACTTACACTTAAAATTTCCACAATTCCTATTGATTGTTACACTGGGTATGGTAAGAATATTTTTAAATCTGGAGTTAAATCACTAATTTCTAGAATGGCATTTTCCTTGGAAAATTTTGATCTCCTTCATTTATACTGGTTACAAACACCTCCAAAAATCACATGTATTTACACACTTATGGCCTCACTAACAAGATCTGTTTACTAACTGACCTGTAAGTTTAGAACATGTAGCCTTGTTCTACAACACTACAAATCAAGGGATGGCTCAGTAGGCCATCAGTCCAGAGGCAGCAAAGTAATTAATGTCAATAGTAAACAGCAATTTTTTTTTTTCATGTGACAAATCCTGCATAATATGACAGGGCAGAAGATTAATGGACTCCTCTTTGCCATTTGAAAATTGTCCAATACCTGAAGATTACCTTGTAATGTAACAAAAGTAGTATTTATATTTTTCAGATATGATGAACTAATCCTCTTTCATCAAAAAGATGCCCTGCTTTAATTTCAAATACCACACGGTGTAATTTTAAATAATGTAGAGTCCATTTTATCCTTTATTTAAGTGGAAAGGATACCTTGAGGTCACGGGATAACACCTGGATACTTTATAAAAAAGTAACATTTTCTTGGAAGTATCTCACACAATTTTTCTATAGAATAGCAAATTTAATCAATAAATCATACACATGACACCAAAACCAAGAATCACCTTCCTTCTTCCATGCCAAGGCAAATAGTGGGCACATTAGAAGTTTTTGCAAGAACGTTTTCAGAGTCTGGAGCTTTATTTTGCTCTTTCAGCTTCTCCTCCTCTGGTATGTAGACCATGCAGAGAATCCGTGATTCTACATTGAAGCACTCAATAACCTTGGGGCTGGAGCTTTGAAACGAGACTATTGCAACCTGGCCCATCTGATTTGTACAACTGCCAATCTGAAATGAAAAAAAGAAAATTAAAAAAAAGCACAAGAGACCATGACTGATACCTGTCTCCAGGAAGATCAACAAGTACAAGAAGGAATGACTGGAATGTTAACTGAAGAGTGCATCTCAAGTTATATGTGCCAATATGAATTTTCATGCATAAGAGAGCAATTTTCAGACATAAGAGAATAATTCAGCACAAATACAAGATATATCAAAATATTATACATACAAACTTGCCTTCTACACTCACAAAAAATGTTTTTAAAGCAGGAATAATATTATGGCTTATTCTGATATCTGACTCAAATATGTATACATTTGTATAATGCAATTACTGTAAGTATCTGTGCAACATGCTACTTTAATAACTGGTGTTCTAATTGTCTCAAGTTCTTTAAAACCAGGTAAAATGGCTGAGGCCTGTCCTTTGCACAGTAACAGGTCTACGAAGAAATGCTCTGTCTCAAAAGAAAGAGTCTGGTAAACTTGCTGATACAGAAACCTAAATTTCTCCCTGATCCAGAACTAAGTATCATGAACATGTCCATAAACTTGCACATTTTAGGGATCAGGGAGCAGTAAAAAAATCTACCCAAGCACAGTACATATTTTTGTATAGTAACTCTTTCTGTTTATACAAAATAAAATAGTAAAGAAAAAGAATATTTTGTAGCAGCAGAAAGATTTAATTAGCATGTTTTTGCAACTACTGTTTACAAATGGCAAAGACAAAAGGAAATTATATAGGGTGCCTTGAAAAAGACCACTAAGAAAAGCTATTTCTAACTTTTAATTTGCAAGGGTTCCCTTAAAATTTCAGTATTGTAGTAACTAGAAAAGCTCCTGAAATCATTAGCTTGCCTTTTTTTTTTTTTTAAGAACATCTCCTATCCACCTCATTTTCTTCTGCTGGAATATCAGCATATCTGGGGTCGTAGCAATATGCAGAATAAGTTATTTTCCTATGCAGATTTAAACAGATTATTTTTGGCTAAAACATTCCTGAAATATGAAAACAGAGAGTAGGACAATGTAAACTCACAGATTATTTTTGGCTAAAACATTCCTGAAATATGAAAACAGAGAGCAGGACAATGTAAACTCATATATATGGGTTTTAGTAGCAATTGTTACAAATTGCTACTAAACAATAGTAGTAGAATAAGTTATTTTCCTATGCAGATTTAAACAGATTATTTTTGGCTAAAACATTCCTGAAATATGAAAACAGAGAGCAGGACAATGTAAACTCATATATATGGGTTTTAGTAGCAATTGTTACAAATTAGCACATAACTCCCTTCTGAATGTGCTCAGCACTTTGGAATTCATTCTGTGCTGCACAAACTACACACACTTAACTACAGACACCCTACAGAGACCAGCAAGATCACATGACAAATTAGTAGCTAATCCTTTATCTTTAAACAAATAAACAAAG
Organism: Onychostruthus taczanowskii; assembly: GCF_017590055.1. Classification (NCBI taxonomy): domain Eukaryota; kingdom Metazoa; phylum Chordata; class Aves; order Passeriformes; family Passeridae; genus Onychostruthus; species Onychostruthus taczanowskii. The sequence goes on along the minus strand of NW_024497629.1, from coordinate 14,659,411 downwards.
AGAAAAAAATCAACCCAACATTTCTTTCATACCTACATATTATCAAGAGTCACAAAAAGCAATGGAAAGAAACAGAAGACAACCACTTTCAGATTTTCCTTTGGATGAAGTGTAAAGGTGACACTTACCCAAAGAAAACCATGTTCCACAGCACAGGAATCTGACTCTGTTTCTCCAGCAAGGTATGGCTCAGGATTATAAGCAGCACATTCAACCTTCAAGGAGAGTAAAAAGGGAGCTGTTATCACTAAAAAAAAAAAAAAAAAAAAAAAAGCCTCTTTCTGTCTATTTTAGTTTGTAATTAACTGAAGCATTTAAGGATATCAAAGAATCTTGTAAGGCAAGAAGTCAGTTTAGTTCACCCAGCTCCCCTGGGCAGGGTCAGCTGCACAGATATTGCTCCTGACACATTCCTCATCCACCCCTGCAGACCTTCACGGCTGAAGACTACAAATTCTCTTTTGCTGATCTGCTCAAATGCTTCATGACTTTTATTAAGTTTTTTCATCTTCCCAACCTGACACCATCCCTGATATAATCATTTCCCTGTTACTTCTCATCTCAGTCACCAGGTACTTACTTCTCTTTCTCTGCAGTGTCCTTTTGCATAAAAATCATGACCCTGCCTGAGACACCTCTTCACTAGGCTAAATTAACATTATCATTTAATTACCTATACTTTTTTTAAGAATTATTTTTTTAAATTTTTTGTTTTTAAACTTTAAACTTTTTAAACTTATTATTGCCACTTTTTCAACTGACATTTCTCCAGCAGATGTATCAGCCTCACGTGTGTATTTGAGGGCACAGAGTTTTCTCACCAAACACACTATTCTAGCAGAGCTGGTAGCAGCACTACACCATTATTATATCTTCAGAAGCCTGTTTCTACACATCTCATTCGTTACTACTCTTTGTAACAATATTACATTCCTAACCAATCCTCACCTTTCCGGTCTATCAAAAATTACTTTAACAGACCAACTAAACCACCTCTTCAACCTGGATTTAGGAAACTCCTAATTTCTCAGTGAGCATACCATGTGTCTGTCCTGCTGACTGTCATCCTTTTCATCTTTCTTCCCCCTTCCCAAAAGACTTCTCCAGGTGCCTTGGTCATTCTGAATGTTAATACTATCATTCTTCAGACTTCAACTCCCTTCCAATCTCATGTCATCATGTTACTGTCAGTATATTAATAACAATACTCATGATTTTATCATGCAGGCCATTTAAAAAAAAATGAAAGCAACACCAGACTCAAGGTCTATATTTAAAATCCATCCCAACTCTGAACATGAATCAAGCATCAAGAATCCAAAAAAACCCATTTTTATGGCCAGTCATGGTTTTCTAATTTCCTAATATCCACGGCAGTTTCCTAAAACTTATATAAACACTTCAAAATATATAAAAGCAATTCATAACTGTGTAGAGAATAAAAAGGTTTCTAATGAGGTGTGATACTACATTTTTAAACAAGATTCTCTAGAATTCAAACCAATGTTCTCATCTTGGACATCAATGTCCCTGTGATTATATTGTAGTACTAGCAAAAACTCAGTTAGTATTAACTCCCCATAGCCTAGCAACATCACCTCCCAACAGTGAACAATTAAAAAAAAAATAAACCAAAAACAAAACAAACAAAAAATCAAAATAAATTCAAACCAAACCAAACCCCAAACAAACAAACAAACAAAAAAAAAAACACAAAACCCACAAACAAACAAACAAAAAAACAAACCCAAACAACAACAAAACAAAAAAAAAACAACCCCAAAACAAGCTGGCAAAATTTAAGAGTTCTAAATTCCAAGTTTACTTCATTTTCCAAAGTGAAAAGAATTTTACAGTCTCCTTGAAGTCAGCAGGCATTACAAAGTGATTTGCCTTAGTAGAAAAAAATATTATTTATTCAGCAAAGCAATTCAGTATATACAGATAAAAATTTGAAATCAATAGATGAAAAAAGAGGAAGAAAAAGAGCTTCCATGCCTGTCTTAGCATGTCTCATTTAACACATGCTGAAGCTATCTACTTGAAGTGATTTACAGTAGCTGTGACAACGAAGTATATCACTAGTGAAAAATAAGACAGTCTGCATGTTGGATATTTCCCAGGCTCCTTCTTACACCTTGTGTCACTTTGCATCTTAGTCAAAAGCGATGCTTTTTCCATAGTTAAACCCCGGCAGTTTAGCTCCAAGTCTTGACACAAGCCCAGGACGTAAACCTGCTCTGGTGGCTCCCTCCACCACTGGGCAGGCTGAGCAGGACACAGAGCCAACAAACAGGAAAAGCCAAGCAGAGGTTCTCTTCCCACCCTGAGCTGGGGCTGGAGAGCCAAATTGCAGCTGAGACTGCAGTAATACTTAAGTAATATTTTCTAGTAATATCAAGGATTTGGCAGACCAGGAATGACACCTGGGCTCACACCCACATTGCTTTAAGGAGCTGCAAAAGTGGCAAAGTTAGCCCAGGGCTGAGGCCAGTGTTGTCACACACTGCTGTCCTGAGGTGACCAAGGCAAAGATCTCAGCCAACTATAAAGGTGACAAACTTCCCTTTCCTTTCAAAATAAGAAGACTCTGCTCTAACTTGATTACAAGAGTTGAGCCTGGGTCTTCACGGATCCTGGCACTCATTTTCAGGATTTACAAATGCCTGGGCTCTACGGAAATACATACATGATTTAAGTTTCTGAAAAAAATTTAAAATAGCTGGTTATTTCACCAGTGGTGACTTTAGAAAGTAAACCTCAGAAAAAGCTGTTTAAGTAAGACAAGCATGATTGGTTGTATGGGAAATCAGAGAGTTTCAGTAAATTTGACTGCTCTGGAAACCAGTATCATAGGAATAGATTGTCTTAGCACCATTACGTATTTCTACTGCATTTTGAACCACCAATCATCTTCCCCCAACATCCACTTTGTACGCTCACATTTGAAGTGAAGCTGTCAGCTGAGCGTCCCTCCTGTGCAGGCTGTTCTAGTGGTGAGGGTCTGCAGACTCACCTCTTTAAGCAGCACCCATGCAATGACATTAACTTAACTTTGGGATTCTATCCACACATACACAATTTCATTTCCATTACTCTTTTTGCACAAGGCTTACTGACTGCTGGTCAATAAGAAATCCTATTGGTACACTGGAAAAACCGCATCCAGCACTCTTCCCTTTCATCTGTTGGTTTGGTATTGTACTTATTTTCATCATCAAAGTCAGTAGTTTATTATTAATAAGGCTTCAAATGGACACATTGCTTTAAGAAGTAAACCATTAAGACATGTCTATATAATGGCTATATAATTGTTCAGAATATGACATTTTACATAAGAGTCCACAAAACATCATTTTTAAAAAAATATTTTAAAAATATTATTCTCTGTGCACTGATAAAAATCAGATATTTGAGGAGGATTTAGCATAGCTACACCAGGAAAGGACAGCTTTCATGGAGATCAGATTCCTGCTCTTGCAAGCTTTAGGTTACTTCTAAGCCCCAAACACACACTTGGAAATCTCAAGATTAACTAAAAATTCCCAAGAGTTCTTTTTACACTGAGTGATTCATTTACATATGAAAGTGAATGTCATACTATGTAAAAATAAACATTATGCTCCTTAGTGCCTCAAAGATTGCAGTATTTTGCATTCCTGTGACTCTTCTGGACCTTTAATTGCCAATGGTCTTAAAACAAAGTAGCCACTCAAGAGAACTAACAGATGTGAACTAATAGATGTATTTACAATATGGTATTCTTTAGAAATTATATCACACAAGAAAACCTAATTGTAATCTCTTATCAAAATTCCATTCACCTTGAACTCCTGTTGCTTGGCCACCATCACTGGCATGTGTCTAACAAGGAGAGGATGTTTTTCCTTTTTGATTTGGTTCCCATCATCTTCTATGCAGAACCAACCTAACAAGTTATCCTCTGCTGTAATGGAAAGAACAAATAATAAACACTCCACAGTCCTCTCACTGAATAATCACTTCCACCTTTCCACAGGAACAGAAAAGAATTCTGTCAGGACAAGGCAATACAGATTAGGCTGTTCTTATGCCACAGATGCATAAATGACAACACCAAACTGAGCAAAAATTCAACTGAGTAGATTACATACATACTGATAATGCAAAAAAAGAACATCTTACGTTAGCAAAATGTTAAGGGTAGTCTCTTAATGATCTTGTAAATTGAATATTGAAAGAGGAAAAGACACATCAAACCTCTCCTCAAGACTCTAGGAAATCTGTTTGTTGAACAGTATTTCTCTGCCTGTTTAAGAAACATCACCACCAACTGCCAGTTATCATAATTAAAAGGATCCTCCTGCTGGAATGATGGAAACACCCATTCTCTCTTCTTTTTTGTTACTTTGCTTGTCTTCTGTGAGACATCACAAAAGCACTCTATTTTGACCATGTGCTGGTGAAACTTGCTTTCAAGCAAGTTAATGTTTCTCAACGTAGGCACTGAAAAGTCCAAGTATCTTTGGAAACCTATCCCCTTGTGCAAACACAGGAAAAAATACCACAAGACAGCATACTTTTTATTGTTCTGACTTAGAGACTATATGTATTGATTTAGACGCAACAATTAGTAATGAATACCAGACTTCATTAAAATACTGTTGAAAATATATTATTTCATAATGAGTGCCCTGTTTTATCTATAATGCTATTACTTTGTAGTGATACACAATCACTGCTATTTACTGTATTGCAATTTTAAACATCTACAGACAATTTTAACCCAAAAAGGAAAATCATTCTCAAAAATATATATATATATATATATTACACTTTATATTGAGAGCTATTTTAACTTGTTAGGAAATTTGAGTAAGTAGGAATTACCAAGGGCTAGTTTAGCCATTTGTAAATTGTTGATCCAAGACTGTTTGATGGCAGGAGTAAATGTATTGAACACAGCTGTAAAGAAAGTTGGCCGCCCAGACCTGCAGTACAGAAAAAAAACAAAAAAAAAAACCAAACAAAAAGCCACTATAAATGCGATGGGTATGAATACAGCCATTGCTAAAAATTAAGAGCAAAATGAAATTTCATTATTTTCTAATACTTAGACAAAGACTCAGCTCTGATTTCAGTGTGCAGGCTATGATATGCCACATGTCCATCTTCCTATATTTTACACAAAATGATATGAGAGGAACTGGAGAAGGAATACAACAGTGACTGTTATTAGACGCCACAGCCAGGGTTCCTCTCTTGCTTCTTGCATCCAGAACACTGGGCTGAGGAACAGGAGCAAAGCTACAGAGCTGTTCTGGAACATTAAAGCTGGGCTGAGGAACAGGAGAAAAGCTGCAGTGCTGCTCTGGAACATTAAAGCTGCCAGCATTATAGCCTAAGAGCAAAACTCAGGGGCTTACTATGGAAACAGAAGGGAGGGAAGAGCTACAGATTCCCAAATTCTCACTAGTACATATACCTATACACTAGTATCTATACCTAATACACAAACCAATTTAGAAAATTTTGTAATCAAGATTTCCACTGACTTGTCCTGTTTTCCTGGGAGTTGCAGCTGAATCCTACAGCGATCTGCTGCTCTAATTTCATCTTCTTTTTTCAAAATCAGTTTTTGTAAACCTGAGGTCCAGTCATGGGCTACAGATTGGTTTAAATTCTGAAAAAATAAAAAAAAAATAGGATTCAACACCAGCCTAGCTGCAAACAGGATAATAACGTGATTCCTGCATATAACAAACAATGAAACACGGGCTTCAATTAGCAGCCTAGCTGCAAACAGGATAATAACGTGATTCCTGCATATAACGGAATCACGTTATTATCGTAATAATGAAACATTATGAAATGAAACACGGGCTTCAATTAGACTACATTTCCACCATGGATCATTTAGCCATACTTGTAAACACAGTTTGAGCCAAAACGTTTACAGAGGCATCATGAAAGATGTGTGGTCTAAATCTGTTTAAGATGCTGAAACAATAACTGCAAGGTGAGCGTTCTGTTGCAGACAGTGAAAGCTCACCTGAATGTACAAAGCATCGAGACTAACAAATACACAGAGGTACACACACTTTCCACCATCAGAATTCTATGACAACTTAAGTGTTTTTCAAAAATCAAGAAGCTAACCTCATTCCTCTAAATAAATTCTTTTAATGATCTTACATACATCTACCCTGAAACAATGACTGAATTTTAAGTTTGCAAAGCGTAGTTGGCTCTGACTGTCAGTGCAGGCAGAAAGATTTTTTTATATGGTGATGGGTGGATGTCTTTTGGTATATCTGTGCTATACATATTCCCAATTATGCAGATGAAATTCACCTTCTAATACTTGTGAAGCTTTTTCCAAAAGCACTCTTTCCATAAACTTCATTCTGAGTATATATTTTCACAAAATTCTATGTTTTATTTAATACCTTTACTCTGAAGCCAAGATATGTCATAAGAAACTCTGCTTTTATATATTCATACATATACACACATTTGCAACCTGTGGTGGCAGGTAGGAGTTAAAAACTACATGTAACCACAGATTAAAACATATAAAAATCAAGCAAAAAAGTAATTGTTTGAAGTCTCAAGGCTTCATTTGGTGTTAAGTACTATATTTATTTGCCAGAATGTAAGCTAAATCAAAGGGATGTGAACAAAGCTAAAGCAAAATAGTTTCAAAATTCTTCTGAAAATCCCTTTATAACTGATTTATACTCAGTTTTAAGTAAAGTTTCCCCCTGCAAAAGCCAGGATTATGAGCTTGGATGGGGATCAAGAGCTTCCTCCATACAACCATCCTCCTACTACCATGTCTAACTGCAAGAATCCAATTTCTTAACATCAAAATGTAATTCTGTTTCCATATAAGCTTATCAGCTACTCAACAAATGAAGACACTTGTAGTTTCCACCTACACTTAAAAACAATAAAGAAAAGGAAGATTAGAAGGACAGCTGTAATCTATTTATTACACTTAACAGTAAATGCTGTTAACTGGAGATAATACTAGAGGTAAAAATTATTCCACTTTTTGCAGAGAGAACTAAAGAATGCCTTGCACAAACCCTAGGGGGAGGCAATTATACAACTTTACAAGAACAAACTTGAAAAATAAATCCAGCTTTGTTTATTACCTGATAGTTTCCTTTAAGGCTGCTTATTAATTGGCTAATTTGACCAAGTACATTCAAGTCATGTAAAAGGTTCTGCAGATCATGGTACAGTTGCCCTGGTCCCATATAGAGCCTGTCTGAAATGAATAAAACCATAAGGTTATACATAACAAAATATACAATTTTCAGTTGAACAGGAAAAGTATCACAAATACAATACAAACATATATTACATCTTAAAAGCACAGTGGTTTATTTCTTTGCATGTACAGGCATTACCATTTGCATTTACTTTTACAACACCTTATTGCCTTTTTAGCTACAAACAAGATTCAAGTTGCTCATCTGGTATGACGGAGAGCACTATCTACAGTTTTAATATCCCACACTAGAATTGTAACAACTATCAAAGCTTCACTGGCCCCAAAATCTCTTGCTGCCATGGAAGTTTTGTTTAGCACCAAACATCGGACTTGCTGTAACACATTAATGCAAACATCTTTCCAGGAGGTTGTTTTTGGTTACATGACAAGCAAAAACACTTTTCTGTAGCTTTTGCTATGATGGTTTAAAATTCAAAATTTTCTTTATTGATTGTGAGACAGCTCATGGTCACATATCTATATCCTAACTCTAACACAAGCTTGCAATTTCACTGAACCACTTGAAATTTTTCTGCAATCATGCTTAAGTCAAAAAAAGAACTGTCCTAAAATCAGCAGCAAATCTGAACAGGAGCAGAAATATTTTAAGCTAATAATCAACAAGTACAAGGGCTTATAAGGGAACAGTAACTCAGACAAACACACTGATTACTAGGATAGGGTGTCCATTTAAATGCACAGAGCTTGCAAACCCCTGCTAATATACTCTGACTACCATGATGCTAGGAATGGAATGGTTATGTAATTCCTTTGGAAACAACACTCACTGTCCCATTAAAAAACTACCCTGACTCACACAGAGTCAGCATGTTTCCCTTCAGCTGAATGACAGGAACAGGACTGGTTTATCTTGCCAGGAAACTCTTGCAGATTCTTTAGCTCACAGAGTGTAGTATCCAAACTATGTATCCTTCATCCTTAGCACAGCTTTAGACACCAGTCTGTGGGCAGCAAACGCCCCTGGATCAGAAGGATTTCACTGGTGTGTTGGCAGGAACAGGATCTGAATACAGTGCTGGCTCTGTAGACAGCTCAGGAGCACGAGCACGAGCTGTGCCACCTGCTCAGGCTGCAGGGCAGAGGGCGCTGGGCACAGCCCAGGTGCCACACGCACACCGCTGGCACCTCCGCTCCCCCAGCCCGCTGCAGGGCCAGGGTACAAAACACAAACCAAACACAAAGCTGTCCAAATAGCCTAAGTCAGAGTAAATATTAAAAATAAACATGCATGGAACAATTCCACTTAAATCATTAGTATCTTTTTAGTTAGGTATCAAAATAACTATTTTCTAAAGACATTTATTTTCCTGTTTGCATCATACAGATGGAGGCCATTACAATGTTTTTTTTTTTTTTTAATGCAATTCATTATATTAAGCTGAAAGTCTGCCTTAAACCCTGAAAAGCATAAAATTTCAAGTCTCAAAGAAAATATTAATGGCTTTATTTAGTTCTCCATTTCACTGCAGGAAAGTGCAACATAAACCTGAAATATTACACATTCCCATAAAATTCCGAATTTTTATCTGGCCCTTAAATCTTCTGGTAAATTGGATCAATAAAATTATTTCTGTGCATTGCACTTGAGCAACAGACAGGGAATGACTGCCCTTTACTACTGTTTACCATCCAGATAATAGATGTGATGATCATCCTCTTCTTTTCCTGCTCTGAATGCTAATTAAATGAACAATCTAGCCTTTCTTACCCTCAAAACCAAATTAGACCATAAGAAAAGATTTGCATTTATTGTACACGATGAAAAGAAAAAACTCCAAAGTAGATCTAAGAAAAAGAATTTTGAAATTATGGTCAGTTGAGTATGTTTGCAGTTCTTCTTAAAAAAAAAATTAAACACTTTTCTTGAACTGCAGACTCCATACTTTCATTAAGCTGCATTTTCACTTTCTTCAACCCAAATGCTTGAAAAATCACTCTTCTCTCTTTGTATCTATCTTCTGATAGCTTACACCTTTTTTTTTGCTAATATCCACAAGAACTGTAATTTGTTAAGTACCAAAACCACTAGTTCCTAGAGGCATCAAATTTTGATTTTTATGGGGCTACTTGCAAAGAAAGGTGCAGATCAGTATTAACAGGAAATCTGTTGAAACCTAGCTAAAAGCCATGACAGTGTGTCTGGCACTGTAAACAACACAAATGATATCATTCTTGCTCCAAATTTCTCTAACAAAAAGATAACTTCTGCAAAAAAATTTACACTGAACAGAAATAATTGTTTGATTAGTTTAGTTTTTGGCAGAAGTCCAGTCACCTGGCATTTACAAACTCCACTAGTAACTCAACCAAATATCTGCCATGAAAAAATTACTTCAAGTCTTTTTGAAATTTAGCTTTGTGGGTTTGAACCAGGAGAAAACTTAGAACAATCAGGCTGTGAAAAGCTGAGTCTGTGAGGCTTCACTTGTACAGGACGGATATTTTTCACCCAAGCAAATTGCATTATTCTTAAATTATAAAAGCCAGGGTCACAGCCAGGGTAGCTTGATAAAGACAGTTTGCAGACATTTTGTTTATTATTGTTTGAAGACATTAATGCAACATATAACAAGCAGCATCCAGGCAAGTCCTAGATGCTGCAGGACTTTATGCCACAGTCTTCAACTGAGGCCACAAAGCAAGCTTTAACTGCCTACACAGATGGGCTTGCCCTGGGCAGTACATATACATCCAGCCTGATAATCCTCTTCTTGAAGCAAATAATCTTACAAATATCTTTGTTCCAGCCTTGGAAATAAATCTTGAATTTCATTCAGTAATTGTCACCTGAGTATCTTTTGTCTGCATCATGCATATTTTATAAGATATTAATAAGCCAAGATAAAAAGGATGTAAATATGAATGTCAAAGCAAATAAACTAACCTGGCATCTGAAAGGCTGTCACACAGAAAACCCAAACAAAAGTAATTTTAGGCTCATTCATTAAAAGATCACATTCTTAGTACAGGAAAGGAAGCACAAAATCAAAATAGTAAATAATTAATAATAGTCTGCTTCCATCCTCTGATGTTCTAGAAAAGAGAAACAGCCAAGTTAAGAAGAAATTTTAATAGCCAAGGACTAGGTCAATAGGCACCACTAATATAAGCCTTTCACCGAGGTCCCTAGTGGGCACAAACTGGCACAGAAAAATAAGGTTTCAGAAATCAACAATCATGTAGATTCATCAGAAGCAAGTTCTCCAAAAAGTGATCACTTGGATTGTGTCTGGAAAATAGTTGCAAGTTATAGCAAAACTTTATCTCTGAACTGGGTCCTATAAGGGTTACTCACAATGCCTTTTGAAACAGAACTGGCTTCTCAGCCAGTAACCAAACACTGACTACCAGCTGATCCTGAGAATCCTCTGATGGAGGGTTTTTCTTGAGTGGAGGAGTTGGGGGAAAACACTACTCTGTTCATCAGATGTTTCTCAGTTCACAGCCACAGACTGGCTGCTTCAGCCCACATGTTCCCTGACCATTCAATTGCTAGCTATTTTGGGGTGGGTGTTCACTCCTCCTTTATCCACAGAGAGTGCACTGAAAAACTCTTGGCTTCACTCCAAAGCAGATACATGGTCGGTTTCTTTTGCACTGTGAAATGTTTCACAAATGATAAAGACATTTCCTTCTCTTTCCAAGTCACTCTTGTTAATTATCAATCTCTAAAACAACTTCTTTTTCCTATGGGAAAAAAACCTTTCACGGTTTAGAGAAGGCTCTCCCCAGCTCTACACATCCTACATGCTACAGAGTGTGCCTGGGCAGGAGAGAAGGCAGCATGCTGTAACCAATAACCACACATGTGGCTTCAAAGGCAACTTTTTTGCATTCCACCTACAGATCAAGGGTGAAATCTTGGCTGCATGTAATCTAGCAAGAATCTTTTTCACCAACTCCTTTGTTGCTAAGATGTTACCAGAGGAATGTGTGCCTCCCTGCTACAGGCAAATTTACTGCCAACAACCAGTAATTCTTGCAAGCTACCCAATTCCTTGCTCAGCATAACAATGAAATACATTCAAGGTTAAAAAAGAAAACAAAACCACAACTTGGTTTAGAAGGAAGCAAGGAGGTTAAACTGATTTTGCTGCTATGTAAAACTGGGGAGAAGATTTGCTTTTTATAACAATTTCTTCTTAGGCCAAGACACATTTGAGTATAAGACCAAATATTATTTTACCTGCTTGTTTCCCAGTATTACTCTCAGCACCGCAGCTTCAAATTCATCCATTTTGCCTGGTATGAAACAATTTTTATAATTGGAACAGGAGCAATTCTAGGTTGATTTATACCCAGGCATTTTCAAAGCCTGCAGGAAATTCCCTGGGTGTGGTTAAAGTCCGTTTAATTTGGCTCAGACAGAAGGAGAATTGGGAAGGTTGTGAATAAATATACACATGCCGGAGAAGTGTCTGTGTGCTAATGCCTGGTCAGAGGGGAGGATTCCCACCTCTGGCAGAAGGCTGCACTGCTGGGGAGCAGCCACAGCTCTCTTCTTGCACAACAGCAGCTGCTTGAATAGGTGCTGGCACAGCAGCCGGTCCCCTGGGATTGTTGTCCACCCAGTTCTCCTAAATTTTCAATTTCCATGGCCACTTCAAGCATATTGGTTATCATAATCCTGAACTGCTCACACCCTATCCTTCCTTTCTAAGAATTACAAAGGGACACATTTATTTTCTATGGTGATTTGTTACCTGTAAACATTTTCTACAAGCTCTTGCTGTGTGTTCTGATTCTCATTTGTGAATTAATTTTATCATAGATTTGTGCTACTAAAGACAGAGTAGATGCAATAACCCATAATTTGAACATCTATTGCTGGGCAAGAAAACACAATGGCTCAGCTGGTCCCATCCCATACTGAACTCCTGTTTATTCCCAATTAGAAGGATTTTCTTCAAGTAATAAAATTATATAAATCCAAATGTCACACAAATTAAATAAAAGCCTCAGTCAATATACTTTCAATATTGCAACTATTTTTGCAAACATTTCTGTATTGTCCATCATGTTGAAATGAAATACTGTTAATAGACAGACTGATGGGTGTCTCTTTTACTGCAAAGTAACTAATACAGACATCTGCCTTGAGTATAATCATTGTAATGACCTTTTCTCCACAGCGTTCAGAACCACAATACATCAATATAAATTGCTTTTGGAAAAGCTATACTGAAATGAAGTGAAAACTACTGCATCATGAAAATTCAAGGTCCTTATAAAGATTCCTTTGCTTCTGAGAGACACATAGCCCTGAAGTCAGGCAAGTGTTGCACAGAATGGAAGATCATGATGCTCAAATGCAAAAACCACAACTGAATCTGAGAAAGGCTCTTTTCTTGACCACAGTTCCACTGTTACTGAGGGGTATCACAAAATTAATGATAGTCTTGAAGAACATGCCAGATTTGAAGACCACTCTGAAAGGTTGGTATATCCCAAATGTGACTTGCCATTTGCAATCTGGCCTTGGAGGCTGAACACATTTGTATTGCTTCCTCCCACTGAGCCATCTGTGTGCATCTAGGCAGCACACTGAAACGTCAAATGGTATGAAAGGAAGAGATTTGGGAAAGTTTCAATCCTCATATAGAGCATAAAAATCACCTGGGATGGGGGAAGAAGTTACATATGTGGGAGGTAACTTTAAAAGCTGCTGTGTCTGAGGAAGGCATATCAAACTGGTACTTGTATAGGATTACACACTTAGAACAAACAAAAAAAAAACCAGGCCCTTACACAACATTTCAGCTATTTAAACCAGAGAAGCTTGCACAGTCTTCTGGAAAGTATCGCGATACTAGCTGAAATCTTGATCAGTTCATAATAAACCAGACAGATATCGTGAGACTGTTAACCTATTTATGTTAAATTATGATGATGCAGCAGTAATACAGCAGTAATATATTTAAAACCATTTAATTGTAGATACACCTTCAATTCAATTCTTTATATCTGGCTTTGATTGTCCTAGAAAAGTTATGTTTGGTTTTTTTTCCTGAATAAATAATAGGCAGACAGCATCCCACAGCTTAATTTATAATGCCCACCATTAGAAAGGACAAGAATGGAGATTGTGAAAGACAAGGTTGTATCTGAAGTAAAATAGTTTCCTGTACACTGAAGACCTTGGCAATTAACATAAAGAAGGAAAACCAGAAAGGTTATTAATAAGGCCCAAGATTCAATCACTGCAGTTGAGGATTCTTCCTCTATACTTGGTACTGAATCCTGTTCCTATAGATACACTGGTATGCAAAACACACCACTGCTTTACAGCTGCTCAGTGGAAGAGAACTTATCAAAGTGACAAACAACATTCTCCTTTCACAGCTCTAGTGGAACTACTTTTCTCAGTACAAACAGAAAAGGAAATCTTTATGTGCTATTTTATATGCAACCAATCTATTTCAGCAACAAATAAACAGAGTTGGCAAAAAGATTGTTAGTCTTGGAAATACACTAATTCATTTAACAGTTCATACTGATGTTCTGTAAACATGTTTTCTTTGCAAACTCCCTTGTCCCAGAACACCTAGCTTTTGCTTGAAGGCTGGTGATGAGGGCCCCCTTCTGTGCCAAAACTTTATCTTGCACAGAACTTGACACATCCAAGCACCTGTTATACACCAGATGCACATCCATACCTCTGATATACATTGTCCCCAGAAATTCTGTATGAGCGCTGAAGCCAGTAACAAAGCAGATGAGGTTTTCAGATGTTGACCTACCAACTTCCTGCATGGTGTGTTATGCAAGCAAAGTCCCTGACAGCACCCACATCACCACCCTCCTCATATTTGTGTCTTCACTTGCTCACTCATGCTGTTGCTCTTTCCACACATGCATCAGAGAAGCACATGGGCAGGTTCAGTTTTCTTGTTTCACCTTTATGAGAGTTTTTGAACAGACAATTGGAATTTGACTAAAATAGTAATAAAAAAAAAGTTGTCCAAAATCCTGGCTTATGACCTAAACAAGTCCACAGGTAAATTTAAAGTTCATCACAGAAAAGCAGACCCCTGGTTTGCTTTTTCATGCTAAATCCAACTCATGATCTCCACAGCTGCATTCACCCAAAAAATCTGAGCCACCATAAGTCAACTAGATCTCCTGAGATTATACCACACACTCAGGCCCAAACTAAGTTTTTGAGTGGCATCAGTCTCCAGGTTTGGAAATTTAAGCAAATGGTAAGTCAGGAATGATGTCAGAGAATAAGAGTTTAGTTGGCAGCCATCAACAAAAAGCTGATATGTGCAGCTACTCGCATGCATCTTTGCAGTACAGCCCTAACTTAGGCTTAGTAACCCAGCATGGAAAGAAGCAGCACAAGCATACACACAGTATTAGGTGATAAGCAATAAACCCCTCAAGATTACTAGAATGCAAACTATTCAGTTCAGACATGGTGTAAGCAAGCAGTAAGCAAGCAAGGACTCTCCATCATCAACCACCATGAAGAGCTTTATCATAAACATGAAATTTCACTGTTCAGTCTAATCATACTTTAATCATGTAAGCATCTAAACATAATTTATGTTCTAAATTACTGAAATTTACAATCTGAGTCTCTCAAACTAGTGTATTAAATTAACTATGCTCACTGCCATGCAAGACAGGAGAGTTCTTCAGGTCCTAATCACAGAACGAAATACCACACAACACCCAGTACACAGAGTAGAGATGGGAAACCTCACAAGTCTCAACTCTGACAAAGTATTTTTAACATACTTTACTTCACTGTAAGTTGCTAATGCCTTTCTCTCAACTGGTAATTACATGAATGCTGAGACCTCTCTTTTTCATTGTACCAGATCCAACACTGAAGAAATAGGTCGCATAAAAACTACCATCTAACCACAAAACTGCTTATTCACATATCTTGAGGAATAGCAAGATAAAATCAACAGCATGCAACTGCAGGTAGTGAGTTAGGTATTGAATTCATAGTGCTATACCATTTGTGAAAAAAATTATATAAAAGAATGCAAAACCACCAAGGAAATGCAAAGCCTCAGAGATAGTGAGAAGTAGTTCATACATTGAGAGCACGGCTTCAAGATTATATTAAGCTCCAGCTAATCCTGACCGCACTGGGAATTTCAGATATAAAAGGCCATACCTATTTTTCCTTCTGACAGCTGTACTGTGTCAGAGATTAAAGCAGCAGGGAACATGAGGGAGAAACATTGGAGCCCTAATATCCTCACTAGAGTGGACCCCACAGCCCAGCTCCCCAGTGTCACACTGACTGGGGTCTTCCTGGACTATGTACTGACTGCAGTTCCTGGCTCTGTTCCCAGGAGGAAGAAAATACTGTAAACAAAGACTTGAGAGTGAAAAAAAGAAGGGCCATGACCCTTGCTGTCACAAGGCCCAAAGAGGAAGGTTAAGGACAGCATGGACCTGGAAGCCCCTGCCCTCCTAAGGAGGGAGAAGGGTCACACAGGACCTCTGGGATGCACCGGCATGGGCACAAAGGGTGAGGGAGAAACAGGGTGCAAAACGACAAACACTGATATAAACAGGCAAGGAAAGTACACGTGTGAAGGCATTTAAACGGTGAAAGCACTGCAGGGTCCCAAGACAGGTCTGCAGGCAGTCATAAACTGGCCGAGCTGCCAGAGGTTTACACTGGAGCTCCCATCAGACTACAACAAGTCATGTGGAAATGGCACTGTGAGGAGCTCACCTCCCTCTTTCATACACACCAGCTGGGTTTCTAATAATTTTACTACTCTGTGTCATGACGTGGATGAGACCCCTGGCAACACAGAACAAGGTTTATAGGAAGTGGATGACAAATCCTCTAATCGCTATAAAAAATACAAAAGGCAAAGGGAAGAATCTCATCCTGCATGGGTGAGACAAGCACGTAACACCTAAATTTGTCTTTGCTAATCCACTACATAGAAACTTACGTCCACTTAACAAAGTCAAGTATTTAATGTCACCCCATTTGCTCAGATGAACAGGCTTTTTGGCACTAGATTTATTTAAACTCTTTGGTCTTTTGTTTGTATATATCAGTGACAGTTTACATTTATAAATATATTAAATCTCATTTAGTGCATAGTATTGTCTTAAATAACATTAAAATAAAGCCTTACATTATTAATCTTTATATATTTCATTGAGATGAAAGCTAGTTCAATTAGCAAGTCATGCCACATCTTTCTTTCTAAAATCTTATCACCAGTGCTAGAGTTGATATGTCACTTAATATTAGTTTGCTTACTCTGGATATTGTATTACTATTGCTGTGCCTTAGAAGGATCACAAAGCTGACTTTTTTTTTTTTCTTCCCTAATTCTGTATCTCTCATTAGACAAACCTGCAAAAAAACCTAGTTTTAATGGCAGTGGCTATCACAGCAGCACAATCTTCATTTTTGAAAAGAGATGTCATTCCACTGAGCAAGATATTGACAGAAACAAGTGCACACTCTAGGCCATCAAACATCCCTCCCTGTTTCCCTGCCAACACTCAGAGGCCTACACAAAGTGACTGCATCAAGCAGAAGGGAACTTGGAAGAGAGGAATCATTTTTGCACTTCAGCATCATATCACTACTATATTTTAGAGTAAACAAACCCCACAGAGATCAAGAACACAATCAAGTGGAAACAGAGTACAAATGTATCCCTGGAACTCTGAATGAGAAAGGGGAGCAGCCATGGTTTAGCAGTGCTGAGCTTTGCACATGGGACAGGGCATCCCTGGATGCATGAACAGACAGCACAGACACTGGAGAGCAGCCACACAGAAAGAAATCTGGGGATCCTTCTCAGTGGCAAGTTGAATCTGAGTCAGCAGTACTCTGGCAGCCAGGAGGCCCAACCATGTCCTGAGAGCCATAGGGTACAGCATCACCAGCCAGGTGAGGGAGGTGAATTTCTCACCAGTGCATGTAAATCAAAACCAAGAATATATAAATTTCTGCTCCCACTGAAAACATTCCCCTGTTCCTATATTAATTCAACTTTTCCATACTGTGACTGTGTCTGTGCTTCTGCACATGAACTAACCGAGTTGAAGAGAACAGCAACGCCTACCAGGAACAATACATGGGTTTACTAGGGGAAAAATTCTATCTCACATCTTTCTGCCAATGGTTCTACAAAGAAAATTAACACATCACACTTTTTGGCACACATAATTAAATAACTGCTTCCACAAAAACTGTTCATCTGGGATGCCAGAGAGCCATACAGACTTTCAAGCAGGACTAACTCTAATACATGAAACAGGACTTTGACTAATTTGCTGAGAAAAATGTGGTTTTTCCTGAAGACTGAGACTGTGAAATGTTTACTGGTTATGATTGCAGGAAGCAAGCACAAGTTGTAATTGCACTCCACTAAAAAAAAAAATCAATTGTACAAATAAAGGACCCTGACAAACAGCTAAGACGTCAATCCCTTTTCATGTTCATAACTATGAGAATTTAGTCTACTGTTGGTGCTAGGGGAGAACACCAGGAACAAGGCAAGAGCACACCAAGAACAGGGCACTTTAGCATCATACACTCAAAATTTTCCTGCTTTTCCCCATACACCCTCAGGCCACACAGTTTTTCCTACCAAAATACAAATGGCTTAAAACCAAAAAACAGCCCCTAAACATGTTCTTGTGTAGAATCCAGAGACAAAAGACTGCTGAACAAAGCTCAATGGGGTAGAAAACTGCCATTGATGATTTTGCCAAGGGAAAACCAAGTTCACGCAGTCCTTGCTTTTCATCTTAGAACAGCGCTGAAGCATGCCTTTGATTTATACACACTCATAAAATCTTTCAAACTTTCAGTTGCATATTACAGGCTGTACAAGATTAATTCAAATTTAGCTATTAATTCAGCACCCAAAGCAAAGTTTGAATCTTTAGACTATACTGCTTTTTCTTGCATCATAGAAAACTGGAAGCACCAATTGCATTTAGTCAATAATAAATGGCAAGATACAAGCTACCTTGTGACAGCTACCTCCTCACAGAAAAGGTTTTGGTGGAGAAAAAAGTGCCATGATAAGGGAAATGTAACTAATAACCATTAATCCTCACAAGAACACAACCTGAATCCATCACAAATCCTCACTAATCACAACAGCAGTGTCAGAATACTAACCTAGTATGTGACAGATACAAACCAACTATTCTCAGTCTTCCAGAAATGCAGGAGGTAATCCCTCTACTACTTAATGTACTACTTACACAGAATCACCATTATTCTGTATCTTTTCAGTACCCACAAACTGGATACGTAAGCTGAAAATCAGGTCTGAGAAATGGTTTTATGTCTCAGGATTTTGCTTGTAGCATCCCAAACTGTTCATGATCACTATATTTTATTAAAACCACATATTATGAGGCCACTGGGATTTCATCGTGTACTTTGAAAACAGAGGGAGACATAATTTTACGATGGCTGCAAAGATATGAAATTTCAAGCAGAGTAGATAGGATTTCTCTGTTACCACTTTGCAACTTGTAGTAAACACCCAGGATGTGATACTACTGTATTAAAGATCATGTCATCATCAACTATAAAATGCAGCAACTTGGTGGGTGCAAATAAGAAGCCACACTAAACCAGTACACAGTTTTACCAGTCTGTCCCTCTGCAGGAAGGTTGTACTTTCTGAGTTTCTGTAATCTTTACCAGCCAACTTAAACTGGAACTACAGAGGCAACTCTACAGAATAACTAACACAACTAGATGTGTATTCAAACTGTCTATAAAGGCCAGTTCAAACAACTCTGCATTCAGAGTAACAGCCAGTGCAAACACAGTAGTATCTGCAAAAACAAGGCTATGATGTTCTTCCTTCATGATTGTTTATATTCAATTTACTTGGATCATTTGCCAGGAAAGTTTGATTAAACCAGAGGGAGGATTTTTTCAGTATACCCAGTATCCTTCAAATCCTTTTTATTTCTCATATTTTGATCCTTTTTATTAGAAGACTGAATGAATATAATAGAGCTTACCAAGAGAAAAATTAGTTCAGCTCACATTTTACTTACAGGTAACCTGAAGGTTGATTTACAAATTATGTACAAAGTCATTTCTTTTTTTGTGTGATTTTGTCACCAATCATGATGAAGTTGAAAAACCTCAAAAGTCAAGTCGCTCAATGAAGTTCTACATGACTGTTTGGTCAGGAGTTTTTGTTTCTCCCTCATGCTTTTCTTCCCCATATGACCATGGTGACATGCAAGGATTTGGTCTTATCTGCTGTGAAACTGTTGCACAGAATCATAGTAGGAATATTCAACAATCTGTTCCTCCCACACTCACCTACAAAAGGGACCTCCAATTCTAAGAAATAGACTTCTTTATATAGTTCTTTTAGGGTTATGCATACAGCAGCTGGTAAATTATAAGATAAAGGCTTTAATCTCATTCTCTAAGTAGTCCCTTATTGCTTAAAAGGAGTTACAAGAATTAAGTCATCCTTGAAATAAAGACATAAGTGCTCATAAAATTTCCTGTAGCTATTTACAAAAGGAGGAGCAAGAAGACCAGACAAAAACCATCGTGGAGAAAGAATACAGCGGCTAGTAAATGCTGCACTGATGCTGTAGCATTTATGCCTCCTTATAGCACAACTGTGGGAAAATTCATTAAGCCAAGGGTGCAATATTAAATAAATGTAGTGTGAAATAATGCCTAGAGCTACTAGCACTGAAATGCACGTGAATTATAATCCATTACTAGGAATCAAATTACAATCTAGAGATATTGAATGCATTTAATATTACAATATTTAGGCAATAAACAGGATATAAAAATAACTCCTTATGTATGAAAGTCTAGCTAACAAGTAAAGTCTTAAAATTCATATTTCTTTTGAAAGCAGTTGGCAGACTTGCAGGGAGGATTAACTAGCACAGAAGAATTTGTAAACTTCAGAGCTTGAGGTCATTTTTGGAGAGAGGCTAGGAGGAAATTACTATTAACATGTTGTTTCAAAAACATTCATTAAGGTTTTTTCTGAAGCACATATTTGAAGGGCAAGATACCATGGGCTTGAGAGAAGTGAGTAAAGTCTACCCTGCGCTAATCACTTGTGTCCAGACCCTTAATCACAGCAACAGGTTGGCTTGGTGCTCTTTATTGAGAGAAACTTCTTTGCTCTAACTATGGGATAAAGAACAAAGGTAGAACCAGAGACCACAAGACCACTGGTGCACCACATTTTTGCACGTCTGTACACTCTCATGCTTTAGAACTCTTTACTCATTCATGCATAAAATTCTAAACTATGACAAATAAAAGTAATTCATGTTGCAAGGCAGGAGCCTGGCTGTCACTTTATGCATTCTCAGTTTCCAAAGAAAGAGGTTTTACTACTCTGCATGTTACAGAAATCTTCATGGACAAAATGCTTTCCTTTGTTTTCAGTAGCCCATTGAATTTCAAATATGGATTTTAACAAAGTAGTCTGTAAAAGTCAGTAACTCCTGTCACTTACTTGGCTTAGAGTTAATGATGACATTTTCAGCAGGGAGCTGGGGTGGGAACCTGCAGTTGTCTCCTTGGCCCTCACTGCTGCCATACTCTATGACATCCACTTGTCCCAGCGGTACGCTCCACTTCAATAAATACCTCTGGCCAGTTGTCATGGTGCCACTGCTTTCATAGGAAGAGCTGGAAGATGCACAAATTATTGCTGTGACAAGCAACTGTGTTTCAGGGCATATTATTTATTATTTTAGCTTCTAAAACCTGCTGTTTATCAGCTTGAGTACAGTGCACAACTTGAAAGAAATACACGCATCAGGCTGACTTTTTTGACTGACCTTTCCCAGCGTGCAAAGAGCAGCCATGCAGGGGCAGATAATCTTGTCTGCAAGCACCACAGGACTGCCAACAACAGTCCTTACATTTCTATAGCAAAATACAAATTACTATCTTTTAAAATCAGTGTGCATTCAGAAATCCTAATACAAGTGCTTGGGATTATACTTTGGCTCCACATTTCCTGATTTTTTTGAAACAGTTCTTTTTGGGCCCTAACTGCTATGTTTAGGGAAGTAGGGATGATGGAACCTTTGAATGACTGCTGGCAACAGGAAGGACAACTGAAGGGCTGACAAGCCAACATTTCTGCCAAGCCCCACAGCCCTGACCATTCTGTATAGCAGACCTCTGCAACTGCTGCAGCTTCCTAGAGTAATCCTGCCTGAGCTGCTGCTTAAGAAGTGTGTATCACAACAGGCATTTCAGAGGAAAGAGCAGACTGAGAAAGCTCATTAGGAATAGAAACGACATCAATATTAATTTTACTTTGTTTCCTTCATTCCCTTATTCCCATTCAAGAACATGTAACAAACATTTACTATAAAGCACAAAAGAGCTGTTAAAGTGAACAAAAAAGGTTTACTTCACACAAAGAATGACTGAAATCCAGAAGTCAGCTGCCCGTGAGAAATCAGCAAAATGCATTTATTGAGAACAGTAACTAAATGGTGAAATTCAGCAAATCAGCTACCTATCTGCAACACAGACTTTTGTTTCAATGATGAAGCAAGTATGAACAAAGAACACAACTGCCACAACTTAAGCAAATATTTATAAATTCTTGACCTAGCTCAGAAGTAAAAAAGAAAACCTAGGCAGGACACAGTTGTTCAGTCACTAGGGATAGCGTCCACCCCATCCAACTGCTGTTACTTGAGAGTCAGGCCACCAGCTCCTGCTGCTCATCTACACTGTGTGCAAAGAAAGACCTGAGGGTCGTGTCACCTGTAAAAATATCTATCTTTTGCAAACCAGGAACACTCAAACATCCCAGTTACCTAGGCTCCACTAGTTACAGAGGAATTTTCTATGGCTTGCAAAAGAGACATACTTTTACAGAGGGCATAATCCTCAGAGGGGCAGAGACTTGGCATGATCATTACCTTTTAACATGGAAAACAAAGACTGCACTTTGCTGCTTCAAGTACAAATACAGAACATCCAAGACTTTACTGCTATGAAAGAAGATAAAGTCTGAATAGTTAATATTCAAGTGTTACTAAGAAAGTAAAGAATTTGTAAAGGCAAGGATGAGAGGATAATTGACATGAGCTTCTTAATTTTCTATAGTGTAGCTATTACATGGCACTTCTCACTCACATGGACATGAGACCAAGCAATTACATACTCAGAAATATGTGTACAGGATTCATACTTCAGAAATGAATTAAGATATCAACTCATATTATGCTTAGGAAAAGCTGTTCTTGGAAGATTTTAACAATCCATTTGCTTTGTCAGAATGTACCACTACATAAAACAATTTATGATACAAGTAACATATGAATGTGAACTCAACCTTGGCATACATGTAGTAACAGCATAATTACAGCCAACAAAAGCACAGAAGGAACTATGAAAAAATGCTTTTTTCAAAGCATTTCACCTTTAATCTCTCAATGCTTGGTCCCAGAGATAATAACCCTTCCCCATCTGGAACTTTGTTAGCAAGTTCCAGGTTTTTTCTGGCAACCTGCATTACCATTATGGATTTTGTTTTGTTTGTTTGTTTGTTGGAGGTTTTTTGCTTTGTAGAGGGTGGTATTTACTTTACAAATTGTGTCAAGTTACAAATCTTTGTGTGTTGCAGTCTGAATTTAAGTAAGAAGAAAACAAAGTCTTACCTTAGGGCATGGCTGTATTCCACTAAGCACTAATACACAGCAGTAACAAGACACTACAGAGCATTTCTATCTGTAATCTCCAACAGATGTAATTTTCCTACATATTTACTCTAGAACTTCCAAATATTGGTCAGCAATTTGGAGGACTATAACAAAGCTAGTTATCCATTTATTATGACTACTCCTAGAAACTATTAGCCACAGTAAACACAACAACACAAAAGCAATTCAATATGTCATTTTTTTCCACCTGAAATTCAAATGATCATCTAAAAAATATAAATTCAATCTTACCGAATATTTACTGTTGCACACATCAGCACATCATTCAACATGAAAAGTCGCCGTTCTTTGGTTTTGATAATTTCTCCTTTATCATTATAAACTGTCTCAACCATATCATCAGTCCGTATGAGGTATCTGTTTCCGCTGCTGAGTAGCTGGATTGTGAAAACAATCAGCATTGTATATTACACATAGTACATCCAACATTCAGCACACAAAAAGCAAAAACAATGAGTTATCAATTGCCATCCTAGCACAAGTGATTGCAGGTGGATTTGCCATGGGAATTAGGTCTCTTTATTAATCTGCTTTTGATTTAGAGAAACAGTAACTTCCGCTATCATTCATGTGGACTTAAAGGGCTTTGCATCTTAATGTAGACCATGGTTGCTCTGGGAATCTTCCACACTGATAAAGGTTTCTTGGCAAAATAAACGATTCCTTCCACAATTTCTGTAATTTCCTTCCTCAGCCTCTTCTTTCATAGTCAACTGAAGACCTATACAGATTCCAGCTGCCCAGAGTGCGAGCCAGAGTGTGAGGAGAACGTGTGCTCAGCCTCTGGAAGTGTGCTCTGTCCCCCTGGGCTCACACAGCTGAGGAGTGCAGCTGGCAGGGTGTCACAGACAGTGGACAAGATGACATGTCCAAGAGATTCTTGGCATGCAAATTGCTCCTGACATTTGCCTTCAAGGGCTGAGGATCAGCCACTGTGTGCAAGCATGAACCAATCCCTTACATGTCAAACACATCTCCATAGTGTCCAACAGAATAAAATGGTCCATAACTCTAATTTTCTAATCAACCACCTCCTTCATCATCTATTTCACCCCAGCCGGCATTGTTCCAAAACTGTATATGCAAATATACAGGCCCAGGAGGGCCAACCATGTCC
The DNA here is from genome assembly GCF_017590055.1 of Onychostruthus taczanowskii. Lineage (NCBI taxonomy): Eukaryota > Metazoa > Chordata > Aves > Passeriformes > Passeridae > Onychostruthus > Onychostruthus taczanowskii. Next base: position 14,635,292 of record NW_024497629.1, on the reverse strand, counting down.
TGGGGTGCATCAGGCCCAGCATTACCACCAGGCAAGTGAGGTGATTGTCCCACTCTGCTCTGCATTGGCCTCACCTGAATATTGTGTGCAGTTTTGGGTGCCGCAATATAAGAAAGATATTAAGCTATTAGAGAGTGTCCAAAGGAGGGCCTCAAGGATGGTGAAGGGCCTTGAGGGGAAGCCATACGAGGAGTAACTGAGATCACTTGGTCTGTTCAGTGTGGAGGAGACTGAGGGGAGACCTCACTGCAGTCTACAGCTTCCTTGTGAGGGGAGAATTCCTCACCCAGAGGGTGTTTGGGCACTGGAACAGACTCCCCAGGATAGTGGTCAAAGCCCCAAGCCTGATAGAGTTCAAGAAGTATTTGGACAATAGTCTCAGGCACTTGGTGTGACTCTCAGGGCTGGTCTTGTTCAGAGACTGAAGCTGGACTCCACGATCCGTGTGGGTCTCTTCCAACTCAGCTGATTCTGTGATATTAACACACAAGGCCTGTGGGACCCTGCGAGATTTTGAGTGACAATCCACGTATATATCAATGAGTCCCCACTGCATAAACACAAAATCTTGCAATCAATATCAACTGACAAAAGGTAACTGGGGCCACCTCTTCTAAAGCACATTCTGTGTCTTGGAACTGTTTGCAGATGATTAATAACTACTTCAAGAAGCAGGATTATGACAAGAAAGAAAGTAAAATGTCTGAATCCATCTTCTAACACACTTAGAATGGAAATACTGTTCCAGTATGAAAATAAATTCAGTATCCATTGCTGGTAAATAGCTTAAAACAAGTGTCTTCCGGTTGACTACTGCTTTCCTAAAAGATGTGCTTTTTTGTATCTCCAAAAACAACCCCATTCCTTCAGCAATCCCCACTACTTTACCTCAGGAGTCCAGAAGATAATACCATAAACTTCACAGAAGTAGTAATTGAAGCATTTATGCCTCACTTCATGGAAAGAAGGAATCATTTATGATACAAATAAAACAAACATACATATATCCACAGTATAGATAGCTACTAATGAGCTCACATAACAAAAATTGTTCCTTCCTTCTTACTCCATGTCTTCTTCTAGAGTTCTTTTCACATAGCACATTTTGAAATGCTTCCTAGTTGGAAGCACTGCTGCACAAGGACATGGCCCCTTTCTTTACACAGGAGTAATTCCCCACTTCTAGAATAAATTAAAAGTTGAATTTTTCCATGCAGAACACGTACATGAGATTTTACTATATATTATTATTTCCTACACTGCCACAGAACACCAATACTGCTGAGGCAAGTTCACTGTGTTGCCTATTCCAGCACACAGTGGTGAGCCTGTTCAGTCTCAGAGGCAGGTCATCCAGAATGACCCCATGTGGTAGATCTCTAAAGAAAAACAACATAGCTGTCTCTTTGGTGTCTGAGGCAGAGATTGCTCAAGGCCCACTTGAAACTGACTCTTCCATTTGCATTATACTTTCCTACTTTCCTTACCTTGTTCAGGTAACGTTCATTCATTGCTTTTGCTATTTGTTTTATTTCACAGCGCTGATCTGCATCCCTTTTCCTTTCATTTAACTTCTCTGCCAGTGTCTCAAGTTCTGTAAGAGCCATCTGTAGAGGTAATCTGTCAGGATGTCCTTTACTAGTGTTCTTCAACATATCCTGAGGGGTAATTATAAAACAAAAAAAAACCCATTGGATTCATTTTCAAAGTAAGGTTCCAAAGATTACAGAATGTACAGTCACAACTACATTCTTGAGTACTACTAAAGAATAAGACCAATAAACACTTAATGAATACTCAGACAGCACATTGCTTAACTTTCCAAATATCTTAGTAATTCTTTAAAAATATACTGAATGGGATCACATACATTCTTATTTAAAGAACAAAATTACAGAGAAGGGAGGTAATACTAAACAATCTGGCAATCATTATTATACTATAATATGTACGTGTCTATAAGCGATTTAAAATGAAACTTTCCTGATATTTACTGTCATAATAATATTGTATTATCTTTATTACTTTTATTACTGTTATTACTTTATTACTCCTCATTAAAACATGGACAGCATACTCCTCCTGAAGTAGGAGACATTACTTCATTAAGGTCACAACAGCTCCTCCAAGTCTTTCTCTTTTGTAGGCATACAGTAGGAACAGTTTGAATTATACTTTGTCTCCATTCCCAGAGCACTTAAAAGTCCCTATATATTCACTCTGTCTTCCTACCACAATAAACTCCATCATTCCTGTTATTTCAAAATCTCTCACCATGGCTTCTGACTCACATGCTTTCCCTATGACTACCTCTGCACCTCTGCCCCCAGTAATTCCCAGACCTGCAGCTCAAAGCCTGTTCTCCTCTGTGGCATCTGCAAACAGAGCTAACACATGGTGCTTACTGGGGTAGATCTGCTGTGGTGTGGAAGGAGGGACAAACAGTAAATTTGTCTGGAGCAGGTCTATACTGGGGAATTGTGCTCTTCCTGCAGCTTGACTGCCTTTTGACATGACAGCCAAGGATTCCCTGTCAAATCCACAGTTTCCATGGGAAAATAAACAAGACACTGCAGGTGAGAAGGAAGCTGCAACATATTCTAGCAGGTCCTGTGAGCCAATGGTCAGAGAGCGGACTGTTGTTCTGCATCTCACACGTATTCTAAACTAACCAAGGTATGAATTTCATCCTCTCGTTTTTTTTTCTTCAATGGAAATAATGCCACTAAGTTCCTAGTCATGTTTTGAAGTGTTACTAGGTAACAAACAGATATAAACAAGTAGCATATTTGAACTACACCTTTATTAGAAAACCATTTATAAACTATATTTTACTTAGCAAGTAATCTATAGTAAATCTAGTTTACTAAGGCTTTCCTGCAGTGCCCTTATTACCTGTGAGCAGGTCTATACTGGGGAATTGTGCTCTTCCTGCAGCTTGACTGCCTTTTGACATGACAGCCAAGGATTCCCTGTCAAATCCACAGTTTCCATGGGAAAATAAACAAGACACTGCAGGTGAGAAGGAAGCTGCAACATATTCTAGCAGGTCCTGTGAGCCAATGGTCAGAGAGCGGACTGTTGTTCTGCATCTCACACGTATTCTAAACTAACCAAGGTATGAATTTCATCCTCTCGTTTTTTTTTCTTCAATGGAAATAATGCCACTAAGTTCCTAGTCATGTTTTGAAGTGTTACTAGGTAACAAACAGATATAAACAAGTAGCATATTTGAACTACACCTTTATTAGAAAACCATTTATAAACTATATTTTACTTAGCAAGTAATCTATAGTAAATCCAGTTTACTAAGGCTTTCCTGCACCCTGCAATCACACCATGAGATCAGCATGCTTAATGCACTGAAATTTTCTCTTTATTCCCCCACGATCTAGTGGTCACTTCCACTGCAACATGATCCTATAGCAGAAGACAGCTACCATGTAATCCCAAGGGGAAACTATGCAAGAATGCAAAAGGAGCCTCCCTTTGATAAACATTATTTACCTGCAATAGCAGAATGAACTGTGGAAAACGTTGGATAGGTTTCATCATTAAACCATACAGTGTAATGCGATCAGGGCTTGACTCCTGACATTGCTGTAATGCAAGAAAGCCACATTTACTACCTTGAGTACATTTCCACCAGTTACAGAATGAAAGAAAAACATTTCCTAAAAATTCTTCTATATTGCTTACATTAATTATAAAAAGAAGACTAAAGATTCCATTTACTATCAAGATTTAATTAAAAATATTAAATCTTTTAGAAAAACCCGTCAATATCAAAATGATGGTCTGCCACTGAACTGAAATATCCTCTTAAATAAATACAGCTGGGCCAAAGGCACATCAGCAATGCAGCACCTATAAATCTAAAAACCTACCTATGATTTTTAAGAGGAAATCTAAGAAAAACGTCATAATCTCAGTGCTATGCAAACAGAGATTTTGGTCTTCTTTATTAGAAGAAACAAAGGAAAAAATGTTGATTTATATTTGGAAATACAAATGTTAGAATTCATTATTTTAGTTATCACGAATGGCAGACAAAACCAGACAAATTTCTTTTGCATGTGCAAAAAAGCCAGAAATGGCTGGAAAAAGGAAGGCTAGAGAATATACTCAATATTAAAAACAAAGCAATTTTAAATGATGTTAAACTGGTCTTGTGCTTAAATTGCTGTTTATTGCTACAACTATCAGCTTCACAACAATTTATTTCCATAGTTATCTATACAAACATGTATTTTTTTCCAAACAGCAGTAGTGTAGATTTTGATCTTCACTGCTGGTGGGCAAAAATAAAAAAGTAAAGGTAATGAAGTGTCATCTGTCATCAGAGTTTGTCTGCGTTTCTGCAAGGAGAACCAGTGTGGCCCTGACAAGCAGTGATGAGAGGTGTGGATTATGTCTCTATTGGAAAAACAAGCTTTTAACAGTAGAACATGTTTAACCTGTGACTACATGCTCACTAGAGTGCCATCTTCAAGATGCTTGAGGCTTCCAAAATATCATCCTGCACAGAGTTGTCCACACTCTAGAAAGTTGTTAGTTAGTTTAAGATCTGAAGGCAAACCTCTGCAACCCTTCCCTAGAAAACCTAAGAGTTGCACAAGGCACCCAGTTTTTACTGTTTTGTGGACCACTGTTACAGACCTGATAGAGTGACCAGCTCTGAGAGGCACAACTCAATCCAGGGTGCCTGGGGAATGAGACAGGCTGAGCTCTCAGACTCTCAGCAATGTCACAGCAACCCAAAAGCCGTGCAATGGATTCTGTGTACTGTCTGTAAGGTGTCAACCCTAGGGATTCACAGCACTTCTACTGCTTGTACCAGGCTCTCCAGACATATCATGCATGACAAGCATCATATGCAACAGGGTAGTATGCATTCTGCAAAAAAATCAACCAATTTCAACCCCAAGCCAGAAACACAATCTCCAGCAAAACTGTTGTGGAATGGAAATCCAGCTGCACTACTTCTTACAACACAATACATAAATTAGAATTAAAATAAATTTCAAATTAAAAAATGGCTTCATATGATGAACTACTATTTGAAGCTCACCCGATATGGAAGAATCCTAACGTTTAGACAGATAAAGTAAAGCAAATACCAATAAACTGATTTGAATAACAATAAAACTACAGCACACTTCAAAACACACCCCACATGTAACAGCACGTTACTATGCCAAAAATACAGTACTGGAAGGGCATCCTCTGTGGTCTGTTTGTGCCAAATCCATAAAAAGGACCTTAAGTCCATAAAAACAGTGAGACAATATACATATCAGCAGTCAAATTTGCATATGCATATTGCATATGCACAACTATTTTAAGAATGAACTAACCTTTAAGAAGTCTAAAAAGGCAGGTTTGGTGGCACAAGATTTCTTGAGAATCCCAACAGCTGTACTGAAGTTGTTTACATATTCACTGTATGCATCCAATACCATAGATTTAGAAAACTGAAAAGAAAAAACGCAAATCTTAACTAAAAGTACAAAAGACCTCTGCCAGCACAGCTATATAGATCTCTGGCTATTAGGAACTCACTCAGAACTAAATGTTTTGCTTGGCCTAGTGCTGGATATACAGAAATACTGGTAATACCTAAAATAATCTTTCTGCAGAAGACAGGCTGGAAACAGAAAGATGTAACAGCTGTGAATGGCAAGAAATGTATTTACAGAAATTGTTTCATCTTGGCTAGAACACTGGGGCAGAACCTGAGGACTACGGGCAATCAAAGGGCATCCCCTGAGATTCAAACTGACAACTGAGATCCCCTGATCATTTCACTACCTGTCTTCCAGATTAAGTGAATCAGCAAAGTCCCAGGGCCTTCACACCCTGACTTCAGCTATTAAGGACTTACCAAAAAAGCAGACAGATTGTGTGGCCTGCAGTCATGGGAATGGTAAAATCACCACCCATTGCCTTCTTGGTAATTTCATCCCTCTCTTTTGCAGAGCTGGTCTCATTAAGACTACCTAACTTGCTTCAGTCACAACAAGGCAGGTTTGCTTTAAACAACAAATCTTCAGTAACTATTTCATTTTGGGTGAACTGTGATCAGATTCCAGCTCACTTACAGCAGGCATGAAAAGGTGGTGATTTTCAGCACCTGGGTGGCACTAAAACAAAGCATTTAAGCCAGCAGACAGGCAGCCTCTTCGAGCCACACTTTCATGGTGAGCAACATCTTTCTATCAACCAAGGCCATTTGTTGTTTTTTCTAATCTAAAGCAGTAGCAATTCTGTCCTTTACTGAATGGACTTCCATTAATGATGGGACAGGGTTTTACAAATACTCTTTATCAGTGCCCCATCTCAGTTCAAACTCAGGAATTCAGGACATTACCTACTGTGGTTTCCTTCTACTTGCACACTACTAGGTATGACTACCCATTTTTTACGAGATGCCGAGCCTCAGTCCCAGCTTAATTTTGGTGGGTTTGTGAATCTCTAATTTCTCATAAAAAATAAACTGTTTACTTGGATGCCTGAAAGATTAGTTTTCAGTCAAAGCCTGAAAACTTTTCTCACAATCCTTTCACATCTGCCAATCAAGCTGAAGACATGTGTTGGTGTCAGTTTCCTTATCAGGATAGTACATGAATACTCTGACAGTTGCCACAGGCATTGGAGAACATGGGAATGAAGCAGCTAAGTTAGAAAGATATGGAGATGGAAAAATAGGACTAAAATAAAAACAGATTATCTGTTCTGACACATTTGCTTACTGAAGCAACAAAGACATCACCGATCATTTCAACAGAGTCCCACTCAGATACACGACTCGCCAGAGCAATCTGAAACATTGAATGGCACTGAAGAATTTCCTTAATTCGATAAAAGACCATTTTAAGTTTTCTTTCACTCAGTAATTTTGGTTCCATATCTGAAAGGGGCTTCTCATATTGCTGTGGAAAAAAAAAACAACAAAAAAACAACAAAGCAAATTGATTTAAACAAACAAAAAAAAAGGACTTCTATAAGCAGAAAAACAAACTTATGCAACAGTACACACACACAAAATCACTGAACATTTGGCATGAAGCATCTGTAGCAAAATCTGTGTTAGTCATAGGACAGATTCTTTAATGATATTTAATGATTCTTTCTCAAATATTCAAAATGTTAAAATGCAAAAGATATGAAGGTACCTCCATGATTCTTTTGAGAGCATCCACGTAATTCTTCTCACTGTCAACTACAGAGCCCAAAATATACCTTCTCACAACCTATTGAAACAACAAAGTTTTACCCAAAGCTCTAATCAGGTAGCACATTCATTATAGTTAGAAATGATGATGATAAAATTCTCACATTAATAAAACAATAATATAACATTAATAAAACCAAATAAATACAAAGCAATTTCAACTGCAATAAAAAAATACTGTACCTTTTCAAAAGTAATTTAATTTACTGTTATGCTAAAACTACTTACTTTAAAGAACACAACAATTATTGTATCGATATCTGTATTTTTTTCTGACGGTTGTAAGTCCACGCTTAACTTTTGAAACTTGTGTTTTGACTTTGGCATTTAACAATGCTCTCAGGCACTTGGTGCAATTTTTAGGGCTGTCCTGTGCAGGGCCAGGAGCTGGGCTTCAGTGATCCTGCTGATCTTCCAAATCAGGATATTCTATAATCCTATGCACCTTATATGTATATATGTAGGCATAATAATATGTATGCATAATATGTAGGCATGTAGGTTAATGGAAACAATCATAGGTATAAGATAATGTTGACTATTTCACTGATTTGCTACAACAAAACATGAAACAATTTTTTTCAAAAACAGTCCTAAATTTTATTTTTAGTAGGTTTTATAAATTTATTAGGAGCAACATGAAGGGCAAACAAGCAAATACTAACTGTCTTTTAAAGTTAAGGCCATATAAACTGTACCATATAAACTGAGAAAGTACCCAAGTCAGCATTCTCTGTTGGGCATTACCACGCATAAGTGAAGACCCCCATGTTATCTACATTTATATGCATTGACAGAGTTGTCAGACCTTCAGGAAAAGGTACCATATTTCATGCTAAATTACAGGGTATTTAATACACCTCCTTCTCCAGCTTCTGCTTCAGCTGAAATGGACTTTGTATGGACAGGAAGGACTGGAGAACCAGTGTGGTTTAGAGCTTAAGCTTCTTGTCATCAATTAGATTTCTTGTGGGTTATAAGGATTTGTTTTCACCCAAATTGATTTCCTAATCCAGCTCACTCTAGAGTTTCAAATGGGGACTATGAGGGAGAAGACAGCACAAGGGTAGGATCAAACCACTTCCATAAATACAAGAGAAGGAAAAACTGCTCATGTTGCTATTTTAAGCTAGCCTAAATGACCATGAAACTCAAATCCCAGGCTTGCTTCTTTCTGCTCCAGAACTGAGCCTCCTGCCTCGTCCACCATCACTGCCTTTAAGTTTTCCACACTTGTATTTTACATTCATTAAATGCAGGTTATGTGGGAATTTTCTCTCAGGTACTGGAATTTCAAAGGAGGACTTCAAAATTATTTGAGGCTTTGCTTAAGCTACATACAGTGAAATTAGTTGTGTCTAATCTGTGTTTAGAATGGATTTATCAGTGTCTTATTTGGTGTAGCAGATCAGTGGCTCTGGTGAAGAATATTAATCCTACTTTTAGTCACAGTTCATTCTTCTGAAAAAAATAAACATGTTTAGAAATGAAAATTTCAGGCTCTATAATACACAAAAAGAATACTTAGTAGTGGCTTCAGGTTATTGCAATAGATAGGAGCCCTAGCCTCAGAACTTGCAGGCACCAGAATTTAAACAGAAGCCATCATGCCACCTGCTGTTTGAAGCCAGCATGTCCAGAGCAGCTCTGCTGTGACAAGGCAGCTGGGCTGGAAGGGGACCCTGGCCTGGAAGGGGACCCTGGCCTGGGGCACCCATGGCTGTGACCCCTTCTCACAGCCAGGCTATGCTGGCCCCCCTGAACTGCTCCGGTGTTTCTGTGCACCCAGCCCACCAGGCCCTGCTGCCCAGCAGCCATCCTCCCCCACACAGCTGCTGCACCCCTCCAGTTTGGCATCACCTCCAGATGTGCCCTGCAGCTGGCATCCAGATTACTGACATAGGCTTTAAAGGCCAGAGGCCCGTGCCTGCTCCTGAGGGACAGCGCTACCGCTGACCACGCTGCACTTCGTACCACGGACTCACTGAGCGTGGTGTCCTCACCTGTTCCCCACCCACCTTTTAGTCCGCCCATACAGACTGTATCTCACCTACAGGAATACTTCAGGAGACAGCTGAAAGCCCTGTTAAGGCAGAGGCAAGTGACACACTTTGCTCCCCTCTGCCCTTAAAGTCACCACAATCACCTGTCCCCTCAATCACCTCAAAGAAGCTCAAGCTGGTCATGCACAAATGGACTCTGGTCCATCTATGCTGATTTTTCCCCACTCACCCTCCTGTCTTACTGAACGCAGACAGAGCTCCCAAGAGTATGTGCTCCATCACTTTTGTTTGGACTGAGGTGAGGTCAGACTTAATTCTCCTTCTTGTGGGTAAGAGTGTGACACTTTTTCCCAGTCTTCTGATCATCATGGTCTTAGATGACTGAGAAAGGCCTTACTCACAGCATCCTTATTTCCATCCCATCTGGTCCCACGGACACCTGTATGTTCAAATGGCCTCAGCTCCCCTAGCTGCAGATTAGGCTTCACCCCAGCAGACTTTACCAGTAAAACCCAAGGCAAAGGTGGCACAGTTTTGACTCTTTATCACTAGGTCCATGCCCCACCAAGCAGTGTATCATGTTCTTCTCAGCCTCCTTTTGTTGCCAATGTACATGTCAGAACCTCTTCACAGTCGCCTCTCACACCTCACTAGCTCCAACTGAGCTTTGTATTTCCTAACTCCCTTCCTGCCACTTGGACAGCTCCTCCTGGGCAGATGAGCAACATTTGTCATGACTTGCACAACTACTACCAGTTTGCTCCACACTACAAGCACTCTGGATTTTTTTTGCAAAAGAGGATAAACTTATTTGTACAAAACTACCCTAGTTTTGTACCCTAGAAACTCAAATTCCTATCTGGAAAGAAGGAAAGAGCATTCAGACAGATGCTGAAATCTCACATGATAATAAAATCTTACAGTAATGGAACACAGTCTGATAGTTGCTTTGTTACAAGATTAGCACTTCACTGTGTTAAACACAAGAGAAAAGTAAACCACACGCAAGTAAAAGGTAAAACAAAACAAAAAATCCCAAAAATATATGGCCCTCTCCTCAACTGCCCCTAGTTTGGTTTTTTTCTCATTTTCTTAAGGTACTGACCAACTAACTCATTATTTGACACCACAAGAAGTTAAAAAACTCTCATACAGTTATTAACTGTCATAACAATACAGTAATATGAACCCAAGGGATTTATTTTCAACGAAAATTTCTTAACTGATGCTGATTTCAGGATTTTTTTAAATTATTTCCACAGTGACTATACAGTTTGAGGTGGAAAACAGCAAAATTAATTCTTCTGTAGATTTGACTTTACTGAGGATGATTTTTTTTTTAAACAAAAAAAATCTTTGGATTCAAAGAGCATACAGGATATTGTCTACATTTAAAATAAAAATCCCAGAGTACCAAGAACAATGTTTTCTGGTTCAATAAAAATGCTTTAACTCTCTCCTTTTTTCACTCAAAACTATCACATTTAGTTTAAGTGTTCAGGTAGTGAAACAATATAGTTCTTATAGATAATTTTATAATGCAAACCATTTTGCACCTCTGGGTGAATTCAGGATTGATGCAACTATATGCACACACACAAATTTTCAAAAAACTACTTATTCAGTTCTAAATTTGATGTCTACTTAAGTAAAATGCCAATACGTTTGAAGATCAAAGGTACCTAAGAGCCACTGGTGCAGAGCAGAAGGGGAGAAAAAAATGAAGAAGACCATACTTCCCAAAGCTTACTACCTGCTGCTGTGATAATCCTTCAGGCATAGGAGTCATAATTGCTTCTGTATGCATACAGTCCACATCAATAAATAAATTTAGCTCTTCTTCTTCCAGACAAGATGATCTATGATCTACAAATAAATAACGAAATGTCAGCTTCTACATGTGGATTGAAAGAAGAAAAAAGCAAAACAAAACCAAAAAAGCAAAGACTCTATCATCCGAGCACAGAAATAATAAATTTTCACTTACCAAACAAAAGAAATTTCCCAATACTTCTGTATCATCTGGGAAATCACACAAATGCTACCACCAATAGGTACTCCAATACAGAACACCTTTCAAAGGCATCCTAACATCCCACAGCTGCAGACAACTTAAGCATCTTTTGGTTGACCACTACTCCCTCCTCTCAGCCAGGAGAATGGGGCTGTCCAGAAGGCAGGACATGACAACTTGGGCTAAAGTACTACAGCCACAGTGACAGCAGTTTTAAAATAAACGATCCCTGGGAAGAAACTGAAAACACCCATATTATGACCCAGCTAAAAAAATTCCATACACGCTCCTACAGCTGAACTAAAGTAGCCAAATTAACCAAAATGTTTGTTTTCATCAGAAAGGAGTGAGGGACTGCATTGCTCTGTGGGTAAAAATTTTACTGAAAAAGCACCACCGAAGTGCACTGATAGGTGGCAGTACATAGCCAGACAAACAAGCAGACCCGGGAAAAGGAGACATAAAGAAAGAACAGTATGAGAAACTGTCTTAGAACAAAAAGAGAAATAAGGGAAGCAGATCTGACGGCTGGGAGAAACTTGTGAGTTTAGTTAACAAATTTTTTACTAGCTCCCTGCTGACTTGGAAAGTGGTTATGAGATTCAGCCATCCACAGACACACTGGGTCTGCAACCTAATCTCTAGAAATGTATGAAGGAATGCCAGTTCCATTGTAACACTGCCCTGCTGACCATTTTCATCTGTTCTACTGCAAGAAGTTGAGGAAACACTTTTTGATCACTTCATTTTGCGTACCTTTCTATACTCACTGCGAATTAAGCAAATTGAGAAGCAGTCAGAGGTCATGACAGATATATAAGTCCTGGCCCATACAGCAACTTTATGTTACCTCTCTCAGTAAAAATATTTTGTTCTAGCCTTGTGGTTTTAACTTCCTAAAATTGTAGTTTTATAAGCTCAGAAGTTACTTCCATTTAATTAGTTGGGCAGACACTTGAGCAGAAAGATACACTATCTCTCAGACTTATCCTGAAAAAGAAACTAGTTTAATTTACCATCTGTCTCTTGAAAAAATTACCTGTGGACAGCTGCTGCCATGGCTCATGACAAAGGACTGTCACTTGCTCTCAACTACAGAAAGAACACAAATACTTCTGTGGCTTTTTCATTTTACATCACTTTCTGTTTTCCCAACCGAAATTCAGCTTTCATCAAAAATCATCAAACTGATTAAGCAGTACAGTCTTTTCCCCTATTTTCACTTACTCTTAAGTATGGAAAGCATTACTCCTTACCAGTGATGAACTTTCTAAAATAGTCAACTACTTCTCCACTGAAAGACATGTCTTAACTGCACATTCTCTTGACATTCAAGAGTTATTTGATGGAGAGACCTGGACAGACTTAGTAACTGTGCTGATTTTGACAGAGGTAGAATTAATTTTCTTTACAGTGGCTACTAGGGAGCTACATTTTGGATTTGGACACAGGTGTGATAATATAGAGATTTTTTTTTAATTGTTGAACAGGGTTTACACAGAGCCAAGGCCTTTTCTGCTTTACGTACTGCCATGCTGGTGAAGGTGCATGACAGACTGGGAGGAGACACAGCCTGGACAGGTCACCCAAATTGACTAAAAGGATATTCCAGACCATATGACATCCTGCTTCATATATAAAGTGGGAGGAAAGACGAGTAAGGGGAGGGGACGTTCAGAGTGATGGTGTTTGTCTTCCAAGTAACCACTGTGTGTAATGAGGCCTTTTACTCCTGGAGATGGATAAGCACCTGCCTGCCCTTGGGAAGCAGTGAACTAGTTCCTTGTCTTTCTTTGCTTGTGTATGGCTTTTATGTTCACTATTACACTATTACATTTATCTCAACCCACAAGTTCTCACTCTTACCCTTCTAATTCTCTCCCCAGTCCTGGTGGTAGGGGAGTGAGCAAGTGGCTGTGTGGGGCTTGGCTGCTGGCTGGGGTTACACAACAGCAGTAACTTAACAGCACTTCCATACTCCCATCTACCAGTACCTAGATCACACTGTTTGGGTTTTTGTTATTGTTCTTAAGTTGACCCATCTCTGTAGTCCTTAGGTTTCTCAGGTCACTCAGGTTCTTGCCCCAAACAAAAAAACTGCTCAAGATGCATTGACCATACTGTTATCTGAACTGAATATTATACCATACATTTTTGATATATATCTGATGTCTTGCATGTAGCTCTCAGCTCCTACTACAAAAATTTACTAGGCCATTCATCTTCTTTCTCAGAAATTACTGGACAATGTAACAAAGAGAAACACTGTAAATAGCATATACCTTGAGAAATGAAAGATTTTGTCCGAATGAAGGAACGACCCTTCTTCACAGCTGCTTTTGTCTTTTCAAGTCCATCTTTGGTACCTTCTCTAGCAGCTCTCATAAGCTTTTGCATCTGCAAGATAGAAAATATAGTCTACATGTTCAGTGAATAATAGGAAAGCATCTGAGCCTGCACACTTTTAGGCTATCAATATTGTTCAAAGTCAAATATATAATAAGTAGAGAGAACCATGAAAGCTCAGAGCCAATCTCCTGTATTTCAAAATAAAATAAAAATTCGAGACAAGGACTTACTTCGTGGCAATACTGCATGCAATTCTAAAAGAGCAGAAATGCTTAAGAACCCTTCTGCATTCAAACAAACTTTGAATAGTCTCAAATGTTATCTTACGGAACAAATACCTACTACTCACATGTCATTAACAGCCAGAGGTCTTGTCCATCTTTCAGTGTCCCAATAACTCTTCCAAAGTATTTCTGACCTAAAGATAATCCCCTAGACTCAGTTATATATTAACTATATTCTTAAACAAACACTGTTATGAAGGAAAAAGTTACAACTAATAACTTCATTCATTGAAGAAATACATTGATTTAATAAGAATTCCATAATCTTACAGTACGCTACTACAGTCAAATGATATTGCATGGAAAAAAAAAAACCAACTAAGAATTTTGCTTTGCTGGAAAATGTTTATTAAAGCACCCTGCTTTGTACTTCTTTCCCAAAATGTCACTACAACAAAAAATCCCCACTACTGTCAGAACAAAAACAAAGCTGCCTTGCTGCAATCAGGCAGTTTCTGGTTTTGAGACTGAAGCTTTTCGCAAAAGCTCAGTCTTTTTATACCGGTACCATTGAGAATGGAGAGCAGGGAGACTCCTAATTGGATCCTGAGTGGCTGCAGAGCTAGGGCTAGGCTAGCCCCGTGGAGCCAAGGTCACAGAGAGACACTAGGGTTGTACACCTGGCTCACACTCTGGGATAAGTGCATCAGTCATCAGGGAAAGACAATGCCCTATCTCATTTTCTGAGACTGTTAACATTAAAAGTAAGCATGAGAAAAGGTCCTTGAACAAGTATTTTTAAGATTATAGCAATATTGCAGTCTTTAACTTAAGACTGCAGAATAAAAATTCAGCACATTCAGAATTCATTTCATACAAATTATTGTCTACTTTTTCAAGTTATTAATAAAAGACAACATTGTCTGTGTTGGAAAAGCAATTATTTAAATGTAGGTAGTTACAAAAATCAACTACACTACCTTCAGCTCATGTTTTTGCTTTAGTTGCTGAATCTCTACAGCTCCCACAGTGTTTGACATCAAATCTTTCATCTTTTTTTCATAATGCTCCTTTAAACGCGTTAGGTCATGAGAAAGCTACAGTGTATAAAAAGACACAATCTTTTCAAAAAGCCATACCGAAAACTTCATGCTAAAGCACTCACATAAATCATGCACATTGCCCCATCTATCTACTGACACAAAGACAGCTAAGGGAAAACTATCACTGGGGAAAACTATCACTGAGAGAAGCTCCAGTCCAAGGAAGGGACCATCGCTCCTGGGCACTGCTGAGCTCCGCCAGGTGCTTTTCTGTAAAGACAGGGGCAAAGCCACTTAGACTAGGGTAACTAAATTGTTATACATATTAATTGTATTGTGCCTATCTCTTAAAAACCACATGGAAACAGTACATCAGCTTTAACCACAAGCATTCACTGGAGCACAAAACCTAGTCTATATTTTAGACTATCCTTAAAAACAGTGAATCAGAAGAAAAAACTCAGAGACTGAGAAACCTGTGGAGATTGCTGGCACCTGAGAACATGGAAATTGACAGGGCAGTGAGTCAGGTAAGGAGACACTAACAGGATTCATGGTCTTGTGGTTTCCACATGCATCATAGTCTCATTGTATGAACTTGGGTGTAACCATCTCGTACACAAATATATTCATTTGCAAGGTAAGGAAACTATCACAGAGCAAGGAATGCTCTGGAACACTCATTAGCATTTGTTAAACATTTTGACAAAGGTAGATAAAAGAGGTTAAAACGCAACCAGGAAAGAAAAAAAAAAGAGAGAGGAAAATATTTGGTGTGCCCTATAACAGAAGTCCAGTGGAAAACCCCTCAGCTTGATATCAACAGAGTTATTTGGCAAGAGATCAAAGCCTCAGGAAAGAGAAGGCCTACTGAGTTGAAAACAAAGCAACAGGCCCAGCACATAGTTCCACTAGGCTGGGTCAGGATGCAATTACCTCTAACATCATGATTCTGGCATTGCAGCCTTATAATAAAGAACAGTATCTGGTTCACAGACAAGAAATATTTAGCAGCACAAAAACCTTCCCTTCTTAAAATAAAATAGTAAATAAATAGAATAATAAAAATTATAATGGAAAGGTGACTTTGAGGGCAGTCATACCAGCACTTAAAATTAAAAATCCCCTCTCCAATCTTGCCATACTTTTCAACTAACACTAAAATTATAAGTAGGGCAAGTCCTTCACAGGCTCCGAAAGGCTACAGAAGGTGATGTGTTGGGAATATACTGCAATACCCAAAACAAGAACTGAAGAAAAGTGAGAGTTAGTGCAAGGAATGGACACAGAGAAAATGTACATGAAGAAGAGTAGTGTCTGCCCATGCTGAAGTGCCAGTGCAGGGAGGGCTGGGGTTGGTTTTTTCGGTTGTTTTTTTGTTGTTTTCTTGATTGCTTGTTGCAAGTTTTTTTTGACAATCCTAAAGTTTCCTTCCTCACTCTCTGCCAAAACCCTTCCCTAATTTCCTGATTTCTACATCTCCCAGCAACGCAGGTGCAAGAGCCTATATGACTTTTCCATCCACCAACTTAAGTGTTCCTCACCTCCTCACGCTCATCCTCACAAGCAATCCCCAAAACCTTTTGTCACAGGCCTGAAAAAGCCATCTGCATGGCAGTACCCAAGGGCACGCCCCTCTTCTCTTATCTCTCCTCAGTCTCTTGCTGGGACACTCTGTGCCTGATCCTGGTGCAATCACATTCAACCACTGCCAACAGTTTTCCACGACAGATCAAAGTATACTTTTAAGAGATCCAAAAAAATGGCTTTAAACCTTACTTTGTTCACATATGTAAATAGATTCTCATGACCATGGCCAAAGCTGAAGCTAAGAATAACAAGAGAAGATTAAAAAAAAAAAGCCAGCAGCCATGTGAGTGTGTACGCCAGCAGCCATGTGAGTGTGTAAGCCAGTAAGGCTTACACACTCACATGTGAAGTAATTTCCTAGTCTCTTGCAAGGTATTTTAAAAAAAAATTCAAACCCCATTTTTTTTAGTCTTGTTAGAAAAAACTCCCAAACAAACAACTGCAACAGCTTAAAATCGTTCTAGTCAGAACCAAGCCAAGCCAGAAACAGAGGATGAGCACTCAGCTTACAAAGTGCAGATTTGGGTGGGCTCAAGTCTTGCAGTTAATTGCTCACTCCCTGATTTCCAAAGGACGTGCAGCAAAGATGGAGGTGAGGGGAGAGCAGATTACATGTACTGGAGGGAAACACAGACAGCAAGGCTTTTATTCTCATCAAGTTAAGAAACCTGCAAAATGAAAATAAGGGTCCCATGAAATAACACCCCGTCTGCAGCCCTGCACATTCCAGCCACGGGGTGCTGAGGCAGCTCACAAGACACAGTTGCCAAGTGGCTCTTGGGGGTCTGAACCCCGTCAGCAGACACTGGGGAGCCTCCCACAAAGAGGATACTCAAGGGCAGAAGAAGTCGAGCCAAGGCAAAGAGAAGGCAAGAGCCCAGGGCCTCTCCCTGTGCAGTGGGAGAGGGGCAGTGAGGACAGGCACCTGAGTCACCTGTGCCTTCCTGCCTCCTGCGGAACAGATGGAGACAAAGGTACGACATCTGAGAAGTGTCACAGAGGGATCACTTTAATCATGCCTCCTCTCTTCTCTCCTAGCAGGTAGAACTCTCTTTAATTTTAAAAATCTTTTTACTTGCAGAAGTTTTTTAAGCTCAGTCACTTTCAAACAAGCAAACTGATGCAGATTTAAGACAGAAAGCTAGGGAACACTGGTGAAGAGTTTTGTGACTTTTGAGCACCTAAAGATCCCAAACCACCAATTCTTAACAGGCTTGTCCCCATTTATTTTTCATGTTATTTTCCACACTTATTTACCACTTATACAAATCCAGCAAATGCAAAAGAAGAGAAGGTAAGGAACTGCCCATAAGCAAAAACAACCTCATTTTTAATTTCATTTTTATCCAGTTTGAGTTTTATCTTTTTTGTAATAAGCTTCTGTTTAATATTTTCACATCTTCTTTTCCCTGTTACATTTTGTTACATACTGGCACTTCCACACTGATTCATATCTCCTTTAAAAAGATGCTTTTGGCATTTGAAACTGAATTGAGGAAAAAAAGAAATACAAGTGAGAAAGGGAAGTGTTAGAAACCAGGACAACCTCAGTGACTGAGTAGCACTGCAGGATACATACATGTCTCTTGTGGTTGCCACGCAAAAAGGAGCTGGGAATTCCATTTTTACACTCAGAATCACTCTGTTCTTCATAGCTTTCAAACTCACTTGAACTCCACCCATATTCCAGTGAGCTGTTTCCACCATCCTCACCATTTTCAACATCATCATATATCATTTCCTCTGTAGGAATTAAACCAAAATAAAAAAAGCTACACTGAAATGTATGTTTGTCCAAACACCAGAAAACTTAGGATATGCTACAAAGAATTGTACAGACTTCTGTATGCACATTAAAAATTCTGAATTAAATCCAATATTCAAACAGCCAAAGTGGATTGTCTTTGTTGAAACAGAGCACTTAAAAAGGACAGTGTTATAGGTGCACACCATGATACTTTTAGAAACATGTGCTACTCAAATGACACTGTTGTGTCCAAATCCCACAAAATTATTTAGAACTTCAAAGGAAGTTTAAACTCTGTGAATGCACATCTGCACTGAGAAGCATCATCCTTCCATTTATAAGGCTGCCATTTGTCCC
The DNA here is from genome assembly GCF_017590055.1 of Onychostruthus taczanowskii. Classification (NCBI taxonomy): domain Eukaryota; kingdom Metazoa; phylum Chordata; class Aves; order Passeriformes; family Passeridae; genus Onychostruthus; species Onychostruthus taczanowskii. The sequence continues at coordinate 14,616,731 of NW_024497629.1, read as the reverse complement.
TGGGGATATGCTAAAAAATGCTAAAACATGGCAAGAATCGGATGAAAATGTCACTATTCCAGCAGAACAGGTCAGACCAAAGTAGCAAGAAACATGTTACACAATGGTGTTTTATGACTCATCACCACCAGTCACTGGAAGTCTCCCATACCTGGCAGCTACCTTGCTTATAATAAATTTACTCTAAAAACTTGAAGTATTAACCTTTTCAAGACATAATCTTTTCAAATCTATATTGCAAAGGCTGACCAAAGTACTCCTGTTAAAGAAGGCCTTTCCACTGGCACAGATGTCAAGAACATAAAATTTACTCAAAATAAAATGGAAAATTTAGAGCCAATTGCTTATCAGGAAACAGGAATGCACGTTACCTGCAGTATCATATGTCAGTACAAGTGGAAAAGCATAGATACTTGTTGTGGTACAACACTTATATGTCCAGAATCACTAGTGTCAGAGGTTATGATACAGCATTTACAACTGTCTCCTATTAAATTCAGGAAACAGCAGCTGTGCTTTTAAGATTGACATTTCATTTAAACAGAGAAAAAATATGTACTCAAAAGAAAAGCTGGTATGTTTTACACATCCATCAAAACCCTGGATTTTAATATTAACATTGGAATCCTCTGTGTTAATTACAAAGAATTTATATAGTCTAATTTGGAAGATTCAGATTTTAAAAAATTTTTTTTAAATCCCCGCATATCAAGACAGTCCTTAAAATATTGTTACTGAAGAAGACATTTTAGTGGTAATCTAGCACAATGAGTAATTTAAAAGAACCATCACAGTAAGTCAAAATAAATCAAGACTTATGCAAGTCTAACTCCTGTTCTGTGAGTTTTGGGGCAGGATTTACCCCATGACTTGGTGAATTTATTCTTGTCCATGTGATAATGCAGATTGTCTGACTGAAACTTTTTTTGAATAGTTGACAAAACATATAAATAATAAACATCAAGATCATGAATGTACGAACATGAAACTTCCCTTACTACCTATTTCCTCAGAATTCCTAAGACATTGTCCCCTTTCAATGTCTTCGGGGACAACATGAGAATCAAAATTTTTATTGATGTCTTATGGGTTAAACTAAAGATTCTGATCAATATGCTCAGCAGAGCTTTGCTCCATATCCGATATCCCACCTAGCTCAGCCACCTGGGCCTCGTGTTTCAGAGAGCACTGAGGGAACTCCCCGTAATATAAGCATTCAAGTCATGAATGTAACAAGACAGTTTCCAATAATAAATGAAAAATATCAGTAATAATTTGTAAAATACCTTGCCTGAACACTACTAAGGACAAGAAATGAAACTCTTACAGCTTTAAAGTTTAATGTGGTTTTCACACAAGAAAGCTTAAGTGTTTTCTTGATTCATTAACAATTTCAATATCAAACACCTACACTCTCTGAGAGCCATGATGAGTAAGATGCTGAGCTCCCAATAAGCCAATTAATTCAAACACAGAATCAGTCAGTAGGAACTGATCTTTAAGCAGACTTCACTACACCCAAAAACTGTAAAACAAACCTGAGCAAGAACTCAATGAAATATGCTTCTTAAGCCCTAACTCCATCATTTCCAGTAAAGGTAAAATCTTGACCAAACATGGTCACAACAATCAGGAGTGGACCACTTCAAAGCTGAAATAAAACATTTCTGTAGAGTCACAATCAGGATGGTGAACAGCCACGTAACTACCTTGCCTTGTTCAGGGCACTACAGCTACAACATCCAACACTGTAATTCGCTAATATGCAAAATACTCAAACATTTGGAACAGTATCTATAAAACAAAGTAGAATTCAACTTTTGAGAAGGGCAGTATAGGAGACCTGCTGAGATAGTCTTTTAAATATTAGTGTAATTCTGAACTTTCAATTATTGACACAATGTCAATTCCATTTACAGATATTTTAGGCACTTAACAAATGTATCTGTTTAGTATACAAGAACATAATTCCATTTTGCATTGCTTTCAACATTACAAAGACCTCAAACCTGGTTCAGAGTCTGAATCTTCTCTTGGCACATCATCATAAATTACCTCATCCGGGTCTAAAATCAAGACAGAAAAAAACAAACAAACAAACAAACAAATGAGAAACTTCTTAAAATTTGAATGGGACCAAGTGTTTAAGAGGCATTTGGACAAAGCCCTTAACATGCCTTTAGGTTTTCGTCAGCCCTGAAATGGTCAGGCAGTTGAAATGCTGTAGGTCCTCTCCAACTGAAATATACTAGTATATTTTAAATAATTTTGTTTATATTGGCATATATTAATATAATGGAGATATTACTCACTCTCAACTAGCATTTTGTTTGCACATCTAATCATTCAAATATTGCAATAATGCACAAAGCAGTATATGGTATTTGTGAAATTTCAGTTTTATCTGCATTGCTTATGATGACCTTTGGTAGCATGAAAACAAAAATCCACTTCAAAAACCAGTATTTCTCCCTCCTTCTTACAGAAGAATGATATGTTCTGTGCCTGTTGAAGGCTGCTTTACTGAATGGCTGTAGAAAAGCTGAAATTGACTTTTCAAAAAGAACCAAAACGAAATAATGTAATCATTACCATAGAACATTAAGAGGCAGAATGACAACGCAAATTCTTCAGTCACTTCACAAAATATGTAAGATGAACTCCAGCCCAGTGGGAACAGCTGAGAACAGGAAAGATAACCTGTCCTCAAACCACATAGTCTCTGTTCTGGTTTAAAATGCAGCTGCCAGCCAAGAATCAACAGCACACACCAAGACAGTGGCAATTCCTTCTTCCTCTTCCAAGTGCTTATTTGCCACTACTGCACAAGAAGAGCAATTTCAAATACAGTCGCAGATCAGACTCTGAACTGGAGCTTATTTCCACTGGACATGCATTGATGGAGCCAAATGACTTCCATAACACATGATTCCACAGACTCCACCACAGAAGGTGGAAAAGTGAATGTTAACATTATCCTAAAATACAATTTCATTACACTGTTGAATGTTCTAATTGGTACAGCTTGGTTCTGGAATCTATTTGAAAACACAGAGTAAAGTGAACATGGACATTCACATAAAATCTGCCTGTGCACATAGACACACACATACTGCTGATCACAACTTAAAACTCACCACCTTCCACAGTTGTACTTCAGTGTTCACTGGTACTTACTTTCCATCCATGCTGTATTTGCAGGATCTGCAACCCATTTGGCCAGGGCATCATCCTCTTTCTTGCTCTGGTTATCTTCACTTGAAAAAGAGGCCATGAAATAAAAGAAGTAAAAGTTACACCGTACACCGCAACATTTTTAAACATCCAAAAAGACAAGACACTAAATATATTTCTGCCTTCTAGTTTCCACTCCAAGGCTGCTAATTAGTCAAAAAATGTTGCTTCAGTATGTAGTTAGGTGATGAATAAGCTATTTTAGTTAATAGTCTGACAATTTTAAGTCAGAAAATTGAAAACACGTTCTTTACAATCTTAAAAAATACTCTGCTTTTGAGTTCATCTACCAGAACACAGGAAATTCTCTCAGAAACAGTGAAGTGAAAGCTTCTTTTCCATGGTAAATAGGACTAAAGACATTCTGGGTTACATCAGAAGCCATCATGCAAAGCTGCTCCCCTGCTTCACGTGGTGCTGGTGAGGCTGCTACAGCAGCATGTCCACTTTTGGCTTCCCAACGCTCCCCTGCTACAGAGCTATGGAGAAACTGAAGCTACCTCTAGAGATATGTAGAGAAACTGAAGCCAAGCACTAAAGCAGGTGGTTTACAAGGAAGGAGATAAAAGACATGGAGATTATTTAGTCTGGTGGAAAGGATGTTATGGGGTGATCCAAGAGTAGCTACAGCTATCCAAGAGAACTACAGAGGTGATGGAGTCAGGGTTATTTTTTTGTTTGGGCTTGTTTGGGGGGTTTTGAGGCCTTTTTTTTTTTTTTTTTTCTTTTTAAATGCCAGACAAAGGCGGGATGGTCAATAGGCTGCCCACTGGGAGATTTGGTTTGGACATTTTGGGAGGTAGAGGGAAAAGGGGGGAAGGGAAGGTAGTACAGCAGAGAAGACTGCTTGGGGAAGGTGAGGCACCTCCATCTTTGGAGTGTTGAAGGCTCAGCCAACAAGGCCATTGATCTGATTATTGCAAGTGGTCCTGCTGAAAGCAGCAGGCCAGACCAAACCTCCAGCAATCTGTTGCAGCTGACTCTGCCATCACTCTAGAAAAATTCAGCCCAGTGTCTTCAAAAATGTCATGCACAATTACACACACCAGCGCTGATTTTAGTACACAACCAGAATTACAGGAGTAAGAAAGTGAAAAAACCAAACCAACAAAAATGGAAGCATCACACAAGAAAAATAAAACAGTTATTAAATGCAAGCTTTCTTAGGAATTAAGACTTTACAAATCATTACAACATGATGAGCTGGCAATCACCTATTCTGAGGGTCCTCCAAGTTTACAGAATTATAATGACATTCTTCAGTTGCTGACTGTGTACCTGCAATGAAAAAAAAAACAAAACGAAAAAAGAAAGTGCTTGCAATAACATGTCAGTTTGGCTCAAATGGCACATTTTAGCATAAGAAACTGATTTTACTAGATCATTGCTAAAGAATAATCTCCTTCCTTGCAATAGTTTTATTCTTATATGTGCTTATAAAAAATTAGAAGTTTGTTCTCACCATGCATTTTTGAAAGCTAATTGCCATTTGTTACAAGAGCGATTACGAGAAAATTACAATGCCTGATGCATTTAATTTTATCTCTCAAACATACATTCCTCTACAGGTAATAAGGACCACACAAACATTTGCTTTTACTCAACAGTATCCCTAATAGTGGTAAAAAGCAAAGGTTGGAATAAAGGCTGGAATTATAGAAGAACTGCTGCTCAGCTAAAGAAAAGTATATTCAAAATACAAAAAGGAAAAGGCAGGATATTGGGAGCTTTCTTTTTCTCCTGTCTTGACATTAAGCTGTCAACTTGCTCAACTCTGGTTTCAAAATCAATTTCTTGTTTCTGTAATAATCCATAGTTATTTCCCTTTCTAGTTTTCCCTTCTGTCTTAAAATTGTGCTAGAAGACAGAAAATTCATCAAATCATCAAGGGAAAAATCCCACAGCAACTCTAAATCCACAAGAATTGGAAATTAAACAAATAGAAATGCATACAGAAAAGGCAAAAGGGGAAGGAATATTGCCAGGATCTAGGAAAAACAATAAAAGGTATGAGAAGAAACCATTTGGCTTGAACATTGAACTCTGGATCTGGAAATTATTTCATTACATTAAAAAGGAATTAGCATTAATCATACTCACCCAAGGTGAGTGCTATGAAAGGCACCTGATGTTAACCAAGGATTCCCTTTCAAATAAAGTAAGGTGTGTAAATACAGTACCTTCTTCATCTACAGAAACACTGCGTATGATGACAGGACTGCAGTATGCTGGCAGGATCAAAGGTAAGTTGGATGGCACAGCATATCCACAAGGCACAGGAACAGAATATCCACCAGACACATTGGGACTTGCACCTTCATCTTGAGGACTTGGTTCTGGTGATGAGGATGGATCCTTATCTTGGATTGGGGAAATATTTATGACTGAGTAAGGATTTACTTTGGCTGGAGTGCCTTCTGCAGCAGGTTCTGATGTTTGCAGCTTCTCAGTGTTTTCTAAATTATCAGCTCCTTTAGTTGAAAGATTAAATAAAAATACAAAGTTTTAGTTTTCATACCTGTTCAAGTCGCTCTAATAGCTCTTTGCAAGTATGCTGAACACTGACCTGATCTTTACTATACAAGCTGCTTACAACCTATGACTGAAAATTCCCACACAGTAGCGCCAACCTCCCTGTTTTACAGATGAGGAATGCAACAAGAGCAAAACAAGATGAGTTACAAAGATGCCTATGGAAAAACAGTAACTTGACTGACATAAGCACATGAGTCAAAACAGTCTTAAATCATAAAGGTTAAAATGTGGATTCTAATTTAGTTTGGATCTTACAAACACAAGAAATATTTTAGGGGTAGTCACGAGGACAAGAAAAGTCGTGGAGGGACATTCCTCAAAGAGCAGTCCTGAAAATGCTCTGTTAAGAAAGGGAGGAAGAAAATAACTTCACAAGCTTTCCTCTTTGAAAATGTATTGTTTTCTGTTATAGAAAATTCCCAGTATTTTTTGAGACCAGCTGAGGTACAGCAGAACCACAGAGCCCTCTGAAGGGAACTGCAGAACTGTATCCCAAGTGATCAAATCATTTTAAGCTGTAAGCACAACTTCACAGTAAGGGTGAGCAAGCAACAGAAGCTCAGGGAAAGATGGTGTCTAAGTTCCAGTTTGTCAAACTGCATAGTACCTGAAGAGTTACCTATCTTTAATTGCCATAAGCACAGTGAATCTGTTTACAAAAGAAAACTGGATTAAAGTAAGCAAAATCAGCTGTTAGCAATTTGAGCAGAATACATCAATTTCCAGACTACACCTCTGCACTGGGAACATCTGCATCTGCCATAAAAAATGTTTTAAAATTTAGCAAAACTTCTGTTTATGAACAAAATTCATACATTCAAACTCCATTTAGTTTTATGCACATCTCAAGCTCAGCAACCAGAAAGTTTAGCTGTGAAACAGCTTACCTTACATGCTGTGAAACTGCATGTTTCACAGCTAAACATGTTGGTTGTCATCAACATTCCTTAAGACCAGCAAGGATATACAGTTTTCCTGTAGCATTACACTCAGACTATGTCCAATGCATTGGTTTGGACATCACACTTTAATGGGAAATCTCACAGGAACTACATATGATGGTCACTTGCCCTGCCAGATCTACCATGACTGTAACTGGCAGGAACATTCAAAACACTTGCATGGTATTTGCACGTGTGAGAGACTGGACTATGACTCAAAACAAACTGACCATTTTCAGAGGTGCCTGGGTGCTTTGCTGAGGCCAGGTTTGCAAACCCACAAAGAGAAGACAGTGAGCTTTTGGGTGTGTAATGACAAACCTCTGGTCTGCATAAGACAGAGGGTGTGAACTTACCACCACCAGAGGCTACAAACTGGGCTCTGAGGCAGACCTTGGGGAGAGGCCGCCCAAATCATGGCCAAACTGCCCTCCCTTACACACACACCCTCCTCCCAGGGAAGGTCACATTCACACAAGGCTTGCTGACATTAGAGGCAGCTGCCTTAGAAGAGCTCATAAAGTCTCAACTACCCCTAAAGTGCCCTCAGACTCATTTCTGATGCACTCATTTCTCATCAAAAGACAGCGTAGAACTTCGCCCTCGTAGAGGAGGTGCTTGGGCACTCCCACCTGAACCTGAGAGAGTATTAACCAACCAGTCTTTGTATTTTATGGGCTTTGTCTCCCACCTCTGACAGACAGAGACCTTCAAATTATCACTTCAATCAAGTGTCACCATAGATCCATGGCTGGTGATTATGCATCTTCCTACTCTAACCCTTTCTTTCTTTTTCTTCCTTCCTTTTCCCTTACATGTTTCCTTAAGCAGGTGGTATTTTTATGCTTTGATATTGCCGTATTACTTTATATAATAATAACCAAAATGGCTAAATAAAAATAAATCCAACATGTGTATATTTACAAACACCAATCTTTCAGTGTTGTTTCACTCTAATCTGCTCCAAGAGATCCATTAAGAAGAACCTGAGTTACCCTCAGGGTCATAACCACATGGAAAACTTTTGTTAAAGTACATTTATTGCACTGTCAAGAAAAGGCATCCTATAATCAGTCTTGACTATATAGCCCAGTGGAGATACAGATCAACAGGCTGACTTACCTGCAGCACCAGCCTCTTGGTGCTCTATGTAATTTCCAGGACCAGGAATAGGTGGCACAAGGGCTTGCCTGTCTGCTTCTGGTATCTCATCTCCACTATCAAAATCAAACTGTTCTCCCTCATCCTCCTCTTCATCATTCGGGCCCGCGGCTTTTGGTTCATGCTCTAGAACTGTGCAGAAAGACACACCTTTGTTTGTTTGTTCTTAACAATGATTTAATGGGACCAGTAAATGCTCCACATTACAAATGAAGCTTACACAATGAACCCTTAGATTTTTAGATTACTGGAACAGAACAAAAGTTGATTGATATGTTGATAACCTCATGCAGTTTTCAATAAATCTTTTAGTGCAAACAAGGAAATTACTCGGAAAGAAATAAACAAGTAATAATGCAAATACCCTCGCTTTTGTCATAATGAGCCAAAGGATTTTTAAAAAAACACTTAGACAATTTTTGAACAAGAAAACTTCACAGATTAATTTATTTGCACAGGGACTTTGCAACTTTAAAACTTCAAGTCATTTCTCCTTTCTAACTGAAACTCCTTATTCTTTCCTAAGTGTCCAGATACCACTGACAATCACACTTAGTTCACACAGTCCAACAGAGACCAGCAGATTGTTTTTCCTACTCCAATCTGAGATAGTTTTGAACCATGCAACATGCTATTAGCCCTATTACCCGACACACACGCATTCTGGTGGAGGGAGGGTGTGGAACCTTTGAGGCAGTAATGGCTGAAATAATGACACCCTAATATGTATAGGAAAGGTGGGTTTGGGGTTTTTTTTCCTCTTTGCTTGTGAAGATACAGCAGCACAGATTTGGCACTGTACAAGGGGCTGGGGAGAGGGGGTGGGAAGAATTACGCAGCAGTTCCCCCCCATGCTACTGGGGAAAACCCATGAAAATGTAAATCCCTTCATGTACCTACAGCATAAAACAATATCCAAAAAAAAGATAAAGGTGTAAATACTCAAGTATGTTACAAAAATTTACCTGATAAGTTTCCCCCCTCCATCCTCAGGTAACACAAAATGAAAAATAAGTCTTGCAAAGACGATTGGATCTGCTGCATCATGATGATGTTATCAGCTATCCTACCATCCAGAACACATTTTTATCTTTATGATAAAACCCACAACACCCCAAAGCTCTAGACTGCTTAGATTGTCATGGTAATCAGCATTCCTGCCAAGGCTTCTGTTTCTTCAGGCAGGCTGAGCCAGCACATTTTACCACAGCCACAAATAACAAGATCTTTCATGCAGCCTCTCTGCTGGAGAAAAAGTGAACTAATTGCAAAAATAGTAAGGAACAAAAAGCCTGGATTATCCTGCATTTATTGTCATGTGTTATGGCTGAGGCAGCAGGATATTTAATTTAATTTTGATGAATTCCTTTCAAAAATTCTTCTGCATGAAGTCAGGCTTCTCATTTTTGCTTTGTCCATTAGCAATTCCTCTTTTCCTGAAAGATGCAAGAAATTCTTCAGAGCTCTTCCAAGTGATTAAAGACAAACATGGCATTCTTCCTGATCTTCCTGATTCAGCATCCAACTGACTAAACTGTAATATTTGTTACTTGACTGTGTAATAGGGAAAAGAAACAAAAGAGGGGAAAATGTCTTCTCAACATGAGTAAAAAAAATTAAAATTGGGCATGCCACCTATTTTTTTTTTTTCTGTTATGGCTGTTAACACTGCCCCTCTTCATTAATTTCAAAACATTTACTTTGCATCATAGATAAACAAGGCACAGAACCTGATAAATGGGCACTACAGCCTGGAAAGGTTCCATAATCACATCACTGAGGGGACAGTGGGCTAAGATTACAAAAAGAGACAAAAAAAGAAAGAATACATTGTCCGTCAGAAAGGGTATACAGGAGACAAACAAATATCCTCAGTTCAGAAAGTTCTAAAACTAAACTGTATTTCAGCTTTGCATTACTTCTATGTTTGCTTAAATCTGCAGGCATAAAATTTGGCCTTTTAAATTTAAAGATACCTTCCATCTCATATTTAATAAAAATTTTCTCCCTTAAGTTTTTAATATCAAGGACATACTATTCCAATTGATGGAAAAAAGTATTTTAACAACAAAAATAAAATAAAAAGAGGATAGAGGCTTTTTGCTTCTACTTAAGATCTGATCAGAACTGCAGATAAATACAGATTATGTCACACCAAAAAAAAAAGACAAATTCCTGTTTTGAAAATACCTATTTTCCACAGTTCTTTGTGTTATGTCACAACAACACAGAGACAAAAGCTCTTTTTAAGTGCTACAATTAGGAAGACAGACAGCAGTTAGACCCAGGCTGAATCTGGCTACTAAACACCACCACAGGTCTTCAAAATTTCATGCTCATGAAGAAAGCCCCAGTTGCTCCTACCCTTGATCTGCAAATCAAAAGGATCAAGACAAATAGTGCATGAGGCAACTGTCTTGCAGGAAAAAAAAAAAGAAAAAAAGAAAGGGGGTGGGGAAGAGGGGAGAGGGGGAGTCTGGTGAGGTTGTGTGTGCGAGGGGGGAATTTTTCGAAGGCACACCCCCTTGCAAAAAACACACAGAGGACAGCTTTTTTTGACATAATTTTAAAATGCGCTAAATTTTTTTTTTCTGAAGTAATAATCACACAATGATTAAAATGACAGAGTCTGTGTGGAATTACTGCAAATAATTAAATCGTTACTAAAAATTCAATTTTCCCTTTCATCACTACTTACATCCTTAGCTTTATGTGTGCCAACCAGTGCAATGAGAGTACAAAAACTGATTGAACTTGTTCATCTATGGCAATACCACTCCGAGAGCTCTTTAAATGCTTCAGGGAAATTCTCACATTTCTAAAAATTTCCATTTGGAGTTTTCAAAACGGAAAAAAATCTGATATAATGGAAACATTGTATTCAAGTTAAATTAAGAATGAAGGGGCTAATTCAGAATCAGAAAAAGGAATACATGTTCTCGTAACTGTGCACAGCACACAGATTTATGACTTTTTCTTTGCTTTGTTATCCAGTGAAATGACATTTCTTAAGTTTACTTCAGAAATAAGCTCACTTAGGTTGTGTTTACAGAGACCTGCTGGGGCATGAGCAAATTTAAAAACGTTTGGTTGCTCTGCCAATTGCAAAGCATTCTTGGCACCCTTTGCCTTCCCATCCATTAACTAAGGAGTTAAAGGAATGACATTCATTTTAAGCTCAGATTAAGTCAGCGAAGCTTCATTAATAGTTTTCTTAAACAGTTTATTTTAGTGACACAGAAGTAAGATAAAACAGCTCTGCACTTACTATCAAGTGCATTTTGAATACAGTATGAACACACCTGAAATAAATAAAAGCACTCCAAATGTCTGTCCCCCCTTGCAATCTCATAAATCCATGACCACTCAGAAGTCGTCAGCTGAAGAAGTCAACTTTCTTCCAAGAAAAACCATGATACAGGAAGAATGAAACAGAACCCAAGCAGAAACAGTTCAGCAGTCTGGGGCACGGTAACATTAAACCTGGAAGCCCTGGACATAAACAGGCATGCTGCCATCTAGAAATATAATACTTTATATTTTAAGGTTTGAAAAACATTTTTAGAAGTGGAAGCCTTCTGTATAATTAAAAATGTAATCTTTGCAATCAGTTGTACTCTTTTTTTTCCTAAAGTTCACAGGCTATTATGGAACAAAAAGCAGAAATGTATCTATTATATTTAAATAACTTAATAAATATTTTTAGTCACTTCTACCATACAACCGATGAAGGAAATAAGTGTACAATAAGTGTACAATGCTTTAAATGGCATAAATCTAATTATTATTTAGTGAAAAAAATATTAATATAAATTGAACCTAAAACACAATGGCAGGAGTGTGTTGCCTGCTCTTATTCCAATATGAAGTTTTAAAACATTTATTTTTTTTTATTATTTGATTGCAACAAAACACTTAGGACTGCAAAGACCTACCTTCCTTTCAAATGAATTCCCCAAATGTTTCAACTTTCTACAAATACTTGAGTGTCTTGAAATACACAAAACTTATTAGTAAAAAAAGTATTTTAAAATGTTACTATCCAAGAACATTTTGAGGTAATATAAAATTTGCTACTCACACAGGTTACAAGTCAAAACAAACTGCCAGACATAGCAATCTAAATTCTTATTATTTGTCCTCGATACATTCCAGACACTTCTCTGAAGAGATACCCTTCCTTTTGCAGACTCTATTTCTAGACAATTAAAATCTGCCGACCTCCTTATGGAAGTGTACAATAGAAATAAGTATTGAAAGCATGCAGATACCAGAAAACAACTGAATTTTTCAAGTTACCATTATTTTTGTAAAACTAACCATTTGGGGCCAAACACACCCTGCTGACTGTATTCCAGGATAAAAGGGCTCCCAAGCTGTTCCCTCTTTATTTCAGAAGAGATTTCATAGCAGACGCTTGGTGTTTGTCAGGATGGTGAAGCTGGTGCTAGGAAACACTCATGCCGGCAGAAGCTTCCAGATTTGGCCAACTTTGTAAAATAACAGCTGCCTCAGATTCAGCAGAAACTTGCAGACAGGTTTCAGGAAACTTGGTTGCCGCTGGGCAACATCTTGTTTCTCCCTGTTTGAAAGCACTGCTTAGGCTGCAGTCCTAATGCTAGAAAGCAATGTGGTATTTTCAACTCACTCATCTCCCACTTGTGACCACTAATTCTTTAGTTCCAGGAGAGAAAACTGCAGTTAAATTTCTTTCACTCTGGTACTCAGCTGACACACCACTGTTCTGCCCTTCCTTAAAGGACACCTGCACCAGCACCTGTGCAAGGAGAGCAGCGAGGTGCAGGGCAGGAGGGACCTGCAGGAGAAAGGCTGACCTGTATGAGCACTGGCACTTCACTGACACTTCCCAGGCACACGGGACATCCACCAGCACACCACTGGCACCCATAAATCACCTCCTCACACAGGTGGAAAGTATCTATTTTTCTGGGGGAAAATAAACATCTAGGACAAACTGTGCATGCAAAAACACACGAGTGAGCGCTCCTTCCCATGGGAAGTGGGTCGGAGCCAAGGACTTTCCCTTTGCACTCATTTGCACCCACTCCCCTTCACTCACAGCTGTGCTAAGCTGGCACTGCAGGGAACCCAAGTCCTTGTGGTACAAGCACGCTGCTAATTACACACAGCTCGCACACACATCCAAAGCATGACCACAATGTCAGCATTACCAGTCTCTGTGGAAAACAGTTACAAAAAAAAAAAAACCCAACCAAACTAAACAGCATACATTCATGCAAAAATTGTTTCCAGTGATGGAAACAAAGGCAAAACCACATGAATTAACAGGCTTTCCCTGCAAATAAATAACAAAGAAATAAGTACAAATGCCTCTTTAGTATTTTGCAAATACACACACTACATGCTAATTATGTTGTTGAGCATGCACAACAGATATTGTTCTTCTGGATAAAAAACCAAATTCAAAACCAGAGTCAGAAGAGTAACGAATCTGCCTGCTCACGTTTCAGAAAGCCTGCTAACAACAGCATGCCCAATATCAAAAAAATTGCATTCCTTGAAATAAAGCCCAGGTCTGTGGATGTTAGGAGAGATTTAAAAATAGCAAAAACCCTGAAGTTTACAAACTACTCACAGTGCTAAAAATTTAAGTCTTAATTACCTAAAATTTAAAAGAACTGAACTGCAAAAACTCTGAAGTCTAAAATAACAGCATTAAGACATGAATAATGCTGTCCAGAAACAGCAGGAGCAACACCAGCAGACTTGTACTCCTTAGTAAAGCCACAATGTGCTTTTCAGTGCTGGCTACCTCATAACCAGAAAGGCAGCTACGTAAAATCAGTGTTTTATGGTCATTTACGTTAAACACCCAGCACACTGGTATTGCCTGCCACCACTAGAAATACAGATCAAGCGTGGTCCTGAGGATGTCTTTTCCACTTCAGCACCATATTAGCACATTCTGACATATGAATTTCCAAGAAATATCAAAAAAAAATTGCTGGTGCTGTAAGGACAGCCTATACAGATGTTATTTGGAATTCTGCATAACTACATGACAGATCCCTCTCTCTACTAAAAATCACCTATCCGTATTAAAGGCTACTAGCTTGCCATCAGTATTGAAGGAATATCAATACACTTAACCCTTAGTACCCCTGAAGTCACCCATCTGAATTGGTATAAAGGCCACCAGACAGCTGAGTTGAAGTACAATGGGTCTGCTGATGGCGGCTGTGCAGCCAAGCTCAGCCTCAGCTACTGCACACATGGCCCGCTGAACTCACCTACAACGTGCTGCCAAATGGACAATCCACACAGCCAACAGGAAAACCAGAGAGCTCCAACAAAACAGCAGATGACTACAATAAAACAGCACAGGACTACAAAGTCATTGAGAAAATTAAATATCCAGCTCTGGCACTGCAAGCATCTTGGCTAACCATAAGATACAAATGGTACATGAAGGAAAAACAGAAAACTTTTCTAGAAAATGCATTTTTGACCATGTAGTTGACAATTTTATGGAAAAATAACCTTTTTTAAGGAAACTCCCACCAGTGAGAACAGTCTGGCTTGTTATTTACTTCTATATTTCTTTTTTCTATCAGTTATGAACTATTAATATCTAGTTTTCCAAATAATTACTCTTGCTTTGAAGCAATTGCCATTTAATGCTTTGAGGCATATGCATTTCTCTAATACAGTCTATTTAATTCTAATTAATTTAATTAATTAATTCTAATTAATTTAATTCTAATTAATTTAATTAATTCTAATTATATAAAACTGCTGAATCATCTAGCAATACCTTGGACCAAAAGCTTTTTAAAAGTAATTGGGAACCCTATGAATAAGAAGGCAGCCAGACACACTCTGGAGATCTAAAACAGAGAGCATGAGATCCACCTCTACAGAAAGAGAACATACAGCTTGGGTGCATAAACTGACTATCACACTAAAGAAAAGCTGAAACCCAATCAGAGCAAAAGCTTGATTTTTTAGGTCTTGGATCATTCTAGCAACATCTTTCTACCAGGATGACACAGTCTGGTTAAGAAGTTAGCAAAGGACTTGACTTCATTTTTGGATCATGTTTTTCCGTCCACCTTGCCAGCAATTGTACATACTTCCTAGACTGAACCTTTGGACAACTGTGGCAAAGGGGCGCCTAAATCCTGGATCATTGGTCCAGGCTGAACAACCTTTTGTCTAGCAATGTGAACACTTAAGCACTTACTGGGTCCTCCTAAAAGCACCACTTAGAACACCTAAAAGCCTCTGGCTTCCAAAGGCTGCTGACACGCAGCCGTTGATACGCTCAGCCACCTCCGCAGCAACAGCCCAGGTGGGGTCAGCAGATGCACGCAGCTCCAGGAATCTGGGTGTCCTTTTGGACACACACTGCCAAAGGCTCCTTGTTCCCAACAATTACAGCTCCTCTAACACCCCAAGCACTGAGTGCAACCTGTTCACATGTTTAAAAATAATTAGGATTTAACTATTTATGTTCTCCCCTTGATGAATTCTGGACAAAGAAACAAATTAGGTACTAAATTTTTCTGCAATTTACCGTATCTTTTATTGAAATAAGTATAAACCAGAACAGAATGGTTATGTCCTGTAAATCCAGGACAATACTGGAAATACTTTGGATTTCAGCTGGTTTCTTACCTCCTCATTTCTATGATTACCCCTTCATCCAGCCTAAACAGCACTAATCAGATAGACTGATTTGTAAACTCAGCATAACATATGCAAAAAATGACAAATCAATTATCTCAACAACTAATAGGAGAGAGTTTTATAGCATCCTTTCTTAGTATTACTTTTAATTATTATTTGAACAGATCTTGATCTTCTTTTCCCTAACATGGTAATGTCAAGTTTTATCTCAAAAAAAAACCCCAAAACCCAGTGGAATTCAAGCAAACTGATGAAAACAGTAATTCTTACATCACTGAACTCTGAGAAATCCTATTTTACAGTACCCTTTTAACACACCTGCTACCAGAAATTCTATCACCAGTGAATACCAGGCAACAATGGTTTTTCCTTGGGACCTTTCAGTCCAACAGCCTCAGAGCCCATCTCACTGCCCCCCTTCATTAGCCATAAAGAGGGAAGGAAGCTCTGTCTTGGCCCCAAGACTGGTCAAAGAAAACCACCATAAGCAAACATCACATTCAGACCTTCAGCCAGTCCAGATGGAAGTCAGGGAGGGATTTCTTCTAATATGAAAAATCTTGTTAAGAATTGGTTTTGTGTATTTGTTTTCCATGGCCAGGTTTTGGTGGTCCAGGGGCTACAGTGGTGGCTACTGTGGTGAAAAGCTGCCAGAAGCTTCCCCCATGTCCAGCAGAGCCAATGCCAGCCAGATCTGAGAGAGCTGCTGTGGGGAAAATGAACTCCATCTCAGCCAGACTCAATACAGTTAGCAAGTGTTCTTCTCATGCAAATATGAATGGGTCACCATCTGATATGCATGGGAAAACAGCAATCCCAGACAAAGTCAATTTTACTTTTACTTCCTTTTGCAACACAGGAGACTGATAAGATCCTCTGGACAAATTACACTTAACCAATTCACTGCTCCCAGGGCAGCACCTACAGTTCCCTCTGTTCTCCCTGCCAACAAACTGAATGGGGAAATACAGAAACTGGGAAGTCACCCATTAGTTGGCATCCCCATGGCACAGGAGCACAGGCGTCTTCCCTTCCAACCCCTAGAGAAACTTCTACCAGCATAGGGTTATCCAGAAGGTTGTCCAGAAACTATCATGCTTTCACCTAAACAAAGCTATTGAGCTAAACAACAGACTATTTAAGAGTACGACATATTCTTGCAACAACCCTTTTTTACTTATTAAATCATCTTCTGTATTCATTTTAATGAAAATATGATAAGGCTAGGAAGATTACTTCAATGAGGAAGAAAAAAGAAAATCTGTACCAGGGGTTGGAAGAGTCTTCTGCCAAGTATGTTTTCCTCAGATTACTAGGCATAGTTTCAGTTCCTCCATGCAGGAAAAGCAAGCAGCACCTAATAAGTGTCTCACTCAAAAATTCATACACTTTATTTAAGTTATAATAATATACATGAGCTTTTATCTGAGACAAGCTCATGTACAAGGCAAGAGAATTACAACAATTTATTAAAACTGTGAATCTTTCTGTAAACTCTAGAGTAGAATCATTACAGAGGCTTTAGGCATGGTCAGGGAATATTTATTGAGTTCAGTGAAACAGAAGTAAAAAACTCCAAAAATAAAAAATTTCTCAGTTCTTTGCCAGCAATTTATCCCTGCCAGATAACGATAGATAAAAGTCCTAAAAAGACAAAAGAAATATAGAAAACAAATAACTCACCCTTTTCTTACATGTTGGCTCACTGCAATTAAAATTTCAGAGCTTCGTTTCAAGTGTTCATTGAAAGAATACCCCAAAATCAGCATAAATTCCATTACAATTTTGGGGGGTTTTTCAAGCAATCAACACTGGTTACTACCAACCCATGATCAAATTTTGCTGCAATCCCCTGAAAGTCCTTTATCTCATCATCAACTACTCTTTCTGATTAACATGTCTGGGCCTTGTCCCTACACAGACCTCGCAAGTAAAGTCAAGTCACCTTAAAGAACAGCTGAGTAAACAGGAAAAAACCCAACAAAACAATTACATCTTATTATCCAAAAAGAAAACACCAAATATTATCAAAGGAATGAAGTCACCCACCAAAAATTCCAGAACAGTAACTGGATTTGTTCTAGAATATTTGTTAGAATTTGTTAGAATATGTTCTAAACATATTCTAACAAATATTCTAAATTCTAAATTCTAGCAAAGTTTTTACCATTTTTCTTCAAAATAAAATAAGATATAACTACATCTACGTATACAGTGTTTTCTTTGTTGCTACTAAAACCAAAAATAAGCTATTTATTATTTATTTTCTATTTTTTTTTGTTTTTTCCAACACTCAAATATATCTGGCTAGAAGAAAAAATACGTAATTAGGAGTGACATGTGACACTATAAATGGTTTCTGCAAAGGGAATTTTCTTGTTTCTCTTCATTACACAGCTTGTCTGAATTGTCACATAAAATAATTAATCCTTACCTTAAACAATGCATTGTCCTTCATTTACTGAGAGAAATGTGACCTTTAGAAATAAATAAATTGTTCTGTTACAGATGGGATGTCAGAAACCAGCAAGCTATTGCCAGTTTCAAAAACAAGGAGCCATTCATAACTACAATTCATATTCTGTTCTCATTCTCCTGAAATCTTGGCTCCCTTTTTACAATCATTTGTAACTGTCTGTATGCTGAAAATAGATACCTAACAATATTGTTTAGCCCAAGACCAACTCCCTTCATATCTGCAGCTTAATTTAAGCAATGCCTTGTTTCCCCAACCACAGTAAATAAATACAATCTTAGGGTCTTCAATGTTCTGTACCTTCAGAAACTAAATCATAAAACATACAAGTGCTTCTCTTGTCGATATTAAAAAAGCCAAATTTAACCACCTCTTGTCTCAGGCACAAAATTAGCTGTTTAAATCTGTTAAAACATAAATATACCATTAAATTTTTCACTAAATAGTAAAAATGTACCTAAATAATCAGAAAGAGAGACATACAGGATACAGAAAAAAAAGCAGCTCCCCTGGCAGAGAAATAAGTCATCTCTACAGCAAAACACAGCAGCTCACCAGCTTACTAAAGAAAAGAAATCTTTTTTATAAGTTGGTGGGTTTTTTGAGTTTCAGTTTTTTGGGGTCAGTGGGTTCTTTTTGTTTGTTGGTGGGGTTTTTTGTTTTAGGTTTTGTTTTTTTTTTTGTTATAATATGTAAGGTCATCCCAGCGGAAACTTTTATGAGAGCACAGTTCAGTTATGAGAGCATATCGCACTCTTACCCAAGGACTCAGGCCAGACTTCCTTCTCAGGAACAGAGGAGCAAGGACTATTTTAGTGTTCTGGCCCTGACAGGGAAACAACAAAAAATAACTGCGGAAAGACACAATCATGGCACTCAGCTGCATACAGGATATCCTGATTTAAGTCCTCGGTCTCCTTGTTCTACATGTCTCCATACCAGGAGCAAAGAAATATCCTATTAATAGGTCTAGAGAAGTGATTTTTTTATACAAAAAGGTACATAAAATTGGTGTCTAGGAGATATTTTTAGCCATTTACCAGTTTTAGAAAAAAACAACTTCATTTCAAAGACGAACATTTAAATCCCAAACTTCAGCATAACAAGCTTCTTATCTAGATTTACCCAAGGAACTGGGGACAGTGCTGTGGGTGAGTGAACATCTAGCTCTCCACTATACTTGGTCCTCAAGGACACCTCTCATACTTATCAAATGAAGATGATTCTCTCTCAGGTAGAGAGAATAGTTGGCAACACTATGAAGACTATGCATTCAAATTGATTCTCACTATGCCCTTGTACAAACACTGAAATTTCAGTATTTCACTTTAAAATTTTAATGTATCATTTATGTTAATTTTCTATAAATGGGAAACAAAGAAAAGTATGCTAAGTATGAGGATATACACCCAATGCTTTCTAATAGTTTTCACAGAGAAATCATGTGAGGAAAAGTGCCATGTACCAGAAAGATTGAGAGACAAACATATTCAGAGACAATGAAACTGCAAAACTAAGCCTCCATGACACAGAAAGTACGCCCAGTTTCCTTTGGGCAAGAAGCTGTTTCTCAGGTAACCATCATGCCTGGCAAACAAACACAAGTTTCCTTTGGAAACAGGCTCTGATAAACACCTCTCGAGTCCTCACTTCAAGAAAAGGGCTTCCATTTTGCAAGATCACCAGATATTCTCCAAGTAGAGGAAGGACAAACTGCCAGACATGCCATCTCCTAATAAAGCAGTAATTGCACAAGCACAGGCCATCACACATAAACACCACCCTAACGTTAACAACCAGCCTCCAGTCCCAGTTGTTCAGTGTGAAGGTACACAACAAACTCAAAGTGATGCCCCATTCTTAGAACTACCAGCTTTGTAATTCCTCCCTCCACAGCCTGCAGTCCACAGCACATCCTCTTCTTGTCTAAATGGGTTTGGTAAAGGACACTCCATTACAGCAACCAATTAAAAGCATAAGTGCAACTTACAGCCATGATAAAATCTGCCACTTTCACTTAGCTTTCAAGAAAGGAATTTTTTATTGACAGAACAAGAATCATCCTCTATTTTATTTCACAAGATAGCCATGGAATTAATTTATGTAAGAAATTCTAAATACCTGCACTGCACACCGAAATTCACATGTACAGACACACTAAAGGGAACACAAGCTAGTACTATCACTGCAAGTATCCATTTTGGAAGTACTTTTTTGGATTTTGCTCTTAGCCAAGGAAGCCTTTGCATCCACCCCACTCCAACTGCTCCCTGTTTGCTAAAGCATACATTCCCTCGACATACATAGAGAAAAATACTAGGAAATTTTTAATCATGGCTAGAAGAAGAAGCTCTTTTTAAAGCAATGTAGAGGACAGAACACACAGGCAATAATTTTTCCAAGTTACTCACTACTTGAATTTGCTCTGAGGTAGGAAAGGTAACCAGCACAGACTTGTCACTACCTGATTAGCAATGCATGAATGGAATGTCCAAACACCTATGAACAGGTAAGTTGCATAAGCAGAATAAATTAAAACAAATAAAATGTGTTACATTCCATTCTTTTATCACGTGTAGTTTTTCCTTATCAAGTAGTGGAAGAAGCAGCTTCACTATTGACATTTACTGCACTTTAACTTAAGCAAGGTACAGATGGCTATGGCTAATAAAAACACATTATTTAACATTTCATCTATTTTCTTGCAACATCCCCATGACAAAAATGGAAGTTTACTACTATTCTTCCCTTTTGCATGCATTAAAAAATGATAAAAAAATAAGTGTGGAGAATTTACCTGGCAAAACCATAAAAAATTAATTGTCAAGAATAAAGCTGAGATTTATAGTGCAAGGTATACACTTGTAGATAGAAAGCAGCCCACACGACTTTCAGCACTACAGCTATCTTTGTTAGGACAAAATATAAGGAAAGAAAAAATTCCCACATTACCATAAGAACTTTCTTTTTTAAAAAGCAATTGATTTCACCGTGGCCCCAGTGTGGGATTTTAGAATCATTATGCCAAAAGTAAGAACTTTTTTTAATGGTGTAACAAAGGGTTCTGTACCCAACAGGAATCTCATCCCCACTATGAGCTAGGATAACCCACCCGCGTGCCCACTGTCCAAAGGCACTGACAGATGCTGCTCACCCCTCCTGAACAGACACATGGATGGCCACTGTATATGCAGGCAAAATAAGCCTTCATTTGTTAGTTGTTATGTATATTTGCTGTCAGCCCTAAAATCCTCACTTCTTTTCCCCCTGCAGAACAGGTAATGAGAATTAGCTAGACAGTGAACTAAAATGTCTTTTAGTGTCATTATCACTCATAATCCCTTTAATAGGTTTTTGAGAGAGTTAGCAATGGTAAACAAAAAAAAATATACAAGTTCCACTAGTTTCAGAAAAGCTTTTTTAGATGAGAGAGAAACCACAGAATATTCTGAGCTGGAAGGGACCCATAAGGTTCATCAAAGTCCCACTTCCTGGCTCTGCACATGGTCACCCCAGAATCATACCATGCGCCTGACAGCATCAACCAAGCACTTTTTTAACTCTGTCAGACTTGGTGCTGGTCTCTGGGGAGCCTATTCCAAATCCCCCCCTTCCCCTTTCCCCTCCCCTCCCCCAAAAAAGTATCAATTGACATTGATGCAAGATTAGGTAGAACAGAATCTCAATTCATGTTAACTAAATCTAATCCCAGCTGCTTAAGAACTGACATGTCTGAAAATAAGGACATGATACACATAGTTCTAAATGTCACAAAAACCTTTGCCAAGAAAGAACTTGAATTCTGGAAGAGCGCTGAACTGCGTCACCCTGAAATCTTGTCAAGAGTATCCATCCCACAGCTGAAATGCTGCACAAAGTTGGAGCTGTTGCCGCAGTTATTGGCTGTCTTTGAAAAACGGCAGCCTCTGCTCAAGTGGAAATATTGATTCCTTCGGGATGGCTCTTCCCCTACAGTACTACACTGCTTTGGAGATGGATTATCCCATAGAGACAGTTTCACAGTAACTGTCACTAAACAAAACTGAGGAGCTGAGGGCTCCAGGAAAGAAATGTAAACAATAACTATCTGCTGCTGTGTAATGCAACAGGTGCATCTGTGATTGGTGCATGTTAGTTGTTTCTAATTAAGAGCCAATCACAGATGCAGCTGCATCGGACTCTGAGAGTCACAAAATTTTGTTGTTTTATTCTATTCTTGTTCTTGGTAGCCTTCTGATCATTCTTTTCTCTCTGTTCTATTAGTATAGTTTTAATGTAGTATTTTAATATAATATATATCATAAGATAATAAATCAGCCTTCTGAGAAATGGAGTCAAGCCTCGTGTCTCCACACATGGAGTGTTCATCACAACATACCTTTGTGCCCTCATAAACCTGTGTTACACCAGAGGCTTTCCAGCTACCAGGATACAACAGGCAAGGGTCACTGAATGTTAACCTCACATGAGCCCCTTAGTCCAGCATCCGTAATACTCTTCTGTGTCTGTGCTCTGACTACAAGGAGTTGCCATAGAAAACACATCTTTTCAGATTTAGACTGCGAAGACCAATTGCTCCAAGGTTTCTTCCCATCATGTTCTAACTACACCAGTGAGTGAAGTCCAAGAACAACAGAAGGTAGATGACAGGAGCTCATGTTTCAACAGAATACCACTGGGACCAAGCCTTAGGGTGATATGGGGAAAGGCAATGTTGCAAAGGTAAAATCACTGCTGGAAAGATAATCAAATTCTTACAGAAAAATTGGCTTTAAACTCCAAACTATTTCAATTACCTTCTGGTGGTGGTGGAGGGAAATCCTCTGTGTCCATTCTAGTATATCCACCGCACCTTTAGCAGGCTGGAAAACTCTGCAAAAATGAAGGGAACATGTTTTGCAGATGAACACAATTTCCAAATATTGAGACACTCCTTTTCAATTTGGCCAAGCTCATACCTATTAGCTAATTCCATTATGGAAGAGAGGAAATTCGCCTGGCTTTGTGCTTCGATATGAATACAGCCCAAATTTTTCTGTACACAGCCCTCAGTATTGGAGCCAATTCTTTTAATGATCTCAGTAAGCCAGCTGAAGAAAGATAAAGTTTTTAAACTATTTTGTACTCTGCAGTTCCCACTGTGACAATCACAAGGAGATTACTAAAATATGTTATTTCAATGTCCGTCTGGAGCATATATTCTATCTCAAAATATTCACGAAGGGGTAAAGGACAAAAATTCTAGGAAGCTTATGAGTTTTCATGATGCTTTTCTCTATTCAGCAATCAGAAGTAACAAGTTTTAACTATACACTTTGTACACCGTTTCTTTCCATTGTTTTTTTTTTTTTTCTGCTAATCTTAAAAATTCTGCTTGAGTCCCTTTACTTCCACCTTTCCTAAGGAAAGTGAAGTACTAGTGGGTGAGTTCCTGAGGATCTTTTCTTTCAACTTCTTTTCTCAAATGCCATTGATCTCATGTTTTAAGGAAAAGAATAAGTCTACAAAGCATTCACCTACTTTGGTACTGAATACTCAACTGAAGACAGCAAAGCCCAGAACCCATGAGAGACATCATCCCACCTTCCCCATAATGCTGCTTAATAGTGACATTCCAGTATCATCCCAAATGAAAACATATTGTACTAAGCAATGCACACACTCTGCCCCCAGCCCACTTTCACTCTAACTCAAGAGACAGCATGTCAAAAAGACAGATTTCAAAATAGGGCTGAGGAGGAAAAGTAAGTTTCCAAAAGCTACAAAAGACAGTGGAAGAGCCAATGCTGAATTTTCTGTCCAACTCTTGAGTGGCCCATAGATGTTCATATGAAGAAGTTATCTCTTCTACTGGCAACAGAACAGCTCAAGCCTTTGGAAAGTCTCCATAGCCCAAATATGAAAAGATTAAGTTCAAGGAGACCGTGAAATTCAAGGTACAGTGGCAAAATAGTAAACTAAATGGATCAAAAGTGAAATCAATTGCCACTTACAGAAAAAGTGGCAGTGAATAGAAGAAAGCTTCAAAAAAGGATCCAACCCTAGGAGGCACCATGCAATTTACCTCCCTAACATTAGGTTTGCAAGGGTGAATTATCAGGACAGGTGTGCCAGGAAGGATAATAACTCTGGTAGCGCAAGTTCCTAGTAAGATGAGACAATTCATAACAACCTCATTTAAGCATACAAAATTCCCTTTTAAACTGTCTTAAAGCTTTGGTAACTCTTAATCCAGTCCTAGACAAAACCACGTAGCTTCAGAGCCAAGGCTCAGAAAGGATTCACCCAACATCTGTCTATAACACAATAAATTCCATTATATGCTTTCACTATACAGCGTTCCTTCTAAAGCTTCTCCACAGTTTACATCTACAGAGCCCCAAGGCGTGTTCCTGCTTACAGATGTCTGGAATGCATCCTGCCACACCAAAACTGTCAGCCAAGTGATAGTTATGGTTTGAAGAAATGGCTATTTTCCTGTGTATTTTTAAAGCTGCTCATGACTGGAGCATAGGTTTTCAAGCGTGACACATGTAATATCAAGCAAACCTCTGAAAGTGAGTCTCAGCACCTTTTCCAAATGCATCTTTAAGAGAGCAGCTAAAAGGCTTTCAGAATGATTTTTTTAAAATATATGACACAAGCTTTTAAGCATCTATCAAAGTTAACTTCCAACAATGATTTTTTAAAATCAATTCCTTCCTCACCAGCAAATATTAACAAGACACAGAGCTGAGCCATGGAGCTTGATTTCCATTTTGATCTAGCTCACAGTGACATGCTTCAAATTACACAAGAATTGTGTGAAAGAAGGACACAGACCCAGTGTTAGAGTCCTACCCACTGACCTGCTTGCTCCCATCTTAACAGTGCAGTTATTCACAAGAAGAAAGATACACTTTCTCACTTAAGAATGCTTCAGGGGTTGATTTACACATTACATTAACTCATTTTGAAGTTCCACATATTTTTTGCTACTTTTTAGATGCTGAGAAAAACCCTGCAGCAGGAAAGAGAGCTTGTGTATTACAGATTGCATTAATACCCTCCAAAAAGAAAATAATTGCCATATTATGTAGCAGACAGTACATTTATGAACAATCTCTAATAGCATCATATTTCAAAGAGAAGTTTTTCACTCTTCTTTTGAGAGGCAGGGGAACTAACTCAAAGATATTTAAATCAATATTAAGGCAGATGATTTAATTTGACTAGCAGCATATGGTACATTTGCATTTGCAGCTCAAGTGCCTTTCTCATTGATTCTCCTGCTAACAGAGTTACACAGCACAGCTTACAGGTGCATTTAGACAATAATCATGAAAATCATGAAAGCTCAAATTAAGCTGAAAGGGACTCCTGAATGTTCTCTCATACACCCCAGACAGGTGTTTTCAAAATTAAATCAGGTTACTCAGGGTCTTTGTCCCCATAAGTTATGAAATCCCCTGAAGGTGGAGGTTTCTCCACCCCCCAGAGCATCCTGCTCCTGAGCTTAACCAGAAAGCCCAGCAAGAGTTCTTCCGGTAAGCCCAACTGGAGCTGGGCTGCAGCAGCTTGCAGCCATTGCCTCCCATTCTCCTGCTGCGCACCCCTGAACAAAGCCTTGCTCCACCTTCTTTCCAACACTGCCTTGGGAAGTAGAAGACTGCAATTCAATCCCCCTCACTCCTTTCTTCTCAAAATGACGCAAAACCAGTTCCTTCAGCCTCTCCTGACCTCTTCCCACCCCCAACCATAGCACTGGCCTTTACTGGACTTGCTCCAGTTTGCCAGTCCCTCACTTGTACTGGGGCCTCACAATGAACACTGAATTCCAGACGCAGCATTGAGACCAAGGAGTAGACGTTACTTGGTTTAACATAAAATTATATTTAAAAAGTTAACAGCTTTTAAGACACAGAATATTAAGATTTTGTTCCAAAGGTATTTTAAAAAATGCAAAAAGAAAAAAGTCCTTATTAAACATGAAACACATGTGCTATTATATTCATGTGTATTTCATCATAAAATTATGAATATGAATAACTGAACAATTGCCCTGACTTAGTCAAAATTTCATAGAGGTTACAAAATATGGAGTTCTTTTTCCCTATGTAACATTGTGTTCTCAAACACAGTATAACCTCTGTTTAATGACTCAAAGCTCACCCTTCCAGACTCCACAGCAATCACAAGAACAAAGGGACAGGAAGAAGCTCTCAGAGTTACTTTATTCCCACTGGCATCCAGATGTGAAAGGAATTCACCTGACTTGGTGCTCATCGCCTTCTTTGCTTCCGATGCGGGTAGAGATAGTGACTGCTGTGGGCCACAGAAGTTATCTACAGATTGTCTCCTGTCCCCTCCTCCCCCATATTTCCCCTGTGTGCCCCACATACAGCAGATGCAGGGGGTGAGGCCAAGATGCACCTGGGCACTTTGATAAAAGGCAGCTGACCCACTCTGGTCTAAATACTGGCCCTCACTTCCAATGTCTACTTCCTGATGTTTTCATACAGTCCTTTCCTGCCAAACTGTGAGGAGGAATGGGCAATTCTTGCTCATATTTAAAGATAATTTTCTGATTTTTTTACCTACGCACTTATAGCTGAACCAATCTATCTAGGCAAACCACAGCTATTCCAACCCTAAGAGACTACTGTTCAAAATAAACCCTACTTGTAGCACAATAGCATGCTTTTATTACAGATGTTTAGCTAGTAACTTCCTAAGTTTGACACTAAAAATAATCATATTAAATGCATACATTTTAAAAGAAAAAAACTGCAACAGGTCCCTTATTGTACTGCAATATATTCAGCTCCTGACCAAGTCTGCAATGTTTTCTAAGTTTTAAGTTGATATTTAACGAAAAAAGAAAAGTAATTACAATACCACATTAAAATCAGAGGTTCATGGGCTATGTTTCTAATGCAGAGAAGTCCCCCACAGTTAAAGCAGTCAGATCTCCAATGGCACTCACAACAGAAACCAAAATCATTCAAGTGTGAAATAGTCCCTAAGGACAGCTCCCAACACTTCAAATTTTCCACCAACTACACTCATCTTTGACCACGAAAGCCAGTACTGAAGGAAGTGAGAGTCTGTGATGTTCCACGGCAGACCTCACAACCTCAAAGTGCTAATACCTGCAAAATCTGTGAGACTGAAATTCTGATTCCACAGCAAAGGTCAGTTTCAGCAAACGAAACAAAGGCAAAGACACCTTTATATTTATCCAAAGACTATAGAAGAATGTAAACATTCCTCTTTGAGACTCAGTTTTCCTTTCTCCTAACCTCTGGTAAATCCTTTTGCCTGCAGACTAGGCTTCTCAGCTGTGTCTGCATATCTGATTTTGTTCAATGATTTCCTCTAATTGTGGGACAAACAACAGACTATCAGTTCTCAGCTAAAGGATTACAAATACTGATCAACATCTGCATTTCCACTTCAACAAAACTATTTTCCAACAGTCACTACTTGTGCAGAAGTCAGAATGTAACAAAAATGGGACCGGCACAAGCTCTGCCCAAACTACAAGGCAGTGCAGCATTCAGAGCTGGGGGCACAGCACTTATGTGCTGAGCTCCCTAAGGGCACTCTTTGCTGCCAAACTTTCTCAGCTCTATTACCCTAAGAACTGTAATGGTGACTCACACACCTCTTATGGGTGTGTGCACTGTAACTGCAGCAACATCAGGATTCTTCATTCTTAACACTGCAGAGAGAATGAACATTTTATAATAGGAAACAGAAGCTGAATCAAGGAGACTGACTGCCAAGAAACTGTGACTTATATCTAGAAAGCCAGGAAGTCTAAAAATTAAGCTAAAAAACAACATCAAAACAAGAAAACTTGAGAAGGTAAAGCCCCTGAATGTCTAAAATCCCTTTCTGTCCACATCACTTAGTGAATATTGCTGTATAATGCCCAGTTGAGTCTTCTTCCACCCAGAACCACAGAACTTCTACTAGGAATTAAATCTCACTGAAATTTGATAGGAAGACTTCCAGATAGAAGAAGGCAGAAGGTAGAAAGTTAATTTCCTATTTATTTTCCTCCTGTAGCTCAAGAAGGCTCTTACAGACAGAAGAAATAAAAACTGATTTACAGTTTGTTCTCCATACAAGTTATTCCTAAGAAATGTAGACAGTAAATTTTTTAAGAGGTGTCTACAGTGAGTAGGAACAAAGCAGCAATTTATATTATGGCAGCTTCCCATCCCACACTGTAAGCCATTAAAGAAGTCTGTATCAAAACCAGATCATTATTTCTTTTAATGTATATTCAGTTTTATTAATGGTTAAGAGTCCTGTTCTAAACAGATTTTATTATTAAATTTAGCAAAGAAAATTACTGAAATCACAAGCAATGGAATAAAAAAGGAAGCACATAGGTTCAGGTAGAAAATTAATAGGAAGCTCAGTTCCTGGCTCAGTTAAAGTTTCGTGACATTCTATTTCTTGCAGCAATTCAAACAAGGCCAGATCTGCAGAGATGCACGTTTTTCAGAATAAACAGAGAATCCACTTCAACAAAAGCCACTTTGCTTCTTTTTCTGCTCCCCTTTCTCACACTAAACAGTATGCTGCTCAAGGCCAGAGAAAATACTGCAACAACACGCCCTGAAAAAGAAGCAGTCTACAGAGACACTGCAAAAACATGGCTGAAGATTAGTTTTCTAACCTTTCTTTTTAAAGGGTATTAATTACAACATTTCTTCTCCTAGATTCCCGCTCAGTACACCACCTAGAAGAAGGGAAAATAGGAGGGAAACAAAAATTGCATTTGTAGATTTGTCCAAAGGACCCTGACCACAGTGAAATCAGCACTGTTAAATTTTTACTATTTATGTTCTTCCCCTCTACAGATTATTATTGCAAGGCATATTACAGAATCACTGCTTGATAGATTCATTTAGGTTGGCAGGAGGTCATTTAGTCCAACCTGCTGCTCCAAACTAGGTCCACTACCAAGTGAGACCAGGCTGCTTTATCTACTGAGATACTCTCAGTAGATAAAAATCTCTGAAAACAGACTGCATGATCACGTCAGACATCCTGCCACCTTGTTTTGTTGTCCTAGAAAAAGCATTGTCCTTACATCTAGCTAGAACTACTCTTACTTCAGTTATGACCATAGCCTGTGGTCCTGCCCCTCCCTCATAGTCTGCCGGCTGGTGGGAGCACACTGCCAGGCCCCCACAAAGCTTCTTTCTCCTCCAGGGCACTGCTGCCACTCCCTGACATTGTAGCAGCCTTGTGCTGAACTTGCTCGGTTTTATCCTCATCTCTCTTGTACTGGGGTGAGGTGTGGACACAAAACTGGATGCAAGTGTGCATACTGCAGGTGTGGTCTGCCAAGTGCTGAGTGAGAGGAACCTTCCCCTCCAAGGAGACATTCCTTCCCAGGTGTGTAACCTTACCCTCCTCATTGCTGAATTCCGCAGAGTTCTTGCCAGCCAGCTCCTCCCATCCACCCAAGTCCTTCTGAATGACAGCCTGAATCTCAAGCACATCCACTGGCCACCCCTTTCCCCCACTTTGGTGTCACTTGCAATCTCCACAAGCAAGGGCTGGTGGACTTCCACTTCATGCATAACATTAAAATGGACACATTCTATGGTGGACAGCTGGGGCTCTCCACTGGTTACCAGCCTCAAGTTACAGCCAACCAGCCACTTCCCAAAACCAACCTCCAAATTCCACCAGTCTTCCATCCATCAAGCAGCACACCCACCTAGATCACAATCACATTCTGCAAAAGACCTTGCTGAATCCAACACAAGCATACGGCTTTATCAAGCTCAGTAGCAATATATTTACTTTACAAATAGAAAACCCATGACTTACAAATGTTTGAGGAATGAGAGAAATATGCATAAAAAGGGAAAGGAAGAGGTTTCCAAACATGCACTTAGGACACCTAACTTTTTAGTGAATGAACCTTGCTGCTGTCTTTTGTCCTGGCAACTATTTGAATACCCAAAGTAAGAAGATGGGCATCACCCCAGAACTTGCAGACCATCCTGGAGGTCAAGAGTACTGTAACAAATAGCAAGCCCCTGAAGAATCAAAAGGGAACTCTGGCATCATATGCTTTAAGTCAAGAATGATCTGTTTTTCTTCTGTGCCACACCAACTAGAAAACTGCATCACTGGGTCAAGACAAAGATCCTTCATGTCCCACACACAAGCAAAATAAAAACATAATAATATGAAGAGCATTTTTCTTAATTAGTGCTATAATTTGACACCAGTCAAGTATCTTCATCTGGAAAAGCAATCATATTTCTGCAATTTCCCTTTTTAAATTTAATTCAGATTAGTACCTTTCAATGCTGGATATGAAGAACTACCTTAATTAGAAATATTCTCATCAAGGTTTCTATTTTTTAATTAGAGAAGATCCTCATATGCTGCAGCAGACTTCAATTGTGATGTAAACCTATACAGGGCTTAGCTGCATACATATTATTATAACACCTCTGTAATTAGAATTATCATGAAGAGAGTTTAGAAAGGCTTTTTATTAAAAATGCACCAAAATATCATTTAGTACAGTAATCCTGATCAGCCTTACATGTAAAAGACAGTAATTTTGTCACAGGAAGGGTTTCATTCTGCAGCAAATCAAGGTCTTAACAGGAAGAAAAAAAAAAAAGCCACGGAAATGTTATTTATGGACACAGTTAATAAAGCATTTTTTCCCCTCCAAGTGTACATTAGTCAGACATTCATTACAAAACCAGAATGTCTTGTTTCAACTTGCACTAAATCTGTGCATCCTGGTTTCACATGGCATAGGTTGTCTTGCAAGATACTGATGACAACTGATTAAAATTTCCACCAGAAACTGTTTCCAGCGATGTAAATGAAATGAACATTCAGTTACTACTGCTGCCTGCAAAGCAGGTCCTGACAAAGACACTTTACCTAAACATTTTCAGCTCTTTGGGTACTAGTATCCTTGGAAAAGTAACCATGCTGTCTCTCATCAAGGACAACTCATTCTATCTGATCATTAGAAAATCATCCAGTTGAACAAATGTGTTTCATCTGATGACTAAAGTTATTAAGACTATAAATAGAGTCTTATTACTAAGTTTCAAAAATATATGGAGTAAAATATGGAAATACATTTCTAATAACAAAGTTTAAATGTATGCTCTAGAAAAATAACACCATTTTCATTCATTTTCTAACACCAAAATTTTATTCAAATAAATCAGAAATCAGGTAATGCAGCTGTTAAATCATTAATGATAGGAAGAAATAAAAATAGTAATAGCACCTGCAAAGAACAGCCCTTGTCTTCAAAAAATGTATAACGGAAGCTAGAATCCCACAGAAGTGTAAGTCCTGCATCTAGTCCAAACATCAGCAGTCTTCACTCTTTCCTTGATTTGAAAATTATCTAGTAGATATCTTTCCTCTCAACCTCCTACAATCTCAAAGTGAAGTTTTTAAAACTCAAATTAATCAATCCATTGTTTGCAACAATATTGAATATTAAGCATGCAATTCTAAAAAGACACTGAAGATGAGACTGAGAATGCTTTAGAAAAGTGAAAAATATAAAAAAAAGAGACATAAGCTCAAGACTCACTGTGATCCTACCAGGAAATCTAAATATTGCCATCTACTTCTCAGTATGTTACTAGCCCATTTTACAGATGAGGAAATAACATTTACCCTCTTTCTTGGAAGTTTTTGAGATGCACAGTCTGTATCTTTAAGGAAAAAAAAAATTCATACAATTTCTGTGATTTTTTAAACACATTTCCAGAAACAAGGGATTACAGAAGAGAAACAAGAGTGTTTGACCTTGAGCTTGGATCCTAACAGTTCACATTCATGGTTCAGTCCCAAGTAACAAGTATTGTACAGTACAGTAAGTCACTGAAACAGATTTTCCCAAGATAATGCCCCTATTCAGCAGCACATAAGTAGAACAATTTATTTTGCTCTGCTTAACTGCTTCACCCACGCATTTGACATTAAGCTTCAGGCTTCCTGACTGAGCAGTGAACATGTAGGACATAATCAATGCTGTGGAGTTATGCATCACTTCCCACAGTCTTGCTGATTCAGGCATTTCAGAATAAACATGAATCACGTTTTTGATCTAAAAACACAAGTTTGAAAACATATTTTTCAACTATTGTTTAGCATTACTTGTCATCACTCCCTTAAAAACAAGTTCTACTTTTACATATTCCTGGTTTCTAAATAACCTGCATTATTTTGGTGCAAGTAAAACTCAAGATTCTTTACAATAAGAAAATGTCCAACAGATGAAAATCTCAAAAGATGCTAATAATAATGCAGCATTTTCTTCCATAGATATGTGACAGAACTTGAGTCACAATATTCTGCTCTGCAAACCACACACACACATGTACAGTGACATTACTGAGAAAGATTTGCAAACAAAAATAACATGTTGTATAGGTCCACAATGAGAATTCTGGCTTACCTTGCTCATGTACCTCCCACCTCCCTCTAATAAAGAGATTCTCTTTGTCATGATACTCCCAAAGTCTCCCCTAAGTAATTCTCAGGCTTCAGTTTATGAACCAATCTCTGAAAATTTCCAAGCATCCAGGTTTGCAGTTTTTCTACTCACTAAACTACTTCTAGATTCAAAAATTAATTTACCAATATTAATTTTCCACTAACAGATGTAATAACAAGAATGACGTTGTATTAAAATGAATGGGAGTGAGGGAAAAGTATCAGTCATAAATGCTGATTTTAACAAAATATGATCTTAGATATGAAAAATGCCTCCCTCACATGTTGTCAAATACACAAAAAAAGAAGGATTAATTCATACCACTACCAATGAAACCTCATTTATAGTTTCATTTTAACATACAAAATGTTAAAGTAAGAGCAATTGCATTCACAGCGTTGAACACTGTAACTCCAAAGGAAGTTTCTCTAAGGTACAACTGCTGCAATAGATATTCCACAAGATACATCCAAGGATAGTCCAGAAATGCACTTACAGCTCAAAAAACCCTCAGGGAGCTGAACTTACAGAAAGGTAGTTTAAAAAATACCTTTTAGAGACCATACAACAACCCCGTGGGATCCCTTCTAACATTCTAAAGTAAAACTGTAAAATGGAAATACATAAAGAAAAAAGTGAAATAGAAGTCACTGTAGAAAAGCAGAAAAAAAATTATGGTCCTATATACTGCCCCCCACCTTTAAAATGTAAATTAAAGAAAATAAGTACCTCACATAGCTCATTTCTCCATCACGTACAAAATTGAGAACAGTGTACTACAGATGCACAAATAAACTGACACAACATATAAAGTTCAGTCTGAAATTCTGAATCAAAACTGGTCCTCCTCCTTCTGGACTGCAGCTTTTGCTTCCTGACTGCTTCAGAAATAGACTGAAGTTTATAAATTTTCTACATCAGATGCTAAAAATAATTTCTAATTCATATAGAAGCAGTTAATAGACTTCCTGTTTAACAAATAAGCAATGTACTATTCCCAATTGCATTAAATTCCATTAACAATTATGAAGTTTAACAATAGCCTTTCAGGTTTGTTGTCTTCCTTCAAATGTATAAACTATGCAGTGATTCCTAAACAGCTCATAATCAACTGAAGAACTCCTCTGCTGTTGAGATTTCTTCAGAGAATTATAGAATGGTTTGGTTTGAAAGGGACCTTAAAAATCATCCAGGTTCCAACCCCCTTGCCCTGCAGGAGGCAGGGACACTTTCCATGAGGCCAGGTTGCTCAGAGCCCCATCCAGCCCAGCCTGGCAAGATGAAGTTTGTTTTACAGTATTCCAGTATGGGAAAGGATTTTTGCTGCCCACTGATGAGTGAAATCATAGCCTATCTGCTAAGCATTAGCACAGCTCAGGGTCAAAGAGAGCTCCTCAGCATGGAGGGAAGGAGGCAAGCCCCTTTTCAGTACTGTAGTGTGCTCGTAACTGTCCCGTCAGAGCCAATAGCACAAGACTCGCACATTTGGCTCCCACATCTCAGAGCTGCAATGCCAGACTGCACACACCCATCACACAGCACTGGGGCTCCTCTCCAAATCCTGTGGCATACCAGTTCCTCAAGACCAACCCACAGGACGCTGCCAGGTCCTGACATTCAGCAGGAGATGATGGACAGCCCATTGCTCAAGTGTCAGTCTGCTTCCATGGTCCTTTCTCCTACAACTTCCATCTGTGGGTATCAGCCTCAGAAGCCCCACACACTGGAAACCCAGTACCATCACAAGACACCTGCCACCACTCAGTGTCACATCTCATGTACAATGCCACAGGTAATCTAAGGAATCCATGGAATATATACATGAAATCTCACTGTAAAGCTTCTAGAAATATCAGATTTCAAGGTAGTACCTAAAGAACTACTGTTCATAACCAGATAAACACATGTAACTAGTTCTGGAATACTAAGCCTGAGGGTGAGGAGAAAAAAAAAAAAAAAAGACAAGATGGATTAAACAAAGCAAGTCAGACAGATTATCAAGATCAAACAGATCACCCAAGTGAAAAGAATGAAGGGTGCATTGAAGAAAACAGCTGAACAGCCAGAACCTCTGCCTGAATAATGGGCTTGAAGTTGTAGGCAGCAAACATGTCCACACATTCAGGCAATAAACCTGTGTCTCCTGAGTGCGAGCAGAAAATTTAAAAAAAGTTGTACTTCATTTCTGCTACAGAACAGATTGCTCACTGGGGTTCACCAGAGTGAAGGCTTTAGGAAAAAAGTATTTTATTTACAATAAAAATAGCCACAAACTAACACGTGTTGGTAGAATCTCACTGTATTTATTCAGCATGAAACAGTTTTTAAGCAATAACTTTTATTTCCTGACTCATGAAAAAAAGACCCCAACTCTACACCTTTTTATGCTAACAGTTAAACTGCAAGACTGAAACAAAAAGATGCTTTTTACATTTCAATTAAACAACTTAAAACCTGCTAGCTCAAGGTAAAAGCCATGATCTTAGGATCTTTGTGAAAGAAAGAAAAAAAAAAAAGAAGGAATGATTGAAGGATTGAAGAAATGTGTAAATGAGAGATGACAGAATTTAGGATGGATAAAATTGTTTTGGCCAAAAATACAAGCAACGCCTAAAAATCTTTAAAATGCCCCTTTGCTGTGGTCAAATTATTAGCAGCTGCCTTTCCAAGCACTTGGTACTTCCTACTGACACAGCTTGCTCACTCACCCGTCCAGTGCATGACTGGGCAATCTTTTAAAGCTCTTCTTACTTCACTCGGTAAGCGCAGGGCATCTTGCAAAAGCAATTGCATGGTCTGGGATCACCACAAACAACTATGTAACTTCTTCAATAGTTGCACCGTTAATTACAAATAAACCAAATTAAAAAATACATAAGAGGACAGCGTTATTGTGAATAAGTATTTTTGCCCTCTGTCAAGATAACTAATTTAATTGCAGATGCCAACTAAAAAACTGGTTGACACCAGCGTTCAAGAACGGGGAAGGAAAGGAACTCCAGCTTCCACGGGAGCTCTATTTTCCATAGCCGTGTCCGTGGCTGATGGAGAGGGGAGGGAAGCTGGAGCTGGCGGCTCCCCACACCGCGGAACACGAAGCAGCGCACACGCGAGAAACCCCCCGCGAAAACCTCGCGGAAGAAAACTTCACCACAGTTCAGCAGCGAGAAGTTTGGCCAAGGCGTTTTACGGACCCCTCGCATGCTCGCTTCAGTGACCCACCTCGCACGGGCAAAGCCTATTCAATGACAATCTCACAGCACGCGTCTGCCCTCCTGCCCCGCGGCGGTGTCCAGCGGCTGCCGCCCCGGGCCCCGCAGCCCCAGCGAGGCAGCCCTCGCCCCCGAAGGGCGTCTCCGCACCAAACACCGAGCCCACCCTCCGCGGACCAAACTTTCCGTGACAACACCGGAGCAAGACCCCGGCTGAAGCGAACACCCACCTCCTCCGCCGCGGCCGGAGGCGCCGCCAAACGCTCCGAGGCGGCCGCCGCCCGACCCGGCCCGGCACGGCCCGCTCCGCCGGAGCCCCGGCGGCTGCCCCGCTGCCCGGACACGTCACTCGGCCGCCGCGGAGCTCGCACTGGCCGCCGGGCGGAGCGCGAGGCCCGGTTGGATTCCAGTTGGCCCCGCCGGTCGGGCGGGCCGGGCCGGGGCGGGCACCTCGTGTCCCCGGAGCCCGCCGCATTCCTGCCGCCGCAGGAACGTGACACGCCCCGGGGCGGGAGCACATCCCGCCGCTCGACCCGAGGCCCTGCTGGCGGGGGACAGCCCCGCGAGGCGTCGGTGCGCGGGCGGAGACCGGGAGGGCAGCCGGGCCTGGGCTGGACAGTTCGGCACACTCAGCCTCATGCCCACGAACAGCCCCTGAACACGCCAGGGTACAAACTGGGCCACGGCGCTATTTTGGGTTTTAATCTCATTTATAACTTGGAATCCAGTAATAGTTTTCAAATTAAATGGTATCTAGAGACACTGGCACCTCATGCCGAATTTTATTTTCCTTTTTGCATCTTTCTTGTGTGGCAGTCCTCACAGGGAGCATCTCTGCAGACCAGCACTGACCAAGCCAACCACACAGCCACCCAAAGCCTGTGCCACTCAGGCACAGAATGCTTGTCCTGAGAGTAACACCAACCACTTGTACACTCAGGACTGACCATGCCACGTAGTTAAAATAAAGAAAACCTTTACAAGATGCAATCATTTTGCAAATGTGTACCTTACAAATATATCCATGTACACATCTGTCACACTTCAACAAAAATAAATGCTCTTAAGTACATTATAAATTCTTAAATAAATTATAAGTCATTACAATAGTAATTGTAGTTGTTAAGTATTATCTGTAATCTTTGGATCACTTTTAAAAATAAAATCTTCAAGCTGAATGCTGATCAAAGATCCGTGTGTCATCCAGCAGTGATCCCCCACCTATCTAAGTAAACTCATTCTATAGGGAGCAATAAAATACACTCAGTAAATAGTAAATTCATTATCATTACAGGAAATTGTTACTAGAAAATGGTGGCATTTGACTAATCCGCCTTTTCCCTACATTTTCCTTTTGTCTGTAGTTTAACAACACATATTCACAATTATCCAAGTCTTTGTGTGGGTTCTGAATCAGAAAGTTTTTTAAATTATTAATTTCAAAAAATGCTTCCATTTTCACAAAGTTATTTCTTTTTAATGCAGTTCATCATGACATTGACTCAGAATATCTTTCATATAGACCTAATTGTCTTGTTTGCTGTGTAAGAAAGCAAACAAGACAATTGGGCCATATGTCAGAGTTAAGGCCAGGAATACCTTTATGATGTTCAGCTCATATCAGAGACCTCTCACTTCCATCAGAGACCATTTTATCCTGTTGTTTCTGTGATTTTTAAAATATGTTGCATATCACTCACACCAAGCTATCATTTCAGGAACTGAAATGGTGGGGAATCAATCTTGGGCAAACTGTTTAATAAGTATTTATCATTAGAAGCTACTTTAAAAACAGACACATACCTCGACCAACTACAACTAGCTTGATTCTGTAATTAAAAATACCATTTACTAGCAACATCCTTCTCCTTTTCACACTTATCTCACAATCTATCTGCATTAAATTCTCTCTTTCATAACTACCTTTCACAGATTCTTATCTTTCACAATTATCTTAGACAAATTGAAATCTCTAAGACTTCTTGTGAACCTTTTTGATCTTTGACTACTCCTTCTTTTGATTCTGGTGACCATGCATATGTTCCAATAAAAGATTGCTGTGGAAACCTTGTTGGATGAATTCAACAATAGCAGATCAACTTATAAAAAAGAAAAACTAACTTTCAAAATAACTTGCACTTTCCTACTGTTTTATAAGGCAACAGCCTATTAACAGTAATAATTAGCACCCTAATCATTGCAATCACAAATTCATTATTCATCCATCCATAATTAGTTGTCAATAATTAGAGTACAGATAACAGCTGTCTCCACTGTTCACATGATGGTTTTTATAACCAAATTCTAAGAAGTTGATGTTTAAATTGGTTTTACTGGTGATATTTGCATGAGACCTCACCAAAATTAACTTGCTCTTATTTCTGATTACTGAGGCTTCAGGAAAGATACTTTTCCTCCAAGCTACTGCACAGAAGTCATCTACCCCACACATCCTCACCATACATCTACACCATTCACCTACTCCAGCTTATGTACCAGGATCTTAAGGACACCATCAGCCCTGGCCAGTGTCCTGACTCCCTGTGACACAGTGCCATGAAGGTGGGATGCCTTTTTTCTCACTCCTTGGAAATTGGCATGGTTGAATGTACACCTAAATTTATAACACCTAAAGACAGCATTCCAATAGCCTGCTTTCCAAAATACTGCCTGAAATAAACAAAACTACTAAAACTTATCCAATTCCCCAGGAAAGCCCAGTTTTCTCAGATTCTTCCATTTAACAAGTGGTGTAGCTGGCACTTTTTCCTAGGGAGTATTCATCCACTGGAAATTCTGTATTTCTAATTGTGTCCCCCATGAAGACAGTACATCATCTGCTTACTGTAATCTCTCAGAAACGCTCCAAGCCAGGACATCCAATGAGCTTGCTTAACTTGAGCATCTGCAGAACACATGCTGAAGCCTTGCAAAGTTACAGGTCCCCTCTACTTTTCTTACCAAACCAGATTGAGTGACAGTACTTTTTTAAATTTATATATATAATACATACAATATAATATATATTTTTAAAAATAAAACCAAACCACAGTTTTCCTAAATTCAGACTTTTATTACATCAAAAACAACTTTTGGGTTTATAAAAACATTGCTTTTTCATATTCTGCTTTGATGCCTACTGCTGACCCATCTTCCACATCTTCCTGAAGTACCAGCACCACTACTGGGAGACAGTTCCTCAATTCTGAGCACACCAATACAAGTTAACCTAACAACTGAATTTTATAATATTGTGGTCTTTTACCAGCACTAGAACATCTTTCATTAATGTGTTTCATTTCACTTCTTTCCTACTTTTACGACGAGTATTTGCAAGTCAAATTCTCAGACTGCCAATTCAGACAGACTAGGTATAAATTTTCCTATATTTTAATATTTCTCAGGAGCAGAGCCGTTGTGTTACATCATCTCCTTGTTGTCATGGGTAGTACAATAGTGATAGTACAGCTGATGCTATAACTTCTTGTGATGGGTTGACCTTGGCCAGCAACCAGACCCTCACCCAGTTGCTCTCTCATTCCCCCTTGGCAGGAGGACTGAGGGAGAAAATAATATGGAAACCTTGTAGGTCAAAATGAAGACAAGAAAATCCCTTAGCAATTACTGTCATGAGCCAAACAGACTCAACTTGGGGAAATTTTACTTTTTGTCAATTAAAATTAAAAATGAGATGGTAACAGAGACAAAACTAAAAAAACCCCCCTCTCTGTTCTTCCTTTGCACCAGGCTCAACATCACTGTATTCCCAACTCCTTGGCCTCCTCCACCCTGAGGGGCACAGTGGGATGGGAACCAGGGTTGTGGTCAGTCGATAACAGCTCCTCCCAGTGCTTCTTCCTACTCTGATTTCTCCCCTGCTTTAGTGTGGGTGCTTCCCACAGGATGCAGTCCTTCAGGATAAACCTGCTCCTTCAGGGCCTCCTCAATGGGCTGCAGGTGAATCTGCTCTAATGCCCTGGAGCAGCTTCTCCCCCTCCTTTTCACTGAACTTGATGCTTGCAGAGATATTTATTTCACTTTGTTCTCCTCACTCCTGTGCAGCATTTTTTGCCCTTCTTTACCTATGTTTCCCCGCAGTGCCTCCACCGTGGCTCAGCCACGCCCTGTGGTGGGCAGCTGGATATGGCTGTGTCTGGCTGGAACCGGCTGTGTCCAGCTGGAATCGGCTGTGCCCGGCTGGAATCGGCTGTGCCCGGCTAGAATCGGCTGTGCCCGGCTGGAATCGGCTGTGCCCGGCTAGAATTGGCTGTGTCTGGCTGGAACTGGCTGGGACAGGGCACTCCCATCCCAGACAGTCATATGCACAAGTTGTTTCTATAACACAACATTCCTACTTCCAGTTTTTTCACTGTTCTCTGATGCCTCTTCTTCATCCTGAAGCTGATAAAGGGAAAAACTTAAGTGAATTTCCTCTCAGGAGCACCACAAAGTGCTGAGGCCATGCAACCCTGAAAGACAAATGCAGCTTTTGGCTGAAGCACAACTGTTCCCAGGGAAAGAAAGGAGCTACTAGTGTAATACAAGACTCTGAGAAGACTTTATATCAAATACTATGTACAACTCTACACTGCCAACATGTAATAAAAATAAATTCAAGTGGGAAAAGTGACAAGCAGAGTATTAGGATTGCTGGGAAAACAAAAGAGCAGATTGATTTGTACTCATGAATATGCACAAGAGTCTCCAGTGGTAAAAAATAATTATGTAAGATAAAAAGGCAGTGATGATACAAGAATAAATTACTTTAAATTAGAACAGACTTTAGGCTCTTTCAGGGAAGGGCAATATATTGCTTAGCAATTTTGATGCCCTAAAAAGTTTTTAAACTTAGCCTCAACCAGTGTTACAATAATATTCAATATGATGCTGAGAGAAAAAGAGTTAAAGCATCAGAAAAACTACATATTCAATATGTAACCCCAACCTGGTCAGCAGCATACAATGTAACAACCAGTTCCATCTACCTCACCCAAAAGCCTCCTAGCTTTTTTCTGATTTCATTCTTAATGAGTCCTTAGGAAGGCTGCTGCTGCTTTCCAGGATACACTTTCTTGCTGTAACTACAACCCACAAAACAAGATGAACAAGATCTTGTTGGATGCTATGTGCCTACTCTATGCAAACCTCCATGCAAAAGTACTCCATACACTCCTGTAGTTTGTCTGCATGACTTTGTTTTTCAAGGTATCATAGATTTGATACCTTGATTTACACTTAAAAGATCCTGACAGCAGAACTGGAAGGTTCAGAAACATAGGAAATTCAACTCTCTACCTTCTACAAAATTAGTCCTTTCTCGGATACATTTTGTCCCCTTCTTAAGCAAGCTCCATGCTTAAACTTGAACAAGCACAACTTTGGTAACAAAATGCAGTGTTCACCTGTTGTGATAAGGCACGAAATGATGACACAGACACTGCTGCTCTCGAGGGGAACAAAAAAGAAGAAGAAGCACTTTATTTTCTGACTCCAACATTTATAGTTTTCCAAAGGTGACAGTGGATTGGAGGGTGACAGTGCCACCTCTCCAATGCCACTGGACAGACCAAGGGGCCATCAATTCTCTCCACCTCCATGAAAGAATGCAAAACATAGGTTATTTACAGAACTGTGTGTAAGAAAGTTTGTTGAAAGAATGTAAACATCAGAAGGCTTAACAAAGTCTTACAAAATCAGGGCGACATTCACCTGGTAAACTGCTTTTAGCAGTAGAAGCAGCAAGGCAAGAGAAAGCAGTTGCAGATCTATATTGCAATATATAAATCCAAGCAAATACCTGGAGCTGCCAGAATCAATTATCAGTACTAGAACCTCACAATTCTTTACAGTGGCAGAGGACAGAGTGGTGAAAATACTGTCAAGCTTATATAGCACGCTAATGTGAGCCAAGCAGTCAAAGGAGAAGAGGCAGCTACAATCATATGAAGAAAGAAAAATTTCAAATGTAATGCATCTGACAAAGCCAGTATTAAATTTCCACTCTCTCTGCTCAGGTCATATTCCTAAGGACTCAGAAGGTGCCTCTCAGAATACCCACACACAACAGCAGCAAGCAATGGCACAGCCAGTTTCTTTGCTTTATTTGTGGACAGGTGAGCAGGCTCCAGTTCTTCCAAGCTTAGCCTGTCTGCCATCTTGAACTATGAACAAGGTCTGCTGTGGCCTTGCAGGTTTGCTGTATCATCATCTTTCCACCCCACTCACCAGTGTGCAACTTAGGGAAAAGCAGAAGGCACAGTGTGCTGCAAAATACTTGTTCCTGCTCTGTGGCACCACCACTTGCAGAACATGCTAATTAGTCAATCAGATCCAGTGCATGAAATGTCTCCTCCAACACTGGAAACCCATCTGGGGGCTGACAACTA
This sequence comes from Onychostruthus taczanowskii, assembly GCF_017590055.1. NCBI lineage: Eukaryota > Metazoa > Chordata > Aves > Passeriformes > Passeridae > Onychostruthus > Onychostruthus taczanowskii. The sequence continues at coordinate 14,574,612 of NW_024497629.1, read as the reverse complement.
CATCAGCAGGCATGGTTTACTTCATTAATGGCCACTGCTTGCATTTTTTGCTCCAATTTAATTAACAGTGCAATGACACAAGACCAAAAGACTGTCATTGCTGTGTTACATTGTCAGCCCAAGTCTGCTCCAGTATTTTTCTGAGAATATGTTTAACACTACCAAGTCAAATGTACTTACCTATTAATTGAAACACCTGAATAGCAAAACAATAACATTTAAATTAATTTTACAGATCATTCACCAAAAGAAAAAAAAAAAAGAAAAAAAAAAGAAAAAAAAAGGGGGACTTTACTCATACAAACAGTATTATACATTGTTCTTCTTATCCCAGTCTGTACTCGCACACATCTCACAGTTAGTGGAGCTGTACACATGAATGTCATGATTCTGCTTTAGTTAACCTCAGGGACTTCACTGCAGAGGCAGCCAACCAGTTGCTTGCACTGTGCATTCTTATAAGAATAATTAAAGTACCAGTAATGATGCTGGGTTCCTTGGACTCACTTTTTCTAAAAAGCATCAGAAATAATTTCCTGAAAAACATCCTGAAAGAAATGCTCAGAACTGTATTTTAGTATTTTGCAATGGGGCAAGTTTTTGGTCTTCATGTTCATGTTTTGTTTTTTATTTAAGGTAGCTTATACTAAACTATGAAGTGTCATGTGGTACCAAATGAAGTGTCTTCATGGTCAGAGCCTAATGCAAAAATGGACCACACACTTCAAATACCCAACCAGAAGGGTCATTCCTAAGAGATGGTTTTTAACTGTTTTTAATACACACCTTACATATAGCACAGCTTCTAGTGTTCTAAACATGCTTACGGGAATAACACATTAAATGCTAGTGTAGGGACATTGGTTTACAAGATTTTTATAGCTATTTCCATGAATATGACATTACCTTTGTCACGTTTAACATTGCAAAATAAATCATTTTAGTGCATGCACTGCAAAAAACTGTTTAAGCTACAAATAACAAGTAAAAAAATAACAGGCATTATTTTAATCAGGAAATTAAAATCACGATAGACAGTTATTCAATAAAATACTTTTATTTATGTACAGTTTAAAGGTGCTTTTCAACAAATGTTATATTGTACAAAAGCAGAATTAAGTTTGCTTAACACTTCACTTTAAGGGGGAGTCTCCCTGAGGTTAAAGGTTTCTTATAACTGCATATCACATCAATATTTAATCCATGTTATCAGGAAAACACAGAAACACTCTGAATGATTTGGACATGGATATTTAGTGGAAGATGGGCCTGACAGCATGCATTGAAAACTACTAGACAAAAATATCGCAGTGGTAATGTGACTCCAAGATCATGACCAGTACTGCAAGTAAGAATAAAAATAAAAAACTGGTGGATTCAGGGGGGGAAACAATGACAATTTTGGAAAAAAAAACATAGGCTAGAAATGGAAGAAAACACAAACTGAGATTTAGGAATGTTGTATGAAGACTGTAAGAACCAGATGACTGGACAAGGACGTCTCAGATCAGAACACCTTTCTTTAAAAAAATGAAAAAAACCAAACCAAATCAACTGACCACCATTATCCCCACCACAGTTTGCTGTTTTGGGTTCTTGCTATTTGGGTTTTTTTTAAAAAAAAGCTTCAGAAAGATGACACAAACACCACTCCTCAAATAAGCTTGTTCAACAAGAAAGCAGAGCCAACTCCCTAGCAGTCACCTTGGCAAACAAATAACTCACCTAAAATCACGTTATGCAAGTAAGTTTTCCAAATCCACAGCAGCATACTCTGTGACCCAATCCAAACACTACGGAAGCTGACTGAATTTTTCTAAATTGTGGATGAAACTGTGTAAGAAGGCCCAACAGGATGCGATTCATTTCACTTCAACAAAATTTACAGCCACATATGGCTACTCTACCTTTAGGCTGAAAAGGATCACTTAGTTATAAGTACCAAATCCCTAGTTCAAGCACTGTTTCAGACTTGTTTCAGAGCAACGTGACTTCCACAATAATAAACCAGAAAATCCTCCTAAAGGGAGCAGTCAATAGACACTGAAGAATCCCAGAAGTCTGGGATTGGAAGACACCTTACAAATTATTTAGTGTCAACCCTCCTGCTGTAGTCAGGGACACCTTCCACTACACCAGGTTGTTCAAAGCCCCATTCAACCTCACCCTGAACACTTCCAGGGATGGACTATCCACAAGTTCTCTGAGCAACCTGTTCCAGTGCCTCACCACCCTCATGGGGAACAATTTCTTGCTAATATAATCTAACTCTCCCCTCTTTCAGTTTAAAGTCATTACCCTTGTCCTATCACGACATGCCCCTATAAAAGGTCCTCTTACACTCAAGTATAAAAAAAGAGGCTCTGTGTAACACAACTTGTAACTCCAACACTAGGCCATGAAAAGGATGAAGAAGAAAGGTTGTCTGTATTTCTGTGTGTTGTATTTCTAGCTGGACTGTACTCTTAAACTAAGAGAAATAAAATAAGTGGTGATATTTGCTTTACTGCATAGCTTTCTTGCTCTAGCAGGTCTACCAGTGTTTAGGTTAACAGGGGCTCTAAAATATCATTCATTATATAGTTAAAACATGCAAACCCTTACAGTCTTTTTGTGAAAAAACTCACACTAGGATGTAAACTAAAAAAAAACTGCATTACGATAATAAAAACATAATTTTAATGAAAGATTTAAAATTCAATTAATAAAGTTATACACAATAATATAAAATATTAAACTTTAAACATCAGGTGCTATGACATAAATTTCCACCTGTTTTTTTTTAGTCTCAATTCACTACTAACCCCCACCCTCCATATTCTTTTATTTTAGCATATAGGAACTTCACATTCTTTAGCCAGCCACTATAAGAATTACACACTCATCACAAACTTTTTCTGATGATTCTATTTTCTGTGACGATTCTTCAGAATTCTGTAGCTGGGATTTTAACAATTATTACCTTGTTTTATTAAATCCAAACCTTCAAGTTTTAGGCTTCATAGAGTACACCATCATTCTGATACCTGATGACTTATTCTCTGCCTTTCTCTCTACATCTCCTGCAAGTGAGGTTTGGATTCTGCACGATATGCATTCAGATCATATTTTTTTGGTTCCATAGCCAAGGAATTCATCCCTCTGGTTTCTTCCAAAGTACTTTTAACATTACTTTCCCACATACAACTCCTCAAGACAGGTACACCATTTCAAACTTTTGAGAACCCTTCTTACCATAGGATGGTGCCCAGGCAAGCAACACTGCAACTTCATTCTGCCCAGCTTAAAAATAAGAAGATAGATAAAATCTAAATTTGGAGCTATTGCATATCAGCACAATAACAGACAGGGTTGCTGTGTAAAATTACTGTGACCCTCACAGCCTGGTTTTGAATGGGCAATTTCAGATATTCACCACTTCACCATTGCCAACAAGATGTGCCTATGTATTTGCGATCTAAAGTAAGAAGCTTCCTCCCTGTCACAGAACAGCAATTCAACTCTGTGCTCACACAGAATGAATTAGGGAACACAGCAACCCGACCACTCCCTTCACTCAGAACAAATCAAAGGCATTCCCACCAAAAATTAATAAAATGGGGCTGTTTACACCAAAGAGTGCTTCCCTCACACATTTAAAACAATATGCTCCACCATAGATCAGTTCACAAAGTCTCTAATTCATGGCTTGATGTAAAATTCTTCACAGCTTGGGCTTGCCTAGTCTTAACGCTTTGGGAAATAAATCTGTGTAGCAGTCATGTCACACAGAGTTCCAATTAACCACTTCTTTAAATCTCATTTGTTCCGTGCACCAAAATTAATACCCCTGTCATTCTCCTGCCACTAGGCGTCACTCTCTTCTATCGTGATCTTCATCCCTCCACCTGCTTCCCAACACTTCACCCAGGAACCATCAAACCAATATTTTAATATCCATCACCATCAGTTCCTATCTAAAGAGCAACCCAGTTTCTCAGGTAAAGGAAAAGATTTTTGTGATGTGGCAGATAAAGTGCAAAGGATTGTTAGTGTTGCTTGGTATGTTCTTTGAAGTTAAATAAAAATATTAAAACAACCAAACTCCTACAGGAGGTAATACGTGCTTTCTTCCACAGAGGAGTCACCTCAGATTCTGAAACCATCTAAAACTAAGTGCATTCCCAAATATAAAAGGAACCATAACAGAAGTACTAATGGAACGAATTGCATGACCCCTCACATGGGACATACAAACAAAATAATTTTACAATCAAGCAGCATTTTTTTCAAGGGCGACACAGAGTCACCTTCTGGTATTGCCATTTGTATTTCATTGATTCCAAGTCCAGAAGGGACTTTGGATTAGCTACCAAACCACTCATATGGCAAAGGCTGGATCTCCACATGCATGGTTTTGGTGGATAAAAACTCCTCCCATACTGAGGGCAACCTGAAAACTACAATTTGACAGCAAACACTCCATTATTTTCTTTGCCCCTTAAGTGCGCTTAAAAGCAAAAAAGAACAAAAGACAATACCCAAAAACCCCAAAGCCATAAACTGACCAACAACAAACCCAAACCCGGGCCACGACTGCATTCTACCACTGACCAGTTCTGCCACTTGGAATGATTCACTGGCACACAGAAAATAGGTACCCATGCATACCTAACTTGGATCATAATTGATCTTAATAAACAATTTAACATAATTTTCAGTATCTCTACCATATGTTAAATAGGATTCAAGCTAAACTTGATTCAAGCTGAGCTTAATAGATGACTTACTGTAAAGCCACTTTGAAGCATTAGGAAAAAAACCACGCCAGTAGGGAGCACATCACTACTAAATTATGAAATACTGTCCAGCCTGACAAATTGTTAGTGTAATTCATAACGAGGTTGAAGTTCTTATATGTATACACATAATAAACACAAACAATGCTTTTCAACACTTGTGATGCACACGGACTGCTACCAGCAAGGAGTCACTGCATCAATGAGCTTCTTGCAAAATCTTCTAGTTCATGTGCAGAGAATGACTTTGCATTGTATTCTTCTGTTATCCTGCTGAGAAATTGTTGTTTCAGTGCTATATCCGCTTCTTTTGATGTGTTTCACCATTTAATTTTCCATTTTCCACTGCTTTATTTTCGAAGTTCCAGTCAGTTGGGCTGAGGAGTTGCTGAGTTTTTTTGTATGTCCAGTATGGGTTAAGTATTAGCGTAACAGCAAATAATCCCGAGAATAAAACAACAAAGTGAAGAAGTCCCAGATTTTCTATAATAGAATTCCAATTGAAAATACACACCCACCACATGTGGTAGGTAAGAATCATGCGGCAGTGAAACAGATGGATCATCACCCACTGGTTTGCCTTCCAGAAAAAGGTGTTAGCACGGCCAGCCTAGAAAAATAAGAACACAAAGTATGCAGAAGTGAAACTGTTACTTCAAGATAAGGAACTGAGGAATCTCTAGAACTAATACAAATGCCCAGCTTTTATATACACACTCTCAGGCACTTTTTCCTCATAATGCAATGTTACTATTAATGCAATATATATAATAGAATCTTAAACTTGGTATGGATCTATACCATCCCACTGTGCACATGCACACAGCAGCACACAGACCGATGTGGAGGCCTGCACAAGTGCCATCATGACAAAAGCAGGTATGACAATAACACAGGTGTCAGTTGGATAAATGCAGTTTTGATGAGAAACTACCCAAACAAACCACACAGATTATCTACAGACAAGTGAAACGCATGTAACCTGTTACAAACGTAATCTGAAAATTATCACTTTCTTACCTTCAGAAGCATCCAGGAAATGCATGTTGAGGGAGTACTCATCTCCAGCAACATTCCCATCAAAGGCAGGTAATGTCCAGATTTCACATTAATTACTAAACCAGCCAAGCCACCAAAAGCAAGCAAATGATGAACTACTAAGAAAACATCAAATGTTCTAAAAATAATGTTGGACACATGAACCGCTACATTTTCAAGCAAGAAAAATCCAGCTGCTATTAAACAGTTAAACCAACTCCACTTTTGCTGCGAATAGACTTTGTCAGCATGAAAAACAGGATCTATGAGCAAAGCCCATAGCCCAGCAACACAACTCTGAAGTCCAAAGACACCACGTGTGACTGCCATATTCCAAAACACCTTCTCCTTTGCATACAAGGCACGGTAAGTGGTACTTCTCCAAGAAGACAACCAGTGAGAGACAAGAAATACTCCCAAGTAGATTAAAAAACCAGCAGCTAAAAATGTCAAACGAATTTCCCATAAGAGATAGTCCCAGTCAAAAATGGTCCCAAACACTGGATCATCATTTGTAGGATTCATTTCTTCTCTTTTGACACTTCTCATCCCCACTATAGTCTCCTTCATGCCTATTTAGCCTCTGCTATTATGCAAACCAGTAAGCATGAACTCTTCCATCTGGAATAACAATAAAAAAATATAGTAAATTTTAAAGTACATAAATATATACAGACTCAAAACCATAGAGGGCTCACATCCACTGCAGTTATCACTTTGGTCCTGTTGCCATTAGGCACAGCCATCCCAAAGACAGGTAGACCGACAAAAAAAACATAAGCAACAACATTTGCAACTAGCCCATGAAGTCCCTACCAGTTCAAAGTAATGCACTGAAGCAGAAGCAGAAGAGGGTCAAGTAGGAATGCAAGAAAGAGGAAGAGAAAATACAATAAGCAAACCTTGTTTCGTTACTTATGAAACTTTTATTTCAACAGCATTGCACAGTTATTGTCCTACTCCCCTGCCTTTCCCACACTGATTTTACAGCATTTGCTACAGCTTTGGGTGCAATTCAGAATCTCAAATACAGATCCAAGACATAAAACTACAGAAAACTAATGCAGTAAGGGAGACTACTTACATCAAAAAGGGGCTATAATGATCATGGCTCAAAACAAGACTCTGCAATTAAGCCTCTTTCCAAAAAAAACCACAACATATTCAAAAATAGAAAAAGAGTATGGAATGCAGACAAGCAACATTATTACATACTATTAGCAACATCAGTGTAATTAGCTGAACAGCTCAACATTAGGTGCCTTAAGTTGTCTGAAACTTCCTGAACACACAGTAGTTTAAAAACACAGGCTTGTGGGGAAGGACAATCCAGATAATACTGAAATATTTAAACTGAAGTTTTATGAACCATATAGGAGATACGAGCCCGACATACGATACCCGCCGCAGCCTGTGAGCGCTGAACACCACAGTGCGTTTGGCAGTCTGGTGAACGCAAGCGAAAAGGCCACAAAGACCGCCGAGGGCACAGCGCCCGGCGAGAAGCTGCCGCCGTGCTTCAGCAGGCAGCAAACGCCACCAGCGTTCCCCGTGCTGCCCCTACTCGCCCTGCCCTTCGCTCGCAGGTGCCCCGCTACAAGAAGGAGGATGGCCCGGAGCCCCGAAGGCCCTTCGCCACCCCACGGCACCACAGCCGGCGAGACTGACTCCAAGTCCCAGCAGCCCTCCCGCATCTCCTCGGGGAAAACCAGGGCAAAACACACCAACTCCACGGCACGACCAGGCCCTGAACGGCGTGACCCACTACCGCAAGCCCCGGCTCTAGCAGGGCCGCGACAGCTCCTCCGCCCCCGCACAGACACGGCACCGACGCCCCTCGTAACCCTCCCGTGCCCCCGGGGCCGCCGAGCCCCTCACGCACACCTAGGGACCGGCCCCGAAGCGCAAACCCCGCTCCTCACCCACAGCGCTGCCCGCAATGACGGGACGGCTCTTGCCGGCTCCGGGACTGCCCTGCCCGTTCCCCCAGGAGCGCCCGGCCCGGTCCGACCGCCTGGGGAGGCCCCGACCCGGCTCGACCCACCGGCCCCTCAGCGCCGCCCGCAGCCGCCGGGCGCCCTCTGCGCACGCGCCGCCGTCAGCAGCAACCACCGGGCGCCGCGGGATGGGGGGAAGGAGATGGGGCTGTACCACTCGGGCAGGGGAGCCTTGTTGAAATGGTGCCTTTCTCTGTCTGAGGGCAGCGCCGAGCACCGCCACCACTGCGGGGGTGACACTCGATAGACGCCTGCTCAGCGAGATCGATGTGAAAAAGAAATATCAGCCGTGGCATAGGCAGTACATTTCTCTATAATTATCCAGTCTCATTAAAGACAGCAAGTTATGAAATGCATGTCAGTGGTGTTCTGCTACATGATTCTCTTCGTATTTGTGACAGCTGGTGTTGTCATCCCAGTGACTCAGGCTGAATCGCCCGCGGTCACTGCAACTACGCCGGGAGGCTTCCTGGGCCGTGTGACACCCGCGGTGTACTTTGTCTTCAACAGGAGTGACTGCCAGGGATCCTCAATTTCGCCAGGGGAATGCTCAGACCCACAACAAATCAGGTGATTCCTCAAAAAGGGGCGACCAAAAAAGACAAAATCAAACCACAACTTCTGTCACATGGAAGATTGGCCTAGAACAGCTGAAATCCTAACCTGAGTCTACCCTACCTATGGTGGGAGACCAGAGCTGGAAAATCTTCATCGGCAGTCTGACAGGTTCTTGGTTTCCAGACAGGGAGAGGGAAGGGCTGCCATTCTCTCTGGAAAACTGGTCCTGACACCACAGCAGGATAACTGGTCAGCAGGAGCTTTGTGCATTTGCTTTTAATTGCTAACGTGATGCCAGGGTCTGCAGCAGACTGGCGAGTTCTGTGAAAAGTGAGATCTGTTTGTACGCCAGCTCAATTGTTTTCATACAGGCAGCCAGCAACACCTGCTTGTTGGGAAAGTCTGGGGGCAAAACCTTCCTCTGGTGCCTTCTTTTAATGCGCTGGGTGTGAGGCAGCTTGGCTCCGAGCTGCTCTGCAGACAGCCCAAAGGGCCAGCAGGGCTCGGGGCTGCACTGCCTGTGTGCCACCGAGGTGTCACAGGCAGAGCGCACCCGCCACTTCCCTGCCCGTAACCTCAGGGGGACCAGGCTCAGCATAAATGCTGGGCACGACACTGCAGCCAAAATACTGATTTCGTACAGCAGGCATGACTGAGTGACAGAAATCCTAATGACAATCTCTGGCAAACTGGTCTTGTGGATGAGAGGACTCATTTTTGCATAAAAGGGAGAGTGAATTTGTTGCAAAGGGATATGGTTAGGGCCATTTACTAACACTGAAGGGGAAAAAAGACCCCAAGGCCTGAGAGATGTGAAATAAAAAATCTGGGAAGTTCTCACTTGAAAACTACTTCCTAGCTGAAGGTGGATATTCATTTATCAACCCCTATTTTCTAGCAGGTGCCAGAGTTGTCCTGGGAAACCTGAAAAGGATGATAAAACCGATCAAGCAGAAGCTGGGAAGAAGTTTGAAGTTGCTCTCTCAAGCAATATGATGGGACATATGTACCAAGGGCATGTGTTTTAGCTATCCCGTTTTATTCTTTGCCAGAGCTGCCTTTGAATAATTCCTTTAAGTTGTCAAGGAAGGAGATTTTTACTTTCCTATAAGGAACTGTGACCATAATGTCAAAAGCCTTTGGCTATTGTGTTTCTTGTGGATTTTCTTTGTCTTTGCTGCCTTTCTTGCCTTCTCAAAGCAGTATCACATCTTTTAGTTACTGGCAGCCATAGCTGTGTTGAAATAGTTCAGTGTTACTCTCTGAATCTTCTACTGATACTACAACCATGCTTAGTAACAGCTTTTTTATAGGTGGTTCATTATGATCATTTCAGGTATTTCAAAGTAATCCTTCCTGCAGTGAGGCTCATCTTCCACATTATATCACCAGTTCTCCCTTTTACAGACATTCAGTCTGGGTGCTACAGCTGTCCAAAGCTAAATTTCCTGTCTAGAGTGTTTTGGAGTAGTTTCACAGCATCTTCAGAATGTCATGACCAGAAGAGCAAAGAGCACCTCCTGGCAGGGATCCCTGCCTGCAGTCTGGGTGATCCACTCACTCCTTGTAGCTAAAAGCCTCTTCATACTGATTTGGTAGTGCTTGCCTGAAGTCAAGAACCGAATCCTTTTACACTTTACAATACCTCTGTTTTGTTGCCTCAATGTCTACATCTATACATCCTCCACCATGTGGCGGCTGCCTTTTCCTTTGAAACAAGTGGCTGCATCCCTGCTGTGAATTGAAAATTATTTTGGTACACGCTGTTCCCAAAACATATGTATGTATTGGCTTCAGAAGGTAATTTTGACCACACTGCTGCTTCAAATGGACCCATGCCCAATTCCCAGGAATCCTTTAGACAAGTACCAGTTAGTACAGGTGAACCTTAGCATACCTTAGTGTCATAGCAATAATTAAATACTGCATGTGGTAATAAATCAGTAGCTCCTCTGTTTTATTCACAAATACACAGATGCCCAATGATAGTTTAAAATGTATTTAGTTTTAACACTTTTGTTTTTATTATGCCCCAAGTCAAACTGTCATGATACCAAGTCCTTTTCTTGCTCCCTGTGCTTCCAGAGGCAGACTAGACCCTGCTCAGTGGCGTGAGAGCACCTAAAAGGTAACCTTAGGTGATGAGTATGGGGAACACCAGGCCAATCAGTGGCACCTTCAGTGAGAGGGGAGCCTACTGTCTGTGCAGAGACTGCAGGACTACTGCAGTAGGATTTTATGTGTAAGTGATGGGAATACAGAATATGGTCAAAACCTGTGCTTCCACTGCCATTCACAGTGAGTTATGTGGTTTAGGGCCAAGTTGAGAAAGGAGTTTTAAACCTGTTATCAAATCAATCCATCCATTGCAGAAAACTGTTTGTCCTGTAAACATTTGCCTTGGACATATATTGGCAGAAAAGTCCACAACAAGCCACTCTGAATTCTGCCATTTGCAGTGGCAACAAAGGGGATTTTTCTCTCTGCAGGAGACATGGTGTGATGGGGCCAGGAGTTATCTGTAGCAAAAGAAAAAGGATGGAGACTGAAAGAAAACCTTCCTAATGAGGCTATTCCCTGATAATTTTATAGCTCTTTGTCATCCTCTAAGTAGCATATGAAGGAAATCAAGTTACTGCCTAAGGTTATTTTCATTTATATTTTAATTCCAGAGTACCAAACACTTGTAGTCAGTGTATGTTGAAGTCATATGATCATGAATAAAACCTGAGCTGGTAATCTTCCTAATAGAGGATAAAAAGTCTGCTGCTAATTTAAAAGCCAAGACTTCACTGACTTCTCAATAGGTTTTAGCCCTCTGCTCCCAAAGTTTTAGAAAACTTGCATGATTACAGACATTGATTCATACATATATGCACAACCTGTGTTTACCTGTCACATAATCCTGTATTTCAGTGACTTGCTTCTTGAATTCTCTTCTCAAACTGAAATTTACACCTTCTCCACCTACTAATCTACAATCTGGGTTCAGATCTATGGGAACTTTACTACTAATTGTGAGAGCTTTGGTTCAAGTTTGTGGGAGGCTTACTGCATGCTTGCCTCAAGGAACGCTGTGGCAATACCAAATGTGTAATCTTGGTTTTTTCAAGGCTTTGCACACACTCTCAAAGTTCTTCTGATTCTTGTCCAACAAGTACTTATGCAGTATTCCTAGATGCAAGTCACAATTGTTAAACTGAGCACTTTGAACATGCTTGTTTAAGGCCCTTTTCCTCTTAGCTAATAGGAAGTATACTTGACTTCTTTTAGAAAACCTGTATTACAAGGCTTTCATGTGTGCCATGGATTCAGAATGTCTTTACATTGCATAACATGTTCATCTACCTAGACTGCTATGCTTTCCTCAGTACTGGGAGATCTGCACAAATTTTTTTTTGTATTTCACTTATAGTCAGTTTTAAATAAATTAATCAACTTCTTATGCTTCAGAACAGACAGTGAAAATAGTTGCCTTGAAACACTTGATATTTTCAAAATTTTAAACAGTTCAGATTTGCTGACCATCCACACTTTGAGCTACCAGCTATGGGGAAGATCACAGCAATGAAACTGTCAGTTTCTGTCTGCTTGAATCTTTCCCGATAATGGAAGTGATATAGAAAAACTGAAGATTCTTTACTCAGTCCCTCTCAAGGTTATCCCACATTTCTGTTTGTGAATATTCCATGAAAATGCTGGAGGTATACAACCACTGTTGAGTCATGTTGGATAGCTCAGTTTCGCTCCAAAAGCTCTGTTACATGTCAACAAAGTTCAGGATATTGCTCATACCCATGCTGAACCTGTGACATCTGGCCATTCCTTATCCACTGCTTAGTTGGACCACACCAAGTACAACCTTTGGCAATTATTCCTTCACTATTTCTTCTCTTTTCATTCTTTTAATTTCATTTAAGGCAAGATACCTTCTCCTTTTTTTTTTTTTCTAATCCTAATTTATTTCTATTTTAATACATGACATACTCAAGGTCTCTCCTGCTTGTTCCAACCATTTGTGTCATGAATTTATCTGAATCTCTAATTCTGTCTTCTGCTGGCTCTACAGTTAATCTGTGTCTCTTTAAGTTCATACCTCACTCCATAGACTTCTTAGTCTCTTTCTGTTTTGCAACCTTCACTTTATATTCCGTGCACTGTAAGCATGTCTGTTGAATCATTGCTTAAATAAATTTAACCTTTGGGTTTTTTCTCCCTCTCTTCACTGCCTCTGTCTAGTCAATGCCTTTTTATGGTCCTGTCTGAGGATCTTCACCTGCTAGTGCCCAGTACCACTGGTGTCACTAACCTCTTCTTTTACCCCATAGGAATAATAAGTAAGAATAATACCAATTGTATTCAGTCCTGGACTTAAGTTCCTCAGTTGCTTCTGGCTGGCTTCAGGTAAGTACCACAAGGTGATGATAAGATCTTGGGTTTGCAGTTGGACTTTTTTATTCCTCCCTCACCAAACAACATGTCTTAACAATGTTTGCTGGAACAAGTTATTCTGCCTTAGTATTTATGCTGTTGCTTCACAGCTGTAGTAATGAAGGTTAGTCTTAACTGGTGTTTCAGGTTGACCCAGAATGTCTAGTGCTTCTTTCTCATTTCTCACACAGTTACCTCCAGTGCCTCTTCAGGTATCAAAGAAAAAGACTGTGTCTGTCTCCTGGAACACATGCTTATCATTCTGGGGCTTTATTTAGCTTCAAGTAGTCTCACCTGAATAGAAACTAGGGGATTTACCAGCAAGTAAAATGGTGTTTGTCAAATGAGAGCAGCCAGTGGCAGGCTTACCAATGGGTCTCTAGCAATGGTTTGATCCCAGGTGTCTCCTGAGACCATCATTCAGTTGTATGTGTAGACAGCTACAGTTACTGTGAAAATTATCCAAGGACCATATGGTTAAGGACCATACAATTACTGTGTGGCAACAGTGGGCAGAAATGAGGAACATTTCTGTGGCCTCAGTCAGTAATATGACAAGTTTAATTTTGGGGATTTCAGCAAAATGACAGCAAATCCATCATAGTAAGAAGATTCTGAACAGCTTAAATGGTTTGTTGGAATAAGCAGCCCATAAGAAGATGGAAGGTGATGAATTATTTTCTTGTTTTCAGCCTCACCCAAGGGGAAACATTCAGTTATTTCACAAATTGCAGTACTGTGCAACAATTACAAGAGTATAAAGCAAAATTAATATTAAAAATGAAAAGGAAAATAATTTTTGTTGCAACATTTTGCTAGGAATAATTGGAAGAAATGTATGTTTAAAACAACAGCTGTGAACAAGTGTCACAGACATATTTTATGAAAAATCCTTTTGCCAGGATCTTTTCTCCTGAGAAGCTGGGAAGCTTCAGCTGCTCCATGTTTTGCTGATTCGGAACGTGATTTGGAGAACTGTTTACCCAGCATGTGAAATTGTTTTTACTTGACGACCAATGACAGCCACCTGTGTCGAGGCTGTGAGCAGTCACAAGATTTTGTTATTCATTCCTTCCTTTCCTGTCTGATGAATCCTTTCTCTCTATGCTTTTTAGTATAGTTTTAGTATAACATTTTAATATAATAAAATATGATAATATAATAAATCAGCCTTCTGAAACATGGAGTGAAGATTCTCATCTCTTCCCTTGTCCTGGGACTCTCAAACACAACCACATTCCAAAGCAGCAAAACATGGAGAAGCTGAAGCTTCCCAGCTTCTCAGGAGAAAAGATCCTGGCAAAAGGATTTTTCATAAAATATATCTGTGACAAACAAGCTGCTTTTATGGCAAGTTACTCTAGACCTGCAAAAGATGGATTTTTTTTTTTTAATTTAGTCTATTTAAATTTGTTTAGAACAAGAAGATTCTTACAATTTACTTCATGAATTTCTAAAAATAAATTCTACATGTACTAATGTTAGTAAACAGCAGTTATATTGTCTCTTTTAATCCTTAATACATATTTTCATTTAACTAAGCCTGTGGTGCTGCAAAATCTTCCTAATACCTCCTTTCTCCTCAAAGCTAGGTTTATAGGCAATGGTCAGGAGTCACGTATTTGACATCTGCCACAAATCTGTCAGTGTTAAATGAGTGTAGAGCTTTCATCAGTTTGCTATTTACTACATTGGTGTGATGTGCTGAAACAGAAGACATCATCCAGCACGTGACCACTGAACTGATTTATACCAGTTTGTGGTCAGGCCCTGTGTGGGCTTTTCCCATTTCTTTGCATTCCATTCTTCCTGAATTTTCATTTTCAGTAAAGAGTGAACTGGCCTTTTCACTATTTTGCTGGACTCTTGCATACTGCAGTAGTTTAATCACATAGTTTAATGTGAAAGGTAAGACTTAAGGCCGTTCATTCACAAGTCATATTCACAGAGGGAAAGTAATGTATTTCAAGGGTGAGAAGGATCATGTGCTATACAATTTTCTGCCAAGTTATCCTCTCCTCTTTCTTGCAAGCTTAATCTAAACCCCACTGAAATAAACCATATAGGGTTATGGGTATAACCCATTTAGAGTATTTTAAGGAAATTTAGAAGAAAACACACAATTAACAAATCATAAAATTTTAAAGAAATGAGGTTTTATATAATATTACCCTTTGCACATCAGCTCACAAGAGATTTTTGTATTATGCTTTGAACCTGTTGGCTGGTTTCATTCAAAGTAAATATGATCTGAAAAGTTTCATAGAAATCAGTAGAAAGGAACTCTCAATTAGTACCCCATGAAAAGAAAGGCTACACCACAAAACAAGAGTTCTCTGTCCTGTTACATCAATTACAGAGATAGCCCAAACTCAACATCACATCACCAGATTCACACACAGGGGCAGCTCATTCTGCAAATTGCTAAGGATCACAGAAGACCAGTGGGAATAGGAATAACTGGTTATGAGAGAAATTTTTGATGGAAAAATCACAGAAAACAAGTTTCCTTTACCTTGGTTCTCTCAAAACAATTTGATTTTTTTATTCATAATGGCCACTCAGAATCATGAACAAGTTTTTCAAGCTTTTTTCTCAGAAAAGTTGACACCCAACTTTATCAATATTTCAGTGGGATTCCTCACAGTGAGAAGCACAAGTCTTTGTGGACTGAGGCTGTAATCTATTAAATCTTTGTGTAAATATTTTGTCAAGTTCAAAGGGTAGTGCTGTGACATGGCCCTGCTGGTGAGCAGTGGGCTATGGAAGGAGCCAGTTTTTAGTGGTCTGAAGACTATACTGGGCTCCAGCTATACACCCACCCTCCTTCCCCTGGAAATGATGATGCTACAGCACAACACTCTATCTGTTCACTACATGTGTACAGTGTGTTGGAGATGAATGTTGTTTACTGCTCCATCTTTTTATTTAAGAAGGCTTAGGCACTTGAAAATACAGCACAAGGAATATTAGAATATATTCAGCATAAGTTTACAGCTTCACACTGATAGACTCCTAAATAAAGCAGCCCTTGGTGGAATGATTAAGTTCTTAGTAGGTACTATCGTGTCACTTTCACAGAACTTGACAACTTCCCTAAATGGGAAGTCAGCTGGTTTTCTTGTTCTTGAAAAAAGAATCCTCATTCTGTGAACATTTAACTGATTCTTAGCCTTCTTATGTTTTCCAACACATCATTTTGCAATCAATTATGTTAATAAAGGAAAAGCCCCATTGAAAGTTATAGTTAAGGTCTTCACTGTAATCAGAGTACGTTTTTTTTCTATAAAGGTGACTGTCTGGACTGAAGTTGCTGTGTTTGTGAATTGACAGAAAAGTGATACCTGCTTACAGAAGCCACAGAAAACAATGACCCTGGTTTCTTGCCAGTTATTTGGAAGAGAAGACCAAAACTCCCATGCATCAGGCTCATCTTTATGTATAAGCATTCCAAATGAAATTAATGTCTGAAAAAAAGAGAACAAACTGAAGGCAAAAGAAGCCAGTTAATGAGTCAACACCTTTGTTAAAAGGAGAGTTTTTACAGTGTCAGAGGTGCCGGATCTCTGCTGTTCCAGCACCTCCAGGGGGTAGGCTATTAACAGAAACGAGATTTTAGCTGCCAAGTAATTCTATTTCTGATTTGGTCTTAAGGTAATTAAAGCTTTCATTATTAGCTCAGTTGGTTAGAACATGGTGCTAATAACACCAAGGTCATGGCTTTAATCCCTATATGAACCATTCACCTGAGAGCTGGACTCGATGACCCTTGTGAGTCTTGTCCTACTCAGAGTATTCTGTGAAATAAAATGCCCCTCTGGAAATGTTTCTCACAGAAAAAGGTGAAATAGCTGTGCAGAATGAAACCTCCCTTAAGGTCTTTTAGCAGGAGTATCTCACTTTTCCCTATAAAATGAAATCTAAATTTACCTACACTACCAAAAATCAAACTGACAACGAAGGAGAGAGCAGGTGTACTCATGAAATCATTGTAGGAGAGTTTACTGAACATTTAGCCCTTCAGCACATAGAAAAGAACTCTACACTGGCAGATTTCTATTTGCTAAGGTTAAAATTTCATTCTGTTGAAGTGACTGGATTTAAAACTGCATGCCAAAAGAATCAGTTTAATCATTACCACTACTGAAGAGGATAAACAAAAAAAAAAAAAAAACAAAAAAAAAAAAAAAAAAACAAAAACAAAAAACAAACAAACAAAAAAAAAAAAAACAAAACCAAAAAACAAAAAAAAAAAAAAAAAAAACCCCCAAAAAAACAAAAAAAAAAACAAAAAAAAAAAAAAACCCCCCAAAACCTGAGTACTTCAGAATGACAGGTTTCTGAGGAAATCTGATCATCAAAACCATATTGCAACAGCAATAAGTAATAAAATACCAACTTCACCTGAAGCCCAAACATAAGGATCCAGATACACACTTCTTGTTTTACCCCATTTAATTAGTTATACATTCCCCAGTCTCCATTTTGTATTCAATGCAGAGCTGGAACTGGTAGCTAGAAATAGTATGAAAGAAGTTAATACACTGGCAATAGCAACAAATTGTATAAATTCAATCTGTTAATTTAATTTTTTGTGGTTTGAATTATTGCGACTTACAAACCCATAATCTATTGCAGAAGGTGAATTTTTCATAAAGTGACCTGAAGAATGAAAATGACAAAATACTTTCAACTTCTTCCAAAGTAATAGTCAGGAATAAGTTCAAGTACTAATTGGTACTGCTGCATAACAGAATTCACAATATGATCACAGCCACTGTCTTTAGAAGTGAGTGGGAAGTGAATAAGAACAAAGAAGGGAGCTTTTGGAGAGCTCAATGGGCAAGTTAAAATCCAGCATTAAGGGGGAGGTATGCATATGAGATTGGGATAAGTAGAAGCTGCCAGAGGAAAATCCTACTTTCTATTGTGCTCCTTATTTTAGATGAGAAATCAAGCAAAACTAAGGCTGCTGCACATGTTCGCTGCAAGATCTGGCTGTGCTAACAGAAGCAGTTGTCTTCAGCTCACCACCACTAATATTTTTTGAGCAGTTTACTGTTCTTTCTAATCTGTTCCTGAGCCACTTATACTCCTGTCAAGGTGAGCCGGACTATCTTGACCAGTAACCCTTTTCTGACCTTCCTTGTTGCAGTAAGCTCCAGGTAGGAAAGGGAAAATTCTGCAAGTAGCTTTGGTAAGAGCTGGGGTGGAACAAGGTCTGGCAGCAGACCTGCCGTGTCCTTTTGGCTGACACAGCCTGGAGCTGGAGAAAGAGTGTTCATTGTCTGGTTCTTCAGAACGGGTGGTGACTTCCCTGACTGCCATTTGGCACAATTTGATAGGCTAAAGATTCATAAAGCACCAGCCCTTAATTGTAGAAAAAGTGGTGTAAGTGCTTTACAAAAGAGAAATCCTTGTCCAAAGCTGTATACCACAGATCTTTAGTTAGGCCAAAGTGTTCTATGACTATAACTGGCAATAAAAACCCCAAACCAACAAAAAAAATTACACCAAATGCAAAATTGTGTATAATTTGACTAGCAGAAAGTTGTAACAGCCTTCTGCCTAAATATACAGTTCGTATTGCTTATATATGTCAGATGCAAGGCCAGTAGCTGTTAGCAAATATCTAAGGAAAGAGAAATTACAAACTGCAATAAAAGGGTCAGAAGAAATCATAGAATCAAATTGTATTTGAAACAACCTTAAAGATTATCTAGTTCCTACTCCCCCTGCCATGGCCAGGGACACTCTTTGCTAAACCAAGCTGTTCAGAGTCACATCCAACCTGGCCTTGGAACACTTTCAGTGTCAGGACATCCACAACTTCTCAAATCAACCTGTTCCAGTTCCTTACCACCCTCGCAATAAAGAATTTCTTCCTAGTATCTAACCTAAACCTGCTCTCCTTCAGTTTAAGCCTATTTCCCCTTGTCCTATCACTACATGCCCTGTAAAAAGTCCCTGTCCAGCTTTCTTGCAAGCTCCCTTTTGGTACGGGAAGGCTTCAATTAAGTCACAACCCCTTCCCCCATCTTCTCTTCTTCAGCTTTTATGCTGCTTGTTCCATCATCATCAACACAGATGAAAGACCAGTCACTGTGCTGGTCTGGGTGACATGCTGAAATGCACCTTCAAGTTACAGCACACTGCATAACAGCACCTACTGCTTGGAAGCCCCCAGAGAGCAGATTGTTGTCATTTGACACATGGTTCCAGGGAGGTGAATGAATCACCACCAGCCAAGTAAAAAGGCAGAGCAATGATTAGGCTTTGGAATTGCCTGACTGGGAACTTAATGAGAAGCACACTTAAATGTCTCTTTCCTTGAAAAATGACCACATTGTTTCCAGGGCTGCACTGCAATGCATTTTAAAAGATGCATCCGACATGGGACATCTCTCAGCAGGGTATAGTTACAACCCCAAATAATGTCACCTTCTCTGTAATCCCTTTGGACAACCGTGCTGGTGAAAATGTCCCTATCTGATCCAGCGTGGCCGCTGTGAAGGCTTGCTGACAAAGGTGGCAACATGACCAGGATGCATCCCAGTGGTCTTGTTTTAGGGTTGCTGCTGGCTGTGGGAGGAAGGAAGTACCCCCTGCAAAGGAAATTCTAATACTCTGACTGGAATAAACAAATCAAGACATAAAGATTAACTCACCTGACCAAGTGTCCTGGTTTAGGGCAAGTTTGGGAGATAACCCCCAAAGGGGCTTCTCTAGGAAAGCAGATTCAATTGCCCCTCCCCCCCAACCGGTTCGGGAGAAAATATCTCCTTGGAGAAAAAGTGGAAAGAAACCTGTTTATTAAACAATAGAACCCAAACAATATTAAACAATAAAACTTCTCACTGCTCCAAAAAAAAACCAAATTCAGAACAGTCCCCTCCCCGGGTTGCAGCTCGTCTCACTCAGTTTCTGATCAGTCTCTCTGGTGCTGGAAATGCCGCGGCCCAGGCCTGGCCAAGGGGCCTCAGGTGGAGCTGCCGGTGCTCTTCTGGGTGTTCAGTCCAGAGCAGGCTTGAACAGATCCAAGAAAAAGGAAAAAAATCACAGTCCAGGGAACTTCTTTGCCTCAGCTAGCTAAAACTAACTAAAAGCAAAAAAAGGGGAAAAGAGGAGCTCTGTCCTGCTGTCTCTACGTCCACAGACAACACAGTCCAGGAGCAGGAATGTGGAGGAGTGAGTGCAGTCTGAAAACAAACTGCGCGCTTCTTCCCTCCCCTCTTCACTCTCTGGAAGAGTCTTAAAGGTGTAAAACTTATTATTCAGTATAAACAGGACAAGACAATTGGGGATAAAAGCATCATATAGTCAACCCAGGACACCAAGCTATGAAATTGTTATTTTCATTGGATAAATTAAAGAACTCAGTGATTAATATAGGCCTTAAAATTATTTACTTCAGTCCTCTGAGTAACACAGGTCAATGGACATCCATTATTTAATTTGCTTCAAGTCCAATAGATGTTGCTGAATTAAAGCACGCCAACCAAATTAAAAAAATTATGTTGATTTAATTCTTTTTAGTGATGAGCAACCCTTGATAGATTATTTCAAGAGTTAATATGTACACAGATAACTAATGAGAGCATTATTTATGGTCTGAATTGGTTTAGCTTCATCTTCCAGTCACTGAATCTCATTATAACTTCAACATCCAGATTTGGCATTTACAAATTTTGATCAAGGGGGCTTTAATCTTTGATCATTTAAATAGAACAAGCTTCTAGAATGATTAAGCAATCTATTAAAAGTTTTTAGTTTTAATCTATAACTTATTTGAATCTTTATTTGCTTGGAAGCAGTATTCTAGTAGTTGTTCTACCAGCAACCTATAGGGAAATACTATGAAAGTATTGCATCTCTTTTCTAGTCCCGTGTTTGTACAAAAAGACTACCAGAATGTTTTCCAAATTTCTTTCTACATTTCTTTTCCCTGAACACGATTGTGGGGGTATGTTCTTTGTGCCTAAAGTCATAGTCTTAGTTATGACTAGGGTAGATGAGCACCCTTTTCTGTGATCAAACTCTTGATCTCCCACTAAATCACTGTGTGACTACTCCTGCATGCCCCTGGCATCTCCATTGGACTCATAGGTAGGTGTTAAGCCCCTTCACAGAAACACAGTTTTTAATTGAGATGCTGTAGCTGAGAAGTAATAGATTTTTAAAGAACTCTTTAACTGTAATTTTCTTTGTTACTTCTGCTCAGTCTGTTTCTGAAGGACAAGACAGCAAACTTAAAACCTTATTGAAGGACCTTTGGTCTTATTTATCTACATGCAAATAGGCTGTAGAATGTAAGCATTTTAAAAGAAAATACTTTTTGTATATGCACATATTTTTTAATAAAGTTATTCAACTACAGTTGTTAATACTTTTGTATTGTCAACACTTTTGGCCAAGAAAACATGACATAGCTATTCTGTTAAAAGGGAGAGTTGTTTTAAAAAACTTTCTCTTGTAACATACTAACTGAAATTGTTAGGAGGTTTTTGGGCTTTTGGTTTTTTTCCCATAAAAGCAGCTCATAGACAGATGCTAGGTTAATGGAGCTGAAGAAATGACAAAAATAAGTGTGATGTGATGTTGCCAGCTCCATACCAAAATATCTGAGCAGGAATGCTATATGAGCAGCTAGGGAGGGATGAAAACCTGTGAGGCAGACAACTGGTCCCAGTGCAGTATGAATCTTGTTCAGAAGCCTCTAGGCAGGAATAGAGGGACATTAAGACAGAAATCACAACTAAATTGACAGTAAGACAATAAGGTGGGTCATGAGGGTCTTCATCTGACCAACACCAGGTTTCCATAGGCTCACATGGATGTCAGCCTTCTACAGTGCAGCAGCCACTCCACAGAAAACCATTCATCCTGGAATGAACCAGTTTTAGCTGTGGCTGAAAAGTGATCTCTCAACAGAAGGGACAGCTAATCTGTTACTGCAAACACATCCTAATTTGTCCCTTTGCAGTGTCAGCAGCTGTTTGCCCAGGAAGAAGGCGTTGGGAGTGTGCTCACATGTGCACGGGGAGGGCACTGACAACGATCAGTGTCATCAAGTTTGTCTAATAAATACTCCTGTCATGTCTACTCCAGTCTTCCATTTTGCAATATCCTTAGGCTCAATTCTCAAATCCCTCTCACCTCACTTCAGTGCCCCTCCTCCCTCTCTCCGACTATTGCAAAGACTTCCTCAACCTCTTTTCTCTTCCCTATCAAAATGAAACTCCAGTCTGTACCTCTTTCTCTTCCCCATTCCCAAATCTCTCTTCTGCCAAACTACCAAACCTTTCTCTTACAAGGTCCTTTATCCAAAATCATGAGATCCATCCCTCAGCATGTTCCTGCCTCTGTATTTTAATCCTTCTGGCTGATATTCCTTTCCTGTGGTTTGGCTTGTTCACACTTGACAGGTCATGTTTCCATAAGAGTACTTCAAAAGATGGAGAGAGAGTGGCTTAAAGATTGACTTCTCAGAGACAATGACAGCTCAGTTAGTAGCATGTTTGTTTTCCTGCTGACAGGAGAACAGCTTGAGATGGTTTGAAGGGAATCCTTTTCAGTTAAATCTTGTGTGTTCTAAAATTAATGCATAAAAGATCTCTTTCTTTACACGAAGAACAAAATTTAAGCTAGACAACAAGAGAGGCCTTACTTATTTCTTTCTTAGTGTTTTTCAGCAGTTATGTTTCTCCAGGGCCTGGCAACTCTGGAGAAACAAATGGCTTGATGCCTTAGCTGATTTTAGCCCAGACCTCTTACCAGGTGCACTGCACAATGGCAAAAAGCTATTTCAGCAGAAATGTCTAAATGCAGGAAGATATATGGAATTGAGCCCGTGCATGTCCATAATCATAAAAACATTTATGTGCCCAGTTTTATGAGCTACTCTGCAATGGTATCATTAAGCACCATCTGAGTACTGTGAAGGCTGTGCCACAGACAATGTAAATCACTATCTAAATCACACTTTTCAAAACTGCCTTGTTGGAACCCAGGACATCTCTCTGGATTCTCAGTGTTATAGTGTTTAGTAATTGTATGGTCTTTTATGTGTTATTAATTATGTATTATCTAATTCATTCCTAATTACTGTTATCTTACATTTCTCTATGTAACATTACAAAACAAAACCAAAACCCATTATTCATCTCCAAGATTTTGAGAAAATCCTTCAGTCCCTGCAAAGATGTAAAATTTGTTTGTGTTTTAACAGATACAAATCCAAATAAATTTCAATGAAAAATGTGAAACTCTATCGAGAAAAAGAAAGTGCTAACCATTCAACAAACAAAAAAACCACACAGATGTAGACTATGCAAAAATTCCAAGCCTTAAGCTTCACCCCAAAAAAATTGTAATCTTTGAGCTTTTTCATAAATGTAAAAATCAGTAATATACAGTTTTTATTAGATGATAGTTTTTTACATTTTAATAAAACTTATAATTCTTCTACTCCTTTTACCATACATTTTTCAGTATATACAACAAATCTTAAATAAAACTACCAAAGAAATGTTTTTGTAACAAAGAGAAAGGGGAGATATTGGAACCCAGGACATCTCTCTGGATGCCCTAGACTGCCTGACACAGAGGACAGAAAATACACCCTCTGAAATCCAAGGACATTTTGGATTGGAGAGTATATGAAATACAAGTATTTCTGTGTATGAAAACCAGTGTCAGCATTTGAGGACAGAGGTAGTGAGCAGAGCCCAGAGAATGTGGCAGGGTCAGGCAAGCATCTCGGTTCAGCACATTACAAGACACTGCAGAGGAGAAACATGGGGAAGAAAGGAGAATGTTGACAAAAGGACTCTATAAAAAAAAAACAAAACCAAATCCTCATATGTATTTTGGGCATAAATAATATCAATTTAAAATATATAAACAATACTTATTGGGGACAGTCTCATTGCAGAAATTTGTAGCATTCATTTTCTCTGTTTCTAATGGAGAAGAAATTGCCCACATTAAACCTGCCAAAAACAAGTGCAAAATTATTTTAGAACAGAAAGTTCACACCCTTATCAATGTTGCACTTTGATGCCTTGTTACTTAATCTTGCTTTCATACTATAGTTAAAAACTGAGTTTATGCTCACTGATCTGTCTAAAAGGAGCCTCAATTTTCAGTTTCTTTGTTGTAATTCAGTAATTGTGCAAAATAAGAATATTGTGAAATATTTATTTATGAAGGTTGGAGAACTGCTTAGGTTCTGTGAAAGCACTATTTGCCAGCTACTTATTTTTCTACTATGGGTTTCCCGAATACTTCTTAGCTGTTTTCTTTACTGTATGCATTAGTTCATTTTAATAAGTATATTTTAAATTAGGCATCAGCTATATATTAGAGGGTTGCTTTGACACAAAGGCATGGTTGGTCCCACCTAAATGAAAAATGCTTTCAGTTCTTTTCAACACTGCAGCATCTTTGTTGAATGTATGTATGCAGTTATCAATTGACATTATAGAGTTTTTCTTAAGCTGAGCCATGGGTGTACACCTAGTGTGTGGAAGAACAAGCAGCCCTGAGCTTTTGATTTCTCTGATTTGAACACATCCTTCAGGCAACTTATCTATAAAACAGAACAAAGTGCACTTTGAATTTTTACCTTATTGAGGAAAATTCTGTTGGAGAAAAATGTCACAAATGTTCAGAGGTTGGCTGTGCCTTTAGGCAACTGGTAAGCAGAGGAGAAAAGGAGAAAAGAAATCCTACAAATCTTCAGAAAGGATGTTTGTGATGCATAGCTCAGCATCATACTGTATACTCCCAGTTTCCCCCTAGTCAATGGAAAATAAACATGTTTTCTAGGGAACATTTCTTGACAGCTGAGCTCTGTGTGATCTGGGACCCAAAGGACATCAATGACATCACCATCTTCTAGGCCCATAGCTGTCCTGATGACTTGGCTGCTGGGAGCAGGGGCTCAGCACTGAGAAGGCACTGCTGCAGTCAGGGTAGGTCAGCATCACACAGGGCAGGGAGCCATGCTGGCTGCAGGTCCTGCAGCCCTGCAAAGGACAAGCATGCCTTTGGAAGCAGTTGGGCTCCTTGGCAATTGCACAGTCTGCTGCACAAGATCTGAGGCAAGGCAGTACCAGTGAGGTTTGATTACAGGGCCAGGAATCCGTGTGTGCCTGCCAAAGCCTGGGAGCCAGCTAGCCAGGGTTGTTTGCTTCTGGGTTATCAGCCCCATGCATCCCCATGTCTCTCAGAAGCAGCCCAAGAAGGGTTGCTATCACAGAATAAATGTGATACTGGCAGGAAGGTTCAACACAGGTCACAGCCTGCACATCAGTTTGCATTGAAAACATGCTGGCTACTCCTTCAGTGAGCTCTGTCAGCCTGCCCATTACAGAAGGGGAACAATTGTATTTGCAGAGAGGAGAAACCTCTGCATAGACTCCCATCTACCATGGCAGATGTGATCTCTGCTTTTCCCTCATGTGTTTTCATGATCTCTGAGTGCCACACCAGGCAATGATTCACCACATCTGCCACTGCATCCTGTCAATTCATCTTCCTGAATGATCACTTCAGGTCTGAGGGTGCATTTTTGACCCCAAGTGCAGAATATTCTGCATTTTTTGTGGTTTTTTTTTTCCCCCCTCTGCTCTCCACAAATAATCTAGCATCACATTAGGGGGGAAAAAGAGACTCTTCACATGGGTGTTGTAGGGGACAGAGCAACCTCTGTGTAAAGATGAAAATATCAGAGGGGTATTGAAGGCAGCACAGGAGCAGAACATCTGAACAAGTTTGAAGAATAGAAAGAGAGGTCCCTCTTACCACCCTCTCTCAGGACTTTGGGATTTCAGTCCATTTCTGAAACAGTTCATTGATCATCTGCTTTACTAAGGCAAATTGAGAGACAGAATGAAGATAAATGTCTCCTGCATCCAGCACTCCAGATAGCTGTTGACCTGTGGTGGCAGCCCACAGCCACTGAGTACCCCCAGCAGCCCACCATGGCTGCTCAGACTGGCTGGAAGTATATGAAAACACATCAGCTGCAGAGCTAATGGAGTTGGCACTTCATCAGCTGCCTAGAATTCTCCATGCTCTCATCAAGGACAGCTTGAAGCAGCAGCTGGTTCTTAATCTACTTAGACCATTAGAGACAGAACAAGGAAGCAGCCTAGCATTGTGGAAGTAAAAAGCTCCTACTCTGATGTAGGAGGTAAAAAATTAGCTCATTCTCTCTCACTTTCTCTCTATACACACTCCTTTCTGCCTTAAGTAAAGAGTACTTCTGTGGAGAGGGGTTATATATAATCTATAACAATGGAAATGGATATCCACCATGGCTCCATCCTGCTGGGCTCCAGCCTTGTGGCCATCAGGGCCCCAGGAGACCCTGCTTGGCTTTGTGGGAGATGCAGACAGTCACAGCACATGCAGATGCCTGCATAGTGCTCAGCATTTGTGCCCCACTGTGGAACAGGTCCAACATCAGCAGCGTGCCTGAACCACTGGCTTCTGATCAGCCTTTTGTAATGTCAAGGGGCTTTTATTGTCCCATAACCCCTGCACATATGCACTGAGGCAATGTACAGAGGCAGATTCACTGCTGAATTCTTGACTGGGAAGGAAACAGGTCCTGTTAATATTTCTTTTTCCACATATCTGTTTACTTTCTTTAATTAAAATAGGGGATTACTCGCAAAAAACTATTGCAGCAGCTCCAAATAAAGCAAAATAAACTCCTTCAGAATTTAAGGCTTGCAGGAAGGCAACAGTCTAATTCACCACACATTCACAGTCTGAACTCCTGCATAGATGCATATCGTTCAACTGCTCCAGGGGCTTTTCTAACAAAGTGAAGTGGGGACTAGCATCCAGCTCCTGGAAGCAGTGTTCCTGGGGGATTACACGGGCTGTGCTCCCACGGGAAGGTATGACTAGGCTGGATCCCTGGGTGCAATTTTAGTTACACAGCTCTTTCTCCACCCTGTGGCTGTGTTTGGCTTTACAGACTCTTCCTGAGCAGCCAGGGACCTGTGGCAGGGTTTTCACCTGCCTTTTCCAGGGCTGTAGGGCCAACTGTGTTGCTTGGTTGCAGCTGCTCCTCCATCTGGGGTAGGAGGTGTTCACAGGTATAGGTCAGGGAATGTGTTGGAGGTCTCATCCTCAGTTTTGATGTCCATGTCTGGTTTGAGGCAGGTATGAGTTTTGCCTGACAGGGAGACACAACACCAGGCAGTGGCACAGGGTCTGTCAAGCCCGGGATGGCCTGGGGACGAGCAATCTTATGCTGCTTAAAGGCTGATGTAACGTTACCTGGGAAAGGCTGGCCTGTAAAAAGGATTTTATGATTTCTTGCTTTAGTTCCTGGTCTTCAAATTTACAACTTTTTATGGTCCAAGAGCAGCCTGCAAGAAATACTACAACAAATCCCCATAATTATAATTCCTCTACTATTCTTATCCACTGACAGGTTAAATGTCTGATTTGTAATTACTACAAATAAGGTCAAGAACAGGGTAGGACTGACGTCTATAATAAAAGCTCCATGATAAAAAATTCAGTAGCTTCCTAGTAGAAGACCAGTGTTGACCCTGTAGAAGTCAGTAATTAAGACTGAAACTCTCCTGAGGACTGAATTGCCAAGGAAACTCACCTAAGTTTCAGTGCTCAGACATTTACTTTCAGTGCTCAGAAAGGGTTTAGGTGCTTGTTCCGACAATAATTTTACTAAAAAGACATGTCTTTCTGTGTCTCACTTGCTAACGATTAAAACATCAGAATGGCATTACAATACATCACAGCAAGAGAAGTTAAAGGGTAAATAAATTAATGAGATTTTGTCTTCTGGACGAGAACTTGGCCACAGCATTCTGTGTATAAAGATCCAACACATTTGGAACAACCTTTCACGGGGTTTGTCACTCTTTGGCAAATTCTCCTTGAAGAAAGAGCGTGTGGCCGTGACTCCACAGCCGCAAGTCCGAGCCGAGAGAGCCTGCGAAGAGCCTGGTCCGCACGCACCGGCCCCGGCACCGCGGAGCCCGGGTCACTTCTGAAGAGCTCAGCTGCCCTCCCAGCTCTCCCTGTTCTCCTTTTTATTTATTATTGGTTTGAAACCACGCAAACATACATAACCCTCCCCACATTTTCTGCGACAAAAAACCCCCAAGCCCTGCAACTTCCCCGTGCCGCCCTCGGGCGGGGCGCGGCGCTGGCTCCGGGCCGCCCCTGCCCGCCCGTCGCTGCGGCTCTGCTGCCACCTGCCGCGGGCACCGGCACCGGCACCGGGACCAGCACCCGGACCGGGACCGCCTGGCTGTGCGCCGGGGGGCACGGGCACACAGTACTGGAACCGGGCAGGATCCGTCTTGCCCGCTCTCCTCCCTGTCTCAGCGCCTTTCCCAACCCGGCAGAAGGCCACGGCCGTGTCACCGGAGGGCCAAAACCCGCTGGGTTTGAAGCTCGGGGCTCCTGAAGCCTCCGCCCGCTTTCCGCAGCGATGCTGGTGCGTACGCGAGGTGCGGCTCGGCCGAGTGCGGAGATGACGCTCCCGCTGCGGGTTTGAGCGTAAATCCTGGTTACAATGGCAGGGAACGGAGCATCACCCCCGGAACAGGAGCAAACAGCAGGATGTTGGCTACCGCTCCCGAAATGACAACAACCCCAGACGGGGAAGCAGGGACATTGTTCCTTACTGGTACACAGGGCTCACCATCACCCTCATCACAGTGGGACGGCCAAGTCAGAGCCCCAGACCGAGGTGTTCCCAGCTGCCGCACGTCCCGCCCGTGTCTCCGCCCCTGTCACCCACCTCCTCCCAGCTGCGGGACCCCCGAGCCCCGCTGGGGACAGGCCTCTGCCACCCGCGTCCTGCCCTCTGCCAGCGCCCTGAACAGCCGTGGCTGCTCCCTTCCACCGGGTCAGCGAGAGCCCGATGCTGGGAAGGATGCTTGGATGTTAATTCCAGGGAAACAGACAGCAGTGCTGCTGCCGTGAAATCAGAACCGACTCGGAAAGCACGGTGTCAGGGACACAGATATTTAGATAGATCTTGTCAAAAAGGGGCACAAAAGGGACACAGCTCCTCACCGGCAGAACGACTCCTCAGAGCAAATGGTAGCAGTGACACTGCTTCTTTGCCACACTTCCATACTTTCCAAGTGCATTAGTATTAACAAAAAATATTTTTTTTCCATTTAAATTTAACCCAGTGCTAGAAATCATTCAAGAATGAAAGATACAGTGGGACCTTCCCTTGCACAGAAATAGAGGAGAAGGTACAATAGCCAGAAGGCTGGTATGGGACAGGCATGGCACAAATCTGCAGAACTGAAATGACTGTTTTAATTAAATAAATAAGCTTTTTAAGCAAACAGCTACTTAAACATCTTTAGTGTTTATTTGTTCATAGAATTGAAATGAGATCTGAAGCTCCCAAGGAGTCCCTAAAATCTTGCCATTTATCTCATGTCCTTGAGGCTGCAGCATGCCCAGTGAGTGCCTGCCATTTCTGTGGGTTTAGCAGTGATGAATATAATGGCCCCAGCTTTCATTTATATTATAATACCATATTAATGTGAAGGGGCCATCAAGTGAATTCTGCTACTTTTCAAGATTTAGGAGCATAAAAAATAGCAAAGCAGGCAGACAGGAACATGGCAATTGTCTCCCTGATTTCTGAAAAGAAACATAAAATTGAGGAGAAGAAAAAGGTGGATTTGCTGAATTCTGATCATTATGCTTGAAGCAAGTACAATGCTGTATTTACTCAGAGCGTTTAAGGAGAGATGGTATCACTAGAGCATGTAATCCAGCCTCCTGCACATCACAAGCCATTAACATTCACTCAGTCATTCCTTTATCAGGCTTCATCATTTGAGTTTGACTAATGCTTATTTTCAGAAATCCAGTTATTGTGCTTTTGAAGGCCAAAGAAATTAATTTGCTGCTTTTAATAGCAGCTTGTTCCAGTGACTAATCTCAGTCTTAAAATGCAGGCCTTCTCGTGAGTTTGAAGCAGTCTAGCTTCCCCTTATGTGCTGCCTATTGTACCTTTCCTTGCTAGACTAAAAAACCTATTAATTCCCAGTACTTCCTCCCTGGAAAAGAGTGATACATTGAAATCAGATGACATTTTAGATTTTTGAGGTAGGAGTAGGGTGGGCTGGATGGGAATTTTTTTATAAACGAAACAGATTATTTTTGTGCTCACCTCTTAGACATTTTCTGAAGTTTCATGTAACTTTCATGATTCTAAATTTGGGTGTGTCTTTGAAAGACTATATATGGACAAGAAGTTCTACATCAAAAATATAAAATAAGATGGTTTTAAGCATAATTAGAGCTGAACTTATGTTCTTAGTTGTTTTACATGTAAATGTAACACCAGCTTCTTTGAAGTTGCTTTTTCTGTTCATAATTTTTTTTCATTCCATCACAATGTTCTGATTTCTAGGTATTGACATGACTTACACATCTGGACTATTTTAGATAAAATTATTAAGGGATTGAACAATTCACTGTGGAATGTCTTTTAAAAGTTTTTTTTTGGTTGCTCAGTTTTTTTCATTCTTTCTTAGGCAGAGAGCATTTACCCAGAGAAAGCAGTAGTAATATTAAAAGCAGCAGAGCAACTTTAATCCAACATGGTGCAAGAGAAGTCTACTAGAAGGAAA
Source organism: Onychostruthus taczanowskii (assembly GCF_017590055.1). Classification (NCBI taxonomy): domain Eukaryota; kingdom Metazoa; phylum Chordata; class Aves; order Passeriformes; family Passeridae; genus Onychostruthus; species Onychostruthus taczanowskii. The sequence continues at coordinate 14,544,150 of NW_024497629.1, read as the reverse complement.
CTGCTGTCAAAATGTTGTGGAAGATAACATCTACAGATGGAGAGGAATATCCTGTGCCCTCTCTACTCTCAACTAGGATGTGCCAAGTACCCTGGCTACTCCATTCTGACTGACTAGCTATGCCCCATCAGTTAGTATCAGGCTCTGGTAAATGATCCTTTACTAATGCTTTGAAAGTCCATTTGTAGTTAATAAAAGTAAATTTTGAACTAACCTGTGTCTTTTCTCTAGGTGGGTAAACACAGGAGATACTTCATGTTTCAAGAATAGGAACAGCAGTTTTTCCCATCCCCAAATATATTAAATGGTGTTACTTTTCTCATTAAAGAAAAGTTGCTGAGCATAGACTGAGCCCAGCCAGGTGCAAAGACGTCTTCAGTGAGTTTTCTGCTTGGCCATTGCCTATGGACCAGAGCAGGGAAGAGGGAAAATCAGTCTTGGAGAAGGTATTGTCTCGTGTCATCTTTCATGTTGAGACAGTTCATCCGGATATTTATGACGAATTTTCACTTTCAAATTGTACTTTTCTCTTTCCATCTGAAACTAATAGCGCTCCTCTTCACCAGTATACAGAAATATGTATTTCTTCCTGTTTCCTGAAACATACCTTTCCTAAACCCTGGCTCTTTTCCTGTTCCTCCTCTCCAAGCTTCCTACCCTCCTTCTCAGTATGAGCTAGATTTCTTCCTCAATAACTTCTTGTTTCCTGAGCACTGGACAGGAAAAACAAACATCCCTGGAGGTACTTCCTACCTTTTAGTTAGCAAAATCTTCTCAGCCCAGTCTCTTCAAAGCTGGAAGAAACAGGTAGAGGGAAAAACCTGGTCTTCTATCCTGTCCTTTACTGGGCTCTTCATGATTGCTGTGACCTGAAGCTCCCAAAATCCCTCCAGCTTGAGCTGCCATGCACAAAGTTTTGTTTTGGTTTTTTTGTTGTTTGTTTGTCTGTTTGGGTTTTTTTAATTGTTTTTGTTTGTTTGTTTGTTTTGGTGTTTTTGTTTTGGTTTGGGGTTTTTTTGTTTGTTTGTTTTTTTGTGTTTTTTTTCTCACAGGACTCTTGCAGATCTGAGCTTTACTCTAGACTTACCATGGAGTTCGTCAGTGCTATGATGATGGTGAAATGAGTATTACATTTTTTAAAATACAAATAAAATTAATTTTCTTCCTAGTCCCACTTATAGAAATGCATTCTTATGCCTACAAATGTTCTGCCAGAAAATTTCATGAGATGCTTGACCAATGGCATGGAAAATTTGAGACTGAAGTTCATTAATGACAAGTACTGGTGTAAAGGAATTTATCATCTATTCACATGTGCATGTGTTGGGAATACAGATGCAAACTGGTTGTGTTTAGTTATAGCAGATGAAGCCAAAGGGAAGAAATTAAATTAAAGTTTTTTGAATAGTGCAAGGAAACATTTATAGAACTATATGATAACATGATACCCCAAAAAACTCTCTGCAAAAGAGTGAATCATTACCATTGAAGAAAGTTCTTGAATTTGGTGCTAACATCGACTGCTAATATATCAGTTTAATGCCTTTTTTTGTAAGCTCTGTCTGCAGAAAAACATAGATTCCATTATTTCAGCAGCATACATTGATGTACCAGCACAGATGTACCAGCACAGTCTCAAATGTAGTTTCCTTTTCATCTCATTTTATAGGAGCCATAGTTCCCACTGCACCTACCCTGCAGGTGCAGTTATTTCCAATCATGTGGTGTAATGTATCTTGTCAGGCAATGGATGCTCAGTCTCAAAGGTTATGAAGACCTGAATTTTTTCCCCTGCATCACTGCAACATGCTGACAGCATCTGGAACAAAATCCCCATGGCAGAGGGACAAAGCTGGGGCCAAATATTTTTGGCTGGGAAGAAGCAGGTGCTGAAAATAGATCCAATGACTCCACAGTCTGATCACACTTTGCCTTTGAGAGAGCATTTCCACTCCAACCTACGCAGACACACTTCAGAAAGCATTATTCCCACATAGATCTGTTTGCTGTGATGGAGAGCTGTGATTCCAGAAAGAAAAATGTGTTACTGCCAATGAAACCCGTTCGGGAGTCTGCTGTCACTTTTGGGGAAGATGTGCTCGGATAGAGCAATGGGTGGCGGTATAAACTCCTGAAAGGAGGAGAGCTGTGCTCGGCGGCGCTGGTATAAACTCCTGAAAGGAGGAGAGCTGTGCTCGGCAGCGCTGGTATAAACTCCTGAAAGGAGGAGAGCTGTGCTCGGCGGCCCTGGTATAAACTCCTGAAAGGCGGAGAGCTGTGCTGGGCGGCGCTGGCTGAGCCTGTGCCGGCAGCGCCCGGCCCGGCTGCGGGCAGGGCACGGCAGAGCCCGCGGCAGTCCCGCTGCACGCTGCCTGCCTTGGAGAGACATCCAGCGGGGCAGGCTGGGAAGGTGTGATGTATGCCTCTCATTCCTCACACTTTCCAGACTAACAAAATGGGACTGTGAAAAGCTAAGAAGCTTTTTGTCCTGTTTGACGCAGCCAAAAGGAACTGAATAATTTAGTGCCTCCCCAGACTGTCCCTCCAGACAGTATTCAAAAGCATTCTCTAATCTATTTGTTTCTGTTTCCTTTTTGACAAAGAGGGGGAGAACTATATTGATACAAATTTTTTTATACAGGTTATACTTGTTTATTTAGTTAAATGTAAGAAACAGTGAGGTTCCTTCCAGAATAAGGTAAAGTGAAGCAAGAAGAGTCAAAGGGGTTTTGCCTTTAACCAGCAGTGTACAAGGAGGGAATTCCCAGTATCTGTTTAGAGCAAAAACAAGTAACATTATAACTTTGGAGATATCCAGAAAGGGGGGCACATCAGCAAAGAGAGCACAGTGATGTGGTGGGGGTTGAAAGGGCTGTCAGCTCCTCATATGGTTTCTGAAACCCAGATGTCCCTTGGGTAATGTAAGTTAGTGCAATGACAATTACAGCAAGTTAGATACTATTTTGGTCATAATAATCTTTAATTTTTAGCTACTGGAAGTGAACTTGTGACTGAAAAGCATCTATTGTTCATTCTTATCCATCGCTGACATCTCTCACCCACTTGCCCAGGAACAATTTCCCTCATATATTTTACCTTGAAAACTACCCCCTTTCATGAATTGACTGAGAGTTATCACTCATCTTATTCCTGAACTCACCTAACATTTTTCTTCACAGGTTAAAAATACAATATTGGCTTCACCGGAAGCCATTAATCTTTGTAAAAAAAAAGTCAGTAGTCCCAGTATAGCATCTGACACGAGATAACACAATGGATCATCAAAGAAGGTAATTACATATATTTCACTGGTGACAATAAAGATAAATAGTTAGCAGCTCATGGACCAGCTCTTCTGTTTTCCAGAAATGAAAAGTTGATCCCAGAAAGAAGCCAAGAAACGGTCACAATCTGTTATGTCTTACAAGGTAAATGCCATCAAAGTGAAACACATCACAGATGGTAAATGTGCCCCAGAGGCTTCCTGCAAGTCTGTCATGTGGCCATGAAATGCTGCTGCCTGCTCTTCAGGTCCTCCTGTGCACAAAACCCCTCCTCTCCTCGTATCATCTCCTTCTCCTGGGACACAGTGAATTCCAGGGAAAAGTTTGCAGCCCTGACTTACAACAGCATTTTTATTACGCTTACCTTACTTTGATATTTGGAGACGAGCAAGCTGGGAAATGACACACATGGAGAACCTCCCCTCCATGTGTGCTATCACAGCTGGCTTACATGTGGTCTTAAGTGACCCTTCTAACTGAATGGATAGAAATTCACGTTTATCTCCAGGTATTAGGCTTTTTTCCTTCTTCAATTACTAACTAAAGGTGTAAAATCTAACAGAGGGTCACAGCTTCTTACTTGTTATTTCAAATTCTCTGTCTCATTAAATAAGATGACAATAATATGTATTTTGGAAAGATTTGGGAAAATGAAGTGAATCTGAGTGGAGGATTAAAAAATCTTGAATTTGAATTCTTTATACACCAATTTGTCTCAAAACAGTAAAACCACCTCCTAACTGAGGCTGAAAAGATGAATTAGCTCATCTCATGCAGAATCTGTTTGCTTTCTGGCACAATATGCATGTATGTATTTGATTTGAGACTTGGCTGTAGAAACTGATATTAGTATGAATTAGCCCAAAAATACTCTTTTACAATGAAGGAGAATTATGGCAAAGTCATATTCCAAATCAGCTAAAGCAATCATGTATTTCTAATAAACAAAGAATAGAGAATATGGCATTGACACTGGTTTTGCTCTATAGGTTTTACCTTTCCTCAGTCTTTCTTTTCAGTTTCCTCCCTCTGTGATTTAGGCAAGCAAATGTTTTTATCATGAGACACAGACATGCACAAACCAAACAGAACATGATTTCTGGCCATTTAAAAATATTAAATATATATAAAATTTACAGTTGTTCCTCTTTTATTTCTGTATGGATAAATATATACATACGTATTATATTTACACATATACATATGTATATACATATATATACATACACACATATAAAGCCACATAAACTCACATAAATATATAAATATAAACATTCATAAAATTCTAAATACCAGATTGTTTAAAGATGTCAATGCTTCATAAATTTATAAATATTTTACAAAATTCACTTTGACATATTCAAACCCCAAAGCATAACATTCATCTGCTTCCCTTACTGTTCAGTCATGATTTATTTCCTATCTGGCAAAACTGATTTATCACCTCTCTTATGATTGGGATTATGTCACTTTTTAATACACTGAATCCTTGATTTTTACTAAAGCTAATTTCCTTTTAAGATTTGTCTGAAGCAGTCTATTGTAATATACTCCTGCAGGATCTGCATTCAAATTGATTTGTCATTATTTTCCATTCCATTAACCTAAGCCCTGTCCTCCTCAGACAGTTTAGTGCCAAGCTCTGCAGTGGGTGTGATGGTGCCCAGTTGCAAGGAGGAAGCCAAGCATGGCAATGACAGGTGCTGAGCCTTTCTGACAAGAAAACTGCTCTGTATTTTGGGTAGCTTTCACCTATGCAAGGGAGTTAGTGGGGTCACAAAGGATACAAGAGCCACACAACAACCATAAAGACTTTGGAAGAGATTCTGGCTAAGCAGGTTAATAATGTCCACTCCTGGTCAGGATCTGGGCTTCTGTTCAGGGGTAAAGGCTGAGATGATATTACTCTTTGTACAGCAGAAATTCTCTTTAGATTTTTTTCTTAATTGTAGCACCTCAAGTAGCCTAGTGCCTGATACTAATAAAAAGGGATATGGACCTCATACAGAAAAAAGAACATTGCTGACTCAGCTACTATCACCAGTTTCCTGTAATTCCCTTATTTAGTATTAAGGTGTTTTATTCAAGAGCAGCACATCTTTGTTCCTTTGTGAGCAGATAACCCCATAACACACACAGAAGGTGTGGAGACCTTGAGCACTCACCTCCCCCAATGCTGAGGCCAGCAGATGCTCTAGCCTCTTGTATCCATCTTCTTGGTCAGCTTCTCCTTCTGGAAAGAGCTGGGGAGCAGCACTGGCAGCTTTGGCGGGCGAATGCTTCTTTCACACCTGCAAATGGTCAGTTGCTTATAAAGACGATCATCTGCCAAGTGAGATGAGGGTACCAGTGGTGTAGCCACATCCCTTTCAGACCATGTGTGCAGCCAGGATGCTGGATGGTGGCTCCTGTGGTTCTTCAGGGAGTTCTGACATGTGGATCACGGCTGCAAAGCCACATAGGATACTTGTGCTACCTTGTCCTTGAGTTAAATAGTTAAACAAGGATTCACTACCCTTATCCAAAGAAACAAAAGCTAGACATTTCTGCTAATGATGCTAGTAACCTCCTTCCAGGGAATGGGGAAGCAATTTCATTAACAGCTCATAACAACTCATTTGATTGAAATAAATCAGGCTTTTTTTATTCATCTTCTAAACTCTGTTCACTTATGTCATGTTTTCTAAATATTTTGTAATCTCTGTTACTTTCTTTCAAAATTTCTCCACTACTTCTCAATTTCTCCAAAACAGGATTTAATACTCTAATCAAAACTCAACAGTATTGAACAAAGTGGAAAAGAACCTCTGTAGCACATGGGAAATGTCCCTACATCCCTAGTATCTGACTTGCTATTTTCTCAGTGACATCACTGAGTACTCAGCCAGTCAGTGATACTTTCAAGCATTATGAAATGTTTCTGCCTATCTCACTTGTTAACATTTTGTGTTTGACTGTTTGCTTGAGATCCAGAGGGCAATTTCTGCCATCTCAGACAGAATGTGGGTGGAAGTGGCTAAGTTGAAGATAGCAAGATTCAGAGAGTCTATATCCCACCATTGCCCAAACATGACAGTCTGGTTCCTAAACACAGGCAGACAAGCACACAAAAACCAGCCTGCCCGGTGTCCCAGACCTGCTGGGGTTCATACCTAGGACAAAGACAAACACCATGTCCACCCAGGTCTGTTAGAAGTCCTTAGACACTTGACATAGAGAAAAATGCAGTGCCCAAGGAGATTTCTTCTGAGCAGCCTGGATGGGGGAGGATGAGCCATGTCTCCATACAGCAGTTTGATTTTTATTGATCTGAAGACTTCTTCCCTCTATGGGTAATTTGTTTTACCTTGGCTTGCAATGTCAAACCCAATAATGTGTGCACGCTGCAATTTAAGATTGTGTATACATGGATGATTACACAGCATGATAATTTGTTAAGCCACACTAATTTAATGATATGCTAATACATTCAGTATTAGAGTTCTTCTTTTCTTAACAGCATGTGATTTAGCATGTGTTGATTTAGCATCAGGTCGACTCCCCTTTAGCTTGTGATCACATTTTCTTTGCTCTGCTTTTTCTCAAAAGAATATTCTGTCACATGAGATACAACATTTAGTACAGCATTCAATACAGCATTTTTTGTTTTTTCCTCACTGAATTACATCATACTAAATTTAGAAAGCATGCCTGTTTTCTTGGGATCACTGTGAATTTTGATCATATCTTCTGCAGAACCTGTAACTATTCCCAGGTCAATGAATATAATACTCCACATCAATGATGATTTTTAGTAAATTATCAAAGTTGTCAATGAAATTGCTGAATAGTACTGAGAGCAGGTTAGATTTTTCTCTTTCTCACTCTCCAAAAGACCTTCATATTTCACAAATGGGCAAACATATATGCTTATATAAAACAATATTTTTTGATGCATCAGTTTTAATTTTAGAAAAACTTCATTTAGAGAATATTTTATAGTTTTATATGAAAATGGTGCACTGGAACTGAATCAAAAGCCTCAATGAAATGAAGATCTATCACAGACTACTATTTTTTGCCTAATTCCTTAGGCCATTCATCTTGTTAAAGAGGAAAATTAAATTGGCTGACATAATAGGATGTTGGCACACCAGCACTGCCTAGTTTTTATCACTGTGTTATCCTCTAGCTACTTATAAATTGCTTGTTTAAAAAGTCACAGCAAAATTTGTGGAGGGATTGTGTTAGGGCTGCAATGGGTTATGTAAGGTACTTGTCTACATTTCAAAATTTTCACACTTCAGCTGTGCTGCTACAGTTAAAACAATAGCAGCCTTCCACAAACCCACTGTCAGTGTCAGTGCAGTTCAACTGGAATAAATATGTTAATTCCAGAGCATGTACTCTGCACCTGATTATTTGGTTCAGCAATCGAAATAAAATATGTCACATCTATGCCTCAGCTTTACTTGACCTTACCAGTTCATCAGCAACGCCTGTCCTCATTTATCCGGGTATGCCTACAATACTGCGCTGACATTCAGCCATCTGTGAAGCTGTTGTACAAGAAACAGCTTGCTTGTTAGTCCTGAGATCCTTTCCAGATTGCAGGAAGGATCAGCCTATTTTAGGGAACTCGTGAAGGCTAAGGGAAGCTAAGACGTTACTGGAATTTCGGCTAGAAGTGATCAAGTTGTGCTACACCAGCACAGAACTGCTGTAAGTGATGCTCCATGGCATAACATCCAGTGTTAGGATATAGACAAAAGCAACCACTAAGCTGCTCTAATGACCTCTCCCTAAATTTCATTCTCATTAAAACTGCTGACATATAGCTGGAAAATTTTGAGCCTTCCACAAGAGATATAAAAAATGAAAATTCCTTCATAGAAGCAATGAGCCATCACAGTATCAAATGTTGAATTTTATTGGTCTTACTGTCAAGACCTTTCACAGCCTCTTTGAACACCACCTGTCCGTGGTGTTCCTAGCACCAGCCATTAAACCAGGAGATGTCATCTTTCACCTCCAGGTGGCTCAGGATGCCAAAATTCATCATCTCTGTGTTAAATTTTCAAACAGACGTCTTTCTTGACTTTCTTGAACTCAGTCCCTTCTTGGGAAGACATCCCTGAGGGTATCTTCCACTTCATTATCCCCTCTTTTTCTGATGGCTGCAAAACAAATGACAGCTGATGGGATGCTGGGATGCTGCTCTTCATTTTAATTAATAGCATCTCACTTTTTTCCATCAGTTTCTCTCCTGTGTCTGCCTATCAGTTGTTTCTTATCTATTGGTTGGACTGTAAACTCTTCGTGGTAAGGGAAAATTTTCAGCCTGTAAATGTACAATGTTCAAAAATGTACAAGTGGTCCATAGCCAGAGCTCCTGAGCATTACAATAGTATATATATAATACATGAGCAATAAAAATCTAATGATTCAAGCAACTAGGCACTTTTCTATGCCAAATAAATTTCATTTTTCATATTATTTCTGGTACTTCCTTTGTTTAGACTAATGTTTGTTTCATGCCTACCATGGCTTTTGTCTAATCAAGAAATGTGGCAAAGTGTTCATTAAATTTTCTGCTGAGTTGCTAAAGGCATTCCCAGAAGGAGACTTGTGTGCCCTGAAAGGAGCTGAAAACTGTGAAGTAGGCTAGAAGCTCTTTCTGGTTTTCCTGTTGCAAACAGTAAAAACACACAGAGATGCTTCAAGATTCACTTTGTAGAAACAAATCCATTCAGTTACTTCTGCCCACTAATGACTGCTTACAAGTAATTCAGTTTTGAGGTTTTTTTACAAACAGAAGAGATTAGTGTTCTTTTTGTTATGATACACAATGTTCTCACTCAAAATTGGAGGATGACATTCTACACCTATAGTATTAATGACTGTAAATCAAAGCACATCAATGGAATGGCATAGCTAATTTCATTATTTGTTACTTTCCATCAGATTTTATATGCTTCTCCCTTTGATTTCAGCTAAAAATCCTATAAAAATTATTTTTATAATTTATTTCCTAACACCCCAAAGGCTACAAGTCTAAAGTAATTGTTTGATGTCGTCTACAAATTGCCTGGTTGGAAATATCATTACATTTTAACTAATGCAAAATTTAAAATGTAATAAAGAGTGTACTCTATTTTTTTCTCAAAAAATTTAATTGCAGAATTATTTACAGGAGATGAACATAAACAATACATAAACCAATTGAAAGAGGCAGCTTCATAAAAGAGCCATGGGGCAAAATAGTGAAGCACATTTTCTTACAATCAGCTGGAGGTGAGTAGAGAACCAAGAAAAAAAAGAATAACTCAATAATAAAACAATTTTCAAATATGTTTTCAAAGTAACAAATAACATTCTGGTAAAGAAGATATTACTGAGAAGCAATAAATTATTGTAGCAATGAAACAACATACTGTACATTCAATTTAGGTATCCTGCATGCTACTAAATAGAATTTATCAAAAGAACCATAAAAGCATGAGAAAGAATTACATAAAATAGTTTAATTCTAGTGAAGTGTAGCTTTATACAGATGGTGAATATTTGGCACTCAGTTCATCCTCATTGTTGATATGATTTCTTATGTATATATATTTTTATATATATTTATATATACTTTTAATGATAACTAAACAGCTAGTTTCCTGGTTCTAACATTCCTTGAAGTTCTATAGGAGGCATTTAATTTAGTCCTTAGACCACACTTGATTATTTTGGCATGTCCATGGTAAACGAAAGTATGAGTTTTGTCTCTGTACAGAAAATCCTGCACAGTCATAGTGGCTTTTCTTCAGGAAAGAACAGTTTTAGAGCATATAAACCAGGCTACTTGAAAGGGAATTTTATTTCAGTCAGGAAATTAATGTAAAAATTTAACTAAATAATACATACATGCTGAGCCCTTTTAAAATGAGATGGCCATTCAATTAAACCTCCAAAGGGTAAATCAAAGCATGGATATGAGCATGTAGGTTCCATGGCAATTATAAACAAAGCTGGCATGTCTTTGTGAGGACTCTCTTCAGAGACTCAAATCTACCACCGAGCCCTCTGCATGACTCTGACCTACCTGAAAGGAAAAATGAACTCCTACTAAGTAATGGCACGCTTGCTACCTTGAACACAGAGTCCTTCCTACCTCAGACTTGCTGAGTCAGATATTGGTCTGAATTATATTGATTCAGATCTGATATTCCTTTCTGGTTTCAGTTTCTGAGCATTGATTCTAATACAACTGGGATCAGAACTTAGCCCGGTGCTCTGCAATAATCCACCTCACAAATAAGAAACTTGTATGACAGTGAAGCTTTAGGAATGGGAAATGGTGTGCTGAATGAAAGAGTGGCAAGGTAAGAAGAAGAAAATTCTTCACTAATGGACTGTGCTTGTGGATAATGACTATATATTCTAATAAGCCTCCTCCTCATTTATGCTTACGTGAAAATATCCATGTTTTTGTACCTAGAGAAGTAAAAAATCCTGTCCAACAAAACCAATTTAGAAAAATAACAATTTGGCCTTAATAAAATATAGAATTAAATTGCCAGCTGATGAAAACTGTTCTGTGTTTGCTCAGTTAAAGAGCAAGCTGTGTAGACAGACTAATTTACCTTAACTATGATCTGACTTCAAAAGCCCAGTTCTCTTCTGGCAATGAAGGGTAATGGGACAAAAGCTGGGTGTGGAAAGGTGGATCAGTGAACGTGCAGTCTTCTTCTGCCATCATCTTTTATGAAATGCAACATGCATTTCATGAGAAAAGATCTGGAATACCATTTTTAGATACAGAATCATAGAATCGTTTATGTTGGAAATGACATTCAGTAATGAATGCCATGGCCCCTTTCAGCTACTGGAATTTTATTTCATTAAGAGGAACTGAATCAGCCCACATGTGCTGGCCAAATTTTCTTTTGGGCAACATTCCATTTCAATTTTGGTTTTATACTTGCTGTCCTGAACAGCCTATTATGTAGTTAAACAGCTACAGCATTATGCCATAGAGGTAGCTGCATTTCAGAGATAAATTAAGCAATTTCTGTGGATACAGAGGGCTTAATTCCTGACAGAACTCTGTATATGCATATGAGTAGGCCATGTTCCTGAAAGATGGTCCCTGGAGGTGAACATGGTGAATAGCTGCTGATGGGCCATGGCGCTGCAGTAGGCAATGAACCGGCCACAGCCATCAGCGTTGAGGATGAGCTGCAAGAAAGTGGCACAATCTACAGGAATGAGTGTTGACTGTGGCTCCTGGGTCTGGCTCGTCTGGCTCTCTGGAACCCTGACAGTGAAAAATCATTTTGTGTATATACTGATACATGTATGTATCGTCTTTCTGTTCTGTGCAGTATGAAATGGTGGCCTCTCATCTGGTGGCCTGTCCATGCAGAGAGAGGTGCCCCCATTGCACTGCCATCAAAGAACCCTTAGGGCTGGGGCTGAGTCTCACAAAAGAGCAGCTGCCCAAACCAAAGCACAATCATCATGCCTCAGTGCTGTGCCCCACGTCATCCCTCGTGTTAGCCGGGCTGGAGGGCAGACCTGGGGAGAGAACAGGGCGCTTGGGGAAGGCTGCTTGTGCAGCAAGGACTCCGGATGGATCTCTCCCACTATGAAAGTGGGGGAAATGCACTTGCAAAGGGGAGACTTGCCAAGATTCCTGACCAAGAGGGCTCAGCTGCCGGTGCCATCAGCTCCTGTGCCTGGCACCAGTTAGGAGTCTCCTCCAGAACCCTCCCAGGGAGCTCCTCCACTGCTGGGACCTCACTGCTATTGTCAGGAACAGAAAAGGTAGAGAGTGTTCTGGAAGATTAATTTGATGCTCATCACTCCCTGCCTAATCCCTAGGGGATGGTATGAGCACTGATTGCCCTCATCTCTGCTTTGCTCAGGTCTTCCTCTTGGTTCAGTGAGTCTTTTCTTCTCCTTCAGCACAGGCTCAGACTGTGAGGTCCCAGATGCTGGAAGTGTGCTGTGGAAGGAAACTCCCAGCAGCATGGGGACAGGTGGGAGAACCCCCAGCATCCTGCCGTGCTGGGTTACCTGTCCCAGCTGCAGCCCAGCCTGGAGTTTGTGTGTTGGCTAATAAAGTGCTTGGAGATCCTTCTGGATGAAAGGCACTGTGTAAGTGTGGGTGTCAACCTGTCATACACCAGGAAGCACCTCTCTAGACATTAAGGGGTTTGCTGATATTCCTTACCTCGAGCGCAGTTGGCCGGTGGTATCCCTGCATCATGAGATGCTCAAGGAACAGTAATGGGAGTAACGTTGCTTCACGATTCATTTAAGCTCCCTTACACTGAGGCTCTGTTTTCACAGGTTTTCAGTGCACACATCTTGACACCTGGAGCTGCCAAGCCAGCTTCAGACCTCAAACTGGCATGCACAAACCAGCACTTGATGGGCCAGCCTCCAGTGTGCCCTCGCCACTGGTGCCAACTCTGAAATGCTGAGGAGGACATCAAACCCACCAGCTGGGCAGGGCAGGCTCAAGGCTTTGAGTGTAAAAGGCTGAGCTGGGCTGATGTGGAGGTCCCCTGCTCCGGGCGAGGGGCTGGGGGGCCTGCATGGAGAGGGCCTGGGACAGAATTGTGACACTGCCTGAGGTGCCACAGGGCCAGGAACCTCTCAAGGACACTGTGCCCACAGGCCACGAGGAGGCTGCAGGCCCTGTGTGACACACCGTGCCACATGTGACACTCGTCACACAGCAGTTACTTGCAAAATCACCCAATGACCAAACATTCCTTGACTATACACTAGACGCAGTGCTGAGGAAGTAGAGTACTAATTTACTGATACAGCAGGACGTGGGCTTATTTTAAAACAAATAATTTCCATTATATGAAATATATGTTATATCTATCTATATGTATGAAATTCACATGCTTTCCTATGCACGCTTTAATTCCTTCCTGATTGATTTCAAATCTAATGTAGTGTCAAGGTTTAAGCATGAATTAAAATATAATTTTTTGGTATTAAATTGTATAACGTTGTTCATGTTTGCATTCTGTCAAAGGCCATTCTAATCAGATGGACATGAAATAATAAAACACTTCATAATGTACTTCACCAAATTACAAAGAATTTCAAATCTAAAAAAATATACAAAGAAAAAACAAGTATGGCAAATATCAACAATTTTACCATTCAGGCCTTTTTCCTTATTTAAATTTTCTGAATTCTGTTTAATATACTTGTGTTTTACAAGCAATGCCTAAATGAACAGAGACTTTCTATAGTTTTAATGTGTTAAAATACATATTAGCCCAATTAATATTTAATTAAACACTAGACTGTTTTGCTATATTCAGCTATTGTGATTGGGTCTATACCATGAACTCTCAAAGGAGAAGGCATTCTAGTTCCTATCTTTCTGTTTATTTATATCCCTCTTACTTTGGTTTTGTAACTGACTTTTATTTTTGTGATGTGAAGTCAGATTACAATTGATCTGGATATATGTTAAGATATGGTGTTTCTCATGTCAGAGAATGAAGCAATCTGATTTATTTGCAACACAAATATTATAAACATAATGTTATCTTTTGAAACTAATCAGGTGTACAATATGTAAATTGAAATGGCTTATTTGCCTTAAAAGATATAATGTTACCTGTACAACAATTTAAAATATTGCACTTCAAAATGTAATGTGCACAATCATTACCAAATTTGTTGGTAGGCATCTAGTTTACTTTTGATTTTTCCAATTGTTTTTGTGGGGTTTTTTAGTTGTTTGGTTTTTTTGTTTGTTTGAACAAGGTGGAACAAACAGAAATCATAGATTTACAAATATTATACTGAGAATTTTCATATAACAGCAGGGGAAATGTAGAACACAGACTCCTCCAAGTCAGCATTATTAGGCCCGCTGGGGTCTCAGTTTATCTGTAATCTGTTTGGTTTACAATTTGTCTTCATAGAGTCTGATTACTGGCAGGAGTAGGTACAGCTTGTCTTAATTGCATGACCTGTTGCTGCAGGTAGGAGGGTTCAAGTGAGTAAAGCAAGTGATTCCTCCTGGAAGTGTACAGAAAATTAGATAAAATGTGTCAGCTGCCATATGTGTACAGGTGTGTGTGTGTGTCTCTATTTTAAATTTCTTCAATCTAGGAAGAATACTGGCTTTGGTTTTGTGTGGATATTCTAATTAGCAGCTCCACTTCAAGATACCAGTTTTCAAGACTAAAGATGCCAGTCTCTGCACGTGCTTCTGTATTTAAAATAGTACAACAAATATAAGAAGTAGCATCAATATTGTACACTGCCTAGGATTCAGCTCTTTCCTTAATAGAAAATGCCTTGAAAACACAAGGGATGGGAAATATAATGTTTCCCTCTATAGAAGAATATTTCAGGGATTTATTATTTTTTATTCTTTTTTTGTCTTTTTTTTTTTTTTTTTTTTGCATTCTCAAAGGATATACATTCGTCTTGGTTTTTGCTTCAAATATAGTTTAAGGCTATTGGTAAAGTATATACCAGATACCAGGCTCAATTTACAGGGGTGTCTTCTCACAGGAACTTCTCAAAACTTCATCTCTAAAGATTCGTACTTTGAAGCCAAGCATGCTTTATCAGTTGTCCAAAGACAGAACTCATGCTTAATACCACACACTGTAGGAAAAAAGAAGGAAAAAACCAAGCAACCAAACAAAAGAAAACAGATTTGAAGCAATGTCAGATCTGCAAAACCTATGGTACTTCACGTTTTCACTCATCCATCAGGCTGCAGGGTGTGTGGGATTTGGATTTAAAGTGCTCAACAGGTGAAGAACCAAAGTGCTTGAGTTCAATTAAAGAATTGTTCTGCCTATGGCTAAATACATTGCATTTGTTAAAGCAGGTAAACAGGGAATGTGGTAGCTGGGGCTGTCTGTCTCACTGGGTTCTCATTCTTTTCATCTAAACTTGTGTTCAATGAGATTCAAACCTTGGCATTGGGGGCTGCATGTTGCTCATTTTATTGCGTCTTCACCTGAAGACTTCTAAGTGCTGGATTGCTTGGTTGGCTCTGGAAGGTAGGTGAAGTGGAATAATTCTGTCCTAATTTGGTTTAAATGAAAGCCTCTTGACTGTGGTAGCTACCACTTCTCTCTTCTGACAATATGAGGCTTGAAAATATATTATTTTCCTTATATTCCATGGCTGGGAATCACTTATCTCTTGAGTCAGGATTTTTTTTTCCTATGTCTGAAGCAAGCAAGAACCTTATTCTTGCCATAAACGATACTGCATAGAAAAATAGTTCTAAAAAAAAATACAATTGTAAACCACAGTTCACCTTTACCTTAACATAACCATTTAAACTTATATATACTTACCACTCACATTCATATTTCTTAAACTGTTTACAACATCACAACTGGCATTTTAAACAAGCAAGATTTTTTTGTTCTCAAGGATACCCTGGAAACTCAATTGTTATAACAATTTGAGAGTTTGAAATAGTACATGTAGCACAGCTCTTGAAATGAAAGAGATAAGGTTTATAAAATAAATATTAACATGTAAAAGAACAGTTAAAAATGCAATGAGTGGTCCAAAGGAGCAAGTATAACTTTTTCTTTACTCATCTTACTACAGAAGATCTAACTTTTTAAGGCTTCCATTTTCCTTTCACCCATCACTCAAGTCCTCTTGCATTACAATTTTGCTTAGGTTTCAGTGTGTCGTTATACTGCTAACAGGAAACGTTTCTTAGTGGACATTCCCACCATCACCAGACTTGTATGCTTCTTGGTTTCTGATGAACTTTGGAGTTTTAGTGGCTGGATATCCCTGTTCATCTCCAGAAACTCGAATGAGATGAGAGGCCTAATGTTATTTTGCAGTAACAAAGATGAGAAGAGTGGCAGAGCACATGGGTAAATGTGTTAGCTGGATTCTAGGAAAAGAAACTGAAGGTCAAGGAGATAAATGGGTTCTTTCTTTCCTGCTCTTTACATTTGTAGCACCTTCTACTTGGATTAGCTAATGCCTCTAGTGAATGGTGAGATGCACCCATTTATAGTTTGTTATTCTTATCCCTAATTATCACACATTTTATAAAAATATAAATAACAAAAAGTAAGCTGGGTTCCATCTCAAGAGGTGTTTCTTGTTGTCCTCTGAGAATATATCGGATAAGTCAGGTCTTGACAAGCCCTATCCATTGTAGCTGATTGTAAGTCAGACAATAAATACAAAAAGAAGTCGTTCTTGCGGTGAGCTCAGCAAATTCTGAGGAAATCAAAAGCATTCCACTGTGCTTATGGCACAAAGAACACAACATCAAGGGCATATTTAGTGGAGAGAATGAGACAAAAATTACCAGGTAAGTGACAAACTGTACAAGCATTTTGTTTAAAAAAAGGAACTCTGCAGCATTCTGTCTTTAAAGCCGGGTTTGAGCCTCTGGGATATAGATCTCAATGCTGTCTGCACGCTCTGTGGCTGAATTCTGCCGGAAAGAGGCTGCTCGCTTGGCAGCCATCAGCCGTCTCCTAGCTTCTTGCCGTTGTCTGTCAGGTAGGTCCAGAGATTTTTCTCTTGTGATAGGGAATTTTCCTTTAGGGGGCTTCTTTGGTACAGGAGGAGGAATCTTTCTTTCTTCCTGCAACAGGGCATTAAAACTAAGGGTGAGCTGTGTGTAAAAGGTACTTGTCAGCAGAGCATGCACATCAAAGACATGAAATGCAAAATACTGATTACATACATCAAGCATGCTCAATTTTTGCTTGCCCATCAGCTGACTAATGGATTACATGAACATCTATCCACACTAGGGACACTGACAAAACCCTCTTATTTGACAACCATTATACATTCTGCAGTCCTGTGCCTGAAAAAAAAGACTGCACTTCCTTCCACCATCCTTGCAGGTATTGGCACATGCAATCTGCACACCTCACTTTCATATGGATTTGTTTGATTTAAGCTGACACATTATTACACTCATTATAAACAGAAACACACACTGTCTCTCCAATAAGAATTCAGCCATCTGTGTGGTCTGATCAAGTGAAAAGACTCTCTAAGATTAGCAGGACAGGATTTTTGATTAAATTAATCATACTGAGTTTAGCCTCAGCTGGATATGAGATGGCAGCTGTGTATACATGTCTATTAGTTTAGTCTCCTCCAGGAATTGCTCTATGGAAACATTCAAGCCAGAGAGAGAACATAGGGCTAATTGTTCTGCTTGCAAGGCTGGGTTATTTTAAAGAAAATTATTCTGAAGAATTATCAAATTATAAAGTGAAGTCAGTAGATTTTGTTACCAAAGGAGCTGTAAATTTCTCTGCAGGTGTTAAATCAAGAATTGTTTTGACCATTTAGAGACTGTAAAATATCATATGAGGGCCTATAATCAAGGCTGTGTACACTAATTTAGGTTAGAAGAGATGAACCTCTGGAGGTGATTTCATACAATCTCCATTCAAAGTGGACTTGAAATTAGATGCAACTTTGAAGTTAAATCAGTTTGGCTTGGTTTTGGTTTCTTTAATTTTTTTTTTAATTTCATCTTTAATATTGGATTGTATAGCCCTGAAGATGAAGACTCCATAACTTCATTTGTATAGGTATGATTATTATAATAGATTTTTTTGGTATATAATTTCTTAAAGTAATGGTCATAGTCCAAAGTATGGGCTGTTCTTTATGGAGAACACAGTAAATTTGATGCACAGCAGGATTCCAATAATACAAAAATTGAACTGATACACTTAAGGTTTACAGACTCCTCTTTTTTTTTTTTTTTTTTTTTTTTTTTTTTTTTTTTTTTTTTTTTTTTTTTTTGGGGGGGTTTTTTTTTTTTTTTTATGTTTGGTTGGGTTTCTTTGTTTTTTTTAAAACTAATTCTGACTCCACTATCCAAATGCAATAGCCAAGACTAAATAACTAAGTTTATTTAAAAACATAGTTCTGCATTAAACAGGAACAGTGCAACAGCCTAAGATGCTATTCCCCATGATAGCTAGTTTTGCCTGTCTTTATTTTCTCTATCTCCTGTTTTCATAAAAGCTCCATTCCTGTCATCCCATCTTATTTTCTTTTCCACTTTTAGTTATTTCCCTCTTAGGAATATCACTGTTGCTGTCACTATAATAATTTCTTATTTCCAGTTGCCACTAGTAAGCAAGAGTTGCAAACTCACCATCCACCAACCCGTTGGCTGAAAATTAAAATCCAAGAGGAGCATGAAGAAATGAAAAAGTTGTCAAAATGCCTCCTAATTCCTCCCAAACCAAACAAATATTCACCTGAGGCCAACAGTACTGACTCAAACCAAATGCTGTTTTCATCTGACTGATACAATAATAAGCAAGGACAGTGGGATAATCAAGGTAAGGGATGAAGTTCTAGAGAGGGGAAAGGCAGTTTCAGAATGGCACTGCTTTTATGGGCAATTTGTCACCTTTGGTTTGTAAGCATCATGTGGGGTATCTCCCAAGTGGTGGAGTTGCAGGGCAGAGGTGCAGTGAGTTCACCAGCAGCACTTTGTCCCCCGGAAGTATGTCAGCTGAGCTTTAGTGTGACCTGTGCTATGTTCTGTCACATGTTTTTCTCTCATTCTGTTTCCATTATCATTTGTGTCATGCAGGCAGGGTTCACACTGCAGTGTTCAAGTTTGAGCTGCCCCAAATGTAACAGAGCGCTGAATTTACCTTGTGTGAATTCTTGGGCTATTGTCTTCCATTTGAATTAATAAGAACGTATTTCTGTTCTAGCCTTTAGAATGTGAATCAAATAATTTGAACAAAAGTGTCGTGGAGTAAACTAGCTTAGCAAAATCCATTTTATTTGTTATATAATTCAGCTCAACATTGTTAAAATAGAAAAGACTTCTGACATCTGATGAAAGTTCCCATGTAAAAATTGGGCCATGCCAATTAAATACTTCCCAGGGTTAGAAACCTATTGTGCTTCACTATTGTATTTAACACAAGGAGACTGCAGAACTACAAATGGGGAGTAAATGGTATTGTCCATGGTCTGCTTACCTTCCTTTCAGGTGATTCTATTATTTTCCATTCATTGAGTTTCAACTGGTGCAGTTCATCAAACTTCATGCTGACATCTTCAATTGAGAGCTGCAATAAGTCCCAGAAACCTGCAAGGTCCTGGGAAGTTGGTCTTGGCATGGCACTCGGGTCCTGTAGCGCACAAAGGAGAGAACATGAATACTCCAGGAGGCTTTCAGTGGCGTGCACTGAGGCAGGAAGGGCACGGTGCCAGATTTCTTTGCTGCAGCACTGCTCAGTGCTAAGGCTCTGCGTGCTCTGCAGCTGGGAGCTGTGACTGGAAAGCTGTGCCTCCTACACAACCCAAACATGAATGAATTGGATGTCACACGCGAGCCTTCCTGAATCTGCGGCATGGGAAGTTCCTTAGCACCATATGCTGTGCTGACCTGCATTTCTAAAAAGGAACAAGCTGACAGCCTGTCTGCTGATTATTAAAGGCAAGGGGAGCGTGGTTTGTATTCCAGCCAGCCTGAAGTCTTCCTGGTTAAAAATTATATTCACGATAGCTGATTAAGACAAAACAATGCCACAAAGACATCACCTTATGCTGAACTTGATGTTTACATTGTCTTGGATTTTCAAGTGTATATGTGAAGTGTGAAATCTTGATGAGCTGCTTGGATTTTCTTCTCCAGGGAGTTGAATCACACTCAGGAACTGGGAAGACAGTACCACCAGGTACTGCAATTAAGAGGCTCTATGTGCTTAAGACTTAATGGAGCAAACATTGGTGGTAACAATTAGAAAGATGACCCTCTATTTGATAATTAACCTAATGCTGGATAAAAATTGTATTATAAGGTAATATGCAGACTCTTAACCCTATACTCTCTGAGCACTGGTACTAGGTTCAAGAAGAGAGCTTTGTCACTTTATTGAAATAGGGCTTAATTGGTAAACATGTCTGTGAATGTAATGAAGAAATGCCTTTTTCCTTTCAGGACAGGAAGAAGCCATTATGATGGTCTAAAGAATGGAGCTGGGAGAGAGGACATCAAAAGCATGCCAAAGAGACTCTGGATCTCTCCCTTCCTGGCCAAAACCTGTAAAGACTAACTTGCTATGTCAGCACCACTGCAGTTATAGCAGGCTCTGTTCCCCACCTTTTTCAAATCTAGTGGTGAAAGGCATTTTACCTTTAAACACAACCCCACAGCTGTCTAGAAACTGAGAGGTAAGTCAGCATTGCTATTGAATTCCTCCCTTGAATCACACATTTCTAAGTATTTTAAGGAACTGCTGCTCAAACTTGGGTTTACAGATGCCACTGTGGGAGATTAGGGCCTGGAACTGAGCATGACAACATGTAGTGTCACCCATAGACCCCTACTGGAATCTGGGCCAAGAACAATTTACAAGCTTTCTTCACTAGGAGAAAGTTTCCTTTTTATAGGGAGCTTCAGGGATTTAAGAGGCCATATAGATTATAACAGACATCTGGGAAACATTACAACTCCAGATTAGTGTTACGGAAAACTACTTCATTGGATGGATCCCAATTTGTTACAAAACAGTTTGAAATTTATGTCAGTGGGGTTATTTACACTACAGAGGTCAATATTTCAGGTTTTAGGAACTGACTCCCTGTGTGAAATTCATGAGGAGGGTCCCACAGCAGTCTGTCTTATCTTGCAATCTGTTGTCTCCTGCCTGCTCTCCTCACTCACTCTCCCCAGTTTCCTCTAAACAGCCAGAAAATGATTCCACTCATTGCAAGGACATTGCCTTCTGAGTCAAGGCTAATTGCTGTTCTGTACTTTGTGAGCCTCACTCTGCTCACAGTGTTTGTGAAGACCGTGGCCTCCAGCACGACTCCTGCAGAGGGCTGTGCCATGTGTGCTCTGGACACAAGAGGGCTGCCTCCTGCTTCTTACACATCCACAGCTCATGAATAAACGCTGGCACAAATGAGTACTATTACAGCCAACTAAGTTTTGAAAAGATTGGCTTAAACCTGCTTCTTCTCAGAAACTGCTTATTTATTAGTATCTTACTTGGAATTCAGCTTCACAGCCCTGCTTTTGAAGGAGGCCTAAAGCAAGGAACAAGCACCTAGGTGGTGCTCAAGCTGCTCTGTTTTAGCCTGCAACCATGACATACAAGCTGAGCAGGATCTGTGCTGACTAGAGAGCATGGAGAAGGACACTTCAGAGAAAATAAAGGGTGTTACAAAAAGCAATGTTAATAATGCAAAAGAGACGAGTTATAAATCAGTAATGACATTTTCCCAAGTAGTTAGTGGGAACAGTATACATTTAGGAGATAGCCAGCCAGAGTCATAAAACAGAAAACTTCATCGAAGCTTACATTTCTATGAATTTACCCTATGTGAGAGTCTTTGATAAGTGCTCCTAACACAGAGCATAATCAAATGTACCATTTGAATTTCCCATGATCCTTTAGAAAAGTCCACAGGTGACCTTCATGCTTCAATTTCAGTCTGAGTAAGTATATTCCTCTGAAACCCTTGTTGTTTGAACTGGCACAGTTAAATGTTGTTGTTTTGTGTCCTACACTTAAACTTAGAGATGCTGGACACTGTCAGAGAAACAGCTGTGTGGCAGCCCTGCACGTGCTGGGTGTTTTAGAGAAAGGGAGTGCACAAGCTGGCAGCATTTCCCTGGGGCACTGAGATGCTGCCTTAGGAGCATGGAAAGCCTGCTGTAGGTATGCACTAAGTGACTATTTAGCCTCAAAGTTTATCATTAGGTATACGAAGAAAAGCTTCCAGGCATGAATGACCTACAGTCAGTTTTGCAGTTGCTACTTTCTGCAGAGCCCATTATTGATTTAATGAATGTGAAGGATACTCAGAACCTAAATCTTGAGAGTGGGGTAAAGATTCTGTTATGGACTTCAGAGGTTTATTATCCAAAAGAGAAAAAGAGAAGTAAAATCTTGCCATCTTTTTGGTTGTGTTGCCTACAAAGTTGTAGATTTCTCCTTGCACTCTTTATTGCTTTTGCAGTAATGAATTGTTCTTTCTCCCAAACAGCTGAGGGTTGTGCTGAGCAGGAGCTGCACTTGCTATTGCAGTAATGCTCTCGAGCACAAGTGCTGGGCCCACTTGAAGATAAGAAGTGGAGTCGAGGTTAGGCTCTCCAAATCTTAGTTTGCACAGCTTAATCAATCAGGTAATGGAGGGCATTTTTAAATTTGCAGAGAGAAAGTTTCAGACAATGATGAAGATTGCCTTCTTTTGGTATGAAACAAATTACTAGATAGGGAGCACACATCCTATAATTGATAATACAGGTGTGGTCAATTCTTGCTTGTCAGACTTTGTATATTTCCTCTGTTATTCTGTAACAGATTTTAAAATTTTTGTTTTGACAGACTTTTTGATAACTGGATTCTTTCCTAATGAGGACCATGTATCTTAATATTTTCTATCAGAATGTATGACATTTTTGTTGTTATTTTCTCAGTATTATTTCATTGTAGGTATTCTGGATGTTTTTCTTCATGGATGGAAAGTACAAGTAGGTCTTTGCAGAATTGCAAAGAGGTTCTGCCTTGGAAGTTATGTGACAAATCCCAATGAGCAAAGTATGTAAGCAGATTATAGGTTATGTCTGCTGTCATGCACACAACCAAATTTCAAGATTTGAGGTTGAAGGACAGTCAGATGGAAAAGGTACGCTTGCTATTTGAGAGAGCCAAAAAAAGGTTTTCTACCACCACCTGCAGCTAGAAGAATTATGTTCTTCTATTGGTTAGTATCATCTTGCCACAGCATTTGTATCACTGATGGCTGCTGTCATATTAATGAAGATAACATTTAGAATTGAATTAGTCTCTAATGAACTTCCAGAACAATAGCAGTTACCCTCATAAGTAATATAATGTATCTGTTCCTTTAGCCCCAGGACATCTCATATATAATTGGCAACACAACTTATCCAACTTAATTTGATGAATATTATAGATATCTCATTTCCATGATCAGTCCTATTTTCAGGTAGGTAGAAATGGATTATGTATTCTCCAATATTCAATTTTAGGATTTTCCACTGATTTTAATGTGAAAATTTCCCCCTTCCTTACATGAAATATAGTTACTATATTAGGGTATTGCAAAAATAAGCCATAATATTACGTCTCAGAAAACTTGTATTTGTTCCCTTCTCATTTTATTTTGTTTAATAAAGACAGCAAAAAGAGAAAAGCAAAACATAATCAGATTGAAATTACTGAATTTATATATACTCTTAAAACCATCTACCAACATCATACATAAGGATTTAGTTTAAAAAAGGGGGGAAAATGTGGGACATGAAAATAACATTTCAGAAAGCTACTGCTCAGGTGCATTACAGCTGTTTTTGAAGTAAAAATATTGAATACTAAAATTTAAAGTGACATTTTGTGGAATATTATGGATGAAAAAACTTAAACTCATCAAGAATAACCAGGCAAAGTGACTTACCAGATTTTGCTGACAAAGCCAATAAAATTGCTGGAATTTCTGAGACATGAGGAGCTGAGCACTTCCAACAGCACTTCGGATCTTACCTAGGACTAAGCATACAGATGGATTACTACCAATAAATGTTTTTTTGTCAGTAAATACAATATTCAGCTCAAAAAAGTGCAGGTGAGTTTCCTGGTTATTTTAAAATAAAAGTAAATATTTGGTTTTGTTGTTTGTGATTGTACACATAAAACATTTTTTAAAAAGACTGAGGTATAGGAAAACTCAGTGGCATCTTTTGGCAATGAGGAACGAATAATAAATTATATATTAATAAGTCAAAACAGCTTAGACTTTACTTGTTTAAGAAAGTAGATAAAACTAAGGGCCTATATTCAGCTTTCTGAAGTGGGCATCCATTAATCCATATGACTTTGAAAACACTCTTAAATTTCAAAGTAAATGACACCTCTCCCATTTACATTTGCTCATGTAAATTGAGAGCTGTTGAAATTGTCTTGCTTCAAGAACCAGTAGGATATCTGTTCCTTCAGAAGTTGAAGGCACAGGTACCTTAGATTATACCTTTTGGTTCTGCAATTGCAAATTACTTCACACACTACACTTGTGTGGATGATCCCTGGGTGAGATCTCTTTATCAGTTCTGAGTTCTGAGGGTAAAGTTACTACATTCAACTGTAATATAACATACGGATTAGATCCTCACAGGAATTACATCTCTGAGACATATTTTGGTACACCCACTAGGAATTACAGGTCGTCTGCCCAGGAAAATAAACAAAGTCCTCAGCACAGGAGCTTCAGACAAAGTGGGACACAAACAATGTGTGCTCCAGGACTTTGTTGAGCCATCATCAGCCCCCGTGGATGTGTTGGTGTTTCCTCACTGTCCATGTGCCCATGCCCATACAGTATGCACTGGGGAAAATGACCAAACTCATTTTACTTTGTTTCCAAATGACCAAACTCATTGGCTTTGTTTCCAAGAGTCATCTGTCTAAATTAAAATTTTTGAATGCATTATAATCAGTGATCTGAGTTCAGCAGCTCAGCCATGTTAGGCACTTATTTTTAGATGAGCTGAATTTCCTCCTGGAGATGCCTCAGTCTGTCCATTGACAGCACTACCTAAGGGGATTGGCTTATCTCTAAGAAACTAACTCATCCTGACTCCCACACCTGCTGGGATAAATAACACACTTTGGTAGGTGGCACCATGCTTTTCTATACCTTCCTACATATCCTTTCCTACAGTTCCTTTCCTCCACATCCATCTCTATGATGAAAAAAAATAAAATTAAAAAGCATTATAAACTGTGGTCTCAGCGAAAAATTTATTTTAGCAGGAGAATTTCCAGATCATTAAATAATCTTAAAGATATAGAGAGGTGGGGTAAATGTAGGCAGGAATTACTCTGATATATTTTACTTCAAATTGGAGAAACCAAGTTTGATAATTCAAACAGGATGTTAAGTGTAAGTAAGTGTGGAATAAAGCTGATACAGCACAACTGATCTGCAGCCCCTGATATAGGAAAACTTAAAATGTGACAGGGCTTATAATTTTGTTGTTATTTAGAAAAAGTACAGGAGGGCATGTGAAAACAGTGTTTTGGTAGTAGATTTTACATTTTAATTCTGCTTTCTTTAGACCAGTGAAACATCTGCTCACCTACAAGTAGTAGCAAGAGATAATTTGAAAATTTTGGGCTCTAGTTAAAGTCTCAGTAACTTTCAAGGCATGTGCTAATATGTGGAGTTGTGGGTCTCAAACTCTATTTCATTTTCTGTTAGGCAAATAGTACAGCTGTGCCACAACACTAAATTAAACAGAAATATACATAATTCATCAGTCCTGTGTGACATCCATTGTAGAAGGGTTAAGTGGTTCAGGGCTGCATGAGTAATTCACTGAGGATTGTTTTTGTTCTGCTGGCCAAATGAAATAAATCATTTTAATTGGTTTGGGGGTTTTTGATCATCAAACCCCTTGCTTTCCTCTACAGTGTTATTGGCATACAGGAGGGAATAGTTGAGTGTTAAAGCCTGAACAAACATACAAAAACATAAATAAAAAAGAAATGTTTCATTTGATCTGACACAAATTGCTTTAATTTGGTTTTCAACATTTTTAATAAAGGCAATGACTTTAGTGATGAACAGCCTTGTATCCTCCTTTTTTCTCTTGGTGATCGGTAGCTTAGGACATTAGACAAACTCCCAGTGTGGGGTCAGAGTTCCTCCTTTTCCAGGATGAGGAATTGTGCTGTAGCAGGTCCCTGACATCACCTATTCCATGCTATGTTCAATGATTTACTGAGCAAAAAAAGAGTGAGGTTGATTCCATGGACTGATGGTTGTAATGGTTGTTTCTAGTGAGTAAAGTTCAGTTTTAGTTTCCTCTGCTGAATTTTACAGTTCATAGCTCAAACACATAGCCTGAGTAAGGGGCATTGGTTTTAGCTCCTCTGCAGAAATATAGATCCTGACAGAATCTATATATGTCTGATATTTTCTAGTGAACCTCAGCTACCCGAACCCTCATACTAAATAAACATTAATTTTATCTTCATTATCATGAAGCATCATGTCAACAAGCATTAGTGATTTAAAGCCCAGTCAGACTGGTCAAGATTTAGGCACTGACAATGTAGCATTTTGGTGGGATACACATTTGTCAGGGATATAAGGCTGTGATGGTTGCATGTGCCATTAAGTCACAGTGCTGAATACACATGTATGATTACAGCCCTAGAATTTACTAAAGATCTAACTCTATTTCCATTTTAATAAGTAAATCTGATGTAATAAAACATAGTGGTTAGAATCTCTCATATTCATGCTACTCTGCCTTGCTGTAATTAAATTAAAGTATTAAAACACTTCAACTCATAATCTTTAGCACAATATTAATAGACATCCAAAGCCTTGTTATTAATTTCATGCATTGGGGAATTATTCTGATGAGTGCAGATTGATTATCTCCATGAAACAATGATGAATGCTAGAGACTGAAGAGATTGAGATGTTTGGTGATGACTAGAAGATTTTTCTTGTAAATAAATGATGATAAAATCTACCAATACACATAGACATAATATTCATATAATCCATAAAACTCCTTGCATTAGGATAATTTTGTATTTGCCCAAATGTCAGGAAAGAGTCACACAACCTTAATTCTTCTCCCTGAAGCATATGAAGCACTCTATTTTTGTTGTATCGCCCTGTATTACTTTAGCTCTGAAGACATACAAAACTCTGACCATGACTTCAGTAAGAGTAGGCTCAGGATTTACATCCCGATTAGAGATTGTGTAAATTGCACAATTAATGCAATTGTGTCTTTTCCCCTGTATGTGCAGAATTGCTTGAGAAATTCGACAAAACCTTGTAATCAAAAATTATTTCATATCACAAAAGTAGAGAGGGAAAAGTTAGGCCTGTATTGATGAAATTGATTATGACCTGGTGCTGTAACTCTGATCTTGACAGGTTAAAAGCTTTGTTCAATTGTGCCACTGCTGCACCAGCAGTGCACCAGCAGTGAGAAACTGCTAACAATCAATCTGCTTCTGGCATTCATTACTGTCTATTTAAATGACATATTTTAATTTAAATTTTCATTCCATTTGATCATTTCATTCCCCCCCCAATACCTGTAAATAAATTACTCCACAATCTGAAATAATATGCCTGGAAAAATATTGAAACTTGCATTCAGTTCACCCTCCTAACTCAAAGTAGGGCATGATATTTGTCTAACTCTAAACTTAAATTAGTAATCTTTAGAAATATCATTTTACTATCAGCAGAGCACCTAGACACAAAAATAAATATATAATGTGCAGATGGCATTTTATGACAGCACAGCCCTCATCTGGCAGTGCTCTGGAGAGTAACGGGACCCTTGTTCACAGCGGGTGAACAAGGGTCCCATTAAAAGCTAAGTTCAAAAAGGAGAACAAAACAAAGCTAAGTTCAAAAAGGAGAAAACTTCAGCAGAACAATGCAAATGCTGGGAGAAATTATTGGATCTCAGAGTGTAGGATTTTACAGACTATTTCAGTACAGTTAAGACATGCTTTAGTCATTCACAACACTCCAACTGGAAACTTTAATATATCCTGAAGCATAGAGAAAAGCATAGATTTGTGAAAAGCTTTAGAAAATTATGTCAGTAATTTGTCTTTGGTTAAAGGATAACCTGTATTTGGTCAAACACCTAAGAAAGC
This sequence comes from Onychostruthus taczanowskii, assembly GCF_017590055.1. Lineage (NCBI taxonomy): Eukaryota > Metazoa > Chordata > Aves > Passeriformes > Passeridae > Onychostruthus > Onychostruthus taczanowskii. The sequence goes on along the minus strand of NW_024497629.1, from coordinate 14,516,177 downwards.
TTTTATGGATAATTAATTCATGAATATACTCAAATCAATTGTCTGTGAGGTTTTTTTGTTGATTTTTATTCACCTAAAATTATGGGAGATTTTACTCTGTGTTTTCTATTACTATTCAGTCCTATTAGTAAAGCCTTTGCAGTACTGTGGAAATAGCAGCTAGAGGATTAGTAAGGAATGGTCCAGTATCCATGGAATCAAGGGGAATGGGAGACAGAGGTGATGCTTTGAACTCCCACTCTAATATCTTTATTTTTTTTCCCCACTAGACATCATTTTACTGCTGTGCCAGCAGAGCTGCTAACCACAACGCAGAAAATACCAGCAAAACAACATTTCTGCTGGCATAGTTTATTCTATAGTTAATTTTTGAACGTATCTAAGGATTTTTATGTGAGAGTAAACTCTGTAGAGCTGTTCTCCCTAAGAAAGTACTCCAGTGGCCAAGCAGGTGGCACTGAGAAACCCAGGGTTGTCTTCTTTCCCCTGCCAAACCCTGCCTGCAAGCTGCGGGCAGGGACTGCGGTTCCCTGTCCCTGCTCTGCTCTCCCTGCTCCCATCACCACGCTCATGGGATGCAGACTCCTGACCCTCTTGGTCTTCAATAGCTTTGTGACACTTGAAATTGTTTTCTTTGTCATCACCTACACACTAATAGCCAAACACAATTTTCAGGGTGTAAAACTGAAAGTCCAGTCAGCACCCATGAGAATATATCTTTGCCTGGAGGCACCCTCTGAGTACAAGTGACCAGATCTAACCCTGGGAACTGTTACAGACACATATCTATATTTTTTACATATAATGAACACACACACATATATAAAAATAAAAACAGAGCACAAATAACTGCTTCCACAAACGATATAAGAACTTTGCAGGGACTTCAAAATAAAACTCACGGCAACTGACCAAATTAAAAAAAAAGCTCTGAAAAAGGGAGAGAGAGGTTATTTTTGTTGCAATGATTATCTCTTTTTCTAAGACCTGATGAGTGAAGTTCTTAAAACAACATTATGAAAGAAAACGTTCAGTGAAAGAAAAAATCAATATAGCAATCAGACAGCTTTTGGTGATCTCAGGGCTGCTGTACTAAGACCAAAACTGAAATTGTTTTCTAAAATCCAGTTCTATTTTAACTGTTCCCATGTTTAAAACAAAATAGAAGTGGTATCACAAAGACAGCCTTCTCCTATGAGATGCAAAGCTATATTCGATCTTTATGTACAATTAACATATCCAGGCCAAAAAGAAATGATTCAGAATTAAGAATGACAGTTTGAATGTGCAAACATTGCTGTGAAGTGTTTTGGGAATAGTAGTCTTGCTGTAAGATGGAAAACTATATTTATTTGCTTTTGCTCAGCCACTTCTGTTTATTTTCTTCAAGAACTGGCAAATGTTTCAATATGTCAAGATACATTTCATGCTGTGATGTTATTAAACTTAAGTTCTTGAGGATACACACCTTACAACCTCTGTAGCTTAGACTGGGGGTACAAAATGTTTTAAAGACTCAACAGGAAAGGATTATTCAGACAGAGTGTTTAGAATGCTGTGAAGCTCATTCCCGTGCTGAAATTAATTATTTGAAAACTTCATTTTACTTAATGTGTTATTGGATGAAGGGATACTACTTAAATATAATGTAATTTGGAAATTATTTAAGGAAGATCTCTTGAAAAGCATTATATGCAATGAAAAATCAGAACTTTAGACAGTCAGCTGAACACAAATTTTGACCTTGCAAACACTATGTAGACCTATTCTATAACTTCTTTAACCTATTAGGGAGGTTAAAAAGTTCCCCCAAGAACAAGTAATTAACCTTTTTTTGTTAGTTTAAAAAAGAAACTTCAACAGTTTTGATTGTATTTCATCAACTCTGTTATCAGGGAATTGCTCTTTCTTTTCCTATTCCAAATTTGAGTCCCTCTGCAAGCAGGGAAAAAAAAGTCCTGGTACTATGTTTTGTTTTTTGACTGAAATATTCCAAGTTAGTGTCACTAACTCCTGATATGAATAAAAATTACTGGAGTCCATATTGTCTTCATATCCTATAAACAATTTTTAGAAAACTACCTTCTTCATTGCCATTTCACCATGCAGTAAACTCTTCCAGAGTATATCTGGAGTGTAAGAGTATAGGTTCACATGCTGGGAAGGAGAATGGTTCTGCATCTGAGAACAGGTAATCAGCTAAAGTCAGGTCATCCAAGTTTTCCTCATGTAGTACTCAGTTTCATATTCCAAAGAGTAACTGCTCTAACTGCCTCTCCACATCTCCCAGTGAGGGAGGGGTAGGGATGCGAACGTGCTTCCATTGCTCATTTCATATGGCTGCAGATTTGACTGGGGCTGTGCAAAAGGAAGAGCTCACAGAGAGGAGGCAGGAGAAGTCCAGCTCTTGCCTGCAGGCTCCTTGCTAGGAAAGAGAGGGGCTAACGGCCTGTGTGTTTCTCCCTTTTGCTCCCCAAATAATCTTACTCTTTCAAAAGTGATCAAAGTCTTGCTCTTTGAACTTCTGCTTCAGATGGAGAACATTGATGTTCCCACATCAGTAACAGGTGATCTGGGAAGCAGGTGCTTTGGGATTCTTACTGATGTCACTGAAATGTCAGTATTCAGCACTGCAAAGACTTGAAGAATTGAAAAATAGGACACATGCGAAAAAAAGAAGTACTGAGGAATAACCATTATGAAAGGCTTGGAAAAATCTTCCACAGGCTAATCAAAGGAAAAGATGTTGTTATTTAACAGTCCCTAGAAGGGTGTTAAAGTCTTCACAGTATCAATGGAAGGGGAAAATTCTGAGCTCTGCTCTGCCATGATGAAAATAAGGACAAAACCCACAGTTCGTAAAGCACCAGAGGCTGAAGGAAGGAAAACTCACCTCCCCACCCTCAATCCTACTCGGAAGACTTGTGCACAATACAGCAGAGAAATATGACTGTAAAATAAAAAAATGATGACGTAAAAACATAGACATTTTTTGCTTTGAAAAGGTCAGTGCAAGAAATAGAAATTGGCCTTTTAGTCACCATGCTGGCCTGGCTCAAGACCTGAGGGTACATCATAGCAAGAACTCATTGAGGAGGAAAGACGATCAGGAAACAATACTCAGAGGTGATGGTGAAATTTGTAAGAGTGCAGGAAAGGATGCTAGTAAGAAAACTTAATATGAATTCATTTGTGGTCTGAGAAAATCTCAGCTGAGACAATAATTCAGATTGTCAGGGGTTGAAATATTTATAAAACTGGGCCTGAAGAACAAGGATAATTGACCTCAAAGGGAATCACAGGGAGCTGGCTACTGAGTCCTAGGACCACTTTGATATATTACTATCATTAGTGCTGTCTTGGATCTTGTTCCAAAATAGTCTACATTATTTTTCACTTTATCCCATCATTCCTTTCAAGGTGTCCACAGGACATGAGAGAATAATAATGATTCTTGACAAAATTGTAATAAGAAAATGGAGCTGAATTTTCTAATAATGCATATGGCCTGTCTAACTGCAGAAGTACTTTAACTGTTGTTCCTGCCTGCTATGCTTTCTGTTCTTCCAACAGGCTGAAGTGCCTGTAAAGGAATGGAAACATTTTTAAAATGACTGCTCACTAAGAGGCAAAATCTAGGTTTCAGGAAAAGGGCAAAACAATGTTCATATAAGACCACCCTGTGTGCTCTGGCAAAGGGTCAAGCACTGGAATGGGAAGAATGTGTCAAATTTGGAGCTGTGGATGGAGCTATTGCACCATCTGAGCTCTGTGTAATACCAGACAACACTTTGGTCGTGCACTGGACTCTAGAGTTGGTTCTTTAACTACTTCCACAAAACCTTACTCTGGGAAGCACATCTTGTGCAGCCAGCCACAGGACAATGTTCTTATGTATTATGGTTCTTTGCTCCTGCAAGATGAGTGAGGACAAACCACAACTCACAGCTTTATCCTAACAGATTTCATATTTTAGTAATCATCTGTGTACTGAAAATATAGTGAAATGTTCTTACTTTCTTCCGAAAGATCATTTTCTTCTGCTTCTCTTTCCATTTCTTTGCACCATCCTTCCATTCTCTTAGTTTCAGTGTGTAGTAACTTCATAAACCAAGATCCATCCCGTCGACAAGGAGACATTCGACCAGTCTCTACTGTCTCAATGGCTGGCTCCAGCCAGGGCTCTGGTGGTGGAAGGTTTGAGGTGTCAACTGGGGTCCTGTAATCTTCTCTGTAACTGAACAGTCCCTGTGTCCGTACAGTTCTCACTGCACTGTATTGGGTGGGTGTGCTGGGCTCTGAGTGCTGCTGGAATGACGAGCCAAATTGAAGTCCCTTATCCTCCATGGTGATGTGTCCTGGAAAACCCTCCAGTTCCAGGTCAGCCTGGACAGCTGCTGTTACACTGTTCGAGCGCTTGAATCGTCCATGTCTTGGGGAAGAGGGAAGAAAGAAAAGACATTAAGACATATAAATAATGTATGTGATGGTACAGAGGCACAGAATAATGTTTCAGTGAGAAGGAATGGATTCTGTTCTTCTTGTTGGACATTATGTTAAACATTTTTGCTTTGTGTATATCTTACTAAAATTAGATGGTGCGTAGCAACAGAGAAACACATAGTGGAATCATTGATCTAAGCAAGGGTACAAAAGAAAATAATTTAAATTTTCTCTGGAAGCAAATATTGATATGTTCTCATACTACAAAATAACACACGTCATTACTAAATAAACTGTAAATAACTAGCAGAACTAGAATTTCCAGATAGAAGTCTGTAAATTATAGATGTATAAAACTTTCCAGTGTTCAGAATTTTAAGCAGAAAGATCTGAAAATCCGCTCAGTTAGGACTTTTGAGAATTCTGTAATAAAAGAAAGATAATATCAGCACATTTAAGACTGGGGGTTGGGGGTTTTTTGGCCTTATAGGGTGCCCATTAAAAGTTGATATCCACTGTTATATGACACTGAATAATGACATTTTAGAAAAGTTTTGTGTTAAAATGTTAGATAGAGAAGCAAAGATTATTTGTGAAATCTATTCACATTGGAGTCCATTGTCAAATTATTTGCAGTTTGTGATGGCAAAAGGCAATTAGCAGCCAGATACTCTCAGACAGCTGCTGTGAGATGAGATAATGGTCCTGGTCCAGTACCTGACAAACAGTAGTTAGCAGGGTTAACCTGTGGGTCAGTACATGGGCCAGTATCTTTACAAAATTAGAGAACTGAACAAATCAGAAAGCTGATTCTAGTTTAGAATAAAGAATTTTGTCTCCTTTTGTGGACTGGGAAAGCCTGGATCAGCATGAGGAGTCTTATCAAAGGAAGACTGTTCCAATATGTGGCTCTTAGTATTTGTTCTCACAATAATTATATAAAGTCACTATTTCAATTTAATACTTTTATTTCCTTCCCTCCAATTAAAAACTGGAAAGTTAGATAAATGTGAAGCAACTGCTAAATAATCTCCACAAATTTTACCAGATGATAAACATGCATATAAGAAATTTGGCTTTGTGAATTATTTAGTGGCAGCACCTGTCAGGTGTTATTTGTTAGATCTGTTTACAAATGCATGTTGTGTTATGAAAGACTACAGATTTTTGAACATGCTTAAATTACCGTTTTTCATCTTCCACTTGAATTCCAACAGAGTGGTATTCCCGTAGGCCTCTGCTTTCAGTATCTGAATCAGTTGCTGTTTCCACCTAATTCAACACAAAAGATACATCTGCAGAGTGAGCATTGACAACTCAGCACAATTTTGCACAAACTCATTCAAAATTAATTATATATTTCATCTCTTACTGCTAAGAAACACCTAGCACAGTCAAATAAATGCAATAGGTATTCAGCCTGGTATTATTGTTTTGGTGTTGTATCTTATTAAAGTTTTGAACAAATACTTCTGCTATGTAATTCCCTGTTTCAAATCCAAGCAGAAGCAATTGCTCAGTTTGGTGGGATCAGGGATTAAGCTTGGTCTGGAAGGGCTGTTCTTAGAATGAGGAATCCACAGGGTAACCCTGTCTTATAGTATTATAAACCAGTCTCATTATAGTCCTTGATTTACAAAATAAAATAAAGTATCAAGTAGCCCCATAAGCTTGCAAGTGATAAAAAGAAATGGAGCAATGAAATTTTATTGACAACTATGTTGACAAATATAAAACCATTAAATGATGTGAGGGATACAGCAGAATGCCCTATCTCACCTTTTTTTAATAACACAGTCCTGAAAATGCTGTATCAAGCAGGCAATTTATGCACTTTTTATAGCATTCCTATCTGAAATACACTTACCAAAATATATTCACAGTAGTTTCCTTCAAGACTGAGACTTGTGTTTGCAACTTTCTGTGGGATTTTATATAGCACTCCCCACCACCACACCGCCCCCAAGTCTTTGACACAGACAGAGCAAGTGCTGCAGTATGCAAATTATACTGAATCAAGGGAGAGGCAGGGAAAAAAAGAAAGAGTAGAACTGACTTTTCCTTTTGAATCATATTTTCACTGTTAAATAAAAAAAAAAAAATTATCAACTGGATTTCCATATGCACACTCCATGTGTGAATTCAAAGAATATATCTGATGATAAAGATAAGAAAAGTTTTACCCTTGCAGCAGTCACAGGCATCTCTGGAAAGAACCTGATGATCTTTGCAGCTGCGCCTCAGCTGCACTGTCCCAACCCCACCTGGTTTCTGAAGGGATCCAGGGACAAGGTGGGAGGAGGGTGGGAAATGAGTGCATATGTGGACACTGCTTCTTGAGGAAGAGAGTTGCTGGTAACATCTCCTTCCATCTTCAAGCTGTAGCTCAGCGTACGTTCACATGTAGGTGAATGGAAGGGAACTCCAGCCAGTACACGTTCATATTTACATGTGTGTAAGTCTTGGAGAGGTTAATGAGAACAGCTAATGCAGGAATCCTCTAGTAAATGTGAATGACATGCTTGAACTGCACAGTATAGTGCCAGGCACAGGTGTGCTAAAATGTCTGGTTATCAGTGTGACAACAGTCCAGGAAAGACACATTTCCCAGCAATTCCCTTTATTCCATATAAGGTCTAGGGGACAGTGCATGCTGCCTGGAAGTGCAACTGCATGGAAGCTCACTGGGTTCCTTTTGATGGGCAGTGCATTGAGAGAACTAAAATATCAGACTTGGTAACAGAATGTGGTGATGCCAGTACAAAAAGAAAGATTCCTCTTGACATTGGCATTAAAAACACCCCTCACCCACAGACATAGCAGCTTGGAGGAAAAAAAGCCAGAACAACCCACTGGAATGATAGGTAAATTGGTTTCCTAGTTAAGGTGGATCTTGGCTGTAACATGGGTGAGAAGCTTCAGCTGCTTGGGGTGTCATAGTCTCTGAAAGAACATTGCTCCATGCAAAGAAGCCATGAGGTCCAGCTTTTAGCACAAAAAGATGTCTATCTATCAGGAAATGCAGACTTATCTATAGCAAAGAAGAGTCCAAAAGAGTCTTAAATAACAAATTCTAGTCTAAGTGAGGGACTAGGCACTCAACTAGTCCCTTTCAGTGATTTGAGGAAAGCTGCATATAAAACATATTAATTTCCTGAATTAACTGGGCAAAGAATAAGATACTCATGTAGGCTGTTGAGGGGGCAGGGCGGAGCAGGGAGGCAAGTTACACTTGCAGCTTTGACTTCTGCAATGAGACCTCAGTCAAACATGCGTGGACAGGTTATGAAAAGTGAACTCATTCTCAGGGGTAGAGGAGATGATTGAGAAGGGACCTTATAAATGTCTACAGGTATCTGAAGGAAGGACATCAAGAGAATATTTCCAAGCTTTTCTCAGTGGTTCCAAGAGGCAATGGGCAGAAACAGAATACAAGGAAGAACTCCTTTACAGTGTGAGTGACCAAGCACTGGAACAGATTGCTCAGAGAGGCTGTGGAGTCTCCTTCCCTGGGGATGTTCATGAACCATCTGGATACACTCCTGTGCAGTGTGCTCTGGGATGACCCTGCTTTAGTAGGGAGGTTGGACCAGATGACCCAGTGTGGTCTCTTCCAACCCAACCCATTCTGTCACTGTGTAGTGAATAAGAGCAAATAACACAAAATGCTTAGACTGTGGCTCCTGGTTGCACCTGTAGGAGTGCTAGCAGGAAGATGATGTCCAAGGTGGGGAAACATTTTCTGGAGGATGTTGTTTGATGTTGAAATCCATAAGAACAATCGGAGTGATGAGGAAGTCTAAACTGTTGCTAAGACCTGTGGTACAGGGGTTCATCCCAAAGCAGCCAGTCAGTCTGAGTTAAATCACATAATTTAGGAATAGATTGCCCAGAGAAGTTGTGGATACCTCATCCCACACTGGAAGTGTTTTAGGCCAAATTGGATGCGACCTTGAACTCCCTGGTCTAGTGACAGATGTTCCTTCCCATGGAAGGGGGTTGTAACTAGATGATGTTTAAAGTCTCTTCTAACCCAAACTATTCCATAATTCAATTCTATTTTATTATTCTGTTGGACTGGGTCCAAAGGAAAAGACCATCATATTTTCCTACTGCTTCCACTTGTTGATCAAGTTCCTTGAACTTGTTTGACTGAACTGCAACTCCAGATGATGGTGTCAGTGATGTAGGCACAGGCTCCACAGGGTTACAAGCCTTAAGGTTTGACAAGGGAAAAGAGGTTTGTGGGTGGCCAGATTGAAGAAGTTGAGCAGATGGGAACAAAGGATTTATCAGGGCCATCTGCTCACTCACATGGCTCAGCACAGAAGGACAGGACATTGTGGCCCATTCGGACCCAAGACAAATCCAGAGAGATGAAGCCAAGCTGACATCTCCTCACATGGCAGTCTTTGCTTCAGCCCTTTCCAAAGAACTGCATTTCCTTCAAAGAGTGATATCCTTAGGATGACCATTTTTATGTAATGTGCTCCTTGGTATCTAGGGAGTGAGTCCTGAGGTATGAAGGGTAGGCCAGATTCCTGAACACAGAAATAGGGTAAGGAGGGTCAGTGGTGTCATAGTTGTGGGGGCAACATACAGCTAGTAACACTCTGGAGATGAGCAATGGCCAATGGACAGAGAATGGGCTTTAGCTTGCCACAGAGGTGGCTCAGCAGCTCAGACATAGTGTTGTTGCAAACATGATGATCCAAAGACATAAACAAGGAAAGGCCCCTACAGAGAACATCAATAGGTCCATCAATTTTTTCTGGAACAAAGCAGGCAGACTTGCAACACACACCCTTCTTCCTTATTGCATATCAAAAACATACCTGTTTTTGCCAGCTACCTTGTTTGGTTAAGTAAGAAATAGCAGGTCTTCTTTTGAACTCTGCCTCTGATACGTAGAGGTAGATTTACCCTTTACCTTTATTTGGAATGGGTTGGTATTCTTCTATTGATGCAACACATCTTGAAAAAGTCTTTTATCTGTCTGTTTTCCAGTGTTTACTTACTGGCATTTCACCTAGAGATATAATCCTGAGTAATTTACCCAATATGCAATCGATACCTGGAATTCACAGGCACAAATGAAGTAATATGCTCTAAAATTTTATTCCAAAAAATTATCAGAAAAATTATGATCCACGTATCAAAATAAAAATTATATTACTTATCTCTAGATATAAACTCTTGCCAAATTGTCCTTCCCTCCAGCTTGCCAAGACTGACACTAGCTAAATGATCTGATGATTGCCTTGATATTTTAATGCTTTCATTTTATCACTATGCCTTGTAACAGCAGGAGAATGCCAATTTTGTGTGTGTGTGTGTGTGTGTGTGTGTTTGTGTGTGTGTGTGTGCACTCAGGCAAAATCTAGCATTGCAGATATTGTAACAACCAACAAAATGTAAAATACCAAGGCAAATACCAAGACAAGTAAAAGTGGAAAATAAGACAGTTATTTGCAATCATAAAGAAAAAAAATGAACAACTAAATTGCATTGCTGTATGACAGATATTATAGACTCCTGCTAGAAAACAGCAGGAAACGTTCATCTGATTGGCCAGGCTAAACTCAAATGAGCAGAGGATAAAAAGTAATACATTGGTTTGATTGTCTGACTCTTGAAACTCAAATAACTTTTACTAGATTTGTTATTATAGTCCTTTATTCATTGTTGTTTTAATATTTACATGGGTTATAAAAGCTTTACTATTTTCAAATTGTCCTGCAGTCTCAGTAAAGCAAAACAATGTGAAGAATTTTATCTTGATATGTTTATGATGGAATCTCACACAAAAGAGGAAAGAAAAAATAGGCAGTCGTATCAAAAGCAGAAGAAAGGAGTAGATCTAATATAATAAATCAGCTTCCTCTCATTGCAAAAAAGAACAAAAAGATTCTTAAAATTGGCATTTTATGCCATGACAAATGTTGTTATATGTGCTTATGTCCACTAGGCTTGTAATATTAGTAGCAAATGCAATGGAGCACCTTGAGATAATTTCTGTCTTAACAATGATTCTTGTGAGTCCCTTCCAACTCAGGATATTCCATGATTCTATGAGTCCATGTCATACCTTTCATGCATAAAGACTTAACCGCCCCCTCAACATTCCTTGCTGTCGATACAAGGAGCAACACTATGAATCCTCAGAGATCAGTCACTGCTGACTGATACAGCTCTAAATTTGAAAAGTAACTAACACTGTACTGGTAGTGTTAGTGTACTAAAGGATCCACAAGTAAGTTATATCAATACAAAATTATTTGAATAAATGCAAATCACTATTGCAAGTAACTCACTTGTAGTAATCAATCTTAGTATGTTTATAGGAACTCATTCTAGCAAAGAATGCATGAACTAAATTCTTCTTTCAATGTATTAACTATGCTTTTTGACTACTCTAAAAACAATCTTTATTTTTGTGTAAGCCTTACTCTGCTCTTAAACATGAGCACTGCAACTGCGATAACACTGCAGCATCCTAAAAATTCCAGTCTAAGCTTCTATGCATACGGTCTCAAAGGTAGGCTTGAAGTTAATATATTCAATGCATAAGAAAACAGATTTTAACCTGTTGGCTTTCTCTTCACTCTCATAAACATTAGCAGTAAGAGTCCTTCAGGCCACATTATCTCTCCCCATGCGACTTCACTGCCCTCAATGTTTTTCACTGCTGTAACCAATTTATTCTATTATTAGAGTTTAATAAACAATCTCTCTGATGATGTACAGGAAGGGAAATAATTCACCCTTCCTCTCTTGCACAGACTTCTCAGTGATAACAAGACTAAAATAGAGTAGAAAACACTACTTTTGACACTAGATCAAGTACATGTAATTGTGAATTCAGATAACCACTCTTAGGTATAAGGCGACCTTATTTGTATGCAGTGACTTCAAAGTAGGAAAAACACCTCAAATAAAACTACAGTACTAACAGCTATTGCTTTCCTTAACTGATGGAAGATTGTAACTAGCCGAAAACATACACTCTTTCAAAATAATTTTTAGAAACCCGGCAAAATAAACATATACTGTAATGCTTGTGAGATTTTTTGTGTCTCACCATGGAGCTCCATTTTGCCACCCTGCTACTTCCCAGCTGAACATCTGGACTACTCAAATATGTGGCATGGCACAGTAACTGCTAATTATCAAAAGAAGCAGCTTGAAAACTTCCTCTGATCTTCTAAGAAATGACTTTTTCCTAAAAATACAAGCCAGAGTATTGGGATTTATGTCAAGCTTATATGAGATTGTAGCAAGAGAATAATGTACACATTAGAAGTTACTGATAACTTTTTTTGGTGTATTTAATGCTAAGTGGCAAATTGCTCTGAACCAACAAATATTCACTAACTTCTCCAGACAAAGGACGTCATACACTCCTCTCACAAAAGCACAGTCTAGTAGACATTTAGGAGAAGAAACAGTACTTACTTCTATAGCTTTGGATCATTTACGATCCAAACACCAGTGTAACCAATGCAAATATTTCTTTTGATTGCTGTGTATACACTGAAGTAGAGCACTGACAGAGATGGTATAACCTAAACTGTACAAAGAAAACATAGGTGTCTAGCTAAGTACATTTAACACATGGGTACAAAATGCTTTGTGTTAAAGGGGAATTATAGTTTGAGAGTGCAGAATATAATGATGAAAAATGTTTTTACTATATGACATGAATAATTCTGCATAATTTATTTATATATAAATATATATATATATATATATATATATATATATATACACCCCCATTTATATATAAATAAATTATGCAGAAGATCTCCTTTTGTCACAAAAAACTTAGGCAAGCAAGCTATTGCAATAATCTCCCTGGATACAGCCTTTAATTTATAACAAGAATTTGTTCAATGTACATTCTGAAGATTATAAAAAACCCACTAGGTATTTTGAAGCGTGATCTTCTGATGATAAATGGAGATGACTGAGTCCATTCTCTACGCTACAATTAGGGCTTGTCTCCAAAAATACGACTGTGAATCAGCCTTCACACTTAGAATATTTGTTTCCATCTCATTTGTTTCCAGGCTTTCTGTTCATTTTGAGAAGCCTTGATGTCTTTTAAATAGAGAAAAAACAAAGGACTGCATGTTTTGAAGACTTGGAATAAATAGGAGGAATTCCTTGACATGTTTTCTCATATATTTCACATTTCCAATGCTTTTAATATGAAATGGTTTATAACTAGAGCAGATTTGAAATGTTAATCATTAGCATATATACCAGGGTGTGCAAAAGAGCAAGGAAAATCCTGGAAAATATCCTAGCAACAACCTTGTTCTGATTTAGTGCTTATTTTACTCTTGACAATCCCTACTCTCCATTTTAATTCACATACTTTGATTAGTCTTTTGCTGTCATGATAGAAGACAGATATGAGGTTTAGAGTTACTAGTATTACAAGAGTCTTGTTCTTTTTATATCCATATATTCTCTCAATTGCTGAATAAATTTTTAATCTCCAAATCAGTATTTTGAAATTCATTTGAATTTATAAGTCAGCACTTTTTTCCCAGTGCCTATTGACATGCCTGACAATATTTGTCTTGATTTAAATATGTCAGTGGAAAAAATAAAGCTAAAAAATAAAAACCAAAAAAAAACCCAAGCCAAAACAAAAATCCCAAAGCCCCCAGCTATTATCTGAAAAAGCTTCATTTCCAAAGCTTTTATATTTTTGTTCAAAATCCCATCTGGGATGGAACTAACACACCGTGAGATGGATTAGTGTATCTGTGCTGTCTCTGTCTCTGCAGACAGGTGTTACAGATGTACAGTAACCCCAGGGCTTCTCTAGGAGCTCCGGTGCTTCTCTGTGCATGTGCATACCTCCCCTATTGGCACATGCCTGCCATGCCAGGGCTTTTCAAAAGGATTTCTATTCACTACATGTACACTACACAAATCATATATCCCAAACACATGGAAGCCCTAGGCTCGTCCATTGTATTTCTGCCTGCAGTGGCACCTCTGGTCACTCTGCACCTTCATTCCTCTCTGCTCCTGTATGAAGCTGTCTTGGCAAACATTCCCCCATCAATGTGTTAAAGGAGTGGAACAGTAAAAAATGCACAAATTAACCACCCTGATAGCAAATTAACTAATGCAAATAAATGCAAATTCAATGCATTACCCTGGCATAGCATGCTAATGAGAAAACAAGTAATTTAGTCAATCAAGGAAATATGCAAATAAAAAACATCCTTTTCCAAAGTACTTTGACAGAGAAGTCTAAAAGAAATTAAATACTGCAACTGTACTTTGAGTATATAAATTACTATTTGTGTAGTTTGCAATAAGAACATTCTACCTTGTGTTTTTTTTCTGTTCCACTTGGCAAAAGCAATATAACAAAATGTATTTCCTATTTAAAAATACTGCTAAAATGTATTTTTTCTCACTAATGTGATGTTTGAAGCTTAATGCTGAAAAAACCCCAAACAACTAAAATGTACTCAGCATACTGTTGAAAATTCAACTTTATCTAATGTCAAATGGTACAACCAAGTAGTTTGTATTTCTTGAAAGATGATAAACAGCTCGCCCTTCTAAGATCTGCTGTTGCAAACAGCATTTGCCTTTCTCCATGTGTGCATCTGAGGACCACTGTTACAGTCCAAGTGTCAGATGGCAAATTGCTATTGAAAATCTGCTGCCCCCAAGGAAATCATTGTACGGGTGTTTTTGTGGATTATAAGCACCAATGACTAAACACAGCACACATAAAAAAGGGTCAGGGCCCAGTGAAAAGTACTGGTCGTCGCCTGTAGTAATAAACAGGATCAAGAGATGTAATCAAAGTTCCAGAATTAATTGCTGTAATACCAGCACTGATCAAATCAAGACACCAACATTGATAAATACCACTGTGCACAGTTGCTGTAAAGGAGATTTAAGAACAACACTAGATGCTATTCCTTTCTGAATAGTAAGTTTCAGGTTAGGAGCTGGAAGGTACCAAAGATTTCTTTGCTGCTTCCCTTGAACTTTTCGGTGTTATCTCCCAAGCTCCTTCTCTGAACAATTTAGGATACACTAATTACTTTGTAAAACATTTGAAAAGTAGACATCTGAATATTTTTCCACTGTTGTTAAATTGAATTCTACTTTTCTGCATCCGAAAATCAGAAGCAAATACTTTTATGTCAAGGAAATGGACAAACAGCTTTCTGGCAAAGCTGATTCCTTCCCATTAGTCTAATGCATTATGGAAAATGGAGCAAAATTACAGCATGCTAAAATGTTAATCTGTAAAGTTCAATCAGCAGCTGTGACACGCTTAACCCAAACACTTTTCTATGACTATATTATAAAATTAATGGAAATGCAATTACTACTTTTTAAAGAAAATCACATACTTTCTTTTATATCTTCTATATTTCTAATATACAGTCACTCACTGGGCTCTTTTACATGGATGATTACCTTCTCAAGATCTATGTTTCTGTCTCCACAATACCAATGTCAAAATAAATGTCAGTTTCTCTATAGCTAATCTAGCAAAAGTAAGCTCAAAAGTGAACCCAGTGATGTAAAAGGGATATTCAGCAGAATAGAAGCCTAAATTTTCCTTCACTCCTTCTCAAAGGACTTCATATTCTTTGCAAGTTCAACTTTCCAATTTTTATTATTACCTGGTATTTCCTAAGGGTTTGAACAAATGACCATTTCTAGCTATCTAGTACATACCATTTAGCAGAAGGAATAGCAATCAAAATTTGCATTTGGAATTGTCTTATTTCATTTGCCTGAAACAACAGAGCTTGACTAAGCTTTCCACAGTCCGACACACATTTTGTCAGGTGAAATGAATATTTTGGGTTTTGACGGACAAATGGAAGAATGCTCAAAGACTGTGTTTATTAATGTTTTTTTATTACTTGCCATCTCTAATCATGCTGTATCTACAGCAGAACATTTCTTTCTCTTTTTTGGTACCAAGCACAACTAAAAGGGCAAGGGTCTCTCTTTAGGTAGAATACTTGAAAAATTGCATGGCTTTACTCATTTTCCAAGGTCAAAAGAGAAATATAATGGAAAAAGTACAGTAATGCATTTTAAAGCTAGTAAAATTCTATAAAAAGGACCGTTAATTCATGGAGGGAAGGAGATGAACATGCTGTTCACCTGTAGCTCTGCAGTATAATTTTCATATCAAGTGTTAATGACAGGTAACCTCCCTAGAGATTTATTCATTCATTTTCTCCCAGGTACAGCGTATTAGCCGAAGACTTTTCTGCACAGCCATGATGTGAATTGCAATTAATGCTAAGCAGCCAGGGGTTGTTTGTTAGATTATTAGAGCAAGTGAAGCTGAATGACTCACTCTATGCTCTTTACAGAAAGAAGACAAGCAAGACATATGTTTATGATAGACTACCTGGATGCCTATAGAGGAACGGCGACTCTTGAGGAACTCCTCTGCTTTTGTCACCAGGATGGCCTTGTCACTGGTCCGTATGGCGGTGCTCTGGCTCTCGGCCGCGTGGCGCTGGGCAGCCGCTGTCTCCAGGGCGAGGTTCATGGCCTTGTTGCTGTCCAAGCTGTCGGTGGAGTTGTACATCCCTCGCCCGTCCTGCGGCCACGGGGATATCCTCTGAGTCCGGCTGTCATGATACGCATCCTGGGTGGATTCTGTGCTGCTCTGTGCCGTGACGGAGATCAGTGGCTTGGAAGTGGTGCGAGGGGGTACTGGTGGTGGTGTTTTCTTGTAACTTGTATAAGTTACAGCTATGGAAAAAATTGAAGAAAAAAAAAAGCAGAAAGAAAAAAAAAAAGGAAAGAGAGAAATCAAGATTAATTTGATGGAAATTTGACAATAGAAATCACCTTAAGATTGTGCTATTTAAAAGTTATGATGGTGCAACGTAGCACTCTTCATCAACTTCACTATTATTTGAAAGTGTCACTCAGAGTCAGATGGCCATCCACAGAAACATTTTATTTCAACAAGGAAGAAGGAAGGGGTGGAAATGGGTGTCCCAAACTACAGTGAAGATGAAAGAGAGTTATGTGTGTTAAGACTTGTACTGGGTAAGCACACACTGAAGCTTCTGAGATTAAAGTATAAAGCTCATAAAAGGAATAAAAGAAGATTTTTTCCCCCTGTTCTTATTGTCTGAACTGTGAGCTTTGTGGTATGCCACACTACTTTATGGCATGCCACACTATAACATTTTAAAATCCTTCCAGGTGCACTGGTTGGAATTAGGCAAGGTTGGCTACTTACTTGTGCAAGAAGCATGTATTTTAAACATTTTCTCAATACAGTTAATAAAAGGGAATTCAAGACATGTTAAAAGTGTTGTAATATATGCAAAGCTATTAAGACTTTGATGAGCAGAACAGTTCTGAAGCTGGTTTAACACAGATTCTGTCTTCCAGCATAAGGCTCAACCAAACATCCAAGACAACTCTACAGATGCAGAACTGTGCCAATACTACATCCTTACCAAATTTTAAAAATTCATAGAGATTAATATTTAATAATTAATATCACAGAGATGGATCTTCTAATTATCTAAGCCCACTATACACTTTTTCACTTTTTTTTTTTTTTGGTACCAAGAGTATTTCTGCTGTGGAAGAGTATTTTCCCCAAAGCACATACAATCATAATTCAAAATTAGCAACTGATAAAAAAATGCACTGTGGTATATCTTTCTTTATTCCTGTATGGAGAAACCAAGTCCAATTCAATTCTTGTATAGTTACAGGAGTAAGCTTGCCTTTGTCTGGTGATACTAATGGATTGACATTGCAACAGTTACTTAGGTAACCTTGGAATTTGGGTTACTTGAATCCAAAAAAGGTTCTGTAAGTGTTGCTCTTCGCATTACACAAGTATGGGCTGATGAGCAGTGCAGTCAGCCTCTCCAGCTGTGTTTTTTATATAAGGCTATGTTGCAGCCATCTGGAATTAAGAGATTGGCTTAATTAACACCTTGGACTGCTAAGCCTCTATCACCAGGCCAGCCTATGTGAACAGTGAGTATACAGAAAGTGACTCTTAAATGTTGACTCTTGATAATCTTACATCAAAGTGTTATCATACACAAAAGAGAGAAAGGCTGACCTAGGAAAGAAAACCTTCATTTAAAGAACATTTTGAATTACTATTGATGTCGCTCAGTTCTGGTAGAGATTTAGAGTCTTGCTCTGAGCTGAATGGCTCGAACAGAGTGAAACACGTAAAACATGTGAAACATGCTCTTCACAATCTGAGACTGTGTTTTTTTTGAAGTGCCATTTTGTTGTCCTATCACCAGTATTATCTCCTGTCAGTTTTGTGACCAGCAATTAAGAAAGAAAGAACTCAATATTTTCCAGATGCTTTAGGGAGTACAGAAAGTTCACAGAAGAAGGGGGAGGCTGTTAATCTTGGAAATTAAGTCAGTGTCTAATGAACTCAAGCAGTGGATCTGAGGAATGTTTTCACTAAGAGAGTTGCCATAATGCTGCTTCCCCACTCTGCAAATGCAGATGTAAATGATCAACATGCTGGAAAACATTATAAATAGAGAAAATGGGGTGAAATAGGGTGAACAATATACAGTACAGGAAGCAAATTTTACATGTAACATAAAACAGGTTATCACTGTGATAACTACTTTAGTGTTTTTACATCTGTCTTCATGTAAAAGAATACCAGTGAATAATGAAACATATGGTTAATGTGATCATGAAACATCACAAGCAGGTATAGCCCTACTACTTGAGCAGCAGATCACTTCTCTGTCTAATGAATATAAATGTTAAACTGCTCTTGCAACCCTTTTTCGCTGACTTAATCTTCATTTACATTTCTAAAAAAGAAAAATTCTTCCTGTGGCAAAACCAAAACAATTTATTGCCTTTTTATCTTTTCCCCCTTTTTTCTCCCCTTAGGACTGAATCTTTTATTCTAAAAAGTGTGATTATTTCAGTGGAGTGACATGATTTAAAGCCAAGTATTAGAGTAACCGCAGTGCTCTGGCAAGAATTTGATTGCAAACACTATACAGAAATTAAAAATCCCACAGATGTTCAACAAAGAGAAGAAACTTCCAGTAGACTGGAAGTTTGTGAGAAACTGGCTACATGTTTACAGTGAAATATTGCAGGAAGTAATTAAATTAATTCCTATGCAGTCACAGAGATCAAGTATTGAGCAGGGAATAAAAAATCCATCTCTACACTGTTAATGAGTTTGTATCTGGAATAACAGTTTCAGAGACAGAACTTTGGGACTAATTGGAGACTAACAAAATCGAGAGGACAGAGACTGCATTTGAGAGTCAAATCTTGCTACCAAATTCTATTTGCTTTAATCACTCGAGTGCTTCTAGTGAAGTAAATGGGATAACTTGGCATGTGTTGCTGATTTAAGAGAGAGCTACATAACAGATTAGGGTCTTGTTAAAGGAGAAAGTAACACAGTAATCCACAGTTTACTGTTCATGCTTGGGTTTAGATCTCTAATAAATAAGTATTGCCTTAAGGTCTGAAGCATGAAACTTAATGTCACTTGCAAATTGTTTCCATTACCAATGGCATCAGGGAATAGTCCTGGTATCAACAATAACCCTTTTCTATTGTATCTAGTTCTTGGTCCTGGCAATCGTAAATGCAACATATTATATATGGGACGAAACATTTCCTGCTCCTAATAGAAAATGAACTTTTTATTTATCATCTGCTTATGCTGATGGACAGGGGCTTCTGTCACCTTTGCACCATTCCTTACCCTGTACGTTTTATTTGCCTTAGTAGTTAGTCCAAAGCAAGCATATAAAACCTCCTCAGCACTGCTTCGTGTCTTCCCCATTTTTAGTGTTCATTCTGCAAACTCCAGAGCTGTGGAGGAATTTGCTGGCCCCACAGAGAGGGCTGGTGCTGGGCAATGCAGTCCTGGGGTGCAGAGCGCTGATGGAGGACAGTGCCCCATAGCTCCACAGGGCACTGCTGATGAAAACTGAACTGGGAACGAGAAGACTGGGATGGAGAAGTCTTGTCTTCAGTGCAGACAAGCTGAGCATCAAGGCAGCACAACAGCAGGAGATGAGAGCCAGCATGAGGCAGGCCTGTGGCAGAGCACCAGGAGGGAAGAGCTGCTGCAGGATGGCTTCAGACAGATTTAAATTGTGCGCTTAAACAGATGCCAGAGACCTGCTCCATGTGTGGACACAAAAGACGTCAATCCAGGATAATCTGCTGTTGTTTCTAGTGCTGACCAAAGATTTCTGAATTCTTTAATTTTCTGATTTCTTTAATTTTTTAGTGGCTTTAATGTGTATATCCTGAATATTCCTGGTATTTCTCTCACCAGTCCTACTGCTGAGCAATGAGGCTCAAGCAAAGTAAAAGCAACAGGCCTCTGCAATGCTGTTAATCAGTATGCAAAATCTATAGCTGCTCTGAAATGCAAAGAAAAAAGAAAGTAGATGGCACAAGACATAAATATGTCTTTTTATAAATAAACTAGAAAAATAAACTAAAATTTTCTTTCTGGATGTATTCAAAGGCTATCTTGATATAAAAAGCAGAATTTATTTTTTGCCTAATTTGATAAAGCGGGAAAAATATTTTTTTAAATTCTGAACACACATTTTGTCTCCCTCTGTTAGCTTATAATAATCAATCAAAAATTACAAAAATGGTGACAAACTGTTCTAATTCTAAACCATATGGGTATCTCAGACTCCTATTTGAATCAAAGTATTAAGTGCTTAGGTACTTGCCCCACTTCAAAATAAACATGTTCAAATGGGTCCACCAGATTTTCCTTTAAGGAAGGGCATTTAGAAAAATGGAGAGAAAACAAAATGGTTCTGTGCTGCTCCGTAGTGGGCCAGAATAAACAATGATGCAAACCACTTATAAGTTGTTCAGGAGAAATGAGAAAGTAACAATGCAGCATAACATCACCCAGTCAGGAAAAAGTGTAAAACATCAAATTAGTTTTGTAAGGATTGATATCTGAAGTGTCAGACCCTCACATGCACAGGATTGCCTACCAGTGCTGAATCTGGCACAGAGGTGGCTAGGAAGGACCTGTTCTGTAAACCACATTAATTTTTTATGTGCTCTGTGATGCCAGCCATGCAGCATCGGTCATAACCAGAATAACAGGCACTATGGCAATACTGTAGAGTAGCCAGGAAGATGATTCCAGCGCTGAAGAACTGGCAATTTGGTGGTTTGGATACACACAGTAGAAATACAAGGAAGATTTCCTGATAATTCATAAGCAACAGTTTAACTGATATAGCTGGAAGCAGAATATCCTCTTAATCTACACTGTATTTATCTAAACTTGCTAAAAGTTACTGTTGATGCAGCCATAGAAGTCAGTTATTCAGGCCATATTTCAGTGTCAGCAAAGTTTATACTAGAAATAAAATTACTAAAATAAGTCAATTTAGATATAACTTCAGGTTAGCCATAGACCTTCACAGACACAAGGCAGTAGGAGAAATGTGATCTATTTGATGAAATAGCAGTGGCTGTGAGTGACATTCAGAACACCTTTTAAAAGGCAGCCTTTTAATAAATCACCACTTTTGGTCCATTTGCACGACAGAATCACCTGAGGGGTTTTTACAAATCAATATAACCATTAAGCACTTAGTCAAAATAACATTATTTAGGCTGAGATCACAAAGTTAGCTGGGTGATGAATTTAAATGAAAGCACCATCAATTAGAGGAAACGGTTGTGGCAGGAATAAACTGGATTTTCTGTTTTGTCAGGAGGTTTATCCAGAAGGAGGTTAATTACTCTGCAGGGAGCTGGGAGCTGCCCTGGAGGCAGAGGTCCCAGGAGCTGCAGGCACACAGGGCTCCTCTGAGGAGCCACAGCAGCAGGAGAAACAAAATGCAGGTGCCCAGGCTGGAGCTGCAGCTTCTGCTTTGCACAGCGAAAGTCAGCATCAAGTCTGAAATTAATTCAGAAGAGGAAAAAGAGACCTTCTCATAATGAAAGGCAACAATAAAATCTAACCCTGTATCAAAAGAGCATTCAGTTTTTGAATAGTCTTTTAGTTTATACTGTTTTGGCCAAAGGCTTTGGAAGTCCCAGCTACCATGACTGTCCCTGAAATGCCCTGAAATCTCTTCACTGTTCTCCATCATGGTCATTAGAAATTCTAATTACTCCTAAAATAAAAATGTACATATGGATGCCTAACAGTTACTTCTCAAAACACAGAACAATGATCATTAAAAGAACATTAAGAAATCAAAGGGGACTTTTGAGAAAAAAAAAAAATCACAGACACTAAAATAGTTTATTTCTCACAAAAAGAATTGATTATTTGATGATTTTTCTAACAAGACATGGATGTCAAAAATAAGAATACAAGTCCCCATTTAAAAGAGAGGGTGTTGGGACACATCTTTTTATACATGCCTCTTTTCATCTTCCATTTACACCAGTCTCTGATTCCAAATATAGTTAAGAGGAGGCTGTAGTATCAAACAGGCCAGTTTAATTGTACAAAATATTCTGCTTTTCTTACTCAAATTCTGAAATGTTAGTAAGGGGTTTCCTTCTTGAATCCGTTATACCTTTAAAGTTCAGTCATTAAAAAAAAGATTTAAAAATGCTTGGTTTTAACATGTGTAGCCTCTGGTGTTTAATTAAGAAAAATCGGTCTGTTAGAATGACGTGGGAAAGGTTGAATCAGACTGTTCAGATCCAAGTAAATCAGTAAATCAGTCTGTTTGGATCCAAGCTTGCCATTTTCCATGTGTGCCCTCAGTGAGTGACTACCTCAAAACCTACACTGATGATTGCAGTTTCTACTTTCTGCTTTCAGGGCTGAAGCAGTATGTACTCAGGCTGCAGAGAAAAAAAGAGTGATTTGCTCCATTACCTGACCCTAGCCAGGCACCTGAATGTAAATCAAGTTCTTCAGAGTTCCTCTCTAACGCACCAACTTGTACTTAAGTTGAAATACTGTCTGTAGGTGAGTGTAGGGCAGGCAAGGGAAACATCAAAAACAATCCAGGCATCTCCAGCCCTTTCCTTTGCTCCTCCCTGGAAAGGTCCACACCTTTGCTGGCTGCTCTGGTGGTGAAAGATCCTGTAATTTCTGAGGGCTTTCCATGTTGAAGAGTTTCTCCATTTTAAAGGTTGTTGAGAGTGGGTTTTTTAATTGTAAGAATATTCAAATCTTGTAAAAGTAGTCATTAAATCTTACCACTGTCATACTGTGATTCAAATTCAAGAGATAATTTTGGTTTAAAATAAATTAACTCCTTTAATTAAATTCTGAATAAATTTCTCTCTGACATAATCAGAGAGATGCTTTATTTGTTAACCTATCTTTCTGCTTCTCCCCTTTTCTCATTCAGCCCTCCATGATGAATCATAGCAAGTAAAGGGCTACGAGAGTAAAAGGCCAGAGAGTTTCTCATTAGAGAGAGAGTCTTGAGTTTTGGTATCTGTGAAAAGACCCTGTTTCTTCCCTTTGAGATTAAACAGTAAGAAACAGTGACATATATATATATATCTCACTGTGGTGTATATATATATATATATATATATATATATAAAAGATAAAAGAATCACAGTGATATTTTTATGAGATTTTTTTTTGAAAGACTGCTTGCACCCAAAAGGTTTTTTATCAGCACAGTTTATAGGATGGGCTGCACTTTATTTAAACCTGAATTCATTGTCTGGGTAGTATGCATCTATAACTTTGCAACTTTTTTCCTGTTGGATAATTTTACCTGTCTTGTGATTAAGTAAACCTGGATATTTGTTGTACCTTAAAGTCAGATATTAATTGGTGGTCTCATCTTGGCATAGTCATGGGGGCAAAATGTTGCATTTATCCTGGGCCAGTATTTTAAGTAGGGTCTTTTAATAACAGTGAATTACATCAGACCTTCAAGACAGTTTTTGGTAACTATACATGGAATCCATCTCACCTCACAGCAGTCACTGATAAAAACCCAGTCATCCAGGTCTAAGTTAGTTGTTTAATTTAAGAATTACTGTGAGAAAAATAAGCAATTCTGGGGGCAATACTTGCCCATTTTAGATGCTTATTTTACCAGGAAATGAATCATCCTATGCTTTTCTCTGTCAACCATAAAACAATCAAGAACAACCAGCTCAAATTAGGACATGTGATTTTGACAGTTACCATCACTGGAAATGTTCAAGAAACAAGTGGGCCTGGCACTGTATTAATTAAATGACCAGTCTGATGCACTAGATTAGACCATGCTGTTAATCCCATTGAAAATGTTGATATTGAAGTCAGTGGAACCTGACTCAATTCATATCATCTCAGGATCTGGACCATTATATTAACATATTATTGTCACAGACAAGAATTGTGCTGTCTATATACAATTTTTTAAAAAGTTTTTCAAAATATCTCATCACTGAGACACTGCTGCCAAATAAATTATATATAAAAACCCCCTATTTTTTAAAGCAGCATTTGTCTTTGACATCTCTCTGATAAACAGAATCTGTGCAGCACTTTTAAAAACTACTGAAATCATTAGTATAACACATAACCTCAATTAAAATTTACTGGGGTAAGGCAAAATTACTGGATGAGGTTTTTTTTTTTAAAATGAAAATAAGTCTGTGTGTGCAGCAGGTTAGCCTCAATATTCGGAGTAGATCCTTTTAGTTCTGTACATCTATCTGATTTTGTACAGGAAAGTAACAATTAAGAGGAAATGTGACCACTAAATTTGGAAAAAGCTGGAGCCGCTACAGTCTCCCTGGAGAAGAAATGTATAAAAGGAATTACTATAATCAAATAACTCAGTGTGCAAGATGTTATCTCCATATTGAGAAAACTTAGGTCTGTAGGCAGCTCCATGTTACATAAATGATAAATATGTTTTGACAGTGTAATTAATGTTAGTCTCAAAACAGAAATGCAAATCAAACAAGACATCAAGATCAGAAACTGTAGGACTTTGCTAAAATTAAAAGAGATGTGGGCAACACAAACCTCATAGATTGCTGATGGACTGGTTACAAAGGGTTCTATTTTAAATCAGTTAATTAGCAAGAAATTATAGCCTAACCAGTATCCTGGAGATGACACGGCGAAGTGCTGACAGCTGTACTGCTCTTCTAAACCATTCCTATGTGCCTCTAAAATACTGAAGCTGCATCAAAAACCTCCATCTCAGTTTTTCGGTTACAAGAAGGAAAAATGTTCCCTTAACTATATTTCATTTTCAAAATGTATGTGTGGCTTTTCAGGAATAAGGATTACATTTGTCATCGACACATTAAGAGACGAGAAAAAAGTTCCAAACACCAAGAATCACTCTCTTGTGCTACTTTTTCACATTGAAATAAAACAAAAAAATTGAAAATATTTTTCAGGAAAATTTCTTCACAAACTCCCATGTACCCTTCTCTCTCAAATTAATTTCCATCAGCCTCCTAAACCCCCTCATGAATATATTATGTAGGCTTAGAATTGTTGGGGTTTTTTTTCTGTTTTCTATTCTCTTTCTTATGGTAACTATGTGTAGCTTGTAATTTTATTTAATTTACAGTAAGGAATTTTAAGACAAGTAGGATGAGAAAAACAATTTGCTTACTTACCCTTAAGGAAATGCTGCATAATTTTATTATTGTGATAATAATCTGACATTAAATAAAATAAGTGATTACTAAATATTTTAAACAAATGCAATTTAGTACCTTTAAACAGTTAATTTAATCCACAGAGATTACAAGTCTGGACACAAACTCAGAGTGCACTTTTTTGTCAAATCCAATAATCATTTTACCCAGGAAGCAGATGGAGTAAGTATAAGTGTCAAAACCAGTCAAAACTAAGGAAGCTACTTGCAGGCTCCCATCCCTGCATTCAGGTGTAGAAAATGATGCTGCTGTGTTTTGATCTCTCAGATTTTTAAGTTCTCTAAATTATCCTTGTTTTCAGTAGGACCCAAATTTAACCTTAGTTTTCATCCTATAATGCAATTTGAATAGGTTTAACTTTTGCCTTAGGTTAATGGAAGTTAGCTATGCAATGCTATCATTGTAGACTGTCTATTTTAATAGATAACAGAGAGAAACAGGGATGTCCAGAGGACCACTCCTTTTACAGAAGATACAAGTTATAAAGAACATAAATATCCATTGGCTATAATTGGATATTAAAGTAATTGCCTTTGAAACCTACATTTTAGACATATGTATCACATGAGATGAACTTTTATGGCTGAAATTAGTATAATTTCTTAGACTGGGAGAAGGAGACAGAGAGTGGAAATACAAGTATTTTTCTGGACATAGCAATGTCCAAAAAGTTAAAGAAATGCATATAAAATTCATGACTCGTTGATGTGTCCTTGATATGCTGTTCTCATTCTCAGAAAGCCAAGTAATAGGTTACTCACTTCCAGCTATCTTCCAGAACCCTAGATGTCCTGTAGTTGCCCTTGAGGAGTAGTAATGTGCTGTTGGGATTGCTCTGGTATTTGTGGTTTCCAATGTGTAGATTTTAATGGACTATATACTGAGACTGAACCTCGGCCATACAGCAAGTAAGACTTTGTCAGGACTAATCAAAGTGCTATTCACTGACAATAAAACACTTCAGTGTAATTTGAGATTTGTTGATTCTGTGTTGGTGCACAATAGGATCCATACGCTGCATTCAGTCTGAGTCAAACTCACCAAAACATAGGTACCAAAGTCTTCCCTAAACAAGAGTTTCTTGTCCAGAATGATGCAATTCTCTTCTAGGTCCTGTATAAATGTCTCAAAGGGTACCAGTCAATAGTCTTTGAACTAATCAGAGTTTGTTGTCATGGGAACTTAGACAACTAGATTGCACAAAAGCACCTATGTTTAGCTGACCTTGAGGTTAACCCAACACAATTCAACTAACCTGTCTGGTCAAAGGCTAATTCTGTCGGGTTATACTGTAAGAATGTCATCAATTTTCGTGTCTTTATTTTCTCTGATGCTCTGGAAAAAAAATCTTTCCAGTTTTAAGTATCAGGTTTATCAGTTGTCTTGCTAGGGTAGATCTGAGTTTGCATTAGTTTCCTGATGAAGAAATTGATCAAATGATTGTATAGCGAGCACGGCAAGGAATGTAGTTCCAGTGCACATATCATCATTACAGCTCCTGACACACACACCTTCAACAAAACCAGGACTGAACACATGCAGAGCTTCTAAGACTCCTTAGAGGTTCTTTTCTTTCCCTGGAGGAGAAGCACAGGCAGGGTCCTTCATTCTTTTTCACTGCAAGGAAGCAGGATGAACTGGTGCTTCCAGGGTCACAGGCCATGTGTGCTTCTCTCAGCTGCACACACAAAGCGCTCTGGCAACTTCAGGGTAAATAGCTGGGATGAGATTTACATCTGCCACTGTCAGCTTCTACCACATCAGGAAGGGTTCAAACTGAGCAGTGAATCACCTTCCTTGCATGTTATATTTTTCTGATAAATTCTACTTCTTTTTTAACCATATAATACCATAAAGAAAACATAGCTGAGAAAACTCTTTGAACAGAACAGCTTTGAAGCCACATTCTGCCAGGGGAGGCAGCATAGGTGTCCTTTTTAATAAAAAAAGAACCAGATGTCTGGCAAATCCAGTGGGTTATGGAGGAATTTTGTCAAGCACAGAACAGCAGGAGCAAGAGAGAAACAATCATTACACATTTTTAAACTAACCTTAGATGGAAGGCAGTGACTTCATTTTTTATCTTTGACTCTGAAGATAATCTGCACCAGTGAGAATGAAAATTATGAAAAGCTCCTGGCTACTGCTCCAACTGCTTTCATGCCTCATCAGCTTGAGGAGGCCAGGCTGCCCTGGTTAGCACAGCCTTACTCCCTCTCCAGG
Source organism: Onychostruthus taczanowskii (assembly GCF_017590055.1). NCBI lineage: Eukaryota > Metazoa > Chordata > Aves > Passeriformes > Passeridae > Onychostruthus > Onychostruthus taczanowskii. The sequence goes on along the minus strand of NW_024497629.1, from coordinate 14,488,853 downwards.
AATCCCAGAGTTGTGAACAGTTGTGACAGCTCCTTGGCCACCTTCTCAAATTCCTTGCACCAAAGTGTTTGTGTCACCTTCATCCTAGTGACTTCCTGGGCTATTTCTGTGGTGTAGAGCTGCTCTTCAACAGCAGTGTCAGCATAGCAGCAAAACTTCAATATATCAAAAAAATTAAAGATTAATTATGCTCTCCAGATACACCCAGAGCAATGAAAATTATGTGTGTGTATCCAAGGGTAGAACTGGGCTCATAATTTGTTAGGGTAAGATTTATTCTCACAGTATAGGAACACAAGCTGGCACAGCATCAAAGGATTAACTAAGGATGCCCAAATGCTCCTAGAGATAGATGGTGTTTCCTGCAGAGAGTTAGAGTGTCAGATAATTCCATGGAGCCCCAACAGTAATTAAGGAAAGTCAACATACTAAGTTATGATTGAGAACACAACCTTCTAGATCTTATTTGAACTCAGTGCTTTGTGTTTTTATACATATCTGTTGTGGATTCCACTGCTAGCTATTACTTAGCAATGGATACCAGTAAAATCCTCTCAGACTGAGCATTTATTTCTATAGAAAGAATGTGGAGATGTTACTTCTTGCATAACTTTTCTCCCATTTGGCTGGGTTTTCCTAGCCATAGTGGATCAGATTAAGTAGATCCACAGAGCCTCTTGGATAAAGTATCTCATACTTGAGGAAACAAAAGAAAATCACACATCTGTTTCTCATAAAAAATTTTTCTTTTAAGAACTGAAGATTAAATGTATATTATATTTATATACATTTATAAAATTCTTTCTGAGTTTTCTCTTTCCCAAGCTCAGCAGTCCTGACACTTATGCTTTTCTCATGGGAGGGGTGTCATATGTAGTAGCACCATGGTTTTTTCCCACCTTTGGTATCCTCATATGTGGCAAAAAAACCTGACAAGCCAGTAAAACCTTAAAACAATAACTAATGTTATTAGTGTTCAGATAGCAACCAGTGAATGAGTCCTTTTAGGGTTTGAAGGGGTAGCCATGCTATGGAACAGTACAATTTCTCTGTGAAATATCATATTGTCATCCATTATTTTTGTAAGCACATGATTATGCAATCAGCTCACTCACCATGAGAGTTTTGTGGCTAAATATCAAACATGGGCTGTAAAAATTCACCTTATATAGCCCTTGATTTTAAAATGGAGAGCTGAAAATAGCTTGAAGTCCAGAGAAGGGAAACCTGTAATTCCTCAGGCATTCTGAGTAATTGTAGGAGTTCTAATTGAAAACTTCCTCATCCAATGTGACCTTGCTTGAATTAATTTGTTTTGGAATTAGTCCTGAATAGTTCAGTAAATGTGGAATTCTCTGAAGTTTACTCATTGCCAAGCAGAGTCCAGCTGACTGAGAAAAGTAAAACGGCCCAAAGACAGTTTTCAAAAATGTAAAATGACTCAAAGTCACTTCATCTTCCTCAGTGATGTCTTTAGCAAGCATGCTAAAGCAGCTAAGTTGTTGTACCTATTATGAATCAGAAAAAAGGAGGTGTATGCACAACTGAGAGAATCATTAGGACTGGAAAAATCTGACAGATTGCATTATGCTACATTTTCTAGAAGAATTTAAAAAATTTATGCAGTATACTGGCAACTTAAGATTAATAACTCTGTTCCCTATAGCCTGTAATGCTTTATGCTAAATTTCTCTCAAGAAATTAGCAGGCAATCCCTGAAGTGGAAGAAATGGCTTTGGACTGACATTTAACATAGGACAGAAATCCAGGATACCTTTATATACCCTGACCAAGTCCCCATTGTGCTGAAGTCAATAGCTACATGGATTTTTTTTTATCATTAATCCATTAATTTATCATTAATGCAGTCAAAAAATACTGTTGTAGCCAAAAAACCTGGGTTAAAGGAATATGTGGAGTAGTTTTAAGAACATGATCCTCTCTTTTATTCATCAGACTGAAAACCAAAGAACTTAACAGAGTCTGCTTAGTCAGTGCTTGTTGCTGGAGAAGGATTTCATGCATCTGATTGAGTCTCATATTTAGTATTTCTGGCTAGCAGCTTTGATTTGAATATAAAAGCAATATACACTGAGAAGCTATTCCACCTGATGGGTAAACATCCTGAGCAGTGGTCCAGAGGAATCCAGAGGAAATGTTTCTCTCAAAAAAGATGAAAGTGTTTTATACAATGTATATAATATCATCAGGAGAAAATATGTGTGCCTCCACATCTGAAGAGATGATAAGCTGGTGTTCAAGTTGGCCAGAAGTGCAAACACCAAGTTAATCTCTCTCTCTCTCTCTCTCTCAGAAAATGGATTTTAGCATGTCCTTCTGCTTCACAAGAGACCATACTAACTGCTACCTCCATTACCATTGCAATTCAGTGTTTCTGCATTCACAGTAAAACCAAACTAAAAAAAACCTGTGAGGAATCATCCTGAAATAATCTATAATGTAAGGAATGATTAATATAAAGGACTCTCTCTACATACAGAACTTGTAGCAAAAATAAGTTGACCTTCTCAGACAAAGGGGAACGAGGGAGTGATTAAAACTTTCCAGATGTCCTTGTTGGTTATGTTTTCATAGTACAGTCTAGTGCTGTACCACAGTATCTGAACTGCTTTTCAGTGAGGGAAGGCAGGTGTTGCAGGTGGGACAAGGTGTTACTGCTCCCCACCTACTGCCCTCCATTTCCCAGCAGGACTCTACAGCCAGGGCTCGCTCTGGCTCAGCTGGTGGTGGCACAGCAGCCTGTGCCTCCCACAGCACTGTGCCACACTGCCTGGGTGTCTGCTGAGCCGACAGTGGGATGATGTGCTTACACAACAGGGAACCAGGCTGGTACTACCTGGGAAAGTGACCCAGTTTCTATGAACTCTTCTGAAAAGTGAAACATTGCTTGCAGGAGTAGGAGAGCTGTAAGTCAGAAGCACTTAGGATGACTACTGCACTCAGTGACTTCCCATTCAGGAAATTACATGTTGTCTGTGACGGAGGAACGAGGTGGGAGGCAGCAGCAGCTGGAGCTGCGTTTTCTCAGCTGTGCATCTGACAGCTGCGACTGGATACGGTTCAGAGGCAGAAGGCATATGCTGCCATTCAGGGCTTTTAGCATCAAGTATCTTTTACTGGGTTCATTATCTCCTCACCAAATGGAACGTGGTGGCTAGAAGTGCCCTAGCCTCAATGACAGAAGAGTCTCAGCAGGGGTCACACAGAGGCCAGGTCCAGCTCACCATAGGCCAGCAATGCTGGCTGCCTCCTTTGCCCTGTCACTCGTCTCATTCATTTTCACCCGGGGCAGCAGGGAGTGCCCTAGGCCTTGGGACAATCTCCCTCAGAGGAGGAGAAGACTGGTTCCACAAATAATTAAACTACATGGATCCATGCAGAAGTTATGTGCTCTTTAGTACCAATGTTTCTCTGTAAAGCTGTAAGCAGTTTAGAAGAGCCCGATACTGGTAGTTCTTTTTCCATCTATTAGAAAATCCTGTTAGCATAGTCCATTAATAATGTCCCACATAATAGTCATTAAAGTTGCAACCTCCTGAAAGTTGTAAATGCATCTAGGAAGATTTTAGGAAAAGGCATGCTGTAAATATATATTCTATACTTTTGTAATGGAATTCATAGAGAATTTTATTTTAGGTTTACATTTTTAGTAACAAGAATTAATTTTTAGCTAAGCCTGTGTGTTATGAATCAATTGCTTTATGACAATGATAAGGGGCAGTCATGACCTGTATAACTAAAATTGAATGGAATAATTAAATTGAAATGACTATTAATTTTCTAACAAATTCCTTTAGTTTCTTTGCCAAGAAGAATTTGTTACATCAGAAGCAAAAAAGAAGTTAATTTTCCTAAGAAATGAAAGACTGAATTGAAAATAAAAGCTGATGTCAATGTCTGACCTTTCTGACATTTATCTGAATGTCAAATATCTGCCAACACCATTTTCACATTTCAGGCAACTGCTTCTTTTACAGTTTTCAGAAAGGGAAGAAGAAGTAAGATTTTTGTAAAAATTATAGTAAGGATAGGAAATGCAGCATCTCCCTCCAAAGTGACAAGGGCTGAAGAGATAAAAATGAAAGCATTACACCTAGGATTTTAAAAACAAGAACTTATTTGACAACTGAAATTTCTTTTAAAAGTGAATCATATAATCCTTACTCTTTTTGTATATCAGATATTTTTTCTGATTTGCATATTTACCCTATATAGAAGCTGAGGAGAGATTTGCTCCATGGCACAGAGATGACATTTTAATTACAGAGTCACACTCAGAACTGTATACAGTCTGAACAGGAAAACATCTCAAGTCATCTTTTTTCCCCAGACTGTCAATATCACCCCACCACAAAAAATAAGATTTACATTGTGAGCAAGAAAATCTATTTGATAAATCATTTCTGAGATGAGGGAGAAGTTAGGACTGAAATGAAGGTTAAAATTTTCAAAACCATAGTATTTAATCAGCAGACTACTAATCAATGCAAAACCTTTCTCATGAGCATGAAAACACCGTGATGCAAACATACTTACTACCTAATCATGTATTTTCCCAAATATATTCTATTATTCAGCTTTTTCACTCTGAGGAAAATAAAAAAAAAAGATCTTTTCAGTGAGTATTTTGGGCTTATATAGCATATAAACTCAAGACACTTTAGGTAAAAGTCAGTCCACTTGGTAACCAAGGTAATTCTGAAAATATTCCAATTCAGTACTTGGAGCAGATCCCAATATAAGCATCTGATTGTGTCTTTTGCCATGGAAGGTGTCTTCCATGATCACACAGTAATATATGATAAAGATGAAAATTAGTCTCTGGGGTAGCAATAAGATCTCATTTGATATCATGATAATATCTCTATTAATCAAAGAACAGAAACATCCCTAGAGGGGGCACTGCAAGCAACAATTTCTAGTTTTCCACGGAGTTTTATATAACAATTAAAATACTATGCTTAAGATAAAATAATATATTATGCTACTTCTGGGATGCAAATGTATATTATTCATCCATGGCTTCCTTTCGAAGCTCCCACTGTTCTGTTATACAACAGATGTATCAAGCAAATAATTTAAAAAGTATTTTTATACTATACATTTTGAACTCATTTTTACCTTTTGTAAATGGGTAGCCTGCACTACAGCTTAATAGTATGTCGCAAGGACAATATCATAATTAGGAACTGGCATTAACATATTTGGAAACGTAGAAGTGAATTTGGATCCATTTACAAAGAATACATACTTCCTATAGATTTCATTTTAATTATTGAACGGCTCTCTGTGCAATCTTTCCTCTACCAATACATACTAAAATTCTAAAATGGATAAAGTTATTGTCTATGCTAAGCAAGAAATAAAAGAAAGTTGCCAGAAGAATGTTAAAAGATCTTAACAGTGAGTGTTATAACAATGAATGTGAATGGATAATGAGTAACAGCAGATGTGTGTAGCTTGCTAAAATGCTAACAATTCAATGCACTGGCACAATTGATTACACCTTGCCTAAAAGTAATTAATTACCTTTTACATTAACTGCCTTTGAGTATTAGACTAAATATATTTTTAGTCTTACTTCTCTTTTTTTTTTTTTTGGTACTTTAACAACTTAAATTAAAACTAGCACAAATAATGTCATCTAGAAGGTCAATTACTTGATAGATAAACCACATAAATGTCTAACAATATTATACCATTTACACTTGCATTTTTATATTTGCACCTAGATAACTGTATGTATGTGGAATGGAGGTCAAAAATCCAGGTCCATTACATTATGCACACAGGATTCTTCCCAGAAAGAGCTTATTCCAAGATGTAGCCACAATACTACAGTATTAAAAACATAAGAATACTGGTATCAAACATTACACAGCAAAAATGCTTCTAGTGTCAAGCCTCCCTTTAGAAAACAAGCTGATATGTTTTTACATGCAAAGCAGTGAAAGGGTCAGTGGAGACTCGCTTACCTGTGGTTGACCTGATGGTAGAGGTGATGTTGGAGGATGTCAGCGCAGGTATACATTCATCATCTTGCGAATAGCCTGCCTGAATGGCACGCAAGTAACTGTGGCTTCTTGTTCGGAAACATCCAGGGAGGTCAAGGGCATCCATTGCCTGAGCTTCAACTTCACTAAACACTGATTCACACACCGATTCAAATTGCCCATTAACCTCTGCTTCACTCATCTGAATAAACAACAACAATGCATTTGATTTTTGACTTGCTTTTTTGTGATCATCACGGCCTCAACATCTCAAATGGACACCTGTACATTGATGAAGAACTGTTTTAGCAAATAGTTAAAATGTAGTAATCCCTTCTGATCACATTCACATTGTTCAACTAAGATCAGCTGTTATCACATCTATATTAAATGCATCACACATGCCATACAGTAATGCTCCATTTAGTATCTTTTGCCATAGTTGAGAAGGGACCCAAGCCGAACTCACTTCCTGGTAAACTGGTTAGCCATTCACTTCCATGGAAGAACCTTTTCTTCAGCAGCATTATATAAAATCTGACACTTCTACCAGCAGGAGTGCTGTGGAACCCTGCCTGTCAGAGCATCCCAGCTGTGCCTCCTGAACCCTCTACCCTCTGTCTCCTTGGGGTATTTCAGCAGCAGCCTCCAGCTCCATGTTGTCCCTCCTTGGGGTATTTCAGCAGCGCTTAGGCAGGACCCAGCATCTAACTGCTAGCCCTGCCTTGCATGTTGGGCATGATGCAACACTGCGCCTTTTTTAGAGGTAATTTTCATGATAAACAGGACTTAGGCAGAGTGGCCAGGCGTGGTAGGCAACCATATGTCACTGTTTTGAGGATTATTGCTTTAATTCTACCTACAGCGTTTTTCAAACTTTCACTGAAGGCAGCCCTAACTACTTGTAAATGTACTTGAGTAATTCAAATGTTTATCCAAAATCAGAGAGGAAGTTAACACTGGACAGATAATTGCATGACTTTCTGAAAATAATTTTTTCTAAAAAGTGAGCGCTAGATATCAGAATCAATATGAATAATTTTACAAGTTAAATTTATGGAATCACTAAATGGCACATCCAGTTGATATCAATTTTCCTATACAGCTGCTAAGTGCTCCTAGTGCTTTATTCATTATGGAAAGAGAGTCCCATCAAATGTTTCAAATGTTTTACGGTTTTGGTTAAGTAAATGGAAATTTTATAGAGAAGCTCTGATGATTATGAATAACTGATAATTTTGTGTAAGACATTTTGACTACTGAAAATCTTCAGAAAAGAATTAAATTACTCTTCATAAAATTTGCTTTTAATAAAGTTAAGTAGACTAATGCAATCTCAAAGAGATAAAAAAAATCTTACTCTGAACTATTTCACAGTATTGTTGATCAGGAAATATATAATATATGGTAATTTAGTCCATAAACTCGGAAAGTCTTAGCCACTTATTTCAAACTAAGGTTATTGACAATAGAAAATTAAAATTTTCAATCTGAAATTAAAAATATATACCATGGAATTCAGCATTCTTCTTGAGTCTACCCTTTGTCAGGTGTGAAAAAGGACGGATCTCACAACAAAAAGAGTTTGTAATCTTACAAATTACACAAACTGCTACTATATAGATGGAACAAGAGGAGGATGGTGTCATGGAAAAAGAACAGGTTCAGATCTTGATATTTTAATACATTTGCTTGGGGTAATATCTATTAAATGCATTTATTAATGGTCTGGAAACAGCTGGACTGTGAGTTAGGAAGTGTGTGGCTAACACAAAGTTGCATAGGTTAGTGAACATTGAAAAAGCAATGAACTATATCCAGCAGGTTTAGTTATTCTGGCCAATTGAGCAATCTACCTGCAAATGAAATCTATTGTGGACACCTTCCAGGTAATGCACACTGAAATGAAGAATTGTAACCACTACTGAAACCAATTAATCATCATGGACAGCTTGGTGAATATCTCTGTGCACAGACGTGGCCAAAGAGGCAGAAGATGTTAGACTAGTTCTATGTGAGAACGTTGTTAGTTGGCAGCTGACAGCATTTGCTTTGAATGCAGGATTTAATATGCATGAAGTTTTCTCAAAAGCAGAGTGTAATAAAAAGACAAAATAACCAATAAGCAGCATAATAAAAAACAAGGCATCAGAATGATGGGAACAGTTTTCACAAGGGAGTTGTGAAAAAAATAGTGAAAGGTTTGGAAAATGACTGATTGTTTCTAATTCTAATGTGTGCTGCATAAGATTAAATTTAGAATTACCTCACACAAATTGAGGAATTTGACTGAAGGGCATTAGTCAGGTGACTAGCCCCTCCCAGCTCTCTACAGTCAGTGGAGACTGACAAGCATTTCCAGAGGGCTCTCAGCCCACTCGGGATGTTCACTGTCCTGGAAGAAGCTCTTTTGCTCCATTAACTACAGAGGAAGCTTTAGTTGTTGCCTCAGTTAAAAGCCTCAATTTAGATGAGTTGAATCCAGGCCTGAATAGCCATGCAGCACAAATCGAATATGCCTGAATATGAAATTGCTTTAAAAAGATTTATCTTTTAACATAACCATTGTGTATGTATACCCTTAGGTGGCTCACTAAATCGTCAAATAAATATTAAGTACCATGTCTGAGAGGTGGGCAGGGCCCATCTGTCATGAAACAACACAGGGAAGAAAAGTCAGGACCAATAAACATTAGAAACATTGGGAATTTTATGTAAAGTCCTCTGCTACAAAGAATGTATACATAATTCTTATGGCTTATTACACTTCAGGTGTGATTCAGATCTCACTTTACCATGAGTTAGTACTAACTAACAGACATAAAACTGGTAGGGAGGAAAACTGTACCTTTTCAGGAGTCCAGATACATAGAATAGTTGATAGGACTTATTCTTTCACCCAAGAAGAGTGAGGGTTTTGACTTAGGATGAAACACTTTTGGAGCATATTTTTTTCAATCTATATCTTAATCTGTCAACCCACATTTACTGAAATCAGAGCAGGTGTTTTCAGATGATGAGTGTTGAAGGAGTGTACTCCTCATGCTCAGTCTAAATCTTCTTAACATTTAAATATTTATTATGGAATGAAAATAAAAACACTAATATTTATATTTTAATAAAAAATAAATGAAAAGTATAATGTTTGATACTGTTTCTTTGCCCCTAGCATTCAGTATTTTTCTTGAAATTTTGAGTTACATTCCTCAGAACTGAATTACTTCCACCATTCACATCCTCAGTTTGATATTGATTTAAAAAATGCAAAAAACCTAAAACCATCCACTAGTTACAACTCTTACATCTGCAGTTAACCTATAAGAAAAATTATAACAAGAATTTCCCACCTGACTAACACAGCTGGCCTGACTGAGCGTGCTCACTGCTCTCATATAGCTCTGATTCCTTGAGCGAAACTTTGGGGAATTGTAGTTTGCAGAGGGATCCAGGTTGTGACCCCCAGGCACGTCACTTGCAGTTTGAAGGTAGCTCTGACTACAAAGGAGAAAGGAAGAAAAAAAGGAAAGGGTGTAAAACTACAAATGGTATCAATTAGGACACTAAAGGCAGTAATTTGTACGAGACACACAAACCCACTCCCCTGGGTCCAAACCTTACTCTTTATAAAGTATCATAGATCTGTTGTAGGCAAATGTCTTCACACAAGCAGAGAATCTGTCTGTGGCTCTGCTACCTAGACAGTATGAAATTTTAAGTCATTGCTCTATTTCAACATCATCAATCCTCCTGGCTATTAGTGTTGAACTTTACTAAAAGACAAGGTCTAGGTCAACAGGAACAAAAAACAGGGCTAAAGCACAAACCAAAGCAACTAAAAATCTTTCTTCATAGATAAAATCTGTTACTTGTAATCTGGTTTTCATCAGGGTTTTAGGCATCAAGAGCCCTTTTATCTTCAAAGAATTAATATAGTTTCACAAAAGATTAAAATATCTCATGTTCAGCTAAAAAAATAAATTAATAAGGTGCTCAGAGCAACTGCATGAAGCTCTAGAAATTATTTTATTACAACGTTTCCCATTTTGCAGGACTGTGACTGTAAAACCACATTGAGCCCTCTTCAGTATGCTTTCACACAAGAGTGTGCTAGTCTCCATGTTTTCTTTTAAATGTATTGATAACATTCCAGAAAAATAAATAAACCTGAGCAAAGTGCAGTACTTTGCCTTGAATACCAAAAATTAAACTCTGGCACACCAGAGTTCTCAGAACGTCTGTAAATCAAATTTTAGAACTTTCCCCTGCTCATCAGTGCAGAAATGAATTAAGGTCCCAGATGATATTTGCTTTCATGCGGTAAATAGGCAGGTTTTTTTATTTATTCCTTAAAGGTAGCTTGAACAAAAACAGTTTCTGGAAAGTAGATTTGTGCCAGTTGAATGCCTGATATTGGTCATACAGTTACTTCATGCTGAGCTGGCAGGGTTGGTCAGTCCAACAGTGTCTGTGACGTGTGCCTGGGCTGTTGGAAATTTCCCTGTGAAGGGTGAAATTTCCTCTCTGGAAGAACCAGACCACTCAGTGAGTGAGAAAGCCACAGGTTCAACTCCTGCTGCAAGATGAAGCACAAAGCAGGGTTTTGTTTCTCAGTCCATATTTATCAAACATTGAGCATGACCATAGGCTGGTGCTTGAGGAAGACCTCAGCCGTCCTCATGGAGCAGACACAACCTGAGTTTGGATGCAGCCCCTGAGGAGCAGTCTGGGAGGAATCTCAAACATTTTATCATGGCTTTGCCCAGAAAAGCAAATCCAGAGAGAAAGAGATCCATCTCCCTGTGTGGCCATGTCCTTTGATGTCTGATGTGTGATGAGCCAGTATCCCCTCACACCACCAACTGCAAGAGCAGATGGGATTTAGAGACCCTTATACTTGGGAGGTCTGTTCTCAGGCATTTCCATGTGTTCTTCCATCTCAGGGTCAACACAGCCATCACCCTGCTTCCTCAGTGCATCTGCCTTAGATCCACAGAATCATTTGCTTTGGGAAAGGCCCCTGAGATCATTGAATCCAGCTGTTAACTGAATGCTGCCAAGTCCACAGCTAAACCTTGTCCCTAAGTACCACATCTACATATCCTATAAACACCCCCGGGGATGTTAACTCAGCCATTTCCCTGGGCAGCCTGTTCCAATGCCTGATAATCATTTCAATGAAGAAATTTTTCCTAATAAATTTGCTGGAGCATATCCAAGGAAGAGCAACAGATCTGGTGAAGCAAAAAAAAAAAAAGGATGCATTTTGTTTTCATCTTTATTCAAGTGAGACATTCTTTCAAAATCTCAAGAAATTTCGCTGGAGAAAAAACCAATTCATTTCTTCCTGCCTATTCAGTTCCTTCTATGGAGTGCCTCTGTAACCTCATGCCACAGATAAACTGTGTAGAAACTATGCTATAACTGCTAAAACCAAAAAGAAAATGTATGAGATTATTACAGGTATGTGCTCAGAGGTTAATTAAGTCATTACAGTCAAAGTGATTCTATGATTAAGATAACAGGCTGATAATGGGTCTAATTAGGTTCTAGATGATAAAAACAAGAGCATTTTTTTTTGTTCCTATAGGTATGAAGAGAAATATAATAGATTAGGTGAAGTGGTGTAAAGCCTCACTATCCACATTTAGTGGCTGGATGTAACTAAACTCCTTTCCTCTATAGATAGGCTGATGATTGACAGCTGCTCTGTTTCATTCTGATTTTCGTGTATGCTTTACTTATGGAATCACAGAATGGCTCGTGTTGGAAGGGACATTAAAGATCATGTAGTTCCAAACTCTTGCCAAGGGCAAGGACATCTCCCACTAGACCACATTGCTCAGAGCCCCATCCAACCTGGCCCTGAAGACATCCAGGGATGGAGCATCCACAGCTTCTCTGGGCAACCTGTGCCAGTGCCTCACCACCATCACCGTCAAGAATTTCTTCCTAAGATTTAATCTAAATCTCTTAAGTTCAAAATTGATCCCCCCTTGTCCTATCACTACCTGCCCAGGCAAAAAAGTCACTCTCCCTCTTCTTTTAAAGCCCCGTTTAGGCACTGGGAAGTTGCAAAGGGGCCTTCTCCAGGCTGAACATCCCCAGTTCTGTCAGCCTGTCTTCACAGGAGAGGTGCTCCAGCCCTCTGATCATCTTCTGGCCTCCTGTGGACCTGATCTAAGGGATTCACATCTTTCTTGTGCTGAGAACTCCTGACCTGGACATACTGCTCCAGGTGGGGTCTCACGAGGGCAGAGAGACTTTTAATCTGACTGGCATTGTCAACAATCTCTTTTATGTTGTTACATTAGTATTTTTCAAAACAAATAAGTCTCTCCTGGATGTTCTGTTTGTCATCATCAGGTGGCAAAATCTAGATCCTAAATTCATAAACAGTTGATTAAAGAGATGTTTGAGATTTCATTAAAACACGGGCCACATTAAGAAAAAGATAGAAGACATAGAATTAAATTAGAAATTTCTGTATGAAATACTCAAATTAATTAATTTAAACCTGATTCTAATAATTATCCCCTTTGCTAAATAATGCTTAAAACCCTGGTATTTAATCAATGACATTCTGGTTCCTTCTTAGGTATTTCTATCATTAAATACCATCAACAATTTTTACGGCAATAATTTCTTATGGAAAGAAGCCCAGTACTTCTAAGCAGCTGAGTTTTGATGAATGAGTTTGGATATTACCTGATAGTTAAATAATTTTTCATTCATCAGAGGAGATTAATTGATTGATTCATGGAACTGTAGCAAAGTAAAAGAAATGTTACATATAAAACCTATAAAAGGCTATAAAAGCAATTTTGCACTCATTTCAGTAAAACTTTGAAATTTTCCTGATAAATAGAAATTATTAGTTTTTATTTCTAAGATATAATCTCAAAGTCATCCTCTAGGATAATTGTGTCAATGCATGGTGAAAATTATGCTATAAACATGATCCAGGAAGTGAAATACCAGAGTTACATGGGGAACTTGCTCTCAAAAGTCAGGGTCTGTTGCTCAAGGAAATCTCATGCTTGTCAACAATGCTAGAAAACACAATCAACATCTGGCCTCAGTAAATGCTGACTTTTTAATGACATCCACTCTATCTATAAGCTTAGGAATAAAATTCTTGACTTTCATTTCGAGAACATCAAAATTCTTTTGCTTTGAAAAAAGAAAATATTTTTCTTTTATGTTCTGTAGCAGCATAGATGATCTTATATCTCAGCTGATCACTGCAGAAGGGCAAGACAAGCATGTGCAAATGAGATGTTTTAACAGATCATCTCCAGGACAACTAAAAAATATACATAGTAATATCAAAGAGGTGGCTCTAAAATCAGTAGTATGGAGAAAGAGGAATAGGGTGAGACTAACAGGAAAAATTAAATTAGCATGTCTGTCTCTTCCCACTTGCTTTTCTGAATAGACTAGATTTTAGGAAAAGATGTTCTTTAAAAGCTTTTCTGCCCCCAAGTGTTACTTTCCATTTTCCATTGGCTTCAGAGGAAGTTCATGGCAGCCAGGCAGAGGTCTTAAATTTAATGAGAAATATCTTATCTGAAAGAAAGGCTCAAAACCTAAAGAAATTTTGGGGAAAAAAGCACTTCCATGTAATGACCTTACAGCTGTTGAGAACCTCTACTCTAAAAGTGAAGGACTCCCAGTAAAGGTAGCTAAATTTGCAATAGCACATTCAGCACTCAGCAGATTGCCTGAGTGTGTTCAGGAAAGAAAAATACTGTATTATAACCAGATAAAGTGAGCTATAGCATGACAGGTTTATCTGGGACAACATAACTGATAGCATGCCTGATAGCATAGCTGGGATAGCCTGTCAGCCTGGTACAGAGTGAATGGCAGTGAGGTTAGGCTGCATATTCCAACAAATCTACATCAAGAGTAAGGGAACAGACAGAAGTCCCAAAGCAGTCCTAAGCAGTTTCTAAGAGTCTTGTATTACCGTCTCCATTTTATTGCATTTCTCTAAACTGCAAAAACTCAGGCTTCTGTATCCAAACCTCACATGTTCTGATGCTCCTCGAAAGCTGCCCCTTCCTCCATGCTCAGAACTCACATTTGCCAGAGTCCTCAAGGACAGCTCTTTTTCATTCTTGACCCACCCAGATCCTAATCCTGACTGTTTTTTCTTTAAATCCTAGCTAACAGTCTCCTGTTCAAGATGTTCTAAAAGACCCCCCCAGAAGTCAGCATTGGGCCACTTATCCTTCTGTCCTCTGCAGATTTCAAAAGTACTCCTAACACCTCTATTTGTCATCAAAGTCCTGCTCAACCTGCTGCAGTCGCCTAATCCCACGCCCTCACTTAGGAGACTACCACTAACCCAAAACCTCCTCGACTTCTTGTGCAAACTAACTGTTCTTTCCCACACTTCATCATGAGTAAAGTTTAAGAGCAGAATGGGGGAAAATAATTTCAGGAAAACATCTGTTACTTTAACCTCACAACAAGTAACAAGATGTGCTAAAAAAACCTCAAACCCAAAGAAACAAAAATGATGACTTTTTAAAATTCTTTTGACTCCAACCCCCCCAATTTAAATTTGTGCTTGTCCTTGTCTTCTATTCATCCTTAGCAGAACATATATAAAAAATGTAGAAAGAAATTTAAGTTTTCTTATACTGCAATCAAAAAGCACTACGTAAGGTTTGTGAAGAGATTTCAGGAGATGGAAAATGATGTCTACAACTCCTTATCTTTTCCTAACTTAGGCCTTTCTAACAGAAGACTTGGAAAACCAGAGACCTATTTAGAACATGTTTTAATGAAAGGAATAATAATATAAACGAATCCAATAGCTGCAATAACACATTAACTAATGATAAGGGAAGAGTATTAACTAACAATAACAGAAAGACTCTTATTTCCTCTTCTTTAGCAATCTAATGCTTAGCCTTCTTTTTCCTTTCATATTAATGGTGTATTTGTTAAAGGAGTAAGATACCATACAAATAAGAGACAGCTGCCATTATTTAGTTTTTTTCCTGAATTCCATTGTTTTATATAACTTTCAGAAAGTTTATGGATAGTGTCTGAGGTAGCACAGTGACTTTACACGTGGCACTGGGGGATTGGAGGCATTCCCACTGCAGTGTGTGCCACAGCACCTCACTCCACTCAGTCAAAATCCTTCACTTTGTGCAGCACTCAGCCCATCCTTTGTCGTCACCGAGATCAGATGCTGATTTGCACCCAGGATGGTTTGTGGAATGTTTCTGCTGCATGAGGAGTATTGCTGTCAGCTGGATTTACAACACACAGTACTGCACCAGGACTTACACAAACATTGCATGGTTTGCAGAAGATGAATCATTTTGTTGTTTGGTGAAAAGGTGTGTATGGTAACAATATTGTTTTACTTCTAGGACAGCTTGAAATCCAGAATTAGAAAATGGCATGGTTTAACATCTTATAGTTAGTCCAGGGTCAAAACAACACAAAAAAATCACAAAGTCACATAATCAACTAGGTTGGAAAAAAGCCTCTGAGATCATCAAGTTCAACCTATGACCTGACACCACCTTTTCAACTAGGTCATGGAACTGAATGCCATGTCCAGTCTTTCCTTGAACACCTTCAGAGAGGGTGACCCCACCACCTCCCTCAGCAGCCCATTCCAATGCCCTATCATCCCTTCTGTGAAGAATTTCTTCCTAATGCCCAATGTAAACCACCCCTTGAGCCCTTTGTCCTCTTGTCCTGTCACTTATTGCCTGCAAGAAGAGGCTGACCCCTGCCTGGCTGCAATCTCCTTTCAGGCAGCTGTAGAGACTGATAAGGTCTCCTCTGAGCCGCCTCTTTTCCAGACTAAACAACCCCAGCTCCCTCAGCTGCTCCTCACAGGACCGGTGTTCCACATCCTTCACCAGCCTTGCTGCCCTTGTCTGGGCATGCTCCAGCACCTCAATGTCCTGCTTGAAATGAGAAGCCCAAAACTGGATACAGGAATTGAAGTGTGGCATGACCAGTGCTGATATCATGGTTTAACGCACTACAGCTGAGTACGGGCTAGCAGCTAGAAGACCCTAAATTCTTCCTAAAAATTCTAATTCCTGAGCAGAAATACTTGACAGCCATGACAGTCCCAGGGGAAAAAATGGACTATATAACTCCTGAGAAAGGGATCTCTCAGTCACACTGGTTCCATTTTTTATTTTACTGTCTGCATTTTCTAATAAGTGATTGACATCACATACTTTTCATAAACCTAATACCATTGTTAAAAACAGTATGATTTGATGCCAGCAATACACTTGCCAAGGTCATTCCTTGATCTACTCACATTCAAAATAGTGATCACTCCCCAGAGTACCTCTTCTCTGTCAAATGTTCAGTCACCAGTGCACCCTGGGTCAAGGAGGCACGGAAAATGAATTAATGTCTTCTGAGGCCTCTAAAAGTTGTAGCAAGAAGGTCACCTTCTGACTCTGAGTGGGTTTATCAGGTTTATTCAGGGAGCATCCAGTATAAAGAAAGTCCATGCTCCATCAAATTAATTTTTTGAATTGCCATATTCAAAAATCATACCTTTTTATTTTCATGATCATGCCTGTATTTGTGCAAAAATGTGAGAATGAATGGGAGCATTAAAGAAAGTACAATCACTTCTGTTCAAATCAGTATAGGCAATTCAGAAGTATCTTTCTGGGACAAAAAGATAAAATTTATAACAGAATTCATCTTGGGTGCCTAAAAGGGAGGTGCATTAGAATTTTCAAAGTAGCGGCAGTTATCAAAACCTATTTTATTGAGAGATTTGCATTTCAATGGATATTCATTTCTCTATCTGGACCTATCTTAACTATGTCTTTCTAGATACATGAAATAACTCATCGACCAGAATCTAATGATTAAGCTTAGCCAGCAGTGCCATTGTACAGCAGCTGCGAGTCACACTGCATCTCCATGGAGCCCTGCTGGAGTCAATAGAGCTCTGCAAAGGCACCCAGATGTGCCTGCATGCAGCCCATTGGAGAGCTCAGAGTGTAGACATTAAGTCTGATTTTCCCTTTTGAATAGCACATTTAGTCTGGCTCTTTGGAAAACCAAAAGTGCACATAAATCTCATAAATTCATCTGTAGCAAAGAATTCCTTTTCTAATACTTGCCAGTCTGAAGCTTCTCTTTGATCACTGGGAGATATGAGAATTGGGGCCAAATGAAATACTTTAGGTGCCTAGATAGTTCATCATTGACCCATACCTTTTTAAAAAGTGTGCCTGAAAAATATTGAACATTATTACAGGAATATGTTAGGAAAGAGGTGGAGACTGCTGTTTCTATCCTTATGAAATGCCTACTGATCACTAGTAGGAGAGAACTCTTACTGTCAGTAAGTGTTTAGGGATTTGGTACAACATGAACCAGAAGAGAATGAGAGGAAATCATCAGAATCGTTAAACAGTCTGGTGGTTTGATCACTCCTTGCAAAGACAGAGAGGATGTAGGCTCAACCAAGCCTGTATTCCAAATCGCTCTAAATGTTCCTGTAATAAAAAAAGTAGGCTACAAGAAACCTAAACTCTAAACTTTCAAAAATGTGACAGATTTACACATATAGCTAATCTATAGCTAATCCTAAAAGTTGTTCTTATAAAATATATTGAGCTTGCCCTGGCAAGCAGGCAACAAGATGGTCAGCGTCAACAAAATTCAGGCTAATGCTATGCCAAAAACTCAAAGGGCATTTAAAGTATCATGTAATCAGTTCAGTAAATGGGTCTGTGGATCTAAGCAGAAATCAAATATTGGATATATGTTCCTAAATCTATTTGTGGAATTGAAACATTCATTAATTTCCTCAGGAAGCTATCTCACTATTTTTTTTCTTTTTGCTTTTGGTGCACATACATGTATGCATGCAAAAAGTCGAATTCGGTAGAATAAGTGTAGACAACACGCTATCAGGACTCATTAAAGCATCAGAGCATGAGCTTAATTTAAGCACACATGTAAATCCATTAAAACCAGTAGATCTAAGGAAAATAAGTGACCTTCAGTTATGCTGAAGTTGAAGATATTAATGAGACTATGTAATTTCTGGAGAAGCAATTCAGTAGAATTGGGAAAAGTGAATATGTAGTGAATATGTATATATATATATATATATATATATATATATATATATATATACCCACACACACACAAAATTTCTGGTTTTTTAACCAAAAGCATCTTAATTTTCAAATCCTTACCTGAAGAAGTAAGGATTTGATGTGTTTCTGTACACATCCTTTATAGTCCTACTTCATTTTTATTGAAAACTAAACAAATGAGAAAATCAGCTTTTTATCCTTTTCAAATGAAAAGTAAAACTAACATATTTGTTGGAAGCAGAAACAAATAGGCACCAAAAAACAGAAGCATATTTTTCCTTGGATGTCTCTATTTGTGCTTGTTATATTGACCTGAATCTTACTGCATTTTCACCACAATCCATCATTGAATTGCATTTTTCTGAGAAAATCCTGCTTTATTCCTGAAAAGACCCTGGAATTTGTGTAGAGCCTTAGGATTCCCCTTCCATCCCTAATCCAGGGTAATACATTTCAGCCCTACAACATAAAGCTGGTATTTACTAAAATGAGGCAGGAGATCTGGGCTCAGTGACTCCCTGTGTTTCACACTATGCTGCTCCTCAGAGAACAAGATGCCTAACACTGCTTAAGACATTTGCTATTATTCTGCAAAGGAAGAAAAGTTGGGGATATCTTTTGACCCCACAAAAGATGTTTCCTAGGTAGCCAGGTGACTGTCTGCCCTTCATCAGCATTCCCTCTTAACCCTGCAGCCTAATCTAACCCAGATCTTACTGACTGCAGCAGAGAAGACTATCACCATGCCAGTGGCCCTCTGATTACATTATTAGTTGATAAGGCTTTGTAATTAACCCTCAAACTCTCCTCAGTAAATCTCCAATTTCACCCCTCAGAGACTCTGAGTAGATGCTACTACACTATAGGGCCTCAGAAAGCTACTAATGAAGTGTGCAATGAGGCTTTTTAGAGTCAGAAGATTGAGGGAAAAAAAACCCCAAAGATAAATAAAAAGCATATAAAAGATGAGGGCTCCTTTTCTAGTGATTTTCCTCATCTCTTCTATTACAAATATTTCTCAGGAGTAGCTTCAAAACCATTCCTAATTTAAAACGTACAAGAGCTAATGGCAAACTGAAGTTTACCTTAAAAATTAAAAAAGGCTTGGATCACTGGTGCACAGCAATGGATAATGTTGAAAGAGAACACTAATTTCTCTAGCAAGGAAGGTGTGCTTTAACTCTCAATCTGTGACATTTTTGCACACCACCCCCCACATGCCCACACTTACCCACAGCTTTTTCTGTGTGCACTTGCCAAGGGGTGTCTTAGGAGAAAGACCCACAAATTTGTTTGGCACTAAAGAATAATGGAGTCTGCACTGTCATGGGAAAAAATGGATGAGAACAGGACTGGTCTTATACATTGCTTCCAAACATCTCTTTTGCTTTCTAATGTTGTCAGCATGTTATGGTTACCACAAATGGCTGTAAATGGGAAGATTTTTTGTGTCTTAGAAGAGTCTGCGCTATTCCATGATTCCTGCTGAGCCAAGGGATCTGGCAGCTAAGTGCTGTCAGATCTGGTTGAGGTTTAATCCCTTTGCTGTGTGCTTTGGCAACATTTTTGTTGCCATAATAAAGTCTGCAGAACAGAAGGTACATGCCTTGGATAACAGTCCAGATAAGCATTAAGTTAGTGTGGCCATGGATAGATGCAATCTCTCACCTGAAAAGAGGGAGAGCAGTGAAAGATCATTCTTTTGCTCTGGCTTACTATAAGCCCAGAAAACACGTCAACCATTTCAGGTTTTAAACGTATTAACTTAAAATACTGAATGAAGTGTTTTGTGTTGAGTGCTGACTCACCAGGCTGTGAGTAAGAGTGGCTGAAATATGGACATGCATCGTGCTCTTCAGGTGTGCTATGGGTGTAAACAACCCACAAAACAAAGATGTTAAACATCTGAGGGAGTAACAGATGCTCTCTCCCTGTGAATGTGATTCATAATTTAAGATACTCATTCCATACAGTGGCCAAAATCTGGCAGAGTATTAAGAGAAAAATTTAATCTTGGGTTGTCAATACAACTTGAAGTATCACTGGCATTTTACTGTTGTAGTTTGCCAAATTGTACTACGGCAGTTTCCCTTCCCCATTGAAACACTACCTTTTTGTACTACCTCTGTGTTTACATGCTTTTCTGTCTGCCCACCCATCAGCTTAAGGTGTCTGGACTACCAGAAAAAGAAAAGTCTGCCATTAGAGGTTTACAAAACAAAAGTAGACATTGCTGTCACTGAATTTATTTTACAGTGGCTTAACCTATTTCATCTTCATAATTTCCTATGAGTCACTTCAGAGCATAATGGCAAACTTCAGCACAGCATGACTCTTCATTTGTGTGAGTGATACCAGTATGATCTTCAAACAGAGTGTATTTACTTTGGGCTAAATGCTATTGTTATCACTTTTGACTAAATGGTGAGATGGTTTTCAGAGTCTTTCATAACACTTCAAAAAGGAGATACTGAAAATGGAATTTGCTATTTCTACAGTGTTACTCTGTTAATTTACATAATCAGTGTATTAAGTACTTTTTTTCCTGAAAATGAAAAGCATCAAATAACCATATTATATTCAGTTTTTCAGAATTACTCTCCTATTCCAGAGTACAAAATTCTTGTTTTATTTTCAACTTTGCTTTCAGGATCCCAGTGTCTCTGATGCTTATTTAGGACAGGGACACACACACCCTTTGTTTCAGCTATCCATTCCATAAACTGTTCAGTTGATTAATGATATAGAATGTCAATGAAAATGCCCAGCAGCATATGACATACCTTCTACAAACTACTGCCTTCCAACACAGTTTAACTTCATCTTCAGTAGCATCACAGCACAGCAGAAAACAATGGACTGAATAGAAGGACCTGCATTTCACTTCTAGCATACCAAAACTGACATCTGAACAATTTTGTATAATCACAGTGAAAATTAATTAAAAAAAAAAAAAAAAACCAGTCATTTTTTTTCCCCGGGCTACTGGAAGTCAACATAATTTCCACATTAAACAGGACTTCTGGCACCATTCCAAGAAAACAAAAAGTTAAAAGGAAGTAGATTCAGGTATGTATCCTGTCTCCACCACAGCAAGTCTGATTGCATTATAACTTGCTCAAATGCAATTTCCTAATAATACTAATAAATTACACTGGCTTCAACTTGATGTTATTGGACTAAGTACTGCAACATACTATTTAGTTTTTTGAAACATGAAGAAAGAATTGCAATTCATTTATCTTCAGTGAGTAATCTAGATATTTAGGTGCATTTATTTTTTGAAAAGTCCAGAAAAAATGGCCCCTTTATGCTATAGCTATGCTCAGAAAAAAGCCAGGTCCATTACCTGACCCTTTGGCCAATCTTTCCTGCCCTACAGAGTGTGTGGCTGCATCTGACAGAGCTGGTCCCTGAACCATATCCTGGCACTATGCACAGGTGAGACAGGGGGCCCAGGCTGGAGGTGGGCTGGGCATGCTGCTGGCTGTGCCATCTCTCTGCCAGAGGTGGTGATCAGATGGCTGTGGTTGAGTGTATGACCTGCTTCTGTCAGCTTTACAAACCAGCAGTGGCATACTATGCACTTCCTTTTTTTTTTTTTTTTTTTCCCAACTTGGAGTAAAATATACTCCTTTCCAAAAGCAACGTAAAAATATTATTTCAGAATTTTAATGCTTGTGCTATTTCATTTACATTTATCTATTTGTATTTATTTATTCAGACACAAAAATGCATTTTTATTGTTTAGAAACTTCTAATGTTCAATTTGCTGGATCTTTGAGCAACACAAACCACTAAAATAGGGCTTACTTTTGTTGAAGCATAAACAGAATTTAAATGGGAAAAAAAGTCCTTGCAAAGATGCCTAATAATACTCAGAGGAGAAATGCGTGTCAAACATCTGTTGAAGGTTAAGTGAAGGCTGCTCTAATTTTCGTTTTATCGTATTCAGGATAGTGAAGGAAAAGTAGTCTTTTTCTTATGAAATCCATCTACTTTTGTTTTGCAGCCAATAAATGTTTTTATACTGCCAAAACTATAAATGTTCAGCTTTTATCACAAGTCTACTGGTGGTCTGGCAGACCCCAGTTCCGAGCTACCCTGTCACCCCAGCAGAGGAGTAAGAGAATGAAACCCCCATTTTATTTCTGTGCACTAGCTCCCTCCATCTGGGTAAATAAGCTAAATAACCAGCTAATGCAGATGACATTTTGAATTATGTAATTTCTCATAACACATGCCAGAAATGCCGTTCAGCCCTGCTATACATGCAGGAATACTGTTCAAAGCCCTGGCTTCTGGTTCAAATCAGTGGTACAAATGGTGCTCAGCATGCAGTGGGATTACTGAGCCGTGCTGGGGGAGGAAGGAAGGCTCCATAACCATTATCCACTGCTATACCCTTCATAGATATCTGCCAGACAGAAAAGGCAATCACAGGGACAGGAGACAGATATACTGGGAGGAGATGTCTTGTGGTGAAAATCCAAGTTTAGGATCAGCACTTTGTATTTCTGTGCCACAAGAAATTTTCTATCTGCCTTTAGGATTGCTGAAATCTGTAGATTTTTGCAAGAAAGACTTACAAGAACCAGAATAATTGTCACATTTCTGTTGAAGTCCACTGGAAAAACCCATGAGTGTTAGGCTGGCAGATTCTAGGTGTTGCCTTACAGTTTAAGGAAAAACTGAGGACTTAAAAGATAGCTGTCATCAGGGGCAGCCTGGCTGCTCAGTTATTCTTAGTGCAGTGCTAGTGACAAATTTTCAACAGAACCCCTAATAATATTTTACAGTATTACAAAAAGCTTCCTCCTTTTCTGACTGGTTAGTGGTAGCTATGTAATGAAATCCTCTGGGGCCATGAACAAGCACGGCTGTCAAGCCCAGTACATGCATCAGCAGTGCACCTGTGCTTTAATCAATTAAATTCTGAGTGGTGTATTTGCAATACATGGAAAAATGACAGAAGACACAACATTTGGTAGTGGCCCACTAACAACCTCCTACCTTCATGATTTAACAAATCAGGAATACTTTCTTTCTTGAAATATATTCCTTGTTTGAATATGTATGTTTAGTTGTGTTTAATTGCTGTCTGAATCTGTTTATAAGCTGTAGTGGTCTAGGGCAGGCACCAAGACCTGTCACTCACTGGAAAATTTGTGCTGCTACTCAGATTCCCTTGTGGGAGGTCCAACCATAGCTGGAAACAAAGAACAGCATAGAATATATTTTATTTGGTCTAAGTACTTGGAAAGTTAGAACAGTGCCTAAAAAAATATTTCAGTTTGTGGCATGAATAAGATAAGACATCCCTTCCAAAACTGGAATGGCTGCAACCAAACTGTCTCTGGGAATGATCCCTGGCCTACAACAGTGCCCAGAAATCAGCCAGACAGTGGCTGGTCCAGTACAATATGAAACAATGAAGCTGGAAACTCTTCTCTTCAATCATAGTGAAAATTTGTGGCTTTCTTGCAGATTACAAGGCAAATAATTCCATTTAATTAAGCCATAAGGATTTTTGCCTATGGTTTTCGTTTTATTTTGCTTTATGAAAAGGTAAGTCACTATGGTAAACCATATGGTATTACCTACAGAACAAACATAACACTTGGTCCAAGATTTCACTCCTAATTTCTTTAGTTTATATCCTAAGAAAAAGATAAATTTGCTAAGCCATAAGAAACATCCAGTCAAATTAATAGAATCTGCAGATTTTAAATCAGGCTACCACTTTGAAACTCTCCTCACAAGAATATTTACAGTTTACAAATAAAATTATACATGGAAAAGATAAAAGGGAGAGGAAAATAAAGATCTATTGGAAAACATATATAGCTACATACTTCCCTGTAGTTTTAAGATTTGCTTTAGTTATTTAATTGGCCATATTGTAGGTAGTATGAATGGTAGTATGAATGAAAAATAACCCAGTAAACAAAATCCTCCACAATGTGTTTAAATGAGTAAGACACAGTATAGCTGATAGATAAAGCATTACACTGATAAAAAAGGTGTAAAATGCTCAATATATGGTATAATTCTATATTTAATATTATATCTAGAATAGAGTATATCTTCTATTTCAGAGAAAGCAATGGAATAACAAAAATTGTAATATAAACCAATCCTTCTAGAGAAAAAAACCCCAGAACTTTGAACTTTTGTCATACAATATGTACACATTTCCTTCAGTAAACATAACAAATTCAGAAGTAGAAGGTTTATTTAATAGATGGAAGAAGATGTCGGGTTTTCATCCAGTAACCACAAGAAACTGTAACTAAGTCAAAATGAAGACAAAAAATTACCTTTTAAACTACAGATTTTTTTTCCCATGGAAGCTGACCATTGCCCATAAGACATAAAGAAAAGTTATCCAAGCCATGACAACTTCCAGAAAGGTGTAGTGAAGCTTACTTTTGATGATCTCCCAGTGGTCTTTGCCCAATGGATTTTAATAATGACTCTGGTCGAACGGATAATTTTGGCGATGTCTTGGGGCTAGTATCAGAATCTCCACTTTCTTCATCTCCCATGGCCTTAATATAGCTCCCGCTTCTCATTCTTCTACATGGGATCTCTTCATCTTTCCCACCAGCTGGGTATCCTCCCCATTCATCCTGAGGTACCTAATAGAGACCATAAAACACACACACAGGATGTAGTTTATTCTTTTCATATGTTTAAATACTTCCTTCCATTATTCATTTTACAAAGACAAGTAATGAATTTTTTATTCTTCAGAAACAGATGGCTTATAAAGAGATTTCCGAGAACCCTAAATGATTTTGCCATTTGATTTCAACTTCAGAGTTGGAAATTTTCAGTTTATAAATTTTAGAACCCAAGGAACAATGAAGTCATGGATTGTGAGCTGAGCTGCAATATCTATTTGTAGACATGCTCTAAACTGCAGGAAGCAGCTTGAAGTTTGCACATAGATTTTCATCTCATAGCAGTAAGTTAATGGAATCTTAGACCTAAAACTCATTGAAAGCTGAGCACTTTGGGTTTTATTACCAGCAGTCCTTATAAGGAGCTTTCAAGGAGGCGAATGGTGTATTTCAGATAAACTAAGCCATGATCTTGGCATAAATAGATAGGATTAGGATTTAGGGCAAACTTCTGTGGAAAAAAAAAAAAAAAAGAAAAAAGTGGTAATTTGTCTTTTTTCTATTTAGAAGCTGCAAAATGGTTGATAGAGAGTGTAATATATCAGAAATTCAACCAGTTAAATAATACAAGTGGTTGCAGGATTGCAGTTGCCTTTATGCAGTTCAAGTGGATTTCCAAACAGTAAGATTGGTAGTCAGATAGTCCACAGCTGGTGGATAGAAATCTCTCTGCACCCCAAATTACCAAAGAATTGAGCAGGAGTAGATTCGTCAATCCAAAGTGAAATCAGTTTTGTTTCAATGCTTATGATTAAACACCGCCTGTCTCTGCCAGTATTGCTGAGTTCATCAGTGGACTAAGGCAGATGACCTTGGCAGCATCAAATCCTTTATCAACATTATGATTCCATCTATATTAAGCAGTTTAATGTCTTGATTTGCTAATATACTATAAGTGTGAAATCTCAATTAGACATACATTTAGTAGTTTCTACAAAGCAGGATGTCAAATAAAGATTTTTAAGTCAAATCTATTTGAAAGCTTCTACAGACAGAGTTCACTGTGGAGCTGAAGCAAATGCTCCCATTGGTTTCAGCAGTCTTGGAGACTGGGTTAAAAAATTAACATGACCTGATTGCCATCTACAGCCCTTTCAAGACAGATTAATTAGCCCCACACACCAGGTGAACAGAGCTGGGGCTTTGAGTCCTGAAAAGGGATTAAGGGAGAAATGAAGTTTTAAAAGGGGGTGAAAAAGTAAATATAGAGATATTAAATTTAAAAGCCCAAGCTTAAGAAAGAAAAAAAGAGAAAAAAGACTAAAGATGAAGTCAGATAAGAAGAGATGAAATAGATTGCACATATCAGAAAAATGTTAGAGGTAACTATCAGAGAAAAAAATATGTCATGTTCTTATACAAAGTAGTAGGACAGAGCATGAATCTAAGTGAAATATGGTAACATCATGCAAAGAAACAAACTTTTCACATTATTCAGCTTTGGATGGTGATTGGAAAGGAAGCATCGGAAATCTTCCCAAACTTGAAGGCTGTAAGTGTGATACATCATTCTCATTTCTTTTTTCAGACCTAATATATATAAAATTAATGTTGCAGGAATGTTTTCTATGAGACCTAAAAGATCATTTACATGTAGTCATAGTAGTCATAGCTAGTTGCTTAAAATACTAAATATATATACATTAAATTCAGCATTTAATTTTTTAATCTACAGCTGATAACTCTAACAGCTGTAAAAATCTGAATTAGAGAGCTATTTTATTACTTGATATCATACAAACATACTCTTATTTTAAAATATTCATTATCAAATGTATGTCAGCATGGCTCAAGCCAAAATCCAAATGTCAAAAAAGCAGTTACTGGCATCTACATAGGCCCACTACAGGGTGTGCTATTAAACTTTCAGTACTAAAGCTGAATTATCATGTCTTAATATTATTTTCTAAAAAAATCCCCTCATAACTTTTTCATAGAATGATTACTTAGGCTTGAAACTTCTTTCCTTCATTTTACTTCAAAGATAATTAAATAGAAAGTTTAAAAATACATTGATCAATAACCTTTTACTTACTCAAATGCAGAAAATTATTACTTTCTCAACTTTATTTTGCCTGAAATTCCATATTCAAATAATTAGATAAGGACTGGATTTAAATGAGTACAACACAGGCTTATTTGTTGATTGAAGTTGCAATCTTATTTTAAAAGATAGGAATAACTGATTCTGTACATCAAAGTATCTAAAAAATTAAACTTCTTCACTGTGATAAGGACAAACATTACAGTTAAGTGCATTACTGTTTCTGTTGATTGCATTTCTTTTGCTGTCTGTATTCATAAGTTATATGAATTCACATAACAGCTAAAGACCAAAGCTAAAAACCAAAGATGTCTTGCTTCATTTATGGTGTGATGTGCTCATGGCACACAAGGCAACAAGAATCCCTTTCTAATCAGACCAACTCATTGGCTATCACAGAAGCATGTATGGTTGTTACAACATTATTCACAATTAAAATATCTAGGTTTTTTTTTTTTTTTTTTTTTTTTGTCCTTAAGCCATTCAAAGGAGCACAATACAGTGAATGCAGTGAAAATGCTTCTGGAACCTGATGAGGAAGTTTGACCATGTGTTTTCTCAGAAGGTTTCATCTAGAGCTTTGGAGAACAGCTGGAGTATTTTTGCTATCTTCAAAATAATAATAAAAAAAAATAAAAAAAAAAAGAAAAAAGAAAAAAAGAAAGGGCCCTTGACATTGTTTTTCCTCATGGACTGAGAATAGAAGCAAAATTTGAGCCCCAGGTCAGCCTAGGTCTTCATTTACTTGAGCTGATAGGTTAAATGCTTGTAAAGATCTTTCCAAATCCAGGCTATCTCAAACCCCAACACAGCTTTAAAGAAAAGCAAAAGCATTATGTAAGTGCAGGAAAGATTTTTATTTTGAGATATTAACAAAAACATTTAACATCATATATGAGGGTGATTAAATATACATCTTCCAAAATATGGAAAGGGCTTTGCAACTTGCAGAAATTCTACCTTACAATAGTTACCAGCCCCTGAAATTCCCATCTGCAGGGCTTGCAGCTGCTAATTAGGAATAATTACCCTAATTATCTACTTACATACAGTGATGAATGCTGATATTTATAATGTCTAAAAAGGCCTTCCTTCTGTTCTAGATGTTAAGATGAATCCTTGTATATGTAGTTTCTATCCACAGAGGAGTTATACTGCATATTACCATATGAATTTCCTTTTGCAAGAGCAACTGGCTGACAAGGTCTGGCTGCTGATCTGGTTACAGCTATTACAGAGAATGATGAGTCTCCTTCATAAGTATCACTGTTCATAAGTATTCACTGTTGCTGTAAGGAGCACCAGATTCAGAAAATCTGACATCTTTCAATTGTCCATCTACTGATTCATTTTGACATCTTACATTAATCACCTAGGGTCAATGTTAATAAAGCACTTGATACCTAACATTTACTTCATGTTATGAAGTTGAACTAAGAGTGAATTCCAGAACCTTAGGAAGGATCCTAAATTCCCCATAAAGGCGTCCTTCAAAGTAACATAAAGAAGGTCTACCTAGTTAGCCATCAGAATGTAAAGCGTGAAGAAAAATCTCAAATAGTTCTCCTTTCTTGGACTTACTGTATCTGATTACAGGCAGCAGAAAGGCCTTCTGTTATTTCCCTGTCAGATCCTAAAATCACCTTCTGAAGAAGAAGAAGCAAGGTGGGGTTGGTTTTGGGGTTTTTGGTGTGGTTTGTGGTGGTTTTTTTTTTTTTTTTTTCCCCCATAGTACAGTAGCCTTATTTTTTTTTGGTTTTTTTTTGGTTTTTTTTTTTTTTTTTCCCCATAGTACAGTAGCCTTATTTTTTTCTTCTATGATGAAACAGCTGTGGAAGTGGAAGACTTTCTTGGTCACTTTCTAGTCAATAATGTTTGGAGAGCTCTCCTCTTTTTGTCACTCCCAGCCTTTTTATGAAGCCCTCAGAGATGGCCTGGGAGGGCTGGTTAGGAGAGAGGGACTCGATTGACATGAAAGGGTGCAATGCAGCTTTGTGATCAGGGATTTATCTGAAAAGAGGGAGCTGAGTTATAGCCCCTAGGCCAAGAACTCACATGAATTTTATGTAAAAGAGTGTTTGGATAAAACATGTAGAGACTCTTAACAAAGAAATAAGTAGCTTTGCTCAAAACTGATGTACATCCTGCTGCTCAGAATGCAATTCATGGAGCTCAGAAGATGGTGTTTGACCTTCTATAGGCTACTGAAGAAACCGAACTGTCACCTTCACAGTGGGTATTCTAGAAATTTTGTTACTATAAAAAACAAATTTCCTTGCTTCAGATAAAATGTTGCTATCCTTGTGACGTGTTGGAAGTTCATGTCTTAAAATACCTCTTACTACTATTTTTTTTTTGGCTAAATACCTAGAGTTATGGCTGGGCATTAACATGTTAATGGCCACAAAAGTTATGATTTCTGAATTTTATTCTAAATCTTATTTCTATCTCCCTTTTATAGAAACAATACATATTTGTGTGAGTAGAGTTCTAACTTTTCTTCTTTTTTTATTTTATATGTTTTATGCCGTGTTGTAATTTGATTAAAATGGACCAGGCTGCCCAGGTAAGCAGCTGAATCACCATCCCTGGATGTATTTAAAAGATGTGTAGATGCAGTGCTTAGAGACATGGTTTAGTAGTGCACTTGGAAGTGCTGAGTTAACAGTTGGACTCAATGGCCTTAAAGATAATTTCCAATCTAAATGATTCTATGTTTCTATTCTTCCTGTTGAGTGTACTGATTGTGCTCAGACCAGATCTGACAGAAGGATTTTGGACCCTTAAGTGGACTTCAGCTGTACATCTGTCCGCTGATTCTCAGGAAGAAAAAACCAGCATGTTGTCAGGGAAAACAGGGATGGATTTAACAAAACTACAGAACAAACTGGAAATCATGGGATTGCTGAGGTTGGAAGGGACTCTGGAGGTCTCTACTCCAGCCTTCTGCTCGAAGTATGGTCAGGTGCAGCAGCTTGCCTAGAACTGCTACAAAGATGGTGGAGGGCCTTCAGGGGAAGCTGTGTGAGGAGGGGCTGAGGTCTGTCCAGCCTGGAGGAGACTGAGGGGAGAGCTCACTGCAGTTACAACTGCCTGTGAGGGGAAGAGGAGGGACAGACCCCGATCTCTTCTCTGCGGTCACCAGTGACAGGACCCGAGGGAATGTCAGGGGAGGTTTAGGTTGGATATCGGGAAAAGGCTATCTTCATTCAGAGGGTGTTTGGGCAGTGGAAAAGGCTCCCCAGGGAAGTGGTCACAGCACCAAGCCTGACAGAGCTCAAGGAGCATTTGGACAATGCCGTTTGACACATGGTGTGACTCTTGGGGATGGTGCTGTGCAGGGCTAGGAGATGGACTCATTGATCCTTGTGGGTCCCTACCCACTCAGGATATTCAGTGATAATTTGACTGTGTCCAACTGGGTTTAGAATATTTCCAAAAATGAAGACTCCACAACCTCTTTAGACAACGTGTTCCAATGTTTGACTATACTCAGGGGGGGAAAAGCTTTTCCTTATACCTTATGAGAAATAGGCAATCTAGGCCCCTTAAAACTAATTCTAGGAGTGTGAACATTTAATCTTGTATCTAAGCAATACTGACAATAAAACTGAAAGAAACAATGAAATGTTCACTCTTCTGGACTTTGACCACTGTTAATTTGATTTTATTTAGTTTATTTCAGATTAGGGTTTAGCTAAAATAGTCAAAATGGCAACAGCCATTGACATTTCAAAACAGACCTACTCCCATTGTTCCATCCACTTCTATGGCATTTGCTTACAGCTCCCAGAATTTTAAAGATGTTCCACAGCCAAACTGCTGATCTGCTTAAAACTGCTGATTACTTTGCTATCTAAAATGAAACTCTTCTAAATAAAGGGCTTCAGCTGAGGAAGATGACTATCACTTCTTCATAATTCTCATTCCCAAAGGTTAAAGTGAGGATTACCTTCCTCATAGGTGTTCTGTGAAATTTAATTAGCATGCAGATATAAAATTAATGGAAATATTGATTTTTACCTAAATCTTATTTTAGTAACACAATTTTCACATTTTACTAGAAGCAGAACCTGTCTGCACATTAAATTCGACTACACATGATGTGAAGAAGGATAAGATATGAAACACTCTATTGGAGACATATAATTTTTGTAATTTTATGCTTTCTCAGCCTGGTCAAGAAGATGACACGATCTGAAATGCAGCTCAGAGGTTTTCTTCTAGATCATGTCTTCAAGAGCCTCAGAAAAACAGCCTTGTGCACAGGTGCAAGTAGATGAAAGTAAATGACAATCTTGCAGAGCAGACAGAGATGATTTTTTGCAATAGTAGAAAGTTTCCTTGATACTACAATGGGAGATGGGAGCTGGACCTTCTG
Source organism: Onychostruthus taczanowskii (assembly GCF_017590055.1). Taxonomy (NCBI): domain Eukaryota; kingdom Metazoa; phylum Chordata; class Aves; order Passeriformes; family Passeridae; genus Onychostruthus; species Onychostruthus taczanowskii. Next base: position 14,457,606 of record NW_024497629.1, on the reverse strand, counting down.
TGTTTTTGACTATTTCACTCAAGAAGGAGCACCAAGCAATTACAAGAATATTTTTTTCTGAAATTAATGGCACTAAGACATTCCCCTGTTTACTGGCTAGATCCTGTTGCTCAGGATTTTTTGCAGGAAGGAAGAGTGCAGTATCTGAAAAGAGAAGCTTGTTTCCTCAGTAGCTAATCTTGTGTCTGCAACTCACCACAATTGTTGGTGCACATTTTTGACTAGTTTCTTCGGTGTAGCTTTTTTTTTTTTTTTTAATGTGCTGATTCATTGTGCAAAGAACATGAATTATGCAATGAAGTCATTGAAAAGTCTCTACAAAACATGCCAGGGACTCCTCCTCACCGCTAACAATGTCATTCTTCATAATTAGCTTTAATTTTCACATGCCACCCTCTACTCCTTGAACTTCTTGACAGCTCAGAAGCACAGAGAGTTCTTGCAGCATTCCTGAAGGTGTGTTGACACTGTCCATCAAGGCAGGAGCTAATTTGAGAAAACAAGAGTAATCTTTCCAGCCATTCTCTCCAGGCTTTGGTCTGCACAGCCACAGTATTACAAAAAGAGGAAGGAAATAATGTAGATCCCAAACAATATCCCAAAATATATGCTATAAATTGGGTTGAAAACAACTTGACTTCAGGAATTTGGGATTTGGTAATAATCTGGACACCCATGCAGATCACAGAACACAAACATACTATTCCAGCTTGGAGATGTTCAAATAGGAAAATCATTGTCAGCATTATTTATTGCCTGATTTTATTCTCTCATGTGGACTTCTGAGCAAACTCCACTAAGCAATCCTTGAAGGAAAGATTTCTGTCCAGTGTACTAAAATTGCTTCTGTGTTTTCTAAAGAACTGTGCTCTTTTCAGTTTAATCAAGTTTTATAACTAATATCTCACAAGCAATTAAAAGCAAAATTAAAAAAAAGCAAACAAAAAAAACCCCAAACCAGCAACAACAACAAAAAAGAACCAGCACTATGTTTCCGAACTGGTTTTCCAGCAAAAATGTGAATTATAATTTGGGGATGGCTAAATATTGTAATTGGTGTTGGGAAGACTTTGTGGCTTTGTTTATACTATTTGGATGAAAGTAGGCCAAATTCCTGCCCCATTACCATCTGTGCTCATATTGATGGCACAGATCCTTGCAGTTCAGTCACCTGGAAATCCTCTGCTGTGTTGTTGGGTCTCTCTGGGACCCTCAGGACTCTGCTGCTTTGACATGGTGGAGCAAGGTGCAGTCAGACAGCAGTCATGTGCTTGTCCACACTGTGGGTGGTTTTATCCTGCTAAGCTCACTGAGCTCTTGTGCCACAGCTTTGCTATAAGGTGAACTGGGACTGAAGGGAGGGCTTCTACTTATACGAGAACCTGTTTATAGTCTCTCAATCTAAGACACAAAAACCAGCAGAGTTTCAACCAGGAAACCTGTGTTACAATTGGCTGTTTATTTCCTCTGGTATGTCATCAAGGACAGTACTTTGTGGTCAGCTCAAGCCACTTTAAAATTATATTACCACTAAATTCAGTGGGGCAGGTTTCCCTTAAGCAATACTCAGCTTTTCAAGCAATGTTAGTAATGGTCAAATGACCTAGAGTGCTACCTGAAAAATAACCCCAACAACAGTAATAAGGATGAGCAAAGGTAAGTGTTCAGCTGAGCTGGTGAGTTGCTGCAACTCACTGTGCTGCTGCCCAACCACAACAGCGTAGGACAGAGAAGGATGCAAATGGTGTGGTGGCTGCCTGGGGCTGGGCAAACACAGGTCAGTAAAGACCCACCTTCTTGCCTGGAGGTCACTGCCCTGCAGCATTTCACCCCCATGCTGTGGAACAATCTATACCCCTGAAAAAATGTGGCTACCAGGAGCACACCCTGGCCTGTGGTAAACTGCATCTCATTTAATTGAAGCAGGAAATTATGTAACTTTTTTTTTTTTTTCAGTTTGTTACAGGTCTACTACTGAAAAAGCAGTATATATCTTTAAAAAATAAATATTTTAAAGGCTATTTAACAGCTGTATTTGCCTCTCATCAATTTTTTTTCTGATTTTAACTAATGATTGGTGTAATGTTTTGAACAATTAAGTCCAGATGACTGCAATTATTTAGCTTCCAGAGCAAAATTAATATATTTCTCCTGTCTACTATGTACTGCTTAACTATGTGCATACTTTTCAAAAAGTGTTTCCCTACCAAAGTACCAGGAAACTTGTCCATATGGACAATGAGCTATTTAAACACATTTGCAATTCCACTTTAAAAAATAAACTTTAAGCACAGCATTGTAAGATGCCCAAACCCAGAAAAAAAAACAAAAACAAAGCAACATTTGTTAGTACTTCACCATTTTTACATGGTGACATATCCTTGCAGGAAGAATGGCATGGGCTGCTCTAGAGAGGAGCTGGGTCTGCCCTAGGCAGCGAGCCCGTGGCGTAGGAGAGCGTGCAGTCATTACAGCCCCAAGTGCAGTCTCCTTTGACAGACAGCCTGAGTGGATATATTAGTGAGTTACTCCTGTATGAAAACTTCAGAACCAGTGGCACCTTTGAGTAACAACTGCAAAGGTCAGCCTTCAGATTCAGTGAAGTGAACATTGAGAAACAATTTGGCAACACACTTCTAACATCATAAAGGAGGACAACTCCCCCTGATTAAAGGGCAGTGGGATCACGGCCTCCCTTTTCTACTCATAGCTTTGACATTTCCACAGTAATAGGGACATGTTCTGGCAGCTTTAAGAAAATACTAACTCTGAAATCTTTTTACTCTTGTTTGGAAAAAAAGTTTCAGTAATTAATTTTATTCAATGGGCATGGAAGCAGTGCCCTGTATCGCTGATTGACACAGTAATTCAAGATGCCAGTGATTTAAGACAGCTGTTAGGTTAGGGCTTTGCTTTACAATATCATTGATTGAGTGTATTTCCCCCTTGGGAGGGGTATTTCAGTATTCTAGAATTTGTGATACATAAACCCATCAGCATTCTGTAAAAACAGGGAAGTGTAAACTTTATTACTCCTTTTTATTTAATGCTCCGCAAGAGGTTGCAGGCTGACATCAACACTGTGAATGGACCATAGGGCAAAAAATTTTCCCTTCATTTCCCCTATTGTTTGGGCACTACCTGTTTGTCTTGCACACCTCCACTGCTGACTGGGAGGGTATAGGGGTGGCTGAGACAGGGATGTCTCAGCCTGTAGAAAACCAAATGGTACAGAATTTGTCCATACTGATCGAGGACGCAGACTGCCCTGCTACCCTACTGGCTATACTAGCTTTTCCTGCTGTGGAAACGACCCAGTTAATTCTTCAGTGGTGGCTGGTCATAAATCATTGTGAAGGCAGCGTGGGTGATAGTGATTTGGATGTGAGTATCAAAACTGCTAGCTCTGGCTAGCTCCACAGTGTGCACTCACTGGTAGCGGATTGGATGCAGTTTCGGTAGTTCATGCACGGGTTTTATGTCAAGCAAGCACATACAATCTAGTTTCACAAAGATGAAGTGCTGAGAAAAGTGCATTGAGTTCAAATCCCTCCTTGCAAATCAGAGGGAGAGTACAAAGCAGTCGTGTGCCTCACAAGAGCAGCGGTTTCATTTGTGGGAATCTGTACTGCCACCAGCAGAGATCCTGAGAAAAACGTAACTGAGGGCTTAAGGCCTATTTATCCATTAGCTTGTCCTCAAAGGTTTTCTCCGTGTAGCCTTAACTTAAACCAGCAAAGAGCCTTGTTGAAACTGCTGCTTTTTTCTTTTTCTTTTTAAAAGAGACCAACTGTGCTTTTCTTTCATTCTGTAGAGTACACAGCTGACATTATTATCCACATGCTTAGCAGTGCCTCTGCTGTAACCGATGACGCTCGTACATAAATGAACTGGGAAGACAGGAGTGGGTTGAAGCCATTTTTAGAACAACATGCTATTTCCTTTTTTAGTGCTGACTCATTCACTGTACCTTGTGGTATGTTTACCCCAATTGCTTGCTGCTTTGGAGGCTGTTGAATGAGGAAGGAATATTAATCGGTGACACATCGCACTGTGCTCCAGAACTACAGTCATGGTGAGTGTGAAGCCCTTGCCTATCTTTTGGCTCTATTGTGGGAATTATTTTTCTTTAACTAGCATTCAAAGTTATTTCAGTTCTGGAAACCACAAGTGACTCTTTTGTGCATATCCTTTCAGCACAGTTATCTAGTTCATCTCTTCTTTTTTCTCTTAAAGATCTTTGCTCCTTGCTAGTACTCATATCAGAGTGGAATGAATCAAAGTCATTGCACTGTACACATGTGAACCCTAATTAGCCAAAACAGCTGATGAAGACAGAGGAGATCTCACAGCTCATTTATCTTCTTCTTAACATATTTTATATTAAAATTAAAATGACTTGGAAAACAGTAGCAGCCACTATGGCTAAAATATACAAAAGTGTGCTTTATTGTATGTATGTTCTACTTGGGCTGTTTTGCTGCTGAGTGAGGTGGCAAAGTGTTGGATGCCCAGAAATGCACTGAAATGTTCAATTTGTTTACATTCAAAATAGAAATTAAAGGCCCATACATAGTAACTGTAGCTAATAATTCACAAGATATGGTCTGATAAATGCTGTTAGTGTACAGTTACAAATGGTAGCCCTCTGCTGTTGAGGTGATAATTGGTCAACCATTGACATTACAGCCCTCCCAAATGAGCTTTCTCACTCTTCCCCTCTCCCCTGCTCCTGTGTGCTCCCATCACCTCCACTGCAGATGGACTGAAGCAAATCTGATCTGGGTTTTAAATTATAAAAATAATCACTATTTTATACAACTGTATTTCAACTAATTTAGTTCTCTCAAGCCATCTACTTTAGGCCTAGATGACCACCCATGCTTGAAAAAGGCATACTGGCTGAATCACCTCTGACTTGCAGCACCACACTCCCAGTCCAAGGAGTGGTAAGTGGTGCCTTAGCTGCAAGGACTCTGTGTGGAGAAGGAAATGCAAAACCCTAAAAGAGGAGCCAGAGATTAAGCTTGGAGATTTACCAGGTTAAAGAAATACTTGCTTTCAACTCTAAGACATGACTGAAGCATATAAAGAGCAGAAAACTTCAAAATCCCTTGTCTTATCTCATTTTCCCAGGCATTTGTTAATTTGCTAGTAGCTTCCTTCTTAGAAAGAAAATTCCTATATTCACTTCAGCGTTTCAGTTTGAAGGAAAAACAGCTCAGTAATTATGACAGAAGACAAATTAGAAGCTCAGAAATATAAGACAGTAAACAAAGTCTCAAGCATAGGTCTAAGACTGCCATGGTCTTCCAGTTTGAGATTCCCTATATAAAAAGTCTCAGTGGAAAACAGAAGTAGAAACATTCCATGCAGATACTGAAAAAAATAATAGGAAGAAAACCAATAGATAGAAAAGTGAGGTGGCTACTGAGAAACCTCATATAACTATGTAGTAGAACAAAAGTAGAAAAAAGGTAGTAGAACAAAAAAATATATATAATATGTATATAATTGATATTAATATATAAATATAGACATTTATTTTTTGTTATTCAGAGGTAATTTACATATTTGTGTATTCATTGAAGGACTGTAATTTCACAGCTTTATTTTAAAAATAATTAAAAATATATACCTAACATCAGTCAGGAAAAATGTATTTAATACCACTTTAAAAAGAGAGACCCTGTGAAAATCCTTTGGGTTTTATGCTAATCTGTTCGCTTGTGCACCTCAGGGAAATCTGCTGCTGCACATCAACTTCATAATCCCTTGAATTCTCATTGCCATCTACTTTTGAGCAAGGCAATAAAATCTCCTGGGTAGGAATTTTGACATGTTTCTCTACTTTTCTCAGTTTCTGAACCTAATGATTATTTTTATCCAATCATTATCCAGTGGTGCTGCTTATACTGCCATAAGAAAAGTTAAATATCCCTCCTCAGTTTTGCAGATAAAGCAATTGAAGTGTTGAGAGATTAACAGATTACATTTCCTGGGTCAGAGAGAAAGTTCCTGGCAGGGGTAATAATGGGACGTATTTCTGATCTTAATGTTTACATTGTGACAGCCCAATATCCTCAAAGCAGAAGTTTCAAAACCAAGCATTTAGTTATGACATTGGCAGAATGGAATCCCCTCAATTTGTTTGCTGACCTTGGGCAGTGAATAAACCACCCACTCAGTCTGAAGGATATCTATGATCTGAATGGCATATTCTGATATGATGAAACATATGTTTTATTTTAATGTTTTTAATTAGAATATTTCTGTTATAGAATTCCCTGTATTACTGCTTTGGACACAAGTAGAGATTCCTTGTGGTAGTAACTGAGCACTTGAGTCATAACACATTTCCATTATGGGATCCCTGTGAATAGGGAATGGGTACTGTCCCATTTTTAAAGGGTCTTAAAAACAAAGATCACAAAGTCTCTGTGCAGCAAAAATTTGAATTCACATCTCCTAGATTTTAAGCTGGATAAGCCTTCCTAATTACTGAATCAAAATTCCTTTCTGTAGTAATCATAATTCACAAAAAGCATAAAAAATGGCTGTAAAGAAGTGTGTTTTTCCAACCACTAAGCCTGTCACCGGGCTTAATCTAAAGCTTAGTGATAACCAAGTTAGTTTGTGAGCTCAGTCTTTCACATTCACTTGAGGATGCTGATAAAAGTTGGGAGTAAGGAGAAGGCAAATGAAAATTAAAAAAATGATAGCTTCTGCAAAGACAAATGAGATGTAGGAGTGGGGGGGTGGGGGTGGGGGTGGGGAAGAAGAAACCATGAAATGTGATCCAAAAGGAAAGCACTAAAGCCAAAAGAGGTATAGAGGAACCAGAGTTTTCAGGGCAGAAGTATGTAATGGGAAGAAAAAATCTAATCATAACTAAACTTCTCTGTAATGTCACAGATGTATGCATGGTTTTAGAACGTAGACAGAATGGAAGCTCTGCACATGACGCACTTCCAGTTCTGGCTCTTTGAGTTAGATCAAAAACTTCCAGGGAAGTGCAGTCTATTTTACATACATGAGAATGTACTTGGATATGATAAAATACCACAGCTGTCAGTCTAGATTGGAATCAATTTGCATGGTAATGCTCTGAGGGCTGCAATTTATTTTCCTTTCTCTGCAATCAGAAACTTTCCCTGTTTCAGTAGGGAAGATTGATCCTGGATGTCTGCTTATGCATTTGAAAAGATTTGGCTCTTCCAGTGTGACTCACCACTATTGGATACCTATAGCTCTGAGAGGAGGGAGTTCTGCAAGAAGTACAGTCATTTCTGCAGGGCCCAGAGAAACTGAAAATCTCACAATACGTAGATCTGGACTAGAGATTTCCTCATGTTAATGTGAGAATTGGTGAAGTTATAGAGAAAGAGGAGTTGCTTAAAAAGAAATAGAAGAGAATGTACTCAGAACGTACTCAGAACAATGTGGGCTTTGCAGGCTATACTTAGTATAAATTACTAAAGGAATACTTGCATACTACTATTTTTTTGTGGTGACAAAGCTAGCTGAAGAAGTTATCCTCTGAGGATAACTTCTCTGTGCTTTTGCTCTGCAACCACTAGAATTTTCTGTATAATCTGATGTGCTTATGCCTCTTGTGATGGGACTGTGCTGAACATAGGCCAGGTAAATTATACAAATGTCTAAAATAGTATTTTGGAAAGTATTCTTTAAACCCATGTCACTTTATGATCCAGATCAATTTTGCAGCATGGTAGTTACATTAGCATGACTTTGGAGTGGCAAATGGCATCAAGCAGGAGGTATTGAAATTTAAATGTAGGAGAAAGTGGGAGCTTCTTTGTTGCTGCAAGAGAACACATGTGCAGAACACCATCAAAACCAGTCTGAGGCCCAGGCCTGAAACATCTCTCTCCCTGAGATGCCTGTGTATCTTTTAACACATATGTTGTTATAGTATGGTTTCAAAAGAGGCTCAGTTCAGTGATCCTGGGTGATTATTAAAAAGAAATATGTGGGTGATCATCACCACAACAAAGCAATTTGGCACACCAGTAAATCCATTCATCTGTTACTTACAAAAACATGGAGAGAAGGAATAAAAGAACATAAAAATAGGATTTCCCACAGCCTGTTTTAAAAATCACTCATTCATGGATGTATTTGAAACACTCTTTCTAGCTCTCAGACTGCTGAGAGTACTGCTCCTTTTTTAGTGTGATATATATATTTCATCAAGGTGTTCAGGATGAATTCCAAAGATGAAAACACATCTACTGACCTGAAACTAATTTATATCACACCTGTTTTATAGTTTTTAGTCTGTGGTCTATAAACAAAGACAAAGGCCAGAGATTTCTCATTTTAATGGAATATCTGATATCTGCATTAGGAGAGCCATACAGAAATTCTTTGAGAGGTACCTTTGTATATTTTTTACAATGACTATTATATATACTGTGATGCTCTTTTCATTAAAAATCTCAAGAAAATCTTCCTCTTACCTGAAGGTAATGGCACGGCCTCAAAGAAGGTTTGATTTCCTGATGAACCAGAGGCTTATCTAAGTTCAGTGATGATTTGCGATAAGCTTCCTTAGCCTGACTTACTGTAAGCGTGGACCAAGAACTCCTTTTCATATATTTACTATCAGGGGTCATTGGTAGCCCTTCACAAGCCGAACACTTCACATCATTGTTACTTTTGGAAGTCTTCAATGAGAGATCCCCAAAATGCCCCTGGAGTGCCTCAGGATAGCAATGGGATATATGATCTGCATGGTGCCTATTTACCACACTAGGGGTTCGGTAAGTGCTATCGCTGTCCAAATTATCATCAGAGCTCCACCAGCTACTCATTCCAGATTTATGCTTGCCTTCTGGTTTTCGCTCCTTACTTTTACTCCTTTTGCTATGCTTGGAATGGTGCCCGTGATGATGATCGTCCCCTCGACTGTCTCCCTTTGTTCCATTAACATTGCCCTTGGATGATCCTTCCAGGGAATGAGATTTAGTAAAAAGTTTCTGGACGGAATGAACGAGATGGCGAATCCTTCCCGGGCTCTCACTGCGTTGTTCCGCAGCTGTTGAGGTCCGCTGGTACTGTAAAGTATGAAACCCATCCCGGTGAAGAGGAAGCTGTTTCTCAAATTGGTCCAAAAGATTCGCAGGAATACGGTTAATCTTGGGGTTACCGTGAGACATGGCGCAGTCGTCTCTGGAGTCGTAATGTGAGCTGTAGTGCATTCTGGGGAAAGTGCTACTTGACATGTGATCGCCCATTACCATGGGCATCATCATGCACTCAGAATGGATGGAGCTGCGGGGGGAGCAACGGTGGTGGTCCAGCGGGCAACTCTCCGTGGGGCTGAGAAGATATGACGGCCTTGGCTCCTGCCCATGGTGGATATGGTCGTGGGTATGTTCACAATCTTCAGGGGATGCTAAGCCACAAGTATGAGCTGAACATAACTGTGGTTGATTGCGACTACCAGATAATCCTTTCATATTCCTCGGAGCAGGAGAATATCTTTCTTCATTGAAGTGCTGAGAAGGCGACCATGAGTACTGCTGGTCTGTCATGAGAACATATAAAACCTGTGTTATGTGTCTGATTAAAAGATTAACTTGAAAATTCCAAGTATATTGAAAAACTAAACATTTTTTCTCTATGACCTTGGTGGAAAGTCTCACCATTCATGAAATTTCTTCCACCATTTAAAAATTAATTAAAATTGTTCACTATGAGTAAATTATGGGGAGAACACAGCCTCATTTCTCTTTGCAAAATTGTTATGTTCTAGATGTTATGAAGCTATTAATTGTGTAAATTTACTCAAATTTAATGGATACATTCAAGTATTCAGTTTATTATTTAATATTTATAGCTCATATGTCAAGCTTTGTGACTAATCATTTAAGTTACATGGTTAGTTTCTATTTTGGTGTTTTCACAGCTGGATATATTAAATGTATCCCTTCTCCATGGAGTCATTTTTGTACCATAAATTGAACTTAATTTTCTTCAATGAATCTCAGCTTCATGATCCTAAGTTCACTCTTCATAAGTATAAATAATAAGCAGCAAGAAGAAAAAAATATGAATGTGCTGAAATGAAGCTAAATTTTTATATTGCTAAACAGTTTATCAATAAAAACGTTTTATGACCACACCACATAATATTTATTTAATCACTCTAAGTTATTCCTGAAAAAACCCCAAATATATTTAGGTACAAGCTATGGGGTTTTATATACTTGATTACTTGTTCCTATGAATCATGTGCTCCAAGTTGTGGTTATTATGCAAGCATGATTGCTAAATAAGAGTAGCTTGTAAGCAAAGATTTTGATACTTAAGCTTTTGATTTTTTTCTCTTATGCAATTTCTTGCAGCTGTCATGTGTTACAAACAGAAAAATAAAAACAACCCTAGAAATACTTCAATTTGATTTTCCCATTCACTTTCCCTCTTCAATTTCAGCTTATTTAGGAAACATTTCAATAGCAGACAAAGAGATAAGATGCAAGATAATCCTTTAGAGGATAAGACAGATGTGTAAGTGTTTATACAACCCACTTATCACAGCCTTTCTGCAAATTTACTCTAAGAATCTAAATAAACTTGCACAGGTGGTTGATACAAGGAAGTTGCGGGTCTCAACCAGAATGGAAGCTAGAGAATATTTATTAACTGGACACTTGAACCAGGCTGTAGAGATAACACAGTAATTGACAGCACTTGGACGGGTTTCTAACCATATGACAAAGCTCTCCTAAATCATATTTCCACTGCTGGTGAAAACTCAATGCCTGGATATGGTCATGAAACAGATCAATACTCATATCTCTCTTATTTTATTCAACTAATATGTTTTACATCATGATACCTTAACCTAAATGCTGCGTATTTCCTATTGTGGGAGACATTTTGATATATTTATTATACCCTGATTTCAACAGAGTTGCACACAATGTTTTAAAATGAACACAGCATTAAACTAATAAATAGTGAAGTATTCTTCAGGCTAGGCATAATGATGCCACACTGAAGTCAAAGATGGATTTAATGGTACAAATGCCACCCCTATACTTTATCATGGCATCAGACTGGTGGGTCTGTGCATGTATTCCTTTCTGCGTCTATTTTGTTTTCCTGTCTATTTCTTTTACTTAGTTCTTGGCTATTATTACATTAAAATAAAATCTTATTACTGCTGATTGCTCAGTCTGTTGTCCTATTAGGTTATAATACCTTGCATAAATGTAGTTACAGGAAGGAAATCTAACTGTTTCTCTGAAATGACGTAATTTTGATTATATACAGAAGTGGCAGTAAATTATAACAGTGCTTTGGAATTCAGCCACATAAAGTAGTCCTGTAATTAGTGGTACTTTACCCAGAATATTACCAAACATTATCAGGGGAATAATAATGGACCATGTGCTGAATTTACTTATTCTGTACTTCCAATAAAGGTTTCCCAAAGTACCTGACAGAGATTACTACCATAGTTCTTACAAACCCATGAGATTAGATAGACTGACTTTTTTTTACAATGAGGGTGGTAAAACACTGGAAGAGGTTCATCTCATCTAAGATGTCCCTGCCTATTACAGGGAGGTTTGATTAGATGACCTTTAAAGGTGCCTTCCAACCCAAACTATTCTGTGATTCTATGTGGAAGATACTGTTCTCCTTTTAAAGAAATAGGAAGTTGCAATATAGAAAATATTTTCCAAAGCGCATATGGATTTTGTGATATTAATGTTCACAGAGGTGTGAGCCAGAGGGAGGTGGAAGGAAGCTCTTCTGTCACTCTAACAACATGATGAGTCAGCCCCAAGCCTTTTCATCACAATCATGCCCATCCATGAATGAATATAACTTGTACTATGCCTCATCAATGTATTTAGAAAAAGAAAAAAAAAAAAAAAAAAAAAAAAAAAAGGGCATGGCAGAGATCCAGAATGAAAGAAAGAGAATAAGAAACTAATTTTAAAGGAGTTCTGGAGCACTAGGAATTGCTAGTCCCTGGTGATTTGTTTAGGCTTCATGCAACATCAACCATAAACCAGAAGGTTTCAAATATTTTTGTCCTGTTACATCCCTAGGAGTATGAGAAGTGATGATTTGACTGCACTGCAATGGATAATCTAACAACAGCTTTTCTGTCCCTCATGGCTCCCTGTGATTCCAACTCAAAAATACCATTTTCTGTATGTCGCTTTAGCATTTTATGAGCTACATGGAATGTCTGAATTATTTTTGTTTGAAACACAGTAGCTAGAAACTACTATAGGCATTTATTAAGCATAATCAAAATAATTAAAACATTAATTAAGAAGTAGATGTTTTCCAGAAGTAATTGCCCCCTCTTAACTCTGTCATAGAGAGTAACTAAAACTAGATAAACTCCCAAATTATTTATGTGTGCATCATTTAAATTTATCACTCTAATTAGGTTTGTCAGTTTAGGACATCAAACTTGTTCTTTATCCCAGACACAACTAGTTCTTCATAGAAATATTTTGAAAAATCTTCAGAATTTTGAAATACAATATATAAATTTATCAAGTAATTTGTGCTTTGTATTATTCAGTCAACTTTCTTCAAGAGACTGAAGTGCTTGAAGAAACAGTTGATCTGTGGCTGAATGAATTACTGTGTGGTACCAGAGCAGTATAATTGCCTATGTGCTAGCTCTTAGCCTGCCAAGAAAAATGTCCTAGCTTAAAATTCAATTAAGCTAACATGCTTTTCTAGAATTTGCAAGGGGCTAAAAGTATGTCTGTGGTCAATGACCACAGCACAGCTGATTCATAAAAATTCATGAAGCTACAGCAATTTTTTTTCCATCTTTTCAAAAGAAATTTAATATTTTGGTATAATTAAATAGTTTCATATTTGATAGATCAAATAATGACAAATTGGACTGAAGCTTTAGTCTGTAACTTGAAATTTGTGGTTTTTTTACAGCAGCTCTTATGTTTGCTCTGGGCAATCACTCTAAAAACCACCAAATAAAATGCCACCATCAGAACTAAAGAGCTAAAGGGAGACGGAAGAACAAATAAACATAACCCAAAGCAGACAAAGAGTTTAAGGAATGGGAACAGAGAAAAAGATATTATATGAGAGCATAGGAATGGGTTTTTTTTTAGATTTCATCAGAACAAAATGGAATCTTCCAACTAACTTCAATGGATAGTCAGATAATATCTAAAGACTGGGGTGGGGGTGGACCTAGAACAAGACAAGGGCTGTTATGTCAGAGATTCCAGTAATTCCAAAACCCTGAAAATCCCTTAAAGCTCTTCTTTTTCAGATACTACTGTACAGATATGTCAACCTTTAACCTCAGCAGATGGAAGGATTTCTGCATCCCTTCCTATCTCCTTCAAATCTTTCCCTGTTACGCCATGTTGTGTCCTGCTTATTTTTTTCTCCTGTTTTCAGTTCTGGACTTTCTGAGAGTTGTTCTCTTGCTCCAAGCAGACATTGGTTTGCCTGTTTTTGGGGTCTGGCCACTATTTTTAGATTATCCAAGAAATTTCCTTGTGCTAGTCAGTTTCAAGGAAAGAAAGACAGGTTCAAGGACCAAGAATAATATTTGAAATGATGAATTAGAATTGCTATTAGTGTTCTAGATTAGAAGGCTAAAGCCTTCTAAGTAAAGCAACATAAGAGCTGTGCATTTCTAGAGTTCCTGGAACACTGCTCTTGGCTAAAGAACATCAATAGAAAAACACAGAAACTTCTCTGACATTCAAAAGAAGTGCTTGTCTCCACAAATCTTTTTGTGTGTTGCATATTAGAAGCAAGGTTTCAGGGTGTGATAATACTCTCTGGAACTACTAAATGATGCCTTATTTTTTCTTACTTTTCTTTCTATTGTGAAATTAATTTGAATTGCTTTAACTGTATAAGTCTGTCGTAATGTTTTGCCATCTGAAACATCTGTGCTGTTTTCATCAGAGAAGGAACGGTTCTTCTGCCTAGTGTAACCAGGAAAATGCACTGCTGAAAAGAGATACCTAATCTAGCTTTCAAAAAGAGGTGGTAGACAAAAACAGATTGCTACATCTTGCTGTTTCACACAGTCTAATCAGTGTTGAAATGCATTATGAAAAATATATCCTCACAGATTAACCTATAACTAATAGAAAATGAAATATTGGGAAAATGGGCATATTAATTAAATAAGTAGACATTAAATACGAAAATGCATAATTAAATGTTTTAGCTGGAAAAATGTCTGTCCAAGGTCTACATTAAGTACTACTATATGAGTACTTGTTACAGTATTTTTCTCTGTTCTATACTAGCCTTGAAAATTAATATTTACAGGGATTGAGAAGAGTGACTAATTGGCCAAATGCAAGGAAGAAGTCCTGGAAATGCAAATGCTTTAAGCTTCTGTTATGGTCTCACCAATTTCCAACCTATTTATGCAGCACAACATCTACATCTGGTATAAAATTTACATAAAATTGCAAAGACTGAGTGACCATCTTCCAGTTTTAGAAGATGACTTGTATTTTTAGTGATGTGTGTGCTCTTCATGCAGTGTATTGACCTTTCTGTGAATTCCTATCTAAGTACTCAGGCTGCTTACTTGAAAAATGGAACATCCTCTCAGAGACAAGGTTTATTTGTTCTTGTAGCACTGTTGTAACAAGGTACTTTATGCCCCCAGTCTCTATGCACAGCCAAAGGAAAGAAGTAGGTGGTTCTGAGGACCTAAAGCCAAACAACAAAATGCCCAAAGCTGTCAAACAGCACATGGGCTACATGTGGCTGCTTGATTTGTTCTGACACATAAACCTGAAAAACAAATACTTCTCTATTCAGAATCCTGGGCACTGTGTGGCAGGCATGTATGGCTGTTGCCACCAGCTGGAGAGTGTGTCCAGCCCATACAGTTCAGCTTTTGCCATCACAGTTTGATACTATGGAAATAGGAACAGATATGTAGGTATGATTTCAGGAAGAACATCACCAAAGATCCTTACAAATATGCAGTCTGGATGTGGTTCTATTTTTGAGTGAGAAACTGGCATGATTCTTCTGAAGCCTGAACTTGTGTCCAGAAACGACAGATGAATACTGCGCTTCATGTACATATTTGTCTCTGCTGATTATGGCAAAAAATGTGGCTGACAAGCTCCAGTGCAGAAACCTACATCAAAAATGCGTAAGTTTAGGTGATCTGAGGCACATGGATACTTCTAAACCATGGAAAATATTTTGACATTTCCAATTAGCCCAAGATAATTCAGTGGAACCACATGACAAATAATGACCAAGGGTAAGATGGTTTTTTAAACTCCCATGTTAGATTAAAATGGACATTCAAATTTTATTCTTAGGACAGCATTACAGTCCAGAACATACCAAATTGGAGCAAAGTCAGAAAACCCAAAGGGAGAAGTAAGGACCATGTGGAATGCTGCAATTTATGCAGTAGTCAGTTTTGAGCACTGTTACACAGGTGTCTACATGTGGAACAAATATTTGGTAACACCAAATCCTCTTGTTCACCCCAACAGTTTTCCAGTCAATCCATCTTTCAAATAAAGATTAGTAGACTGACAGTCCAACAGCTCAAGGTATTTTTTTCTGAGCTAAATAAGGATGATAAGAGAAAAGGTTATATAATAATAGGAGTGCAAAATAATAATGGATGAGCAAGAATGAAACCTTGGAGGTGATGAACAGGATGGTGGGAGACTCAAAGCACAATATACTGGGAGGAAGGAAAGTACTTCTGGGGAAAGCTGTGACCAGGGACAAGCTAAAGCCAGGTGACAACACTGATTGCCTGGCATTCAGAACAGGGCATGCTATGTATGAAAATGAAGAAATGTGAAAACAGTATTTGAGGAATGAAGACATCTCACATCTTCTGGGCAGAAAAATCAGCCTTTGGACTGTATGGAGAGGATGAAAGTCACAATGTTGTGCCCGTGCCATGAAAAAGGACAGGACAAAAATCCATGAGAGGCAATATGGGATTTGTATAAAGCTCCAGGATATGGAGTAGAGCAATGCAGGGAGCCCTCAGGATAGTGCAAAATTAATTTCCATTGGTTTGAAGTGTGTGATGTCTTGGTACCAAGTATGCAGCACACAGGCCTTCACAGTGCTTTTCACATTTGAAATATATTGCCATTATTCACCTTTCAACAGTGCTGTGACACAGGTAAGTCCAACAAAATGATTCATGACTAATATTTTTTCACAGAATCTGTATGATCAGCGAAGTTCTGGAAAAAATATAATGTAGCAGAACTAGACTGACCTAAAATAACTAACATGTCAGCTTATTTTCTGGAAAAATCCAGCTGTTGGAGTAAACCGGGGCTTCACTATCTGAATATCTTTGAACAACTGGTTATAATGCTTCCAAATGCAGAGCAGAAATGCTAGCCCAACACCATTAAACTTCTTTTATTCCTTATTGTGCCTGACTTTATGGATTTTCTTTCCTAAAGGATAAAATTTTGCTGCTTGCAGTTATTAGGTCATGAGACAATCCATTTCCCTCGTGGTCATAAAACTGCCACTATTTTCTCAGCAATTAAAGGAAGCCAAAGTAATTGCAGGGTACAACTCAAACACATACATAGAAATATATGCACAGCTCTGGAAGTACAAGGGAAATCCATGTCATGGTGATAGCAGTAACAAATCTCCCATTAACTTCATGGGGCCAGGATCAGTTGCAAACATTTGCTGAGAAAATTCTTGGTCATTTTACCTATGACACCTGTGTTACTTGAGGTAGATCATCTCTTATCAGGGCTGCATGTTGCAGAATGCACAATTTGTGCTGGACTGGAATAAATGTGTTAGAAAACAGCAAGGGTTCCCAGTCAGAAAGATGATGGCATGGAAGGGTGAAACTTGTTTTTTGAGATACTGCCAGTGATAGCATAATTGCCAAAATTTAATCCCAAGGATCCAAACACTTGGACCAAGTATTCAGCTGGATGGAACCTCTTTCTACTAAGAAATATTTATCACTGATTCTTAAATAAAAAAATCAGACAAAAAATGCTGAAGTTTATTATCTCGTTCCCTGATTTTTTTTCCTCAGTGTTTTGGGAATTCTTCTGAATTTGTCCACTTTTTATGATGATATGTCATGGAGGAAGTTTTCCACTCCATCCAATACTAAGGGGACTGCAAGAATTAATGCTCGTGTATCCAAGCAAAAATACTTATTGTGTGTTCCTTCTAAATTGCCTTTTGCTATTTATTTAAAACATGGATGTATTTTAAAGATTTCACCTCTTTTACAGAGCGCTATTCTGGGAAAGAAATAATGAAGTTGTTAATCACCAAAAGTATTGGTTATTGCCATGGAACAATGACTGCTCAATTTAAAATACCATTCTATTTCAAAATTACCTTTATATTTCTTTTTTTAAAAATATTAATTCAGCTTTTAAATTATCAGACCTGAAGAAAATTATTTGATTTTCTGTTTGCTTCAGAATCAGTTTTTTGCAGATTTTTGATTCACCAAAAATTTTAGTTTTAGCCATGGTCTGACCCACAAGAATTATTTTACTTTTCAGAGTTCATCATTATCTGCTCAGGTGTACACCCTTGGTGTTACCTCTTGCTGCTTTTCCATTGTATGATGAACTTTTCTGTTCAGTTCAACCCACTGAGATGGAGGAGGACTCATCCTGATTTTCCTATGGGGTAGAGGAAGAAATAGCAGCCTGGTGACAAGATCCCTTTTAAACCTGTTGCCATAGTAACAGGCAGACACTCTTCCTCTTTACATAACCTCCAGATTGGGAATTTTTCAAATCAGGGTGCTGTCTCTTTTCTGCCTGGCTGAGCTCTGTTTTGGGTCTCTGACAAACACTGCAAACATTATTGCCTGTGCCCACAATCACTAGCACCCAGATTTTCCATGTGGCAGTGATGGGCCAAACAGTGACTCCTGTTCCTGGGATAAGGTGGTGGTTTAAGTACCCCCACTCTGGGTGAGTTTGAGACAAGGCATCTTAATATGCTGCTGTTTGCTCTCTTATGAAGAGAAATGACATTATATATAGATGGAAAAACAAGTGAAGTTGCACAACGAAAGGTGGCAACTGAACTCAGCAGTGAAAGCTGGGATTGCATTAGCAATATTTGCTGATGTTTATGTTGCTGCACTGCTTATGGCAGGGCAAATTTCCTTGGGAAGACAGTTGCCTGTGTGTCCAGCACTCTGCCAGAGAGCTGCAGTCATTTGCCTCCATGCTGGAAGCATCTCCACCACCCTGGTTGTGCTGAAATTGTCCCACTCCCAATAGAAACTAAGCAGGCAATGATGAATGTGCAGGTAGAGCACGGTAACTTTTTCCTGAGGAAATTGAGAGGACATCATTTAAGCTGCTCATTATAGAAATACATTTAAAAGGCTTCACAGTTTATCCTTTTGAAAAGGGAGAATCCAGTGAAGAAACTCGCTGAGGAGGGAAGGTGTGGCTAAGCAGTTGGCCTCTCATCTCATCTCATCTCATCTCATCTCATCTCATCTCATCTCATCTCATCTCATCATCATCATCATCATCTCATCTCTGCAGCTGTCACACTCTTTATGGGAAGGTAAATGTTGCGTGTCAGGTATGCACCCAGGGGTTTCAGAGATCAGCAGGCCATGAGGGAGAGAAAAATGTCCCTTCTTTGCTAACATCCCACGTGTGAAATCATTTAGAACAGAAATATTGGTTTATGAATGCATAACTCCCTTTGTATTATGTAGTAGAAATGGATGAATAATTAATTACAAATATCCTATTTGATTATTCTTGTATCCTTATAAGTATCTTCGCCTGTTTGTGAATTGACCTTGGGCCTAATGGGATTTTTGCAGTTATGTGACATTATGAGGTATTTAGTTTTTATAAATAGCTTCTGATCTGCAGATTTTTAGTAAGCATTTGTTGCCAACAACCTATAATTAAAAGGATGGACAGTTAACATTTTTTTATATGATCAGGCCATAGGATATGATTTTGTTCTATGACTGAAAGTAATTTAAAGAATGAGTTCTCAAGCATAACTAAAAGAAATTTAAAGTTCAAAATTTGTTTTCTGAAAAACATTTCCTTTTATTTCATTAATGTTTTCTACAGTCTTGACTATCACATCAATAACCTTCAACACTACAGTTTTGGGTACAGAAAAATGAAGAATATGAAATGGAATTATTTCAAGACATGGTGGAATAAGACAAATAAAAAAGGCTATTTTTTTTTTCAGTATCTGTTAATCTAGTCACAATAACAAAATCATAGGATGACACTGAATCATATCAGGGCATGTCATATTTAAAATCTCATAAATTTGAGAGACTTTTATATTGTCATACCAAATCACCTGGTTACATATTTTTTATTATATGACAGAAAGATAGGCCTGTGGTTAGAGGATTAACCTGGAAAAGCTGAAGTCAAGTTTTCTGTCAGCCATGAATTATTTGCATGGTTCTGGACAATGCCATGGGCAGGGGTGTCAGTTGCCATGGAGAGGCTGATCTTACCTCACTGGGTTGCAGTGATCCTTTGTGCTCATCTCTTGTAGACTTCCTGCTTCAATTTCCCATAGAACTAGGATAAAACTCCTGTACCTCTGAGCGTTAGTGCCACAATCAGGGAAACATTCAGTCTGTGGCTCATCTAGGAATTAATACCAGAGCGTTCCTGTGCCTGCTGATTACTGGGATGAGTGTCACTGTAGTGGTTACTCTGTGTGGCCAAGCCATGTGTCTGGCTGAAGTCCCACCAGCTCCAGTCAGTCTACAGATGTTTAACTATCCCTGGATGCTCTGGGGGATGTGATACAGACGGGAGTCAAGGGCTCGCTGACAACCCCTCCTCTGTCCTTGGGAAAATTTCCTGTAGTTCCTGGCACATGGAGCTAAAACCCTTGCGAAGTGTTCAGACACTGATGCACTGAGTGCACAGTAGAAGGACAGACAGACTGAAAAGTCAGGACTCTATTAATGTTTTCATTTCAAGAACAGCCATGTCCTTTCTTCCTTCCAACACATAAGGTCATAAAGGCATGATCATGCAATCAGCAGTGATTGAATAACCATGAGTTACTGTCTGACACTGGAACCTTTCCAATTAATCAAAAGCATCAACTGTGAAATGAAAATACATTTCAAAGCCTGCCCTTAAACTCCCTTGCAGTTTACTTGACAACTGGGGCATGTTAAGAGCATTATTAGTAACTGCAACCTGTTTTACAGGTTTCAGCCTTTTCCTTAACATTAACTCCATATCCACTCCTGAAGAGAAAACAGCAATTTACTGTAGCAAAAAACCTTTAGTGCAAGTTCTCTTTCTTTGCTTGACATTAGATCCTGCTAACTATAAAACAGCCTAACTATAAAACTTGTGTAAATGTTTTCCTTACCTGTAAAAAGGAGTTAAAAAAAAATTCAATAATCTATTTTTCCCTCTTTACTCTGTATATGTACTACCCATTAAAATATATGTTTAAAGAGAAGTTCATCCCATCTTCCCCATTCACATTTCTGTAACTATTTGAATGACTTTCAAACATGGCATTTTTCTATGTCTCTTGTTAAGATTACACTATTAGCTTTGGACGCCTAAAGAAAAATTTTGCCTTGGCCTTTACATGCCTAAAGTAAACAAGACTGAGAAATTTTCGGATAGCATAGAAAAGAGTAGTTTCATTGAATGTTTTTTTTTTCTAATACAGTAACATTGTTTAGAGGATATAAACACCAGCTAGAAGAAAGCCGAATGAATGAAAGAACTCCAGTTTCTGTGAGACTTACAGTGAGCTGCTTGAGCTCACAAGCCAGATCTCTTGCTCTCATCACCATGTCCTACTACCTTTATTTTCTTATTTGGTTAAGAGGTTTCTTATTTGAGATATTCCTAGTGAAAGGAATAGGAATTTTTGGTGTGAGTGCGATTCTAGTAACAATAATACTTTTCACCCTTAACTCTGGTAACAAATAAATGTTAATGGTAAAGTCATGAAGTCATGTTCTCAAAAACTGACTGATAGTGTTTGGATAAGTTTTTTTGAAGGAATACATTGCCCTTCTGCCTGTTTTAACTAAAGAGGTCTTTTATAGAATCAATAGTAAGAAAGACTTTAGATAAGTCCTACCCCTTGGTACTTTTTTCCAATTCAGGCATTGGGTAATTTTATTAAAAATATTATTTAATGACTATTCAGCATTTTCATTCTCATGAGATACAGTGCAAACATTAATTAAACATCACCAAAGCCAGAAACCTCGCTCGGAAATTCTAAACCCATTTTACAAACAAGGACCTGGAGCCAGAGATCTTTCAGTACCAGAGAGATCACAACTTGAAGCTCCTTGGGATAATGAGAGTCTAGAAAAATGAATGGCCCTGCAGCTAGAGCTACCTCAAAGAACATCATCCTGACTCTGTCTTGACTTAGGGCAGTTTATTTTAGTTCTCAAGGAAAGCCCTTTCTGGGTTTTCTTCAGGGATGAAGGTCTCTAGCAGTCTGTCAGATTGAGGCTGTTCATACAAAATTATGACAGAGTCATTGGGTTATGTACATTCAGAAAAGAAGTGAGCCCATTTCCATAGTCCAATCATTAGAGTATCCACCCAGAATCATATTTCTCTCCAATGAATAATTAACTTCATGCACGTGCAACAGTAAGAAAAAGTGAAGACTGAGAAAGCTCTGTTTGCAGTTCCAATGAATAATTAACTTCATGCACGTGAACAGTAAGGAAAAGTGAAGACTGAGAAAGATCTGTTTGCAGCTTTTTCACTTATGTTATATATGGTTCATTGATTTGAACACAAATTTTCAAGTGACAGAACACAACACTGGGGCAAAGACAGAAAGACAGATATGTCCTGTCCATCTGTAGAGGGGTAGCACGTTAGCATAGCTGTAACTGCAGAGCTTGTCTACACAGAATTTAACTAACTATCCCACAACTTTTCTAAAAGTCTTACCAATTTCAGTGATTCTCTCTAGGGGAGAAGGGATAGGTTTTTACATTATCATATGTTTTTACATTACTGATGCTATCCAATTCACTTTGACCACCTCCAGTTTGGTGACTAGATCCTGCCAGGAAGACAGGATTTTCTTCTGAAAATATTAAAGCCATCCACCTCTTCCTATGTATTATCTAGCAATCTTTGGTACTTACTTTCAGAGGACTGAAATAAGGACAAAATTTAGGAGCAAGGACAGATTTTTCCTTGCTTTTGGCATATTTTTTTCAGTCACTTGGCCATAAATAGTTGAAATGTTGGAAAGCAGCCTAATTTCTTTGTAGTCTAGTTGTTATTTGTTTTTCTTTTTGCTGTTTTGGTTTCCTGTTTCTCATTTCTGACTAATCCCCTATCTTCTTCCTAGCCAGGGTTCTGGATGATTGGTCAGTTAGAATATATCTTTGTGCTAATCTTTGACTACCTATTTCATAAGAGGGTCCTTGCTCCTATAGACACCAGACATTTAACATTATTGACTTGTATATCATTTGCTCTGGCTCCAGAAAACCTCCAGTTCTTTCTTAAACAAAGGGGAAGGAGAACAATTTTGACATTCTTCTAAGCATTACTTATCTCACTCTTCATTAACTTCTAAAGTAGGCCAAACCTGCTATGTCCTAGAAAAGTCTATCACTCTTCATTGACTCTAAAAGAAGTCCCGAGGTGTACAGTTTAGCCATCTACATCTGAAATACTTTCCAAATCTCAGATGAGATGAATTCTAACCCAGGCCATCTGAACTCCTTCCTGTGTGTTGTGAAATGGGACAGAAGTGTGAAAAAACTCCAAATGTCCAAGAAGGCTGAGAGACTTGTCCATTTCATGACTCCTCCATAGGATCCACTTGTGAGATTTCTAGGAAGCCTCATGTTAAATGATACAACACATTTTTACACCACTTTGATTAAGGCAGAAACTGACTGAGGCTTCTTCAGTCTCTTCCATAACACATTCTTCTGTCTAATCTTTGGAATGTACCCTGTAGCTTTTTTTTCACTTGTTTTGGAATGTTAAGTGAATAAACAAGTCCAGTACAGAAATTTTTACATTGAACATTTATGACACTGCCTGATTTGAGTGTAGCTGGGTGGCAACACTACTTGAATCCTCTTCTAAGAGATTGGCTAAACATAAGGACACAACCTGTCTGAATTCATGCTCCTTGCTCTAACTGCTTGGGTAGTTTTCCTTAACACAGCAACTATAATTTATCTTCCTAGCAGTGGGTAATAATAGAGTCAGGGCAAAAGTTTATAATACTCTTGTCAACTACAACAATATCCTAATAACAAAAAATAGACTGTTGCAATATATTAACATGAGCATATGCACAAAAAGAAAAATTACTTTATGCTGACTTCTGAAATGTAAGTAGGCTCATGTTGAATAAATGGAGCTTTAAGTAGCAAACACACAGAAACCACTTCCCATATTGCTTTTCTAAAAATAACCACATGAAGTAATTGCATATAAGTCAAAATTTTGACAGATTTCACATAAACCAGTGACAATCTGGGCATGAAATTCCAGGAACAGAAACTCAATTTTTCACAATCTAAATGTATAAAAGTGAAGCCAGCGGGACGTTTTAGTACTAGCTTTGTAAAACAGAAGTATCAAGATTTCACTCAGGGGCTTAAAGAGTTTCTGATTTCATCTTGCTTCTGTTATTTTTTTAAATTGAAAAGGTAACACTGAAAATTCCGTCTGCATTTAGGATGTTCTCTAAAGAGTAAGACAAAGAGAAAAAGACAAAAGAAGGAAGGTTGCCAATTTCCTTGAATACCTTCTGAATTCTCAGTTGCCTGAGTGTTAACTCAAATCTGATGGTTTTCCTTTGCGTTCTCTAACCTTACACGGCAGGTGAGAAATGCCCAGAAGGGTTTGGCTCAGAGTTTTGTGGCCACTGTCACTGGCAGTGGTGGGCTCCCGGCGGGGCGAGGCCGCAGCCCCGAGCAGCCTCCTGAGCCCCAGCCCGGCTGCGCCCAGCCCCGGGGTGCGCAAGCGGTACCGGGTGTCTGAGAGAGGTGTCTGTACCTAGCTCCTCCTCTGGCGTCCCTGGAAAACTGAAGCTCGACTTGAGCAGATCGCCACCCTCTTCTTCTGAAAAGACAGAAACAAAGTAGCTATTAAATAACTCTGATATTTTTCTACATCCAGACATAACTCTCCACTAGTTTTTAAACCCACTCAGTGACACCTATTACCATTCAGGACCTCTGTTAATGTTAAGCTGTTGTGTTGCTATTATCTGCAGTATCTATCCCTTTGCCAGTTTTTCAAGTTTTCTTCTATTAGTATTATCAATTATTATTATTTTAATTTTCTAGACATTTTACAATCACTAATATCACATAATATTCATAAATGCCTTTTTTCTAACATCTTTTACATTGTTCTTTCCAATTTTTTTTTAGTTGTGTTAAATTGTATTGACTTTTAGCCTTCATGTAATTATTCAAGAAGAATCCTCTAGCATTTACCACACATTATTCTTAGGCCACTTTTATTACCTTTTGTACACAAACTTTTAATTCTGCCATTGTGAACTATGATAATGTTGTGAAGACTTTTTTTCCTAACACTACCATTTGCTTTTTTTTCCAGAGATAACTTCAGTAATTCTGAAAGACTATTTAAACTTGGATGATATGTCCATGCTGTATGAATGCCACCTGAATGGCACCAGAGTGCAGCTCTGAGCAACCCTGCTTATGAGCTGCAGTTGCCTCTGCATTGCCTTCTTGTCATGCTGGCACATAAACTAATTTTGGACCAGGCACCTAGTCTAGATATTTCTGTAATGGAGCTGCAAATGGAAAATTGGGTCAATAATGAATGAGAGGCAAGATTTGCTTCAGAATACGTACATTATGATACAAAATATGTCAGTAATATGTTTCATGTATTTACTTAATACTACATTTTTAATGTTTTTTATGTTTTTCCCTATTCTCGATATTTGCTGGTGTCTCAGGGGGGTGGGAATTACTGAGTATACACAGCCTTCCACTGTCTTCTTTCTTATCACCTGTGTATGTTACAAGACACCTCAGAAGAACTGGGGAAAAATGGAGTACTTCATATCCTCTCACTATACATTCAACCAGCAGCTCTTGAAAGAAAGATAAAATCAGGCATTGCAGACCATGTTTTTCTGGTGCACAAGCAAGGACTGATGGCTTCCAAATAACTCGCATCAGTTCATGTTATCATACCCTCAGGCAGACAGTTCTGTAAGGTCAAACCAGCTCAGACTTTTCTGAAGAGTGTCTCAATGAGACCAGCTGGTTTTTGTGGTGCAGCTTACAGCAGACACACAGTTTTGCCAGTTTCAATGCTCCATTTAACAAACGTAAGCATTTTGCATATTTCTTGGTCTTGGTTACACTTTTTATTTGTACTCAAATTTTATCCCAATTATCTCACAGCAAGCAAAATGAGTGAATATACTCATGTGGATCTCTCAAGCAATTGTTCCGAGGTTTTGACAATTTCTGAGGTTAAGAATATCTAATTGATAACAATGAGTTGTGTAGCAGAGATACTCCATAGAAAATTAGATCGAAGGATGTTAAAAATATTGGATAAGCTGAACTGTCAAATAAACATCCTGTTTATAAACTAAATTGTTAAATAAACTCAGTCTGCTAAAATACAGCCTACAAGAGATCTCAGTAAGTGATGGATGAAAAGTCATACACAATTTAAAAAATGACTGGCATATGAATTTAAATTAAACTTCATTTGGAGAGGTAATGGACAACTCTAATTAAATAAAAGCATAAATTAGGCAGTTTCCATGGAGACTTTGCTCACATGATCTGCCTGTATTGTATAACTCATATGCTTGTCCTCTAATGTGGCTGCACAGGAATCAGTTATAAGTAATGAAAGTTGTAACAAAAATATTCGGAAAGATCCTTTACATTCTTGTAAGTAAGTAGGAGATCTTACTGCTAACTTCAAAATCAAGAAGATAGTTTAATATTTTTGAAAAATATATTAATTGATTCCAAAGGTCTATCATGCACATATATTTAGAAACACATACAGAATGAATGCATAACATTTTTTTCACTTGCAAGAAATCAGCATCATAAAATAAATTTGCCCAAAACTAGACTAAGATGCTTTGAGCAGGCTGATTAAGACTAAACATTTGTGGGTGTGAAGTGTTTCAGGAAAAAGAAAAAAGGAGAAAAAAAAAAAGAAAAAAAAAGAAAAAAACCTATCTTCCAAAATTAAAGGGAGAGGTCATGCAATGAGATCGTAAGTCAGATTCTGACTTTGCTGCAAGCATTTCTGTGTGAATTTGGACAATCCACTTAATATCTTTCTGTCTCAATTTCCCATTAGAATTAGGATTCAAATTAATTTCTTTTTTGTAGCTGTGCTACATTTGTTAATGTCAGTGAGCCTGTTGTCTAGAAAAACCTACAGAGAGCACAAAGAGATAAAATGTTCTTCCTGCAGAAAAGTTATATTCTGTTATAAATAGGGTCAATTGCAGATATTTCAAAGGAACTTAGAATTCCTTTGTCATTCCCTTAGGTTTATGAATCTGTATGAGGGGTATGAATAGGTCTTAGTGATTAGTTTACTTCCTAATTATGAGGACTTCCTATTTACTTATATTTTATCACTATACATATTCACATCATTATTTCATTATTTCTATTGTCTTTTCAGAAGGCTTTTGTCATTTCAGCCATTGAAAAGATTCGATTTTTGTTTTCTGCACTTATGAAGCATAAATTAATCTAGAGTCTTGGTGACTCTTGCAGTTTTACACAGATAATCTTTGTATGAGATTAAACTGCACTCCAAACTCATATTATTCCTTCAGCAACAGACATACATGGCCTTTGTTTCTTCAGTTTAAATTTTTCCTAGAAATTACCATATTTATTATTGACCATACAAATGAAAAGCATGCCCTTCATTCATGAACACACAGCATTCATGAACGCTTCATATCTCATAGTAAAGGAGGCAGGCAGACTCTCACAGCATTCTGACTCATGCTGAAATGCAACTGTTAGAAATGAGTGCATTCATCTCATGCCATTCACCTTCTCTATCTCATAGATATACAGGGCCTCAGTTTGCCCTTTGCTACCTTCTGGTGGCACATTCTACACCAGTGGACATACAAGAAAGTCATGTGCTTAGAATGGAATGGTTCAATGGGCAATTAATTGCAAACAAAGAGATTATGAAAATTGGTTGATTTACAATGTAAGTTTTTTAACTGTGTATGGAACACAGTTCACACACAAGGGACATGTACAAACTGCTTCATCACAAGCAAGTCTAAATAGAAAACAAGACTCTTGTTCTGAACCTGAAACTAAAACATAGCAGGAAGTGTTCACTCTCAACAGGGCTCAAAAACATTGACAAAAAATGAAAGGCTCTAAAAATGCATAGAAATTTGCTTCTTTGAAAGCTCAGTGTATAGTAAAATGATGCTGTGATCTGCATAAGTAGGAGAGCAAAAACTATCACTTACATGTAGTATCTCATTTTCCTTTTTAAATATGTGATGTATCTGTCATTCAATCCAGTTCAACACTGCACAGATGACACTCTAAACTGTGATAGGAACTTGTCACAGCTGAAGTTCTCCAGACTTAAGCTTGGAAACGTCAGGAGATCTTGCTGAGTTGGAACCAGCTTGACACATCCAGACAGCTCATTCAACCCTGAAGCTACTGCATGTACAGTGGGAAATTACACAGACCAGTGCCCAAGATCAAGCTGGCATGGCACAGCTTTTGTCCCCAGTACAGGCTGGATGTCTGTCAGGAGAGTGGCCTGGTTTGTGCTGCTCCATACTCTGCTAAGGAGACGTTCTCTAGGGAAGCACCTAGCATGGGCCAAATCTGGTCAAGGATATGTGCTGAGACAGGGATGAATAATTACTTTGCTCACCCTTCAAATTTTGTCATCTCAGCTTTAACCTCTGTCTACTCTCTGAACCTGATCTATCAGTTCAAATTCTCTTTCTTCACCTGCAAAGTCTTGCCTCTTTGTTGGACCTCATTTTTTATGCATTCATTCTGCTCAATAAGCAGGCAAGCTGTTTCCATCCCCTAATTGTTCTGCTTTTATAACTTATCCATCCACAAAATAGGCACCAGTGTCAGTGGACTTGTTGCTCACATACTTTAAAAGTTTCACCTCAGCAAGACTTATAATCAACTGCCTTCTCCATCAAAACATAAGAGAAAGACTGAACTAGAACTGATACTGAACTTCTTAGTTCATAGGATTTTGATTTATTTATTATTGGCCTGCTCTGGACCTCACACCAATTCTTTTCACTGTGTGCTTTTCTTTTAGCCTGCAAGCTCCCTATGGAAGTCGTTGGGTTTTTTTAGTTTCTATATAGTGCCTGGTATTAGAAGTCTGGCAACAAGTGAGAGCAAACACAAAGTGTCTGAATTAAAGTGCAGCTGGAATTTCATTCAATCACATAATGACAGAATGTGTCCAGAGGCTGAATATGGGACACTCACCACATCACTCCACTATCTAAGGAAACAAAATCACCTCTCCCAGACTAGGGAAACTTGAAGATCTAGAAGACAAATCTCCTGTACCTCAAGTCCTGCTATGAAATCAAAGCATTTCTTGCAGGTGGTCTTTCACCCTGGACAAAGACATCCCCAGACTGCTCAGTGTATGTCATGAGAGCAGAGAACTGAGAACTAGTCCTAACCTCAGGGAGTCTACCAAAAGTTTGCATGCCTGGGAGATGTTATGGACTTCTCACCCCTCCTGACAGCTAATGGGATTGATTTGGACCTTAACCAAGAGGCCAAAAAAAACTTCTAGAAAACCTATTCCTTTCCTCACCCAATCCTCCAGAGTTTATATCCAATCTTTACCACATCTATAAAGCAAACTAGGCATGGTAAAGGCTCCTCCTCTGGCTATGAGGCCAACTGGCATGCTCTAGCCATATCTTCGAGAATAGGGTGGATCCATCCAAACCGTGATTCCCAAAGCCTGGGAATTATTTTGGACAGAAAAAATTAGTTGGCCATGTGTAAAATTAAGACAGGGATCTGTCTGAGCAGCATTACAAGTAATCAAATTCCTATTTGTTAGGCATTGTCCTGGCACTGTTTAATTTACTACAGATGTAGCCCAGGTGGCAGTATTGTCAAATACAATATTCTCATGCATTGTTCTCGTAGCATGCTGATAAGCAACAAATGCACAGAAGGACAGCAGGGCTGGGAAAACTCTGATTGAAATGAAAATTAAAGCTGATAGTAGCAGATTTAGGGTTATTGAGGTTTTCCTTTGCAAGAGGACTGCTTGGAAACTATTAACAGTAAGAGGAAGTCATTGTTTAATTAAGTTGCTTTTGCTTTTCTCATCACAGCCTTCTTTTTTCTTGCTATTTTTCACACACACACACACACACACACACACACACACACACACACACAAAGAGAGAGACAGAGAAACCTTCCTGAGGAGTTCAGCAAAGATCTTTTAATTCCAGTATGCTGGCTCAAGCGCTGACCCAAAAGGATATTGCTAGAAACAGGGCAAATACATAGATTGCCTAAAATACCTTTCCAACTTCCTGCAACCAGCACTAAAGGGACTTCCTGAGACAGAAGTTTAATCTAGACCATCATTTTTAATAGCCACCAATGGGTCTATCCTCTATGGATTTATCTAATCTTCTCTGAGCCCATTTATACTGATAGCCTCTACTGCATCCTGTGCCAATGCACCTCACAATCTAATTATGCTTTATTTGAAAAAGAATTTGCTTTTTTGCTTGTTTATCAGGATGCCTGATAATTAAATTAGGTGCCTCTAGTTCTTTGGTTGTGAAAAATAATGGATCATTGAGCCCTACTCACTATGTCTATATAATTTATAATTATGTAGACCATATCCAGTCCTCCCTTTTCCAAAACAAAGAATCAATCTGTTTAGTATTTTATTATGGCAAAGCTATTCTAAAACTTTCGCTATTCTTTTCATTCTCCTCTCTAGATTTTTGTTTCTCTGCAATACCATTTTCAGATGCAACAGCCAGAAATTCAAAAGGCTTTACAGTATGGGGGATTTTTTTTACTGTGGTATGGTGTGGTTCTCTGCTTTTTTTTTCTTCTGTTTTATCTTTTAATATTTTCATCTGCCCTTTTCATAACCTAGAGAATTCATTAGTCATATTATGTTGTGCCCAAGAGAGAAAATTTGTTTGGCTTTCCAAACACAAACATACTTCTCTTATATATTACACTAATAAATATTGAAGAATCCCAGCCTTGCACTTAGCTCAGATTACTGAGCAAAAACAAACCACCCTTCACACCCCCTGAAAATCAGGACTGAGGAATTCCTGTTCTCTTCCTTGTTCTCTTGCTTTCATCCTGCCTTTCCACTTTTATACAGTATAGTTCCAGGCAGCAGGACTATGAAATCGGGCATCAGTTTTTGGAGACACTCAGCCTAATAAATCAGGGACAGGAAGCTGGCTATGTCCCCCAGATCCTATAATAGAAAAAGAATAGAATAAAATATATTGCAGGGACCACAGAAGCTGTCAGGGATCATCTTGGTCTTGGCACACTAACTCCTACCTCCCAGCTTTTGGCAGCTGAAAATCAACCACAAAACACAGGTTGCCTTAGCAATATTGTGGTGATCACCCTGGAAGGCTTTGGTTCCCTACAGCAGCCTCTCCTGAGCCAGCCAGGGTCATTTTGCTCCTTGGAAGGCTTTCTGAACTGCCTTATCCCTTTTACCCCAGAGATCTGCAAGTTCCTCTTCCTTTCCTCAGTTAAGGCAATAAATGCAAAAATGTGTTGGATGATGCTGCAAAGTCTTAAAGTAGAGTCACTTTTCAGTCATTCTAACACTTAAATGAATAATTCAGTTAAATAACTCTATATTTTCATATCAAAATTAACAAGTGACTGCGAGCTCACAAAAAAGAGTAACTCAGTGATAAGACATTGTGTTCAAACTCGGCTCTGTGAGATGTGCTTCAAACAGTCTATGAAATTCCTAAAAGTTCTTTCTTCCTGGATTTTTCACGGATGAATGACTATGTCAAGCCCTGAAAAAGCTATTTTCCCTTTATTGTTTTTAGGATCTGTAAGAAGAATCCCAAATATTCTATAATAAAAAGTGGGAATATTAAAATATATAGTATCTCATTATTGTGAGTTATAACCCACATCCTGTGAACCCAGTAGTCCTTGATACCCCAGAAAAATCTTTAGTTCTCCCTACAGCTCTACAGAATCCATTATGTTTCTTTACTCAGGTAAACTGCAGCAAGTGCCTTTGGTACACTTTCATCTTCCACCCACTGTGCCAGCTCTTGGAAGGACTCCCAGCTACCTAACAGTGGACAATTAAGGAGGTCCAAGAAGTCTATCTTGGACCTTGGCAGAGAGGAAAAAATAGAAAATGCATGTCAGGAACACAGAAGGATTTTCCACAGCTGTGAAGGTTTAACTATCCTGTCAGAGAAGTAAAATGCTCACCAAATCTATAAAAATACCTGCAGAAATTATGTGAAAACATACTTGAGAGACAAAAGTGAGGAAGAATGCCAGAGAATAGTGTAGGGCAGCCCAGTAGTGAGAGAGAAGTATACAAGTCAGAAAACTTGACTTATGCCTCTCCTAAAAAGACATAAAAATTGTCCCTGAATTGCACTGGTTTGTGAAGAGGAAACAGGAATTTCTCTTACTGGATGGGTGTAGTTATTTAGTGATCTTTTTTCTTCTGCATATGCATGGAAATGAAAAGTTATTTAGAAAAAATAAACTGTAGATGAAATTAGCTTTTTCAATCTATTTCAAAATCACTTTCAGAAAAGGCAAGTCTTTAAGACTTTGCTTAAAAATGACTGAAATCTCTAATACTAAATTATGTTTGACAGAACATGGGTTTTGTAACATTTCCATTGTTAAAATAGATATTCTCACACTGTATTTTGCTTTACTCTTTGATAAAAATCACAACCAGATATACAGCCACTATTACTAGTAGGTCATGGCATTCTGATTTTACGGTGGGGCAAAAGGTCTGAGCAATGTCCCTGTCTTTCAAATGTTCAATAAATAAGATATTTTAACATTAGAGAACAACTGCAGTTGTTCCACTGATCTACCATGGTAGGAGACATTTAATATGGAAAACCTTTGACCCCAGTGGGATGTGAGGGCAATGTCAGCAGTTCCACCGAAAACTGAAATTAGCTATTAGTATCTGCAGCTGTGAAATCCCTCAATGAGGCTTTTGACATTAGATGATGAAGCTCTCTGTAACTGGAGACAGGATTTGCATGTGTTTTTCTCTATGTGCAAGGTTAAAAGAAAGCAGAGGGAGGGCTCAAATATATTCATTCTTGCACAAGAGAATTTTGGTGAGGAATTCTGTGAACACTTAAATGCTGGGGTGGTAAGATTGACAGCTGGTGGGGTTTTTTATTTAGCAAATATGATTACATATTATATAATATGCAGCTTCCTTTTGGCAATTTAAGCAGATATGAAATGCAGTACCTATAAATGAGCCCTTTTTATTTCTCAAAAATAGCAATAACCAAGACAAGTTTTCTTCCTAGAAAGAATCATGGGTCTGGAGCAGCTGTGGCAGGCAAAGACTGATGAATCAGGATGCCTCATTTCGTTGTCCTGTGTTTTCATCATCCTGTGGGTGCTGCTGAAGTTTTGCTCAGCGGCTCAGATTTAATGCATTTTCCAGCAATTGGTTATTAGTTCCTCCCCCACCATCCCTATGCAATTGCAGTATGAGGCTTGCTCTCTCATCTACTTCCTTTCATCTCCCTCATCTTTCCCTTGTCCTGTAACTCTCTCTTTCCCATCTCCTTTATAGATATGCTTTACTTTTTCTTATTTTTTCCTTTTAATTCTCCCCCTTTAGTCTTTCTTTTATTTTCTTTTTTTTTTTTTTTTTTTTAAATTGTCTTCTTTTTCCATCCACAGTCCTAATATTCCTGAGGTACAACTGATATGGCACAGGTTGAAGGTCCCCTGAAGATTTTGTACATGACACATGTATAGTCCCAACTTTGTGCTTTACTGAGTTATTTGTACCACCAGGTCTTTAATGGAGCACTGCAAATATTTAGAAAAACCAAAGAAATTTTCCTCATTCCCATAGCAATTTTCAGCTACAAATTATAAAATCACAGCTTAGAAATAACTTAAAATTATTAAAATTGTTAAGTGATAATCTAAAATTAAAGAAATGTCTATATTTTCAAATTAATTGCGTACAGTTTTATCCTTTTTCACAAGTTAAAAGAGATGTCAGGCAGCACATTTTCAAGGCAGAAAAATGAGACTTCTAAAATGTCAAAATAGGGTGCTCCAACAATTGAAAATCTCTTTTTTCCCCCTGCATTTTTATTTTAAGAATGAATTTGTTCAGAACTGACTCATAAACAGTTTCAGTTTCAGAAAGGTTGTGCTTTACAAAGAAAAGGGTTTTGCCAACTACCTCACCACAGAGAGCTTTCTCACTAATGCATTTGTTTAACACTCCGCACAGTGGGTGCAACCCTCCTTGGGTCCTCTCTAGTTGCTCTAGAAATTATGTAATATATAGCAGATATTTCTGTGATTGTTTAGGATACACAGACACATTGACTCATTACATTTTAAAACCAATTACAATGTGCCCGAGGTGAACCTTTCTGTTTGTTGGTTGTGACATTTAATTACAACCTGTGCAGCTGCTGGGTTATTTGGACTTTCCCTATGACACAAATAGAAATAAAGTTGAAGGAGAATCAATTCTCTGTGTGGCCAGTGAAAATGGAAAGCAAAATTATCAGCTGTCCATTGTGGGATGGGCAGAATCAATAGTTAGGGTGTTGCAAAAGGTGCTTGGCCAGTTCCTGATCTTAAAGTTTACTGTACTGATCTCATCAAAAAAGACAAATTTTTCATTTAAGTTCTCAAGGACAGGCTTTTCACTGAAGCACCTGGGGAGTCTGGGCACCTTTGTCTTCCTCCCCTTGGTGGGGAGGTGTGGGCAGCTCTAGGCTGATCTCTGTCCAGCCCGTTTCTCCAGGGACTAAGGAAAGTGCTAAGTTACCAGGTTCATCAGCTCCAGTCCTCAAATGAGGGCCTGAAGCAAAATGACATTAAGCCAGACTGTCATGATTACTTAAAAAGGAACAAAGAAACTGAATAGAAATATTTGCTCTCAGCAAAGGTGCTATTTGTTCAGGTCACCTCACTAGCTGCGGTTATGTTTGTAGCTGTTACGCTGGCAGAGGTACAACCTACATTTCTTCCACATTTAAGTGCTGCTAATCCTACTTTTACACAGAGTAAAATAGTTTGAAGACCTTGTTCACTACAAGGTCTTTGAGGTCTGTGTGTGTGGGCAAATACCCATACAGAGCCAAGGTCACTGACATTATGCACAGGGACTCTTTCCACTCCTGTATCTGCAAGGCACTAAAGGTGCTTTGCACAGATGTTCACCTGGCCTTTTCCTGCCCTGGCAATGATACATGGAGTACATCCAACTTGCCCTTTGGAAGAACTCACACAACTGAAAAATTTAATAACAACAACAAAAGGTTTAATAATATCAGCTTAGATACTTGATGAGACTTGTTTGGTTTAATGTGCTTAATATCAGCTCTGCTGAGGTAACCATCCATCTGCCTGTAAGGTAAGACAAATCACTTAAACCATAGTCTGTAAGGTAAAAGTACCTGGAATTAGATAATTTCTGCCAATAGTGTAAAGAAGTCCAGTTACCAAGGGTCAGTAGACATATGGTGACTTAATAAACTACTGCAACACAATAGTATGGCAGGGCCCTCACTTTGATCTGTCCATCACAAACAAATATATTGGAAACTAACAAATCATTCCCTTTACAATTATATTTGGGCAGTTTCAGTACCTTGAACACAGTATCTTTTAATTACAATCCATTTTTACCACAATGTTACTCCAATAGCTGTTTGGGACACCCACAAACATTTGCTGGGATGTTACATATAGTCACGCAGTATTTCAGCCATGGCTGCATTTTCAAAGGAAGGAGGAGAAAGGCTTGTATCAGGGTCTTCAAGCTCACATTACAAATGGAAACCAAATGATTACTGTTAGTCTCATTTTGCTTTTCCATATCTTTTTTTTATTCAAGGCCATAAATAGGAGCACCAGAAAGGCCAGAAGCCTAAAATGGAGTATTGAGACTTTAATTTCTGATGCAATGCTCAAATCAAGCCCAGGCTGGAAGTGACAAACTCCTTAGCTAAAAACAAATTAGTGAATTCTGTGAATTCCCACAAGAGAGACATGCCATCATGACAAAACTTTCATCTCTCTTATCTCAGAATGAAAGGGCAGGAGGAATAAAATAACCTGTCAGCTTCTTACCCCATGAGTGTCAAGTCACATCAGCAAGACAGTACCAGGAATTTTGCTTCCATATATCCATTATTCACCCATGCAACTGAATGTAGTTCCTATGCTGTCATTCTGGTAACTCTTAAGTACACTAGCAAATTTAAAGAATGCAAAGATGGTTTTGTTCTATGGAAATCCATGAGAAAGGCCTCCACATTTTCAGTAATTTGGTCTCTCAGTAATGAGATTTAAAATGAGTTTAAATCAGTGCTTAATTTCTGTGCTTTCAGGACAATGGCAGTGATTAGTAGTAATGTTTGACTTCCACTTCCATTTTTTAATGCAGCTGTAATACTCTCTGCTTTTGGCTGCTGCTTTAATGATTACTAATGACTTTATTTTGAAAGTAATATTACTTTTGGTATTCATTCTCCGGCCTCTGAGCAAAAAGATAATTTGAGTCAAATTATGTAGTCTCATCATACAAGACCTTCCATTGGTTTAACTTTATTTGGAGTCAGTCCAAAGGAAAATGGCAAAGGCACTGAAAGCACACCATATATTTACAGGTGGCAGAAAGAATATGACTGTGTGAAAGTGTCAGCTAAAAATAAATAAGGAAAAAATGCCATACTGACAAGAAATATATATAAATTACTTTCTAGCCATCAGTTCCAGCACTGAAAGCATTTAATGGGTTAAATTTCACTGTTGCACCCTCAGTTCTTGTATGTAGCATCATGTCCCATCACATTCGTGCAGACAAACACCTGTGGCAGCACTGATGGCTGTGTTCTGTGCAATCTCTTAATTAAAACATAACTTCTGAGCATGCCTTATTTATACATCCTTTCCTTTTGGATTTCCTGAGGAATTTTTCTTGACTTACTCCTTGATGGATAAGTAAATCTTTGGGTGAGAGCGTTGTTGGGGGTTTTGTTCTTGTTCTTCTTTCTTTTTTCACTAATTATTCCCATTCTTAGAAAATATCAACTCCTTGAGCCTAAATTTCTTTGCAAGAATGTATCAATTTTGATGAAGATTTCCTCTTCCAGTCAAAGAGAGAAGGAAGTCTCGGAAGAACTTGCTAATTTTGACATTGATTCAGCATAAAAGAAGCAGCTGTCAGCTGCTCCTTTATCTGGGTCAGATTTGTTAGAAAACAAGTCCCTCAATTTGATCAAGCACTCAAAAGTGTCTTAGTGTTCTTGACTTGATATTTCTAGGGTTTTTTTATTTGACCTATTTAAACTAATTTAAATGGTTAAATGTTTGTCAGGACAGAGGGAGGAGGAGGAGTCACTATGCCAAAAACCAAGTAATGTTAAGTAGAATAGAAAAAGCAGAAAAACGTGTTTGAGTTGTTCATATTGCCACTAGTGGTCATACACCTCTTCAGCCACTCATTGAAAAAAAAAAAAAAAGGAGGAAGGAAAAAGCAAACATAAAATCTCAGTTTCTGCTGGGTCTGTTTGGGATGAGGCTTGCTTTATTCATGTCAGCCCAATGAAGGAGGAAGAGGAAGGATGTTTGTGGTTATAGCAATGACCACAATACCTGGTTATGGATTTGTCTTCCAAGTCATTGCTATGGTTGCTGAGCCCCTTGTTTCTAAGGAATGGCCACACACCTGCCCATGGGAAGTAGTGAATGAATCCTCTGTTTGGTTCCATGTGCAGCTTACTTTCTTTATTAACTGTCATTATATTTGTCCATGAGTCTTTTCACCTTCTATTTTCTCCCCATCCCCTGGCAGAGGGAATGAGGAAGCAGTTGTGTGGGCATTTGGCTATTGGCTGAAGTCAGCCCATGACCCAGTTTTGCTTCAGTCCTGAAAATTGTTTTCTGTTCAATTCTCCAAATAAGACCAGTACCTGTTTGAATATCCTCCACAGTTCATTCGAAATTACTAACATTTGCACCACCCAAATGTCGACTTAGTGAACAGTTGGACTCGATGATCTTAGAAGCCTTTCCCAACATTAATTATTGTATTTTGCAGGTAATTCCATAAAAGAGAGGCAAAAGGGGGGGTTTTTTCCCCATAAAACTTCTTTTAAAGTTTTTGGATTTATAAACAAAAGGGGAATTATCAGTAACTAAAACTTACCTCCTTTGAAAGATATAGAACATGACATATTTTATTGAAATGCTTTCACTGATACAAAATCCCATAATGTTATGCTCAAATACCCACTCCCACACCCTGAATTTTACTACATCATTGAGGCACTGAGAGCAGGGCCTCCTGTGCTATCCTGTGCTCACTCCAGTAGTTTTCCATCTCCTACATGCTGATGTGTGCTTATTCATCTTCACCCCCCTGCTCTCAAACCCATAAACACACTTGCTCAAGATCATATGCCTTATTAAGAATCATTACAGCACATGAAACTTTAATCTGGCTAGAAATCACCAGTTGCTAAGCAATAGCAACTCAGGCCTTCGCCACCAAGAATAGATGCTGGGTCCTGGTAAAAACTTCACTGAAGCCTGAGCAACAGCAGCCTTGTTGCCATCAGTGCTGGAGCTAAACACATCAGCCCATCTGCTGAACTAATTAAGGGAAATCACACTTGATGGCAGGATAAATATGTCCACGGATAATGTTGTCCAGAGCAGCATGACAGGGTTTCCTTCACAATTCATTAAGTTATACTACTTGTGTTCTGGACACATGGATCCAGCCCTGGGTAGACCCAGGGGACTCTAAAATATCCCTAGCTGTTCTCTTAAGTTCAGTTTCTCAACTGGCAACAGCTTTCTTCTAAAAACTCCAATCAAAAGTTGAAAATAACAAGAAAAACTCCATTAAAAGAATGTCCAGACAGAGAACTAGCATGATATCTGTAAATCACTGCTCAGTCTGTGTCATAGTAATTTCTCCTCTTATTTGTTCATCTTGTAATTAAAGATTATAAATACTATTCTCCTAAATTTACAAAATCTCATTGCTGCATTGCTCAGCTCATGGTTTCCTAATGCTACAATGCTAGATTTAGCATATAAGTAATGAAATAAGTAATTAATACTAGATTATTATGGTTATTCCTAGTAACATGCTAGTATTAGTATTTCTAATACTTGTTAGAAGAGTTCTTTTACTGAAAACAGTTCACGAAAAATGTCCACAATCTGGGACAGAAAAACCCTCAGTGTTTAGACACCTGGAAACTCTGCAGCCATAGAATTTTTCATCCTGTCTTTTATTTTTTTTTTTTAGAACTAATGGCTTCAGGGATGAAAAATGCAACATAATAAAAGCAACAAAGAAACAAATCTTTGGGTGCCCTAGGTAGGAAGATACAGATGTCTCTTGCTTAGGTCATAATTCATTTAACTGGCAAATAAATATTGTGACAATATACACATAAGACTTCTGAAAACAGACTCTCTAATCTATCACTATAGTAAATAAATAATAGTTATAATAGTAAAATAATGGATATTCAAATGTAGTGGCAACTTAGGACTGCACTGTCTGTATATATTGAATTAAAAACCCATCATTAATTGGCATATATACATCTATTCCCATTTACAGAAATCAGATTTCCCCTGGAGATGCATCCAAGACTATACAGAACATATGAAAATATGAGTAAAAGTAATTTCAATGTTTCAGCCTATACTTTATAAAAATTGTGTAGTTTCTTTTTATTCTGCTGTTTCAATTATGTCATGTGTTATAAACTCAGTGAAAGTTTTAAAAGTAGATGCTGATGCTTCCTTTGGTTGTTTCCACTCTTCTTGCCTTTTTTCTATCCACTTGAACATAATTAGAAGGAATATGATACATCTATAGAAAGAAAACATCAAGCTGAAAAATAAAACTTCCATATATGATTCATCAGACAATCACACACACATTTCGTAGGTATAGTGGTAGAAATCTACTGCCTGCTTGCTAAGTGCAAACTGGAAAAATCTTTACCTAGCATACTAAGCAGGAGTTTATAAGGGATTACTAGAATTCTTCCTATCTGAAATGTTTAAGACATCACACTGTAGGTTATATTTGACTCCTGATCTTAACAGCCTTTCTCACAATTAACAATATTTTTTGCTGTCTTTCCCACTACTAGTCCAAACATTTTTAGCCAAAGATATATTTCTTTGGTTGTTTTTAAATCATATTAATGAATTATATATTTTGTTCAATCTTCTCCTTTTTCCATGGACGTGAAGTCAAAAAGTAGAGACAGAAGATAATTGTAGAAATCCTTCAGGATCCCAACTACATGTCCAGCCTTCTTTTATTGCTGGGATTTCACTTCATGTACCACCTCTCTAATTCCCTTCTTCAATAATTCTTTTTAACATTTTTTTTTTCTTATGGCTCCAGATTATACTTGGTGCTTTCCTTATGAAGATTATTTTTTTTCACTGTGTGCCCAAAACTCACCACTACATGAAATAATAGGCTCTATAATAGCCTTGTATGTCTCAAGCTTGGCTTTTATTAGTATTTCAAAGCTGTCAATTATCTGCTGAGAAAAGCAACAGGCATTCTTACTTTGTACTTGTGCTGTTCCTTAATTAATTTTCTTATTAAATTGCAAGTAATTAACATTCTCTGGCATTTAAAGTGCATTTTTTATATCAGAGATTATTTACCTAAACATATTCAAGATTTTGTCATTCACTATCAATGCTGCAGTTTTTTCTTTCCATTAATCTTGCAGCTATTTATTTAATCATTTGGAGTCTCCTATAACAAGATGTTTCAATATCCCCTAAAATTCACTGTGTTTATTACAACAGCTGCTTATGCATATACCACAGGTGAGAAAAATGTTAATACTTCTGATTTGTTGAAGTAGGTGAAGGCCAACATTTGTTTGAAAAGTCTTAAAAAATATAAAATAAGAGGTAAAAGACAGTTCATGAGCAGATGAGAAAGAAATAGTTCATACCAATCAAACACTTGCAAAAAGAAAAGCCCTTGTGGGAAAACCAAAAGATACCTTGTTAACATAAATGCTGCTCAGAAAATATCCAGCATTTCCTGACTCCTATTCCCTGGAGTCAAAACATTTTATGAAGATATTTTGATCACAACAATGGTTTACCATAGCTCAGCAATGGAAATAAATTCATTCTCCCTTGGAACACTTCCTCAGTTCTCTAGGAGCATGGCTGCAGCCCAGAGACCCGGCTGAGCAGCATTTTTAGCTCAGAGACAATCTTGTCATAGGAAGTGCCCAATATGGTAGCATTCTTCTAGCTGAAAAATTCAAAATTTATAGGGTTTTATATTGAACTAGAATTTAAAAGAATTACAATATCCATCATAAAGTGAACTTTATTCCTAGGTGCAGTTACAGCTTTTACATCTCAAAAAAAAAATGTATTCTGTTTGAAAGAAAGTAAAAGGAAGGAAAAGCATCACCTGAGGGAAAAAAACCCAACCAAACAAACCAGATTTTGTCTGATAGGAAACAGAAAGATGTATAAGTAGAAAAAGAAATTAGAGAATAATGCTGAATGCGAGTAAGGATGTCTTTTAAAATGAATTAATACAAGCCTAGCTAATTCCTGGGTTGCTAATCCACAGAATCTGGTGACTGGTAACTCAATGTTTGTATGAGATATGGATTTTCCTCTTCACTCTAAATATTTTTTTCTCCATTATTTTTAAATTTCAGGTATCTTTCAGCAGCACTATTGTACCTGGTAAAAAAATATCCCAATTTTGGTCAAAATGAACCTGTCATTTTCATTGCCAACAGCTTTTTCTTGTTGAATTAATGTGAATTTTGGTGAGTCTATGTGGGTTCCAAAGTGCTAACACTCACTTTTTGTTTTTCTGCTTTTAATCATTACAAATAAAAATAAAATTTAGTTTACTACATGGCTGGGGTTCTGAAAATTATGCCTTCAAATGCCAAATGTGTTGCTTTGTCTAGGCAAAGCCAACCTTGTGAGAAAAACAAAACAAAATAAATCCCGGAAGACAACTTTTCAAAATGTAAAGTTTGCTGAAGTTGTTTTCCAAGTAAAAAAATCCATGGAAAAATATATGATGAAGATAATATTCTGCATTAGAAATTATTTACCAGACAAATAACAGGTCTTTTCTCTTGATGCATTCTTAGATTCCAGAGTAGTTTTCCCAGAGTATCCCTGAATCTGAATCACTACTTTCTTGGAGCTGTTTCTGCTGTAACAAAATGGTTACATCCAACTTTTTGTCACTGTGCATCAAAATTAAAATTTAAATTAGATTGAATATACTCAGTTTGCAAAACTTTTTTATTCCTTTCTTTTTTCTCTCTTTTCCTTACTAGTCTGGCATTTTTATTGATAACTCTTCATGATTCATACAGACTGCACTTTACTAAAAATCCTGGAACTTGTCTTTTGCTTTGCTGACCATCTTTTGACCATCTTCTTTTTTGCTTTTCTAAAGGTGGTGTGTTTGCAGTACATACCATCTCCATGCTGTGCAAAAATGACCAAATGCCAGACTTGGCATGGTAGGTCTCTATGGTTAGCAGTAACATGAGCAAGTCAAAGTAAAAAGTCTCACAGGAAAAAAAAAAAAACCAAAACAAAAAAACCCCCAAAAAAACTCCTGATAAAAAAATGCCTTCATTCATGATGAGTAGTTCCTTCATTCCTAAAAACAAATAAGAGTTTATGACAATGACCAAAACGAATGGAAAAGATGGTCAGGAGTCAAACACAGCAAAGATTGAGTCTGAAACACATAGAAAATATTGACTCAAGTTATGCATGGCTGAGAAATCAGAAAGCTCCAAAAATGTTCTCCAGTTTTTTTCCCAGCCCATGAGCTGTAGATTGGAAACCAGAAAGTTGCAGAAAAAATTAATTTTTATCAGGCAAAAATGAGGGGGAGATTTGCACATTTTTTAAAAGGAAATCACATGTTTACAAATAGAGTAGAAAAAGCTACACAATTCCCTTTTTAAAGATTTTACTTTCACAGAACTGCTTTTGAGCATTCAGAAAGACCACATCTGAAGTGTGGAAGAATTAACAAAAGGAAAAACAATACATAGAAATTGTGAAGCATTACTCTTTTAGGTGAATGTCAAGGGGATAAAGGGTTAAGCAGCAACAGGATGCAGTTTACTGAATTAAATGAAGTGTCTGCATGTCAAGGTTAAGAATAAAGTGATATTTTTACCTTAGCTTTTCTCTGAAGGTCTGTGCTGTCCTTTCTGCTGCTAGACCATAATGGAAAATTTGACCTTTCAAGTCCTTTTCCCTAAATTTCTTGTGATAAATATTTCATTTCATACACAAAACAGAATTCAATATCCTATTTTCAATTTTCAAGAGACAAGTTAGTATCATTGGCCATGCTTTCCCATGCGTGTTGAGGCTCTCATGCCCTGGCCTTTCAAAGGGCCTTTCAA
This sequence comes from Onychostruthus taczanowskii, assembly GCF_017590055.1. NCBI lineage: Eukaryota > Metazoa > Chordata > Aves > Passeriformes > Passeridae > Onychostruthus > Onychostruthus taczanowskii. The sequence continues at coordinate 14,414,799 of NW_024497629.1, read as the reverse complement.
AGATGAATTAAAATTCACAATTACAGTTAACTTTCTGAAAAAAAAAATCCAAAAACAAAACAAATCCAAAAAAAGAATGGTTGAAGTGGCAGTATCTAGGCAAATGGGAGAAAGCTGTGAATAAATAACTTGTGGGTCCTAATTCTTGGTTTTGCTTCTGGTTTGATTTGAAACCTTGGGCAAGAGGCAGTGTTTCTGCCTCAGCTATTCAATCTCCATCATGTGAAATACAGCTGTACTCTTTGAAGACAGTTTGTGAGTTTCTATTTCTGAGTTTTTTCACGTCTTCCTTGCCAAAGTGGCTGCAATGGGCCCACTGAAAGCAGTGCTGAGATGGAGTGGAATGGGCAACGCTCATGGAAGGGCTGTGTGTCCATCCACCTGTTCACTGCAGCTGCTTGTTGCCTATGTGGGACCATGGCATCAGCTGCTCCCACAAACTGGGACATTTCATTTCCCTTACACATCCCCTGGTCTCTGTTTGTCCTTTTCCAACTTGCAGTCTCATAAATACAATGATTAAAAATATTATGGTTATAAACTATAATACCAAGCAACTGCTAGTTCCAAACTGGCTTAATTTTTATGTCCCAGCTCCTGAAGCACACATTCTAGGCATCCCAGCATACTGTGACAGCTCATTCAAAACAACTAGGGACAGAAACATAAATCCTGTTAAATTACTTCTAATACAGAATTTTATTTCACCAGTGTGTTGCTATTTATAGCTCAGAATAACTGGATGGATAATTTTGAAGTAGAAAGAGATAATAGGCATTGCACAATGTAAAGGCTAGATTCAGCACACAGGTGTCAAATTCTGGTGGTAGGTACAACACTTCCGCAATACTTGAAGAAAAAGGTAATGTGCAAGTCAAAAAAATAATGTAAAAAGGAAAACAATCTGCTTTTAAATTAATTCAAAATAATTTCAAGAGAATGTTTGAGACAAGTATTAAAGAAAAACATTGCCATTTGCCTAATCCATATTTTACTACCAAATCTAGAGAGAGGCTTTCCTTGGACTGGGATATCTGCATAATACCATTCGAGTTTCATTTTTCCTTTTATCCACTGTTATAATTTAAGTTTGCATTGAGCTGATGATGAGAGAGATTTCCAACACACTTAAAGGTAACTGCATTATTTCTACAGTAAAAACAACAAAAAGGAATGTGACTTATGAATGCATTCAAATGAAGTACAAAAATACATCTGTTACCTCTAAAAGTTAGCAGCCACGGCACTATAGAATAAAAATCTCAGATTTCACTGTCCTGTGAGATAGAGTTTTTTTGGAGTGGGGTGGAAAATAACCAAACATAAATGCATCTTCTATTTGCATGTAAGATTCACTCACATTTAGACCATATTTAACATAATCATTATACATTCTTTTGTTAGTCCTACACTACACTACCATCCTGCTCCAGGCAATATCTAAATTCTGTTTCCATGGCACCATTTACCTTCCCGTGCCACTTGTTTGTGTTCATTACTAGAAAATCCCAGGAAATGTTGCATTGCTGTACCAATAACTGAGTTATCATAAGCTGCGGAAGGAAGCTGGAACAAAGCAATATGTACCTTATTTCTTGATTTCTTGGATTGGTGTTTGTGGATTTTTTCCTTCATCTGCAACCAAACTGCTATATTTTATTCACAGCACTGTAACACTCTTTCAGTCCAGCTGGATCATGATGGATTCAAAGGAAAATCCTGCAAGTTCTATAGATGAGAAGTACTACTTACAAGCTATACGAACACTAATAAATTAAACAATGCCCAGGAATGTCCCCAGGCTCTGGTTTGTAGTCAGATGGGGATAAATTGTTAGATTTCTCTGTATGCTTTTAGCTCGTGCCACTCAGCATAAAACCCCACAGTTTCAGCACTGGTGTGAGGTCAGAATGTTGCAGGGAGATGAAGAGATCCCTGCCACTTCAAACAGACACTTTTCATGCTCACATCCACGTGCTGATGTTTTGGAGGCTGACAGATTTACTAACAAAAGGTAGTTCAGATCATGCCACATGGTTTCCTTGCCTGGCACTATTCCAGGCTGTGTTTCTACATAGATGTAGATACAACACCTAGCCCATGCCGGAATATTAACAGCAAAACAGCTTTTACAGCCATCTCACCATATATCAAGGTCAAAAAATTCTAAACATCTGTCTATAATTTGTTATGCTTTTATTAAGATATTATAGGTGACATGTAATTCACACATCACAGCTACATATTAATGAAGGTGTCTACATATGTGCTAAGCATCTGAGCTGTCACATACTCAAAGATTTATTAAATATAGTCAGTGGACTTTGTATTGTGAGCTGAGGCCCCACTGATGAGATCTTTAATGACTGTCATGGCCACTTAGACATCTAGCCAACTTTTTCTGTAGGTACATATATTTGATACTTTAATTCTGAACTGAGTTCTGTTCTAATGCTTGCCACATTACCTAAGGTCATTCTAAACATAAGGACATGAGAAAAACAGAGTAATTTTATTGATTTCAAAATTGTAAGTGAAGCTAAAGAACTGAATGATAAATGAAGAAACCATGTTTTTAATTTGTACTTGAAATCTTATCCCATCTTCTCTGTTCCAGCATCTTGGCTAACTTTGAGGTCTGGCAGCTTGGGTGCATAGGTCAGCTGAGTTGTGTCTCATTTAACACTGGGGCTGGAGCATATTCCAGATCCTCTTGATGTCCAAGAAAAGGAGCTAGGGGAAAGCTGGTCCTTCTAGCAGGCAGATAGATGGAGCATCCACAGAGAGCTGGGAAGCTCTTCTCTCCCTTTTGCTGAGGATGGAAACCCTGATTTCTCTTTTTCAGCACTTCCACCCCAAATTCATTCCTGGTCACTAGGAAGGTAACTTGAGTAACACAGAACTCATTCACTGGCAAGTGGCCAAGAAGAACTTGGAGCTCTTCCCTTTCCCCTTCTCTGTTTCCACTTTACTCCTTTCCATCCTATCCACATATTCCCAAGACTTCCCATTTGGGAAAATTTTGTTTCTGATACATAATTTTATTTAATACATGAAAATTGCATCATGTTTTTCATAAACAACCCTAAAAAAGGGAAAAGGTAGATTGGTTGGCAATGTTTCAACTCTTATAGTTAACAACTATTCTTGTTGAAGATACCAAAACTCAATTTATTAATAGCATACAAGAGCTGTTTTTAAAATATCAGTTATTTTCATAATAAATAATATTTTAAATTAAATGTGTGAGAACTAGCTACTTATTCTATTAAACTAAAATGACCTTAGCCAGTATTTCTTTGATGACTATCACTAGAAACATTCAAAACTTTATATATGAGAAGCTTGTATTTCATCAGTAAAACCAGCTGACTTCATATTTTTAACAAAGACCCAACTTAGATCCACTGACTTTCATATCCCTTGAATTACTACTTAATTTATTGTTCAAATAATTTTATAATGTCTAAAATGATATTATTACAAATGTCTGACTGAAACTGGGCACTTAGTGGCATCCTGACATATTTATAAAGCTTTTAAAATATATTGTAACGTGCAATCTGTATGGGCTATCTAACAATGAAAATGACAAAAAGAATAAAACAGCCTCAGTGCACACTCTTCCAGTTATTCTATGAGTAAACAGTCTAGAGGGTTAGCATATTCATATACATATACATTTTCTGCAATTCAGTGACAGGAGTGCACAATTATCATATTGACAGTTTCCTTCACAATATATTTGCCTTCAGAAATTTATCCTTTCTATAATGAGAAATCTGGCCATTTTATTACATTTGACACAAAGCACTTAGATAATAGAGCCTGGAGAACAACATAAGATAAATTATCTAGAATGGTGTAGCTTTTCCCCATTACACTCATAAGAACTCAGCTGTGCTACAGCTGTTGCCAACTATTGCTAAAGAAATTTTGCAGTTTTCTGTCTCTCCTCCCAACCTGCATTTATGAGATTTTATTTTTTACTTTTCAGCAAAAAAAGGTGTTAATTTGTGAAACCCATTACCACTGGAGGTAAAGGCAATCTGTACTACATCACATAATGTACAAAAATGCATCCTCCAATTCTTTCTTCTGGTTTTCCTTCTTGCCTTTTTTTTTCCCTAATAGAAATGTAAGATCGAAAGCTCTTAAGATGAAAAGGGTCTCAGAGACTTTCTGTGTGATAGTCTCCTTTTCCTTAGCCATTAATTACTGCTACATCTCTGTGCACAGCTGTACATACACTTGGGTGACTCTTGTGAAGTTCACATGTTTGGTCATAATTGAATATGTTCTGAAAAGAATAATTGAATATGTTCAAATCCTTGTTCTGGCACTAGTATAGATGTGACTGATGTGACATACCGGAATTTAAGCAATCCTTTTGACAAAGAATTCCTATTTCAAACGTACAGAACTTGTTTTCAGGGCTAGATCCCTATAAAGATCAGGGCTAGATCCCTATAAATCTGCTCTGAGTACATACAGATATAAAATAAATACCACCTATATATCTAAGCCAGGATCTAACCCTATTTCTAGCTGAGTACAAAGGTTTACATCGCAGATCTGCACTATGTTACTAGCTTTAATTTTTCCTCAGAATCCTATCATTTTTCAGAAATTTTGTTCATCTGAAACATACTGTCCTAGGTAGGTAGTAGAAAGCACCTAAATCAGGTGATGCAAGGTAGGAATTTTATCTAATCTATTCCCTCAAACTCTATTTTTGATTTTCTACAATGAGCAGCCCTCTCAAGGTATCTAGAAAATTTCCTGTATTAATACTTAAATGCACTAAATATTACCCATCAATTATTTTTCAGTTAACCAAGAAGTAAGCAATTATTATAATAATATCTTCCTCTAATATGTACTTCTCATCAATATATCTCAAATTTTCTGATGAAATAGTTGGTAGTTGTCACTATTCATAATTTACAAATTGGGAGACAATCAAATAAGGTTTTGTTGCTAGAAGTCATGCCACAGGCTACAGCAATAAGTAGATCTCCTGAATCCCTGGTTAATGCACAATTCAGATAAGCTGTGAGCACAAAAGAACCATTAAAGACAGAAGCAATGAGTCAGTTGGTCTTCATAGGCTGATAAACAGTCTCTAATTATTCCACTGTTCCCACAGACAAATCACACAAAAGGATTTACTCTTGCTCTTTTATGCCAAGTGGAAACCTGAGATTTGGGATGCTTTCCACTGAGATGAAAAAGAACCAGAGGAAAAGTCAGCTAATGTAATTTGGTATTCCTTTCACATCCCATCTGAGACACACAGTGTTCAGGCTTTTATAGGAAAACAAGAGTTGGGCTCAGGACTGTCTGTTTCTCACTTTTGTTTCCACCAGACAATTTGGCTTATTCAATGCCCGAATAGTTATTTATAAGAAGACATGTGTTCACTTGTCCATTCTGCATAGCTTTTGTTTGTAATATTTGAAAAGCAATTAACATGGTGATGAGTCTGAGCCAATAAGTTCGGGTGGGGGAGGGTGTATTAGCTTAGGGTCAGCATCCTGGTAGCCACATCCAAATAGCTTTCATTTGCCCTGAAGCAGGACAGAACAATCTTGCATCTGTCCAGGAAATAGTGGTTTAGACCTAGAACCAGTAGTTGACTCTATCAGCTTCACATAAGGTTTCTAATTTTATTACAGTCAGCAACAGCTACTCCAAGTTAGTGTTCCAGATGTTTTGCTGCTGCTGCAAAACCCTGAGCACAGGGTACAAATAAACAGGTGTGCTGAGCAAGCCACACATAGCTGTAGTCTACATTGCCTGGTCTGTAACCAGCACTTACAAAACTGCTTTGAAGGTGGCTTAGGCTGTGTATGTGATTTGCAGAGATATTAGATTGGTATAGACATACAAAGGAAGTCTCTGAACACTTCTTATCTGGATACAGTATCCAAATGGCTACTTTAATATGTCACTTCAAATTTTGATAAGCTGACCATTCTTGGCTGACTACTTCAAAAAGTAATTGTGCTTTGAAGTGATTTTGAGCTTTTGCACACACCTCTGTAAAGCAGCCATTACAGCCATTTCCAGGAACATATAAGGACAACACATATAAACTATGTCTTGAAGGAGAAAATCTACCTTTGGGCATAAAAGTACAACTTTTTCTGAAGTCAGTGAATTTCATATCATCCTCACACTAATAAAAGGAGAAATTTCCACACCTTGTGCCTGCCATTACATGCATTTCAAAAGCTCCACCCTAATGATGTGTTATCTATTTTCTGTTCCCTCCCAAGAAATTGTTAGAAAAACTTTCAAGCATTATGTTATAGCACAGAGTTGTCACAGCCAGCCTGTAAAATGTACAGCCTAAATAAGTCTGAAATGGCACAACTTTCTAAAATGTCTGCATTAAGGGTAACATTTGTCTTTGATTACATATACAAAAGTACTATGCAGCTATGACCTGAAACAAGGAAAATACTTGTTTGAATAGCTCTCAGTGGTAATGGGAAGGCACTCAAATGCTGCCTTCAGCTGTTTCCTCTGCTTTTCCAAGCAGGCTGCCACTTCACCTGAGTCTGTAGGAGTCCAACAAAAAAAGAGACCTTGACTGACTCTAAGTGCAGCAGATCATCCAGCAGAGAGCATCTCCCACACAAGGCATGGTAGTAGAGAAACGCTGTTCGATATTTGCCAGTAGAAAATGGGAAAACATAGAATTTTCAGCTATGAGGATCTTCCTTTAAATTGGAAAAATAAAAAATTCCAAAGCAGCTGCTGGACAGTAGCATCAAGTGATATTTCTCACTACTCTCCTCATGACATCCTTTTTTCCCTTTTCGACCTCCCATTGTCCCAATGATACACACACATATTTACACTCCATTAACAAATTCAATTGACTAAATCCACCAAGTTTTGCATTTTCTGTAGGAAAAAAAAAAAACCCTAAAATTGTTTCTGAAAATTAATCAGGATGTCTAGTTAGCCAACTTCTTTTTATTCATAAATAAAATGAATCTTGGGTCTTAATCTTCACTGGGGCAAAAATCAAATTAAAAAAATTTCATGAGGAAGGTGTAAGCACTGCTACTGAAGAACAGCCAGAAGACAAATGGTAAGCTGTCCTGTGTGGTGCCTACACACTGCTTGCCTTGATGCAGGGACTTGACTCCACATCTCTCAATGACAGCTAAGTACCCTTACCACAAGGCTAATGTTATTTTTTCTCCAGTTTTAGCTGTTCCATCTTGTTTAAATAATTAAGCATTCAGTGACCCCTGAAGAGTCTATTTCTCTGATCCAGTGACTAGGACATTTGCTTGGCAAATTGACCTGTTAATCTAAGAAAGTATTCTGCAAAGACTTTTGTAGTCAATTTATTTCTATCAAAAAGGAGAGATTTGGAGTTTTTACTCATCCCTGCATTCTTTCAATAGTCACATATCCCTTGATTCAGCATTGGTTGCCATTTTTCACAGTGCTGGTAAGTGAGCCATTCTCTAAGCAGCAAATTTGCAAAGTGCAACAAAATGTTAGTATAACATAAAATGGGCTTGACATATATAATAAAAAATGGATTTATAGCAATCACTTATGAAATATTATTATTAGGTTTGGAAAATGGCTAAAGAAGAGGGCATATATATAGATAAATGCAAAATACTCGATACACTTTGCATACTTGCTTGGTGTACACTTATAAAGTCTGAATATAGGGTTTCCACCTCTCATATGGTACCAAGTACCAAAAAATTAATATTGAGGGGTATGTAGACTGTGACAACAGAGAAACACATGAGATATGGAGTGCCTTCATATAGTAGAGGGTCATGAACTTTGTTCTTTGATCCTGCATTAGGCACAACTGTATTTAATTCCATTATGAACTTCATTAAACAGGAAGAATATCAGAAACACTGTAAGAATCCCATCTCTGCAGTGACACAGTAAGTTTGCTAGATGACTGCTAATCTCTTCCTAGCCACATCAGTGTGTTAAATGCAAAGCAAGTCTGGCCCTTCCAGCAGCTCGCTCTGCCCATCTCCGCTTGAATGCCTCTGCTCTAAGTGCAAAACTGTGAAAAGAGCCTATTTATGCCATCCTGATGCCTACCTGTTTCCAACATTTTTATCTGGAAATTCATGAAGTGGATTGGGGCAGGCATGTAAATACTTTCCTCCACAGGGTTTGACAGGTAGCATACAGGTGGGGGTGGGAAATCTTCCTAGCCAGGCTCCCTCCAGGCAGCACATGGCCGTGTCCTAGGGCTCTTTCTCCAGGACATTTGGAACGACAAAAGACTGCCCTGAGAGAGGACAGTTTAGCCACTTACTGTGGCTCATTTTACTTACAAGCCATGAAAAAGGCTAGGTAAAACTAACAACTGTTGCAGGGCCATATACAGTTCAGGGACTAGGGTTACTTGTTGCCACAACCTGCTTTACTGCCTGGCTGTCGGGGGTGGGTTCCAAGTGCAGCTCCGCACCTGTCTGGGAAGAATCACTGCAGTGACCCGATGCTGGTGGCTCTGGAAAGATCCAGGGGCAGTCTGCCCTTCCTCCTGCCCTGCCTCCTGCCCACCAGACCTGCCAAGGGGCAAGGCTGCTGCATGAGGCCCGTGTGAGGAGAAGATTCTGCATCATCCCAGCTTTAGCTCTCTCATCAGCCACCCAACCTTCTGCCCCCGTGCCAGAGTAAGGATAAACTGGACTCTACCACAGAACATGCGGACACAAAGATAAAAAGGCAGCCCTAAATAGTCTACAGGAGGACTGTGCCTCACAGCCGGGGCAGATTTTATGTATCTGTCCCTATTGTTTTCCCCCATGCTGGCTGCTGGCTTATTTTCCTATGTGCAGTTGTTCAGGAAGTGGCATGAGGCTCAAGTGATGCAGCGGTTGCCATGGAGAGAAGCTTGAGTTTGCACTTTATTTATTTTATTTATTTCTGAATGGCAGCATTCTGCAGTACGTAAAATCTGCATGACTTGCCAGCACACAGGATGCCACAAACCTGGGGCTGTGTTCAAATATAACCTGTCTTTGGAAAAGCACGGTAAAAAGCTGAGCCTCATTAGCAGCTGATTTTGTTTCCTGTTTGGGATTGGATTTCCCTGGAGACTCATATCTGAATTGTCCACTGAAGCAGAATTAACACCTAGCTGAATTAAATGACTATTTTTTTTAAAACCTGATACAAAGACACTTGATGCCAGTGCTGTAAAATACGCAATTTCAATAAGACATTCAAGAGTAAGTGTAACATGATCTTCTATTCAATTTTATTTATTTATATAGCAAGTGGAATCATGCAGAATCCTTCCTGCTTCCATGAAAAAGGCTTAATTTGCACAGGAATATTTACAATTAATTAGCCACTGAAATTAATCCTCTAGTATTACAGTAAATCTAGCCATGCTAAAGTGACACGGGAGAAGTGTCACATTCCCTTTTAGATTCACTATATCTACTGATGCCAAAGCAATGTGCAATTATTAGGTGCAAATCATGTCCTGGATAAAGAATCTTTTTGTCTGTCATTCACTCCCTATCCCCCAGTTTTGAAGGTTTTACAATAGTCATGGTTTGGAACTAAAAACTAGAGGAAGATCTAGTCTGTATTTGTACCACTGTCACTGAATAAAAAATATAGAAAGACAAGGTAATTTAAAAAATTTTCTATGGATTTTGAGTGAGCTGAGGACATGGACATGGGAGGCAAGCCTTGTTCTGGCTGGACATTATAATTGTTAAATTATATAGAAAAAAATTACAGCTTTTCTAAATCTATTCCTTCATAAAAATAAGTTGAATGATTTAAAAAAAATATGGCAGACTAGGTGTAATCAGAAATCTTAAAATTCTGCTTATGCCATTTGACAGACTCAAGGGCTGTACCTTTTCCAGTGTTCTGTGCATTCCCTGCTGCCTGGGGAAACAGACAGGCCAACCAGACATAGAGGCTCTGCAGGATGAGCACTGTCTTTCTTCTTACTCACATCCCATTATATACTACCAGTTGCTTTAACAGTGCTAGTTATCTTTTAATTGGTTTGGTAGGTATTATATAGTTATTCATATGCACAGATTATTAATTAAGCCAGTTCATATCCATATTTAAATTCAAATCTAAGGAGCAATATTAAATTTTGTTCTTCTCCACAAGATGAAATAGAGGAATAATCAAAGGATAAAATAAGGATAAATTGATTAAAAATAAGATTAAAATAAGGATAGAAAGATCCATAGTTATAAAGGGATGGAAATTAATAGATTGGTGACTCTGCACTATGAGAGTTATTTAATGGTCCACACACTTGAGCAGTATTACAGAACTAATTTCAAAGTAATATCTTTCATTAGCACAATATATGTACTTTCATTATGTCAAAGAAGTAATATCAAGCTTTCATTCTCACCTAAGGAGGTCATATGGCCTGTTGTCCTTGCATGGGAGAGCAGGCCAATAATTCAGCACTAGGAAAGTTAACACTGAACTTTCCAAAAATTTGCATGGGAGACTTACAGGACTGAAGTAAGCACATGCCAGAGCAAAGTCCCTGAAAGAGCTAGTCAACAAAATGTCTGTTGTAAAGATACTGGAGACTGCAAAGAGAAAGAAACTCAGAACAAATAAATGATTTGTCATACTGTGTGTTCCTGGTGGGACCTAAATTTTAGAAGTTAGATATGGCATTCAGACAACTTAAATATGGACATTGGTAAAATCTGCTGCTAAAAGAGGTCTAGAATCCAGCATCTTCTACTTTTCACTGGTAGCTTCTTTGCTGGAAATACCCCTTACAGCAATATGACAAGGTTTTTGACATATTACCACTGCTAGACTAGGCTTCTGAACCCTTCCTAAGCTCTACCACCATCTAAAAATCATAGGCCAGGCAGCTTATATCTGAATTTCCAGAAGGGCTTGATCTTTCAGTGACACTTATGATAACACACATTGACAGCATGAGGTGCAGCACAAAGACTTCTCATGCTCCTGGCCAGAATCCTACCCCTCAGCAGCTGGGAGCTGCATCACACACTCTTCCCATTCCACTATGAATTTCCCAACACAAGCCTCCAGCTCTGGAGGCAGGTACAGAGAACTGCAAGGTGGTACCCACCAAGTGTGGAGCAGACTCACAGATCTGCCAGGGACTGGCATTGGAGAGCCTGTCCCTAGACCGTGTGGCATTCAGGATATTGATGGTAAAAACCACCAACCCATGAAACAGCCCTAGCTTCAGTATTCATTATTTAGTTTAACCTTCCAGGAGCAGATCCTCACATTTGATTTCTCTCTGCTATGCATACAGAGCCCAGCAGTGCGCGCAACCTGCTGCAAAACACAGTTAACTGGTTGAAATTGCAAACAGGATTTCTAGGCTTCCCCTGTGTAAGTTGACATAACAGGTGACATGTCAGCTTAAAAAAAATCATCACTACACTTGAAAATATTTATTTTTTTAACTTTTGGTGTCCTTTTTTTCTTATCAAAGGTACCAGCGTGGCATCCTCCAGGACTTTCAGAAACAGAGTGTCTTGCTGTAATCTGTGCTATTAAAGACCAGCTACTTGAAAAGGGTTAAATACATCAGCCATTCTATTCAAGAAATGAACAGGAGTGAAAAATGCAACTCCTTAGAGACCAGCCTATCCTCTGGGCAAAACATTTGCATCAGTCATTAAGGAAAACATCCTTCTCAGATGATGAAAAAAGGGAAAAAAATCACAAACTCCAACTAATATTTATTTGTCAAACGACTCTGAGTGAATTCTTTGAAAGGGTGACCAAGGAAATAGATGATAGAAAGGTGATGAAAGCAATCTGTCTGTATTTCACCCAGGCATTTGATAAGCTGTCAGATCAAAAACTGGTGGGGAAATGATAAGACAAGAACAAGTACTATATTCACATCAATTAAAAGCTGTCTGTCATCCCAAACCAGACAATGCTAAGAAAGTAACTAGTTAAAAGGTGGAGAGGCAGAGGTTTTGGCATGGCCATGTTCAAAAATCTGGGTTCATCCTGAGATTTTTTTTTACTACATTTTATATATGATTTCTTTGGATTTATTTTAAACTAATTAAATAAAATAGATGAAGGAGGAGGAGGAGGACTTGTCCCTGTTATGATTGCTACTGCAATTCACAAAAATATCTTGATTCCACATGTGCATTTATGTTCTCCATGGATTTCAATTTAATAGCATTATACTTCCTTAGAAAGTGAATAGAAAGAGTCAGCAAAAAATGAGATTATTGAAAATTATTCTTATGACTTGAGATCAGAGCCATGCTGTATATGCTGCACAAAACACTCAAAAAGATGAAAAATAAACTCTTTTCCACAGAAGTAAATGGAAACCCCACACATTGGTCTTAATCAAACACACAGATCTTATTCTAGTCCCTACTCAAAGTCATGTCAAACTGAAGCCCAGGTAGTGGGGAACCTCTGGCATTTTTGGAGAACAGCTGAAATTCAAAGTGTAATACAGAAACAAATAACAAGATTTCAGGAAAAACTTAGGATTTTTTTGCAGCTTGAAAGAGAAAGAAATTAAGTAAAGAATGATTCTTTGTTAAGATTCTAACTAAGCAAGATGATTCTGCAAAATCTCACTTTTCTCACTTTGTATATGATTCTCCATTTAACTCTATGTAATTGCAACTTCTCAGTTTTAAGAGATGTTCATGATTCAGGATCAGATCTTGTATGAACTGTTATTTTTTTAATAACATATCTTCAATTTACATTCAGACTTCAAGAAAATGAGAAATTTAAAAAGATTAAAGCATTTGTGATAGTCTAAAGCAAAGAATTGCACTGCCTAAAACAAATATTAATTTTTCCCTATGTTATTATTAATAATACATGTATAAAGCATATTAAGAACTACAAAACACAAATATGTCACACTTTGTTCTCTGCTGCAGTATTCAAAGTCACTGATCGCTCATGAATAAGAACTTCAAAAGCTGTGTGAGAATACACTTCCTACTACCTCAGCAATACAAAGAGCTTTAATCTCAAGATGATAGGTTTACAGAGGTATTACTGACACATAAAAATTTAATCAATATCCTAAAAGACTCGTGTACAATGTAATTTTTTAATACACCTTTGTAAAAGAGAAAAGACAGTGGACATGAAAGTTACATATTTCATGTTCATGAAAGAGAAATTTTCACATTGGGCCTAGTTCAATATATAGAAGCCATTAGACTAAAAAAGTGATTTTTCCCCCCTTCCTTACTTTTTCACAAATGGAATATGAATGGCTCTCTTCCAGTGTCATGTGGAGCTACTGCAATCTAAACATATTATCAGCAGCAGTAGAAATGCTATTTCTATTTATAACCAAAAGAAATAGCTGCAACAAGAGATAAACTGGCAGCTTTGGGCAGGTAATGGTACCAACTCTATTCCTTGGCTGTTTTGCAATATTGTGGTTCAGTGTGCTTTTTTTGACTCGCATCTGGGAGGAGGGATGGAGGCAGCTCCTTCTCATGGCCACAGAGCACCCTTGAAATCAGCTCATGACAGTCCTCACTGCTAGACACTGCTGCATGCACATGATCCTAAATTCCCTCAACTGCTATATCAAACAGCACAGTGTAGAAATTACCCTTTTCACTTTTTACCTGGGTGCTTCCTCTTCCTGTACTAAGAGTACCAGGAATCTCATTACTAATGGAAATATTTACAAAAGACAGTGAAAAGTAAAAAAGTAAGAAAAAAAGCCTAAGCAAATATTAGACCTGATGAAAATTTCCAGGTACTTTCATTTTTAAATAATGTGCATCTGTTTTACAATACAGTGGCTAAAGCATTTTAGTACTTTTAAAAACCACCTTTGAAAACCAGAACCATCTCTAGTTCCATATTACTTGAAAACATTCAAATTTCTAGGTGAACACATACAAGAACATATGTTTTTTTACAATGCAGCTAACAAGGTTTCTAAAGATTCTGTATGAGAGGTCATCACAGAAGACTGAAATTTGCTGTGAGCAAGTTTCCAGTTTGACGGGGAAAAGAAAAATAATTTCCCAAAACAGTTAAATTAATAATGAAATTGTCGGTTTTGAATATTTTTCAGCACACACCATCATTTTGTGCATGCATTTGTAATTTGGTGTTTTTCACCATAATATCTCACTACTAACATCTACTCTGCACTAAGAGAGTGGAGGTTTCAGAATAAAGATCTAAATCTACTGTGATACTTTTTATAATGTATATTTTAAATATTCCATGTGCTCTGAAAATCTTGCTTGGAATCCTGGCCTAAAACATTACTGCCTCACTCCCACCTGAATTCTCTATGTAACGAGTAATATCATAAACATTTGTAGTGATCTCTTGTAAATATAATAAAATGTTACAGGTTGAGGCTTAAACTACAGTTATTCACATTTACAATGCTTCCTTAACACTCTTTGCTGGTGACCCAGTGCCTCCATAATGCAAGTGCATTTATTTCACATCAACTTGGGAGTTCAATGAGTCCAATATAAAACCTAGAAACATTGATGGGACTATTTTCATTCATTTCAGCTTTCTTGGGATCAGACCTGTAGGAATATGGCCATATTATAATGTTGCTTCTAGAAAGAATAATTTACCAGCCCATCTGGAACAGATCTCAAATGCAGCATAAGATAGTATCTGAAATATCAATTCCAAAGACTCTTTGGTTGAGGTGGAAACAGCTGCATAGCCAGAAACATCCTAGCGTACCAACTAAATACTAATCGTGTACTGGAAGCATACTGTTTGCAGCAACAGTAACACAAATACAATGCATTAATATTCATTAATTATTACACATGATTACCACGTGTATAATTAATATCCATTCATAAATCCTTAGGTATAGGTTTGGATAGGTCACCTATTCTTATGGTAAAGGCAAAATCAACTGGATGGCTGGGTTTGCAGCATTGTGATCACTGATAAAAAATTTGGCCAGTGGTTGGATACTAGTGGCATCTCCATACCTTAAAGCTGGGGTTAGTTATTTAACACCTTCATTTCTTTCTGGAGGAGGTGACAGTCAGCAGCAGGAGGAGGTCCCCTGTCAGCAGCATCAGTTTAGGGGAAAGGTCAGTACAATGCCTGTTATTACTGCGATTTACAAGAACCTGGCAGAGAAACAAGTTGGGTGCAAAGAAATGTCAAGCCCTGCACCTGGCATGTAACAGCATCTTGCCTCAGCTGAGGCTGATGGTCAATTGATTCCAAGGCAGCTTTGCAGAAAAGGACCTGGAATTCCTGTGGGTAGAGTTGAATATGACTTAATGGGGCACCCTTGAAGGCTTTAAAATATTGGACCAAGTATTCTAGAAAGGCTGCAGATATCTCCATCCTTGGAGATGTTCAAACTTGACTGTGTTGACAAAAATATCTTTGTCAACTTGTGTTGACAAGTCCTGAGACACTCCAGGTTGGCATTGATTTGAGTGCAACCTGGACCAGATGTTATGCAGAGCTCCCTTAAAATTTTTATTTTGTCATTCTAGATTTTAACAACATGCTCATAAAAATATGGAATACTATGCATTTACACTGATTGGAAAAGTATTAGCTCTGTTGCATACTACATCAACCTGTCTTCATCTTTTATGAGTGAATAGAGTCATACTTGCATATTCTTGTATAGCATCGTATCCTGTTCAATTTTCCCTTCATAAAACTGGGACAGCATATTTGTCATTCTTAAAGCAAGAAATAATTTTGCAAGTCTGACACTGCAACAATGAACATACAGCATACTCATAAGGCAGATATTTTCTAGCTAAAAGAAAGAATGCTTGCATCTGTTTTATATGATTTAGTGACTACCTTTTGCATAGACATAGCACACCATCCATAGCATATGCTCTTTGCTCAGTGTGTTTAATAAATAGATTGCCTTCTGTTCATTTGATAACACAACTTTACTTGCCTTTAAAAATTGATTTGCATACCCTAAGAAAATATAACCTTATAGAATTTGACTTAATCTATAAAATGGCATTTTTTGACACTACCATGCAATTAAGGGGCACATCCCCAAGTGCACAGGAACACATCAGTTTACTACTCCTTTCCACTGCTAATTGATGTCTTTTCCAGTGTACCTTTCCATGACACTCTGCTTACCATGTTTTTCTTGAAACCAGTATTTTTTACTATCCCATGGATTTTTATTACCTCCAGACAAAATATGTTGCAATTCTTTAGTTAACCTGAAGCCTCTGAAGAGACATTAAAGACTCTACTGTGCTGTTTCTTGGAGGCAGTGAAGTTCTTTGCTACGAAGATGTAATGAGTGTTTGTGTGACAGCATCTGTATAAATACCAAGGTTGTTCTCTGCTCTATGTTGAAATCTTCTGTCTCTGCATGGGTTTCCTCCTGTCTGTCACTGTGTTCTGCTATCATCTTTCCTGCACTTCCTGACGTTTCCTTTGCTTTCTTTTGTCTTTCTGACTTACAACAGAAGACAACAAATGAATATAAGCTATTATATGACACAAAGAATGTGGCTTCATGTTATCTTTGGCTTTATTGATATTGCTGTATTTTTACTGTAACTCATTCTAATTATCCGTCATGTAATAAAATTATATTTATTTTAAAAGAGAGGGAGTGTCAGTATCTTCTAGGAAATGATGACCCTTAAAATACCAGCATGTACTGATCCAGTACAGTAACAGCACCCAGCAATTGAATTTTAAACATTACCTCTATCCAGATAAAACCTGTAAACATAAACACCAACTCTTCTTCTAAGTAATAACTTCGAAAACAGCCACTCTGAAGTGCTGCAACTGAAGCTCTATTATTTAGCTGCTGCTCTTCATTCTCTGAGCTCTCCTACTTTGGATGACAGTTTATCTGCAGTGAAATTCTATATTAAGAATTCAAATAATGTGAACTTTAATTCAGCTGCAGTGGTGTTTTTCCTTGATTCTGAGAAAGTAAAATCTCTCTCCTGAGGAAAAACGTATCAATTGAGATCAAATTTCACTTAATCATATTGACAACAATCTTTCAATGGACTTCCTTTCTTCAATTAGATTTCAAGGACACAACCACAAGAAAGTGATGATTCTGGACATTCTAAATTGGATATATTTCACTTTACAGATTTTGCAAGTTGATGGAACATCAGGATTTGTTTATTTTCAATACCGAGTTCTGAATTTCTCTCTTCCCAAAGTTTATTTTGCCATACCAGTCATTCAAATACATCTCATTCACCTGCTGATAGTCCACAAGACAACACAATTTTATTGAGATCATAGATTTCCCTCTGAGTGCATGTCCAAATTCTGAGGCACATAAATACTCCGAAGACAAAAATAACTTAACACATTTGAACACTTAGTTTCTATGGAGACAAAACTAAAATGTCTAATGTGAATTTATATTCAGCCTGAAGCCTTACAGGTTAGAAGCACTCCGTTAAGCCTTAAAGAGAGATATTATTAGATAAATAAATATACAAAAAAATAAAAGAGAACCATCCAAAATCCCAAATCGTGTGCTTCAATATGCACTTGTGTATTCTAGTTGTGTAAGAATTGCTTCTGGCAGCCAGTTCCAGTTTTTCTATTCCCACCCTACATTACAGACTTATTGATAAACTCAAGACATAGTTTGTGTCATTTTCAATAGAAAAATCCTTTTATTGAAACATGAGAAAACTCAAAAGTTAGGACTTTGAGGCTTCTATCTTTCACTCCAAGTGTTTAGAGAACAATAGCTACAGAGTTAACTGCTACAAATGCCTGATGCTGCTAGGTCAAAGTAATGAATGTTACATGTCTGACCTTTCAAGCCAGGATCAGCAAAAAAAGGCCTGAAAAGCACAGCATCATGATTAGAGCTGTAGAAGTACTCGTGAGGTTTCTTTCAGGCAGTTGGATACAGAGCCCACTTTTAAAAGTGCATTTTAAGTGGCACTCTATTCAGTCTCAAAGATCGTATTTGAAGAGGTGTTGTTCACAATTATCATCTGCTTTAATGATGTTTTCTGAATTCTGTTCTTCTGCAAACCTTATTAGTTAGCTTAATGTCTCAGCCAGCTCTTCTGCAGGTAAAATACAATATGTGATTATTGGTACTGAGGATTTCTGTAAAGAATTTTGCCAGGTTTGATGATTATTCCTGAGCCAACTTCCACGTGATAACCATGTAAGTTGTCATTAGCATTAAACAGTGCTGGGTTTCAACTCAGTCCCCTGCAGGTCTTTTTTAGCTCCAAACTGTATCACTTTAAATATGGTCGCAAGGTTTTTTGGCTTGAAACTTGCCCACAAATGGCCAGCTCAGAGCCTGAGCAAAATGTCTATAAGCATAGACATTTAGAAGAACCATGAAATACAGTGTGGAAACCAGGCTTGGCCATCTTAAATGGATCTAACTTGGTTTTAACACTATGAAGCCTGTTTATCCACCTGATAATCTGCTAAACTCATGTATCCACTCAGCTAAAATTTATTATGCAAAAAGATATAAAAAGCGAAGAACACCAGCATAAAGTTGGGTTCAGTGGACAGAAGCTCCACTGCTTGCTGAACTCCAGTGCAGAGGCAGGTGGGAGCAACATTGCAAGTGCTCCCAAGTGGAGGTTGCCAGCAGCGAGGTCCCTGCCCCTGCCCCAGGCAGCTCTGTGTCTGCTCACCTGCTGCTCGCCTGGCACCAGCTGCTCCCCCAAGTCCCCTCCCAGCTGTGCTTTCCCCGCCTGCTATCAACACCGTGTTCCATTCAGCCTCCTTTAGAGGCAATGAGTGTCCATAACAACACTTCAAACACTGGATTCTCACTTACTAAATCTGGCATTTTTCCACCTGAAAGTTTGTTATGCTGAAGACCGACCCAAGGAAGTTCTGTACAGACTGACCCCATGCTTAGCTGCCTACCTATGCACTGTGTTACAAAGATTTACCACAAATAAATATGAATTTAAGGACTTTCACCTTCATTTTCCAAAGCATCATTAATATTAGAGTCTGCAACTGCCATTTCACTACATATTCGCATTTACATATTCCTTATTTGTACTTTTGGCATAGAATTTCAAGAAGACCTGACTTGTGCAATCAGATTGTCCATTGATTTGGCAGTTTACAACTAACTGCGAACTCAAGACCCAATTTAAAAGGAAACAAAAATTACTAGACATAGTTTGTGAAAATCAGAAAATTGTAGGGAAATGCACAATAGTGACTCCACTTAGGCAGAATCAGGGCATGACACTGGAGCTGGCAGAAGCTAAGTGCCCAGATGGCACATGGATATTAGCTGAGCAATGCTCACACAGTTGCAGGGTAGCAACAACATTGCCACTGTATGGGCTGTTAGATGGGATGAAAAGTCGGACAACGAACACAATTCACGGGGAATTAGACTTCATTATTTCCATTTGCTTAAATAGGAACTCATTTTGTGAGTGTTATCAAGCTCATCAGTTATCCTGGTTAATTAAGACTTGCCTGTATACTTGATACCTTATCAATTCTCATGCAGAGTAGCTGATGGAAAAAACATTTACTTGTCACTCACCAAAACTCCAGAAAGAGATTTATATTGCTTGGCTATAATTCTACCAAAATACTTCCATGTACTTTAGAAGCCCAAACATATCTTGTGTGGTTTTTTGGCTCAAAAAGAGCAAAACTCAGCTGCCTAAATGAATCTTGGAAACACTCTTGAGTCCATATATAGACAATGTGGAGATAAAGTGCTATTGGGTGAATAGGCTGCTATTCATCTAATCTTAAAACAGACATCTTAAATAGGATAGATGAATCTTGTCCTGAAAGTACTTGCTTTTCTCCATTTACTGTGGAGTCTGAGGTAACTTGCTTTAACAGACACCTAGAGTGTAAATACTTAGAGTTAGGTGGAATGAATGCCACCTCTGAAAATCAAATGTAGAATCACATACTTAATGTACAAATAAATCATGTCAAGGATTCCACGGTGAATTTCTTTGAAAGGAAAAACAAAATGAACCAGGCACGTCTTATTAAATCTCAGCTGATTTTTTTTCCTCTTGAGTAAAACCCAAAGAATAAATCTTTTTTCATTTCCAAAATTCCTGTTCTATATCTCCACTGCAGAAAAACAGTTGACCTGAACAGTTAGACTAACATGAGAGACAGAATCACTAGTCACTACTTGGAAGCAGTGGTCTTCCTTACTGTCTCCTCTTCCAAACAATTTTTTCTGTAAGGCCCAAATTTGGTAGTTGATGGCACAACCTCCCACACTAATCTGTGACATACTGCAAAGAAATAGAAATACTCATAGTGCCTGCCATCCCCAGTCCTTAGCATTTCCTGCAACCAAACCTTGTCAGTTTTAACTCCATTCATTTTGCCCCAACTTAAGAAGATGAATAGTTATCTAGGATGATTTAGCAAGACTTAACATTATCTTTTAGGAAAAAAAGCAGTGAATCTGCAAAGCAAAACAAATAAGACAACCATTTCTAGAAGGCAGTTACTAACAATATTCTTTACTATCTGTGTAGACTATTTCTAACCCCAAGCCCCTCCAGGAGATGATTCATACATGTAGGGACACTAACACATGGGGAACCCTTAAACCACAGTGCCTAACAAGTCTGTGAACCCAGCATTGATTCACCCTCTGACACATGCCACTGCACACCCCTGAGACCTGGCAACAGCTCACCCAGAGCAGAAGGTGCTCAGTGTGGGCTGAGCTGCCCATATTGCTGAGCAATTTGAAGCGTGGAGAGCAGGGGACAAAAGGTGAAGGCCAGTGCCCTCCCATTCCCCACACCTGTGTGGCTGCAGGCTTTGGAGAGGCTCACGTCCAGAACTGCAAACTCCAAACTGAGAACTTCCAGCAGCCACTGTCCTGCTGCAGGCTGTACATCTCTACTGCCTAATTTATGGAAATCAGCTTCCAGAAGTGACCTACTTGCCTAAGGGAGGCCCTGTCCTGTTATGCTATGCTTATACTTACTTCCATGCCAAAGTCTGGTAATAAAAACTCAGGCAAATCAGCAGTGCAGTTTCTAGGGATGTGAAACTTAGTGTCAGGATTTGAGAACAGTGAGTTGCACTAGCAATCCAGAAGAAAGTTGTACTAAATCTGGTCCAGAATGTCCATAGATTTATAAAACTTTAATTTTGTATAATTTTAGAGATGTTAAAAATATAAAGTCCACTAAGAAAACTCTTTAATACTGTGATAGTTATATTTTTGTCTTGTCTTAACATGGCTGAAACTTATCTAGCATTCTTTGCATATCTAGCACTGATGGCAAGATAGGTTTGATTTCCGCTATGTAAGTACGGAAAATATCTCAAACACCCAAAACACAACTATTTCAAGAAAAAATAATTTGCTGTATTGTGCAAATTGACAAAGATTTCAGTATTCACATGAGAAAGATCTTGTTCACAATATGTGCTTTTTTCTCAATAAATAAAAAATGATGCCTTCAAAGACATAAAAAGATTGAAACATTCATATCATCATGTCTGTAATTTTTATTGCAGACATGTGTCCTGTTGCATAACAAATGTGTTGGAGAGGTTTGCAAAAGGTCATGCAAACTGTAGGCAATATTTTAAAGACTAAGCACTAAAATAGAGAGAAAGAGATCAAGAAAACAGAAAGCTATGATCTTAAATAGCAAAATAACATACTGTGTAACTTTTTAGATTATTTGAGTGAAAAGTGTAGCATCTATTCAGACTATGAAATTCACTAATATCATTAAAATATGTGACAATCAACAAACAGCTATAATCCATCTTGACAGAAGTCAGTGCATCAAGCAAACCCTTACTTGAGAGTCCTGTCATTTTCTTAATTGGAACAGTAACTGGGTTTGTTTGAAAGAGTGAAATGAATTCTCCATCTTAAATTATACCAACAGGTAACTGAAAAATCAGAGCAGAAAGATTGCAGAAATGACTGGAAAATAAATGCAGTTGAAGACAAGCTCCTGGTGACAAAACTATTTAATTGAAAGGAATCAGATCATGCAAGGGAAGTTGTTTGTGAGACCAGGCAGGAAGGGCTGTAAGCTTTTGTTTTAAAAAAGTCACAATATTCTGAGCTAGGACTTCAATATCTCTAGAAAGCTCCATGGATATTAGAGAGTGAGGGTGGACTGGGTCATCCTCATGGTAGACAGCGGAGGGAAATGGCAGAGAAATTGTCATGGTTCAATTACCTGCAAAGTCATTACAATAATGTATACCAGAGCAGGAACTGCCCCCCAGTTCTGTGCAGGCCCTAACAAGAAAAACTTGGCTGTCTAATGGTTACAGAAGAAACAAGTGCAATAGTCAGAACGAGATAGTGTCTCAGTACCAGTGCAGACTGTTGCTCAGGATTATATCTATATAGGCTCCATTTACACATTGTGATGGTTTTGGCAGAGGTAGAGTTAATTTTTTTCACAGCAACTGCTGCAGGGCTGTGTTTTGCATTTGTGCTCTAAACAGAGCTGATAATACAAGGATGTTTTTGTTATTGCTGAGCAGTGCTCACACACAGCCAAGGCCTTTTCTGCTTCTCACCTTCCCCTATGCAACTGTGAGGAGGGTGTGGGTGCACAAGGAGCCTGGAGGGGACACAGCGAGATGGTGGATCCCAAATGACCCAAGGGATATGGTGTCATGGTATAAGGCTGGGGGAAGAAGAAGAAAGGCAGAGACATTCAGTGTGATGCCTGTTGTCTTTACAAGTCAGCGTTACACCTGATGGAGGCCTTTCTTGGAGATAGCTGAATAAAGTAGTGGATGAATTCTTTGCCTTGCTTGTGCGTGCAGCTTTTGCTTTACCTATTAACCTGTCTTTATCTCCACACATGAGTTTTCTCACCTTCACCCTTTCAATTCTCTCCCCTTGGAGGGGAGTGAGTGGCCGTGCTGGCTGGGGTTAAACCATGAGCTCGTGTAAATGAAAGGGGCCTGGCTATCACACAGGGCTTGAGGCCAGCTGTGACTACACAGCTCTTGTACCACTGAAACCCTTCATCCCCTCTTCCACTTCCACTAATAAGATGCCTGCATCCAAACTGTTTTTTGGGAAAGATGCATTGCCAGCCTAAGTCCTTGAAACAGACCCAGGCACACACAAAGAGTGCTCTGGCACTGAGCTGTGTGGATGGCCACACGCCAGTGAGGGAACTCCGATCACAGCCCACATTTACTGCGGCAGCGGCAGTAACAGGCACTGGGCAATATGGCTCACTGGACTGGTGCACCTGGGACTCAGAGCAGGTGTAAAAATGGGATCACCTAGGCCTACAATAGATGAGGCTGGATAATTACAGACATGGAGGAAAGGAAGGTTTGATTGAAGAAAAGTGAGAGGAAAAACAATTTTTTATGACTACTTATATTTCCTTCTGTGACCAAATCCCAGCAATGACCCACCAAATGCTTGAAGGCACACTGTGCAAGAGTTGTGTTAGTAATGCCTTGTTTGCTCAAGGAATGTACTTGCTCTCTGATTTTTTGAGATGAAGACACTACAGCATCTCCGTACTCCTAAAAAATTGTGTTCATCTTATAATATTCAATTACCTTACTAGGATCACATGCTTAACATAAATATAGTGTTCTAGGGAAAATTTCTTTTGCTAGGCTTGTTTCTGATCTTTTGCAGATAGATAGTTCTCTGTTTATTTAGCAACTACATAATGTGATAAAATAATGGGGAAAAATATGAGTTTCAAATTCTGGTCTCCGATTTCAAGAAAAATATAACACTTTCTATCAAGTAAGAAATAAACAGGTACAGCGGGTGCATCTTACATGACATGGAAAGTGTTATGAGATTGCAAGTAATTCTCTGCAGGAAGAAAACAAATTTTTTGGCTATATTCAGTGAGAATATTTTATAAGATGTGACAGGAAAGGAAGTTTTGGATAAAACTTATGAGGGCTTGGGTTTTATTTCTGAAGCTTATCTTAATATTGAAGGTTTTTGCTACATCTCAACTCAAAACAAAAAATTATATATAGGTGATACTGAAAAAAGGCAGGTGGAGTCTTAATTGCAACACACAGAATAAACGATGTTTGCTTAAAATGATTCATATTTTCCTGTAACTATACATATTCAAAATGTTGGCAATGGATATATAAATCAGATTCAAAGGCTGATAACTTCCTGATTATATTGCAATTCAAACATTGCCCTGTTAATTATGATGAAAGATATTTCCATGGAATGGTATGTTATTTCAGCATTTGCTATTGGGGATTAGTGCCCAATATTTTCATTGAAGTAAAGCAAAATCCTGATGGTGAAAGAAGTATAAACCTTGTTTTTTAGATAAGATGTCATAAGTGTTGTACCTCAAGTGCTTACATAAAAATTCGCGAGTTACCATTTCCATAGCAACAAGCAACATAATTTAGCTAAGATAGCTGCTTTCCATTCTAGGGACTTCATTGTCATTGCAGTTTACGAAATACAAAAGTGTGTCTTCTAAGACTGTAATACAGTAAACAGACAAAATGCTGGAAATGCAGAGAAAGGCATAGATTTTATTACAGATGGAGAACGATGCTTCTTTCTCTTTTCGCCTGTATTGCACGGGGTTCTCTACCATTTTCAACTCACCACATATAAATCTAGTTCTCCTTGCTGTGTGGGAGATCCAGTGAAAGGCTTCAGAAGCTGGCCTGTCTCATGTTAGTCTGATTCTTTCTGGAATGTGCAGAAGGAGCTTCTTCACTGGCCAATTCCTTCTTTCTCTCCTTCCTCCTCTCAGTTACCAAAATAAAATTCACTTCAATGCAGAGATTCAGCACACCAAATCTGGGGCACCTGTTAAATCTCATATTGAGCCTACACACAGTTACTAATTTAACACACTGCTGACACACTCCCAGAGTTGTAAGTCTTTTGCTTCCCCAATGGTTCCACGAATCTTGTTATTAATCTGAATCACTCTAAAGTGCTTTTTAAAAACATCTGTCTCCATACTTTTAAATTTAAAAAAAAATCTGTGAAAAAAATTTAAAATAAGAACTTAAAAAGACAGCAGAACTTATATGCTCACTAAAGGTACTCTGAAATTTCACACTTGAGTAGCTGTGGTCTAAATGGAAAGATCATGGGGAGCACCATCAATTTCTACTGACTGGAAGTATAAGGTTGCAGCCTGCTATCCTTGCCTTGCAAAGAATAACGTCTTGTGCTATTTTCTCAGTGAGGATGGAAGAATTCCTTTTGAAGGAGAACTCTGATTGATGTCAGCAAGTGAATCACCACCTGTCCATGGGAAATGGATGCTTTTGAAAGCAAGCTATATTGGATACTGCATTTGATAGACTCTGTAATGAAGTGATGGCTCTGTCTCTGAAGTTCTGAGCTGAGCCCCTGACAAGGACCCTCAGGCACTCGCCTCCTCACCTGTAGATTTTCCTTACTACAAAAATATGCAGAAGGTAAAAATAAAAAAGGGTTTTTAAAATTTTTTTTTATTTCAGCACTAAGAGTTAATTAATTATATATGATATAATGATGCAGATAATTTATCTGACTTCTAAGTAATTTTTCTCATTTTGGCAAGTGTGCCAAAGACAGAAACTGGCACAGTAGCTGGAAAAGAAGCTATGATGCTGAAGCACAATCACTTTTCCTGTGGGTAGGTTACATGATCATTTGTCAAGAGCAATTCAGGGATCAAGAGTCATATGCAATGTATTCTACTTATGAACTTCAACTAAAGAACATATAAAATGTAAACATAGCAGTTAGCTTCTTTTTCTAGCTACAATGCAATGCATGGTTTCTTACATCCTAACACAGGGAAATAATCCTCTGTTTCTACATCCATCCAAACAAATATGTAGAACCCGACTATCATTTCATTCATACAAATGAATTACGTATGATCTAGCACTTTGATGAAGGCTTAAACGTTCAGCTGATATAAAAATAAAAAAGCATTACACCTACCAGAGTAATTATTAAAAGGGTATTTTTATCCTGCAGTTGAACATTCGCAATAAATGAGCATTATGCTACTGAAATAGTGCATGAGCCTTTATTATCCTACAGGACAAATTCTGCAATCCCCTCTGACAGACTCATAATCACAGCAATAACCAGCTCTTGACCTGTGAGACAGGTTGAGTATCCTTGCCAAACTAACAAGAATAGTAACTTCTCTTTCTGAAAAATTGATTGTTAACCACCAGAACTGTAAAAAGTCATCTCCAAATTAATTAACAGTGCCTAGTCTTGCATTAAAATCAAACACACATACACAAGTCACTGATCTTGATAGATAAGTCTTACACAACACCTCCAAAATTTACGATTACAGGAAATACAGCTATATTTATTCAGAGGTAGAAAACACCAGCTCCTATCATCTCTGATCATTATGATCACTTCCTTGGCTGAAATCTGAATAAGGAAACAGTTCTAGAGCTATGTCAAAAATAAAATTTAAATTCTATCAGCAAGTTTACTTTGAAGTAGTAAAGACTGCTTGTGGCATTTTAGCTTTGAGTGTCATTTAATATTTCCATAAGAATGTGTTTATATAGCAGTATGATTTATTATTGTCAAAATCTTGTAACAGCAAAGAAATACCTGAGTTGTGATCTATGCAATACATAAAGTTTCTGGGCAGAATCAGTTTGCTTATAGAAAATAATCTGAACATCTATTCTCCTTAGATAGTTTTTGTAATTCACAGCTCCAACTGCTCATTTCAAGTAAAGGAAAAATTTAAAGTCTAAAAAAATATATATCTCAAAACTATAAAATTAAAAAGCATTCTGAGGTGATATAATTTTAGGGAAAATGATATCTGATAAACTAATACCTAGAAAAATTAGAATGAAAATAGAAATAATTTTTAATTTTTTTTTTTTTTTTTTTTTTTTTTTGCATACAACAAACAACTAAAATTCATTAAAAATTGCTGCTGGACTACATAATTTGCCACTGAGGATAAATATAGTAATGATTTATATTGTGTCCTGTGAATTTTATATATTTATATATATATGTATATAAGAAGTATATGTACTAATATCAACTATTTATTTTGTAAAATATTCCAAGTATAACCTTCAATTGCTACAAGCTGGCCTAAACATGTAGCCAAGGGGTAATATTGGACAGTACATTACAGCAGTAACATCAATACAGGATATTTAATATTTGTGTATTTGAGAAGCTACTACCTGATGAATTAAAAACATTTTCTATATCTAGCTGTGAAAACAATGTACATTTAATCCATGCCATCAAAATGAGGAAATTAAAGACAGCAGGTTTTAAATGAGGAGTCAAAGCTTGCAAGAAGACAAGCTCTGACTGCCAACATGGTTGTCCTCATTTCAATTAAAAAATTAAATTATCCTCCTTAAGGATTTGCCTTTGGCTCAAATTCCAATTTGATATCTTCCTTCATATGAGTTTTTGTGGACTATTAGTTAAATTAGCCTCTTTTAGGAGACTTTAACATTTCAAAGTCTTCCTTTGACCTGTTTCTCCTAACATTACGAAGTGCTGCAATAAGCTCCTGCAGCATCACAGTCTAAAAACAGAGCTCAGACTAAGAATAGTTGAATGACAGTTTGGAAAAATTGCTGCCATAACTGAACATTTGGGATAATTTGACAAACCCAATATCATAAATACTGTAGCCCTTGCTGTTCTCAAATAATTACAATTTCAATGTTTCTAAAAAAACATGATTAATTAAAGAAGATTCAAGCCATGATTTCATGCTTTTGCAAATCAGAGATACAGCATGTAGCTTTGCAGGATCTTGTAGAGTCCAAATATTTTTAAAATTTATTTTAGTTCCTTTAAATTCTGTTTGGTGGTAATGAATGAGGTATATAATTACTCTGATTCATCCTGTACCCTTAACATGAAATACCCTAGAGCACTTAAAAACAATAATTAATAAAATATCAAAAAAAGAATTAATTAAAAGCACTTTATTAACCAAATTAACTAAAAATTAATCATTAACTTCACATTAAACAAGATCAAGAATTGTGCACAACTCATTAAGACTTTATATAACTCATGTTATAAAAATGGCTAAGAAATTACTAGTAGTACCTGCAATACCTCTATATCAACAGCTCTTTATACACTTCTTGTTAAACAAGTATGAATCATAGCTGAGAGTCAAAGAAATGAGATCAAGTAATCCTAAGGAGTAAAATAAATTCATGTGGCAATGCATCAATACCATATGTCACTGTGAGACTCCTAAGTTCAGGAGTATATAGTTTCTTCACTTCTGAAATTGCCATATTTTCAAGAAAAGTGTATATCTCTTTTATTTTTTGCTTTTTGCATAGATTTAGGTGGAAACTAAACAGGTGAACTTGAGGATATAGAAATAAGCATTTGAATACAGGAACGAATCACACAGTTGTCAAGTTCCTGCATGATTAGGCACTTTCATTTTATTTCCCATCTCTGTAACTCCATGACTGGAGTTACAGAGATGGGAACACACCAGCTGTGCATGCCCCAGCCCAGCATCCCTAGAACACATCTGTATCCCCACCTCAGGAAAGGCTTGCTCAGTGACATGCAATCCTCATTGCTCAATGACCCAGAAGAGGCAGAGCAACCCAGACTGAAAGCATAAGAGCTATTTTGGACCAGGAGCCTGAAGGAGCTCAGAAACAAAACAAATTTTTAAAAAATGCAATCAATTTGAAATAATGCTTTAATATCCCCCCTGCCCCCAGCCAAGTACAAATTCCCAGAGCAGACTTTTCATGTTGGTACATAATGGTTGTTTTTTTACCTGCAGCTTCATCTGGAAAACTGATCTTTTGAACAGCAGGACTATGCACAGTTACATCCCAACTAACACTCTAAAGGCAAGATAGGATACACACAAACATTTTTCTCACATTTTTTACTTGAGACAAAAAAGTCAAGGGGCAAACACAGAAGTGGAAGAAATTAACAAAACTAAAAAAGTTAGGAATTTTGATAAAATCTATATGAAATGAATACAATAAATGCAAGATAACTTATTTTTAGTTTGTGATTCTGTCCATTCAATTTTACAGAAGCTCAAAAGAAGCTGAGCTGTGAGTGACCTTTTTAGTTTTGTTTTGCTTACTAGCTCATCATACTCTACCCTCTCAAGGTTTGATGACTTTCATTTTATATTTGGGTTACTTTTTTTTTAACCTTTTTTTTTTTTGACTCAAGCTTGTCTTCAGCCTAAGCTGACAGATCTTTTTTTTTTAAAACATTAAAAATAATGTTACTGAAATTCAGTAGAAAGATTTAAAAAATCCCTCCAACACTTAACAGATGCAATTCACTAGGAAAGCATTTCCCCAGATAAAATCAAGACGATAGTTAGCCAAAACCAGCTGCAAAATAGTATTTTCTCTGAAGTTGTTCTTTAAAAATCTGTCATCTCTAATCAGATAACACTGACCTTTGATATTCTGTTGTTGATACTCTTGAACTAAATTCCACTCAGTGTTATTTG
Organism: Onychostruthus taczanowskii; assembly: GCF_017590055.1. Taxonomy (NCBI): domain Eukaryota; kingdom Metazoa; phylum Chordata; class Aves; order Passeriformes; family Passeridae; genus Onychostruthus; species Onychostruthus taczanowskii. The sequence continues at coordinate 14,385,301 of NW_024497629.1, read as the reverse complement.
TCCTAAGCCATCCAATCTTCATTTTCTACCCAACCTTACACATTAGGCAAAGGCAGAGAAAAAGGATAAAGATGAGACTTTCTGTGCTTCTGACACAAATGCTACGTTACCTGCAATTAATATGGCTGAGAAGACACTCACAGATAAACTTTTATTTCAACCACAATACCCAGTACTGGTGTACAGAATGAAATGTCCATTAAATTTTTGACCTAGTAGATCTGTGATTAGGAAAGTGCACAGTTCAACAGGCCATTAACTAATTCAAGAAATCATGCCCATTACATGGACAAAGTGTTATTTCTTCTGGAAAATGAGCAGGTCACTGACCACTACCTTGACAGGTACATCCAGGAATTAGAATAGATATTTTGAGTTCATATCTGAATAGCATTTAAGACACTCTTTCTCTAAACACTTCCCACAGGACTGCACCTGCCAAGTTCCTACCATAGCTTAAGCTTTTATTCAAAGACCTGAGAATGCTCATTCCACTTAACGCTGTCTTAGTTTTACTGACAGTGCTGAAGAGAACAGTCTCTTCCCTAGACTATTAATGGACATTCAGAAATTTAAAAAAATAATGAAGTTGAAATCTAGCATCACATTGCCAACAGTGAAGAAGTCTTTGAAAAAAGAAAAAATCTTTGTCTCTGAGGTATTACAGAAATCCTGAAGCCTATTTAGATGAATTGCAACAAAACAGCATTCACCATTAACACAATGCAAAAAAAAAAAAATCTGTGGATCTTACTGTCCAGTTGGGTACTTTGGGCTGGTATCAGGGAAAAGAGAAAACACTACATGCTAAAGCTGAATTAAAAGAAAAATCAACAGAGATGCAGAAGGTGCATTTGTATCACGTTCTGTAGATTCCTAGCTCAGGTGGCACCTAACTAATTTTTATGTGATTCAGAACAGGAATTCATAGATGTGCTTCACTGCCCATGGAAATCAAAGCAGACAACTGCTATTAACTCTCTTCACCATGGAGCTCCTCTGTGTTAAAGGAACATTCTTAATCTTCCAAGTGAGCTAATTAGCTAATTAATATTAGTTACAGGGATGCAGTCTGAGGAATGCTTTTAAATGGGACTTTAAAGTCTCATCCCTTTTTTTCGTCCCATTCCTTAGAGAGACATCCTGGCTAATTCTCCTTCTTCTTTGGACTAATGATCACCCAAAACTCAGTGCCCACCCAGATTTCACCAGATTGAAACCACTAGATTTCATATGCTGCCATAAGAGAATTCCCTTCCACCTCAAATCTCATGTTGGCCACATCAAGCTAGGGGAAAAATGCTCATTCCTCAACTCAAATGTCAGTTACCTTTTAGGATTACCACTTGGTTTGTTTGACACAGACAATCACTGTAACCTGAACTGTGGCTAAATCCTTAAAGAGGGAGAATTAGGAAGGAAGTGTTATGTACAAATAAAAAAGTATTTTACTTCTATATACAGCATTTACAAAACTCTACATGAATATATTCTCATAGTTTTTGAAAATCAAGGTTTCCTAGGACAGCTGTCAGAAAACCAGTCTTACAGTGTAAGCCTTAAAAAGTACAATGAATCAAATTTACCAGAACAAAAGTTGAAAGTATCTTGACTACTGTATAAAAATTTTTAGTAGTCATAGGGGTGATAAAATTGTGATAGTCTATGAAAGAGGCCAGGTTTTCAGATCAAGGCAGTAAGTTCATTGGGCCAGGTGACACAGCTTCTCTGCATAGAGACCTTTCAACAGGTCACTGAAGTTTGTCACAGACACTTGTTCAGAAAACATACCTGAAAAAGGGGTAATTTTCAGTGTTGCTGTCAAAGGCATAGCAAAAGGAAGACTGGCAGCTGAAATTAGACAAATTCAACCTTTCCACAACATTTCCTAGCACTAAGGGTAATTAAATATTGGAATGGCTTACCAGGGGAGCTGGAGGACTCGCCATTGCTTGGAGCTTTAGGACGAGATTAGATATCATTGTAAAAGAGATGCTTTAATCCAGCTTCTGGAAGTTCTCAACATGCCCATAACACTTGCAGCTCTGCATTAAGACAATGACTATAATCAAATCTCATACTTTAGGGTTTCAGCTGATCAACTGCAAGGTTTATAAAGAATTTTTTTTTTTTCCCTTCACATAAAAACCAGACAGATACTTTGGTGTAGTTTGTACTTCTGTCTCTGAAGTAGTAGAGATTGCAGAAATCTACAGAAAACACGATGGGGCCAGTGGTGATAGGGATACTTCCTCTTATCCTGAAATTCACAAAGCAGTCGTGCCTAAATGGGAACTCACATGAATTTAAAGTCATCTAGATGCATGCAAACCCCTCCTGGCCTGGAACCTGTGTGATTAGGTCAATGCAGAGGCAGGTTTGGTCTGTCTGCCCTGCTAAGGATGTGACAGTAGCGCCCATTCAGCATTTCACTGACACTGCTACATGACTTAAGGAGTCATTTCATGCTCTGCTCCTGCAGAGCACAGGCCAAGGGTCAAGTGAAAATCTATTGGATCACCATACCCTTAGAGGTCTTGTAATGAATCCTGCTGGATTAGTTCAAAGGGTGTGCTATTTTCCAAGGTGAGATAAATAGAAATCTCAAATGAGTTTGATTCATGTTTGCTCAGTGTGAGATACAAATAACCTGTTAACACACATATCTCAGCTAATTACCTAATTGCCAATAAAGATGCATAAGTAATACCTTGATCTCTTCTATCTGCTGAAAGTTAACACACTTTAGCCTAACTAGAGTAATCATGTTAACACATAGGTATCAGGATTTACTGTTCTGTGTTTTCCAGCCTATATATATAAGAATCCCTTTTGGTTTTTAAATTAGCTACACCTGTAACTATATGTTCTGCACTATTCTAGCAGAATACTCTAATGACTTGATTATTAAATGTAAGTAAGGCTAAAGACAAGAAAGAACATTCTGCTACTTTTACCCTTCTTTGAGAAAAGAGTATGTCTTAACTCTGTCAAATAAAACAGGAAATACAAGATGGATCTTCTAGTGATTTCTGTGAGCTGCACAGTAGCATGTTCATATTGTGAGTCTCCAAATAAATATCTATTCAAGTGAAGTCCACGCCAGACTTTTATGCTTATTGCTTGCCTATACTATCCTCCTACATCCCTTTGACAGTTTGTTAGATTCTAGGATATTTCTGTCTGTGCTAAATAATGGGCCTTTTGATGAATTTGTGCACAGCTACACCTGGAATGTAATGCAGGCATGTAAATCACCTGTCGTGCAATTCAGGACATTTTCCATGCAGAATAAGGATGATTTATCTTTGCCATAATTCTGAAGCATATGTATCAATATACGGCTCTGTTGTCAGTATTGCTCCTTATGATTATGTTGTCATATTACAAAGTAAGAATGGGACACACCATGACAGCACCATCTAGTAACATAAAATATTCATGCAAAAACAAAAGCAGACTCAACCTTTAAAAAGTAGAGGAAAAAAAAAAAAAAAGAAAAAAAGATACACTATTCCTGCTTGCCTCAATGTCTATTTTGATGACACATGCATATATTTGACAGCAACTATGAGGATCAAATTTACAAGATGGCCCTAATTAAGCAGTATATTATTATTCCATGGGTATTCTCACTCAAACCAAACCAAAATACTCAGGATAAGAGTTTTCTCATCTGGGATGAAAATGCCAAAATCTGCATTTACAGTCTTCTGACTCCTCAAACAGACTTCACTTGTAGTGCTGCTGTATTTAAGCACAAATAACTCTGACAGAATCTGTACTCAGATCTGCTCCACACTGCACACAAACTTAATTTCATTTATAATGAACTTCTAAATTTTTTTGTTCTGTTGGTCTTTTTTGATCTGTATCTTACAGCATACCTAATGCCTACAGTGCAGGAATGCTTGGATAACCTCAAATGAAGCTACTGTCCCATAACTTTTCATGAATTATCTTTAAGGAAAAACTGAAGGAGGAATATTATACTATGCATGAGACACTTTAGAAGCCAATGACATAATAAATAGTAATATCATTCTAATGATAACTAGCATCCCAAATTTTGACTAAATCTCTCAGTTGTACAAATATTATGCCTTCGTTTTCACAGCCTGTTCAACTGAAGGATTATTCAAGAAGATTTTGAGTACAGAAAGAGTCCACATATTTGCAGCAGAGATTTACTTTATTTCAGAAACTGCTCATTTATATTCCTTCTGTACCAAAATCTCTGCACAAGAAACAGAGTTCACATGATAACTGAGCATCAAATTCTCTGCTCTTGCATTTCTGCTAATAAATTCCCAATGCAAAATGTTTGAATTGTAAAGTACAGTTGCAAAATTCTAAAATTTTTACTTGAATGTACTATTTTTAAATTTAAGTTCCACACAGCAGAAAAAAAATGTGCATGTATTGTAGAATCCATAGGATTAATGTAATTGTGTTATCATTCTTTCTTGATTCACTACTGAAAATGTTCTTATTCAAAACCTCTTTCCTACATACTTCTAGTAATAAAACTGGAAATTAAGTCTTGTATTTGTTGAGTCTTTGCTTTCCTTAAACACTGACTAGTGGGTTTTTGTTGATTTTTTTTTTTTTTGCCTGTCTTACAGAATCACATGCAAGTTTGAATAATTTAAAATCTTTTAATTAGGACTTGTTTTGGAATAATTCTTCCCTCCCCTTGGATTGTTTACATTAATGATATAACAGTTAACATTTAATGCAAATTTTCAATTAATTCTATTTTTAAGCTAGTGCATGTAATAGCTACCTTTTCTTCATTTATCTGAAATCTAAAAAACCCCAACAAATAGTACAATTTTGACATGTAACAAAATGCTGTCAGATGCACACCAAATAAATTTTACAACACCCCTTTCCCCCCACCCTCCAAGAAAACAGAATAAACTGAGTATAAAACAAAGAACAATCTAATCTAACTGTCCACGTTACCTGGAAATGCATGCCCTGTTAGAGAATCCAAATCTGAAATTAAAACAGTGAAAAAATAATCTTTAACACTGATTTAATATTAAAAAGCACAAAAAAATCAAAAACAAACCTGGCACCAAATATCACATCATCATCAATATAAAATTTTAATCATATATATAGAAAAGCAAAACCAGAAAACTTAATATTACATTATGAAAGTTTTCTTCTCCATAGTTTTGTAAAGATGTAAAATATTATCTAAAGATTAAAGCTTTGAACACTATGAGAAGTTAATTTATTTTACTGTTTATGACAGACATACCAAAATTATATAGGAATTTTACAATACTTTGCAAATGAACCTCTGATTTCAGAAACACATATCTTGAGTATAAACTTTTGTTCTACCTTTGTACATAAGAACAAGCTAGGAAAGTGCAGAATGCTTTTTGAAAGAATTTCTTTTTTGATCACAACAAATGAGAGACCTATATTTTTTTTATTCTACTGTCCACACTTTTTTTTTTTACTTTTTTTTCTCCCTTTTTCCCAGTCTATCTGTTTTAAAAAAGAGAAAAGCTGGAATTACTCCTGCTGACACCATAAAGCATAAATGAGGGCTTTGTTGGTGACTCCCGTCTGAAAAGACAGCAGGAAGGCACATCAGTGATGCTGGAAACATCAGAATGGGCCCTTCTAAATGTGCACTGAGACCAGAACTCAGAATTCCATCTTTGAAGTGCTTTGCACCTGTGGAAATTCCATGCTCTTAACAAAGATTTATTTGGTAGCTTTGAGGAGTTACACTATAGCCAGAAGGGTGGTGGAGGCTGACGGAGTGAAGTCAACACCACCGGGGATTGCCATTGCCCTGCCACAGCGAAAGGCTCGCTCTCAGACACACATGGCCAAGGAAACCCTGAGACAGCGCTCTGCCACATCGTGTCAGTGATGTGAACCCATTTGGAGAACAAGCCCTGTTGCCAGGAGCAGTCCCCCAGGTCCCAGTTAGCTCTCCAAGAAATGTGAGAGCTTCAGACTCTGCTCCCCCTCTTCGTATGACAAGTGGGATCACAGAGGAGTGCAGTGGCTACACTCTTGGAAAAACACAACAGACAGATTTTGGTTGATCAATCCACCCTACTATATGTTTATAGATGAACTTTCTTGTCATTTTTAGGAATTGATTGAATTTACTAGCAGTGCCTGGAAAAAATCTTTTAGTACTGTTTATAAACTACTTCGTCTTAAAAAAAAAAAAAAGTTGTTTTCTTATTGCAACAGTCAACAGATACAAGATTCTAAGTTAATGGTTTAGGCTACAGAAATTCTGAAATGCAACTTTTGTAATGTAACTAATTCTAAAAGTCATTAGAATTATCTCCTGGAACTACAGAAGGAACTCTTTAGACAGGAGGAAAATTGTGCTTGGCTATAATAACTTTTAACAGTTTAACTGAGGCATTTCCTGAAGACTGAACATGCTTAGTTTTGTAAGTGAAGACAGGAGAAAAACAATGTAAAATGTGATAAATGCACTAGAGAGAATTGCTATCTGAAATCCAAATTGCTGAACACAATGAATTAACTAACAATTCCAGTATGTAGTGTCTCAAGCTTTATCATAAACTACAGAAGAAAAAAAGCATCCTCAGGATTTCTTCTTTGAGTCTGAGAAAGAGAAGAATGTTGTTGCCCCCTAGGAGTCCATAAAAACCACACCAAAACCAGATTATGCATAGATGGAGCATCTATCTAGGCAGTGACTGCTTCCTGAAAGCACAGAGACAGCACACAGCTACCTTTCAAATCAGAATCACCCAAAAAATATCTAATACTGAATTGTCCAAAAGCTGTCATTGTACACATCCTGTGGCACATCCTGGCACAGCAATAAGGCATTTGAAAACATCTGTTCTATATCATTAATAAAAATATCCTGATGCAAAACCTGAGACAGAAAGGGAAAAAAAAAAAAACCAAAACCAAAACCAAAACAAAAAAAAAAAAAAAAAAAAAACAAAAACAAAAAAAAACCAAAAAAAAAACAAACCAAAAGAGGAAAAAATTCTCTTCTTCCTATAGCAGTGAGAAAAATATCTACTCAGAAGCTGGGATTTTAAAAAATAAAAATAAACAAAAAATCAACTAACCAACCAACCAACAAACCCAAACTAAAACAAAAACCTCAAACTGAAACAAAAAAACTGCAACCAAACCAGAAAAGTGTGACTTCTATCTGAAAAGTTCATGTACATATTGTAGCTTGCAGGAGAAATCATTCTTAAAAATGCTACTCTGAAAGAAATGCAGATAAGTTAATGCAAATTATTTAGGTTCTTGTCCCAGCATAAAACAACACTACTGTGTAATACTTTGTGTTAAGCTGATGATATAAATCGTGAATGTGTTTATTTTCTTACAGGTCAGCCTACACTAACTGAAAACAAAGTAGTTTGTCACCCAAGTGTGTGTCCTGTGTGAACTGTTAAAGAAAATCAGACCTACTTTACTAGCTGAAACCAGAAGATTTTATGGTATATTGAACCCACAAATCATGATCCACATGCCCCAATTCCATCATTGCATTTCACAAAGAATGATATCAGCTGACACTGCATAGGCAGGCAAGGTAAAGTTTCCCATATAAAGATAAATACCATGTGCAACATTTCCCTGCTGGAGTTCAATACATGAAATTACTGCAGTTATAATGGAATGAAACCTTTGCTGAAACAACTGGAATATTTAGTCTCTACCATAAGATTTCTTCTACTCTTCTATGGACTCAAAGGGCAGCAGAAAAATCATCATTTCCTGTTATTGTTGAGAGCATTTTTCAGTTTCCTTGTCTGATTTTCAATTAAATAAGGCTGAATGGGTGGAATCCAATTTTCCTCCATTCCATTTATTTAGTGAATTGTCCAGATTTGTTGCTATTCACTTTTATTTTCATACACATGGCTTCCTAACCAGCAGGAATCTGAGATGAAAGTGGAGTACACAAAAGTGACACACACTTTCATCCCCTTTTAAAGGCAACATAGATAACATGTCAATATTAGCAGTTATCAAGGAATTACACTCATGAAATCCAGACCTAATTCATACTATAAGTCATTTATTTAGGTAATAAAACTGGTGATTTGACTTTGAGTTATAATGCAAAGCATGATTTTTTAACAAGGGAATGAGTGTGCACTTTTTAGCAAGCAGTATCTCTGGTACACCACATTTTATTAGCTCAGTGAAAAACAGATATTTGAGATAGTACAAGATTTTCATGCCAATAAACTAATTGTCTCTTCCTAGAGTTGATTAGCAGAGATGTAGTTCTCTCCCAAGCCCATTCTTCATATTGTACAAACAGTGTTCACTGCACAGTGCAGTGCTCGGCTTTTGATTTCCCCTCTCATGGTACTTCTCTTGCTGTGCTTATGGAGAAATATCAAAGCACTGTATGGCTGCCACTGACATGCACTGGCAGAATGCCAACACAAAATGAGTGGAAGGGATGACTTTTACAGAGCACAGGAAAACACATCTAAGGTGCAGAGCACATTAAATTCATTTAACATTAAAGGTTCTCCATGGCATTGGCAGCAAGATAATGTAATACCAAACTATCCCTGGGAGCTGATACCTGCTTAGAAATGTTAGAAGAAGCTAATGAATGCTAAATCATGCTCTCTTGAAAAGGCAAGATTTTACCCTGCTTCTAAGTGTTTTAACAGCTATAGTCAGCAAGAAATAAGTGTAGCTTTGCTAAATCTTCAGTTAGACTCAATCTTATTATAAGCCCCTAACTGGGCAGCAGAACTCAGGAACCCTTGCAGATATGCACAACACCTGTACCATGAATTCTACAAAGCTCAAGTCTTCTTTAAACAAGATGTGTTGAGTGAAGTCCAGCTGATCATAATATTTGCAGTACAAAGGGCTGGTTGCAAAGAAGACAATGAAGAGTGATATAGAGGGGCTGTGGCTAAAGAGGAAAGATGATTTGCATTTACTGTAAGTTACAGATGTAGTTTTGACAATCAGGTCAGTGAAAACTATTGGCATGTAACTCAGGAATGGATTGGGATTGTGAGTTTTGCTGCACCAAGATTTGGGAGCTAATTTGCATTAGCCTCTAAAGCGGGAGAGTTTCCTTCAGCTCCAGAAATTATGTAAATTATTCATTGAAAAAAAAAGCTTTTTTAGTAGAAGCAACTCTCGCACAGTTCTGTTGCCTCAACTTGGGTCGCCTCTATTTATTACCTGTCACTATGATCCTAACCTACTGCAATAAATCTGCTTTCAAAATCTCTTATTTTCCTTTCCTATTAATATAGGTATTTGCATTCATTGGCCACCAAATCTTTAAACAGCACAATTAAAATTTTAATGGAAATGTAAACCTTTTTTTGTGAGAATTTCCCTGACAAGAAAAACAGCAACAACAAAAAAAAAAAGAGTTAGCATAAAGGTTGCACTCAAGAATTCAGAACAATGCAATCATCAGTCACCATCTTACAAACCTACTGCTCACTTATGCTGGCATTTGGAATTAATTTTTATTTTTGGAGATAATTAAAAAAAATCCAGCTGAACAGTTAGTTGTGAAGAATTATCAATATGACATTTGAAAACCTATTTATTGCTATGATTCCATTTGATAGTATAAATTTTTTTATTAAAAATTACATCATATTGAGACAGGTACATTACATTTATGCTAATCAGGGTTTCATTTAACTGCATTCTTTCCTGTGATACCATTAAGAGTAAGATTCAAACTTACTTTTCTTCAGTAGAGGTGTTTTGTTGTGAGATATGTGTCTGAGCTTCCATTAGGTCCAATGAAGAAGTAGTTGAAATGGAGTCAATTAATTGCATTGAAAAGTAGAAATTAAACTTGTACAGAGGAATAGTTAGAACAGCTCTTTCCACTGACAAGATCTCTAATGATTACAGTGTGAGTTTAGCCAGCTATATATCTACATAACCTGTAGTGTAGGCACCTGGAGATGAATCTCACCACCAGAATCTTTCAAGAAAATAATCTACATATATAGGTGGGGATCTGAGAATAAAATGTGAATGATTTAGACATGGAAAAATTGCTGGTTTACAACAGGCAAATTTGATGGCTTCTGATGTTTAAAATGGTTCACACACAGCTCACCTTGTACTTGCACATTCCCAGTTATCCACAGTGCATGACTGGGAGGCCAGCACAAGCTGTATGCACAGAAGCACAGGATGATAACAGCACAGGGGTGCTCCCAGGTGGTTGCCCAGGAAGTCCCTGAAAGGGTCCTTCACCTCATGACATGTACCCTGCAGCCTGGCCACGTGTGGCAGCAGCACCTACCCTGGCCAACTAAACTGGATCATGATTTGCTTCTCTTCTTCCAAAACATGTTTCCCTCATTCCTTTACTCTGCCTCACTTAAAAAAAAAAAAAAAAAAAACTGAAGAAAAACAACCACTAACAAAAAATAAAAACTCCAGAAACAGTTTCTTCACATTTTGAAAGCCATCATTAATCCGTTTTCTTCTGGTGCTGATCTCAAGCAATTGGTCTGCTTCATGCTTCATAGTATAATCATGGCCTCAGGACTGGTTTATCCAAATTCAATGCAGGATTTTAAAGAGCTTCTTAAAATATGTTGTAGAACCTACAGCTGCATACAGACATCTCACAATCAGATCATTAATGTTTTCCAAAGTAACTCTCCTCAGGAAACTAAAAGTACATTGTGGATGAAATCCCAGCCCTGGTTTCCTGCAGTGATGGATACTGTACTGACAGCAGCAGCAGCACCCACCCTGCTTGAGTGCAGAGACTTTACTGAGGGAGCCTTCCCCAGTTCTTTGAGAGCAGTCATGGAGAACACCTATCATCTGAGGTGGGTTTATTGTAATTTGGACCCTGTGGAGTTCATCACAGCTTTATTGTCTCATATTGAGCCAGGATTTCCCAGTGGACTACCACAGGCATGCCATCCTCACCACATGTAATCATCCAAAGATTTTCAGGAAGGCACACAGTATCATCTACAGGTACACTGTTATGAAGATATGTGCATTTTTGTAAAACAAGCATACAGTGAAAAGGTTTTTCAAAAAGGTCAGCACAAACATTATTCATTCCTTCCCAGTGGCTTCCACTTGTGTATCTGTCTTAGCCATGGAAAAGGTGAGAACACCTATTTTACCTAATGCACTTTAGTGTCTTAGCATAGTCACAAACCCTTTTAGGATCAAAAGCACTTTTAAAATTGTTTATGCCTGACCACTTAATAATCAACACCTTAAAAACATAGAATCATTTCAGTTGAAAAAGACCCTGTATACCATCCAGTTCAACCATTAATCCAGCACTGCTAAGTACACCACTAAAGCATGTCCCTAGATGCCACACACCTAAGATCTACACATCTTTTACCAGGGATGGTGATTCCACCACTTTCCGGGGCAGCATGTCCAAATGCTTGACATCTCTTCTGGTGAAGGAAGTTTTCCTAATATCCAATAAAAACCTGTTTGCTCATGCCCTATCACTTGTTCCTCAGAAGAGGAGACCAGCTTCCCCTTACTACCAGCTCCTTTCAGGCCCTTGTAGAGAATAACAAGGCTCTGTCTGAGTCTCTGTTTCCCCAGGGTAAAAAACCCCAGCTCCCTCAGCTGGTCCTTGTCAGACTTGTGCTCCAGGCCCTTCGCCAGCTCCATTGCCCTTCTCTGGACATTCTGCAGCCCCTCAATATCTTTCTTCTAGTGATAAACCCAGAACGGGACACAGGACTGAAGATGTGGCCACACCAGTGCTGAGTACAGTGCCTTGATCCTGCTGGCCACGCTCCTGCTGATTCAGGCCGGGATGCCATGGCTGCCTTGGCCAGCTGGTCTCACTGCTGGCTCATGTTCAGCTGTTGTCATCCAGCATCCCCAGCTCCTTTTCCCCTGGGCACCCTTCCAGCCACTCTGCCCCCAGCCTGTAGCACTGCAGGGTGTTGTTGTGGCCCAAGGGCAGGACTTGGAAGTTGGTCTTGTTGAATCTCACACGATGGGCCTCAGACTACACATCCAGCCTGTGCACATCCCTCTGCAAAGCCTTCCTACCCTCCAGCAAATCAACCCTCCCACCCAGCTTGGTGTGATCTGTAAACTTTGTGAGGGTGTGTGTACTCGATCTCCTCGCACAAGTCACTGATAAAGGTACTAAACAGAACTGGTCCCAGTACTGAGCCCTGAGGAACACCACTCAGGACCAGCTGCCAGTTGGATGTTATTCCATTCACCACAACTCTTTAGGCTGGCTATCCAGACAGATTTTTACCCAGTGAACAGTGCATAGTCCAAGTCACAGGCTCCATTTTCTGCAAGAGAATGCTGTGGGAATGGTGTCAAAGGCTTTTTATTTGTCCAGGTAGACAATAGCTATGAAGGAGATCAAGTTGGTCAAGAAGGACCTGCCTTTCATAAACTTATGCTGGCTTGGCCCTGGTTGTCCTAGCCTCACATTTGCTACTTTCCAGTCCACCTGAGACCTCTCTTCTTAGCCAAGGCTGCTGAGTGGCTTGGTGAGCACTTCCAACAGCTCCCTCAGTACCCTTGGGTGAATCCCATGCAGCCCAATGGACTTGAGAGTGTGTAAGTCATGTAGCAGCTCACCAACCACTTCCCCTTGGATCATAGGGATTGAATTCCATTCTCTGTACCTGTGTTCCAGCTCCAGAGCCTGGAATCTGGAGAACAATTGGTCTTACTGTTCAAGACTGAGGTAAAGAAGGCATGAAGTACCTCAACCTTTTCCTCATCCTTTGTCACAGCATTCCATAAGGGATGGAGATTCTCCTTAACACCCTTTTTGTTTCTGATGTATTTATAGAAACATTTTTATTGCCTTTTACATCAGTAGTCAGACTAACTTCCAGTTGGGCTTTGGCCCTTCTCATTTCCTCCCTTCTTAACCTCATGACATCCTTATAGTATTCTTGAGTTTTCCTGCCCCTTCTTCCAAAGGTCATAAATTTTCCAGTTTTTCCTGAGTTCCAGAAAAGGTTCTCTGTTCATTCGGGGCAGTCTTCTTCCCCATCAGCCCATCCTTCAACACATGGAGGCAGCCTGACACCTAAAACTTTCTAGGTAGCTGCATTTCTAACTCATTTTTTAAAGGACACTTCTAAATTTATTCCAGTCTAGCCAGAACTATAGCCTGGCCATATCTAGGATCTGTGGAGCTGTGATTAGTAAAGTACTGTTCTTGAACTAATAACCTAAAGCACTCGCTTTGGGCCAGAGCTGATTTCTGTTCTCAAACAGCAAGTGTAACTCTTTCCTATTTTTCTGAAAAATACCACAGAGAAAAAACACAGTTCGCAAATTCAGGCGATGGCTAGCAGAGGCAGCCATAGGCTATTTATACTCACTCAAAATCTAAAAATCATTATTTGTACATGGAATTTCCATATTCCATCCAGCAAATAGATGGTACAAATTTGAGAGTCTTCTTGTATCTGAACTATACATTCAATCACATTATCTTTCTGTATGAAGTGTTAAAACTTCAATTTATCAGACATTGTCATGAAGCATTTGTGTTCCATCACTCAAGAAGTAAAGACATAATACACATCATGATATGGTGATATCACGACTCTCAGAAATATCAAGCTATCAAATTTTAAGACCAGAAAACTATAAAAATTAAAAATATGATAAATAAAATTCAAATGGTATATGTTATATTAAGATATTTGTGAAACAGTCTGATGAAACTCTGAAGGTAGGCTCTGGGCAGATGAGGAGTCTCAAACAGAGATTCCATAACATCACACAAAAAAAAGAAAAAAGATAAAAAAACCCCTGTTCTCTGAAAAGTGAACTTCAAGATAATATATCTGCTCAGTTTTACTGCCATTGCTTTCTAAATCTGCTTTCTTCATGAGAAAGGCAAGAAATCCTGTGAAATTCAACTGTTTCACTTTATGCCATTAGTCATGTCAAATACTATGACACATCTTTCAGAATCTGCTTCTTCATGTCAAATTCCTTCAGTTTATCTCATTCTTTCACTTATGGAAATGCATCTTCTTCCCCACTTTCCCTGATTTTTAGTGACTTTGTTTTTTCCTTGAAAATTATGGAAATATAAGCTGTTGAATCAGAACGCTTTTCTAAACATGAGATTATTTTCTCTCATTTTCAATACAGCATCAGCCTCTCTTCCTCCAAATCATGTGAGATTGCTTTCACATTTATGTTCAGCCTGATCTGGTCTTTCATATATCATTCATTAGGTTCTGCTAACCAAGAGACAGTACTTTTTCATATTTGTTCTCTTGTCCTTTTTTTCCTTTTATCAGATAAAACAAAGCAATCTTTCAAGCCTTTGATGCCCTGCCTGGTTTCAAAAAGACTAAATAACTATGTTTATACATTGACATATAAAATACCAAGTTGAGCTTTATATGACAAAGCTGATTCAGTGGTTTACTAAATATTAGGACAATTCCAGTTATACTAAACCAGCTGAATATTCCAAGGACTGTAGCTATGCAAAAGCTAAGGAGGAAGGGGAAAAATACCAACCAAAAAGAAGCAGCATCTACTTAAGAGATGTGGCTTGGTCCAAACCAGCAACTGTATGCCACAGAGCCACTGCTCATACCCCTTGCCCTGGTGGGTGGAGAATCAAAAGGTAGAACCTGTAGACTGAGATAAGATCAATTCAATGACTGAAATAAAGGAAGGGAGAGGAATAAAATCCCAGAAAGAAAAGTGATGCAATATGCAGTTGCACCTGCTGACCAATGCAGTGATTGGTCCTGCTCATCTCCTGAGAATGACATTGTGTGGTCTGGAATATCCCTTTGGCCAGCTTGGGTCACCTACCCTGGCCATGCTCCCTCCCAGCTTTTTTGTGTACTTGTTCACTGACAGAACCTGGGAAACTGAAAACCTCTTGATTTAGGTAAAAACTAAAAATCAGAGTGTTATCAATATAATTCTCAAACTAAATCCAAAACACAGCACTGTACCAACTAATAAGAAGAAAATAAACTCTATCCTGGTTGAAACCAGGGTAGACCTTTATTCCATATAGTTTATACCATGACCATGTCCTGCACTTTCCAGTACATCCCAGTAAACCACCATCACTCTTCCTGTGTTATATATATATATATATATATATATATATATATATATTTATATTTATATTTATATTTATATATATTTATATATACTGTATATATATATAATATATATGTTATATAATATATATATATATATACACACACACACATTTCACTTAGTTTATGGACCATCCTTAAAAAGTCAATTGAGTTAATTTAGTCCATGCCTTTGGACTTCATCTGTTGTAAAGTTTTTCATCAGGGTAGGAAAAGTAGAGCATAGTGTTGAATTGTTGCATGCTGGATCCAGCCAGTTGTCCCTCTTTGCCTGTTTGGAGGCAGGGCTCCTCTACTACTGGTAGTAGGATTCTCCACATTTTCTTAAAATGTATCAGAATCTGTTTCCATTGGATCAGGAACATAAAGCTCTAGTAGTTACCAGTGCACAGTGTAGCCCTAATGCCATCAGACTAAAGGCAGAACCCATTTATATTTCTGGAGTGACAGGAGCTAACTGCCTTGGAGGCTGAAATAAGCCTGCCAGGATCAAGTGGCAAAAGCAGCCTCGTGCCTGGCCCACAAATGCTGTGCATCCATGGTGAGGTGTGGTCCGTGCCTCGTTCACCAACAATGAACAAACTCTGAAAGGTAACTTAGGAAAGTTGTCCATGTTTTCAGTGATAAACACCAGAGTTCCATCAGAAATGCCTGCAAGACACCCTTTAATTTCATAGAAGTAAGAATTGCATTGAATTCAGAAGGAAATTCAGACCGGGGAACAGGAGAAGGGATTTTACGGGGGAAAGTTTGTGATAATGTAATTAAACTCTCTATGCACAAGGGAATGAAGTAAAAGCTGAATTGGCTCTTGCCCACAGGCATTTCCAGATTTGATTGCTTCACTTGGTTGGTTTAGCATTCTTTCAACACAGTTTTGTGCTTTCAACATTGTTCATGTGGGATATAACCAGAGAAGAAAAGTTAAGTCATGTTATAACTCACTGGAGTCAGTGGAATTATTCCAGTACAGAATACCGTTCACCATCAAAAGTATTTGATTTTTTTAGATTTTAAATATACAACTATTAGATGAGATAACAACTATTTATTGATAACCTCCATGCTAGGTATGATTCTTCTGAAGGTTATTGTAAAATACATGAATGTACACTTAAAACAGAGTGAACAAGTCAATTACCATCTCTAAATCCAGGATACATATCTGAGCTACAAGTTAATTTTGGACTCTGGCATGCAAATAGGCAAGCAGCCAAATTATTCTTGGTGTCTTTCACTTTGACCAACTTTGACTTTGAAAAACTTTTCTAAAGAATCTGCTTTGTTTTCTGGAAAAGACTCAGTTTTGAAAAATCAGCATTTTCAAATGGAAGAAAAAAATTATCAGAAAATTTTTAAAATAACTGTATTTGAAACCAAGTCTAGTCTGCGTGTATAATTTCTCAGTGACAAAGACCTCCTTTCAAATCTTAGTATTTCAACATATTATATATTCTGGAGTTTACTGTAACAAAATTGTAACAATAGGAAGGTTGCATTAATTTACTTTTTTTTTTTTTTAACCAGCTTTGATACAGAATTAGATCTGCCTCCAAAATTAACTGGTTGAACCTTCAAAATCTCTAGGTCCACAACCTCACAACTCTGGAGATCACCCACAAAAAAAATAAAATAAAATAAAATAAAATAAAATAAATAATGCAACTTAGAAAACTCAAAATCCCCTCCAGTAATGCATGATTCTAATTGCAATCTTTATTTGCCTCTGTAGCATTGCTTGGTCAGCTTATTTTATGGCATGCCTGTCAGGAAATTTGGTTATGATATTTAAAAAAACCCCAAGCAACCAACCAAACAAAAAAAACCCAAAGAAAAGTAGTCCAAACAACTTTGAATTCTTGTTTTGTTGTTCTACTTAGCATTTATCCCGAGAGAACTGAATATGGTGAGAGGATGTTTTATAAAATAATAAGATACATAATTTTTAATATTGTTGCTTAAAAAGTAAGATGTAATTGTTTTCAGGCACTTATTATCAACGAGAAAAGGGAGCTGTTTTCTGTGTCCTACAAATCTTGCAGTGATTTAGTTGTTAGAAGAACTATTTCACTGACATAAAGTGGAGAGGATAATATCTCTCATATTTCTTAGTTTAATTGTCTTACTGCAACCGAATGTGACACACAGACAGTGTAAGAAAGTCTAATTATGAGAGAAAACTGAAGTCAGCAGCCTCAGGCAAGACAGTTTCTCAGAAGTGAATTTATAATCTCAGTAAAGATACCATCAAACTTAAATTAATTTGGTTTTTTTACCTTTTTCTTTTATTTCTGAGACAGCACTACAAAACATGTTATTAAATTCCATCTGTATTCTTAGCAAAAATTTATAGCTTTTTAATTCCTGAACAGATTTTAAACAAATCCAAGCAGCGTTTCACCCAAATTTATTGAGAAGTTTCTGAATGTGATTGAAGGTGTGCCTATCAAATCCACCCTACGTTTCTTCAGTAGGTTCAGCTCTGTACTAAAACAAACAAACAGAATAGGTTCTAAGCAATTAAAGCAGCAAAAGTGAAGTATTTTTTGCTCCTGTCCCTAGAGGTCCCAAAGACATGAACTGTCTGCCCTCACATTTCATGTTGCCATTCTACTGCTCCTCCTCCTTGTGAGATCTTCGCCTCTTCATCTTCTTCTCACACATTATATACACCAAATATACGTATTTTCTCATCAAAGAGATGTTGGACATTGACAACTCATCATCTATTCCAGCCTTTGCTCTGGCAGCTGTCCTGGGGGAGCAGCAGGATGTCGCAGCAACGTGAGTGGCAGGAGAGTTAAACCAGCGGAGCAAGGGCTCCTGATGGCCAGCGCTTGTGCTGCACCAGAAATTCATTCCAAGTCCTGAGTGAGCTCTCTTCTGCCCCTAGACTCAACTGCAGGTTATGCATGTGCCCTAATTACCTTCATCACAAGGTTTCCTAATTTTTAACAGTGTCCTTCAGTATTGCACATGCACCTTTGGATGGAAGAGACTCCATTGTCTTGTTGTTATTTTTTTGTTGAAGGAGACTTACACCACTCTTCTGCCTAAGGACCAGCTGAATGAGTTTGAGTTCCCAGATAAATCTCGGATTCTAACTTACAAGGACCAGGCATCAGCAATGAAAGCACCACTGCTGCTGATTATATACAGAGGTCAAGTATATAAATGGGTCTTTGCATCTGGGTTGATGCAAATTCTACATCTGATGTGCTGTCTCCTCAGAGGAGAGAAAAAATAATCAGGCATCACAAAACAGAGAGTCCTCAGCCCTTCTGATTACATGCCAAGGGATTAAATTCATTTAACTAATTATTTTATTACAGTTTTCTTTAGACACAAGATATGAAAAATTCATATCAAAAACTTGAAAATATAGAGTTGTGCAAATCTGTTCTGCCATACTTTATCTCTGACCCATGAAAATAGACAATAAAAAAAAAGAAAAAACAGGGGAGAATACTATGCTTCATGTTTGCTTTAAATTTTCTCTCTAATAAACTTATTCCATGTTGGTCAAAAGTAAAACCGTATGACCAGTAATGCAAAATCCCTCAAAAAGCTGATATCATGTCAATCTCCATTGCTATAATTAATATATATTATATCAATTTCTAACTGTGAAGACAGTTTTCACAATGATACCTGGTAATTTGATGCATAAAATTTAAAATAGGTAATGGAATTAAAAATAGGTTTAAAAAATAAAATTTAAATTTTGCATTACATTCACCAATCCCATATTGAAAGAGTTCTCAGTCTCAAGTAAAAAAGAAATAATTTTTAGAACAAAGACTTAGCAAAAATTGGCCTTTCTATATTTTAGCTACACATTATTCTCTTTTGCAAGACAATGCACAAAGGCAACAATTAGAGATGCAGAGAAGCCAAAGAAAGGAGTTCAGAAGCACTGGCCTATTCCCAGCTCTACTACTGCTCTGCCAAGCTAGTTCAGGAAATTTCCTTAATAACCATGTCTGCATGCAGCCTATGAAAAATTAGCTATTTAGTATATGCTGTTTGTTTAGTCTCCTTCTATAACCAACAGAGAAAAACACATTTCCAGGGGGTGATTTATGATACCTGAAGACAGGTATGAAAACAGACTAATCCTAGTGCACAACTCTGGAAAACCTGTGGAACAAGTACTTATAGCATATTTATAAGTAGATGGAGGACAAAAAGACAGTTGTTTGTTACAGACCATTTTTCATTTTAGTTCAAGGCTTTTTTAATGATTTTCTATATTTGGCTTTGCACTGAGTGTGTTTATTGTGGCCTATCTGAGCAGAGCCCAGGGTACCTAGAGACAGGTACCTGAAGCAACAGGCTCCCATATTTCTGGTATGACAGAAAAATGCTGCTCTTTGTACTTGTGGCTTGTAGGACAAGTAGGAATATTTATTTCATGAATTCTATTAAATTATCTCGATCTTGTGGAGAATGGACAAGGCATTGAAAGACTACGAAGAGAAAACAGAGCCTAAACATTTAAAGGGAAGGGGTAGGGAACAGGGACTGACCAGTAAAAAGCTGTAGAAATTACAAATTCTGAGGAAAGGAAAAAATTTCAAACAAATGACAATATGTAAGCACTTGGAAGAACACAAGGAAAGGAGTAGCAGGCCACATTTTGTCTGCCTAGAATAGAATTATTTATTTTAGTATTAGAGTAGAAAATCTTATATATGAGAATGAGCCTTATGTGTCCCTTAATTGACTTTCTTATGTCTTTTGACACTGTCCCACATGACAAAGGCAGCAATGTCACAGACAATGGGAAGAACACATTCTAGATGAAATTATTTTTAATTGAATTTATGGAAAATCAAAAACTTGTATCCTACCCAGTCATTCACAGTTGAAGTTGCAGAATCATCAGGGCCAGCAGAGAGTTTCAAGATCACCCAGTTCAACTGTCAATCCAGCACCACCATTATCACCCCTAGACCATATCCCTAAGTGCCGCATCCAGACACCTCTTGAACCTTCCAGAGACAGTAACTTCACCACCTCCCTAGGCAACGTATTCCAATGTCTGACCACTTTCTGTGAATTTTTTTCTAATATTACCTCTGAACCTCCCCTGGTTTAAGTGAAGGTCATTTCCTTATGTTATGTTAAATGGGGTGTTGCCACTTAATACTGATGAATAATGGTAATTTGGGGTTTTTTTGTTCAGATGGGATTGCCTGACTGACTGGATGTGTCACTGGGACAGCATGAGGGCAGGCTTACAATGATCTTGTAAAACTAAACAATTTTCTTAAAGAAAAAATAAAATAGGATTGGATTTAGCAAGGGCAAGTACAAGCTATTGAACTCAGCAGGGAAAAATTAATTGTAAGATACCAGCTGGAGGACAAATTGTCATGTGTTTGTTCTACACAAAAATGTGTCCACTCTTATAGTTTAGCACCCTTTAGATAGACAATATCATACTACTTGTGGAAAGAAATAAGGATCATATTGGGACATATAAGCAAGGGTAGAAACTGCAAGACATGGAAAGTTATTCTCTTTTCACATGCAATACAGGTTAGGACCTCAGCTGTCTGCAGATTTGACAGGAGATAGTGTACAGAGGAGACATTGATCAGAACTCTGGGATACATGACCTGTGAGAAGACTGAAAGAGTATTTGCTTTAAAGGCTAAAAGATATAGAACCAACAGGGTACAATATTTGTCTTCAAATGTGGGAAAAGTTGTTGCCAAAAGGAAGGAATAATATATTTCTATTTTCATATGCAGAAAAAAAAAAATAAGGAGCTTATTCTGAAACAGAGAAGACTTGTGTAAAATATTAGGTGAAATTTCTAACAGCAAGGACAGCAAAGCAGAGGGGCATAATTGATGGTGATAATTATGGTCTTTCCACTATTGGAAACACTGAAAAACCAGTTAGATCAGACATCTGTTCAGCATCACCAATCCTGCAAGGGCAGGAGATAGACTGGCTGTTCTGTACAGTTCTTTCTTGGCCTATTTTTCTGAAAGCTTATGTTCTGTTTATTACAGGGATCTACTGGTAATGTTATGAATTAATATTGAATCAGTTTTTGTCAGTCAATAATGAATAGATCTATACATTTTCTATTCTGTCAACATCAGAAACATCTTAATGCAATACAAATAGCTTAAAAACAAAAGTTCAAAATATTCCTTAATGCTCTCATGAAGGAATATTTCATGATACTTAATGGAATACATCTTCACACAGCTCCTGTGACAATTCAGGTTGGACCAAAGTGAAAGAAATAAGCGGGAATGGAAAATTGAATATTACAATTTAGAGCAGTAAAGAATTATGGCAAGCACGATGACAAATAATAAAACCTAAATTAAGTACTCACATAGTTAAAAAAAACAAAACAAAACAAAACCATAAAATCTTCTTTTACAGACTGTTGTGTGTTGTTTCATGAATCTCCCCATTAAAGTCAAACAATTGAGACTGAAAGCAGTGCTGGACAGAAAGCTTACTACCACCACAAAAGCAATGGACAAATAAAAGTCTCCACATAGATGCTGTTTAGCAGCATTTTTTTAAATAAGTTTATACCTTTCTATACAATAGAAATCAATCTATCTCTTGCTTATACACAGTATGTAGAAATAAAGCCCTGATTTTCTCTTTCATTGATATTAAGTGATAAGCATCTACTAACATAATAATTGTGTTTCTAAACACATCATTGCTGTTCTTTTTATTCTGGAATTTTCACTCTTCTCAAGTAATGTAACTGCCCTATCAGAAATCTCTACTCTGAGTGAAGCTTGGAAATGCTACTGGTAATAGCCTTCACAGGGGTCAACAGAAAAGCTGTCGTTTAGTCCCTTGTTTGGTGTACCAGAAACAAAGGAAGTGCAAAGATCAGGAGTACAAATGTTGTAATAAAATCTTAGACACAATATGAGGGGTTTTTTCTTCTCTGCATGGGAGTTCAACCTGGGTATTATTCTTATGGAACCCTTAATCTGAAATAGTTAAAATCCCAAACAAAAGTGTAAAGGATGGTAGCAGAACTGTTGGGAGAGGGGAGGATTTTAAGAAATCAGGAGAATATAATTTCCCCTTCCCCCAGAATTCTGGTGCAGCCAAGGGTGAGAATATCCCCCAGTACTGAATTCAGGGATGCAAACCCACAGAAAATACTAGCTTAACACTCAATTATCTTTATTTTTTTAAATTCATATGAGTAGTACAAAACTAAAGAGAATGAAGGACATACTTCTGAAGACTGCTTTCTGTAAATGCAACAATTCTACTTCCCTTCTTATCTCAGTTAATACCACTGAGCTAAGAATTCAAACGCTGCTCATAAAGTGTATATTTCCAGTAAGCCATATTTTACCAGCTGCTATGAAAGCATATGAAAATTTTGATGATACTTCTGGCTGGAAAGGACTTTGAAGCTGCCTCTAGCAACAATAGAAACTGTGTGAACAGCTCATACAAAACCTGTGCTCAAGTGTGTAAAAAGTACAGTAATTCCTTTTTTTGTAGCTAAACCAGAACAACATTAGTAAGACACAGTAACTGTGAGGTTGTGAGGCTTTAGCTTTGCTTTGGAGCCTTGCATAAGGCTGGCAGGAGCAGTAAGTAAATACATTTGATTTATCACTCTTGGCCATAATGGATGAAACATTGAGTGCACAGCAATTTGTGGGAGTGCAAATCATGACATAGAAATTTTCAAAGTTAAAAATCAAATCACTTGGGTAGAGATCATTGTGGTAATCAGTTTCACTTCAGCTTTCAGCCCACAGATTAAGAACTGCAGGAGAATGACACTGGAGGGAATGGTACTACTACGACAAGAATAAGGATTCATGTACTGTTCAAACTGGTCCCCAGAGAAAACCAAATACTGAATGGCTCTCTAATTTACATCTAATGAATCACTGCTCTGAAAGTAAGCACCATTGTGTCAACAGGGAGGAAAACTCCTTCTGTCTTCAGTGACACAGGTTGCTCTCTTTTGCCTATATAAGGCAATAAAAAACTTTGAAAACCTAAATTTGATTCAGAAGTTGGCAATATTATAATATACTCTAATAAGACAACCTAGAAATGTCAGTGTATGGATTGCAGAAAAAGCAGCATAGTATGATTTCAAATTCCAGCATCTGGTTTCCAACTGTCCTCTGAACTTTCTTTAAAAAATAATTTGCTCAGCAGTGGCAGAAAATATATATTTTATTTGTGCTACATTCTTTCAATAGTCTGTGGTTGGACTGTCCAGAAAACCCTTGTTTGCCTTCTCTTAGTGGCTGCACCTTCCACTGGGTGAAGTGTGTGAAGGAAGGTCAGAGGAGGGCGGGAATGTGTTCCATGAGAGAGAGGTCTCCAGCATGGAGCCACAAGGGGAGGGACAGGTTGGGGGAGAGCAGCAAACAGAGCCAGTGGCACGGGTCAGCCTGCCTTTGCTGCTGCTAAAGAAGGTATTGAAGGCAACTTGCAGGAGCCAACAGAGAGCTTCCTGGGCTGGGACAAAGATGGGAAGAAAGAATCCCTATAAAATAAGATTCTTACATAGATAACAAAAAATATGTGGTAACAACTGCAGCAGTATAAGTATTCAAATGCTGTGTTCGAGGCCAGGTTTGTAGCCAACACAAATTGTCAGAGACTTTGGAAGTCATTAGAGCTCTTCTGGCAACTGGGTCCTAAGCACTTATACAAAAACTGTTCATATATAAGAACACTTCAAACTCTCAAAAACTTATAGAAGGGAAATGATACTTCAGAAGTTTTGATATAAGAATTTCAAATCCATTGAAAAACACTTTTCCATATCACACAGTTACAAACTTCTTACATAACAAGAACTTCAAAGTGCTCGCACATGCAATAACTGCAGAATTGAGAAAGACCAGCCTGAGGACCAAACATTTGAATCCTCTAGTACCAAGAAGGGGATGTTAGGAAAAGCAGAAGCAAAGTGTGGATTTCCTTCTACTGCAACCAAAATAAGTATGGTGAAAGCTGGGGCAACCAAAAGAAAGGAAAGCCTTTGAAATCAAAAATGTCAATGTCAGCAGAGCTCAAAGAAGGCAGAAATGGAGGCTAAGCTAGATAAAGATTTCAAATGCATACAAGGCCCAGCACTGAATGATCAATAAGAGATAACAGAACTAGCCATACTTCTTGTAGAATAAATCAGCCTAAGGCAGGAAGGTTCATCTGATGACATGAAGCTCCTCACAACCAGTTTCAGGGTTTACTGCTGATATTAATTTTAATTTGGCACCTAAGTAACTTTACTCTTCTTTCCCCCTGGCTAAAATCTGAATTTGAACAGTTGGGTATATCTGAAGACCACAGAAAAATGACTGAGTTAAAACAGATATTTATTGTAATTAAACTTGATTTTATTTGTACTACCCTTTATCAAAACTCACAGTAAAAATATAAATATTTTTAATGGAATTATTACTTTTAGCCTCTTAGTAAAAGTAAAAATACTGTTTTATTAATTTTTAGCCTCTTCCTGGTACCAATAATTACAAAAGGGTTCCACTCATTTGTGGTGGAGCTGTAGAAATTTGAAAATCATTCTAAGCAAATTGAGGTATGAAATTAAAAGAGAAACCCCAAGAAATGTAAGCAGACATTTAAATCCCTCTTATAAACTTGGAAAGCTTATGTAGCACAGTAATAAAGGTTAAAAAAAATAGAAAATGTAGGAAAAGATAGGAACAACTGGATATCACTTGGCATGATATAAGCTCCCTAGGAGGGAAAAAAGCATGGAATGGAGATTTTTCTAGTTGGAGTGGGGGAGATTATATTCTTCTCTGTCAGGTATCTTATTCACTCCAATAGGAAACAAATTTAAATCAACTGTTGCTCTGATCAAGCAGAAAAACTCCAAGGTGCAGAAGATTCACCAAAAAACATCACAAACCTTATCACTCTTAGAAAGCAAAAATGAAATTTTTTGTCTGCTGCTGATGTTTGTATGTTCTGAGCTGTGAACTGGCTCTGTCCTTCCAAAAAATATATTCAAGAGAGCACAGGAAGCTGGTGTAGCAGCTGTACCTGACACTGATGAAGAATACATGGCCATACAGGCAGTAAAAACAGTAGTGTATTTTCATTTTTGTTTCCCTACTGCAGAAACTTACAGGATTGCAACAGGTTCTGAGAAATGCATCAGAAAACTGAACCTGTCCTGCCACCTTGTCACAAAATGAGAAAGCACACAGTACCTGTCAGAAGACATGGCAAATTAAATCATCCATTAGCTTCTGCCTGATCCATCACTTGCAAAAGATCTTGCAAGCGAACATTCAAGTACTGAATAACAAAGTAAAGAACAAGAGCAAGGTCTTTTGATGTGCACTGAATTTTCCTACCAAATTTTAATAAAGCTTCTGACAATTTAAATTACTACAGGTGATTTCAGTATAAATCGAGACTCTTCAAAGTAAATGCATATAAAGCACTAATCCATCAGAATGAGGTTAAAGAGGATAAAAATCCTACAACTGCAATTTAAAATTACTAATTAGAACTGTTGCAGCTGTTCTTTTTGCTAACCATTAAACTATAAAGATATGAAGACAATGAGAGGAGAATGACCTTCTATATGTCAGAGAATATTGCTGAAGGCATCTGCAGCTAATGGGCCTGTGCTTGCTCATGCAGAAAGAGTAAATAGGTTTATTAGCTTACTCAGCTGGAAAATGCTTAACAGCTACTGGTCATCTGATAACAAATTTAATTCATAGTTCATTTAGCTACAAAAGGAACTGATTTTTTTTATGCTGCTATTCAAATGTCCTGAAACATAATCTGTACCCAGAGGGGATAAGATAGATTCATGAACCCTAGAACAAAATGTTTTCTACTCATTCTGCCCTGGTTTGCATCCTGCACCACTGCATGTGAGGTTCTTAACATTTCACAGTTGATTTCTTAGAAATTATTGGTTCATATAGCTAGAGATAAAAAATGGAAAAACTGAAAGCTTCTTAAAATCTGTATCAGCCTTGTTGGCACTACATATATTCCCTAGTTGCAAGATGAGCTTAAAAAAATATTTTTAAAAAAGTGCACTTTGTAAAAATTTTAGAATGCAACTGTTTTGCTCTCAAAAACCGTTTTAGGTTTGATTTGGATCAGATTCTTCACTTATGCATAAACTACTGCTCTAATGTTAACTGCCTTGTATTAGATGTGAAATCAAGAAAGGGTCACACCTACAAACACTGGTCTGCAGCTGCCTCAGTGAGCCCTTCCCAGCCACTCATCTGCTGGCTTTTCCCTTAGTGAATTTTTCCCACTCACTAAGGAAAGAACTACAGCCACACTTGCAAGAAAAGGGAAACGAACACTCAGGTCCAGGTCACAGAATCACTGCTACAAGTTCCCCTGTCTTGTTTTGCTACCTATAGAAACATAGTCAATGGCAAAGATTAAAGCCAGTGGAGAAGCTCTGGATGACACAAAATCAAATATCAAGATGCAACAAAATAGCTACATAAGGGAGACAACTAAAATGTATAAATAAATAGGATGATAGCAGAGTCCAGCACATATTTTTCATGTTAAGAAGGAAAGGAGAGAAGAAAACCAAGATGATTCTACCCCTAATGAAGTCACAATGTCTTTTTTTTTCCCCAGATTTTTTTTCAGAGATCCATTTTTAAGCCAGGTTTCATTTCCTCCCATAGTATTGTAAGTATTCTTTTTTTTTCATTCCAGTGATAATTTCATATATTATGATTTATTTCTTACATAGTCTTCTTACTGTCAATTAAAATTCATAGAAAAGGTATCAAAATTATAAATATTTTTGTTAAATTTCTGGAATAAAATAATCAATTCTGTGGCCTGAATTATTGTAGTTGTGGTTGCCTAAAATTCCATAAGTTAAACAATCATTCTTATGCATGTGAAACCCATCAGAAAATTTCCTACTTCTTTATCACAAGTTTAGCAAAATTGAAGAAAAGTCCTTAAATTTCTTTGAAAAACTGTGTGGAAAATGTCACATTGATAAATTAAGCTGAGAGGTTTGATTAAAATCTGTCTTCAGCACTATATCTTCAGATATATACAGTGTTGAAACACGGTGGAGTAGAAAAGACTATTCATTTGGCATTCTGTTCAACATGGCTTGATCTTCAAACAGTGAAAAAGAGCTGTGGTGTTTTCTGGTTTAGCTCAGAATAAATCCCACGGCATCCCATGCCAGTGTGAGCGCTTCAGACAGGTGAAGAGTGTGTGAACCCAGTTACCACAGCCATATTTCCCTTGGTTAAGTCAGTTAACCCACATGCCGTGGTCACTTTGGATGCTCTTTACTCCTCGCTCAAAAACTATCTTAATGCTTCTCCATGACAGTGTTCTCCTTACACATGAAATGGATGTATGCATGGGTGTTCTCTTCATAAACTGTTGCAGTAGTAACTCTTCAGAACAAATTAAATGTTCAGACTGCAGCAGGGTCTTTTATATGCTTTTAGAGGGGTCTTGTGGCTCAGAGAGGTTTTGTGTGCAGAGTTCCAGATTTAAGCACCCACATGAAAAACAGTTTATATGGGAATCACATACTGAAGGAGCAAAAGCTCATCAGATTTCTAAAAAGTATTTTTGTAGAAGAAGAGATGCATTAGTCTTAAAATATCAGCAGAGGACAGTAATAAATATATCCTATTTACACACATTGCTCCAGGTACACAACCTGAAGTCAGTCTATTGTCCTGCACTTGCTCTTCCTATTAACTGCCTATAAGTAAATAGCTTCCCACCTGAGGAATCTACAGGCAAGAGCAGATTCCAAATGGTAGATAAATCTTTGATTTATCGAATCAGGACTGCTGATCTTACTGAAAAAATAACTTTCTTCTTTCTGAAAATCAAAGCTTTTTGTAAGCAGTCTTGTGCAGGTGTAGTGTAAGGAAAAGTCACTCTTACAAACAGCATTACTCTTTGTAAAACATCGGAGGGAAAACATTAGAGAAATCAAGAAAAATTAGCAGTGAGTTAGAAGTTTGCATTATCTAGTGGAAACCTCATCTCTTACAATCTCTGCTAATGTAATGGAAATTTCAGTAAAATGGGGTACCTCACGGAGGAGAGACGAATGATGCAGGAATTCAAGGAAGTGAAGAGGTGAAAACAGCAAAGAGAAGGAGAAACTTCCCTGAACATGATGAAAATGGGAAAAGGAGAAGAAAAAGCAAGCCAAAGAATGAAGAAAGGTCACAACAAATTCTGTTTATTTTCTCTTGGGAAAAAATTAGCAAAGAGAGAGGTGGAAGCTTTGAGAAGTAATTCAATAGAATAAAGGTTGCTGGAACTGTGGGTATGGCATTCATTTGTGCTGAAGATGTAGAGCTACTGCGTTCAAATGCATTTGATCACAGAAGTTATAAAGTAATAAAATCTTTTTCTTGCTGTACCTTGCTCTTTTGTCCCACCTCAAAATGTGTTTGTATAAGGTACTCTTTTTTGGTTTTTCACCTTTTGGTTCATATATCCTAGAAAATATTTTCTGTGTTTTTTTCTTTTTATTTCTTTCCCTACCCCCATCATCTTGAAAGCCTGAAGAAGCAGAAAATCAAACTGATGTGAGAGTTTCGCATCTTATAAACAAGCTGAGCATTCCATGGCGCTTTTCAACTTCCTAGAATGTTCCTTAAATAAACTTTGTAGAAAGACAAAAGAGACAAACAAAACAGCTGAGTACCTATGCTAGGAAAACTACTACTGGTAACAGTTTAGTTTTCTGGAATTTTTAATAGATAAAAAATGAAACCTAAACATATTCTATGTAGCTTGCTTGTTTTAGTTCACTCTCTTCCATGGTATTAGAGTATTAATATTTTAGTCTGATATAAATAGGTATTTCTGGGAATTTAATATTTCCATGATGTTAAATGCCGAGGAACAATAGGACCTACTAACTAAATATTTTGCAATATTTTATTAATCAGAGAGCCATATTATTGCAAAAAACCAAAATCCTGTCTCCTAAAAAAAAAAAAAAAAAAAGGAAAACAAAACCCTAGGTATTTTCACTTTGACATTGTATTTATTTACCAATACAATGAACAATATGATCCTAAACATTCCAGCTCTTGTTAAAAAAACTACAGTAAAAAACAAAACTAAGATATTTTAGCTTTGGCACAGCATATTTATTAACCAATAGACTGAATTGTTCTTAGAGGTTTTCTTAAGATTTTCATCACATTATGACTTTTTTCCATGTGGTAAAACATCTTCCTGTCCCCATCAAAGTCTCTGAAGTCCAATGTATCTTATATCTAGCATATCTAGCAGCTGATGAGTTATAAGCCACTGTTCAAGAAACTGGTCCATGAAAACAAGTAGACAACAGTATCTTAGCTCTTCATATCTCGTGAGTTTGTTTTCGGTTCATGAGAACCTTTTTTCTTTGTTGGAGCAAAAAAATTAATCTCCTGACCATGTAATAGTCAGTCAATTGAAACTAAATATCTTAAATAGTATCTCAAGCAGCTTTCAAAACACACACAAAAAGAAAAAAACAAATGGCAGTGTTCTTCTGAAGACTAAGAAATTATGAAAATAAAACCACACAATAGTATCATCAAGAAGGAAACTTTCAGAATATAACAGCTTGTCACAATTGCTGGACAAAGGAACACTGAAAGGTATAAAACAGCACATTGTTTTTATGTCAACAATTAAAATTTTGCTTAACTAATTTCACAAATCATGTCCTGCCAATATATGCCACCAGTTTTTGTCAAACCACAAAATATTTTAAGCTAAAACATCCCATATTTATGAATGCTTTATCTGTCAAAGAAGTAGAAAGTACAGTCAGTAATGTCTCATATAACAGACCTTTTTAAAGACGGATACTGAAAACGTACTAATGACAAAGGTATGTTTTAAAAACTTGGGTATAGCTAATTCAGTACATACTGTATCAGAGGAAAAGAAGGCAGAGCTGTGTCTAATGTTTCTTTGCCATATCCTGCAAAAATAACTTCCTTTCACCTAAAAAGACCTTGTTAGTTGAACAAAACTTGGAGTAAGAATATAAAAAATATGAGGACATGGAGATTTTTAAAGTCTGTATGATATCTTATAGATATCTAAAAAATTCAGATCTCTGAATGTAATAAAATATTACACATACAGTCAATCTAGTACGAGTTGTTATTATAATGACTGCAGTAACACAGCCACATTTTAAAATAAACAATAAAGCCTGCTATACCTCTGCCTGTAACTATTGATCTTAGCTATCCAAGGATTATTTATGTCTATTGCTAATTTTAAACATAGAAAATCAGAATGGTTTTATGTTATAATCAAAGGTAATTCCCTGTTCATGGTGCAATAATACTTAGGATTGATGACAATCTGGTTATGTATAAATAACATGAGAAATTAAGGAAACTGTCAGGCAAAAGCATCCATTGATGTTTGGAGGCTGGTTTTGGTACTTTCTCTTCACCAACAACTAATGTTAGCTCTGTTATATATTTCCTTGTTTGTGTCAGAGAAAATACTAAAAATGTATTTTTCCAATAGAGTTATACCTATTGTGGGTTGCTTCCTGCTTGGGCAATCACAGGGGTACAGCAGGTGCCTTTGGGAGCTAAAGCACAAAATGATAACAAAAGCCTTAAAAGACAAGCATGGTGTGGTATTAGAGAGCCTGAGGGAACGAACACAAACCACAAATGGTCAATTAATGGTCATCAAAGGAGTGCAACCCTGGGAACTGGGCTGAACCCACTATGGGGCATAACAGAGGACAAGAAATATTAATTCAATACTGAAATAACCAAAACATATGGAAAATGCAATGGAATTAACAAGAAGGGTGGAGCATGACACATTTGCAAAAATGGAGGCAGAGAAAGTGGAAGGAAGAAGAACATATCGAGCTGTGCTTGCCCTGGTTAGGGCTGCTGCACATGATCAGCAGAGAAGGCAGGGATGCCATTCACCACCTTTCACTACTCCAACTCAACAATTGTACCTAATGTGTTATCTTCTGCTGTGTAGCTGGATTAAGCACATAAGAATTTGGAAGTGCAGTGTGTATGTCTGAGTGTTTTCTGCTTTGATTTTCACACATGGCCAAGTGATTGATTCTGTGGATGCAACAGGTGAATAATGTTAGCATGTTACTTATGGACACTATTTATACATGGCCTTCCTACTGCTCTGAATCATTATATCTGCATCTTAATTATTAAATCATACCTGAGTGATGCCTACATCCTCAGTGAAAGAGATGTTAATAACTGAACTGCAGTTCAGGATGAGGACATTACCTGAGCCAGAACAAATTTTTCAGGCTTTGCAAAGGTTCCATCAATGACCAGAAGGGGATTATTTTACTCTTCAACTAACACAACTAATTTACTGGATTTTGCCAAATGTTAGGTTTGCAGCTGTGTCTTTGTGGATTATTCACAATGTTTGTCTTTAGGTGTTTGCACTCCTTAAACTGGTCAACAGAAGGAAAGGATATCTAAATTAAACCCCTGCTCTAGCTTTGGGGGTCCATCTCTATTTCTTGATGGTATCCAAACCAGTTTAAAAAGCTGTCCAATTTAGGCACTTAGAAGTTTAATGCCATGAGAATACTTCAGGCTAGAGTTGTTAATTCAATGTATACAACATAGCAGCATTTGTTATAGCATATCAGTAATATTCTTTTGTGCTTATATGTACTGTCAAATAGCTGTCAGTGTTTCTGGCTTTTCTGAAAACACTTTTAAGGAAAATGTGAGTAGAAAAAGAAAAGTAAATTTAATGGGCAGATTTCTCTTCTGTCCTTTAAAACAGAAACAGATCAGGACAATAAATGTATGTATTACAAAGGGCAAACAATAGGCTGTCATTCTATTTTCTACTAAAACATACTGTTTTAGGGTAATTTTTTTGTTACACAAGCAAATGCAATTTTCTGGATCATTCAGCTGAGGGCTGAGATATATGGAAGAAAAAAAAAAAAAAACAACCAGAAAACAAAAAAGAATTTATGAAGACTTTTAAGGATCTAAGTTTTAAAAGTCTTTCTTCATAAGTTTGGGGATTTTTCCTAATTTACATAAAGAGCATTTCAGGAACTAGCAAAACTTTCTACTTAATAGTAAAAACTTGAACTGAAATCTCCTTTGTAAAAGCATGGGTGTCTGAAAAATGAAGAATGTCGTGTTGAAAAGTGTACTTCACATATATTTAAAATAAATCACCACAAGCCATGGTTCAGCTGTGAATGATCCTTCAAATTCTACATGCATAATTTCTGTATTCCAAATGTGTTCTTTCTATATTTTTACAATAATTAAAAGCTATCACAAAAATACCTAAATATTAAAAAAAAAAAAAAGAAAAAGAAAAAAAAAGAAAAGGCTACAGTTATGAGATGTGACAGGGAGAAATAACCTTGCCAGGTGATCTTAGTAACATTTGGTTTCAAATTATTATGAACATAGGTTTTTTGCTTGCAGTAAGCATGTTTCACCAGTACTCTACAGAAAACCACAAATGATTAACCTGTGTGATCACACATTAAGAAGTTCTGTTATATTGCCCCTTTTTAAATCAGTGCAGTATAATTCCTCTAAGATACTGCATCAGGCATCAGTAGCCATTTATCTCTCTGAGAAACATCTGTTATGGCAAGTAAAGAAATGGCCCTCAGCATTCATATTTGAGTTCCCTCTGGCCTTGTCCAGGTCACTGGTGCAGAACAGATTCTTGTTCCATGTTTTTTATGTAGGCCTCTTTTTCAAGACTTGGGGGACTTAGACAAAGCTGTGAGGATTTAGAGATCTGCTCCAGAGTGACATCAGGTTAAAGACATGAAGAGAAAGTTTCCCACCCTGATATGGGCCTCAGATTATTACCCTTTATTGATTTTCCAGGTAGGCAGCAGTGACGTTGTAATACGTCTGAGGGCATTTGAGAGACCTTAGAGCCTTGGGATGACTTGTTAAGGGATCAGGAGCACAAGCAATGTCCTCCTCTATCCTTCCAGCTGCAGGGAATGATAAAGGAAGAAAGACTCAGCAGATCAATACCTGGCTCCAAGCCGGGTATCACCAGCAGATTTTAGAGGTTTTTGATCATGTGTTTACACAACACCGAACCTGCTGGCAACAGACAGAGCATACCTGTCTCAAAGGAGGAGAAGGATATTTGCGCAGCAATTGCTAGGGCTCATTGAAAGAGCTTTAAAGTAGATTTGAAGCGGGAAAGGAATAAAACCAGAATCTCTAGAGAAAAGTCTGGGGACAGCATGCCAGTGTTCAAGGAATAGTGGGCTAGCAAAGTCATTCAGTCTGCCACTTCAGGGGACATAGGGGATGGAGATACATGCAGGAGCAATGACACAAGGTTTATTAATGTGCTAGTAACCATGGAAGCGCCTGAGAATGGTCATGTAGGAATTAGAGCTTCTCCCCTGAAAAAGGTGTCAGAATCAAAAGCCCAGGTGAGGTGCATCTACACCAATGCACCTTGGGACTGTTCCAAAAGTTCTGGGGGCAGTGGAAGCGCTTGTTGAAGAGTTCACTGAGCCATTTTCTGTCATACACCAGCAGTCCTAGTTACCTGGGGAGGAGAGGTCTGAAGTTAGCAAATGAGACACCCATCTACAAGAAAGGCAAGGTTTATGAAAGGCAAGCATTGCTTGACCAGCCTGATAGCCTTTTATGACAGAGGGACCCACTCATTTGATGAAGGACAGGCTGTGAGTGTTGCCTACCTGGACTTCCGAAAAGCCTTTGGCACCATTTCTCACAGCATTCTCTGGGAGAAACTGGCTGCTCATGGCTTGGACAGTGCACTGTTCAATGAGTAAAACTGGCTGAATGGCTGGGCCTGGAGAGGGGATGGTGAATGGACTCATATCCAGCGGGCAACTGGCCATGTGTGGTGTTGCCTGGGGCTTAGTACTGGGGGCAGTTCTGTTTGATATCTTTATCAACAGCCTGGGTGAGGGGATAAAATGCAGCTTCCCAGAGTCTGCAGATCATGAAGTTTAGAAAGCAGAGGGATCTGGAACAGTTGAATTGATGGGTCAAGGCCAGTTGTGTGAGGTTCTAGAAGACCAAGTGGTAGATAGTGCTCTTGGATTGCATCAACCCCAGGCAGGACTACAAGCTGGGGACAGAGTGGCTGGAAAGCTGCCCAGTGAAAAAGGACCCGGGGGTTCTGGTTGACAGTGGCTGAATGTGACACAGCATGTGCCCAGGTAGCCAAGAAGGCCAAAGACATCCTGGCCTGTAGCAGCAAGTGTGACCAACAGGACTTGGACAATGATCACCCCCTTGTACTCAGCAGTGGTGAGGCCACACTTCATGTGCTCCATCCAGTTCTGGGCCCCTCACTAGAAAGAAGACACTGAGCTGCTGGAGTGTGTCCAGAAAAGGGCAGTGGAGCTGGTGAAGGGTCTGGAGCGCAGGTCTGATGAGGAGCAGCTGAGGAGCAGGGGCTGGAGAAAAGGAGGCTGTACCCAAAAGGAGAATGAAGCGAGGTAGGGATCAGTCTCATCTCCCAGTATGGGAGCAGGTGTGTCATGTTGTGCCAGGAGATGCCTAAATTGGATATTAGAAAAACTTTCCTCATGGAAAGGGCCGTCAATCACTGAAACAGTCTTACCAGAGAAGTGGTGGAGTCACCTTCCCTGCAGGTATTTAAAAGAGGTGTTGATGTGGCATTTAAGGATATGATTTAGTGGTGGATTTGGCAATGATGGATTAATGGTAGACCTTGATGACCTTAAAGTTCTTTACAAATCTAAATGATTCTATGATTCTATGATTCTATACCAGTGAATATCTCTTTTGCAAAAACATAGCAATTTCTTGTCTTCCTGATTATCAAATTCCATGGTGTCTAAAATCGTGCATTGACTCCAGTGGTAAATGGCACATAGAGGGATGCTTCCAGGGATGATTTTCAACTAAATGGCTGCTTTCAAGGGTTTTTTTAATGTGTAACACAGGTTCTTAGTCCACTTTCTGCAGTAACTGGGAAAGTTTTACTCTGACTTTGACATTATTGCATCACAGTCATCATGAACAGCATTGTGTAGTTAGTAATACACCAAGCAACCAGAGTCTTGTGGTGAAAAAAGGGGAAATAAAATAACAACAAATTTTCATTGTTGGCCATCTGAAATACAAGTATTAGTTGCCACTAGAGCTATTTTAACAAGTTTTCTGTCATGTCATATTAATATTACATTTTCCTTGCCAATTCCTTCTGAGTAGTTGGTTAATGGAAATGAATACAGCTCGCTAGGTTTCCTCAAAAGCAGCAAGGTTAGTAATGAGGTCAAAAGAGGAGGAAAAAGCCTTAGGCAGTGCTCACCATACATGAAAAGGAAGATAAGGAATATTTTGTCTTTTCCCTGCCCAAATATGTAAAGGGCTCCTTGGGATACAGTCATGCATGTGAGAAGCCAGTAACTATGGCTTAATGTAATTCATTCTTCTACACTGTAGAAGTAAAAAGATCTTTTGTATACATGAGAATTAGGGAGAAAAGTAGAATGCTGTCTTTGATTTTTTGATTAATCCATATTACAGGAAACCTGCTACCATTCTACTAATTTGAGTTTATGTACTTATTTATTTATGTAGCACGTGTGGTAGCCAAAATAACAACTGAATGCACTGTTTCTCCTTCTTCTATTTTCTTTTCTCAAAGGTCTAGGGGTAAATTTAAACATACAGAACTCTAAAAGCTATTTGTCTGGAAAAGAAAAACAAGGGGAAAATATTTCTTTTCACTAAAAACATTTCTTAAATTATACTAAAGATTTTTTGTCAACATTTCTGATTTATGTCAGTTACAGAACTTGCATCTTCAGCCAGCAGTTTATTAAATGAAGAAATCACATAGTCCGTCACATCAAGTGTTTGACTGAAGGAACAAAAAATGGTAGGCTGTCATCACATCTCTTTATTATTATTTTAATGCCAAATTATCAGCTGACAAACAAAATTTGTTGCTGATTAACACAAAGAAGCACAGCTATAGAACAGTTTAATAGAAGGAATATTTGGAGATCATTCTTGTTGCTATTTAAATTAACGGGAATTTTGCCACTGAGTTCAATGGAAGCAAGATGAGAGCCTATGCAGTACACTCATAGTTATACTAACATAATTTGAAATTTCAGTGATAGCAAAGAAAATAACACAGTCAAATTGGTTTAGTGTTATGTTTGTTATGTGATGTTCCCTCTCTTGGGCTCCTAGAACTTCTGCTAATGAAATATATCTGTATCTATCTAAATAACTATGGCTAGATGAAAAAAAGCTAATTTATGTATTATGTTCCAAGTAATTCAAAATATTGGGTTTTTTTCAGAATGGCATCGCCTGAGGTGTAACACTAGGGTGCAACACTAGATTATACACTTTATACTGTGTATTCATAATCATCTGAAACTTTAGCTTTTAATATTCTGAAAAAGTCTATGGGAACATAAATTTTTCTAGAGAAAGGATATGCCTGCCTTGAGATGGAAAACATTTCTTCCATTGCAGAAGTCAGTGCCATTTCTTTACAAGGTCTGGCTTGGTTTCTTTTAAGGATTAAAATCAGAGATAAGAACTGGTTCATTGGCATTCCAAGGTGCAGACACTGTAAAAACCATGGCATACGCAATATGCATAGGAATTTCCTGATGGTCAAAACGATGTGGAAGTAATTACAGGATTTTACATAAACTGTTACAATGGTCACTTAGTCAGACATGTCTGTTTGGCCACTGCTTTTCTGCCTCCAAAAGAAAAAGGCCTTTTACGCTCATCAATCTCTTTTTAAATATCACCCAAATGTTGCCATTTAACATCTAATCTGTCTCTCTTTTGGTCCTCCACTTATACCTTTATTTTCTCCCTTTTCATTTCTGCCTCACACTCCATTGTTCCTGTGAATCTGTAAGACACCACCGTTACTTGATATGTTTTAGGTCCTGCATATGGGTCGGTATAGTAGCCATCTACTGGCAAGTAATCACCAGAGAGAAGTACATGTTTCTAGGAGAAATGCCTTTCTCCACAACAGGAAAAACATCAAGATAGCAAGGTAGTCATAAGCCACCTCATAAGGTTGCTGAGATAAGAGAAGTGAGCAGAAAATGCCACCAAGTTTTGTTTCCTCTTTTTGAGTCCCATGTAGATTAGAGCACAGATAGCAAACCAGTTTATTCACTAATCTGCTTATGTCAAAGATAAATGTAGTATGAATAAGGAGAACTACAGGGAAATGCAAAACTGATATGCAAACCAGAACTTCATCCACTATTTGAAATAAAATGTATATTTAGACACAAATCAAAACACTTCTACAAAATAATACCTTAGTTAAACTGACCCCAGTTGTTGGTAGCTCAAGCTAGAGGAAAGTTAATTTACTTTAAATGACTGCTGTGTCCTCAAGATTTTTTAAATCTGTACTATTTTCAGTTAAATTTATTCAAGATAAATGTACATTTTTCAAGTTGGATGGTATGGTAGGGGTTTATTTTTGAGTCATGGGTGAAATTAGGGGAAGGAAATTCTGGATGCTGGTTTAACTGATTCCTTCCAGTTTTGTATTTTTACATTTAGCATGATAAGTTTGACTTCTTTTCTTTCTCAATTTAATAAAATGGTGATATTTTTCTTCTAGAATTATCACTGAAAGTATACTATTGCCTGGACCCACTAATTAATTTCCTCTTTTACAAAGATCAATTTTTTTTTTCTGGATTATGGTCATTCACTAAGATATTCTAAAGCATCTTTTATAATTGTCCCACACATGGGTTGGGGCAATTCCAAGCACAAATACAGGTTTGGGTGGTGGCTGGATTGACAAGAGTCCTGAGGAGAAAGACTTGGGCATGCTGATTGACCAGAAATTTGACATGAGCCAGCAAGATGTGCTGGCAGCCCAGAAAGGTAGTCGTGTCCTGGGCTGCATCCAAAGAAGTGCAGCCAGCAGGGTGAGAGATGTGATTTTCACGCTCTGTTTTCTTCCATGATATCCCACCTGCAGTGCTGTGTCCAGCTCTGGCCACCCCCGAGAAGAAGAACATGGCCTTCCTGGAGTGAGTCCAGAGAAGGGCCAACAAGCTACTTAGAGGGATGGAGCACCTCTCCTATGAAGACAGGCTTGGGATTGTTCATCCTGGTCAAGAGAAGGCTCCAGAGAGACCTTAGAGCACCTTCCAGTACCTGAAGGGAGTCTTCAAGAAGGGTGGAGAGGGACTTTTCTCAAGGGCATGTAGTGATAAGACAAGGAGGAATGGCTTAAAACAGTCTGAGGATAGGTTTACATACACATTAGGAATTAATTCGTTACTGTAAGGGTGGTGAGTGTCCAGAAATTTGTGAATGTCCCATCTCTGAAACTGTTCAAAGCCAGGCTGTATGGGAACCCAAGCAACTGATCTAGTGGAAGGTGTCCTTGCCCATGGCGGGGGACTTGGAATTAAATGATCTTTAAGGTCCCACCCAACACAGACCTTGCTATGATTCTAAAAATTTTTGGCTTTTTATTGCTACATAAAAAATAATGACTTAAAGTGTATTTTGAAAATAAAAGTAACAATTTAAAATACTTGGATTTTTATTCCTTAGATATTTCATGGCATGATAATTCCACCAAAAAGAATGGAATTCAATTAGAAGGAAATAAAAACTGTATAATTTTGAGGTACATCTTAAATAATATTAATTTCCAGCTGCAAAGACCTGGTCAGTATTACTGTGCTAGGAATGGGAAGTCATAAGGCACTCGTCTTTCATGAAAGAACAGTCAAATTAATGTGAGTGGAGCAGATGTCTCAGCAGATCAATAATATCCCCTTGACAGCCACTAACACATGCCAAAACATAACATCTGAAAGACAATGAGGAAGAAAAAGACAATAAGCACCTGATACGCTATCCCAGTTTTATCGTTAAGGTGACACCAAGCAGTTCAAACTGAATACAAAACATCCAACAGAAAATGCTTACATTCTGCTTAAATATTCATTTCTGGTTTAGAGAAAGAAAATTCAAAGACCACAGCTGAGATGCATAGAAGGCATGCGTTCAGTAGTAAGGGGGAAAATATAATTCTAATTTATATTATAAATTATATAATATATACACAATATAATTTATGTATAATAATAATATTCTATAATATAGGAGGATAATATAAAATCCTATTTTCAATGGTCCAAAACCATTAGTAAACTGAAAAATGCATTCAACTCCTATTGATGTGAGATTCTGTCAGTTAAGTTATTCCAAGATCCTGATTCTGCTGCCCTTAAATTAGTTTTTTTCTTTATTCCTCGTGTATTTGTTAATATGGGAAAACTTACAACCTATCTTTAAAGTAATATGATCAGATGGGAGCATGTTTCTTTAAAGCAGAAACAATGGTCATTGATAAGGAGAATCTGTAAAAGTGACTTGATAAAGGAAGAATTCCAATTTTTCCACCATTGTCTATCACAGTTACCTCAACATCAGCAACACTGACAACTCCATCTGGATAACTATACTAGGCTTGTCAAACCTGTCCAGCTGAAACAAAAGTTCTCATACATATATACATGTATAGACATGGATCACTCACTGTCATTTCAGTCTAATCCACCCAGAGGGATATATTATTAAGAAATTAAGAAATATTGAGCACTTGTTTGGTGTATAATTCAGTTGTGATCAAAACTTTGAACTTCTGCTTTAATAATCATGGGGTAATAAAAAAATGGGGTTTTGAATGAAGGAACCATGGGAGGTCATCCAGCTCCCAGGTAAGATAAATGATATCTACATTGTTTCCAAGAGCTGCTTGACCAGTTTTTAAAAACTTCCAGTGGT
Organism: Onychostruthus taczanowskii; assembly: GCF_017590055.1. NCBI lineage: Eukaryota > Metazoa > Chordata > Aves > Passeriformes > Passeridae > Onychostruthus > Onychostruthus taczanowskii. Next base: position 14,345,301 of record NW_024497629.1, on the reverse strand, counting down.
GGAGGTTCCATCACTTACAAAGAGAACTATGACAGTTCTTCATTGACTTTGCCATTTTAAAGTGTTTTTCAATAATGAAACAGGTCAAACTTTACAGAACCGGAATTCATCTCCCTCATTTATTCCAGACTATCTACACTGCACCACGTAGTTCTTGAAGTGCAATGCCCCGGACATCAGTTTTCTAGATGGTCAGTTTACCAGAGGCCACATTTCTCATTGCTTTATGCATCTTTCTGGCTGTACTTTTGATTTGTTCTTGATTTTTTTTACAGCACAGTGGGCTCATGCTCAGCTTTTTCTGAAAAACTGCTACCAAAGCATCTGTCCTCATTTTGTATCAGTACAGTAAATAATTCCTGTTTTATGTTTTCACATGCACTGCTGCTTTGTCATTATCACTTTAAATTCCGATCCCATCATCCAGCATATGAGCTCTCCCAGTTTCTGATCTTTGCAAGACACAGTAAACATACTCTGTTCCATCATCTAGGTTGTTAATAAAAGTACCTTAGAGAGTGCACTGCATCAAATAAAAGATATGACAGCTAGTGCTTTGCTCCTCTACTTTATTTGACTTTTTGCTCTAGAATTTTTCTGAGGATTGATGTTAACTGTCAACAATTGCCAGATTGTTCTCTTTGTTCTGTTTACAGTCAAGCAGTGTGATTGCTTTTTTCCAATTCTCTTGATGTCTTGTCTCCTTCTGCACAATCTCAAATATAGCAGTGAAGAGTTTTGGATGCAGACATATATAGGGTAGTAACAAAGTTCATGTCATGAAACTGCACAGAAAAGTTGAACTGCTTACTCAGCACAAGGCCTTGGAGCTCTCTGCTCTAATCATCAATCAAGAGATACCCCTGGGCTATGCCAAAGTGACACAATGCTGTGCATTTGTTGGAAAACTAATCACCAGGGAAGATCAAAATTGTTTAAATAAAAGGATAAAAATTTTTACTGCAGCTGGCAGACACACAGGACACAGGGCACATGCTGAGAGTGGTACCTCATCAACCCCAAAACACATATTGAGCAATGATGATGAAGATTCTTATTTACTAAAAATGGTGTTACTAGTCACTGCAAAACCTGGACAGTGAGGAGTTAATGTGTTTCTATGCCTGAAACACCAATGGCTACTCAAGTGGGCAAGTGAGGACAGGATGTGGCTGGAAAGAGGGGCTGGAAAGAGGTGGGGTTCTGGTCCATGGTGACTGCACAACATACAAAGCTGTGCAAGCAAAGGAATGGGGTCAAAAAGTGGTCATGAACAGTCTACTGAGAGTCAATCCAGTACTGGGGTGTTGAGATCACCAAAAAGACCCTCAAAACACCCAAACCATTTCTAGAAAGGCCCAGAAGAACAGACTGTGCACACTCATCCATTTACATGAAGAGCAAGAAACCTAATCCCAAAGCAGGAAAAACTCACCTATGAAAAGGTACCCATACTAAAGGTTATTATTTGGAATAAAATTAATTTTAAAAAAATTAAAAGGACTAAACCAGGGAATGGTGTTGTCATTTGAGATAAGGGCTGTATACAGCTAACAACAAGACAACCAATTAGACCTCAGCACTGAGGTGAGATAAAGGAGCTGATCAAAACATATCAACTCACCACACAACAGAACTCTGTAAGAGACTTGTTAAAAGCACACAAGAGCAGCTGTGCAGTTCATAAACTCACTTGGGACTTGGTACAGGTGTACAAAGACATATTATGTCTAGAAAAGTCAGAATGATGAACCAGGGAATTGGCACTAGATGTGATCCCTACAGTAATATTAGCATTTGTAATTGCAAGACAATTCACAAATTGCTACATATCAGAACTGGGCTCAAATCCTGACAGCAACCTAATAATAGTAAACTAAAAAGAGCTGCTAAGAGAACAATGATCAGACTTCAGAGCTTTATGAAATACTTGAATGAAAATTGTTATTTAATGAATATATAGAAATTTAACCCAGTAATGTTAATTATCTTTTAATTCTGTTTAATGATGTTATACCCAAACATACATCCAATTAAAAAAGCAAGCACTAAACTTGGAAATTATTCCCTGCATTCAGAATGAAAAGGTTCCTCAAGGAAAAAAGTTAGATTTTATCTGACTCCCAGGATTTTGTTTAAATAATCTTTAATCTCAAATAACCTTTAAATTTTGCTTAAATATAACTATACTGAAAATTACCTGTCATATCACATATAGCTCCCACCTATATGAATCAGAGCCATCTTTGTTAGCAGGAAAGAATCTAGCATCAGTTAGGATACACCAGTGAAGCCCCTTCTCTCTGCCCTCAAAGCGAATGGTAGCAGGTCCTTAATCTGCTTATGACTCTGACAAGACACCTAATGACTGCACCCCAGTCAGGATTGCACAACTTAGCTCTTGTCAGTCTGAAATCAGATTAGATTTCCAGCCTTGCTTTTAAACTTCCTTACAAAGGTGGACAACCAGAGTTTTACTTTGTTGATACTACCAGTGGAATGACAAATGAGGCAAAAAGCAAAGATTTATGAATCAGGCACTATAATACAGCATATTCCCCTACCGATAACATCTGACTGCAATGCAAACAACACAGAAAGGTGACCTTGGTGAAGCAATCCTTAACAAATGAGAGTTCTTAACTATTCCATAGATGCATAATGTACAAACACACTGCAAAACTATATCTATCTACATTTGATTTTTTTCAGGCTCCTTCTGAAATATTCAATATTTTTTTTAATCTACTACTCTACAGTTCTTGGAATGTACCCCACAATACCATTTCTGGTTTATTAATGAGTTCACATTTCATTTTAGAAACAAGCAGTAATTTTTTTCCCAACAATTTTGTAGGTCCTACCATATTTCACTATCATCTTTTATCTTCTGCTTTATAATTGGAAACAAGAACACAAACTGAAGACTTTGAAAATATATGCCAGTGCAGGATGATGCTGATGGAATGCTGGGATGTTTTATCAGTCTTTGTAAGCATCAATTGTTTAATTTTTAGTTGATTTCTTCTTATGCTGGGCACTGCACAAGCAGAAATTACAAGACTATTTGTCCTTTGGAATTTATCTCCTCCTCTTGGTTGGATTGCAATTGTGATTGTAAAACAATGAACAAAGATAAGAGAAGGGTGATCACAAGAGTGATTACCTAATTTAATTTTGAGTCTGCAAAGTCTGTTTTAGGTAGGATATGTGAAAAAGTTATCCCAGGCTGTAAGCAGAGTCTCTGAACAATTTATTAATGGCTCACTGATTGCATAATTTAAATGTTTCTTTCTTTTTCATGATTCTTTTTACCACAATTCATTACTTCACCAGTCTGTCATGACAAGCAAACAACAGTCAATTGCAAGAGCAATCTATAATGCACCGTAAACTGCACAGACACTACGCTATCAAGTCAGGATCTTGACAAATGGCCAGTTCAGTGATAAGAGCCTTGTCTAGTGCAGCACTCCTGTGCCACAAGAGGAAAAAAGCCCCAACAATCCAGACAGATTGTTCTTGAAGCCTCTTCAAAGCAGAAACTAAAGGAATGAAATATCTGCAAAATAAAATACTCTTTGCAGTCTCAGTATCTGCTATAACTGAGATTGTAAAGTAGTTTTCAATGCAGTTCCCATTTTTGCATTCTCATTTTTAAAATCATCAACCCACTAGGCTTGACATTTTATTTTGGTGATAAACATATTTGTTGATAATAGATATTTGTAAGCATACTTTATACTGTTTTCAATTCAAAAGAAACTATTTCAAGTCAGCATTCTACCAAGGGCAACAGTATAAATCTCCCAGCTATGCTGTGACCTTATCAGCGTCCCTGTTGCACAGCTTTGACCATTCGTGCAAATTGTGAAGAGTTTTTCAAAACAGGCAGTTAAGCCAATGGCAAAAGTCCTACTGCCTTTAGCAGAACCAGCACTTCACTCAAACTTTGGAGCTTAGGAACAATACACAAGTGATCTTTAAAGAGGAGTTCATCCTTCACTGAGTTTGCAATATAAGGGCTTATTCCAGCAAAAACTGGGAGATGTTGAGTATTGGGCAGGTAAAATATATGCTTGAAAGAAAAGGTAGAGTGTGGCTCAGGTAGAGCAGGTAAACAGAGCAGGTACTTGTCTCCACAGTATTTTTTTTGTGGTGTAGCCTTTAGTCTTTTAGTTATTGGTTCAAACACTTTCAAGGATTTCTTTCTGTCTTTCAGTGAGGCAGAATTAAAATGATCTAAGGCTTTGAAATCTGCTTAAAACCTTAACCTCTCTATAGCCTCATATATTTTACATTATCTGAAATATTATCCTGCCTTACATTAGTTTAAAAATAAATAAATAAAAGTAACACAAATTTGTCAGCTAAGTAGCCAAGAGAGAGTTAGCATAATTTATTAATATCTTGCATTTAAGGTTATATACCAGGAGACAAGATAACAGTATGAAATCCAGACTCTGAAGAGTTTTTAAATATGAATAAATTTTAGGACTTTTTAAAGATTAATTAATAAGCATTATGGAAAGTGACATTGGCTGAATGTAAAGTGAATTGTGACCACACACACTACACAATATTCTCTGGGCTCCTGATCTCTAAAGTCATACAGAACAGAAATTTGGCTAAAAACATCCTTTGGCTTATTAGCATATCATAAACCTGGGTGTTCTTGCCCTGGAAACCAGGGCACCCAGAAAGATAGAAAAATAAGAGAAAGGAAGGTGTGACTATAACCAAATCGAGCTTAAAAGCTTAGAGTAAGGTGTGGGAGACTTTTTCCTTACTGTTGCCATACTTTCCTCCTCTGGAAAGTGAGGAAAATTTCTCTTGAGTTATTAGGAGGTGTTCACCTATGACAGCAACCGGGTTATTTTCTTAAGAAAGGTAAACAGTCACTCAAGCAGAGCATACATATTTCACAGTCCACAGGCTTTTTTGCTGCTTTTGCAGCTCATTTGTTTTCTACAATATTCTGACAAATTTCAAATTTTTTTTTAATATGGAAATGCTTGTGAAAGCTTTAAAGCTGAACTGTATGTTTATATTTTTTTCCTATTGCTAGAAAAATACATTGTTATAGAATTTGACTTCTTTGTGTTGCTTATATGGCATCTGGGGCCTTCCAGGAATCATACATCTCTATGGGAAAGAAAACAGAGAATTAATAGAAGTTTGGATACAAAAATCATGGTATTGTTAATGGCTGTTGCGTTTCTTCAAACCCTGCAACAACCAGAAGTGCTTCAGAGAGGAGAGGTGTGAAGTGAACAGTGATCAAACTTAGAACACCACATACAACTTCCAGGCATGGGATTTGCAAAACACAAGGAATACTGATCAATGGCTCACAACATATATGGTTGTGGACAACTGCTGCTAATGTAAAGAGAAAGACACCCAGTAACACACATGATGAAAAACCTGGGTGACATCACCCACAAGCAGGTGCTATCCTGTTTCCTATTTTGACAGGCTTATTACATCAATGAATGAATTATTTATCTTTTCCTCTGTAGGTTTAAGCAGCAGACATACAAATAGAAAATGGAGTCCCAATTAATTTGTTCATACTGTAAATAAAAGAGCCACTTGAACATTACTACCTCACCTCAAGTACTTTCTCTTACTCTCTTACTTTTCAGCATTCCAGCATGTTAAAACCGACAAATTCATAACAAGATTAGTTGCAAGCAATTTGAACATTACTACCTCACCTCAAGTACTTTCTCTTACTCTCTTTTCGGCATTCCAGCATGTTAAAACTGACAAATTCATAACAAGATTAGTTGGAAGCAAATTGGAAATAAATAGCTCACATGTTACAAAAAAATACTTGCAGTATCACACTTCATATTTGGAGGAGTTTTTTAGGACTTAAACACTTTCTACACTTACATGCCTTAACCTGGATTAAACACTTGTTTACTCATTAGTGACATTTGTACCTAGTTATTCCTGATAGACTCATAGTGGCATGTTCAAAAATAATGCTATGGAAGAAGTGCTACATTTCAAAACTCAAAGCAGGAGGAAAAAAAGGAAGAATCAATTAAATATAGATATATTTTTAAATGAAAGTCCATATACTAAGAAGACGCATGTGTTGCTGCTTTTAAGAGAAGGACCCAAGCAAATGACAAAATATAACTGTGCATTGGTTTTACTGCTGGAAGAGTGAACAGATGATCCAAGGATGGTAACAAGTGAACATTTGTGAATTAAACAGCCATGGGCAGAAGGTTGTACAATAACAGCAGTAACACTGAATGATTTGGAAGATCAGTTTTTGCTTTTTTTTTGCATAACATCTTCATATTCTCACTATGTTCATTATTAATGAGAATGAAGTTGTACAGCTCTAATATTATTAGACTAACAAAAAAAAAAAAAAAGGCTTGCATTAGTCAGCATTTGTCAAACACAAAGACCAACCCTGCTACTAGGAAGTTTTCTTCATACTTAAGAGAGTTTACTTGCCTTAACCCTCTGAACACTAAGTAGCTGATTGGTAGAGTTGCAAAATAGTTTTTCTTTTTAATTTGTGAACAAGTAAGAGTTTGAGGCACAGAAAAAAATTACCATCTCACTAAGAAACTTCAAAAGATGGATGAGAAGTCAACAACACTGCACTTGACAATACACAGCTAAAATCAGGTGGTGATGTTGATGACAAGCACCACAATTAAAATAATTTAACCAAGTGAAATGCTAGAATAATGTAATCTTATCTAAATTGATGATCTTTAGATCTTGGCAGGGGGGGGGGGGGGGGGGGAGTGGGTGTGGTGCGGATGCACCTGAGCTAAATAATTGAGAGGAACAAATTATTCCTCTGTTTGAAAGATTATTCTTCTGTGAAGAATAACAACAGAGCATTCTCTAAGCACATAGGTTAGCAAAGAAAGGCCAAGGAAATTCTATCTCCCTGAGAAATGAAAAGGGAGAATTGGTGACAATATATATGAAGAAAGCTGAGATACTCAGTGACTATTTTGCCTCAGTTGTCATTGGCAGTCAGGCTTCCCACTTCTCTCAAGTTCCTAAACCTCCAGGTGGTGGTTGAGGTAACGAAGTCCCTCCTGGTGTAAGTGAAGAGCAAGTTCACATCTGTTTGATGAAACTGAGAAGGCCCAAATCTGTGGGGCCTCACAACAGATACCCAGGGCCCTGAGAGAGCTGGTGGGTTCTGCTGCCAAGCCACTGTCCCTCATATTAAAAAAGTCATGGTGGTCAAGTGCAGTCAGTCCCCAGCAGTGGAAAAATGGAAACATCATCCTGCTCTTTAAAAAGAGATGAAAGGAAGATCCACAAAACTACAGACCAGTGAGACTCACCTCTCTGGCTGGGAATAGCATGCAGAAGATCCTCATGGAAGCAATTTTAAGACATATACAAGACAAGAAGGTATTGTTAGAGCAGATCCTGCCTGACCAATCTGGCATCCTTCTATGGTGGACTGACTCCAAGGGTCAACAAAGGAAGAGACACAGATGTCTACCTATACTTATTTAAGGCTTTTGACACAGTCCCTCACAAAATCCTTTTGTATCTCCAAATCAGAGATAAGACTTTTCTGTGATTCTATGAATTCTTACCTCTGTCCTCAGATTTCACATTGCCAAAACCTTCCCAGTGATACTGAACTATCATAATGGTTTCATGTGGAAAAGTATTTAATAAGTAATAAAATCATAGATTTCATAAGCATGCATCATAAATATGCTGCTATTTCACAGTTCCCTGCAAGTGGTGAATAATCAGATATAAATTGTCAGTAATTGAATATACTTACAAACTTTCAGTTTGTCACAGTGATCAAAGATTAATCTGTTCAGAGCACTTAAGCTTTGCATGTACATTCACCCTGCCTGCTCTTTGTCAAGGCAGACTTTTCCATTAAATTGCTCTTGTGCTTTGTTTTTCACAATGTTCACTCAGCCCAGCTTCTTACTTTCTTGTTCCTACTTACTCTAGAGATAAATTTATCACCTTTCTAGCCTCTTATTCATCATTCCCTTCAAGCACCTGAAAAACACTAAATATTTCACTAAACAGGTTTAAGACAGACACTGCCACAGTCAGGCAGTGTAACTCCACACATTTATAACTTTATGTGACACAGTTGTCTGTGACAGCAGCTCATGGAGCTCCACAGTCCTTTCCCGTCCTTGTCCCCACATGGTGCAGTGCAGCTCACAGTGCAAGAGAGAGGGGAGAGGTCTGGCAAGCAAAGCCATTTAACCCTCTCCTTTCCCAGCATCTTTGCTGAAACCCAAGTTACCCACTCCAATAACAACATCCTAGAGAGACTACCCGTAAAAATCTTTGGCTGAACTGAGGCAGGAGGACCAGCTTTTGTCTACATTGTACTGCTTCACAGTGAGAGTAAAGCCACACATGCTAATAAGAAGAAAAAGTAACAGTGTGGGTGCATAAGTGGGTAATAATTTTAGTATCTGGGTTTCTCAAGCACAGTCACTCCTAATTCTCCACAGGTTTCACTGGCACTGGTGTCACATACTCTTAAGCTGATGTGTGAGGAAAGAAAGTATAGGAAAGAACAACAGGAGGCATATGTGACAGAGTGAAAACAGAAAACAGGGAGATGGAAAGAAAGTGGAAGTATTCTCCTCAAAAGGCTTGAACATCTGTTTTAGAAGGAAAGGTAGTGAAAACTAGCATAGCTACTAGAAAACTTCTTAACAGTCCACTTCAAATTCCAGTCTGTCTACATTTCTGTATAATTATATATGAACAATATGTTATGTATAGGTCTTGAGCAAGCTGTACATCTTGTGGAACATGTATTTGTATTCATCCATAAATGTTTGGTAAAGATACAGATAGACCTTTTTAGTACAGTGGAAGGGGGCTGACAATCTGTATGGAGTTTCCTGATTTCTCTATGTCAGCTCTAACACACATGAGTGAAAAAAAGCATCTGACAGAAGCCCTAGTTATTCACCTGTCTCTATGCTCTCTGCTTAAGAAATGGAAAGGAAAATGGGAAATGGTTGGGTTGCAGATGCCTCAGCAAAGGTTCTCTTTTCATATGGGATTTGAGCCATATATTTATGAGTAGATTATTAAAGGTTTACTTTTCTTCCTGCCTTTTTTCCCTCTGAAGATGCCAGTATTGGACACTAACATATGATTCAGTTTGGATGAGGTCCTCATCAAAGAGCTGAAATGACAAGGAAATTTCAGCACCCACAGTCCTAGCTTCCTATGCTTTTTTGCCTGAGGTTATAAAGGTGAGCTGCATAAAAGAAAAGGCTGGAGAGGAATTGAGTATTTAACTGATCACATAGACATCTAATACAGGCATTGTATCTGCCTTCATCATCTAGGTTCCCCTTAAAATCAGTGATGACAAACACGTCACAATTTCATTTTATCTTAAAGCTGATGTCAGATTAGTTACTCTCCTGCTTCTCTGCTGTGATAACATGATTCTCTGCTTTGTAGAACTCATTTTCATTCAGAAATCCAAATTCCAAAACTCCATATTAAATGAGATTGATTCCTTCCACCTGCTTCCCCCATGAATGCCAGCACACAAACCTACCTTTTGACTCAGATCAGAATTTTTAGTTATTTTTATTTTTTAAAATTTTCTCCCTTCATCTGTCTCATGCATAAACCTAGTAAATGTTTCCAAAGCATTGCCGAATTCATCCTTAAAAATTCAGTCTTTATATCTTTTATCTGTCATCTACAGTAGTTTTCCAGACTCTGTCCCTCCCAGCCTCCCTTTCTCAATACTCATTCCTAAAACAAAAAGCTTGTCACCTCTGACTTTACTGACTTGTTTATTTCATAATCACATCTAAGGATAAATCCTATCTATTTACTATACTTGGTCTTTTTACTACCCTTCCTTCGCTGCAGATTTATGTTTTCTCCATCCCATAAAATTGATATAGGTTCATGTTTTTCTATAAACTGAGTAAAATTCATCTTCATCTGCTTCAGTTTATGAATCTCTGTGCTGAGCATCTTATGATAAAGTTTTCTGTGAAGGATGGCTTGTAAAGTAATGGCATTGCTTTACTGAATAGACATTCCTCTCCTATGAAGTAAAGAAATGTCTGAGAGACACTTTGACTTTTTGCATTAGTTCATGAATCAGGTGGGAATGCTGAATACACAGGAATATTTTTGAGTAAACATTAAAGATTTTGACAGAAATTTGTCCAAGAAATGTCCAAGTAAAACCCCGCAAGTAACTAACAAATAAAACCTTCCTCTTGTTTCTCATATACGTATTAGGTTTGGATTTCAATCACAGCAGACACAAAGAATTCAATTCTACAGGGATTTGAGACAGTGTAGCACAAATATGTACTATCATTTATGCTGCTGTTACTCTAACCATATTTACCTCATCGCCTCAGGAGTCACCTTTAATAGCTAGAATAGGCTAAAAAAAAAGCTTTGTACCATTTCATACTTTCATACTTTAATATTATAGTGATACAATATTTTCATGCTAGTCACATATTTTGGAAAATACAAATATTTTAATATCACAGAATTGGAATATTTAAAGTATAAAAATACCTAGATGTCATACTATTGAACCTGGTGCCTTTTGTTCTAACACTGTTCTCAGTAAATGTTCCTGTTATGAAATAAAACTCATCATTGGATGCACATAGAAAATGTCTTAATTAACATCAGAATACACATAAGAAGTAGTTAGGTTTTGTGCATGCAAGTGTCCATACTCTCATCCCAGGAGAGGTATATTTTTTAAGAACTAGTAAACTGAACAAGATCAAAATACTTTCTGCACATGCATTTCAAATGAAATTATAGAAATTTTATCTTCTTCAGAATTTAGAAGGACAATTTCAGATTATCAAAACTTCTTACAAAATTTTCAAGCTTTTACTATGTTTTATATATGGCTAGTGTTGTTATGGTTAGAATAGCTGCTCAGGTGTCTTTTTATCTTGAAAGTGATACACACACACACTGTTTGCCTTCCCAGGTTTTCAGGATTATTCCAAATAGATTTTTTCATAAGGCCCACTTTAAACACTGCAGTGAAGTTGGAATAGACCTGACTGTACTCTGCATTCTTTGAGAGTGCATGTGGGCAGATTTACTGCCATTCCTTCTCCAGGTATCCCAGTCTTTCTAGTGCTCTGTGCACAACTCTGCCAAGGATGCCAACTCTCCATTGCCCTAAATCAGAGCTGGAAGTCTAGATATGTGGGAGAGATAATACCTCACCCATCTAGAAAGGCCAATGAAAAGATGGAAATAATCAGGCATGATGAGAAAGTGTGGAACTATCTACTGTGATGAGATAGATAGGAGGAAGTAAAAAGATATCTGAAAGGGAAAGCCATCAATCATGGGAGAGAAATGGGATTCCGTCAAAGAACATGACCTTCAGAGCTAATTCTTCTCAAAGAGTATGTAACCACATGGGGTTTGCCACAATTCTTCACTTTGTATTTCAAATTATCAGTCATAAAGACAGACTATCTTAGCACTTGAAGTACTTTGCACCCAAGTTTTTGATAAACTATGCTTCTCCAAAGGAGTACATACTATTCCTTGGTTCTGAAGACACATTTTCTAGCCTCTTTCCATTTGACATATCCTAAATATTTTAAAACATATATGAAAGTTCTTGTAAATATTTAAACACAGATATGCCAGCACATCAGATCCGAAGTACTACAAATAAATATTAACACTTACTTAGATAAAGAATAGCCAGTTTTGATGAATTGAAAAGTAAGTTGTTGACTGCTGAGATTCCAGAAAATTACTGTGCATCTATTCTGAGGGAAAAGGTATAAAAGTGAAACACAGTGAGAGCCTATTACTCATCCTTCCCACACAGTCCAGTAAGAAATGCATTTCAAGCATGAAGTTTCATAAGAACTTGTTGACGGCTCTTCACTGCTTTGTGGGAGGGAGCAGCTAGTTTCACTGGATCAAACTTCTGGTCTCTATTTCAGTCTTGCAGATTGTTTCAAATATGGCTATATGGAGAAGGATATTCAGTCTGTCAGAGGCAACAGACACAATGAACTCTGCTCTCTTAAGCTCTGCTCTGCTATTTTATGTGCAACTGCTGCTTGGGTTTAGGTTTGTACAACACATAATCGTGAGGTTGCTATAAGAACGTTTGTTTGCTCCACTATTTCATTTTGGCAGGGTTTCTGTAGTGCTCTTCTCTATCTTTCTTTTCGATTATGTTGTGCAGGATTCCCCATAGGGTATGCCAAGAGATGCCAAGGAAATGGCCCAGGCTCCTAACTGAAGTGGTAGAGAGAAATCTTCTTCTGCACAGGCCTGTGATCCAGACAGCTGCACACTGCCAGCCAAAGTTCCTAAGCTGGCACATGCACCACAACAGCTCTCTCTGGAGAGGGCAATAAAGGAACACATGCCTTTCTGCATCCAAAATTTCCTTGGAAGAAAGTATATAGGGCTAGTAAATTGTAGTATTCAGGTTGAAGATTGTGTCCACAGACTAGCTGTTGCTTGCAACTCCTACTGAAATATCAGTTGTGTTGTTTCCTTTTTTTTTTCCTTTGGACAGCATCTACTGCTTGCAGAGAAAATTAGGACAAGCTGCATGATATTCTGGAAAGGTGCTAAAAAATACTCATAAGTAAAAATAAAAACCCCACTATTTCCATTGAAAAACAGTAGGCAGCATTACAATTAATTAGACTTTCAATGACAAAAAAACAACATGTATTATACACAGAATAAAAAAACAAACACATTAAAGAACATTATTTTTAAAAAAGGAGGCTTTCAATAATGAGAAAGTGCAAGAATTAGTTTACTGGGGTACTTCAATTTGCCCCCCTAGTTTGACTGGCCTTGATTACATGGTTTGATTCTATTTTGCACAGGGTTCTGGCTTCACTCATAACTCATGATGGTGAGTGCTCTCTTAACATGTATCCCTACAATGTTCTGTTGTCTCAGTGAGCAGTCAAACAATACCTGTAGATATTATTAGCCTCACAGATAAGTCAACTCCAGAGATTAGCAGCATTTCACAGATTTATTTTCTTTATGCCCCATATGAATAATAGAGGAATATTTTGAAAATATGTCAGAAAACTAACTTTCAATGTCCATTCTGAACTGCCCAGGATTCAATCTTTCAGAGAATTTTGTTTTAAATGTTCCCTCTAATATTCAAAGCAGCCTCTGTCCCAGCTGAGGAAGATCAGAATTTCTCCACAGCAGATGCCACTGCATCAATTTAAATATCAATAAAGAGGAAACACTGCATTTGTGACCCTTTGCAAGAAGGGTGGTAAAAAGACATCATCTAGGAACTGCAAGAGTTTCTGTTTTCTAGTGTTCTTTCCTCCAGTGATTCAGCAAACTCCTAGTGGTTAAAACAATTTTCCTTCTTCAAACATTGAAATCACTAACATTATTGTCTCATGCTTTTGAAACTTAATTACATTAAACATCTCCTTTTCTTTGGTAAGGTTACAAATCAACTATTCTCTGTGTGTGTGTGTGTGTGTGTATGTGTGTGTGTGTGTGTGTGTGTGTGTGTATCTCCACACACATCTGACACAAAGCCAAAGAGGTTCCTAGCATATGTAAAGGTATAGAATTAAGGCTAGCAGAATCAAACCCTTTTGATAATTTCTTAGGAAGAAACATCTGTGTGTTATCTGTTATGTCCAGTGTAAACATTTTCACTTGTAAGAACACGAGTAGATTGGTTAAGCAATCAGAGCAGGGATAGTCACACTTCTTGATTAGATCTCACAAAAGAGTATGAAAGAATAGGAATAAATTCACACACAATACTGTAGGGTTGCTTTATGACTTTACTGCATTTTCAAACAGCATCATGACAAATGGAAAGATAATATAAAATCTTTGGAAATCCATGTGACACCATCTGGCAAAAATTATCAAGTGAAGTGTATTGTTGTCTGCTTCTGAATGAGAACATTTTTCCTAGAAACAAGAAACGGTTTCAGTTGGCTGAAAAATAACTGGTACTCACATTTTGTAGCTTTCAAATTATTTTCTGCATCAAGCAAGTTGCTTCTTGTATTTTAAAGCTCTGCTAGACTCTGTTATATAAATAATTCTACTCTTGAATTCTTAATAAAATCATTTTCTATTGAGACAGGACATTTTTTCTCTCCTACTAAACAACTGAAGTTACAGAAGATCATTTCCACCATTTCTTTGTGAGACAAATCACAGAACTGCAATATTGACCTGAATGCTACAATTAATTTTTTAAGGGCAGGCATACTTCCCTAGAAGTAATTTTCCTCTGAATTCAGGAAGAAGGAAGAGTCCAGTTTATTCAATGTCATAATAGGAGGTCTGAGAAGAAAGAGAGGATATATAAGAATTTCCTTTTATTCATCCAGTCAGCAGCTGTATCAGATTTAATTTTAATCAATCATGAGGAATTTAATGAGAATCTAGAGGGAGAAAATTAATTGGAAAAACAGCTATTATAGTTAATATTTTAATTAATTGGAAAGTGGAGTAAAATAAATAGTGGTAATAGATTTCAAAAACCTCAAGTGTCTCTTGAAAAGGAAATCTAAGCTGGAGTAAGCAAGCTAAGGTGGGGATGCTGGAGGCAGTATCTGTAGATAGACAGTTCTAGGAAGCAGGGCTCATACAGGACCAAAACCAAGGAGCCATCAGAGGCATCGATGAAGACATCTCCCAGCAGCTGGCTCCTACTGAATTCCAGGCTCTGCAATTGCCAAGAGCTGCTATCTTGCATTAAAAAATTGCAATATCATAATGGGATTGACAGCACCTGTCTCTTAAGAGACAATATCTTCTAGTTCCTGCTGTCACTTAGCCTTCAGGGGAAAAAATTGCAATCTAATTGGCTATGTACTCTTGTACTGTCCTGACCAAAACAACAAGGGTGGAACAGTTGATTGTTTCTGTAAACAGCTACAGAAAATCTCAAGCAACTAAGAACTTGCTAATCTAAGTGCATTGGTTTTCTGCAAGCTGAATCTTTTGCTGTTTCTGATATCATCAGTGCCATGAGATGTTTTTCATCTTTGTGTGTACACATCAAATTCTGTCTTGCCTTTTCTCAGTCTGAAAAAACAAAGCAGTACATTTAGTAGCTTATTCAAAGAATACATTCTAGTAAGTACAGAAACACAGGAAGACACATTATAACTAATCTGAGCATGTAGTTTGAAAATATTCCCATTAACAAGGCTGTACTTTTTGTTACCAAATGTACAAAGACAAATTGTACATATGTGAAGAAATACAGGAAGGAAAGCCTGAGATATTTCTGGCTGAGCTAGGAGCTCTTTAATGATCTGAAAGCAGAAAAGGAATCATAGAAATACATGGGAATACTTTATGTTCATTTGAAAATAAACCAAAAAAGACTAGTGTGAAAAAAACCAAAAAAGTTCTTCTTCAAAAGAACAAGGAAGAGAAGACAACAGTAAGAGTCCATAACTACACTTGAACAATGAAAACAAAACAATGTAAAAGAGAACATAGACCAAATTATAAAAGGGAAGGATACCTCTTTTATTGCCTTTTTCCTTAAATCTTTACATGAATGACAAATAATGAATATTCATTTAACAGAATTAATTCAACAAGCATAATTAAATACACAGATAAAATATGATGAAAGAAGATGCTGACCAGTCAAATGTGAGCAATGGGACAGAGATTGAAGCCATTCACTCTGAAGTTTTTAAGAAATTAGCTATTGAAATTCTGAATATTACTAAGTATTTATCTAAGTATTTATCAAGACCTGTAGGAGAAGAAAAAACCTCAAAACAACAAATGAAAAATTCTCATGCCCAAAGAAACACCTAATTAACTTAATAATTTTAAATACAAGTATTAACCATGATATATGCAAGCTCCTAGAAGACAAGCTAGTAAAAGAATATATGTACATCTGTCAGAAAGAACTCACGTCAAGCCAGTCTACTTTCCTTCTACAAATCAACTGGACAAAAGGGAAGTTGCAGATATGATATATTCTAACTTTTAATTAAAGCTTCTGACACTATTCCATATTATATTCTCATTAAAAAGCTAAGGCAGGAGATGTAATCACCATCAGATGGGTGGAAAATCAGTCAAGAAATTTCTCTCAGCAAACTAACGATTTGCTGTCAGAGTGGGAGAGGATTTCAAGGAGGACTGGATCAAGGACTGGAAGGGCTGAGACTTACCAAGTATTTTCACCAGTTTCACTTATAATGGCAAAAATAAAACCAAATTTGATTGTTAGGCTAAGGGTAGAGGGGTTCTAAGCACACCGGAAACTAGAATGAACATTATTTTTAGACTAGGGTTTTAAAATTTCAGGCACTGGTTGGAAATTCTGGAAGCAAGCATAGTGCTGTACTTGGACAACAGCAATAAAACACAGTCATAACAGAGGAAGTAAAAAAGGAAGCAGCAACTGAGCAGATAAAGATGCAATAATTGTGCACAATTCAGCACCAAAGAGCTCCAAGTAATGCAGTATCCTCTTTAGACAGCAGCACTTTAAGGAAAGTGGAGATAGCATGAAGAAAAATTCTGGGAACAGTAAAAGGGATTAGAAAAAACAGAATATATAACTTGCAAGCAAAGGTTCAAGTAATCTGTACTTCAAGTAATAATTAGCTTGGAGGTGAGAAGACTGAGAATGACACAGTATTATTCTTCCAATATGTGCAAATGTGTTATAAACAAAAGGGTGATCAGTGGCCACTGTGGGGTAGAGAAGGAATCAGTGTAATTTGCAAAAAAAGTACCATAACACTGCATAGCAGAAGAACAGGAAGGAAGGAAGGAAGGAAGGAAGGAAGGAAGGACAAAAGGGTGATCAGTGGCCACTGTGGGGTAGAGAAGGAATCAGTGTAATTTGCAAAAAAAGTACCATAACACTGCATAGCAGAAGAACAGGAAGGAAGGAAGGAAGGAAGGAAGGAAGGAAGGAAGGAAGGAAGGAAGGAAGGAGATTAGAAATACTACTGAACAATTTGAAAATTTTTAAGCACAGATATATTGCTGGTCCAGTTTGTTTAGGTGTAGTTGGTACTGACAGAGTTCAGAGAAGGAACTAAATTAGTTTACTTTTCTTCTTTGATATCATCTATTTGAATCTGTCATTTGATATTGACCACTATAGATAAATAAGGTATAAGCAAGTAATATATGCCACTTCTAATACCAGAGACTTCTAAACTAATAATTGCCGATGAAGCCACCTCAGGCTTTTAATTTATTTGAATTGTTGGGTTGAATTCATTAGAGCAGGAGATGCAAACTTAGTAGCTGTAAACTTTCAAATGTATAAGTAAAAATATATATTTCAAAAATGGAAATATATATATATATATATATACAGTTATTGACTGTGAAGAATATCGCTTTTAATTTATTTGAATTGTTGGGTTGAATTCATTAGAGCAGGAGATGCAAACTTAGTAGCTGTAAACTTTCAAATGTATAAGTAAAAATATATATTTCAAAAATGGACAGTTATTGACTGTGAAGAATATGTGTCTTTGACAAGACTGATATTAAAGGAACCACTGCAATATGAACAGACTGTGAAACCTATCCTATTAAACTTGTAATCTTTGCAAGCAGATGCAATCTTCTACATTACCTGAATTTCTCAGATAGTTGGGAAAACAATTTGATCACAAAGCAGGTATGTGCAAAGTTGAATCAAAGTTGCCCCATACGCTTCCACACCAATTCAGAAGAATGTGACTTCTGTTTTGGTGTGGATAAGCTGAGACATTCAGCACAACACTGATTATTCTTAAGTGTTATGTGGATATCCAGTCCAGGAATCACACCTTAAAATTTTTTTCCCATAAGCACACAGTAGCACTTAAAAGGGGAAAAATTCCTGTTGATCTGGAGCCCTATTTAAAGCAATCATCTCAAGGTAAACAAATGGAACTTCTGTGAATTTCACTACAGATGCAACATTTCTGCATGAAGAAATACAGCTTAATTTACCAGAAAAAAAAGAATCTTAAACAAAATGGAGCATACTGGTAAATACATGATGGAACAAGAATTTTAAGGAAAAAAATCCTCTAAAATAACATAAAAAGATAAAACATCTGAAAGATACTCAAAGTGTTCAAATTTATATAGCAGTGGATTTAGTGGAGCTATAACCAAAAGTTCATAATTGCACTCAGGAAAATGACCAGTGACATTTCTTTTAATACAAATAGTGAGATTTAATTTTTAAATTATGTCTTTCTGAAGATATATTTCATCTCTTGGAGGAGTGTTTGCATAAAGAATTTTACTCTGGTTCAAACTTTGCATTGGTGCCTGTGTTTGTGCAGATAAACAAACCACACACCTCTAAGTGCTCAAGAACATGAGAACACCTGTAGCTTTCAGAGGCAGAGCAGTCAAGCTGTTACTGTACTACACTGAAAAAGGAGTTTTGTGATTTCCAAAACGACATTTGAAATAGACACAGGTAATCAGAATGCCATTATAGGTACCTTAGTCATCTTATTGTTTCCCACAGAAAAGCATTAGTTTTCTCTGTTTCTCTTTCTGTTATTTGCCTCCCCAGTGAGCTCACTCAAAATTTGGGCACAGATTTTGTTAGACAGGTTTGGAGTTGGCTCTTTTTTAACCCAACAGAGAACCAAAAGCCCCAGCCATTTGGGTATAGCTTCTACATCACCAGGAGCTTCTATAGAAACAAATATTTGCCACATGATTAAGTTATAAAAATGTCAAAATGTCACCTAAAATAAACATTTTTTTATTTGGAAACTTGATTCTTCATCTTGAAATGTCAAAGTTTTCCAGGGGGAAAATACAATAGTACTAGTTTCTGTCTGATCTAATATTTTTGTTGTTCATGAGCTTATTTTCAAAAAGAGGTCAAAAAGATACAGTCTCTTGCTTTACAAGACATTGCACATTTTCCTGCGGTTTTCCTGTATTTAATTATAGCTCTATTTTCTAATTAAGGAAATCACATTTGTTATTATACCATTTTCAGATAAAATATAAACAAGAATTTGGTTACATTTGAAGTGGATATTCACATATATTTACTCCATTGCTTCTCTTTCCTCATCAGATTTAATACCTAAATAAAAATAAATAAAAAAATTTGACATAACATTAGAGAATAAACTGAGCACCACTGTTGTAAACGAGAAAAACACTCTACGTTTTTTTGACACTGCATTAGTGCTCTTGTATCACAGAAAAGAGGAGAAAAAATATTGATAACCTCCCATATTGTGCAATATGAACCATTTGTGCAATATGAAGGAGTTATTGAATTACACAGAATAGATCTGTTTATCCAATTCAAGCTTTGAGCAATTTGTTCCAATTTAGAAAAATGTAAAAGGACATGTAAACCCAAGTGCAATAGAAAACACAAAATACATTACAAATACACTTTATGAAGTGAAAAAAAATCTCAACAGACCGACTCAGATTAAGATGGTTAGTTTCATTTAGCCAAGTACAGAGAAGAAAAAGTATAATATTTCTATGTTTTACCTAAAAAAAATCCACCACAGTTAAAATACCTCCATAAGTACCAATTTTGCCAAGTACATGAAATTATTCTATTGCTTACCACAACATAAATACAGATGACAGTCCTAGTAAAAGGTAATTAGCATATCCAACGATCCATGAAGCACATAGCTTTCAGTGTAGAGTTTAATTACCAAAGTCTCACACCAGGCTGGATATTACGTTGAAATTTATGAGACAAATAAAGGATTATGATCCTGAATGATACAAACATATTTTTTAGACTACTCAGGTAGACTAAGGAACATAAAAGGTCTTCACAATGGTACAGAACAAAGCAGTTCAATCATGCTTCCAGGCTGTAGAGTCAGAGGGCTTTCACTGTCACTAGCACTGCTAGTGCAGCAAGAGTTATTACCTATCAGAGAAATTAATTTTACCAACTGACACAGTTGATCCAAACCACACTGCAGATCCTGCCTAGCAGAGTTTGAGTCTTACTCATCTTCAAAGTCACATCCAGAAAGAAGACCTTAAAATGAAATACCCTTGACTGATCTCATGGGGTTAAAAACAACTATATTTACAATGGCACGCATTTATGTAAATTATAGATTGCATACAGAGAAATTATTTCAGAAGATATTCTATTTACTAAGATCAAACTATTTTTTTTAGGTCTTAAAAACATAAATGGCTGCTGCTTATTCTTCTTGTAAAGCTAGTAAAAAGTTTTAATTTATTACTTTGAACAAACTTTCAAATGAATTTGCAGATGAAAGGAGAATGGACATGAGGAACTTACTGAAATGCATTGCTGTGCTCATGTGATAAAGCTTTTGTGAAAGTAAATATAATCTAGGCTGATAGAGCAAACACACAGAAGCATATTCAATACTGTGTGATTTCAATAACTCAAATGCTTTTTGTTCTCTGAATTTGCTCCTGTAGTTTTGAATGTCAGAATCCATTGCTGTAGTGGAACAGGAATGAGCCACTATTTATTGTTTAAGCCAAATGGGCAGTGCAGCTCTTGCTTTTAAAATATTTTTTTTCAATTTCTCTAGAATTACTTTTATTAGTCATTGTGCACAAATATCAAAATAATTGGAAAATATTTGAATAAAATGTTATTTTATTTCAGGTCAAGACCAAATCAAGACAAGTTTTTAGAATCTCAAAAGGAAAGTATGTGCACTAAAAAGGTCAGAAGTATTTTTAATGAAATTTTGCTCATTTACAACACAGCAAAACACAGAGTGCAAATAGTGCAGAACTGATGAAAATTTGACCTTTCATGAGACCATAATGTCTTCTACTATAAACAAGCCTCCCTTCTTTGATCTAATCACAGTATCTGGATTTCTACAGGCTATATCACCGGGAATATATGATACACTCCAGCTTATAGGAAAGCAGAACTCTTCAGTCACTCATTTCAAAGGTGATTCTACCCCTCTATTCCGCTCTTGTGACACCCCAGCTAGAGGACTGTGGTCAGCTCTGGGGCCCCAAAAGAAGGACAGGGACCTGTTGGGGTGAGTCCAAAGCAGAACTCACCATGGAGATGATCAGAGGGCTGGAGCAGGTCTCCTATCAGGAGAGCTGGGGTTGCTCAGCCTGGAGAAAAGGCTTATGAGTGATCTAAATGCTGCTGTACTACCTAAGGGGGGAACATGGGGGACAGGGACAGGGAACTTTGACAAGGGCATGGAGATATAGGACAGGGGGGAATGCCTTAAAACTGAAATTGAGCAGGTTTAGATTAGATATGAGGAAAAAATGCTTCACTATGAGGGTGATGAGGCAATGGAGCAGTTGCCCAGAGCAGTTATGGATGCTCCTTCCTTGAAGGTGTTGAAGCCCAGGCTGGATGGGGCTTTGAGCAACCTGGTCTTGTGGAAAGGGAGGTTGGAACTAGATGATCTTTAGGGTCCCTTCCAACTCAAACCATTCTAAAGTTCCATGAATATAAATAAAAACATTACTAAATAAAAGACCACAAGAAGCTTATTTTCAGGTTCTTATGAAAAGGTTTCATAAAAAATAAGAACATACATTAATAAATAGAAGAAATATAACACTCACTGGAAAAATTAAATTGAACCAAGCTTGTCCAGGATAACAAAAAATTTTGATCCTGAATTAGTCTTCTTAAATTAACTAAAACTAACACCATTAAACACCTTTTAGCATTTCTTATTAGAGACCCTAGAAGCATACTCTGAAGACTTTCATGGCTAAAGAAACATTAATAAAAATGTGAATTTGTGTAGTATAGCCCTTTTTTTTTCTCAACAGAGTATTATACCAGTTTTAGCCACCTTTAGAGTCAGAAGAAATTTTGGTAATTTTCATTTTCTGGGAATGAAGTAACCATAAAAAACAAAGAGAAAAACACAGCTTTGTAATTTGAAGTTGAGAGAACAATACCTTGCATATTAACAACCAATAAAATATTCAAGTGAAATGCTGATTAAAGAAAAAATTAAGTATTTTACTGATATATTGACATGTCTTTGGCAGCTAACATTGGGAAAAGGAAGTTTAAAAAATGTAAACCAAAACTAGTTAGATTAATGAAAGAAATAAAAATATTTAGCCAAAAAACCCTTTTGATTTGAAAATACAAATAAGGACTTCAGATCTCTCACAGTCTTTGTTACCTGTGTAATGCTTTTTGATAAATATCTTGTTCTAAGTACTCTAACACCCATGTTTTTTGTATCACAATGGCAAAGCCAAAAGAGTATTTCTCAAAAGTGGTTCTGCAGGAACAGACATGTTTTATAAATGTGCAGTTTTAGAAGTGCACCAACAACAGTGTGTTTCAGGAAGAAAACTGAGCAGCTCTGTAAAGGTTCTAGCAAACAACCATGCTCCAGGAGGAGTGAACCAAATGCAGTTCATCTGCTGTTCTTCTGCACTCCTCCCATGCACACTTTATCATACCCAAATTGCTGATTTAAAGTCAAAGTATGCCTGTAATTACCAACCCAACTAATTCTGTTTCCAATACCAAGTGATGACTCTCTTCACCAGCAATGCATAAACAAGAAATGTTTCCCCCTCTCTGAGCACAAAAATTAGAGTTTTAGGAGTCCCTGTGGTTGCTGTGCAGGCAGAACTAGGCACCCAGACAATATCATATCTTGACAGATTTCTGATCAAATGATTCAGGCTTTCTAAGTATGCATTTCAACGAAAACTGGAGTAGTCAGTGAGGGTGGGATTCATCTGAACAGGAGCTGATACCCGCAGTATTCTGTGGCATCTGCTTCTGTCACTGATTTTATGGTCAGCAAAGATTCATCTGACATTATAGAGATGTTTAAAGAAAAGTCAGACGAGCATACTTGAGGCACGGTGTGGGAAGCCAGTGGAAGAATGGAGAGGATGATTGCAAACATGCTCAAGTGACTTAAAGATGGAGTGCAGAAAAACATACATGTCACACTAATGATACTTTAGTCCTGTGTGCTTGACAAGCAGGACATCTATGTTTAGGTAACCTAGGCTGTGATACTCAGAGGCACCCTGTCAAAGCTACCTGAGACTCCTGCCCTGCTGTGGGACAGATCAAAGCCCAGGGATTAAGTGACTTCCCACAGTGCTTCCACTGTGTGAGTCCTTGGAAGGCACATGGAAACAGCAGCTCCAGCCACGCTCTGGCACGGAGCCAGCCCTGTGGTCCCTGTGTCCCAGCCTGTGTGCCACTGCCCAGGTGATGCTTGAGGCATCCCCGGCTGGTGAGGTTAACAAAATTCAATTCACACTTTGCATTTCATCCGTGGCTTTGTGGTTGTTCCTGTGTCCTGTCTATCCTGACACACTCACACTGTTACTTTGTTGCTTGTAGAGGGGGGATGTGAAGAATGTTAGAATAGGGCTAAAGGGAGTGAAAAGAGCAATTGCCACACCAAAAACTGAACTCATGAGCAATATACAGAGGAAAGGAGTAGTAAGAGAATGGAGCAGGAAAAAAGCATGAGAATAAGCTTTGGAGAGTAGAATTGTAAATACAGAGAGGAATATGAAAAGAAAAAGAAAGAGGAATATGAAAGTTGTCTTGCTTAAAAAACCCAAAAACACCCCACACAAAAAAAACCCAAAAACAAAATCATCCAAAAGGTTAATAAACTATATTTATTCAGATTCTTAATTGCTCAAAGTATTTATTTTTGACAGCGCTATTGATATTCTCAGTACTTAGGAATAAAGCTGAGGTTCCATATACGAGAAACTGACAACATTTTATTTTTCTTCCCTTTTCTTTCTTTTTTTTTTATTACTGACTAACTTAGGAAGACACACTTTTCCACCTCCTAATTCTTCTCATCCAAAACTACTTGGGCAACATAGAAAAATACAGTGTGGTTTTTTCAACCACAGTAAAGGAATTATTGTTCATATGTGTGTTCATATAGAATTCAAGCTACACTCCTGAAGCTAACATAGAAATCTTCAAAGCACCAGGAAAAAAGAATAGAGAAATAAACAATGACTTTAAGGTTGACCTTCCTAACCACTGTAGTTTATTTCTTCAATAACTGAAATAAATTAAATTCCTGACTGGCTAAAGAAGGTAAAAATAGAGATTTGGTAGTTAAGGAAGGATTCAAACAAAGGGTGGTTTTGAGGGAAAATTTTTACATTGCTTGTTGCAATTGAAGAAAAAGGTTGTTCCAGGCTTATAGAGAAAGCAATGTGAAAATACTGCAAAAATTTAAGGTTCTGCAAGGCAGAGAGTCAGTAGCGCCCAGAGTTCTGGATGGGTGCATTTTAATTAAATCAAAGTAAACAAGCCACAGCAGGGCCAAGTGTGAGTCAAGCTGCAGGCAAGCTTGACATACGAAATTTGAAAGTGAGTCTGAGGAAGTCTGAAGTTGCTGAAGAAGGAGCAAAGACAACAAAGAGGGAAGTGAGGGGCAATTTGCTTGGGGGAGAAAGGACAGTAACTGTATCTGCAGGATGATGAATAGCCCACAGCAGAGAGAGATGCTGGGTGCACAGGCTGGAGCAGAGATGGTATTGGTGTCAGTGTGTGGCTGACATACATAACTCACCCGGACTTAGGAATGGTGCTCACACTTACGTGCTTTTCTAATCCTTATTTTTACCCCAGACATGCATAACAAAATACTCTTCTGAATTTTGAAGATTCATTTATGGGTCACTGGCTACATTTTGCATTTAAAGCAAGTCAGTCCATCTATTTTTTAATACTGTGACTGGTTAATTGTGGTGCAGCTGAGTAATCAACAGATACTCCCTTTTTTGGAAACAACTTTAGGGTTAAGTTTATATCTGTAGAGATTAGTAGCACAAAAGTTCTTCAGCCTTGCTCCCCAGGAATTCTGCAGGCTGAGGACTTGTAGTGCAGAGGACAACATGATGGAAGGGTTCTCACAACATACGCAAAATAGAAAACAAATTAAAAACCTTCATCCATAACTAACATTACCAAACTGATCATCCTGGACAGTGCCACTTCCAGAAAAATCTAGGCTAAAATAGCACTTGTGAGCAAGAGGTAGGATAGCTTGTCAAAATATTTTTCCCCAGATATTTCACCCTCTTTTTACGTGAAAAAAGTAAATACACAGCTCAAACGTTCAAGTGATCTAGTAGGTACAATTGTGACTTTTTTATCTAAAATAAGAATATAAGTTTTTATATTAAAACTATTAAGTCTAAGGCCATTTATCTCAGGACTCCTTACATACATGTACCCTGATTCACAGTGAAAATCATGGACACAGCTGTAGGCAGAGAAAAATTTGCTTTCTGTATAGAAAGCAGGCTTTTCATCAATAGCTAGAATATTCCCAGAACGGCAGGTTTCAAGACATAGTTAATTAAATTAATTGTCAAATGCTTTTAGAATTTAGTTACATAGAAGCATTTTGCAGGTCATTAACTGCTTATGTTTCTCACCAAAGGGGCGCTACATTAAATAGTAAATAAATTATATTAAACATAATGAGCTCAAAATTTATTAAAATGATAAAAGACCTCACTTTGAATACATATATGCTTTTGCCTGAATGTCTTTTGCAAGAAAAACGGCCTTGCGTTGCTTTTGTGTCAGCAAAGACACCTGACAGGAGACTTTGTTCAACAGCAAATTAAACTTCATTCTGTTTGTACAAGGGATGAGTTAACTGCTGGAGGTATTATAGGATATCTTTACATCAAAAATGCACTGCTTTGATAAAATAGACAATAGCATGTTGACTGTCAGTTAATAAGAGCAACAATGTTCTCATGGAATGTCGGCTTTAAAAATATGGGTCTGCATACACAAAGTATTCATAAACAGGTCCCATTTCAGATATTTCAGGGTTTTGTCATTTTAAGTCATTCTTAATTTCAGCTTTGTATTTTTGGTAACATGATTACAAAAGTACAGCACAATAGAAATGTTTACATTCATCCTTGAAATTCTTAATATATAGCCCTTAAAACCATTTTTTTTCCCCCCATGCCATTCAACATTGCTTCACTGCAGTATTCAGCTTTACATTCTTGACCATTAAGGCTGACTTGATAATTAAGAGCCAGCTGATGCTTAGTTTTCAATGGGAATTCAATGGTAGGTGGGGCAGCCCTATTGATCTACGAAATAAATAATATCTCTTTTTCCACAGCTGTCTAAAAGTATACCTAATTAAAAAAAAAAAAAAAAAAAAAAAAAAAAAAAAAGTCAGCACAGGCTTAGGCTGGTTATTGCTAATATATAATGAAATGTTTAAACTTGACTGCTTAAGACAAAGTGTGTGCTCAATTGACCAGCTAAGCAGTTAAAAAGCAGCTAAAAAGTAATGTATTAACCTTTCTTAGGTTGTTGATTGACCAGCAATTTTGCAGCTGATTTCATATATAAAAGTGCATATATTGTTCTTGGTCCAAGGTCTGACAATTGTGTACTTCAGAATGTCTCCTGAGATCCTGTGGAAGATTTCTGTCATTGTCCTCATGGCCCAATAGGTCAAAAGAAAAATGTACAAGTGTCTTGTGATAATGACCCTTTGTCTCACTCACAAGCCTAACTTCTATATAATGCTGCATCAGCAATACGTTTTTGCTCCCATGTCACCTCCTCCTTCTATCCTGTTTCCTTTGTTTTGGGATTTTTGCTTTTTATTTTTTTAATAACTTCTCCAGTTCTGAATTTCCTCCAAGAACAGATTATTTCACCTTCTTCTAGTAACAGTGCCAGCAGGTAACTTGCTCAGCCTCAGCTAGTGAAATATGTAACTGAGAGTCTGAGGCTTTTACACATTCCAGATACAGAGCACAACAGCTACAAATCTGAGGGGCACTTTCTTTCCATCTTCACACCATTGCTGTGCTTTGGGAACAGCCAAAGGTATGACATGCCTGGATTCTATAAGACTGAAAGGCTCCAGTTTCACCAGAGCTTTAGTAGGGATGGCACAGCTGATCAAACAATTCCAGATCTGTTGCAGACCTCCTGAGAGCTGCAGCAGTTTTCATTGCTCATCACACAACCTCCAAGGCAATTCTATCGGTCACCCTTTCTAGCACACACTTGTGCTGCTTTATAGTGCAATACATGGACATTTAGGGAAAAGTGGCAGTGCAAGGAGAGAATTATTTGAAGCACTTTTCTAAATATTTAATACTTTTCTATACAAGAAATAGGAACTATGTATTGGTCTTAATTTATTAGTACTCAGGTTACAAGTTGCCTCTCTGACTATCCATTTAGATATCTTATATGTTAAATATGCAGCTCTGGGAAAAAAAGTAATCAAAACAGTCATAGCATTCATCTGTTTGATTTATACTTTTGCAAAGCCTACTTGATTGAAGTAAGACAAAATAGAAGAAATCACAATGGGAAGAGAGGGAAATAATTTGTAGATCAGTTACCAATCTTGTCTTGTGCATCAGTTTGAGAAACAAGACAAAGGACAGAATGGATTTGGATATCAAGTTTACCTAAGAAACGGAGATGTTCTGTTGCAGGAGTAAGTTTAATTTCTACTATATGCTTAATTACAATTTTATTTTTGCATTGACACCTTTTCTTTATCTCGTTAAAAACTAAACTGGAAAACAACCCATTCATTAAAGTTTAGATATGCACTCAGAGCAGCCCTTGAGCTTGCCTTTGTTACTTGATGTAAACATTCCAGGCTGTTTCCCTGCTCAGTGCAGTAAAATGGCAAGAGACACAAATTGACTTGAGGGTAAACAAAACATGATGATAAACAGAACATTACTTCATCTTTTTGTTGTTGAAATACAATAAAAATACAAAAATCATGCATTCAGTGGCCAGACTTGGATTATTGAGTCATTGAAGAAGGTACTTGTTTTACACTCAGTTTGAAATCAGTCCCTGGCAGCTGATAAAGGTAGGATCAAACAAGGTCAGTGAAGCTGCTGTCCAGGAGCCAGCAATCCCCTTGCTTTAGCAAGGGCTGTAAGCTCAAGCACTTCAATGAATCCAAAACAGACAGGCTGATGTCAGCATCCCAAACATCACCAAGAAACCTACTGGCAGCAAGCATAGCAAGCTTCTCCTTTCAGTGTTCCAAATAATTTTCAGTAAAATTAATGTTGTGAAAAGTGAGATTTTAAGCCTAGTAATCCACTGTATGGTCTCTCCAACATGTGGTGTTACTACAAAGGTCTCTTAAACTTGTTAGAATATATACTGAGGCCGTGCTTTAGGTCTGATTATCCAAATTAACATCTCTCAAACTGTAAAATGTAAACCATAGGAAATACCAAACAGATTGAAGTTATGTAAATGAAACTATTCACTGAACACAGCTGTTGTCTGCATGCACCTCTTTAGTTTTATTTTCATTCCTTAAAAATAGAACAAGAATAGGTGACTGAATTTTGCTTTTGGTTAATGTGTTTGTCTATTTCTCTTGTACAATTATAGATAAATAGCCATCTACTCTTCCAAAGAAAGAATGACTACATAGGACACTGGAGATCTGTTCTACATTAGTCTTTAACCCAGACCAGAGGATTCATCTGGAAAACAGACTCACCTTCTGTGTTCCTGTTCTGAGCTAAGTGGAACAGGGACTGAAGGATCTCTTACATCTAAAGGAGAGCTTGTCAATCAGCTATGGATTATATTTATTTTATAAAACATTAGTAAGCATATTGTCATCTTAGTCCCTCCATTTCCAATATGTTTTCTTTACAATAGGTCTGACCTTTTCTTCAAAAATTAACCTCAACCTAAACTTTTAAGTCACTCCTTTAAAATTACTATTCATTATAGTCACTTCTCCTCAGGAGAGACACTGTATCAATGTTATTCCACCAGAAATTAGAGCCAGAAAAAAGCTTTACAGAAGTTCAGTATAGGTAGGGAGGTTAATTCACCACTGTATGAGCAATTACTTAGATAAATTATGCAGCATTTATTAATCAATGTATTACCTGTTCAAACAAGAGACAAAATTCTTTGCTGTGCATATTTTAGTAGATGGAGTATGATACATGATGCTGCAAAGAAACAGAAAGAGGAATGGAGGGAATTATGACACTAAATTCAGGGTGAGACAGGAGAGATGTTTACCACAGAGTTAAAAATGTTCCATAAGGAATTGGTGAGTTGAAGAGAACATCAAAGCTGTGAATATTTACAATGCATTTGTCTCTTTCTAAGCCAGTCAGAGAGAAAAGCTCTGACATTTTTGGAATTGCCCTGCTGTGTTCCCACATTTTAATTTGAAAACAATTATCATAAATTTCAACAAGTTTTATTAAAATGTTGCTTCTGTTAAATAGTGTCATTTTTGCTTAATAAATTCCCTTTGTCTTCACTGTACATTTGATAATTTTTTTAGATCATACAGCTTATTAAGAAGGTCTCTTTGGACTCAATCAAAACATACTAGATGCATCTGAAATTGAAAATTTAGTAAACAAACAATCACGACAACACAAGCATAAACATTCTGACCACAGCTTATGCCTCATGTATTTACTATACTGAAAACAGAGAGATTTAGATTAGATATTAGGAAAAAATTCTTCATTATGCAGGTGGTGAGGCACTGGAACCAGTTGCCCAGAGCAGTTGTGGATGAGCCTTCCCTGAAAGTGATGGGGGTCTCAGCAACCTGGTCTAGTGTAAGGTGTCCCTGCCTATGGCAGGGGGACTGGAACTGCATGGTCTAAAGTCCCCTTCCCTTCCAACCCAAAGCATTCTGTGATTCTATTTAAAACTAGCTCTGTTAGGTTCTGTGCAGAGCCTTCCATTGCTGTGGTCACTTGGATCCCTACTCAATGGCACAGCATTTTGTGATGTGATCACAGCTGATTCAAAACAGATTAAATTGGGACACTGTTCTCTCACTACAAAATTGTGCTGTTTACTACTACAGCTTTTAAACTTTAAAAGTAATCAAAATGTTGATTCATTGTTTTTTTTTTCTAATTCTCTGTTGCAAGGACTTAATTCTCTGGCAGTAGATTTTTCTGGAGAAAATAGCCTCTGACAAAAAAAACCCCAAAAACAAACAAACAAAAAAACACCCACCAACTTTATAGAGTGACTGTATATATTTTTTTTCAATTTAGCTATAGTAACATATAATAGCACATTATTTAATATGACCTAGTATTTTAAAAATATATTTGTAGCAGTATTATAGAATACAATATGGGACATTATTCTTTTTAATCCGAGTACTGAATTTATATCTCCAGAGCTGGCTGGTTCTGAAGTTTCCACTGTAAATGTAATTAATCAGATGTTAATGAGTAATCTCATTTTTCAGTTGGGAGGGTAACATAGGTTTGCTATAGAATGCTAGTGGTTTAGAATCAAGTAATAATTTACTTTTACTGCAAGATCTTGCAATCAGTCAGCAGCGATAGTAGGCAACTACACAGTCAACTAGGGCTGTACTTTGTACTTCTGTCAATGTTCCACTTTGGATTCTCCTCTAACTCTTCCTGTTATCTCCATCATTTCTGGAGACAGTAACAAATTGCCTATTTCTTTCTGCTGTGAGTTGGAATGATTGATTTGTCAATGTCTAGTTAAAATATATTGTACAAGTCTTTATATGTCTTCATATTCAGAGGATGATTTTTCTAAAAGATAATATTAGGAATAGAGCACAGATGCAGGAACAAAGTATTCAATCTCATGTGTCTTGTAGAAAAAAACTTAGTGCAAAATTTCCTTAACTGCCCCATTTCAAACACATTAATAATTTCAGTTTATGTTGCCTACCCAGTCAGATACATCAAGTCCTGAGCTTGCTCTGTTGAAATAATTGTGGCAGAAAGGTACTATGTGGTTCAGCAGAGTACAAATGTTTCCCACAGACATATTAAAATGTTAAAATGGGGCCACATTCACTGTAGGTGTTAAAACTACCATTCTTTAGAGGCTATGACATTGGAAAAAAAATCCTGCATCAATGGAATAGAGCAAGAATTCCAGTTATAAAGTTGGTATTTGTCCGTCTTATGTTACATCTTCTATCACACCCACAGCTGCTCTTTTGTGCTAGATGATGCTTCTGTATTTGGTTTTCTCAGTAAGAGAAATGGATGTGTTTAATTTCCTTCCATGGTCTCTCTCCTCTCATGTCACAAAATGATTCCTAAATTACAAATTGATTGCTGCAAAGAGTTTCTCATGGTAGAGACAGTAATAACATGTTATTTTATGAGAGCACTTTTACAACATGAAGTAAATAATTCCAAAAAACCCTCTCCCAAGCTGGGTTTAAACTCAAAGCAACTGGCTAGCTAGAAAACATAACATATACATAAACCTTATGGTATCAAGAATCAGATTTAGCTTACAGAAGAAGAGGCCAGAATTTGAACTGCATGGACTTTTCTTGATGGTAAAGTGTCTAATCTGCTAGCATAAACCAAATAAAGAAGATTATTTTTGGCTTGTCTTCAGGAATATCCTCTAGATCCTCCCTGTTGTTTTTGTGGTACATGGCAAATATTGCAGTGGTTAAACAACCACTTAATCAGGTGCTTCACCAAAAGAAATGGAAAAATCATTATGTCTAGCACATAACTATTTTTATTGTAGTTTATACACAGTAAATACAAAGGAAAAAGAAGACAGAAAGCACCCACATGTTCTTCACCAGTAAGGGAAATAATTTTCTTCTATATCTCTGTGATGAACTGAAAGTTATTGAGGAAAAGGCAAAAATAAAATATCCATGGTGCCATTAATGGCATTAACTTAAAGTCTTATTTCAGTTCACAAAATCCATAATTTACAATAATCTACAAGAGGAATGTTGTTCCATCAGTAGTTTTGGGTGCTCTTGGTAAGGAAGAGAGACTGTTGAGATGGAATTATCTTGAAAGTTTCTTTTCAGAATGGAGTCTCTGATTTGCAAACACAGACATTCAGTTCTTAAGAAGGACAATATTATATACTTGACAAACAAAAAAAATAATGGCATAATGAAAATTCAACACAAGCTAAAACCCCCCAAGAGATTACTGTCTCCACATACACTGAAAGATAAATTATTTCCATGTCTTAATAATTAGCCTGTCTCATAAGGAATGCTGATAATCGACATTAGTGTAACCAAGTTCAACATTCAAAGTTTCTAATTAAACAATGAGTCCATTCTAAACAGTGAACAAAATTATTATCATTTTCTTCCATATAACTTGTTGGACCATGTACAAAGCCCTCTATCTGACAGAATACATTTATCCCATTATCTTTTCATGGGCTATGTTAAATAAAACAATTAAAATGTAAATCATGACCTTTGTGAAGTATTAATGTAAGGGTTTATTCATTTTTGCTATGCATGCTGAGGCATTCAGTGGTAGTCCATTGGCTCCACTGAGAAAAATAAGCTGTGGAGAAAGAACAAATTCACCCAAGTTTCTGCTATATTGTGTGGGATCAAAATTTGTAAAACCAGCTCTGGGGTAGGAACTGTACTGCATGTGAAGGACATGATGCCTCTTGATGCACCTGGAAATGCATTTTTCCAGTAACTGGAACAATACTATGTCAAGATTTTTCTGAAATATTTTTCAGAGACCAGCACTGAAAAGCTTGTTTAACTTTCATCTGCACAAACTAATTGATATTAACACAGTTGCTGCCATCATATTTTTCATTTTCATGAACAGTCAGTCAGCAGATACTAAAAAATATTTCCAACCACACACAGAACGTTATTTCTTTTTCATATATTATAACAGAAAAACGTTTCCTTTATTATTTTATAAGGTGTGAGAAGGTTGCAGTGACTAAAATTGTGATGAAAGCTTATGGAAAATAATCAGCAGGTAAAGAAGACTAAATCTGCTTGAAGTTCTTTGCTGTGAAAGTCCTAGTTCTTTTTCTACATAATATTTCCACTAATATCACTTGTAGCTCTGCACTAAGTAAGAGCTCAGGATTTTCATACTTTGTTGAGATGAATGTTGCCAGATGTTATCTAAGATTTATGCAAATGTACACTCTAGGAGAAACCGGCATTCTTTCTGCATGGAAATCTCTTTTAAATTAATGCAGGTTTTGTCTTCAAAATCATGTTCCTTTTGCCAGTGCACTATTGCTTAACTTTTTCAGATTAATGATCTAGAATCAAAGTAAAAATCATTCATGATCTGCTCAGTCAGAATGAAATGTGTACATGTGTGCAATAATAATAATGTAATTTATTTGTGCGTAGATTTCAGAAGATGGATTGGAAACATTCAGTGTTGAAGGGCACAGTATGTGGTGATATGAATGGAGTTTTTCTCTGCTTTCTGTTGCATCTGTGCTTCTCAAACTTTACAATTGCAGATTTTTTTAAGACTCTCCCTCTACTCAGAAGAATTAAACACTGATTGACAAACCTAATCTTGCATGCAGAAGATCCAGTGGCACCTAGAGCATTTTGTATCTCACTCATGTTCAAATTTACTTGTAGAATTAGCCTCACCTTTTCCTACAAAGGGACAAAGATTCCTACAATTCCCCAGTAGCACAAGGCTCCTGTCAGATATAAAACTGCAAGCTAAGGCAGGCCGAGGTTTCTATTTAAGCAGGTGTCTGCAGAGGCCAGGACGACCATCTGAGCCTTCCCTGAGCGTGGAACTAAAGGACAGGTCCAGGGAGTGATATGGTGAAAAAGCAAATCAAATTTGCAAACTGTCCACCCCAATCTACATACTGCAGGACAAAATAAAAAACAAAACAAAACAAAACAAAACAAAAAACCCCCACAAAAAAAAAAAAAAGAAAAAAAAAAAAAAAAAATAAAAAACAAAACAAAACAAAACAAAACAAAAAACCCCCACAAAAAAAAAAAAAAGAAAAAAAAAAGAAACAAATAAAAAAAAACACACAAAACCAAAACAACAACAACAAAAAAAAAAAAACAAAAACAAAACAAAAAAAAAAAAACAAACAAAAAACACCACCCCCAAATAAACGAACAAATCCCAACCAAACCAAAAAAACTAAACCCTGACCCATAATATCAGCTATTTCAGCTTTACTGGGTCAAATGCATAGTAAATTAAATAAGGAATGAATGTTGAAATGTGTCACCTTAAAAAAAATCTCTATGTTTAGGTAGAACTCCACCATGGTTCTTATCTTACAAAGATGCAGAAGTATGTTTCTAAAACACAAAGTATGCTAGAAGCTGTAGGCAATATTCTGTAGACATCATTATTTGACAGAAAGATTCTTCTAGGTATATACAAAAAGTATTACAGTTGAATTACAGAGCATGGAAATTAGAAGCTAAGGGAAAGCACAGACAGCTCACACTATAAAAGTTTCCATTTATGAGACATACTTCTAAAACAACATCTTTAAGAGGAAGATCCTTCTGCAGAAATTAACATTCAGCATAAAATCTGACATATAAGAACAACTACTCAAAACAGAACATTTCATGTAGCATGAAAAGGTGCTAAACAGTTAGCAAAAGAAGAAAAATGGAAGCAAGAAGTGTACACATACACATATCTACTTCCATGCAAAGGTTAATTTAAAATATCAGCACCTTCTAGGCTGCACTGACCTTACTCCCACTGTCCTCCACTCTAGCAAACACTGCAGTCCTGAGACAATTTATTCCCCTACAGGACTAAATTACATTTGCAACTTCATCCAATGTTGGCAGAGGAAATATTCACATTTTTAATGCTGAATGAAGTCTTAAGTGTGTGCTGACTATAGCCTTTGAGGCCAACTTTTTTCCCCTCATCCCCAGAAATCTAATCAGCCTTTCACTTATTCAGTCATATTGGAGCAAAAGAGATAAGACGGTCCTTGTCTTTGGGTTTGTTTGTTTGTTTAATCACAACAATGTGAAATGAATGTGCATTTGGGATTACATCCTATTTATCTAAATTAAATCAGTTTTTTTTTCTTTTTTTGGTTTGCAAATCTCAGGGGAGTGGATCACTAGATGAAAAAAACAAGAATAACATCGTACATAACAGCGTACAGCTGTTTCCTTTATATATGAGAAGTAAAAAGAGCTGAAGAATTAATTTAATTTATTCCAAATAAAAAATATAAATGAAGGCCTGGCACACATTTTATTAAAGAAAATAATTTATTTTCTTAAAATAAAATGAGATTTGTTTTTTCAAATATTACTATCTTAAGTAACAACAAGACAGACTATAAAAGAACCAAAATTAGTATCACCATATCTCACACTCCTTTTACATAGGACCTAGGCTTTTGAAAAAACCGTTTTCTATTTCAATTCAACTAGATAAAATGAGCAATTTTATTACAGTTATATACAAAATTATTATTTTAATAATGTCATATATAACTTTTTAAACGATATAAATATGAAGGTTCAAAACTGAATCTTCAAATAGTTCAAGTATAGCCAGAAACTCAGAACTTTTTCAGTAGCTAAATCTTTAGCAGACATACTGCAGGCAACTTTTTCTGTCTGCCTAAATGCAGGCAACATGAAAATGCAGCAGCAACCTGTAGTTCAACATTGTCTGAAGAAAAAATATTATAACTCTTTCCTAAAAATCATGATACACACCATGATTTCACTTTAGATAAAAACCTGCACAGTTCAAGAATAATGCTCATTGTGAATATACTCTAACCTCATATCCTAAAGAAATTTACTGGTAGAATCTCACCCAGAGAGTCCAGAGAGAAAAAGATTAAAAAAATATTTAGGTTCATGCAATCTCCAAATTCTGCAGGATATTTTAAAAAATGTGCAGTGTAAGTAACTTGCCTAAAAAAATTAAATATTTACAGACTACCCAGTGGAGTATGACAGCAATACAATTCTGTGAAACTTGAAAAAATTTCTATAAAAATGGCAAATCAAATCACTTTGAGAATAGTAACTAAAGTGTTAAAAAATGTTTATTAACAATACTTGGATCAGGAGGAAGTTTCATACCAGTAATTTTATTAATCATTATTTAAATGCTAGGAAGGAAGTTCATCCAGGCACACAAATGTGTCTGTTCACAAAAACCAAGGTGCTGGTGTACAAATAGGTCAAAGAAGAAAGATTGAAGATCTTGACCGTATATTTACATAAAATTTTTCATACATGACTGAATAAACTCAGCGTTATCTCAATCACTTCAGGCAATAATTAGGAATTATTATTATTTTATTCATAGCAGGAACCATAATCTATTTAAGTATTTCATGGCACATATACAGAACAAGAAACCTTCTCAGGTGAAGAAACAATTGTGATTTTTTTTTTTTAATAAATAGCAGGAAAAGAAGAAATATTAACATTAGGCAAAGTATATTTTATTATCTCTTATTGTTTCCTTAAATAGTCAGGATTATGTGTTGTGAAATGTACCTGGCTTCCTCAGACAACTTTTATTTTATTACAATTGTTAGTCTAGTAAATACAACAGAAGTATAAAAAATTAAGACTACAGGACTCTTGAAAGTCACTGGTAATAGTGGCAAAACTGTCAGCTCTGAGTGTAGATTACTAAAAGTTAAGATTAGCAAAATGAGGATTAAGGAAATTCTCAGGAGTTATTAATATGCCTGTAATAGTTTTCCATGAGATACCAAGGGAAATGTTCATATTCAGAGCCAGAACTACACAGATGGAACACCATCAATATTAAGACATATTGCCAAGTTTAGGGTATTTTTTTGAACTACATACTCTCCAGATTCTTTATTTAAAGAAGAAAAGCAATACCAAAACCAAACAAAAAGCCCCAGCCAATCAAAATAAAACAAACCAACAAAACAAAGCAAAAAACCAGACTGATTTCCCCCCAAACTCCAAAACACTGGCATTAACCAGAGTACAAAAGGCAACAAAGCTAATAGCACCTGAAATAAATACATCTCTCTAACACTGAAATCTGAAAAATACATTTTTTTATTCAAGGAATATAGAGTTCTTTCTTGTTACTGTCAACTATTTATTTACATTTCTTATATTTTCCAAGTTATACTGAATATTTTATGCATCTTGTGAGCAAATAAAATTAAACAGTACAATTTGGTTTTATTTCAGAACATTCAAAATTTCTCTTACTAAATAAAAATAGAATAAAAATAAATTAAATTAATCTTCCACTATTAATCATATTAAAAGTCCTCCTACAAGTAATTGATATAAATTTACTTAAGTGTAAATCTGTGACATATGCTAGCATTCTTGTAACTGCTAGAAATTTTGCACAAACTTATTTTTTCTCAGAGGAAGACAAAATTATGTGGGCATCTGATCTCGAAATTGAAATCAACATTAAAAAAGAAATCTTAATCTTCTGACAATTGGATTTATTATCAGACAAAATATAATTGTGAGAAATTTCTGAATCTTTCGACACTTGGACTAATTCAGTATCTATGTAATGGCTGTATGAAATATTAACTGTTTAACTTAACAGAAGAACAAGTTTAGGAAACCACCCCACCCCCCCCCCCCCAATGTGCAATGTGAGATACATTAAGAAATAGGTCTCCTCTAAGCTCTCCTTTTGCACAGAATATTTATTTTACTAATTAAAAGACTCACAATTTAAAGTTTGCTACCACAAACCCTGCAAGTCTAACAACACCAACCAGTTCTTGAGCCAGTTACTGGCAAAAAATAATGGGCAAACTTCATTCAAACTGTAGATGTATACCACAGCCCAAAAGAGATCTGAGACATTGAGGAAAAATCTGAATTACCTGGAAAAATTGTAGAAAGAGCAAGACACTACTGGAGTTACGAAGGATACTAGGAATGCCTGGAAGAAAAGCTTTCATTTGTATAGGCTTTGAGAAGACAGAGTGGTCTACTGAAATCTTACCTGCCACCAAAAGTCCTTGTTTTCTGCTTTGATAATACAGAAAATTACATTTGATAATATTGTCCTTTCAAAACCTTCTGTGAATAAACACAAAGGTTTAGAAAGAACAGAAATATCTGCTAGAGGATTTATGGGGAAAGCTGTTCCTGAAACGTCTCATGACTACACCAGTGTGTGCCACAGATTACTTCAGCTGTCACACAGACTGAGCTGGACACGTGTCTATAACATGCCATCCTCACTTTAAATCTGAGCAGGAATAGAGCAAAGAACAACCCAGCAATGTTTACCATGACAGCATAATCTGTCAACTGCAGATCACTTCCCCAAATGTAGCTGTTGTTACCTCTCTGGAAACACGCCTTTGCTGCTCTTGCATTTCCCAGAAGATGGATCTGCCTGAAGTAGCCATGCTAATTGGATCTGCAACTTTAGTTTCCTCTCAGTATAAAAAAAACCCCTGATGCTCTTCATATTTCTCAGACTGAGAGGTATGGTGGCTGGCACACTATGAGCAACAGAGCAAAGCCATGAGTTTTGAAACAGAACACACACATCTGCAGCTCATACAAAAGACTTATTCTCAAAGACCTCAGTTTTGTCTAACTCATTCTCTTTAGATAGGATTCAAAGGAGGACATGTGACACATTTTACTGCAGAACCACAAGTTCCCAGCAAAACATTGAAATGAAGAATCTGTATTCTCATTATTTATATCTCCCTTCCATATCTGATATGTTTCACTCTACAAAATAGGCACGATACACACACATTGTTCCACAGCTGTGCAACAACGAGTATGCAGATAAATGCAATTGCTTCCTGCAGTGCAGCACTAACAGCTGAAAACTTGTCAAAGTGCCCCCAGCAAAGAGATCTGTTTTACACAGACATCTTTATGACACTTAGATAATCCAGGACAAAACTGCTGGTTTTGAAATGGGAGTGCTGGTTAGAGAAAGGATGAGCCGTAGTGAGAAGTGAGACTACAGGTGACCAACTTGACAATCAGAATTTGAGGCTTGCAAAATGCTTCCATTCTGTCAGCTCTGTTACAGAACGCCAAACATGATCAGAACATACCTAGCTGCCTGCAGGTCTTTGAAGAAATGGCATAAACTGCTTCCAAGGAACCCAGAAAACATAAGATGTGAAACATTGTATTCCTCTCACCCAAGCCCAGGAGATTTCCCCACATCTACTGTTTCTCAGATGAATCTCTGCTTAACACTTTGGAAACACTTTGTAAAGCATAGGAGGACTACACTCTGGCATATCTATCCTATAATTCTGCAAATTCACCTTGATATTACTAAAGTACTTTAAGGCACTTGGTGAACTTTCTTTTTTCCTTTCTTTTTCTTTTATCTGAAAAGGAGGAATTAAAAAGGAACTTGGAGGCAAGCAGTATCAAACTTGAACTGATACTCTCTGAATTTTCCTCTAATTTAAAAAATACAAACTACAAGCCACAAAGTATCTCAAATTTGAGAAGTCTACAGAGAAAAGTCAGAAATTACACTTAGAACACTGCAAAAACTTGATTTTTAGTTCTTCCCTTCTCTTAGTGTACTGTGGAGCCAAGATTTATAGAACATTGCACAGGAAAAGGATAATTTTGAGGGTTTTTGTTCTTTGTTTTGGTTTATACAACAGAGATATGAAGTTTCTCTTAGAATGGCCTTCTAAAAACTAAAGTCATCAGCCAGAACAAGTGCTTCTTCATCACAAAATAAAGTCTCAAACTTCTGTGAATGAGAAGTGTTAGATAAGAATTTGTGCTAATCTGCCAAGGGAAAAGCTTCAGATTCTAAGTCTTGTCACTAATCTGACAGTTATATCAATATTTCTTTTTTTCAATTGAGGCAGAGAATTAATAATTAGCATTCCACTAATACTGTGGTTTAGAGGAAAGACTGATGATCCAGGAGACCTTCACTCCTGGGAAAGTTCATTTCTGTGTAGTTAGAAACTGAATGTTATGTTCTTGAGGCCTGTTCCTACCATAATACATATAGTTATCTTTTGAGTGTGGGTTTTTAGTCATATCAATGTTTAAAAAAATATTACAATTTTTTTTTAAATTCCCTTTTTACAATGTCCATGTATATTTGTTAATGTTTAGAAAGCTGAAGAGATATGAAAGAGCAGTCATGAAAAGAAAGGAAAACTATTGTTATGAAGCAGGTACAGCATATAATAAAACAGAACTAATCCAATGCATAACTTTAAAGTTGGTTAGATTTATCAGGAGAGAAATATCTCATGAAAGGCAAACAAACACCAATCTCATTTTTCTTTTTAATACATGTATCTGTGTTATAAATTTATTAAATAAAGGACAAAGAAAATTTAAAAATGAACAATTGACTGTTTATTAAAGGAATGCAGTCAAAACAAATTTCTAAAAGAATTATTTGTCAGTGGATAGCAAAAGAGAAGGAGATAATTATTATTTAATTTACTGAGTTATTTCACTAGATGCAAGATCTCAAAGGTTCCACTTCCAGGCTTCATATCCTATTAACTTGTCCCTACTAAATTTATAAAGCATTAGAAGCTGAAACTTTTTTATCAGAAGCTATTCAAGACACAAAGCTGAATGTCTTTGTGAAAAGCCTAGAATCCATCACTTTATTTTTTAGCTCATATACTTTGCTCCATTTACACTGACTATTTTGAACTCTATTCCTCAGAAAGACTCCAGGTGGTTGATTTCAAACTAAGTTAATCTTTCACCATTTTTTTATAAGAGCACCAATGTTAATAAAGAAATAAATAGAGATATTTTATTCAATAATGGCATACTTTAAAAATCATATTCTTATTGCTTGAGCATTCATTTAAGTAAAATGAATGTCTC
The DNA here is from genome assembly GCF_017590055.1 of Onychostruthus taczanowskii. Classification (NCBI taxonomy): domain Eukaryota; kingdom Metazoa; phylum Chordata; class Aves; order Passeriformes; family Passeridae; genus Onychostruthus; species Onychostruthus taczanowskii. The sequence goes on along the minus strand of NW_024497629.1, from coordinate 14,304,607 downwards.
ATCTTGGTATTCAATTAGTCACTTGGAAAAAGCCCTAAAAAAACAAACCAACAAACACTGCTATGTGGGCATGTATTTGAACTACATAGGTTGCTGCATAATCATGTTTGTTTCAGAAGCAGTATTTATTCACTACATCTGTTAAAAAGTGTTGGCTTCTCTGTAAATGCAATATCTAATCTGAAATCTAAAAATATATTTCATTTCTCTTTTACATCCAATCTCTATGATTTCCATACTCAAATTGATGTCCCTAAATGTCTTTTTACACTCACACTTACTGTCAAATTAGTTTGAAAAACACACAAAAGAACAATGAAAGTAAATATTTTAATTTTTGTTCTTATGGAATATTTGTCCTTTAAGGTATTCCCTGCCTGCAGCATGTGCTCAGCTTGATTCAAATAATTATTTGTATCTAACATAAGGTAGAATATCTTTCATTGGTTTCCACCATTTATGTACTATTTCCAATCTATTGTACATGAGTAATATTAAAGTGAAATGTTACCTCAAGCTGCTTTGAAAAATATTAGTAGGAAAACACACTCACCTTCAGGCTCCCCACAGAGTGTACACTGTGACTCTGCAAAGAAAAAGAGAAAATTATAATTTCTTTATTTTAAGATGTTATAATTATACCCAAATATAACAAAACTCAGAGAACTCAAAGTTAGCACAAAAAATGCAATCCTATTTCCAGCACACATTTCTTAAAAGGTGCAAAATAGTTAAAAAAAAAAAAAAAGGATTTTTGCAGGAAGAATTTTAAAATAGAACTATATAAATATTTAGTTACATTTATATAACTATCACCTTCAGAGACTCCAGATTGTATTCATGTAGCAGGACTTTTTGCTTCCACAAGACTTTTTTGTATTTTGATATGTACAATACTGCAGTGACAACAGTCACTCAAATAAAAAGTCTAAGTCTGCTAATATTTTACTATTGGAGGCAGCAAACAGTAATAGTGACAAAGTTATATTCCTTTCTCATAAAAGACTGTCAAGTCCTCCCAGGCAAGAGAAGTCAAACAGTCATTCAAATGTACACTTATACTCTGAAAAATACTCAAGTATAGAAATGAAGGAAATTAAACTCCATCATAACAAACATACAGTCTCTAAATGTGCAGTTACTATTTTATCTATATATCTATATATGTATTTATACACGCAGGCACACACACACACACACGTACGTGTGTAAATAAATTTTAATATAAAATCAGTATAAAAAGCAGTTTAACGTGCCTGGCAAATAAAAGCCCACTACAAAAGCTTCCTGAAATTATCTCCACCTTGGATTAAAATTAGAAGATGTGACTTTAACTATGATCTTCACTCAAAGGTAAAAAATGTCAGAAAAATACAATATGAAACACGCGTGCACTGAGCAGTTTGACCTCTATAGTGCCACAGTGGCGCTGCCAGCTATTTAGAACTTTCTCCATAATGATAAGAAGCTGTAACCCACCTTGTAATGGCACTTGACCCTACATCTTTCATGTATTTTAAACATGTTAATCCCTGGGGTTTTACTACTGTTAGGGACTGTGGCATGCACGTGAGAAATGAGGGAAAATAAATGAATGAGGAAAAATAATTTTTTTCCAGGCAGCTCTGCTGATGCTAGGTAGATCACAACTTTTAGAACACCATAGAGTTGCCTGATAGAAAGGAATGAAATTTAAAACAGCTGAGCACCTTGAAACACGTAGCCAAAGTTGGTATTGACAGACTCATTAGAGTCCCCAGCAGAGGTGACAAACTAGAAACAGCACTCCCACAGCAGGCTCGAGAAAATCTCCAGTGAAGAGCACGAAAAGCCTGGTCACAGGTAAGTCAGGCCAGTTTCTTTCACTGCTTGATGAAAAGTGCACTTGCCACAACATGAAGTGAAGCAGAAGAACCAGCTCAGAAGATCCTTTTTTCACATTTAATTCAAAGACTTTCTGAGGTTTTACTGAGATGGACTGCCTGCCTGTGTGTAGTTTGTTATCCTGATTGATAAGGAAGAATAATCTGAGACTTTGTTTCTGAACGTCTGACTTTTTTGATCCTCTGTGTTCTACTAACAACTGCTCACCAGTTTTTTACAATCCAAAGAGTCTGCCTGACATATTTGGCACCCTCAAGCACCATCTTCAAAAGGTCCCCACTCAACAGTACAAATTACTAGCTTCCCTCTTTTTTTCCTCATAAACATAAATTAGTGCCAATATTACAAGTCTGCAGCAGCCTAGATAGTCTACCTGCAAAACAAGGCTTGCAGCTATGACTAGTGCCAGAAAGTTGTCAATAGCTAGAAAGGTGTCAGCACTATCCCTGCCAGACTGCAGCTTTTTTGGACTTTTTCAGATGTTTATTTAAGGTCCCATATCTGTGAGCAACACAGGTGTCCCCCTATCTCAGCATGCCCGAGGAGACTTCATGGGGGGATGTTTTTTAGGCCTTCCAGCAGCTGGGAATCATTTCAAACTCGCAGCAGCATGTCTCTCTGTACACTGGTAAGAAGCAGACTTTGTGGATGTGGATAATTCACCACTAAGGTTCTGTTTATGAATTTCTCTGCTTTAGTTTGCCTCTGGGTGGGGAGACTAGATACCCTTGTTGTTGTGCTGGACACATACAGGTTAAGAGACAAATAAAAACACAAACCACTTCTAGTAGGCATGTAAACAACACGACAAGGAGGTTGTACAGAGCCCTGCTTTCCACAGAGCCTGTGTGAGAGGGACAGCAATAATCATTTCTCTATAGAGTCTGTTTAGAGCTGTATATTCAATTGCTATTGTTGAGAGACTGCATGCCCTCAGTTTCTAAAACCACAACACATAAAACATACACATGGCACTCTATTATTTGTTGATTTACATTATATGGAAATACAGAAATCTGAAAATTTTGTTAAGAAGCTATGATCTGACACTTATTTCAACTTATTTTCTCTGTAGTGAAATTGCTGTATGTTGGTAGAAAAGATATTTCTGGAAGAGGGGTCAATACTAAACACTTGTATTCATTTAATTTTTTTTTAATTTTAGTTTCAGTTCTGGGGGAAGATGACAACAATGAAGGACATGACAATAGTAATTACATTGTTCAGGCTTAGATGCATCTCACTCAAAGTTGAGTGTATCATCATTAGTTGAGTGTATCAGTAAAATCTAAACTAGTCTCAAAAAATTAACCAAGGAGAGGAAACAGCCACGTAATCTACCTTAGAAACTTACATAGCATGAAATCAAAACCAAGAAGTCACCTTTTTTTTAAAATTACTCATTCATTTTTTTTTTTCTTTTTAATGTTGTTAAAGGTCTTAGACTTCATAATAATATTCACTGCAAAAGAAGAGTGGTTATTATAGGTGATCTCTGGAGATGAACTAGTTCAGCCTCCCACTGAGAGCAGAGAAGGGCTTTTGCCAATAGAAGTTCAACTCTGCTGGGGCTTAATAATCAAGTCCTGAAAGTCACCAAGGATGGAGATTCCACAACCTCAATGAGCAGCCTGCACCTGTGCTGCATCAGCCTCATTAAGCTGTACTTTAATTTCTTGGTCTGCACTTTGGGCCATTCTTCCTGGTTATATGACTCAGCATTGCCCAAGTGACTTTTGCTCCGTGCTCTAACTCTCCTTCATGTAGCCCACTGTGGATCTCCACCCCAACAGACTGAACAAGCCCATCTCTTTCAACTACTCTGAGCAGAGGGCCCTCTGCTAGACTTCCTCCATTTCCTCCCGAAGCTTGTGGAAGCAGGGAACCCCAACCAGTGCACACAGTATTCTATGTGCTTCACCAGCACCAGAGGGATGTAAAAACCTTGATAATTTGCTAATGATACTTGTGCTGACACAGCCCCGCATGTACTTTACATGTTTGCAATGAGAATACCATCTACTCACTCATGTGCAGCTTGGTATTCATGTACATTCAGAAAAAAATAAACTAGTATATGAAGTCTTAATAAGATGAGTACCCTGATCCAAGTCTCCCAACTATTATAGCCATGCCAATCTATGTGAAATTATGGCCTCAGACAAGTAACTTTTCTCCAAAACTTTTCTACAAATAAATTTTCTACACCCATGCTGGATAAAATGTTGAAGTGGATGAAATAGAAGCAGGGACATGACCACATTTCAGACAAAGATATTTCTCAAACCTCTCCTTTGCACAATTCCTAGAAATGGATTACGTTTTATTATAGTGATACTTTCACAGGAGGTATTCCTTCTTTGTTGTATGTTGCTAATTAATTGCACTTAACAAAGTTGCTCCTTCTTGTAAACACTCATACATCTGAGTAACTTTTTGTCATAGCTCTCAATAGTAAAATGACTAATACAGGTGAATGTTCAGAGATTTAGGACCCAATAAATCAATATAACAAGGAAAACCTGTATTTATATTATTAATCTTACTCTGTCATTTTGAAATTGTCTAGCCAACAGAAATAATGTTCTCAGATACAAGAACTTGCTGACAAAATAGGTCATAAGAAAGATCCTATGAAGAAACAAATTTGTCATAAAGACACAATATATTTTTTCTCTCCAAATATTATGAAACATATTTCATTTTTGTAGTTTTTCTTGCCCAATTTCAATGAAAGAACAACTAAAAATAATAAAACCAGACATATAAATGCCAACATTATTTCTCAAAAAAAAAAAAAAAAAGCTGAGTTCAACATTCAGTTTTAAATTAGAGTGAAAATAAATTATTCTGCTAAACACATTAACATTTCATTCTTTGTATATATACTTTTCTTGTATGGCTCGTGCAAGTACAATCAAATCTACTATAAAGAGGTAGAGCAAAGAAAGCAATATAAGGGCCAGGTGAAATATACAAAATAGCCATTAAAAAAACCCTGCAATTCAAAACATCCATGCAGGCTATATAATGGAATAGGATTAAGGCACCACATACCAATAATATTTTTAATTAAAGAAAATACTGGATGGTATTTAACACTAAACTTTATTGTACACTATGCACTCAAAAGGGGTTTTCCAAATTATGGAGTCCAATCCAGATGATTTTGACCAGGTTTTATGGAAGCGACAAGATGGTGAGAAATAATGTGCAAAGGTGAGAAGCAGTGCTGGGGATAACTTGACACATCAGCACTGCATTCAAAAAATACACGATGTCAGCACTTCTGACTACCCTTTGAATAATATACCACATGTCCTGTTCTGTATCTCCTCTAGATTTTTTTAACAGGTCTTTCTGTCTCTCTTTTCATCTGATACTTCCAGATATCTTGCACAGCTCTTCCCTGCTGCCTATATTATTTTAAATTTCAATTAGAAACATGCATGTTCTCCATTGCCTATATTTCTCTATTTGCTTTTCCTTTTTTCCCCCACTAGATCTATTTACTAATTGGCCAAAAAAAGAAGGTAGCACTGTACAATTACTGAATATCACTGCCTATTTGAATGCAGAATTCTATGCATCAGAGGAAAACTAGAAATTACTTTTGTTTCACTGAGAAATATGGAAATATGGTTTGCCTCACAAAAAAAACAATAGTCAGTTTGCCTTTCCCCCCAGTTGCTTAGGAGGAATAATAACAATAACAACAATAACAATAATAATAATAATAATAATAATAATAATTTACAAGAGGAAATTTAGCAGATGATTCTTTAGACTTTTGTTCTAAAGGCAAATGTTTAATCATTTTCATCAGCACCCTATGTCATCAGTCTCTTTGCATCATTTTACTGATATTAATGAAACAGAACTGTGTGGCACTCAAAGAGAAATAGAGTAGCCATGCATTATACTGAGATTTAGTGTGGCTGCAAAGCAAATCATAATTTAAGGCACAACTGTGAAAACAATAATTTTAAGGAGTTTAATCCAATATTTGTATCTAAACATGGCTATAATAGCACCAATAAAAGCTCAAAGTATTATGAACTATGTTTTCCATTTTCTCTTCTCATGTGTATTTTTTCTCCTACACCTTTTGCTTTATCTATTTTAGCTCTTTCCTCCTGTTGGTATCTTATCATTACATAATATCATTTGCTGAGATCAGTGGGACAGACCTGTAGGATAAACTGCAGGATTTTGTCATGTCTACCAAGATTATCCGTTCACAATATCCTCTTTGCTCCACATTGATGCTAGAGCAAATCCCTTGGAGATGTCCTGCTCTGTGTTCAGTCACCCATTTAGGTAAGGTATTGAGAGACATCATCAAAAACCAACTAGCCTTTTCTTCTACAAAACCCATTTTACCTACAGATTTTTTTTCTAAAATGTGCTCTAAAGCCTTCAATGACAGGGAATAAAATCCTCCATATGCAGATGGAGAATAAAACGTTTAATGCACTCAGGGGAAAAATAATAATATCTAATTGATACTAATTTCCTTAAGTTTGTTGTTGTTTTTTGTTTTTTTTTCTCTCAATTCTAATTCCTCAGTTTTTCTCTCAGTCATGGTGCGTAATTCTCGTCTTTGCTGTTCTCCAACTTAGCTGTATCCTAAAGTTATGAGTGCCCCACCCTGAGTACACTTCATGACCAAAGCCCTTTGACTGCCTGGTACAGCAAAATATTTACCCTCTGACAATCTCCTATATTTTTAAGAATGCTATTGGCCTAATTTAAGGCAGCACAATTTTTTTGACTCAAATGATATGTCACTGATCCTTTTGGACAGAAATTTGAGTAGAGGTACCTAGACCAGTTGTAATCATAAGAATGAATTAATTCAGAGATACTTTGTTGATGCACTTTTGCAGTACAAACCCTGTTAAAGTAATCCATGTAAACCAAATCCACAAAGCATTCAAGGTACTTTTTAAAACCTCTTGTTTGAAACTATGAAGTGGTAAAAATAATCAAAATTACACTACACCAAAACACTGTTTTTCTTTTAGTATTATAAGTGCTGACAAATGGCACAATAGAAAGAGAAAGCAAGTATTTTTGCACTTAGATATTGTTTTGGCCCATTTCCTTAAGCAGTCATAAAGGAAATAAAAATAACTTCAATCAAAAGAAAACCACTTTTGTGTATCTATAGGTAAACATATCTGTCCATCTTGAAACTTTTTTGTTTTTCTGTGCTTCTTTTTTTTTCTCAGAAAAATAAGTCACTTCATCATGCAGAACATGCTGAAAAATATAATCACAACAATTGTTTAGAGTTGTTGTGTATATAGCAAACAAATGTATTTAATTCCTTTGAAACTATTTCTACAAGTACTTATTGCTGAGTCTAAGATCTTACTTTCCTGCCTTCCTCTCACTGCTGATCATTGTACCACCATTCTCAAGATGAGATTCCCCTACATTTGCAATTTCATCTTTCTTGAATACTTCCTTTCAACTGTATTTATAGCTAAAGCCCTTTTACTGCCTAGGACTGGGCCTTGAGGTTAGGAAAATCAAATAGCTACTAAAGTTTTGGAGAATAGGAAAACTACAATAGGAAATAACCCAGCTGCCTGTGAGAGCCTAGCAGCTGGGTTATACTGGGAAAGACAGAGCAAGGCAAATGAGTAGTCCTGAGAAGTGAAGATACTGAAAGACCTTTATAAACAGAATATAGAATATTAAAATAGAGTGAGCCTAAAGCTGAAGAAAATCAACCAGCCTGGAAGCAAACTTTGTATATTTTTGAGCAAATGAACTGACATCCAACCAAATGCATAAAGCAACCACTAAGAGACCATTATTTTCCCCAGATAAAAATATAAGGTTCATGCTCAAAGCAATGCCAGAACCTATTCACAGTATCTGCACATCAGATCCTTCTCCATATGGAGTTTGCACATTACACATGCATTAACCAAGCCAAAAGAGATCAGAAAATAAGATATTTTCACAGGAAAACAAAAATAACTGAAGCAATAAAAAGCAAAATATTAGCCACTCAAGAAATAAAAAAGGAGCTAATGTTTCTCTTGGTGATCTGGACACAAATGCTTTCTTTTCAGAGGAGCAGCCATAAACACAGTAATAAAAAGGATGTGCTTTAGCCCACTTCTGACACACATTTCAAATGCACAGTATCCAAGTGGAGAGTCTAAATATCTGAGTATCACAGAGTCCAAAAAAGACCAGGTGATATGTTTATAAAGAGAAAATCTATTTGTATTTCTTCTCGTTTTTCCTCATTTTCTAGTGATGTTGAAGATTAAAGTGAGTCATATTCCTCACAGACAAGGTTAAGAAACTTGCCACCCCCTTATCACATTGTAGCATGATTTTGAAAAATACCCTGGAGGGCAAGGGTGATAATCAAAAATTGTAGGAGTGATGACCCATGAGAGTGCTGTGAAATACAAAACTGAAGACAGTCTGAACCCTGCTTGCTCCAAAAGCCCTCTGGAGCCAATGTAAGTGTCATTGGAGTTCAATTCAGGGTCAATAGCACACTAGTGCAAAACTACCTAGGCTATATATCATCATTCCTCTATTTTCTGTCTCTTATTTTGCCCCTCAATCTTATTTCCTTTTGCTCATTTTAAGAGATTTCACCAATACTCTCAGAGTCTCATAAGAACAAATAAAAAAGGTACAAATCCAAGATGAGTATGATATAAAAAAACCCAGAGAGATGGCAAAAAATATAGGATAGGACTGCACAGGTACAGAGTACATCACATAATCTGAAACTCTGGTACACTGAAAGTTAAACTGATTTTTTCACTCCTTTCTCTTCATTTGCTCTCACACAGGAATCAGATTTTGAAAGCATATAAATTAAGTGGGGATTTGACTTTAAAAACAAATTTAAGGAGTCAATTTGAAATATAAAGGGTCTACAAAAATGTGTATCCATTTTAAGGGGATGTATTTATATCTGAGCAAGACTTGAATGATGTCCTTCATATAAAGTCAGTAATGCATACCAACTCAGAACATTAGGGAGTGGAAGAGATATTCTGAGGTTGTTAAGAGTTTATCCCTCAAGGCAGAATACTGCCAAAGTAACCTCACATTTCTCAAGGCATTTCCTGTTCAAGTTTTGAAAATCCACCAGGAAGGAGAATTAACAGACATCCTGGGCAACTGTTCCAGTGTTTGACTACTCTCACAATGATGAGTTTATACCTCAAATCTAATTGAAATTTCCCTTGCTGCAACATCTATCTGCTCCCTCCTGTCCTTACACTGTGCATGTCCATTAACAGTCTGGCTCCATCTGGCTGTAATGACCCATTAAGCAGCTGAGGACAGCAATTAGCTCTGTTCTCCTCTCAGCTTCCTCAGCCTCAGGCTGAACAAATTGAGGTCTCTTCAGTGTCTCCTTGTGCATCATATACTCCAGTACCCTGCCCACCCTGGTGGCCATCCTCTGGACATGGTCCAACTTGTCTGTGTTTCTTACACTGGGGTGCCCCGATCCAATTGCAGCTTCTGAAGTGCTCAAAAGAGGGGAACAATCACTCAGTTTAGCCTGCTAGCTGTACTGATGCTGTCCAGTGTGCAGTCAGCCTTCACTGCTGTAGATACACTTCTGAGGTCCTTAGAAAAGTCCTACACTTCTGGGTCCTAATTCAAACTCAAAAGGACTGCGATATACAACTTTAAAGCTTTGACCTGATCCAGTCCCAAATATGCAGTGGCCTTATATGCTAAATGATTACTTGCAGATGTTTACAGAATTTTGATGTGCCAGGCAGTGACTATCAACAGCTAGAGACAATAGCAAAAGGTCTGATCAGTTGTACAAGACTTTTCCACTCTCCTGAGAAAGAATCCACTATGGGTTTCTTCTTAAATACAGCCTGAGGGGAACTAAGTTTACAAGAGGTCTGAGCTGAAACAGTTAGGATGTCTGCATTGACAAGTCTTTGACATCTGATGATATTTCTAAATATATCTGCATATCTCAGGAGGACAGCTTCAATACAGTCTCTACTCTGTATCAGAAACATTGTCTTCTGGAGAGCAAATACAGAAGAAACACAAATTTAGTGTGAAGCACTAAAACTGATTTTAAGAATTTAAACCAGAATCTGTTTATGCTATACAGCATTTGTTGCCAAAGAAATATGCATTAATAAAGCTAATCTGGAAAAATTTGAAAGTGGACTTACAGAAAATATCCTTATTTTTCCATCTTAAACTTTCTCAGGGGAAAAAAAAAAAGTCCATTTTGATGATGATTTAAAACACTCATCTCACTGCATACATAAATGTGATCTTTATCTTAACCATTGCAAAGGTACAAAGAGCTCACTGAAGGACTCAGACCTAAGCTCAAAAATTGAGTACTTAGTTTTAGCTTTTGCAATAGAAATTAAAGATTTATTTGGAGCTATAGAAACTTTCCAGTGAGCTAAACAGAAAAAAAAAAAGTTTGCTGTTTTCTGCAAATAGCATCAACTTAAAGCTCCCAACTTTTCTCTGGTGAGGTATTCAACCACACTTGTACGAAGTCCCTATGCTGGAACAAAGTGTAAAACTGAGCACATCTGGAAACTTTTTATGCATGGTTTTATATAGTGAAGATTCCTCATGAACATTCATAAACAAAACCAACCCAAAATTCCAGTGAGAACTAAATGAACTTTAATAATCACTAGATAGATCCTTTTACAAAAAAAGTAGAATTGCAATAAAGAAATAGGATTTGAGGATGCAAAACATATTTTAAGCTACATTGAGATATGGAATTGAGATATGGAATGACTGAAATATCTGATCTTTTTGTAGAAACACTAATTAATTCAACTTTAAATAGCCATAAGCTAAGTTGTAACAGCAGATTGAAAAATCACTATTATCTTTTCAACTGCATGAGCCCCTTGCTTTCTTCAGTGCATCATGTACACAGCAAGTGGTACCTCTTTCAGCCAGCATTACCTTTTAGATTACTGCAGCAAGCTAGAATTCACTGCCAGTGATTTGACCTTCACTTCCTTTATGCCTTTGCAATGGTCTGGTGATTGCTTTAATAGCTAGCTACCAGGAAGTCCAAATCTGCAGTATTAGGAGTCTATGTACAGAGCACAACCACTGAAAGGTCAAAATACAGGTTGTTAACATGCACTCTGCCATTGTTGTAACTGCTAAGTATCACAGATCTCTATATGTCATATAGAAACTTCAGAGAAATGTAAAGTGAAATGTAAACACACAAAACTGATATGGGATGCCTTTATCTGATTATAAAACAGCACCAAAATTAGAAACTCAGCAAAAGCCGTGCAAGTATTTTAGACATTGTTATTGATATATTGAAACCCTCATAAAACTCTCAAGATTAAATTAATGTATAATATACTCAGCTAATTAAGTACAAATCACTGACATTATCATCACTGGAGCAAACTTCCACTGACCAATCTAGTCTAGGGACAGGACAAACTACTAATAGTCCCATCTGAATGTTACTATCTTTTGGAAAATAAGCATTATTTTGTTGTGTTAAATATAAAATGGAGTTGCATAATTGCTCTTCACTTTTGAGAGAGAGACAAAAGCAGAAGACCAGAAAAGAACACTAGTCCATAGTAAATGCCCAACATTTCTCAGATAAGTTAACTGAGTTTAAAGCCAAACAAGTTTCTCTCTATTCTTCACAACTACCTTTCTGTCCTTCCCTTCCCAAATGCATTAAATAAAACATCTACTGAAACTGCCTCTTTCATTTTTAGGGTAATGATAGCCACTGTTCTCTACTTTCTAACAAGATACTGGAAGAAAGTTTGCATACACAAATGAAAAATCATATTGATAGAGCAATTTCTCTTTATGATTCAGTGTTCAAAATCATGCAAAGAAACTGCCACCCCCCTTGATCTGTCTTTCTGACAGAATAAAGGGAAAAAAATTGTTTCAATTATGAGAAATTTGTTGTTACTGCAGCCTTTTCTTTCAGATAAACATTCTAAATATTGCTGACTGACTCCTAAACAGTCACATGAGTGAGGTCATCTGCAGGACTGGCCATGAATTTAGAAATTATAAACACACACATGTGATTACCAAAATTTGAAGGCCTCCATCAAACTATTTGAAAGATGTAACTTAGGAGAAAATTCCTGAAAATTTAAAACTAAGGAGATTATTTTTAACAAGAAGATAATATTGAATTACTGGCCAGACACAAGTAATGAAAAAGTTATGATCCATCTTTCATAGTCAAACTACAAATAATACAAAAGTTGTTAATAAATAAATGTCACAAATGAGTAGTTTATAATGCTAAAGAATTTGGCATTACAAATTCTCTTAATCACAGAAACACTCCTGAATTCCTAAGTAACAGAAAACAGATATACACACATGTGAAATTAGCTGTCATTCAGATTTAATAATTCATCCTTTAAAAATCCAAGAATGATTTATCATAGCACTTTTTCAGGACTATTTATCTAAGTTTTCTTATTTAAAACATTTTAGTTATTGGATGATATAATTAGACAATTGCTGTTTGACTTCAAAAACTATTGTATCTCAGGTGTGGTTGAAAAGCAGTAAACGTAGCATTGGCTAAGGTGGGGTTTAAACATAAACAAGTTTCCCATTGTATATAACTTTCCATTAATATTTTAGGCCCTTTAAAAAATGATTCAGACTTCATTAACTAATTGTATGATGTACTAGTAATGACATAATTCTATCTATTAGACTTACAAAAGTTTTGTCTTACTAGATTTAAAATATAAATTGTCTAGCCCAGCTTTATTATTTCCATAAAAATCCAGCAATTTACTTTCTAATATCTAAACTAAACAAAGAAACTGAAATGCTTTGAGAATATTCATAAAATTTTTCAACACACATTTTTTATTTTTTCATGTTCTGAAGGCATACATTATTTTCTCTAGGATTGTAAGTTTAGTTCCATCTTTTTCCATAGGATTAAAAAAATAATCAAATTATTTTTCACAACAATAAAATAAATTTCTGGATGGGAAATTACATGCTTTCACGTAATTAATTACATGCGATGCAAAACCTACAAAAGCAAACACCTAAATATTTACACTGATTTCAGCAGAACAAAGCAATCATTTATACATTTTTCTAAAATGTGCCTGCTTTGAAATTTGCCCAGATTATGAGATCCTTAAATACTTTTACAGTTATGAAAAGGAAATTTAAGACTATCTATTCCCTCCTCCCCTTTACCCAGTTTCCTGACATTTAAGAGGAATTTCTCTCTCTCTCTCCTATGATTTTTTTTTATTATGGTAATGCAATAATTAAAATTGTAAAAGGCTAACATTTATGGGGAAAATGTAAATTATATTTAAAATGGGAGAAGAAATAATCACCTTGAAACAAAGCCTCAGGTAAATACCCAACTAGCATTGCCTCAAGTTGCAGGCGCTGAATGCAATGCTTACAATTCCCATTCAACTGATATTTCTTTTAGAAATACCTTTTAAGCAGAAGAATGGAGATCAATAGCACCTACCTACTGAAAAAATAATTAGGAATATAAAACAACTGGTAGCCCTGAGGAAATTTGGGTGGTTTTAAAACTGTCCTTCATCTTGCTTCTCCGGACAACTAAAAGTCCAAACTCTACTTTTAAAAAGACCTTTGAAAAGAATATTAGTATTGTTAATGCACAAGATCAAATGTTGCAATAAACCTGTACTCTGTGGCTTCATGTCCTTTCCACAATATTTTAGTGGCACTGTCAAATAGAATGGCTTACAGGGGTTCTGTTTATATGAAACATTTTAATCCATAGTGGAAATAAACAGCTCCGTATAGTTGGCATGGTAGATCTCCTTACTGTAATAGCTTAATAACTCCAAAAATCTAATTCAATTCATTTGGAAATAAGACTCTATCATAAAAAAAAAAAAAAAAAAAAAAAAAAAAAAAAAAAAACAAAAAAAAAACCAAACAAAAACAAAAACCAAAAAAATTTCCTATACAGACTCCATGAAAACATACAGACAGGAAAGAAAGACAGGAATGGTCATTAGGAGAAAGAGCTTTGTAACAGGAATCTAGAACTGAAGAGAGCAACTCACAAAATATCAAACTTTTCACCAAATAAGTGTATTGGGTTTGCTTGGCCAGATTTTGATAGCAGGTGGGCTGCAGGGGTGGCTTCTGGGAGCAGCTGCCAGAAGCTTCCTCCATCTCCAGCAGAGCCAATGCCAGACAGCTCCAGGATGGATGTCCTGGGCCAGTTGGAAATAGCACTTATGGGATAACATAGTTAAGAAGATGGGAAAAAAAAAAAAGTGTTTGTGCAGGTGTAATTGTGCCCAGACAAGAGCTGGGTGAGAACATGAGAGGAACAGCCCTGCAGACACCAGGGTCAATGCAGAAGGAGGGGCAGGAGCTGCTTCAGGCACCAGAGCTGAGATTCCCCTGCAGCCCGTGGAGATCCACAGGGATTCAGAGATCCACCTGCAGCCCATGGAGGAGACCCACACTGGAGCAGCTGGGTGCCTGAGAGGAGGCTGTGATCCTGTGGGAGGCCCTTGGAGAGAGGAGCCCACCCTGGAGCAGCCTGTCCTTGAAGAGCTGCACCTTGTGTAAGAGTGATCAACACTGCAGCAGTTTGAGGGGAACTCTTGCCCATGGGAGGGATTCATGTTGAAGTTCATAGAAGACTATCTCTCGTGGGAGGGATCCCAAGCTGGAGCAGGGGAAGGACTTCATTCCTGGAGCAGCGACAGAAACAACCTGGGACCATAACTCCATTCCCTTTCACTCTGTGCTTCTGAGGGATGAGGTAGAAGTGGGAAGGTGGGGAGGGAGGTGTTTTAAGGCTTTATTTTACTTCATTATCTCACTCTGATTTTGTTAGCAACAAATGTAATTAATATATCTAATTCTAGCCTGTTTAGCCCATGACAGTATTTGATGAGTGATCTCCATGTCCTTATCTCAGTTCATGAAGCCTTTGTTATATTTTATCTCCCCCATCCACCTGCAAAGGAAAGTGATAGACAGGCTTTGGTGGGTGTCTGACATCCAGCCAGGGTCAACCCAGTACAGTAATGAAAAAAGTATCAGCAGGTAACAGCATCACAGAATTCAAGTGCATGGCTAAAAAAGTGCCTACACCAACATGGCATACAGAAACACTGAGAAGCTGAAAAAAATGAGTAGATACAGAGAAAGAAGAAAAGATACATATGAGAACTTAAGATGTTCTCGGTTTGGGTTTTTTTTTTTTTTAATGCTGTAAGCATTGATATTGCCAAACAGCTGCAAATGTTCACATATGCATAGCAACAAATAAATGTTCAGTTCATGTTTATTGAAACATTGAAGCTCATTGGAAGTCCCACTAACTTCATGTGAATTCCCTGAAGAGAGTACTTGCCAAGTATAGCCGAATTAAATACTCATTCACAGTGGGAGCTTGGCCTAAGTGTGGGAAATGCAGCATCAATACCGTACATGAAAATTGAGAGGAGTGGGACTCAGATGTTTATATTTTGAAAGATGGGGAACTTTAGACACTCAGAAGTAAAAGATCAGGATCTTGGTATGAATCAGTATGGCTCAGCCAAAATCAAAGGAATCTCAGGTTTTTTGCTAATTATTTGGCCCAAGATCTTTCAATCTGTGGGTAATAACACAACTGGAGATAGAACCAGTAATTAGGAGAATGCAATCGGATTCAAAAGGTTTTCCATTATTTTTTGACTGGATGAGCAGATGGCAAATGCAGCTTAACAGAGAAAAAAAATGTGAGATAATTAGCAGGGAAACCAAACACCAAGTTAGAGAATATATACTAAATGGAAATTTCATCTAGGAAGCTAATCAAGAGAGAAATTTGGGGGTTATTATGAAAAATAATTAAAACCATCAAATCATTTCACAGCTGCTGGAAAAGAAGGCAAAGATGATAGCAGGTTACATTAATAAATAGATATACCACAAAGTAAAGTGGCATTATTAGTGCTCCAGGCATTTATTAAAAACCATCTAGAATATTGCATCCGGCTCTGGCAGGCATGGGAGCGTGCAGCAAGGCAATGCATTACTGACAAAAACTGGTGTCCTAGTGGTACTCCCCAAGCATCAGACTCCCAGAGCTGTTGAGTGAGCCTTTCCCCGTCTCATTCATGATTTGACAAATTTCACCCAAACCTAGGTAGGATATTTTTGTTGCTCTTACAACACTATTACAGGAGCCTCAGTTTTGGAGGATTAAAACCATCCTACTAGATTGGGACTGACATTAATTCATGGGTAGTTTATCCTTCTGCTGGCAATATAATTTAGACTATAACACTTATCTTTATTCCTGCTGTTTACCTTCTTGAAATATTTATAGAGAGCAATCATATCCCTTCTTGGCCTTCCCCTTGGTGTGCAAAACTTGTCACCTCAAAATATATTTTCTTGTAAAGTATGCATTCCTCTTTCTTGATCAACACAAAAGCCCCTATCATCCCAATTGCTCACTTCTATCCCAGTCCAAACTTCTTCTCTGTGAACTGGTCTCTATGCTCGCAAAAATCAATTCCAACATTGACGTCTGTGTTAGCAAGTGCCATGGTTTGACACTGGCCCACCACCAGACACACTTGAAAGTCACTCGCTCACACTCCCCTGCCACCGCTGGGCAGAGGAGAGAAAAATTAACAAAGGGTTAATGAGTTGAGAAAGGGACCAGGAGAAAACACTCAAAGGGCAAAACAGGCTCAGCTTAGAGATACACAGTGAATTTATTACTCAGTAGAGGAGGATAATGAGAAGTAAAATTAACCCTTCAAAAACACCTTTTTCCCCCCAAACCCTCCCTCCTTCCCACAAACAGAGCAGGGAGACAAGGTATAGGGGTTTGGTAAGTTCATCACCAAGATTTTCTTACACTGCTCAGGGAGGGGAGTCCTTCCCCTGCTGCACCGTGGGGTCCCTTCCCATGAGAGACAATGCTCTGTGAACTTCTCCAATGTGGGTCCACTCTCACAAGCAGCAGTCCTCCCAAAACTGAAGTAACGTGAGTCCCTCCCACAAGCACACAGTCCCAAGACTGCTGCAGCGTGGGTCACTCTTCCACGGGGTCAGTCCTCCAAGGACAGGCTGCTCCAGCCTGGAACCAAGGGCCCTCTCCCTCTACTGCGTTTTCCACTGGATCACAGCCTCCTCCAGGCATCCTCTCCAGCATGGGCACCTCCCCCATGAACTGAGGGTGGATCTTTGCATTCCCTGTGGATCCCCTCGGGCTGCAGGGACACAGCTGCTTCACCATGGTCATCACGACAGCCTGCAGAGGAGTTTCAGCTCTGGTGCTTGGAGCACCTCCTGCCCCTCCTTCTGCACAGAATTTGGTGTCTCCATGTTTTTTCCCTCACATGCTCTCACCTCCTCCTCTTCTCTGGCTAGGAAAAAATTTGTGCCCACACTGTTCTGATTTTCTTCTTAACTAGGCATTACCAACCTCTCTAATTGGCCCAGCTTTTCCCAGCAGCATGTCCATCTTCAGAGCCATCAGAGATTGGCTATGCTGGACATGGTGGAAGTTTCTCAGAGAAGCCACCTCTATGGCCCTCCTGCTACCAAAACCCAGGCCAGGCAAATCCAACACAGCAAGCAAGGAGCCCAAGGGAAGGGACGTGCTTAGCTGTCAGTGTAACCAACAACAAGTTGGTCCAAGTGACTTTTGGGAATAAATCCAGAAGGTAAGGGCAATCCATTAGCTCAGGCCTATCCATGTAAATCAAAGTACCTGTACCTGGCTGAGAAAACAGGTAGATGCATATGGGGCACTGAGCTTAGGTGTGGCCCACAGGAGAAATGGAGGTGGTAAGGGCTGGGACCAGAGGACTGGGAAGAGGCATTCTGGGGTAGAAACTAGGACCAAGACTGGGGGCAAGGCTTGGAGGGAGTATGATCACTATGGGAGAGAAGATATGTGACAATGGGTCATGGGTATGGGAAGACACTAGAGTGATCAATGAGGGTGTATTGTGGGTATCTCCAGAGGTTCTGGAAGGAAATTTTCTGAAGAAAATTAAGAAATACTAGGAAGGCCTTTAGGGCAATGTCGGTGCCACTAATTTGGACTCCATTTGTGCACCAGAACACACACAGGTAAGCTGCTCCCTTCCTGCCACTTGATTCTCCTTTTAAATTTTGCTTTGATAAGGATACTACATAGATTTGAATTTCTATCCCTTTGTCAGTTCTCTTACTCTTCTCTGCACTATTCCCACCACCTTTGCCCACTCTTCTGCATTTCACCAGGGAGCTTGGCACCTAGAAGACAAGTTGCTAAGATATTTGAGAATATTGGCATCTGGAAAGAGGAAACAGAAACCCAACATAAGACCCCCACTGGAAAGGCAGCCATACAAACGCAGCAACAATCAGATTTGTTCATCTCTCAATCAACACACGTATTATGTTGAAATTAGCTCTTCTACAAGCTGCTCCTTCCCCAGCAGCTGGGATTTAGGGAACATGGGAGAGAGCCAAGCATACTGTGAATAGGAAAGCCTAGCAGATGTTATCGAGGAAGTAAAGATATTACTTGGGGTGGGAAGAAGCTTATTTATAAGGAACAAGAGGAGAGGACCAGGCTACTGCAACACAGGAACATAGGTCATGAATCTGTAAGATAGTTTCTTTAGTTCGAGAATTAATCAAACAACTTGGTTGCTTTCCAAATATAATGTGCCATTGAAATGTTCAATATAAACCTAATTTTTAACTAGTAAATTACAAGTCATTAAAGCCAATATTTTAAGAAGAATTTTAATATAATGGCTGATCTATATGAGGTATTAATTACAATTTAATCAAAGAATAGAACACATAAATGTTTTCTTTGATTGTGCCCCTTAAGTTTGCAGAGAATTAGTGATCTCAAAATACTTATTAACCAGTACTGAAAAAGCACAGTGAATTTTTTAACTGAACAGAGAATCTCTAAAGTACTGTTCTTAGAACATTTCCCTAAAGCTTGAGTGTCCTTTGGAGTACTTTCAACCCATATGTACAAGAGAGAATAACACTTTTACTGTACATTTTTTTATGCAAACTATTTATTTCTTGTTCTTTTACCTGCTTCCTCTTTTCTACCTGGTAGGCGGGAAACATGCAGTTTTATCTTCCTATAACAATATAACCATAAATTTAACTGTACTGAGTAAAGTGGTACTTTGCTGCTGTTATTGTCAGTCATCTGATTAGTACTTCACTGGAGCAATGGGAACAAAACTGCCTCTGAAACAGATTTCATCCCCAGAATGCTTCTGGATTCATATACTCACATAGTATATTCATATTGCCATTTATCTTTGATAAAAAAATAGCATGTTTACTGTACAAATTAAGACTACTTTTAAAGGAACATTCTAATTCACTGCTATGCTATATACTTAGTATAACTTATAAGGTAGGTTAGTTAACACAAATAACTTCTAACCACTGGTGGTTCATAGTTCCTGAGAAAACATAATCCAGCCATTTTGGCCAGTAAATTGGCTTCATTTAGAGTCCATAATGAAGTGGCTGGATGTTTATAGTCAAGGAGCTGTAGTCAATGTCTTGATGTTCAAGTGCAACCCAGTGATAAGTGATGTTCTTCAGGAGTTGGCATTGGGACTGGTGACATTTAACATCTTTCTCGGGATGTGGACAGTGAAATTGAGAGAACCCTAGCAAGTCTGGATCCTGAGATTAGCCCAGTTGGTCAGAGCACGGGTCTAATACCAAGGTCACAATTTTGATCCCTGTGTGAACCACATTTAAGATTTGAATTCAGTGATCCTTGTGAGTCCCTTCCGACTTGGAATATTCTGTGAAATCTGTGAGGTTTGTGGGTGACACTAAACACATGGGGTGTGGTGCAATTGACACACTGCAAGGAAGGAATATCATCCAGAGGGTCCTTCACAAACTTGAGAGTTGGGCCTATGTGAACCGTATGAAGATCAAGAAGGCCAAGTGCAAGGACCCACAGCTGGGTCAGGGCAATCCCAAGCACAAATGAAGGTGGGGTAGAGAAAGAATTGAGACTAACCTTGAGGAAAAGCTAGCTGCTGGACAAGAAGCTCAAAATGATCTAGCAATGTCCACTTGCAGCCCCAAAGGCCAACTGTATCCTGGGCTGCATCAAAAGAACCATGGCCAGTAGGTCAGAGGAGATGACCTCTACTCCACTCTCCTGAGACCCTACCTGAAGTATTGTGTCCAGCTCTGGGGCCCCCAACATAGGAAAGACAGGGACCTGTGGTGCAAGATGGGGCCACAAAGATGATCAGAATTCTGGAGCACCTGTCCTATAAGGAGAGATATAGTGGCTGAGAGAGTTGGGATTGTTCAGCTTGGAAAAGAGATGGCTTGAAAAACCTATCCTTGAAAGAGAGTAGGTTTAGATTAGATATTAAGAATAAATTTTTCACTATGAAATTGGTAAAGCACTGGAACAGAGAAACTGTGGATGTCCCACTCCTAGAAATGTTCAAGGCCAGGCTGGATGGGGGTCTGGGCAACCTGGTCTCCTGGAAGGTGTCCCTTCTCCTGGCAGGGCAGTTGGAACTAGATGATCTTTAAGATCCCTTCCAACCATTCTACGGTTCTCTGATAAGAACATGTATACCATGGGAAAAAGCCCCATTCAGGAAAACTGTTCCATAAAAGGAGCATGGACACAAGGAAGGACTCTCTAAAGTTATTCAAACCATACCAGTGGTGTAGTTCAGTATCTATCACAGAGAAAAGCACTCCAGCACAGCACAACTCTGAAACATGGCAGATCTAGCTTGATACTGAAATCATATTCCTTTTCAGTATGTAATAGTCAACAAAGTCAAAATCTGGTAGTCTTTTATCTGGTAGTTGTAGGAAATTTTTCCCCAGTCATGGAATATGTAATAAACATTCACACAAATCAACTTTTACTAAAAGTGTCTGTGACAGGCATAACAAAATCTGCAACATGTTAAATATTATTAAAGCAAATGCATGTTTTTTACCACACAACAGGAAGGTCCCTAAATATTAGTGATAATTTTTTTATTGTTTCTGTTAAAAGCTTGTCCTGTTACCTTTGCAAAGAATTTTCTCAGGTAGAAAAGGAGAAGCAGGAAATGGGCTTGTTCCACTTTAATAAAAAAAAAAAAAAAATTGCAAAAGGCTGCTGCAACCTGTTATGTCTCCCCCTTTGGCCTTTAGTCTGGATAATCAGTGCGGGCTATTTTTCTGCTAGTCATTCTAAGCTGTAATTCTCTCCCTCAAAACACAGCATCCAACCAGGCTGAGTTAATATAAAAGGTTCACATTAAAAAGTGGCTGCATTTCCTTTCTCTGAGAAGCTGGAGAAAAGAGCACTGTGTGTGAAGAATTGGGCATGGTTTACAAAACTCTGGTGCATTTGAAATCTAATCATAAAACAATGACTTGTGCTCAAAGGTTCATGTAAGTGCTTCCACTGTTTTGTCTCCAGTGGGTACCATCAAGAGTTGTTTTTTTTTGATGTTGACAGTGTTCAACAAGTAGTTAAAGGTCTGTGATATTTCTGAATGTGAACAAGTAGCCATTGGGGGATGCAAATGTTATGTTCATGTACTTATGGGTCAGAATGCCATAACATACATTTTCATAGAGGACTAAAAAGAATAGAATCCTTCAGTGATACACTTCACTGAAAGCCTGTACATAAGCTAGGTAGGGTCTGACAACAACTAAAAGGGAATATAGGAAAGCAAAATTCCTCCCTTAGCTTCCTGTTATCAGTTGTGGCTACTCATTGATAAGTTTATGGACTGAATAAAGTCAAAACCACAGTCAAGGTGTAAGAAACAAATGTTCTTCTAACCCATAACTTTGCCCAGGGATACAAAGTAACAATGATTAATAATTATATCAATGATCATTATTGAAGCTGCATAAGGGCTTCTTACTGCTTGAATACAGGCTAGGTCTCACTCTACCCACCTGGCCTCTGTCTTTAGTGCCATGTTTGCTTTTCTGAAGGGGATAAAGAAAGCTGATGTTCTGTGGTCGGGAGGACGAGTTCCTAAAAATTAGCTTCACAATCCTATTTGCTGAAAAATCACTCTCTCCTACAAGAGTAATCTTACCAAATTTATTTTTTAAATTCGTGGTTATAAAAGTTAAAAACATACTGGTACAAATCACCTGAGACTATTTTGATATATTAGATTTCAGCTGAAGAATAAAGAAGGCTTTTATAAAACAGGAATCATTATATTCAAGTTTTGTTAAAATGTCATAGACAATGGTCATTAAATTATACTTTCTAGGAAAATTACTTACACAACGTGGTGTTGTGTAAGTTTCATAATCCTTACCTTTGATTCCCACTAATTACGAGAGCAATACTGAGCAAAACATCTATCTATGCAAAATATTTCAGTCGTAACACAACTTACTCACTTTACCCTCATCTGAAGTATTCATGTAATGATATTTAATTCACTGTTCATGCTATCTACAGTAAGAAGGTAATTATTGAAATACTTATAGGTAACGACATAGGCAAGGCAAATTTCTGCTTTCCAGTGTTTGCACTGTGTACACAGAATCACACAATCATAGAATCACTTACATTGGAAAACATCTCTCAGACTAGTGAGTCCAACCATTAACCCAGCAGCACACAATCTGTCTCTCATTCTAAGGTTCAAGACTGTTTGCCCATACACACATGCTGATAACAGAGTTTGGTGTGCTTCCATACTGAAATTATTCTCAGATACACTTGCCTCCCATCACAGAATACTAGAATCATTTAGGTTGGAAATGACCTTTAAGATCATGCATTACAACAGTTAAACTAACACCGCCAAGTCCCTAGCCATTTCCCTAAGTGCCACATAGGCACCTTCTAAATACCTCCAGGGATGGTGACTCCACCACTTCCCTTGGAAGCCTCTTCCAATGCTTGAAGACCATTTAGGTACAATTTTTTTTCTAATATCCAATCAAAACCTCCCCTGGTGCAACTTGAGGCCAATTCCTCTTGTCCTATTGCTTGTCATTTGGAAGAAGAAACTGACCCTCACCTCACTCCAATCTCCTTACAGGTAGCTGTAGAAAGCAGTAATGTTTTCCCTGAGCCTCATTCTTTCCAGGCTAAGCAATCCCAGATCCCATCACACTTGTGCTCCAGACCCTTCAATAGCTTCACTGCACTTCTCTGGATTTGCTCCAGCACCTCAGTGTCTCTGTTGTAGTGAGGGGCCCAAAACAGAACAGAGAATTCCAGGTGCAGCCTCACCAGTGCTGAGCACTGGGGAAGTTTCCAGGCAGCAACTGACAGAACGACAGGACAGAGCCTTAAGCTGTGCCAAGGGAAATATAGATTGGAAGTTAGGAAAAAGTTTTTTACGGAAAGAGATGATAAAATACTGGAATGGTCTGTCTGGGGTGGTGGTGGTGTCACCATCCTTGCTTGTGTTTAAAAGAAGACTGGGTGTGGCACTTGCTGCCATGATTTAGTTCAGGTGTTAGGGCATGGGCTGGACTTGATGACCTTAAAGGTCTTTTCCAACCTAGTCATTCTGTGAAATTCTGTGAATTCTGTGAAAATCCCTGTCCCAGACTATTGCTGATACAGGCCAGGATGCCACTGGCCTTCTTGGCCACATGGGCATATGCCAACTCATGTTCATATACTGTCACCGGCACCTCCAGGTCCTTTTCCATTCCATCATTCCAGTCACCAGCCCGCAGCCCTGCCTTGGGTTGTTGTGACTCAAGGGCAGGACTCGGTATTTTGCCTTGTTGGTTGTCACAGAACTGGCCTTGTTCCACTGGTCCAGCCTGTCCAGATCCCCCAGCAGAGCCTCCCTACTCTCCAGGAGATCAACTCCCACCCAGCTTGGTATCATCTGCAAAATGACTGAGGGCATGCTTGATCCCCTCATGGGGATCACTGGTGAAGGTATTAAACAGGACATGAAACTGCCCCAATACTGAGTCCTGGGGAACAGCATTCATGACCACTGCCAGCTAGATATGACTCCAGCACCACTCTCCGGGCTCAGTCATCCACTCGTTTTCTTTTACCTGTTGAACAGTGCACCTGTTCAAGGTGTGAGCAGCCAGTTTCTCCAGAATATGGTGGGAAGTAGCACCAAAATCTTTACTAAAGTCCAGTCTCAAGATGATCTGCTCCATGACCTTATCCAGAACTAAGGTAAGACTGACAGGCCTGTAGGTCCCCAGATTCTCCTTCCAATCCTTCTTATAGATGGGTGTTACATTTACAAACTTCCAATCAGCTGGGACCTCCCTGGTTTCCCAGAGCTGCTGGTAAATGATTGAAAATTGCTTTGTGAGTTGTTCTGCCAGGTCCCTCAGTACTCTGGGGTTGATCCCATCCAGCTCCATAGACTTGTGTGTGCTGAGGTGATGTAGCAGCTCATCATCCATTTCCCCTTGGAATATGGTGTCTTCATTCTGCTCCCTGTCCTTGTCTTCCAGCTCAGGGGCCTGGTAAGCAGAGACCAACTGGTCTTACAGTTCAAGACTGAGGTAAAGAAAGCATTAAGCACCTCAGCCTTTTCCTCATCCTTTGCGACAATTTCCCTCTGCATGAAGTAAAGGACGGAAATTCACCTTCCTTTTGTTGCCGATGTATTTATAGAGGCGGTAAGGAGCTACACAAAGCAATTGAGTCACCAAAGCTTGGAGGGCATGAAGATTGAAAGGACTATGACAGCAATCACCATGTCTCTCTCAGGTCACAGAGGATACAGTGCCAGCCTTCTTTGAACAAGGCATCATGCCAAACCTATCATGCCAGACAAGTGCTTTTAACAGCTGCAATTAAAAATACACCAGTATCTCCTGAGAAATATATTTTTCCTTCCTGCAAGTGCCTTTCTCTGCCATTCTCTCACTTTCATTCCTCCCCCATATGACAAAAGCCTAAGGTCCAAAATGTACAAATGAACCAGTGGCAGGCCTGACATTCAATATCTGGCAATTCCCACTGAGATAGCAAATGGTACTTCATGTTACTGGGAAGTGAACATTCCTCAGAGGATCCCAGCATATGTCTCACAAACAGCACTTGAAACTGACAATTATTTTTGCTGTTATGCAGAATTCCAGTTTACATAATTTTAAATCAGATCTCAGTAATTTCAGTTATAAGGTCAAGAGAGTATTAAAAAATAATCCTAATGAGCTTCATCAATATGTTACAAATAAATTTTGCATATATCATCTACAAAGAAATGTAACATAATGTTTATGGTACAAGTGTTCCAAGCAAATATGTACTAACCTTTCCACATAAAGGCTGACATGAATATTCAGATATTTTATTTGTAATATAACATCTAATTTTTCTCATAGATTTTACCATATAACATAGGAAGTTAACAGGCAAAAACAAGATGTTAATAGAGACAGGAGAAACCACACATGTAAAGATATAAGATCCATTTTTGTTCACTGAAAAGACAGTGTTATATGGAGCTGTTATGCTTAACTGTAGGTGCACTCTGAGATAGAAAAAAGTAAAAAATGGTTACTGTGTACTAAAAAGACAACTTTGTTTAACATAAACTATGTCCTATCTTTTATTTTTCTATTTCATTAAAAAATTTCAACAATTTATACCTGTAACAGTGGAATTTTCTTTATCAAATTGCAAAGAAAACAAGGAGAATTACTCGAATACCTGCAGTTACTTAGGATATTATCAGTGATTTATCCATGCTGATCATTGTTTAGAGACAAACAGATTAAGCAGTCTTTAAGGGGTTAAGAGAAAAATAACTATAGTGGTGTATGAGAAAGGATGTTGAGTGTATTTTTAAGAGCTAAAAGAGAATGATCTGAAGTCAGTTTAATGTCCCCTACTGTGTCAGGTTGCTTGGATGGTACATTAAGGCTTTGAATATTTTCAGTCTTCTAATTGTAGTCTTTCTGAACTGAGACACACAAACTGAAAACAAACAGATTTTTGCAGTACATGAAGTCACAAGAGAAAAGAAATGCAGATGAAAAGGCTACCAAGGCCAGCAGGGGCCAAGGCATCATTCATAACCACAGCAGTGTCAAAACCTTGCAAATTAAAGCCTCTGACTCCTTATTTGTCTGGTGTAGATGGGGTCTAGAGTACTTCATCTTATGGTGCCAAGCAATTATGAAGACAAAAACTGAGATTTCCATGACAAGAAACCTCTGAATTTTTAACCAAATTACCTACATTTATAAGATTATTTGAATGTTAAGTTGTACACATTTGATTAGACAAGAAAACTTTATTTAGCTAATTGTTTTTATTTTTGTGAACACAGCACACTAGAGGACAGTAGAAAGTTTCCTCTGGGATCTGCACAATAATAGCTTTAGAGCTGTAATATACACACACTAAATTCTTTGCCCAAATGAATGACACAAAGATTGCCCATCATAAGCGAAGTCAGTGAACATTATATGGAAAAGACATCAGAACAAAGAAGATAATTTGCAGATGATGTTAGCTCTGTGAGAATAAGAATGTTATTTTATCAGTGAAGAGTCAGAACAATGGAAATAATTTGCAGATAAAGTTTGAAAGAAAAGCAAGGGGGAAAACGGTATTTTTATCAAAGTCTAAAGTTTGTGATGACTACTTTCCTGAAAGATTAGGATGATTCACTGCGGAAAAAGGAAGTTAAATAAATAATTTGTCTTCACCCAAAAACATGTCAGAGGAAATCCATGGGGATTTGAAATACATGGTTTCATAAGCAGGGACTACAATGCATTTTTCTTTTGTATTTTTGATTGGGTTGTGGCTTGGTTGGTTGGTTGGTTGGTTGGGGTTTTTTTGTTGTTTGTTTTCAATTATGTTCTGACTCCTAACATACCTGTTATTGTATTCTAGGTTCTCTGGGTGCACGCAGTCCCTCATGTAGTAATTCCACTTTTCTTCCATTCCTCTCTTACCTACTGTTCTCTAAACTCATCCCCGTCTTCCTCACAGCCTTCTCAGTAGCTTCTGCTTGGCTGTGTGTCAGGGCTGTGCACTGACTGGCCATGGGAACACACCCACTGCTTACACAGCTGACTTTGGAGTCAAGACTGAAGTTTTTCTGTCAGTTTGATTGAATTTGTGTCTCTTCCCCTGCAGTTATAAAAGCCTTCAGATCTTTGAGATCAGTGAGTTTACAAGAATTTTGTTAAGAAGTTCAGTCCATGCTTCTGGGAGCTCCATCACTGGTGTTATGGAGAGCATCCCGGTTCCCCAAGCTCTGAAGCCAGTCAGACACCATCACAGGCACAGCTGCGACAGATATGTTGTCCTGCCAGACTGCACTGACCATGAACAAGCTGCTCATCAGGTATTCCCAAAAAGCTCCAAGAAGATTACTTGCTTCATCTTATACTTCATTTTCCCCCTCTTCCCTAGCTATTCCTGTTTACCATCCTAAACCCCTCCTAAATAAACTTCCCACTCTAATTTACCCTTACCTCACTGGCTGTGGTTTTGCTGACTTCCTGCCTTTACTTGGTGACTCTGGCAGTTGTCCTGGTGCTTCCTGCCTCGGTCCTCTGCTCTGTGCAACTGTGGGTTCCCTTCCTTTACCCATGGTGTCCTGCTGTCTCTTTTGTGGCCATCTTATGAGTGTCACCAAAGGACAGGGGAGGTCATGTGCACTGCTCCCATTTGGCTACGAGCACCCTGCAGCTCCTCATGTCATTATCTTGTCTGATGTGCAATAGCCCAGGATCTACACACACCTACCTTAACCTTTCAAGGGGAAGATTTACAGACAGACAAACTGACTGTACATGCATATTAAGCTCAAAACCTAGGAACAATGGCATATTGTGCTGGTAAAATCCAACAGCCACATAAAATCCATCTCAGTCCCAAGGGAAATTGAATTTCAGGAATTTCCATAAGATAAGAGATAAGTGATAGTACCTGATGAGAAGCAGAAAGAAATTTTACTTGGGATATGTAGATGAATGAGGTTTTTCTATTACAGTACAGTTAGAGGTTGCAAGAAGCCCACTGCTACTTTCAAAACACATATTTACTTATTAAATACAAATCTAGAAATTAGATATTAGCCTTACTCACAAGGCTGTGTGAGAAATAGTGAGAATAATAGACTTTTATTTGAATCTTTTAGTAAAAAACAGATGTTAGAATACTAGTAAGGAAAACACAAAGCATCTATACACATCATAGATATCACAGAGACACAGTGAAAGTGCTTTTTAACAAACATATAGAAGAAGGTGTGTAATTGCATATATTATATAGAAGACTTACTCTGAAATTCAGAAAGACCTACGAACTTACTGGGTATCTCAGGGTGGATCTAGCAAGAGAAAACAGAGTCATTGCCAAGGAGTAGGAAATGGTTGGAGATTTTTAGGGATTTTTTAGGACAATCATTATTCAAAACTTTAATGAAAAGTTCAAAATTTCAAGAAGTTAAAAAAGTTACTGGGGAGGAGCTACTGTAAGTTTGTTTTTAACTTAAAATGAAATTAAGTGGCAGAGCAAAGCTAATATGGGGTCATTGTGAAATGACTAGGTTAACTACATAAAAAAAAATATTTTCTTGTTCTAACTTAAAAAGCAGACCAAAAGAAGGAAAAAACCCCACAGTATGATTTCTCAATAAGATTATCTAAAGGATAAATGAGCACATGAGAGCTACTACCTACTGAGAGAAACTGCATTGAATATACAAAAGCAAACCACTTTTGCAGTGCAGGTAGGAAAAATATGAAGGGGCCATTGTAACTGCATCAGTAATTTTTGTTAATGGTCTGAAAATGGAAAAGGAATAATTATAAAAGTGGAAACAAAAGCAGAAAATTAATGATAAACAAAATGGAGAGCTCACATGCCCCATATGGATAAAAATCAAAAGACTGGGGTGCAAAACATTTTCAATTAGCTAGAGACACAAAAGGCAATGAGGAGAAAGTCTAGAAATACATTAAGCAGTCATGGGAAGACAAAAGAAAGGAAGAGACAACTGTTTAATTGGACAGGAGACATAAATATGGATGCTACACAGAGATAGCTAAAGTATCCCACACTGCTTCAGGTTTGGCATAGAAGAATTAACTACAATCAACCAAACACAATGCATTTTAAACAATAGTCCAGGAAAAGAAAAGAAGCTGAAAAATATGTAGAAAAGTGAACATATAAAGCTTCAGACAATTAATTACTTTAGTAAACTTTTCTAACTAGCCAAAGCAATCTCAGGGATCATCTGCAAGTATACAAGAAGCAAGTAGCAGACAAACACATGTCCTCTATCTGCTGAAACTAGGAAAGGCTGAAGAAATAGAAACATATTAATGTAGCTTTGAAAGTCAAAATATTGAAAAATAACAAAAAAAAAAAAAAAGCTATAAAAAGAATATAAGACAATCTAAAAGCAGACAATAAGAGTTTGCCAAACATAGTAAAGCCAATGTAATTGCCTGCCACCAGCAAAAATAAGAATGACTTTAATACAGTTAATGATACTGCTGCAAATTTAATAAACAATCTTGTTAATGATAATCTGAATGTAACTACTACTACAGAGAACCACAGCTTTGGGGGGAAAACAATCACAACCATTCCTGCCATTATCAATTGCCAGTCATCAAGTCTGGAGTCACCAAATTTGGATGACATCTTCAGTGCTGGCCCAAATCTGGGACTACAATGTATTTTCAACAATAACTTACACAATTGCAGTGAAACTGCATTCTTATCACTGTAGGGGTAAAATGCATTTTGCCAGACAGCATCAGAATTCAAAATGATTTTGACAAAGTTCAGTGTGTTCAATATTGAGAGGACAAAATTCAACAGAGACCAGGCCAAGTACTGATATTAGAAAGGAGAGATCATGTGCATTAATACAAAAAAAGTGAGTATACAGTCAAGGAAGAACTGGCTGATAGGAAGCTAGGTGTTAACAGTGATCACATAGCAATCAGCAAGGCCAGTGGCATTTCAGAAAAAGGGCATACTTCTTTCTGCGTTATATTATTAGGAGATGGCTTATGACTGAGTGTCAATCATTTAGCTCCCTGAGCTGGTAGAGCTCTCCAGAGATTATTATACCTTCAAAAGCCCTTTCAGAAAGCTATAAACTAGAGAAAAAAATAAAAAGAACAACAAACAAATGCAGCACATTTTAAGTGGTTTAACCAGGATGCAAGATTGAAAGAGTTTTCTTACTACCAGTGCACTCATATTATATGGCATGGTGTTTCATGTAAACCTTTTATGGGTAACTGCACCATCATACATTCTGTAAAAAATATCTGTAATCAGCAAGCAGATTTTCATAGCAACTCTCTTAATATAATGCATTCTCTATTCTTTCTGATACCCCAATACGGTAATGATCTCAAACTGAAAAAAATATTCTTTAGGTGAAAAAATGTAGCACAGCTGAAACAAGGTTTGAATCAGGTTTATTTGGCAAACAAACTAGAAATTACATTATAATTTATTGTAGCATTCTGTTTATGCTTTGAATGGTTGTCAACATTTATAGTTAGTGGAGATACTAAGTAGGGCATTTGTATTGTAGGGGCTTTTCATCCCTCCACAACTCCTGAAGTTCTTAAAAAAAGGCTTATTCTAAATGTTCATATGCTTTCTCATCTTTCTGTAGTAAAACAAACATCATGTCTCCTCATCAAAACAAAATGTAAAAATATTAATGGTCACTATTGACCATACAGTAAAATACTAAGGTCTAGACCGAGGTATTTGCAAAGGTGATGGACTCCCCCATTATAACGGGAGTACACGTTGGATCTTGGCAATGATGACACCAGCTGTGGTAAACAGCAGCTCTGCAAACAGAGCTTTGTTAGAGTAACTGCTCAGTATGGTCAGAATAAACTCCATGCCCTAGAAGGGATCCTTGGGAGAAAAAGTGCAGAACAATAACAGGTATATTGAAAGAACAGACTCAGTACAACAGTGAGGCCCCAGGGAATGAGACACACACTGCAAATGGTCTATTCCTGGCCACTAAAGGAATGCAACTTGGAGAGCTCAGCAGAATTTCTTTTAGAGCGCAATAAAGAAAATAAAAAACACACACCAAACACATAAATCTAGATACATATAATGAAAATTCTAAGGAGAAAACAAGAAAGAATGTAAGATCAGAGCCCCTATGAGAATAAGCACAAAGGAAAAGCAGAGAGAGCACTGCTCCAGTATTGTCTGTCCTGCTTAAGGATGTTGCACCTGATTAATGTCCCAGACTCCTTCAGTGAAGGAAAAATGCTATTTGGTTTGATGGTCATCATATTCTGCCTCTGCAGTTTAGAAATCATATATGAAGGGTTATCTGTTACTGTATACTTATAATGACAGTTTAAAAGAGTGCCATGTGTATGTGTGTTTTATTCAGCAACACTCTCCTACACAGTAGCATGATTGATACTGCAATACCAAATCAGAATAAACACTGATGCAACAGTAGATCATACGTGAGCTACTATAACATAAATATGTTAAAATACAAAAAGGTTTTTTTGAAAATCGCTCTATAGCATAATTAGTGCTGATAAAAGGTATTCAGTTATCCTGCCATCCTTCTTACAATTTTAGAAGTTGCAAAATGCCTATTCAGTTTCACATATGATGTACTAATATGTTCACATGCAGAAATGGCACAACAAGCCTCCATGGGTCGACGTCACCAAATGTCAAGAAACTTCCACTCAAAGCAGCAAGATTCAAGAGGATTCAGATCTACAGGGTGACAGATTCTCTTTCAGATTGCATTAGGACTAAATTTGTTTGCTATACAAAAGTATAAGCTATTTGATAACGAAAACTTAAATTTATACACTGGTACAAAGTTTCTTAATTACCAGTCCTCTTTTACTTGAATGACTGAGCCAAAATAAAATGCTATTTATTTTCTCTAGGCTGCATATCACATCTGGAGTCTTCCCTGTAAGGTTTAGTCTGTAAGTATGCACCCACGCAGGAGAGAATGGAAGAACCCTGCAATTAGAGCCCTACGCAAACCAAATTTTAGGCCTGAGTGTGTAGGATAAAACCAGACTATTTACCTAGCTGTATCTCCTTTGAAACAGGTGAGGAGAAGGTACCTAAGGAGTAATGGGGGCAAGATTGAAGACTTTTTCCAGCCTTGTTGGCTAGAACAGCTGTGCCACTGCAGAGAGATACTAATTTCCAGAAGTAAATTGCTATTCCCCCAGAGCAAGGAAGAAGCAGAAGAGAAAATGTGATTCAGAGGAAAATCTGAGTCACCATACTTCCCCAGGCTGGCATTACAATGATGCAGTTCACAAACCACCTCTTGCTGAAGGCTATGCCAAAAGGCACAATCTTACCCTAAATAAAGAATAGGATAGTTGTATCAGCAACTTACAGTTTCCAAAAGTAAGCTTTATATGCTGATGTTTAAGGCTTAGGGGAAGATCAAAATCTAGGAAGCTATGAGACAGAGCACTTGCTATGTTCTCATACTAAAATATCGGTGTCACATGCCTTGTGTCTTTTCATAGCACAGAAAGTCCCCTCTGTAGAATCAAAACCCAGATGGATCATTTTATAATGATTAGGCATCACTGTTTAAATGTAGACACCATGAATCATTCTGCAACAGCTGTCAGCAATTTGCCTTGGAAATAAAAGCAATCATCTACCAAGTTTAAAGAGCTACTTTATGGGAAAGGGATGGGAAGCATGTGTTCCATAAAAACAGAAAGACACAAAAATGCAGAAAAGCAAAATGATTCGGTTTTGACAAAGTATTCTGTAGTAGTTATAGACTATCATAATTTAGATGGCTCTGGAGTCCTGTGGTCCAGCCACAGGGCCAGTGCTGAATATTGACATTCATCATCTAAATGTGACTAACACCACTGAGGTATCCATGTATTTTATTATCAGTGCATTAGTATTAACTACTTGGGAAAAATATTGGCTTGTCTTTTAACAATAAACACCCTATAGTTAAAAAGAAGTTTATTTTGTTTTGAGCCTAGATTTGTATGTGTAAAGAATTTTCTGCTATACATGAGAAAATAAGAGTGATCTTTCTTTACCAAATTTTCTTTTAGAAAAATGGAATAAGCATATAGGAAGAAATAAAACTGGTAGGCAAAAATTGAAAAATCCTACTGTTTACATTGGCAACCATTATATTAGCAGTGCTGTAAAACTATTACGGAAAGATTTAGCTATTTCTGTTAAGAGCACTTTTTGCGCACATGTTTGAAACTGCTGCCATTTGGAGTTTCTAAAACAGTGTCTCATAACCCATGGTCCCTTCAAAGGCTCAGAAGCAGAAGTACACATGCCCAACAAGACATGATCAGATATATCTAAGACAGTAAAATCCTTTAACTCAGCAATGTGATCTCAGCATCAGAGCCACAGGTAGCACAAGCTTGATGGATGAGAAGTAAGGGAACTGTTTTTATCGTTTTTATACCAGCTAGAGTTGCCTTTTCCAAGAGTCAGGAAAACAGATCTCTTCCAAAGTCTTCTTCAGCAGAAGATATTTTCCTATCACACCTCTCTTTTCCCACAAAAGTGATCCAGTTATTGGGTTAGAGCAAAGGCTGGAGTGTAAAGAATGAAAAAAATTCACAGGGGTACATATCTAAAACACAGGAGGAAATATAATTCTGCATCTCTCTTAGCTGGACATTCAGTTGGAAATTTCTGGAACAAAACATATAATTTTCTGCCGCTGTAGTGCCTTGTTTATGTACATTATTCTCTGATGAAAATGCACACACTGCTGTGAGATTTGGATACTTCATCTTACAACATTTGTTGTACAATGTACATTACAGGGAAAAAGGAAGGACAGTATCACAGGACTCCGCTGTCCAAGATCATACGTATAGTCTGAGTGCTCGCATTAGCCACTGGCGTGGCTGTGACACTTGCTAAGCTATTTCACTGATCCCTGAAATATCCCAGTGTACTCCTCAAGTCATAACATAGCTTACCTTTGCTCAAGGAAGGAGTAACTGTCTGAAAGTATTGACCTTCTAAAAGGGCCCACCTATCATAGAACTGTGGTAAGGCTGTATTTATCTGACTTTTGATGAAGAGAAATCACATCCATTTTCAAAACCCTGCTGTGATAATTTAGGCTCAAAATATCTGGCCCCATTATGAATACAACATTTTTCTATGGCTATATATTTCTGTGGACATTTTTATTATCTGTGAATGTGATGTTTAATGCAAAAGGGAAAAAAGGAGAGGAACAATGTATTCTGCAAGACTAATGGACAGCTAAACATAATTCATTAGGTGAGGCGGGAAGTGTATAGAATGAGAAGTTAAATCATGCAGCAATGACCTTGGACTGAGCAGCTTTCCTGAGCTATTGTACTGAATTTTGAATTTACTTTGTTAAGGGGTCCTTTTTTATAGCTCAATAAACACTACAGAGGGGAATTCATATAATCAAATGCAGATGACTGCATTAAATTACACATAAGATAGTTGTCTCACAGCAAAGAGAGAAAACCAACCACTTTAAAGGCACAATTGATTCACACACCTGAAAGAAGGCAGACCTAAACCACCTATTTCTCAGCATTCATTATAAAAGAAGAAAGAGCTGATCAGTTCAATATGCAGCATCTCTATTATACCGATATTGGATGGAATTCATTCCATCCAGAAGGACTAAGAAATTCTGGTCTTTATAGTTAGCTTCAGGCATCCAGTTTAAATCTCATCCAGGGATTTAATTTTAGAACTGGGGGATGAGGAACATACCAGATATAATAACAAGGCTTACCTCCTACCTCCTTCTCTAAAAATACACAGTTTGCCTCCCATTTGCAATATACCCCAAAATGAGCTGACTACTGAATCATTTAAGGTAAATAGTTTTTCTAAGGAATTTCTTAATTTTGTGTTCTTTTCAATCATGAAGAACATTTTTATCCATCTTGCAAAATCTTCCTCAAAAGAATTCCATGAAAATTCCTGTGAATCTATATCATGTTGCAATTCTTTTCTTTTAAGAAAATACTAGAAAATATTAGGGAACACTACTTTGTCCACTTTCTCTCTTAGAGCATTATTCTCAACTTCAGTCTTAATTAGCATCTGGCTAAACTTACTTGGCTGGCAGCAAAAAGTGTGTCTAGGGAAGTAAGCATCAGGCCTACACTGCTTGGGAATTGCACAGTACCTCTCCATATAGACCCATAGTCTTCTAGCAGTGCTCACTTTCGTTTATATTTTAGAAACCAGCAAGACCTGAAGTTAGTAAACACAGGTGTTCAGCTGGGACCCTGTGTTGTGGGGTTGTGTTGTTGCCACAAAACAACTTAAAATGCATGAGGCATAGTTTTTAAACAGCAAACATCAAATAAGTTATGGAGCTATGAAAAATGAAGCTTTCAGAATTTAAGATATTATTCATCTGTCAAAACCAAAGAAGCAGCATAATATCCATTCTTTTCTTCTAAGAATAAAGTGTCACACTACCCACAAAGTATAAGGCATAATGCACTATTTGCTGCAGTTCAGATGCAACAAAAGAAAAAAACTCAGAATAATTTGAATCAAAAGTACCTTGCTGTAAATGAAGAAGAAAAATAATAACTTTGGCATACTACTTTATGTCCTGTTCATAGTTATTTTAATAAAGCTTATTGGCTCCTGTCTTTTCCAATAAATATGTATTATTACTTATATGATTTTTTACATTAACTTTTATTCCACTGAATCTTTTTTATGACAATCAACATCAGTACTAAAACGGTTATGAAATGTCTGAGTCTGTTGAATACTAGTGACAAAATGCAACACAAGCCTCAAGTCTTTGCCAAGACACAATGGTATGGAAACAGTAGGTTGAGAACAAGACTCCTGAGTTCCTTTGCCAGCATCCTTGCTGGTTTCCACTTCAGTCTCCATCAAGCTATTATTTTCTTCTGACTTTCCTATTTTGAGATAATAATGATTAGGTCATTAGGTTGTCTTAATAAAGACCACTGAGATATACAGAAAATAAACTATGGAAATGCAGGTCATTTTAATAAAGCATAAATAGATGCACATATCTAGAATAAGTTTCTTATTCATCATATCTGCTAAAAAACTTATAATGATAGAAAAGAAAAAATTCTGTAACAACTTTCATTGAAATATGAAAACTAATTGTTGTGGTTTGACCTGAATACACCTTTCATGGGGGCACTGGCATTGTGCCAGTGTCAATCCATGACACTAATACATTTACTGTTATAAAATCATTGAGAGACCTTCAACCTCTGGGTCCTTAACATGGATTAAACCATGTTATTAAACTATGGTTATTAAACAGTAGACTATAATGAAAACAACTTGCTTGATTTCCAGTGGCTACTAATCAAAATCCTCTTATGTATTCCAAATTTTTGTTTTCCTTGTACCGCACAATTTCTTCTTCTCCATGAAGGCACCACAACTAAAATTCCACAGCTTCAGAGATAATAAGAGCACAATTAAAATTGCACATTTCCTGCAAACAACCATTTGCAAAGGCAAAAGTTGTAGTTCTAAAGTTAATAATTTACTGTCTCCATCAATTATAAAAAGCTAAAGTTTTGCTACAAATGGCTGTTAAGAAGATCTAAGGAAGACAATCTTTGGATGTGTTATATAAAATCATGTAACAGCAGTGTTACCTTACTAAAGGGAAAACTGCCTTTAAAACTGGAATTCATCAATATTCACCCTTTTAAGGTGAATAAGTACATAAGTGACCTTGAAATAGGTTATGAATCTTCTGTGTAGGATGCATAACAAGTCATGGTCAATTAATACACAACAGAGCCCATAATCATGAAGATTATTGCCTGATCTGGAGAAAACATAGTCAAGGGCATTACTGCCTAATTAAGCTTCACAGTCAAATTGATAACTTCAGGACCTCCAGTACTCAGAAACCCTAGCAATGAGCACTCTGGAAACACACACAAATCTCTAATAAACGGTGATGCTCTAGAATGGTGTTTAAAGACCTGTATAACTTTTATAAAATAAATATTAGAGCCATAAATGGCATTTCATAACCTTGCTAACACAAAATTACATGGTCCAGAACCTTTCCCCTACAGCTATTTCTCATTAGAGGGCTGTCACACAAGACAAAGAGTTTAACTCTGGGTTTCCACAGAGGCACTGGCAAAGAAAAGTGTCCAGGTCTTCACCGGAACAGGCCACTGCATGGCTGTGGCATTGGAAATACTCTTACAGCTCTTCAGAGCTGCAGATTAAGCAAGCACCGTGCATTGCACCACTCTTCAGCATCCCGCTTGGATCAGCTCAACCGGAGAAAAGACAACAGGGGCCCGATAAAGAGGATAACCTTCAAATAGGAAGAAAATATGGGGCTACATTTTTTTCAATGTAGAGTGTGTAAGAGTGCATCGATTTTAATGTTTACACTTTATTTCTATAAAGGCCCTGAACATCATTAAAGCTCTCCTCATTAATATCCACTGCAATTTTGTGGATGGTTTTTCACAGCAAAGATGACCTACCCTCCATGCTGCCCTCCAAAAAAAAAAGTCAGATGAAAAACTTTGGTACCAAATTATAATTGATTGTTTTTTCTAAGTTAGAAATGAGTTTTCCATATGTCCTGAAGCAGATGAAAATAAATGAATAATAAATAAGAATGTTTTGTACTTGCAGTGTTTGGAGCCTTTATCTGAGGATTTTAATAGGGCTCTGAAAAGTATTTCCTAATTATCCTTCACTTTACTATGAACAAGACAAATCCTTGTAACTTCCCTTTTAGCTCAGATAAAAAAACAAGAAGGGAAAAAGGAAAGAAATTGTGTGGGGGTTTTTCCTATTCTGTGCCCCCATGCTAGCTCATAATCAATAATGCAAAATATTTCTTTAAGATATAACACCTCATTGTCATTTTTCATACACGTATCACAGTGAAACAATGTTCTATATTCTAGTTTATTATCCCATCTGGAGGTGAGGGTCGAAGTCAAAGTACTACTGGTACTCCTGTTAGCAAAGCAGCGAGGAGCCAATATAAGTAGTGAGTAAACTGACTCTCCCTGTTGCACCTCAAGACTCCGAGCTACAGAAAGATGAATAATACCTCTTCAGACAACCATCCAGAAGTAAAGAAACTGAGGTCAGTATATCCTCGTTCCCAAGGAAATCATCACTGTTGCTATCACAGGATGGGATCTGCATGGCTCAATGGCAGGTACATTTCAAATTAAAACATGTGAAAAGTGACCTGACCCTTTCAGGCTCAGGAGGAAATTCCCTGTCCTAAAAGAAGGACAAGTGGGTAAACCAGATTGCTGGCACCATCGTCCTCACCTTCCTCAGCAATATTAGGGATCAAGCAAAGCAAAGAGATCTGTCAGCAAATACATTCTACTCAAATTAGTGCCTTGTATGGAATGCTGTGAAACTGCTTTTTCCAGCAAAAAGACTCATTCAGGAAAAAACCCAAACAAAAAGCACCAACAAACCCCAACAAAAACAATTACCACCACCCCCATCCTCGCAGCCTGACTCAGCTATTCTGCGCTGTTGATCCAATCCCTTTGCTGCACTTTTACTTTCCAGTGTAACTTCTCTCACGCAAGGCAGGCTGCATTGACAGAAATGAACTCAAATTCTGATGGTGCAGCATTCATGTCAGTCACATTCAATAGATATTGATTACTTCCTCTCTCTTTACCACGAACTGCTGAAGTAGGTTAGGGGTCAAGGAAAGAATAAAGGAATTTTGGAGATTATCTCTGATAAAGCTCTTCTTTGTCAGGGACAGAAAAGGGGAAAGTCATC
Organism: Onychostruthus taczanowskii; assembly: GCF_017590055.1. Classification (NCBI taxonomy): domain Eukaryota; kingdom Metazoa; phylum Chordata; class Aves; order Passeriformes; family Passeridae; genus Onychostruthus; species Onychostruthus taczanowskii. The sequence goes on along the minus strand of NW_024497629.1, from coordinate 14,265,885 downwards.
TTGATCACTGAAAATGCTGACTGAAAATTTCTATATCAGGTCTCACACTGATGACAGTGAAAAGCAGGAAACAACATGGGTTTTCATGTACCCTGTCATCAGAGAGTAAATCATGAAGTTAAATGCTTGAGTTTCAAAAATTATTACAGGGAACAGTAAAGGGAATTTTGTAAAAACAAAGCATAACATATATGAAAATCTGAAAAAAACCTATAAGGTTTAATTCATACAATCAAAAGAGTAATCAGAACAACATGTGGCTATGTATTCAAAATGTACATGCACACGACACACAAAAATATATCTCTGACTCTAAACTAAAAATAAAATTTAATGGAAGAAGTAGTAATCATCCTATTTATTTTAAAATTTACTCAGATCACAATACTAAGCTTATTAAAATTCTGCATTTGTTTATCAGAAATAGTTGTGTTGAATGCTGAGAAATGAAGACTGACAGATCCAAAACCAGATAGTATTATATCATTCCATGTATTACCCTACAAAACTCAAATATTTTTTGCAATTTATTTGCTAATCTGTTGAATGTTTTTATTTGCTTAGAGTATTAGCTACCCAAAGAAAGATCATTGTATTACAATATCTGACATTATATCCAAATGTTCTTTGTTTTTAAATCTGAAGCCTAAACAATTACCTAGCTACAAAATTTGTTCCTCAGTCTAAGGTTCAACACTGTATTTGCCAGTACATAAATGCTTGTTATCAAGTTTGGTGTTTCTGTGTAGAAATTATTCCACCACAGATACCTTTGCCTTCTAACACAGAATCTTAGATTCATTTATGTGGGAAAAGACCCTGAAGACAATTGAGTCCAATTGCAAATCTACCACTGTTATTCCTAGCCATTTCTCTAAGTGCCACATATACACATCTTTTAAACTTCTCCAGGGATAGTGATGCAGCCAGTTCCCTGGGAAGTCTCTTCTAATGCTTGACCACCATCTAGATGAAGAAATTTTTCCTGCTATCCAACCTAAACCTCCCCTGGTGCAACTTGAGGCCATTTCCTCTTCTCCTACCACTTTCTACTTGGAAGAAGAGACAGATCTCCGCCTGGCTAACGCCTCCTTTCAGGCAGTTGTAGAGAGCGATAAGATTCTCCGTGAGCGTCCTTTTCTCCAGGCTAAACCCCCCCAGCTACCTCATTCATTCCTCATCAGACTCTTTGTGCTCCAGACCCTTCATCAGCTCTGCTGCTCTTCTCTGGACTTGCTCCAGCCCCTCAATGCCTTTCTGGCAGTGAGGGGGCCAAAACTGAACACAGGGTTCCAGGTGCAGCCTCACCAGTGCGAGTACTGTCCCAGACCTGCTGGCCACACTATTGCTGATACAGGTCAGGATGTCATTTGTCTTCTTGGCCACCTGGGCACACTCAGGCTCATGTTCAGCTGCTGTCTACCAGCACCTTCAGATCCTTTCCACAGGGCAGTTTTCAGCCACTTTGTCCCTAGCCTGTGGCACTGCAGGGAGTTGTTGTAACCAAAATGGAAGATCCAACATTTTGCATTGTTGCAATTCATACAGCTGGCCTCAGCTCATCTTGCATTCTCTCCATCTTCTCCTGCCATTACAAGTGAGGGACTCTTCTGTTAACTTTAGCTGTGGCTCCTTAATGCTTAGGGAACGGATTATTACACTGATCACATAAACCCAGCCCACCTAGGAAATAAGGCCACAAAAACAAGGCTACAAAACAAAACCGGTGAGGAAAAACAGAACACATAGAGCTGAGGAACATAATTCAAGGCAACTGGATTATCAATATAAATGTACTCTGAAGGCAGATTCACAGCTAGCTACTATTGCACAGCATGACTGTATCAAAGCAAGATGTCATTAAGGCACCCTCATTAACAGTGTCTGCCAAGGAGAGGTAGAGTGTAACTCATCAGAATTCTAACTCCTATCACCTAGGAGCAGGAATGTAAGAGCTGGAATGGTTCAGTGCATAAAAAATATTTACCAGGTAACCAGTCAGGACAGAGATGACTTGGAATGTGTTAATGGAGCAGGAGGATGGCTGACTGTCTGGTACCTGCAGTGGATGAGATTTACCTCATATTTATCTCTGAGCAACAGCAGAATTTGCACTGCCTTTTTGCTACAAGTGCCTCAACACCTGCTGTGACTCAGGAGCTCATGCAGCCCAGGAGCAGGCTGTTTCAAAAGCGTTTGGCACTTCACTGTGCTGCCTCCCACCTGATGTAGCTCGGCTTTGCTTGTGAGTCATTTAGCCTGCTAATCTCAGGAGAGTCAGGCTCCATCTCATGCATTCCTGTTACTCTGGTGCTAGTTAACTTATGATGGATTCTAGCATATTATGAGACATTGATGATTGGATCAGATCAGCTTGTTTTCGTAACCACCTTCACGTGTCAGTTCTGCAGAGAAATGTGTTTACATTTCCATTATTCCACCTGTTCTACATTTTGTGTTTAAATAAGCAACTCAACTTTGAACTGTCTTGCCTCTCAGACCACTGGAAGTATGCAATTTAGCAGAGAGGATTTAATTCCCCTTTAGATCTTTATCACCTCTGGATCATGTCTACTTTGTTAAGATATATTGTTTCATATAAAAACATATATAATCTCACGACATTGTCCCAATTTTTGTCCATACTACACTTTAGAATTGCAGTGTGCTGTAGTTTTATATTAGCCAGTCTGTTTTCCTACCTGAGGCTAAAATGAGGAAACCTTGGGACAAAAAGATTCAGAGTATAAGGCCTTCCATCTCTACTGGATATGTTATCTGTTGCCTCTTTCCTGTCTGTAAGCTTTGCTACTATTTCTGAAGTTCATACTATTGGCACCTCTTTTTTCAGCATGATTCTCTATAAACATTTGCAATCCTGTACAGACTTTCACATTATCCTGAAGTAACAGTGACAAGTAGATATGTCTGCTGGAGTAAGGTGTGATGCTACAACCCAATACAAACATTCTTCCATTCAGTGTGGATTATCAAGACTGGACACTCACTAAAATCTGACCAGAATTACCTCACACATCAGGCTGGCTCATGATATGTGGGGACTAAACTTGATTGTGTCTGCTCTGATCTGTTTAAGCCTTGCTTAACATCACACACAAAACACTAAAAAATTGTAAAATACACTTTCAATTAACAGGCTGAAAGAAACACATAGATTCCTTTGGGGAGTGTCTTTAGTGTCAGAATTTCAAAAATGTCTAAAAGCACTCTGGCTTGAATTGAAAATTAGCATTTCAGATTCTACAATATAATATTTTTGCTTTCTTTGCTAGAATTTACTTTCAAGATCTATACTGCAGATAACAGTCAGACTACATAGTTCATTGTTACAACCAGTAATAACGGATGTTGCAAAAGCTGATTTTCTTCTTACTAATCACAAACACCTGGAATGGTTAATCTTTGAAGTACAAGACATATGAGAACCCTTTTGAAAAAAAAAAATAAAACCCCAAAACATAGAAAAAACAACAACAATATCACACACACAAAAAATAAAAAACAAACAAACAAAAAAAAACCCAAAACCAAATCAAACCAAAACAAAAATAGAAAAAAAAATGCAAACAAACAAACAAAAAACCCCTCCAACCAACCAAAAGATCTGTCCTGTTTTGAAGAGGAGCTGTATCAAAATAGTGTGCTTTTACTTACAGATATGTACTTGGAGTGTGCAAACAGAAACTGGATTATTCTTCTTCAGATATACTCTTTGGACTGCTCTGATAAAGGCTATACAATTATACCTGTGCATGCCTCTTAAAAACCACACGTTGGTGTGATTTAAAGCTATTAATTTGTTCATACAGCTATAGTATGGAATAAATCATCAGAATAACAAGAACACTTCAAAGAACAAGGAACAACCTTTATTACCTCAGAGCTGACTACCACCCTCTACATAGAACTCAGTTCAAATCAAGATATATTCATACAATATTTTTAATTTTATCTATGACTAACTTTCTTCAACAAGGAATAACAGATATTTAGGATCTAGAATATAATCTTTTCTGAATAATGCTGTGGTAAAACACACAGCCTTCTTTCAGGTCATATTAAGGAGATTTGTCAGAATGGTGTAACTTTGGTTTTTTGTGCCATCCTGGAATATCAGTTAAAAACAAAAATTAATATTCCCAAATGGTTGAAAATACTCATACTGTAAATGCATATTTTTTTATATGAGACCTATAAACCCAAACCATCTTTTCTTTCAGACTTGTAAGTAGTTACAGAACACTTGTCAGAGAAAGAGCAACTACAGCTTAAGCATTTTTGAGATGTTTGCTTCCAAACTAATTACTGGCTTTCTACCTTAATACATCAGAGGCAAAATTTTAACTACTATATTAATAGATAAATACTTTACCAGGTGAGATTGCAACTAAACATTTTCAGAACATGCTGCCACTGTTCTTCCATTGAAACAAACTATTCTGAAAGATAAACTTCTCCCTAATCTATCAAATTCCTCTTGTTAATTAGAACTAGGGTTTTAACAGATGTCCACATGTTCCTGGCAGGCACTTCACAATCTATAGTTTAAAGCATTTTGCTCAATTAATTAATTGTCTTTTTCATATTTATAACATGAAATACAAGCTTAAAGACCACAGGGAAATGATAATTAAGTGAAGAATACAATTATTAGTCTCTGTTGTATTGGTTATTTGCTAGAATGCAATCTCATCCCAACAGGGTTAGATGAAATCATAAAACACTTGTCTGCATTTTTAGCCTTGATGAGATTGTGATATTTATGTTCTCTTGTAACATAAACTTCTCATAGCTGATCATGAACAACCAACCAAGAAAATATGTTCTGGATTTGCACAACAAATTGAAGTAATTTAGCAGAAGGTTGAAGTAATATAGCAGAAGGTTGTGTAGAAAACAAAAAGGAGACATTATGTTATTTATGATCTCCCTCACGGGTGGCCAACTTTCCTCTCTTATTGGAACACCTATTAGTATGTTTTCTCCTGAGGACACTTCTCTCAAATGACTCCCCATTTAATATCTGTTCTCTCTGCTTCAAAATGTCAAGTTTACACTATTTTTTTTTCCTTTTATGTCACATTAATTCATTCTTCAAAATAAAAGTGGAAACAGGAAAACACTTTGCTCTAAAATCTCCTTTGTACTTTTGTTGAAAAAGACACTTTGTGGACTCCTAGTGCATTTTTACACAGTAGATGTGTGGCCTAGAAAGCAAAGAAAATATCTGCCTTTGTTTACAGTGAAATAACAAGGTCTTTCTTTTAGTTTTTATGCTTCCATATCTAGTCTTCCTCTTAGAATGGTTCAATCTATTCCTGATTTTCCAGATCCATTGACATCCACTATACCATCTTGGCACCACAAAAGTTTTAAATGAGGGTAAATATAACTTAAAACAGATTTTTTTTTTATATTGTTCAAGAATGGAAACAAAAGCTGAACCTAGATTTCAAGTGACAGCTCCTATACTCTTCACACATGTAGAAGGTAACAAGCAGCACATTTAAACATTTTGAAACAGGCGTTAAACCTTTCTCAAGAATAACTACTGGTAAGAGTTATTCCATGTACAAAGTAAGCACTGTCAGCTTTGGGTAAATATTTTATTATTCAAGCTGAATTTTGTTTATGTGCTTTCCCTCTACCAGTGTATCCAGTCTTACTAGCCACTTTTTTGTTCAACTTCACTTCTCCTAAATGACCTGCCATCTCTGCTGCATACTGCTCAATTATTAAGTCATTTATTATATATCTTTCTGTCTTACAGAGAATACTCACATTTTCAGAACTAATTAGTTTGAATCCCATCTCTGCAGTTTAAGAATATCAGTTTGCTGCTGTTTGAAATAAATGAGCAATGTATCAAATTTTTTTACAGTACTTGGATATGTATATTTGCTGCTCCACAAAAGACTGGGAAAAGTCAAGCCCCATGCAAAAAGATTCCCAACACAATTTCTGCCACACAAAACAGATGGTGGAAGCCAATGCATAGGGTGGTTGGAGAGCACAAAAATGAACACTGCAGAAGTAATCACTCAGGTTAGAAAGCACACGTTGGAAAGACATGTTGGTTTCCTTTTGTTTGGGTATTATTTCTAATTTAAATTAATATCTACGTTTATGAAGTCTTTGTAGAGATATTACTAAGCATAGTTAAAGAAAAAAGACCTCAAGATCTGGTCTTGATATTTGTTTTTTGCAGCACTTACAATACAAAAAAAATAAGCCCAGGGTTTATAATTATATATATATATATATATAATATATATGAATAATAATATTTTATATATAAAATAATTAATAAAATATTAAAGAAACTGCCTAAAATATGTACTGCCACTGAACACAAGGTCTGAAATGTGAATAGCCAACCTACTAGTCGTGAAAATAACAGGCAACATAAAAATAATGTTTAGCATTTTATAATGCTGAAGTGTTTACAGTATGTTGCACAACATGTACGTAATGCCACAGTGACAAAATTTGCAACAGCCAGAACGGTTGCCACAGTACTGGCAAATGGTGAGAACACTGGAGAGACACATCATGCCTGTTACTGTAGAGAGTACAGCCAAGAAATGCCTTAAATTACTTTTGCAGTGCACAGCTGGGCAAGAAGCTGTAAAACTTTTAAATGTATGTGTGCACCTGGATAACGTCTCTAGACTCACTCTCTGAATGTGGGAAGTCCCTTCACACTTCCACTGACTTCCACATGAACAGGAGGCTCTGAGCCCCTGAGGAACTGCACTGACATTGCCATGACTAAGCTCATGAATACAAATTAACAATGAGCATTTGGACCTGCCTAAAGTGGTTTAATTGGATTTAATGGGACACCTCATATGCATCAAAGGATCTGGGTCTAATTCAGTAAATAAAGATTGATTTCCAAACAAAATTATCATGCTAGAAGTAGGAAACCTGTCACAGAAGAGGTTTATCTAAACCAATATGAGGCCTACAACAAAAGAGCAGTTGGCTATGAAGCACTAGGACAACTGGTTCCTGTTCTGAAACAGGAATGTAAGGCTGTTCCTTGGATAAAGCGATGCTTACTCCTGGTTTTTTAAATGACAAAATCAAATATAGTATTAAGGATTTAAAAATCACTTATATTGATTAAACAATTGTGGCGATTCTGAGCTATTATTATTAATTTAGTTCATAAATTTCAGTACCATTCTGCTGAGTCACACAAAAGGAAAACCTGGCCAATTGGATGGATATATGGTGCAATTAGTATACTGAGAAAAACATCCTGTTATGTTTCTACAACATAGCTTATCTTATTTATTTGAATACATGGATTGTGCAAATCAGATAGAAGAAAAAAAGACACCAGTATTACGTGGGACAGCACACAGGCACAAAGGACAGTAGGTAAATGGTCTGAAAGACTAATTACAAGAGAGGTGTGTCCCAATATACGCCTATGGAAAAGAACACTAATGTCACCTACAGCAGTCTGAAAAAAAATCATCCTTAGTCATTTTATACCTATTCTACCTTTATCAGACATGCCTGTTTTTAAATGGGAAGCCTGGAAAAACAACATCAATACACAAATATATCCATCAATGAATTAGATTCCACTTGGATACATACAGTCATACATGGTGAACTTCATACACTATTTATGCATATATACAACTAAAATACTTGTTATAGTGTATGATCATACAACAGGGGAATGTTCATCATCACTGACAATGTACATGTGCAGATAGGAAATACTGCTTCTTTCTCTTTGGTCAGCCTGCAAAATTTGTCCTCATTCTTTTAAAAGGAGTGACAGTTATCTCCTAGGAGGTGGCAGAAACTGCACATTTCTTTGGGAAATGCAGCTGCCTCAGTTACTGCATGCCAAAGACAGGGAAGGGCTAAGAGAGAAAAAGAGAACACACTCACATCCTACAGCTCAAAGAGAGCCTGAATGACTTCTAAGAGCAGCAAAGGGCTGTGAGCAGAACAACAGGAGATACTGACAAGTACCAATAAGAACAGCAGTGAAGAGATGACTGAAAGCAAAGATCATCCTGCAAGGCCAGAGGGAGAAGAAGGTCACCAATTTATAAACCTTGTATTTCCATTCTGCTTCATCTGGCCACTTGGAGTTTTCTATAGCTTTTATTAATTATTCCAGTTCATAGCCTAAGAGAATCTGGCTTTTTGAACTTCAAAGCCATTTGGATCCTCTTTGGAAAGCTCTTTATAAGGAAAAGGCTCAGTCCCCACACCCTCAAAGCTCTGTCAGTTTTGGCTCTCTCACAGCTCTCAGTTCTCAATGAAAGCTTAATAGAAATTACACTTTTCCACAAGAAAGATAATGTCTTTTACAAACTATAGAATAGAACCTATTGGCAAGTACGACATAAAGGGCTCACTTGAGTATGTACTGTATCTCCTAGGGATTTGATTTACTCAGCTTTGTGATTCTCCATTCATGTAGCTACTCTTATAAAGGAAAGAGGTGCAGTAATATTGATGATACAAAAAGTCCAGGCAAAGGAAGCATAGCAAGTGTGTCAGCAGTAAACCAACTGTGAAGCACTGAAGCTGGAGTCCAAGCTGGGATAACTAATAACACACTACCTTTAAATACAGATGCCTGTAACTGTGCCAACAATCTGTGAAGTTGCACAGCTAGAACTGTACTTTACTGCCTTAGATGCAGTTTTCTGATATGAATTCTCATTTGCAGTATTTGGCCTTTATCCTCAAGCTTTTCATTTGGAGACAAGTCAAGCTGAAACCATTTGAAGTATACACAATAAAAGCTACCATACCTAGCATTAAACTACAAACAAATATTTTTTTTAAATAAAAATCCAGTTTCTAAAGAATATTACTATGATCAAAGAGTTCAGGTTCCTCATTAGCTTTAGATAGTATGGATTACCATAAATCTTAAATGAATTGTATTTCTGTGATGCTTGTTTGACAACTCTTCTTACTGTCAACCACTGTAGAATGTCCTGCAAATACAAAGCACTATCTAAGAATGCTGCACACGTGCAATTGTATACTCTTGGAAGCTGTGAATTTAACACTAACATAGTGGCAAGGCAAACAGAAAGTACAGAAGAAAAATATACTTTCAGAGACAAATTCTCTTGATATCAGTAAAAAAAGTCCTGTCAGATAAATGCTGTAGAAAACAGAAGATTTGTCCACTGTTTTAAAGATTACTTATTTGAAAAAAGGGAAATAAAGCAATTTCCTAATATCAGGGTTTGATATTTTCAAAGCAGATATAGCTATACTTATTCTGTAAAGGAAGATGTACAGACAAGTCCCCCTGCCCAAAGTTAAAAAAGCCTAAAGAAAGATTCTCTATAAAAACTAAATAGAATATTTGTAAAAATGAATATTAAAAACATTCAAACTGTGTAATACTATGAATTGGTAACTGACATATTAGCAGAAAAAATAAAATATTAGGCGAGATCAAGAGTTTTCTGACTTTACTAATAAGAAACTTCGAATTTAACTTCAAAACTTTGAAGAGTCTTTTCCAAAAATAGCTATGATTTATTCTTCTAGAGTAGCTAGCTGTGCAATTTAGGAATAAAATTGATGAAAATTAACTTTTACAGATTTCTGGGATTTTCTCCAGAAACTGAACAGGTATTTAAAAGTTGTATACTGGGGATGAACATGAATTTACTCTGCCTCTAATTGTAAAGAGTCATTTAGAGTAAGGAACGCAGCAGCATTCAAATTTATTCACCTACAAAAATACAGATTCATCACAGCTCTTGGTGCTACTGGTCAACAACAGGAGCAGTGATGGCAACTATGACATCCCCAACCCTATGGCAAAACTCAGCTCATTTCCATGAAAGGACATTATTCTATACAGTCATAGGATCATAAAGAGGAAGAAAGCTCCTGTGACTAATTTTTCTCTTTTTTTTTCTTTCCTTCAAGACTAAATATTGCTTCAACAGATGACAGAAAATATAGCAGAGTTTTCATTTACTGTTTGCGGTTCTGCTGGCTGTGAACGTGATCAGAATTGGTAGATTTGCAAAATGGATGACAAGCAGTTTTCCTGAGTTGACAGTGGTTGTGCAAAGCAATTGGACTGTTAAAGCGTAAAGTTAAATTACTGGAAGATCTGTGGATATATCTTCCCACTTTTATGTAATAATCTGTCTAGTTTTCCTCATGTCAATCTACCCACACTACATCAATAACAATAAAGGTTTTGCCCCTACCCGTCTTTCAATTTGCAAGTCTTGAAAAATATCACATTTTATTAGGCAGAGAAACCATAAGGCAAAATGCCTCTTTTCTCTGAATTTATAAGCTTTCAATACAATAGACATCATAAACCTTTAAGATTTTGACTCTATCTCCAAAATCTTACAAAGAGAACATATTCTGCTTGTTCATTACAAATGCGCTAAGAACTGAAACCAATGATGTATATATCACATATAAAGAATGGTGGATGTATGGTTTTTCAGCAGATATAGATGTACTTGTTTAGCAAACTTCTGAACGGATAAGTTTAGGTATTTCTGTATAATTCAAGAGTGTCTTATTGAGAAATGCAAAGCCTTCAAGCAGAGGTACAGGTATTGATTGCTACCATAAGAAAACTATATGTACTACCACACAGTTTTTACAAAGCCCCTTTAGCAGGTTAATATGTCAAAGTAATGTATGACATAATTTAGAACAATCACACATCCTTGAAGCACACCAAGAAAAAAAAAAAAACAAAACACTGTACTAAAGAGATATTATTTTTGCTGGGTATTGAATTTTCCAACTCTTCAGTGAAAATATTTGAAGCAGAATTATAGGCTCAAAAATAATACAGTCCTTGACATCAGGGAGTGTCTTTAGAAATTACAGGTGGTTCTTATCTTCTATTTTGCATATACCAAGCACGCACAACTGTATTATCTGGGTTCTTTTCAGTTCCATTTACAGGAAGAAAATTATAGAGACTAAGTCCAGTATCACACAGACCATGGCACTTAGTATAAAACTCAGGACCTTGTATTCAAAAGCACGAGCACCTTGATAATGAAGTTCCTGATTCTCACAAGGGCCCTTGTGTTCAGTTCAAATCAGCTCCATTTACTGGTCTCAATCCTGCAAATAACCAATGGCAAACGCATGTTTTGGCGCAGAGCTGTAGATACTGGCTGAAGTCTTCTGGAGAATCATGTTTAGAGTGCAAACACAAAGGTATCCAAAACTGTTTTAAGGGTGGTTGTGTCTTCTAGACAAAATGGACAGTGCTGTATTGTAAGTGCTACTGATCATGTCATGTGCCTGCAGTGTGTGGCTTGTTCTCATATGAATAACTTAAAGAATAATAGAATGTGAACAACAGGAGTCCCAAGAAAAGTTTGAAGGCAAGAGGGGATAATAAATAAGCAGTTTCATATTGATATGCTTTCTGCTTCAAATCTTATAAAGTGCATATTCAAATTTTTGAAACTGCATCCTTACAGAATGCTGTAGTTTACACCATAACTTAAAATGCTATGCAAATCCATGTCAACATATTTACTAAAGTCTTGCTAGCAAAAATATTCTGTGTATCTAATACTGTTAATTGTGCTTACCACACCATTTGCCATTCTATTTTAATAAATAAATTATGAAAAAAGATTTCGAATGGTATCTGGTTGTAAACAAGTTCTCTAGCCCTGAAGGTGTTAGCAAGTAAATTCAATTCCATTACAACAAATGGAAAGGTGTGAATACTGATCTAACCGTATTTGAAGCTATTTTTAACTTTTCCTACTTCTAGAATTATCAATGTAATCTTAAATGCTTTTCTAGTTTCTAATGCAATTATATGTTCTTCATCACTACTGTAGCAAAGAAAAGAATTCTAGAGGTGGAATTTCCTTCACTGCTTATTATGATGACATCCATGCAATGGCATTTCTAGTCACAGCACAGGCAAAACTCAAAATAATGTATTACATCTTCAATGTATTGGTTTTCACTTTAGATTGGTTTTTTTCCTCCCCAAAGTCAACACCTATTCAATGAAACTCTTGAGCTTTTCTTACTATTTATTTTAAATATACAGACTTTTGTAATGTTCTTGAAGAACTTGGTGGGACTCACAGCTAGAATAAAAGAAAAAGAATTTATTGTCATTCCTGAAAATAGAGGTAAAAAGAGACAAAAAAGCCAGGAAAGAAGAGCCAGTATAACCAAAGTTTAGAGATAAACAATGCAAGCTGAGTGAAGAGCTTGTTTTATTGTATACTTGCTATAAAAAATAAGGGAGCAAAGGCAGAATTCTGAACAGGCAGTGTGTAGACTGCTTTTTAAGCTGTTTGTTTATGTCACTCATGAAGAAACTCAGAACAACCTGAATCACTGTAAAGACTAGGGTTTTAACTGAAAGGCTTTCCTATGTTAAAAGCTATGGATTTGGTTATATAGTAAAGAATTTTGGCCTATCTACATCAAAAGAATAGTTATTGGATAGTTAAATGGGCTCTTTCAGTTCATGAACAGCTACAGGTATTGCTAGCTACCCAAAGAGTAATAAAATGAAATATATTAAAATGTTTTTACTGTATTGTACCCTTTTGTTTTACAATCTACTTGATGATGAACTCATGCCTTCCTCAAAAAACAAATAGTGAAATTCTGGTAAAAATCATAAGTTATAATGACAGAAATCATTGATATTTTTTCCTCTTTACTTTCTAAACAAAGCAATATTTTGAAACATAATATCTAAATTCATTCTGGCAAAAAAAGCACAGACATTTCTAAGAACCAAACAAATTTTCTGAATTAAAATATGGAAGAAGGCTATTTCACCACTCCAATTTTTTATTAAACTTAAACTAATGTTTTATAAGGCTGCAGAAATAAATGTTTTTAATTACTTTAATGCATTGTAATTATTGTTCCTATCCAGGAAGGTACTGGAGGCTCATTCTATTTCCTAAACTAATGCAGTTGGTAGGCAAAATCACTCTGTCTGCCTGTGTGTATGTAATCATCACAGCAATGCAGAAGGGAGCTCTATAAAGGGAAAGAACATGTTAAAATAAGTGCCTAAAGTTTCCTTAATAAATTATTGTGAATTCTGAATCTGAATGTATGGTATTCATATAGACCAAAATTGGAATCTCCCTTTTCAAAAAATTTCAAGTACTGGGAAATCTATACCCAGAACAAAGCAAATCTGTGCCGTATGAATTTCCCTAGTCAGTGTTTGGAGTCCTTTCTCTAGTTAGAACAATGAAAGTTCCAGCTATGCGACACCGTAACCTTAGTAAAACGAAACACTATAAAGCAGCAAGGAATAAGCTCTCACAAGGCAAAGATCAGGTTAGATTTCCTCCTGTTTCAAAGTATGATTTGACAACTGAACTCTAAAGATACCCCTGGAAAAAAATCCATGGTGGAGAAGAAAATTAACATGGACACAGGGAATTGTCTTTCATTGTTTCAGTGCAGGACAAAGGAAGGGTAGTTGGGAAAGTGGTCTGTGTGTTGTATATAACCTGAATAGAAGACTTGAGCAAAGAGCCCTGTCAGTCTGGCTTCCTCTGGGGGCACGACATTCCTTTATACAGAGGATAACTCCTGAGACTGCATAATGTGCTAACATGAATAAATTGATTCCCTGCCAGTGGAAGATTTTACTGTACTATTATTATCAACTAATCTTCTCCATTCATTTTACAGGTTGAAAAGACAAGCAAAAAGTGAATTTTTACAGTAAATTAAATAGTTCATTGAAAAGTATTTTGACAATGCATTAACATATATATTTCTTTACATAAGACAAACTTGTAAGAAACTTAATGAATTTATTTTTTTCATCACCAACATAACAGTTGAGGTGCCTTCACAGCATGGATCCTTAATAGAAAAAAAAAAAATTACCATCCCTAAAGACTGTACAAATCTATGAAGCTGTTTCTCAAAATAATCTAGAAAAAAAAGGGATTTAGTTCTAACAGTTTTCCACTGTCTGAAGGATACATGATCTGGAAGCATATAGCTGATTCAAACAGAATTCATGATTGCATATGCTCATTTTTTAAAAATGTTGAGTAAGACTGTATGAAATATACTTTTAAATATCAGATGAAGAGTTGTTTTATCTTTCGCTTATTTTTGCAGTTTCTCTCAAACAAAGCAAGAGGTCAACTCAATGCAAGAAAAAGAATCATCTGAGAAAAATTCCTCAGGTGGCATGCCATTTCTTAGCATCTGATAGATTTCTACTGGAATTATTTATCTCCTAAAGTAATTAATACTTACAATCATGAAATTATTTAGATTGGAATAGACCTTTAAGATCATTAAGTCCAATAATAAACCTGACACTGCAGGTCCACCAATAAACCATGGAGCCTAAGTCAATTACTGTGATCACCAAGTGCCACTTCTGGACATCTTTTAAACACCTCTAGGGATGTTGACTCAACTACTTTCCTGGGCAGCCTGTTCCAATACTGGACAACCCTTTCAGTGAAAAATTTTTTCCTAATATCTAAACCTCCTCTGGTGCAATTTGAGGCCATTTCCTCTTGTCCTATTTTTTGTTATTTACAGATACTGATGCACACCATCTTAAACAAAGAAAAAGGCTAACAGTCACATTGTGTTATTTTATGGAGCCTTTCAGCTGGAACCAGTGTCTGTGGTTAAATATTAGAATAAGTCTACAATTCTCAACTAACAAATAAAGAGCATATGTGGATAATTTAGGTTTGTCTTAATTGTACTTCCTACATAATTTAAGTACACCTTGTTTCTCTGCATAAGGCTAACTGTACTTCAGCAGATTAGAATTCCCATTGATTTAAGTAGGAAGCGGGAAAAGAAAAATCTATACTATGCTAAAGCTGCAGCACTCTGTTTACCAATAATGATTTTGTTCTTAGTTTAGGAGACAGAATGTCTATTTGTCTACTGAGAAAATTCTATAAGACAACAATATCCACGTTTCACCAAAATATTAATTAGGCTTCTAGTGCCTAACTGTAGTCCCACAACATAATCAATGGGTTATTTCCCAATGCTTCATTGTATGCTTCAAGCAGTGTATCAAGACCTACAGCCCTCTAAACACTTGCTTACTTTTCTTTGAGATTAAACTCACCCATACCATGATAGATCCAGTTGTCATGGGGAACCAGAACATTTCTCCCATATTTAAAAAATGCCCAAATTCTGTCTCTACAAACATGCTTTTTTTTTTTTTTTTTTTTTTTTTTTTTTCTGATTGTTTGGGAGAAGTTTGGGAGAAATCTTCAGTTTAATACTGTTTCTACTAACAAAATATGTCTTTTTTTTTCATGGCCTACTTCTTCCCTCCAAGATGAAAATTAATGCAAAAGTCTGGTTCCATTTCCAAGCTGCACAAGATATCACTACCATTAACTCCATTTCACTCTGTGTTACAATCTGTATTGGTGTAAACTGCCTTCATAGAAGTGTATGAAAGAGTATCTCTGTCATTACTGTGGCTTTAAGCTTTTCACTTTCCATTTTTTATTTTCTTTTCTAATGCTCTACAATTTACTATTGTATATTTGTTGGTCTGGTGACAGCCTCGATGATACACAATTAATAGACAGTTAATATATGTAAATTTTTTCTATATATTTTTTTCATTCCAAAATGAGACCTTAAGTTGAAAATCTCCTGAAAAATGCAATTTAATTATTCAAATGAAATTATTCCTATGCATAAAATCATGACTATAACTACCATACTCTCCCGATTTGGGGAAAAAAAAAATAAAATTAAGTTCTCCAAGCCTCCAAGACCTTGAGGTGTGATATTTACAGCATCATAAAGTTAAGTTTCTTTAGCATTCTTGTTATTTTCTGGTTATTAACACTGGAAATTTTCTTCTGAATTTTAGACTTCTCTCTTTTGCTCTCTGAAGTTTTGGTTTCATTCTGTCCTTCAGTTGTTTAAGTACATACCTGTGCTTTGCTTCCTAAAGCTTTCCAATTAGCAAAGGATTTCCTGAGTTTTCCAGTCAGTACTCTTTGATGGGAGAACCAGCTTCTGAAGGTTTAGAAAGCTGAGACCACCACTATTCAAATAACTCATTAAAAAGGGTAAAATATTTAATCACCAGCTAGCTTAACATTTTTAATATGTATTGAAAACTATTTTGTTGCAACTGGCAAGAGACCACTAAGTTAAGCTTAATTCCATTAAAGCCAGCCACTACGACCATATAGGAGGAATGTCTTGCATAACTAAGTTGATAGAACTCTTTGAAGACAATGCTGAGAGTGACATGGATGGTATGCATTTTTCAAGAAACATTTGATCTTCTGAAGGCTACACATCAAAGATTTTTGGTTATTGTAAGGAAACTTTACACAAAATAGAACATATTTTGGAGAACTGAAAAGAGCATAGTTTCATGAAGACACAAACATTACATAACTGTAAACTATAAGACAAACATTAGTCTTTCAGTAGCTTAGACACCACACTGGACATATGAGAACACAGAAGCATCAACCCGTGCAATTCAGTACAGTGAAATTCTGCTACATTGAAAAATATGGGTGCATATATTTATATCCTAAAATTTTAGTCAAGAAATGCATCCTATTCTGGACCATTACTGTGAATAGGAAGGAATCAATCTTTTCAACTTTATGCCAGTGCTTCTATGAAAAATAATGTATTAACTATGAAGTTGTGTCTCCATTATTTTAAATTGGAAATAAGAGGTCACTTGTCTGCTGATGTTTTTTATTTACTTTGTTTGCTTTCCCCCTTTTGTAGTAGCTGAGTTAAAATAATTAGGCAGCCTTTTGTAGAACTGAGATGTATTTGATTTTAGGATAATCTCTATAGAAAATCAGAGAAGTTTTCAAATGCCTCTGAGTAAACTGTATAAAGCATTATGATAACATACCAGGGTGACAATTCCTGTAGTGCACTGAGAGAGATCAGATGCTTCACATGTCCTCTGAGCTATGAATTATGATATTCAGAGCAGGTCTATCTCCTTTGAAATCAAGTACTCCTTATATCTGAAGATCTAGCACCAGTTGGTTCATATTTTTCATATTCTAAGCAAACCCTTCCTCTAAAGCTGATGAGTCTATCATTCTTTCAGAGCAAATATATGCAAACATGCAAGGTCAGTTCAGTATTGAGAAATTGTCATCAATATTTGGTAATTACACTGCTGTTTAGGAATGAAAAGTAATAAAAATGTCATTTATTCATAAGCATTAGAAAACATAAACATAACCTTTCTGCTTTTGATGAATATTGAAAAGTTAATAGTTATTCTTCACTTAAGCTCATATGACTAGTTTATATATCTAACCTCTGAAATTGTTTCATAATAAGCTCTCAATAATGACAGACTCTACTGATTTACTGTCTAGAATATCCATTGACTGACTGAACCCGTGATGATGAAACAATTGTATTCCCAGCAGCATCTATGCTTTTACAGTATATGGAGTGATACTTCTCTGGTTTGATATTATTTAAAACCTTGTTCTGAATTGCCTACTTTCTATATGTCTATATTTTTACAAGAAATCTGGAAGCATTAAATCTATACGCTTAGTTTATCTACTGATCCCATTAATCAGCCTTTGACTACATGCTAGCAATCTCTCTTGGATACACTTGGTTTATGTCTGTCATAGACATCATCTTTGTTTGGGGTTGTTTTAAAGAACATTTTACAATGATGTTATTTTAAAGCTATTCCCTGGTTATACTGTGAATGCTGGTAAGGTTGGAATGATACATGACAAATCTCGAGATTAAAAGTCATTTACCATTACATTCCAGGGATCTTCTACTTCCATTTTTTCACCTATATAGTACAAAAATTCTGAAGAGTAGACCAGGAAGGACATATTTAAACAGCAGGGAGAGCATGAAAAGAATGAAAGCTTCATCTTATGCTTATAAGTTTACTTCATACAGTCTTGATAGCTGTGACAGCTTTTACTGTTCTTTCAAGTTTCTGCCATATGACTATTTTTGAAGCATTTGAAGCATCTGCTTTTTAGCAAAATATGTTAAAAAGCATCAGAAAGCCTCCTCCATGTTCAAGCTTCCCACTTTTATAGATAAATCCTATTTTTTCATGGCTAGAATGAGCTTTTTTTTCCCTGTTTGTTTCCATGGACCTTTTAAAGGTAAAATATCCCTTTATAAATGAACCAATGGAAAATGTCCACCTGAACAAAATTAGCTTAACAGTTTGGGAAATAAATGAAAGCTACTGAGGGTGTGGAGAAGCAAAACTTTTTCTATTACAGACTTCAAACATACTGTATAACAACTTAAAAAACCCTGTCTAAAAAAAACCCTAACTAAAAGGTCATATAAAGATAGTCCTCAAAAAAAAAAAAAAAAAAAAAAAAAAAACCAAGACAATATGGTCTTCTTTGTTAGTTTATCTTCTTAACTACACACCTCACCTACTCTGGTAAAGTTCAGAAGTTTCAGTAAAATGCAAGTTACCCCAATATCAACAGGAGAAATTATTGTCTAGATAAATTAACCGTGTTATGATATGGCAGTCCTTGCCATATCATCTTGCCCTTGCATCTTCAGCATGAAGTGTAGCATTTGCTTAGACCCAAAAGCATTTAAATTCTAGGCCTTTAGTATTTAATTACAATCCCAGCTGGAGTCAGTACTTCCATAGTGGTATGCAATAGCTTATAGAACATCATAAACTGTTGCTCAGTGATTCCAGACTCAAAACAAATGTGTTCTCAGACAAAAACATTATATTCAAAGCTGTATTTTACTAGATGTATACACAGAATTAAATTCTGATAATTTGACCTAATTCAATCATTTTAGGTGCTTGGCTTTATAAAACAGCACAAAATTCATTTTGCTGCCTTTCCTGATTTGAATCAGGAAACAAGATTTTCAGAATGTTTGTGAATGAGTCAGAATACATCTGACATTAAAACATGTACACCTGCAAAGATAAACACACAAAAATATCAAAAACTTCCTTGTGATCTCATTTATATTATCTAAGTAATTAATCAGTCAGACAAGGCATACATGAAAAGAACTTCTACTACAATCACTGGCAGTAGCACAGTGACAGAAACATTACATTCAGGAAAACAGGATGAACACAACTATCATAACTTGTGCAGTGAAGTGAAAGAGATAAATCCAACACAAAAATATACTCATGTCCCTAAAAATTAAAACAATACCTGTAGTGGAAGAGAATACCTCAACTTTAAATCTTAAACCATTTTAGCTTCCAGAGATTTCTGTCTAATAATAGATAGACATATCTTTGCCACTCTAAACTGTTGTCAAACACTCATTTTCCTTATACCTGAGATCAGGAGAGAATTAACATTCAATGGATTTTTTCTTCTTTTTTTTTTTTAATTAACTCACACCTTACCTCTCCATTCAGAAAGATTTGTAGAGTGCCATGAGTATTTTGGTTATTGCAGTTATCAAGAAAATTGATCTCTTAGAGAGTTTCTGTTCTTTACACCTAACTTGGAATATTTCCATAAAATGGAAGCTGAAAGTATTCCCTCTCTCTACAGCCATTGGAGAGAGACAGAGGTAAATTTCTCTCAGACAGTAAAAGCAGCTATTACCTTTGTCTCCTTAAACAAAACTCTGAAAGTTACCTGCAATAAATATTGGCTAGTCTCTATCTTGACCCCATTGTGTAAATAGGATTATCTTAAATTCTTATTCAAATAATAATAATTTTAAAAATTATCTGTTGAATAAAGTAGTTTACAGACAGCAATCAACCCCATTCAATTTCATACTCAGAACAGTTTCATATTTAACCACAGTTTCATACTCACAGATCCCTGGATTATGATATAATGGCTGAAAGCCATCCACATATGTGAAGTAATATTCAGCAGTGCTCTGATGAAAACATTGGCAACCTCTAAAACTGTCACAGAAATAAAAGAAATCATACTGGATATTTAGCCTTTGAACTATATACAGCCCTGTAGAATGGTGTGAGCCTGTGAATTACAGTAACAAAACCTGTTGGCTGTTTTTCATAATAGATGGTGAAGAAAGAAGATGTTGTCATGATAACAGCTGGGATTCTGAATAGATTTCCACAGCAAAACATATTACAAGTGGGCACCAGAGGACAGTCAAAGTCTTCACTCATTTATAGATATTAAAATTTTGTAAATTATGTACTGTGGCTGCCTTAATGCTTTTCTTTAGTTATCATCCTGGAGCATGATAATTTCCTGGCTCATGAGCCACATCTGAAGGCTTTTGCCCTAGATATGTTCACAGACATACACACATCCCTACCTACTTCCAAGAGAGAATGAGCACTCTACCCCCTTGTAGCAAGGTGTATTACTGATTAAAGAATGGTGATGTAGTCAATTTCTAACAAAGCTGCTATGCCTATCTCACTTCTAAATTATTCTGAAACAGAGGAGGAGAACACTGCTGAAGTACAAAATGACACAGTACTTAATTTCTTGTTAATCACTCTTGTTAGTTGGTTTAGAATGGCACTGAATTCAAATTCAGCTGAGTGTCCCGGACCCATTAAACCTGTTGAAAGAACATTTTGTAAGGGAAGAATTTGACCTTTCTTTTCAAAGGTACAGAGAGGTAAGCAAAGCATCAAGTTCAGACTTTTCCTTCTACATAATTTCTACTAATTCCAGTCTGCTGTGGGTGTTTTTAAAAGAGTATTGATCCAGATTTAAAGAATAGAGTAACAAAAGAAATTATAATATTATTTCTCAGCTGCTCCTCTCTTTGTTTTGTAAACAATACAGTGTTCTTCAGTTTACAAATTAATAACTGTCCCTATGTTATACTCTTCTCAGCATATACAGTAAAGGAGACAATGGGCACAAACTGAAATAGAGGAAATTGCACTGAAAATTTAGAAAAAAAACCCTTTTTTCTCAATTAAATTGATAAAACATTGAATTAATTTCCCAGAGAGTTTGTGCAGTCCCCATTCTTGGTGGCAAAACCCAACTGAGTTGGACAGTGTCATGGGCAACCAGCTTTTAGCTGGGGGCTTTGACCGAAAAATCTCTGGGGATGTCTTCCAAACTCAGCTATTTCTGTTATTCTATTAAATAATTCCACCTTAAGGCATCTGCTGAACATGCACTTTCAGCATAAAAAGCTCAAATCATGACAGTATTCCCAGAAGAAAACTGAGCAGCTAGGAGATCAATGACACCTTTGACACTGGAGGTCAGTACAGTATTTCTTGCCTGATAATCTTAGACTTTACTCTAGGCCAAAGCTGGTGTTACTGTTGCATTCCTAGGGCAAATCTTGGCATAAAAAAATTTCCTATTTAAACAATCTCTTCAAATAAATTTAGTAATAATATAGCAATCTGATATTGAGTGATATTTTCTTCTTAAGATGGTTATCTACTGAAGATTCAGTTTCCCTCTTCTCTTGGCTGATCTATTGCTTACTGAATGTCACCTGGAGTGAGGTAAATGATTTTCAAACAGCCCAGTTTGGCACATAGAGTTCAGAGGCCACTTTATCATCAGAAAGGTGTTTCAGTACTGATTTATTATTCAATTTATAGAATGCTAAACTAATAGTGAATAAGATGTTCTTCCATCAGAATATTTTTCTGATGCTGCACTATACAGTTTACCTCTGCAGATGCAGTTTGTGGCTTTGTCTAGCCTACCTGAGAATGATTAGACACACTGAAGGGGAAGGAAACTACCCAAAAGTCGATTCCTTCCTAATTCCTTCCTAATTCCAGGCAATACTGCCTCACTGATTCAAACCAAGAGCAGATTCCTTCACCATACTTGAGCAGGCGTGTTGTAAGAGAAATATGAAGCAGAGCTTCTTTCAGATCCATCCCTCTCTTGCCCATTAGCTCAGTTTACAGTGCCAATCACTTTCCTGACCATGTATAGCTCACAAGAGCTCCTGAGAGCACCAGATGTGAAGAAAATTCCCTTTCCTTAAACCTTGAATGGCCATAAAAGTCAGGATATATATTTGTCATTAATCATTTAATATTGACTGGTAAGTTAGACTTACAAAACACAAAAATTAACCATACTATTCCTCAAATATGGAAGTCATTGCCTATCTAAATGAATAAACACTCTTGGATACATGAAAGTTCTTTAAAACACTTGTTGTTTCATTTGCTGAGAAATTTGGCAAAACTTGTCTCAAATTTTGTGCTAAAACAACTTCTTCCTTGACTTCAGAAACAACTGTAAAAAATAAAAACTATTAATATAATTTGAAGAGGTAATAAAGTTTTAAGTATTTCTTGCTTCCCTTTCTACTTGAAATTATTTCAAGGATAAAGTCCTATAACCAGGAAGCATAGAAGTCCCAACAGTGGAACCCAAAAGGTCCAAGAACTGCCATACAGGAAACCACCTGTGAGATTCTTTTTGAACAATGCACAAGAACACATCTCAATGTGCAAGAATGAAAAGAAAAATCTAGTGAGGATTGGTCACTTCTAATAAGCTTTGTTATACAGCAATATTTAAATAATATATCTGGACATGAAAATGAGTGTATTACAGGGACCTATTTCTGTTCAGACACCTCAAGGCTGAAAATGGCACAGGTACCTTGGGATGCCTTATTCACATTTACCCTCATAGTGTCCAAGGCCTTTTGATGTTTGATGGAATTCTGATATCAGAGTACCTGACTAATGTAGAAGCACCCCTGCTGCTTTCAGGGGTCTTCAGCTGCTGGCTACCTGCATTTTTTTGCATTCCCCTCACTCTTCAGCTGCCAACCAGCTCTCCCTGCCTACCCCTCACAGCTCTTCTTACTCAGCCATCTTCATCTTCTTGTTTGCTCAATGCTACCACAGCATCCAGTAAACAAACTGGGGTTTCTTCTTTCCCAGGTTTCTTTTCCTACAAAAGACTGCCCTTCTTAATGTCTAGCTTCATGCACAATTCAGAACATTTCTGAAAGTGAAGTCAAACTCTTTTCTCTAATAGGCAGAGCAGAGTTGGATGCTATGATTTCTGGTAGGAGTTTCTGGTTTAATTCACTGGCTTTAGATTCAGAGCAGAATTAGGCCATTTGATGCTAAATTCTCAGGATGTGTCTGAATAAAAATAGTACAAATACTGTGGCATTCAAGCTCTTCATCCATAATATATTCATCTTGAAGTGCACAGCTGCCATGCATATATTTATGTAACTGTTATCTGTAGAAATAGTTAAGTATTCAGTTCAACTCTGAAAAAAATATTTAGAAAAGTTAAGGAAGGCTAAGTGGTGAGCACAAGCAAGAGGGATAATCATTAGACATACATGTCTTCAGAAGGCAACAAATCACTAACATTTTCACCTGAATCACTGAAGATACATAACATAGCTAGAAAATGTACAGAGAGGAACAAGGACGGCCAGACATTTGGAGAAGTGAGGAATCTAAGCAGAATGCAACTTTTCAGTTAATAAGCAGACAGCTTAAGGGGGCAATGACAGGCATTCACTTTTCACAGTCAAAACACTTGAGGCAATCCATAAAATACTCAAACACAAAGCTTAAACCAAAGACAATGTAATTAATTTATAGAACCTATTTCCATAACATTTTTGAAATCAATATTGTAAACATGTTAAAAAACAAGATTGGATAAAACCATGAACAATTGAGACATCAGAAACTTTTAAATAAAGTATGACCTCCAGCCTTAGAGGACCAGACACAACAGAAGCTGGATATGGATCAGACAGGAAGGTGGCAGCATTCCCTACAAACCCCATCTCCTGTAGTTTTTCACTATCAGCTACTGAGATCTTTTGTCTCTCCCATTTTGGCAGCTGTCTTGCACTTGCCCTACATTGTTCCCAACCTTCACAAATAAAAGAGCTGCAAGTAACCTGGTCTGTGTATGCAGTAGGTGCTGAGGGCTACAGGAACATCTGTAGCCTCCCTGCTCTACCCAGCTGGTACAGCTATGCAGAACCTCCTTACACCTGCCTCTACTTTTGCCAGATTTCTGCTTCCTTCCTTTCTAAACTTAACTGTGCAAAGGCTTTGGTGCAGCAATACAAGCACAGTCATATTAATCACCAATATTTTTATTCTGTTGCATCTCTGGCAAGCTCTTGGCAGTATAGCAACAAACATCCCAGTAATAAATGAGCTTTTAACTGCACCAAGCTTTACTATTCAGCAGCTGGCTTGTGGTCTCTGATCAAAACTTAATGTATATGACCCCTGCATAGGCAGCACACCAAATAGCAATAACAGCAACAGCACTAATAAAAATGTAACACATTGCTCTGACCTCAAGTTAAGAACATAGGTCAACTATCTTCCTAACTATACCAAAATCTATTACTTCAGGGGCTCTTTTCCTAAACTACACTAACACACTACTGAATTGCAGCGACTTAGGTAAGTAGGAGCACAATGCCCATTAAGCCTCCATAAACAATTAACTTTTGCAGCTAAGCTTCACAACAAAACAACCTGTCTGCTGCCGTGGGATGTTGTTTCATTCGTGTAGGTCATTGGTAAGGTAATAGACAGTTTTACCCAGCAACAACAGAAAAGTAGCAAAATACCAGCACAGCACACCCTTTGATAAGCTTAATAAAAATACAGATCAAGTTTATAACAGAAAAAAATTGAAAAAAACCCCACAATTCCCTCACTTAATTGTATTTCAAATGTTTGCAAAGTATACAGAATTTTACTGCTAAAGATACCCCAACAAAACATACATTCAATGTAAAAAAATGCCTTAAACTTACCTCTTAGTTTACACTGATTTAATATATTTTTTCTTCTACTTTTCAACTTTCCTTGCATCTTGGGAATATAGTGGTTTTCTCCACCCGTTTCCTTCCTCTCACCTCCTCCCCCTCCAATCTGGCCTCCTTTCCTTCCTTGGAGGTTTTTAAGCTTTAATTTGAGAGTGTAAAGCTGAAAAATATTTGATACAATTTTTTTTTTTAATTAGAGAATTGAGCTCCTCACCATGGTTGAAGCATTTCTGGGAACAGCACCAAAAAGCTGGAAGCTACTGCACTGAGTAGCCACAGCTTATCTCTTAAAATCATCACTCATTTATTTTTCCCAGACAACTAATGTTTCAGCATTTTACTTACAGACATGACTGCAGTTTAGGAAACTAGAAATGAGTCCGAGTCTCTTTGTTCAATTTTGGAACATGAAAACTAGATTCCCAAATTCCAGCGTGGGCCCATCTCCAGCTGGAACAGGAACAAGACTCACCAAGTGGGATTTGACAATGTATGAGCTGAGGCTTAAGTTAGTCACATTTTAAATGAGCTCAGAAGGGTATTGATGATTATATGTTCCAACTGGAGGAGGTAGTTGTCAGTCTGCCTGCAGTGTGCATGTCACCACACTGGGGAAGGGGAAATATTTTAGAGCTTGTGTGGGATTGGGCTTGCTGAATGGAGCACTTGGGAAGTCTCCTCTCCTATAATTTGGATATTGTTGGGGAAGGGGGGAAAAAGTATAGGTTAGATATAATCTCCAGGAACTCTGTAACATGCATTCACAGCGAGAGGTGTTGGAGAGACTTGGCATTTCTGTATGCAAGTGAGTGGAAGCCTACAGCCTGCTTTAGGTTTCCATTAATTGGCTTTACAGCCTGTACATATATTTTTTTTTAATCTTCATTTGGTATGGCTAGAGATTGCTTTCATCTAATAAAGAATATTTTCCTGATAAGATAGCAATCTGTGGTAATGCTAAATAAGTCATATCTTTTGTAAATGCTTACACATTTCAGGTATGTGTATAACAGTAGTCTTGCTCTCCATTCCTTTTTTTGTTCATTCATTACATTTGTCTTTCCTCTTACATTACCCCTGCTTGAACAACAGCAAATTGCTCCTACAACCCACTTATTCGTGTGAAACTCAGCAATTACATGTCTAGTATTTTACACAATCTATCTGCACATTCTTTCAAAGACAGTATTTCCCTTTTAGACAGTATACTGACTACAAACTGGACCTTTCATAACCAGAAAAGGTTTTAGTGTAATTGAATGTGTATATTTTTGTCTATTTAGTTAGTATGTTTAGGAATATAAAATCAGTTATGAACTAGTTTACCACAGATGCATTAGCTTCTCATTTCTCTCAATCAGAATATGATACATTCATAACTCTTGCTCATGTTTCTAACCTCTAAGTATCATTT
The DNA here is from genome assembly GCF_017590055.1 of Onychostruthus taczanowskii. Classification (NCBI taxonomy): domain Eukaryota; kingdom Metazoa; phylum Chordata; class Aves; order Passeriformes; family Passeridae; genus Onychostruthus; species Onychostruthus taczanowskii. The sequence continues at coordinate 14,239,670 of NW_024497629.1, read as the reverse complement.
ATTTTCTGTTTCCCGCTGTTTACATCATCTGCTGACTTCATTAACATGCTGTTCACTTGCTTTCTTTAATACTATTAATGAAACTGTTAAAAAAGGCTGAAACAGAGACTAATCATTATAGCAGCACATGGGACAACTGGAATGTGTCATCAGCCAAGGTTTCTGCAGCAAGGTCTAAAAGTCCATTTGTCAAAATCATTCCTTTTAATTGGTTTCATTAAGTTACTTTTTCAATTGACCGATGTTTAATTGTGGCATTACCAGAAAACCATTTGTGAAACTTTGGCATAAAAAAGGCTGACTGCTTATGTGCTTTTGTCTAAACCAAACATACTGGAAAGTTTGAATTTGCTTCAGAATGGGTTTTAAACTACTTACTACAGTTCTCCTTTCTATTTACCTCTTCATACTCACTATTTCATACCATAGTTTATCCTTACAGATTTGAGATCCTTGAATTAACTGCATGCAATTGACAAAACAATTAGGTTGTTTTAAGGCTGTGCAGAAGGATATGTGATAACAAACAAATAATATTAAATAGAAGATAATATTATTTACATAAATTGACACACATAGTGAGAATATATATGAATTCAACACAGACAAAAACAATTCCAAATATATTTCCAGCATAACAGAGGGAAGAATGAGAGGTGTCTGTTAAACACCAAAAAAACATAAACAGAGAAGGAAAAAAACCTATTTTACCTGCATAGTTATTGGTGACCTGCAAACACTAACTGAGCACAAATTAGACTAGAAATGAGAAAGTAAGTAACAACCATGAGGAATGTGAGCCTTCAGATAAGTCTTCCAGTACACGTAGCCAAGGCAATGAACATAATGCCTTTAATACAAAGCTGGCTTTGCTCACAGTAGGAGTTGTTAAGTGGTTGCTTGAAAAGGCAGCCAGCCCTGATCTCAGACATGGTGGCCCTATCTGCCTTCCAGCTCTGTGAGCACACCAACAATTCTTAACCCCTAACTTTGTCTTTGAAATTACTGATTCACATTTTCTTTGTACTGAAAGTCTGGAATAAATACTGCTCAGTTTTGATGGACTTCAATTGCCTCATGAAATCTGAAATAAGAAAATGCAATTATTAATCTTCATTACTTATAAGACATGAGCGGCTGAATTTTTAAGTGTCAAACTTTTGGCCTCTAAAAAATTAGTTTTCAGTAAGTACACATGGGGGAAAGCTTCACAAGCAAGAGCACTCTTGAAGACAGTGGATTCTGGCACTGACCGGGGTCTTTGTTGAAAAAGCTCAAGTTCACTACTCCTGACATGCAGCAACTACATCAGGGTCTGCTGCCTCCCCAGTAGTATCAACACAGACCCAGGAAAAATGGCTATAATCTAGACCAAAAGAATACACCCTGGACATTTTTTTCTTCTTTTGGGGACAAAAACCACAGAAAACTCTCATGGTTTAGAAAAGATGAAAATATTTTAATCCAGAACTATTTTGAATCTGAGAAGTGACAAAACTGATAGAAAAGGACAATCAGGCATTTTTGTAATCATAGTATTTTGAGTATATGGGTCATTTCATTTTGAGGTTTTCAGAAAAGACTTGAGGACATTCAAAAATTTCAGCATATCTTTTTATACAAAAAACCCAGTCTCAATTAAAAAGACTATCAAAAGATTTGCTCATGGATATGTATTTGATTTCATGGAATGAAGCATTCTTGATCCTCCTAGGAGCATTCTCCTCTAAGTTTTTAACTCTTATCAGTGGCAGAAGGAGCTTTGGTGAAAGTTATTTAACCTTTATAGTGCATTGTTTACATAGACTACTCCAAGAAAACTAACAGGGCTGTTACTCTAGGTACAATCTTTTTTGTTTGGCTGAATAGTTCTTGGCCTTTTCAAAGCACATGACTCATTGTTTTCATCAGCCTATGATCATAATGATACAAAGAAAAGTCACAGTAATTATAGAGCAGTCTTCATAAGAGCTATATTTAATAAGCTATGTTCATCCCTGTTCCAACTCCACCAGCTTCTGTCAAAAGCAAGGATATATTTAACCGTTATGTGCTAGCTGGCATAGCTACAATTATTATCCTTGAGAAAGCAGCAATGCTTTGGCCCTTTTAGAGGTTAAACCTTATTTTCTGTCTGCTAACAAAAATACTGAATAGTTGAAATAAATTTAGAGTGCAATAAATGTTCATAGACTTCAAACAAAGCATTCTTTCTGATATCATGTCTATAAAAGGCTTAATTGTGTTTTTACCTTTTCAGTTTGACAACAAAAGCAGTGATGAAAGGCGAACATACATATATCTGTATGTATGCATGTATCACCATAAATACAAGCATATTGGCAAGAAATATTAGAAGTGTATCATCAAAACCCTTTCTTTTTCATTGGATTATTAGTTGTTTAAGTACAACTATTAACTTCAGAAGTCTTTAAAAAATGGAAAAAAAATTCCAACTCTTTATCTAGAGGAGATCACAATGAACAGATGAGACAGCAGGAGGATACAGTCTGATGAGTAGCACAAAGAAAAAATGAGAAAAAAGTTGCTCAGGATACATCTTAGCACACAAACTGAGCATCAGATGTAATCTGTTGCCATCACCAGGTGGTTTACATATTTATCTATTATGAGTCCTCTGCAAATGCTATTTTGAATTATTACTGGAAATTTATTTCAGCATAATATGAGATAATAATAATAATATTAATAACAAAATAAACTCAGGGCACCAGCACCAGCCTGGTTCTATTTTATCATTCAATTCAACCACGGAAAAATAATTCAGACTACCTTGAAGGAAGAATAGGCATATTATTGACTTCAAAGGGCTCACTAACAGTAACATACAACTTCTGGCATCATTTCAGTTTCACTGGTTCTTGATAATACTGTTTACTTCACAATACATTTTTAATTAATAAACAAAATAATTTACATAGCTTCTTTCTTTGTCTGTTTGCTAGCATGTGTTCTGCCACACAAATGTTTACTTCCTGCTGCCCTGAAGAGGAATCCTTGTGCTCACAGTGGAGGAAAAATATGGCTCAGAGAATCAGATCTACAGAACCATCCTGCAATAACTGGTCATTCAGGATGGGAGGAATGAAAAATAAAAATTTAAAATTATGGGGGGGGGGGGGGGGGGCGGGGAAAAAAAAAAAAAAAAAAAAATAAAAAATGGGGGGGGGGGGGGGGGAGGGCAGGGCAAAAATATAAGATTATAATAACAGAATTCATTAATATCACATAATATTAATAGAATTCAAAGAACCAAACACATTTTATGTTCATTCCAGAACTCCACACATTCTTCCTATTCTTAAAAAGCATGAGGTATAAAATCCTTCCATCTCATCTACTGCATACAAGATATCTATCTTCCCACACTGCCATCCAATACAGCTCAGAATTCTGGTCTTATAAGCCTCAACATAAAATGTGCTGTTCTCTCTTCAAAAGCATATGTTGTGTTTATAGGCTGGCTCACAGTCACAGGGATCATATGTGCCTGTGAATGTATATGAGAGTGCATGAGACAAGACTACTGAACCTATTGGTTAATTTCTAATTAAAAGAGAAGACAGTGAAACACTGGGAAAATTCTGAAGCAACCTTGTATTGTGATATGCAGAAGAATGCAAGCTGCTGTTCATTGGTGTCTCCATAGAAACAAGAAATATTGGGGGGTGTAAGACACTGTCAGAGGACTAAAAAATTTCAGCTTCAGCAGAAAACAGAAAAGCACCTGAGGGATTTTTTTTTTTTTTAACCAGGAAAACAAATATTAATTATTCATTTCCTATATGGGAAGCATCCATTTTTAGATGAGTTACTTAACATACATCAGGATTAATTTATGGAGTGGCTAATCCTGTGATTTTCTAATCCATAAAATCTGTAGAAAACGCATCGTTACACTTCTAAGTATAATGCCAAGAGGAATATAAGTAGGCTCTCAATGAATAATTGAAAGGTCTATTCAATGTGCTGTTAATTCTTGGTAACATTTTCACACTTGCTTTAGACAGTGCTTATGCATTCATATGAATATTGGCTCATAAGCAGAACCCCTTTTTGGCTTGTGCAAAAGGTGTCCCCAGGAGAATTAAAGGCAGTGGGGAGACATTACTTCAAGACACTGTGCTGTAAACCTGCTCAGCATCCCTCCTACTTCAGATGAACAGAGACTCAAAGTGTGCAGCTGCAGCAACTATTTTTAAGAAGTTGAACCCACACACAGGATGGATTAAAAAAGGCTCATCTCCATATGCTAAACCTGCAGCTATAGGCAGAGATTTTTTCCTGTGTGACCAAGGGACCTATGCCAACTGGTAGCTTCATAGGCTGGGCTACTGTTCCTTGATTTTATGCCCTGAACTGGAACTGAACCTCAGGGACAGACTTCCCACCTCAGAACCAACCCCAATCCCCCTCAGCTCTTTTCCTAGAAACAGATATTTTTTTATCTGTGGAGGTGCCCAATACTGGAGGTAGCTCTTACCTCCTTTTCTACTGAAACAAAAAGGCTGTGGAAATTATCAGTTTCCTTTCCAAGGTTTCTGCTCCATTTCCTCAGAAGAGAAGAAAGCCTGTCATGCTGCCCCCATGGCCTGGGGTACAGATGAGGCACTTCTGCCACACAAGGGAACTGAAGTTGAGAATTGTCATTAACTCTTGTCTGGAGGTGCCTGCAGTATTAGGAGCCTCTCTTAGGCCTATATTAAGACAGTGCATGTTAGATATCAAAAGAGAAAAGGTCCTTCAAGAAGAACCAGGTGAGATGGTAAGCCATGATATCAGAGTGATGATCCAACCCTTCGACAACTAACCACTTTAAGGAAGAAGAGGACTAAGGAAATGGATAACTATGAGACTACCCAGCTGCAAAAAAGACTTAAGGATTCTAAAAACATGTCTCAATAAATGGAAAGGAAAAAAAGGTTATGGTGAAAAGCTATTTAGGGCCTTTTTAGTGTGCATGTCACACATAACCAAATTCTGTACAAAGCACCCATGTTAGTAAAAAACCAGAGGTCTCACTGAAGACAAAGTATTATGCATATTTTTTATCCAATATGATCCTCATAATAAATATTCACGTACTAGAGCTCTGCCAGAGGATGCAGACTCACTCTCTAGCTCTCTACAGACTTGCATCAAGATGCATCTAAGACCAGAGACAATCCTTCAATTAACAAAGCATGGCATCTTGCAGTCAATTTTCAAAATTGACACAAAATAGAATGGCAATATAAGTGATTATGACATGTTTATGTCCAGCTGAGCATTTTAGCATATGTGAAAAGATGGAAATTTAGAAAAACGTGAACTGATATGCACTCATTTGCACTACTGTTTCTCCAATCTGTGCACCAGAGCTGAAAGCAGTGAACTTGCACGAAATCACTTATCTTTCACAAATGCAAAGTACTGCGTGAACAGAAATAGTTAAAATTGATGGGTACACATGGAAAAAAGAGGTACAGAAGATGATGAAACCTATTGTTTTTTCAAGGAGAATAAGAACTAAAAAGATATAATTACTTTTGGTCTTATAAAGACTGTAATGGCCCTGTAAATGACTTTTGGACTTCAGATAAACAGTAATACTATCCTATACCTTTGCTTTCATGTGCCATTATTGTCCACATCATCAGTCTTAGTTGATATTAAGGCCATTTCTCACACAAGAAAAATCCACTCTAGGAATAAGAGATACTAACACAAACATTTTTTTTCTGAAGGAAATAATATTAGGCTGTTCTTTAGGGAATCTCTTAAACTCTTCTATGTTGCACCTAAAGGAAAAGACAAAAGAGTTGTGTAATCTCGAGGAGTCTACCTTCACATCCTTCACTGCAATCTCAGCTTCGGGCTCCTGAATCGTTATAGACACTGACATAAAGTGAGGAAAGGATACAATAGTTTGAAGTCTCTTTTCCCTTTTCCTGAGCACCCGCCCCATTTCCCAAAGAAGGAAATGAGAAAGGGAAATGACTGACATTTTTCACTATTGTGCCACTTATTAATAAAAGTCAGACTGAAGGGACAGTGAGAAATAACACTCAGAAAGGAAGAGTGCACAACACCACCTGATACACAGTTGCTGATGTATACACCATGATCATATATTACTGGAAGTTCAGATTAAATTAAATGGAATGGTGTCAACATATCTCAGGAAAAAATAGCTATAGCTTACACAATAAAGTCTTTATTATCTGTCAAGCATGCTTGACATTTATTTTTACAAATTATGATACTTTATAGGAGGCTATGCAAATACTCTGAGTAAATGCTTTATTCTGCCATTGTTTATAGGTGATATTAGATATAAAGCGCATACCAGCATCATGCAATGATGGAACTTCAGCATGGTTTTGACATTAGTAATATATACTAAGTTTGCAGTAATGACTCTTATAAGTTCTTTGGTCCCAGGAGTATGATAGACATATTGCAGTGGGGTCACAGATGGATGTTCCTAATTGCAGTTTTAGGAAGAGTGAAATCAAAGATGTCTGCCAGATCTTCTGTCCCTATCGATGCACACAGACCCAAATTTTCCAGAGATTCAATTTATCTGGGTAGCCAAGGTTGCCTGAGTCAGCACAGAATATATGAAGTTTTAGGGCAATCACTAGAGAAAAACATATTGGCCATGCTGGCTGTCATAGAATTTTGTCACACACAGTTATCAGATGTGGAGAAAAAATCAAGAATAACTGTTATGAAAGACTGAAGACTACTGCAGTGTGCCTATCATTCAGGTCAGTGGTTATGGCTATAGTGCAAGACTGGTGAGTAATGTGTTTAATTTCATACTTTGCCAAAGGCCTCTTTGGGGACATGGAGGAACTGACAGAGTCTCTGCTTAATTCTCAAAATAAGGATAATGATCTTTCCTCACTTCAGAGATGTGCTCAGATGACTGAGGCAGGCTGCTGTAGTGTGCAACAGGTTCACGTTACTTTGCTTTTATATGCACATATACATACAAACATATATATGCCTATATTTTCTTCAGTGAATAACATCAAGGACAATGTAAATATAGATAAACATTACAAGTTCATTTGCTTTCCTAAAATTTGCAGGTAAAACATCTTACTTAGAAGGAGAAAGGATTTTGTAAATATAAAAGCTTTAAAATCTATTTCTTGAATCCATCCAAGACAACCTAGTGCAATATTCTTCCCCTAGTTATTTTACACTTTGACATATACAATATTCATTGTGAGCATATTTGAGTGAGGTTTTTTTGGGTTTTGAACATTATATATATGTAATGCAAGTTCCTTTAAACAACTTTACTGCTTTCCATAATTAAAATAAAATAAAGCAGAAAAGGAACACATTCATTTTCCTGCCAGAGCTGCATTTATCCCTAAGCACTTTGAGCAAGGCACAGCGATGCACAATATGTTGCACAGTAATTCTGCCTGAGTCAAGTTCCTGATATTGAAGAAGAACCATGCATCCAAGAGACAGTCAGCCTTAGGCACAGACAGATTGACACAGCGTGGTGCAACATTTTTGTCCAGAATCTGGAAATGCCTGCTTGTGAAAGTTTGGCAAGAGTAAGTCTGCACCATATGCATCTCCTTGTAAGTTTAATTGTCTGTATGCAAGCTATTAGTCTACCTTCAGGAGTTACTTTCCTTAACACCTTCTTCCTTCATTGCAGTGTTATGGTTAAATGAATATTATAATGTCAAATAAATAAAATGGTACCCATGGTAGTTTGAGGGTTTTGACCAAGCTTGAAGCCAGAGCTAATGAATAAGAGTAATCAATCCATCAATAAGAGTTTGGTTCTAAAACAGGATTGGTATTCCACAGGCAGAATTGCTTAAGGCAAAGGTTCCTTTAGCGTGCACCACAGCTCTCCAACATCTTAATCTCCTGCCATCACTGCACCTTAGTGCAGATCTCATTCACTTGTATTCCTCATTGCTATCTCTTCACACTAGTAAATATTGGAGCTATGCTTGATGAAAAAGGGATATTTAAAAAAAAACCTACTAAAAAGTTGCACTAAGAAATGGTGGTCAGTCCCACTGAAATGGCATGACAGATCTGCAGCAAAATCCAAGATTTCTTTGAATTTGAATGCTGATTATCTAGTTAGTAGCAATAATCAAAAGTGTCTTATATGGATAAATGAAGATACCTACAAAGAAAAGACATTACTGAAAATAGGCACAATGTATTTTACATTTCCACCTTGCATTTCAGTGCCACAGCATAATAAATCACTGTGAGTAGCATGGTGATGGCTTCTTTACAAGGCATATCTATGTGTCTGCTAAAAAGGATGAGCACTCCATACTGTGTCCTGAATCTACTCGGATAATTTAACTGTATTACAAACTGCACAGACTACACATATCACTTGCACGTATTTTCTACATTATTGTCATCAGGATAGTCCCAAGATAACACAAGTCCTTGGGGTTTTTGAGTGTGTCTAACTTCCTTTTGGTATTATAGTTTTCTTGGGCATTTACTTTAGACCTTTTTTCATAAAAATCCTCATTTAAATAAGCTCACTGTTCATTCTCATGTCTATGAGGCTACACGAGGCTACAAGTAAACTTTTGTGGACTTATACTGGTGTCACTGCCAGAAGACATCTGAAAAAACATGCAGCTGCATGGTTCTGCCATTGCCATGAGACCTCTTTGAAGATGTGAGCCAACATGCTCTCTGTAGTTGCACTTTACAGGAAGGAATTCAGCATTGCTATCACGTTGAAGTCAAAGCAACATGGAATGTAATCTACATCAATATGTAGAGGAGCAATCCACGTTCAAGAACATGGTCAAACCTCCACTTGCAAAGGAGCTGTGCTGCCTGGTGCTCCCTTCCAGGGGAGCTCCTGGAGGACGGGATGCGGCACAGTGCAGGCAGTGCAGGCAGTCTCACCGGCTGTCTGCCAGTGAGGCACTTCTTCCCAGCCTGAGAGGTGCTCCCCACGAGAAACAGGGGCTGGTCCCCTCTCTTGGCACTAAGGGAAGAATCCCTTCCCCTGGGATTCTCCTGGTGGGCTGACGGGAGGGCACAGGGACACACAGGCTGCTCTGCTGCCCATTTGCTCTGATTTCTACAGTGCTGCATGCCGTACAACCTCTCATGGGCTGGACCGTATCCAAGATGGACGAAAAGAAGATGCCAATCTTATTGCTTCTGCAAATATATTTTACCCCACATTTAAATGGTTTTGAAATAATTAATCCGCAGTGTCAAACTTGAGGACTTTTCTCTAAAAATACTTCAGAAAGCATTTACATTAACTGAAACACTATGAAATTTATCCGAATATAGTTATTTTGGAATACTTCACAACAAACTGAGGTTCTTCCCCTAGAAATTTTCATTGACACTTTTAAAAATAAGTGTAATACAGTCTCCAAAAGACACAGAATACAATAGATTAGGTTTTAAACAGAAGAAATTTCGGATAACTTTTAAATTTCAGATCAAGGTGTCAATTTTTTAGGCAGGTCTGCTCTACATTCCATCCTTCCCATGAGAAAAGGCAGGATGCCACTGTCCAAAAGCTTACATGATTTAATTTTCTGGTGGTTCCCCTACACACCCTACCTGCATCCCATTCATATGAGCCAGGGTTTTTTAAACTGCAGCTCCATACATAATCAGATAAATTACAAACTTCCTGTTTTAAACATTCCAAGGAAAAAAGCACCGTACAGGCTGCGGATGCCCAGACCTGGCAGCAGCGGTGGGTCTGTGAGGGGAGCTGGGGCTGCCCCAGCTGGACACAGCCGGTTCCAGCCTGGCACAGCCGGTTCCAGCCAGGCACAGCTGGTTCCAGCCGGGCACAGCCGGTTCCAGCCGGACACAGCCTGTTCCGGCTGGATCCAACCGCCCACCGCAGGACACGCTTCAGGGACAGCGTGTGTAAGGAAGGGCAAAAACATTGCACAAATGGTGGTGAGGAAAAGGTTTGTGAGATAGAACTTCAAAAAAACCACAAACCAACCCTGTGGGCATGAAGGTGAGAGCAGAGAGGAGAAGGGGCTCCAGGCACCAAAGCAGGAATACCCCAGCAGCCCATGGAGAGGGCTGTGGTGGAGCAGACACAGTGCAGCGTGTGAAGACCCCACACATAGGCTAGTTGGTCATGAAGGACCCATGGAAGGACACATCAAGAAAGATGTGTGTTGAGGAGCTGCAGAGAGAAGTTTTTTTTAATGGACTCCTACCCCTATTCCCCATAGCTTTGGGTGGCAAAGGCCAAGGTGTCAAGTATAAAGGAATAAAGTTGAACCTGGGAAGGAGAGGGCAGGGGAAAGAAGTTATTTTCAGTTTTTGCTGCTTCTCACCATCCAAACTTATTTAAATTGGCAATAAAATAAGTCAATTTCCCCAAGCTTAGTCTGGTTTGCCCATGATGGTAATTGGTAAGTGGTAAATGGTAAATTCCCTGTTTAATCTCCTTCCATAATCTATTTCCTACCTCATCCTGGTGAACGAATGGAATGAGAGGTGGCTGGGTGTGGTCTGGAAGTTGACCAAAGACAACCCAGCACAAGGACTGAAATCACAAATACACACTCTTTCCAGATATTAAATCATCACATTAGATATTTTGTTAATAAAATAAAAAGCACTGCTTTGAGTAAATACAGAAGTAAGTCACAGTTGTAAAGCTTTGTATTTATGGCTAACATTAGAGGTTAACAGATGAATGTTTAGCAGTTTTTTATAGCAACAATATTCAAAAAATTTATTAAATAGCTCAGTGCTGCTCCTTTCTCTTGCTACAGGCTGAAAACAAGGAAAGCCTTCATCTGCTTCAGGCTGTCTAGCAAAATTTTCATACCATAGAGAGAAATGGATTCCAACATTTTGCATAGACAACTTATTACAGTATTGCAAGAGACACATTTAACCCCTGCTGTACATCAGTGGCAAGTGAAAGAAGGACTCCATGGGCAGAGTACATGGCAAACAGGCCGTTTTATGTGAATAAGCAATCTAGTTCAAGCTAACTCAGGGAAATCAAATCAACTCTCCAGACTAAGGTTTAGTTACAGAGGTGTAAACTTGGAATAATTTAAACTTGTACCTTGATGGTTCAAGAGATAATCTGCTTCATATAAATACCAAATCACTAATTCCTTCAACACACCCGATCTCCCATTCTACAAGAAGATGATATATAAACGTGTTCTTATTAATCCACATGAATCAACATTGTCTTGCTAAAAATAAGGATCTTTGAACTCTCAGTTCAGATTTATGCTAAGTTCTTGGGCAAGGCGCTTACTCTTTTTTCCTTCCTCAAAAGTATATGCTGCTTATATCTTACTACTCACATTAGACCTGTCTTTTATTCTTTTAATATACTTAGCTTTTTGTTTAATATTGCCATTACTAATGAAACACCACTTTTTGTTTTATTCTTGTTCTAACAGAGCGAAAAGAAAGCTATTAAAAAGTCCTCACAAAAAGTCTCCAGCTGATGCAAGATTGCTATAATTCTGATTTGTCCAGATTTCTTTTGATGCATAAAATATGTGAGGAAAACCAAGTCAGCTTTGGAGAATGTATTTTAAAATTTTCCTTGAGCATTCCCATTAATGTTCTGTGAAGCCTGGTTTTGAACTTTTGAAAAAAAGTGAACAGGTTCTCTTGGCATCTTAATTTACTCCATAGCCTCATGAATATAATTTTTAATAGATACTTCTCACAAGTCAGTAGGAGCCAAGGTTTAACTTTAACTGGCAATGGGTTGAGTAGAAAGAACCACATTTATTTCTTCTAGGTGGACATCAGGGTGAATTTACATCCAGTTTTGTCCACTCATAAGTATTCCATTGATTTGAATGAGAGGGTCTATATACCTTTGCTAAAAAAAAAGTAAAAATCACACAAACTTAATTTTGAAACCAATCTGTACAATATTCAGTTGGATGTCTGAGTCTATCGATTTTGTAGGTTTAGGAAACATTTGATAGATCCCTATTTCCCTTTACTTGGGCACATTGTTATTTTATTCCTCTTATCCTATACAATTTCTCTGTAAAAGTGTCCTTCATTCAAAGGGGACAGCTGCTTGCACAGTAATCACACTGTCCCCTTCTGTGTTGGAAACTGCAGTTCAGAATCCTGTTCTCAATTGTTATTTTTCTGTTCATGACATATCACAGCTGTGTGAATAAGACCACTTAAATTTAAGGATAAAAACATTAATTTAAATCATTTTATATGGAGGAATCTCTATTATTCAATATACAATATGGTCTTGATCTGTTCACAGATTTCAATGTCTTTGAAAAAATTTCAACCATATCAGCTCTGTCTGACTTCCCATGGAGCAGGGGCACAGGTGACATACACACATGACTAAAAACTGTGCAGTCCTCCAGCCTGAAATTCTGTTAAAATCTCATCTTTTCATAACCAACTGACTACCCCTAATTGGATTCTTAATGGCACACTGCCTGGAAATTCAAATGTGGCCTCTCTTGATTTCAGAGTAACCCATTTGAACACAGACAGTTAAAGTGACTTGTTAAGACCATTTAACATGAGTGAATACTCTAGAAAGCAAAAAATTATATTACTTCACCCTTAGGGGTTAGGGAGAAAAAGATTCATATTGTATTCATAAAACTGGCACCGTTAAAGGAAAAAGACATAGCAGTTGATCGGCTCATATTGAGCTGTTAATAGAATTCAGAACTGAAATCAGTAAAACAGAAATTGCACCATTACATTAGCTTTAAAACAAAATCTTTTGAAATACAGTTTTAAATATTTGAGTTAATTTCCAGGGTTGTGTGCTACTTGTGTATAGGATTTGTCCTCTTTTTGTCTCATGCAAATGTAGTATGGCACATGCAGGCTGGCTGGCTTTCTCAATGCTACAAAACTAAAATGAAATTAAGTGTAGAATGTGTTAAAGAGTTGCACTTTCAAGAACTTCCTTACAATAGTCTGAAACCAAATCTCAGCAGCCGCAGTGTGTGTCTTCAATATATTTTTAATTTCAAAACCTTAAATTTTGAAAGCTAATGGAAATCTGCATTCTTTATTAGGTCTTTAAGTCTGCCCACACTTGACTACTGCTGTAATTTTATGTTTTAAATCTAAAGAAAGGGAAAATACAGTTGAAGACAAGTTTTGAAAGTGAGAATATTAGTGGCCATGTTCCCTAAGTGCCTTCCCTGATTTCTGCATGCAGTCATTTTCTCTGGACCTCTTCAGTGTCTCAGCATATTGACAGAAGAGAATCAATAGAAATATCTACCCTTCTGTGAGGATGATCTCCTCTTCCTTAGCATAGAAAGAAACATGTATGAACACCATCAGCTGTAATTTCTACACATTTATGTCAGTCATACTTCCCAAATATACGAAAGGGGCAACTTCTGCACCTTTATCTCAAAGAACACAGCCTCCTGCTATCTGGCAAAATATTGCCACACATACTTTACAGAGGAATGACTTATAAGGAAACTGTATCACCTATTAACAACCAAAAACTTTTTCAGCATAGTCACATTTCACCCTTCACTGAGGTGCCTAAAACACTTGTCCTGCTGGTTTTTTTTTCCCCAAATACCTGTGTAATTTATAATTTTATTATCACTGCTAATAACATGATCACATAAGTGAAATAAAAATATCTGAATCAAAGGGATTCATCTGTCAAAAAAAGTCAAAATTATTATTTTGCTACATGTATCCCCCAGGGGCCTGGCTTGCAAAGCAGTGGCATTGCATGAAACAATGAAGACTGAAGTATTTATAAGACAGCTAAATTGCAGCCCTGTGTGAGAGTTTGGGAGTTGCTGTTAACTGTTCATGTATAAATTCAGAGTGGAAATTTTTAGAATTGTTAGTCAACAGTCTTATTAACTTCAGAATCCCATCACTATACAATCATTATTAGTGCAAAATCCATCTTTTACTGGTTTCGTTATTTAAAATGTACTCGATTGTTGAAAAGGCTTAACTGAGAATTGTGTATCCACTTTTAAATGTGTTAGAACCAGAATTTGGACCAGACTATATCTGTCACTAGCACTCCAAGCTTGGGCACTGATTGTAGTGCATGTGTGCCCATGGAGCAGGACAATAAGCTGAGTGAGGAAAGGCATCAGGAGGTCTTCAGGGTCCTCCCTGGCTCTTGTGACCTGTGCTGTCTGGCACTATCTCAGGGGGGCACACACTGCTTTTTCTGGCTCTCTTACTGGAAGAGCATGTGTGTGTGTCTCTGTGCACATATGTGTATATGTCTGTGTGCACATGAATGCACACAAATGCCTGTTCCTGCTCACACATTACAACATTCCTGGGTGAGAACAGGTATAGAAGACATGAGATCCTAGGAGAACAAGGGAAATCAAAAGTGAATCTCAAGATTACATTGTTATGAATATATATCTGTTCTTGCTTACTGAAGCATAAATGTATCCATGAAGCCCCATGCTCATATCAGACACAAGGGGTTTAATTGAAAGCAGTAAGTGTCTGGATAGGAAATCTAGGGAATTCTGTCTGGGATGCATAGGACTGATAAGAAGCAAGCATCAACTGCATAACAGGCACATAAGTGATCCATCAAAGTAGTACTACAACTAGCTTCAAGAGACACCAAACACTAAAGGCTGTGTTGCCATGCACAGTCCCAGGAAAGAGAATTTCCCAGGTTAGAAAGCATTTAGTTCATACTTGTTTTCTTCTAGAATGGACCTAACATGTAGACCAGGAAAACTTAACAAGCTTTCTATTTCTTTGGATGTAGCTGATTTAAGACATTCCTTTTGGAAGCTAGTCTTACTCCGAGTTTCAGATTTTTTCCTACATCAACCTAGCTATCATTTGGTGTGCTTTAAAATGGAACTGCATGCACACAGAAAAAAAAAAGAATATAATTTATAAAAAGCCCTGATCAGCTTGTCTCTGCATGTTTTGGGAAAAGAATATCTTGCTAAAGCCATGGTTTGGAGTGTGGCCACAGAAAAAGCCAAGTCAGCACAACCAGGCACACTTTGGGCGCAGAGTGGGAAGGAACAAGTGTGTGTGGCAGGATGTGAGCCTCTTCGGATGAATCGGCTGAAGGAATAATGAAATGGTACCACAACTTCAATATGTGGCAGTATGGTTAAAATATGGAGGGATAAATGCTCAGACAGCACTTCAGAGTAATAGCCCAAATTAATTGTCCAATTGTAAGGTATAATTTAAGCTTTAACTAAGTCTATGAAAATATATGCAGACTACATATTTATGAGAAAGATTCCATTGACTACATATAACCATTAAAATCAAGATTCCCTATGAGATTCAGCTATTTATCCTGCCAATCTTTATGACACTACAGTATTATTCCTCTTGGTTGAAGATGTTTTTTTCTTTCAGCTTCTATTATGGCTGCACAAATGGGAAGAAGCCAAATGATTGCACTGAGGAAACAATGAAACTGAATAGATACAAAATGCTGTCAAACAAACAGGGTGAACAGAAAAAATATGTTTTTAATTTCTTTTAGTTCTTGCCTGTTATTTCTATCAGCAGTAGGACAGAGGGAAGGGATATAAATCAGATGCAAAAATAGTTGGCCAGATGACAACACCCCACTTAAAGAGACATTGCTAAAATTTATAGGACCAAAAATGCACGGAAAAGAAGGGATTAAAAATTCATTTCTGCAAAAAAGTATAGAACAGCTCCTGAGTTCTGTTCCCTCTCCTAGCCACGCAGGTGATGTGAATGGTGAGGGGTATGAGGTTTTGGAGGAGTTTAACCAAGTCATTTTCTCTAGGAGAGCCAGCACAAAGAAAAGCTTTCTAAGAATAAGTACCTTTTAGGTGCCTGATAGATTAAAAACAAGAACATCTGAACTAGGCCCACTCCTCAAAGCAATGCCAAACTCACTTCCCCCTCCAACCCCGCAGCAAAATTTCTGTAGGAGATGAAATACCTCCATTTGGGTTTCCTTGTCATCACATAGAGAGGAGCAGCCACAGTGAGGGAGTGTGACTGTGACTGTGTGCTGAAGTAACATCTGATCACCAACACCTGCTTTCCTTTCAGATCCTGGCATTTCAGGTGCAGGACCCCAAAGGTGTCCTGGCAGCAGGTGCTGCGTGGTGCTACATGCAGGCAGACAGCGCAGCCTGGGGCACACAGCACCTGGCTGCCCTAAGCCACGTGCTCGCCATGCTATCATTTGTGCCATGCTGCTGGAATATTTTATCTTGACATGCCTGGCCTGCCCTTGCCCCTCCTCTCTCTGTGGGCAGAGTACACGAAGTCTGGAAGGCCTCTTCCTCTTCGTGAACTGCTGTGAGATTTCTGCCCGCAGGAATAGCACCTGGATCTGACAAGCAAAGAGCAGCCTGGTATTTTCTGGCCTCTGTTATTAAATGGTGTGTTGCCCTTATCATGATCCCAGTTAAGCCAGCAAGTGTTTTGCCATCAGCTTCAGCAGAAGTGTGTTCAAGCCCTAGAAACCAAGGATTTGATGATGGTAGGTCGCTTAGGAAATCAACTGAAAAATTTAAATGATGTTGTTGCTCTTGCATCCAGTGTCAGATTGAGTGCTTAGAACTGGGAGGACAAACAACAGATTACTACACAGATCAGCTAAAACTTGAACCTAGTGACAAAGAATGCCTTTTCTCAGACATCATGGAAACATATGATCCCTAAATAATTTTTCTGCTTTGGATCTCTTTCTCTTTTAGTTTGATGGGCAATGGTCACCTTGAAATCTTTGACTTTAATACTGCAAGTAACTATTGCTACCAGAAAAGCTGCAGTAGCATTTATTATTTCCCTGCCATATCTCTGAATAAGTTAATGGCAACTAAGATGCAGTTTCACTTTCCTTCAGTAAAAGAAATCTATGAATTACTATGTGGTTTTCTCTCTATATCACTGAATGCTCTACTGTGAGGATTGTCTGACAGTAACAGACTTGTTACCCTATTTGTACCTTGGTAATGTACTAAGAGGAATTAATAGCTTGCTGTGCAGAACTACTTTGCTGGCATTCATACTGTCATGTGAAATTTTCAGGCTTTATTATCAATTTTGCAAGCGTATCTGTCAAAAGCAATTAAATCCTACCACAGATATAATTTTTATTGCACCAATCTACGCAAATCTTTCATTGTTGCAGGTATGAATATTTTATATTACATAAGGAGAAACTAAGAGGAATTCAATTTAATTTAGCCATGGGGTCTCCAGTCAAGGATGCGCGGTTTTGTATGTACTGCAGACTTTTTGACTGTTCTTGGGCAGAATTCCTAAAGTATATATATAAAGAGAAAAAATGAAATGCCTGTTGTATCCAAAGAAAATAAAGCTGGCACTTATGGACCTTCTGCTATAGTGAACGCTTATCACTGAACAGAACTCTTTTTTTTTTTTTTTAATGAGTGCAAAAACCAGGTAATTTCCCTTACTACTCTAGAAGAATGCATTGACATTTTATTTTTTATAGCAATGTGGATCCCATATTCTTTACTTCGTGTAAAAGACTTAGCTTCCTTTATATTCACATTAGAGACATCTATCTGGTCTCGTTTGTACTAAACTAATGAAACTTGAATGCACAGAAGTCCACTTATTTGTGATTTTCCTTGTTGAACTCCAGCATAAACCCAAGCTTTTCTCCTTGAAACCAGAACCAAAATTATCTACATAAATTTATTGCAATGACAAAGCCAAGAGCAAAAATTAAATATCTAAGATGAAAAATCCTAAGTATATAGATCAAAAAGTTTTCAGAAAAATATGATTGAGATTTCTAACACGTTGACAATAATAGAATGCCAGAAATAATAAGCAAGATTTGTGGAGCATAACTAACATGACGTAATCTATGCTACAGAGTTCTATGACTCCTCCACATATAATTTTAAAACTTATTAGATAAATCACAAGGGAAACATTGTAGGCTCTGTGATATGGTCACTTCTCCTTCTGTATATTATTTTAATTTTAAGAACTGCATATACTGTTTTAAACATAACAGAAGGGTTGCTTTTATTTATGTGCCCTTCAGTATGCTTATTGCTCCAACTATGTTGATTATCTTTTCTATTATTTTTAGATTATTTTATTATTTATGACAAGCAGCTACTTTCCTTTAGTGGGAATTATAGTAGATGGAAAACTTGTAAAAAATTATTAATGCATTTTTGGTTTTTTGGAAAGTAAAATTTCAAAATAGCAGGTGGGCTAATAAAAGCAGTGGATACACAATTGGTTTTTTATCTTTGTTCCCCAAAAAATGCAACCTGAAAACCAGTCAATATCTGAGATTTGATCAGCTAAGATACATAACAGTTGTATACCTGAAATACAGCGCATGCAATTTGGCCTCTACTCATTATCTGCCTCTTTCCTTTAGCTTTTGCTTAATACACACAAAGGAAATCTGTGAAAATGTTTTCACTGTTCTAGATCACTTTAAGAAGCCTTTACAGCAAAAACGCTTCTGTGAAATATAGTAAGTAAATCTCGTTATGTAACTATTTCAACAAAATGGTCTTTATTCTGTGTTTTTTCCTTAAAAAAGTAAACAGTAATATCAGGCTCAGTACTGCTGTTTAATCTGCTCATGTGTTGAAGCACCTTCACCTGCCTGCTAGTATTTTAAAATAGCATGTTTTGTTAAAAAAATGATGCCAGTAGTCACCAACTTTGCTAAACACACAGATTTTGTATACCTAGCAAAAATATTGTTTGACTGTTTCCACATTTCAGAAGATACCTTTTAAAGTGTACTGTACTGGGAACTACATGATCATGTTGGTCACTTGTTGCTAAATAGAATGGATGTAGTCTGTCTCAAATGACAGGGAAACATGACAGATATGGATCCATGAACTAATTGTGATCAAATGCAGGAACTGATATTAATGCATGCCTCTAAAATAATCATGTTGATACTACAGAAATAAAACCTTCAAACTTCTCCACAGCAGTGAAAAAGCAACAGAAATTGCAACTTGTGAATTGATAACAACCAGTCTGAACCTTTGTTCTTATTTTATACAGATCTCTCTTTTTTTTTTTTCCTTTGTGGCTTTGCTCCTGCATAAACTTTTAAAGAACAAGCTATTTTACCTGCACATCAGAAATCTATACTGGAAAATAGAAATTGATTGATTTTTTTTATAAGCATATCCAAAACTAGAAGGGCTAATACTCATGGAAAAAGGAACATCCCAAACCTCTACTGTTGAAAAGTTTACAGCATGAGAAGGAGAAAAACACATACAGAGAATACTTCCCATATTGAAACATTTCAAGGCATTTGAACCCTATTCAATTGCTGCAAAGTTGCCAGTTCTAAAACCAGGATTGCATAAATTTTATTGAAGACCCAGTAACCTTGTGATCCTCCAGACCTCTGCTTAAAGGTAGGTTTCTCAAAAAAAAATCTTATATCAAATCTTAACCCTTGCTGTACATTTAATATTAGGTATCCAAAAGAGTGCATACTGTGTGTGTGACCACAGCACTTTTTAAAGCTCATTAAAGAATATTTCTGTTCAATGGCATTTTTTGTTAGCAACATTTTTATAATATAAAGGCTCTCATCACTGTGCAGCAAATATATGGGGTTTTTTGCTCTTATCTCATGTAGTACACTTGGTAAGGAGTACTACTGAATCCTCTGCACGCTGCATTACAAAGAAAACTGTCTTTCTGTAAGGCATTTTCTCTCCACTGCTTTCACATGAAATAAGGGCTCTTGTAGCTGAATGTATCTGACTGTATTAATACTCAAATAAAAACTGAAACCCTTTATCTGAAGTATAAAGCCCTGAAAAGATTTTTGCCTTTTCAATTGTGTTCACTGTAATAAAGGTTAATATTGAACTGAACTTATCGTAATCTAGCATCACACATTAAGTTCCAAATCTCTGCATGTGATCTATTTTCTTCTTTATCAAATGATAATGGCAATGGTAAAATGATGGCAATGTTATTAAAAATATCACAGCAAAAGCATTTTACTTAAAGACAGTTCAAACCTATTGCTTTCATGAGTAGGAAAAAAAACATGGTGCAAAGTGCTCCGGAGAGGGAAGGGACTAGCATCTGTTGAAAATTAACTACTTCAACATTAATTAACACATCATTTTCTACCTGATGAGATGGTGTTGTAGAAAGTATAAATTGAAGGCACAAGACTAAGAAATGAGTCATCTTTGACTTACCGTATCAAAGACTATTGCTGTATTGCAGTCAGCATCCAAACACAGAGCATGAAGCTTCTCATAAATCAGAAAAAATATACAATCAATGAGCAAGTCAAATTCATTGTAAAAATAAAGGCCAGAGATTAGAGTATGTATCCAAGGGTCTGGTTAGTCACAGCTTTGACTAGCCTGCTACAGAGCTCTGCAAAACAAGTATACTGCAGCAGTGTGGCAAGCATAGGATTGCAATGCATGTCCCATATATTCAAGCATAATAGAAAACATGGTCTGGAGCTTATTCCATGTGGAAGAGGGGTTTGTTTTATGCAGGCAGAAAAAAGAAAGGTTCTTTTCCCACATAATAGAATTAGAAATGAAGATTTTTCTTGATTATTGTACACAATAATTCCCCAGGATATCAATTACATAAAGCAGGTGCCTCTGTCTCCTGTTTCCCAGATAAATGCCTGTAATCTTATTTCACAAATGATCCTATTTAGACAGGAACCACCTATTGTGATGATATCATTTGCTCTAGTATCCATAAATGGGCAACTTCCTACAAAACGTCATGACTACTGACGACACAAATTTTTATAATATTGAGTGGGCAGAGTGGTTGATGGGGTCCCATCAATCTACAGCAGCTTCTTCTTATGTGATACCACGAATCCTGCATAATCACATAAAAGACTGTAAATTAAGAGGAGCATTAAACCTCTCTAGTCAAGCTCATTAAAAAAAAAAAAAAAAAAAAAACAACCCCAAAAAAAAAAACCCAAACAAAACCCCCACACCTAAAACTGGGAAAAAAAACCCTGGAGAGGTAGTGAAGGCAGATAAAACATCATGACAGAGCAGTGGCACCTTTTCAAATGCCTTCGGCAGTCTCAAGGATACTGGTAGATATGAACAAAATCACTCTCAGTTAAGAAGTGTAGCTGTCAGTTTCTTTTTAACAAATAATAAAAGACTGGGTATCCTTTTCCCTTGCAAATTTAAAATATGCAGTGACAGCAAAAAGGACCAGTGCTTCAGTGATACACAAATTAGCCCACTCTTAGTGAATATTTTTTAGAATTAGCAGCTGCTTGTCACAGGAGCTTGGAATATGAACAGTGTATCAAATTACCCTTAGACTCTTTGAAATCCAGGCTGCTAGACAGGCTTGCTTTATGCACTAGCTACATGGATTTAATTTCTTACATCAGTCTTTTCTTAAGGAGAGCCATTCCATTAAATATGTGTATTTGGGAAATATTATAATACTCACAGATAGCTGAAATTAGTCTCCATCTGCCTGCTTTAACACACAGAGATGTGAGGAGAGTTACAGGTGATAGTGTTCACTTGCCTACCCACCCTTTTCCCCAAGGGACAGAGTTGTGCCTAGAGGCTAAAGCAAATTGCCTAAGAACTTGTATTTAATATTTTTCTTGGAAGAAGTCGGTAAGAACTTCAGAAGATGGTCCCCTGGTTAAAAAAAAAAAAACAAACCAAAAACCTCAGGGCATTTTTCAACAGGATCTCCACAAATCTTAGTTTACTTACTCCTGCTTTGAGCAGGCTATGCTGCATCTAAACAGCTTCTTAATACACAGGAAGAAATGCATTAGGATCCATCTGCATTCATGTTTGGACAGTGCTCACAGAACACCAGTCAAGCTGGGCTTTCAGGGTGGAAACCTTTAAAGCTTAAAAGCAAAAACCCCGAGAGGAATTTATATACATTTCCACTGAGGTAGTTCTAGCAAAACAGAGTTCACTTCTCAAAACCCATCCCATCCACTGTACGTTCCGTTCTAATACTTTGCCTTTATTTTACACTTTCTTTGGACCAGGGACCACCCTCTATTAAATTTCTGTATTACACATAGAGAGGGTCTCAAAGGCAAGGCAGTGCAAATTTTAATAATAAAAGCAACTCTTTCAGAGTTGACTCCTACCAGAGTGACTCACTTCAGGTCTAGATAGGTTGAAAGCAAGATCTGAACACAGCATCCATGGCTACAAGATGCAGTATGCTGTCAAAGCAGAGAAGTCAATAGGTTTTTTACATGCACCCTAAAGAGAACTCCTTCCTCAGAGATTGAAAACATTGGAGAAAACAACTTCAGAGCACTGAGTAGCCATTTAGATGTAAGCCATTTAGAAAGTTCTTTCCTTCTCCCTCCCTCCCTCCCTCCTGTGCTTGTCTTCCAAGACAAGACTAGCTGATCTCCTTAAATATGCTGTTTAGGAAAAGACAGAAGCACAGCTTTGGCTCTGGATATCATAACCCCTTCATTTCAGTACTGGGTGGAAATAGAAAAGCATATACTCTGTGCATCCAGATGGCATAAATATTTTCCATGTGTTTCCATGACAAAAGACAAAGATAACACAAGAAACAGTTAGAAAGCAGAAGTGTGTGTAACTGAGATTGATGGTCCAGAAGTTTCTCTCTTGGCTAGATAAAAGCTGATGAAACGGAAATAAGGAGAAGAAAAAAAGACAGAAAATAGCTAAAAAGAAAATTAATCACTGCTTCATCAAATTCTCTCCTGCCTTGGGAAACACCAAATGTCAGATTTCCCTGTTAATTTTCAAAGTCTTTCAAGGCAGTTGCCAGGATGTAGTAGGCAAGTGCGTGCTTTCTTAAAACAATATATGTTACAGCATCACCACTCTTCCTTAAACCTAGATTTGACCTTACCATGAACACAGTGACAAGCTCTGAGCTCATTCCTGTGCAGCGAAGAATGTTAAACATGGTCCATGGAAGATGCCTCAATGGTTCTGAGCTGTGCTTAAAGGCTTCTAAGCTTTATAAAATGTAGTGCTAAAGAGAATGGACCATCATTTCCAGCAGTTCCCTTAGTTCCCCTTTGTTTAGAGAGATATTGTGGGAAAAAACTCCAAGCATATTGCTGCCTTAGGAAGGACCTGAAGGATTATACTGAAAGGATGAGTCACTCCAGTGAAAGCAATGCACTTGGTCATGGAGAGACTGACATAAGCCAGAACATCTAATACTAAGTAAGCAAGTACAGTAGACATCTAATAAAACTGCAGACCACACAACAGAATATTCTACCCCTCTTAAGTTCTTTCCTTTCCATGTGGAATCTTTGAAATACCCTGATATCCTAACAAATAAGTCTAAATGTCTTTAAACCACCTTCGAAATTCCTACTGGTCTTTTTGTTTGGTTTGTTCTTTCTACCATAACTGGAAATGAGATCTCTCCAGACATTACAGACAGCTGATAAATTTGAACATTTCTGGGCAAAGAATTAGAAAGGCTGGATCTTTAAAATACCTGGGCTTTCCACTTATTAGAGTTGAAACCTAAGCTATAGAACACCAATGGATTATTGAAACTCCATTCTGAAAGGCAGAAGACAGAAGGATGTTACCTGCTAAAGCACCTACTGATATTTTAGTAGATAGTTTTTAAAGCAGAGACAAAACAAATTGTTTCAGTTAAATGAGTTTGTCTGCTGGTTTGAGTAACAAGAAACCCTGCAATCTCCAGCAAGTATCATTATAACGTATATTAATTATATCAAACCAACAAAAATTATGCTAAAAAAAATTTTCAATGCTGTCCTTTTAAACTGCAAACAGCTAACAATCAGTACAAATAAAAAGTGAATTCTTACATGCCGGCTTTTCCCAGAAGTAGAGTAGGAATACAGCTACTGCACATAATGTGATGCTTCCTTTAATTGTATTACTTAGGCCACCCCATGTGCATATCGATTAACAAGCCTCACACTAACTAAAACAAGGAAAAGCACTTCCACTTGTTTCTGTAGCAAACAAAAAAGGAAAATTAAACAAGAGTCTTGGACAAGGAAATTTTAGTCTGCTATCCTTCATAATGATTGCAGCCAAGACCAAAAATGCTAAGGGCTAGAAGTTTTATCCTCATGCTTTTAGCCAGATCTACTTGTGTGTAAATCTCTTGAGGAGCTGAACTGAACTGATGGGATCCATTGAACAGACATTACTTCAATAGGTATCACACTTCTGTACCTAAGCAAAGATTCTCCCTTAAATCCCTCTGAGGTTCATCACTTTTGCTTTTCAAAAGCACTATGGAAAACTCAAAGGGGGGTTTCAGCCTCATAAGGCCAAATTAATTTGTTATAATACAGCAATGCTGATGAAGAATAAAGTGCAGTTTTTAATTACTCATCAAAATCCTATTTCCCAACAAAAAGCTAGAAATATCAATTACAGGCATCACAAATAAATAAATTATTAAGAATTATAACTATTACAGTAAATTATTACTTAATGCCTAAAACAATCAGAAAAAGGTTCTGTTCACAATCTCAATTTTATACCACCACCTGCAATGGTGGTGTCCCAAAGAAAATTTGAATTTCACATTCCATTAGTAATACAGGTGTAAAAAAAATCTACCAAATAAAAAAATTACATGGTCTGATTAAAAAAAAATCATTTCCATATGAATATCTAAATAATTGAGAGCAGAAATTTTCTAAAAAATTAGAGGAGAGCTTTACTTTGCCTTTCAAAATCTGGTTAGCACAATTGTTGATTGATGAGGGGCAGTCATGGTTTGCATCTAGTTATTCTTCTAAATGAAATAGAATTGCTTGGGAAATAGGAAGAAAAGGATAAAAAGTTCTGATTTCTTTCTGTCTGTGAAACTGTGTATTTTACTAAGTAATTTCCTTTTCAAATAAGCTTCCCACTTCTTTGCAAGGCAGCTGCATTGAAACATTTATGGTTCTAAAGTCTGTACATTATACTGTTTAATATAAGCAGAAACTAAATATTCTCTTCTACCATACACCTTGATGGTCTATGGTAGAAGAGAGTAGGATGGCTGTATTCTATATCCATGTAGGATGCCTGTATTCTTCATCCATGTAGGATGCCTGGTAGATTTTCCAGAGGTCAGATGTTTGGTAGGGTTCATCCTTGGAGTAAAAAAAAATCTAATTCTCGGAGCATTTCAGATCTGGATTCTCTATAAATTACAGCTATTGTGACAAAACATTGCCTTTGACAGACAGGACATCTAGAGGAAGAGTTTTCTTCACTGAAGATCAAAGCTATAAAATTGTACTAACAATGACCAGCAAAGCTATGGTATGGCCATACCATTAGCATGAAAAGGAGAGGGTTCTTGCAGGTTAGGGTGTCAGAAATTCTTCATATTTTTATAGTATCAAAGTGGAAGATGCATCTGTGAGCAGGACAGCTTTGTGAACAATGATCACTCACTCATTTGGAGGCAAGACTGCAAAAACATCTCCCTGCCTTTTAATGCAAGTGTTGAGGAACAGCTGTAATAACAACGAAGAGAAAAGAAATCCTGAAAGACCATATGCAAAAAATATAGCACTAATTCCTTCTTTTAAAGATAATGAGTTTGCTTCAAAAATTGCACTTTTGTCTTCTTACCAACATCTCCACAGAGCTTAAGTTAGAAACTTTTAATATCCTCTCCTTCCTTCCTTCCTGCCATTTCTTTGCAGTAGAATATTCAGAATGTACTCAAGAAATTGGTATCTCAAAACAATTACTGTAAATGAAAAAGCAAAAGTAACCACCTGGTCTCCCTGTATGTTCAAGATTAGAGTAGTAAAGAACTTTCTCAACTTTGCACTGTTTCATTTTGACAAAACTTTATAACAGGGCCATTATTTTTACCATTTTTCCTCAAGTAACACTGGTTCAGAAACCCCTAATCTGAGAATATTTGTGTAGGTTTTCTGATATTTTTTGTTTTAAGCAAAGATAGTTACCAGGGATTTGTGATCAGGCTTTAATTTTTCTATCTTTTTGTTTTCCTGTCTAACTGTTTTTTGTCAAACACAGTTCCTTCACTTGCGGTCCTGTGTTCCTTGCCTTTACTTCCCATTTTCCTCCTGCCCAATTTTCTAAGTTCAAATAGACAAAAAAGTGATGTGAGAATAGACAAAAAAATTATGTTTTCCTATCTGGTTCTTTATTTTACACATATCTGATGTCTTGGAAAGGTGATCAGTAGACTTTATGACAAAACTGAAGATGCTGTTCTAAAAAAGCATTCTAGAAACTATGGAAAAATAGAAAAAAGAGGAAGGACTTGAAGATGACAAAAGTATGATTAGGTTAAATCTCATATTAAATCATCTGTTCTCCCTTGACAAATTTTTGGGAAAGGTGGAGAGAGATGTGACAGCAGCTGCAGATAGTTCAAAGGTTTTCAAAGGGCTCTGGAGAGCCCAAAGGAGGAATCTCACAAGGTGAGGCTCCAAGATGAAGCATTGTCTCCAAGTCACAGCCAGATCTCAGAAATATTTCTTGATTATTTGATAAATATAGCAACACAGTGTAGATCCTCTGGAGCATAAATAAAATTCTGCTTCACATATTCTGTACTTTGTTTGCCAGTATGCAAATATGGCTACTATGTCACCCCAATATAAACTGTATTGTGCTGTGACACCTAAAGTAACAGATTTTGGACCTTTGCAAGTTGAAATGTGGGTTTGACATCATGTTCAGGTCCTTGTTGTGGCTGATGATAAGCTTTGTTTTGAAGGTGAAACAAAGTCAAATTCTGTAATTTCACATGTTGTCAAGAGACAAAACAGTCGTCTTTTGGCCATATCTCATCAGAGGCACTGGCACTAATCCATTTCCAAGCATCACAGCTCATAAACTCAGAGCTATTATGGACTTGATAAAGTCAATCGATACATTAGTTAAGTGAGATGGAATGATTTAGCTCTTAGGGAAAAAAATGTAGGCCTCAGTGTTATTAAATGTTGGGTTTGAGTATCCTGGAATAATGAATTACAAGAAAACCATTCAGACAGACACACCTGTCTTGCCACATTCACTTGAAATACAACCAGGAAAACAAAGTCTTTTTGTTTTGTTTAAATAAATTGAGAGAACTTCAAATCAAGGACTGCTTCTCAGTATCTGTTTCATAAAAGCTTCTTGAAGAGTTTTTTCTGAGACCCTACTTCATACTGAGTATGGGTAACAGCTCAACAAGAACCTGGATTTGTCCCTTACAAATTTGGAAAGGACTGACATGTTTTTCAAAGGTGGAGAAACCTATAGCACTTATACAACTTCTCCCTACTGAAAATCTGAGCTAGATAGAAAAACATAGTATAGTGACAATGGGAGGAAATAAGGTACTCTGGATATCATAATTTGCATTAAAAATACATTTTGACACAAATTCTCTTCAATCTTACATGCTAACTTAAAGTAATAAAGGTAAACAGATGCATGTATTTACACACTTCCGAATAACCAATAATGTATGTTGACTTATCACAATCTTTATGAGGTCTATTTTAGAAACTAATTAAATCTTTTATTTTAGAAAGCAAATAAATTTTATTTAATGCTCCCTATTTGAAGAAAAAAATATTCACAATATAGGACAGGGAAACTGCATCATTTTTTTTTCCCTGAGGCTTCTAGCATAAGCTATGGCAGTGAAAATATTCATTGAAATTACTGGTTAGCCTGACTACTAAAAATAGTTATTTCGTCGTTAGAAAACAACATAGTAGAAATATGCTTTCTGTAGATTATTTCTCATAAGTTTTATGTTTCTTGCAGAAAAACAATGTGAGCAAGACTACTCATAAACAGTGGAATGCAGGAAGAAGTAAAATCCTCCAGCAAGAGTTCAAGAAAGCATATTACAGTACATCTGTAAACCTGGTTTTCTCTAAGGGTGACTGAGGGCCAGAAAATGACATGACAAAGATGCACATATTCCCGATAGATTATTTAACCCTGCCAGTCTGCAAAAAACTGTAATAACATTAATATTCACAGTGGCACCCTTTGATGCTTTCATAATTCAGATTTGACCTCAGTGAGAAACCTGGCAAATGACTTTTGTTCCATGTTTCTAGTCTTTTATGAAAGGACAGTAACACCCCTGCATCAACCCTGCATCGCGACTGCCCAGTAAGCACCCACGAATGTTTGATATCCAGGATTTTGCAGTCTAGAACTGAAGCACACTGAAAAAGCTGATACATGTAGAAGTCACTATGGTTACTGCCTACACTTTCTTTGCCTCCAATAAGATCTTTCATTTCCATAAGCATTAAAATTCACCAAATGCACCAAAATTATTCAGACAAAAAAAAAATAGTCTCTTTGGTTTATAAGCCTTTTAGCTGTGTTGCTTTTATCTTTTTAAATATAGATGCTGAGCTGAGGCATATTATTCCACATAAGAAAAAGTATTGCAGGAGAAACCTTGTGGTGGAAATGCTTTGTGGACCCCCAGCTTCAGAAGTGTGTGTAAAACAGCTGTCTGCTGTTGGCCAGTGCAAAGCCAAAACCCAGAAAACACTTTACAGGATGCCAGAAAAAAGGCACTAGCTGGAGATTCAGCAAGCCAAATTCAGACGATGATTATTGTTAGTATTACTGCAAATCTTTCCAAAAGTAAGAAAATTAAAAGTTCATATTCTGTGGTTAGATTCCCTATTCATTGTAATACGAAATAGCTATATGTAAAACAAATTTTGGGTTTGTTTTTATTTTTGCTTTTCTTTATTTTACAGTAATCAGAATGATTCTTTCTTTCAGTATTCTTATAAAAATGTCAAGCTGGCTAGATCCTGTAATATTTCCTGATCTCACGGTCACTCAATATACCAAGCTCTTTAAATTGTATCCAGTGGCTGTGTCCTCAACAGCCATTTAAAACATGTCTTAGTTTTATGCTTTTACTTCAGTTAGCTTTCCACTTAAGTTCCTTCCAGCACACTGAATTATTTTGTTCCCTGATATTGTCTGTTATTTTGAAAACCCCCCTGAACCGCCATTGTCAATTCTCTTACATACAAGTAGCCTATTCCTCCTTTTCACCTCAACTACCTTCTTACAGCTAGTTGCTTTTAGTGTGCCATTTAGTGATCAATATATTCTTTATCAGTTCAGCTACTTCCCTTTATTTTGCCTATATGTGATTTTGCTGATGTTCCCTTTAGGAGAAAGTTCTTAATATTACTCTTCAATATACTCAATGAGGTCTTTTCACGGAGAATCCTTTTTCAGAAAGAGCAGGGTCCTCACTGCATACAGAACATGCAGGTAAAATACTTGACACCTTCAGCAGGAATTACACCGAGCTCAGCTGTGGTTTATAGAGAAGCAGCACCAGCAGAGGCTTATTCCTGCTGCTGAGGTAGGAGATATAATCCCATCAATACCCAAATCTACAGAATTTCTTCCAGTGTTGCCAGCCCCAAGGAGGCAAACAACACCCCCAATACTCACAGATGAAACTTTCCCAAAATCATAAATACTTTTTAAAAGATAGATATGAAAATTGCCCTTGACACTTCAGACCAAATGTCCAACCTATAAGAACTCAGAATATTACCTATCATAACATTAGTTTCTTAAACCAGGCTGGAAAATAGAGCTTTTCCCTGTAATCCCTCACTTTCATAATAACAAACTCTTGCTAATGTATTAATTGTCACACGAAACAACAAATGAGCAGTGGTCACTTTTTCATGTATTATTTCCATGTATGACACCTAGATACATTAAAGAAGGGGGAAAGTACTTCCTAGAAGTTCAAAGAATTCAGCTGTTGGCTTAAAACAGTTAGCAATTTCTATATAAGTCATAGAAAATATTGAACAATTCTCTGCTCAAAATTTTTCAATGTAAATGAGATTGTGATAAAGGTTTTACTTCTGATGAAGTCTTCGTAAATGCACATGCATCCAGATTTTCACAGAACCAGAAGCATTTTAGTGGGAGCTTATAAACTTGTGGAAGGAAAATACACCAAAAGGCTGATATTTATTGGTAGAGTGCTACCCTGACATTTAAGCTGTTTTCTGTTATGCCTGCTTACTTACTTGTGCCCCTGTCTTATTTCCTGGGAGAAATGCCAAAAAATAAAGTGACCTCTGTATACTAACTATTAACTATGTCACATCATGCTGCTTAAAATATGTTACAACCTGATTGGCACAGAAACACATTTTGTTCTGTTTTGGAGCACTTATATCCAGAACAATGAAAATTCACAGCCCCAGATTCTTGGGAACCAAGAGATCAGCTCTAAATATGACTTTATACTGGAGTTCAGTTGCAGCATTACAAGCTATGGCAGAGTATCTTAACTCACGGACAAGGTAATTTGTAATGGTACAGTATTTAAAACAAGAACAGATCTTGCTCAGATTGAATTAATCCAAGTTGGGGACCAAATGACCTGTAAAGATACAAATTATTCTTTAGAAATCATTCCAAGCTGCAAACACATGAAAAACATGCCCTGAGACTTTACCTAAAGCACAAACAAATACAGTGCAGATTCACAATTACAGCAAATAAGTACACAGTATAAAGAAAACACAGCTTTAAAAAAGTTTCTATCTTACAGAACACTCTCTAGGCCTGGAAGATGCCAAGACACAGAGTGAGCTTCAGGGGGTGAACAAGAGAGACCAGAGAAAGCCCGCAAGAAGACAGCCAGGGATGGGAGCAGGGACAGAGGTCTGCTGTAAAAGGAGACCCGCTTGGCTGTAGGGCTCCGCCGAGCAGCCTTGCAGCAGCAGCACTGCACCTTTGAGACTGCTTCAGCCAGCGCCGCTGTAACGCAAGGGGACGGCTCCATCTAGAGGCAAATATCCCCTGAGCCGGGGAAATGGCATCGCTGCGACTGAAACGCCTTTCTCCACAAGTCAGAATCTACTCAAAATAGCACTCCGAGCTGCTGTTCTCTTGGCAGGGATGTCCAGCCGGAGGGAGCAACCTCGATCAACCTCATCTTCTGCAAAGGCTGAGCAGATGAAAATAACGCCAAGCTTTCCCTGAAATCCACCTCTCAGCTTGAATGGGCTCCCACACCAAGTCTTGCCAGATTGACTCTGCAGCATCCATAAAATGACACAGAGTGAAGGCTTACTCTCATTCTAATGTCAAGAATCTCTGTCTCATAAGAAATAGAGAGTATTTCCCACAAATATCTTGATAAGCACATCTATACTCAGTATCAAACAGAGTACCAATAGTTAATATGAAGTTAAAGAAATGTTTCAAAGAATAATTCTTAAAAAAGAGATTATTAAAAAGAATGTTTATAATCCTTAATGATGCAAAAGCCTTCTCGGTTGAACAAAGATGAAGCTATTCTTTTGTGTCCATCAATAAATATCTCCAACCATGTATTAATACTGATAAAGAACCTAGGAACATCAAATCACATATTTTAATAGTTATAAGCAAGTCTAACTTCATCCTCTCTATTGCTGCGGTCTGGACTCTGTGCCAAGTTATTCTCATGGAAGAGTTTTCATGAGTTTTTTTCTGCACTGACCAAGAAATAATAAAAAAAAGCCTTTAAGTGGATGTCTCTGAAAGCCTTTTCTCCCAGTCACAGGCTAAAACATGTACTGCAATGTAATTTTACAAGCTTAACTCCACTGTAGCTTACTGTATGCCTAAAAGGGCCTTTTCAAATAGGCAGCAACCAGTTATATGAATATAAATCTTCCTGTTCACTGTTTTCAGGCTTGTGGGGTATGTATCACCAAATCTGCACTTTTTATAAATCAGTATGTTTAGATTCAGCCAAGCTGTGTATCTGAGCAACAGCACAGCAAGGAGCGACTGTTGTCTATGCATTACATTTTCTCAGATTACTCATTTATTATACAATAGTGTCCTAAATTTTACCCATCACTTTCTTCTGGTGTTTGTTAGTGAGGAAGAAAATTTGGATTCAAACTAGTTTACTTTTGCCATAACAACGTGTTCTGCAAGAAGACAAGTAGTTAAGATTAAAACTGGTGAGCTGATTATTGTAAGCAAAATACATTGGGGAGTGAGGGGAGATAGAAAACTTATGCTATTTTCTTATAAAAATTAATTGCAAAAATTTGTGCTCATTTCTTAATCTATTCATTTTCTGTGTTTTACTCACTTTAGATGTATTTTTGCAATATGAATACAAATATAAATGAACAAATGCAAGGGCAATATATTTTACAGTTCTAGGTTAGGTTTTGGGTTTCTTTTAAGGGCAAATATTTCATAAAGCATTGTTTATTTTACAGAAATCATTGCTGAAAACAAAACTAGCAAACTACATAGTCATTCCTTCCCTGACTTCTTCCTACTTTAGGAATTCAGATCCAGTTTGCTGTTACTCAAAACAAAATTACTTGCAGGTATGACTCATATCTTTGTGGCAGCAAAGAATATAAGATGTATGCCTATTTATGTAGCACATGCATAATAGCACATTGGAAGTTTTTTAAGGTCTCTTCTAAGACAAGTGCAAGAGCATGGTTGGAGAAAAAGCCCATTGGAGTCAAAGGAGGACCCCAATGAACTCTCATATATGTTTGCAAATACATGCACATACAATGGCACTGAATATGTACCAACACCTATGGGAAGAGTTGAATATCAGTCAAATGAAAACATCAGAGCTAACCTCCAAGAGGCTGTAGTGATTAGCCATCACTTACACTCAAAGACATTCCCACCTTGCAAGCTCAGCTTCGTCCCTTGGCTTCAGACCCAAAACAGACCAGTCCTCAAACAAGTCCTGCCTCTTTGCAGTGTTTGGCTTTGCAGCGTCCAGCACTGGCTTAAATCAATGTCTCAAAGATATTGGTGGCAAAAGAAACTGCCCAATTAGTGTGCCTGTGAAACATATGTCATAGGGCCTGGCTTTGCCTGGATGGTCCAAAACTGAAGAAAATATGGGTGAGAGATGGACCTCAGACTTTCATCATTGCAGTAAGTTTTTGGAGGCAGTTTTTCTATGAAAACATTAATTAATCTAAATGGATGAAAGAGTAGGTCAAGATTAGGTCTTGACAGTTTAGGTCCAGACATAGTGCTCAGAAGGGTGAATAAAATATGGAGGGAAAAGTAGCATGCTGAGAAAGACGGAGAAGAGGGCCTGTTACAATATGTGTTAAAGACATGGATAGGGCAGAGACAGTTCACAAAAAATTAACATAGCCTTCTCTGTGTGAGAAACACATATGACACAAAAATTCTAACTTTTTAATATATTTGGAATGGCTTAGCCCTCTCTTGCTCTACCTGAAAATGGTAAAATATATGAGCAGTGACTTCCGGTGACAGCTACACAAGTATCCATGGGTGTGATGCCAAAACTTCAAATGTCGAACAAGATTGAGACTATTTCAGTCATTGTAGATCAATGTTCCTGGTCTAAATTAGTCAGCTGCCTGTTATGCAAGATCATCCTCCCTGCTAGTCATTCTCACAGGGTATTTACAGAACACTGTATGGGAATGGTGAGAATCTGAGTGAAGGTACTACCAGGAGGAGGCTATTTAAAAAAGAATGTACTGCATACATTTTCAGGCAGACATTTAAGTAGACATTTCTGTAAAGCATTTGCTTTTCCCCTCTGCATTATATATGCACACATACATACATGTATACACACATACATATATGTATACACACACACACCATGTTTTCATGTCATTGCAGGTAATGTGGGAAGGAAAGCATACATAAATATGTTTTAAAAAATCTTTCTAGAACATGAAATACTTCTGCTACTTCTGGGTAGCACAGGCTTATTTGGAAATAGCTTTCAAAATGCAGATTTTGGAGAAAAGTATTTCACAAATCAAAGTGATTCTCTCAAAGTTTATTTTGCCATGATAGCATTTACTAGAGTAGGAGGAAGAGGAAAATTTTGGATTATAACACCACAGTGGATTCAAATCTTCTCTTTTGATTCAGTGTCCTGAGCTAGATGTAAAACATCTTGTTAAAAAGATCACAACCAAATGCACATAAAATATCTCACCACAA
This sequence comes from Onychostruthus taczanowskii, assembly GCF_017590055.1. Taxonomy (NCBI): domain Eukaryota; kingdom Metazoa; phylum Chordata; class Aves; order Passeriformes; family Passeridae; genus Onychostruthus; species Onychostruthus taczanowskii. The sequence goes on along the minus strand of NW_024497629.1, from coordinate 14,205,633 downwards.
TGATCTCCCGCTCTTCTCCTTCTTTTCTATCTTACACACTTATTTCCTTACCCTCACTGATTGGAGTTGCAATATAGTTACATCTGTACAAGATAATTTCTGCCTGCTTAACTAATGCTAAAAGACTCCTTTTTGGAAAACTACAGAACAAGTGAAGTGATCATAAGGTGGACTAGCTCAAAAAAAAACCCTCATTAAATAGCCTTCTGCTGTTTGCATCATATAACAGGGTTACTCTGTGTCAGTGTTATCTCAATAACTGTTCTATGAATACAGTCATAATGATGGTGGGGAGGAAAAAATCAGGGAATATTCCAATTTTTAACTATTATTTTTACTGTATGTTTTCATTTTTATTTCTTCGGGAGGGGGGGTATAGTACATGAAGTAAAAGAAGTCTGATTCATTTTGTTAACACAGAATACAACATGATCTGCACTGATTCAGCGTCCATCTTATTTGCTAAAGCTGGAGATAAAGACCCGGAATTGTTGAACCAAGCCAAGAGTTAGGATACTTTTTTTTTGATAAATTGCATTTTTTCAATAGCACTTGACCAAAAGTGCAGGAGCTTCAGCAAAGCCCGCCAAACTCCAAATGGACTGTCTGATGATTTGGCACAACTTGAAATAATGCTGAAAGCAAGTACAGCCAAATTAGTACTTTCATTCAGCTAAAATGAAATGGACTAAAATATAAATAGATCAAAATTGGGCCCAGATCCTGCAATTCACTATGCAGGCAGACTGTCAAGTGCAGAATCAGCACTTTGGTGAGCAGAAATCTAATGAGGAAAAGCTCTAAAATGCAGAATGAATTATTAGAAGAAAAACTATTTAAATCCTCCACATAACTAGAAATATTTGCTAAGTACCACAGTTACTAATAAATGTGTTAAGAGTACTTACTTTGAACCTGTAAATGACTCTTTAAATGTAGTAAAAATAATTTCATGCAACAATGTGTCAAGCCAGTTTGGAAAAAGCGTTAAAAAAACCTTGATGACTGTGTTTATCCACAGCAGAGCAAGTGTATAATCGGTATTAATCAGCCCAAGAAGCAATGCACTACCTGAGCACAACACAAATGATACAGATTTTGGAAGATTAAAAATGAGAGAGAAGGAGGGAAAGGTTAAACATACAAATCCCACATAGAAAGAAGTCTTTAAATGCTGGGCTTTTTTGAGAATTGCAGCCTACAGTGCAGTTCCTCTGTTTCATGTTTGCCCCGAATTAAAAATAAATAAATAAAGAGAAGCAGCTAAGTATTCTTAAAGAACGAGCTTTAAAGAGAATTCTATTCACATTAACACAAAAGATTGCATCACGTTATATAAATAAAACTACATACTGTGACACAAGGATCTGCTAGGAAAGTCAGAAATTCGATAGACAGAAATGCTGTGAAAAATCTGCAAACCTGAACACTAAGGAAAAAAATGAAACAAAGGAAATAGAACATGTTTGAAGACACTTTATGGATAAAAACAAATACAAATAATAAAGGAATGACAACAACAACAACAGAAAGCCTTACCATGATGTTTGCACAACTGTGTGTCTGTAGCCCATGCTATAAATGTGGATACCGTCTATTTCCATCATCTCAGCCCCTCTAGTGGTCAGTACCTGAAGATCTTGCCTTCAGGAGGGACATGATCTATCCATATGTACCATTTGCTGTTGCTCCAGTATCTTGACAGATATTTTTTTCTTAATCATGTAATTTTTTCTGGAGATATACCTTGTCACTTTTTATTAGCATCTTTGTCAGTGCTGCTGCTACGTGCATACATTTAATTGCTAAGCAACAAAGAGTAAGCTCTGCACAGCACATTCGATCACGGCATTCCCTGTGCCATGCATTGTTACTAATGCACTTATATAATAAGAAATACCAAAAAAAAAAAAAAAAAAAAAAAAAAAGTAAAAATATTTACTTCTGTTTCCATAGCATCTAGAAGCCACAATCTGAAATCAGGCTCCATCATGCTACCCATGAGGAAGAGAACTAACAGCTGAAGAAAGATGACAGCGAGTGGACCGATAAAAAGTACACAAAAGTTAAAAGGAGAGGTGAGTTTCGGTGTTTCCATAGATGAATAGGCTAAATCTAAAGCTCAGAGGTGACTACCCACCTACAGTTAGTCACGATCTCAGACATTAGGGAAAAATTGCTGTGGCTAAAATACTTGAAGCTTTTGCAAGTGTGGTGGCCTGAAGGTGAGAAGTATTACCAGTTTTTAGAAGTTTATCAGTTTGGAAGAGATACATCTGCATTGTATCAAGAAATACTCTCTCTTCCTTTTTCTCTTTAACTTGTAGAAAAAAACAGAGCAGGCAGTATTTTGTCACCAAATGTTACACCTCACTGTCTGCTCTTCATATTGAAATGTATATTTGCCCCTCTCATTGAAGGCGCTGTCTCCAAAATCGGAGTTGGCATTAACAGGTTTTACTTGAGTCTGTCACACAGAGGACTACAACTCCATCTTTCCTTTGCTGAAGTGCAGCAATGTTCACCAAAGAGTTCTCTTTGTGCCTGAGATGCACAAGGACAGTGGTCACTCTTTTCTCTTGGTGTGATTACCAGCTATTTTGCAGTCAGCACCACCTTTTTTAGTGCCATATCTGCAGTACCTTCAGCAAGAAGGGCTGCTTGGAAAAATAAGCCATGACTGTGCAGGTGTACAAACTTGCACAACCACATACAACCACTTTTAGTTCTGCAGTTAGATTCAGGAATTGGGCCTGAATCTGTCTGTGTCTCTTTGGCATAGGCTATTAGCCCCAAGGATCAAGAGGAGTGCTAGGAAAAGACATAGTTGCTTTTGAATTATGAACAGTCATATGCACAGTCCTGCCCAATAGCATTAGTATTTCCTCTGGGTTCCAATATTTTTGCAAAGAAACTGGAAATCCCCAAAAGCTAATGTGTCCTGTCACTTTTGGTGGGACTGAAACAAGGGTTATAGATGCGTTCTGGGCACAACATCCTTTATACTCCTATGGGAAGATCAAGCAGAAGTTCTAAATGAACCACAGCAGGAGACCACAAAGAACATTATCAAATTCTGAAACTAATTAAGTACATAAGTACTTAATCATACAGAGTGCTTCTGCATTAAGCTACTCAACACATTAATTACTTAACCCCTGAAATATTATTGTGAATATATGCTTTTTATTGCTATTTCACAGGAGGGCAGATGGGTGCTTGGAGAGGCTATATATTTCCAAGAACTAGAGTCAAATCCTTTTACATACAGACCTTGTGGGAAAGCCTAGGTAAGGACAACTCGGTCAACTCCTGCTCCAACAGAGCATTTTTAGTTCAGAATCACAGAATATTCTGATTTGGAAGGGACCCACAAGGATCATGGAGTCCAGCTTTTAAGTGAATGGCCCACACAGGGATTGAACCCACAACCTTGGTGGTATTAGCACCAGGGTCTGACCAGCTGAGCTAAGCCCAATTCAAATCTCATAGCATCCTGAACCAGAAGAGATGCCAGGGAACAGCTGGCAACTGGGAGATGCTGTTCTTGCCTCCTGGGCCACTTTGGGAGATAAATACAGAACAAAATTACAGACTTTCTAACTACTAGAAAGAGATCAGTGGTTGTCTTATGACCCAGAGTCCTACAGTTTCTCAGACTAAGGATTCAACAGAAGGTACCACAGAAAAGAAGTCTCAAATAACTTGGCTTCTAAGATAGAAATTTTAAAACCCCATCAAATTAGGTAAATTATTGTCATATTACATTATACTCGTGTGCTGATAACAGTAAGAATTTAATATTTTTTCTACCATATAACTTCCTAGCATTCAAAAACTACTACATGAATAGGTGTGTTTCTACATTTCTTAACACAGAGCTCATTTCTGGATCCTCACATTGAACATTAATAGTTTCTTCTGCTTAGCTCAGGACACCAGAACAACCGTGTTAGATGGGATTTTCCCTAAACATCAGTCTGAACACCAAAAACATCTGGGCCTAGCATAACCTTCTCGAATTCATTGGCCCAAACTCATAACAATTTTCTGGGTTCAACCCTTAGTGACGTCTCCAGTGTGACTGTGCAGCATTAGGTACATAACAGCACAGCACAGGGTTAAAGTGAATGCTTTGTTATTCCTCCATATCTATAATTTCTCTTGAATACCTCCAAAGAAGAATTGCAGTCAAAATCTGTTTTGCTTCAAGGAGGAAAGCATACAGCTTATGTGCATGTAAGTATACAGGCCCTCAGTAACAAGACTATGTTTAGTAACTCATTTAATTTTTGGTCAGCCCTGAACTGGTCACACAGTTGGACAGGGTGATCAATGGAGGTCCCTGCCAATTAAAATAATTTATTCTTCTGTTCTATTCCAGTCCATTCCATTCCACTCCATTCCACAGCGCTGGGCACACCAGCCACAGACCCCAGGGCAGGAAGGGTGGTGGCCAGTCTAACTAGGGGCTGGATATCACAGCAGCTGTGGACTAATGGCATTTGAAAAGGGATCTTTTATTCCCTACAGAGCCCCATTAAAGAGCACATCTACTCACAATAAAAATGAAAAGGATAGTAAGCCTGCACTTTGCAGACTCCTAGAATTCTTTTAGCAAAAAAGCACTCACTGCAGCAGTAGCGTTTGTTGATACTTCCCAAATCATGAAGGTTAATGGGGTCACCCTTCAATAAGGTGGCAAGACAAGCTTTACTGGACTCAGAAAACAATCTTTTTTTTTCCTGAAAATAATAACATTGGATAGATTTCTCTCTATTAGAAAGATATTTTTCATGGACTGGATCCATCTTGCATAGACCACCAGAAACAGGATAATCTTCAGCCAGTACTAAGCTAAATATATTTGTATTCCTTTACTCAAAACAACTTTAAAGATGTGTCACAGAAGACTGAGTCCAAGCCAAAATAGAACTGTGGATTGAAAAGACATTTTCAAAAGGTGTGCGTGTAAAAGGCTCGAAGATACTTCTCAGTTCAGGAAACAAAGCTTGCATTGTGGTTGTTTTTTTTTTCATTTGCAGAGAGATCAATCAAAGGAAACCAAAACTAAACATTCACTGACAACACAAGGAGCACCCTTAAGGTCCTTCCTCAATTGCAGTGCTTTTGACACACTTAACATCAACAGTTTCCAAGTTTTTTCTGAGCTATTATTTTCACTTCTTCCATATCCATATTTTTGTGAGGTTTGTCTTTAACCCAATCTGCTAATGTAGTATGCCCACCACTGTGGAGAGAGAATTTTATCCAGCAGCCAACTAAGGAGCTGAGTAGTAGCTGTGAGCTTTATTGTTGCAATATTAATAATTTAAACCATCTATAAAATAGTTCGTTAGGGATGGGCATGAGGGACCAAAACATTATAAGGTTTTCTGCAATTTAGTACCTCAGACTGATGAACAGTAGAGCGCATCTTGAAGCACTTGTCCCCAAATCAATGCTTCCTGTCTTGTAAGGCAGAGGCAGAGAATGTTTTATTCACAAGATTTCAGAAACGGCTAAATTCAGCTCAAATGACAAAACTTTTAGAATATGTACTTTACTTAAGTTTTGAACCTGATAGAATCTGTTAAGATTTACACATCTGAGAAAAAGGGATCTTCAGTTCCTAAAGTAGTGAGGTGTATTCAATCTCTACTGTATTCTAAATTTTGCTCTCCTTATAGTAACTGAAAAATCCTTCTCTATTCCAAACATTTCCATCAGTTCAGAATGGGATGGAAGTGGGGAACATCCCAGAAAATCTGCATCAGTAATATGGAGGTGAGGGGACACCAGTAAAACTCTAGGAATTATTAAAATCTTAGACTAATATCCCTCTGCATGGAGGCAAAAAATATTTGATGTAATTTTATCATTCTGTAGAAAGAGCTACAGAATGATAGCTGTAGCTGTAGTATTTAATAACATAGTTGTATTTGCACATCTAGGACCAAACTGAAAGCCTCCCATCTACATTTCTCAGAGGAAAAAGGATGGGAAGATGTGTTTAAGACTGTTTTGAAAATGGAACTCTATTCTCTGAGCTGTTGCCATCTACCAGCTCTTATGTTCATCCCAGACACTTGATAAGTTTGCTTATGTATTTGTTTAGTCCAAATAAGTTCTGCAGGGGATAAAAGCCAGGAAACCTGTTGGAGAAAAAGTAATAATTTGGAGCTTTCAGATGCTGAAAATCAGACTGATTTTCTTTGGAAAGAATACTCGCCAGGCTGAAGAAGGCCACCACTCATTTGCTAAAATAATGAAGGCATGGGATGAATTGTATTTTGATTTCCTGATTATAATAAAAGTGGGAATAGCTTTTTACTGCATGTAATGTGAAGATGAAAACAGTGGCATTCTACTGGCATGCAAAGAAAGTGTATCTGAAATAGTGTTGTATTATGTACAACAGAAAATTAGGTACAGCAGGATTATGCAATACACTACCCTTCACCAACACTAGTAAACATCAAATGTTTTCATAAATGGAACAATGGCATCCATTATGTCATCTCGGAATACATATGCTTCATAATTAACATTATTAGAAGTGGAAAAGTCTGTTCTGTAAAAGCAGAGCAGTTAAGTGATGCTCATAATCCCTACCATGCAGTCCATTAACCTCAGAAATTTCAGTAGCTTTGTAGTCATCCATGGCATTTCAAATTTCTCACAGCTTCAAATCTGTGGGCAGCTTCACAAGCTTTTTGCAAAGTTTCTCATGACTAGGACATCTGTAAAATCCCCTCCAGACCTTTCTTTAATTCATCTTGTGTTAATCAGTCAGTATCCTTATCTGAATAAGGATAAAGGTGCATCCCTAAAAACATGCTCTACTGAACATAATATCTTTTTTTAAAAGACTTATTGGTAATTTTACATGCTGTAAGATATTGAAAGCATTCTGTTTCTTAATCTTACCTTTTTCTTCCCATTTCAGTGTGAGTTTTTGATGAGCAGCATTCCCAGACAAGATTCATAGTAAGGAGTCAAAATAATCAGATATAAATCTTCTACCTTTTAAAAATTAATCCACCATTCAACATAGGTGTCCTCATTATTTACATTTACATGAAATAAATTATTTTAGAGTCACATGAAAAATTGCAACACTGCCTAACACGTTGCTTAGAGACAACTGACGAATTTTCTTCCTAGATGTGTATTTGGGAAATACGAAAGGTAGAACCGGATGCTAAATTTTGGCATAGTGGTTTTTTTGTTAATTCCTTTACACCACAGAGGGAAGAAATTGGTGAACCTTTGTTAATTCTGATCTCATTAAACTGGCCTTCTTTTCCTAGAAGGAATTGATTCAGGACTCAACTGCAATAGTAATAACACCTTTAAATTACCACTCACAAATGTACTTGAAGTCCTGACTCCTTGACAAAAATACTTCTGTACTTCCGATATGGATATATGAGATGGGCCTAGCTGAAGAAACATATGAGGATTATGTTAGAGGGATTCAGAGATCTGCATGCAGAGAAGAGGATATCATCTCTTCCTCTCTGGCTGGCAGCACTAAATAATGTTGCACTACATAATGTAAGATAGTATGAAAAAGATATTTGGATACTCAGAGCATGTCAATGTCTAAAACAGAGATGCAAAAATACACTGGACATTATATCTCAGAGCATCCGTTCGACTATTTTAGTACTAGAGGAGAAAACAATATATTCACACTCACAGAAGTCAAATCCTACCTACCTAACTTGCAATTCACCTTCTTTGATGAAAAATCTAGTTTAGAGCTTCTAAATGGCACATGGGTGGACAGCTTTAGCTAATCGGGATTATCCATGAAAAGACTCATGTCTGAGCTGCTGGTCTGAGGTTTTGAATCTAAGGCTTCAAATTACAGAATTTTTAAGGGCTATGTGTGTTTGCAGTCTTATGAGCAGGGGAAAAAAATCAACCAGATTTGTGATCTGAATATTAGGGAAAGATAGTCACTTTAGATCTTGTGTTGTGCTGCACAACTGAATTTACTAAACTCAAACAAAATTTTCCGTGTCTCATTGGTACCAAGATAGCTCTGATTTCCTAACACCTGTTGACCACAGGCAGCAGTCATACTGAACGGCTTAGCGTGTTCAATACTGCCATGCCAAACCCTTCTACACGAGCATGAAACTCCTTTTGGCCTGACAGATTTCCTGCTCTACATATCGGCCCTAGTTAAGCCCACTTTTTGGCAGAGCAGTCCCCTAAGTCTCCAGGGATTTCAGCAAAGGCCGCTCTGGAAGCTGCTGAGCTGCGGCGTCCCCGGCAGCGCGCAGAGCCCGCGGAGCCCAGAAGGGCGGCAGAGGCTGCGGCACCCCCTCCGCTTCCTGCCGCTCCCACTGCCGCGCTCCGCTCCGCAGCCCACGGGCGCCTCTGACTCACAGCTCACCACGTAAAAGCTCCATCTGCAAGAGGGTTCCTCTCTGCAAGCAATGGGAGATGACACTCTGACTAGGGGGAAAAAAAAAAAAAAAGGCAGAATGTGGCATTCATCTGAAGAATGATGATGTACCAGTGTCCCACATCCTCAGTCAGCTCCACGGTTGATTCAAACTTGTCCAAATGGGGGGTGGAAATTCGTATTTGCTTGACATGCAAGAGAAAACACTTCAAATTATAGGCGAATAACATACATAAAACCTTTTTTTTCCTTTTTTTTTTTTTATTTTCTTTTTTTTTTTTTTTAATGCTTACCAGTGCTGTCTATGAGTCACTTTTTTTTTCCCCAAAGAGAACTGTAAACTAACTAAACACTAAGTATGTTTGGTAACACAGAATATCCAAATTTGTTAGATACACTTTATAAAGGTCATGTTCTGTAATATCACACTGATCACCACCTGATTAAATTGCCTAGTGCTCCAAATTTAATGAGAGACTGAAAAGTCTCAATGGTAATTGGGATAGATGATCCTTTTAAGAGAGAAAGTGAGTGGGTGGTTAGTTGAAGCACAGAAGAATGCTTATTAATGTGGAGGTGTAAGAAGTCCTTCCTGAGAAAAAACAATTAAAAACTATTTTATTTGGAAAACACTGAACTTTTAATTGTGTTGCTTCACTGAAATCCTGGACACAGTATCAATTCTCTAACACATCGGAAAAAGAAAAATTAACAAAAATCTAACAACCAATAATCCAGTAGTCTGTTTTCTGCCTACAATTGCACACTATATGGTAAATTTAATTATTTCAAATATTGTAGTAAAAATTTTGTCATTATTTTCAGCAACTCTCTAAGAGATTTATGTCTTGCTCCATTTTTCTTAGAAGTTTTTTACTCCAAACAAAGCCATTGACAGGAAACCCAAATACACAAAAAGATATAAAGACAAAAACAATAACAACTATCTGACTGAAAATTACAGAACATCTACATTACGAAATGTTTTACTGGGGGTTTGAAATGGCACTAAAGTAAACTGCTGTTAAATATGTCACTAGATGTTCATCAGGAGCACTGTGATAAGGGGAAGTTCTTATAAAAATTACTCTATTTTTAAAATCATAATTAGATCTCTTTCTGCCTAAAAGATTGGGTCAATTTCAAACAAGTATTATTTAAAGGAAATCATACGAACTACATTTTATAAAAAAGATCAAGCAAGGCAATTGCAACAGATATTCTGGGTTCATAATCAACAGAATTACTGATATTTCATGAATTTAAGTTTTCAATTCTACTAATATTTTACTCTGACTGTAAAATGCATACCAAAATTCCAGAATTTTTTTTGAAGCTAAAATGTGCCATGAAAGCAATATTTAAGTTTATATTTTAAAAAATTTAAAAAAAAATAAAAAGGAAGCACTTAAGACCCTGCTTTAAAAATATCATTGAAAACTGGTAATTCAATCGTTCTGAATTAAAGCAAAAAAATAACATAAGAAAAATCTTGTGACTCTGTTTTAGTTCTGTGAAATGACAAGTCCAGCTCTCAGGAGCTATCACAAGTCTGCATCCTCAGGTCCCAGACAGGAGGATTGCACAAGTCCTCCAGCATAAAAGCTCTTTCAGAAGCCATATTTGATGTTTCTTGTCTGTTCTGTGCCAGGAGCATGTCAAAATACAGATGAATTGTGGTTCAAGACTGGGTTAAAATCTCTCCTCAAACATATGACTGCAGTTTGTTGCTCAGTTGAAAGGTTGACTTGTTTTCTAGCTCCCAATTTTCTTTTTTTTTTTTTTTTCAGAGCAGGTATTTTATTTAGAGCCATATCTGGCTAGTTGAAAAGGACAAACATAAACTACTTGGTATAAAATCTCTGACAAGATACTTGGAAGAGTGGCAAAATGTACAAAACAACAGCAAACTCAAGCTATAAGCAGCAGAAGAGATCGAAGCATGAGCAACCACCAGCATGAGCAACCTGGCCTTTTCCCAAGCTGCCAGGAGAAATGAACTTCAGTAAAAACTTATTTCTCTTTTTAAGAGAAGGCAACTGTTGGTTCAGGCAATTCCCACCAGGTCTATTATTATTTACAATGGAGGCAGACATCACTCTTGGCTCTTGCTCAAGGAGAACAGGGAGAGGGGGAGAACTCCAACAACTTTCAGAAGAGAAGAGGCGTAACTCTTCACAGCACATTCTTGGGTGCAATGAGAAGGGACTTCACTGCTAATTATGGCTTATTAGTGCTATTGCATTTTAAGTTATCACAGAAGGGGTTCAGGTAAGAAAGCACACTGTCATTTTGAAAATCTTCTGACTTACCTTTCCCTGAAGAGACTGAAGTCCTTTTGCCTAAATCACGATTTGCCATTGCCTCTCTCTAGCCCAGTGGTGCTAGCCTAGCTCCACAGGCTTAGAGAAGACAGCCCAGTTCCTGATAAGAGGTCTGCTCTACCCTCACACTGAGAAATCTCACGCAGAGAGGCTACCCTGGCACCAGCTGTCCCCGTCATGTCCTGTGATAGGTACAAGAGACACAGCAGAACAGGATCTGGGTGGGTGAGAGGGTCACAGAGTTGGCATAACCTGCATGGGAGCTGCATCCATCAATAATTCAAGTCAACCCTTCAGCTCTTCTAACTTCAGCAAGGGTCACGTAGCACTTGCTCCCTGGTCAGCCTTGTGTGCCCATGCACACAAAGTAAGGTAGTGAGATGGCACCAGCTGGGGGATTCTTCTGATGCCTGGAACATGTCATTGCCTCACTCCAACAGAAAGGAAGCACGTTAGATTAAACATCTCTTTACATCACCATATGCTCTTGCCAGGTGGGGGGTTTGAACCTGTTTGAATGTGGTTATGTAATTATGACTGAACTGATTCTGAGGTAGAGGAAGTTTGGAGAGCAGCCTCCTCCCTCTCCCTTAAGCATGGGATAGTGAAGAGCACTCATGGCAAAGGCAGCTTTTTCACTTTAAGTCTCTCTTCACTATCAGATGTTGAGGAAAAATAAGAATCTACCAATGTTTCTGCTGTAATTGAATTTTCAAGCCTATATTTACCAGATGGTTTTCAATCCTGGGAGATAAAGGGAAAGAAAAAATGAAAGGATAGTAAAAAGAGAGGAAGAAGAGATGGATAGCTTCAATGCTTAAGTCATTTCATTGTTTCATTTCACTGTTTTCATTGCCCAGGTTCCAGTGGCATTATGTAATTGCCATTTAGCAATCAAGTCTTGGAGAAAGACACTCCTGGACAGAATAGAGAGGGAGAAGAAGCAGGCAAGAGCAAGACAGTTACAATTACTAAACTAGATAGTAGTTATTCATTTAATCTCTAAAGAGAAAGCATATTTTATTACTCACTCTGTCTAAACTCTGTTCTGTAAGACTGGTTTTTTTATACATTGAAGACTGCATTACTGAAGTATGAAATGCATAAAAATAACATTTTCATTAAACTCATGGTTCCTGTGTCACAAAGCTTAAGAATGCCAAGTAGATAAATATGAACAAACATAATTTCACATTTCACGATAGGGAGACTCAGGAATAATAAAGCATGACAATATAATAGTGGAAAGGAAAAGAAAAAAAGAAATCCCTGCATCATGTTTGGTTTAATTTCATTCTCTGAGAGGTACACATTGCAATTCATTGTGCAAGTTATATACTAAACATGAACATTTAATCATGGAAATCAATGTCAGTTGATTGATTACTGTCAAGAATCTGCTGATCACAGAACTTGTTTCTTCTTGATCCACCTTAACAAAACTGAATATTAATGCACAACAAAAATAGTTCTCTTTGCATGCAAAACTTATGTGTTTCACTGAAGACACCCTCACTTCCTCCTACCAAACAGCTGTGTACAATAGTATATTCCAAAAAATTTACTTTAATTCTAGAACACCAAAGAATAGCTGAGGTAAAAGGAAGTCTTTTTGTCAAATGCCTTGTTTAGTAAAGACACTTGCATTTTTATTTTATTTACAAATGTAAAAGCTGGTATCATATTACATAACTTCTTCCAGGCCAGAATTACTTTACAATTAAGCTATCATCTGAATGAATCTTTAAAGAATTTATGGCACTTTCTACTCCATCTATTGGTGAGATATATAGAAGCAACAGAAGAGGTTTGACTAGGCAAGTATGCATTATGGATAGACGCACAAACCAGTTATTAATCAACTATTCATTGTACAGCCAGAGCAGAGACACATTGAGAAATGCACTTTCAGTCCAAAATAGGAATAGTAAATTTCCAAATTTATATATAAGCTAACAATATCTAAAAGTACCTGTCTGGTTGGTAGTTGGTGCACCAAATAAAGCATGCAATATCTTGCTATGTGCAAAGACATGTCTGAAATGCAAGGCTTCTGATAGTTCTGTTATGGAGAAAACTTACCTGATGGTGATATATCTCTTGTCTCAATGTCCTAAGTGTAAGCCACAAGATCACATTAATATCTTGATCCATTTCAGCCTACAGGGAATTTGTGAATGATGGAATTCACCAAATCAGGGTAATTTCAGTGCTGCAATGGGTGATCCTGGGGTGATTTCTTTCAGGACAGCTTTTTCATACAGCACAAACTGCAACTGCTTAGTGGTGCTCTGAAGAGCCTCCTGGCTGGGAGGACCTACAATGACCAGGCATGCAGAACCACCACCAATTTTCTTTCATACTGTAGGAAGTTAATGCATGATGACCAAGTCGTATTCTCAGAAGTTTGATCCATTTTTACTAATAAAGTATTCTTTGTCATCAACAGCTTCCTTTAGATTGTTCACTGTGACTTCTCTTGGCTTGTTTGGCTTCTAATTTGGTTTGTTATGCAGTGTCCTGAGTGTGTACACACTGCTTACCCATCTAGCACTAACTTTAAGAGTTAAATCAGCTTCCTCAGGAAGCTGCAGAAGTAATTTCCTTACTGAAAGAGAGTGGAGCTGTGGCTAACACCCCTGAATGAAATGGCATTGCACTGGAGCTTTAGACACAAGACATCATTTGTCTGTATAGAACTAAAGAAAATAAATAGGAATTTTCAATTTCTTATTTTAAAAAGTATTTGGTTCCAAAGCTCAAGAAAAAGGTGGCTGAAAGCTCTACAGTGATTGCTAAAGCCTTTGCATCATTGAGAAGTGGCAGAATTGAGTAACTTCCCCTTGGACCATCATACTTCAGTAAGGGGCTCACAATGACCCAAACTTCTCCATTCAATGAAGACAGCAGTCAAGCTCTCCTGGCAAGCACTGTCCAAGATGACACAGAAGGTAGGTCAGGTTGGGGCTTGCACATGACATTAACACACAGCAAAGGGAAGAGGCAGAGGTGAGAAAAGAATAGGGTAGAGAGAATCTGTCATGTATTTTTTAAAGAAAAGAGTCAACAAGCTTCCCATGGACTGGATGTAAATTGAACAGTGTGCTCTGCTGTTAGCCAGCAAGCAGATAAAGTTGCATGGAGCCCGAGAAAGAAGAGCCTGTTGGAAATAACTTTTTCACCTGACAATTGCACAGGCAGGTGGAAAGCCTCATATGAGGACTACTCCTAAAAGGAAGCTGTGCGTTCCACAGAAACTTCCCAGATATTGGTGTTAGCCAGGGCTCAGTGCTGGGGCCAGCCCTGTTTAATACCTTCATCAATGAACTGGACATGGGGATTGATGCTTCCTCAGCCAGTTTGCTGATCACACCAGCTTGGGTGGGAGTGTTGATTTGCTGGAGAGAAAGAAGGCTCTGTAGAGGGACCTGGACAGGCTGGATTGATGGGCTGAGGCAACTTTTATGAGGTTCAACATGAACAAGTGCCAGGTCCTACCCTTGGATCCCAGTGAACCCCTAAAGTACTTCAGGCTGGGTGGCTGGAAAGCTGCCCTGTAGAAAAAGAGCTGGGGGTGCTGGTCAACATCAGCTGAACACGAGCCAGCGTGTGCCCAGGTGGCCAAGAAGGCCAGTGGCATCCTGGCCTGTATCAGCAATAGTGTGGTCAGCAGGACCAGGGCAGGGATTGTCCCCCTGTACTCAGCACTGCTGAAGCTGCACTTCAAATCCTAAAACTAAACTGTGTTCAGTTTTGGGTCCCTCACTAGGAGAAAGACATCGAGGGGCTGGAGCAGGTTCAGAGAAGGGCAAATGGAGCTGGTGAAGGGTCAGGAGCACAAGTCTGATGAGCAGCAGCTGAGGGAGCTGTGATTATTCAGTCTGGAGAACAGAAGGTTCAAAGGAGACCTCATTGATCTCTACAACTGCCTGAAAGGAGGGTGTAGCAAGCAGGGGGTCAGTCTTTTCCTGACTAACAAGCAGTAGGATGAGAGGAGATGGCCTCAAGTTGCAATACGGAAGATTTATTTTGGATATTAGGAAAAATTTCTTCACTGAAAGGGGTGTCAAACATTGAAACAGGCTTCTCAGAGAAGTAGTGGAATCACTGTCCCTGAAGATATTTGAAAGATGTGTAGATATGGTACGTAGGGTCATGGTTAATGGTGAACTTGGCAGCATTGGGTTAATGAGGGGTCTTGATCAGAACTTAGAGGTCTCTTTCAAATGAAATTATGCTGTGTTTCTTTTTTATAAGGGATGCATTGCTTGAACTAGGCATGAAAAATAATTTCTCCTTATTTTAGAGCTAAGGTTTCCAAACATGCTCATCAAATATCACTGAAGGGCACCTTTTTTTTTTAAGGAACAAGCGACACAATAGATGTTTTTAGGCAAAATATCTACATTATTGGCCTCTAGTGGGAGTGGTGGTAGAAACTGAACTACAGTTAAACATCAAATTCCCAGTCACTAAAGTTCATTTAACAACATGATTTTCAAGATGCTGAGTTCAATCAGTTATATATAATTTTCTGATGCTGGATGTTCATTTACCCGAGTATAGCTATGCTAATTATAACATCACTGTACCTTTGCTCTCCATGGGTCTCCTACTTTGCAATGGACCACATTTTAATAAAGCAGAATGTTTTCTTCTGCAGCATTGATACCTATCCAGACCTCCTTGCAGAGGTTTCCTCCAGTCCAGCTGCATACAAATGGGTGGAGAGGGGAAAAGTAGCTACAGATCTAATATGACTGAAAGTAAAACTTCAGCCTCTCTTGCTCAGAAACTGTCCCCTTTTTTTAACTTCTACTTTCAGAGTATTGTGGACACTGGTATAAATAATGTTTGCTGCCTCTGTTTTTTTCCTTTTCTATAAAAGCATACTGTAACAAAATTGAGACTTCTCCAGAAGTCTCCCAAAAATCAAATGATAAGAGATACTTACATTAGTTGAAAATATTAAAGTAAGAATATTGAAATGTCTTTTTCTTCAGTCTTCAAGTTTTCACAGAAAGAAATTTGCATTTGCTATTTTCCTAACATGGCTTTTAGTCATATATCCAACAGGACAGATTAAAGTTTAATTATTTCTATTCACCTTGCAATATTCAAAATTAAGGTACTGTCATGAAGAATGTGTATGGAACCTTAACAGAAATAACAATAATAAGGTCTTTTTCTTCTATTCCCATGTAGCAGAAAATTAATGATACAGAAACAAGAAAACAAGAAAAAGTTTCTTACTAACATTTAATTGGAAGATTTTTACATTTGACAGAAATTAGAAAAAAAAATTATGTTTGTATCCTAATTTTAAAAAATAACCTAATTTAATTTCTGTGAATTGTAATCTACATTTACATAAACTAAAAACAAGAGGAAACAGTTCATGCACTAAAAAGCTAAAATGCTGTATGCAAGTCCTTTCTCCACACAAAAGTATCTTACTGTAACTCTATAGTTTTGTATTCAAGGTCAAAAATACTGGTCATAGGTGATCTTGGAGGTATTCCACACCATCCTCCATGTCAAAAAGTTCAGAAAGCCACAGAGTTGCTCAGTGAGCACACAAAACCAGTTCAGCTAACTCAGATGTCACTAGTCTAGGTGACATGGCTATAATTTTCCCTCCTACAGCAACAAATCTATGAATGGAAAAATTACTGCCTTTTCAGTCCCTCCAAATTTTCTGTTTATATGCAATTTTGTCATTTTCCTTGAAGCACGGAGGTAGCTACACATAGCCCCAGTATAAAATGTATATTCCTGTTTTAATTAGGCTCATTTGGCAGAAGCTGAGAACAAGCTGGCAGAATTTGGTCTCTCTGGAGGACACACAACACCAACCCCTCAGGCGTGGGACACTCCTGCCTTGGCAGGACAGTGGCAGCATCTAACCTGGCCCATTCCCAGTACTGCTAGTTCATGCTCAGCTGTTCTCATGGATGCTACTAGTGCATTACTACTGTGTCTTATTAACATTTAAGTAAAATTCTTCTGGGAGCAACTTGTAAGACACTGTACATGTTTTTCATCAGAATACAAGATGTGCATGATTCAGTATCCGTGCCCTTTTCAAATCCCGCGTTCCCACCAGCCCCAGCAGAGGCACTATCACTGTGCCAAGATGCAAAGAACACAAAAAATGGTTGACAACAAAATGGCCAAAGATCAGTACAGAAAATGTGACTTGAAAAAAGTTATAAATTGAAAAAGGCCTTTAGAGCCTCTACTCTACATAAAATAAGTCACTGTCAGCTTTGTTTGCCTTTTTAAACATGAAGTATAAAGACTGTTTGTAAACATGAAGACATCAAATGTGTGTGAGACCACTGAGAAAGAAAAAGAATTTAAGGCATATGAGCTTCTTGGTCATATATTAAGAATTTTCTTGTGAGACTCAAATGCCCAATATATATGAACAATGTCTATTATTATTATTATTATTATTAGGTGTGTCTAAGACTGCCAAGAGGTTGTGACCTGTTCTTCCATGCACTAAGTTTTCTACACAAATGTACAACTTTACAAACAGCCTTTCTGGTGCAAAGCGAGCATGAAGGCAACAATATATATAATTTACTGCCTTGACCCAAACATTTGAAGCTAAGCTTTGCTTTGGTTGGCTCAGATTGCCACTCAGAAATGTTTCTAAAAAAAAAGTGTCCTCTCACTAATAACATTCAAGCTAAAAAACTGGGTTCAAAGTATGTCTTGTTTCCAGGGAACACCAGTGTTGAGTGTAATGGGAAGCTCAGAGGTAGAGACTCAACTTCCTCAACAAGGAGTGAACCAGGAGTGAGGAGCCTAAGGAAGAGGAGCAGAGGAGGAAATAAATAGTACCAAAATGGAGAACCAGAGCTGTGACAGGTTGGAAATGAGACAGAAAGGACGAACTTGATCATCATCAGGAATTTAGGATACTCAGCATTATTATTCTACTTTCACAGCAAGAACTTCTGAATCCAGCTCATAGACAGCCCTGTTGCTATTCTGCCCAGGTCATTCACAACCTTCCCCAATATCTCTTTTCTGTACACAAAAGCCTGTGCCACATCAACACTGGCAAACAAAATTCACCAAGGAACATTTGCTTACTGTGAGGGTAACATGCACAACTTGCCCACGCAATTCTCTGGACAACTCTCTTTCCTCTAAATTACGAGTGGCTGCATCCAAGAAGCTGTTGATAGGTTCTGTCTTAGCCTCAGCTGCCACTTGTCCTTGTCTAGGAATTGCCCGAGACACAGATAGTTTTGGCCCCAAGCAAAAACTGCCGTGGAAAATACCCTCTATGTTAACAATTCAACAACATGGAAAACACTAAAATATGTGGATTGGAAAATAACAGTATCTCTGGATCTGTAGATGATATTTGGATGTTTGCACTGTATGTTTTTGTTTGCTAGTACAGAAGTAGCCTGAGTCCTATATGAAAACATACCTGTAATTTGTAATTTAGAAGGGTAAAAAAGGAAAAAAGGATAGAAAAGGAATGGGAAAGTAAGAAAAAGGAAGGAGAAAAGAAGAGCTCAGAGAAGCAACTTGAAAAACAAATCAACACAAAATCTATATAAAAAATGCACTAGGCAGTGGAACCTATGTATACTCTAAGATGAACAAGAGCTCTTCTCAAACTGCTGTGAGGGACACAATATCTGGCTACTGGCTGTGCAAAAGCAAAAAATCCTGAAGTTCTACAATTCTCGGTGAAACAAAATACTTCTTTCAGTATAAACCACACTGTTATTTGGATTTAAATCTGAGAGGCATGACATGAAGAGATAGATCATAAATTAGACCTAGTGAGTAATGTCTGAAAAAAAAAAGTTTTTTCTTTATTTTGAATAGATCCCTGTCAATACCTAACACTGCAGATCTCTGAGTGCTGAAAGTTGGACCCTCATGCAGTATTGCTGAGAGGCAGCTCTGCACCCCAACATTTGACCACTTGGTTCTTGTAGCTTTACAGCGGGACTTGTACCTGCACAACTGGGAATTAATACACCTTCAAAGTGAATTTTATTCTGGATTGTTTCTTTGCTCCCCTCTTCTATGCGCTCACACAGACAACCTTAACAGTGGGGGATCACAGGATCATCAGCCCAGCTCTTGACTGTCTCCTCCCATGTTGGCATTGACATAAATCACTTTGGGAGCATGTGGCCAGGCAGCCAACCCCCTCTCAACAGTGCCCTTGTGGAGGCAGCTCTGGCAGTGTCAGCCCATGTTTGTGATGGTACATTTGTATAAAAAATTAATAAGAGTAACCAGAAGTTCCAGAAAACCTTTGGGAGATGCCACAGTACAAAGAAAAACAATATTTCATTCTCTCTCTTGCTTAATTGCTCACTTTTGGATTCTAATATCACTGCTGAAATAAGACATTACCACAGGTCAGAATTAGTGCTATGGGAGATTAGGTTATGACTGAACACAAGTAATTCCAAACACATCCTGCTTTCAGATTACCCCCCAAAAAGGGGATTTCAGCCCCAAATTGTCTTCATCTTGCCCCACTCAGCCTACATGTACAGATAGCTCAGTTTGGCCCTATTCTCCAAAAGGGCAGTTTCTTACTGCTTGTAGTGCTTCTGCAGCACAGCTCACAGCTAATTACTGCACCATCAGTTTCCAAAATGTTCCCTATCCATCTTACCCTTTCTTTTCACCAGCTATTGTCAGGAGCTTTATATATTTGAGAGCATAATCTTCCTTTGCTTACTATTTGTTTTTGTTATTATTGTACAATTATAATCTCATTATAGCCTTTTCCAGTTTCAATTATTTTATTTATTTTTTCTGAGTCACTGTAATTGCTTTTAGTTTTTAATAATGTTTAAAATTTTCACTCTCCAAAGCACACATTATTATTCCCATTAAAAATTAAGTTAAAAGATTGTCAATAGTCTTGGTTTGCACTAGTCTTGGATCAATCCCTTTGCCATGCATGATACTACAACCCTGCCTTGCCAATGCCTCCAGCCTACAAAGGTAAATTCACTTTTAAACAACAGGCTAATCAAAATATTAGAACTCATCGGAAAATTGGTATTCATATTTGTGTGGAAGAGAAATATTTTTAAAAATCCTCAAAGCCTAGGAACGCTACAAAGTTATTGTCCAATCCATCCAAATGTGGGAATTACCAGTTTTCTACTCTGGATGAGATTTATAAAACAACAATTTTTAACAGAACTCTGAACTTCTGTGACAGAATTAAACTATTAAGCTTACAAAACATAATCATTTCAATGGAGTGTAATAAAGTAACCCATCTCTGACAGAAAATTAGCAAACATTCTCCTAATTTCCTGCTTATTTCTCTCAAATGTGAGATTAAGTGTATATCCACCAATCAGGCACACATGTCCAAAGAAACTAAGTAAATAAGATCTGAAAATCAATCCTGCTATATCTTCCTGCACAGAAATCCTTTAATCTCTCAGGAACTCACTTAAAACCAGCACAGCTTTACTTGGTTGTATGACTTGTCCATGAGACCTGTTTGCAAAAGTTTTGATTCAAATTCTAATGATGCAGTTTTTAAGTTACCAGAGATATCTTTTTTAATTTCATGTGATAAGTCACATTAAATTAATTTACACATTACTGATTTCCAGGATGGATGTTTTCATAAAAATAGAACTAAATGCAATGATACTGTAATGGTTTTAAGAAATGAGCATTTTCCTTTTTCAAATAGCTTTGGACCTGAATTTATCAACAATTTGGCAATAGCCTGAGTCCTTTATCTACAAACATTGTTTAAATATGTGCACAAGACCTGCTGTAACAATGATAGAACTTTCATCTGCAACACTAAAAGTGTTTCCTGCACTCTGCTCAGGAAACACTTTTCAATGCTTTTGAAAAACATGTCTCAGCATTTAGTCCCATGCAAATCACATTCATTGTACATACATCATAAGCATGTAATATTTGCATACTTTTAAAATTTGACTGAATTCAGCAATTAGGACACAGTACATGCATTTACTTGTGTGCAAAACTAGATTAGGAAATGCTTTGAATATTTTGAGACGCAGGATCACTGGAAGCAGGCAAAGATGTATCTAGTGGATGGGTGTATTTCTCAGCAAGACACAGCTTGACAATCCTGTTCATCCTCATTGCACTTCTGATTAATTCAGAATTGCTGCTATGAAATTGCTCTTCACCTTGTTCATCTGCATAACAAGCGATCTCTGATCACTTCTGAGCCAGAAAGATCCATCCATGATAAAATCAAGATAAAAGTTAAAAGCTCTGATGCTACAGACAGCTGGAAATAAGACAGTAATTTAAGTGCAAACTTCAGGAGAACATGCAAGCTACATTGCACAGGTAACAGGATGTGATGAAGAAACCATTTCAGCCTGCTCCTGAAGCCCTTAATTACCAGAAAAACAACTTCCATACAATTCAGTGTTTCCCAATGAAAGAAAGACCATTCTTTTGATCATGAAATCTTCTAGTTTGGTCACCATTTCACCACAGATATCTGCATTTTACACAAAAACTCCAGTCAACTTGGTTGCCTAAATCATGACCTTTTAAAGAGGCACACGTTGGGTGTATGTTGTGGTTGTATTGACAGCAGCCTCTACACCTTGACCACTGAAACAACAATGCCCAGAAAAAAAATTTACACAATAAGAATTTAAAAAAAAAAAATCTGTAGACAAAATCAAGAGAGGGAATATGGAATTTGGATTTTTTTTTTAAATTTAGTGTTACAGCTAATATCTAGCTTTATATGTAGCAAAATTGGCATGCAGAAATTAGTCTTAAAGGTCATCAGTACATGCCCCTGCTACACAAGTAAATAAGCAAAGTGGCCCAGAGAAAGACCTTTACATCTACGTGAAGTGCATTAGGTGTCTCAAGGTGTCTCAATGACAAGTGAAAATTCCTGCAAATTCCCATAAACAGAAATCAGAAGCTTGGTGCTCTAAAGCGTTATCATTTGGCTAGGTATTGTAGTGCATGTCTCATGCATATTCTAGAAATACACCTCTGACTCAGCAGGACTGGCCTCCTGAGCTGGAAGGGTCAACAAAAAACTCCTCAGGTATGAAACAAAACAGATATGAGTGGGAGCTGGCCAGAGATGAAGAATCTGTCACGGGAAATAATTTTCACCAGCCATTTCTATCTCCCTTTTCACCACAGAAAAAAAAAAAAAAAATTGCCTTATTTGTAGTTGTCTTGTTCTACTTTTCTCTGACAATTTGAAGAGCCTTGTATTTGATGATGCATTCACTCTGGACTGATCTGGTTCAGCTGAAACACCTCTGTTTCTGAAAAGCCAAAGATCAAACTGAGTCTCATGTAATACATTTTACCCAGACCTTAAGGGTTTTTTCCTTTTTTTTACGTGCCTATATGTTCTTCCAAGGTCACTTAAAATAGACAAGCAAGAAAACTGTCACGTACTAATATCAAGAACATCACTGTAATGCTGAAGCCCCCTTCCTGTTTCCTAGTCCTCTGTTTAAATACTGAATCTGTAACTGAGCCCTTCAGCTCCCAGCATGACCCTAAAACAGTGTTGCATCCCATGTCCAGCACCAGAGAATAGAAAGAGTTGAAATTTCCAAGACATTCTTTGCTATTTTAGTTTCATGACCTCCTTTTCTTGGTCCTAATTGGCCTATTGACTTAATTTTTCCCTGAAAAAAGTGTCCAGCTTTGTAGACATGAATAACATAAATTTGTACATACATTCTAGTCATGGTGTTCTAAGTATTTGTTTCAGATACAAGTTTTAGAAGGTTTTTTTTTTTTTTTTTGTTTAGTTACAGTTGAGTGCTGAATTGGGCCGAGCCTGGTTCTACTTGTTTCACAGCCGTTCTAAAAATGATCTCTTTTCACTGCCATCACAGCAACCTTTTGAGATCTGTCTTTCAACCAGTGTCTAACCCATAGCTCTGCTATAATTAAGTGATGTTTTTAAAATCATCTGCATCAAGTCAGGAAGCTTGCAGCACGCTATATACATTTGGCTGAAATTAACTGAAACCTTGAAGAAAACTTCTGCATCCCTGGAAATGTTCAATGCCAGGTTGGATGGAGCTTGGAACAACCTGGTCTAGTGGAAGGTGTCCCTGCCTCTGGCAGGGGGTTTGGAACTACAGGACCTTTAAGGTCACTTCCAACCAAAGCCATTCTGTGATTCTATGCCATGACCTACTGTCATTGAAAAATGTGAAAAGCCATCACAGAGTCTAAACCTGAGGCTCCTTACTAACCAAAAAGATTAGACAGAATTCAGGTTTTGTATAAAATGAATCTAATTTGCTACTGGAGCAATCCTGATTGTTACTTTGAATACTGGTATAATACTGGCACACATAGAGAATTTTCATAGGATCATAGAATGGTTTGGGTTGGAAGGAGCCTTAAAGATCATCTAGTTCCACCCCCCCCTGCCATGTGCAGAGAAGTTTCTTCAGCTGTCCTTATTCTACTATTCTAGTATAAACAATGAACCAGAAAACTTTCAAACCAGCTTTTTTACACCCTGGGTTGAAAATTACCTGACTCTACAGACAGTTCTAATGTTATTTGTAGATACTGCTGTCACAGAAAAACTACTGACTTACATAACACAAGGCCTTACACCTGAAAAGTAGAATACAGAATAAAAACATTTATTGAAACAAACTAATTCCTTTTATAATCAATAGGGTAATTTTCCTCAACTACAATGGGCTTAGTCCTCTGCTATAAATTTTTGTTGTTGATTCTAAGTTGTCCAAAATCTCCATTAAACTTTGTTCTGCCAATTTTCACCATATTTTTCACTAATGTCTTTGAGGAAAGATACTTTTAAGTGTTTTGTTCTATCAGGTCCTCATAAAGAAAGGAGTCAGACCTACAGAAGTTTTCTTCTCTTGTGACAGAAAGCCCAGGTGCCAGTTTCGCATCATTTTAATGTACACAGCCATATTTGTAAATAATCTTTGCATTTTTTAGCCAACTTGAGGTGATCTGGAGGAAAGACAAACTCATTGAACTCTAAAATATTACATTAATAGATTCCCCCGAACCCTTAGTGAATATCCCAGGCAAAAGATAAAGGTACTTTTGAATTGCAAACAAATCCTGTCATAAAATAAAAGGAGAAAAAAAATTAAAAAAAAAGAACAAATACTTCCAAATATCTCAAGAACGTAGAGTTCAGTCTTAGTTTCTTCAGAAAGCTTCATTTCAAAAACCTAACTTGCACACACAGCTTAAAAACACCAAGTTAATTATGTTTTAATATTAAGAAATTTAAAGGAGGAAAAGTACTTAGATGAAAGAAAAGTATGCAGCCTTTGCTAGATGCCTACATGCCCTTTAATTCATTTGAATAAAATACTTGATGCTGGAAATCATCATTGCAGCAATATGTCTAGCTACATTTCTTTATTTTGCACAATATAAGAAAACAGGCACTTAACTCCCACAGATTTACTTTTCAGTGTGTAATCTGAATGTGAGTATATTAAATGAAAAACACTTAAAAATTGAAAATAAGGATTATCACTGGGATGGTAGTTGTTTCATAAATATATGGCAAAAATGCAATGCAGAAATTGTCAAGGGTCACTGTTGCCAGTTAGCTCATATTTTTAGTATGATTTACTTATTGGCTGTTGAACTTCAAATATTGTAAGTGCATCCCAAAGTCAATACCTATAACATCAATTAAGCTAGCCCGTTAATAATTTCAAGGCTAGAACTGATAAAAATAGGCTAAATGTTTTTCTTGACTTTCTGCAAAGATCACCTCTAAATGAATCAATAGAATGAATTAGTTACAGTTAAGAAGATATACAGAAATGAGAATACTTTTTAAAGTCTCACTTACAGATGGAGGGATGGGGGAAGGAAAGAATGGAGGACAAGAATATAGTTGAGAATTAAGAAGTTATCACGCCTTAATTCTTGTTTAAATGGAAGACAAACCACAGTGTATATTAACTGACTTCTTAAAACTGAGCTTTTAAATGATGACTTTCTTCTTATGTTTTCAATTCACACAGATTAAGCAGGATTATTTCATTGTGGCTGCTATGTTGGCCTATGTCATTTGCTTTACAACTAATATCAGAAATAGAGGCAAATGTTTATTTTTTTAACTGGATTTAAAAATAACTGCATTCTTGTTATCTAGGAAGAGTGATCACATTTCCTTACCTCTGTAAGAAGAAATTTCAATGCAGTCACATCACACTTTAAGAAAAAAAAGAGCACAAAGCCAAATTCACTTTTTCCACAAGAAGTTTCAGGAAAAAAATGGTAAAAGGGTCAAGAAACTATTTTAATATTTTTTCTTGGAACAGAGAAGGCTCAAATTAAGGGCACTAGTTCCCAGGTACATAAAATTCTATTGCAAAAATAGGTAAAAATCAAATATTCTCTAGGTCCATGGTGGTCCAAACAATAATATTAAGTTTAAAGTTGCAACATGGTATATTTAGTTTGAAATATTTTGCACAATCTAATAGTAAGACTAATCACATGCAGACCTACTTTACTTCAGGAAGTTGTGGAACGTGTCACAGGCTGCACAACCATCTGGAGTTACCTGCAGGCAGGCATGAATAGAACTTGCATTGAACAATGAGAAGAGATTGTCCAAAGTTCAAATCAGACCTTACAGACCTAATGGTCTTCTCTGATTATCTGAATGATTTAAAAATCCTGTGGTCATCACATGAAATAGATATAATTAGAATAAAAAAATGTAGTTTTCTACTGGATTAAGTAATATGCCTTCAGGCAGAATTCTTCCATGTATCACATTCCCAAAAAAGTCAAAATCACTGCAAAATTATTTCATTAAACTGTGTGCAAAATTAGTTAGTAATTCCATAAGAAATTCTGCATATAGGTAGATTGTGTCATAAATTAAAAGTTACCATCCATTAGGAAGACATTAAATGTAAAACATGCTTATGATGAGACAGAGACACTACTCAACTGTACTAGAGATCCTAAATTATGGACAACCCATATCATCATGTATGAATTTAGAGGAATCCCAATTCAGAATACCTGGGAAGGAAAAATGTTTCTGAAAAACAGACCCCTGGCAACAGCAATCAATTGTTTTAGAGAAGACATGCTATTTGTGGGAGTCTGGAAACTCAGTCTAAAGAGCAACAACACGATGCTGTGACTGCCCTGCCTTCACCTTGGCTGACCACAGTGCATGTAGAAAAGATAGTGAAGTTAAAAGAATGGAATGAAAATTCCATCTTTATCACCTATCCAGAAAAAGAAAAAAAAAGAACCTCAAATCAATATATAACAGCAACGACAACAAAAAAAGGGAACACATATCTTCATTTCTGCTGAAAAATTAGCTCACTCTTGGCACTTTTGTACCATCCTATCCACACGGCTTGAGATTCAAAAATTCAAAATTCAAAAATTACTGTGCTGTGCACACATTCCCAGCACCAGGAGGAAGAAGCAGGGAATAAAAAACCAAAATATTTTTTACTGCAAGCTAAACTTCCTAGGTTCTCCTAGAACGCTCAGTGTTAAGCCAACATCAGATTTCTTGAGTGGGGAAAGAAATATTTGATGCAGTATTTATACCTTAGTCAAAAGCTCCAACAGGAAGGCAATGAAAATCAAGTTAAATAACGACACAGTTTTGTAGGAAGCCATATGTCTTCTATAATGCCAAACAAAGATGCCAGTAACAGTTAAAGAAGCTCTGAATTTTGCAGCCAAGAATTATACAACATCAAAAAGCTAAGAATCTCCTAGCTACATCAATAAAGAGGAAGTATAGTGAATAGCAACCTGTTTCTTATATGACTAAAAAAAAGAAAAAAATCAGATACGTTAAAAAGAAGAAAATTAAAAGATCAAATACATGCAGCAAAACTAGAAAAGCAATAACAAAAAATCCTAACAGGAACTGCAAAACATTAGGCATGAGAATCAGCAATATATCCAACAAAGTGATAAAGCTGTCAATTTTTATTTTTTTTTTAAAGGATGAAAATAACTACCAACAATGAAGAAGATTTGAGTTATTGGCTATGCGGAGTTATGAAAGGTCCTATGGAAAAGGAAAACACAGAACATCAGTGAATATATCTGTGATCTGTGGCACTCTTGAATTACAACTCAAAAAAATCAAAATGATTAAATGGCATAGGATGTCTTCCACAAGAGCTTAAACAATGGAGTTTCAAAAGACAAAAGATGCCCACAGCCTCCTCACATAAATTACTAGAGTAAAGTCAGAGACCAGCTCTAGCAGAAAACAGTGAATGCAGCCCAACAACTATCACTCGTAATGGTTTCCAACAGAGTAATGTCTTCATGCCTACAAGGACGACATTTTGAAGATGTCAGCCTTAAGGTCAAAATCTACCTTCCAATATGGAGGTGAATCTCATGAAAATTGAAAGGACAAGCAATCAATTCTATCTCAGAATTTATCCCTTCTTGAATTTTAATTCAAATAACAAGTAGAACCAAAATAAAAAAAAAAAAAAAAACCCACAGATTCATCAAATGGTTTGGGTTGGAAGGGATCTTTAAAAATCCTCTGATCCAAAACTTCCTGCCATGAGTAGGAACATCTTTCACTAGGTCAAGTTGTACAAAGCCCTAACCAGACTAATTTTGAACACTTCCAGTGATGGGTCATCTGCCATTTATCTTCTTGCAGTGCCTCACTCCTTTCATTGTAAAAAAATTCTTCCTTATGTCCAATCTGAAACTACCTTCTTTCAGTTTAAAATCAATGCTCACTGTCTTGGT
Organism: Onychostruthus taczanowskii; assembly: GCF_017590055.1. Taxonomy (NCBI): domain Eukaryota; kingdom Metazoa; phylum Chordata; class Aves; order Passeriformes; family Passeridae; genus Onychostruthus; species Onychostruthus taczanowskii. Next base: position 14,178,096 of record NW_024497629.1, on the reverse strand, counting down.
AAAAAGTGTTTCTTGTCTTTCTATAAACCTTCTTTATAAGTTTCATGATTTATGGTACAATCGATCTCTTTTCAAGTGAAGACTAGAAATGGAAAGACAATCATAATGAAGACTTATGGCCTGCCCCCCATGAAAAAAAAAAAAAGGCAGAATAAAATACTATTAGTCCTTCAAAAAATCTCTGCCTATGCAGGCTGATGTGCCTTCATTTGCTTCTTGAGTTAATAGTTAAGAAAAAGCACAGGAGGCTCCCTCATGGAGCCAATCTCACTGAAGCAGTAAAAAGTATCTTAAGCACCCCTGTCAAAGCTGCTGCCCTGCCTAAAGAGGTTTTCTTTAGGATAATACTAAGACACTTGTGTTTGCACGCAAAGAAGTAGTTGCATACCATCCACCAGTCTACTTCTTATTGAACATCAAAGTAATTCTGTCTTTGAGGAGCAGCATTTGTCACCATTGCATCCAAAATCCAGATAGACTATCTCAGTCCCTGTCACAGTAACAATACTCATAGTACTGTTAAAGAAACTGAAAAGAAAAACCTAAAATTTTTATCACTACCATTACCATGAGTACATGAAGGCTTTGAGTGATGACTTGTGTTTCTCTAGATCACCAGCTTTCCTTATTAGCACACCATTCCCATCAGTTTCTCTAAACCCTTTTTCGAAGTGACTGCCTTTAAGTAAAGTTAACAACTGATTTAGTTAGATATTTAACATAGCAGGTCTTTAATGAACAAGCATCATAAGCTTTTCATAGAAAATAAAAAGCATTTTGCTTATCCTATGGCAGCTCTTTAAGTTGTTAATGTGTATTTAATATTACAAGCTGGAGCAAAGGTGACTGCCTCATTGCCACCCTGCAGCCCAGGGGAAGAGTTCAGAGTAAATTCCAATCTCTTCAGCACATGAAAACCAAGCTGGCTTCTCCATTCCTAACCTTGGCTATTTGAGCTTTGACTTTTCACTCGCCATCAACTGCTCAAGAAGTATAGCATAGGCATAGCATTTATTGACTCATTTGAACAATTTATTCAGTTCTAATCCTTGAAAACCTCCTTACCCTTTTCAGCATGGTTAGTCACCCTGAAACTGGCACCACAGAAGGAAGGTTCTAAAACAGAAGGTAAGATCAGCAATCAAGCAGGGATTTTATTGTATGGTCAGTGAGTATGAAGTTTGCCATCTCACCTCAAGCTCCCTGGGTTGGCAATGCCTTCAAGACACACGGTCCTCAGTGCTGCAGGGGATGCACTCCCTGCTTCTGCCTGCAGCCTGCCAGTCCTCCCAGCCAGAGCAGGGGGAGGAGATCAGTCTCCTCACTGTGCGGCTGTGTTTGGCAATCTAGAATGTACAGAGAACTTTTTGCTGAGTAAAATACTTCAAGACTTCAATTGGGCATGGCTCAGGAAGATGACACTCCACTTTGTGAGGTGTAACTTGTTCCACAAGAGCCTGTCTAATTCTTAGACAGCAGGCCACCTGCTGGCCTTTCCTCAAGAGACAATGCCACATAAGCATGATCAAAAGAATCAAAGGCAAAAGAAGTTTTTAGTTTCTGCATTAGCTAGCACCAAGTGTATTTCTACACTTTCAGATTTTCCTGTTTCTGAAGCACTTCATATGAGCACTCATTATGCTCCTCTGAGCTAAGCAAATATTAGCAATGGCAACCACTGGTACATACCAACCCACCACTGTGTTAGGAAAATGATTCAGGAGCATGTAAAAGCCCTCAAAGCTAGAAGTCTTCAGTGAAAATTAAATAGATACTTTACTGTTTGAATGGTTAAATGAACAACACCTGTCACCAGACAAATTTGGACAGATATTAGCAAAATGAATATCCTGCTAAAGGGGAGGCTTATGATACAGTGCATTTGTTTACTGTGTCTTATCAGTATTACAGTTTCCATAGAAACAGGAGAGAGAAAATTTTAGCACTGGGCAAAAAATTGTAATGATCTTTGGTAAAGAATCATTATATACATTTAGTGCAAATACAATATATCAGAAAAATTTACACTCAGGTATATGAAGCACTGATTACTAGTCCTAATGGACAGATGGTCATGGCTGTAGATGATTTCCAAGTCTTTATGGTAATGAAAGAAAGGACTCATCTCGTAATACATGGTATTAACAGTCCATGCCATGCTGACCCTTCCTCTTCAGATTTTCAATTTTGTGTTGCTTTCTCCAACTGCCCTCCAAATTAGAAGGGGAGCAAAAAGTATTGAAGCATTTTCAACATATACATGCTTTTCCCTGAAGCTTATCTTATCCCTTACATTTATAATCACCTGCAGCTTAACCATGATGTAATTTCTTATGCCTTGTGGGCTGATTTCTGTGAGTCACAATTTCCAAATATATTTGTGAAGGTGGTTCATGAATTAAACTTCTGTCAACTGAAGCCTCCAGCATTGTTCTGCCCATGTTCAGTATGGAGGCTCATGGCTCACAAGTGTTAATGGTACAGTACAGAGGATCAGTCCTTGGTTTATAAAGGACATTCAAGAAGTCATTACATAAGGTAAGAAAAACCACAGATGCCCCCATGGCTTTTTGTCCTCCCATCGCTATTCTTTGGTAAGTTTAGGTTTCCTATATATACCACTGAAAATCTGCAGATGATTCATCCCCAGGATTTGCTGTCAAATGAGAACAGTTGTGAGTTATGCTTCTCATAGTTTCCCTGGTACTGTACTCTCTACCCTTACTTCTTCCCTGATTTTAAGCTGTGTCCAGAAAAGACCTGGGGAATTCTGGGACAGCAGGTTTGGCCAGCTGCATATTCAAACTCTCTCACTTAAGCATTTACCTATGTAAGTCCAGCAAATCAACATATTTCAATAAAATTAATACAACCTAAAAGTGACAACATGCATCTAATCTTATACAATGACTTTCACAGTTATACTGAAATATCAGCCTCCTGCATGGTGAAACATTTCCAGTTTCTCTGCTCTTTCCCTGCCTCAATGACCTTTGTGTTAAGAAGGATAAGGTAATGTGTCCATTTTTGCTGTTTCCAAGCTCTTCCCCTGCTTTTCCCTGCCTGACAATGTGGCTCCTCTTGGCTGGCAGACTGGGAGAGAGTCTCTGGAGGTACAGCTGGTGTCTTAACCAATGCACAGTCATACTGAGATGACTAAACAACATGAATGGAAACATTTGCTACCATTTAATCTCAAGTGCAGAGGGTGCAGCACTGCCTCTGGTAATATACTTCTACAATAAGCACCACTAATGGCTTTGGGGATCATATGCATTATTGATGCAGAAATGTTTGATATTTCCCATCGTGACAGAAAGGAGACAAGTGGTTAAATTGCTTCCTATTGTGCATGACTGTAGACATTAGCTGCTGTTATTTATAGCTCCTATAGCATCCGAAAAGGCAGGAGAACCACATCATACAGTGTTACTCCAACTAAAATCATTCTAGCAAAGTAAACCACCTTAAACATAGAGAATATCACTGTAGAATAGAAAGCATGAACAGCTCAGATGTTTTGATAACAAAATGCATGAGTTAGTACTCCCACCCAACCAGCTAATACAAGATTTAGGAAGGACATGAAAAACTGTACACTAATAAAGTCAGCTGAAAGAAAAACGTACATCTGGAAGAAGTTTCCACCAGTACATCAGTGCAAGGGAGATGTCCTTTCCTGGAAAATGCACAATTAGATTGAAAGAGAGATCTGATGGTTTTAATCATGGAGATGCTTGCATGCTACATCTCTTTTAAACTTTTATTCTATCCTAGGGAGTTAAATACTAGTCCAAAACATGAAGCAGACTATTCCAAATTAAAAAGCATGCCTTAGAGCAGGGAAAGATTGTTCAGGCATCTTATGAAAATAAAAGTTATCTAACCCTGTGGGCATCTTAGATACAGAATCCAATTCCCCATACTTTCCCACTCTTCTAGTAAAAAGGGGTGGAAGGAGTGGGAGGTGGGTGAAGATCGACAAAATATAGCAAACAAGAGTTTCATAAAACATATTTCTTTTAAGAAGATAGCAGTGTGAGTTCTAGTACTTATTTTTCCTAACTAACATTCTTTTTCCAAGAAAACATTCATGAAAAATTCCATTATTCCCACAAAGCTGAAAAATTGTTTTGCTCTTCAAAACTTTGAAGAACTTCCACCAAACTGAAGAATTGTAATACAAATTATGTGACTGGAATAAAAGACTGGTAGTCACTTCCAATGCTGTTTTGATTGCTTACTCCTCTCAGGACAGGATGTCTTCAAAGCTCAGGAACAGATATCTTTTTAAGATCATGATCTACTTACACAGTTAAATCGCAATTTAAGAGAAAAAGGAATATAATTAATATATTTTTTAAATGGTAGCAAACTAAACATGTCTATTACTTCTATACTTTGCACAACTGACTTACGTATTTAATGCATACCAGCCAAGAGGTCTGTTCTTGTTTCAGAAGTGCCTCAACGTAGAGGGAGAGGCAGGATGCTACTGAAGCAAGGAATGCAGATACTTCTGTGCAGGCACCCCTGAGAGCTTTAAAAGGTAAGGGAATAGCTTTTTTGGCCTACAGTCAAATTTCTCTAAGGGTAATGAAATATCAGTGTGGTCTACTGAACCCACATAAAACCAATTAATTCAAGAGTCCTTCAGCATTATAACTATATTCCTCTGAGATCTACAAGAATTCCCTGTGCTCCTCACCAATAACTCATAGTTGTTCTAGAAAAACATATTAATACTTTTCCTTATTCACTGTATGAGTAGAAATGTCTGTATTTTGATTTCTCTGCTCAATTACACACTCTTTATCTCTCCTCACACACTGCACTGTGCTGGCCAAGACATACCTTTTGGCAGTGAACTTCCAAACCATGTTCCTCCGCAAGAGAGTGCCCGTGTACAGTACACTCACACACTCAGAGCCCCTCAGTCCACATGATTTACATAATGCCTGGGCAACCGTTTCACAAATAGATGTAAGCACAAAAAAAATAAAAATCCCAAACTGTGATATATAGAAATCAGTCTTTCTATGTACAGCTTTTATTTATCAAGACCTACTCACATTATTAACATAGTCAGCTATCAGAGCTGCCTGCTGCTTCTGCATCTGAGGATGCACAGTTCTCTCTTCCTTCAGCAGCTGAACTATACACATTGAAATGCTTTACAAAACATTTCAGAAGTAAAGGTCAAGTAAGCTTTGGGATGCTGTTTTCTGGAGAGAATTTCCGTCCTACGCACTGTTAGCTACCAGGACTCTTGCGATGTCAGGCAAAGACTGCGAACACGCATGCCCACGTCTGCCTCTAGAAAAAAGCCTCACCAAGTTAGAATTCTTTCTTCAGTCCTTGTTCCCCACACATGAGGGTGAGACTGTTGGGAAAGTGCTGTTTTACAGCTAAGGATTTACACTCAGTCCTGAGAACACAGGGGTTAGGCAACACTTGCCCTTCAGGGGAGCGTATTTTATCAATCTTAAAATACTTAATGTGACATCTAAACATCAGTGAAGTATTTTGTTCAGTGTTTTGGTTTTAAGATGTTTTAATTTTGGGCGAAGCAAAAGTGTGGCTGCTCATAACAGTAATAAGAGTAGAAAAACATCTCCCTGAGTGAACTAGTGGTAGTAGGGCACCTGGAACTCCAAAAAGGGATTTGTACTATGCTTGCAACCAACTAGGACACCATGCAAAGACTGAATCACCAACACTGTGTACTCTGATCATTCTTTTTACACTACAAGCAGAATAGCACAGAGATCTGTGCCAGCTGGAGCCTTAAAACATTATTTTGCTCACACATATCCAGAGTCTTCTAGCCTGTCCAATTATTTTAAGTGGACTAACATGTGTTTATTAGTTTTATAGGTGCCTTGATACTGAAGTCTGAGGTCCTATTGGTCTTGAGATAATAGATCTGGGCCCCTTTGAAGTATGAATCTAGCCCAGCCTGCCTATATTTTCACTCTCATGGAGACCAGATTTTAGAGGATCAAGATGAACAATCTGTATATACAGATCCAATAAGACAAGGCAGTCTCCTGGCTAGTTTGTGATGGAAAGTGTATAGTTCCTCATTCTAGATAGACATCTAGCAGTACTAAGTCTAAAATGGCCACTGGGTATTGTCATACATCCTTTCATCAGTTTATTCTTTCCCAGTCCAGTTCTTCCTTCTTCATCCTCTTCTGGTGATCTCCAACGCCTCTACAGAGTCATGGTAACAGGTATTGCTTGTAACAGCTCTAATAATGAGTTTAATTTATTTTTGAATTTTCATAAGTTGGCATCATATATGTATCCAACTGAAAGCAGAACAACCTTGACACCAAAGTAAGAGAACTTCCGGATTAACTAGAAGATTAAGAAAGTACGTATTCTTCCTTTATTTTCTGCCCTCTAATTTCCATTTCCATGGAAACTGGGCTGGAAAGTACCAGCAGGCAGCCTGCAGCTGAACATCTGAATGAAAATGCTCATGTTTAACTCAGCAAGCAGACAGCAGGTGAAATCTGCAGGAACTGTCTAAAATCTATAACTACATCTTGAAAGCAAAAGGACAACTTCAGTTTCAGCAATGAACTTCTAAAGAGGATGATCTATCACCCCAGTGAATATTCTTATGTGGCAGCAGTTGATAATCTGACTTCCTCTTTGATTAAAGAGGACATGATAGGAAAAAAACATCTTTATCACAATGGCACAAGGCAAAAATTAATCACAGTTAATTTAATACTTGGAAATGTTCAGATGGAATATGCTAGTGAATATGGTAAAGATATTTTTGTAGCAGGACTTTGGCTTCTGAACACCATGCTGTAACTCCTTCTGTGAAATCAAACTGGCTGCTGTACAGTTCATACATACACATTGTCAGCCCAGTCATCTGGATGGCTCTTCTTACAAGTATTCATTGCATTTCAACAAATATATATATACATACACGTATATATAAAAAAATTAACTAGCAGGCAGCAACACATTTGCTAGTTATAAAACACATTGGTTTTGAGCACTAATTCACACTGCTTGTATTTTAGAATTTAATAAGGTAACACACTTGTAGTTAAAGGGGAAAAAAAAAAAAGCTATGTTAACTTCTTTATCCAATTTAGTCAATTTTAGTGCAGGAATTCTATTTAATAACACCTTGGATTTTTCTCCAGTTCAATATTTGCTCTTCAAGCAACAGGAAGAAAAGCAAACAAGCAAAGGATGAAACGTTACTGTCTTAGGCTGCACTTTACCCAGTGAAGAGATTGGTTATTATTAAATTCCTGATTTTGTATATAAAGCAATTACCACTCTCTCAAGAAGATATTACTCATTCTTTGCAGAAAGCAGAACATCAGTTACACTTTTTTCAGTGCAATTTTAGGCAATGCAGTGGACAAAAGAGGATGATTATAATGAAGGATTTAACATCTTGCACAAGTTCAATATCAGCACACAAGAGCTGACCTGAAAATGGGTTATGAAGAAACTTGAGACAGCATCAATCTTTTTCCTTTTTTTTTTTTTTTTTTTCCTAAGAGTGCTGCTCAAAGTTTAGGAGAGCTATTTATCAGAATGAAGTCAGCAAGATAGCTGCAGATGCTCTTTATTGTACGTATGTTCTTCTTCAGGATGAGAGGGGAAATTCAAGATTAAAGCATCAAAGAATGAATCAGCCCAAGAAGCTGCTAGTGACTATTGATTCATTCCTTCCTTTGGGATCTTCAGTGGGGAAAATGAGCCCAAATTTGCAGTCCAAACCCATGGCTACAATGGAAAAGAATAGTATAGAGGCTGTTTGTGCAATTTCCTCACATGACAGAAAACTAATAATTGTGTATCAAGAGCACAACAGAGACAGACAAAACACACAGCTATCAGCATCTCTGCAGTGCAAGAACGTCCATTTAACAGCTGCAGCAATGTAAAAATCACAGCGAGTGCCTTCTGTTAAAGAGTTCTATGATGTTTTACTTCACCAAGTGTATTTGAGCACACCTTGAGGATCATTTATTGTGCTAAATCATAATACAGGGAGACCTGGGATAAACAAAAATCAAACTCCAAACAATTCACTCTTCTGCTCTAAAACTGTTTAAACACAGAATAGACAAAAGCATAAGCTTTCAGATATATTTCTTTTTATTTGCATGAAATTTTCTACAGCTGAACAACCCACGTGTACTGCCTGAAGAATTCTATTTCAAGCAAGACTGGAAATAAAAATAAATTTTGAAAATACATACATTTAAATAAAAAGCAACCCACAGCAGGGTACATTGACTTCTCTGTTTCAAATCAGCAGTCCTACCCCTCAATTTTTTTGTTTTGTTTAGCAATGCCGAAACATTGCATTTAAAGGCTATCTTCATTTTAAGGGTAGAAACCAAGGGCACTGCTCATACTTCATGAACAGCTCTCTTATCCATTACCATATCCATGTACCTTACTAAGGGAGGGAGGAAGGACAGCTCTAGCATCTGCCTAAGGTTTACAGAAGTAATTCTCCAGTAATGGAAAGGACTTCTGGACTGGCTGAAGATTGCCCAGTAGCAGGGGATGGATCATTGCCGGGAAATATTTATAAAGGAAATATGAGCTGACTGCATGTGCACACACGGGGTGGTGGATGTCCATCAAAAGGGGTGGGTTATTTCTCCCAGCTGGAGCTGGAGAAAGAGAGGGTTATAATTCAGGAAAATAAGTAAGCTGCTCCCCACCAGGTCATTAGTACATTCACACTGTTTCCCCTTATGATCTTGTTACTAACACATGTACAGAGGATGTAGATGCTTTTCTTCTAATTAACTTTGTAACTGCTAATGCATCCCAGTTGTTGCTGTCTGGTTAGAGATGGAAAGAAACTGAGCAGGGCCATCAATACAGTTATTACAGCATGGTTATGGATATGGTTATATCAGATGGAAGTGTAGAATAAAGGTGTCTAGTCTGGGATCTTTTGCTTCTTGAGTAATAGAGTATGTAACAAATAAAGTTCCTAGATACCAGCTAACACAATAACAAGCACACATTGCGCCAGTGCATGCTAAATAAACTTTTAATTAAGCAATGAAATTATCATTAATGGAAAGCCACAAATAAATGAATGCTTAAGAATTGAAACATCACTGTCTGTTAGCAAAACTTAATGCCAGCAACTACTAGCTGTATTCAGTGTTTTATTTAGAAAATTCGATTTTGTAAAGGCTTTACATGTTTGAGAATTAATCGTTCTTTTACCTTTGAAATACCTAATCTCATGAAATATGTATCTTCTTCCAAAATTGCATTGCCATGGAATGGCTGAATTTGAAAGTCTTTGCAGTTCATGATAGAAGTACTAACACACCATCACCACTGGAAGGAGATCACTGCTCCCATGTAGCTATCTTTCCATGCATAGCTCCCTTCTCCAGTTTACAAACACAGAATACCCATACTGACAACATGTAGTCACTTCCAACTCCTACACAGTGTAGGAACAATGGGATATGCAGTTTTCTAGAGTACAAGCAATCAGGGACATATTACATCTCAGGCTAATTGCATGTATTCCCCAAGAATAAACTGAGGTCTGAAGGGCAGCCAGACAGAAGGATGGTAGCACTGGCCCCAGCATTCCCAAGGGCTCATTCTTTCCCAGGGATGCAGCTCCAGTGCTGATAGTGTGGAAGAGTCTGGTCATGGGGGCACTCGTGAATGAGGAGCCCAAGAACACCAAACTGCCTTCAGTTGAACTGTTGAATGGTTATAGGTGAAGAAACTGCCACTGCCTCTCTCCCTCTCCCATCCTACTCCCTACAGCATCTTGTTTTTCCCTAATGGTCATCTCATTATATAGTTCTTCCCCTCTCTCTTCTCCCATCCCTCCACCAAATCCATTTCTCCTTATTCTTCTCTATTTATTAGGAATAACACCCAAGCCTGCACATTGCTTAGTTCCTTCAAATGTCAACAGCTGAACGCAAACAGACAGCTCACAATCAGGTAATTTTTCTGTGCTCATTTATGGAGAGTGAAACTGGACAAGATAATGTATGATGTATGCATTTGAATGCAAATAGCACATTCCAAGTTTACACAAATTTATTGAATCTCTTGGTTTTAGTTTGGACTAGTTGATTTTGACCTAAAGTTTGACAAGACAAAGGTTAATTTAGCTCTAACAGATGCAATTAATCAAACTGTAATTGTCATTCTTTTAATCCAGAAAGGAGGTGAAAAACCCCCCATGTCCTGTCTGAACACTCCTTATCCTTCTCTCTGCCAAGTGTTTAAATACTGTAAATAGGGGAAGTGAAGTAAAATGGAACACAGATTTAATTTACTTTGCACCTCCTGGCAACTCCCCACTATATAGTAGGTAAGTATAAAAAAATACTGCAGCAGTGACACAGATGCAATAGAACTTAGAGATATTTTCACAGATAAGTGTGCTTGAGTTGTACAGCATCTGTTACATACGAAAGCCTGATAGATTTTCTCTTCAAAGAGATTAGCTCAAAATTTTCAAAACCAAATTTTATATTAGCAAGTTCCTCCTTTCTTTCTTATGTCCAAATGAAGGCACTATTGCAGATGACTGAGATTTTAGATAAATGGTTTTCTTGATACTAGTTGTAGAGACATATTATACCCTCTCCAGATAAATGGTCAGTCTTACCACCCAGCTCCAGGCCATCACTTCATGTAACTCTGGCTCTGATATCTACATGATACACTTCTATATAAGTTAAGAAGAGTTTGTTTGTCAATGGAATCTGGATGAAGTTCCTATATTACAAATAAAAGGAAAAAAAGTAATTGGCACAGGATATCAGCAAAGGAGCACATAGACCGGGCTGAGGTCATTACACCAAGACCAGTTTTCAGGTGCTCTTGAAATTGTTATGAAGGCCAAAGTGTGTCTGCAATTTGTTTGCTAATGATAAACTTCCCAATTCTTGCTGGAATGACTGTGTTATGAACTATCTTACTAGAGTACTCCTATCACGTTCACAGTCTAAAATGGAAATCACATTTTAAATTTTGTTTGAACATTGGCAGGTAACCACAAATCCCACTACAGTTCAACACAGTTGTCAAGCTCTCTCTGTAATTACCTTTAGTGCAAACTGTGTCTGAAATACAGATAATAGCAAGCCAAGGAGGACACTGGTTTATTTTAATGGTACCTACTGGGGGAAAGGGGTATGCAGATTTAAGAGATGCCAGCAATCACATATATTCTATTAAGAAGATACAGAAAAAAAGCTATATTTTTCTTCCTACTTCTCTAAAATTAGTCTGTCAAATCACATCCAGAGTTGCATATGCAGACACTTTCACTCAATTTATACTATTTTTGAAAGGTTTTTTTAACTTATTTTAAAATAAATTGTCTTTTCCTGTAATAAAAGAATGCAAAATTAAATCATGGCTTTCTTCTCTTCCAATACCATTCTCAACAATTTATTTGTTCTTTCACAAACACTTTCACAGCAATAAAGTATTATTAGTGATATTACTTCTGACTACTCCTCTACTCTAAAAAATAAGCATAGGGCAAGCATTTATCTGCAATCAGAGCTACATGAAACTTAATGCTTAGTACTTTTGTGAATCAACAGGACCAGACTGCAGACTCCAGTATTAAACCCCTTCTCATGACAAAGTAGTAACTTTATAATTAAAAACATATAAATGCTTCAGAAATCCATACAAATAACTTTATAAGCGAGACCTGAGAGTAACCTCTACAATGGTGCCACCTCCAGAATGTTAACAGAATACATAAAATTGTCACATGAAAGCAGGTAATTCAAACAAAACATCAAAGTCAACACTCCCTATAAGATAATTTCAATGACTATAAATAGCAAACAAGGCCTCTCTATATAATCCAGTTTGTGTTTCTCCAAATCATATTACAATACTAACTCATGAAGAAAAAAGTTTACCTGTATTCCTGTCAGGTAAAATACAGCAATGCTTCTGCAGTATGCCAGGCAGAACCTGTGGCAATAAAGAAACAGGAGTTAATGGATATATATATTTTTAACATCTGAAGAAAAGACAGAGGTTGCTGGAATGATGCATTTGCTGCATCTGATCAAGCTTCGTGCTCTCAAACTGAATCCAAATTAACTATCATGTGATGTAAAGGTGAATCCTGCTCATCAGGATGTGCAAACAGACAAGAATCTTGTAAAATTAGCTGCTTCCAACCTGCTTGTAAAGTTAGTTTCACATTCTGCCATTGATTACAATATCAAAAGTTGATTCAAAGAACCTAAGACCATAATCAAACCCACTCAACTTAAAAAGACAGTACGTTATCAGTCAGTGACGCTGCTGTCCCTGATTTTGCACACATGGCCCTGGGGTTATAGCATCCAGCTTGTTGTAAATCACTCCAGTCCAAATATCAAAGCACAGCATTTTGCTCTCCACACAACCAGCTTCTGTGGACAGCATAAAACTCCAGAAGCTTGAGTAGGAAACTCAAGGGAACAGGGACAGAGAAGATCCACATTTTGTAGTTCACCACATCCACCATGGTGCAATGCTTCTGGCAGCCAGTGAGAAATGCTGAGGAAGCTGATCACCACCACTGTCAGCACAACGGGTCAGGACCAGATAATAAATGATACATACTCTCAGGCATTCACAGAAGGTTAATTCACTTTATTAAGAAACCCATTGCTTTTTATACCCTAATTCAGTACAGGTGGACTTGATTGGTCCTTTAATTCAAACACCATCACCACTGGCTAATTAAGAAAGCACACTTTGGTAAACAAATCTCCATAACACATTCCACGTGTGCACAATAACAGGTGCAGCAAGTGAAGATCAGAATTGTTTATCATTCTTTTCTCTGATCTCCTCATAGCCTTTCACAGAACGATGCCTGGGAAAGTTGTGTGTTGCTCTCTGTGACAGAGAGCTGCTACCACACACCATGGGCAGGACCACTAGTCCTGCCCGTGGTGTGTGGTAGCAGCTCTCTGGTCACAGAGGCAGGACCTCATCCTTCTTCACAGATTTACATATTAAATTCACCAATTTTGATGCAGACAATCAGCTTTGGTACTCCTGCTAGCAACAATCTGCACTTAAAACACCGAAAACTTAATTTTAATCTGACTTAAAAATCTAGAATTTGCACACTGGACAATGATGATAAGCATCAGTAAAACTGTAGCTTAAAGTTTAATGGCTTTTCTTTTGCTTTATCTGACAAAAAGCCAATTAAAAGTCATGCCCTAAGACAGCTTCTTTAAATTTACCCTTGAAGATCAACGTGCACCCTTTAAAGTCTGAAATGTAAAAGAAAAAATCAGTTAGTTTTTAAAGACAGCAGGCCAGCACTGCCAGGAAATCCTGGGCTTCCAACCTCCAAGGAGACCCCAAGCACGACCACAGCTGGCATTAGGTTCTGAAAATCCAGGAAGCAAAATATTTCAGGGAATTCAGACATTTCTATTTTCCCCAAAGACTGCTATTGCTGTTTGGCCAAGATTAGCTGCCAGGGATGAGCGTGCAGAGACCCAGACCTGCCCAGCCCTGCAGCAGGGCCACACATCCCCATTCCTCCCCACGGGACTTGTCCAACGCTCGTTTTCAGAGCACCCAGGGGGACCAACACTTATTTTGCTTGTGTGTCCCCAGCAAAATAATTAAAAGTTTAAGAACCTTGCTGCACCATGCTTCCTCCTGAATACACACATGCAGAGACAGGGCCATTGCAAAACACTGCTCTCATTGCCATTATTACTTCACAAGTCAGTCTGTGGCCAGAAAGCCTCCCTGAATAAAAAGCAAAGGTTCAACTGACGGATGAGAATGGTCTCCCCATCCAACTCATCTGAATTTCACAGAAGGCATGGCATTTAAATGTAAGCTTTTATAAAAGTAATTCACTTGTTTTGGCATTATTCTAAAGCTTGTGGATAAAAGTTTAAAAAAAATCAGCTTGCTTTATCCTGCTTCATAGGCAGCAGGGAGCTTGTATTTTGGGAAGAATCAATGGCAGAAATAACAATTTTCAGAAAACCACACTCACCATTCTACAGTGTTTCTTACATTTTAGAATTCAAAAAAAACTGATAATTCTTGGAAGTACAATGTCATATGTACAAACTATAGAATTTTCCTTATGGCCATAGATAGAAATAACAGCAGTCTTACAGGCATCGAAAGCATAAAAATTAGAAGCAGAGAACAAAGAAATCCTAAAATGAGCTGAGACAGTCTTTCAAAGCAGTGTAACACAAAGACTGAATTTTAAAAACATACTGTCTTACTCAGACATAGAGTAACATTTAGTTCCTCAAGAATCTGTCACATTTTCACATTTTCTTCCCCACATTCAAGCATTATGAATTTATTATGAGCTTCCAATTAATCAAATTAAGACTGAAATTAAAAGTAGAGAAAAAAAAAGTCTGATGTTGTAAGACAGCTGCAATGGGTAATAAAAAAAAGCTCTGGAAAATAGTTTACCCTTCCTGGTAGACTGGATATAGATAAAAGAACAGACATGTGGGAAAAAAAAAAAAAAAAACCCACAAAAAACATTTACTTGTCCCTTTCCTGCACTCTCTTTAAGTGCTAAGTAGGCAAACAGTATGGCAAAGTCTTAAACAATGCTTCCTGCTCCCCAGCCCTTTAACATGTTTACCCTGCACAAAGCCAGTTTCTGGCTGGTAGGAGTTTGATATCAACCTCCCACTTACTTATCTATAGTATACAGATTTTTACACTGTACCCATCTCCATGGTATCCAAGAGCCTTTTCACACTGCTCTCCTCCCACTTGCTCCCCACTTTGTTTCTCTCCTCCCTAGGGAAACTGACAGGAGAATTCCTCAGCAAAACTGTCACCTTTCCCTCCACAAGCCTCTCCTTTCCCCTGCTGCTTTCCTTTCATTCATTTGCATGCTGTAATACCCAGTTTATTGCTTAAAACACCTAAAATACCCGATCAGTCTCAGAGATCTTTCTCTAATTTTACAGAAGATCCTTAGATTATTTTTTTTTCCTTTTGGTTGCTTGAAATTTACCCACACAGGCAATTTGAGGGAGAATCTTTACCCAAAGCAGACTTGGATTGGTTTCTGCTGTAGAAATCAAAATATGTGAGCAACCAGAGGGATTTACTTGGGGGACGGGGGAGAGGCAAAAGAGAAACAGGTTTCAATGATATTAACTGATGATTTAACCTTCAGTTGTTTTATAAGCTCTCAGCTGGGAGTTAAGGCATTGCAATACTAAATTAAAAATGGACCCATAGATGCAGAAACAGAATAAATAATACAGCAGGTGGTATGTCCTTCACATCAAGGTGCTTCCCGCAGTCGGAAAATTAACTTTGGTCAATGGTGTACAGCTAGACACTCACATGTAGCAGGAACATAGTCTTTGCTTATGATACCAAGATGAAAGCATCCTCAAATTCAGTGAAAAATACTAATTCTTGTGGTTGGATATTGATTTGGGTGTATTTACATTTCTTTTCATTATAGGTTGCTGTGCTTAGAGAAACATAAGTATATAGCTGGGACAATCAGTGTTCAAGCTTTAACCTGTAGCTATACATAATATAGGTATTCAGAAAGCTCCTCAGATCAGCACAGGGTAGCTACAGAGCTGGTTTCAGTTTAATAAAGATCATATTTTTATAAGTTTGCTTGGAAACTTTCCTTCAATTTCTTTAAAATAAGACAGATAAGTCCTTTGCGTGTTCAGTATACAACTTTTTTTTTTTTTAGACTGATATAACAAGAACTAGAATTTATTCCCAAAAAACAATTGAAGTTTGGAAAGTATTAACTTCAAACCCACTAAAAAATCCCCACTTTACAGAGAAGCAGAAATGTGAAGCAAAATAATTCTTGTGTGCAAAAAAGCCTCTGTGAAATGGATATCTACTCACTTAAAAGGATCTGCTGCACAAAGATGATCACGCCTCTCTTTGGTACTGAATGATAAAATGTTTTGCTTTCTACTCCACTTATAATTGGACTGCTAAAATAGCCATAGAAAAATGAGCTATATACTATTTTTCCTTCTCCATTTACATTTTTTTTTTCTGCTAAAAATTGAGTCAACTGAAAATGAATGTTTCACAGGTCCAAATTTGCAGAACACCCAACTCAGGAGTCCAAGTGCTTGATAAGTGAAATTTAAGGCAGAACTTAACAAGGATTTATACTGTGATTTGTAACTTGCCAGAAGGAAAGAAGCTCAACTTGATTTTCAGGTCCAAGATGAGGCAATATTTTTCTGCTTTCTACATCCTAGAAATCTAATGAACCTAAAGACTAGAAAGTCAGAACATATCCTTTTAGGGATGCCAGCCACAAAGATCCTGTTTGTGGTCATGTTCAACCATTTCCAAGGACTGCCTCTGGGAGAGACCCTATGCTCCAAACCTCCCTCCCCACAAAACTATTACAATTAGCATGTGAGGCATTTTGATTGCAAGAATAAGGTAACATTAAAAAAGAAAATGTGTCAAAAACATACTGGGAAAATTCACATCAATTTATAAAATTTCAGATAAAAGAGATTTCAGAATTTGAGATTTACTCATACACTGATGGTTGCAAAGAAATGGTCCATAGGCAGAGTCAGCCACCAAGTGTGCCCTGCATCCCCTATGGAAGCAGTACAGTACTGGAGGCAATTCAGGTTAGATAGGTGGGTGTGATCCAGTGAGTTCCTATCTTTTTTGTCTTTCAAACCTTGTGTCACTTCTTTGGAAAAGAGAGACATCTCCTAGACCTTGCTACCTGCACTGCTCTGTGCTAAGCACTGCTGCCTTCCTGCCATCCACACAAGCCTCATGGAATTAATTTTGTCTGTTTTCATTCTAAGGATCATATCCATTCTGTCTCTGTATTTGGTTTTCCTTATATTTGTCTCAAGGCTTTTTAGGAAAAAATTTTAGGATTTTTTTTAGGAAAAATTTCTTTCTCAGCTACTACAGAGAGGTTTTGGAGTAATGTTTGTAATAGATCTTCAACCACTGGAAATTCTGTGCTCATGTTTCTCTGAAATGTCTTTTGTTGCCGTCTGTCATTAAAGGGGTATATTATATTTTTGTTTTAATTTGTATTATTGTTTTCATCTATTTTTGGCTTCATACCTGAGGATTTTAGATGTCTTTGTCCCATTAGAACTGTTGAAGGAGAAGGAACCTCTCTGGAAGTTATTCACTGGTGTTTCTTAAGCAGAAAATAAGCATTTGGGATTTGGCTGCTCACAGCAGCCACTTATCTGGCAGGTCTGTAAAGGTATCTGACTTAAGACAGGGTGTTGCAAGTAGGCAAGGTTTCCTGTTCACAAGCTGAACAGGATACAAACCATCAAAGGCTTATCATTACAGCATAACCATAATTCTTTCAGAGCAGACAGACTCATGCAGGATAAGGGGAAATTGTTTTAAACTAAAAGTGGAGACATTTAGATTAGATAGTAGGAAGAAATTCTTTACTCAGAGGGTAATGAGGCAAGGGAACAGGTTGCCCAGAGAGTTGGACGCCCTTTCCCTGAAAGTGTCCAAGGTCAGGTTGGATGGGACTTTGACCACCAATGTACTCTAGTGGAAGGTGTCCCTGCCTATGGCATGGGGGTAGGAACTAGATGATCTTTAAGATCCCTTCTGACCCAAGTTTTCTATAATTCTATGATGATTCTATGCAACCAGGTGGTGAAGTGTTGTATCAAGGCTGCTTCCTTCAGATTTCTAACAATATGCAGTTTGTTCAACACACCAAAGCCAAATCCGAAATTCATAACACTCCCACCAGCATAATTATATTTGGTTAAGCTTTTTAAGGGGTAGCTAGGGAGCGCATCAACAAAGACCAGTTATCATTTCCATTCCTGTAAGAACTCAAAAGATAACTTCATTAATAGTGTGCCTCTTCTGTGTCTCAGTTGAAGCTGATATTGATACAGCCTACACCAGCACCAGCAACAGTTCCAAGTAACTCAAAAAATTGGTCCTTGAAATATCCAGCTCTGGCAGAAGAGAGCATCAGGACCAGTGGCACCTGCCTTCCCAAGCTTCCTCCAAAACCATATGTGTTCCCTGTCAGAGCAACACAGACCCCACTTGCAACAGCAAAGCTGGCCCAAGTAGAAGACTTGCTTTTTATATTAAGACTTGATTTTTTTTCCTCTGTCTGGTACTGCCAGAGGTAGTAGAGATTTTTGCAAGACATTTCAATCATTGTCTGTGAGCTGTCAGTTCTTCTGCCCTCCCAAGGAAACAACCTTTCCTCTTAGCTCCTGATGAGACGTGCCCTGCTGCAAAGGCAGCCTGTGCCGAAATGTCTCCCACCCACAGCGGTGCGAGTGAGAAGCCTGTCTTGTCAGTTCATTTCATTGAGATAGCCCAGGCTTGTCCAATTAAGTTTCCTCAAGATTTTACTAGATTGCTATTGTCCAATATCCAATTTCTCATATACACTGATGAATATCCAATATCCAATTTCACATATACACTGATGTTTTAATTCCTTTTTCCAAAAGCTAATTTAATGTCCAAACAGAACTTGTTAATGATTTGTCTGCTTTGTGGGGTTTTTAGTAAAAGTATTTTCCTTTATCTTCCTCTGCCTTATCCACCATTCCCAATTAGCTATCAAGAACATAAATAAAACATGATGATTTTGTGGAAAGGTAAAGTTACAATGAAAATAAATAAATCATGTTTGCCATATATCAAACACTTTGGCATTGTATCAACGTATTTATCATCGCACGCTTTATCACATTTAAATATGTATATTGTGTCCTTTTCATTTTGAATAAAAGGAAATTATAAAGAGGATGAATTTCAAAAATATTCTGAAAATATTACAATATCCATACTAATATGTGTTCTTTCAGATTGTATTACATCTCAAAAAATGCAACTTCTCTACAACTCTTTCCATGATTAAAGGAAGTACTGACAGCAACAACAGAAGGAACATTTCCTTAGCAGAGTTTTCAACAAAAGGTGGCAGACATGTAAGTAATGAGGAAATCATTGACTGCATTATCTACTTTTTATATCTCAATCAAAACTAAGAGAAAATAACTCCAGAAGAGAGGGAATAGTGCTACAATGACCCCAGATAATATAGCTGATCTTGCACTGCCATTGGCTTCACTACTTCTATCCAGTTACCATGACAAGCTATGCTGAAAGGCTTGATAATTTTTTGATGACCCAGGAAAGAAAACATGATACCATTATGACACTTTTCAGAGTAATGTTAGCTTGAATCTGCGTTAGAATGAACTAATTATAATTGCCCGACAATTAATAAGTGCTTATAAACATGAATCTTTTAGATCATTCTTAGGAAAGCAATGTGCATAGTAATGCACATTGCTTTCCTAAGAATACAATATACTGACTAAATAGAGTAACTAGCCAAGCCTGAGGGGAAAAAAAAAAAAAAAAAACTTATGTAGACTGGAATTAGCTCTGAAGTAATTCAAAACAATACCTTAAGACAGTCTTTTCATACTTAATACTTACTTAATGGTAGGAAAAAAAGCAGTGCTGCTGGCAACAGCCACAAACCCTATTTATTTCTAACTTCCTTTTCAGTACTTAGACACTTAGAGAACAATACATCAGCAAGAGCAAAAAACTTTTAAATCTTTCATTTGTCAGAATGTTCATTTGTTCATTTGACTGACAGAACAAGACTGCTGCAGTGATACATATACTTTTGACCTCTGGGTCCAATTACTGTAATTGACACCACTTACAAGAGATTCCACAAATTATTTAAGATGCCTCAGACTAAATACACCATGGTAAATACAAGTCCATTTGGAACTCTCCACTTTGTTGTTCTAATAATTGCATCATTACACCATTGTCCAAAACTATGCCTTCAAAAATCTGGAACAAGGAATGTCAAAGTTCTCTGAAGCTAAGAAATTATGATGCTCTCAAAGTGCTCTGAATTGGAGAGATGATGGTGTGGTCCTTTCCAGACTAATATTGCTGGGAGGAAGAGGCCAAGACTCTTCATTTGATGTTTTAACTCCTTTTTCCAAAAGTAAATTATTAGGAGGATAAACTTCAGGACAAAAGCAATTGCATTTTCAACTTTCTTTCAGGTGAATCATTCCTAACTATCTCATCATCTGATTGACAGCAGGCTGACCATGATACAGCAGCATGCCCACATGGCCAAGAGGATCAATGGCATCCTGGCCTGTATCAGGAGCAGTGTGGCCAGCAGGACTGACCATTCTTCCCCTGTACTTGGCACTGGTGAGGCCACACCTTGAGTGTTGTGTCCAGTTTTGGGCACCCCACCCCCCCACCCCCAGTTTAGGAAGTATGTTGAGGTGCTGAAGCATGTCCAGAGAAGGGCAGCAAGGCTGGTGAAAAGTCTAGAGCACAAGTCCTCTGAGGATTAGCTGAGGGAGCTGGGGTTGTTTACCCTGAAGAAGAGGAGGTTCAGGGGAGACCTTATCAGTCTCTACAGCTGCCTGAGAGGAGGTTGCAGCCAGGTGGGGGTTGGTCTCTTCTCCCAGGCAACAAGTGACAGGACAAGAGGACACAGTCTTAAGCTGCATCAAGGGAAGATTTGGTTGGAAATTAGGAAGAAGTTCTTCTCAGAAAGAGTGATTTGGCATTGGAATGCCAGGGAGGTGGTGGAGTCATAGTCTCTGGAGCTGTCTAAGAAAAGACTTGGAAGTGGCACTGAGTGCCATGATCTGGCTGACAAGGTGGTGTTAGGTCATGGGTTGGACCCAATGATCTCAAAGGTCTTTTCAACCTATTTGATCCTGTGATTCAGTGATCAGATTAATACAGTCATTGCACACATTTAGCAACAAAAATAAACAAATTCACTTTCCTGAGACTGTACCTGAGAAACAAGTATTGGTGTAAAATAGAAATCATGAATATTTCTTCTACCTCTTACCACCATGAGCAGTAGTGACATCTCCTACCTAATGGCAATAGCCTAGATGCAAGATATCCTGTCTCTGGCGTGACAGAATCATGGTGATCATGGGCCCAGAAATAACTGTGGCAGATCACTACTAGTCCAATGGTCAGTCACAGCTTTCCACAGAGACTCTGCAGAGGTAAGAACCCAAGATTCATCTTGTGCTGAAGAAGGGATGGCCAGACCAGCTATGTCAGGAGTTTGCTGCTTGCCTGGAGCCCAGGTCCTGCATATCCTACAGAACTTGCAGAGGTTCAGCTATCCCCTGCATTACACCCCTGAGCTGCACATCCAGGAAGACCAAGGAGGGGAAAACTTCAGTTAACTGGATATAGCAACTGGATAGTTAACTGGATATAGTACATGAGGCTGGATAGAATACATACAAGGGATACAAGGGTGATGACTGTGAGTGCTCTCTCTGTCTTGGTCGCCTTCTCAGGGCAAGAGGTAGGGGGATCTTGAGAAAGAGAAGGCTAAAGTCATGCCAGAGATTTTTTTTCTTGTGGAATCTTCATCCTTGAAGATTTTCAAAACTCAGACGAAAAAGCCCTGAGAAACCTGCTCTAACTTTGAAAGTAGCCTGCACTGAACAGAGGCTTGGACTTGATCATCTCTAGAAGTCTTTTCCTAGCTAAGTTCTTCCCCAGTTTTAATAAATTAGATTTAATGTACTGATACAGTCAAATATCACAGTAAAATACAAGATTAAAATGCATCAGTTCCTCTATCCTCCTTCAAATATAGTTTTAATTGGGATATGCAATTTCTATTTGTACTAATGAATCTTAAATTTGAATTGTGAGTACATTTACATTTACATTTACATTTACATCCACCTGCAAAACCCAAAAGTCATATAGAATCATAGCAGCTTTAGAAGGCAGCTAAAGACAGGTATTCCCTCAGAAGTTACTAGTCACCCCAGGGCTATAATTTTTAATTTGTGGGAGAGTAAGGCATGGAGAATCATTTGGCCCAAGAAGTTGCTTATGAAATCTTAACTGAGCTGCTATGATTTATCTTTAAGCATTTGTATTGGGTCTGACTGAGGTAAAGTTCACAGCCCTCACAGTGCTGTGCTTTGCATTGGTAGCTGGATGGGTGTGGATGACACACCAGTGTTTTGTCTACTGCCAAGCAGCACTGTCCCTCTGACATCCCTTCCCTCATCAAAGTGAATGGAGTGGGCAAGATCCTGGCAGGGGGCCAGGCCAGCTGACCCAAATTAGCCAAAGAGATATTCCTAACCAGATGGGGCCAGCTCAGATATGGAAGCTAAGGGAGAGAGGACGAGGGGGAGCGTTTGTGACACTTCAGAGTTTGCCTCCCAGAGGACCCATTACATGTACTGAAGTCCTGCCTCCCAGGAATGTCCAAACATCACTTGCTGATGGAAAGTAGAGATTGACTTTTCCCTTCGCTTATGTGCATGCAGACTCTCACTTTTCTTTTTCTTTCTTTCTTTCTTTCTTCTCTCTCTTCTCCTTCCTTCCTTCCTTCCTTGCTTCCTTCCTTCCTTCCTTCCCTCCTTCCTTCCTTCCTTCCTTGCTTCCTTCCTTCCTTCCTTCCCTCCTTCCTTCCTTCCTTCCTTGCTTCCTTCCTTCCTTCCTTCCCTCCTTCCTTCCTTCCTTCCTTGCTTCCTTCCTTCCTTCCTTCCCTCCTTCCTTCCTTCCTTCCTTGCTTCCTTCCTTCCTTCCTTCCCTCCTTCCTTCCTTCCTTCCTTGCTTCCTTCCTTCCTTCCTTCCCTCCTTCCTTCCTTCCTTCCTTGCTTCCTTCCTTCCTTCCTTCCCTCCTTCCTTCCTTCCTTCCTTGCTTCCTTCCTTCCTTCCTTCCTCTGTAATAAAACTGGCTTATCGAACCCACTGCTTGTTTTCCATCTCATTCTCTCCCCTGTCCCACTGGGAAAGGGAGTAATAGAGCAACTTAGTGGGCATCTGGCACCCAGCCAAGGTCAACCCCCTACACCATCTGATGGAATTTTGAGCAAATACAAATTCTAGAGCTTGTTATACAAATATTGGACCAGAACAAGCATCTTCATTTTCACTCTCTAAAATACAAAGCAAAGTAACGACAGCCCCTTTTCTTCCCCCAGCACTAGTCTACTAAGATACAAAGCATGTATGGACAGGCCTTGCAATGCCTAGACTGAAAAGTTGGAGAGGATGGTACTACAGTGGTAGGAACAACCCCTCCTGTGGGGAAAGGACAACTCGGTGTTACTCTTGCCACTGCCATTCCCTGAGGCTACACACCAAAAAAGTGCAGGTAAAGGTCGATACAGAGCAAGGCTACAGGACATCACAGCAAATACTTTCAAGTTGGGGAATTTTAAGCCCTTCAGCAGACAGATCCTGGCTACCTCCCCACACTTATAACTCATCTGACAGACTGTCAGCACACACACATGCTATGCACTGCAGATACCTCTGCTACTGCCCCTGACAGTTTTCTTTTATTTCTCCTGCGTAGAAGTCATAGTCCTCTTTATGGGACATTTTGGATGCTACATGCCTACCTGCTCTTTCCAAAGGGCTGAATCCCTGCCAGGCAGAGCTGAGCTGGGCTGCAATGGCCTGCAGCACACTCACACAGTGGAAAAAAAACTCCTCCTCTCTCAGGAATGGTCTCCAATAGCACACCAAAACCAGAGCTGGAGAAGTGGAGGTGCCCCACCATAAGGGAGAGGGTTGCACCTGGTGGCACCAGCCTTCCCCATGCCCTTGATACCTCACAGGGCAGAATGTGACTCCTCAAAGGTTTTGTCAGAGATGTGGGAAGTTTCCTTGCTTCCCTCTCACCCACACACCATTAACAAAGTCAGTCACGGCTTGGGCCCTCTCAGGTTTTCGTCTGAGACATTATTGTGAAATGTGTTTTTACTGTGGCTTGTTGCAAGAGATCTTTTTAATGCACAATGTCAAAAAATTATGTGATTCAAATGCACAGATTATTGAGATAATAATAGTATATATAAGGCAAATGCCAGGGAATACCAGGTGGTATTTCTCCTTGCTGCTCTGGAATTGTACTTAAGATTTATGTGTGAAACACGTGGATTTTAAATATTTTGATGCCTATTTTTGCACTGCAGAAGCAAATCCATTAAACATGTAAAAAAGGGTAATAGTCCTTTCATGCATCTTTGTTACAAAGAAACTAATTGTCATTAAAAATTAAAGTTTATGGTTTTGTGCTAGGACTTGGCAACAATGGCCTGCTTTATTCTACTGTGTAGGAGTCACGTAGAAACAAAGACATTCAGTTCAAAAATTATGAACAAGGTAAAAGAGGATGTTTTAAGTATAAAAGTTACCACAACAAAAATAAGAAAGGAAACATCCCAGCTGTTTCTCTGCATTTATGGTGCTGGTATCACAGATCTTTCCTACCGTGACATGAACTCATATCAAGTTGTGAATCATTACTTCAGCTATCCAGGAAGTTACTTAATGGTTTATAATTTGTTAGTAGTTTGGATTTTAGAAACTATTTGAAAAATCAAATTTCAAATTTATTAATAGCTAAAAATAGACATCACCTATATAAATGGGGGAAACTGAAGTCTCCACTGTGTAGGGACCAGAGTCTGCAAATATTATTTGGTATTACATGTCAAACATGGTTTTTATATGTTTGTCACTTTGGAGAAGTTGAGACTCTAGACATAAGTAGCACTTTGTCATTGATGAGAGACCCACTGAGATGAATCACGTGTCTGATATTTCACCTAGCCATTTTCCCTGCCCAGATGAAAGTTGCCCTCAAAATTGGGCACCAGGCATAATTTTTCCAACAGCTGCTTTTTTGTGCGGTGTAAGTCAAGTCCATTAGTCACCTTTCAGCCCAACACACAAACTGAAGCAGCAGCACACTAAAGAGCTCATGCATGGGCAGAACTGGAACATTTCACCCTTGATGGACAACTGCAAGTGACAGCAGAAAACCAGAGAAGGATGGAATAATTTTAGGAATAATTACTTAATAGATTTAGGCTATACAATTCTTTCATGCAAAGAGAACAAACAGAGAAGGATGCCTGTGCCTCATTCATGCCCTTGGAAATGTTTGATAGCACAGGGGGATATAGATTTCAGAATACAAAGTGACTGCCCACACCTCCTTCCCCAATGAGCAGGCATTCTTATGGAAATAATAGCTTTCTCTTTAAGACAGAAATATTACACTCATTTCATTCAGTGCTGAACAATATGATAGTTTACTGCAAGCAACAGTCATCTGGAGAGATTTTGCTGAAGGTGGGATAAAACAAGGATAGGTATCAGTAAACAGGTTATAATTTTTTTCAGTGTCAGTTAAACAGTTATGCTTCTGGTGGTGATTTTTAAGGAGGGAGATCATCATTTGTGCAGTCAGTTTTTGAGAATACAAAATTGGAAGAGTGGTAGAGCAGTTTTCATCTGTGAGCTGATGATACCACACTGTTAAAACTGTGCTGCTTCAATGCATTGCTCTAATCTTGATCAGTTTAGCATGTACACGCCATCAGGTGATCCAAAGCTGCACACAGAGAAAGGGTATCTTTGATGCCTGTTAAGGGGGGAAGATGGGGGTAAAGCACACACAAACAAGTCTATTTCTCTGCAGTTGATGCTCCAGTGCAGTGGGAGGAGTGAGGCAAACCTGGGGAATCCCCAGGAGTGTTTCCAAGCTGGCAGTCATAAAATACCCGATACACTCTTGGGGATGGTCTTAATCTGAGCACTGGAGATGACAGTGCTGTCTCACCTCTTGAGAGACAGGCAATAGAGGCACAGCTTATCTACAATACGGGAGACTGAGCTGCAAGTCAAGCATCTGACAAATGGAGATGGGAGAATCTTATCTTTTAAACAGCTGCCATGAGCAGTTATTGTGAGATAACATTCATCTTCTCTGATGAAGATTTTCTTCATTTTGCACAGTTAGAAAAATTTACTAATGTTACTCAGACCACAAAGAGCTGTAAAATTTAGTTGTCAGAGGACTTGGGGAAAAAAAAAAAGAAGTTCCTGCCTCTTTGGAAATACTCATTTAAGTATTTTGTACAAAGCAGAAGTACTTTAGTACTTTCATAGAAAAATGTCCCCAATTTTAGAGCACTGGAGTGGGGAATAACTGAAATTAATCAGAGGAATATTTGGATCTGTGCTAACTACATCCTAGGACAACACACTTAGTACTTCCCTATAAAGAAATTATTAACAATTAACACTTTTCTTTAGCTCTCTACATTTTGGGGGGTCTTGTAAGGCTTGCAAGGGGCAATGAGGCTGTACAAAGTTAAATAGTTCTCTGACTAGGACAAACTTTTTACTTTTTTTTTTTTGTTTGTTTTTTTGTTTTTTTTTTAATGATGCTTCTAGAGTTTTCATTTACCATCAGAGAAATAAGCACAAGAACTGGTGCAAGGGTAGAGGAACATTGTTTTGTTGGTAAATGCATATGTGGAATGACCTTTTATGTATCCATTTTTTTAACTACAAGCTAAAGTAAATGTAGTTTTAGAGGCTTTTTTTTTCTTACTGTCTTGACTATCCAGTTGAAAATAGAGTTTTTTCAGCTTGTTTGCTTTTAATTCTTCATTCGGGTTGCTTTCAAGGAAATGTCACCTCTCAAGAACAAAAGGTTAAGTCACACAATGCTGAACTATATAATCAGTCTGCTTGACAAGCCTAGGCTGCTGAAAATATTAACGAATGAGCACCTGACTAGAAGACAAGCCATCTCCACTGACAAAATTTCCTTTTTCAGTGTTTTAATTATTCTCATGGGTCATTCTATCTTCATATACATCAGAATTGATATTACCTCATGACTGGTAAACACCAGCAATTTATTTTCTTCAAACAAGAATCTACAATTAGTAATGAAATTTCCTGAGTCTGTCCCAGATGCACTGGTGTGATGAAAGACTAAAGAGCTCTGCCACTCAGCATTTGCATTGCTTATTCTAGCCAAAATGTTATTAAAAAAGCTAGGAAAAATGTTTTGACACAGACAAGATTCCAAAGTACAAGTAGCCTGTCTATTTACAAGAATGATCTGTACAACTTATGCAATATCCTACTGAATTTCAGACTGCCTTAGATTTATGAGGTTTTGTTATTCAAACACAAAAAGAGCCATGAGGTAACTGCAGCTAATTTGCTGTTTGGAGCGCTTGGAGAAAGTGGCAATTCATTTTGTGGCTCTCATTTAAACACCAAGAGAATATATTGTGATCTGTGAACTAGAACAGAAACATTATTGTTATGTGACATAGTGTGGAAATTCATATCAATGCAAATGAGGGGGGAAAATTGTTAAATAAAATAAACTACTACTTCAGTACCTGTGGGTATTTTCCTTTGACCCATCTTCATGAAAGGATGCTCCTTTAAATTCCATACTGATTTTTCAGGCAGATAAGTAAATGCTGTCTACCTTTCAAAGGCAACCTGCTCTTTGCAGCCCATATTATTTTCGTATTTAAAATAATGAGATCAGGAAGAATAGCAAACTTATGTACATGATAATAGAAGGCAGTATTTACATTGTGTTTCTGATGAAAATATGTTTGAAGACCTTCTTTGTATTCACTTGTTTGAATAAATAATTAATTCATGCTGAAGCCTCCTCAAATGTATGGACATGACATGGTCTGCTCTTGATTACAAAGAAAATAGCATGAATGGTGGTCACCTCTTCAATGCTGGCTCCCTCACTGACATGTACTATGTGCTTGGCATTCTTTGTAACTGTGAATTTGAACAATTGGAAATGGGACACAAACACTTGGCATTCATTGCTGGAAATCAGATTTAAAACCATGGAAAACTGAAAGTCTGAATGTGATTACAGATTTAACTACAAGCATTAGGAGTGAAAAAATGCAATAAGCCTTTGAGGTATCAGCAGAATAAGGTCAGAACAGTGTAAGAGTCTAAAAAAATTTACATATAACTTGAGGAAACAGAACAAAATTAATTGGCCTCAGAATAATAAAATAAATACTCCAGGGGTCATGTATGTTTGCTCTTTGACTTGGCACACAGATGTTTATTATAGTTCAGTATTTTGTTGTGATAAATATCCATTCACAAGTCAAGCCCTGATTCAGCAGTGTGTCCACATTTAGTCACATATTGAACTGCAAAATATAGACTTAATTATTTCATTGGGTTGCAGCATAGACATAATCACTATTAGATCTATTATTAAATTATAAACATTTAAATTAGTGAATCTAATAATATTTGCTAAATATACATTTGGGTCATAACTTCAAAGCCAATGAATACTGCAGCTGAAAAATTTAACACAAAAGTACAAAATACAAAGGGTAAACAATGTCCTTGTTTGTTACCACTGGATTTGCATAGATAGCTATGATGCTGCCATCAGCTCCCATGCAGTTTATACATGTGGCGTTCCCTGCATCACACTGTATATCCCAGCCTGTCCTGCTGTATCCTGAGCATGGTTTATTACACCTGTGACATTGTTGGAGCCTTTTGCTGAGAAAAAGAAATATCAGACAGAAGGTTACAACTAATTGTCTACTGGTTGGCTTGGTCAATACCTTTATGTTTTTGTGCCTCAGGGCAAAATTCATCCTTCAGGCACTGCTTAGAGAAAAGAATGAGGAAAAGTCACTAAGGTAGAAGCAGTCCCTTGAGGATGTTCCACAACTCTGGAATTCCACCAATAGCAAGACTTCTTCTGCTGACTCAGCTACACTGGAACAGGTGGGTTTGGAATAAGAGTACAGGCTTTGCCAAGGGTATAAAGGAATACAGGAATATATAGTGTATGTTCCCATACATGTGTTCATCATTTTTACTCCAAAGTTTTTTACTAAAGTAAAAAAAAAAAAAGGCCAAGAAGTTGCAATTAACTTATTTATCATTTTTAGACCAATGTTAGTTATATTGAATAATATAGCTAATGCAAATGAGATGGTAATTTGGCTCTACTCTGAAGAGTTACAACAACACCGGAAATGCAAAACAGAAAATAAAACCTGCACATCTTTCTTGGGATCTGAGAAAAAATGCATTGTTCCTTGCTGCTTTGCCCACTTGGCCCTATCAACTGATGCAAAACAATCTTTACCAAAAACAACTAGAGCACAAAAATTAACTAAATGATTCAAAGTAACACAGTAGTCTTTCACAGTATAAATACATTAGTGTATACATTTCTTACAGTAACAGCTAGTAATAATAACCTTTTGTTCTTTCAGTTTACACAGGACATTTTGAATTTACTGTGGGGAAGGATACTACAACAGATCAGAGGTGGGTTTTTTCCAAAGGGAGTTGACTAGGTAAAACAGAGGAGCACATAAAGTGCAAATGCACAATCTAAAACACCAGAATTTTTCATGCTTTCTTATATTTCATATGGTTTTTCCAAACATGTAATTAGCTCATATATACACCTTTATATTTAACACAGTATCCTAGATATTTTATTTAATAAACCCTAAAAGTAGTAGTGTAAATAGACAAAACAGTAACTCCATCTTCCCACATTTTTTAACTGATTAGACAACATTATAGCTTTCACAGAAGAAAATATTATAATTAAGTCTATCAATTTCATTACAACTTCACTGTTTTCACCTGCTCATCCTCCTTCTCCAGAATTATCCTTCTGTATCTTGATTCATCCAAAATAGCATTTGGAATGTATCATTGTAATTTGTGGCTTACTGTGAACGTTGTTTTTAGAAAGACCACTAAAAACATGTCCATCCCTGTGAACTGGGTGTACAGGATTAAAGAAAACAAAGAGGGGCCCACATGTGGCCTTGGGGATGGTCTGCCTTGAGAAGGCTGCTGTGGTTCCTGCTCCTCATCACCCACAGTGTCCTTGTTGGGGAAATCACACCTGCAAGGGAGGCAGCTCGGCTATCAGAGCACGCAGCAGCTGCTGCCAAGCAGGTCCTATTTGCAGCACAGAGAGCTGGGCGGTGACTAAAATCCATGAGATGCTGCCATGCTGCTGCCAGCAGAAGAGGCTGTCCACTCCTGCCCACTGCTCAGGCACCTTCTCATATTGGGTCCTTACCTTGCCCAATGCCCAGCCCATTCAGTTTGCTGAGCTGGCAGAAAAGAAATACAGAAATATATGAATTTTTTAAAAGTTAATTTCTGCTGGCATATTGAGCTAGATCTTGGCTTCAGTGAGAGAGGAGAAATGCACACCCAGGGATGAGAGGGACATGAGGCAAAGCAGAATGCCCTCATCTAATGCCAGCAGATGGAGGAGGTCAGTGCTCTCTTTGGAGCTTACCCCAAGTTTACCAACAGCCAATTTCAACAGTGAACAGTTTTCTTAGATGTTTATTACTTAAACCAAGCCCTTTAGAGAGGACAGGTCCATAACTGAGGGGTCAATAATCTCAGTAGCAAGCTAAGGACAGCAGGCAGGCAGAAGCAGACAAGGGCAGGGACCCCCTTGCCTATCTGAGCTGATTCACAATAGCACATCTTCTGTTGAGAGAAAGTTAAGAGAGCTTAAACTTAAAACATCAAAATGTAAAACATCAAAGTGTAACAGGAGGGGTAAATAGTTAGTGAGTACTGGAGACTAGAATCAGGAGAATTTTCAGCTGAAACTTTTTACTCAGTGACATGAAAATCAGCAACTGGATCTGATAGCATCAAACACCCCCAGGATGAACCCATGCTGGAGTCCTCACACTGTCAGCTACACTTCGATGGGCACAAAGGTTGTTTCTCAAGCTACTGATATAACAAATAACAACGGTTTTTCAAAAATTTCAAACTAAAAATCGAGTTTCCAGTGAATTACCTTCGCCTAGTACTAAGGCTGTCATTTCTCCTTAAAACACACCTAAATTTTTCAGTCTCCCAGGACAGTGAAACTACTCTGCATGAATGATTCCTTCATGTGAAAATTTCTCTTTTGCTTTGTAAGCATAAATGGAATTTGGAAGTCATGTCTGACAAAGAGGACGTCCCTCGTGAGACTGCCAAAGGAATTCACATGCAGTTTATGAAATGTGGGTGATGTTATAAAACTGTTGTGCCACTGAAAGTCTCTATGTATGTGAAGTCTGCTATTTGTAGTAGTGTTTCTGTCATTCAGTTCCCAGTTCAGAGATAGTGAGCAAACTGTTGCATGGAGAAGACCCCCAATAGGTGAGAAACACTGGAAAGGATAAGGACTAGGCAGTTCCCTGCTTTTTAATTTAGAGAGAGCTTTTGTGGCAGAGAAATTTCCCTGGATGGCTTCCAGATTTTGGTTGGTGACCATATAAATAAAAATAACCAAGGAAGTGCTGGAAGCAGGGATCAGAACTACATGCATTTGCTCCCAGAGGAGAACCCTGAACAGACAGAAAAAGCTCCTTATCTTCTCCTGGAGAGTAGACGAATTTCAAAAGAAACACAGTGCAGAGTTTTTCTTCTCTAAAACCATTCATAAAAGTTGCAAGATTTATTATGACTCATGTTTATATCTCCAAGGGCTGAAAATTAGACTTCTTCAGCTGCCAGGGACAGAAGCAACTTCAAACTAAGCTGGGGCTTAGATATACCCTCTGACTTCAACTCCCAGAGACAGTCCCTGACTTAAGATCCTTTTGGATCTGGACCCAAGAGTCTTAACTGCATTTCCCTGGCTGCACTTACTTAACAACTTTCCTAATCAGCTACTCCAAAGCTGCTCTTGTTCTTGTACCACACACGAAAATCATTCTTCTTTAGGCAGTTTGTTCTTTAATTTAATGCTAGATGTTGTAGTATATGGACTCATTTGCAGATAAATTCACAATATCTTATGAAATTCTGACAATAGAATAAAATTCTGCTCTTTGTACTTTGGCCTCAAGAAGTGCTATTTTTCACTAAGTATAATCACATTAAAATAAATATACTTACTCTCTCATTCTGTCATTACAGATTATCATTATGGCCTTGCAATAATGTGCTATTTTCCACATGCCCAGGGATTTACAGGATTCCCTCATGCTTTGAAACAAGCCATTACATGTACAACAAAAGCACTACTCTTAGCTGAATCAATATTGCTTTGCCTTTTTTTTCCCGAGGCTGCTTTGTTTTCTGGAACCTTACAATGTACTTACAAAAATCTAATGTACCTGGTGCCCATTTCTTTAAAAAATCCTGTGTAAAATGGCAGCGGAGAACAATAACACATGGTTAAAATCAGCCATCATAGAATTACAGAATATTCTGTGCTAGAAGTGAGCCACCAGAGTCACTTATAATTTTTTTTTTTAATTAGATAGTTGTCTAGAAGAGGAAATGAGGAGCAATTCTTTAAAGTATCTTTAACAATTCTTTGTTTCAGATCCAGTCTGATCCAAAGCACTGCTGGCAGCTGCACTATTAATGTGTCTTATCCACAGAGAACTGAGCAGAGAGAACTCTGCTTTTCTTTCTTTCTTCTTTTCTCTCAAAAATTCAATGAAACTATTACAGTTCCAATCCTATGTTCCAGACGGGAGAGGATCACTTGCTACTAATGTGTTTGTGTTTCTGTCCAACAAACACTGATAGTCTGGCCTAAGTACTCACTTGAAAGCACTGGGAAGTGCTTCAAAATTCCCCAGTTCAGATGTGCCCAAAGAAGGTCTCTTGGCTATATTTACTTTTAGCATCCTTTGCAGTCCCTACTGGCACACACCTCACACCGATTTCAAAGGGAAATTTTATGAGTCCGTACTGACACTTTTAACAGGGACACTTTCAGTACTGACACTTTGAACACTTTGGCCTTATGCTTTTATAAGTGTAGCATCTTTAGCCCTTCCATTCCAGCATATTGGCTAGAAATAGGTACTTTGGTTACTTCTTTTTGATAGTGGCTTCTGCATAAACTCAACAGAACAGATAAGTTACTCATGCAAGTCATGTGAAAAGGCTGCTGAGATAAAACACTGGGAAGAAATAAGTGGGGTGGATAGGAGGCTATTGTACTACAGCATTTGCAAATGCCATCAAGGAGGAGTCTGGAGGAGATACCTGGTCTAGGCAAGTAATGGGAATAAATTGTCCTGCAAAGTGAAAAACAAAGCTGATATGCAATATAGAGGGAGAGAAGCCACTGGGGAGGCATTCACAGTACAAGTTTCTGCCTCCAAGCTAGGTCAGGTGCCACCACCTGATGGTACTTTGGAGGAGAACAGCAGCAGCCAATCTGTCTCTTCTCCTGGGGCAGCATGGGCAGCATAGGCAATCCCTGACTTTCACAGCAAACAACTGGGCAAGGTGTGCCAGGAGGCATTGCACTCTCAGAGCCAGCAAGAGTGCCTCAGAGCTGGGTGAAAATGTGACAGGGCACAGAGAACAGTAAAACAGGCAGGAGGATGAGCAGATTGAGCAACAAAGCCAGATCTGAGGATAGACCTGGCATCTGTGGACAGGGCAGGGAAGCAAAAGCTAATTCTGGAGCTGATCAGGAGACCACAGTCCCAAAAGAGGGCTGGCTTTGCTGTATAAGCACAGCCCCAAGTCCTGATACTGGGTTTTGTCTTTCCTTAGTCTGATGTCTTACAAGTGAAGAGAGAAAAGATGCTACAGGGATAACATCTGCTGCCCTCTAAAAACCACTACCAAGAGATGAGACAGATGGAGGTGTCTCCCTGCCTGTAATGCTTGCATCAGCAGCTTTTGTACAGTGTAGCTTCAAAGTTGCTCAAGCTTCAGAGTAGCTTGTTTATGACTGCTGCAACCTTAATGAGCGCTTAATTTGTGGTAGAAATGTCCAGCTGCCTGTCTTTGTGGGGATGGACACAGAGATAACCACAATTTGCTCTAACACAAATGACAGAAATAATGGGATATACAGTTCTTCCAAAAGGTTGTTATTGTTGAGCCTTGCAGTGCTCAGCATTAAACAGAAGGTCTTGAGAGGTGAGATTTAGCTAGAATTACCTACAGGGACTACTGATATCTCTGCTAAAGCAAAGTAAATGGCAGCAAGATAAAAGATCTGCTGGAGAACAGAAGAGAGAGAATACTCAGAAGCTGATTAATACTCCACTGGCTACCACTCAGGTTAGGAAAAAAATCTTCAGAAATTTCAGTTTTGACCAAATAAAAGGTTGAAATTTTCATTATCTGTGACACAGGTATGCCAAATAATAATTCAAAATATATAAACTGTCATGTTTTCTTATATCTATCACCATATGACTTATATTGGCCTGTACTGGCATACTTCTACATACAGGTATAGTGAGGGCTTGTCCATTACTAGGATAGACTGCCTTGAGTTTCTTTGCTGGGTGGGTCTACTATGCTGCAATACCTTCAAAACCTATGAGGAACTGCTCATAACTCCTGTTTCTAGAAAAAAGATGGGACGAGGGACAGGGAAGGCATGGAAGGGAAAGCCTTAGGGTGATGAAGCAAGAGGTCTGACTCAAAACCTAGATTCAGTTTGTTTCCAAGGTAGATTAAAGGAAGTAGAGCACTTAGGTGTTTCAAAGGTAGTATTATTCTCTAAAATTCTCCAGAGGTCTATCTTCGAAAGAAACCTGCATTGATAATAAGAAGAGAAAACTAGTTTTGGAAACAATCACTAGTTTGGGATTAGGGGAATTTGATAAGAAAGATATCTGTGTGAGTCAAAGGACTTAGTGCAGGGTAACCAGCAGTGAAGAAGATGAAGTCTTCCATTGGATTTAAACTGTTCATCTCAGGTTTTGTGCCTTTAACCAAGCTGTATCTGGTATTGCCTATAAGGAATGTAAGATAAATCAGACATGACATTTACCATGCTTTCATGCAACTTCCTGTTACTTTTATTTCGATTACTTGCTGTAATGATGACTTTGTATAGACACTTCCTCCTAGACAAGAGGCACTTATGATTTGTAATGAGCAACAGCAAAAGGTAACAGAGTTTAGAACTGACAGCTGCCTCACCATCATATTTAAAGGGTTTGCAGACTTTGCTCTTTTGTGCTCCTCCACTAATACCCAAGTGGGATGAAGGCAATTAGCAGCTTGGAGAAGTGGTGAGGAGCAAGATAAAAATTGGCTACTTATCCAGTAGCCTTCTATCTGGTTTCCAAATTTCAAACCTAGACACTGCCTGTCAGTGCCAAACCAAGAAACTCAGAAACCCTCTGTCTGGTGCCTTCAAACCAAGGGGCGCCACGAGCGAGACAGCTGGTTCTGGTGGCAGCAAAAGTCATTTTTTCCACAAGGACCATAGGTGTGAGAGACATGGCTGGGAACAAGGTGGGTATCTGGTGTACAGTTGAATCCCAAACCACCATTGGAAGGAGCCCACTGGGAGAGGATGATGTGAGCTGCTCTAGTAAGCAGATCATGGTTTGGTCACCCCTGATCTAGGAGAATTCTTTGCCTATATTAAAGCACAAAGATGTTGAGTTTTTTAACTGTTCAAGAAAGTTAGCTCATCTCTGCAAAGATTATATTTGCCCATAAATACCTGCATTCATACAAAAAGCTAATGATTTTTGTAAGAGTGGCACAGAGTTTTCTGTTGCTTCAGTTATTGCCAATATGAGTTAGTTAGCCTCCTATATGCACCTTTGTTTTCCTTCCAAAGGCTGCAGGGACATCATTAACATGGAGCTTAACACTTCTTAGTGTGGAGGTGTTAAATTGTGTGAATTTAAATAAATATGGAAAATTCATATCTCTAGTCATCTTAATTTGGTTTTCCTCATTGCCTATGTAAAAATTTTCAGTCATTCAATAAGATAACAGAAAATATGGTATATCACTGTCAACTCTTTTTATTTTATTTTATTTTCCCTAATTTCTTCTTGAGGATCCAGATCACTAAATCAGGATAAATAAATTTCCTTTACAAAAAAAGTGTTCTTATCCATACTTGCAAAGAAATTTAAAGCAAATGTAATTTAAAGGCTCAAAACCCAAGTAAAATCCAAACAGCAAAAGTATTTTAATAGGAAAAACCAACATAATTTTTAAACAATCCTATGATTTTTTGAGGCTGACTCATGATTCTGTAATGTTTAAAGTTGGCAATACTGATACCCTGTGATTTAGATGACTAATCACAGACTGAAAAGCTAATAATCAAAGTAAGCAGTTTGTGAAGTACCCACAGACTAGAAAATATGTTTCTCAACTACTCAGCAAAGGCTTGTGTATAAATTGACAACAAAGACAATCAGTTTATATAACTGTTTCACAAAGAGAGAAAAGAGCTAATCAGTTAATCAGTTATTTTATTTGTATCACATAATGCTACCAGCTGCAGTACTGAGTGTGAAGAGGGAAGAGCATGAAATGGAGAGAATAACAGGGTAGCACTTCAGCACTGCATTCACAGGGAACAGGGGAGTGTGGATGGAATTCAGCAAGCAAAATGCAAGAGTAAAAACTGTCTGAAGTGAGACTGCAATTACACTGCACACCAGATGAGAACATACCTCGGGGAAGGAGGGAGGAAAGCACAAAAGGAAGTCAGGAGAGAAGTGATCTTTTGGCAACAAAGAGTTAAATCTAGTAACAAAATGCAGTCCATGGAAGATGGCTATGGGGAAGACTGAAAAGAATGAAAGCAGAAGATAAAACATCATTTGCAGACAGGTGGAGGCAACAGGGGTGACTCCTGGTTTCTTGGCGGGTTTTCTGATTAGATCAATTTTTTGTACACAGTAGGTCTCAGCTGGGCTCTTTCCTATCTTTTATCTTATCTGAAGGTAAGCAGACAGCAGAAAGAGGTATATGTAGCATGTGCTTGGCACCAGTTATATTTCTTAA
The DNA here is from genome assembly GCF_017590055.1 of Onychostruthus taczanowskii. Taxonomy (NCBI): domain Eukaryota; kingdom Metazoa; phylum Chordata; class Aves; order Passeriformes; family Passeridae; genus Onychostruthus; species Onychostruthus taczanowskii. Next base: position 14,141,379 of record NW_024497629.1, on the reverse strand, counting down.
CAAAAAGATGGATTTTTTTTCTGAAACCGCTCATAACAAAGTGATGCTGTCAGAAGCTAAAGCATCTACACATATTGAAGCTGCTCAATCAGTCTAGTTCCCTTAAAGTAAAAATGAAAAGGAAGGATGATTTCTAATTTTCAGAAGTCAAAGACGAACTGAAGAAATACAGCTAACATGGCAGAACTTAATTTTTTGGTTTGCAAAGGCAGAAAACAAAACCATTTTGAAAAGAAACACTACACATTTCTCTGAATTAGTATTTTTGTTGTTACTTCATTGCAAAATATAAAGAATGTGCAGCATTGGCCCACAAATTTGTGTCCTTTTTATATAAAATGTATGTCTTCTTTATATAAAATTTATATTCTCTTTATCTAAAATTCAACAGAGCTGTTAGTAGTTTCACAAAATTTGCCACAAAGGCATATTTAATTACAAGTCTGCTAAATGGGAGTTTTGCTTTCTTTTGAAGAACCTGTTTTAGGCAGGGTATTACATTGGTAGGATCTCTAATCTGATCCTGCATGGAAGGTCATATATCCCTGGGAAAAGGAAAAGATGGCACACACTGTTTGAAAATGAAGGTTCAATAAAAGCAAGAAAACACAAGAAATTGGAGTGAATGGAGAAAAATTATTCATCTGTATTAGGACTTCCTATAGCAGCTGTCACTGATCAGCCATCATTGCAACATCTAAAGTGCTGCAAAATTGGAGTGGATCCCAAAATTCAAAGGAAGATTGCAGACTAAACTGGAAAGACAGAGGGACATATTTCACAGCTGTCATCTAGATAGGAAAGATATTCCATTCCTTACTGCAGATGGAGAGCAGCTCACATTTGGACACAGGGAGTGAGGGAGTGACTGAAATGTGGGGATTCATTCATAAGTTGCATGTACAATGCAGCTCTTTTGAACACCTTGCAGTAATGTTCTGGGAAAGGCAGGGGGGGCATCAGCATAATTAATCCCCTCATGCAGGAAATGTAGGGGTCACTGAATGGAGCACTGTTGCATGCATGCCTCACATTCAGAGCGTGTCTGCTTTGCTTTTACACTTATTTTTAATAAATGCCTTAACATTAGCTATGGCACTCTGACTACAGAAGACCTTTGTTTGGTGACAACTTTCTGCCTCTGTTGGCATAATTTCTTAATTAACTGTAAGTATGAGATACACTCAATAATATAAATATTTTTACAGAAAGGCATGCAAGCACACAAAGGAAGAAGTATTTACATAAATATATTGGGGAGGGTAACAGAAATGTCCATGACAAAAACTCCAAAAAATGCTTCATGCAAAAAAAAAAAAATTAAAAAAAATGGAGAAGTGTACCTGGGGTGCATCAGGAAGAACATCATCAGCCAAACAAGGGAGGGAATTGTCCCACTCTGCTCTGTACTGGGGCTGTCTCACTTTGAAAATTGTGTGCAGTTTTGGGGGCCACAATACAAGATACTAAGCTAAAGGAGAGCCACAAGAATGGTGAAGTGCCTTGAGTGGAACCTGTATGAGGAGCTGCTGAAGTCACTTGGTCTGCTCAGCCTGGAGAAGAGGAGACCAAGGGGAAACCTCACTGCAGTTACAAGTTCCTTGTGAGGGAAGAGGAGGGGGAGACCCTGATCTCTTTCCTGTGGTCACTGGTGACAGGACCCAAGGAAACAGGATGAAGGTGAGTCAGGGGAGGTTTAGGTTGAATGTTAGGAAGATGTTTCACACCCAGAGGGTATTTGGACAGTGGAAAAGGCTCCCCAGGGAAGCGGTCACAGCACCAAGGCTGACAGAGTTCAAAAAGCATTTGGACAAGACTCAGGAACAGCACATGGTGTGACTCTTGGAGTGTCCTACGCATGGCTTGGATTTAGACTCAAATATCCTGAAGGATCCCTTCCAACTCAGCATATTCCATGATTCTTGATTCTATGAAATGTACATGAAGTGGACAAAAGTTGCTATAAACGTACCTCTCCCTAGATGCTTATAAACTAACATACTGATCTAACAATAGACATTAAATATGACATATTGAGGATTGCCTTGGGGAACTCAAACATTTCTATTTTATTTCACGAACACTTTGCAAGCTTATACACTTGTTTATTGTTTTTATTGCTACCTTGAACTGTTTGTCTTCCTTCAAGGAAAGGAGATACTGATATATGAGGAGTAGTTTGCATGTGCTTCTCTCTTCTATTTTCCCTAAGAATGAAGTCTGATTCATGTGTTAAGGGCTTTGCCAGAAGCCTGCCTGTCCCTGACTGAAACTGTCACAGCGTCTGCAGAATGAAATGGCAGCATGGGGGAAATGCAAAGCGATTGTGCACAAGCTGTTATGAGAGAGAGTCTTGACACAGCTCTGGAGGGTAAAAGGAACAGCACCCCGAGCTCAGCCCTCCAGAGAGACCTCAGCCTTGGCCTCTATATTCACAGGAGTCTTCGAGTACTACTAAAGGTCAGGCCACAGCAACCAAGGGTTTGGACATAAGTCAGGGAGTTCTGGAAGATCAAGATCTGCTCAGCTTTAGAAGGATGGTTATGAGAAGAGATCAGGACAGCAGGATGCCTCCACTAGAGTAACTGCAGTACAACAGCAATGCCTGATGCAGCAAGCTCTGGAGTCATCTTGCAGAGAGGAGGCTCCCAGTAGTGTACTGAAACCCTACCAGAAACTCCTTTATCTCAGGGAACTGCTCTGCTTTTCATTAGCTCATTGCAGCTGTGTATCTCTATCTGAACAATTTATTTCCTCCCTGAAAAACGGTAAAATGTGGATGCATAATGACAATGAAATCCAAAAATCGGCAGTGCTTTATGCCTGAACATGAATTCTTGCATTTCAGTCTGCATGACATCCAACAAAAAGCTGCCTCATATCCACCAGCACATCCACCTCATTTCACTCTCCATGCTCACATCTCTGCTCGCTCTGCAGCCTCTCAGATGACCACTGAAGTCTCTGTAAGTAGAATCCTTTACTGAAGACCTGTTAGTGTCCAACAGATCTGTGATTTTTAGTAGAGAAAGGGAAAACAGGCAGCTGTCTCACAGTACTGCTTGGGTACATTTGATCTCTGAGAACTGCCAGGATATAACCCACAACTCCCCCACTGATGATGATGCTGTTAGATCCCTGATGCACAATTAACAGACTGTTTAGAAGCAAGTGACTGTGTTCCCAAGGCAAACCTGAAAGCAGGCAACCAGCATGGCTGCAGCGCAGCAGCTCTGGGCCCAGGACTGCGATGGTGAGCTCGTCACACAGCAGCCGGGAGCCTGGGGACCAGAGTGGGCTGTGGGCAGGAAGGAGCCTGTTGGTCAGACTGCAGGGACCCCCAATGCCACAGAGAGCTGCCAGAGAGGCTGGGAGTACCAAAAAGCCAAACCACCACAGCCATGAAGGTGCTGTACATACAGTACATGGGATTCACATGACTCATATTCATGCTCTCCACAGGCAACAGAGGAAGCAGGCACCCTGACAGAGACATCCAGATGGGTTTCTATGGCAGACAGATGAGCCATCTCTGAAAGCCTGTTCTCTTCATTGACTGCAAAGGCTGACTACACAGGATCCACAGCAGTGTACTCTGTGGCTCAAAAAATTGAAAATTATTGCACCACAGTGAGCTGGACTCTATTTTTCAAGTATACACCTTATCTAGGACTTATATATATTGTGAATTTTGAAAACAAATTGTTTATTTCTGCTGGTTTAAATACTACAGTTACTCACCAGTCAGTTTTGCATTTTGCTTCTTTTATATTGTACGATAATAGGCATGAAAGATTATTATTATTATAATATTTATAGGCATATTTATGCACGTTTATCTAGCCTACACATAAACATGTGAATGCAAATTTAAAAAAAAAATTGTTCTCAGTCTTCACTGTCAAGTATCATTGCTGTTTTTAAAAGCATTCATATGAATATTTACATTTGAAAGTGTGCTACTAGAAATTTACAGTATGCTTTCACATGCTGCATCTCAAGTGCATATAATAGTATACATCTTGTTTTAGTCAGTAGACTAGGGCATAGTCTGTTCCGTATTTTGCTGGGTTCTTCTGAAACCTTTGAAAGAGAAATCAATTACCAGTGATTTCAAGAGGCTTTGGACTGGACTTCCTATTATCTTATTAAGACAAGTGGCCCAGTTTACTTCTATTTTAAAATTCTCCCTAAGTTGGAAGGCACAGTAATAGCACTGTCACTCTGAGAAATTACATACACCTCACCTGAGAAGATATGTTTGGAGAGATAAAACACACATTTGGAAAGAAAACCCTGTAATTGCTGTAAAAGTCACAGGTAGTGAGAGGTTGGAAGCAAGGAGTAGCAAATGTGGTGCCTGACCTCAGGCTTATTATCTGCTTCATCCTTCTGTATCATCCACTTCTTCCTAGGCTGATGTTCATATTTCAAGCTCTACATAGAGAGCTGAGGCTAAATCCCCAAGTCCCTCACCAAAACTGATGTTAATTTAACTTAATTTTCAGCCACAGGTTCTTGCTGTGTTTTTGCCTGCAAGGTAGGAAAGCATGCTCCTATCAGATCCTTTTATTCTGCTCTAGATTTGTGTTCAGTGGTCTGGGACCTCCCCACCGTCCTTTCCCCAGGAACAGATATCCCTGCTGGCATGCCCCTCACAGAGCTCTGAGCCTCAGCTGTTGTGGGCTGCTCCCCAGGACCCCCCCAGCACCCCCATGTCTGCTGGGACTGCCACCAGCACCCTGCAGCATTCAGGCTGCCACCCTGCCATCAGGGACAAAGCTTCATCTCAGCTTCTGCCTCATACTCCTTGCTCCTATGCCTTCAGTCTTCATTCTCAATTCGTTATATTGCACTTGAATTAACAAAGCAAAATAATGAACAGAAACTATTTAGAGAAGAATCTACATAATTTTGTAGCATCTATGTGCCTTCTGCATGCTTTAGCAGCCATGTTTTCATTTAGACCACTGCCAAAGTACTGAGCAGCTTTCAATCAATAACCAGTCTCTGCAGATCCCCCCCAGGAAAAGACATAGTCAAACCTGAAAATGAGACAGTTGTTTATTCCTTCTAACACAGTTGTAGGTTTTAATCAAAGTACCCTGTGATACCAAGCCAAATACTTCAGAGAAATGAAATTGCTTCTGTATCCAAACAGTTGTTTCCATCAACCAATCCATAGTCCTGTCAAGGAAACATAACGGATTTATTTCATAAGTCTTCGTTGGTGTCAAACCACATTGACTGGCATTATTTATGTTTGTTAACCTATCCTTTCTGTTGAGTCTTCCAGGGTAACTGTTCCAGTATTGCAGTGGAATCCAGATTCATGTAAGAGGGGACTGTGTATGTGTTCTAGATCCCATTTTCTACCCTTGACATTTGAACTTTATTATAGCACTTTTTAAAGTTTCTGCAGTCTTCTTAGCTCTCCAGGATTCACACTAGTGGTTCAGAAGCAGCCTCAGCTACTTCCTCCATAGCTTTTGTAGGGGAGTTACTCAGAACTGACAACCCGGAAAAGCTTGGAAGGCTTCCATCACCCAAGGCAGGGTCACAGCTTTCCAGAGAACGGTCTTCCTTTTGCCAAGACAACAAGCAGTGCTCAGCCACCTCACAAAAGGGGAGAGTGGGCTGAAGAAACAGGGAGTGCCCTGAAGAGCCAAGGTTGCTGTGCCCATTGTGTTTCTCCTGTGCACTTCTCCTCAACAGGGTATGCACACCTTTATTACCATTTTGCCATTTTCTTCTGAATACAATCATAATTAGTGTAATTATTATGCAAAGAGATCCAAGAAATTGCTGCAGAACATGCACACTTCCAGATGGGTTTCTCAAGGTGAAATGCTGATGGTAATACAATTGCTACTACACCTCCTAAATAACTATCAATTCAATGGGAGAAAATGAGGCAACCTAACTTGAGCTCTGGTAGGAGAAAATAAGGAGAAAGAACTCAGATTGTATCATAAGGACAGGGAGGAAATCAAAGGATAATGATTGCCTTTTGTGTTTTAAATGCAGTATTTTGTCTGTCAGATTCATTCATCTGATACAAAGAAGAGCAATAGCATACACTTCCAAGAAAAAATCAATTATGTATTATCTTACAGTTGTACAATCTCATCCTCCACAGAGGCCTTAATGTGACTTACATATAGTATAATTCTTATTCCAGATCTCCGAACAAAGCTAAATTTTACTGATGGTTCACTGTACAAATTACAATTTGTTTTTTCCTGCATTCTCAGAGAGTATAAAATTGTAAATACCATCTCTGCTTGAAGCAGAATATGAATTTTGAACTACAATTTAAAAAAAGGAGCAAATTAAGACTAGTTTGGTTTAATTCATTACCTCAGAGCACTTCTGTTTACAATAATCTCCTACATTTTATGCCAGTTTTTTAAATAAGTGAAAAAAAGCTTTGTTCTTCAAAAACTCCCAAACTGTGGCCAAGTTAGCCACATTTTAATTAGTTTCTTAATTTATCTCCATTATGAAATAAAATAAGGAAATAACTCTTGTTTCTGTATTCCATTAAAGTGTTTCTGTAAAGTTAAAGACTATTTTGTTAACATGGCATTCCAAATTTCAAGCAAACTATTTTTGTAAAAGCTAAAAATAGGATATCACATTTCAGGTTATCTTCATTTGCCAAGTCTTGACAGAACTCACAAAAGCACAGCAGAATTTGCTGGAAAATTTGCAGAGTTTACAATACTTCGCTCACTTTCAAAGGGAAAAGTTCATTTTAATTTCCAAAAATATTCTTTCAAAAACTCCTTGTTTTGGTGTGGTTTTGGGGAGGTTTTTTTTGGTTTTTTTTTTTTTTTTTGAATGCTTGAGGCATTTCAAACAGTTGAATTTGAGCTTTTCCTTGACTATCTGAGCTGTTATTACATTCTGTTTTAAGAATGTTCTCACTAACAAGACAGTAGCCAGCCTATAAAACATTTCATTCATTCCCTCTGAACAGATCAATTCCCATTAAATCATTCTTGTGACATCTCTTAGAGGAAATGGGATTGGAAGGACATCTGCAAGCCAGTGGGACAATGAGCCTCCATGCAGCAGGGCAGAAGGTAATGTGTGAAGCACTAACAGCCAAGTTCCTAACGGGATAAAACTTTGCTTTGAGAGCACGGACAATGAAAGGTATAATTAGTACCTTTCATTCAGTGTGTCCAGGGTTTGACTTTTAAAAGGAGCTGTTATCAGAAAAAAAAAAATGGAACAACAACCATAATCATAGTCTATTGACAGAACAGCTGAGTGATGTATACACAGATGAAAATGTGAAATCTTAGGCAGGAATGAGAGAGAGGTCAAATCACCTTTATGAAAAGTGCTTTCTTAAAAATAAACCTGAATTCCTAAACAATTACTATTTTCCAGAAGATCCTCATGATGTTATTTTATGGGGATTCAAAGTAAAGTCTAGCACATAAGCAATGGTCAGAAGAGCATCAATCGTAACAAATAGTATAGAATGACAGTACTCCCAAGTCCACTTGATGTGGGAGTATCTGACGAGAAATGTTCCCAGCAACCCCTGCAAGATGCAAAGTAGATGATTAATGCAAAAGAATCTGGCAGAGACTGAAATTCATAGAAACCACACAGTTTCTTACAAAGTCTAGACTGAAATACCATTGTCCGAGTTAAAGAGACAGATGATTATTGTGTACAGCTTTGATCACAGACATTAGAAAGAAACTAGCAAAGGCCAATGTGCTCAAGCCCAGCCACTTGCTGCCAGCCCTGTAGATAACAAGAGATGTTTTCTCTTCTCTTTTCCCTGGTTTGGCTTCCAGATTCCTTGTCAGAGCTCCACCACGCTTGTGTCATGCTTGCTGCCTCTCTGCTCTAGTGTCCCTCAGTGAACATGGATCAAGCAGATGTTTAGAATAATTTCTCTAACAAGCAACTCTATATTTTGCATAGCTGGGATATTATACAGTCACATATTACAGAGTGCTGTATGTTTCACTGACAGGTAAGGAGGCAAAATGGGACACATTTATGGGCACAGGTGCTGCTAGACTCAACAGTCCTCTTTCTACTCAGATTACCTACTGTAATCAGAAAAACTCCACTAGGGAACTAGGAATGCATCTTCTCATGAAAACAGTTGCATAAAATGAGAATCCTGAGATCATTGTAGTGAACAAGGGCACAGCCTTGGCTATGGAATAATTGAGTGAGCAATGTGACCTGAAGCACAGTTCCCTTAGGCACTCACTTTCAATCTCCTGGACTTCCCCAGCTGGAATTTTCTTCCATACGTGCCTGCCTACGCTCTTTCTCACAAAATACACTGGAACATTTCAGATACTGACAGGAGGTAAGGAAATGGGTTTTAAGTTGTTTCCATAGCTGACTAGAATCAAGCAACCAGCATCTGTCACTGAGGTGAATGCTCATTAACTTCTTGATTCCTCTTACTACAGCTCTTCTATCTTCAATGTGCAATAGTTAGGTTTTTTCCCTTGCGTTATCTTTTGTTTGTTTGTTTGTTTTTACCAGAGAAGGAAAAATACACAGCATGGGATAGTTAAAAATTAGTTCTTCTTGTAGTGCATATGTAACTGTGAGTATTGAGCACTAAGCATTCAGAACACAGGCAATCCCTTCCTCAGAGAAATACCCCCAACAACCAGCTTTAATTTTTTTTTCTTTATCTTGCCCCGTTAAGATTATTTTTGCAAAAGGAGAAACTCCAAAGAACTTCACCAAAAAGAATGAACTAAGACACTCAGACCAATTTCTGGTAAAATAGAAGACAGAAGACTGAGCCCCTTTCGACAGGAGAGGGAACTGAATACCTCTACATTTAGCTGGGAATGCTGCTGTTATTTAATTGCTAGGAATTTGGGCTGCTTTCCAGCATGATTGCTTTGTGTACAGTACTAGTGGGAAAGCAGTTTCACAGAATGAACCCCACAGATAAATAATTGTATATCTTGTAAATTTTAGGATTTAGGCAGGAGATCACAGCTGCTGCAAAATAACTTCCTACTTCTATCACATCTCCTTGAGGTACAGAGAAATTTGAGCTTTAATAGAAAGGAACTGTCTTTGAAGAGCACAGCTGGAACATGTTTTGTGGGGTTTGCTACTCATAATCCAAACAGGAGAAGGAAGAGGGTAGTGCAGAAATCAAACCCAACAGCCCCAGGAATCAAAATGACATAGCAGTTTTTCTCCTTCCCCTTGAGAGACGTCTCTTTTAGCACAAGGCTGTATCCCTTCAGCAAATGAATGAAGGACTAGGGTCTTCTGACTCCCATGAGAGTCAGAAGTGAGTTGGGGTTTTTGTATCATTGTTGGAGGGTTTTTTTAAATACCTATGAGAGTTTTTGCTAAGTCAGGGCTCAGAATAAGTATAGTCCTTGCTTGATTTCATCTAGGCTCTGATGAAATAGCCTGGTCTTATCATCTGCTGTGCCTTGCTTTGCACACGAGCTAGCTAGAACTTCTAGTGTGGTATAACACAGCACTCTGTAAAGGAAGACTAAGTGGAACCAAGAGAAAACTGTATTTTACAAATCTTTCATCATATATAGCAAACATAACTCAGAAGAAAACAGGCTATGAGTTATATTTATTCATACTCTAGGTTAAATCTACCATGGAAAATCCCACTCAGAATTAATTTCCTTATTTGAATATTAAGAAAATAGCACATAATCCATATGATATCATATATTCACTGACTGGATAATAGGTGGGGGGAAGACAGCTCACATAGAAATAGGTAAGAAGTAGTGGTGAATTCTGCAGCAGGCACCTTAGCAAGAGGAGACATACATTTATACATATGTATACACATTTACAAAGTCTAGTAGCAGTAGCTATTTGGACCAACTAAATGACCCTAAATCCTAAAAACTTCAGACTACCTAGGTGGAATTTAATGAGGCAAAGCTAGAATCTAGGGACATAGTTTAGTGATGGACTTGGCAGTGTAAGGTTAACGGCTGAACTCAATAATCTTAAAGGCCTTTAAAAAATTCTATGATTCTACCTCTGCAAACATGCAGTCTAATTCTGTTAAGTAAGCAACAAGGAACTACAACATTTGAGTTAGATTATATTATTTGAGTACAGGATACAGACTGACTATTTATGACAAAATCAGCAAGTTACTTTTCTTGTAAAACT